>NC_140592.1:1022348484-1024748484 GCF_964204655.1 Triturus cristatus
ACAAATATCCCAAGCTACTAACATTGTTAGTGTTGTAATAGTGACCCCAGTGGCCAAGATTACAATAGTGGCCATATCATGTTAGTAAATGAGAAATGATCACATCTGTGCATCTGGCAGAGTTGCCAGCAGTAATCCGGAAAAGGTCTCATCAATTTGGAAGCCTCTACATGGCTACTACATAACAGCCATAGATGCAGTGCAACAAAATCAAGTCTCCCCAAGGCCACATCATTTATCACTCAAATATCAGCTTCAGTGGCGGCTGGTGGAATTTGAAACTGGGGGGCGTATGCATAACAAATGAACGTATGCGAGCGAGCGCAGCGAGCGAGACCAACGGCAATAAAGGGGGTTCTGAATGCTGCACAATTTTGATTCGAATCCTCCCATTACTATAGGAAAACTGCACTGGAGTATGCTAAATACGCAGTGTTGTCCTATGAATACTACACAACATTGTGACAAGCACACGTATAGCACTGTGTTATGCAAATCCAGAGCATTAACAGCAGGAATATTGTAATGCAGTTTACAAAGGTCATAGTATGGCCATAAAATACAGAACTATCTTGTATTAAACCCCCAGGACTACCTTGCAGATACTGCACTACAGTGCGCCATATCTGCATTATGGCCACATTAGCACTATGCTTTTGTGTGCCAAATCGCCAGCATGACCATATTAATACTGCACTCGCCAGTGCCAATATTACAATATTCTATAGAAACACTGCACAACTGTTTGTCAAACTGTTCTGCAGTGTGCTACATTCACATTTCTATAGTAGTATTTCACCGTAGCAGGCCACAGCATTACCAACAGAATGCTGCAGTACAGTGTGCCAAAATCACCCAATCACCGTGAGAATAGTGCACTGTAGTGAGGTAAATCTACAGAATGGCCTGGTATACTGTATTATAGACACCCAAATGCACAGTATTACCATGGGACACTACAATAACTCGAATCTACATCATTGCCACATGAATACTGTCCTGCTGTGTGCCAAATGGATGACATGTGTGAGAAAGTGGCTCTGTATATACTGTTCCCTAATAGGTACAGGGTGTACAGAGTCCACAGTCCCCCAGAGGCTGATAGAGGTCAAAGTTAGGTATGACCTTACTCTCAAAAGTGGTAGCTTGGTCGAGCAGTAAGGCAGTACCAGAGGACAGTGTAAAGCATTTATTGTACACACTCAGTCAGCAAATGGTTTCACACACTCAATAACTGAACTCTAGGCCTATGGTTTATATATATAAAATATATGCTTGTTTTATTTTTAGAACCACAAAGGGGATAAAAATATACTTTCTCAGAATGAGAGGTTGAATATGAACACTTTTGTCTTAAGCAATAAATTTATATAAACAGTCACAGTTGGTTGCAATAAACAATCCTATTTCCTAAACCTAACAATGCATTGAGCTCAATGGTAAATTCAGGTTATTTGTAATAAATTACTTTTCAGATTACTTTTGGAATTCCAGGTCTGGCTCCTAGATCCAGCCTTGGGTCAGTATTCAGAATCAAGTGATGAAAGTCGACTTAATAACTGTAATGATTTTTAAATAATATTTAGCTATTTCAAAAGTTAGCACTTAGTATATATTTCAAAGAAAACATTCAATGGATCTCTATGGCAAGAAATTCAAATTGCAGGTAATTGCAGGTAGAGTACTTTATCGTTACTTTAGTAATCCAGGACTGGGTACCTAGACCCAGGACTGGGATCCTTATCAAAAACAGGTAAGTAATTTCGTTTGCAGAAATGGTACGATTTTAAAAGAATATTTCAAATTTGCAAAAATAGACACTTAGAAGAAATTTCACAGAAAAGCAGACAATGGTTTCCTATGGGAGAAAAATGAGTTAGAGGTAAGTATAGTTGTGGACACTTTTCAGAGTCAGGGCTGGGCACCAAGATCCAGCACTGGGAGCTCACCTAGGAGCAGGTGAGTAAATTCGTTTTTGTCACTTGGCTGATTTTTGGTGAATATTTGCAGTTTTGAAAAGTTCACACTTAGAAGATTTTTGAAGAAAAAGCCAGTCAATGTTACCCTATGAGGAAAATGAAGTTAGCGGTTTAAGGGTAAGTACTCGACTGGCAGAGTTGAAATTCCGGGCATAGACTCAGGGGTCCCCCAGTGTCAGGTAGGTACAGTTGGTTCACCCTCAGCGGTTTCAGGACGGCCGGGTGCAGAGAGAGTTAGGCCCAATGTTATCCTATGAGGGATAGGGGGGCCTTGGTTGGTGGCTGCTGTCTGGCAAGCCACGCGGCTGTGGGAGCTGGGCTCCTGGTCACTTACTCAGGGCAAGTGGGAAAGTAGGTTAGTGTAGAGAGTGCACTGCCAGGGCCACTCGGGCGGCTGGGTGCAGGGTGCTTTTGAGCCGTCGGGCGCTCAATGGAAATCAATGGGAATGTTCCGGTTTGGAAAAAGGCTGCAGGCTCGGGGACGAGGATGCTTCAGGTGCCACCACCACTTTGAGAGGTAAGTTGGGTAGTTGTAGGTTAGGTGGGTACCCCGGGATTGGGCACAGGAGGCCGTAGGGCGCCGGGTGCAGGGGTGCCTTTTGATGTCGGAAATCTTACCCTCTTGTTGATCGCGGTTGGGGTGGCACTCGGTTCTGAGGCTGCAGGCTTCTTCTGGAATGTCGAGGGGGGTCCTTGGGTGCCGGACTCGGGGTCACAGTCGCCGTGGGGTCGTCCTCAGGGTCTTTGTCCACTCCGGCACTGGCCAGGCTTGGCTGGTGCAGAGTGTGTTGGGTCCGCGGTTCCGGGCTGCTGCCAGGGGTTAGAAATAGGTTTCTTGAGTAGAGCCTCTACTCATGGGAGTCCCAGGGGCTTAGAGCCAAAAGGTAGCCAGGTCCTCCGGGGTTGGTGAGGTTGCTGGCCACGAGAGATGCCGCGCTGGTGCAGGTTCGAGAGTCGACAGGCCGGTAGGGCTGGGGCCAAAGCAGTTGGTGTCTTCTTCTCTTTTTAGCAGCTGCAGGGCAGGTCCTTGTTCTTCTTGCTCTTCTTGTAGTTTTCTATCTGGAATCCGGGGAAGGAAGGTTCAGGGTGCCCCTAAATACTAGATTTAGGGGCGTTACAGGTAGGTGAAGGCCAGGGACCAATGGGTCCTTGTCCTGGGGTGGGTACACCCCCTATCCTGCCTCTCTCCTGTGGGAGGGGGGCAGTAGCCTAATCCTGATAGGGTAGGGCCCCCCATCTTCAAGATGGCGAGAGCCCGGAGATGTGCTTCACCTCGCCTCCCCCACCTGAGGGGTGGGGTGGGCAGGCTGGCACATCCCCTGTCCTTGTATGGGGTTTCTGGCCAAGCTTCCCGCCAGAGTGGGGGGTTGCAGTGGCCTGGGGAAATTCCAAGAGGCGGCATGCCTTTGAAGCTTCCCTTTGCTCATCCTGGGGGAGGAGATTTATCACCTCACCCAGGATGTGCATTGTTGCAGGCCCGGGAGAGCAGGGGCTCTCCCACCCAGGGGTCCAGCAACGTGTCTGCTGTGTGGCAGCCTGGGCAGCCTCAGAGCAGACGTGGATTGTAGGTTAGTTGTAAGGGGGCATCTCTAAGATGCCCTCTGGGGTGCTTGGTACATTAAATCTCACACTGGCATCAGTGTGGGTTTAATGTGCTGAGAAGTTTGATACCAAACTTCCCAGTCTTTAGTGTTGCCATTATGGTGCTGTGGAGCTCGTGTTTGACGAGCTCTCAGCACCATGTACTCTTAAATGGCAGCACTGCACTTACAGTGCCCGGGAATGGACCTGGGTACTGTAGGGGCACAGGGCTCCTGCTCCTGTGCCCACACCATGGGCATAAGGCACCCAGCCAGAGGGGTGACTGACATATGCCTTGGCAGTGTGGGTGTTGGGCATGGCACACAGAGATGTGTGCCATGTCGACTCTTCATTTTGTCCTGCACCCAGACACTCAGCCTGCAAAGGCAGTGTGTGTGTGTAAGGGTACATGGCCCCTTAGGGTGGCACAAGGAGTGCTGCAGCCCTTAGGGGCCTTCCCTGGTCACAGGGCCCTGGGTACCTAGGGTACCATTTACTAGGGGCTGACATGTGGCCAGGGTTTGCCAATTTGGAGTTTGTGTGTTTTAAGGAAGGAACATAGGCCCTGGGCACCTGATTGGCAGGAGTCCAGGGTACACTCAGTCAAAGTACATTCAGCAATTTAGCAAAAAGTGGGGGCATACCATGCAAGAAAGATGGCACTTTCTCACAACATGTCCATACGAATATTGCACTCGAGTGAGCCAGTGTCACTACGTATCTATAGAAACGTTGCACTGTGTGCCAAATTCTAGAATTGCCATGGGAATGCTACTCTTGAGCGGGCCATTTCACATTTTAATTGAAGCGCTTCAGAGCACTGCCAATGGGATGTTGCACTACAGTGTCAGGTGACTGGAAACTCCACACACCACCAGCAGCGTGAATAACTTGAAATTAGACAATACTTTAAAAGGGGCATTCTTCAAATACGTTTGTAAACAATAGCCAAATGGTGAGGCGATATGTGACAATATACCAGTTTACTTGCAAAACGTGGACAGTGACACCTTTTGCTCTGTCTCCGAATGCAGTCTGATTCCCTTTCCCCGCGCACTAAATTGCCGACCCACGAATTCACAACGACCTCACAGGAAGCAAGCACGACATTTTTTCCAGTTATTATGTCAATAAATGAAACAGGAGCCCCCAACGTCCACGTGTAAAGCAACAAACGATCAATCGCTATTAACATCCAAAAGAACACCCAGTATTTATAAAGGGGCACAGTGAGGAAGCTGTTCCACCCATCATATAAACAACTGAGCAAAAGTCCCAAATATGCGCTCTAAATACTCACCTCTCACACCCCAAGGGAGGGATCCCAGTCCCAGATTTTCACTTGTAGGAGCGGTGAGAGGGGGAGCAGTTGCGGCTCGCGGGGGTGGGGGGTGGTGTATGTGTCATGCGGGGGGTATCGCGCGGGGGGTGTTAAAATAAATTAAAAAAATTACTTATTACCTGAGGTCCTGAGGACGTCCGCGCCGCCTCGGGTCTGTCCGTTGGAATGGCGCCTACAGCCCCTCTCAGGCTCTCAGCCTGAGAGGGCTGTAGGGCACGGTTACTGCTCGCCCGCCTGCCCATTAGGAGACCGAGGTTTAAGCCTTTGCTCAACCCTCGGTCTCCTAATGGGCATGCGCCAGCCAGAGCAGACACAAGTGCGCATGGCTGGGCACGGAGCGAAAATTCGCTCACCTTCCCCAATCATGAGCACTTGTGCTGCTGCCTGTTGCCCCTGCCTGGTCTGTCTGACAATCATGTCAGTCAAAATGACGCCATACCGCCCACCCCCGGGTGGGCGGTCCGACGTCATTCTGACTGACATGATTGTCAGTTCTCCTCTTTGAACTTAAGTAAACTGATTCAGTTTACTTAAGTTCAAAGACGCCGACGCTGTGGGCTGCGGGCGGGGGGGCTATGCCCCAACGCCCTAATGGACGCACCGCGCCTGATCAGCTTGAAATATAGCGTGTATTTGTAAAGTGCACGTTTACTCTATAAAGGATCTTGGCATTGAAATAACATGTTTATTGTTAACCAACTGAATGATTGCAGTGGTTCAATTGGAAATTCAACCATTGTGAGAAGTTGGCCTGATGTATGATGTCACTAGTTCTAGTGTACACCTTATATCAGTCCAAATACCCTTATGGTGATTGGTTGTAAAGTCAACCTTATAGACCAGCTATCCTAGTGGTAGCATGGACAAGAGCAGTCTTAGGCTAAACTCTGAATGGCATGTGAAGCCAGCTGTGATACCATATATAATCCCTTGAATACCAAATGAAAGGACACCACAACAGATATATATATAAAATAAAGTGTATTTATTCTAAGCAAACCCTCAGCACTCTTTATGAGATTAGAGGTAAGTACAACACAGTCTTATTTATGCATACATTAAGTCACACAGGTAAGTAATACAGTTAGGCCCTAGGGGCCACGCAAACCATATACTAAGTAAGTGGTATAAGAACCACTGTCACGGAAATAGAATAGGCCTAGGCCTAGGCCTAGGGAATCGCTGGGGCTACACTACACTAGCGTTAGTTAGGGAGTGGGAGGCCCACGGGATTCGTGTGCAGAGTGGAAACACTCACGCGTAATGCGTAAAAGTCAATAGCAATAGTACAGTTTAGAAAACGGTAGATTTAGGACACTTCCGGAGTAGCTAGGAAGTTGAGACTGGAAAACTAGACACTAGGATAGTCACTATCCTGATGAGCACCGGAGTACCCAAGTTACCTAGCCCACAGGCTGCGGGTGCATAGGGGTGAAGATGCGTCGTTTTCGTCGTCGACTCCTATGGATGCCTGAAGAAAGATGCTGACAGGCAGTCAGTGAAGAGTGTCCGGTGGATCCCAAGGCTGGGATCAAGAAGAGAAGAAACCTGCAAGCAGAAGGGACAGAGTCAAGGTCACTAGCCAGTGACCACGTGGAACCAGGAAGGAACCAGGCGATGTCGTGAAGATTGCAGGTGAAGGTGAAGCTTGTCGCTGCAGCCAGGAGGACCAGGAAGCGTCGAGGACGACCAGGACCAGGAGGCGAGCTGTCCCACGAAGGCTCTTGCTGTCGGCGGCGTCGAAGTTGGACTAGGACTCACCAAGCCTTGGCAAGCGGAACCCACGAAGAACGAAGGACTTGCTTCTGGTGCAGACCAGGAAGGTCTGGGGTGCTTCTTCTTTGCAGAGAAGCGGGAGCCAGTCTGGAGGAGCCAAACCAGCGCAGAAGATTTCAGGGTGCGTCGTCACAGAGGCCACTAGCCAGCGGGCAAGCAACCGGACAGACGCGGCAAGCAGGAAAATGCTGAAGGGCCCCACGCAGGACTCGTGGAGTGTGGGGGGCTGATCTTCGGTGCAGATGGTGCTTGGGGTTGGGGCTTCTCAATCCCCGGTGCACAACTTCGAGGGTACCTCAGAAGCTGCGCTGTAAGTTACTAGCCACTTTTTCCAGGTAGCCGGTCCCACGTCGCTCGTCGCCTCCACGGATCTCAGCTCTGCTGCAGATGTGGATGAGGGTCGGAGAAGTCTGGAAGTCAAGGCTCTGGTCGGGCTCTGCAGTCGGTTCCTCGTAGAAGGGTCGCAAAGCAAAGGGTAGTCTCTTGATGGTGCCTGTTTGCACAGGGTAGCCACTCCTTAGCTACAAGGGAGATTCTTCAGTCTTCTTCTTTCGTCGAATGTCGAAGGTCCAGAGTTTCTGTTCAGTTTTGCAGGTTCAGGATAATCTAAAGTCTTGAGGCCCAACTCCCACTCTTATACTAATCTGGGGGGCTGGGATACCTGCTAGGTCACGCCTTATGGGTGGGACCTGGGAGGGGGTGGTTACACCCACTTCCCTTTGTCCAGTTTCGCGCCAGAGCTGGGGCTGGAGTGCCCCAGCGCCGGTTTGAACTGGACTATGCAAGGAACACCTTGTGTGCCCCAGGCATGTCTCATTCCTTTCAGCCCACCCTGCCCCAATACACTAAAGGCTGTCTGGGGAGGTGCTAGCACCTCCCAAAGCAGGAAACCTATTGTCCAGGCCTCCCTGGCTGGGATCACTCCCAGCTGCAGGAGGTCAGACTTGTGTCGTGGCAGCAGCATCCATTTTGTGATGCTGAGGCTTTGGTCAGAGGCTAACAGTTGAAGTATGATTTTAACATGTCTTTCCCTCTAGAAGGGGGGAATAATATTCTCATGTCCAGAAATGGCATGGGGGTATTATTCCACAGTGTTAGACACCTTACACGACATGTTTCGATAAAGCCAAACCATAGTTACCATAACCGTCTAAGATTATAAGGCACTTTAAGAGTATATGGTAGGCTATATCATAGAACAGCTATAAGGACAAGGTTCCGAAAGCTGCAGACAGGCTCAGCTCATGCTAGAGCACCATCTCACATGTTACCAAGCACTCTGCCTCCAAGATTGTCAAGGCCTGCCATAGGAGTGACTGATAGGTACACATGTGTCTATATGTAGGTTAGGTATAGGAATACTACACCTAAGCAAGGGGTGATTACACGACCTTGCCCCAGCTGAGTGATCAGCCAGTTGTGTCAAAATGGAAGGCCAGGCCAGGGGTGGCATAATACATGCTGCAGCCCCTGGTAGGCCTAGGGTACACCTATGCCCTGGGTACCTAGGGTACACTGTACAGGGGCCAATAAGGTGATCCTATCCAAATGGGTTATGCACCTAAAGTACATAGTATTAATTTAGAGAGAGAACAGCAGGGCTGTGGGTCTGATTAGCAGGCCCACAGCCACATCTAAGTCGAAAACCAGTAAAGCAAAAGCAAAAAGTGGGGGTGAACATAGAAAGCAGACCCTACTCTCCTACAACCATTTTATGCAAACATCCGCTAAAGAGTTCTGAAACTACACAGATTTTCATCTCAAATGCAGGCTTTTGAATTTTGGTATACATATTCAATAATGCAAATGCTTCTTATTGAGTAGTCTGAGCTGCACACAGGAGAGCTACTTCAAGGTAGCGAGCTACTCGTTGGAGAAGCTGTCCTACCCTCTAACATAGGGCATGTTCTTCACTCAATGAGTTTAAAACTGCCATGAAAATGAACCTAATATGATCTGAAAAGAAGAAACACTAATTCCATTATTGTACTCTGATTAAATATATGTAATCTGTATTTTTATCTAAAGTTTAGTAATTTGCTGTTTGTTTCCCCCATCACAATTCATCTATTTCACACGACATTTCTGTAATCTTAACTGGTTTATATAACTATATATTTTTGACCCTTATACCATGTATTGCTTTTGCTTTCATGTTCAATATTTCTGTACCCCTTGCAACAATAATAAACTAATTGTAAAACAGAGACTGTGGATTGTTAACCTGCTGATTGGTACTGGAACTAGCTGTTATGGCTTAAATTTGATTGAGAATTATACCTCTAACGATATCAGGGTTTTATCAGCATGCCCCAAAGCCTAGTGGTTTGACAGTGAACTTGCTACAAGTGGTAGGTCCTTCAAATGTTTGGGTCCAAGACCACATCTTACAGCTGGTCATTAATTACATGAGTGGCCTGTTTTCCGCAGTTCTATCTATTCTATGCCCTGGGCCGGCATGCTGCCATTTTTAATGCTCAGAGCAATA
Organism: Triturus cristatus; assembly: GCF_964204655.1. Taxonomy (NCBI): domain Eukaryota; kingdom Metazoa; phylum Chordata; class Amphibia; order Caudata; family Salamandridae; genus Triturus; species Triturus cristatus. The sequence continues at coordinate 1,022,357,651 of NC_140592.1, forward strand.
AAGTCGGTCGATACTGTAGTTAATTGTTCTTGAGCAAAACATGAGATAACCCCCTCACAACCGTTTCTAACTAAAGGGGGATGGTGGTCTCGAGGTTTCTACCTTAGGAAGGGAGGGAGGATGAACTGTTCAGAGTAGGGTTCCTTTTAGCATTTGACTTTTCTCCTTATCCTAGAACCCTCCCCACTCCGCTCAATATAATCTCCTCCATGAGTATATAAATGCAAACAACTTAACGCCTCATGTTACAGAACGGAGTACTTACAAGTCAGATGATTTGTGTCTGTATTTAAACGTGTTGTGTATGGGAGATGTGATGAAGCAGCGGAAAGGCGTGAATGATCTAGAGCTATCCCTTTAAGTGTTTAGAGGATAACCAATTTTATCAGGAAAAATTGAAACTGATTATCAGCCAATGTAAAGAGGTAGCTTTAGAGGAAATCGCAAAGACCATTTATCCTCCATTGTTACCAAATGAGGGAATTAATTTAGAAGGTTCTGGCAAAGGTCAAAGTGGACTTGTGGTGTTCTCCACTCCTCATATCTAAATTTTTCAAATAAACTATTTATTTCAGGCTTCACCTGGCTGTGAGGGTGAATATCGTACCGGACAACCATGCTGGATCCTCAAACAAATCTTTTCTTGAAAATAAGATAGATATAAACTAAAAAGAAATGATGAATGGTGTTACAATAATGCGGATTCGAAAGAATACCCGTAGATATGCCACCCTCAACATATGCTTCCCCCGGGAAGAAACAAAAATATATATCAGAAAACGGATGCCAAATATAATATGCTTGTGTAAGGGGAACACACCCTGAAATTGAGTTGGGATTATAGATACAGTCAGTTGTGTGCCACTAGATAAATGCATGCTCAAAAGTGTGATCAATAAACCACTTCCTTGATGCTGCTTTTGCAAAAGTGGATTATATGTTGAAATGGATGGTAGTCCTCAGGCACTGTTCCTTGCTAGGTGTCCAGTTAGGTTTTAGCAATTTTAAAACTGAGCTTAACCCTTGGTATCTGTAGCATAGCGGATATCTGGTCACACTAGACCGTATCAAAGTCTAAAGTTGAAGCGAACTGTGATAGAGCGCACGGCAGATACAGGGACAAGGTTCGCCCGCTGTAAAGTTGACCTTTTGACATAGTCGGTTTTTCTGGAGACAAATCTCATCAACGAGGTCGTCAGCGGGTCGGGCTGCAGACTGGATACGTTCCTAGTACCTGTCCATTGTGTGTGCGCTGGACAGAGCCACTCAAGTTCTAAGGGAATCATCTGACACCTATCACAAGCAGCACATCAGCACATTATTCAAACTGAAATACTATAATGTATCATGTGATCAAGGCTCGTGTAGAGCTGAAACGCGTAATGGCGGCGGTGCTGGGCACGGAATAAAACTTACATTCACAGAATCTGGGTTCGCCTCGTCTTTCCAGCATACGGAGTGTGGGCGAGTTGTGGCGATATATATATATATATATATATATATATATATATATATATATATATATATATACACACACACACACACACTAATGACAGAATTGTTCCCAGAATAAAATATGGTGTTAATTTTGCTCCCTGAGTTCCTCTCTAGAAGCGTAAAAGGATATGCAATGTTCCGGGTAAGAGGTAACAGATACAGAGCAACGCGGTCGCTAGGGTACTGTGACCTCGATATGTCACTCTGGGCAATGCAGACCAAAGTGGCTCCAGAAGGGTATGGGGTCCCCGTCTTCAATTTAAATATTTGTGGTCGTTTGAATATTTGCTTTTTGCAAATTTTCCCTGGCAAGTGAAACACTCATCACAATGAGAAAAGTATTTTGAGAGTCTAATGAAGGGATCAAATCAAATTTTTGACCACCATCAGCCAGAAGTTAACGAGTAATAACTCAGTGTATGTTGAAATATCGACAACAGAAACACTGTGCTGTCAAAATATCCAGATACGTACAGATTTACTATAGTTAACTCCACTTCTACATACCTTGAAGATGTATATGGTCAAGATGCATATATATATATATATATATATATATATATATATATATATATATATATATATATATATATATATATATATATCCAACAAAAGAAGTGCAGAGCCTGATTCCGGATGAAAAACCATGCGTTTATTTTCATAATGAAAAGTGACTGCATACTCATTTCCTTACGCGTTTCAGCTTAATAAAGCCTTGATCACAGGTGAGTAGAATTGCAACACAGGGAGGTGCTTGTATCCATTAACCCACACTACTACAGATCCCAGGATGCACCAGTGTTGTAATAATAGTCCAAGTATATGGTGCGATATTTAATTAAACTGCATAGCATCCAAAACACCATATTTATATATAACAATCCTTTTCTCATACGGTTCCCTGGGACCTGGAACCAGAAACGGAACAGACTCCACTTTCTTTGTGCAAGTTTGTCTGTTTATTGTTCAATTCGTCCGCTGTGCCGCCATGACGCGTTTCGGCCTATGCAGGCCTTGAACACATGATATATATATTTGTGTGTGTAAGTAAAGTAAACCTATTCTTACCTATATAAACTTACTTTTATGATATTTTAGCCATGATATTCTGGTAGCACTATATTCTGGAATCAATATTGAATGCCGTAATACCTGCCAGGGAATGTTCAGATAATAAAACTTGAAGGAGTTGAAGGCTTGTAACTTGGTTGTTGTTAACAAAATTAGTTGTTCTCCATCCCTATCTGACGTGGGCTCTTCACTTCCAAGAAAGAATGGCATCATATCGTAAAACAATCGATGGGAATGATAAAGAAGGCTCTTACCTCTGAGATTAGAGAAAGAGAGGAACTTATGCAAAATAAGAATGAAACTGGCTTGCAAATGTTTACTACTGATGGTGTGGACTATTTTCCTACAGGTAACACCATATGTCATCAAGAAGTTCATCTCTAGGGCCGCACCTAACATTTACTGATGTGTTCTCTGTATTAGCTGGGTGTCAGGCTGTGTTCCTATACAATCACGTACAGACAGAATAAAGCTGCCTTAAAAAGGTAAGCTTGGAAATCCGGTGACACAATGCTTCAGTAAATGAATTAAGTCACTGCAAGCAGTAGGCTATCAAGTGTGTCATGGCCCCTAATGCAAGGCAGAAAACTTGGGGGCATATTTACCAAATTTTCACGCAACGCAGCAAGCCACTTTGCTGCGCTATGTGAAAGGAAGAGGGCAGGGATGCACCGTATTTAACATTATACAGTGCATTCCTACTCTCTGCCTGCGCTGGCGCACAATGTGCTGCCTATCGCCAACACAGGCACCCTTGCACCATGGTACAGGGGTGACTGTGTTGTAGGCCGAATTGTTGTTGTACAGGAAGAATACCTCAAGGGCATTTTCCTCTTTCTATGTGTGCTGCAGAATAAATATTAATAGGTAGGGAAGTTTGCAAGAGGGTGAGCATCTTGTTTGGGATGCAAAAGGGAGGAATACCCAATGACTAATCGAAGAGTGATTGTAAATGAATTCTCGTTCTCCCTGGACATTTCGTTTCAGATGTAATGCCTATAAGCTTAATAAATGGGCTATAAAAAAGCATTGCATACAGCAGCGGCTCCTCCGTTACGGCGGAGGAGAGTCGCCCCACTGCTGAAAGGCAGCAGATGAAAAATAAAATGATAATAAAACTATTTAATTACCATTTTATTTTTCACTCACTTACTGAGTATTATACTTGTTACACCAAGTCTGCCGACTCTAAGGTGGGGCGGAGCCATCCACTGAGTAAGCAGCAGGAAGGAGGAGAGTTGCGCACTGTAAGTGCGTATGTTGGTTTGGCCGGTTGTTTTAGCGCGGCCAAACTGACATGCGCACTTAGATTTCTCCACCTGAGCTGTGTTGCACAGCCGGGTGGAGAACAAGCACATACTCCCAGGCTCTAACTGAGCGGAATTTCTGCCCACTCAGACTAATCTGGGCGCTTCTCTCGTGCTGGGTTATAGCATGAGAGCAGCATCTGGATTGGGTGGGAAGGGAAGCAGAAGAGCACCGAGGCGGTGTCTGGCAGTGGCAGGTAAGTAGTTTTATTTTTTTTATTAGCCGCTGCGCTGCTCCATCAAGTTTCATTGCCAGCAGCTGCCACTGATTGCTTACTTTGGAGGTTTTATGTTGTAGGAGCGAGCCAAGACACTTCTGAGAATGAAAAAAACCCTGACTCTTGGAGATCCTCAGATATTCACTAGATTAAGCATTAGCCGGGAGGCAGTGGAAATTGAAAAAGTATTTCTCTAGACATTAGGAGTTAGATGCCATAGTATTTTTACAAGATCTTAATAGGCTCAAAGTGATCATCAGAAGTAGGACAACCACAACAACACCAGCAGTAGAAAAGCTTATCGCAGTCATATCTGAGATCGGAGACAGCAACAAACTCGGGAAATAAGAACAGTAAAAGGGGAAGAGTGATGTTAACAAGGTAGAGACCTCGAGATACATGATGGAGAAAACTGCTGAGCTTTGCAAGCCAAGGGGGGGGGCGGTGGGGGCGGTCCGCCCCAGGCGGCACTATTTTGGGGGCGGACAAAGGCATTCAGATAAGACTCGGCTTGCTTTTGTGGACGTTTGGGGATGGGCAGTGAAGGAATAGGACTCGGGTAATGTCCTCTTCTTTTTTGTGCTGGCAGTTGTCCCCCCCTTCCTATTATTCCCTCTCTTTCTGTCTTGCTCCTCACTTACTGAAAACCTTAACTTGAAGAAACGGTTCACAACCTGTCTTTCCTTCGTTCATTTAGTTGCTTCCCTGTGAAATGGATCCAAAAAAGAAAAACACTCTTGTGGGAAATGCCCTTTTTCTGACATTTTTCTATTCCAAAGTGCAGTGGGATGGAGAGAAATAGGTTTTAAATATGAAAAATAAATACATAACTAAATAAAGCAAGACAGTCGCAAAGTGGCCAGATTGGTTTTATTCACATCCAAATACATCAGCCTCACTTTACAGAGTTTGCCAGTGAAGCGCTACTTTTGTTTTCTAGTCTTTCTTTGAACAGCATTGTGTCCCCAGGTGGGGAAGTGTACCATTCCTGGAGGTACTGCAATACCTGGTTGATGGGTGGATTGGAAAACAAAATGTGTACCATGGCTCTGTGTTTATGGATGTGGTCTTTTTAAACCATACTGCTTACGTTTTGTAAGGATATAAGCAATGGACTTTGAAACGGTTCCCTTCAGGGCCCTGTAGTCATGTCCTTAACTTTTCAGGTAAAACCACTCGCTGATTTCTGAATAGTGAGTGAGAGATCGTTAAGGTAACCATGTTGTTTCTGCTTACATTTCACATGCTTTACTTAATCTTGCATTTCCTATGAGTGTTTGCTTTTACTTTTTTTTTTAGGCAGGATATTACTCTTATCAAGTGCATAATTTGAATTGAGCCACATCCAAGTGTTTATAGCGGGCACAATTAGGTTGTAGTTGAAGGCAGTGCGAGTTTCTCTCAGTGGGGCAGCATGGTGTTCAGTGGGGGAGAGGATGTGGCACTATGGCCAGAGCTGTTGAATTTGGAACTGGGGAACTGGGTTCAGCCTTCATGACCAGTCCACCAGACCACTCTACTGAGGGAGCATATTCCCATGCTAGACCTTAGAAGGCCCCACTAGACCTTAGAAGGCTTGATGTCTTAGCACAAGCAGGTGTACCCTAGTGGTGTCAATTGTGAGTTAACCTTGAAGGCCTGTCCACCACAATCCATACTGAAGTTCATCTCCAGTCTTGCAGGCAGGCCTACGAAGCAGCACACCCTAGAGCAACAGTGATCCAGTCACTGTGACTCTGTCACTGAGGTCACATGAACCTTGAGCAGGTTAGGGCGGTGCGAACGGTATGACCGCACTGGGTACCTATTTCGGGTGGGTGCGTAGTGTTTGCAAGTATATTATGGTTTTAACTTGCTGCCTCCTTCCTGGCCTCCAGCAATTTTCAGAAACAATAAAAATGTCATGATAACTTCAGTGATTAATGTTCTTCCTAGAGAGAGATCCCAGTTTTGTCTAGTGGAAGGGTTGACGCCTGGAAAGTTAGCACAGAGGGTTAATGTGCCTGCTGTAAAGAATATGTACCATGCAGATCACAAAGTGCGCTGCTTTAATGGGTGGTCCATGATGAATGGTCATTTAATGTCAGCTGTAGATGATGGATCCCTGAACAGTGTCATGTATGTGCATGTTTGCATTGGGCTGAGGGGATTACCAGGTAATTGTTCACACAGCTCTCTGATGGATGTCACATGCGGTTTTTCTGAGTCCCCAGATAGATCATGCAGTCTGTGTGTTCTCTTTTGTATTGCCAGTCACTGCCAGTCACCGGTGTATTCAACTGTGTAGCCTTGGACCGTGTCATGTATGTGCATGTAACTTGCATGATCGAGGTAACTATTAGCGGCGATACTACGTGTCTCTCGGTCCTCTTTCAAGTGCTTACCGTCCTTTTTCCCCAGCAACCCCCCCTCCCAGGGGCGGCAATCTGAGGGATAGCCCCGGGCGCCACAAGCTCTAGCTATGCCGGTCAACAACAGGTCTTGAATCGCTCAGATGAAACATCAGCTTTGGTAGGGGAGGAATTAATTATGGTTAAGAAGAGTTAGTAAAAAGTGGAGGGGGCAATATAAAAATACGCACCTAAACAGAATTTTGCTAAGAAAAACGTTATTAAGCCAAGGTGAGACACAATAAGAAAAAGAGATGGAAATCACAAACCCTCTGGTTTAATTGGGAATGTGTTGGACTACAAAGAAACAACTCAAAGTTAGACCTGGGTGAAATTTTAATTCAGCGGGTGTAATTTGCGTAATCTGGAGTCAAAATTCTGAAATTTCACAATTTTTCCACTTGCGTAATTATGCACCATTTACAGTACATTGTAAATTTGCGGTAACAGTAAAAATGTACCACATACATACAAGAACAACAGAACACAAGCTGCTGTTCATGGTGATCATGTTTAAATGCACCCTCGAACGCATTTAATACTGAGGTTTTCCCTGCATTAGTGCGGAGGAATCTGCAGTAGTAAATCCGCACTCAAGGCTGGGAAGTGGGCTGTAAAAGGCATGGTTTGCCATGGAAGTTTGGGAATGCCCAAAAACATGTACATTTGTGGATTTCCTAACCTCCTCTCTGGAAATGGACAGAAGTTGACTCCAAACAATGGCTGGTGTAACTCTTCCAGGATTGGGAAGGGGAACAAATCAGCCTCAGAATTCCTGGGTATTCGGGTGAAGAGCTTTCTCTTTGAGAAAAAGTGTTTTCGTGCAGAAAAAAGTGCATTTGCACAGGTCTCTCATTCCACTTGTGTAGGGGTCTACATTATGCAAGGTGGGAATCGGAGCCCTTGGGAAAAATCATATGCTTTGATGCATATTACTAGGAATGTTTGTGAACCTCAAGAACAATGTAAAAAAGTAGGTTCAGGAGGGGATCTAAATCTCCCCCCATAGTTTTACAGAGTTTTGTTGAATAGGTCCCTTGTGTTTTATTTTCTTCTTTACCAAAAATCAGACAGTATTACACACTAAGCAGTTGATTACAGTCAAAACAAAACTAAATGGAAATGTAAACTAAGATGTCTTCTGATGACACCTCAAAACAGATAGGAACTTGACAAATATGGCCTGCCTATGTGTTGCAAGCATTTGCCATTTCTCAGTGGAACCTTGGTGTCCCACTTAGGCCCCCATTAACTCCACCATTCAGAGTTACCCATCCCCCTAGTACCAGTAATTAAAATAGGTGGAGTTAACGCACCAAACTCCATGGAACTCATGAACAGACCTGCAGCCCTCTTTCTATTGCTGTCACACCTGCACTTCTCACATTTTAATAAGATTGCGGGCTGCCCTGGAGCAAAGAGGATGGGGACCAAGTGATAGGAGGTAACCAAAGCACAGAGTGTTGGGTTAGATGAGGGCATCTAGGAGATGGGAAAGGAGAACAAGAGAAGAAAAGATCATGAGGGAGGAGCACCAACCTCCCATGGCGGAAACACATCAAGGGGATGGCGTTGTGATTGCGGGGTAGAAGGGTAAAGAAAGGACGGTTAAGAGTAGCCAAGAGAAGGTTAAGGGTGCCCCCTAAACAGGAAGAGACACAAAAATGGCTAAGGGCATGTCAATATAAGTATACTAAAACTAAAACCCAACAATGTATGTGCCAACAAAAACACAAATTAAGAAGTGCTTAATCAGAAAACCGACAGAAAATAGAATGATAAAAAAGTAATTTTTTAACGCACAAGATTAATTCAAAAAGCACTGAGTTACCTGAAATGTAATATTTACAGTGACATTCACAGCTTTACATCTGCATCCACAAGATTAAAAGCTGTGTTATTTGTAATTACAGCTTATTCTATAGTCCGGGGAGAGCAGCAAATCGCGCAGTAAAAGGAAGTGTAAATATATAAGGTATCATGGGACGCCTCTTGCTTAGTCAAGAGGGAATGCTAAGGAACACACTTAACAGATGGAATGAATAAGGAAAATAGTACCACACACTGGAATGTGAAGGGACTACAAAATAAGGTCACGGTATGTACATGACCGGCTTCAAACAAAAAGGCCCAATTAATTTTAATTACAGATGAGTATTATGTCAATTTGAGATCAAATGCATTGACAACTTTTGCATCAAGTAAATTTCACTGTTACCCATTTGTTATGTTGCTTATTTAGAATTATCTTTTGCAGACCCTGATTTTTAAGCAAAAATAAGACCATGTACAATCGGCCATGCAGTGTTATCTGATGAAAGATTATTGCAGACATGCAGGTTATAATACAAATTGTGGTACTAAAATAATTAATTTATATTTTAAGACTCCCAACACACTATGATATAGAGATTACTCCCTGAGATATAAGCAGTAGTCACTAACTGTAGTCCATTATGAAGGAATACATATTTTGAATTCATCACTTCGAAGGTTAATTGTATGCCCATTCAGGGCGTGATTGTGCAATGATGTTGTAATTATGATTGTATGGATTAATTAATAATTACTCTTACAATGTGTTAACTATCAAGAGGTTATCCAGAGGATTCTGTTGGACAATATGCAATATGAAATTAGCATTGATATTCACACAATATTTTGTGATCATTTTGTTGGCATAATAAGAATAATTATGCGTATTGACAGAATATTACATGGTTGCCAAAGTGAATTTGAACTTATGATGAATTGATTTGTTAACAATATAAATGAGAATAGTGTTAAGATGGCTTCTGCTTAGACTGAGAATCATGAATGGATGAGCAGTCCTTTATTTTGTAACATGGTAGTCCAATTAAATTACATACTTTTGTTTTAAATGACCTCCGTTTCATTGAACATAGAACATTGAGAAAGGCGTGCAACTGAAACATGTTTGTTTTTGTTCATTTTTTAAATAAAGGAAGAACCTGTTCTACCCAATGAGTGGCCATCAACTCCTTTCCGGGGATTATATATATATATATATATATATATATATATATATATATATATATATATATATATATATATATATATATATTCACCCTCACTTAAAAAACAAAGGTTACATGGACAAAGCAATCAGAGGTGCACCACTTTTACTATATCAATTCTAATTCCAAATATGTCCAAAAGGTTCCAGAAGTAATTGGAAATCTTCTCTTTATTGTTGCATCATCAATATGTGTCAAAAACCAGCCAACGCGTTTTGACCACATGTGTGTGGACTTCTTCTGGGCACACAGAAAATTTGAGAAATTCCAATTGTCATCCAAAAGTGAGGTAGCTAGGCCCATTCGTATATTGTCATTGAGAATATAATGTAAATTCTTCAGTAAGGCAATCCAATGGGCCAAAACATGAGAAGGTTAATCATGAATTGTCCGATGTCTCCTCCTTAGTGGAATTCATCAGGCTAGTGTGTGTTCTCGGTCCGTATGAATGAATGAGAGAAGGGATCAAATCCGCCCCTCGTTCAGCACTACAATTCGTGTGGACCTGTTAGAAACGTGGCACTCCTCGCGGTTCCAAAGCGACAACTTCTGGAACTTTGTGGACATATTTGGATTTAGAATTGATATTTTAAAAGTGTTGCTCTACTGATTGCTTTGTTTATCTGTTTTACCTAACTTAGGGTGGCACTTTTTGGGCAGAGGGTGTCTACAGGGAGTGCACACATTCCCAAATCAAAACTTTTTTTCATCTAACTTTCTTGTGAGATAACAGTTTTGAGTGCGGCATCAGTTTGTGGGCCACTGCCTGTTGCTCTTTTCTTCACAAAAGTTACATGGACGTTATAGTTAGGAAATAGATTGTGAAAAAGCTTAGAAATTCACTGAAAAAAACAAAGGTTACTGGGACTTTATAGTTAGAAAATAGAATTTAAAAAACCTTAGAAATTCACTGAAAAAAACTAAAGTTACAGGGACGTTATAGTTAGGCTCAGGGTTCCCTCGTACTAAACCAGTGAAATTCAACAGTTATATTTACCGTAGCTAACTATAACTTACGCCCCTGCAACAAGGAAAAGATAACATTCCTGAAACCTTTGTTTTTTTCAGTGAATTTCTATGGTTGTTCAAAATCTATTTCCTAACTATAACGTCCATGTAACCTTTGGATTTTTGAAGTGAATTTCTATGGTTTTTTAACTGGTAGTCGTGTTTGAAGAGTGGTGGAGAAAGAGGATGAGCCTCTGACCAGCTCTTAGGAATCACGCTGTAAGGGACTTACTGGAGGTAACAGGTGGGTTTCTTGGCCCACAAGGTCCCTCAGAATCCAAGAGGGCTTCATCCCCCAACCAGCATTGCGCCTGGAGGCGCATTTGCAGACTGGTGGAGAGAGGGGCATGGCCTCCGACAACCTCTCAGCAATCCCACTGTGTGGGACTTACTGGAGGTAAAAGGACGGGTACTTTGCCCCCAAGGACCCTCAGCATCCAAGGAGACGTCATCCCCCAATCAGCAGTGTGCCAGGAGACGTGCTTGCAGAGTAGTAGACAAGGAGGGCGGGGCCTCTGGCGACTTGCCAGTCCTGCATGTTTCTTTTTTCTCTTTTTACAGGGGCAGCGTGGCCCCCTTTCCCTGGACCGATTTGGGCCCCGGGTACCCCATCCCCCGGTGCCCGGCCTTTTCCTTTTTATTTTATGAGTTAAAGGGAGGGGAGTCAAGCAACCCCCTCCCGGGCCGATTTCACCCCGAGGACCCCTTTCCCCGGGGGCCGACCTTTCCCTTTTTATGTTTTAACAATAAATAATAGGTGGAGAGGGCCACGCGGCACCCCTCCTTGGCCGATTTCAGCCACGGGGACACCATCCCTCGGGGCCCGGCCTGTAAAGTGGATGCCCTTGTCCCAACCCACAGCCAATTTTGGGGACCGCAAGGGGAGCCTCAAGGCCCCCATAGTCCCTGCCAGCTCCCCACCTCCTGCGGGAGCCGGCATTGCTTTTGGACAATAGCTTCCTCTGTCAAAAGGCAATTCTGCTCCGTTTTGAGCAAGCAAGAGCATTTTTAATTGTAATTGCTTGCTGAAAGTGGAGGAGCATTTGCTTTGGCTTGTTGGGAGTGGTAAAGTTTCTGCCAAGCCATAGCAAACAGCTACCTCCCGAGAGTGGGTACCTCTGGAGATCCCCAGGGCCATGTACAGTAGACTACACAGCCCTGCGGAGGTGGTGGTTGCCGGGGGTCCACAACGGGCCCCCTACATTTCATTGTTGAATGCCCCGGGGAGGTGGTGGCCCACGGGTCGGGGGGTCCACGTGCCTCCTCCCACTTTTTATACGGCATAAAGCTCTGGGAGGTGGTGGTCCCTGGGGCATGGCCCCCCGCATATTTTTTAAAACATGCCCCCCCGGGATTTGGCCCACCCGGTGACTTCTTATAAAAGACGCACAGGAGCCCACGCGTCTTTTGACAAAATTTTGCCCCAAATACACGGATCCACCAGAGAATTAGCGGCAACAATTTTAAAAATGATTTTCCCCCTCTACCCCCCATCCCCTGGCGGGGCCCTGTGGGACCCCACCACCATAATTAGGGGTTCAGGGTATTCTTGCCCTGCACCCTTTTCTTTATTGTTTACTTTTTTGTGGGACGCGAGGCTGCCGGTGCTATGTTTTGTTATAAAAGACTATTTTCCCTCTCCTGGGGCAGGCCCATCCAGGAGGTACAGTAGCCCTCTCGGATATTCTGTACCTGTGGTTTCTTCACAAATATTCGGTGTCTTTTCATAACTAGAAGAATGCCTAAAGCATCGAGTTCCCATCTTGCGAGCGCAGTTTGCACAGCTCCTTACAAGTGCAACAGCCGCCTCCAAAAAAGCACGCAAAAGCACTTTGTAGCAGAGGAAAACATTAGTAAACAAACCTGCGTTGGCACACAAGGCTTTGAGGGAGTCGAACAAAGTGCCCTTTCACTGAGTATCCCTTCTGCAGAGGTTTGGTTCAGTGGATATTGTTTGCCTCACCACGAAAGTGGCACGTCCCTGAGATAAGCAGGTGGATTGGCCTGCTTTGGTGGGAGAAGACAGTCACTTGTTCAACCCCCCGATAAGTGCCTGATTGAGCCTTCCACGCTGGTTTTTCAGGTTCAGTAATGTGTCATGGAATCCTGGGGGCGGACTAACTTTCCCCCATCCCAACCCATTAGCTATGTGTGGAGTGCTTGCCACAAAATGCAATGTTTTGGTACTCATGTTATCACTCTTGGGAGAATAAATGGCTGAGTCAACTTGGGGACTGAAGCCTTCGTGGTGTAGGTTATACACACCGAACCCTGCAACAGATAGTTAACCCACTCAGCTGTCTTGATTTATACATGAGCCGATTTTCTATATAGCTTTAATCCGTCTTCTTGTTCTATCATCTTGTAAATAAGAGAGAGGTGTCTTCAGGCCATAGAGTTTGCTTTGAGTGACGTATCAGATGTTATTGACAAGTATATGTCCCTACATTGCAATCACCACGAGACTATAAGGTAATGAAAACACAGCCTTGTACTGGAGTGCTGCGCTCGTAAAACAGGTGCTGCAAGCGGAATATGAATATGGTAATGAAAACACAGCCTTGTACTGGAGTAAGGCGCTCGTGAAACGGGCGCCGCAAGCGGCAAATGAATATGGTAATAATAACACAGCCTTGTACTGGAGTGCAGCGCTCGTGAAACGGGCACCAAATAAAACAAGCATTGGCATAGCCAATAAGTCTTGCCTTTGGGACCTTATAAGTGTTTAGCCATGCAACAGTTGCATAACTAAATACTTATAAGGTCCCAAAAGCGAGACCTATTGGCTATGCCAAGCGGCCGTGCAGCCGCGAAAGTGAAAGTGATTGCGATCGCGATCACGATCAAACATCAAAGCGGCGGTGCGGCCATGAAAGTGAAAGTAACCGCGGTAACGCGCTGCGCACGCACCCACGCACATGCACTGTAGCTCTAGGCTGGCCTGGTAGCACTTTTTGGAGCCCTCTCAATAAGTCTCGCCAGACCAGCGCATGCGCTGGGTCAGGCGAGACCTAAAAAGATTGTAACACAGTGAGCCCGAATGCACAGTGAGGCCGAGGGAACCAGGAAATGATGCCACACACTGTGTGCCGCTACAGCCCTACAGAATTGTCTGTTTTCTAAAGTGATTCCAGTGAACCGCGCATAAAGAAAGGGGCGCGGCCACCATTATAGTGAAAGCACGGCATAAGGGTTACTTAAAAAATAACTATGTTAATGTAAATATGGAGAGCCGCGCATAAACAAAGGGGCGCGGCCGCATTAAAGTGAAAGCAGCATGGGGACTCTTAAAAAAAATACTTTGTTAATGTGATTACGGCGAGCCGCTATAAAGAAAGACATGCGGCTGCCATTAAAGTGAAAGCGCAGCATGGAGTGCTTAACAAAAACGTTGTTAAGTTAAATGGGAGTCCTGAAGGAACGGGAAAAAATAATTAAAAGAAGACTGTGGGGTGGGAGTCTGCAGGTGGTGGCTGACTAACAGGCACTTGACCGTCTGCAGGGTTTGGATACAGGGTGTGGCCGCAGAACAGGGTTAAAGATGGAAAAAATTACTGAATTTAAAAGTGGTGCCACTCTGGCTTCCTACCCAAAAAGAAGTATGTGAGGTATTTGTACCTTTTGTAAAAACAAAATGAGCTAACAAAGATTGAATATGTTCTATCTCAAGTCAACTTTGTTGTGTTAAAGAATAGTGTAGGTCTCTTACAATGCAAACAGAATGATGCAGGACACAATTATGTGTGTCAAATCTGTTTAGTTGCTTCCTCACTGTGCAGAGCAGTTCTCACTCTGGCTCGGGTTGTTCTACTTGCCCCAGGACATTTTTATGGACAATGGCAGACACATTATAGGCTGGGGAGCAAGAAGAGGGCCAACATAAGTAGTTACCAAGAAGGACGCCAGATATGTTCAATGGACAATTTGTACATGCAATACACTGCTGCTCAGGACAATGGGAATAGATCAGAGTGCATGAAAGTTAGTGAGCTTATGAGGAAGAGTTCCTAACAGCAGAACACCATTTCAAGAGGTAGCAAAGGATTTTCTGCAGCATAGGGAAGTCAGTAGCTAAAAATCAGTTAATCATTAGGAGCCATGAATAGAGCCCAGGTGTATAAAAGACTGAGGTGCCGATTACGATCCGGTAAAAACCGGGTACGAACCGTCGGTCGGAGAGTTTTCTCCGTCCGACTCGTACCCGGTCGGAAAACTTTACAAACATGCAAGTACGATTCGCACGGAAACACCGTTTCCGTACGAATCGTACAAAACACCGACCGACGAAAAGATACATACAAATGGGATCCGGGGAAAGCGCCGACGTGACGTCGGGACGCTCTCAGGCCGCGTTTCACGAACCAGGAAGTACGATTGGAACCGACAGCGCTCCGGACGGCAATATTTTTACGGCACCCGAAAAGTGCCGCAAAAGCGAAGTACGCCGCGATGCGAGTGGAATTGGGGGCCCGGTACGCGCCGTACCCCCCCCCCCAGCCCCCGTGAGTACGCGCCGACCCCCCCCCCAGCCCCCGTGAGTACGCGCCGACCCCCCCCCCAGCCGCCGTAAGTAGGCGCAGAACCCCCCGTGTATGTACGGTGCGTACCCCCGTGTATGTACGGTGCGTACCCCCCTGTGTATGTACACCCCTGTACGTGTCGAACCCCCGTGTATGTACGGTGCGTACCCCCCCGTGTATGTACGGTGCGTACCCCCCGTGTATGTACGGTGTGTACCCCCCTGTGTATGTACACCCCTGTACGTGTCGAACCCCCCCGTGTATGTACGGTGCGTACCCCCCCGTGTATGTACGGTGCGTACCCCCCGTGTATGTACGGTGCGTACCCCCCTGTGTATGTACACCCCTGTACGTGTCGAACCCCCCCGTGTATGTACGGTGCGTACCCCCCCGTGTATGTACGGTGCGTACCCCCCCGTGTATGTACGGTGCGTACCCCCCTGTGTATGTACACCCCTGTACGTGTCGAACCCCCCCGTGTATGTACGGTGCGAACCCCCAGCGCATTTAAATATAAAGTTGAATACAGCAAGATATTTCTGGCCAACAGCCCTGAAAGATGTTTACTTAAAATGAGTTAAGCAGACAGCACAAAATAAAGAAAATCTCAACATGGTGTATATGCACAATAGACTTTAGAGAAGAAAAGATGCCTCCTTGGGAGTGCTTGGGAAATATGGAAGTCGGCAAATTGCATTGCCAACGTGCATATTTAGAATCCAACTATTTTTATATAGTATGAAAATGGCAAACTTAGAAAACAATATTTTTCACTGTTTGGGTTATGCTGCACACCTGCCAAGATGAAGAAGTTCAGCAACAAGGGCAGAAGGATAGCTACAAGAAGTGCTGCTGCAAAGGTGAGCACAATAATATCTGGTCTGTTGGAGAAAAAAAATCAAAGTAATCAAATATGCCCTGTCATCTGGTTTTATGGACAATTAGAGATATCTTGGTAACAAAAGAAGGTAGGATTTGAAATGATATTGTAGGCTAGATCTTCATCAACTAAGCTATTGATTAAAGAAACAATTGCCAAGGCTGAATCTTTTTTAAAAATCATGGAAACCATAGCAAAGGATAAAGTTTCTAAGGCTTTTAGACAAACTAAGCAAAGAGCAGACAATCTTTGATCCACCTTTCTTTTTGGGGTGGGGTGGTTCTCTCAGGATATTGACAGATAAGGAGAATGGTTGAGTAACATTTTGCTTCTGTCAGCAGATTTGCTCTATGCTTAAGTTACAATTCTGCTTTGAACTAGACAGATGGCATGCTTCATTGACATTCCTGTCTGATTCTATTGAACATGTTAGGGTAAAATATGAATATGTGTTATAGCCCACTGTGGAGGGCTATATTGTTTGGTAAAGGTCCTGAAGAATAAGTTACTTACCTTTGGTAACACCTTGTCTAGTAGAGATAGGATCTAGCCACAGATTCCTTATATTAGAATTATCTCCAGGCGCCAGACTTGATCTGGACGTTTTTGTACAGCAATACCTTTGCGCGGTGGTGGATGGTGTTGAATGACTCCGTAGCTACATCGTCCATATCCATATAAGTCCTCCCCTGATGTGCTGACGTCAGTTTCTTCTGTGACTATTTTTCGCACCAACAACGTGGATCCATTTATAGAAACTGCTTATGGAAACAGTGTGCCAAAAAGGAGACATCTTTGTGTCAAACAAATATGAAGTCCTAAAGATTGTCATCAGAATGCCAAGAAAAAGGATCTTGTATGTATCCAGACCAACAGTTCACAGAACAGGGAGAATGGGTGGTTTGTTAAAGAATCTGAGGCTAGATCCTGTCTCTACCAGATAAGGCGTTACTGAAAGTAAATGACTTATTCATCTGATAGTGACATCTAACCACAGATTCCTTATCTTAGAATTAGATACCTAAGCAACACCATTCTTGGAGAGGAGTCTGAGACCTGAACTGAGAAAAAGATTCCTGAATAGGACTAGCCGGTCCACAAAGAAATATAGTAACCTGGCTATCTAAAGAATTATAGGTGAAGCAAAGAAAACACTCCGTTAGATTGAATGTGGGAAGTCTGCATGACAAACAAATGGACAACATTACCCACAGCAGAGGGATAAGGAAGTGCTCGAGAAAAACACTTCATAGAAACAATAACACTTTGTAGCCCTATCAAAGAAAATCAAACCATGGCTGGACATAGGTGAAGGACCTAGGACATCAGCCCATACCACAGAATTAGAGCACCAGCTCCTTGTCATGAAAACTAGAACATGATCTGACCCCACCCTGTGATACAGAGGAAAGGGAATCTGAGGGCACAGCCACAACAGAACTGACTGAGAGATTCTTACAGTGCTGCACGAAAGCATTGTTAGAGGACCAACAGAAATGATTGTTAGATACCCCTCTCAGATGGAGAGATGCCTCCAAGAGAAGACAATCCTCTGGAACTATGAAACACAGAAGCACAGAGGAAAAAGGAAAAAGAAATGCAAAAACAACTGCCAAGTCAAGGTCAAATGAGAGCCTCAAGTGAAGCGTGGTGACAAAAGCAGATAGTATTCCCTACGGAAGTAGTTCAGCACAACCATACTTGCAATATATACCTGTATACATGTGATCACATGCATATATATATATATATTATAGTGTTTTTCCAGTGTGAAGTTGTGGGCTCTCCGTGCCCATGTAGTGAGGCTGCCCTGAAGGGCTTGGGGCTCCGGAAACGGGGAAACGCTTTTGCTTCTTGTGAATATATATATATATATATATATATAAATTCACTGAAAAAACCATAGGTTTCACACATGTTATAGTTAGCTGGACATTTTACTGATAAAAAACCAATGAAATTCCCCCGTTATAGTTACTGTAGGCAACTATAACTCACGCGACCGCAATCCTCTGCTGATGCTAATACTGTATTTAGACACTTATTTGCCCATGTCTTCTTCCATTAAATTTTAGCTATACATATATTACAAATATTTTTTTTTCATAAAGACACATATGTCATCAGCAGAGGATTACGGTCGCGTGAGTTATAGTTGCCTACAGTAACTATAACGGGGGAATTTCATTGGTTTTTTATCAGTAAAATGTCCAGCTAACTATAACATGTGTGAAACCTATGGTTTTTTCAGTGAATTAGCAAGGTTTTTTAAATGCTAATTCCTAACTATAACGTGTGTGAAACCTATGGTTTTTTCAGTGAATTTGTACGTTTTTTTAAATGCTAATTTATTTATGTATTATTTTTTATATATTTATTTTACAATAAACTACGTATTAAAAATTATTATTATTTTTTTTTTGGTTTTCACCCTGCGAATTATTATTTTTTTTTTGCAAAAAAAAAAATTTTTTTTTTGTGTTTTTCAGGGTGCGCGCACTGTGCGCGCACCCCCGCGATTTTTAAAAAAAAAAAATTTTTTTTTTTTGCCTTCGGGGTCCTTCAGGGACCCCCTGACAAAGGCTAGGGGGTCAGGAACTCTCTACCCTGCCCCCTTTTCACGTTCGCCACCTTCCTTTTTCTCTCTCGCACTGAAAACAAACAAAATGGCGGCCGACACTTCCTGATTTCGACCGATTCGAACGTTGACTAACATGTAACCACCAATCAGAATTACGCTCGCGCACGTTAGGGTGCTCGCACGGTGCTCGCACGGTGCGCGCACCCTGCGCGCATATATATATATATATGCTTTTAAATGCTATTTTCTCCGGAAATACTGAACAGATTTACACCAGACCTACAAAAGGCACTTCCTTGACCTAGGGACTACCTCTCTGCCAAATTTTGAGTAATTCTGTTCAGCCGTTCGGGCTGTAGCTCGTTCTAAAGGTCCTATGGAAAAATGCATGGGAAAAACGCGTTTTGGGACCCCCCTTTTATCTCAGCCCCCGCTTGACGGATCCCCCCGAGACTTTCAGGGTAGGAGCGGAGCGTAGCGCCCCACCTATTTTGAGAAATTCGCGAGGATTCGTCGACCGGCGCCAAAGTTATTCAAAATAGAATGTTGAGGTTTTCCTATGGAAACGTGGTCCTAACTATAACTACCTACTGGCGACCGCCAGTAGGTAATATATATATCAAGCACAATCCAGCGTCATTCCACCTTCTCAGGAGACATAAGCAGGAGTGGACCGCCACACAATTAAATCTTTTCAAATCTTGAGTGCTTTATTCCACAATTCAGCCAGCATGACGCGTTTCTTGATCACATGACGTGCCCTGACCACCCACGTGGTTAAATACTGGTATGTTTGAATAATGGCTCCTCCCAGAGATTATAAATATAAACAACAGACTTTAGAATTTTCTTTTTTCTTTTTCGTTGTTTTGTACACATATTTAAATCAACAATATATTTTTTCCACAATTATGGATTAATGTGTAAATATATATACATATAAATATAATTACATTTGGGAAATAATGGGCCAGTGCCCATAATTTAATTTCATCCTGTGTTTGTTATACCCAAAAGGAGTTTATACAAGCATATACTAGTATTCAATTTTTAGTTTTTTTTAGTTTTTTTAGTGATTTTCCAAAAATATATACTTATGAAAGAAAACCAATTCAGAGAACATTAGTTCTATCAATAGATTCATGATTGATTAACCATTTTTAAAAAAAAAAACTTATTATATTTAAGCGGCACATTGCATTGGTCCGCAATTGTTTACTAATTCATTATTTCCTAATATAAAGTGCTAAGTGCAAAAATCAGTGTCTTAGTGCAAAAATCGGGAGCTTTCCCACTTAAATTTTTATATTAATACTTGGATACTTATCATCAAATTCATAACAATTTGTTTCAGCGAATTTCAAGTTACTTTCTCAGTTTTTTCACTTCATCCAAAGATATTCATAACAATACAGTACATAACCACAGTTTATAGATACAGATAAAAAATCACGTGCAAATAGCAATCAACAGAGCTACCCACCTCATAAATATCAGATAAAAACCAGTAAAACTAAGTAAAACTAATTAAAATCCAATAAAATGAAGATCGTAGCCCACATAAAAAACCATCCGCACATGATTAAAATGTCAATCCTAAAACCATTGTCATAAATAGTTGTTAATAATCTTTCAATTATTCGATCAAGAGTTTAGCAGCAGGTTGGAGGTACAATATTTATAAAATAATTTTAAAACTTCCACAAAATACTTCAAAAAATATTTGTAAAAATATATAAAACTATCCATAAAATACCTATAAAAAGTTTTGTAAATCTTCCCCTGTGTTTAAACCGTTCGGCATTTTGGTATCTAATTGAACAATATATTGGCTTTCCAGTTTGCTTAATTGTTTCTCCCTGTTACCACCTCTGATGGATTTTGGTACGGCATCTATTACAAAATATTTGAGATCATTCAAATTATTCTGATGTACTAGTTTGAAGTGTCGGGCCACAGGGTAACTAGAATCAGAGTTAACAATAGCCTGTAGATGTTGAAGAATGCGATTAAATACTTGGAGTTTTGTACTGCCAATATATTTTAACTGACAGGTGCATTCTAAAACATAGATTGCATAGTCAGTTTTGCATGTGAACGGACCTTTAATTTTACACGTATTTGTGGAGAAAGCATCTAAAAACTCAGTTTTGTTAATACCAAATTTACATGCCCTACAAGAGCTACACTTATAAAAACCTGTCTTGTTTGTTAACCAGTTTACTTTCTCTTGTATTTCTGGGCTTGTCTTTACAAGTGCATCCCTCATAGAGGGTGCTCGTCTGAAAGTAATAGATGGTGAATCTTGTATTTCTGATGATAAAGAGATGTCAGATTTTAAAATAGGCCAGGTTTTAGTAATAATACGTCTGACCTGTTTATGATGACAACTATACATAGTTATTAGTCTGACTGATGATTTCTCTTTATAAGATTCATCATTTATACTTAAAGGAATGATATCATCCTCAGTATTTGTTATAGCTGTATTTGAAGGGCTCTGTATTTTGGTTAACACAGTTTTTAAATCATGCATATTGTAACCTCTTGCTAAAAATCTCTGTGCTGATTCATTTAGACAAATAGTTAAATCTTGTTCATTGCTGCAAATTCTTTTAATTCTAAGAAATTCCCCATAAGGAATACTCTTGATCAAATGTCTAGGGTGGGTGCTACTAGCATGGAGAATCGAATTTCCCGCAGTTGCTTTCCTGTGTAGTGTTGTACATATAATATTATTGTTTATATATATCTCAACATCCAGGAACTCTACCCTCTCTTTGCTGATATTTACTGTAAATTCCAGGTTAAGATTATTGACATTGATAGTGTCAACAAACTTTTGTGCGGATTCAATGGTGCCATGCCACACTATACAGACATCGTCAATAAAGTGCCATCTTGCTATATTTGACATGTGTAAATCTCCCAGGGTGTGGCTCAGGACATGCTCCTCCCACCAACCTACATGAAGACATGCATAGCTGGGGGAGAAGCATGCTCCCATTGCCACACCCCGTAGTTGTTGGTAGACTTCTTTGTTGAACAAAAAATAATTGCTGTTCAAGCATATATGTATCATGGTTAACAACATTTTATTATGTTCATTAAATTTCACATCCCTGCTTTCGAGATATTGTTTTATAGCTTTAAGGCCATCTTCATGTTTGATGCTGGTACATAGGGAGCATTTATCCATCACAATGAAACAACACTCACTGTCCCATGTAATCTCCCTAAGTTTGTTCAAAAAGTGGCCAGTATCCTTTATATATGAGGGAATCATTTCTACAAAATCCCTGAGAAAAAAATCCACATATTTAGACATGGATTCCAATAGTCCACGTTGAGCAGATATTATAGGACGCCCAGGCACAGGGTTTACTTGTTTATGTACTTTAGGTATAAAATATAACGTTGGAGTATATGGGTGATCAGTTTTCAAAAAAATGTATTCTTCTTTACTAATAAGACCCATCCTCTTCCACTGTGCTAGCTCCGTAAAAACTAGATCTTTTACAGCTCTTAATTCAGGAAATGTTCCCTTCCTAGAACATAATGGATCCCCAAGATGTCTATAGGCCTCTCTTATATAAGCATCACGTGGCCAAAGCACAATGTTGCCCCCTTTATCTGCATTTTTCACAATTATGTTATTGTGCTCATTGATTTTCTTTATTAATTTCGAATATCGTTGTTCATTATAGCTTCTACGTTTATTTTTACACAGTATTTTTCTGTTCAACGTTTTTAGTTCATCAATAACACAGTCACTGAAAATGTCTATAGCATCCCGTGGCATAACTGGGATAAAGGTCGATGGGGGATGGAAAGGGCTGGTGGCAGGACTGGTACTTATAATGCCCATCTCACGAAGCTCCTCCTGTGTATTCCCCATTGTTTCATCTGCAAGTTTCAATTTGCGTATGAATTTGAAAACATCAATCCGCGATTGTATATATTTGAATCCTGATTTGGGGCAAAACGAAAGTCCTAAGGCCAAAAGTTGATTTTCTGCCTTATCAAGGTTTAAGTCAGTCAGGTTGATTACAGTGTTGTTAGCTACTTGATCTTCTTCTTTTGTTATTTCTGGATATATATATATACACACACACACGTCTACCCACAAGTTTATCAGAATACACCAAAAGTATTATCATCCTGGAAAAGCAAACCCCCGATCACCCCTGGCAAGAGGGGAGACTGACCAGTGTAGGAACAAAAAATCCCCCAGGATAACCATCAAAAGATAGATATAAATACAAACATACATTGGTAATAGACCACAGATGCGAGATCAACAGAGTGAAAATCATAGATATACAGATATTTTCACCAAGCTGAGAAACCAGTAACATAATAGAGAGAGGGAGTGGAGGAGCACCATCCACCCCAGAAAAGTCAATGGCAACCGCCTATGAACCAACACTAAGGAGGTTACCACAAGGCGGCTAACAATAAATTAAAAGAAAACAGCAGGTGTGAGTACTTCTGCTAAGAAGGAAATAAAGACCACCACCGGGCTCCATCCAAAGATATAGTAAAAATAAAGGCCACTCACATAACGATTTCCATCCAACAGACAGAGATATCAGGCAGCAAGACCTGACTGACGTCCCTTGATAAAAGATGGAATATCACAGCCGTAAAGGGATGAAGCCCAATGAAATGAAAAAGCCAAAACAATGGGCGATAGTGCATACAAGCACAACAAGAATTGAGGTCATAAAGAAATTTCTCCACCTTAGACATAATATATTCACGGCTAAAAAGTGAAATACAAACACACATCCTCCAAAGGAAGTCAGAAGAAAAAGTCCCCAAAGCAGACGGATTTCACCAATAGATTGGAAATGGTATAATGGACCTTTGAGTGATAGGATCCTTATCACCTTCATGAGGAAGGGAAGAACCTTCAGAAAAAGGATGGAAAGGGAGATCCAGCCTCCTTAGACGCCAATCCTCTAAACTATGGAGTTACAACATCAAAGGGCCACACGTTTTAAAAGGAAACCCTTAGATGAAAATCTTTAGCCACAACACTGACAAAAATGAGAAATGAGATGGCTACATCTGAAGAACAGCCAACTGTAAGAAAATGCTGTGGCTGCAGTCAAAATTGGTAAATAAACAATGCTTGTATGAAGAAAGGATAATAAAGCATTCCAGATACTACAAGAAATAATGCCGTGTGAGAGATGAAGCAGAGAAAAAGAAGCAAGGACAGTGGCACAGAACCAAGGTCACCTCGCGGCAGTGGTGGCATCTGAGGCATTGCATTATGTGGGCCTTGAAACCCAATACCCCACCAAGTCATAGCTCAAAGCCGGTGTACACCCTGAGGTACGCAACCCGGCACATTGACGTAGTGGTACTGATGAGGTCATAGCCCGTCCTACAGAATCAGTGGTGTCCATACCACAGTGAATAATTAGTATAGCCGCGTGTTGCCCATCCCGTACCAGCGAAACAAGATCGTTCCAGGTCTCTTCCGGAAGGGAGGGCAGAAGGCGCTCCAACGAGTCCCACAATGCATGCGAGAAGCATCCAAGGACACAAGAGTGGCACCCAATGGGAACGAGGCAGATGGGGCATCTTAGAAGACTGTCACAACTGCGCCACTAGAAGCTTCATCCAACTACTTTCAGTGCCTTCGATCGAAGTCATTGACATGAGTCGCACTCCTCTGAGCCATGGTGCTCTCATAGGCACCACATACAATTAGAGTGAGGGTCTGTGGCCGACATTTGTCATTCACAGGCCCCCCAAGGTTTGAACCCCGAGAACAAATGAAAGGCACACTGTTCCGTTCGACTAAATTGTCGAGTTAGACCAAAAAACGGCCTGAGGAACTCCACTGATCGGATCTGCTGAACGGATACAATGATTGGATCTGCGTTGTAAGCGCGGAAAAGAAGAAACTGACGTCAGCGCGTCAAGAAGGGCTTATATGAACTTCGTTGACATCACATCCGAGGGACAACGCCACTACGGAGTCATTCAATGCCCTCTACCGACACACAGGGGTACTGCTGTACAACATTTTCTGGATCCAGTCTGGCGCCTGGGGATAACCCTAAAATTAGGAATTTGCGTCTAGATGCCTCTATAAGATCCTGAGTTATAGGCCAAAGCCGCAGGTGAGAGCCTATAATGAGTGTGTGAGGGTCTTTACCAACTAGTATAGTCCGAGACAGAAGGGCTACTTTGTGCTTAAAATATTGCATGCACCGAAGGTAGGATGCTCCACACTAAACAAGCATTGGCATAGTCAATAGGTCTCGCCTTTGGGACCTTATGCGTTTAGCCAGAACTCTTGGCTATGTTGTATGTAGCATTTGACCTCTATCTTTCATTGCACTGCCAATGTGACAACATAAGAACAACATTTATAGGCCCATTTAGCGAAATCCAGTACAGGTGGAAGAATAAAGTAACTAAGATTTGGGCAAGGGAAGGGACAAACTTGCGCTGGACAGCTTAAAACAAAAAAAGCCACAAAATAGAAAGTAAGCAAATGTGAGTTACAAACCACAAAGCCAGTAATAAACAATGGGTGGAATGCAGTCCCAGGTAAACTTTCAGAATATCCCAAGATATTGTTAGCAAACCAGACGATTGAGCTGTCTGGTAGGCTTCAACCTATCAAGATGTAATTAGCAAACCAGACAACTGCGCCTTCTGCTAGGCTCCGTCCTTAAAAAACAGGATTCTTGGGAGCAGAGTTACTAGAGTTTTGCACAGGCACTCATGTGGCACAAAGTGGCTTGATCAATAGCGTCGATCAACTTTCACACAGTAATTTTTTTTAACAGAAAATCTCGTCAAGCACAATGCTAAATGGACCAATGTTTAATTGGTGAGAAAAACACTGCGAGGGCCAATGTGTTGCTCAGGAGACTTCTCAGCTTGTAGAACCAAATGGACCTGCCAGTATCAATAAATGTGACAGTTTGAACAATTCCAGGCAGCCCAAAGCTGTAAAACCAGACCTGCTAGAATTATTTTCGAAAATGTATATTTAATTGTTACACTGATGTACTCTGCTCCAAAACAGACAGCACCACCACGTGGTGGGCTATCATCAGTGTCAGCGTTAAGAGTTAGGAGCAAGTGCTAAGCACCGGCAAAGGCGCTTACAAATTAAGCATGCCTTTTTGCCCTAGCACAAAACAAATACCAATGTGTGCAAAGTGGATGTCGTAGGGTAGGAGCTATGCATACCTCTATGTACTAAAGCCATATAAAGTAGTATTGCCTAGCGCCGAATGCAATACTAACCGCAAATGAAAAATGGGCAAACAGTGGATAAAATTTGGAGTGATCTACATATGGTGATTTATCACTGTGTCACATTCAAGATTTTAAAATATTACAAAATGTATCCCTTGGGCCGTCGCCTGTGTGAAGATAAGTGTACTTGAGATAATGCCTGGTGTTCAAATGGCATGCAAGGCACTCAATAGTCTTTGCACCACAGCGCACAGATATATCTCGTTTTACGTCACGATTGCAGCTTTATTTACATTTATTAAATTATGTCATCAACGCTACACGTCGTGTGGCAAATATTACGCTTTGCTAAATTTGTCAGCTTGAGCAAGACATAGAATGTTGTGGGGCAGCGTTGTTCAATCTGTAGTATATCTGCCCCTTCGATTGACTGACAAAGCACACACATACAAACACACACACACACACGCGCGCGCACACAGACACACCCGCACGCACACACACACACACACACTACATCCCCCAGAAACTGGTTGTTACATATGCAGCTCCGTGATAATAAGAATCTTCAGTTAAAAGGATAAGAGGAACTGAGGAAAAGAATCATTCACTGATTTCCCATTGTGTTGGTATGGAAAAAATGGGCTTTCCTAGCACTTTTGATTAATCTGAGCGCTTTATGGCATATTTATAAGCACAGCAAACATATAAAATAAAAGAATTTAACAATCAGTGCCCAGGCAGATTACATACAAGCCGCGAAACAGCTGCCACATGGGAGACGGAAGGCAGACAAAATGCAAGCAAACAAATCATTTAAAAAACAAACAGTACACATAATTTAAAACAGCACCAGGGCCGATGTGAAGTGTGGAACTCACATGACACAAAAGGAGCTGTTAAACAGTGCGATTAAAACACTATGGTGCCGATTACGATCCGGTAAAAAAATTCCCCGTATGACTCGTATCCGGTCTTTTTACCATACGAATCGTACAAGTGCCGTAAAAACTGCCAATTACGATTCGCATGGGAAAAAGTCCATACGAATCGCATTGGGAATTATTCCCCAGACGTCCTCGGGTCGGAAAATGTGTCCTACACATCCCCGGACGATTTACCGTACAAATGTGAAAAGTGAAGTCCGACCGCGGAATTACGATCCATCCCGTGCGTCCGATGTTACAACCGTATGGAAAAAACACCGTCCGCACCGAACTCCCATAGCAACCATGGAGACATGTGCCCGCATACGCGCCCAACACTCCCCCCAGCCCCCGTACGTTTGAGTCGACCCCCCCAGCCCCCGTATGTACGCGCCGACCCCCCCAGCCCCCGTACGTTCGAGTCGACCCCCCCGTGTATGTACACAAGTGTACGTTCGAGTCGTACCCCCCCGTGTGTACACCCATGTACGTGTCGTACACCCCCGTGTATGTACACCCGTGTACGTGTCATACCCCTCGTGTATGTACACCCGTGTACGTTCGAGTCATACCCCCGTGTATGTACACCCGTGTACGTGTCGTACCCCCCCCGTGTATGTACACCCGTGTACGTGTCGTACCCCCACCCGTGTATGTACACCTGCGTACGTGTCATACCCCTGTGTCATACCCCCCGTGTATGTACACCCGTGTACGTGTCGTACCCCCCGTGTATGTACACCCGTGTACGTGTCGTACCCCCCTGTGTATGTACACCCGTGTACGTGTCGAACGTACGGGGGCGGCGCGTACATACGTGGGCTGGGGGGGTCGACTCGAACGTACGGGGGCTGGGGGGGGTCGGCGCGTACATACGGGGGCTGGGGGGGGGGGGGTACGGCGCATACCGGCCCACCTACTCTGGTCGTTTCACGCCGTACTTCGCTTTTCCGGCACTTTTTGGGTGCCGTGAAAATATTGCCGTCCGGACTGCTGTCGGTTCGAATCGTACTTCCTGGGTCGTGAAACGCTGCCTGAAAGCGTCCCGAAGGCACGTCGCAGCATTCCCGGATCACATTCGTATGTATATTTTCGTCGGTCGGTGTTTTTTACGATTCGTACGGAAATGGTGTTTCCGTGCGAATCGTAATTCCATGTTTGTAAAGTTTTACAACCGGGTACGAGTCGGACGGAGAAAACGCTCCGACCGACGGTTCGTACCTGGTTTTTACCGGATCGTAATCGGCACCTGTGTGTGTGTGTGTGTGTGTGTGTATATACGTGTGTGAAAATGCATACTCATATGAAGAACATTTTAATTTTGTGTGTGTGTGTGTGTATAGACGTGTGTGAAAATGCATACTCCTATATGAAGAAAATGTAATTTTAGGTATTCACAATTTGACGTTTTCCTTGTAGTTGACCCAATAACATAACAGATTTGTTCATGTAAAAAACACACACTTTCCAAGCTGAGAAAATCCCTATAATGTTGTAGGTAAACACATTTAAAAGTATGTATTTTATTTATGTGTGTGTGAAAGTGAATATATATGTGTGTGAAAATTCATACTCTAAAATGAAAAAAACATTTTTTTTACGAATTTGCAATTTGACGTTTGCCTCGCAGCCCATGGTATACGAGGTAGTTGTACAAGTGACCCAATAAGCCGAAAGAATAATAATTATTAGAACAGGATTCTAAGAGAGTTATTGTGATTTGATTAGAGTGTCTAGCAAATTCGCAAGTTTTTGATCTTGTGAGCGTTGCTATGAATCATGCCGTATGTAAAGAGCTCGGATATTTACATTACAAGACATGATATTTACATTATGAGACATGAACATCCCACCGTGCATGTTGCATTAAGAGTGTTATCCTGGGCTGAGGCTTTCTCTGGCCTCACACTAGTGGTGCAATTCTTGAGAGCTGAGCGTGCCTTGTAGCCGGGCTGGCTTCCCCCTGGCGCTGGCAGGTGATATGATCAGCCAGTGGGCGTGTAATTTTTTTTTTTTGCAGAGTTTTATATAGCGCAAACTTGACCCGAATCCAATCAGGTATCAGAGCGCTTTACATAGCACCAGTTACGTTACATGAGGACACACATTTTTTTTTTTTGTTATGCACGGGGAGATTAAGTGATTTGCCCAGAATCACAGGATGTTCAGCGTCATTACAGAGACTCAAACCCAGTTCCCCAGGTCCGAGGTCGAGCGACCTAGCCGTTAGGCCAACTCCTCTCCCATTGTCCAGCAGGCTGTAAACCATGCCCAGGTAGCATCGCTGCAGTCGCACAATACCACCCCGCAGGGAGACACAGAGGATCAGAGGGGCTGCTGAATGGAGAACACAGGCCCGGACAATGCACTACAAGGGCGTCTTATCTCAGACATAGAGCCCCCTCCGGCTAATTGTGTCTGAATTAGCACTACTGAGGAAGCTACCCTGGCGGGGCACATTTACATAAACACGTCGCCCTGCAGAATTAGAAAGCAGGCCGCACCGGCGGCCTTTGAAGTGCCCGTGTCCAGGGCCAGCAGCGTAGGAAGGCAGGCGGACTGGCTTCTTTGGAAAACATATTCCGTCAGCGGCCCCTTCAGCAACAGCATCCAATTCCACAGAGCGCCGGAGCTCCCAGTATCCAGGAACGGGCGCCTCCCCGTCAAAGGCCCTACCCGGAAGTACAGCGAGTCTAACTTCCTGACTTCCAGGGCACATCTCTTATCTGCCCCAGCAGGGACCTTATTGAGTGTAATGGGCCAGCGCGACAGGAAAGTTTGTGTGGAAGTTGGGACACTCCGCCCACAGGCCCCATACACATGCCCAGCTTTCCCAGAAGGGGTGGAAGGACCGGAATTCAGTGTTTTCTGTGAGGAGCAACTCCCTTTTCCGTTCGGCGCAGTGGGTGGTGGGGTCAACAGGTGGAAGTATGTGGAGGACAGTGACAGATGAGGAGCTGTCGGACAAGAGAGCCGCCAAAGGCACATTTACATCATAAACGGCCTGGCAACTGAAAAACTCAAAGCAAACAAACGGGAATTGAATAACAAGAAGTGTGCACACGGGGCTTGTGCCCCGGCCGGCCAGTCTGAGCGCCATCTGTTTACAATTAACACGAGCGCGAGATGCGGGCGCGGTAATTGGAAACAGATGGCATTGATGCTCGCTCCCAAGCACCCTAGGCCATTGGACAGAGAAGGCAGGACATGCACCCGCCTTGGACCAATAGAGTGCTGCCTTTCTTAGAAAGACGCAGGCAAAGGCCAATTGCGGGTGATAAAAAAAAAACAACACATGCTCGAGCGTGTGTTCAGGGTTTAAAAGCCCTTATTAAATGCCTCACAGAGCAGCGCATGCGCGCTGGCTCAAGCGAGACCTAATAAGTAGAAAGACAAACATTGGTACATTGGAGCAGAAGGTCTGTATAAGCCATTGTTGGCCCTATGTTTTCCATTACTGTGTTTGGCTCTCAGTGAGAACCCCTAATGTGAACACCTGATTATAAATCCGGTTATTAACTGCTAAAACGTTGCAACAGTGGGTAACAAAATGTGTTGCCCACTTTTGCTACGTCATAAAGGAATCTCAAACTTCCCTGAGAAGCCTCTGTGAGAGCCTCTTAGAAGAGCACTGTCTCTCTGCTCTGATGTAGACCAAAGGGCGCAGTTTTGGGAGGTTAGGTGGCAGGATGGCCATACAGAATCGAGGGCTGGGTAGCTGGGTGGCTGGAGGCCAGTTAGTTATTTTTTATCTTTTTTTACACATGGGACAGGGAGGAGAAGCTACATTAAGTATGCCTCACCAATACTCCCCTTTCCCTATTGAACAATTGAAAGGAGGGGCCGATGATTCGGAGGCCATACATAATATTAAATTATACATGGAGATAAAAAAAGTTAATAACAAGCACACCAAGGGACATCATAGACAACTCAAGCTTCGCTCTTGTTGTGTAATTGATGTCACTCAAAACCCCTTGCAGAAAAAAGTATCCATTATTCCCTATTATCTATCTATGAACCATTTGTCTGCAATGGAGCTCACAACATTACAATGTTCTAATAATAATTTTTACCCTGGTCAGGTATTTTCTGTTCCTTAAGCACTTTAATGTCTCTGAACTTTTCACTGGGGGATATTACTTACCAGAATACATTCACCCTTTTGACCATGTTGATCTGCTTAGAAACCATTTAGATGAGGCTACGAGGCAGATGGAATAGAAAAGCATATTCATATATTCTGCCTCCAAGGGGCACCACATTGGAATTATTAAGCAGGTGTTCTTATTTAATTTTATGCGATATCAGTATTGCCTTAAAGTTAAAGGTTTTCTATCCTATAATTTCTAGTAGGGGCACTATCGATAAACCGTTCTAGGTAAATTCAGTCTATCAAGATGGGCACTCTGTCAGTGTCTTCGTCTGTGATCACCATGCAATCAATTTCTTGCTATGTTGCTGTTTGTTTTAATACTGAACATATTTTCACAGCATTTCCCTGGCACTGCAAACCACCCTGTACTGCCAGCTCAAATCCCACAGCGTGATTCTTCTCCCCTTTACATCCCGTTTTGGTCCTTTGACAGTGACAGCAGCCTCCCCCCCCCCCCTTGTAATCCACAAAACAGACAATCCTAATGGTAGTGATGCCAGCTTGCTTATATAGGGGCGCAGTCTGTGGCACAACAGGCCTGCTGCCACTGTATCCTGCCCCCCTTTTCGCTTCCTTTCTCATGATCACAATGTGGTGTTGATTTATACTTTTGGATAAGCCTCCTGTTCTGATCTACGAGGGGAGGGGCCACGGGTAAACTGACAGTGGTGTGTTCCTGGCAGGGAACTCATCCATGCCGAGGCATGCATGATGACTTGGTTGCATACTAAACACTTTCCCTCACTATCTTCCCACAAAGCACCATTTTTTTAATTGGTACTTCCAAAGTTACTTTCAGGGGCATGCAACAGTTGCTCATTCGCAGCAATGTTTTGCCTACGCCCCTCATCCACCTTTTGAATACCTCATGTTTAATGTGCCTTGATGCCCTTTTTGCTACATCGCGACTATTAATCTCTTACAACTGGCGAGGTCTGAAGTAGCTTGCATTGTGTCAGCAGAAAGAGCATTTCCACACTTAGTGGACATCTCGGTCTACTGGGTAAGGAAGTTAATAATGTCTAGAACATACAGCGTAATACATAGTGTGAAAAACATACAAGGTGAATATGGGAATGTTTGCCTGGCATCTCGCCATGAGGGATTTTACCTGTGCTGGGTTGATTTTGCTCCTCCGATTTAAATATGGCTCTAGGTCGGTGCCTTTGGCCCTCGCCTTAGATGAGTCAAACACTTTCCTCTTTGAATTCTGCATCTTCCTGCAGGCTTCCCGATGCTTTGCTAGGCGGGCTGCAAGAAAACTCCGCCCACAAAGGTGGCAAGGTACCAGTTCGGTGTTATTTTCTACCTCGTAGAGTCCCTCATCTTCGCCTTCATCTTCATCCTCATCGAGCCCTGCTTGTGTTAAGGCACTCATGGGGGCTGCAGGCTGCTTCGCTGAGGATGCAGAGTGTCTGTAGTCTGACCCATGGTCACCCGCCCTGAAGGAAGGGCTCACATAGACCTCATTGCCTGCTGGTGAGGTTCTGTTTCTGGAGGCATTCCTAGAGCGATACGAGGGAGTCCAAGACTCTCTGTCGGAGGTGGGCGGCATCTCTCTGCCTCGGATCTTGCTGTTACTTGCCACCAGCCTCTCTTTCTTCAGTCTCTCTACCCCGCCTTCATGAGTACCAAGCATGGGGCTTGGTCTTTGCGAAGGAGTCCTAGTAGAGTTCATCCAGGATCCGTCGCCTTGGCCATATGCATTGTTCCTGGTCAGGTAGCTGTTCTCGTAATCCTCACCATCGTCAGAGCTGTCCTCCTCCATGACTTGGTTTCTGAAGCCATTTCCTTGTTGTATCAGTGCTGTTCTTGTGTTCCTGTTCACCTGGTCCCACCTTTTCCTTTCACGCCCTTCGTTTTTTTTATCTGCTTGCTCAGTTTGCTGTTTCTCTCTCTGGATTCTCCGCAGCTCTTCCTCTGTCCTGCGTAGTTTTTCACGCAACTGGGCCTCTTTCCTGCGGATTTCCTCTTCAAGGTTGTCTCCAACAGCCTCCAACTTGTGCCAATGCTCTGCTCTGCTTGGATTGGATCTTGATCGTTTCTGAAGCTCCAGCAACCCCGGGGAGAAGCCTGTGCTACTCGGAGTCAGTGCCATGGTGGACGGAGACATCCCATTGGTCCTGGAGTTGGTCTGTGCTGCAGGCCTCAATGGCGTCAGTGATTGATCTCTTGTCTCCTCAACTGCTGTGAGATTATTGAGACTGGAAGCCTTCTTGTGAAATACGGGTTTTAGTGGATATGCTCGATCTACTCCTGAGCTCTTCTTGGCTGTCCAGTTGGAGGTCTTGGTTTCATTGCTGAGATCAGAGTTGTACCTGCTGCTGTTCCCTGCGGAGAGAAATCCTTGTCTCCCAGAGGCAGGCTGGGGGTCGAGCTGAGCTGAGAGTGGGTGTTGGTAGGTATGGTTTCTGGCTTTGTTCAGTGCACTCTGCTGCTGTTGGGTGTATCGATTTACGATCTTCATCTCTTTCTCCCGCAATAGTTGCTCATGGTACTGGCTCCTCATGAGCTCCAGGCGGGATTGGTGCTTGGGTGTTGAGGCAGTGTGTCTGTCCTGTCCCAGAGAGGGGAATTTAGCTGCAGCCATCTTCTCATAGGAGGGCATGGTGTCCGGGTAGGGGTGTGGTGCCATCTGCAGACTAGCCATCTACTACCTTGTCGCCAGCCTGGTAAAACATAGGAAGAAAAAACACTGGATAGCAACTTGTCAGGTAAAAGCGTACAGGTACAGAAAACACTCACAAGAACCATGTAAACAGGAACACAATGTAGCTGGTCTTTCACGCCTTTTTATACCAAAACTCGAATACAAGTCCTATACCTTGTGCAACCTAAGATGGGCTCTTGTTTTTGCAAAGAAATGTACATATATAACTTTAGGCCTCATGTACACAGCCTATTTGCGATAGCAATCCCCACAGTGCCCAAAACACAAGGTTTTTGATGTATTCTCAAGTGGGAAACATTTTTAAGCAGCACCTGACCTTTACTTCACAATGGATGTCTTATACAAAACGTTTCATGTTTGGATTAGCAAATGCAAGGATTATGGCCTGCTGTTCCTTGCAGGCCACCATCCTTGCATTTCCAGCCATGCACGCCGGGTCGCAAAATCCGACCCGCTTAATTAATATTCATTAGGCAGGTTGTTTTGCCACTCGCTGAGAATTGACAATTTGCCAACTGCCCAATAATTACATTAATTTCATCACATATTACATCACAATTCGCAAACCAGTATCTGTGAAATTTGCACATTCCTGGTTTGCAGATAACGACAGTACTTGAGGAGTAAATCCTCATTATGTTCCTCTTTTTGCTTGCCAAACCAGAAATATTGTTCCCTCGTGTTTATTTTTCCCAATGTATCCCTTCTTTGTTAAAGATAATCGTTTTATACTAACTGTGCGACCTTTTAACTTATGTTAAGTGCTCTGACATGCTTCAGTCACATCCACACTCTACAAAACATCAAATAAAAAAACATGTAAAATAAACCTTTACTCCATGCATAGCAAATACACTGGAAATCCAGAATGCAGGAGAAGCACTGGGATCCATCAGGAGAAAAGATTAATATCACTGTCTTGAAGTTGAGAATACCCCCTTCCTTTCATCTAAGTGTTTCTGGCACAAATAGCTGGTAGGGTATAAGAGAACGATAAGGCCCCATACCAACTGCAGACCCTCCCGTCACTTGTTCCAACCACTATGCTGTTACTTTCCAGTTTCAAATTGGTCCTGCCTCCAGATTTGTGAAGGACTTCCCTTCTCCATATAATCACAAGACAAGCAACAGCTGGATTTCTGTTGCCATGGATAAAAGTCTACTTTTAAAAATGGCACTTGCTTTTCAAACACTCTTGGAACTTAATGGTTCTCAGATAGCCTAAGGAACGTAAAGAAATCTCAGAACATAACTTGGGCAAAAACTACTTCTCGAAAGCCAAACAAGACTATTCATCTGCCCAGCTAAAAATTACAAATTTAAATAGCCATATCTGGGGGTTTTTGCATACAAAATCACTAAAGCATGCAATTCCTCACATGAAATATTGAGAGCTGTTAAAGAGCTCTAGAAATCCCCGTCCATTGCTAACTCTCATACCGTCTCCCAAGAACTTGCAACCTTATTACATGACAAAATTCATGAGATCTTCAAGTCTTTTGGCCCTCCAGCTGTGAGAGCAAACACAGTAACTGACCCGAACCCATGGGTTCAGCCTAACTCCCCTTCTTTTCTCAAATATTTCAGTCTGCTCTCCCTGCACATGGTCTGCAAATCTTGAAAACCATCAAATTGGGGTCCCCATCAGACCCATGCATCCTGTCTCTTGCCACTGACACAGCAGCACCCATGATTCTTGCAAGTTTGTAATTCCTCATTTATTTTTAGCAGCGTTCCTGGTGCATGGAAACATTCCCAAGTATCCCCCTCTTATAAAAAGCCACAGCTGACCCCTTTTTTATTGATCAACACTCACTGCTCAAGATTGGTCAATCGCTCTCTAGATCCTTTGATGGTGGTGAAACTGCTCTGCTTTGTATCACTGACGATCTATGCGGTCTTCTGGATCAGGCGGCTCTGCCACCCTGATACTCAAGGATCTCTCCTCTGCATTCAATATGGTTTCCGTCTGAGTTCTATTGTAATGCTTCGGGTCAGTAGGCATTCGTATAGTTCCAGTGGTCTCGCAGTTTTCAGCAGGGTGCCCTAAGGCTTTTCACCGAGTTCAACACTATTCAATTTTTACATTACACCACTGATTCTATTGATTCAGGCGTTCGACATTAACGTTATGTCCTATGTGGACAACACACAAATTGTCAGTATGGGAAACAACACTCGGAATAGCCTGGAATATTTTTCCTATACAAGTCTGCAGTGGCCATGTGGATACAAGAAGCTTTTCTTAATCTCAATGGTGAAAAACCAAAGCCCTGACTATTGGGTCCCCTACATTCATCTGGTCATCTGCATAGTGGCCTTCTGCACTTGGATGTACTCCGGCACCTGTTACTAGAGCTAAGAACTTATGCTTTTTTTTCATTATCTCTCTCTTTCATCAATCAAATCAATAGGCGAACCTCTGCTTGCTTCTGCCATCTGCAAATGTTCTTTACAATTCTCACTTAATTCCTCTGCCAGAGTCCATTGTCATTTTCATCATTCTATCCTTCTTGGGCTATTACAACTCTACATCTTGACCTGCCTGTATATTTTACCCATTTCCTACAACGGTACAGAGTCTTGCTGCACCCTTGATTTTAAGCCTTTCCTCTCGTGCTTCTATTTCTGGTCATCTCAATCCACTGCGCCTGCTACCCACATACCCATAGCCAACCGAGCCCTGTTTAACACTCTCTGCATCTGGTTTCACGCCAGTACCTGTTCATACACCCAGCTCATTCTCCTTCAGAGCACCTACAGGCTCAAACACCCCAGCTCCTCTTTTCTCCGTGGCAGCTGTACTTGATTTCATGGTTAATCATTGCTCTGCACCCAGCCAGTTTGCAAAATAATAACATGTTCTTTAGACAGGTAAGATCACTCAATCGATTAAAGCACTTACATTACATTACACTTTATAAGTGAAACCTGCAGATTAAAGGTTCAAATTCATGTTTGACCAACTCAGCTTTTCAACTTTCCAAGGTGATCTATTGAGATGGGTAGTGATGGCTTTTTTCAGCTGGTTCTCTGCATTTTATAAACAGTGACTATTTTTATATCTTCTTTTACCTTAATAGATATGTGTATGTGGCAATCCCTTCCCAGACTGGCTGCCTTCCAGATGCTGGTGTCTACCCCAGCCCCACAGGCCCGCTCGAAACACAGACCCGCATCCTCATGTCAAGGCATTTCCAACTAAGGCCGTACCTGTTAAACACACAAACCAGAGGCCCCAAAACAAGGTGGACACGAAGAAAGTTTGTACAAGAAACAACGAAGATAAGACTAGTAGATCCTTTATGTTTGTATCTGTACTTTATTCCTGTTCTTCTTCAAAAACCAGAAGCGCAGCCACCATGTTTTGCCGTAAATGATTTCTCAGGGCAGCTCTACATAGAAAGCTATTCTCAGTCAAACTACGTGAACAGTGTTGCAAGAACCAACCCGTTTTTGATGCGTTCTTTTTTAAGAGGGAGTTTGTGTGCATCAAAGCTTGAAACAACGAAAAACCTATGGTCCGTGTTGATGTTGCACACTCAAAATTCTGCAGTCAAATCATTTGAGCCGTGTTCGGCTGTTCCACACAGCAGGTGACATTCTCAGCGTCGTATCTTCTATCTCCAAGGGACCTTTGTTCATAGTCCTTGGAGTGTCCCCAGGTGAACGCCCCTCCTTTGGGAGTAGTGATTCTGTATGTCCCCTCCAGGTACACTGCCCCTTTCAAGCCCTCGAATCATGAGGGCCACAGGTTTCTTCCCTGAGGCACCTCTCTCTCTCTGGGTCCAGAGATGATGTGATCCAGAGGGTCAGAGATGGAAATCCCATCTCTGGGTCCTCAGTCATAGTGTGCCTCGGTGAATACCGGCAGCTCCCTTCCAGGAGCCCTCACCTCCCCTCCACCACCCTACTGATATCTTAGTTGTCTGGAAACATCTTCAATACATCTATTGGCAGAGTGTTTCCTTTATATCAAACAAAAGGCTATATCATCCAAATCAGCAACCAACTAACGGTACGCTAATGACTCAGGCCTCCTTAATTGCCAGTGCATAAAATTGCTGGTGAAAATCAAACTTCCACTCTGATGTACGGTCGCTTGATTCATCACAGTGGATACAAACATTCTCTTCTCTGATCTCCAAAAACTATTCTAAGCCTGTAGTACAGAAGCAGATAACTCAGCTAAGAAGTTTTGAAGGCCTTGAAGGAAATGACAACCTTTCCTACCACTCAGACACACGTTGAGCTGTACCAGACATAATGTGACAACCCCGGACCTACTTTCAGGACAAAATAGTTACTTCAGGAGGCAAGAGGCAAATTAAAAGCTTCCTTCCCATCTCCTGTGGCTCCATCGAGTGCAATCCCAAGTGCCATCACATTTATGGATTTCGCCTTTTTTCAAAAGTTGGAAACACATTAACTAATCAATACTCTGATGCAGACAGTGTTGCTTTAAGGAATCTGGAATCCCACTCATAGAGGTCTACCGACCATTTCTCACTTCTTCCATCAACAAATTTGTTAATACTTCTCTTAAAGTGCAGCAAAGCCACACATCTGCTGAAATGTGCTGGAATTACTCCGCTCTTGTGTCAATGCACACACACAACCTCTTGCAAATTACTGTGTGATTCCTGGTTCTCCCTCCATTTTAGACCTATTGGAATCCATGGTCAGTACACAACTATCATGTCACCTTGAACAGCACAACATCCTGAGTGATTTTCAATCCAGGCTCCACCTTCTCACGGATCAGACACCATCATTTTAATACCTGAGAAAACATACTTCTTGCTCCAGATCAAATGTATGCTCGAATGCTTCTTGATCTCTGAGGCATTCACAACAGTTGCACCCATTGTACTTTTGGGCTGACTTGTATTCAAATGCTGTGTTGATGGAACCGTCTCAAAGTGCTTTCTTCAATCCTAGCTATGAGGTTTGACCAATAAAACTGCCTGCTTCCTATCCTGCTTAAGTAACTTCACCTGCCTTGTCCCACAGGAATAAGTCCTCTCGTCAATTCTCTTTAACATCCACACGCTCCCTCTTGCAAGTATCTTTCAGAACCACATTTTGTGATACCATATGTGAGCAGACAGCGCCCATGTTCAGCTCATAGTGTCTTAGGTAACTGTTAAAAAGTATTTAAATGTCTTGATTGTCAAAACCTGATGCACTTAAACTGATCATGTCAGCTCCTCGAGTGCCTATATGCTCCTTCTCTATCCAGACATCAAAATGTCACCAACCTGGACATTGTATTTGATGCAAACCACCCACAAGTGAGTATTGTAGTTAAGATGCATGATATCACTTACAAGTCGTATGACCAGTACTGCTTCTATTACTTCTACATCAAAGAACCTCATTCATCTTGGCAACGGTAATCTCAAATCTCCAAAATAGACAACTGCAACAATATTTAAGGGGCCTCGCTTTCAAACCATCACTAATCTGCAGTCTAGAACGATGCCTCTCACATTGTCCTCTAAAATGCACCAGTTGCATTGCCCCTGCCTCGCGGTGCTTCATGGAACATCAATAAAACAGACGATTGAATTTAAGAACGTATGGCTTGTGCATAAGGCCTTTAATCGATGACAATACACCATCTGAAACTGAACCCTCGGCAAACGTCCTGTTTCTGTCTCCCCCTCACTAGGTCACCCCGGTGCATATATGGCTTGAGACATTAAGCCTCCTGAGCTTCGAGTCCTTCATTATTTTAGGTCCCATGTTGGAACAGTGTCACAGATGCAAAAGCAGTGGCAAGTCACGAGTGCCCTCCGGAGGCTGAATGGGAAGCTGGGATGTAAGTCAGTGGAAGTACTGAAAGAAGCCTGTAACCTGAAAATGACAAGTCCAATGCTGTATGGGTGCGAAATCGTAGAGGAAAAAATCAATCCAGCAGCTTCAGATGGCGGAAATGTCAATTTGGAAAAGAAGGTTAGGACTTCCTAAAGGGTCTATAAATAGTAAAGTACGAGTGGAATTGGGACAGATGAGTGTATTGTTTAAATACTATCAGGAGCTGTTGAATTATAATGATATTTTGGAGGGGGTCGGGCCTTGTACACTAAGACAAGTAATTCAATCGGAAGGAGCAAAATATATTACCGTGGCAGAAGAATTTACAAATAATAGTAAGACTAAAAGCAGGCCTCATACCTAAAACTGGGGAAATTTCAATATCATGTGGAAATAAACTGTTTTAAAAAAGTGGGATGGAGTTGGCCTTTTTAAGTGATGCTAAAGACTATCATAGCAAACCTGCAACCTCGCTCTTTGCTCTACTACCTCAAGTTTTAGGTAAAATGCAACCCTATCTAAAGGACATAAAATGCAGGAATACCAGGAGATGGGCCCTGATGAGGAGACTAGGACAAATCCTGAAGTGCTTAGAGTGGAAGATGGGAATGTGAAAGGACAAATTAACATCTGATGTGTATGCGCTGGTAGGTTCAGGCATGGACAGAGAGGAGGAAATGCAAACAGGAGGACGGATTGATAGACTCACTAGGGAATATAGGGGCATACGGTGGGCCCAGCAGCACTTGTGGTGCGGGGGAGGAGGTCACGGGGTGCAAGCTACTCTGCCAATGATCTTTGAAAGTCTATGGGACTAATCCATATACTTAAAAATGTAAGGTCTCGCAATACATTTTGCAAAAAGTGTGTGGGGGGGGGGGGAGGGGCAGAGCTGTGTGTTTCGCCACAGGACGGGCTGATAACGAATGCCTCTCTGTGCTGTATGCAGTTTTGTCTGCCCCTCTCGCCCCCATTGTGCGTTTATGGGTCTTGGTACAACTTCGGCACAGAGGGTGTGGTCAGGGCTGCTATCCTTACCCCTTTTGTCTCTCAGATACATCCGATCTTCTCCCGGTTCGGTCACGGTTGCTCCCGCTCCATCACTGCTCTCCCCAGACTTTCCTTGGGCGTGTTTGGAATGTTTACCTCGTTGCTAGGAGAATTTCACAGTGACGTCACTGCGTGCAACACGTTCAGAATGTAAATCACGTGACCTGCTTCCGTTGTTGAGTGGCTAGGAGACCGGCGGGGTGCGATGCACGAGCCTGCGCTGTTCATTCTGTGGTGGAACCAGGGCTGCGGCGGGTAGTATCAGGTGCGAGGGCGAAACGGGAGGGAGTTCCCACGTTGGAGATGGGAGGGAAATGTCACGCTTGTCAATGGATACCCTGAGGTGGGTCAGAGTGTAATGAGAAGGAGGAAGAGGTCATTACCTCCAGGGAGGCCACTGATCATTCACCTTTTCTAACGAAAGCATCCTGTGAGGAGAAATGTAGAGGGAGGCCACAAAGAATGATGGGGAGGTGGACACGGACCTTGGTGAAAGATGGCGATGGTATTATTTACTTTTGGCTGTTTTAAATAGCGCTAACTCGACCCGAAGGTGTTGCTCTTTACATGACAATCAGTTACATCACACACGGTTACGTTCCATTTATAGGCAAGGGGAGAATACATGATTTGCTCTGCTTTCCTAATTCCAAAGTCGGTAGTTATGGACATATGCCAGCCACTCCCCCCTCCCCCAAGGGTTTGAAGCAAGTGAATGTGGTTGGCCCTAAGGACTTTAAGATGAACTGGCAGTGGCGTAGCTATGATCTGGGCAGGCTTCTTGGGTTGCCACCTGGCTGTTTTTTTTCCGACATTATCAAGGTTATTATGTTCCTGTCGGCTCATAAAACAGAAAGAAAATCACCTAAAAAAGGTACTTTCTACCCATAATAGTACATTTTTAAAAAGTAAATATAAAAAGAAAACACTTCAAAATGTGTACTAGACCTGCGTTAATGATCTCTGACCGATAAATCAAACAAAGACAGAAAGGGCTTCTTAAAAATTAACCCTGGTGAATATATATATATATATATATATATATATATAATATATATTTTTTTTGTAGGAAGCTGGCACTGTATATACTATACCAAAAAAGGTATAGTGTGCGTAGTCCAGTGAATCTCCGAAGGTATGTGTGGTGATGGATAAAGGATCAGGTAGTCAGTCCGAGTGGTAGATAATCAGGTTTATTCCAGGTAAGTACATTAGAAGAAGAAGAAGAAGAATTCAATGAAAACCAATGAACCCCACCAGGAGCAGGTTCCTACCCGCTCAGCCACAGATCTCAACTAACTTCAGGGAGTCAGAGAACATTCTAATGCATCACAACAATATGAACATTCTACAGGGACAAGTCAGAGGCTGTGAAGGAAGCAGTAAAAACACTACAGTATGGCAGTGGTTAAAGTAGTTAAACCCTTACTCTCAATTTAGTGGTAACTGAGCTGAGCAGTTAGGCTTATCAGAGGGTAGTGTGAATGCATTTGGTCTACATACTCCTATTAGGCCGAACACACACACGGACTGATTCCAGGCCAGTGTTTGTAGAAAAATAAAACTTTGTTACTTTTATGTCTAAGAACCAAGTTGAACTCAGTTACAGGTAAATAGACATTTATGCAATACTTTCAGTTACTGGTAATAGGTTTTGTATGGTATCAAAATAATACTATGCATGTGCATGAAATGCTTTCCAATACTGAAAGAGATGCTTTGTATGCACGATCACACCTAGAACAATATAGTGAGACCAATGCAATCCTATGGGAAAAAGACAGGGTAACTTACAGGTAAGTAAGCGGTTCTCAAGTTCAGTCTCCGGGGGTTTGGGTCAACATTGGGCCAGGGTCTGGCTAAGGTAGGTACTGCATCATCAGAGGCCGGGTGCAGATGTCACTGGGCCCAATGTTGTCCTATGGAGGCTGGGGCACCTCGAAGAGGCACTGGTTACTGGTAAGTACCTGTGGTTCAGATCAGCACTGGAGGGGCCTCCAAAGAGCTCTGAGACTGCACCACCAGCGGCGCAGGGGCGGCCAGGTGCGTAGTGCAAAGAAGGTGTCGCAGGGCCGTGTTGAAATCAATTGAGATCCTGTTCCGGAGGTTGGCTGAAGGAATCCCATGACTGGAGATGTAAGTTGGATGGTGAGGGGATGCATTAACACCGTCAGTTGGGCACACCAAGGCCAGGGGG
Source organism: Triturus cristatus (assembly GCF_964204655.1). Taxonomy (NCBI): domain Eukaryota; kingdom Metazoa; phylum Chordata; class Amphibia; order Caudata; family Salamandridae; genus Triturus; species Triturus cristatus. The sequence goes on from NC_140592.1 coordinate 1,022,400,214, forward strand.
CTGCAGGTCCAGGAGTGTCTTTTGGCATTGGGTTTTCTCACCAAATCTGGTCGCAGTCGGGGGGACTCTTCAGGTTGAGGCTGTAGACGTCAAGGGGGAGGTCAGGGGAGGCCGTCCAACGCTGGGTCCCAGCTCAGGATCACCAGTGAGACTTCACTGGATCGGTGGGCTGCCTTGACTCGGACTGTGGGCATCCGGTGCAGAGTGGTGTAAGTGTCAAGGAACTGCCTGGATCCAGAGTTCTTGTGTTGGTTTCTTGACTGGACAAATCCGGTGTAGCTGGGAGGCAGGAGTCTTTGTTGAAGACCACATAGGTCCTCCGGGACTCTTGATGTTGCTGGTTGCAGGCCACGCCAGTTGCTCGGAGCAGGGTCGCTGGAGGAGGAGACAGGCTTGTAGTGCTGGAGCCAAGTCAGTTGTCGCCGTCTTCTCCACTGTTGCACTGCTCTTTGGCTCTTTGAACACGGTTCAGGGGTGCTCTTAAATATTAAATTTAAGGGCATTACTGAAGATAGTAGCCAATGGCTACTGTCCCCTAGGGTGACTACACACCTTGGGTGCTCCCTCTCTTTGGGCAAAGGGGCATATCCCTATTCTTATTGGGTCTAATTTAAGCTGGAGAATTTCTAAGAGGGGTATTAACCTCTGCTCCTGGCGACCCTAATGCATATATCTGTGTCTGAAATGGGGTGGCGAAGTGAGCTTAAGAACGATGATTGGTTCAACCCAGATCTGTGACTGGGGGTGAATGTCTGAAAAGTTTTAGCGCTCCGTCCATCAACTCCTTGTCTATGCTTTGTTCGCCCTAAGTTGGCAGGGTATGCCCAGATGTGGGTCCCTTGCTCACTTTGCCATGGACTCAAGCTAGCCTGGCTGATAAGGGCTGTTAGCCTGAAACAGGTCCCAGGATGCTTGTTTCCGATCCAGGGAAGACATGGCTTGGCAGTTCAGGCTGGACTGTTCCCATGAGGCACAGGGTCAAGACTGATTTGCAAATAGCTGTGTCTGAACAGGGGTGGCGAAGTGAGCTTAAGAACGATGATGGATTCAACCCAAATCTGTGTCTGGGTGTGAGTCTCTGAAAAGTTTCAGCGCTCCGTCCATCATCTCCTTGTGTTTGCTTTGTTGACCCTAGTAGTGTGCCAGGCTGAGGTGGACACTCCGACTCTGCTTACTAATTTTCTAGCCTGTCCTGCCGCCAAAAGTGGGGCCTGGACACAAGTGTGGGCATCTCCTCTAGTTGGAGCTGCCCAAATCAGCACATCACAAGGTGAGCGCCATTGAGGCTCACGCCAAATGTTGCTGTTCCTGACAGGGGGGGCTGCGTAGCACCTCCACTCAGAGCAGGCTTTGTTCCTGACCTCCGAGAGCACAAAGGCTCTCACCTCATGAGGTCATTAACCTGTCTGGTGGTGGCTGGCTGGCTGGCGGGGAACAGTCAGCAAATACACTAGTAGTTGGTCGTTTTTCAGGGGGCATCCCTAAAATGCCCTCTGAGTGCATTTTTATCAATTCAACACTGGCATCAGTGAGGGTTTAATTTGCTCAGAAGTTTGGTACCAAACTTCCCAGTTTTCAGTAAAGCCATCATGGAGCTGTGGAGTTCGTAATGACAAACTCACAGCCCATGTACTCAAAATGGCGTCATTGCGCTTACAATGTCTGAATGGCACAGACACTAAAGGGGCATATTGCTCATGCAGCTATGCCCTCAACTGTGGTATGGTACACCCTGCCTTAGGGTTGTACGGCCTGCTAGAGGGGTGACTTACTAATGCCACAGGCAGTAGTAGGTAGGCATGACACGCAGGGATGTGTGCCTTGTTGGTTTTTACATTTTGTCTGCACCAAAACACACAGTCTGGAATAGCTGTGTGTGTTAGGTAAGGGGTCTCTGAGGGTGGCACAATACATGCTGTAGCCCTCAAAGGCCTTCTATGGTCATAAGGCCCTTGGTACCAGTGGTACCCGGGCCAGAGGTGTGCCAATTGTGAAAACAGAGGTACGTTTTGGGAAAAACACTAGCCCTGGGAACTTGATTGGCAGGGACCCAGGGCAAACTTAGTCAAAGTGCATCAGAAATCTGGCAAAAAGTAGGGGTCGTGAAAATACCACACTTTGATTTGCATACCAGGCATTTGATGTTTTAAATGAGCTGTTTTATTTAGTCAACCAAGTATGCTGTGAGGGAAAATCCCTCAAAGCTGACGGAAGCACTTGACGAGAAACAAAATAGTTTCTACTGTTGATTAAAACACTCAATGCCATGTCTGGGTTTTCTAATTTTGATTTTATTCAATTAGAGTCACTGAATCAATCATGTCTTTAAATCCAAATTTTCAGTTGATGCAAATATAGGTTTACAAATCCCAATGCATTTCGGGTCCAACCTGACCATTCATCAGGGGTCACATCAACAAATTCTGAAAAATGAAACGGGAAACTAGTCAGCACAGCCCAGAATAGATATCCTAAAATATATGTGTATTCCACGTACCACAAGTTGGTTATGCGTGCCCAAACTAAAACATTGAAATGGAAGAAATCTGAAAAGTAACGTGCTCAGTGAAATAATCTGAGATGTTAAACGATCGAGATGCCTCATCTGCCACTGTAAATGATTGTGCTCAGATGTGAGACAGCAAATTATAAAGTGACAAAAAATGGTTACCGAATGTTCGCAGATAAATGACTCATACCTCCTCTACAATGGTCTTCCATTTTTTTGTTTGGGCACGTACAACCAACTTGTGGTACGTGGAATACACATGTATTTTAGGATATCTATTCTGGGCTGTGCTGACTAGTCTCCCGTTTAATTTTTCAGAATTTGTTGATGTGACCCCTGATGAAGGGTCAGGTTGGACCCGAAATGCATTCGGATTTGTAAACCTATATTTGCATCAACTCAAACTTTGGATTTAAAGACATGATTGATTCAATGACTCTAATTGAATTAAAGCAGAATTAGAAGCTTCAGACACGGCATTGAGTGTTTTAATATTATGAACCAGTTCAATCAACAGTAGAAACAATTTTGTTTCTCGTTAAGTACTTCCGCCAGCTTTGATGGATTTTCCCTCACAGCATACTTGGTTGATTATTAAGAAGGCGCCTCTGGACACGGCGCACTGGTGGGGATGCACATGGATTAAATGGATTAATTTTGGCAACACCGACAATCAAAAACAAGTGCACTTTGGCCACATTGTTATACTGTTTTATTTAGTAGCAGATCATGTGATGTTCCACCCCTGACTTCTGCCCTAAGGAGTTTAGGGGGCAAAAATCAACATAGGCTGACAATGCCCTCTTTTGCTCCCTCCCAAGCTGCGACCAGGATGAGGGGAGACCCGGGTTCCAGGATTTGGGACGGCCTTGGAGATAGGTAACATTATTTGGTGGGCAGAGGGGCACTGGCAAAAAAATTAACACCACAGGGTTTAGGCAAATGTTTTGCTTTTAACGCTGAGAAAAATCCTTCCAAATTTGTTGCCTGTCTGAGAATAGATAGCAAGCACATTTTCATTTGAGTGTTTCTTCACAAAGCGGCATCCCAGAGCCGTACAGTGACAGAAACATATAAAAATATAATTAAAAATGAAGAACCGAAAACAAACGTTATAAAATCAGAAAGAGACATACAAAATATTAAAGATGCACACTGTAGTGAAGACGCTTATAAGAAAGCAAGTGCATGCATTAATTGACAGATTGATGAGGTTGTATATTTAGTCAAAAGGGTGTTTCACTGCGGATGCGAATGTATATCTATGGTTGTAGTGTAGGGGCTACACACTGTCATTTAAGGAATGTATCTAGAGCGCATTAGCCTTTTGTGTTCTTTTCCAAAAAGTTCCAAGGACATGCCTTTTGAAGCATTGGTTTTTGTGGACAATTTCCTTTTGAGGAGTAATTCAATCTTGAATATACTAAATAACTTTATGGACACACCACCAATAGATTGCGGGCAGGATTGTCCTCCATGTATCACAATTTCAAGGACTACTTGCTGCATGGAGTTCACAGTAACTAAGGAGTGCAGTTACATTGTTGTTCAAAACAACCAGAAGACTGAAGCAATGTTGTTTGTATTGTAGTTGTAACCATTTGTTTTTGTATTTTAACTTTGGCGATTGTTTTCTTTTTCTTTTCCTTCTTGTGTGTAGTTTTAATACACACTCCAGGTATTAGTGCTGCGAGTAAAGATTATTATGCCACCATTAAGTAAATAGTGTACTTTAAAATCATACTTGTATATGACTAATTGAAGTATTCATTGAGTTACTATCCTATGAATTAACGTTTTCCCACAGTATACCATATTTATGTTGGCATACTAAGGTCATTCTGGCACACCCTATATGTTGATACTTCATAGCCATTTTAAACTGAGGCTGTGACTATGGGATTTCTTTGTACCTTGATCTTTCAGAATACTATTATGTGAAATTGTAATTGATTCAAAATTATGTTGGCTGCCTTCTTGGGGTGGAGTGGGGGCATATTGTTTTGAAAATGTAACTTCTCCTTGGCCAGTCTCTTCTGGATTCCAAGTTGCAGGTTTCCCATTTTAAGGTTATTACGTCTTGTGCCATGTGGATGCCTTTGGGTTGGGTCCTCAGTACATATAGGACAAATTGATACACCATATTCACTCTTTTCAGCTCAATTCTTGTTCTGTGAGACCTGGGATTTCTCCACTTCACAAAGGCATGTATCGAACCAGATTCTTTTTTATGCTGGCTCCTATCCTTTAGAATAGTCTTTCTGAAGAATTGTGCCTCTTCAACATTTGTTTTAGCTTTTTCTAAAAGCTAAAATTATGGTTTGGTCCCGTTTGCTCCATGTTCCTGTATGGTTAAAGCCATTAAAACGGTTGGACGCAATGCACTGGATAAAAGGTTGAATGAATTCAGATGAAAACTGGTCGCTCCTCACTCTTGACTACGGAAACTGGGCACCACAGCTACCAAACTTTGTAGTGCAGGTCTTCAAAACTCTTGAATTATCCATCAGGTAGGCAGTTTTACGCTTTGTAGAATTTTGGACTTGTTCCTATTGTCAAGAGCAAGACATTTCCTGCATGCAACTTCAGCCTTGAAGATTTAGTACTGCTAAAACTTGATACCAAGTGGTATACATGATGACATTAAGCCAAATCACCAAATATGGTTGTTGAAAATAATTGACTCCAAAGGATGCAGTGGTTGTCTTTCTGTGCGGCACAAATGACCCAAATATACAATAGTAGATGGTGTTTTCATTAGTTGTAGTCTTAGCTCTTCCAACTTCCTGCTCATCTTCCTGGCAGCATTTTGGGGGTGCTAGTACTCTTCTGTGGCACAATGTCTTTTCCAAAATTAGTCTTCCCTGTCCAAGAACAAAGGCTTGATGCCACAGGACAATGGCTGGTGAATGAAAAGGTTTTAGAAAATGTGTGTAAGGGAAGGCAGCGCTTAAAACAAAATCTGCTTCCAATACAACATCCCGTGGCTTCCTTGTTATTAGTACTTCACAGTGGCAAACAACATGAAGGTCTTGAAGCATTTCCACATGTTGGAGCAACTGTGTGACTTGCATAGAGAGTCAAGTGATTCCACGTTTGTGCACAGCAGCGTGGCTGGTAAATGGAAACATTAAAAAAATACACAAAAGTTATTGGTAACACTGATGAGAATTTCTAACTAGTTTTAATATCAAATCCAACTGTGCCTGCCACTGTTTTTTGAAAAATGTGTATTGAGTGGTGTCCTATGCTGCGGTCCTCATTTTTAAACAACTACCGTTTTCTCTCTTTACAGATTCCGGGTTAACCCACCACCCTCTACTGCTTAAAGAAGGTGCAGAACAAAGCAGTTCACTGTTTGTCCATACATAACATATATAGGACTCTATTAAGAAGGCTTTTTCTTACGTAAGTTAGACATTTCTACATAATGAATGCATACAAATATGCATGTATAGGGTACTGTGCCTAGGCAGAGATTGTAATTTACAAGATTTTGAGCTGCCCATCTTAAAGTAAATACTCCTTGGATTTTGGAAGGTCACTTGAGATATCCGATCAAAAATTAATTCCATGTTTTATAAAAATAGTTTTTTGTTTGTACTTGTGATGGTCAATGTCATAATCTAAACATGTAAAAAATGTTTTTATTTGCCTTGTATTTTTCTAAGAACTCATATAATAAGAATAGCTTTTGTTGTTATTCTAGAGAAGACATCCCATCTCTGTGCTGCTTGTGGAGTTAATTTGATATCTATACCAGAGCTCTAACGACTTATTGTTTATATACAGATTTATCAATCAGTCATTTGTAAAGTCCAGCACTGTCACCCCTAAGGGTATCTGGGCGCTGATGGTGCAGAGTCTCAGTTGAAAAGCCAGGTCTTGAGTTTCTTCCTGAAGTCTGCCATGGAGGGTGCTGTCAGGAGGTAGGGGTCAGGTTGTTCGAGGTCTTGATGATGATGTAGATAAAGGAGAGGACACCGCTGCAGCTGTGTCAGATTCGGGATGTGTGTGAGGGAGAGTGAGGAGGAGTGCAGGTTCCTTGAGGGCTGATGGAAGTTCAGTCGGTGGTTGATGTAGGATGGTCCTTGGTAGTGAAGAGCTTTGTAGGCATGTGTGAGGATCTTACTGGCATCTCTTCCAGATGGGGAGCCAGTGGAGGTTTCTGAGGTATGGAGTGCTGTGGGTCTGTTTGGGGAGGTCCTGGATGAATCTGGCTGTGGTGTTCTGTATGGTCTGGAGTCTTCTAAGGAGTTGGATGAGGATTCTGGTGTTTAGAGTGTTGCCGAAGTCGAGGCGACTGATGACAAGGGCCTATGTGACAGTTTTTCTGATGTTGACTGGGATCCATCTGAAGATTCTGCAGAGGTTGTGGAAGTAGGAGGAGGCGACTAGGTTGACTTGTCTTTTTATGGTCTGTTGGCTGTCGAGGATGATGCAGAGGTTGTGCTCTTGGTCGGTCGATGTGGGCGTGGGTCCGAGTTCTGGTGGCTACCAGCTGTTTTACCAAACGGAGGTGTTCTTCCGAAGATCAGTACTCCTGTTTTGTCAGAGTTGAGTTTGAGGCAGTTGTCTCTTATCCAATTGGCTACATTAATCTGGACATTGCAGTAGTTGGTTCTGGCGATGGAGGGGTCCTCTGTGAGTGAGAGGGTGAACTGTTGTCTGCGTAGGATATTATGTTGGGTCCGTGGGCTCAGATGACATCTGCGAGGGAGGTCATGTAGATGTTGAACAGGGTGGGGCGGAGGGAAGGTGACTGTGGAGATGGAAGTGTTGATGCTGCTGGTGAACGCCATGCTGATCGGGTTGGTACCGAGGTTGAAGAGATGGTGGGAGCAGGGGTAGGTGGGTGGCCCGGAATGGATGGGCAAAATGATGGCTGTGAGGTCTGAGTGGTAAGTGGAGACCAGGTGGTGATCGTTCCGCTGGTGTCTGCTGGGAGGTAGAGATTGTAGAGACTGAGGCAGTTGGTTTAGGAGTCAAAGTTGTTCTAGATGGTGGTGAGTTTGCTGTGGAAGTAGTCTGAGAGGGTGCTACAGATTTCTTGGTAAGGGTGTGGTGTTCTCAGTGGCTGTCGGGTTGGAGAATTCCTTGACTATTTTGAAGAACTCCTTCGTGTGTCGATGCAAGTGGTGATGGCTGCTCTCTTGGCTTTCTTGACGCCTAGGTGGTAGTTGATGAGGGCTGCTTTGTGAGCAGCTCTGTCAGAGGGATTCTTGGTGGTTCGCCATATCTTCTCTAGTCGGTAGCATCTACCATAAAGCCATCAGATCCTCCCGCGCCTCATTTTATGCTAACAAAATCAGCTCTAACTCAAACCCAGCTAAAGCCATTTTTAAACTAGTCAAAGAACTCCAAAACCCTAGGGCACCATCTCCAAAAATCTCCTCCAACGAACAATGTGAGCAACTTGCCATATACTTCGTTGAAAAAGTTCAAAAAATATATGCCACCTTTCTACAGAACTCCCCTCATTCCAGACAGCCTGCAACTTTAGCCCCCAGCCGTATTCCTCTCACCCAAATTCCTGCCATCTCGGCCGCCGAACTGAACATACTTTGCAGGAAGGTAAAATCTGGATCCCCCGCCGACCCTATGAGCCCCTCTCACTCCCTGGACTCACTGGAACTTTTTTTATCTCCCATGTTGGACATCCTCAACCTTTCCTTTACCTCGGGCTCTGTACCCACTGCCTGGAAACAAGCGTGGGTATCACCTATAATTAAAAAACCCTCCCTCGACCCTTCCAAACCGGAAAGCTACCGTCCAATATCCCTTCTACCCTGGCTGTCTAAGATAGCAGAGGCCCATGTCAACGGCATTCTCTCGAAACATGTGGACCGTCACGGAATTCTGGATCCTTCCCAAAATGGCTTTCGTGCGGGCCATAGCACTGAGTCTGCCTTATTGGCCACCACCGAACATCTCAGGACGATCCTGGACTCCGGACAAAGTGCTGCGCTGATTCTATTAGACCTCAGCGCAGCCTTTGACACGGTGTCCCACGACATCCTCTTGGATCGTCTAGAGGAGGCCGGTGTGACAGGCCGTGCTCTTTCATGGTTCCAATCCTTTCTAAAAGACAGATCATTTAAGGTGTCTGCCCCCCCTTTTCTTTCTAAATCTCACCCCATAGCCCAAGGAGTCCCCCAGGGTTCAGCGCTGAGCCCCTCCCTCTTTAACTTATACGTCCAGCCGCTTGCTGATGTGGCCAAAGAGTGGGGGCTTACGCTGGTCTCATACGCCGACGACACCCAGCTTGTCGTCACCCTCTCTGAAAGCCCATCCATCGCGGCATCTAAGTTTAAAGAGGGCATGGAATCAGTGGCTCAATGGATGACGGACAACTACCTCCAGCTTAATGCCGGGAAAACCGAGGTGCTACTCCTCGGCCGAAACACCTGCCTATGGAATGAGCACTGGTGGCCGTCATCCCTTGGCACCATTCCATCCCCTAAAAACTGTGTTAAAAATTTGGGAGTTTGGATGGATGCCAACCTCAGCTTTCAGTCACATACTAAAAAGGTGGCAGCCACCTGCATTGGGCTCCTAAGAAACCTCCGGCCTATACTCGGGCTATTTGACTCTAAAGCTCGCCAGTTAATTATCCAGGCAACCATCTTGTCTCGCCTGGACTATGCCAACGTCCTTCTATTGGGAGCTAATAAAGCTGAGACGGCCAGGTTCCAACGCATCCAGAACACGGCGGCCAGAACTCTGGTCGGTCTCCCACGTAGATGTTCAGCCAGAGCCACCATCCGCAAACTACACTGGCTGCCCGTAGAACAGAGAGTGAAATTCAAAGCTCTTATCACGATCTTCAAGATCGTCAAAAAGGGAAACCCCCCTCTGTTGCGAAAGCTGGCCCGAATCTATGTCCCTGGCCGTGACCTTCGCTCCTCTAATCAACTTCTTCTGACAGTTCCCAGAGTCAGACTTAGTCGCATTGGTGGCCGTTCCTTTAGCGTCCTAGGGCCCAAACTATGGAACGATCTCCCCCCCAGCATCCGCTCCATAGACTGTCTCCCAATCTTTCGCAAAGCTATCAAGACCCACCTCTTCCCCGCTTTCTAGGGTTCTTGGCCTTCCCTCCCCCGTTTAGTAGGAGTTTGCTTGTTGCTAGCGCCGGGACACCCCATTGCTGGGGTAGCTGTTGCGCTTTACCAAATCTAGAAAATAGAAATAGTTGCTTTTGGTGGTTTTGAGCTCCAGGGTGTACTAACTCACTTGTTTTGAGGTTTTTGCTGGTTTCCACCGGGCACCTGTTTGCGCGTTTGGTGATCCAGACGGAGAAGTTCTGGACGGACTGGTTGAGGTCTGCTGCCCTTTCTGGTTGTGTGGAACTGAGGGCCTGAGTCCACTGAGTTTAGGTTACCATGCTCCAGCTTCGGTGGGACGGGCAGTGGTGTTTGGTGGTGGTGTGATGAGGGTCGGAGATGGTGAAGTGGATGATGGGGTGGTCGGTCCAGGTGAGATAACTGACGTGGGTGAATTTGACTTGGTTGCTGGAGGTAAAGATGGAGTTGAGTGTGTGTCTGTCTTTGTGCGTGGGTTTGGTGACAAGTTGGGTGAGGGCGCTGTTGCTCAGGTTCTCCAGGAAGGTGAGGGAGTTGGGGTCGTTGATGTGGAAATTTAGGTCGCAGAGTATGATGTAATGGTGAGAGTCGGTGGCCAGGGAGTCGATGAGGTCAGAGATGGCATTACAGAAAGCTGGATAGGGTCCTGAGGGCCTGTAGGCGAGAGTGCCTCTTATCATGGTCTTAGCGTTGGTCTGTAGCCGGAAGTCGAGGTGCTCCATGAGAGCTGTTGGGTCGTCGTTGGCGACGGTGCATCGGATGGTGTTCCTGAAGATGATGGTGATGCCTCCGCCGTGTTTGTTGCGGTGGTCTCTGTGAATGATGTTATAGTCGTCAGGAGTGGCAATGTCAGGGTTTGATGAGGGGTTGATCCATGTTTCGGTGATGAAGGCAACGTTCGGGGAGAGGGTTGTTATTGTATCCCAGATTTCCATGGCCTGTTTGCAGAGGGAGCGGGCGTTGAGCAGGATACATTGGAACTGTTTCAGCTTGTTTGCAGATTGGTAGCGGTATGGGGTTCCATTTGGGTAGGAGGTCCTGTGTGGCAGGCAAATTAGCGGCAGTGGCAGCAGGTGAAGGGTCCTTTGGTTGATTGTGGAGAGGGTGAAAGTCAAGGGGAGAGAGAGGGAGCGAGAGAGACTGACTACACACACACTGTTCATAAAGAATCTCCCTCCCAACACCCTCTGAACCATTGGGAAAAGCAAGAAACATTAACCCTGCCAATCATCGAACAGGATCTCTCCTCCTAATCCCTTCTTGACTCTCCTGCCCCCTCTTTCTTTGCTTCTCCATCAGCCATCAGGTAAGTGTCCTCGGCTTCCTGGCCAAAACATCTTGTTATATTTATCTCATTTATTATTCTGCTTAACGGCTGTTTGTGTTCTCTTCAGCGTGGCTGCAGGTATGCTCAGACACTCCTTTGCAGCCGCTCCCGAGTCTGCTCTTGCCACCCATAAGAGGCACCAGGGGCGATTTATTTATTTATTTGAAAGGTTTTATGTAGCGCTGGCTAGACCCGGAGGTATCAGAGCGCTTTACATGAGTATCTGACCATAGTTGCAGGTTACATCGTTACAAGGTTAAACAGTATCAGAGCATAGCTACATAGTTACATGATAGGTCGAGAAAAAGCATAAGGACATATTCGTAAGGGAAAAAGCAGGCAAGGTTAGAGATTCAGGGGAAAGGGGATAGTAGCAGGGGAAGTAGACAAAGAATGAAAGAGGGAAAGAGGTGGAGGAGGGTAAGAGACAAAGCATGAAAGAGGGGGGGAGGCTGAAGGGGGCAAAAACCGGTAGACTAGTAAAAGTTGCGTCCAAGGTCCGGAAGCTGTGATCCCAGTGGAAGTGGTATCATTCCCACATCTTCGTTGCGTAAGTCTCCCTTTACGCAGTTGACTCTCTCAGAGGGGTCTCTGAGACTCCAAGGCCTACCTACTGGATCCTTCCCCAACAAGGGGAGAGGGAGTGCTTTGGTAAGGGGCGCCATGCCATACCTCAACTGTGAGTGGCTCCCTTGGCGCTGTGGACTCTCTCAGCGGGGTCACTGAGACTCCAGGGAATAAATATTGGATCTTTCCCCAACAAGGGGAGAAGGAGTGCTTAGTCAAAGGGCACAAGGGCTAGGGGGCTAGGAGGTGGGTAGGAACTGGCAAGTAACAGAGGGGGAACATATGACAAAAAAGATCACATTAATTACAGAAAGATTACACACTCAATACCAGAGTAAGTTAGCGATCTAGTAAAAAACAGGATCCACGAAAGGGAGAATAGGGAGACCAAGGCAGGAAGTCAGCGAGTTGTAGAGTCCCACAAGGGAGAGATACAGATAGAAGAAAAGGAACTGTATAAGTTGTAGAGTCAATCAGAGGAGAGATGCAAACGGGTAAGCTCAAAATCACAAAATAGTTATAGAAAGAACTACTACATATACTAGTGGTTAGAGTTGTATCACTTTAAATAGTAAAATTCACTCAGGACTCCATATTCACAACGATTAGGCTAATAACGATTATATATTACTTATCTACAGAGTGAACGGAGAAATAAGACCTCCAAGGAAGTAGAGATGGGGGGGGGGAGATGAAATGGGTGATATGAGAGACGGGGGCCTGGGGGGGGGGGGGAAGAGATCAGGCAGTCCAGCCGAGGAGCAATGTCTGAGAGTCGGCAGGATGAAGCCCAACGGACCAAGGGAGAAGACAAGAAATAACAAACTGGTTTCTCCATGTTGTGTGTATCAAAGGACTGTCATGATAGGGAAATCAAACGAGCATCAAGCTCTTCGCATGTAGAGTTTTACAGCTGCTAGGAAAGTCAAACAAAGATAAAGAAACTGGGTTGATTTGAAGTGTTCTTTTTGAAGGATGCTATTCCTCTCTCTTTACACTAAAGAAAGCATGATCATGTTACCAGAGTCAGACAAAAGGTATTCTGGCTGTTGGGTTAAAGTAAGAAGTCATTGAGTGGTTTGGAAACAAATCTTGTTGGTTTTTTTTTACATATTATTGTTACCGGTGTTGCTAGACTGCATACATTTTGTGATCGGCTACTTAACTGGAGAATCTCTGTTAGTGGCACTTCCGTCAGCTATACATCCGCGCAGAGGAGTTGATGCGGGGGTGAACAATGCGCTAGAATATGGCGTCCATGATACAGCGCTTGTGCGTGCTTCGATGTTTACTCGTTGGTGCCACAATAACGGTACGGTAATGAACAGACTGCAGTTTATGCCCTCCGATGCGCTTTGGCAGCCGCTATTTTGCGCCACGTTGTTGAAGGGGGCTGTCCGCTGGCAATTTTAATCCTCAATTAAAGCTTTTGATGTCAAATTGAAGATTGTGCGCTTACTGGCATGCTAGTTCCGCTTCGCTTGTACCGCATACCCTGAGAATGTACATTGAACGCGGCTCCTGTAAGTCTCCACTAGCTGCCATTACAAAGTCAGGCAAGCTGACGCAGGCATCGGCGAGTATCGCCTAACTCAAAAGAAGGTTTAAATACCTTATAGCAATACAAATGCGGTACGAATCTGTTCGTGCGGGAAGTTCATGCAGCATTTTGGTGTTATAAATCAGCTGATCGACACCTTCGTATGTCGAGTATTAGGCAGCCGCCATTTTACGCCTACAGTCTTCAGTTCCTTGTGGGATTACGATCTCCAATTTTGATCAAATTAAACCTCTGCAGAACTTTTTTAAGGCATCACCTTGTACAGGGCACATTCCAACAGCGAAAAATGTACTCGCTGGATGTCATCAAGCGCTGTACTTCCAGGATTGCAGCATCACTTCTCCGGAGCAGCGCTCCGCATCCATCCCCAGGTTTTGAACCCTGTTTTACCTATGTCTCTCCTGCTCTGTCTGGAATGTCTGAGCCTGTCCACCCGGTCAGTCACATGTCTACACAGAACAGAATGCAGAGCGGCTAGAAGTCCAGTGTTCAACCGGGAGGCGCTATGAGGAGGGAGTGTGTGGCTTCAAGAGACCCAGGGGTGTAATGAGCTCCACAGCCAGGCAGGAATGTCTGAACCTGTCCGACCAGGTAGTCACATGTCTACACAGTACTTAGAGCAGCTAGAAGTCCAGTGTTCAACCGGGAGGCGCTATGAGGAGGCAGTGTGGGGCATCAAGAGACCTGGGGGGGGGGGGGGGGTGTAATGAGCTCCACAGCCGGCAGGAATGTCTGAGGCGAAAGTGTGGTGCGGTCATCCAACTGCATGAGAGTGCTGCACCATTCGCGCTGCAGCACATATGGCTTCTCTCCACAGGCGGTGAGCTCACTCTTGCAACCCCAGGGGCATAGAGTAGCGCAAACAGCCACAGAGTGTGTGTCGGAAGCCCCTGCTGCCTGGAATCTGAACGCCCTAGTAAGGGGTCTGTATTTTATTCAAGCGCAGAAGCACAACGATTCAGTACTACTGTTGTGACATGGACCCAAGCTGGTGTCTCTACCTCCATTACAATGGTTCATGGGAAATAAAGTTTATTGTTGTTTGAAATAGCTGCTGTTAAAATAAAAGTGAAGAAAGTACAGCATAAACCTCGCCTCTGTGTCCTTAATAGAATTTAAACTTTCCATTATGATAGCTAGGAAATTATCCCTCCCCTCCCCCACCCCCCGTCCAGCCGAGGAGCAATGTCTGAGAGTCGGCAGGATGAAGCCCAACGGACCAAGGGAGAAGACAAGAAATAACAAACTGGTTTCTCCATGTTGTGTGTATTAAAGGACTGTCATGATAGGGAAATCAAACGAGCATCAAGCTCTTCGCATGTAGAGTTTTACAGCTGCTAGGAAAGTCAAACAAAGATAAAGAAACTGGGTTGATTTGAAGTGTTCTTTTTGAAGGATGCTATTCCTCTCTCTTTACACTAAAGAAAGCATGATCATGTTACCAGAGTCAGACAAAAGCTATTCTGGCTGTTGGGTTAAAGTAAGAAGTCATTGAGTGGTTTGGAAACAAATCTTGTTGTTTTTTTTTTTACATATTATTGTTACCGGTGTTGCTAGACTGCATACATTTTGTGATCGGCTACTTAACTGGAGAATCTCTGTTAGTGGCACTTCCGTCAGCTATACATCCGCGCAGAGGAGTTGATGCGGTGGTGAACAATGCGCTAGAATATGGCGTCCATGATACAGCGCTTGTGCGTGCTTCGATGTTTACTCGTTGGTGCCACAATAACGGTACGGTAATGAACAGACTGCAGTTTATGCCCTTCGATGCGCTTTGGCAGCCGCTAGTTTGCGCCACGTTGTTGAAGGGGGCTGTCCGCTGGCAATTTTAATCCTCAATTAAAGCTTTTGATGTCAAATTGAAGATTGTGCGCTTACTGGCATGCTAGTTCCGCTTCGCTTGTACCGCATACCCTGAGAATGTACATTGAACGCGGCTCCTGTAAGTCTCCACTAGCTGCCATTACAAAGTCAGGCAAGCTGACGCAGGCATCGGCGAGTATCGCCTAACTCAAAAGAAGGTTTAAATACCTTATCGCAATACAAATGCGGTACGAATCTGTTCGTGCGGGAAGTTCATGCAGCATTTTGGTGTTATAAATCAGCTGATCGACACCTTCGTATGTCGAGTATTAGGCAGCCGCCATTTTACGCCTACAGTCTTCAGTTCCTTGTGGGATTACGATCTCCAATTTTGATCAAATTAAACCTCTGCAGAACTTTTTTAAGGCATCACCTTGTACAGGGCACATTCCAACAGCGAAAAATGTACTCGCTGGATGTCATCAAGCGCTATACTTCCAGGATTGCAGCATCACTTCTCCGGAGCAGCGCTCCGCATCCATCCCCAGGTTTTGAACCCTGTTTTACCTATGTCTCTCCTGCTCTGTCTGGAATGTCTGAGCCTGTCCACCCGGTCAGTCACATGTCTACACAGAACAGAATGCAGAGCGGCTAGAAGTCCAGTGTTCAACCGGGAGGCGCTATGAGGAGGGAGTGTGTGGCTTCAAGAGACCCAGGGGTGTAATGAGCTCCACAGCCAGGCAGGAATGTCTGAACCTGTCCGACCAGGTAGTCACATGTCTACACAGTACTTAGAGCAGCTAGAAGTCCAGTGTTCAACCGGGAGGCGCTATGAGGAGGCAGTGTGGGGCATCAAGAGACCTGGGGGGGGGGGGGGGGGGTGTAATGAGCTCCACAGCCGGCAGGAATGTCTGAGGCGAAAGTGTGGTGCGGGCATCCAACTGCATGAGAGTGCTGCACCATTCGCGCTGCAGCACATATGGCTTCTCTCCACAGGCGGTGAGCTCACTCTTGCAACCCCAGGGGCATAGAGTAGCGCAAACAGCCACAGAGTGTGTGTCGGAAGCCCCTGCTGCCTGGAATCTGAACGCCCTAGTAAGGGGTCTGTATTTTATTCAAGCGCAGAAGCACAACGATTCAGTACTACTGTTGTGACATGGACCCAAGCTGGTGTCTCTACCTCCATTACAATGGTTCATGGGAAATAAAGTTTATTGTTGTTTGAAATAGCTGCTGTTAAAATAAAAGTGAAGAAAGTACAGCATAAACCTCGCCTCTGTGTCCTTAATAGAATTTAAACTTTCCATTATGATAGCTAGGAAATTATCCCTCCCCTCCCCCACCCCCCATCTCTAAATAAATATATAATAAATCTCTTCCTGCCATCCACCCACAACGTCCTTTGCTTATACCCCACCCCTTTAAAAAAATACCTGGCTTTCTGGCACTCCCATTGAAAAACTCGTTCCCCACCACAAAATTAAAAACTGTCCGTGCCATCCACCACGGCCCACTCTCAACCTAAAGCCGTGCTACCTATTCTCACACTTAAAGCAGAGATCCGGCACTATCCTGCCAATGGCTCTTTGAAAACTGCTTCTCAATGTGACTTTGTTTCCCCTCTCAGCGTGGGTATGCAGAATCTCGTGCTTACATGGGAGGTGGTCAATGCAGACACATCGCTGCCCTAATTATTCCGTCTCCCTCGGGTCTGTGAAGAGGCGGGATAAGGCAGGTGAGACCGCCATTACGCCACTATCTTCTGCCGCCATCTCTGGAGATGGGGGAGAGGTAGCAGATCAAAAGGGAAGGAAAGCGCTTTCCCTTGATGGCATCACTGCAGTGGTAACGTCTTTGGTGGACAGCAGTGAATACCCATATTAAGAACAGGTTAATTAATGCTAAAGGCTTCCAGTGGAAGCCATATACAACAAAACCATTCTTGACAGATTTAGAAAGCTTCAATTGTTTTCCCGTATTGGAACTAAGGTGAGGCTGTGATTATTGGTTATCCTAGCTTGCTTGTTATTTGTTGAAAACCGTGATTAGCTGTCCCTGGGGATTTTCTTCCTGAATCTGTATTAAGACTGTGATGGAAAAGTTATGGGTGATGTGAGAATAATTTGGGCGTCCTCTTCGAGGGGTACTACGCAAATGTGTGGCCACCATCATGTCATTCATTTGGGTATGGAGTGTTAAGTCATGCAGACACTCAAAGTCAAATAACTTTATTCGGTTTGTTTGTACAAAACCATTAAAGTATACAAAGGATAAAAACATTGTCAATTCACAAGTTAAAAAATATAAAAACAAATACATTTTTGAATAGCTTATTAAAAGGGGCGATAGAAATGGACAGTCAAACATACATCAAAATACATTAAGAGAAAGATATGGGTACATAAGGTGCATATTATACAAGACAGTTCATAATACATTACAATCTATGATAAAAGCTTCTGTCGGATTATCCAGAAAGCAAATAAAAAGCGGCTAACAGAAAAAACTACCGGTTCAGATACATCTGTTTTTAAAATTCTGTACACTATCTGATGCTGCCTAGCTCCTAAATTGAGGCAGATTGGTCTTATCCACCTCCTGCGTATCTGCTGGTATCTAGGACAAAAAAAACAAAACATGTTCTTCAGTTTCTCTAACTGTAATGCAGGCAGGACATAAATCCAATACTAGGCCAACCGCCTCCTTGCCGGTAAATTTCAGGAGCAGATTGCCGTATCTGAACCTCAAGTATAAGCTTTTTGCAAGAGGGGCAGAGATATGGTCCAGAAAGGGTTCAAATTGTATGCATGACTTTACAGCTACGGATTTCGATGTTAACTGGCAGCTGGTCAGATTATTGGTAGAGTTATTGGCCACCGCCTCCCAATATCTGGCTTTTAATCTCAATAAATCATCTCTTGTGGCCCTGTCCGGATATTCCCACAGGTCCCTCATACTTAATGTCTTGCACCAGTCTGCGGTATGTTTAAACCATGGCAAGCTTTTTGCACCATTAATCATCATAACCTCCCGTAAAGAATTTCGATAAGCAATAAGTTGCTGGGTTGTCCATAGGCGCAGACAGTAGATTAAGAGTTTCAGAGCAGCCAAGTCCCTAATTGTCTTCAACCCAAGATCACAGAAAAGGAGGAGTTGTAATCAGTACTGAAGTGAGAGATCCAACAAAAGTGTTTTCGCAAGTTGTTAACTTATTAATGAAGGTGTAGCCCCAAATCTCATCTCCATACAGGGCTCCACTTTGGGCTTTGTACGGTAGATTTCCAATGCTGAGGATAGGGGTTGAGTGTAAGATTGTTTATAAAATCTTAGTGTAGATCTGGACCTTTGGCATAGGATTAAGTAGTTCTTGTTTAGTTGGTATTCCCAATTGAGTGACTCACTCAAACCTATGCCTAGATAATCAAAGTTTTTAACCCGCTCCAGGGGCTCATGTGTGACCCTGATCACCCGAAGGCCACCCCGTACTTTCCCAAACACCATATATTTTGTCTTGGAGGTGTTGAGTTCCAATCTCCGATCTTTACAAAATTCTAAGAATCTATCCAATAATACTTGCAGGCCCATTGGTGTCTTAAATATTATTAAGGAATCGTCTGCAAAGAGCAGGATAGGGACTTTTTCCCCGCTCAGGGAAGGTGCATCGTTCTTACTAACCATTAAATAACTTGCCACATCATTGATGAACAGAGAAAACAGCGTGGGGGTGAGAACGTAACCTTGTGGCACCCCACGTCGTATCGGTATCTTCTCAGTTAGTTCACCGTTTTCCCCCCATCTGTCTTGGGCATAATTATCCGCATGGAGTCGTGCTATCACTGTTACCAGACCTACAGGGGCACATAGATCTAGCATAATCTTCCACAACAAGTCACGCGGTACTAAATCAAACGCAGCTCGCAGATCCACGAAAGCTACATAAAGCTTCTGCTTCCTAAGTAGCACATATTTCCAAGTTAATAGAGTGAATCTGAAAGCTTGATCACACATGCTTATTTTGGAGCGAAAGCCCGCCTGGTATGTTGACAATATCATATGATCGCGCATCCAGCATTTTAATTTATCCAGGACTTGCCTGGAAAAAATCTTTTGTAAATTGTCTATCAGGCTGATGGGTCTGTAGTTGGAGGGGATAGCAGCATCGCCCTTTTTATAGATGGTAATTATCTCGGCTCCCCTCCATGTTTCTGGAATATCCCCACCAGCCAATATACAATTAGACATAAGATTTATATACGGGGCCCATATCATTGGTTCCGATTTATACAGGTCACCCGGGATCAGATCAGGACCAGGGGCTTTTCCTGCCTTTAATCTACTAATTGCTAACAGAGTGTCTTATAGGCTGAAGGCCAATGCTGAGTTATTAGCATTCGCCGCAGACACACTTTATCGGATTGCACTGTCTTCTTTGGTATCTCTGAATGTCAAGCATACCAAGCCCAGCGGTGACCACCATGTTTACTTTTTGTTTTGTGTGTGACAGTATAGTGCCATGGCTGAGGGAGATGGCATGCTTTCAGTGGACTATGAAGTCTTCGGAAGGGTTCAAGGTGTGTTTTTCCGGAAGTATACACAGGTCTGTGTTTCATCATCTATTTCTTTGTGTTTCTTTCTGTTCCTTGTGTTAAAAATAGTTGTTTTGTTTGAAGTGCAATCTGGTATTGAATTGTCTAATGTATTTTGGGGCAGGCCACAATAAACGGAACATTGAAAGCTTATTGTATTGTCTGCCAAATTTAGTAAAGGGACGAATGCAGTAGTCATTCTGCTGCAGTGCAAATCCTTCTCTTACTCATCATTTCTTTCAGGGTCCTGGGGCGGGTGTGAGAATGCCGTACTTCCATATGATGAAAAGGATGATTTTTTGGGTTTGTTTTGCTTGCTTTATTGATTTTCTAGTAAATGTAACATTAATACAAAATATGACAAAGCACACAATAAATAAGCATTACGACTGAATGTTGATTTTCATGTGTACTTTTTCGGGGCACAAGTTCCTGAAAAACATGTGCCCTGAAAATGCATTTTGCATGCTGATGCTATTATGGATGTGTGTAATATAGCATCTGTAATGGGTGTTTAGAAATAATTCAAATAAGATAATTAATTGTACTGTTGGGTGTTATACGTTGTAATTTAATGCTGCCATGCTTAATATAACATCCAGTTTCTAATGCTGTTTATTTGATAAAGTGATTATCAGATGTGCTGTTGCCAGTTCTTGTTTATCCTGCTTTTTGTCGTATTTTAAATGTGCTGTTGGTAGTTCTGTTATATAATGAATGTCCATTGAAAGTGAAGCACTGTCCACACGATATGTGTTCTTGCCATGGCACTCTTGACTCGCATTATGTTCATTTTACTTTCATAACTCTTTTCAATATTCTAAAACTTGGGATAAACAAGACAAATGCAGTTGTTTGCTCCTCTACAAATGGCACTTACTAGTTGCATGGAGCAGTTTGGATGATTGAACAGTCACTAGAGGTGAGTTCTATATTCAAGACTCAATCATAACACCCAATACATTAAAGGCTGATTTCTAGTATGCCTAGACTGATGAACAGGGCCAAGTTTAATGCAAACAAAACTCTGTGATTCATCGACTGAGTGGGCTTTGCAACAACTGCCTTATTTTATGTGACTGAAATCAGTGACTCAGCCCCCCAGCTTCAATAATAATACACCCAGGTTCTTATTCCCCTTTGGCATAGAATATCAGGAAGAGCGTTGGCCCAATCTCCCTTTGCTATGCTTAAATGATAATATGACAATCAGGAAACCAGATACTAAAACCATAAACTCTTCCAAGGGTAATAATTTACCACTTGGAAATAAATTACCAAATGTGCTTAGTTTTGGTGCAGTCATTATCTCCCTGAAACTATTCTCAAGTGTAAGGGACAGGCGTAGCACTCATATAGTGGAATTATTGGGAACAGTAGTTAAACCAAATGTGCACCTAGTGCCAGTCTATTCCATGGTGTAAACATTTAACTGGTTGTGTCAATTTCTGTCACATTCGTCATTTTCTACATTCCACTGACTTAAGACGCACTGAGACACCCAGAGGTTACTCTGAAATTAGATGATGCCAATCTGTAGACAGCACACACAATTATGAGGCACGCCTGATCAAGAAGATGATATATGGAATGTGGGACTTCCAAGTCACCTGAACAATGGAGTTGTACAAGTTTATACCTTCTTGGCAGCCCATTTCAACTTGATGAAAAGGGAACGGAGCCTATAAAAGTGAGGTGCCTTTACATCGGGTGTGAAGAGTTTTACTTGTTACTTTCCATTGGTCTGACAAAAGCTTCAGTATTAACCAAAAGCTGCCATATTTCTCAAATAAACCGTTTTACTCTCACTACAATTACAAAATTAAATTCATTTTGCAATTTTTTTGCTATACGATAGGCATCCTCAACAGTGAAATTAGCAATGGGAATAATCATTTCTGAATTGGACTGTTTGTTCCACGTTCTAAGCAGGCGCAGAAGAAAATGTTCCTTGCCTGTAACTACAGTTCTCTAGATTTAGTATCTTTCTTAGATTCACATGCTTGAAATATTACCTGTTCCCAGTCTGTGAACTGCCAGACAAAAATATCAAAACAGTCATGTACACAGATCACTCATTTAACATTGCATCTTGTGCTGTCTGTGCAGCTCGTTCTTTGACCCAGACTCTGGCCAACGAGAGGCAGTGGCTCAGAGATCCTCTACCACATCTCAGGCTTTCATAGAAAGTTAAGTACCAGAAGCAATAGCCTCATACAAATGTGAGAGTAAAGGGAAGCATATTAGTATATGAATACAACTCATAAATAAAATCGAGGTACCAAGGCTGGAGAATTGTAATTGTAGATAAGTAACTTTTTCTCCACCTGCACTGAATCTTTAAAAGTTTTGCAAGCTTGAATTATATCTAACAAAGCTGGCTTGAATTATATCTAACAAAGCGGTACAGCAGTAAATTTGTGGTAGGCAGGAATGATACTTACCTTATGCAAGCTGATTATGCATTACTGCCTGTCCCACAACTGTTCCTCTTGAGGTTTACATTTCCAGATAGGAGTGATTTTCTTTTTAAAAACATTTTATTAGGAACAAAGCTCAGCAGTAAAAGAATGTTTTAGGCATCTTTGGCACAGTTTTGCAGAAATACAGCATTACATTACAACCTGCAAGCCATCAGGAGTACAAAGAATTGCTATATTCAAAAGTCGAACATTAACTATAAGGGTAACTACTATGTCCCCGGGTCAGAAGAGCAAAATAAAACAGTACTGGTTCACCACCGGATCCCTCCCCGTCAGTTGTCCTGAGCCTGTGTCGACCCCTCCTCAACCTCCCTATCCAGCAACGAAAGCCTCTCCCGTCTCAGTTCCACCGTAGGGGAAATGCAGATTCCCCCCCCCCCCCTGTATTTGTTCCAGCGTCCCTATTTCTGATCCCATTTTCTGGGGCATCCTCTCCCTTTATACACCGTTTACTCGGCAATCATGGCATGATCCATGTCTTTTGCCCAGTCTCGTAAATGCGGTATAGTGTCCACTCCCCACTTCTGAGCTATATTCCTTTTCGCTATAACCCAGCCCATAGTGGCCCATGACTGTTCCGCTTGCT
Organism: Triturus cristatus; assembly: GCF_964204655.1. Classification (NCBI taxonomy): domain Eukaryota; kingdom Metazoa; phylum Chordata; class Amphibia; order Caudata; family Salamandridae; genus Triturus; species Triturus cristatus. The sequence continues at coordinate 1,022,422,721 of NC_140592.1, forward strand.
TGAGGTCTGTTGCGTCCCAGACATTAAGGAGACATAGTGTGGGAGATGGTTGAATAGGCTTGTCACATGTCCTGGCCAACTGTTGGGTGACGTCCTTCCAATAGTGTTGTATATGTGGGCAGTCCCACAGGATGTGTATGTATGTGCCAGTTTGGTTACAATGTCGGAGGCATAGGGCATCGGGCCGCCTACCCAACCTGAATAGTAACGTGGCATCAAAATATACTCGGTGGAGGATCTTGAGCTGGACCAGCCGAAGTCTCATCGGGTTCGCAACCTCGCGGGGGGAGGCCTGTGCCTCTCTCCAGTCTTCTTCGGCCAGTTCCCCCAAGTCTGCCTCCCAATTTGACCGTAATTTCAGCATTGGGTCGGTCCGATTATTAACCAATTTCCTATACGTGAGGGAAATAGCCTTGCGGTCCATTGGGTCCAGCAATAATCTGTCCTCAAGAAGAGAGGAATCCGGAAGGAGAGTATCCTTCGGGAGGGCAGAGTCAATGGCATGACTAATCTGGAGATAGCGGAAGCGCTCCAAAGGAACTAGTTCGTATTTCACTTGGAGATCCGCAAACGATGCCTTCTTACCTTTAACCCACAAATCTCCCACATTGGAGATCCCTATCAGGTCCCATTTGTCGAATCCCGCATAATCACTGAGTCGCCCCAAGATGTCCGGTTCACACAGAGGGGTAGCTTTCGTTAGGCGTCCCTGCCAACCCATTCGCCGCTGAACTCCATGCCACACTTCAACAGTACGCGCCTTGGGGCCAGTGAGGCGTAGTTTTCTATGGTTAGTGTATAACCCTCTATTGTAGCCCCCCTTTCCCCACAGATAGGAGTGTTTTGATAAAGAATGCATTGTCCTTTGTATTGCTGCTTTCCAAACGTCCACCAGCTGGATACTAGAGGCAGTGTCCACTGTTGCAGCCATGCCTCTGGTGTAGTGAGCTTTAATACTACCTGGAAAAGATCTGCAGACTTCAAATAAATTCTTAGGATGTAGGCCGCTGTCTTTCTGACGCTCTCATGAAGGCTGATAATATATCTTCAGTTTTTTGGATGTGACAAGCCCTAGAAAGTGGGTTCAATGCCTTAGATATGCCCAGATTGAAAAGCACTTCAGCATAATTTTGCAGGTGTGTGTAGTGAAACCTGCACTGGTTGTCCTTGGAATGTGTCTACAAGCTCCATCAGACCAGGCGCACTGAATTTTAAGTCCTCAGCGCGTAAGTAATTAGTGCAAGTGGCACCGTCATGATAAAAAATACTCCCCTAAGCCTGGCTTTAGTCATATCCGGAATTATATCAACATCTCTCAGAACCATATACCAGCACTGCCTGGCCTTCATTGGTGCCATCATTGTGAAGAATATTACTGCTCTATCAGCAGAGCTCATAGCAGGGATCAGCAATGAATGAGCAGAATGAAACTCGATAACTGCTGCTTGTATTTAACCGACGAGGGACTTTGCTGTGAGACCTATTTACTATTTCCCATAACAACAGATGCCCATTCTTCACAAGCAGATGTTAAGGACACAAAGAGACTTTTTTGATCACTTGGTGCATCAACTTTACCTTTGCTTATACTACCATTCCTTTCATTTCCCCAATGCTGTGCAAGATGATAGTGGAACATCCATATATGTGGTCTGTACGCTCCAGACAGTGTCACCCTGTGACACTAAACAGCTGATTATGACGGGAACAGTAAGCTAGCAGGTGCAGTTCTGGCCTCCGACCCGATGGCCTGTCCCTTGCCATACACTGCAAACTGAAGGCGCAATCTGCAAAGTCACAAGATTTCTCTGAGTGGCACCAAGCTCCTTGTGAGAAGTGCAAAACTGTATTCTGTGCTGTGCTGCAGCAGGGCCTCATCGTGGCCTCTAACTTACTGGACCGGGTTTCTGGGAAATGTGGTCTTCATAATAGAATTGATATTTTTTGCTTCTATCGTTAGTAAAGTTTGAGGATAATGTTTGCTTCCACACCTCAAGTAAAAGTACAGAAGTACTGTATGAGGAAAGTAATTCTTCTTTCGACGGGGAGCCAGTGGAGGTCGCGAAGATGTTGGTTGATGTGGTTGTGCCGTGGGATATCGAGGATGAGTCTGGCTGCGGCGTTCAGAGCGGTCTGGAGTTTGCGGAGGAGTTTTTTGTTGATTCCGGTATACTATGAGCTGCTTTAAAAAAAAAAAAAAAGTATATATATATATATAACACCCACGTGGCTAGCACTCCCAGGCAGATAGGATAAAGGGCCCTGCCAGGTAAGTGGAGATCAAAGCACGCCCCCTTCAAAGCATTGATCCGACGCGTTTCGGGAAAGACATCCCTTAATCATGGATCCCAGGATACAAAAGCGGCAAACAACTGGGCTACATTTAGTCCACCTTTTATTTTAATTAAACAGGAAATTAGTCCATCTTTTAGTTTAATTAAACAGGAAGTCTGGCTCAAGTGAGCCCCATTGAATCATGGAACCAGTAGTCCAGAACAATATCTCCCAAGTGGGATGCCTGCCGCAAAGTACCTTTTCCTGCAGAGTTTGTTTAAAAAGGGGTGAAAAGCGCCAATGATCCCCACTATGTTCCATCTGCAAGGTAGCCTCCAGGCCACCCGTTCCGTAATCCCGCCATGTGGTCAGGGGCGGATCCGCAAGGGTCCAGCAGCGGTGCTCGCCGTGGCCGGGTTGGAGCCACACATTTACGAAAAGAAAGGAAACACCCACGTGGCTAGCACTCCCAGGCAGATAGGATAAAATGCCCTGCCAGGTAAGTGGAGATCAAAGCACGCCCCCTTCAAAGCATTGATCCGACGCGTTTCGGGAAAGACATCCCTTAATCATGGATCCCAGGAGACAAAAGCGGCAAACAACTGGGCTACATTTAGTCCACCTTTTATTTTAATTAAACAGGAAATTAGTCCATCTTTTAGTTTAATTAAACAGGAAGTCTGGCTCAAGTGAGCCCCATTGAATCATGGAACCAGTAGTCCAGAACAATATCTCCCAAGTGGGATGCCTGCCGCAAAGTACCTTTTCCTGCAGAGTTTGTTTAAAAAGGGGTGAAAAGCGCCAATGATCCCCACTATGTTCCATCTGCAAGGTAGCCTCCAGGCCACCCGTTCCGTAATCCCGCCATGTGGTCAGGGGCGGATCCGCAAAGCTCCAGCAGCGGTGCTCTCCGTGGCCGGGTTGCAGCCACACATTTACGAAAAGAAAGGAAACACCCACGTGGCTAGCACTCCCAGGCAGATAGGATAAAGGGCCCTGCCAGGTAAGTGGAGATCAAAGCACGCCCCCTTCAAAGCATTGATCCGACACGTTTCGGGAAAGACATCCCTTAATCATGGATCCCAGGAGACAAAAGCGGCAAACAACTGGGCTACATTTAGGTCACCTTTTATTTTAATTAAACAGGAAATTAGTCCATCTTTTAGTTTAATTAAACAGGAAGTGTGTATGTGTATATTGTGTATATATATATATATATATATATATATATTTTTTTTTTTTTCACTTAAAAAACCATAGGTTTCACACATGTTATAGTTAGGTGGATATTTCACTCGTAAAAAACCAATGAAATTCCCCCGTTATAGTTAGTTCAGATAACTATAACTCGCGCGCCCGCAATCCACTGCTCATGACGTCACATATTACATCACTCATGACATGGTCAGTGGCATCACTCATGACCTCACTGATGACATCATCCTTGTGATAGAGTGGCGGTCGCGCGAGTTATAGTTATCTGAACTAACTATAACGGGGGAATTTCATTGGTTTTTTACGAGTGAAATATCCACCTAACTATAACATGTGTGAAACCTATGGTTTTTAAAGTGAATTTGCAAGGTTTTTTAAATGCTAATTCCTAACTATAACGTGTGTGAAACCTATGGTTTTTTCAGTGAATTTGTACGGTTTTTTAAATGCTAATTTATTTACGTATTATTTTTTTTATATATTTATTTTACAATAAACTTTTTTTTTGGTTTTTCACCGTGCGCGCACCCCCGCGATTTTTAAAAAAAAAACATTTACATTTTTTTTTCTGCCTTCGGGGTCCTTCAGGGACCCCCTGACAAAGGCTAGGGGGTCAGGTTCACGTTCGCCACCTTCCTTTTTCACTCTCGCACCTTCCTTTTTCACTCTCGCACTGAAAACAAACAAAATGGCGGCTGACACTTCCTGATTTCGACCGATTCGAATGTTGACTAACATGTAACCACCAATCAGCTATTCACTTAATGTGATAGATAGCGCAATTAGGAAAACAAGAAGTTTACCCAGGTGTGAGGTCTTGGCTCCAAAAGCCAAGCAAATTCTTTCTAGTGAGATCACTTCTAATATCCAAACTAGGATTATCCTAACCTATAGCAGGCAACATCAGGAGCTCAGAAAAATTTACTATCGTAACTGGAACTTAGTGCAAGGAGACCCTATTATTGGCGACCTTGTCGCAAATAAACCAACATTAACTTTCAGAAAATCACCTTCCATGAGCAACAGGTTAGTTAGCAATAGCCTGGAATTGGCCATTCCAACAACTTGGATGGCACAAATCAAGGGTTTTAAGAAGTGTTTTACTTGTAAGGCGTGCAAATTTGGGTATAATAAGACACATTACATTAGTCCCTTTTAAATCTGAACCCATCCTGATAAAGAAAAGATTGACATGCAAGACAGAATTTGCTGTATATGTGCTGGAGTGTCCATGTGGGCTGAGATATGTGGGTAGCACCAGGTTACCGGCCCACAAGAGGATACTCCAGCACATTAGGGCGATTACAGTTAAGGATCAGGCATATCCTGTCGCTAGGCATTTTGAGCTGTCACATGATAGTAACTCCAATTTTCTCCACTATTATGTGATAGACACGGTCCCACCGATGAAACGCGGTGGTAACCGTGAAGGTAAATTACGCCTTTTGGAGACGCGTTATATTTTGGAGCTCAATACAAAAAATCCGGCTGGATTGAATGCTAGCGAAGATTTTTTTACCTGTTTATAGCCCTTTTAACTCTTATTAATGTGGGCTCACATTATGACTGATATGAGATACAGGACAGCTTTTTATATACAATGATAAGGGATGGGAAAAGTGAGATCTGAGGAAGTAAAGTAACAACTATCAACAAGCAGGAATGATTAATAAGAATATAAATCCCACATATCATTGTAAGTCTTTTAATCGAGAAACTATCTGGCATTCCCTCGAATTATATTGTGACGATAAAAAATCTTTTCATATAGATATTTTAAAATTATTTTGCACTGTTTTGCACACAATTTTTTGAAGTGGTTATATTTTAAGGTTCAGTATTGAGGATAGTGGCTCAAAACAATGGCCCACTCGGGCATTATTCTATATTTGAAAATGAGAATTAGTGATTATTATATTGTTTATGAAAGTGTTGGCAATAATTTGACTTAAGACTTACTGAAAACAATGCGATGAATTCAGGAAATTCTATTTAGAAACCTAATATTTTTAATATAGTCCTAACTATAATTATCTACTGGCGACCGCCAGTAGATAATATATATATGTATATATATATGTATATATTATCTACTGGTGGTCGCCAGTAGATAGTTATAGTTAGGACTATATTAAAAATATTAGGTTTCTAAATAGAATTTCACTGAAGAAATTGACGCATTAATCACACAGTTAAAGCTATTCTGCGAAAAGGAGGAATTTGATTCGGACATGACCAAAATGGAGGGCAGGCTTGAGAAGATTGAAAAAGAAATCAGAGAGAAGAAACAAAGCAAGTACTAACTTTTGCCAAGAAATATGATCACCTGCGCAGTACAACAGCCTCCTCTGAACAAAACACAAATAAAGATAAACCCCTGGATGATACCGAAGTACAGATTGTGGAAACCACACCAAATGACCAACAAAGAGCAGAAACGTCAGAAGGTGGTGGGGAATATCCGGATATAAATGCACAAATAGTGGGACCAAAAGATCTAATTTTAAAGGAATTCTCCCTGGTGGCGCAAGGAAGATTAGCCAACAAATCCAGCACAGGAAGTCAAAGAGGACGTGGAAGAGGAGGCAGAGGCGACGGCAGATCCAATACCTCCGCAAGAGAAGAAATTCTAAGCCCTGTGGGAAGATGAACAAGGGGCCAGAAGAAAACAAAATGAAGGACAACAAAACGGTCATTAACCTCTCCAAAAGAAAGCTGAATGAAACTGAGATTGAGGTACTTTCTTATGGCCTTACTTTTTGCCCCTCAGCAAATTTTGAATACACACAAAGTCGAATTGATTTATTCCAATTCACACATGAACTTAGATTAAAAAAGTGGTTCGCTACCAAAGTTAGAGAGCAAAGATTGGAAAACCATGAACAACCCAGTGACATTCAAATCTGTGATGTTAAATTATTACATACACTGTGTGAGCTTGATCAAGATTCCAGTCTCAATCATGACCCAATTCTAAATCTTATGGATGAAAACCTAAGGTTGGATCTCAACTTTGACAGCGGTTTTAAACCAAGGTCAATTTTCTTACCACAAATTGTCAATGAGTCAATAGATGTGTTCGAGAAAGGAGTGATCAAAGAGTTTGATAAATTGTCTAAAAATGTTAAAAGTAGACTTAAGAATCTTACAGTCAAACAATTTGAAGCAGTAGAAAGCCTTAGAAATGACAAACAGATGGTAATAAAAAAATCTGATAAAGGAGGCAATATTGTTGTGCTCTCAAGAGAAATGTATATTAATGAAGGTCTGCTCCAGTTGAATGATGTAAGTAAGTATGAGAGCAGTAGTAAACAGCTCTATGAGGTAAGCAATAAGGATTATCAAGTAAAACTAGATGATTGGAAAGACAGAGGTCTTCTAGAATTAGAAGAATATAATTTCTTGAAATGTAAATATCCTAAAATACCGGCTCTGTACTTGCTTCCCAAGTTACACAAAAATCTGACAAATCCCCCGGGGAGACCGATTGTATCCTCAAGGGGAAGTTGTCTAGAGAATACGTCGAGGTATGTTGACTTTTTTTCTCCAACCTCTTGTACAGGAACTCCCATCTTACATTAGGGACTCAGGTGACTTCTTATGTAAGATAGACAAAGCTGACTGGCATCCAGGCTGTTTATTGATGACATTGGATGTCAACAGCCTTTATACAAGCATCCCACACGAAATGGGAATTGAAGCGTGCAGACATTTTCTAGGGAAGAGATCTGTGTCTTTTTTCATGCACACAGAAATGATTTTAGACCTGATTAAAATCTGTCTAACGCAAACCTTTTTCCTCTTCAATGATGCAATCTACCGTCAAATTCTGGGAACCGCGATGGGTACTTGCTTCGCCCCCAGCTTTGCAGGTCTGTACCTGGGCTGGTGGGAGGAGCAAGTAGTCAGACCCTTAGACCAATTCAAAACCAAGGTAAAAACCTGGGTTCGATATATTGACGATATTTTTTGCATATGGGAAGGCAGTAAAAGTGAAGCCATTAATTTTGTCAATACACTAAATAAGAACACATTGAATCTCTCATTCACAAGTCACATTGATGATAAAACAATAGAATTCTTGGATTTACGCATCAATATCATGAATAATCAATAACAACGGTATTATTTAGAAAAGAAACAGCTGGGAATAGTCTGTTGCATGCCCACAGTTGTCACCCCGGTAACCTCATAAATAGTATCCCCTTGTGTGAGCTTCTCCGTGCCAAACGAAATTGTAGTACTGCAGATGATTTTGAAAATGAAAGCAAAATAATGTGTGAAAGATTCAAAGATAGACGGTACTCCACTAAATGCATAGAGAAAGCTTTAGACAAAGCGAAAAAGAGAGAAAGAGGTGACCTATTGAAAAAGAGACCAGAAACAACTGAACCTAAAATGACAGGGAATGTACGGTTTATAACAAACTTTAATCAACAAGCATGGGAGGTCAGAAAAGCCCTAAGTAATTTCTGGGATGTACTGAAGGTTGACAAAGACCTAACAAAAGAAATTCTTGACTATCCCCAGATAACATATCGGAAACCTAAATCTTTGAAAGACATGGTCTGTACAACATTGATTTCACCAGAGAGTAAAAGAAGTACTGTACAAGGATTTTATACATGCGGAAGATGTAAAGCATGCAAGTACAGCACTAAAGTAAAGGAAGTTAAACTCTCGACGCATTGTAAACCCTTTAAAATTCTTAAACATTTTTCGTGCAACACTGAGTGTGCAGTGTATGCGCTCAAATGTCCCTGTGATAAGTACTACATAGGAAGCACAATACATCCAGCTAAGAAACGAGTACCAGAACATTTGAGGGCTATAAAAAAACCTAGATAGACAGTACCCGGTGGCGAGACACTTTGCCACCCACCATAAGAGCAATAACAGCCTCATCTCATTTTGTGTTCTAGATAATATTCCAGTAAAAGCACGTGGGGGTGATAGAACTCTAGAACTAAGAAAATTAGAGTCTAGATTTATTATCAAGTATCACACCATGCAACCAGAGGGACACAACTGTGATGAGGCGCTAGCAGTACATTTGGGTTAATACAGTTCAGTATAACCATGGGTACATGATTTGTTCGGTGGGATGAGGTATCCCTGTTCTAAGGAAAAAAATACTCTGTAAGACATGCACTCACAACTCCTTTGTATTTTTAATTGAACTAGTGTATGTAAACAATATATAGATGTTTTGACTTTTATTTTTAACTTCACTTTTACAGACTGGTGCTGAATACTTTAAGGAGAGTTTAAGACAGGACCACAAAACTGGAAGTTTATATAATGGAGGATTGAGTGAGCTGATCGCGTATACCCACTGGGGTTTAATTGACATTGTGCGCTATTTGACATTGGTCCGATAAAGCAGATTTAAAATGAATTCGCTGATAAAAATGTACGGTACTAATTATTGTTGCTACAATGTGTCATAAAATTCAGTAACAACGTATATGGTATTAAATGTCAAATAACCATTGCCTTAAGAGAAAGGATTAATATATGTAATATATATATATATATACTGACAAACTCCAAAAATGAAAAACGACACAAAAGTTTGTAGTCTGTTTTCTAGCCCCACAATAGTATGCAAGAGCACAGAGTCTGTTTTCAGTTACTTTCACTGAAGGTGTCACATGATTGTATAAACTTTGTGTAAACACATACACTCGTACTCGTGAACAAGGAGGCTTCCCTCCGAAACGCGTCGAGTGACTGGGCGTTTTTTGACAATAAATACGCGCTGAAAACTAAAAGTGGCCTGGACATCGTTTTCTTGATACTGGAGACGTATTGTTTGGATTTTCGGGAGTCGCGACCCGTCTGGGCCCGCCGCTGCGAGTGGCTGGGGTTACTGCGCGAACTGGTGAATGGTGAGATATATATATATATATATATATATCTACTGGCGGTCGCCAGTAGATAGTTAGGATCGTGTTTCCATAGGAAATCTAAAAATTCTATTTTGAATAACTTTGGCGCCGGTTGATGAATCCTCGCGAAATTTTCAAAACTAATGGGGCTCTCCGCTCAGCTCCTACGCTGAAAGTCTCGGGTGATTCGTCAAGCGGAGCCGAGAAAAAAGGGGGGTCCCAAAACGCGTTTTCCCCATGCATTTTCCCATAGGACATTTAGTCGAAGGTACAGCCCGAACGTCTGAACAGAATTACTTGAAATTTGGCAAAGGGCTAGTCCTCAGGTCAGGGAAGTGCCTTTTGCATATCTGGAGTCAATCTGTTCAGTATTTCCTGAGAAAATTGCATTTAAAAGCCTATATATCCTTCCGGAAAGCATTGAAGACCTGGCTCTTCAGACAAGCATTCTCATAAACACTCTCCCCTCTATGTTCATGTTACTGCTGATCTTAGCGCCAAGCAACCAATCGGTGATTGTGCGCTCTAGAAATATTTTAATAACATAACATAACATATAAATATCTATAAGCGCGCACCGTGCGCGCACCGTGCGCGCACCCTAACGTGCGCAAGCGTAATTCTGATTGGTTGTTCGATGTCAGTCAACATTCGAATCGGTCGAAATCAGGAAGTGTCGGCCGCCATCTTGTCTGTCGCACTGAAAAGGAAAGGTGGAAAAACGTGAAAAGGGGGCAGGGAAGAGAGTTCCTGACCCCCTAGCCTTTGTCAGGGGGTCACAGAAGGACCCCCAATGGTGAAATAAACTTTTTTTTGTTTTTTATATAAATCGCGGGGTGAGCGCACGGTGCGCGCAGCGTACCGTCCCCCCCAATGCGCGTGCACGGTGCGCGAAGCGCGCGCACGGTGCACGCACGGTGAAAAATCTTTAAAATATTCATAAATACATAACTTGGCATTTAAAAAACCTTGCAAATTCACCTAAAAAACCATAGGTTTCACACAGGTTATAGTTGGGTGGACATTTCACTCGTAAAAAACCATTGAAATTCCCCCGTTATAGTTAGTTCAGATAACTATAACTCGCGCGACCGCCACTCTATCACAAGGATGATGTCATCAGTGATGTCATGAGTGATGCCACTGACCATGTCATGAGTGATGTAATATGTGACGTCATGAGCAGTGGATTGCGGGTGCGCGAGTTATAGTTATCTGAACTAACTATAACGGGGGAATTTCATTGGTATTTTACGAGTGAAATGTCCACCTAACTATAACCTGTGTGAAACCTATGGTTTTTTAAAGTGAATATATCAAAACTCCCTTCAGTGAAAAAGAGATAGAAATAAAACAATCTTTACATTGCAAATCGGATTACGCCGTATATGTTTTAGAGTGCACCTGCAATCTTAAATATGTAGGCAGCACTAAACTCCCGGCTAACAAAAGAATACTACAGCACATAAGAGCGATTAATAATAAAGACCCCTCTTACCCAGTCGCTAGACATTTTCAAGAAAAACATAATTGTGACCCCAAATACCTGTCATATTATCTGATTGACGCGGTACCTAAAAATAGAAGAGGAGGAGACAGGGAAAATACATTACGGAAACTAGAAACCCGGTACATTTTAAATCTAGATAGCAAGATACCGGGAGGTCTCAATGCCACTGAGGACCTTTACACCTGCATCTAGATGGGTCAAGGATACAATACCTACGGTGCCAACTTTGAGCAACATATTTTGCCTATAAACTATATGACTCGGGCAACAATCATTCTTAACTACTTTTCCCCTCCTCAATACAATATGTATATAAATGTTTTTAATTATTTACATATTTATATATATTTATATATTTATATAGTTTTATATTTGTCACATATTTATATACATATTTATCTAGTTTTTAGTCGAACCGAGTCTGCAATATAACCAAGACAATTCCTGCCATTTGCTGTCACTTGATGCCCCCCCCCCCTTGTTCTGATCAATTTTTAAATCGTAGAATTCTTTTTACTATTTTTACACACTTACTAAGCACGATAAGTCACACCATATTTTATTAACAGCAACGGATGGTTAAGCGACAGTTTAGTATTTTTTCGATTTCATATGTCATTTTAACATACAAGGATGTTATTTTGCATTTATGCTGTTACGTTTCAAAAATGACACTTTTAACATCACAATGGAATTTGCAGATAAATATTGTTATATGTTTGTTTTTATGAAATTTTAGAGCTATATTGAGAACATTCAAAAAGAAAAAAGTTTTATGCATTACGATGCGATTAGTTATTAATATGTTTTTCAAAGCTTTTCTAAATTGTAATAACTGTAAGCATTTAAGCTTCCAAAAACAATTTCTAACCTGGTACTAGATTGATTTTTTCTATGTCCAGTGTAAAACAAAGCATAATAGCTATATTCTCACGTTACCATTATTCCGACTTGTAATGAATCAGAAGTATTTTGTTGCTTTCCATGCTGTACTTTGCACTTTGCACTTTGCACTTTCTATAACTACAAAATGGCGGTTGAAGACTAGTAGCGTTGTCATGTGATCAAGGTCCAGGAGGGACCGAAACGCGTCATGGCCGACTGAGCAAGCAATAAACGAATTTGCACCGAATCGTGGTCCGTGCCTGCTTTTGTATCCCGGAGACTGGGGAGAGGAGTAAGCAGCAGAATCGCATATTAAGGCTGCAGCAGCTTCAGGCAGCCTTGCACGGATCCCCACTCATTTGGAAGCGACGGAATACTAGAAGCTTGTTTACCTCCGTGCCTTCAGCCGGAGGTAATTGGATTGTTTTCCCCGTAAGGATCTATACCGTCGACCCCCCGCAGCCAGAACAGAACAACCAGCCTGAGGTGCTCTCGTCGGCAAGCAGTGTCGGAGGACGCGCCAGCCGAAGATTGAACATTTCAAGGTAGGAAGTTCCACGGTAGTGCGGGGAGAGTGGTTTGTGCGAGTGACGACAATAGCGGGCTGCATTTGCAAATTAGCTCGTTACGTCTAAACTCTTTATTTTACTAAGAAATTTGCAGTATGTCGGCGGACACGCTCAAGGACCGAGAGGCGGCGGCCTCGGAAATTTTTAGCAACATACCACCAAGTAACATGGGCAGTCATCAAGGGACAGAAATCTCACCTAACGTCCACATCAAAGATAAGTTCAGGCTGTTAGAAAAACTGTCAAAATCGGAGCAAGGAAAATGGTGGGAAAATAAATCATTACAACGCTATTTGGATATTAATAGAATTCCAAGAGGTCTGAGAATTCTAATAGCTCCCAGTTACGATCAACCCAATCCAAATATGATGAGGGACTGGGCCCAAAGCAACTTGGATTCATCAAGAAAACTTGTTGAAATTTTGGTAAAGTACGCAGAAATTGACCGAATTGCACTACAAGAAAAGATAGAGACTCTGAATGATGAAATCAAACAAATGAACAAAGGCGATGAGGAGAAAAAATTAAGAGAGGAAATGAAAGCACGCTTAAAACGGGAAGAAGACATAATCAAAGAACGAAAAGCTTTCAAATTTCATCGCGACAGAATAGACTATGAATCCGGCCGCATTTTTACTTTTTCCAAAAAATATGATATAATGAAAACTAAGAAAATGACCCAACAAAATGTTACAGGAAATGAAACGTCTATGCACAGAGCCACTCATATATCCGTATCTACTTCGGATCTTAGCTCCAATCTGGAAAGTGAGGCTGAATTAGATGGTCAACCCCCAGTCCCAAAAATAGTGGCACCTAATTTATCACCAGGGGAGGAAATGAATTTTTTAGTGGAAGAACGGAGAGCCACCCTGCGCCCCAGGACTCAAGAGAATGCCAGAGGAAGAGGCGAAACCACAAACGGAGACAGAGGAGAAAGGCCAACAGAGCGGCCAACAAACAGCAAGCAAATGAGAGGGAGAGGGAGAGGCTGGTGGAAACGCAACTAAATGATGATACAGTCAAAACTATCATAAACCTTACAGATATCTCCCTTTCCAGAGCAGAAGAACAAATCTTGTCATTGGGTCTCTCCTTCTGTCCCGAATCTAATTTCAACTACGCCAATACCAGAATGGATGTATACAAATTTATAAGAAAATTAAAATTAAACAAATACCATGAACTAAAAGCAAAATCATCAAATGAAGATGAAGAACGTCAAAACAAACAAAAAAATCAAACAAACAAAGAAAAAACACAAAAGAAAACAAAAGCGGCGGAAGCATCCATAGTGGAAATTTCACAAACATCGGAAGATCTTCTTCTTGAAACTTTACTAGATTTACAGAATGACAATCACACGATGAGGACGGCAACAAACATTATCCAAGTTTCAAATTCGGATGAATCAAGTCAAATTATGGGTTCCCCGGAACTTGCGGCATTATCAGTGGACAGAAAAGATACAACTTTCAAACGAAAATCTACGTTTAATCCCATAATGCCAAGAGACAGTATTGACATTTTTAATGACCAAGTTATCAATGAAATTAAAAAACTTAATTACAAGGTGATGCAAAGTAAATCCAAATGGCACCCCAAAGACAGACAGCTCAAAACATTATTGTCAAAACTACAAAGTAACAAAAATGTGATCGTCAGAAGTGCAGACAAAGGGGGCAACATTGTTTTATGGGACAGAACACAATATATGAAAGAGGCATCATCCCATTTAAATGACAGAACCTGCTACAAAATCAGCAATTGGGTTACAGTCAAGGCAATTCAAAATGATTTCTATGGCAAACTATTGGCTTGGAAGTGTGCAGGAACTTTAACCATGGACGAATATAAATTCATCCACAAAGACAACCCTATGCTGCCCAATATCTATTTTATCCCTAAAATACACAAAGATGTCAAGAATCCCCCGGGTCGACCTATCATCTCGGCCCAAAATAGCTTATTAGAAAATGCCAGCCAATACATTGACTTTTTTCTACAGGAACTAGTACAAGCATTACCCACGTACATAAGGGACACCAGTGACTTCCTGCAGAAAATAAACAATTTCGAATGGCAGAACAGTTATTTATTAATGACTTTGGACATAGTGTCCCTGTACACAAGTATAAGACACAGAGATGGCATAAGAGCTTTGGAACATTTTCTAGGGAAAGGAAAACCAAGACTTTCTGCACACAATATGATGATAAGCGATCTGACCCAATTCTGTCTTATTTGACAAAACTGTCTACCAGCAGACACGGGGCGTGGCGATGGGGGCCAGCTTCTCCCCCAGCTATGCATGTCTTCACATGGGCTGGTGGGAGGAGCTGGTCCTCGGTGTAGAGCACCGTTCTGTGGTAGAAAACCATGTCAAACTATTATATAGATGACATTTTTCTGGTTTGGGATGGACCGCTACAAGATGCTCACAATTTTGTTAATAGCCTAAACATGAATGAAATTAATTTAAGTTTTACGGCTACAATTGACAATCACAACATTAATTTTTTGGATGTGGAGGTATTATGTGAAAAATGGCAAACTAGAAACTAAGCTTTTCAGAAAACTGACGGCAGGGAATTCATTATTACATTCGTCTAGTTTCCATCCACGACATTTGATTAATAGCATCCCCTACGGGGAAATGTTAAGAATCAAACGCATCTGTAGCTGCATGTCCGATTTACAAAAAGCACAAGAAGATTGCAAAAAAAGATTTCTAGACAGAGGCTATAATATAAAAACTTTGTATCCCGGAGACTGGGGAGAGGAGTAAGCAGCAGAATCGCGCATATATATATATATATATATATATATATATATATAATTAATTATTATTATTAATACTTATACAGCGCACTATCACCTTGCAGGCATCCTGGCGCTAAATATATGTATTTAACTTATGAGAGAAATAGGTCCGCTTCCCTTTTTGCAAAACAATTATATGTATACCCACATACACATCTTAAAATAACATGTTACTGAAATCATCTTCATCCCTCCCATTAATTTCAAGTATCAACTTGCTCCGACAGCCGCCGCCTTTTTCCCCACTCTTGCGTCCCGCCCAGGAACTGCTGCACAATGCGCAGGCTCCCAGCTCCCAATCCCAGCCCTGCTCACATGCTGGGAATAATATTCCCAGCATGTGAGCAGGGCTGGGATTGGTCTGTGTGCCTCAGTTCGGCGCTGAGAGATGGACTGGGAGCCTGTGTGGGTTTCTCCACCGAGCTGTACAGCACAGCTTGGGTGGAGAAAGGCTAAGTGCGCATGACGATTTGACCGGCCAAATCATCATGCCCCCACCACTCCACCTTCCTCCCTGGTGCTGCAGCATCGCTATAGGTGGCCACGCCCCTCCCTCAGCTCGTGGCGTGCAGGACAAAAAATAAAATGCTGTTAAAACATTTTTTATTATAATTTTATGTTTGTCCTTTGCCTCTGCTGGCTTTCAACAGGGGGCGCGACGCTCCTCCACCATAACAGAGTAGCCTCCCCTGCAATCAGGGTTAGTAGGGTATGAGTAGGGACGATGTAGGATTATACTTGTGTTGAATAGTCCTGTATGTGAGCGGGATTGCAAAGCATTTTGCAATAGATTACATATACTATTCTTCATCTGAACTCAAGATGAGTCTCTGTAACTCCAGCACATAGAACTGTTGACAGGAACAGAACTCTCTGCATGCTGCCAGTTCAGCATAAACATCTGCCAGGCCTGTTCACAATAGCAGGATTATAACTCACCCTAAATTCGTCTATTAACTCTAGGGTAAAGAGCCGCATGCATGGTCCCAATCCAATCGGGTGAAGCTCTGCCCCGAGTCTAAACGAAGTACAAGCCCTACTGATCAAAGGGCCAGTATTTATTCTTCTTTAGAAGGTGTCGGGGGGGAATCAAATACTAACCACAGTCCAGACTACCTTAATATTGTCAACACTCCTCCAGTCTGGTAAAAATGCGGCTGCTGATCAGGGAATGTGGCTTTGCCGAGAGTGAAATTGAATTCTTTGAATGAGAGCCTCTCCATCGGTAGACAACGCAGAGCCCAGGGTAGTGGAAATGGTGTCTCGGTATCCAGTGTTGGCATATGTGCTGGGCATGAAATTAAAAGTCCTGTTCAAATCCTCCTGTCCAACATCCCCCTACCAGTCCGGCAACCACAAGCTACCTTTATGGTCTCTGTTTATTCCCAGCATGGAAATGGTGTCCTCCCTGGTTGCACTACTGTTATTGTATCGTGCAAAATCAAAACTTCAATTCAATTTATGCCAATTCTCTCTTGATTGTGAAAAATAATAGTCGGTGTTCTCCAGTTATTTCATGAAATTGTTTGGTTTTTATTCAATTTCTTTGTAATTATATTTTACTTAAATTCACTGTATTTCGCTGTTTACCATTCACATTGATCCTTTAACTCCTCACTGTCACTCTGTGACAAAGCCCCAGCTCCGCAGCAATTAGGGAAGCATGCCCATGGTGAGGACAACCTCAAAACAGGCAGCTATCATTTTGTGCAGGCGCTCAGTCTGTCCGTAGTAGGATACTTTGCACCTTTTAACATTATTTTCCAAGTCACACAGAATATGTGACCACACAATCTCTATTCCTTTCTACCCACCTCTTGCTACAAAGAAAGTACATGAGATTTGGGGGACTGGAGGAATAACACAGGGGAGAGTCTGTAGAGCAATTCCCCTCCAGGAGCACAGAAGAAAATGGTGGCACTCAACCACTATTTCACCTACCTTCTAGTACTCCATTACCTAGTATGAGGGGGCAGTAGGCACCTACTGCTTGCTCTCCAGTACTGGATCTTTCATAGATTCACATGCTTGAATCATCAAGTGTAAAACAGAACAGTATACTACACATAATGGCTAGAAAACATTCACTTCATTAACCTATCAACCATCATTTATAAGAAACCAAACTTCATCCAAACAGGCGAAGGCACCCTCTGGAACACTCCTCACAGAGGCTGCATTCCCTTAGATTTTCTACCGCACGTTGTGCGAAGGGATTTTTCCTGAGCTCTGCTCTGTCTATCAACAGTTTTTCTCTCGTTCAAAGCTATTTGTCACCACGAAGAAACACTCCACCTACACCTGACAAGATCTGACTACTCACAATGGCCGAATCTGTAAAGAAAGGACATTTCAGACCTGGTGGAAAAAGACACTTCATTCAGAAGATCCACATAAGGAGTGTACTTATTGGTTGCACACTTCCCACAAGGTAAAGTATTGTAAAATATACTGCTCCTTTTCCCTCTAAAATCCTATTCTTAAAGATAGAGAGGGGAGGCCTCTTATATGGCTCCAGAAATTAAAAAGTAAGACAGATTGTGGTTTCTGATGAGGATAGTGATGATTTCACTCACTCTGAAGAGAGGGAAAGGCCATAGGTCATTATAGTCCCCAAGAAAGATCTTTAAAAAAGACTTGAGTCTTTAAGGGATAGGGCATCAAAAGAGCACTTTCACAGAGTAAAAAAGGGAAAATTATCTGCAGGAAAAGTGAGATCTGAGCCAACTACTCCACCCCCCAGTCTGGTGTTGCATGGGAAAAATCCCTCCTTAGAACCGTCGATGATAACTTCCAAATTACCCTTTGAAATGTCAACAACCACAACATCGCCGTCGACCATACTGACAACTAGGTTGAGAATGACATCATCAACGGCAATGTTGACAGCTTCGTCGATAATGACGATAGTGACACTGTAGATGAGGACAACGTCGACACAAGAACCGGCGATGAAAGGACTGACGGCAAAGACACCATAAATGATGTTGAAACTTCCGATCAGAAAGCCATTGACAATGCTCTCAGTGGCGGAAAAGGGGTCTCCGCCGTCTTTTAAAATTACAATGGTACTGTCGACAAGAGAAATGCAATCAGAATTTTTAAGACCAGAATATACATCTCCAAGCAATGTTTCTCCTCTCCTGTCAAATCACTTGCTTCATGACAATAGAGGACAATTTGGAGCAGTCCATAGTCTTTCAGAACTTAATGTCAAATACAAAGAAGATGATGAAGAGGAATACTAGGATTATTATTCCTCAGGACAGCAACATTATGTAGAAAGACCTGCACAATATATGGAACAGTTCCCGCATTATAGTCAACCTCCACTTCAAGAAGGCCTGGTTCAAGTTCCACTAGCTTTGTTACAAGACCTCCAGGGCATGTTGCTAGACTACTATAAAAGATGTCTGGAACCTATAAACACCTAGGAGGACTTCAACTTCAAATATAGCAGTGCCTCTTGCAGATGAAGCAGTCTCCTCAGATGAGGACAGAGAGGAAGGGGAAATCCCGACAACCAATGTATTCCCAATGAATGGGACAATTATTTAATTCCAGAGCCATCTTCAGCTGCATTGCAACCGGTGGACTCTCCACCCGATGACATTGGAGGCTTTCATAATCTCTTGGAAAGAGCCGCAAAAAGGTTTCAGTTACCTTTGACTATTAAGCAGTCAGAATTTTTTTTTTATATGACTTTAGGGAGCCTAGAAAGAAACCAGTTAGAGCAACTCTGATAGTGGATTTTATTTCAGAAGAAGCGAATAAGAAAATGAAAAACCCTGCAACAGTCTCTGCTGTTTTACCAAGGTCAGACGAAAAAAATAAGGCACTGGAAAACCCACCTGCATGCCTTGTTGGTCATCCAAAGCCAAATTCTGTGGTGACGCAAGCAGCTCAGCGCTACTCCAAAAATTCTTTGATGCCATATCCAAACCGCCGTATAAAGAAGGGAGATGCTCAGACCACATTGGTAAGCGCTTTTCAACTTGTCAGCAACTACTGTGGGCTGCCAGTTCACTAGCCATACTAGGCCGTTATGACAGACAAATGTGGTCAGACATCGCTGCATACATAGATCTCTTGCTTGACGAAGTAAGAGGAGAAGCAAAGAAAATCCTTCAATAAGGTGAAAGAAATTCCTCAAAAATATTAGACTGCGCTATGAATAGCATCGACAGGGTTTCAACAGTTTAAGGGAGCTGCTGTCTTGAGACAACAAGGATGGTGAAGGCCACATCTTTCAAGCTGGAGGTAATGAGCAAGATTGTAGACATGCCATATGATGAAGAGATGTAGTTTGGGAAACATGTGGACGATGCCTTCCTTACAGGCAATTAAAGAGACTACAGATACTGCAAGATCCTTAGGTACCATGCAGTTAAGAAAGATAGCTTTTCGAGGTGGAAGAGGTTTGTTCGCTTATAGAGGGGGATATCAGCCACACAAATACCAACAATACCAGCCCCTTCAGCAACAGTATCGGCCTTCCTATCAACAGCAGCAATTCCGATCACTGCCAGCAGCAGCTTCTACAAAATAAGCTCTGAGAAGGAACAAGTCTCACAAGGAAGAGACGCTGGCAGAAAGCAATGACAATTTAAGAGTGCTGGTTATTTCCTCGCCATCCCACCAAACACTTGGAGCCAAAAATGTTCTACACCAAGGCGACAGATATCAGACAGATGGGTGTTAGACATAATCAGTAACTGTTCTACCTCAGAGTGCACCAAGAGGACACTAAACATTCCACCCACTGAAGCCACACAGAGAATTGAAAACGCCCATTTTACACAAGTTAGCATTTACAACCAGGTTCGTGGGAGAATGCTTTTTGAATGAGATGGTCAGGAATCTTTGCCTATGCTTTTCCTCCAATTCCCCTTGATTCCAAGACTTCTCAGCAAAATTAAGAGGGAACTGTGCCGAATAGTTCGGATTGCTCCAAGATGGCCCAGACAGCACTGGTTCACAGAATTGTTACTCCAATCGGAAAAGACTCGCATCCAGCTGAAACCCCTACCAGCATTACTTATAACGAACCATAACCAGGTACTTCATCCGGACCCGACCTCCTTACACTTATTGGTCTGGCTCCTGAATACAATAAGTTTGCAACCATTACCATCCCTCAAGACTGTAGAGAAATTCTTGAGAAAGCCAGAGCTCATACCACTGATAAGATATATAAACTGAAATGAAAGAGTTTCTGTTTATGGTGCCAGAAATCAAATATTCACCCTATCGCAGCACCGTCAGAGCAAATTCTACCATCTCTCCTACTTTTGGCAAAGTCAGGTTTGGTCCATACTTCCATTAAGGTGCATTTAGCAGCAATCTCACGATATAGAAGATCGACTGGTTCACCGTCCTTGTGGTCTAATAGGGTGATTAAGCACTTTCTTAATGGCCTTTTCAGAGTGTTTTCTTCGATTAAGGCACCTCCTCTATCTTGGCAACTCAACACAATGCATCCGCAACTGATGAAGGCTCTATCCGAACCTAGCCACGAGACTGAGCAAAAGTTTTTAACATGGAAAATGGCACGGTTGTTGGCCCTTACATCAGCAAGGATATTTGGCGAGATACAACCCTTCACAATTAAAGAGCCTTTTCTACAGTTCAAGGATAATAGTGTAGTTCTCAGAACAAATCCCAGATTCATTCTCATAGTGTCGATAGATATTCATCTAAATGAGTCTATTGTCCTGAGGATATTCTTTCGAATCCATAAACAGCAGCTGAAAGATCATTGCGTACATTTGACGTTAAAAGATGCCTGAAATTCTATATACATCGTACTAAACAATTCAGAAAGACAGACCAACTGCTAGTAGCGTATGGGAATCACCGTAAGGGTCTTCCATTTTCCAAACCGAGCATAGTTCGATGGATTTCAGTGACTTTCCCGCATTGTCATTGCAAGGATGGAAGGACCTCTGACGGACAAAGTTAAAGTGCACTGTACGAGAGCAGTTTGTACTACGATTGCTCTATTTGCTGGTGTGCCTCTTGGATAAATACGTTGAGCGGCAACATGGAAGAACAGGCATACGTTATCGCAAGTTTTCTGGCAGATTTAGAGGCCTGAAAAAACCAAAGGGGGGGAGTGGAGAGGTACTACTTATCACAAGTAGTGGAGGTGGATACTTCCTTCTCTGTAGTCTATAAACCATAAAGATCCACCCTCAGAACAGTTTAAAAAAAGTCATGTCCTCCCGGGTAATGAATGTTTCCTACAATGGTGGGAAAAACACAGTGTTTTTAAATACCCCTCACACACCAAAAGGACCCTTGGTGTCATGCTTCATCATAGGGGTCTTCCCGCCCTTCTACGGGCCGGGGCGTGCTACAACCCACGAATACACAGGAGCACCTTTTTGTGTGAAAACGACTGTGTTAGGTAGGGGAGTGAGTGCGAGGGTCAGGAGTGGATGGGTGAGTGAGGTTAAAAAATACCTGGCTCGTCGGTTTAGAAAATAATTTTTATTACACCTGTGAGCTGGTATTGTTAAAAAGTGGGGACGGAGGTAAATATGCCTCAATGAGCTGTGCCTCCTAGGTCAGTCAACATGTTTCGAAGCTCCCCAGGCTTCTTCTTCAGGACTAGGAAGATCCCTATCTACACTCACGAAATTATGTGATGTGCAAATTTACACTAATAGTCAAAAGTAATTCAGTGCACGTCGATTCCCAATGCACGCATCCGATAACTTATTAGATATCTTGAATCAATTTATTTGGATTCAATAGGAAAAATTGCCCCATGAGCCTGTAACTGGTGGGAGGGGTGCCTATAATTGCAACTGCTCCTTGGACACTGCCCCGCCGTGTCTGGTCTCCCAGCGGAGGTTGACTGACTGTTCTGAGGGTGGATCTTTATGGTTTATAGATTTAGAGGCCTGACAGCTGGCTCAGTGTGTCCCTAAGAGCACACATGTAGGAGGTCACCTGTTGGACCCTATATTTTCCAACTTGGGTTCCTTAAAGGTTTTGTCGCCGATTCCCCCGTGGTCTGGACAGATCATTTTCTCATCTCTTTCTGCGGTGGCAAGGAAAGACTGTTTTGAACTGCCCGGTGCCACTCTTACAACGTCATTGGCACAAGTTGAACATCAATCATTTCTTGGATTTACTGCTAAGCCAAAAGCCTCAGATTCCACCTGTTATTGAGGATGCAAATACGCGTTTCCAGGATTGGCTGACGCTAGTTTTGGACAGTTGTATCCCTGCCAAACTGAGTGTAAAAAAAAGAGGGCAGTCTAATCCCTGGTTTAACGACTCGCTGATTAAAGCTAAAAAAACACTGCAAATAACTAGAGCGCACCTAGAGGCGCACTTATGATGCTGAAGCAAAAAACAAATACCGAGCGTCTATTAAGCTCTATCATAAACTGGCCTGGAGAGCCAGAGCAGAGTTTATAGCCGGAAAAATCTCGGCGAGCAATAACCCCTCCAAAACAATCTTCACCCTGCTCAAGGCCATGAAGAGCTCTGGGTTGAAGGTGGACTGGCCTATCGCCTCAAGTCTTCAGTGTGACGACCTGGCCAGTTACTATTTGAATAAGGTGGAGAAGATATATAGGAGCCACCCTCCGGCCTCTGGCACCACTGACCTAGTGGGAGGGCATGGGAACATTGGATCCGCTGTGGTTAGTGTACTCCCGTCTTTTCCCCTATTGTCTCCCACTGATTTTGAATGCCTCTGTCTGAAAATTAAATCGGGCTCTTCAGCCGACTCTTTGACACCTGCTCACTTTCGTCAGTTTCATACCCTCATTTCGCCAGCGAGTAGGGATTTGGTCAATCTATCTCTAACAACAGCGTCCGTACCGGAAGCATGCTAAAGTTATACCTCTCCTGAAGAAACCGTCACTGGATCCATCTGAGCTGGGTAATTACTGTCCTGTATCTCAGCAGCCTTTTCTGGCAAAGACTGTAGAATCTCATGTAAATACCATTCTTACAGAGTTAATCGAGAGAAATGAAATCTTAGACTCCTCGCAAAACGGTTTCAGATCTTGCCAGAGCACCGAATCAGCTTTATTGGCAGTGACGGAAGAAATCCGTGATAGCCTCGATGTCGAAAATTCGGCGGCCTTAGTTCTTTTGGATTTAAGTGCCATCCTTCAACATTGTCTCCCATGTGATTCTTCTAAATCGTCTTCAGGAGATAGGAATTAGGGGGTCGGCCCTGGCCTGGCTTCGTTCTTTTTGGAGGGTAGATCTTTCAAGGTCTTGGTGCCACCTTTCCACTCTCTGGAGCACGCCCTGCAACAGGGGGTGCCACAAGGCTTAATATTGAGCCCCTTAGTGCTTGAAAATTTGAGGGAATTAAACATCTGTGAGGACTGTTCTCTAGAGGGTGCTGTCACCTGGCTGAAGTTTGGGTCCTTCTAAATGATGTGGATATGTTAATGAAGTCAATGTTTTCTAGCCATTATAGGTTATGTGTAGTACACTGTACTGCTTTACAATTATTCCGTGGTACTTCCACTTCGACAGGGAATGATTCAAGCAGGTGAATCTATGAAAGATGGCAATACTGGAGAACTAAAGTTACAGGTAAATAACGCACAGAATCAGAAGGGGGCATTTTGACAGTCAGCACCTGTCCATCTGCTCAATACTCTGACGGGAGCCTAAGCCCAGAGTCACTAGAGCCCAGAGTTAACACCACCCTCGCTGGAACTTTTCCCCGAGACGCCTTGGAGCCGTCACCCACCCTGGTGGGACTACGAGTCCCAGGGTGCACCAAGGGTAGAATCTTTCCGCTTCAGCTGCCGCTGGTGAGGGGGAGGCGTTTCCATTGCGCTATATAGCGCAGCCTCTCCCCCCGCAGGTGGGGACGTGCCCGGACGAAGCCCGTCATCACCTGTAGGAGACTGGGCTGGGCCAGCTCGCTGTCATTGTGTCCTGGGAGTAGTCGAGACTTCCCCTCAAATTATTTCTCTGAAGGTACTGTTCATTCCATCCTTCTCAATATTGCTTAATATCACAAGTCTCTGCAAATAGCAAAGTGGAAGTTGAGATCTCCCAGCCACATGTCCATCGACTTTGTATTTGGACCTTGTGCCCTGTGTCTACAGTTTTTGGAGTCACTTCATAGCATTGTGTTACGTTGTAGACCCAACTGTCCTGTAGTCCATATTTACATTTGAATAACAGTCATAGTAATGGGGAAGCGGAAGAGATTGATCCCGGGCAGGTAGGCGGTAGGAAGAAGCGCTTAAAAAAACAGACCGTAGCAATCGCAAAAAGTGATGAGAGGGAAGGAGGGACTGGTGAGGAAATTCTAGATCGTATAGAGAATATCATCAGCGATTGTGAGGAACTGTTATCATCACCCGCTCCAGCCCCTAGTCCTCCGCTAGCTGGTATCCCCCATACCAAACCCCTCCCTGCCACTGCTGGTTATGGTAATATCCCAAACCTATTTAAACTTGCTTCTAAGAAATCTAAATCGTCTGCAGCTGCAGCTGAGCCTAATATGGTCATATCCAGTGCGCTAGACAAGGATGGCTCGTGCTGCCCAATAGTTAATAGCGGATTGGAAGAGTTCCCACTGTCCAATCGTTTTGCTGCCCTTGCCGTACCTGTTGAGGACTCATATATAGACACGCACCATGTTGTCCCCACTCACGCATCCATACTGTCCACTGGAGGAGTCGTCATCCAGTAGAGCCTGACTACTCTTAACTTATCACTGGCAGTAAAAACTTGTTCCCAGGGTAGTAACCTAGTCAGAAGGTCTGATAGTCGAGTTGTGCCCATTTTGCAGGTTTTACCCTTTCTTCAGAATCAGCTAATGGGGTCACAATGAATAGCCTTTCATGGAACTTGGCAGGTATTAGTCGAAAGTGCAACTGTCCGAATTGGTTGGATCTGGTTTCTCAACAGGAATTATGTTTATTTCAGGAAACCTGGTCCCTGACTCCCATATTTATCCCGGGGTTAATGACCTTTTTCAAACCAGCTGTACCCGCCAAAGCGGATTGGGCATCTGGGGGGCTACTTATCTTGGTTAATCTTTCTCTGAATTGTGAAACAAAAGAGTTGGTTACTAGCAATACGGACGTTCTGGGGATTAGGCTAGTCAATGTTAAGGGACTAACTTTTGACCTTTATAATGTATATGCTAGGAGCACTAGAGGTAGTAGTTCACCAACTCTACTTGCTTTGGATAACTTATTGGGAGATGGGAATGTCAGTTACCCGCTGCTAATTGGTGGCGACTTTAATGTTACATTTGAACCCCTTGATTGGGTCGAGTCCTGTGATGTGTCCGAAGAGGATAAAGCTTGGAGGGTACCCCTGTTGGAATTACGCCCAATCTAAAAATGGTCACATGCTGCCCTTCAACTGAACGCAATCACTCTGGAACACAGGCTGAGGACCACCAATGGTCGAACCAACTCCGATAGAAGTGGCGGAATGACCTTTATAGGAACTAATGGGTCAAGCCGGATCTACAATATATTAGTGGATGTGACCCTGTGGCCCTAAGTCCAAGACATGTCCATACACCAGGCCTGAGATAGTGATGATCATAACTCCCTACACTTATCTATTAGTCTATGGGAGAGCATTCGGCAGGATCCTATTATCCTACTATGCACTAGGGAGCTGAGTGCCACAAACGACAAGCGTCGGTTAAAATGGGGTACAACAAGGGTGCGTTTTGGCGCCTACTCTTTTTTCCCTTTATGTCAACCAGATTGTTGTCCTTTTATGTTCAACTCCGGCTGATGCCCCTTCGTTGGCGAATCAGAAAATAGCTACTTTACTGTTTGCTGACGATACGCTGTTTGGTATCCAAATCTCCGATGGTTCTTCAGAAGCTCCTGGACCAATTTAAGGCTTTCTGTTGCGTAAGGGCTTGGTTATTAATACCTCTAATATCAAGTTGATGATAATAATTCCTCGTAAACCTTTTAAACGAAACCTGAACCTAGATAATGTCCCCTTGGAGAGGGTTAATTCCTTCGAATACTTGGAATTAGTGTTGTCAGACAGCATGACCATGAAAAATCATTTGAACAAGGCGTCCCTAAAATTCTCTCCGTTATCTGGGGTGTTGCGGCGGGAGATTTGCTCGTCATATACGAAGCCCGTAGCCCCAGCCCTTAAACTCTACAGCTCAAAGGTTGTGAGTAGTGTGCTTTATGGGGCAGAACTGTGGTGTGTAGCGGATCCAAGTAAACTAACACCAGTCGAAAATAAGTTTCTTAGGAGCCTTGTAGTCTTGCCCCAAAGCACCCCCCTCCTTCCGTTAAAATTGGACCTGAGAGTCAGGTCTATACATGACCAAGCAAGATTGCGTCCCCTGCCCTTTTGGAATAAGTTGGTCACCAACCCTGACCTGGCACCCTATGTTGCCGCTTTTGACGAAGTGTTTGCCCTAGATTGGAATAACAAAATTGGGTGGATAAAATATGTCAACGCAATTCAGGCAGCAGTTGGCCTCCCAAATGAGTCTGCTTGCTCCCCACCACTGTATACTAAGGACATGCTAAAGCGCCAATATTGGCTATGGGTAGAGCAGACCACTTATTCGAGGATTCGTCATGGCTATTTAACTGATGTTTTCCTAGACATAAAATCCTCTAAACACCTCGAGAAATATTTCGATATAATCAAAGTGCCTGGGGACAGGAAACTGTATACGCAGTTTAGGTTTGGTTGTCTACCTATCAATGCTTTTACCAACCACTGTATAAACAACATCAGTCAGCCCAAGGGATGCCCTTCCTGCCCATACCCAAATGAAACTGTGGGCCATGTCTTTTTTTGCATGTCCAGCTTATGACAGACCAAGAAGGAATTGGTTGGTCCTACTATGTATACAGTTGGGGACTCATAGCCATCTCGATGCCCTACGGTTGTTAAGATCAGTTACCAGACCATCCTTTGTATGTGCTGTTGCAAAATTTCTTGGCCGGTTCTGGGCCATTAGGCGAAGGCTCCTGTCTACTATTCCCTTGTGCTAGGGTCTAGCTGCAGTAAAAATCCTAAGACTTGAGGGTGTCTTAATTCAAAGGATCCTGTTTTTAATCTTCTTTTTAGTTTTTATCTCAACTATTGTATCCTTTTAAATCCATAAAGGCATTAGAGTTCTATTGAAAGCCCCAGAGATCGTTGTGGAGATCGTTAGATATTATTGCACTCGCACTTTATTCCTGTTTCTCCTCTTTTACTTGGTTTTAATTGAGTACACACATAGCAAATGATATATTCCAGTGACTTTTTCTGTGCTTATAAATGTCACCATGAGCCACTTGTCTATTAGAACCTGTTGTATGAAATATTTTTATTTACCTGTATAATTGTACCGTGGGCTCCATTGTCAATGATTAATGTGTGTATCTTTTTGGTTCTCAACCGAAATAAAGATAAAATAAGTATAACTTATTTTTTGTGCTTGAATTACTGTTAGAACAATAGAGTATGTTTCTGTGTGGTTGAAAATGAGGAAAACCATGGAGCCGCTCAGTGGACTGCTGTGTCCACTGTTTGAAAAGCACAGTAAAGGTCAAAAAGTCAATTTGTGACAGAGTGGCACAGCTTCCTTTGCCCCTATTAACACTTTAATTCATTAAAGAAGGTCTTTGTAAAATCTATTTACCATGGTTATTATGTGGCTGCCCTGCATTATTTATTTAAAAAGTGTTGTGAAAGATCAAGCATGTTATCCTGAATTCCCCATTGTTTATCCCAAATCATGGAATACAATCTGTTTGTTTTACAGGCAGAGGGAAGGAATCTTGGATTGGTTGGCTGGGTCCAGAACACAAATCAGCACTCCGTTCGAGGGCAGTTGCAGGGGCCGAGCTCCCGTGTCCGTGACATGCAAACGTGGCTGCAGAAAAAAGGGAGTCCCAAATCCAGGATCACCCGAGCTGAATTCAGCAATGAGAGGAAGATCACCAAGCTGGAGCACAGTGATTTCTCAATCGTAAAGTAATTTCCACAAGAGCGCTGCATTTGGACTCTTGGAGATCTATCTGCATTATCGCTCAAAAGTTGCATTCTCACCTGTTGGAGGAACTACAGCTCTAATCTGTCCCCTGTTTGCAGTACGAGTGTTCTTTTATATTTATATTTTATTTTATTATGACCATGTGTTTCCTAGTATTTTTATTTAGAGAGGTAGAAGCAAGTTTCTGGATGTGTAGCTGTTTTGCCCACCCATCTCTAAAATGTAGTTCAACACAGTAAACTCATTAATGTCTTGTCTTTCTTTGGGAGACCTTAGAATGGAATGGTCTACTCTTGCACGAGAAAGTGGCATTGAGAGAGCGGGAAGATGGAGTCTGCAGGTGTTACATGCAATAAAACACTACCCCCATTTTCTTTTCTCTTTTTTCTTCTTATCCCTCTGGTCATTGTATGGTCCTCTGGTCATTGTATGGTCTTGGGCGGCTATATACATCTTGTTTAAGAGCGTCTGTGGCTCAAGCAGGAAGGGTAAAGAACCGTCATCCAGAAAGCTCAAATGACTATAAGCCCCCTCCCCTTTTTCTCCACACAGAAAGCTCCAAGTCTGTTTAATGTAGTTTTAATCACAGCCATGCAGTGAATTCATCAGTCTGAGATCAAACAGGAACAAGTTAAGAGGATTAAAACAGATAGAATAAAAGTCTTTCAAATTAAGCGGAATGTCATGCTTAATCTGCTTCAGGTCCAGTCCCTGCCATTTTCCCTATCTTTGAAGAATCACTTAGAGTGGGGATACTTAAAACCTGTCTCTGATGTCTTTGTTTGTAGCAAAGCTGCATCTATAAGTTAGACTAAGTTTACTGTTATCTGTAATTCTTCACCACTTATAGCAAATCTCATTGCCTTACTTGTGTGTTGAAACCCTTTGTTAATAAATAGTGGCCTAAGACATTTTTGCTGATCTGCTAAAGCATGGTGCAGAGACAGACCCTGTGGGTTAATTATTCAGACATGCACCCACAAAGGCAGCAGTTTTTCAGGACTTGGGTGTATCCTGCCCATGCGTGTCTGAACTCTATTAGTGGCGTGGAAAAGAATGAGATGCGATTAAACCGACGTCTGATTGTTTCAGTGAAGGGGCGGGATAGGCATTTTGGTATTTCGTCTTTGGACGAAAACTCCCCACAATATAATTTGTATGTTGATTTTTGTTTTTATGGACTCCGTATCCCTTGAAAATGACAACTCCTTCAGCTGTTTTTTTGGTCAGAAGCTTAAAATGCTTTTGTGTGTTAGACAAATC
Organism: Triturus cristatus; assembly: GCF_964204655.1. NCBI lineage: Eukaryota > Metazoa > Chordata > Amphibia > Caudata > Salamandridae > Triturus > Triturus cristatus. The sequence continues at coordinate 1,022,452,136 of NC_140592.1, forward strand.
CCGAAGAACTTCAAGGTGCAGAGTGCGTTGTGCATCAAGTTCCTTGTGGTTAGCAGGGGATGAGTGATCGCCAAAATGTTGCTCGGACTGTGTTGTCTTGTAAGGTTTTTTTTTTTTTAAAACCTATTTTTTATTGAATTCTCATAGGTAATACATCACGTCCATCTGGCATATGGTACAAACAACAACATCGGCCATCATGGATCAGGAAGGGTTGGAACGTTTCGTCTACATGGATACCCAGTCATTAGAAACTCGTGATTTTCTATTTATCTAAGCATTGCAACACTAAAAATAAAAGAAACAATTGCAATTGAAATTATCCCCCTCTTCCCTAGTCCTCTGGTCCATATATATATACACACACATCCCTAGTCAGTAAAAGACATGAAGTAGCATGGTGTTACTCAGGTCCGGTCAGGTTAACTGTAGGGGATATGGGAGATGTAGGTGGCGCAGTCCCAACCGGGGATACCGTAGGGGTAAGTGAGTCAAGGGCTTTGAATGTTTCTAGAAGTTGGTCCCATTCCATGGAAATAGGAATCTTAAGCTGGCCTCGGAATTCCTCTTGCCTAATGATTACGCTCACTGCGGTGCCCCATCTGATAATTTCTGTCTGCCAGGCCAGTGCTGTAGGGGGATGAGCGGATTTCCACCTCATTGTGATGGCTTGTTTCGCCACAAGAATAGGCAGGTCTGCAAATCCATACTGAACTTTCTGTTTCTTGGGGCATTTATGCAAGCCCAGCAGACAGCTGTCCACTGCTGACCAAACAGCCGTACCAGTGACCTCCCGGACTCTATAACTGACTGTTTGCCAGTATACCCGTAGACGAGGGCAACCCCATAGCATGTGTCCGCCTCCTGACACCTAGGGCAGGAGAGCTGAGCAGCAGGGTAAATGCAATTAGGACGATGTGGTGTAAGATATGTCCTATGTAGTATCATGTATTGAATGTATTTAAATGTAGCAATACGGGAGTCTTTCTTGGGAAATTCCAAAAGAGAGGCTCATTGTCTATCCGTTATCTCTCTCCCCAAATCCAGTGATCACTTAGCCCAAAGCGGAGTTAGCGATGTTCCTAAGTGCGTCTGAATACCACTATAGAGCCACCGGGTAAGATGCCGACCTGTTCCCATCAGATATGTTGTATATACTAATTGATGCTTTGGGGGTTCAATCCCAGCAGGGGACCAATGACGTTTGATATAATGGGTCATAGTAGCGTGAAGAAGAAAGTGTCGAGGGGACCCCTTGAGTACGAGTGAAATTATCATGGTCTGCTAGTGTACCCTGTGAACAGTGCTCCAACAGTGGACACCCCCTCTCGTTCCCAGGGGGACACTATTCTTTTCGAGATTGACCTGTGCGACAGGGATCCCAAGTAAGGGAATTTCTGATGGATACATCTGCCAGTGGATTCCTCACCTTGTGAATATCCCCTGCGCTAGCATTCCACAGAACTTTTTTCCCCAGCTCTCTATCCCAAACGTGGACGTCATAATACTTCGGCTCCGCTCGCGACTCCGTATGACGTCACCGGAGTCATAAGAGAGCCACGTCGGCGTGATGACGTCAGTTCCCTTTTTTCCGCGCCGTCGATGCGTAACGGTTTTCCAGCACTCTCCTGCTACTTTGTAGTCTTGTAGTGGGTTATTGTTTCTGGATTTACCATGTCTTCGACGAGGAAGTCAGGTTTCAAACCTTGTAGGGAATGTGGGGGCCACATGTCAATGATTGACCCCCATGAGGATTGTTTGTGGTGTCTTTCTTCTGACCACAACGTGGAGGACTGTTTCAGCTGCAGAAGAATGAACCCCAAGGCCCTGAAGGAGAGAGAGGCGAAACTCTTCATGGCCAAAGCAAAGAAGGAAAGAAGAGGTAGAAAGAAGCAGAAATCGAGGCAGGAGTCGTCGACTTCGCACTCTTCGAAGTCGAAGAAACATCACAAGAAGAGGAAGCATAGCTCTCGGCGCCGGTCCTCGAGGAGTAAGACTTCGTGATCGCCGTTGCCTCGATGTCGAAGGGAGGATGTTGTATCTCCTTCTCCATCTCCTAGGAGGTCTCCAGAGAGGTCGCCTTCGCCGAAGCGGACTCCGGCGCGGTCCCCGGCGCGGTCCCAGGCGCAGTCTCCGGCGCCAGTGGAGTCTTCTGCTTCTGACGCTGAACAGGAACAAGAGAAAGAGCTTTCTCCAGGACCAGCTGATCCTGCGGCGCCTGTTGAGGACACTTCGGCTCCGGTTCCGGGTGCTCCTCGGCCGGATTCAGAATCAATCCCTTAACCGCAGTTCCCGGCGCCGGGTGCAGATTCAACGCATTTCCTTAATGCGATGTATGGGATTTTTCAACGGGCTGCCTTCCCATCCGGCGCACCATCTGGTCCTGTGGGTTCTATGGCATACACCTTGGGAGTGCCGCAGCATTATGCTCAGGCCCCATTTATGCCCTTTTTGCCGATTGCTCCTTCGTGGCAGTTTCCGGCGCCGTCTGGTGATCCATCTCGGCTTCGTCTGGAGCGGCCTTCTTCGGAGCCTTCCTCGACGCCGTTGCCGACTCCTTATGCGCCCGGCACCGCCGACTCCTCGTTCGGTTCCACCAACTCCGCGTACGACGCCGCCGACGCCGGTTCCTCAGATCCGTTCAAGGAGAGAGGCCCAGAGAGTCTTGGAAGAGGAGCATTATAGGGAGGAAGTGGAAGAAGGTGAGGTGGATGCATCTTCTGATGACTTTGAAGGCATTCAGGATGCTAGTGGTCTTGATACCACTCCGGAGTGGGAGCATTCTTCGACTAGGTCTTCGCCACCACAAGAATTGGCCCCCTATCATTCAGTTATCAAGAAGGCCGCAGAGTTGCTGGACTTGCAGTTACCCTCTGCTGAATATAAGCCAAACCTCCTAACAGAAGTCCAGCATTCACCAACTTCGAATGTTGAACCCTTGTTGCCTTTTAATGAGGCTATCTTAGAGCCTGTAATGGATGTTTGGCGTAAGCCACTCTCTTCGCCTGCAGTCTCCAGACAAGTGGCAAGGAGGTATAGGGTGGCTCCAGGAGATCCAAGTTTTCTTTCTTCCCACCCTTCTCCAGAAAGCCTTGTGGTGCAAGCTTCATGTTCGAAGCATTCTTCAGGCGCCTTCCCTCAGACTCCTGTGGATAGGGATTCTAAAAAGACTGATCAAGCAGCCAGAAAGGTCTTCAGGGAGCATGGCGCTTAAATCTACTAATGCCACCTGTTTACTAGGGCGCTACATTCATGCACTGATGGACTCCTATGAAATTATTAGCCCCTAAGCTGCCAGAAGGAGAGAGAGCTTCTTTTATGGAGGTGGCCACTGACACTCAGGCTGCTGCAAGGCAGGTAATTCAGTCGGGACTAGACACGGCTGATTCTGTGGCAAGGATAATGGGGTCTTCGATAGCCACTAGGAGGCAAGCGTGGCTTCGTTCTTCTGGCTTCTCTACTGATGTTCAAGCCACTTTGGTAGACTTGCCTTTTGATGGAGAAAAACCTTTTGGCGAGAAGGCTGATTCTGCCTTGCAAAGATTTAAAGATAGCAGGGTTACGGCGAAATCTTTGGGACTACAGACTCCTGCTAAGGGATTTGGTCTTAGGAAATTTAGAGGCTTTGGGAGATCCTCATTTCGTTCCTTCCGGCAACCTCAGCAGCAACAGCAGCAACAGAATCCCCTCTATAGGTCGTATAGAGGAAGGCAAAGGGGACGGAGAGGTTCTGGCCGCAACCCATCTTCATCTTCTGCCTCCTCTGCACCCAATGAAGCTTCAGGGAAGCAGCACTAGATCACCCATCCTAGATCATGTGAGACCTGTGGGGGGTCGGGTGTCCCACTTTCTGCGAGGTTGGAAATCTGTTACGACTGACCTTTGGGTTTTAAACCTCGTGGAGACTGGGTACGCCCTTCCCTTTCGGGAGTTTCCTCCCCCTTACCCTCCTTGCCAGGGTTTTTACTCAGAAGGCCATCTGCTTCTTCTGCAGAAGGAGGTTCTTACTTTGTTACAAAAAGATGCGATAGAGGTGGTTCTGGAGCAGGAAAGGGGTCAGGGATGCTACTCCCGGTATTTCCTGATTCCCAAGAAGAACGGCAGATTGCGTCCAATTCTGGACCTCAGAGTCTTGAATTTTTACCTGAAACAGGAGAAATTCAAGATGCTGACCCTTGCGCAGGTTCTTCAAGCGTTGCAGCAAGGAGACTGGATGGTGTCGATCGACTTGCAGGATGCGTATTTCCACATCCCAATCCTGAAGTCGCACAGGAAGTATCTCCGTTTTACGGTTGGGTCGCAACACTACCAGTTTGCGGTCCTCCCGTTTGGTCTTACTACCGCACCTCGAGTCTTCACGAAGGTGATGGCAGTGGTGGCTGCTCATCTCAGGAGGTCGGGGATTCCAGTTTTTCCATACCTGGACGACTGGCTTCTGAAAGCGAAGTCCCCAGAGATGGTGCAGAATCATCTGCAGGTAACATCTCAGCTGTTATTCGACTTGGGCTTTTCAATCAATGTGCCCAAATCTCACCTGGTGCCCTCTCAACGCAACGCGTTCATAGGGGTGGTACTGGACACTACTGTGTGTCGAGCATTTCCTCCTCCTCAAAGAATTCTCGACATTCAGGAGATGATCCCTTTATTCCAAAATGGAGTGGTTGTTCCAGTTCTGAAGGTCCTTCGTCTGCTCGGTCTGTTCGCCTCTTGCATTCTGTTGGTCAACCATGCACGCTGGTACATGAGGGCGCTCCAGTGGTGCCTCCGCAAATATTTCCACAAAGCTTCGGGGGTGGTGGTCCCCGGGACTTGGGGGGGCCTTTGAGCCCCCCCAGCCATTCGTTTTTGTAGCCCCGGGGGGGTGGCGGTCCCCGGGGCTGGGTGGGGCTGTGAGCCCCCCCACATATTTACATAAAGCCCTGGGGGGTGGTGGTCCCCGGGGATGGGGGGCCCCCCAACCCAATCTTTGAATAGCCCCTGGGATTTGGCCCCCCCGGGGCAAATTACCAGCGTGAATTTTGCCGATTTAAAAAAAATATATATATTTTGGCCCTGGGGGTGCTTGTGGGACCCCCTGAGCAGGCCTAGGGGGTCAGGGTGTTTCTACCCTGCCCCCTTTTTGCGTTCTGCACACTTGTTTTGCTGATTTATTGTGCCCCGATTCTATCCGAGGCACAAGATAGCTGCCAACACTTCCTGGTTTGGAGTGTTGACAGCCAATTAGCATACAGCTCATGCTCGGCAGGGTGCGCGGATCCACCGCGCCCATAGATATATCTATGATTTTACTTTTGATTTTCTCAGGAACTACTGAACGGATTTACACCATTTAAGCAAAAGGCACGAGTGTGAACCAATCTCTACCTGTCTGCCAAATTTGGTGTAATTCCGATCAGCAGTTCAGGCTGTAGCTGCAACTAACGGTCCCTATGGAAAATTGTATGGGGAAAGCACGTTTTGAGACCCCCCCTTTTTTCTCGGCCCCCGCTTGACGAATCACCCGAAACTTTCAGGATAGGAGCGGACCGGAGCGGGCCACGAGTTTTGAAAATTTAGCATAGATTCGTCAACCGGCGCCAAAGTTACTCCAAATAGAATGTTGCGTTTTTCCTATGGATAATAGGTCCTAACTATAATTACCTACTGGCGACTGCCAGTAAGTAATATGTGTGTGTGTGTGTATATATATATATATATATATATATATATGTGTGTGTGTGTATATATATTTATATATATATATATATATATGTACATATATATATATATTACCTACTGGCGGTCGCCAGTAGGTAGTTATAGTTAGGACCACGTTTCCATAGGAAAACCTCAACATTCTATCTTGAATAACTTTGGCGCCGGTCGACGAATCCTCGCGAATTTCTCAAAATAGGTGGGGCGCTACGCTCCGCTCCTACCCTGAAAGTCTCGGGGGGATCCGTCAAGCGGGGGCTGAGATAAAAGGGGGGTCCCAAAACGCGTTTTTCCCATGCATTTTTCCATAGGACCTTTAGAACGAGCTACAGCCCGAACGGCTGAACAGAATTACTCAAAATTTGGCAGAGAGGTAGTCCCTAGGTCAAGGAAGTGCCTTTTGTAGGTTTGGTGTAAATCTGTTCAGTAGATTCTGAGAAAATAGCCTTTAAATCAATATATATATCTGAGCCCGCTTACGGTACGCTTACCGTACGCTTACGGTAAGCGTACGGTGGCGTGCGCGAGCGCGATTCTGATTGGCTCTTAGATCTTAGTAAACATTCGAATCGGCCGAAACCAGGAAGCGGCGGCCGCCATTTTGTGTATTTCACTCTGAAAAAAAAGAGTGAAAACAAGGAAAGGGGGCAATGAGGAGAGTTACAGACCCCCTAACATTTGTAAGGGGGTCAAAGAAGGACAGAAAAGTACAAAAAAAACATTTATTGATTTTAAAAAAAATCACGGGGTACGCGTACGGTAAGCTTACGGTAAGCGTACGGTAGAAAAAAAAAAAAAAAAAATGAAAATCAGATTTAAGTGTTTAGATATTAGGGGGCTCTAAAAAGAGCCGTTGTGTTTATGAAATGATTTTTTAGTGGTACCTACAAGTAAGTACCGATGCAGAGTCTAAGGTTCAAGAGGAAGACTCTGTTCCCTTCATCATTGAAGTGCACACCATCTCCTCTATAAATGTCTTGCATGTCATAACGCAAGTTGTTGTGGTAAATGGCACCCATACCATAGTCACGGAGGAAAGCAGAAACAGATTTGTTGACGTGCTTTCTTGCTTTGTCATCGCACCGCGTGCCCACCGTGCGTGCACGGCACTAACTGCGTAAAGTGGGCACGCGGTGCGCGAAGCGCACCGCGTGCTCACTGTGCGCGCACGGTGCGCGAAGCGCATCGTGCGCGCACGGAACGAACTGCGTTAAGTGGGCGCGCACGCCACGAATGGCGTAAAGTAACTTAGCATTTAAAAAACCGTACAAATTCACTGAAAAAACCATAGGTTTCACACACGTTATAGTTAGGAATTAGCATTTAAAAAACCTTGCAAATTCACTGAAAAAACCATAGGTTTCACACATGTTATAGTTAGCGGAAATTTTACTGATAAAAAACCAATGAAATTCCCCCGTTATAGTTAGTGCAGGCAACTATAACTCACGCGACCGCAATCTTCTGCTGATGACATATGTGTCTTTATGAAAAAAAAATATTTGTAATATATGTATAGCTAAAAATGTATGGAAGAAGACATGGGCAAATAAGTGTCTAAATACAGTATTAGCATCAGCAGAGGATTGCGGTCGCGTGAGTTATAGTTGCCTGCACTAACTATAACGGGGGAATTTCATTGGCTTTTTATCAGTAAAATTTCCGCTAACTATAACATGTGTGAAACCTATGGTTTTTTCAGTGAATATATATATATATATACACACACACACATATATACACACACATATGTGTATATATATAATTTTTATATACCTATATATATTTACAGAAAAGCCAAAATTTACAGGGACGTTATAGTTAGGCAATAGGATTTTAAAAAACTTAGAAAACAAAGTTTACAGTGACGTTATAGTTAGGTGCAGATTTTTCGCACACAAAACCATAGAAATTCAGTAGTTATACTTATGATAATAGTTATAATGGAGATTAGTGATGTCATCTGTGATGTCATGAGTGATGTCGCGGACCATGTCATGAGTGATGTAATATGTGAGGTCATAAGAAGTGCATTTCGGGGGCGTAAGTTACAGTTATAGTTATCTCAGGTAACTATACTGCTGAATTTCTATGGTTTTATGTGTGTAAAATCTGAGCATTACTGTAACTATTTTTTCAGTGGTAAAAAAATAATAAATATCTATATATTTATATATATCGCTGCAAACGCCTCATTTCTCAAAGAAGCGGAATCGGTACGCCGTAGGTTTGTAAATCTGACTTTTTTTATTACGAGTAAAAAACATCTACATGTTTGGGCGGTTACCTCACAGCCTTGTTCACGATTATATATATATATATATATATATATTCACTTAAAAAACCATAGGTTTCACACATGTTATAGTTAGGTGGACATTTCACTCGTAAAAAAACAATGAAATTCCCCCGTTATAGTTAGGTCAGATAACTATAACTCGCGCGCCCGCAATCCAGTGCTCATGATGTCGCATATTTCATCACTCATGACATGGTCAGTGGCATCACTCATGACATCACTGATGACATCATCCTTGTGATAGAGTGGCGGTCGCACGAGTTATAGTTATCTGACCTAACTATAACAGGGGAATTTCATTGGTTTTTTACGAGTGAAATGTCCACCTAACTAAAACATGTGTGAAACCTATGGTTTTTTAAGTGAATTTGCAAGGTTTTTTAAATGCTAATTCCTAACTATAACGTGCGTGAAACCTATGGTTTTTTAAGTGAATATATATATATGTGTGTGTATATATATGTACATATATTTATGTGTCAAAGAACACTCCGCTGCTGCTTAGCACTTCAATGTATAGAAGAAAGGAGCACGGACCACATCTCGGTGCGTTCAATCAATTTTATTTTCTTGAGGTAAGTCAGCCATAACGCGTTTCAACTCAGTAGAGCCTTGATCACATGATACGCTTTGAAGTCACATGACTGTTTAAATACAATTTTTTTTAGTTTGTGTTTTTTTCTTCACCATGAATGTTAAAGTGACAGTGCTCAAAATAGTCGCATTACTTGAGTGCTTATATGTAGAGTTTGTTACATGTTGGTATGAATACCATTACATTAGTTCCACCTTCATTTTCGTTTCATTCACAATTTTAAAGATGTAGATGGATTTGGCATCTGTTTACCTACAGTCAGTTGTGCAAAATAGTGAAAATAGTAGGTTAATTTACATAAATACATAAATAAATACATATATATATATATATATATATATACACACAATAATGCATGTATAAATAAGACGTTTCATAAAGATACAGATTTTAATATTCATAAAATCTATAAAAAAGAAACGAGGAAAAATGTTGAAAACAATCATTTCCTATGGATAATAGGTCCTAACTATAACTACCTACTGGCGACCACCAGTAGGTCATATGTGTGTGTGTGTATATATATATATATATATGTGTGTGTATATATATGTGTGTACATATATATATATTCATTGAAAAAACCATAGGTTTCAGGGGCGTTATAGTTAGCTGGACTTTTCACTCGTACAAAACCATTGAAATTCCCCCGTTATAGTTAGTTCAGCTAACTATAACTCGCGCGCCCGCAATGCACTGCTGATAACGTCACATATTACATCACTCATGACATGGTCAGTGACATCACTACATACACTAGGGAACACTATGCGTTGGGGTCCCCCTGTGATCAGCATGACCTCCTCTGTAAGCCCCTAGTATATAATAGGGCAGGGGATTAAAACTACCTCTTAAAACGCGCCACAGGGCGTGTTTGCACACGTCACCTCAGGCCCCGTCCCCTCACTTCCCCACTGTGTAAACATACCCTATGGCCGTTTTAAGTTGAGAGATTAAGTCCCCTTGAATCCTGAGGGTCCCTAGGGTCCAACTAGCCCACTAGGTACCTCCAGTATGCACCACAGAGCTGCGTTGCAGAGAGGTGTAAAAAGTGGCACGGCCTGGACCACCTCTCTGCAACGCAGCTCAGTGGCGCTTACTGGAAGCACCTGGTGGGCTAGTTAGCCCCCAGGTGCCCTCAGGATTGAAGGAGAATTATTTCCCCAACTTAAAACGCGCCACAGGGCTTGTTTGCACATGTTAACTCAGGCCCCGTCCCCTCCCTTCACCACTGTGTAAACAAGCCCTGTGGCCGTTTTTAGTTGGGAGATGAAGTTAATTTGAATCCTGAGGGTCCCTAGGGTCCAACTAGCCCACTAGGTACCTCCAGTATGCGCCACAGAGCTGCGTTGCAGAGAGGTGTAAAAAGTGGCACGGCCTGGACCACCTCTCTGCAACGTAGCTCAGTGGCGCTTACTGGAAGCACCTGGTGGGCTAGTTAGCCCCCAGGGGCCCTCAGGATTGAAAGGGAATTATTTCCCGAACTTAAAACGCGCCATAGGGCGTGTTTGCACACGTCACCTCAGGCCCCGTCCCCTTCCTTCCCCACTGTGTAAACATGCCCTGTGGCCGTTTTTTAAGTTGGGAGATTAAGTCCCATTGAATCCTGAGGATCCCTAGGGGCAAAATAGCCCGCTAGGTACGTCCAGTAAGCGCCATTGCAGAGAGGTGTAAAAAGGGGCACGGCCTGCACCACCTCTCTGCAACGCAGAGCAGTGGCACTTACTGGAAGCACCTGGTGGGCTAGTTGGCCCCCAGGGTCCCTCAGGATTGAAAGGGAATTATTTCCTCAACTTAAAACGCGCCACAGGGCGTGTTTGCACATGTCACCTCAGGCCCCGTCCCCTCCCTTCACCACTGTGTAAACGCGCCCTGTGGCCGTTCTAAGTTGAGAGATTAAGTCCCCTTGAATCCTAAGGGTCCCTAGGGTCAAACTAGCCCACTAGGTACCTCCAGTAAGCGCCACAGAGCTGCGTTGCATAGAGGTGTAAAAAGGGGCTTGGCCTCATAACACCTGTCTGCAACGCCGCTCCCTGGCGCACACTGGAGATACCTGTTGGGCTAGTTGGCCCTCAGGGACACTCAGTATTGAAGGGGAATTAATTCCCCAACTTACAACTGGCCAGGGGGCGCGTTTGCAGAGTGCTGCAAGGAGGGGGCGTGGCCTCCAGCGCGATGCCGGTCTTTTATTTATTTTACATTTTTAAGAAGGAGGGCTGTGTGGCCTCCCTTCTTTTTCTAATTTACTGGCCCTGGGGACCCCATCCCCCAGGGCCGGCACCCTAATTTTTTGTTGTTAAAAAAAATTAATTTGGCCCTCCCAAGGCCTTAATCGGCCCCGGGGACCCCAACCCCCGGGTCATGGCCTTTTTGTTATTTAAATTCTTTAGGAGGGGGCTGCGTTGCCCCCCTCCTCAGGCCACTTATGGCTCCGGGGACCCCATCCCCCGGGGCCGGCCTTTTTTTATTATTTTAAAAATATATATATTTATAGAAACACCTAGGACATGCTGGACAAACCGTATGTACCTATCACCATGACGATTTGCGTGATATTCATTAAAAGGCGACTATGCATAGAAAGAATCCACATGGAATGTATTTACACCGCTAGTGAAGCTCTGACGTGTCTGACGCCCTACCGTGCCTAATCCCGGCGCCCCCACCGGTGGGTACTCTCCAAGTAGACACCCTTGTCGTTTATTTATACATAAAAGTACAAAGGTATGCTGTTCCTATAGAGGCTCATTAAGAATAATGGGGTAACCCAGTGACCCTCAGAACCTGGGTGTGTACATAGAGCAAAAATATTGGTTCTGTTGGGAATACGCTTAATTTGAATGACATTAAATGTGTTTAGGTAGCTATTGAAATTTATGCTTAATCACTTTCATACACACACATATAGAAATCATTAATTTGAAAAAACTGAGAGATAAGTTTCCTTTTAAACTATATTTGAATCCACATATATATTATTACTGTACAGGACTGACCAAAAACATTTAAATCACGACATATATAATGACCAACAGTGCATAGTAACATAACAATTAACATACATTACATCAAACTGAATAAACACAAATTTAAACAAATATGTGTTTTTTAAATGAAGTTGATCCAAAGTAAATTGCATATAACACCACAACATATATCTTCTATTTTTCAAATGATGAAATTGCATGGACCAATCTGATGAATAACGTCGACGTTTCGACCCTAGGTTAATGTGTAAGTTTGTACGCATCAATGGCGGGTCTTCCTCAGGACAATAGTCTAAATGTCAGCCTGTAATGACAAAACGTATAATCAAAAGGTCTGTATGTGTGTGATTTGTATTAAAACTAGAGCACGTGTGAAACTAAGGCTCACCTGAAGGCTAGGAAAATTAATCAATCCTAGTGTCACATATGGTAAATTCAATGGACTTCGATCTTCGTCTGTTCAATATTTACTCTAGAATAAATAATGAATAATAACCATCTTGTATGATCTGTATAGTATTCACAATCAATATTGTGAATGCCTAGCATCAACCACATACCTTAGAGATTGAACAGTCACAAGTCGTGGGACGGTGCCGTCAAAACGATCACCGAAATCTAAACACGGGGAGAAAACGGACTAAAATGAGTCGCTATCCCCTTAATATATAGTGACCTAATAGTTAAAACTCACAAGTGTCGCTCCAGTAAAGTCAAACTAGTCACCAGACTTTAATCGAAAATTCCTTTAAAGTTCAAAGACACTGATGGTGTGCGCGTCTATATCACCCCCGATGAAAGACTATAAAGTCGTTAACAGAGTCACAGCCTTAATCCTGAATGAGGCCGTTCTTACCGTTGTATTAAGGCAAGTCGGCATATAAACGATTTAAACAGTAATCACCTGTTTTTAAGCCAAGGAAACTCAAGTCTACATTTAAACGTTAGACTACGAGTACATCTACGGTAAACTCCCCAACGGACTAGGTTTCATACCAGCCCTATACTCAAACCAGCATACTTGATTACTTACTCGGAGCGCAATAAATCAGCTTCCAGTTCTCAACACGCCGGACAAGAAATGTTCGAACGCGAGAAAAGGATCCAGCCGTTTTTATACGTGTGCGTAGCCAAGGCATCGGCTACTCGTAAAACATGCCATGGATTTTCGTTTCTTGATTTAAACTGATCGTAAAACCATGTGACATCCCGATAGCCTGGGTTATTGTCAGAACGCTCATAGAACAATAAGGATCATTTATAAAATCTCGGTGACACAATTATAGTCTTTCCCAATGTGTGTGGAGATATGTTGATTAAATGAGGGAACCAACTGCTTACAACGTTTGCCATTGCAAAGTTCATAGTGCAGTGAATTCCAAACGAGGCATATGCATGGCTTTATGCTAATCCTGCATACATAAGGACGCAGACAACTGGAAATTATAATTCACAGTGGCGCATAGTAATATCTATTACTATATATAAAAGTATATGTAACAACTATCACAGACCACTAAATGAAGGGCGTTGTCAATCAAATTCATCCATGCTTACACAAATATATCTGTATGGTTTAACATATCTTGTAGAAAGGTCTATATTGTCATGGAAACAGAGATTTAGATACTCACATTGGTAATCGTCACGATACTCAGTAAAGTTGGTTACAACTTAAACAGATCAAATATTAGATTACAGATAAGGCCACAGTTGTATTTGGGCAGGGCTCAAGTGTCAACACAAATTATACTTGAAAGGTTCGTATCAGATGTACAGGTTACATTTCAAAATAGGTTGAAAACCACAACATCAAGAATATATCCTTACAGCTTGCTCATCTGAATGTAGGTCTCCTCGTGTTCATTAAGACCATGATTAACCGTTTCGAGGACTTGTATCCAACGACATTCCTTATAATTAAGGGAGCCCGCAATACTACCGCCTCTCTGGTGTATAACCATTTTTTCAATCACCCACCACTCAATTTGTTCATGAGTATGGCCTAGCCTGGAGTAATGTTCTACAAGGGGAGCTCCCTGTGTCTTGCATTTTACTCTACTTACATGTTGGAGAATTCTATTCTTCACTTTTTGGGTCGTTTGTCCTACATAGATTAATCTACACGGGCATCTGATTGCATAAATTACATTTTGGCTATTACAGTTTGTAAATTGTTCAAGGCCATATGTTTTACCCCGATGCACAAAGTTATTTCCAGATATGGTGTATTGACAAGCTTTGCAATGACTACATCTATGATGTCCAGTTATGGGTGGTAGATTGAATTGTGATCTAATATCTGGTTGGGACGGTGGTTCTAAATATGACGACACCACATGGTCTTTAACGTTCTTAGCACGTTTAAATGCAAATAAAGATGGTTTGGGCATTTTGATTTCGGGACCCACCAGGTTCCAATATTTTCTGATCACCTTTTTGATCTCATTACTGCGGGTGTTAAAGGTGGTAACGCATACTAGCTTGTCCATTTCTTGGTTCTTCGGTAATATCTCAAGTAAGGTTTCCCTCGGTCTGTACCAGGCTCTTTTTCTGGCTCTGTTAAGGAGTCCTTTTGGATATCCTCTCTCCCTCAGTTTGGCAATGAGGATGTCGGTTTCCTTGAAGTAGTCACCTCTTCTGCTACAATTGCGACGTAGCCGCAAAAATTGTCCATATGGGAGGTTATCCCTGAGATTCCTAGGGTGATGTGAATGGTATTGTAATAGGGTGTTCCTATCTGTAGGCTTTTTGTATAAATTCATTACTATTTTACCATTCTCTTCCTCCAATGTCAAATCTAGGAATGGAATCGAATCCATGTTGTAAGTTATGGTGAATTGAATGTCGGTGCTGCAGGAATTAAGCCAAGTCAGGAATGATGTCAATTGATCCACGGATCCTGTCCAAAGCATGACAACATCGTCAATATATCGCTTCCATGCTGATATATTGTTAATGTATGGGTTTTGGTTCGAGTAGATGTTCTTATCCTCAAAATGGTCCATGAACAGGTTCGCTAGGCTTGGCGCGAATCCAGCGCCCATCGCTACACCTTTGCACTGGAAATAAAAAACATTCTGAAAGATGAAATAATTTTTCGTCATCGCGATCCGTAGAAGTTGTACCAAAAACTCAGTGGGGATCCAATGCGGTTTTGGGCGAGTATCCAAAATACTACTGATGACTTCAATTGCTTCTTTTTGTGGAATACTCGTATATAGTGAGCACACATCCAGTGTGACAAATAGTTGTATGGATTTGTCAAACGGTTGGTCTTCAAACAACTGAATGGTGTGCATCGTGTCACGAAGGTACGATCTTGTTTCCTGTACAAAAGGCTGTAAAAAACTGTCAAGATATTGATTCAGGGGCTCCAACACTGATCCACATCCGGATACGATTGGCCTTCCCGGAGGTTTATGTAGATTTTTGTGTATTTTGGGAATTGTATATATTGTAGTGATCCTCGGATTGATTTTATTGAGGAACTTACATTCAGGTTCCGAAAGGAAGCCTTCCTCCACCCCTCGGTTCGGAAGGTCTCTAATCAGTTTAGCGATCTCTTTAGTAGGGTCACCAGGGATACGGGCATAACTTGTTGTGCAGCTGAGTTGTTGGTTAATCTCATATACATAGTCCTCTGTATTTTGCACCACCACAGCTCCCCCTTGTCTGCAGTTTTAATCACGATCAACTTATTTTCATTAAGTGAATGGAGAGCGAGTCTTTCCTCTTTTGTGATGTTATGTCTGATGTATTTCGTATTGCTCAATAAATCCATGACCTCACTCACAACAATTTTTTCAAAGGCTATGATTCTTTCGTTCATTAGGTACCCAGCTGGTGTAAATGTAGATGCTGGACGGAAGTCTGTTGCCGCTATCTTCTTGTTGTAATCACCTTTCTTTAGGAAATAGTGCTTTAAACGAATTTTTCTGAAGAATTGCTGCAATTCCAGTTTGATGTTAAACGAATTTGGTATAGTGGTAGGTACAAAGGACAACCCTCGTGCTAGTACGTCATGTTCAGCCTTGTTCAAAGTATAGTTTGAGATATTCACAATGGGATCTTTTTGATTGTCAAAACGTGATGGACCAACTTCGACTTCATTTATCAATGTGGGAATTACCAACGATACGTCTGTCGTCTGGTTCGGATTTCGCCATGGTTCTGAGGTGGCTGCGTTTGAAAACGAACTCTCGTGTTGCCACGCTGATTGCCCTTCCCTTGGTTCCATCTCGGAGGTCTCCTCCAATTCTGGTCCCGACTGGTCCAAATAGGTTCCCCTAAAAAAGGAGAAGATGAAGTAGAAGGGCCAAAGTTATCTTGGTATGTAGAATGTGATTGATATATTGGTCCCTGTTGATGACTCGATTCTTGTGGCTGAAACCGTGGTCCTGAAGAGTAAGTACGTAAGTCTGAACTTGTACTAGGTTGGTCTAATTCGTTGTCTGACCCACTGCCAAAGGAAGAATTTGAAAAAGTGGCAAACCTTCTCGTATTTTGTCTACTGCGATTAGTGAAGTATCCTTGCGCGTCCTGAGTGTAATAGTCTGCCAGAAACCGGTCCTAGGAAGCTTGTTTCCAGTCCAGGGAAGACATGGCTTGGCAGTTCGGGCTGGACTGTTCCCATGAGGCACAGGGTCAGACTGATTTGCATATGGCCATGTCTGAACTGGGGTGGCAGAGTGGGCTAAAGAATGGTGATGGATTAAACCCAGATCAGTTGACTGGGGGTCAGTGCTTGCAATGTTCAACACTCCGTCCATCATTTCCTTTGGTTTTTGCTGAGTGTAATAGTCGTCGCAAATGTAGGGATACGTAATCTTCTTATCATATACCCTGATATCCTTGGCCAATTTTTCCAGTTTTTTATTTAATGTTATGGTATTGAATTCAGCTGTGTCCTTTTCAGCTCTTTCCAAGGCTTCCTTTGCGTTCTTTAATCCTTTGTCTTCCAGAATCTCCTTTTTAAGGTCTGCTATTTCTTGCATCAATTTTTGACATATTCCAGTGCAGTTTCTACCCCCAACACCATCCAGTGTCGGGAGCAGTTGTTTGCCACAAAGCTGAAACCCTCACGGAATTTAGGTAAATCAATAAAAATAGCTGGTTCGTTGCGTACTTGTAATCCCTTCGGTATGATGTTTGCTTGCAGATATTTTGTCAACAAATGGCCATGCAGACGAGTACGTATTAGCTTCTTCTCTAATCTCTCTAATCTTGACAATTTGTCATTCAATGTAGTATCTATTGGAGTTAGGCCAGTGCCTAAATAGTCAAATTCTGCCTGTTCTTGTATCAATTTGTTGATATAGTCCTCACTATAGGACAGTGTTTCTTTCTCAGACATAATATGATTTTTTCATAAAATCAATAAATGACGAAAGACCCTCGCAGGTGATAACCTGCACCAGATAACCATTAAGAATAATGGGGTAACCCAGTGACCCTCAGAACCTGGGTGTGTACATAGAGCAAAAATATTGGTTCTGTTGGGAATACGCTTAATTTGAATGACATTAAATGTGTTTAGGTAGCTATTGAAATTTATGCTTAATCACTTTCATACACACACATATAGAAATCATTAATTTGAAAAAACTGAGAGATAAGTTTCCTTTTAAACTATATTTGAATCCACATATATATTATTACTGTACAGGACTGACCAAAAAACATTTAAATCACGACATATATAATGACCAACAGTGCATAGTAACATAACAATTAACATACATTACATCAAACTGAATAAACACAAATTTAAACAAATATGTGTTTTTTAAATGAAGTTGATCCAAAGTAAATTGCATATAACACCACAACATATATCTTCTATTTTTCAAATGATGAAATTGCATGGACCAATCTGATGAATAACGTCGACGTTTCGACCCTAGGTTAATGTGTAAGTTTGTACGCATCAATGGCGGGTCTTCCTCAGGACAATAGTCTAAATGTCAGCCTGTAATGACAAAACGTATAATCAAAAGGTCTGTATGTGTGTGATTTGTATTAAAACTAGAGCACGTGTGAAACTAAGGCTCACCTGAAGGCTAGGAAAATTAATCAATCCTAGTGTCACATATGGTAAATTCAATGGACTTCGATCTTCGTCTGTTCAATATTTACTCTAGAATAAATAATGAATAATAACCATCTTGTATGATCTGTATAGTATTCACAATCAATATTGTGAATGCCTAGCATCAACCACATACCTTAGAGATTGAACAGTCACAAGTCGTGGGACGGTGCCGTCAAAACGATCACCGAAATCTAAACACGGGGAGAAAACGGACTAAAATGAGTCGCTATCCCCTTAATATATAGTGACCTAATAGTTAAAACTCACAAGTGTCGCTCCAGTAAAGTCAAACTAGTCACCAGACTTTAATCGAAAATTCCTTTAAAGTTCAAAGACACTGATGGTGTGCGCGTCTATATCACCCCCGATGAAAGACTATAAAGTCGTTAACAGAGTCACAGCCTTAATCCTGAATGAGGCCGTTCTTACCGTTGTATTAAGGCAAGTCGGCATATAAACGATTTAAACAGTAATCACCTGTTTTTAAGCCAAGGAAACTCAAGTCTACATTTAAACGTTAGACTACGAGTACATCTACGGTAAACTCCCCAACGGACTAGGTTTCATACCAGCCCTATACTCAAACCAGCATACTTGATTACTTACTCGGAGCGCAATAAATCAGCTTCCAGTTCTCAACACGCCGGACAAGAAATGTTCGAACGCGAGAAAAGGATCCAGCCGTTTTTATACGTGTGCGTAGCCAAGGCATCGGCTACTCGTAAAACATGCCATGGATTTTCGTTTCTTGATTTAAACTGATCGTAAAACCATGTGACATCCCGATAGCCTGGGTTATTGTCAGAACGCTCATAGAACAATAAGGATCATTTATAAAATCTCGGTGACACAATTATAGTCTCTCCCAATGTGTGTGGAGATATGTTGATTAAATGAGGGAACCAACTGCTTACAACGTTTGCCATTGCAAAGTTCATAGTGCAGTGAATTCCAAACGAGGCATATGCATGGCTTTATGCTAATCCTGCATACAAAAGGACGCAGACAACTGGAAATTATAATTCACAGTGGCGCATAGTAATATCTATTACTATATATAAAAGTATATGTAACAACTATCACAGACCACTAAATGAAGGGCGTTGTCAATCAAATTCATCCATGCTTACACAAATATATCTGTATGGTTTAACATATCTTGTAGAAAGGTCTATATTGTCATGGAAACAGAGATTTAGATACTCACATTGGTAATCGTCACGATACTCAGTAAAGTTGGTTACAACTTAAACAGATCAAATATTAGATTACAGATAAGGCCACAGTTGTATTTGGGCAGGGCTCAAGTGTCAACACAAATTATACTTGAAAGGTTCGTATCAGATGTACAGGTTACATTTCAAAATAGGTTGAAAACCACAACATCAAGAATATATCCTTACAGCTTGCTCATCTGAATGTAGGTCTCCTCGTGTTCATTAAGACCATGATTAACCGTTTCGAGGACTTGTATCCAACGACATTCCTTATAATTAAGGGAGCCCGCAATACTACCGCCTCTCTGGTGTATAACCATTTTTTCAATCACCCACCACTCAATTTGTTCATGAGTATGGCCTAGCCTGGAGTAATGTTCTACAAGGGGAGCTCCCTGTGTCTTGCATTTTACTCTACTTACATGTTGGAGAATTCTATTCTTCACTTTTTGGGTCGTTTGTCCTACATAGATTAATCTACACGGGCATCTGATTGCATAAATTACATTTTGGCTATTACAGTTTGTAAATTGTTCAAGGCCATATGTTTTACCCCGATGCACAAAGTTATTTCCAGATATGGTGTATTGACAAGCTTTGCAATGACTACATCTATGATGTCCAGTTATGGGTGGTAGATTGAATTGTGATCTAATATCTGGTTGGGACGGTGGTTCTAAATATGACGACACCACATGGTCTTTAACGTTCTTAGCACGTTTAAATGCAAATAAAGGTGGTTTGGGCATTTTGATTTCGGGACCCACCAGGTTCCAATATTTTCTGATCACCTTTTTGATCTCATTACTGCGGGTGTTAAAGGTGGTAACGCATACTAGCTTGTCCATTTCTTGGTTCTTCGGTAATATCTCAAGTAAGGTTTCCCTCGGTCTGTACCAGGCTCTTTTTCTGGCTCTGTTAAGGAGTCCTTTTGGATATCCTCTCTCCCTCAGTTTGGCAATGAGGATGTCGGTTTCCTTGAAGTAGTCACCTCTTCTGCTACAATTGCGACGTAGCCGCATAAATTGTCCATATGGGAGGTTATCCCTGAGATTCCTAGGGTGATGTGAATGGTATTGTAATAGGGTGTTCCTATCTGTAGGCTTTTTGTATAAATTCATTACTATTTTACCATTCTCTTCCTCCAATGTCAAATCTAGGAATGGAATCGAATCCATGTTGTAAGTTATGGTGAATTGAATGTCGGTGCTGCAGGAATTAAGCCAAGTCAGGAATGATGTCAATTGATCCACGGATCCTGTCCAAAGCATGACAACATCGTCAATATATCGCTTCCATGCTGATATATTGTTAATGTATGGGTTTTGGTTCGAGTAGATGTTCTTATCCTCAAAATGGTCCATGAACAGGTTCGCTAGGCTTGGCGCGAATCCAGCGCCCATCGCTACACCTTTGCACTGGAAATAAAAAACATTCTGAAAGATGAAATAATTTTTCGTCATCGCGATCCGTAGAAGTTGTACCAAAAACTCAGTGGGGATCCAATGCGGTTTTGGGCGAGTATCCAAAATACTACTGATGACTTCAATTGCTTCTTTTTGTGGAATACTCGTATATAGTGAGCACACATCCAGTGTGACAAATAGTTGTATGGATTTGTCAAACGGTTGGTCTTCAAACAACTGAATGGTGTGCATCGTGTCACGAAGGTACGATCTTGTTTCCTGTACAAAAGGCTGTAAAAAACTGTCAAGATATTGATTCAGGGGCTCCAACACTGATCCACATCCGGATACGATTGGCCTTCCCGGAGGTTTATGTAGATTTTTGTGTATTTTGGGAATTGTATATATTGTAGGGATCCTCGGATTGATTTTATTGAGGAACTTACATTCAGGTTCCGAAAGGAAGCCTTCCTCCACCCCTCGGTTCGTAAGGTCTCTAATCAGTTTAGCGATCTCTTTAGTAGGGTCACCAGGGATACGAGCATAACTTGTTGTGCAGCTGAGTTGTTGGTTAATCTCATATACATAGTCCTCTGTATTTTGCACCACCACAGCTCCCCCTTGTCTGCAGTTTTAATCACGATCAACTTATTTTCATTAAGTGAATGGAGAGCGAGTCTTTCCTCTTTTGTGATGTTATGTCTGATGTATTTCGTATTGCTCAATAAATCCATGACCTCACTCACAACAATTTTTTCAAAGGCTATGATTCTTTCGTTCATTAGGTACCCAGCTGGTGTAAATGTAGATGCTGGACGGAAGTCTGTTGCCGCTATCTTCTTGTTGTAATCACCTTTCTTTAGGAAATAGTGCTTTAAACGAATTTTTCTGAAGAATTGCTGCAATTCCAGTTTGATGTTAAACGAATTTGGTATAGTGGTAGGTACAAAGGACAACCCTCGTGCTAGTACGTCATGTTCAGCCTTGTTCAAAGTATAGTTTGAGATATTCACAATGGGATCTTTTTGATTGTCAAAACGTGATGGACCAACTTCGACTTCATTTATCAATGTGGGAATTACCAACGATACGTCTGTCGTCTGGTTCGGATTTCGCCATGGTTCTGAGGTGGCTGCGTTTGAAAACGAACTCTCGTGTTGCCACGCTGATTGCCCTTCCCTTGGTTCCATCTCGGAGGTCTCCTCCAATTCTGGTCCCGACTGGTCCAAATAGGTTCCCCTAAAAAAGGAGAAGATGAAGTAGAAGGGCCAAAGTTATCTTGGTATGTAGAATGTGATTGATATATTGGTCCCTGTTGATGACTCGATTCTTGTGGCTGAAACCGTGGTCCTGAAGAGTAAGTACGTAAGTCTGAACTTGTACTAGGTTGGTCTAATTCGTTGTCTGACCCACTGCCAAAGGAAGAATTTGAAAAAGTGGCAAACCTTCTCGTATTTTGTCTACTGCGATTAGTGAAGTATCCTTGCGCGTCCTGAGTGTAATAGTCTGCCAGAAACCGGTCCTAGGAAGCTTGTTTCCAGTCCAGGGAAGACATGGCTTGGCAGTTCGGGCTGGACTGTTCCCATGAGGCACAGGGTCAGACTGATTTGCATATGGCCATGTCTGAACTGGGGTGGCAGAGTGGGCTAAAGAATGGTGATGGATTAAACCCAGATCAGTTGACTGGGGGTCAGTGCTTGCAATGTTCAACACTCCGTCCATCATTTCCTTTGGTTTTTGCTGAGTGTAATAGTCGTCGCAAATGTAGGGATACGTAATCTTCTTATCATATACCCTGATATCCTTGGCCAATTTTTCCAGTTTTTTATTTAATGTTATGGTATTGAATTCAGCTGTGTCCTTTTCAGCTCTTTCCAAGGCTTCCTTTGCGTTCTTTAATCCTTTGTCTTCCAGAATCTCCTTTTTAAGGTCTGCTATTTCTTGCATCAATTTTTGACATATTCCAGTGCAGTTTCTACCCCCAACACCATCCAGTGTCGGGAGCAGTTGTTTGCCACAAAGCTGAAACCCTCACGGAATTTAGGTAAATCAATAAAAATAGCTGGTTCGTTGCGTACTTGTAATCCCTTCGGTATGATGTTTGCTTGCAGATATTTTGTCAACAAATGGCCATGCAGACGAGTACGTATTAGCTTCTTCTCTAATCTCTCTAATCTTGACAATTTGTCATTCAATGTAGTATCTATTGGAGTTAGGCCAGTGCCTAAATAGTCAAATTCTGCCTGTTCTTGTATCAATTTGTTGATATAGTCCTCACTATAGGACAGTGTTTCTTTCTCAGACATAATATGATTTTTTCATAAAATCAATAAATGACGAAAGACCCTCGCAGGTGATAACTTGCACCAGATAACCATTAAGAATAATGGGGTAACCCAGTGACCCTCAGAACCTGGGTGTGTACATAGAGCAAAAATATTGGTTCTGTTGGGAATACGCTTAATTTGAATGACATTAAATGTGTTTAGGTAGCTATTGAAATTTATGCTTAATCACTTTCATACACACACATATAGAAATCATTAATTTGAAAAAACTGAGAGATAAGTTTCCTTTTAAACTATATTTGAATCCACATATATATTATTACTGTACAGGACTGACCAAAAAACATTTAAATCACGACATATATAATGACCAACAGTGCATAGTAACATAACAATTAACATACATTACATCAAACTGAATACACACAAATTTAAACAAATATGTGTTTTTTAAATGAAGTTGATCCAAAGTAAATTGCATATAACACCACAACATATATCTTCTATTTTTCAAATGATGAAATTGCATGGACCAATCTGATGAATAACGTCGACGTTTCGACCCTAGGTTAATGTGTAAGTTTGTACGCATCAATGGCGGGTCTTCCTCAGGACAATAGTCTAAATGTCAGCCTGTAATGACAAAACGTATAATCAAAAGGTCTGTATGTGTGTGATTTGTATTAAAACTAGAGCACGTGTGAAACTAAGGCTCACCTGAAGGCTAGGAAAATTAATCAATCCTAGTGTCACATATGGTAAATTCAATGGACTTCGATCTTCGTCTGTTCAATATTTACTCTAGAATAAATAATGAATAATAACCATCTTGTATGATCTGTATAGTATTCACAATCAATATTGTGAATGCCTAGCATCAACCACATACCTTAGAGATTGAACAGTCACAAGTCGTGGGACGGTGCCGTCAAAACGATCACCGAAATCTAAACACGGGGAGAAAACGAACTAAAATGAGTCGCTATCCCCTTAATATATAGTGACCTAATAGTTAAAACTCACAAGTGTCGCTCCAGTAAAGTCAAACTAGTCACCAGACTTTAATCGAAAATTCCTTTAAAGTTCAAAGACACTGATGGTGTGCGCGTTTATATCACCCCCGATGAAAGACTATAAAGTCGTTAACAGAGTCACAGCCTTAATCCTGAATGAGGCCGTTCTTACCGTTGTATTAAGGCAAGTCGGCATATAAACGATTTAAACAGTAATCACCTGTTTTTAAGCCAAGGAAACTCAAGTCTACATTTAAACGTTAGACTACGAGTACATCTACGGTAAACTCCCCAACGGACTAGGTTTCATACCAGCCCTATACTCAAACCAGCATACTTGATTACTTACTCGGAGCGCAATAAATTAGCTTCCAGTTCTCAACACGCCGGACAAGAAATGTTCGAACGCGAGAAAAGGATCCAGCCGTTTTTATACGTGTGCGTAGCCAAGGCGTCGGCTACTCGTAAAACATGCCATGGATTTTCGTTTCTTGATTTAAACTGATCGTAAAACCATGTGACATCCCGATAGCCTGGGTTATTGTCAGAACGCTCATAGAACAATAAGGATCATTTATAAAATCTCGGTGACACAATTATAGCCTCTCCCAATGTGTGTGGAGATATGATGATTAAATGAGGGAACCAACTGCTTACAACGTTTGCCATTGCAAAGTTCATAGTGCAGTGAATTCCAAACGAGGCATATGCATGGCTTTATGCTAATCCTGCATACAAAAGGACGCAGACAACTGGAAATTATAATTCACAGTGGCGCATAGTAATATCTATTACTATATATAAAAGTATATGTAACAACTATCACAGACCACTAAATGAAGGGCGTTGTCAATCAAATTCATCCATGCTTACACAAATATATCTGTATGGTTTAACATATCTTGTAGAAAGGTCTATATTGTCATGGAAACAGAGATTTAGATACTCACATTGGTAATCGTCACGATACTCAGTAAAGTTGGTTACAACTTAAACAGATCAAATATTAGATTACAGATAAGGCCACAGTTGTATTTGGGCAGGGCTCAAGTGTCAACACAAATTATACTTGAAAGGTTCGTATCAGATGTACAGGTTACATTTCAAAATAGGTTGAAAACCACAACATCAAGAATATATCCTTACAGCTTGCTCATCTGAATGTAGGTCTCCTCGTGTTCATTAAGACCATGATTAACCGTTTCGAGGACATGTATCCAACGACATTCCTTATAATTAAGGGAGCCCGCAACACTACCGCCTCTCTGGTGTATAACCATTTTTTCAATCACCCACCACTCAATTTGTTCATGAGTATGGCCTAGCCTGGAGTAATGTTCTACAAGGGGAGCTCCCTGTGTCTTGCATTTTACTCTACTTACATGTTGGAGAATTCTATTCTTCACTTTTTGGGTCGTTTGTCCTACATAGATTAATCTACACGGGCATCTGATTGCATAAATTACATTCCACGACTTGTGACTGTTCAATCTCTAAGGTATGTGGTTGATGCTAGGCATTCACAATATTGATTGTGAATACTATACAGATCATACAAGATGGTTATTATTCATTATTTATTCTAGAGTAAATATTGAACAGACGAAGATCGAAGTCCATTGAATTTACCATATGTGACACTAGGATTGATTAATTTTCCTAGCCTTCAGGTGAGCCTTAGTTTCACACGTGCTCTAGTTTTAATACAAATCACACACATACAGACCTTTTGATTATACGTTTTGTCATTACAGGCTGACATTTAGACTATTGTCCTGAGGAAGACCCGCCATTGATGCGTACAAACTTACACATTAACCTAGGGTCGAAACGTCGACGTTATTCATCAGATTGGTCCATGCAATTTCATCATTTGAAAAATAGAAGATATATGTTGTGGTGTTATATGCAATTTACTTTGGATCAACTTCATTTAAAAAACACATATTTGTTTAAATTTGTGTGTATTCAGTTTGATGTAATGTATGTTAATTGTTATGTTACTATGCACTGTTGGTCATTATATATGTCGTGATTTAAATGTTTTTTGGTCAGTCCTGTACAGTAATAATATATATGTGGATTCAAATATAGTTTAAAAGGAAACTTATCTCTCAGTTTTTTCAAATTAATGATTTCTATATGTGTGTGTATGAAAGTGATTAAGCATAAATTTCAATAGCTACCTAAACACATTTAATGTCATTCAAATTAAGCGTATTCCCAACAGAACCAATATTTTTGCTCTATGTACACACCCAGGTTCTGAGGGTCACTGGGTTACCCCATTATTCTTAATGGTTATCTGGTGCAGGTTATCACCTGCGAGGGTCTTTCGTCATTTATTAATTTTATGAAAGAATCATATTATGTCTGAGAAAGAAACACTGTCCTATAGTGAGGACTATATCAACAAATTGATACAAGAACAGGCAGAATTTGACTATTTAGGCACTGGCCTAACTCCAATAGATACTACATTGAATGACAAATTGTCAAGATTAGAGAGATTAGAGAAGAAGCTAATACGTACTCGTCTGCATGGCCATTTGTTGACAAAATATCTGCAAGCAAACATCATACCGAAGGGATTACAAGTACGCAACGAACCAGCTATTTTTATTGATTTACCTAAATTCCGTGAGGGTTTCAGCTTTGTGGCAAACAACTGCTCCCGACACTGGATGGTGTTGGGGGTAGAAACTGCACTGGAATATGTCAAAAATTGATGCAAGAAATAGCAGACCTTAAAAAGGAGATTCTGGAAGACAAAGGATTAAAGAACGCAAAGGAAGCCTTGGAAAGAGCTGAAAAGGCCACAGCTGAATTCAATACCATAACATTAAATAAAAAACTGGAAAAATTGGCCAAGGATATCAGGGTATATGATAAGAAGATTACGTATCCCTACATTTGCGACGACTATTACACTCAGGACGCGCAAGGATACTTCACTAATCGCAGTAGACAAAATACAAGAAGGTTTGCCACTTTTTCAAATTCTTCCTTTGGCAGTGGGTCAGACAACGAATTAGACCAACCTAGTACAAGTTCAGACTTACGTACTTACTCTTCAGGACCACGGTTTCAGCCACAAGAATCGAGTCATCAACAGGGACCAATATATCAATCACATTCTACATACCAAGATAACTTTGGCCCTTCTACTTCATCTTCTCCTTTTTTAGGGGAACCTATTTGGACCAGTCGGGACCAGAATTGGAGGAGACCTCCGAGATGGAACCAAGGGAAGGGCAATCAGCGTGGCAACACGAGAGTTCGTTTTCAAACGCAGCCACCTCAGAACCATGGCGAAATCCGAACCAGACGACAGACGTATCGTTGGTAATTCCCACATTGATAAATGAAGTCGAAGTTGGTCCATCACGTTTTGCCAATCAAAAAGATCCCATTGTGAATATCTCAAACTATACTTTGAACAAGGCTGAACATGACGTACTAGCACGAGGGTTGTCCTTTGTACCTACCACTATACCAAATTTTAACATCAAACTGGAATTGCAGTAATTCTTCAGAAAAATTCGTTTAAAGCACTATTTCCTAAAGAAAGGTGATTACAACAAGAAGATAGCGGCAACAGACTTCCGTCCAGCATCTACATTTACACCAGCTGGGTACCTAATGAACGAAAGAATCATAGCCTTTGAAAAAATTGTTGTGAGTGAGGTCATGGATTTATTGAGCAATACGAAATACATCAGACATAACATCACAAAAGAGGAAAGACTCGCTCTCCATTCACTTAATGAAAATAAGTTGATCGTGATTAAAACTGCAGACAAGGGGGAGCTGTGGTGGTGCAAAATACAGAGGACTATGTATATGAGATTAACCAACAACTCAGCTGCACAACAAGTTATGCTCGTATCCCTGGTGACCCTACTAAAGAGATCGCTAAACTGATTAGAGACCTTACGAACCGAGGGGTGGAGGAAGGCTTCCTTTCGGAACCTGAATGTAAGTTCCTCAATAAAATCAATCCGAGGATCCCTACAATATATACAATTCCCAAAATACACAAAAATCTACATAAACCTCCGGGAAGGCCAATCGTATCCGGATGTGGATCAGTGTTGGAGCCCCTGAATCAATATCTTGACAGTTTTTTACAGCCTTTTGTACAGGAAACAAGATCGTACCTTCGTGACACGATGCACACCATTCAGTTGTTTGAAGACCAACCGTTTGACAAATCCATACAACTATTTGTCACACTGGATGTGTGCTCACTATATACGAGTATTCCACAAAAAGAAGCAATTGAAGTCATCAGTAGTATTTTGGATACTCGCCCAAAACCGCATTGGATCCCCACTGAGTTTTTGGTACAACTTCTACGGATCGCGATGACGAAAAATTATTTCATCTTTCAGAATGTTTTTTATTTCCAGTGCAAAGGTGTAGCGATGGGCGCTGGATTCGCGCCAAGCCTAGCGAACCTGTTCATGGACCATTTTGAGGATAAGAACATCTACTCGAACCAAAACCCATACATTAACAATATATCAGCATGGAAGCGATATATTGACGATGTTGTCATGCTTTGGACAGGATCCGTGGATCAATTGACATCATTCCTGACTTGGCTTAATTCCTGCAGCACCGACATTCAATTCACCATAACTTACAACATGGATTCGATTCCATTCCTAGATTTGACATTGGAGGAAGAGAATGGTAAAATAGTAATGAATTTATACAAAAAGCCTACAGATAGGAACACCCTATTACAATACCATTCACATCACCCTAGGAATCTCAGGGATAACCTCCCATATGGACAATTTTTGCGGCTACGTCGCAATTGTAGCAGAAGAGGTGACTACTTCAAGGAAACCGACATCCTCATTGCCAAACTGAGGGAGAGAGGATATCCAAAAGGACTCCTTAACAGAGCCAGAAAAAGAGCCTGGTACAGACCGAGGGAAACCTTACTTGAGATATTACCGAAGAACCAAGAAATGGACAAGCTAGTATGCGTTACCACCTTTAACACCCGCAGTAACGAGATCAAAAAGGTGATCAGAAAATATTGGAACCTGGTGGGTCCCGAAATCAAAATGCCCAAACCACCTTTATTTGCATTTAAACGTGCTAAGAACGTTAAAGACCATGTGGTGTCGTCATATTTAGAACCACCGTCCCAACCAGATATTAGATCACAATTCAATCTACCACCCATAACTGGACATCATAGATGTAGTCATTGCAAAGCTTGTCAATACACCATATCTGGAAATAACTTTGTGCATCGGGGTAAAACATATGGCCTTGAACAATTTACAAACTGTAATAGCCAAAATGTAATTTATGCAATCAGATGCCCGTGTAGATTAATCTATGTAGGACAAACGACCCAAAAAGTGAAGAATAGAATTCTCCAACATGTAAGTAGAGTAAAATGCAAGACACAGGGAGCTCCCCTTGTAGAACATTACTCCAGGCTAGGCCATACTCATGAACAAATTGAGTGGTGGGTGATTGAAAAAATGGTTATACACCAGAGAGGCGGTAGTATTGCGGGCTCCCTTAATTATAAGGAATGTCGTTGGATACATGTCCTCGAAACGGTTAATCATGGTCTTAATGAACACGAGGAGACCTACATTCAGATGAGCAAGCTGTAAGGATATATTCTTGATGTTGTGGTTTTCAACCTATTTTGAAATGTAACCTGTACATCTGATACGAACCTTTCAAGTATAATTTGTGTTGACACTTGAGCCCTGCCCAAATACAACTGTGGCCTTATCTGTAATCTAATATTTGATCTGTTTAAGTTGTAACCAACTTTACTGAGTATCGTGACGATTACCAATGTGAGTATCTAAATCTCTGTT
Organism: Triturus cristatus; assembly: GCF_964204655.1. Lineage (NCBI taxonomy): Eukaryota > Metazoa > Chordata > Amphibia > Caudata > Salamandridae > Triturus > Triturus cristatus. The sequence goes on from NC_140592.1 coordinate 1,022,481,590, forward strand.
TCCATGACAATATAGACCTTTCTACAAGATATGTTAAACCATACAGATATATTTGTGTAAGCATGGATGAATTTGATTGACAACGCCCTTCATTTAGTGGTCTGTGATAGTTGTTACATATACTTTTATATATAGTAATAGATATTACTATGCGCCACTGTGAATTATAATTTCCAGTTGTCTGCGTCCTTTTGTATGCAGGATTAGCATAAAGCCATGCATATGCCTCGTTTGGAATTCACTGCACTATGAACTTTGCAATGGCAAACGTTGTAAGCAGTTGGTTCCCTCATTTAATCAACATATCTCCACACACATTGGGAGAGACTATAATTGTGTCACCGAGATTTTATAAATGATCCTTATTGTTCTATGAGCGTTCTGACAATAACCCAGGCTATCGGGATGTCACATGGTTTTACGATCAGTTTAAATCAAGAAACGAAAATCCATGGCATGTTTTACGAGTAGCCGATGCCTTGGCTACGCACACGTATAAAAACGGCTGGATCCTTTTCTCGCGTTCGAACATTTCTTGTCCGGCGTGTTGAGAACTGGAAGCTGATTTATTGCGCTCCGAGTAAGTAATCAAGTATGCTGGTTTGAGTATAGGGCTGGTATGAAACCTAGTCCGTTGGGGAGTTTACCGTAGATGTACTCGTAGTCTAACGTTTAAATGTAGACTTGAGTTTCCTTGGCTTAAAAACAGGTGATTACTGTTTAAATCGTTTATATGCTGACTTGCCTTAATACAACGGTAAGAACGGCCTCATTCAGGATTAAGGCTGTGACTCTGTTAACGACTTTATTGTCTTTCATCGGGGGTGATATAGACGCGCACACCATCAGTGTCTTTGAACTTTAAAGGAATTTTCGATTAAAGTCTGGTGACTAGTTTGACTTTACTGGAGCGACACTTGTGAGTTTTAACTATTAGGTCACTATATATTAAGGGGATAGCGACTCATTTTAGTCCGTTTTCTCCCCGTGTTTAGATTTCGGTGATCGTTTTGACGGCACCGTCCCACGACTTGTGACTGTTCAATCTCTAAGGTATGTGGTTGATGCTAGGCATTCACAATATTGATTGTGAATACTATACAGATCATACAAGATGGTTATTATTCATTATTTATTCTAGAGTAAATATTGAACAGACGAAGATCGAAGTCCATTGAATTTACCATATGTGACACTAGGATTGATTAATTTTCCTAGCCTTCAGGTGAGCCTTAGTTTCACACGTGCTCTAGTTTTAATACAAATCACACACATACAGACCTTTTGATTATACGTTTTGTCATTACAGGCTGACATTTAGACTATTGTCCTGAGGAAGACCCGCCATTGATGCGTACAAACTTACACATTAACCTAGGGTCGAAACGTCGACGTTATTCATCAGATTGGTCCATGCAATTTCATCATTTGAAAAATAGAAGATATATGTTGTGGTGTTATATGCAATTTACTTTGGATCAACTTCATTTAAAAAACACATATTTGTTTAAATTTGTGTGTATTCAGTTTGATGTAATGTATGTTAATTGTTATGTTACTATGCACTGTTGGTCATTATATATGTCGTGATTTAAATGTTTTTTGGTCAGTCCTGTACAGTAATAATATATATGTGGATTCAAATATAGTTTAAAAGGAAACTTATCTCTCAGTTTTTTCAAATTAATGATTTCTATATGTGTGTGTATGAAAGTGATTAAGCATAAATTTCAATAGCTACCTAAACACATTTAATGTCATTCAAATTAGGCGTATTCCCAACAGAACCAATATTTTTGCTCTATGTTCCTATAGAGGCTGTCAAAGATTGTGGAAAAGTATAGGTCAGGAGGAGGTTCCTCCTTCAGGAAAGAGACCCTCACACATCCGGCAAACTAGCTGTCATATATCGTCAGCAGGTGGCCCAGATGTCAGGTATCATCATCAGGTCTGCTCCGAATCGGGGCGGCGCTGCAATCCCCGATCGGCGACCTTAGAGGCGCCTTTTAGTGGAGATCTTTATTCCATTCATTGCCGGTTGGTGAGTGCAAGTGGGGGCCCTATTGTGATGTGCGTGTGAGACTAAGTGTGTTAAAAATAAGTAGTGGAGATCCTAAATAACAAACTTTAATAAGAAAGGTCCCACTCTTAATTAAAAACAATAACATGCGTAATCTTCCAGTGAGGGTGTCTGAATTACGCTCTAGTGAATAGTGGTCAACATGTTTCTTGCATCGGTCAAGTTGGCCGCAATTCTTCAGGACCAGAAAGTTCACACACTTATTGGTAGTGGTAGCAACTAATACTTACCACTGTTACAGCACCCTAATAAGTGGTTACTTTGAAATATAGAATTGTTACGCCTATAAAGAAAGGAAAAATAAGGGAACAAAAATACAAATCAAACAAGCATATTTGCTGTAAACAATCTTGAGTAAAAATCGCCTCATGAACTGCGCCCACGAGGTGTCATGCAGTATTGGTGATGTGCTGGTACATAACATGCTATAATGTGACAGCCAAAATTCTCAATGACTTAAGTAATGCAATAGTCATGTGTGATAATTGTTACTGCAGAAATGGTGTGTTGAAAATGTCAAATATTGGGACAAACACAGGATGAACCTTAGTCAAAACTAAAAGATAAATACCACTCACCCTGGTATACCGGGCCTCTGGTGTCAGCGAGAAGGCGCTGGGAAAACACTGGATAGTGCAGTGTTCTGTTGACATAAAACACCCCCCAGGGAAAGGAGTGTAAATAATGCAATCAGCTATGTATAACTGAAACTTACTCATTATATATCACAGTGCTCTCAGGTTTTTTTCCCAAAATAGCAATGTAATTTAATATCCCCCGCGGGGGACGTGTGTCTCAGGATGAAATCAACAAGTTCGTGAGATCACAAAAAAGACATAAGTGTTATCTATCTTTAGATTATCGTCATGGAAGGGTATAGGTCTTCCCTCTATAATCGTGAGTGAGGAACTCGGCAGAGTCACAAGCTCACCCCAGGACCGTAGTTGGTACTTACGGCAGTCCGCGATTCCGAATGCCTTGGTTCCTAATCTCCGTCTGCGCCAGCTCGGTGGACAACACTGATCACTGGCGCGGAGCATACATAGGTACTCGGATCCAATCAAAAGTCTGGGCTCATCGGTACACTTCCAGGATGAAGCGTATGCAAGATGTAGACCCGTTATGATTGGTTATCGTGTCCGGTCAGGTGGTTGTCGACAACCAATCGACGCTCGGGGCGCGGTTTATCGACCAATAGGAGATAAATTACTGAACCTTAAATTGTGGCAACAGTCGCTAAGCAACAAGGTGCTATGGCTGATATGTCGATAATAATAACGCCAAACTGATCGTAGTTAGGCATGAGAACAAGGCGTTGTGGATGGTTGGCTTGAAAACTCAAGGAAAATGATTTATACGAACAGAGGGATTTAAAAGGAGCCCACGGTGTTGTCCTTGTGACACCACTCAACAGGTGACGCGTTAGCATTATCAAGTCGTTTTACAATACTCATGAATTGTAAGTGTCATAGGGAAGTTGGTGATGTGGACACCAAATGTAGTCCAGCAATTCTCATGCTAGTCATGGGTTATCTTAGTAACAGTATATTGCGTGTGAATTGGGTACTTGTCATAAACCATAACAGCAGGATAGGGGCGGGCCCTCTACAAAGGCTGAAAATGCTGGTAGAGTAACGGGTATTAAAGGTACCGGAGAGATAGAGACACAAGCCAATATATATCTGTGTATATGCTCGTTAAAGTCTACCCTGTATCTGGCCAGCATTATCTGAATACATAATCTGTGACGCGAGGCGCGTCCAGGGAGATCATACCCTGTCCAAAGTTCTATAAGTGCCAGTAAGTAGTTCATCGTCAGGATCCAGTATTCAGCAGACTGGACCACGGGATATCTTCATTTAATCCTACCTGGTGGGACGATAATCTCATAACCCACCTTTGTTCAACAGAGAACAATTTAGCTTTGCTAATGTTCTTGAAGGATTGGAGGACCGTCCACTGTAGAGAATCAGGGGAATGTTTATTTATACAAACATGGGTAGCTATTGACGGGCACATTTAATATACACGCACACCAAGCCATTCAAAGGGGATTCGACAAAAATTCGACCAAACTATGCCAGAAACCCCCCTCACGGTTAATAAAAAACACATCCACCGCCGGATGTGTAATACTTTTTATTTTACTCTCTGGAAAGGAGACGAACCTTATTTGAGAGTTACAGCGTGCTCCTGGCTGAGCCCAATGCTGTGTTACACCCACCAGTGCCCGCCGATTGCCTCACACCTCTGTGTTGTATTCCACCAGCTAGTGCGTATGCTATGACACTCTCTAGCCCATGTGCACTGTAACACCACCCCGTGAATATGTCATGCCACACTTGCCTTCGCACGGGTTATATTGCCCCATCTAACGTGCCTTCCTCGATGTGTATGTTATAACGCACAGCGCTATGCCATACATATTACAATCTGGGATCCATATCTTTGTCACAGTGCATATGCAATGTTACACTCCCCAGCACATATTTTATATTACAACTTTAGAGTCTAGTTATGTTACACAACACTGCCCTGTGCATATTACACTCCAAGGCGCATATCGCATAGCACGCGCTAGTGCCTGTGCTATCTCGCGCTCTCCAATGAATCTGTCATTGCGCACAATGTATTGCATATTATATTTCACGCCCCGGTTCATCTTATATCACACTTTTTGGTGCATAGTTTATACCATATACTACATCTAGTTTTCATTTTCAATCGTGCTCTCAGGACTATGTTCTATATAACACTGCGTCCACCTACTCTTTTCAAGGGCATTACATTTTGCGATGGGGGTGGAGGGTCAGGGGGTGTTTCTGCCAAGTGAGCCTGGAGTCACAGTCACAAACGTCCTCTTCTTCCTGAATAAAAGTGAGATTATGCTGCATACGTGTTCATATTTTAAGTAGTTCGCACAGACACACATTTTAAAAACAATAAAGTTCCTAATACCCACCTTCTCTGAACAGTTAGCTTGCTGCCCCATCCACCTCCTCCCTATCCTCTGTTGTCTGAATCCATGGACTAGCCTCATCCCTCCTGCTATGCATGTTCTGATGTGCTGCCACTGCCCTCCATTTAGCATGATGTACCAGTCCACTCCTCCTGCCCTCCATTGCCCAATTCTTTTTGCCCACTATGTTCCATGGACCTGCCACTCCTATCTACTCTGAGTGTTCTGTTGAGCTGCCACTCACCTCCCACCTGCCTAGCATTGTCAGATGACTGTAACCTGTCCCTGCCACCTCTACCCTGCCTGTCCACATGCCATGCCCCTATCCCCTTCCTCCTGTCCTCCATGGTCCATTTTACTGCCACACCCTTCTTCCCTCCCTGATCTGTTGTGCTGCAACTGCTCCTCCTGCCTGCCCCGCGCGGTCTGTTGTGAGGCCCCTTCCCCTGAACTCTCTTGTCTGTGCCCAGGTCCTGACCCTCCCTTCTATCCTCCATGGTCCTTTGTGCATGCCCCTGCACCCACCTTCTTGCCCATCATAGCCATTGTGCTGCCACTAACCCTCCCGCTTGCCATGCATGGTCTTCTGTGCTGCCATGGCCCCTCCCACCTTCCCTGTGTGGTCAGCTAGCTGCCCCTGACCCCCTCCCACCTTCCCTCCATGGTCTGTGTGTATGCCACCATAGTCTCATTGTTGCTCTCCATGGTGTGTCTTGTTTCTAGTGCCCATTCTGCCTGACCTCCATGGTCATCTTGCTGCTCCTGCCCTGCCACCTTGCCCCCAGCCCTCTGTTTCCATGTGCAGACCCCCTATTCCCTCCCTCCTGGCTTGTCTGTTCCATTGTAATGCCCCTGATCCGTCCCTCCTGCCCTTTATGGTCTGTTATGCTGCAGCTTTCTCTCCGGTCTGTCCATTATGGTCAGCTAGCTACCATTGCCTCTTTCCCATCTGTTCTCTGTTGTCCATGCGCATGGTCCTGTCCCCTCCCTATGCTTTCTATGGATTCTTGTGCTGCACTCCCGTCCCGCATGCGCTGTGTGGTGTATTGTGCTGCTGCAAACCCTGATGCCTGCCCTGTAGGGTCAGTTTGGTGCACCTCTCCATGTCCCTCCTGTCCTCTGTTATCTGAGTCCATGTCCCTACCCCAATTCCTCCTGCCTGCCATGATTCAATGTACCATACGTGCGAACATTTTGAACTTGGTAAGAGGGAGATTTTGAAAAAAAACTGGGGTATTGATTTTCCCCTTTGAGTTACATTGAAAAAGAGGAGATTGTAGACAGGAGACAGATCAAATAAAGCCCATTTGAGCTTAAAAACATTGGACGTTTCCTGGCTGAAACGGGTCTGTTGGCATGTATGGTTGTACTAGCACTGCCTCTTCCTTCTGCCCACAATGGTCTATTATATTGCCACAGCCTCTCTTGCCAGTCCTGTATTGTTGGTTTGTTGCCCCTGCTCCCCTTTCCACTGCCCTCCATAGTCTGTTGTGCTGCCACTGCCCTTCCTGCCTGCCCAGTGTGGTCAAATTGTTGCCTCTGCACTCTCCTACCTGCCTTCAGTTTTTCAGAGTCCGTGCCCCTGACCTCTGCCTCTCAACAGTATCCCAATGAACAACTAGATTGCTAACATTCTATATTTATTACAAAAGTGTGGAACGCCTGCCGTCATCTTGATGTAATCAAAACTGTAATACCTAGAGTATTTCCTTTAGAAATTACATATATGAGAGGGTCTTATTTGCATCAAATTTATGGTTAGTGCTCTAAAAAACTAAAATGAGGACATATTTTCTGAGTTTTCAAATAGCGACAAAGAACTTTTAAATTATTTGTAATCTTTATGTTTTTTTATCCAGTTGACCACTTGATTAAATGTTGCACCTTGGCGAGAGAATGTGGTGTTACTTCCAGAGCTGCAGACTTTGCAACTGGGGAACCAGGTTGGAGTTTCTGCTTCAGCTCAACATTCTGTGATTGTGGTCAAATCACTTAATCTCCCCATGTCTACAACCAAAATGAATTTGATCTTGTGTGATGTAACCAATGCTCATGTAAAGCATTCAAATACCTGACAAGTCTGCACTATATAAAACTGCAAATACACAAAAAATAAGTGTTTTGCACACTTCTGTCATTGGGCTACATGTGGGCTACATCTGGGTGATATTTGTGCTGCATTTAGGCTCTTTTGTGTCTGGTGGCCATCTTGGGAGATTTATTTGTTATGACGTTTCCTAATTTCCTCATTTACTGCAGTCTCCTCAGTAGGAAATCCTTTCAGTTTTTTACTTTGATTCCATCAAGAAGGTATTCAGATATGTCACACATTTGCCATAAATTCTGAATGTTAAGTGTTACCAGTTTATTCCAATCAAGATGGCTTCAGGTGTGCCATACGTTTTTCATAAGTTAGACAGTAAGCGCTCTAGTTGTTCTTAAGAACACTCTGGGACATTCTGTCATTAGGCTATACTTGGGCTACATCTGGGTGATATTTGGGCTACATTTGGGCTCTTTTGTCTCTGGTGGCCATCTTGGGAGATTTATTTGTTATGAAGTTTCCTAATTTCCTCATTTACTGCAGTCTCCTCAGTGGGAATACTTTCAGTTTTTTATTTTGGTTCCATCAAGAAGGCATTCAGATGTGTCACACATTTGCCATAAATTCTGAATGTTAGCACTCTAGTTGCTCATTAGATCACTGTAGTAAAACTACTGCTCACCAGGGAAGTCTGCTGCTGGTATTCAAAGTGCATGTTTCAGTCTGCATGTCAGAATTTGTTTATGAAATAGAAGAGGATTTGAGAAGTCAAAATGTGCCCTAATTTTTCTTTCTGCAGAACTAATCATAATTTCTATGGCAAAATGAAACCCTCATTTTGTTCCTTTGTAAATTAAATGTTTTAAGTGTTACCACTTTATTCCAATCAAGATGGCTTCAGGTGTGCCATACTTTTGTCATAAGTAAGACTGTTAGCGTTCTAGTTGTTTGTTAGAACACTCTGGGACATTCTGTCATTGGGCTATACTTGGGCTACATCTGGGTGATATTTGGGCTACATTTGGGCTCTTATGTCTCTGGTGGCCATCTTGGGAGATTTATTTGTTATGAAGTTTCCTAATTTCCTCATTTACTGCAGTCTCCTCAGTAGGAAATACTTTCAGTTTTTTACATGGTTCCATCAAGAAGGCATTCAGATGTGTCACACATTTGCCATAAATTCTGAATGTTAGCACTCTAGTTGCTCATTAGATCACTGTAGTAAAGCTACTGCTCACCAGGGAAGTCTGCTGCTGGTATTCAAAGTGCATGTTTCAGTCTGCATGTCAGAATTTTTTTATGACATAGAAGAGGATTTGAGAAGTCAAAATGTGCCCTAATTTTTCTTTCTGCAGCACTAATCATAATTTCTATGGCAAAATGAATCCCCTCATTGTGTTCCTTTGTAAATTAAATGTGTTCAGTGTTACCACTTTATTCCATTCAAAATGGCTTCAGGTGTGCCATACTTTTGTCATAAGTAAGACTGTTAGCGCTCTAGTTGTTGATTAGAACACTCTGGGACATTCTGTCATTGGGCTATACTTGGGCTACATCTGGGTGATATTTGGGCTCTTTTGTCTCTGGTGGCCATTTTGGGAGACTTATTTGTTATGATGTTTCTTAATTTCCTCATTTACTACAGTCTCCTCAGTAGGAAATACTTTCAGTTTTTTACTTTGATTCCATCAAGAAGGCATTCAGATGTGTCACAAATTTGCCATAAATTCAGAATGTTAGCACTCTAGTTGCTTATTAGATCACTGTAGTAAAGCTACTGCTCACCAGGGAAGTCTGCTGCTGGTATTGAAAGTGCATGTTTCTGTCTGCATGTCAGAATATTTTAATGAAATAGAAGAGGATTTGAGAAGTCACTCAAAATGTGCCCTAATTTTTCTTTCTGCAGCACTAATCATACTTTCTATGGCAAAATGAACCCCCTCATTTTGTTCCTTTTTAAATTAAATGTTTTAAGAATTACCACTTTATTCCAACCAAGATGGCTTCAGGTGTGGCATACGTTTGTCATATGTAGGACTGTTAGCGCTCTAGTTGTTCTTTAGAACACTCTGGGAAGCTGAAGTAGAACACAAAGGAATCAACTGACAGTCTCTGCCCTTGTTGGATGGACATGTTTTACTGAGAATGTCAGACTTCATTCTCACATGACTGAGAAAGATAATGTGAATTTACAGAAAATATGCTCTCAGTTAGCTTATAGATCACCTTCCAAACCTCTGTGGGAAAAGCATAAGAAAATAGTTTTCTCTCAAACATGATTCATGATATCACAGCAGAAGGATTTTTCACATGGTAAAATCACCTTAGAACACACCACAATTCCTGAAATGAGTATGGTACCATCAACAAATGATTTATAATGTAACTAAAGTCTTAAAACCTTCTATTAACTGCAATGCTTTTTAATGAGGTGCTATCATGTATATTAGTCCCAAGATGGCTGCCAACACTTCTTGGATGAAGTGCTGACAGCCAATCAGATCTCACTTTGAGATGTGTGGTTAGGCTCCGCCCAGATATATATGTGATTTTACTTTTGATTTTCTCAGGAACTACTGAACGGATTTACACCATTTAAGCAAAAGGCACATGCCTGACCTGAGGACTACCTCTTTGCCAAATTTCAAGTAATTCTGTTCAGCCATTCGGGCTGTACCTTCGACTAAAGGTCCTATGGGAAAATGCATGGGGAAAACGCGTTTTGGGACCCCCCTTTTTTCTCAGCCCCCGCTTGACGAATCACCCCGAGACTTTCAGGGTAGGAGCTGAGCGGAGCGCCCCATTAGTTTTGAAAATTTCACGAAGATAAGTCAACCGGCGCCAAAGTTATTCAAAATAGAATTTTCAGATTTCCTATGGGAACTCGGTCCTAACTATAACTATCTACTGGCGACCGCCAGTAGATAATGCATGTGTATATATACATATATTTATGGGTCTGTATATATATATATTCACTGAAAAAACCATAGGTTTCACACATGTTATAGTTAGCGGAAATTTTACTGATAAAAAACCAATGAAATTCCCCCGTTATAGTTAGTGCAGGCAACTATAACTCACGCGACCGCAATCCTCTGCTGATGCTAATACTGTATTTAGACACTTATTTGCCCATGTCTTCTTCCATACATTTTTAGCTATACATATATTACAAATATTTTTTTTTCATAAAGACACATATGTCATCAGCAGAAGATTGCGGTCGCGTGAGTTATAGTTGCCTGCACTAACTATAACGGGGGAATTTCATTGGTTTTTTATCAGTAAAATTTCCGCTAACTATAACATGTGTGAAACCTATGGTTTTTTCAGTGAATTTGCAAGGTTTTTTAAATGCTAATTCCTAACTATAACGTGTGTGAAACCTATGGTTTTTTCAGTGAATTTGTACGGTTTTTTAAATGCTAAGTTACTTTACGCCATTCGTGGCGTGCGCGCCCACTTAACGCAGTTCGTTCCGTGCGCGCACGGTGCGCTTCGCGCACCGTGCGCGCACAGTGAGCACGCGGTGCCCTTCGCGCACCGCGCACCCACTTTACGCAGTTAGTGCCGTGCACGCACGGTGGGCACGCGGTGCGATGACAAAGCAAGAAAGCACGTCTACAAATCTGTTTCTGCTTTCCTCCGTGACTATGGTATGGGTGCCATTTACCACTACAACTTGCGTTATGACATGCAAGACATTTATAGAGGAGATGGTGTGTACTTCAATGATGAAGGGAACAGAGTCTTCCTCTTGAACCTTAGACTCTGCATCGGTACTTACTTGTAGGTACCACTAAAAAATCATTTCATAAACACAACGGCTCTTTTTAGAGCCCCCTAATATCTAAACACTTAAATCTGATTTTCATTTTTTTTTTTTTTTTTTTTCTACCGTACGCTTACCGTAAGCTTACCGTACGCGTACCCCGTGATTTTTTTTAAAATCAATAAATGTTTTCTTTGTACTTTACAGTCCTTCTTTGACCCCCTCACAAATGTAAGGGGGTCTGTAACTCTCCTCATTGCCCCCTTTTCTTGTTTTCACTCTTTTTTTTCTGAGTGAAATACACAAAATGGCGGCCGCCGCTTCCTGGTTTCGGCCGATTCGAATGTTTACTAAGATCTAAGAGCCAATCAGAATCGCGCTCGCGCACGCCACCGTACGCTTACGGTAAGCGTACCGTAAGCGGGCTCAGATATATATATTGATTTAAAGGCTATTTTCTCAGAATCTACTGAACAGATTTACACCAAACCTACAAAAGGCACTTCCTTGACCTAGGGACTACCTCTCTGCCAAATTTCGAGTAATTCTGTTCAGCCGTTCGGGCTGTAGCTCGTTCTAAAGGTCCTATGGAAAAATGCATGGGGAAAACGCGTTTTGGGACCCCCCTTTTATCTCAGCCCCCGCTTGACGGATCCCCCCGAGACTTTCAGGGTAGGAGCGGAGCGTAGCGCCCCACCTATTTTGAGAAATTCGCGAGGATTCATCGACCGGCGCCAAAGTTATTCAAAATAGAATGTTGAGGTTTTCCTATGGAAAAGGGGTCCTAACTATAACTACCTACTGGCGACCGCCAGTAGGTAATATATATATATATATGTGTAGATATATATGTGTGTGTGTGTGTGTATGTGTGTGTGTATATATATATGTGTGTGTATGTATATATATATATATATTACCTACTGGCGGTCGCTAGTAGGTAGTTATAGTTAGGACCTATTATCCATAGGAAATTCGTAACATTCTATTTGGAATAACTTTGGCGCCGGTTAACGAATCTTTGCGAAATTTTCCATACTGGTGGGGCGCTCCGGTCTGCTCCTATCCTGCAAGTCTCGGGGTGATTCGTCAAGCGGGGGCCAAGAAAAAAGGGGGATCCCAAAACGTGTTTTCCCCATGCAATTTTCCACAGGAACCTTTAATCGCAGCTACAGCCCGAACTGCTGAACAGAATTACACCAAATTTGGCAAAGAGGTAGCCCTTGGTTCAGAGTCGTGCCTTTTGGTTAAATGGTGTAAATCCGTTCAGTAGTTCCTGAGAAAATCAAAAGTAAAATCACATATATATCTGGGTGGAGCCTAACCACACATCTCATCGTGAGATCTGATTGGCTGTCAGTACTTCATCCAAGAAGTGTTGGCAGCCAACTTGGGACCAATATACATGATAGCACCTTATTAAAAAGCATTGCACTTAATAGAAGGATTTAAGACTTTAGTTACATTATAAATCATTTGTTGATGGTACCATACTCTTTTTAGGAATTGTGGTGTTTTCTAAGGTGATTTTACCATGTGAAAAAGCCTTCTGCTGGGATATCATGAATCATGTTTGAGAGAAAACTATTTTCTCATGCTTTTCCCACAGAGGTTTGTTAGGTGATCTATAAGCTAAACTGAGAGCATATTTTCTGTAAATTCACATTATCTTTCTCAGTCATGTGAGAATGAAGTCTGACATTCTCAGGAAAACATGTATATCCAACAAGGGCAGAGACTGTCAGTTGATTCCTTTGTGTTCTACTGCAGCTTCCCAGAGTGTTCTCAAGAACAACTAGAGCGCTAACAGTCCTACATATGACAAATGTATGGCACACCTGAAGCCATCTTGATTGGAATAAAGTGGTCACTCTTAAAACATTTAATTTAAAAAGGAACAAAATGAGGGGGTTCATTTTGCCATTGAAATTATGATTATTGCTGCAGAAAGAAACATTAGGGCACATTTTGACTTCTCAAATCCTCTACTATTTCATTAAAACATTCTGACATGCAGACTGAAACATGTACTTTGAATACCAGCAGCAGACTTCCCTGGTGAGCAGTAGCTTTACTACAGTGATCTAATGAGCAACTAGAGTGCTAACATTCAGAATTTATGGCAAATGTGTGACACATCTGAATGCCTTCTTGATGGAACCAAAGTAAAAAACTGAAAGTATTTCCTATTGAGGAGACTGCAGTAAATGAGGAAATTTGGAAACTTCATAACAAATAAGTCTCCCAAGATGGCCACCAGAGACAAAAGAGCCCAAATGTAGCACAATATCACCCAGATGTAGCCCAAGTATAGCCCAATAACAGAATGTCCCAGAGTGTTCTTAAGAACAACTAGAGCGCTAACATTTCTACTTATGACAAACGTATTGCACACCTGAAGCCATCTTGATTGGAATAAACTGATAACACTTAAAACATTTAATTTAAAAAGGAACACAATGAGGGGGTTCGTTTTGCCATAGAAATTATAAATAGTGCTGAAGAAAGAAACATTAGGGCACGTTTTGAGTGACTTCTCAAATCCTCTTCTATTTCATTAACACATTCTGACATGCAGACTGAAACATGCACTTTTAATACCAGCAGCAGACTTCCGTGGTGAGCAGTAGCTTTACTACAGTGATCTAATGAGCAACTAGAGTACTAACATTCAGAATTGATGGCAAATGTGTGACATATCTGAATACCTTCTTGATGGAGTAAAAAACTGAAAGCAACGTGCCCAGATTAATATGGCCGATAGCCTTTCACTTTAAAGTAATTGTAGTCCATTGTTTATGTTGATGTTTGCAATTCTAAGTATGTTTATTATGAATAAGTCACAGGTATGGCGATCACGGGGCAAGATATGCTGAAATGACATTGTGTGCATATTAACATTTGTTTTCTTTTCTTTATTGTATCAATTCCTGAATTTTCACATCGTGACCAGGCCAATATGGTCGCCAGCTTTTTGGATTAAAGTAATGCACTGCTGATGACGTCACATATTACATCACTCATGACATGGTCAGTGACATCACTGATGACATCTCTGATGACATCACTGATGACATCATCTACGTGATCATCGGATGCACCTCCTCACACCCTAAAATACAGACTACCATTCTTGAAACCATAGACACACCAATATTAGTACAGCTACAATATTCTGAGCACTATGCATGCAGACCTCTAATCAGCTACATAGCTTTGATACAGTCTTTTAAATACTCAGTACCTATGCAGTCTAGGAATCCTTCCGTCTGTCCCATGCACTTCTCCATTCAACCATCCAGCACTATCTACGTCTCCTATCACTCCACCAATACCTAAGCACTTATAAATTCAGCACGCACTTTCTTTGCAACACTGAAATTACTCCAGTTATTAGTCGTATACTTAAGGAATGGCGTAGTCAAAAACACAAGTGCAGGTACAATATTTTGTACACTATGCATGCACACCTCTAACCAGCTACAAACTATTGATACGCTCTTCTAAATACCCAGTTAGTACCTATGCAGTGTAGGAATCCTCCTGTCTGTCCCATGCATTTCTCCAATCACCCATCCAGCACTATCTACTTATCCTATTACTCCACCAATACCTAAGCACTTATAAATTCACTATACACTATGTTTGTAATACTGTAATTATTCTAGTTACTAGTCATGAACTTATGGAATGGCTAGCTACTAACACAAGTACATCTATAATATTTTGTGCACTATCCAAGCAGACCTCTAACTAGCTACATACTATTGATACACTCTTCTAAATACCCAGTTAGTACTCATGCAGTGTAGGAATCGTCCAGTCTGTCCCATGCACTTCTTTAATCACTTATCTACCACTATCTACTTATCCTATCACTCCACCAATACGTAAGCACTTATAAATTAAGTGTTCACTCTGTTTGCAGCACTGTCATCATTCCAGTTACTAGTGGTATTCTTATAAAATGACCTAGGCACCAACACAAGTACACATAAAATATTCTGTGCATAATCCCTACAAATCTCTAAGCAGATGCATACTATTGGTCCACTCCATTAAATACTGTAGTAGTACCCATGCAGAGTAGGATACCTCCTGTCAGTCTCATGCAATTCTTCAATCACCCATCCAGCACTATGTTCTTATTGTATCAGTCTGCCAATACCTAAGCACTTATGGGGCAGATTTACAAGCACCCTGCGCCACCAGTACGTCACTTTTTGTAATGTACTGATGGCGCCAGGCACTCTTTCATATTTACAAGGAGAGGAAAAGCTACCCAGCGTGGTTTTTCCTCTCCTTGTAAATACGACCCCTTCATACACAGAACTTTGCGTTGAAGGGGCGTCCCATAGGTGTTGCTGTGGATGTTCCCACGCAACACCCATAGAACAAGACACATCTCCAGATTTATGAGAAATCGTAAATCTGGAGATGTGTGTGAATGCTGCGCCATCCTAGAGTTGGTTTAGCAAGGCGCAACTACGAGAATTGTTTTAATTTCTCCTCATTTTTTCCTCTTTTAATGCATGCTTCATTCCACAGCATACATTGAAAGAGGAAAATGCCTTTATTGATTGTTTTTGTGCAGGAAGGTATCCCTTCCTGCACAAAAACAATCTCCACACGACACAGACATCCTTGCACCATGGTGCAAGGGTGCCTGTGTCACCGCATGGCTGCAGTTTGTGCAGCAGTGCAGAGGGAAGCACAGAGTTGCAACATATTCATGTACATATGTCACATCCCTGTGCTTCGGAAGTGCCGCAGTGCAGCTAAAGTGCTTGCAGTGTCACGCTGCAGTACTTCCTCATAAATCTTCACCTATAAATTCATCATACACTACTAATGCATTCTTTCGGTCAATCATGCTGTATACATATATTCAACCAAACTTTCACACATTACCTTGCAATTATAGTTCTTTCTTTAACCAGATAAGGTAGTTCTGATAAGAACTTTTTTTTCTTCTTTTTTCTTTTGTATTTTCTTTTTATTTTTGAACAATTTTTTATTTCTTTTGGTTTTTTCAAAAAATGAACAAAAAAAAGAACGAATAAAACAGGAAACATTTGGAATTACTTATCATTCCAAAAACAAAAAAATTAACAACGATGGTTGCGTTGCGCAGCACAAACTGCATCCACCGACTGCTCACCGAAGCATATAAGTTTCTTACACTTCACGCAGTGTTGCTCGAGAAAAGCGAATTCTGGCCTAATGTCCATTGCAGGTGTTCCTGAGGACGCTCCAGATGTACTTGCCACAGCAGGTGAGGGGTTCAAAGCAGCTCGCCTCATTTCCTCCCGGGCAAGATTGAGAGGATGTGTGGTCCGGAGATGCTTATACATAGAAGCAGTGCCACAAGAGTATTTTTTTTCACTGCCTCTTGACAGGACTCGGTCACAAATTTCCACACAACAGATTCCAGCCTCAGTGGACGTGGTGCCTCTTGCAAGAATTCTTCTTCAGAAGATACTTCCTCCTGCTGCTGCCACTGTCCAGATGCCATTTTGTTTGATATTTTTTGAAAAACACCACAAAAAAAAGCAAAAATGGTTCTTGTAGGAAAAGAGATGCCTCTCTAAAGATGCTCCAACAAGAATGATTAAAATGGGTGGGATCCTTCAATAGTTACAGTGGGAAATATTATGAACCAATGAAATCTTTTTTTTTGAGGTCACATGGGATCCGCGCACTCTGCACTCACGAAGCATGCACCCGACGCGACTTCGTGAAAATATATTTAAAAATAATATAAGTTTATTATAAGTACAAATATATTATTTTTATGACTATCTTAGATAGTCTCTTGCCCTAATATGTATATTATACACACATACATATAATTTTAGAACATAAAAAAAATTCTCGGGAGTCGCGCACCCAGCGCGCCCCAGAACGTATATGATGTCATGCGGGACCCGCCACTGCGCAAGCGTCGCGTACCGTAATGCGCATGTGTCGCAAATGCGCAGGAGCAGGAGTCGCGGACTGGTCGCATACCAATCGCGCACATCACGTAATATTAAATGTATATGATGTAACTGAAAAACACACAGCCGTCGCAAACCGTACGCGGATCCTTCACGACGTTTCTAAAATGGCGGCTAGAATCCGCGCACCCACCGTGGTGTGTACGCTTTGGGTGCGCGACTCCGAATAAAGTTTTGGGGAAAAAAAAAATATATATATATAAATAAAAAAATTAAACAAAAAAATTAAACAATAAATCAGTTTTAATTTTTTAACATTTGTTTGCAATTTTCAGAAAAATATATAGTTATTTAATGAATAAAATATTTATAAATAAAGTTAAACTGTAGAAAATCAGTACAAAAAATAGGTATAACTACTATTACACTTAAAAATTAGCATTTAAAAAACCTTTGAAATTCACTGAAAAAACCATAGGTTTCAGAGAGGTTATAGTTAGAAATTAGCATTTTAAAAAGCTTTGAAATTCACTGAAAAACCCATAGGTTTCAGAGACGTTATAGTTAGAAATTAGCATTTAAAAATCCTTGGAAATTCACAGAAAAAAACATAAGTTTCAGGGGTGTTATAGTTAGCTGGACATTTCACTCGTACAAAACCATAGAAATTCCTCTGTTATAGTTAGTTCTGCTAACTATAACTCGTGCACCCGCAATGCACTGCTGATGATGTCACATATTACATCATTCATGACATGGTCAGTGACATCGCTGATGACATCACTGATGACATCTCAAATGACATCACTGATGCCATCATCCACGTGACAATCTGATACACCTCATCATACACTAGTATAACCATTCATCACTCACTGTAAAATACAGAGTACCATATTTGAAACCATTGACACACCAATACCAGTTACTACGTACCCACTCACTGATTCCTAAGTCTACACACACAACTACCCATTCAACAACAGAATCACTTATACATGAAGTCATTAATTAATAGAACACTATCAAATGCACTTATACACATATATAGACATTGACACATCAGCAGTCATCTTAGTCGGTTATAAAGTCATCCTACTCACTCATGAAAAAAATTAATCACACTTACATTTACTCACACAATTATACACACAACACCTCATTTATTCAAATACATAGTAACTCATAGTTAATATATTAAAAAATCACCATTACAATTATACACTTATTCATATAGTTACTCTCACAATCACTGACTCTTATATATACTAATTTATATACACCAACAGTCACATACAATGCCTTTTATTTTTTTTACTTTGTTGAAGATGTACAACTAAAACATATATTCGCTCACCAACACAGAAATAAATTCACTCAGTCACCCAAACAACTGTTTCCACATGCACTCTTAAACCTATACACCTAGTCAATCAACCATTCACACATCTATGCTTAGAGTTACACACACCCCATCCAACCACACACAAACTCAGTGTCCCATACAAATATTCACCCAACTAATCAATAACTAATATACACCCTCATGTAGTTAGTGACCAACTGATGCAGCATGTTATACAACAACAGAGACAGTGATGCACACATTCACATAGTTTACTTACTAATCCATTTATTAAGTGTGACACTTTTAATTACTAACTTAAACAGTCAGACAGATACTAAATCCTCCATCCAGACAGTTATATATCCACTCAATCTTCATTACAGATTGGTATATATATAATACATATTCAAATTTCAAACTAAACCACATTCACTGGATGATGTCATCAGTGATGTCATTTGATATGTCATCAGTGATATCACTGACCATGTCATGAATGATGTAATATGTGACATCATCAGCAGTGCATTGCGGGCGCGCGAGTGATAGTTAGCAGAACTAACTATAACGGAGGAATTTCTATGGTTTTGTACGGGTGAAATGTCCAGCTAACTATAACACCCCTGAAACCTATGTTTTTTTCTGTGAATTTTTAAGTTTTTTCAATGCTAATTTCTAACTATAACGTCTCTGAAACCTATGGTTTTTTCGGTGAATATATATACGTGTGTGTGTGTGTGTATATATGTGTGTGTGTGTGTATATATGTGTGTGTGTGCACATATATATGTGTGTGTGTATATATGTTTGTGTGTGTATATGTGTGTGTGTATATATGTGTGTGTATATATATATGTGTGTGTGTGTATATATATGTGTGTGTGTATATATATGTGTGTGTGTGTATATGTGTGCATATGTATATATGTGTGTATATATGTATATATATATATATATGTGTATATATAGTGTGTATATATATATATGTGTGTGTATATATATGTGTGTATATATATATATGTGTGTGTGTATATATATATATTCACTGAAAAAAACATAGGTTTCAGGGGCATTATAGTTAGCTGGGCATTTCCCTCGTACAAAACCCTAGAAATTCCCCCGTTATAGTTAGTTCAGCTAACTATAATTCGCCCCCCCCGCAATGCACTGCTGATGACGTCACATATTACATCACTCATGACATGGTCAGTGACATCACTGATGACATCTGAAATGACATCACTGATGACGTCATCCATGTGATAAATTAGTGCATCTTCTCACACCCTTTGATATACTCAATCAAATTTTCAGACGTCCATTCTCAAAACCATAGATACTCCAATACCAATAACTACATACCCACTCATTGACTCTTAGATCTACACACACATTCACTCACTCACCTGTACAGTCACCCATACTTACAGTCACTCAGTACAGGACTATCATATGCATTTATACATCTACATAGACACTCACACACCACCAATCATCCACAGAGGTACTCTCACACCTAGTCAGTCATGCAAATAATTAATCACACTCCCATTTACTCACCTATGCAGTTATACACACACAAGTTCACTTACTCATAAAAATAGTACCACATTCTTACGCTCTTATACAATCACTGATACAAGCACACACTCATCCATACAGCCACTCTCACAATCACACACTCTCACGTATACCCACTTATATACTCTTACACACATATATACTGCCTTTCACATATGTAGTTACTCACACATATACCACTGAGATATACATTCAATCACTAACACACCCATACATACACTCACCCAACCATACTGTCCATCACAGATACACTCTTAAAACCATGCACCCATAGAATCACCCACTTACACATGTATGCACAGAGTCACACACACCCCACCCACACAAACACTCAGGCACCCATACAGATACTCAGACAACCAATCAATAACCCATAGAGACACTCATATAGCTATTCACAAAATCATGCAGCCGCTTATACACCAACAGACAGACAGATACAGACATTCACACAGTTTAGTCACTAGTCTGCAGTAAGATACATTTAATAACTCACTTATAGAATCAGTCACGCACCTACTAAATCATCCATTCAAACACTTATACATCCACTCATTCTTCCATAGGTTTTTCCCTATATATATATATTAAACATATTTAAAATTTACAGAAACACACTGTTAGACCTGCCAGCCCTTTGGCTGTTCCCTCCTTATTTTTTTCTTCCTTTACCCTCTAATTTTTCTGTCCACTAGTTTTTTGGGGTGTTGATTTAGAGGCTCTGGGTGCCCCATTATCACTAATTGATGGTGTGGCGCAAGGTGCTTCCCTAAAATGGAGGGAGGGAGAAAGCTCCTCCACAAAATGGTGGCCTAAACTGTCACCTCAGAACCTGGGCCATAGGCTGTCATGAGGGGTTCCAGAACCTTCTGGGCCACTCTGGCCAGTCAGGGCCCAGGCTATATATAGAGGTGAGGTGCTTCGGCCATTTTGTAGAAGGTGTGAAGTGAGGTAGTCCGGAGTAAGGCACCTGAGTGGGGAGGTGGGAGCGCAGAAGGGGGGGAAACTGACTGTTCTTAGGGCCTGCTTTTTCCCCCCCTTGGTTGACACTACCCCCTACCTCGTGTCCTAGCCTTGCCTTTAACCTCTGACCTGGGATCACATTAACTGGTTGTGCTTCCCGCCTAGACAGGACCCCTGAGGGGAACTGAGGGAGAGAGTGGCCATCTCCAACCTTGTCCACCGTTTTCCTGACTGTGCCTGGGTTCCCCCTGTCTTGTTCCGCCACTGGCGTGTGGCCTGCCGCCTTCCAACCAACCTGCCCTGAGCCAGGGCGTCGCTGTGAGGGAAAAAGGGGCGCTAGGCGCCGAGCACATCGCCACCCCCGAACTGCAGGCCACCCCTTAATTTGTATCACCATCGCTGGGGCTGCCCCCAAAGAATAGCTCACCGCTGCGGCCCGGGGCCGGAAAGGTCACCCTCATGGTCACTGGGGCCCACGAAGAGGACCGGGGCCCCGTCGCTGCCGTCGCAGCCTCAGTAACGCAGCACATCTTGTGAGAGGGCCGCCGGAATTCGAAGAAGACCGCATTAGGCTTGGAAGCCAGCCTCCCGCATCACGTGACGGGCCCGACTCCTGAAGCCGTAGAGGCCGCGCCCCCGCATGCCGAGCTGACAACGGCAGCCGCGGGTGCGCCTCCGATCCCCCACCAACTCGATGGTATCGCGGTAGGAGGAGGCCCTCGACCCGGAGATCACCGGGAGGCCGGAGAGCCCTTGCCAGGGCCAACGTTGAGCCACAGAGTAAGGTAACCCCCAGGGGGGGGAGGGCGGGAGGCCCGAAGCTCGCCCCTCCCCCGGGGGAAGCTCGTTGTCAAGTCTGCTGAGAGTCCCCTCTACCCTTCGCACCGGGATCCCCAGACCAAGTTGGCGCTGAGACGCGCTGGGGGGAACTGTGCGGAGCCGCACTCAGGGACCGTATGTTCAGCTCTTCTGGGACTAACCCGATAGGGCTGCCACAACTAACCACGAGTAAGGAGCTGATGTGAGGCCAGAGTTCAGGCAACAAAGTACTCCCAGCTCTGAAGCGCTAGGGCTTGGATAGATGCAGCACTATGCTTGAGGCTCCACTGAAGTGCTATATTTAGTGACCTGATTTCAAGCGCATTGTAATGGCTATGTGAAGCGCTATATTTGATGACCTGATTTCAAGTGCATTGTAATGGCTATGTGAAGCGCTATATTTAATGACCTGATTTCAAGCGCATTGTAATGGCTATGTGAAGCGCTATATTTAGTGACCTGATTTCAAGCGCATTGTAATGGCTATGTGAAGCGCTATATTTAATGACCTGATTTCAAGCGCATTGTTATGGCTATGTGAAGCGCTATAGTTAATGACATGATTTCAAGTGCATTGTAATGGCTATGTGAAGCGCTATATTTAATGACCTGATTTCAAGCGCATTGTAATGGCTACGTGCAGTGCTATGTCTAATGACCTAATTTCAAGTGCAATGAAATTACTATGTGCAGGGCTATGTCTATGACCCTAATGAGATGTAAATGAAAACTGATTGGTTTCCTCTGAAAGAAAAGAAAAACCGGATAAAAAGAAAATTAAAGCTTTTCTAACTCCTTGGTGTAGTGTTGTTCTTAGTGGTGATACACTGGAGTGCCGAGGTGAGTGGGATGCAAGCACGACATGTCCTCTGAAAGAATGAGACCTTTCCACCTGAGCCAAGCTACCATAGGTCTTTAGGTCCAACAAGTTGGTGTTCAGCGGTGGGATCCTGAGCTTGTGCTTGCGTCCACTCATCAGCAATTCAGTGTGCGCCACGCACCCTACACCTGATTTTTGTTTTTGTTTTTATTGGAGTTTTCTCCAGGTTGTCTCCCTGATTGGAATTTTTGAAATTATCTCTGTCCCGTGGTGTGGCTTCCTTTTGAAAGAAGGTTCTTCTTACTTTGAGAGTTCTTTTCCGCAGTGTTTAGGGCCCCATCTGGCAGGATGGAGTTTGAGCTGGGTAGTCTAGAAGAGTACACTGTAACCCAGTTAAAGGAATTCTGTCAGGAGAGGGGGGTATTTTTCAAGCGGGGAGCAAAGAGAGAGGAGCTCCAGACTAGCTTGAGAGCCTGGGTGATGGCCCACCCTAGCGGGGGATGGGAGGAGGAGGGACCGGGACCGGACACCACGGAAGGGGCAGAGTCACTTCTTCCCACTGAGAGCAGCAATATGGTTGCAGGACTCAGGGCGCCTTCAAGCGCCGGTAGTAGCGCTTCGGGGGGAAGCCTGTCTTCGGCCGACTTAGCCGACAGTAGGGAGGAGAGGCAATTCAGGATGGAATTAGCCCGCTTGGAGAAGGAGAGGGTAGAGCGGAGGTTCCTTCATGAGTTCCATTTAAAAGAATTAGAACTCAAGGCCCTTCAGTTAGGGGACCCCCAGTAGTCCTGTTGGTGGCAGCGTACAGAAAGAAGTTCCCAGGGAACCTAGACCCCACTTACCAAAGGACGTAGTTGCCAGCTACGGTGTTGGGGACGACATCGCCAAGTGGTTGGCTGCCTATGAGGTCTCCTTACGAGCCCATGGGATCCCGGAAGCTCAGTGGGGGGGTGGTCTGTACAGGTACATGCCTCCGGTGGGGAGGGATCCCCTTTTAGCCCTAGAACAACGGGAGCAGACCAATTACCCCACCATGAGGGTCGCCTTGATTGGGAAATTTGGGCTGACCCCTGAGAAGTACAGGCAGAGATTCCGGGGTAGCCAAAAGCTGGCCGCCCAGTATTGGGTGGACTTCCTGTACTACGCAAAAAAAGCTTTGGAGGGCTGGGTGCAGGGCAGTGAGGTAAAGGACTACGAGGGGTTGTATAACCTGTTTTTGAGGGAGCACCTCCTCGAGAAAAGTTTTCCGGAGCTGCGTCAACACCTGGTGGACAGCAAGCTGACTAATCCTAGGAAGCTTGCAGAGGAGGCGGACATCTGGGCTAGTACCCGGGTGTCTCTAAAAGGAACTGGGGGGAATTTCCAAGGGACTGGTCAGGGCGCTCCCCAGAAGAAAGAGGTGGGAGACAAAAAGAAGGAGTTCCCTAAAGGCCCCCAAAAGAGTTAGCAGGGAAAGGGATCAGGATTCCCTCCTAAGGTTGGCCCCCACAAACCCCCTTATCCTGACCGTGGTCAGCAGCCTAGGGTTGTCCGTTGTTATGAGTGTGGCGAGATTGGGCACTATAAGGGGGATACCAAGTGTCCCAAGAGACCACACCCTCCCACTGGAGGAAAGACCCCTGGGGTGGTGAGTGCAGTGCTCGGGGAGGAGTTGCCCTTAGATAAGGGAGGTGAGTGGGCAGGGCTAACATTAGTGTCCCTGGGAGATTGCGAGATGGTTCCTAAGACTCATGTGCCCTCGAATACTACCAAGTACAGGCAATGGGTCACCATCAATGCCCAGAGAGTGTAGGCTCTGAGGGACACAGGAGCCAGCATGACTATGGTAAGGAGTCAGCTGGTGTCCCCAGAGCAGGTGATTCCCAACGTAGTCCACCCGGTTGTGATGGCTGACAACCGAGAGGGTCACTATCCGGTGGCTCAGATTCCCTTTGAGTGGGGAGGGGTTGCGGGTCCTCTTCGAGTTGCGGTAAGCCCTGCCATGCCGGTCGACTGTATGTTGGGAAATGACCTTGAACATACGGCCTGGAAGGAGGTCGAGTTCAAGGCTCATATGGAGATGTTGGGGTCGCCTGAGTGGACTTGTGCCAACACGCGGTCCGTGACTGCCCGGAGGGGGAGTTCACAGAGGTTGGACCCTGGGACAAAGGCCCAACCAGCTGCCAAAAAGGGTAAACGGGGACAGGGGAAGCCTGCCCCGGCATCTGCACCTCGTAAGATGGATGTGCAAATGTGGTGGTCCCGGAGTCCACAGAGGGGGATGTGACTTCCCTGGAGGGCTTACCTACCCCTGCAGAATGGCAGGTGGAGGGAGGACCTACCAGGGAGGAGTTTTGTCGGGCCCAGAAGGAGTGCCCCACCCTTGAGGGCTTACGGCGACAGGCTGAAGCCCAGGCAGCGGGTAACGATTCGGGGAACTTCTACATATATTGGGAAGATGGTCTCCTCTATAGCGAACCCAAAGCTCCGGAGCATGGATCATCCCGGGCCTTGGTGGTTCCCCAGCGTTACCGAGCCTTCCTTTTGGAATTGGCTCACGAGATACCCTTGGTAGGACACTTGGGACAGGACAAGACCTTTGCTCGGCTTGTCCCTCACTTCTATTGGCCTCAGATGAGGATTACGTCCGACACTTTTTGTAGGACGTGTGTCACCTGCCAAGCTAGTGGGAAAACAGGGGTGAAGCTGAAGGCTCCCCTGGAACCACTGCCTGTCGTTGGCATCCCCTTTGAGAGGGTGGGCATCGACATTGTTGGGCCATTGGATCCACCAACGTCTGCCGGTCACAGGTTCATCCTGGTTCTGGTGGATCATGCCACTCGGTACCCAGAGGCTATTCCTCTGAGGACCATTACCGCACCTGCGGTGGCACGGGCCCTGATGGGAATTTTCACCCGGATGGGGTTCCCCAAGGAAGTTGTGTCTGACAGAGGTACCAACTTCATGTCGGCATACATTCGGGCTATGTGGAAGGAGTGTGGAGTCACTTACCGGTTCTCCACCCCTTATCACCCCCAGACCAATGGTCTGGTGGAGAGGTTTAACAAAACCTTGAAGGGCATGATCAGGAGTCTGCCCGAGAGCCTGCGTAGGAAATGGGACGTCCTCCTGCCTTGCTTGCTGTTCTCCTACAGGGAGGTACCGCAGTAGGGAGTGGGCTTCAGCCCCTTCGAGCTGTTGTATGGGCACCCTGTTCGTGGACCCCTCAGCCTGGTGAAGGATGGATGGGAAAATACTCCCACAAAACTTCCCCCGGATGTGGTGAGCTACATGCTGGCCTTCCGTAGCCAAATGGCTAGGTTGTGGAAGCAAGCTTCCGAAAACCTAGAAGCCAGCCAGACGGTCATGAAGGAATGGTATGACCAAAATGCTCACCCGGTAGAGCTGGAGCCTGGCCAGAAGGTGTGGGTCATAGAGCCTGGAGAGCTTAGCGCCCTCCAGGATCGCTGGTCAGGCCCCTTTGAGGTGATTGAGAAGAAGGGCAAGGTCACCTATGTGGTGGATCTTAAGACCCCCAGGCAGCCCCATCGGGTGCTCCATGTCAACCGCCTCAAGCCCCACCAAGAGAGATCAGAGGTCACCTTGATGATGGTGACTGATGGGTCAGAGGAAGAGGAAAGTGAACCTCTCCCTGATCTTTTCGCGTCCCAAGAGAAGGATGGGTCGGTAGAAGGGAGTGATTCTCTCACCATCTCTAACTCCCGAACAGCGGAGAGACTGCCGCCAGGTCCTGGGGCAGTATGCTTCACTGTTCTCACTTATCCCGGGAAGGACTCATCTGTGTACCCATGATGTGGACACAGGAGACAGCCCACCTGTGAAGTCCAAGTCCTACCGCTTGTCGGATAAGGTGAAGGCTAGCATCCATGGTGAAGTCACCAAGATGCTGGAGCTGGGAGTGATTGAACCTTCAAGCAGTCCCTGGTCCAGTCCGGTGGTACTTGTACCTAAAGCTGCCCCGCCGGGCTCTACCCCAGAACTTAGGTTCTGTGTGGATTACAGGGGACTGAACTCTGTGACGAAGACTGATGCTCATCCTATCCCGAGGGCGGATGAGCTCATTGACCAGCTGGGAGCTGCCCAATACCTAAGTACCTTTGACCTTACCTCCGGGTACTGGCAGATCTCCCTAACAGATGGAGCAAAGGAAAGGTCAGCCTTCTCCACACCTGAGGGTCACTACCAGTTCTGCGTGATGCCCTTTGGGCTCAAGAACGCCCCTGCCACTTTTCAGCGGCTGGTGAACCAGGTCCTCTCCGGGATGGAGGCTTTCTCGGCTGCTTACCTGGATGACATCGCTGTCTTCAGCAGCAGTTGGGAGGATCATTTGGGTCACCTTCAGGCTGTCCTTCAGGCCCTGCAGCAGGCAGGTCTGACGATCAAGGCCAGCAAGTGCCAGATCGGGCAGTGGTCGGTAGTGTACCTCGGTCACTTGGTGGGTCGGGGCAAGGTGCAACCCCTCCAGGCCAAGATCGAAACCATCATGGCCTGGGAACCCCCCAAGACTCAGAAGGAGGTCCGAGCCTTTCTGGGCCTCACCGGTTACTACCGACGCTTCGTCAAGGGGTATGGTACTATCACGGCTCCCTTGGCTGAGCTTACATCAAAGAAGCACCCTCGACGGGTAATCTGGACCGAGGTGTGTCAACGAGCCTTTGACTCCTTGAAACAAGCAATGTGTGCGGCACCTGTCCTCAGGGCCCCTGACTTCTCCAACGAGTTCATCGTCCAAACGGATGCGTCGGAGCATGGCATCGGGGCAGTGCTGTCGCAGCTCAATGAAGAGGGTCTGGACCAACCTGTGGTCTTCCTATCTAGGAGACTACTCCCCCGGGAACAGAGGTGGAGTGCGATTGAGAGGGAGGCTTTTGCGGTGGTGTGGGCTCTGAAGAAGTTGCGGCCATACCTGTTTGGCTCGCACTTCCTGGTTCAGACCGACCACCGGCCCCTCAGGTGGCTGATGCAAAGGAGGGGCGAGAATCCTAAGTTGTTGAGGTGGTCCATCTCCCTACAGGGAATGGACTTTAGGGTGGAACATCGCCCAGGAGTGGACCATGCCAATGCTGACGCTCTCTCCAGGTATTTCCGCCTTAGTGAAGGGAACTCCCAAGGGATTGGGTAGCTCTCCCCACTTTCAGCTGGGGGGACGCGTGTTAGACCTGCCAGCCTTTGGCTGTTCCCTCCTAATTTTTTTCTTCCTTTACCCTCTAATTTTTCTGTTGATTTAGAGGCTCTGGGTGCCCCATTATCACTAATTGATGGTGTGGCGCAAGGTGCTTCCCTAAAATGGAGGCCACAGAGTAAGGTAACCCCCAGGGGAGGAGGGCGGGAGGCCCGAAGCTCGCCCCTCCCCCGGGGGAAGCCCGTTGTCAAGTCTGCTGAGAGTCCCCTCTACCCTTCGCACCGGGATCCCCAGACCAAGTTTGCGCTGAGACGCGCTGGGGGGAACTGTGCAGAGCCGCGCTCAGGGACCGTATGTTCAGCTCTTCTGGGACTAACCCGATAGGGCTGCCACAACTAACCACAAGTAAGGAGCTGATGTGAGGCCAGAGTTCAGGCAACAAAGTACTCCCAGCTCTGAAGCGCTAGGGCTTGGATAGATGCAGCACTATGCTTGAGGCTCCACTGAAGTGCTATATTTAGTGACCTGATTTCAAGCGCATTGTAATGGCTATGTGAAGCGCTATATTTAATGACCTGATTTCAAGCGCATTGTAATGGCTATGTGAAGCGCTATAGTTAATGACCTGATTTCAAGTGCATTGTAATGGCTATGTGAAGCGCTATATTTAATGACCTGATTTCAAGCGCATTGTAATGGCTACGTGCAGTGCTATATCTAATGACCTGATTTCAAGTGCAATGAAATTACTATGTGCAGGGCTATGTCTATGACCCTAATGAGATGTAAATGAAAACTGATTGGTTTCCTAAGTCTACACACACAACTACCCATTCAACAACAGAATCACTTATACATGAAGTCATTAATTAATAGAACACTATCAAATGCACTTATACACATATATAGACATTGACACATCAGCAGTCATCTTAGTCGGTTATAAAGTCATCCTACTCACTCATGAAAAAAATTAATCACACTTACATTTACTCACACAATTATACACACAACACCTCATTTATTCAAATACATAGTAACTCATAGTTAATATATTAAAAAATCACCATTACAATTATACACTTATTCATATAGTTACTCTCACAATCACTGACTCTTATATATACTAATTTATATACACCAACACTCACATACAATGCCTTTTATTTTTTTTACTTTGTTGAAGATGTACAACTAAAACATATATTCGCTCACCAACACAGAAATAAATTCACTCAGTCACCCAAACAACTGTTTCCACATGCACTCTTAAACCTATACACCTAGTCAATCAACAATTCACACATCTATGCTTAGAGTTACACACACCCCATCCAACCACACACAAACTCAGTGTCCCATACAAATATTCACCCAACTAATCAATAACTAATATACACCCTCATGTAGTTAGTGACCAACTGATGCAGCATGTTATACAACAACAGAGACAGTGATGCACACATTCACATAGTTTAGTTACTAATCCATTTATTAAGTGTGACACTTTTAATTACTAACTTAAACAGTCAGACAGATACTAAATCCTCCATCCAGACAGTTATATATCCACTCAATCTTCATTACAGATTGGTATATATATAATACATATTCAAATTTCAAACTAAACCACATTCACTGGATGATGTCATCAGTGATGTCATTTGATATGTCATCAGTGATGTCACTGACCATGTCATGAATGATGTAATATGTGACATCATCAGCAGTGCATTGCGGGCGCGCGAGTGATAGTTAGCAGAACTAACTATAACGGAGGAATTTCTATGGTTTTGTACGGGTGAAATGTCCAGCTAACTATAACACCCCTGAAACCTATGTTTTTTTCTGTGAATTTTTAAGTTTTTTCAATGCTAATTTCTAACTATAACGTCTCTGAAACCTATGGTTTTTTCGGTGAATATATATACGTGTATATATACGTGTGTGTGTGTGTGTGTATATATGTGTGTGTGTGTGTATATATGTGTGTGTGTATATATGTTTGTGTGTGTATATGTGTGTGTGTATATATGTGTGTGTATATATATATATGTGTGTGTGTATATATATGTGTGTGTGTATATATATATGTGTGTGTGTGTATATGTGTGCATATGTATATATGTGTGTATATATGTATATATATATATATGTGTATATATAGTGTGTATATATATATATGTGTGTGTATATATATGTGTGTATATATATATGTGTGTGTGTATATATATATATTCACTGAAAAAAACATAGGTTTCAGGGGCATTATAGTTAGCTGGGCATTTCCCTCGTACAAAACCCTAGAAATTCCCCCGTTATAGTTAGTTCAGCTAACTATAATTCGCCCCCCCGCAATGCACTGCTGATGACGTCACATATTACATCACTCATGACATGGTCAGTGACATCACTGATGACATCACTGATGACATCTGAAATGACATCACTGATGACGTCATCCATGTGATAAATTAGTGCATCTTCTCACACCCTTTGATATACTCAATCAAATTTTCAGACGTCCATTCTCAAAACCATAGATACTCCAATACCAATAACTACATACCCACTCATTGACTCTTAGATCTACACACACATTCACTCACTCACCTGTACAGTCACCCATACTTACAGTCACTCAGTACAGGACTATCATATGCATTTATACATCTACATAGACACTCACACACCACCAATCATCCACAGAGGTACTCTCACACCTAGTCAGTCATGCAAATAATTAATCACACTCCCATTTACTCACCTATGCAGTTATACACACACAAGTTCACTTACTCATAAAAATAGTACCACATTCTTACGCTCTTATACAATCACTGATACAAGCACACACTCATCCATACAGCCACTCTCACAATCACACACTCTCACATATACCCACTTATATACTCTTACACACATATATACTGCCTTTCACATATGTAGTTACTCACACATATACCACTGAGATATACATTCAATCACTAACACACCCATACATACACTCACCCAACCATACTGTCCATCACAGATACACTCTTAAAACCATGCACCCATAGAATCACCCACTTACACATGTATGCACAGAGTCACACACACCCCACCCACACAAACACTCAGGCACCCATACAGATACTCAGACAACCAATCAATAACCCATAGAGACACTCATATAGCTATTCACAAAATCATGCAGCCGCTTATACACCAACAGACAGACAGATACAGACATTCACACAGTTTAGTCACTAGTCTGCAGTAAGATACATTTAATAACTCACTTATAGAATCAGTCACGCACCTACTAAATCATCCATTCACACACTTATACATCCACTCATTCTTCCATAGGTTTTTCCCTATATATATATATATTAAACATATTTAAAATTTACAGAAACACACTGTTAGACCTGCCAGCCCTTTGGCTGTTCCCTCCTTATTTTTTTCTTCCTTTACCCTCTAATTTTTCTGTCCACTAGTTTTTTTTGGTGTTGATTTAGAGGCTCTGGGTGCCCCATTATCACTAATTGATGGTGTGGCGCAAGGTGCTTCCCTAAAATGGAGGGAGGGAGAAAGCTCCTCCACAAAATGGTGGCCTAAACTGTCACCTCAGAACCTGGGCCATAGGCTGTCATGAGGGGTTCCAGAACCTTCTGGGCCACTCTGGCCAGTCAGGGCCCAGGCTATATATAGAGGTGAGGTGCTTCAGCCATTTTGTAGAAGGTGTGAAGTGAGGTAGTCCGGAGTAAGGCACCTGAGTGGGGAGGTGGGAGCGCAGAAGGGGGGGAAACTGACTGTTCTTAGGGCCTGCTTTTTCCCCCCCTTGGTTGACACTACCCCCTACCTCGTGTCCTAGCCTTGCCTTTAACCTCTGACCTGGGATCACATTAACTGGTTGTGCTTCCCGCCTAGACAGGACCCCTGAGGGGAACTGAGGGAGAGAGTGGCCATCTCCAACCTTGTCCACCGTTTTCCTGACTGTGCCTGGGTTCCCCCTGTCTTGTTCCGCCACTGGCGTGTGGCCTGCCGCCTTCCAACCAACCTGCCCTGAGCCAGGGCGTCGCTGTGAGGGAAAAAGGGGCGCTAGGCGCCGAGCACATCGCCACCCCCGAACTGCAGGCCACCCCTTAATTTGTATCACCATCGCTGGGGCTGCCCACAAAGAATAGCTCACCGCTGCGGCCCGGGGCCGGAAAGGTCACCCTCATGGTCACTGGGGCCCACGAAGAGGACCGGGGCCCCGCCGCTGCCGTCGCAGCCTCAGTAACGCAGCACATCTTGTGAGAGGGCCGCCGGAATTCGAAGAAGACCGCGTTAGGCTTGGAAGCCAGCCTCCCGCATCACGTGACGGGCCCGACTCCCTAAGCCGTAGAGGCCGCGCCCCCGCATGCCGAGCTGACAACGGCAGCCGCGGGTGCGCCTCCAATCCCCCACCAACTCGATGGTATCGCGGTAGGAGGAGGCCCTCGACCCAGAGATCACCGGGAGGCCGGAGAGCCCTCGCCAGGGCCAACGTTGAGCCACAGAGTAAGGTAACCCCCAGGGGGGGGAGGGCGGGAGGCCCGAAGCTCGCCCCTCCCCCGGGGGAAGCCCGTTGTCAAGTCTGCTGAGAGTCCCCTCTACCCTTCGCACCGGGATCCCCAGACCAAGTTGGCGCTGAGACGCGCTGGGGGGAACTGTGCGGAGCCGCACTCAGGGACCGTATGTTCAGCTCTTCTGGGACTAACCCGATAGGGCTGCCACAACTAACCACGAGTAAGGAGCTGATGTGAGGCCAGAGTTCAGGCAACAAAGTACTCCCAGCTCTGAAGCGCTAGGGCTTGGATAGATGCAGCACTATGCTTGAGGCTCCACTGAAGTGCTATATTTAGTGACCTGATTTCAAGCGCATTGTAATGGCTATGTGAAGCGCTATATTTGATGACCTGATTTCAAGTGCATTGTAATGGCTATGTGAAGCGCTATATTTAATGACCTGATTTCAAGCGCATTGTAATGGCTATGTGAAGCGCTATATTTAGTGACCTGATTTCAAGCGCATTGTAATGGCTATGTGAAGCGCTATATTTAATGACCTGATTTCAAGCGCATTGTTATGGCTATGTGAAGCGCTATAGTTAATTACCTGATTTCAAGTGCATTGTAATGGCTATGTGAAGCGCTATATTTAATGACCTGATTTCAAGCGCATTGTAATGGCTACGTGCAGTGCTATGTCTAATGACCTAATTTCAAGTGCAATGAAATTACTATGTGCAGGGCTATGTCTATGACCCTAATGAGATGTAAATGAAAACTGATTGGTTTCCTCTGAAAGAAAAGAAAAACCGGATAAAAAGAAAATTAAAGCTTTTCTAACTCCTTGGTGTAGTGTTGTTCTTAGTGGTGATACACTGGAGTGCCGAGGTGAGTGGGATGCAAGCACGACATGTCCTCTGAAAGAATGAGACCTTTCCACCTGAGCCAAGCTACCATAGGTCTTTAGGTCCAACAAGTTGGTGTTCAGCGGTGGGATCCTGAGCTTGTGCTTGCGTCCACTCATCAGCAATTCAGTGTGCGCCACGCACCCTACACCTGATTTTTGTTTTTGTTTTTATTGGAGTTTCCTCCAGGTTGTCTCCCTGATTGGAATTTTTGAAATTATCTCTGTCCCGTGGTGTGGCTTCCTTTTGAAAGAAGGTTCTTCTTACTTTGAGAGTTCTTTTCCGCAGTGTTTAGGGCCCCATCTGGCAGGATGGAGTTTGAGCTGGGTAGTCTAGAAGAGTACACTGTAACCCAGTTAAAGGAATTCTGTCAGGAGAGGGGGGGTATTTTTCAAGCGGGGAGCAAAGAGAGAGGAGCGCCAGACTAGCTTGAGAGCCTGGGTGATGGCCCACCCTAGCGGGGGATGGGAGGAGGAGGGACCGGGACCGGACACCACGGAAGGGGCAGAGTCACTTCTTCCCACTGAGAGCAGCAATATGGTTGCAGGACTCAGGGCGCCTTCAAGCGCCGGTAGTAGCGCTTCGGGGGGAAGCCTGTCTTCGGCCGACTTAGCCGACAGGAGGGAGGAGAGGCAATTCAGGATGGAATTAGCCCGCTTGGAGAAGGAGAGGGTAGAGCGGAGGTTCCTTCATGAGTTCCATTTAAAAGAATTAGAACTCAAGGCCCTTCAGTTAGGGGACCCCCAGTAGTCCTGTTGGTGGCAGCGTACAGAAAGAAGTTCCCAGGGAACCTAGACCCCACTTACCAAAGGACGTAGTTGCCAGCTACGGTGTTGGGGACGACATCGCCAAGTGGTTGGCTGCCTATGAGGTCTCCTTACGAGCCCATGGGATCCCGGAAGCTCAGTGGGGGGGTGGTCTGTACAGGTACATGCCTCCGGTGGGGAGGGATCCCCTTTTAGCCCTAGAACAACGGGAGCAGACCAATTACCCCACCATGAGGGTCGCCTTGATTGGGAAATTTGGGCTGACCCCTGAGAAGTACAGGCAGAGATTCCGGGGTAGCCAAAAGCTGGCCGCCCAGTATTGGGTGGACTTCCTGTACTACGCAAAAAAAGCTTTGGAGGGCTGGGTGCAGGGCAGTGAGGTAAAGGACTACGAGGGGTTGTATAACCTGTTTTTGAGGGAGCACCTCCTCGAGAAAAGTTTTCCGGAGCTGCGTCAACACCTGGTGGACAGCAAGCTGACTAATCCTAGGAAGCTTGCAGAGGAGGCGGACATCTGGGCTAGTACCCGGGTGTCTCTAAAAGGAACTGGGGGGAATTTCCAAGGGACTGGTCAGGGCGCTCCCCAGAAGAAAGAGGTGGGAGACAAAAAGAAGGAGTTCCCTAAAGGCCCCCAAAAGAGTTAGCAGGGAAAGGGATCAGGATTCCCTCCTAAGGTTGGCCCCCACAAACCCCCTTATCCTGACCGTGGTCAGCAGCCTAGGGTTGTCCGTTGTTATGAGTGTGGCGAGATTGGGCACTATAAGGGGGATACCAAGTGTCCCAAGACACCACACCCTCCCACTGGAGGAAAGACCCCTGGGGTGGTGAGTGCAGTGCTCGGGGAGGAGTTGCCCTTAGATAAGGGAGGTGAGTGGGCAGGGCTAACATTAGTGTCCCTGGGAGATTGCGAGATGGTTCCTAAGACTCATGTGCCCTCGAATACTACCAAGTACAGGCAATGGGTCACCATCAATGCCCAGAGAGTGTAGGCTCTGAGGGACACAGGAGCCAGCATGACTATGGTAAGGAGTCAGCTGGTGTCCCCAGAGCAGGTGATTCCCAACGTAGTCCACCCGGTTGTGATGGCTGACAACCGAGAGGGTCACTATCCGGTGGCTCAGATTCCCTTTGAGTGGGGAGGGGTTGCGGGTCCTCTTCGAGTTGCGGTAAGCCCTGCCATGCCGGTCGACTGTATGTTGGGAAATGACCTTGAACATACGGCCTGGAAGGAGGTCGAGTTCAAGGCTCATATGGAGATGTTGGGGTCGCCTGAGTGGACTTGTGCCAACACGCGGTCCGTGACTGCCCGGAGGGGGAGTTCACAGAGGTTGGAGCCTGGGACACAGGCCCAACCAGCTGCCAAAAAGGGTAAACGGGGACAGGGGAAGCCTGCCCCGGCATCTGCACCTCGTAAGATGGATGTGCAAATGTGGTGGTCCCGGAGTCCACAGAGGGGGATGTGACTTCCCTGGAGGGCTTACCTACCCCTGCAGAATGGCAGGTGGAGGGAGGACCTACCAGGGAGGAGTTTTGTC
The DNA here is from genome assembly GCF_964204655.1 of Triturus cristatus. Taxonomy (NCBI): domain Eukaryota; kingdom Metazoa; phylum Chordata; class Amphibia; order Caudata; family Salamandridae; genus Triturus; species Triturus cristatus. The sequence continues at coordinate 1,022,516,771 of NC_140592.1, forward strand.
GGGCCCAGAAGGAGTGCCCCACCCTTGAGGGCTTACGGCGACAGGCTGAAGCCCAGGCAGCGGGTAACGATTCGGGGAACTTCTACATATATTGGGAAGATGGTCTCCTCTATAGCGAACCCAAAGCTCCGGAGCATGGATCATCCCGGGCCTTGGTGGTTCCCCAGCGTTACCGAGCCTTCCTTTTGGAATTGGCTCACGAGATACCCTTGGTAGGACACTTGGGACCGGACAAGACCTTTGCTCGGCTTGTCCCTCACTTCTATTGGCCTCAGATGAGGATTACGTCCGACACTTTTTGTAGGACGTGTGTCACCTGCCAAGCTAGTGGGAAAACAGGGGTGAAGCTGAAGGCTCCCCTGGAACCACTGCCTGTCGTTGGCATCCCCTTTGAGAGGGTGGGCATCGACATTGTTGGGCCATTGGATCCACCAACGTCTGCCGGTCACAGGTTCATCCTGGTTCTGGTGGATCATGCCACTCGGTACCCAGAGGCTATTCCTCTGAGGACCATTACCGCACCTGCGGTGGCACGGGCCTTGATGGGAATTTTCACCCGGATGGGGTTCCCCAAGGAAGTTGTGTCTGACAGAGGTACCAACTTCATGTCGGCATACATGCGGGCTATGTGGAAGGAGTGTGGAGTCACTTACCGGTTCTCCACCCCTTATCACCCCCAGACCAATGGTCTGGTGGAGAGGTTTAACAAAACCTTGAAGGGCATGATCAGGAGTCTGCCCAAGAGCCTGCGTAGGAAATGGGACGTCCTCCTGCCTTGCTTGCTGTTCTCCTACAGGGAGGTACCGCAGTAGGGAGTGGGCTTCAGCCCCTTCGAGCTGTTGTATGGGCACCCTGTTCGTGGACCCCTCAGCCTGGTGAAGGATGGATGGGAAAATACTCCCAGAAAACTTCCCCCGGATGTGGTGAGCTACATGCTGGCCTTCCGTAGCCAAATGGCTAGGTTGTGGAAGCAAGCTTCCGAAAACCTAGAAGCCAGCCAGACGGTCATGAAGGAATGGTATGACCAAAATGCTCACCCGGTAGAGCTGGAGCCTGGCCAGAAGGTGTGGGTCATAGAGCCTGGAGAGCTTAGCGCCCTCCAGGATCGCTGGTCAGGCCACTTTGAGGTGATTGAGAAGAAGGGCAAGGTCACCTATGTGGTGGATCTTAAGACCCCCAGGCAGCCCCATCAGGTGCTCCATGTCAACCGCCTCAAGCCCCACCAAGAGAGATCAGAGGTCACCTTGATGATGGTGACTGATGGGTCAGAGGAAGAGGAAAGTGAACTTCTCCCTGATCTTTTCGCGTCCCAAGAGAAGGATGGGTCGGTAGAAGGGAGTGATTCTCTCACCATCTCTAACTCCCGAACAGCGGAGAGACTGCCGCCAGGTCCTGGGGCAGTATGCTTCACTGTTCTCACTTATCCCGGGAAGGACTCATCTGTGTACCCATGATGTGGACACAGGAGACAGCCCACCTGTGAAGTCCAAGTCCTACCGCTTGTCGGATAAGGTGAAGGCTAGCATCCATGGTGAAGTCACCAAGATGCTGGAGCTGGGAGTGATTGAACCTTCAAGCAGTCCCTGGTCCAGTCCGGTGGTACTTGTACCTAAAGCTGCCCCGCCGGGCTCTACCCCAGAACTTAGGTTCTGTGTGGATTACAGGGGACTGAACTCTGTGACGAAGACTGATGCTCATCCTATCCCGAGGGCGGATGAGCTCATTGACCAGCTGGGAGCTGCCCAATACCTAAGTACCTTTGACCTTACCTCCGGGTACTGGCAGATCTCCCTAACAGATGGAGCAAAGGAAAGGTCAGCCTTCTCCACACCTGAGGGTCACTACCAGTTCTGCGTGATGCCCTTTGGGCTCAAGAACGCCCCTGCCACTTTTCAGCGGCTGGTGAACCAGGTCCTCTCCGGGATGGAGGCTTTCTCGGCTGCTTACCTGGATGACATCGCTGTCTTCAGCAGCAGTTGGGAGGATCATTTGGGTCACCTTCAGGCTGTCCTTCAGGCCCTGCAGCAGGCAGGTCTGACGATCAAGGCCAGCAAGTGCCAGATCGGGCAGTGGTCGGTAGTGTACCTCGGTCACTTGGTGGGTCGGGGCAAGGTGCAACCCCTCCAGGCCAAGATCGAAACCATCATGGCCTGGGAACCCCCCAAGACTCAGAAGGAGGTCCGAGCCTTTCTGGGCCTCACCGGTTACTACCGACGATTCGTCAAGGGGTATGGTACTATCATGGCTCCCTTGGCTGAGCTTACATCAAAGAAGCACCCACGACGGGTAATCTGGACCGAGGTGTGTCAACGAGCCTTTGACACCTTGAAACAAGCAATGTGTGCAGCACCTGTCCTCAGGGCCCCTGACTTCTCCAACGAGTTCATCGTCCAAACGGATGCGTCGGAGCATGGCATCGGGGCAGTGCTGTCGCAGCTCAATGAAGAGGGTCTGGACCAACCTGTGGTCTTCCTATCTAGGAGACTACTCCCCCGGGAACAGAGGTGGAGTGCGATTGAGAGGGAGGCTTTTGCGGTGGTGTGGGCTCTGAAGAAGTTGCGGCCATACCTGTTTGGCTCGCACTTCCTGGTTCAGACCGACCACCGGCCCTTCAGGTGGCTGATGCAAATGAGGGGCGAGAATCCTAAGTTGTTGAGGTGGTCCATCTCCCTACAGGGAATGGACTTTAGGGTGGAACATCGCCCAGGAGTGGACCATGCCAATGCTGACGCTCTCTCCAGGTATTTCCGCCTTAGTGAAGGGAACTCCCAAGGGATTGGGTAGCTCTCCCCACTTTCAGCTGGGGGGACGCGTGTTAGACCTGCCAGCCTTTGGCTGTTCCCTCCTAATTTTTTTCTTCCTTTACCCTCTAATTTTTCTGTTGATTTAGAGGCTCTGGGTGCCCCATTATCACTAATTGATGGTGTGGCGCAAGGTGCTTCCCTAAAATGGAGGGAGGGAGAAAGCTCCTCCACAAAATGGTGGCCTAAACTGTCAGCTCCGAACCTGGGCCATAGGCTGTCATGAGGGGTTCCAGAACCTTCTGGGCCACTCTGGACAGTCAGGGCCCAGGCTATATATAGAGGTGAGGTGCGTCGGCCATTTTGTAGAAGGTGTGAAGTGAGGTAGTCAGGAGTAAGGCACCTGAGTGGGGAGGTGGGAGCACAGAAGGGGGGAAACTGACTGTTCTTAGGGCCTGCTTGTTCCCCCCCTTGGTTGACACTACCCCCTACCTAGTGACCTAGCCTTGCCTTCAACCTCTGACCTGGGTTCACATTAACTGGTTGTGTTTCCCGTCTAGACAGGACCCCTGAGGGGAACTGAGGGAGAGAGTGGCCATCTCCAACCTTGTCCACCGTTTTCCTGACTGTGCCTGGGTTCCCCCTGGCTTGTTCCACCACTGGCGTGTGGCCTGCCACCTTCCAACCAACCTGCCCAGAGCCAGGGCGTCGCTGTGAGGGAAAAATGGGTGCTAGGCGCCGAGCACATCGCCACCCCCGAACTGCAGGCCACCCCTTAATTTGTATCACCATCGCCGGGGCTGCCCCCAAAGAATAGCTCACCGCTGCGGCCCGGGTCCGGAAAGGTCACCCTCATGGTCACTGGGGGCCGCGAAGAGGACCGGGGCCCCGCCGCAGCCGTCACAGCCTCAGTAACGCAGCACATCTTGTGAGAGGGCCGCCGGAATTCGAAGAAGACCGCGTTAGGCTTGGAAGCCAGCCTCCCGCATCACGTGACGGGTCGGGCCGCCCCCGCCGACTCCTGAAGCCGTAGAGGCCGCGCCCCCGCAGGCCGCGCTGACAACGGCAGCCGCGGGATCGCCTCCGATCCCCCACCAACTCGATGGTATCGCGGAAGGAGGAGGCCCTCGACCCGGAGATCGCCGGGAGGCCGGAGAGCCCTCGCCAGGGCCAACGTTGAGCCACAGAGTAAGGTAACCCCCAGGGGAGGAGGGCGGGAGGCCCGAAGCTCGCCCCTCCCCCGGGGGAAGCCCGTTGTCAAGTCTGCTGAGAGTCCCCTCTACCCTTCGCACCGGGATCCCCAGACCAAGTTTGCGCTGAGACGCGCTGGGGGGAACTGTGCAGAGCCGCGCTCAGGGACCGTATGTTCAGCTCTTCTGGGACTAACCCGATAGGGCTGCCACAACTAACCACGAGTAAGGAGCTGATGTGAGGCCAGAGTTCAGGCAACAAAGTACTCCCAGCTCTGAAGCGCTAGGGCTTGGATAGATGCAGCACTATGCTTGAGGCTCCACTGAAGTGCTATATTTAGTGACCTGATTTCAAGCGCATTGTAATGGCTATGTGAAGCACTATATTTGATAACCTGATTTCAAGTGCATTGTAATGGCTATGTGAAGCGCTATATTTAATGACCTGATTTCAAGTGCATTGTAATGGCTATGTGAAGCGCTATATTTAGTGACCTGATTTCAAGCGCATTGTAATGGCTATGTGAAGCGCTATATTTAATGACCTGATTTCAAGCGCATTGTAATGGCTATGTGAAGCGCTATAGTTAATGACCTGATTTCAAGTGCATTGTAATGGCTATGTGAAGCGCTATATTTAATGACCTGATTTCAAGCGCATTGTAATGGCTACGTGCAGTGCTATATCTAATGACCTGATTTCAAGTGCAATGAAATTACTATGTGCAGGGCTATGTCTATGACCCTAATGAGATGTAAATGAAAACTGATTGGTTTCCTCTGAAAGAAAAGAAAAACCGGATAAAAAGAAAGATAAAGCTTTTCTAACTTTACTAACTCCTTGGTGTAGTGTCGTTCTTGGTGGTGATACACTGGAGTGCTGAGGTGAGTGGGATGCAAGCACGACATGTCCTCTGGAATGAAGCCTTTCCACCTGAGCCAAGCTACCATACGTCTTTAGGTCCAACACACACACTCACTGGATGACGTCATCAGTGATGTCATCAGTGATGTCATTTCAGATATCATCAGTGATGTCATCAGTGATGTCACTGACCATGTCATGAGTGATGTAATATGTGACGTCATCAGCAGTGCATTGCGGGGGCGCGAGTTATAGTTAGCTGAATTAACTATAACGGGGGAATTTCTAGGGTTTTGTACGAGGGAAATGTCCAGCTAACTATAACGCCCCTGAAACCTATGGTTTTTTCAGTGAATTTCTAAGGTTTTTTAAATGCCAATTCCTAACTATAACTCCCCTGAAACCTTTGGTTTTTTCAGTGAATTTCAAAGGTCTTTTAAATGCTAATTCCTAACTATATCAGGCCTGAAACCTATGGTTTTTTCAGTGTATTTCAAAGGTTTTTAAAATGCTAATTCCTAACTATATCAGGCCTGAAACCTATGTTTTTTTCAGTGAATTACAAAGGTTTTGTAAATGACAATTTTTAATGTATTAATTGTTATACTGATTTTTTTGATACTGATTTACTACATTTTTAAAACTATTTACTTTTAGATATTTTTTTTTAATTACATTATAATTACATTTTACATTACAATACAAAATACTACTTTCTCAGAATGAATTACTTTAGTTTAAATACTTGGCAAATAGGCAACAGACTTTTAAGTACAGTAGTTACAGTTGTTGCAATGGCCAACCCAATTTCAAACACAAAGCAACAATGAGCTCAATGTGAATTTCTAGTTAAATGCAATTAGTTACTTTATTGATTACTTTTATAACCACAGGACTGGATCCTAGATTCAGTCCTTGGACATCTCCTGTAAACAGTTGAGTAAAAGCGTTTTGGTTACAGTGGTTATTTTTAAGGAATATTATTGTATTTTAAAAGTTGACACTTGGAAATTTTTTCACATAGAATCACCAATGTTATCCTATGGCAGAAAATTCACTTAGCAGGTAAGTAGTGTTATCGTTACTTTTTCTTACTCAGTGGTGGATCCTGGATCCAGCACTGGCTAACCTCCTGTAAACAGTTGAAAGAATGTGTTTAAGTCATACAGACGATTTTTTAGGAATATTTTTTGTTTGTGAAAATAGACACTTAAAAACTTTTCTGCTGAAAACGACACAATGGATTCCTATGGAAGGATATACAAGTTACTGGTAAGTACGCTTAGAATTACTTTTCAGAGTCAGTGCTGGGCTAAAAGATGCAGCCCAGGGTTCTCTCCTGATTACAGGTGAGTAAATCGGAATTCGTAGTTCGGCTGATTTTAGAGGAATATTTATACGTCTCAAAAATGGACACTTAGAAAATTTTCTGGTGAAAACCACACAATGGATTCCTACGGAAGGAAATACAAGTTACTGGTAAGTACGCTTAAAATTACTTTTCAGGGTCAGTGCTGGGCTAAAAGATGCAGCACGGGGTTCTCTCCTGATTACAGGTGAGTAAATCGGAATTCGTAGTTCGGCTGATTTTAGAGGAATATTTTTAGTTTGTGAAAATAGACACTTAGAAACTTTTCTGCTGAAAACCACACAATGGATTCCTATGGAAGGAAATACAAGTTACTGGTAAGTACGCTTAGAATTACTTTTCAGAGTCAGTGCTGGGCTAAAAGATGCAGCCCAGGGTTCTCTCCTGATTACAGGTGAGTAAATCGGAATTCGTAGTTCGGCTGATTTTAGAGGAATATTTGTACAATGGTGAAGGAAGGGGGCGGGGCCTGAGGTGATATGTGTGCAAACACGCCCTGTGGCGCGTTTTAAGTTGGGGAATTAATTCCTCTTCAATCCTGAGGTCCCCTGGGGGCCAACTAGCCCACCAGGTACCTCCAGTATGCACCAGGGGGCTGCATTGCAGAGAGGTGTTCAGAGGCCACGCCCCTTTTTTACAACACTCTGCAACGCAGCTCCGTGGCGCTTACTGGTGGTATCTGGTGGACTAGTTGGTCCCCAGGGATCCTCAGGATTGAAGAGGAATTAATTCCCCAACTTAAAACGCGCCACAGGGCGTGTTTGCACACATATCACCTCAGGCCCCGCCCCCTACCTTCACCACTGTGCAAACGCGCCCCGTGGGGTGTTTTAAGTTGGGGGATTAAGTCCCCTTGAATCCTGAGGTCCCCTGGCGTCCAACTAGCCCATCAGGTACCTCCAGTATGCGCCAGGGAGCTGCGTTGCAGAGAGGTGTTCAGAGGCCACACCCCTTTTTACAACACTCTGCAACGCAGCTCCATGGCGCTTAGTGGAGGTACCTGGTGGGCTAGTTGTCCCCTAGGGGACTTCTGGATTGAAGAGGAATGAATTCCCCAACTTAAAACGTGCCACAGGGCGTGTTTGCACAATATCACCTCAGGCCCCGCCCCCTACCTTCACCACTGAGCAAACACGCCCCGTGGCGCGTTTTAAGTTGGGAGATTAAGTCCCCTTGAATCCTGAGGTCCCCTGGCGGCCAACTAGCCCACCAGGTACCTCAAGTAAGTGCCACGAGCTGTGTTGCAGAGAGGTGTAAAAAGGGGCGTGGCCTCATTACACCTCTCTGCAACGCAGCCCCCTGGCGCATACTGGAGGTTCCTAGTGGGCTAGTTGGCCCCCAGGGACCCCCAGTATTGAAGGGGAATTTGTTCCCCCTCTGCAAACGCGCCAGCGGGCGCGTTTGCAGAGTGATGAAAGGAGGGGTCGTGGCCGTTTTTTTTTTTTTAAGTAGGGGAGCTGTGTAGCTCCCCTTCTTTTTCTTATTTTTTGGCCCTGGGGACCCCATCCCCCAGAGCCTGCCCCCTATTTCATTTTTTCTATTTTTAAACTGTGGAGGGGGGCCGCGTGGCCCCCCCTCCCGAGGCCTTAATTTGCCCCGGGGTCCCCATCCCCCGGGGCATTGCCCTTTTTTTTTTTTGGAGGGGGGCTGCCTTGCCCCCCTCCTGTAGCCTCTTTTGGCCCCGGGCCGTTTTTAAAAAATGTATTTTGGGGACGGGGCCGGGGCCTGGCCTCCGTTGGGGACCGTGGGGGGGTCCCCAATCCCCCCACGGCCCTGCCGGCTCCCCGCCTCCTGCGGGAGCCGGCATTGCTTTTCCACATGGGGAGCAGCTAACATGCTGCTCCCCATGTGGAAAAGCAATCTGCTTTGCTATTTGGAAGAGAGAGCAGGGAAAAGAGCAGTTTTCCCTGCTCTCTCTTCCAAATAGAAAAGCAGTTTGCAATGGCAGGGTGGGAGCCGCGAGGCTCCCGCCCTGCCATTGCAAACAGCAGTTTCCCGGGGGTGGGCACCCCGGGACACTGCAGGAGCCGGCCCTGGGGGGTGGCGGTCCCCAGGGCCACGACAAGGCTCCAGGAGGGGGGCCACGCGGCCCCCCTCCCACTTAAGTTAAAGCCCCGGGGGTGGCGGTCCCCAGGGCTGCGGGGGGGCCATGAGCCCCCCCACATACATTAAGATAAGCCCCAGGGGGTGGCGGTCCCCGGGGCTGGGGGGCCCCCCATGACTATGAGAAATTGCCCCCGGGACTTGGCCCCCCCGGGGGCTAATTGTAAACGAAGCGCGGGAGCCCGCGCTTCGTTTTTTTTTCCTCAGCGGGATGCGCGGACCCTACGCGCATCCCGCGATTGAAAAAAAAAAATCTTGTTTTATGATGTTTTTTTTGTGGCTTCTTGTGCCTTGGTTCTACCGAGGCACAAGATGGCTGCCAACACTTCCTGATCTGGAGTGTTGACAGCCAATTAGCATTCAGCTTGTGCACGGCAGGGTGCGCGCTGGGTGTGGGGAGGGTCCGCGGATCCTCCTCGGCCATAGATATCACTAACTTTTAACTCTAATTTTCTCAGGAACTACTGAACGGATTTACACCATTTAAGCAAAAGGCACAAGTCTGAACTGAGGACTACCTCTTTGCCAAATTTGGTGTAATTCCGTTCAGCAGTTCGGGCTGAAGCTGCGACAACAGGTCCTATGGGAATTTCAATCAATCAATCATATCACTTGTATAGCGCGCTACTCACCCGGAAGGGTCTCAAGGCGCTTGGGGGAAGGGGGCCGCTACTGCTCGAACAGCCAGGTCTTGAGTTGTCTCCTGAAGGCGAGGTGGTCCTGGGTCAGCCGAAGGTGGATGGGGAGAGGGTTCCATGTCTTGGCCGCCAGGTAGGAGAAGGATCTGCCTCCGGCGGTGGCTCTTCGGATACGTGGTACGGCGGCGAGGGCGAGGCTAGCGGAACGTAGCTGGCGGGTGGGCATGTGGAAGGTCAGGCGGTCGTTGAGGTACTTGGGGCCCAGGTTGTGGAGAGACTTGTGTGCGTGGGTGAGGAGCCTGAACGTGATCCTCTTGTTGACGGGGAGCCAGTGCAGGTTCCTCAGGTGGCCGGAGATGTGGCTGCGTCGAGGGATGTCTAGGATGAGTCGGGCGGAGGCGTTCTGGATGCGTTGTAGTCTTTTCTGTAGCTTGGCTGTGGTTCCGGCATAGAGGGTGTTTCCGTAGTCCAGCCGGCTGGTGACGAGGGCCTGGGTGACCGTCTTCCTGGTTTCGATCGGGATCCATCGGAAGATCTTGCGGAGCATGCGGAGGGTGTGAAAGCATGAAGAGGAGACGGCGTTGACTCGTCTGGTCATGGAGAGGGAGGAGTCCAGGATGAAGCCCAGGTTGCGTGCGTGGTCTGTCGGCTTGGGGGCGGTGCCCAGGGCAGGGGGCCACCAGGAGTCGTCCCAGGCGGAGGGTGATGGTCCAAGGATGAGGACTTCCGTCTTGTCTGAGTTCAGTTTCAAGCGGCTGTTCTTCATCCACTCGGCGACGTCTTTCATCCCTTCGTGGAGGCTGGTTCTGGCGGTGTCGGGGTCTCTGTTGAGGGAGAGGATCAGCTGGGTGTCGTCGGCATAGGAGATGATGTTGAGGTTGTGTTGGCGTGCGATGGCTGCGAGGGGTCTCATGTAGACGTTGAAGAGGGTGGGGCTGAGTGATGAGCCTTGCTTGATGCCGCAGATGACTTCGGTGGACTCGGAACGAAACGGGGGGAGGCGGACTCTCTGAGTTCTTCCAGCTAGGAACGAGATGATCCACTTCAGTGCCTTCTCTTGGATGCCGGTGTTGCTGAGGCGTTGGACTAGGGTGCGGTGGCAGACAGTGTCGAACGCGGCGGAGAGGTCCAGGAGGATGAGTGCCGCTGTTTCTCCGTTGTCGAGAAGGGCTCGGATGTCGTCGGTGGCTGCGATGAGGGCGGTCTCGTTGCTGTGGTTGGCTCTGAAACCAGACTGCGAGGGGTCGAGGGATCCATTCGTCTCGAGGAAGGCGGCAAGCTGTCTGATGCCGATCTTCTCGATGACTTTGGCAGGAAAAGGGAGGAGCGAGATGGGGCGGAAGTTCTTGAGGTCAGTGGGGTCCGCTGTTGGTTTCTTCAGTAGGGCGCTTAGCTCGGCATGCTTCCAGCTCTCCAAGAAGGTGGCGGTGTCGAAGGAGGTGTTGATGACGTCTCGGAGTTGGGGTGCGATGGTGGAGTCGGCCTTGTTGAAGATGTGGTGGGGGCAGGGGTCAGTCGGAGATCCGGAGTGGATGGTGTTCATCGTGCGGGCTGTATCTTCGGTGGTCACAGCGGTCCAGGTGCGGAGGGTGGCAGTGGGGTGCGTTGGTTCGACGGTAGGGTGCGAGGATGGTGTGTCGAAGCTGTTGTGGATGTCGGCAATCTTGCGGTGGAAGAACGAGGCGAGGGAGTCGCAGAGATCTTGTGAAGGGGTGATGTAGTTGTTGCCGGTGCTTGGGTTGGAGAACTCCTTGACGATGCTGAAGAGTTCCTTGCTGTCGTGGGCGTTGTTGTCCAGTCGATCCTTCAGTGATTTCTTCTTGGTGGTGCAGATGAGCTGGTGGTGCTTGCGGGTTGCGTGTTTGTGGGCGGTCATGTTGTCAGTGGTCCGGTCAAGGAGCCAGGCTTTCTCGAGGGTGCGGCAGGTCTTCTTGGAGTCCTTGAGTTCTTCGGTGAACCAGGGGGCCTTCTTGCTTCTGGGTTTGCTGGGGGGGTTCTTCAGTGGTGCGAGGTCGTCGGCGCAGGCGGTCAGCCATTCCGTGAAGTTGCGGGCTGCTTCGTTGGGGTCCGGTGTGCTGGCAGGTGGGTTCTGGCTGAGGTAGGCGGTGAGCTGGTCGGCGGTGATCTTGCTCCAGCTCCTGTGAGGAACCTGTTGCGGGTGGTGGTTTTTCTGAAGCTGAAGTGGACGCAGCTGTGGTCGGTCCAGTGAAGTTCGGTGGAGTGGCTGAAGGTGATGTGCTTGCTGGATGAGAAGACGGGGTCAAGCGTGTGGCCGGCGTAGTGGGTGGGGGTGTTGACCAGTTGCTTGAGTCCGAGGTTGCCGAGGTTGTCCAGCAGGGTGATGGTGTTGCGGTCCTTGTTGTTCTCCAGGTGGAAGTTGAGGTCCCCTAGGAGGATGTAGTCGGCGGAGCGGAGGGCGTGTGGGCTGATGAAGTCCGTGATGTCTTCGCTGAATTGTGTGCGTGGTCCCGGGGGTCTGTAGATGAGGGTTCCTCTGAGGGTCGTCTTTGGGTCGGTGAGGATCTGGAAGTGGAGGTGTTCGGCGGCGGTGTGGGTGTCGTCGTCGGCGTCGTTCGTGATGCGGATGGTGTTCTTGTGGACGATGGCGATGCCTCCTCCGGTCTGGTTGACGCAGTCCTTCCTGATGATCTTGTATCCATCTGGGATGGCGATGGCGATGTCGGGGGCTGAGGAGGCGTTCATCCATGTTTCAGTGAGGAAGGCGATGTCTGGTGATGTTGTTTCGAGGAGGTTCCAGAGTTCGACGGCGTGTCTGTGGACGGAGCGGGTGTTGAGCAGGATGCATTTGAGGTCGCTGCTGGGATTTGGCTTGGCGGGCGCGGTACATGTTCGGAGGCAGGTAACTTGCAGGTTGTGCAGGTGAAGGGTCCGTGGAAGCGTTTCGGGGCGGCCCGGCAGCAGGCGGGGTTCTGGCCGGCATTGAGTGCGTTGAGGGCGGTGGCGTCGTAGGTCTGTCGGGTCGTCTTGCGTCGGTGGGGACCAGGGGTTCTGGCGCTGGGCGCGGTCCAGGCACGGACGGGCGCAGACGGGCTTGCCTTTGGCGCGCCTTCGGCGCACCCGCTGCGCGTGACCGCTGCGCGTACGTGCGGTCGCCATTTATGGCGAAGTGGGAGGGAGGAGCAGCTGGGAGGCGGGAGCGCACAAAACAAAAGGGGGTGTGGCCGCTTGGACGGCGGCGGGGAGCGGGGCGGGCACAGGGGGACACAACAGCAAAGAAGCCTGGCAGTGGCACAATACAGAAAGGAAATAAAAGCAGTTAAAGGAGGAAATAAACAATGTTACACAGGGAATTCACACAAATAGTACAACACACGCTCGAGAAATGCTGCGGAGGGTCTGGGAGCAGAGAGGCAGTCCCAACAAGGCTGCGGGCAGCAGAGGGCGAGAGGCACACACGCAGCTGGTGGCCGTGTGGCGCGGGGGTGTCCTGGGACAGGTCACACTCACCTGCGCCGCGCGGTCGCCATTTATGGCCAAGTGGGAGGGAGGGAGGAGCAGCTTGGAGGCGGGAGCGGGGAGGGCACAAAACAAAAGAGGGCGAGGGGCACACACGCAGCTGGTGGCCGTGCATGGGGAAAATGCGTTTTGGGACCCCCCTTTTTTCTCGGCACCCGCTTGACGAATCACCGCGAAATTTAAAGGTAGGAGCGGAGCGGAGCTGGCCAAAAGTTTGGAACATTTCGTGAAGATTCGTCAATCGGCGCCAGACTTATTGGGAATAGAATGTTGCGGATTTTCTATGGAAAATAGGTCCTAACATTAACTATCTACTGGCGACCGCCAGTAGATAATATATAGTTATATTTTCGGAGTGGCCAAATGGGGGGGGAAAGGTAATTAGGGAGGGTACCGCGGGGAGGGAGACCTGGAGCGAGGCAGCAGGCAAATGAAATCCTTCTACGATATTGATGGTAATGACTTGTCCTCTAATTTGTATTCATACCCTTGTCCTTAAATGTAAATAAAATGTTAGCCTTGAATACTCTCAATGTAGCTATTAATCCACTGTAGCTTTCAGTTTTGAGGGTTAAAGTCTCAAAGTCAGTACACTGTCTTTTATTAAATAAAAAGGTTAGTTAACTTAGATGATAAATGTCTTTGGAGATTATATCTCTCTTCAACAACTTGCAAAAATACTTATTCGCTGGGTTTTTGTAAACAGATAATTTTCTGTTAAACCTTCAAAGGCTGTGAAAATTATCACCTTCAGAATGTGCTTAAAACATTCTATCTCTTGAAATGTCTTTAACCTTAACTAAACACTGTTGAACTAAAACCTTCAAAAACTGTGAAAATGATCACATTCGGAATGTACTTAAAACATTGTTTCTCTCGAAATGTCTATAACCTTAATTAAGCACTGTTGCACTATTGCAGAGAAAATATCTGGAAATCAAACTGCTTAATTACTTTCACAATCTTCCATGAACCAAAACTTGCTGCTCATTATTTACGAGTGAGCCAGGTCTTTTCCTTAAATAAGCAAATGCTGGAAAAATACATTGAAGGCAAATCTCCTACCTGAATCCTGGAGCTTAGATAGATCAAACCTGCAATTTTCAGAGACACCGCAATTAACTCTTCACTGCAGGAAGGAAAGAACCAGAGCGTAGGGAAAACAGCTGCTGTCCCAAATCAATGCACCATCCTCGGGGAAGTTTCTCAATAACAAGCACATTTTCACAACTGCAGTCTTCTTTTATAGGCTAAGACCACACCCAACAGGGCGGGGATTCTTCAGGATTCCACTGGAACTTTCCAGAATACTCTTCTGGAACTTTCCAGAATATACACATAAAAACGAAGAGATTAAGAAGACAAAAATAATACCCTATGCTACAAATCTACTTGCATGTGCAAGATATACTTAACCTGTTACATACAGGAAACAATTTGCAAGGCATCATTTGTTTGAAGAAATAATCATACAATCTTTAACATATCCGTTATGTGTAATGCATGCCAAGGAATCCATGCACATAGTATAAAGCACGGAGGTGATGAACCATGACAGCAGCCAAGTGAGCAGTTACTATTGGATATGTGTCCAACGAAAATTGAGGCCTACGCAACCATAGTGCATACCTGCAACAGTACAGTGAGACTAAAGAAAGGTGAAGTCGCACATCTGTGGATGCAGTCACAGTGAAGGTCCTGTCTCTTGAGGTGATGAGTTGCTAAGTCGATGGGGAGGGGAGAGTGTAAGCTCAATAGCTGGGTGTGTCTGTTGGCGTGGATATAAACTTCACCCCAACATCTGGGCTTGTGATAATGAGAACCTTGTTGCTGGGCTCTGAAAATCCATAATCTGGACAACCTTAGGTGTGGATCTGAAAGAGCCACTGTTATGTAAACCAGGTGAACCATAGCATTTAGAATGCTGGGGACAAACGGTAGAGAAGGCAGTAGGTGGAAGATAACCCTCTGCTGTTTAGTGTTATTGTGAATGGAATATGGACATTTATAGAAATAGATGAGTGCATGTACCACAACCCCGCACAACTGTAATCTCCGGCCTGTATATGCACAAGACCACGCATGCGCATGAAAAGAGACCAAGGTGCATGTACCAGGCAATCGTTAGAAATAGTTTCTCAAACACAAAGGGGTGTAAAACAACATGAAATTCCATGTATCCATCAGCCACCAAACAAACCTGATTGACATAAGGAGGTAGGATGTTGAGGTCAATAAAGCACTGAGTGATAAAGCGGATGGCCTTAAACAATAGTCTTTACATCATCTTGGAAGAAATATCAATAATTTGTCAGAGACCCTCAGAGTCTGAAAAGAGTCCTGAACTTGGACATGGTGTGACGGAAAGAAAGTAACACGATAAACAGTGGTTACAATTTAAGAGAAGGAGGACTAGCAGTCCCCGACTTTGAATCGTATTACCTTGCAGGACAGCTACAGTGGTTCACACAATGGCTGGCGGGGCGACAGACGCAGGGAAGAGTGATGGCTCCATTTGAGCCTGATCCAGACGTGCTCTTACGGGTGCTACTAAAAGTTGGCGGGACATCAAAGGGGCACAGGTCAGCTTCAGGTAATGCTACACTGCTGGGGGAGATGTCTCCAGCCGGGTCCCTTACTCACCGGACCTCCCTCTGGCAATGGTACGTATTCTGCCACACAGGGACAGTAGAGGGGCTTAGAGGACTGCATACAGGCAGGAGCGACTAAAATGGGGGACCTGTACAGGGAGGGGGAGCTCCATTTGAGGAGTTTAAGGCAGAATGGGACCTTCCCCAAGGCCATTTTCTACTCCATGGAGCGGTAATGGCGGCCATCAGACGGCATTTGGGGACGGGCACCTCAGAACCCAAACACCACTCTACTTGTCGGTATATTAGCACTGTGGGAGGGAAAATCAAGGCGGTCACATGCCTCTATAGAGCGCTTGGTAATGACACCGTACAACCATTGACTACTTTGAGGGAACGCTGGACATCGGACCAGGATACCTCTATGGAGGATAAGTACTGGGACAGCACCCTAGCCAGAAACCCCAAGGTTTCGAGAAACGCCCGATTTAGTTTAATCAATTTCTATGTCCTTCATCAGGCATATCTCACCCCTGAGCACATTAACAGATACTTCCACAGGGAGGATGCGGGTGCCCGCGTTGCATGGAACTCGGTACGGGAATGCTGCACATGATTTGGGCTTGCCCAACATTACACAGTTATTCGCAAGAGGTCACGACAGAAGTGGCGAAAATAACTGAAAGAGGGATTTCCTGCGCGCCGGCTCATTGCCTCCTCTATTTATTCCCCCACACTTCTAAAACAAGGGTCACTGACAGGTTCCAGGGCCAGGCTTTTATGCTAGCCAAGTGGGAAATAACGAGGTGTTGGAAGGCGCCCGGGGTGTCCCGGATCGAGATATGGAAAAAAGAACTAGAAAAATGGTCGAGCTGCGACAGTAGAGTCCTACTTAGGAATGCCTATAGAGGGACATGCACAGTTGAAAGAGCCAGAGCCTGGGAAGTGCTGGTAGATGACATGAGAGACCTGGGCCTGACTCTGGTGTATCTTCGCTACTGACAAAATCCCCTTTGGGGAGCACAACACTTCAGGATTCTGTGGCGGGAGGACACTTAGCTGAGAGAAGAAGGGGTGACCAATGGCATCCAAGGGTGAGAAGGAATGAGCCAGAGGATGTTCGAAGGGAGGGCAGGGCCTTGCCCACTCACACTATTAGAACCCAGATGCGACCTGCAGAGGGTAATGGGAGGGGGAAGTTGAAATGGGGAAGTTAGACTAGAAGTAACTAAGTTAGACTATCCTGCAACATGTAAAAGACAATTATTCAATGGCTTATTGGGAAATTACAACTGTATTGTATGCTGACTGTAGGTTGCTTGAATAAAATGCAATAAAATGTGTTAAAAAAAAACACGAATGCTTGTGTGAAGTGCTCTTTCCAAATTAAAAAATAGTTCCTCCAAAGAAAAGGACCGTAAAATGATCACGGACTGATATAAAATGCTTTGTCCACTAGCCGATTCACGCCGTTCAGCAGGCCAGCGGAGGTGGGAGGGTGAGTTGGGAAGGGCCCTGACGGATCAGGAATGGCTTGCCGTCATCTACACGGCTAACCATACTGCCAGGAACACCGCCGGTAGGGAAACAGGGGTGAAAGTTGCGACTTATTCGTATTTGACACCGGTACGCCTCAACAGGGGCAACCCCGACCGTAGCCCCACCTGCTGGCGGGGGGGCGATGTGGAGGGCACACTGACACATCTCTTGTGGGACTGCAGGGAGGTGACGGACTTCTGGACAGCAGTACTGGACGATATTGACAAACATTTTGCCACTGCCATTCCCCGCTTTCCTGCCTACACGCTGTTTGGGGTTGCCAAACGCAATCACATTTCCGTTGAAATCCCTCAGGGGGCGGCAGATGGGATTGGCCATGGGGGCGGCGGTCCAGCACATCATATCACTCTGGGGGTCTCGGACGCGGCCCTCCCACTCTGGCTGGCTGCACAAGCTTTGGTACACGATAGGTATGGAACACATTCATGCCACGCTCACGCAGTCCATGACTTCCTTTGCCAAGGTTTGGCAGCCAATTCTGTCACTTTTATCGACAGAATTTAATGAAATCACCTGCCCGAGATATCTACGCCTCCTGCGCCTCACTGACCCTTCGTCTTCATATGATGCGCCTAGGACCTCAACGTTTGGCGACTTCCGCGATTAAAGACTTATGGGAACGCTTCAGGCACACCGGTTTGGGGGGGTGGGGGTGGGTTCCACGGTGGGGGGTTGTTTTTATTCTTGCTTGAGTATTGACTAAATTAATACGCGCCCAGGTGGCGTGAGCCCTGGCCTTCTTCGCTCCATTGAACACTTGCTAGCCCATAGAACTTTGGTATGTTTGTCTCTTTTTGCTATCTCGGGTTTGTCTCACCGGTGCCGGGCTAGTTCCCGATTCTATTCTGTTGGCGCCACCTGGGGGATACTTGCATGTTGTTTTGTATTTTGCTTACCTGCCAAAATCAATAAAACAAAGTTAATAAAAAAAATAGTTACTGAGCCGCTGACTGACTAAAATAAGACAGGTGGAAGGCTACAAGTAATGGGGAGATGCTACATGGGGGTGAACAACCAACGAAAAGGAGGGACAAATATGAAAGATTAACCACTTGAAAACAAGGATTTTTAAAGGACAGTAAAATAAATAAATGATAAGCAATGGGTAGGCTGTAAGCCCACAAAGTATATACAACATGTCTCGAAGAGACAGAGCAAGCGCTGTCTAGGCTCAAAGTTGTCAGAACACCTCTAAACACATAATATTGCTATATTTGACTGCTAAACAGACAGTTACTTTGCAGTTGAAAGGGCCTTGATTTTAATAGTGCAGCAGGTGCAATGGTACTGGGGCCAAAGACTCTAGGAACCCCACTAAACCCAGATTATTGCTAAATGTTTTAACTAAACAGGCAGTCACAAGTGCAGTTACCTTGCAAACAACAAGGTCATGGTGCAGTGACACCAGGACCAAAAGCTCTAGGCACCCCACAAAACACTTACAAATGCTGTATCTTACTACTGACCAGGCAGTCATAAGTGCAGGGACCTTGCAGACAACAGGGTCATGATTTGAATGGTGCAGCAGGTGCAGTAGCACCAGGCCCAAAAGTTGCCAGATTTCCTCTAAACACCTAATATTTCTATATTTTACTGCTATACAAGCAGTCACAATTGCAGTTACTTTGCAGTTAAAATGGGCCTGGTTTTAGATGGTGCAGCAGGTGCAGTGGCACCGGGGCCAAAATTTGTCATAACTCCACCAAACCCCAAATATTGCCATATTTTACTTCTAAACAGGCAGTCAAAAGTTCAGTTATCTTGTAGGCAACTGTTTCATTATTTGAATGGTGCAGCAGGTGCAGTGGCAATGGGTCCCAAAGTTGTCAGAACTCCTCTAAACACCTAATATTACTATATTTTACAACTAAACAGGCCGTCATAAGTGCAGTTATCTATCAAGCATTACGGTCATGATTACAATAGTGCAACAGGTGCAGTGGCACAGGGACCAAAATCTCCAGGCACCCCACTTAACACCAAATAATGATATATGTTATTCCTAAACAGGCAACCACAAGTGCAGTTACCTTGATGACAACAGGGTCATGATTTGAATGGTGCAACAGGTGCTGTGCCACCAGGCCCAAAAGTTGTCAGAACGCCTCTAAACACCTAATATTGCGATATTCTACTACTAAACAGGCAGTCACAATTGCAGTTCCCATGCAATTGAAAGGGGCTTGATTTAAATGGTGCAGTGTCACCTGGGGCTAAAAGTTGTCATTATTCCACTAAACACCAAATATTGATATAATATACTACTAAACAGACAGTTACACGTGCAGTTATCTTGCAGGCAACTGTTTCATTATTTGAATGACGCAGCAGGTGCAGTGGCACCTGGTTAAAAAGTTGTCTGAACTCCTCTGAACACCTAATATTGCTATATTTTACAACTAAACAGGCAGTCATAAGTGCAGTTATCCAGCAAGCACGAGGGTCATGGTTTCAATAGGGCAACTGGTGCAGTGGTACCGGGATCAAAAGCTCCATGCACCCAACTAAACAACAAATATTGCTATATGTTATTCATAAACAAGCTACCACAGGTGCAGTTACCTCGCAGACATCAGGGTCATGATTTGAAAGGTGCTGCAGGCAGGCCCAAAAGTTGTCAGAACTCCTCTAAACACACAATGTTGCTATATTTGACTACAGAACAGGCAGTTACAATTGCAGTTACGTTGCAGCAGTGGTTGTCAAACGTTTTTATCTCGTCCCCGTCCCCCTGTGTAAACAAAAAAATCTTGAGGTCCCCCTCAGAATTTTTCACAAATATTCATTTCAATTGGCAATGTTTTATTATGTTGAGACTTATTTAAACAGTGCAGTTAAGTTGTGTTACCCTTTTAAAAATGCAATTAAATACATGATTGCAAAACATACAATTTTGGTCAGCCAGGCTTAAAGTGTAAAAATATCCATAGTGTAATTATCAGACACGGTGAGGGGGTTTTGAGGAATAGTTGGAGTCTCTCCCCTTTTTACACGTACTCCCAGCTAGGATATAAATGGCAAAACATGTTAGTGATGGCTCATTACAGAGTGGCTTACTGCCGCTCAATTTTTTCCACTTAAAACACAGCAGTGTTATTAGCATAGTGCTTCTTTTGGCCAGAGTCTAGCTCGTTCCCCCCCCCCCACTCCCACACCCCATGGGATATCTATAAGCCCTCCTAGCCCCCCCACCCCACCCCCCAGTTTGAAGACCCCTGCCTAGCAGTGAAAAGGGACTTGATTTGAATTGTGCAGCAGGTGTAGTGGCTCTGAGGCCAAAAGCTCTATGGACCCCACTAAACCCAGATTATTGCAAAATGTTACTACTAAACAAGAAAGTCGTGTGCATTTTTCTAGCAGGCAATAGGGTCATGATTTGAATGGTGCAGCAGGTGCAGTAGCACCAGGACCAAAAGCTTTAGACACTCCACTGAACACCTAATATTGCAATATTTTACTACTAAACAGACAGTCACAAGTGCAGTGACCTTGCAGACAACAGGGTCATGATTTGAATGGTGCAGCAGGTGCAGTAGCACCAGGCCCAACATTTGCCAGATTTCCTCTAAACACCTAACATTTCTATATTTTACTACTATACAAGCAGTCACAATTGCAGTTACCTTGCAGTTAAAAGGGGCTTGATGTAGATGCTGCAGTGGCACCAGGGCCAAAAGTTGTGATAACTCCACTAAACACCAAATATTACCATATTTTACTACTAAACAGGCAGTCAGAAGTTCAGTTATCTTGTAGGCAACAGTTTCATTATTTGAATGGTGCAGCAGGTGCAGTGGCAATGGGTCCAAAAATTGTCAGAACTCCTCTAAACACCTAATATTACTATATTTTACAACTAAACAGCCAGTCAAAAGTGCAGTTATCTATCAAGCAGTAGGGTCATGATTACAATAGTGCAACAGGTGCAGTGGCACAGGGACCAAAAGCTCCAGGCACCCCACTTAACACCAAATATTGATATATGTTATTCCTAAACAAGTGCAGTTACCTTCATGACAACAGGGTCGTGATTTGAATGGTGCAACAGGTGTTGTACCACCAGGCCCAAACGTTGTCAGAACGCCTCTAAACACCTAATATTGTGAAATTTTACTACTAAACAGGCAGTCACAATTGCAGTTACCTTGCAATTGAATGGGGCTTGATTTAAATGGTGCTGCAGTGTCACCTGGGGCCAAACGTTGTCATAACTCCACTAAACACCAAATATTGCTATATTTTACTACTAAACAGGCAGTTACAAGTGCAGTTATCTTGCAGGCAACTGTTTCATTATTTGAACGGCACAGCAGGTGCAGTTGAGGAAATTCGATTTTCGATCGTGATCGAATCAACCCGTCATTTTGTGCTCCGCCGCCATTTTGTATTGCCTTCACTCAGGCAGCACGGCGAACAAAGTCTATTCTGCTTTTTCTGCAGCTTCGTGTCGAAATAACCCTTCTGCCTCTATTTGCAAAGCTGGTGTTAGGACTGGCCGAGTACACTAATCCCTGTCTGGTCTTTCTAATCCCCGTCTCAACTATTTGTTGGTTCACACTATTCTTTTCTGACTTTATCTTATCGTCTGGCCTTCACTGTCCTCTGCTAGCATTCTCTCGTTTCACAACTGTCCTCCAACACACACAAACGTATCTCGCCACCTGCAAGTTAGTTGCGGATCTGTTAATGAATTAGTTCGAGGGAGGGGTGACAAACACAGTTGAAGGAAAGGCTTCTTCGAGTCATTTGATACTTTGTTTTCAAACCTTTCCTATTGGTGCTGTCCTGTTTTCCACCTTTTCTTATTGGCTCTTTCCTATATGTTCTGGGTGTGTATTTGGTTAATGTATATTTCACCTATGCGGTATATAAGATTGAGCGCCACGGAGTTAAGTGGCAGTCTCCTGAGAACCTACCTTGTGTACTTCTGGGATAACTGTACTAGCTGCAGCTAATAAATCCGATCTTCTAAAGTCAAGGACTTTCGAACATTTTAGGAAATATACTGCTACAGGCACACGAAGTAGTGTCTTGTGAACGGGAGTTTGTTAAAATTTCCCGTTTTCTTTTGTTTGCTATCCCTTGTTTTTTCTGCTTGTCTTAGAGTCCGGAGGAACACCTTTTTAAACCATTCGCAATGTTTGGAGGCTAATTTTGATTTCTATAATCTAATTCTCAAAATGGAGCGCCAACCTCTGCGCGCATTGCTTTTTCCTAATTTTCGGACAATCATCTGTTTTTCTGTTTTTAGATCGAACATAACGTATCCCTAGATTACCACTGAATCATGGGGTAGTTAATGCTCAGACCTTTACCATTTTGCCATCCATTTATTTTACATTACATGGGCTAATTTTCCTTGCTTTTGAGCTATGCTTAAAGAGGAGTCGTTTTTCAGGTATGACAATCAGCGACCTGTTTTTCTTTCTCCTCACTTTTAAACCAGAGCGGGGCCCCTTTCCCTGAGTCGAGACCAGGTTGAGGTGAGGGCAGCACCCAATTCTTATGGGTAAGTGCAATTTGATTTATTTAATTAAATGCTTCACAGCATTATTATATGCGTATTTGAGTGTCATTAAAAAGTGGTGACCCCTGGCTGAGTTATTTCTACACACTAGGTTGTTTGTATTTCTCAAACTGCTTTTTTTGTCCCCAGGTACCCGGTTTGATATCTTCTGAACTGACCGGTGCGGTAGGACTATTTTATTCACAAAAACCCTTTTTCTTCTTTTTTCACGTTTTCACTGAACCACAGCAGTATCATAGGTCCTGATGAAAGCCCCGATACTTTTGATCAGAAATGGGCAGAAACATGTCGACCACATTGCTATGGATATTAGCATAATGACAACTTATTTGTGCTAGATTGCCATATTGCTTTTTAAACATGACAGGGGTCCTCTACCAAATAAAGTACATTTGAGCACCCTTAGCCATTTTTAGTTACACGTTTATCATTTAATACTGCTGACCTTAGGATCTCCTTCACTGATCTATGGGTATAACGTTATCCCTGATAACATCATTAAGAGATCTGACAATAACCCTCTTTTGCTGCATCTTCTTTGTACGTTACCAGATCGTTATTCCAAGAACTGGTTCGTCGTATTGAAGTGCACAGACCCAAATGATGAAAAAACTCACCACCCTAAGTGATTGATGGGTCCTGTTTCCAGAAGGGTTCTCTCTTAGAGAGTTGTCAGATTTGGGGTAGAAATACTCTGGCCTGCTAGTTGTTGATTTTGACTCAGCCTTAGACCCGGGTTGTTACAGTGTTTATTATAAGATTGTGCGCCACGGAGTTAAGTGGCAGTCTCCTGAGAACCTACCTTGTGTACTTCTGGGATAACTGTACTAGCTGCAGCTAATAAATCCGATCTTCTAACGCCTAACGGAGTGTCCCGTGTCTCTGTGTAGCTGAGCAGGAGAACCCAGGAGATTAAGGCGTACCCTGCGCCGCCAGGCCCAAAAGGTTCTGGTTCTTCAACTGGCGCCCAACGTGGGGCAGCTTCAGTGGTACCGGTTCTGCCTGAAGGTTGTGAGGAACCCCGCAAGAAAATTCCGGAGGATTCGCGAGCCACGTCAAGCGACCCCTGTATGTCGAAAGTGGTCCGAAGGTCTTTTGCAGCGCGGCTACTCCTTCCTGACGGCTACTGACGACTGCTGCCCTGACTGCCGCCCTGCCTTGGCCCTTCCTTTGGTGATGTATGGTAAGGCGAGACGATAGACGGGCCTCTGTTGGTATAAGAAGACGTCCTTAGTTAAGTATTTGGTGGGTCGCGCCCACAATTTTTGTCCTTAGTACCTCTGGTTCTTAGATTCGACTATTGCAATAGCCGAAGCCGAGGGTAAGTGCATTTGTGCTGCGTAAACTGAGTTTTACCCCCTTGAAGTTTGTGAACAGTGAGGTGAAATCACGAGATGCCTGGTCTGACTAAGTTTGGAAAACTTTGTTGCTTTGGTTGTAATAGGGATTCCCGGCTTGAGGACTCTTGTCCGATTCCTTCGGTCGGAACTCCCACATATGAGCTCTATTCAAAACATGGTGTTGGCCCCATTGCCTTTAACGAGGCATGGACCCGATACACGAAGAAAGATGGTGTTCTAAAATGGCCAGAAAATGGTAGCTTTGAGCCTGATGTGTTAGACAATTTAAAAGCAGTCTTATTCAAAAGAAAAGCCTGGCCGGCAATGTTTGACTCTTTCCGCCTTTGGCGTAAGGAAGCCAAACAGAGAGAAATTAAGCAAGCAAAACGAGATAGGAAAGCACAGGGTATGACAATTATACAGGCTGCCCAACAATTCAAAGATGATTAAATTAATAATGCGATGGAAGTTTCAGAAAGACAGCATCGTTATGGCGATAGATAAATGTTATCCGGTATTGCCTGTTTCCCCTTCCGATAACAAGAAAGATTTAGAAGAAGATCCCCCTAATGTCCCATTTATTGAGGTTGCCTCCGCCCTATGTACAAGGTACTAATGCACCCCAGTTGTTACAGCCTGTTCGGCTGCTAGCGGTACCTCCGCCTGTTCCGGCTCTTCCGCATTTGCCTCCTCCAGTATTACCGCCTCTGCCAGTTTTGCCTTTAACTTTAACTTCCCTGCCCTCATCTCCTGATCTTCGGTCTCCTTTGCCTTCTGCACCTCCTGCAATTATCGGTTCTCCCTCTGTTAGTTCACCTAATACTTTGTCTCCTATTCTCATGTCTAATTCTCCGCCCATGCGTAAGCGACTCACGGACACTGTCTCTGGTCTTCTATCTCCTTTCTTTGAAACTTTAAATGTGTCTCCGGCTTTTGCTCGAAGACAATCCCGTAGTCAGTTCCCAGATTCTGAAGAACGAGAAAGGTTGAACTCTCTCGCACATAAATGGATCAAAAAGGGTCCCCAATACAATATGCCTGATATTATGCCTATCTTCTCACAATGGAATGCACCCACGCAAAGATATGTCACGCAAAGATATGTTTTCGATGTAATGTGTGATACTCTCATTAAAGAATGGGAGGATGTGAATTTAAATTCAGTTCCACAGGGTCTGTTAGATGTTCAGGCTGACTTTGATAAAGGACTTATTGTGGGTTCCAAAGTTGAAAATGGTGTAAGGACACTTATTTCCTTTAGAAACTTATTATCCTCTCAGACTTTCCTTGATTCTGATCCGTCGGTTAAACTGACACTGAAAAATTATCCCATGAGAGAGGTTCCTCCAGTATGGAAGGAAGAGGTTGCAGCAGTAGGTGCTAATCCAGTTATTCCCGCTCATTTTCAACGTATATGGGTACATGTACCCTGGAAGGGATCTGAAGTTTTGGCCCTTAAACAGACTCTACCGGATCCTCGTAAAAACCCTGCAGGTTATTATAAAGAATTATCACAGACAGTTGATGCTTGCATCATGAACCTAGCTGATATTGATATGTTGATGGGAAATGTAGTTCCACAGACAATATGGGCTAGGATTCGTAATGAGAATCACGCACAGGAATTAGGTGCTAATTGGGATGTTATAACTGCCACAGATAGAGACCAAGTGGGTGGTGCACAGCCTGAGGTTTTGATTTCAGAACTCCCTGGCAGGATTATTACATTAATGAAAACGATGATGCCTGCACTGAGAGTTAATTGGGATAAATTAGCAGCATGCAAACAGAAGAAAGATGAGAGTGTCTCTGATTTCTTCACTCGTTTTGAGGAGACATTTATTGATCACAGTGGTCAAGATATGGCTACAGAGGGTGGTCAGCGATTATTTGTGGACAAATTCGTATTTAATTTGCTTCCCGAGCTGTCACACAAATTGAAAGATTCTGAAAGCTAATGGGCTGTTTCTTCTTCTGCCCAGATATTGGCTACTGCACAATATTATGAAAACAGAGATAAAGAAGAAAAAGAAAAGCAAGAGAAAAAGACGAAAGAACTGAAAACAAAGGTTCTCTTGCAACAAGCTTATCCTCCTCGCTATGTCCAGCCTCAGTTTCAACAGCCTCCGCAGTTTCAGAGGTTGTATCAAAAACCTGAGCCATATATTCCGCGACCTTTGTTAGGACCTAATCAATGTGCCTATTGTAGAGAGGAAGGTCATTTTAAGAATAGTTGTTCGGTTTTATTGCAGCGCAATGGTGCATTATCTGCTCCACGAGGTCGTGCTGGCCTCCAGTCCACAAACAGAGGTAGAGGTCGAGGTATGTCAACTCAAGAACAACGTTCCCTTCCTCCTCCCAATTCTGTGAATTATTTTGATTAACAAAATGTTAGGACTACACAGTATTACAATGAGGATTGTTATGTAGAAGGCGAGAATGAAAGTCTTCATGCTAACTAGGACAGCCATGGACAAAGTAAGGGAGTTGTGTCGGTTCCAGTAGATCAGAATGGACCTTATGTTAACGTCACTACAATGGGTGTTTTAGAGCCATTTCTTCTAGATACTGGGGCGATGAGAAGTTCTATCATTCATTCCAAACTCCCTGGGGCACCTTTGTCTGGCTTAACGAATGTATCTGTAGGATTTTCTGGCGCCCCTGTTCGTAACCGGGTTTCTTGCCCTTTACCTATCTCAATTGGCCCTTATGATTTGGAAGCTCCACTTCTCTTGACGAATGGTTGCGGTGAGAATCTGTTGGGTTTGGACTTGTTGAAAAGGATGCATGCTATGATATATTGTTCTCCTTCTGGTGTATATCTTACTTTAGGACAGAAATTGATTTCTCCAATGTATTTGTCCAAAGATCAGTTTCCACCTGAATTGCTTTCTCTTCCGGCAACGCTTTGGGCCACGGGTCCGAACGATGTGGGTTGTTTTGAGATTCCACCTTATGTTGTCACTCTTAAGCCTAATGTTGAATTGCCACGTATTCCGCAGTATAGAATTTCTAGTGAAGGTGAAAAAGCGCTTTTGGAAATCATTCATGATTTGATTCAGAAGGGTGTGGTTGAGGAAATGAGAGGTAACATATGCAACAGTCCTATTCTTCCTGTTCTTAAACGCACTGATCCTTCTCAGCCTCCTGTATATCGTTTCGTAATTGATCTCCGGGAGGTAAACAAAATTGTTGTACCACAATTTCCAGTAGTCCCAGATATCACTGCTCTGTTGACGATGATACCTTCCACAGCGACTTGGTTTTCTGTTATCGATCTAAAGAATGCCTTCTTTAGTATACCCATTGCTGAAGAGAGTAGGGATATTTTTGGTTTCTCTCTTGGAGGCCGAAGCTTCCGGTTTAAGCGCGCACCTCAGGGCTATTGTGAAAGTCCCTCTATTTACAGTCAAGCTTTAAAATGTCATCTTGATGCTTTTTATTTGCCGTCTGGTGCTGCTTTTATCCAATACATGGATGATTTGTTGATCGCTGCCGATTCAGAAGATATTTGCAAAAAATGTCACTGTTGCATTGTTACGCCATCTGTTTGATCTGAATCATAAGGTTTCACCTTCCAAACTACAATATGTTCGCCGAGAGGTTACCTATTTGGGTCATCTCCTATCAAAGGAGGGACGACGATTAACCCCAGAACGAATTCAGGCGATTGCGCAAATGTCTGTGCCATCCACACAAAGGGAGGTACGTGCATTTCTGGGTATTACTTCTTATTGTAGGCAGTGGATCCCTAACTTCTCTCTGTTGGCCAAGCCTCTGTTGGCACTCACTTTGAAAGATACGCCTCAGCCCCTTCCATGGACTGACGAATGTCAGAAGAGTTTCACTGACTTGCGTACTGCGCTATGTTCTGCTCCTGTATTGGGCACTCCCGATTACAGTAAGCCCTTCACGCTCTACGTTTATGAAAAAGAAGGTTGTGCGTTGTCAGTTTTAACGCAACGATTTGGAGACAAACAGCGGCCATGTGCATATTTTTCGGCTACGTTAGACCCAGTAGCTAAAGCATTGCCTAGTTGTCTCAAAGCAACAGCAGCAGCAGCGATTTCTATTCGACAGTCTGCTGGAGTAGTGCTAGATAACACACTTATTGTTATGGTGCTGCATGCAGTGGATACCTTACTAAACCGAACAAAAACGCAGCATCTTACGAGTGCTCGTTTGTCTGGATATTAGTTGACGCTTTTGGCTAGCCACGTGCACATCAAACAATGTAATACTTTAAATCCAGCTACTTTGTTGCCTCTTCCAGTAGACAAAGATGACCAAGAACAACATGATTGTTTCCTCCGTACCGAGGAAGAGACAAAAGGAAGAATTGACTTGAAAGATACACCGCTAGAAAATCCGGATGGAATTTTATGGGTGGATGGTTCTTGTTTCAAGCTTCCTAATAGAGATGCAGTTTCAGCCTATGCTGTTACTACTTTACATACAGTTGTGGAAACCGCACGTATCAGACACAATTCAGCTCAAGCAGCAGATTTGATAGCTTTGACGAGAGCATGTGTGTTGTCAAAAGGAAAGAGAGTGAACGTGTACACCGACAGCCAATACGCCTTTGGTGTAGCGTTCAATTTTGGACGTCTTTGGAGAGAAAGGGGTTTCTTTACTTCTCATGGCACTAAAATACAACATGGTCAATTAGTGACTGATCTTCTTGAGTCACTTTCTTTGCCTGCCCAAATAGCAATTGTGAAGTGTAGTGCACACAAAAAGATTACAGATGATGTTGGCCGAGGAAATGCATTTGCAGATGAAGTAGCGAAAAAGACAGCGAGAGACGCTACAAGTCGAATGTATGTGATGGGTCCTGCGAATTGGGTTAGAGAGAGAGGAATGTATGAGGATACAGTGGAAAGTGTAAGAGCGATTCAGAAAGAGGCTACAGAGAAAGAGTTGAGTAAGTGGAAAAAAAGTACAGGAATGTTGGATGAGATGGGTTGTTGGGTGGAATTATCTGAACACCAACGTTGGCTGTTACCAGATGCCTATGTACTCCCAGTGGTTACTATGGCACATGGTCCAGCCCATTTAAGTGCGAAAGGTATATGCAAGCTTTTGGCTCCAGTGTGGCAAAATGAAGGAATCCCAAAATGCGCAGACAATGTAGTGAAACATTGTATTATTTGTTTAATGTACAACCCAGGAAAGGGAACCCCAACTCCAGCAGGTCACTTTGCTCCTCCAATGTATCCCTTTGAGGTGTTGCAGATCGATTACATTCACATGGAACGATGCAACAATCTCAAATATGTTCTGGTGGTAGTATGCGCCTTCTCAAGGTGGATAGAAGCATACCCTCTAAAAGACAATACAGCCTTATCCACAGCCAAAATTTTACTGAAAGAATTTTTCCCTAGGTTTGGTTTGCCGCGCATTATCTGGAGTGACAATGGGAGCGAATTTGTTGGCCAAGTCATGCAAAAAGTTTGTGCGCGTCTTGGTATCAAGCAAAAGTTCCATGCGGCAAATCATCCACAGTCAGCGGGTTTAGTGGAATGCTACAACGGCACATTAAAGTTAAAACTAGCGAAAGTTCAGGCTAGTACAGGACTCAATTGGCCCAATGCTTTACCATTGGCTCTTCTGTCCACCAGAACTGCAGTACACTCTCGTTTGGGACTTAGCCCTTACGAAGTGGTTTTTGGACGCCCGGCTAACGTATGGGGAGTCCCTCGCCCTGAGAAATACTCAGACTTACCATATCCAATGTTGATTGACTACTTGCATGACCTTACGACTAAATTGCGTGTTCTCCACCAACAGGTTCAGAGTGCTTTACCGGAGGCTTCCACAGACCCAGTCATTCCATCCGACCAGGTGACTGGGTCTGTATAAAGAATTTCCAAAGGACGAAAAATTTGGAGCCCAGGTGGAGGGAGCCTCGCTTGGTACTTTTGACAACGAGAACAGCAGTCAAAGTCGAAGGAAAGAATAATTGGATTCACGGTGTGCATTGTCAGAAGGTTCCTTTGCCTCTACCCTTCGATCAATGGGTGCGTAGGGGTATTGGTGACTCTGAAAGTGAAAAAGTTCTACGATTCGTACCTTTCAGTGATGCACACCTGAATGGAACATTGTCTGAGAAAGAGGACGACGACATTCTTCAGGAAGCAATACCACCACATTGTCGCTTGAATACAACCAATCTACGAACATTGTTCCGAGACCAAACCGTACCTGATAAAGAACATTATAATTTGAGACCTAGACCAAAGAACACTTAAGATTTTTGTCTCTCTTGTGTAGTATTCTATCCCGGTTGCAGGGTCACGGTAGGAGTCTTGATTGTGACCTGAGTAGTGGCAATAGGCCTGCAGGACTTGCAGTGTCATAGGACGGCAGATAATCATAATTAAGTGATCGAGGAAGATTGCCGTGAGCATCCATTAGAAAGATGGAAACTACACTAGGCAAAAGAGAGAGAAAAGATGAAATGAAGAAAGAATCCTGTAAATTAATGTATAGTCGTTTTAATATAACCTTATGTATTATTATATTATTGTGTATTCTTTTGGCGTTTATAAGTTGGATTATTTATGCTCTGCAGCAAAAAGTTGTCTCTCCTTCTTCCTCTTCGTCTTCTTCTACTGTCTCTCCACATCTTTTTCATACACTTCCTCAACATGAACTCATTAGAAGAACTGAATATTATAACAATTCCTTTGTCCAGTTATTACATCAACACCAGTTAGTGGTCAATACAACTGACTGTTGGGTGTGTGGACTTATGCCACATACCACAGAAAAAGGAATGCCATATCTAGTTCTCCCGTTTTCTTATGAGGGTTCTGCTTGGGCTTATTTTGTCATCTTTTCCAATGCCTACCAAAGCAAATTCAAACGATCCGTTAGTTCATATATTGATGGTCCAGATTTTAGTCATGGCTCATTGATAAAGGGAATGGTAGCTATGGCTAAAATCATGGAAAATAGTAAGATTTCCATTGACGAAAGGAAAGTGTATACAAACTGGAACGTCACCCATTATGTCACTAGCCTTAGTGATAAGGTTAAACAAAGAAAATCTCCACCAATTTGGACTATTCCTTATCAGGGAAATTTCTGTCTGCAAATAAATGATCGGTCTTCTGACACCATACAAAGAAACAACTGTTCCCACACATACGTCTACTCCTCTCAGAACTCGTCTCCTCTAGTGCCGTCTCAGGGCACGTATTTTATCTGCCACAATAGGGCTTACACGTGGTTGCCAACTAGTTTTTCTGGTACCTGCTATATAGCTTTCCTTCTTCCCCCTACATACACCGCTTCTTCAAACTATCATCGAAACAGTTATGGCAGAGGGATTATTGATTCAAAAGACACAACAGGACAAGAGGGAGGAGATTTCCTCAAAAGATTTCTTCCTTTTTGGGGTCCAATGGCCAACAGCAGAAATATAAGGCAACTGGTTCGTGTTGTAGAAACTACAATAGATATCACTGTAGGAGCCTTAAGTAATATCACGGCAGAACTACAGGCGGACCGTCTTATGACCTTACAAAACCGAGTTGCCTTAGATTTTGTTCTTGCGGATCGTGGTGGAGTGTGCAAATTGATCGGGTCAAGTTGCTGTATCTTCATACCTAATGACGCTCCGACAGTATACAAGCTATCTCTAAATTGCATATAATCTCTGAGTCGATTCATCAGGACGAAGGAGATTGGTCCTTTTCGGAGTGGTTTTGGGGACTACTGTCCAAATGGGGTTGGAAAGCGTTGACATTCCTTGGAATAGTTTTGACCATTATATTCTCTTGTTGCCTTTGTATGCACTGTGGTCCCGCCATCTGTGACCTTTGTGCTACTATGTGCATCCCTAAACCCAAATCACATAGAGCAGAGAACATAAGAATGATGTTACAGCAACAGCTCGATGACCTCATGGCCATCGACATTGACTCAGATTAACATGAGTCTATCTTGCCTGAGTTCTGGCAAAAGGAGGGTCTGAGGAAATTCGATTTTCGATCGTGATCAAATCAACCCGCCATTTTGTGCTCCGCCGCCATTTTGTATTGCCTTCACTCAGGCAGCACGGCAAACAAAGTCTATTCTGCTTTTTCTGCAGCTTCGTGTCGAAATAACCCTTCTGCCTCTATTTGCAAAGCTGGTGTTAGGACTGGCCGAGTACACTAATCCCTGTCTGGTCTTTCTAATCCCCGTCTCAACTATTTGTTGGTTCACACTATTCTTTTCTGACTTTATCTTATCGTCTGGCCTTCACTGTCCTCTGCTAGCATTCTCTCGTTTCACAACTGTCCTCCAACACACACAAACGTATCTCGCCACCTGCAAGTTAGTTGCGGATCTGTTAATGAATTAGTTCGAGGGAGGGGTGACAAACACAGTTGAAGGAAAGGCTTCTTCGAGTCATTTGATACTTTGTTTTCAAACCTTTCCTATTGGTGCTGTCCTGTTTTCCAACTTTTCTTATTGGCTCTTTTCTATATGTTCTGGGTGTGTATTTGGTTAATGTATATTTCACCTATGCGGTATATAAGATTGTGCGCCACGGAGTTAAGTGGCAGTCTCCTGAGAACCTACCTTGTGTACTTCTGGGATAACTGTACTAGCTGCAGCTAATAAATCCGATCTTCTAACGCCTAACGGAGTGTCCCGTGTCTCTGTGTAGCTGAGCAGGAGAACCCAGGAGATTAAGGCGTACCCTGCGCCGCCAGGCCCAAAAGGTTCTGGTTCTTCACAGTGGCACCTGGTTAAAAAGTTGTCCGAACTCTTCTAAACACCTAATATTTTACAACTAAACAGGCTTTCATAAGTGCAGTTATCTAGCAAGCACTAGGGTCATGATTTCAATAGTGCAACCGGCGCAGTGGCACTGGGATCAAAAGTTCCATGCACACAACTAAACACCAAATATTGCTATATGTTATTCCTAAACAAGCAACCAAAGATGCAGTTACCTCGCATACAACAGGGTCAGGATTTGAAAGGTGCTGCAGGCAGGCCCAAAAGTTGTCAGAGCTCCTCTAAACACACAATATTGCTATATTTGACTACTGAACAGGCAGTTACAATTGCAGTTACCTTGCAGCAGTGGTCTTCACACGTTTTTATCTCGCCCTCCCCCCCCCCCCCGCCCCTCAGAATTTTTCTCAAACATTCCTTTAAATTGGCAATGTTTTATTATGTAGAGACTTATTTAAACAGTGCAGTTA
Source organism: Triturus cristatus (assembly GCF_964204655.1). Taxonomy (NCBI): domain Eukaryota; kingdom Metazoa; phylum Chordata; class Amphibia; order Caudata; family Salamandridae; genus Triturus; species Triturus cristatus. Next base: position 1,022,549,378 of record NC_140592.1, read on the forward strand.
AGTTTTGTTACCCTTTTAAAAATGCAATCAAATACATGATTGCAAAACATACAATTTTGGTCAGTCAGGCTTAAAGTGTAAAAGTATCCATAGTGTAATTATCAGACATGGGTGAGGGGAGTTTTGAAGAATATTTGGAGTCCCTCCCCTTTTGACATGTACTCCCAGCTAGGATATAAATGGCAAAACGTATTAGTGATGGCTCATTACAGAGTGGTTCCCCCACACCCCCTGGGATATCTATAGGCCCCCCTACCCCCCCCCCCGCCCCCCAGTTTGAAGACCCCTACCTTGCAGTGAAAAGGGACTTGATTTGAATTATGCAGCAGGTGCAGTGCTCTGAGGCCAAAAGCTCTATGGAACCCACTAAACCCAGATTATTGCAAAATGTTACTACTAGACAAGAAAGTCGCGTGCATTTATCTAGCAGGTAATAGGGTCATGATTTGAATGGTGCAGCAGGTGCAGTAGCACCAGGACCAAAAGCTCTAGACACCCCACTGAACACCTAATATTGCTATATTTTACTACTAAACAGGCTGTCACACGTGCAGTTACCTAGCAGACAACAGGGTCATGATTTGAATGGTGCAGAAAGTGCAGTGGCACCGGGCCCACAAGTTGTCAGAACTCCTCTAAACCCTTAATATTGCTATATTTTTCTAATATACAGACAGACACAATTGCAGTTATCTTGCAGTTAAAAGGGGCTTGATTCGAATGGTGCAGCAGGTGCAGTGGCACCGGGACCAAAAGCTCTAGAAACCCCACTAAACGCAGAATATTGCTAAATTTTACTACTAAACAGGCAGACACAAGTGCAGTTATCAAGCAGGCACTAGGGCCATGATTTCAATGGTGCTGCTGGTGTGGTAGCACCGGGGCCAAAAGTTGTCAGAACTCCTTTTAACACCAACTATTGCTATATTTAACTACTAAATAAGCACTTACACGTGCAGTTACCTTGCAGGCACTAGGGTCCTGATTTCAATGGTGCAGCAGGTGCAGTGACACCAAGGCCCAAAGCTCTAGGAACCCCCATAAACACCAAATATTGCAATATTATACTACTAAACAGGCAGACACAAGTGCAGTTACCTTACACGCAATAGGGTCATGATTTAAACGGTGCAGCAGGTGCCGTGGCACTGGGACCAAAAGTTGTCAGGAGGGTACAACTTACCATAAACAAGCATTTGCAATGCAATAGGTCTCGCATTTGCAAAAGTTTGAGCTTTTGGCATTGTAACTGACTATGCCTTTTATTTATGTTTTAAAAACAAAAATAAAAGGCATTATCATTTGCAATGTCAATAGCTAAAACTGTGCAAACCCACATATATTAGCTGGCTAAAACCGGTTAATTCACTGGTGCAATCTCACCTTGATGATGCCAACACCATAATAGCTGGCCTCCTCAAATACTCGGCAGCACCTCTCAGCCATCTTACACTGCTTCACACTTGGTGAAGGGAGCAAAAAACATAGACATCACATCCATTTAAAGAGACCTACACAGGCAGCTACATGAGGCTAGAAATTAATTCAAAATAGTCTGTTCACTCACAAGGCGATCCACCTTAGCTGGCCCTCCTACTCATACCTAAAAAACAAGCTCCACATCACAAGAGGCCAGAGAAACATTAGACAAAAAACACTATTTCATGAAACTGAAGTAAATAAAATATCAAAAGCTCCTTTAACGTTCTCCTATCAAGTCGCAAAACTTATAATAACCTCCTTGAAGAACTGCGATGTAATGGGAACTCCCTAGCCTTCTGCAAGGCTCTAAAACTTCACTATTCATGCTCCATTTGCAACAGGATATTTATTGTACCCATCCCTTGCTACGGGAGCTTCTATTCTTGTTCTATTTTCCTCGCAATTTTGCATCTGCGATGTGAATCTCTGTGCTGTTATCTAGTTCTATGAAATCTGTCTTTGTATGTGAAGTGATGTGCTACCAATGCGGTGAAGTCCTTGCTATATAAGCAGCATGATAAATAAAAAATCTCTGCCACCAGTAATGATCATTACAAGACCTTACCCTCCACAAACGTACCAAAACAAAACACTCACATAAGAGTCTATATTCATGACATGCAAGGACACTACAGCCGAACACTCTTCTGCAGAGTCCTATATTATTTGTACTTACGCATTTATTAGAGATTTCCATTCTGTAATATGCAGTATTACTTCTTAGAGATCAGGCAAAATAAATCTTTCACTACATATAAAGCTTTGGAAAAAGTCTAGATGGACGAAACACATATAGGCGGTCATATTCACTCATAATATCAAGGATTCATTCAGAAAAAAAAGTAAACAGAAAAAAAGACGCTGGTTTTTGTTAAATAACTAAACACGGTCATACCTGTTTCCTTTACACTAGTGTGCGGTTGTAAATTAAAACATATTTAAGAATGGGGACCAGTTCATGGATTGAGGTCACAATCCAAGAACCAGTGCTGCAGGGATGTCTACGTTAGTACCCACTAAGCACAGTGCATTTCATTGCTCCTCTTTTGTACTAACCAAAAAAACATCAATATCAAGATACAACTACATGAGGATCTGAAGAGAAATAAATGAATACCTCTTGGCTTCTCAAAAAATAAAAGTTACTTGTGTTTGAATAAACCTCAAGCGTGTATCCTTGTACTGGGACATGCAAATTGTCACAACCCCAAAGTATAAATAATACAAAATAAATAAACAACCTCAATGTCATGTTTGAGTCGGACCTTGGCAGCACCTTTCAGGTATACGACATTGCTAAGAATACAGATGGCCAGGTCATGATGCTCAGGAAAGCCCTGTCGCGGTTACCTACTCACTGGAACTCTGGAGGGCCTGGTCAGTGCGTTGCCTGGTTTACTGTACCACAAATAATAGTGATCCAAAAAAAAAGTTACAGAATTCCCAACAGATCCAAAACTAATGACTAGCTATAGTGGTATATTTGTTGTAGGTTTTTAAACGCCACACAGGAAAATAACACTTGTTCAATAATCGAGGTAATAATATCTGGGTAACGGTGCTAACAGGGTGAGGAGAACCACCAACCTCCTCAAAACTTTGTGACCTAGGCCAACAAATACATTCTAATTTTTTAACAAATCCCTAGCACAGGTCAAAAACAGTAAATTTATGGATCAGAAATAAAAGGTGAAAGTGTAAGCACAAAATATCTTGGACAGATGTAAGTGCACAGACTGGTTTCGATCACACGCCTTCCTCGCATCATATACAAGATGCGATAACTGCGTTATTCATGATTTTCTGGACCTTAAGAACAATATTGGATTAGGATTGAGCAGATTTTGAATCCCTCGAGGGACGGAATTACAACAACGATTCATAATCTTCTTTCTGAAAGGACAGAGCCTTGAAAAAGTTGCGGGATATTGCCCCTTTTGCGACAAAACACGTGTCGGCTGCTATTGTCCTAAGGAGATTTTACAGCCTGAAGATACACTGAATTAAAAAAACAAGAAAACTTACATATATCCAAGATATTTTGTGCTTACTTTTTCGCCTTTTATTTCTAATCCATAAATTTACTGTTTTTGACGTGTGCTAGGGATTTTTTAAAAATTTAGATCCAAAACTAAATTCAGATTAAAAAACAAATCAACATCCTGCAAGAATCTCAGAACGAGACCTATTGGCTATGCCAATGCTTGGTTTCTTTTAGGACTTGTGCCCTGCACGCACCGCATCTGCGAAAATCTCTTTTATGAATGGGGTATGCGTGTGTGTGACTCAACCCAAGTGTGTTTTCCAGTGGGAAAGGTACAGTTAATTGTTTCCTTTCCACCCTCACGTGAAAATGGTTTTCTGTCACGAGGAAGAGTCTCTGGTCCGGATGTCTGTCCGGACCGGTACCTTGGGCTCTGGGGTATTGTCAAGAAGCTGCATGGACTCCTTCGAGCTCTCAGGATTGACCAGCAGCATCTCCAAGGCCCCTTCACAGCCCCACGTCACTTTGTTGAAATGGAACACGGCAGGCTTTGGGACCCGGCCTCGCCTCCCTTTCTCCTGGGTCTCTCCTGGGTTATTTCTTAGTTGGGTGGTAGCGTGCCGGGCTCGGCATTATGAATGAGAGCCGGGAAGGGAAGGGGTGGGGGGAGGCTGAAAAGCCCCTACAGGAATAACTCTGCTGTCTCCAAGCAACTGTCCTGCCTGACGCACCAGAGAGCCCCTTTAAAATACAGCCCAGTAAAAGGAGGCGCGAGACGTGCAGAGGGCGGGGCCGGGGCCAGACGGGAGGCAGACACAAGGGAGTGGAGTACACTGCCGGCGGGGAGGGATGCTGAGCGCACAGCATCTCTGCGCTTGAGAGCGCCACACTGGACCCTGAGGGGCAGCAGAGACATGCCCAGGGGACGTCATCTGGGCGCGAGCGCGACTTCCCACGCACCTGTAATTTATTGCACTGTTCACCTGGGTGTCTTATTGTGTGTGTGTGCATGCATTTACGAGCCTGTCTGTTCTGTCTTGCCACAACCGTCAATGAATGGATGGATGAAAAAAGAATGAATGAATTTCGTCGCGCTCTCTGTGCGCTAAATCGCCTCAATGCACATCACAGTCAATACAACTTGCTGTATGTAGGATTCAAATAGATGACTTTTGATGTTTTTTTTATGTAGGCGGGGTATTTGGTCTCTTGGGCTGGCTTCGCGGCACAGTATTACTTTCTCTACACAGGGTCCTTGGGGAGTGAAACGCTTGCCTCTTGTTAGGCTGGTGTGGCTCAGGGGACGATGAGGTTTGCGTCAGATGCGTGCATAGATTATCATATGTATTCAAGTGCCGCATCTGTAGACAAAGAAGCAATAAAAACTCGCATAACCGGCGCAAAATTAGAATTTCCTAAGTACGTATTCAGAACCGGTTGTCTCTTAACCGCGCAGCACTTGTCGGAGGCAGGCTGTGCGTCAGTTAGCGCGCTGGGACCTCTGGGTCTTAACCGTATCCCAGGCTCCTGTCATCATTAAACTCGAGCAATAAGTTCACGATGGGTGCAATTAATCAAGCACTGCGTCATTACTGCCTTGTGATTGGATAACGGGATCCACCAATAAGGGCGCAAAGCGATGCGTTTCATATTAATGCACAGCATAGTACAGCCTGGCGTAACACACTATATCATAAAACAAGCGGCAGTGATCGCTATTGAAAAACAAACGAGTGGTGCTCGCGCGCGCGCCACAGCGAGACATTTGTTTTCAATTATCGCGTCCGTGTCTGGGCACGATAATTGAAAACACTTGTCAGCAATGCGCGTAATAGACACCAATAGGCCATGGGCGGAGCAATGCGCCCACCTTTGGCCAATTGCGTGCTGTCTTTCATAAAAACACGCACGCAAAGGCCAATAGCGTGGCCCAAAAGGAAAAGCACACGCATGAGTGTGTGTGATTCCTGGCTCGATTTTGAAACCCCATACAAGAGGTCTCTCGCTGCGCGAGCAGTGCTACGCACTGCAACGCTAGGCGCGCGGCCTAAAAACAGCTTATTATTTATCACATCGGCGAAACCTAATGCATTTACCAATGCTTGTTATGTTTGAAAAAGGGTCGGTATGTGGTGATTATGTTTAGATCCCTTATTTGAGGATGAACAGAACACATATTAACTCCCAATTAACTGCACATGTTATAACGCTTTTGTGCTTTGAAGCTGGATTGGAGAATTCAATCAAAAACATGCATAAAAAACAGCCTTGACTATTCAGAAAAAAACTCTAAATGCAATTAAAAAGATGTAAAAACAGGTTCCACTTTTCATCGCTGTTTAGAAATAGTGTCCCTTTCAGTAATTTCTGAGATGAAATAAATAGACATAGCCATGCTGCAAACGTGATTTTTATACAACAAAAGCAAAACGTGTTTTAAATATTTAATCGTGATTATGTTAGTTTAGGTTTGTAAAATAGTACGGTTCTACGTTATGTGAGAAATATTACAAAGGAACAAGGTTTTTTCCTGTGACGTCATTGTGAATTACATATCCTAATCACCCCCACTATTTTTCTTAGCACTTTTGTCCTTCCTTCCGAATCATCTGTCAAAAGTGCTCACCCAATCTACCCCACTAACTCCATTTAACCTCTGTCTCCTGCATCTCCAGCAGTTTGTGTCCTTGTTTCTCCTGTCTCCCTAAAGCTATGCTTGTCACCTCTCCTGCCTCCCAGCTGATGCGAACCTTAGGCTGGAGGAAACCCACCTCAGTGTGCATCGCATTCTCTGATTGACTGATTCCAGAGATCTTCGCTGTCTGTACGCTACCCTACCTTATCAACTTCCATTTACCACTAACCCGCCCGCCACGCATCATACATCCATGTTCCTGTGACGTCATTGCACATTGTCTCCACTAAAGTAGCTTCCCCTTTAATGGTATGACCTTTGCACTCTTTTGGTTCTGAAAAATGCATAATAGTTATCAACTTCAAAATCAGGGACTTGGGCGCTGAAGCCAATATTTCAGTTATTTCAAAATGTAATGGTTAGTATGGGTTCCGCTGTTAAAACGTTTTCCTTGCTGCCTAGGTGAAGTGTAGATGTGAAACACGTTTTCAGACTGCTGCATAAGAAAGTGTGATGTACGGAGGGATTTTGTTCAGCAGTTCCGGCCTGCATCCATTCATTGCTTTCCACCTTCTTGCAGAATACTATCAATCGGAGGACTGACTGTATTTTATTGAAACAAGATGGAAGGGTGACGCTACTCACAAAAAGGCGGGCCTTGAGAGTATGGGCGCGACCTTCCAGCTCAGACCCAATAGCATTTCAGAGCCGTGTCTCTTACGACGTGACGCTTCCTCAGCTCGATTAGCGTCCGCAGAAAAATTCAGGTACTTTTATTTCTATCTTGGACTGGCGCTCAACTGACGGATTTTTTTCCAGAAAGGCGGGTCCTAGGCTAAAAACAAGGCGTTTGCCGCCAGGTATCGCAATTCCTCACAGCCTGGTTGTGGCCTTCAGTTTGTGGGCGCTTCTAAGGCTTGTGGAACTCTGGTATGCCAACTGAATTTAGGTTCACTGACATCCACGCTGTGATAACTGAGGGCGGGAGATTACGGTTCAGAGCTTCCGATACAGGTAGGCTCTTGCAGCAATTTACAGGCGCTGTCATCAGTGTTACATCACATAAGTTAGAGAGATTGTGAACACATTCAAATCTTTGTTTTCCTGTCACTTCATAATTACAAAAAAGTGCTTCATTTGTGCTTTCCTAACTGCTGATATATTTTGAAATATTTGTATCGGTCATTTACTGATAGTTAACTTTTGTTGTGTAATATAAACACATAGACAATTCCACAGCCTTTTTGTGACAACCCCTGTACCCCAGCAAGATTGCTACATAGTTCACTTTACAAAATCCTTTCACTTTGAAGTCTGAGAAAGAACAGTAAACACCAATTTATTTCTGAAAAGAATAAGCAGCAATTTATCGGAAGACCTGGCCTGACATTTAACCTTTGTTTTTGGACGCGCTGCCAATGTGACAAGATAAAAACAAAATTTAAAGGCATCTTTATTGTTCATTCATCTTCTGAACTCAAATCCAGCATGGGTTTTTTGGGTGTGCAGCACCACCCTCTTCACCCCTACTTCAAACGCCTATGCTCATAACCTGGATCATTTACTAGTAGTTGATTTATAGGCCTAAGAAGCCTGCCAAGCACTGGAACAAAGCTAGACACCAGAGGTGGTGCTTCAGTCAACAACCCATATGGTGAAACCTATCTCGGGCATGTCCTCACACTTTGGACTCCCTACATTATCCTTCACGTCAGGGACCCTATCGGCATTTCACATCTTTGGCACACATCCTCACACCAGGCATCATCTATCCCAGCAGATGATTGGAAGGCCATCCTTTCCTTGAGTGCACGCATAATCATTGTGATCTGATTACTTATCAGTAGTTTTCCTAGCTCCAAGCCTAGTTCTTCTTTGTCACAGTTCTCAAATATGACCCCTGTCCCCACCATGAAAAGGATTGTCAAGTTAATAAACCTCAATAAAATGTACCAAATACCCTCTTCCCTCATAATGAATTTCCGTGCACCTGAAACACTTCCAATTATATAGCAAGGTACCAAAGACCACACTTAGTCCAGTGGGCACATCCTTCCCCTTTTGTAGAACTGTGACAAGGAAGAACTAAACTTTACTGTTGAAGATTGCCAGTAAATAATATGGACGTAACCTCCTGTCACTTTTACTATTCATAGTTCTCAAGAATGAGAATCTGGCAAACTGAGCAGAAGCCCAGCATAACGCACAATACCAAATACACCGCAAAGCACACTGAAAAAACTTTCATAAAGCCATATAAACTAGAGATATATTTGAACAGAAATAAACATCTGTTCAGCTCTCGACAGGGGAGAAAAGAAGCCACCTGAAAAAAGCTACATGTCTCTGGAGCAGTGGCAGAAAATACCATAGCTCTGAGAACAAAGCGATACCAAAGGGGATGATGGACGGAGCGTTAGAGCAAATCAAACACTCACCCCCAGTCAACTGATCTGGGTTTAATCCATCATTCTTTAGCCCACTCCACCACCCTAGTTCAGACATGGCCATATGCAAATCAGTCTGACCCTGTGCCTCATGGGAACAGTCCAGCCTGAACTGCCAAGCCATGTCTTCCCTGGACCGGAAAAAAGCAACCTGGGACCGGTTTCGGGTTCATAACCCTCTTCAGACAGGCTATCTTGAATCCAGTGGCAAAGTGAGAAAGGGACCCACGTCTGGGCATACCCTGCCAACTTAGGGCGAACAAAGCGATACCAGCTCTGAGAACAGCAGACACAAAAGAAGCAGAAGCAACCTGGAGCCTGCAATGAGTATAAAAAATTGTCGAGTTTCCCTGGTAGTCTCATTTAATATTTCCAAACTGGAAACTCCCCTTACATGTAGCCCATAAAGCCTTAGTCCCCCTTATTGGCTTGACCTGAACGGCAAAAGGAAGGGGAATTAAAGTATTTATAGTTCAATGAAATGGCTAACTTAATCCATCCAAAAATTGTGGATACAAATGGTTTACTGTCCAAACTGTGCAAACCAACAGCAAGAAAAAAAATCAAATGTTGGGAAAGGTAGATCCAAACTGCAAGTTCTACATCCAGGAATTGTCCGGACAAAAAGTAGGATGCTCCAGCTCCTGAAGCAAATTACATTTTGACTGAATCTTGGGTTTAATTAACGGAGATGGGCAAGAATCGCACCATTAGGGATAACTATTAGATCAAGAGCAGTACATAGAAATGTTCCTAACTCACCCAAGCACCGGAGGTGATAACTTCGCTACGTTATGGTACAATATTCAACCCCACTGATTCCATAGTCTCAAAATGAGCAGCCCTAAGACCTACAAGGACACATTGAAATTCCCAGGAGGGAAGAAATGGGTATGTCCTAGTTGTAGTTGGTTCAAAACTATGGAGAAGACAAATGCAACGTGATTTGCTGTTTCAAAACCACCCTGGTGATTCTGTCAATTGTCGTGAGGATCCTAGAGTCACTTCCCACTTGAGATGCTGTCATCTGTTGTGTGGGTTAGTGGACAAGAAGGGAAAAGAAGCTCACAGATGAGGCTCCTCAACTGCCATTGGAGAGCCAGACAAATAATTGTGGCAGGGATCAGAGACTTGTAAACCATTTAAACCTTGAATTGAGGATTCCATCAACAGCACCCTTTAAATCAGAGATTTCAAATGATGCATGGCCCACAAATCCTATTAACTATAAGGTGCACATGTAAGTTTGAGGAGATGGGGAGGAAAACATACGCCTAGAAACTCAGTCATAGACCTTTTCGCATACATCCTGAAAATGGAAGGACTATTTGTTTTACATTAATAGGAGTTCTGGACCTCTGAAAAGGGCAAATACAGCGTTTCTGTTTGATAAGACATCTGCTCAGCCTTGTGCTCTCTGCCTTGTACTTTATCTGTCATTGACACCTCGTGCACATGGAAATCTGTTTTAAAATGCCTTATAAATGTGCGCCTGTATAAGATTTGCCCAGAGATGGACACACTAGCCAGTTGCCCTCTATCTAATCCTCTCCCTGGCATTACTTGTATTTACTTCAAATGAAGATGTCTTCTGCCATATTCTAAGGTATGAATTCTTTGACAGCCACAACAACAGAAGCCTACTGCAATTGTTTTTTATTGCTTCAAGCAGTGTGCCAACATGTTGTCCCTTCATAATCCTGGAACAGAGGATGGAAATCCTTAAGCAGTTTTTGCGCTGTGTGTGCAGTAAAAGTCTTAGAATGTAAGGGTAACATGAATGAACATATTTGTGGGCAATCTCCATATTTGATTATTAACAGAGTCGGTGGGTATTTTGTCTCCTGGACAATATTAGTGCTCTTTGTCAGGCTGAGAAGAAAGGAATAGACCTTTAAAGTCTCAGGAAAATCCTCAGAAGAACACTGTAACCGTACCAGATATACTATGTGACCATTCATGTCAGAGACCTAGTCGTTGAAGTGGTCAAAAGACAGCAGGACACCCATTGATCTCACATGAAACAATCTCCCTGTGTGCCGCCTGCTGTCAAAATATGGCAAAACATGGCCGCTGGGAAGAACATGAAGGACTTTAACTTGTTGACAATGTCAAGGACATCAAAATCGGACCAGTTCTGCAAAGGTGGGCCTTCTGCCTAGTTCCTCAGTGGACACCCAGCCTGCACACCAACTAGACAGCAATGCACTCCTTACAACAGTGTTTATGGAGTCCCTCTTCGGATCTCTGAGGGTGAACCCGCTATCCGTAAAGCAGGATCCAGCTAGAGAACTACGGGGCGTGAAAGCAGAACCTTATGGTTATGAGATACAGAGTGTTTATCCTCTAGAATCCTGGAGCAGCCTGGGAAGAATGTTTGTTTGGTGTTTTATAAAGCACATGGCTGCCCAACCAGGACTGCTCAGCACTAATGAACAAACACCGAAATGTCTATGCTTACTTAGAAAAGCCAGGTTTTTAGCTGTTTTTTCAAGATCGCTTATCTAGGGCTATGACGGAGCTGAAGGGAAGCGAATACCATAGTTTGGGTTGGGATCAAGGAATTTAACAGAACTACCTCCCTGTTTAGATCTTCTAAACCTAGGGGGGGGGGGAGAGGCAGTCTTAAGCTAGAAGATCTCGAAGTTCTGTTTAGGAAGTAGGGCTGGATCTGTCATCTAAGAAACAGGTACTGAGTCCGACAAAGCTCGGAATGCAAAGCAAAAGGCATTCCATTTAATCCACTTCTCCACTGGTAGCCAGTGGAGGTCAGTAATATGGGAAGAGACTGACTTAAACCTGGGTATGTGTAGCAGCGACCGAACCACTGCATACTGGATGATTTGCAGTTGTCTAATAGAAGTCTGCAAAGCACCCAGATAAAAGACATTTCTGTTATCCAAGCAGGGCTCATTAATGGCCTGACCTACAGTTTTTTGGGTGTGATTAGTCAAGGTCCAGAGTATCATTCTAAGGCTTCTGAAAAGCCCAAAGCAGCAACCTGACAGCTTTTTAATCAGGAGGCCCATAGTAGGTTTTTACTGTCCGTCGGTATAGGAAAGAGTCTAGTTTGTGAGGCCACCAGGCCGGGAACCTGAGACACAGCTGGTTCCCTACCACCAATAATTCTGTCTTTCCACCATTGAGTTACACGCAATTATGGCTCATCCAATTAGATACGGCTGTGGGACAGCTCATAAGTTGTCACAATGAGCTACCATGCTCTGGTGCCAGTGAGAACATGAGCTGAGTATCATCAGCATAAGAAAACAGGGTGAAGCCAAAAGATTCCACGACATCTGTCGAAGGACAGACCTACATAATGACCAGGGTTGGGCTCTGGGAGGGACCCTGCAAGAAATAGGTATTGTATCATAGAAAAAAAGTTTGCCAAAGACCTGGAAGATACGGTCTTTTAAAAACAAGAAGAGCCAGTCTATAGCCTTGCAGTTAATCCCACATCCCATAGACGTCTGGACAGCAGGTTGTAGGAAACTGGGTCAAGCCTAGCAGGATGACAGTCGCAGATCAGCCACGATCTAGAGTCTGTTTCTCCAAAACGGCAAGTAAGGCAGACTTAGTGCTAAAGTGTGTCCGCAGTCCTGACTATGGTGCATCAAGCAGGTTGTGGGATTCAAGATATACAAAAAGTTGTAGATTTATTTGTTTTTCAAGCAAATTAGCAGAGAAAGGGAGTATGGATATAGGCCGTAATTCTCAGATTGGGAAGCATTCAGCAAGTTTTTTGCAACAGTGGTACAACAACTGCATGCTTTCATGCAAAGGAGACTGTGGCAGCGGAGATGGACGGATTCAGGAGGTCGAACAAAACTGGCTGGATAACTGTCAAAGTCGATTTTAAGAGATGAGGCTGAGCAGGATCCAGCGAGAACCAGATGTAATAGTGACAGCTGAAAGCCGTAAGATCTTAAAGAAGTTGAGATGCTGCAACAAGAAATCATCACGCTGAAAGAACAACAACCAGACTTGCGAGCACTTGCAGAAGACTTGGAAAACCGCTCTCGCTGGCAGAATATAAGAGGTGTTCCCCACAACGATGAGGTCTCAGACATAGATTGCTACATCTGAGACTTTTTTTAACTCTTACTCTAATAAGGACAACCTTGAAATCAAAATAGGGTCTACAGAGCATGCTGCCCTGGAGAGAAAGGTATTCGAGCACCGGACATCCTAGCATGTCTTCACAATTGCAACCTTAAAGAAGAAATCATCTGAGTGGCCAGAGACACAGGCCCTTCTGCGTTCCAGGGTCATAGAATCTCTTTATTTCTGGGTATTTCAGTGATAACTCTCCAAAAACACTGATTTTCAAACTGGTTACTGACTTTCTAAGAGGGAACGCCTTAAGATATGGCAAGAGACACCTTTTCCGCTCATCTTTAGGTGACTGCACCGGCTCTGCTAGCTCTCTGAGGTGACAGATTGTGAATCCTACACAAGAGCCTCAGCATCTGACCCTCATGCATCTGCAGTGAATGCATAGCAAATGGTGGAAGATTACAAGATGTACAAAAGAGCTGAAACTGGATCCACCATTGCCCAGGAAGACAGGCGGTTCTTTACAAGCTGCTGTGAAGAGATGATTAGGACAAGAGTTACACAAGAGAATGATTTGTGGAGACAGCCATCCAACCCCTCCACCATGTGGGTGGGTCCACCGGACCTGTATGTGCAACACGTGGGTAGGGGAGGAGTGAAGTTCGACTGTTTCACTACATAGACAACAAAGGTGAGCCACTGTTTAACCCTAGATCTGATTTTCCTCCGAGGCCTCTAATAACTGTTTATGAACTATACCCCCAGACTGGTTGGGTGTACAAATTAAGGTTGATATAATTGTTTGTTTATACACTTAAAATACCTCCACACAAAACAGTCTTAATAATAGCTCCACCTAAAGATACTAATCGCAGAAACCCCTGTCCCTCTTCAGCCACACTCTGGTTGGTACACAAAGTAACTCAATCGGGGGAGGGAGGGAGAGACACATGATTAGACAACACCATACAATGTTGAAATAGTCTGTTTGACAACCCGACAAAACTATTATCGGTGCTAGCAATGCTTAATAAGCGAGGCTGAAATTGGTCTTATTTAGGAGACCCATCTCCTTGCTAAGGACTAGCATAGACTAAAATCACATTGGTTCCCTTGACAATATTTTTTGTGTGGACCAGCCACAAAAGAGGTGGTAGGCATGGTTGGAGCGAAGATGACAGAGAAGCCTTTGGAGTGAAATTGGGAGCTGAGTCATTCTCCTTGGCTAATATCTACTTATCCAATAACGGCCAGGAGGCATTCCTAAAACTGCAGTTGAGAGCATCCGATAGAACAGTTCTGTTTTGGGGGAGGCGGGGGGCATGTGGTGGTTACAGAGAATGCAAGGTTTGGCTAAAGATTCAACCAGTCTGGAACCATGAGACTTTAAGCATTCGGACTGGCTGGAAAAAGGAACACCTCATACGGTCAGATTTCACTTGCTGCTTGGCCTCACACAAAATATATGTCCACGTAGATTACTTCCTCTGCACAATATCTCTGCTAAAGAAGATTGACTATGTCGAAATAGAATCAATGACCCTCTCTGATGATGCCCCAATATGTATTACTCTACATTTCATGGAAAACAGAAGGTAACCTGGGCCCTGGAGGTTTAGAGATAACATCATTCAGAATGCTACCCACAAAGCAGTCCTACAGTTAGCCATCACCCAGTACATGTCTGATAATGATACAGGGCAGGTCTCTACAAGCACTCTTTGGAATGCTTAAAAATCAGTTATCGGTCGAAGCTGTTCGGTATATCGGCTAAAGAAAATGAGGATGGAAAAGAAAGAAGGGATAAATTGGAAAATATTGTTAAAGAACTGGAGTCAATACAAAAAAGAACTGAGCCCCAATAGTGTGGCATACTTTAAATGCTGCACCTGCTCAACTGCAAAGATTATCCTTGGAGCTGAATACGCTATGCTCCGAATCTAACACATGTTCTACCTCTGAGGCAATAAACTTGGGTAACTATTGGCTACTAGGCTTCACACCAAAATTAACAAAGAAAGAGTAATATACTTAAACCAACAGGGAGATGCGGTCAGAGGAAATGATTGATTAGCTGTGGAATTCCGGTACTATTACCAAACTCTTGAAAAATCTACTTGATATGGCGAGTCAGATTTTTATGAGGGCAAGCTGTTTTTAGGGCCTATTGGCCCGTTCTGGCGAGAGAATTAGAGCTGCCAAAGAACAGTTGGTCTGTTCATTCAGAAAGTGAATGTGTAGTAAAGCCGCCTTTGAATCGTGCTTTAAATTCTCAAATTTATTGTTTGTTCAGAGACATTTTGGGTACGCTGGCTGACAATCCTTGTAAAATGAAAAGCTGTAAGATGTCAGTTTTTTTTCTAACACACAGCATTTAAGTAGTTTGTAAATGAAAAGTACACATATTTCAAATATATCAGAAATGAGGAAAGCACATTTTTTGTAGTTCAGAATTGTGATGGGAACAAATATACGAAAAGGATCAAAACAAATCAGAACTCTTCACTTGGCAATGTGCAAATGATGAATATTTGCAGAAACCTGATTTCCAAACAGTGTTTGTACTCTATACAGTTTTATCAGTAAAACTGAAGGTCAGTGGGAAAGTTTGTGGCCATTCCAATAGATAATATGCTGGATGTAAATCACAGTACCGTACCATGTCATGCTTTAGTAATGAACTTATTAAAAGTAAGAGTTTTTTTTTTTTCTTGTTTTTTTTTTAAAGTAAGAGTTTTTAAACATGAACTGAGAAACATTCCTACACCCACCCCGATGAAATTGCTGTTAGTAAACCAAGAGGCAAGTCGGGGATCATGTGTACCCTATTTGTGGGATAGTTTCATATTATACATGGAGCAAAAGTTTACTCTATTAAACAAATGAGTACAGCAGACATGTTGAAAGCACATATTTGAAGGTCCTCACATGTGGTCATGAAGAAAGAGGTGACACTGTGAAGTAAGATATTTACTTAGGATCGCACAATCTGAGACCAATTTAACAGTCGAGCATTATAATTGGGTCAAGTAGATTATTCAAATCACTAGACCTACAGGTCTGGTAACATTTTTAGGATTTTTTGAAGCCTGTAGCATCACTTTAATTTTGATTATTTAACACATTTGCTGAAAGGGGCTCTCTCAAACAGACTATGCTAGAGGCATCTACAGCAGTCCTACCTAAACTGGGTAAAAGCACATCACACTGTGGCTCATATAGCTAGATTGAGATACTATCTATACATGCCTGACTTTTATTGATCCGGACAAGGTGGGATTTATCCCTAAAAATGATGCACAGATAACACAAAAATAATACTTCTTATCATAGATAATATGCATACGGCAGCAAAGAGTACCTTACTGTTGTCCATTGACACTGAAAAGCGCTTGGCAGAGTACTGTAGCCATACCTCTTGGAGACTCAAATGCTTTGAATTGAGGGCTAGATTCTGCCAGTGGATTCACTGTGGATATACCTCTCCCACAGCCAGAGTAAAAGTAAACTGAGTCCGTTAGCTCCTCTTTTTGATCCTAAGAGGGACGCAACAAGGCTGTCCTTTGTCTCCCTTTTTATCTGCTCTATATTTGGAGCCAATGGCCCAGAAAGTGAGAGCCAATGTCAAATCAAGGGGTTAACTTTGGGCAGGAAACACAATAGGTTTATATGCAGACGATGTGTTTGCTGCTCTCGCCGACCCTGTTTGTTCTTTGTCAGCAAAAGTGGAAGATATGGACACATCTGCCGAAATCACGACTGCTGAACCCTTCTGTCCCTCAACAACAACAAAATATACTGCGCACTCAATTCCTAATCTCATGGGCGACCCAACAGAAACCTTATCTTGGAATACAAGTAGCTAACACACTCGCTACAGCTACCACTCTCAATTACCAAAACCTCCTCTTGAAACGAACTCCCGGTCACAATACAAATGATCCTGTTTGGGAAGAATAGTTGTCCTTAAAAAATGTGTACTCTCCCTGTAATTCTGTTTGTTTCAATCCTTCCCACTACAGCCACCCCCTGAGAACACTACAAAGGTAAGTGAATAAATGTGCCTGGGGAGATAAAAAGTCACGTATGTCCCATAAGCTACCCTACAGGCACCCAAAGGAGGGCATGGTGGGAATTCCCAACATCACAGATTTATGCCATGGTGCTTCATATATTAATTAATAGCAGGAAAGTACATTTGGAAAGTCCCTGACTATACAGGGGGCACACGACTTGGGGTTATGCTGCACCGCAGTTACCAGATCTTTAGAAGTATGGGATAAAGTCACAGAGAAAAATAGCTTAGCAACGTTCCTGTCAAGGCTCACAACAATAATATCTAAACCAGACTACATCCGCCCTCTCTGGGAGACGCTTTAGAAACTGGCAGAATGTGCGATGTAAACATATGGATAATCTTTTTGACCTGGTGGGAGTGATCTCCTTTTATTAATTAAAGAAAGTCTACA
Organism: Triturus cristatus; assembly: GCF_964204655.1. Classification (NCBI taxonomy): domain Eukaryota; kingdom Metazoa; phylum Chordata; class Amphibia; order Caudata; family Salamandridae; genus Triturus; species Triturus cristatus. The sequence goes on from NC_140592.1 coordinate 1,022,566,454, forward strand.
GCCTCCCCGAAACCGAACATATGCAGTACATGTAGATCAGACATTGGGCAGCCAATAAATGAATAAAGGCCCATGCAAACAGGCAGTTAATGGCTTTTGAGTGATGGCTCCACTCGAAGAGCAATGACAGACACTCTCTGAAATATATATTCAGCTTTCACTAGCCACTCCATGGGAGAAGTCCGCGTGACAGAAAAGAGGGGAAAACAAGCTGGGATGCACTCTTACAGGTAGGGAATGAGAAGATGTGGTTCACCTGGCGCATACTACAGTGCGATGCACTGCAAGTAGAGAGACATGATGAAAATAGTCATCTATAGCTACTTAAGTTCACAACTGGTACCCTGGGGGGGAAAGGGGAGTGCTGGAGAGGATGTGGCAGCACAGGCATGTTGCTTTATCTCCTTTTGAATCCCAAGCTAAGTTGTTAGTGGAAAAGTGTCCTAGGCGACATTGACACAATAAGTGGTATCCAGGTTCTGTGTTTCCCTGCTTACACTGTGCTGGACCTACCCAACACACAAACATTCTCACACATATAACTAAGAGGTAGACAGATAGCTTTTGCACTCTGCACAGCACACCAAGTTCTCCTTTGCCTCTGGAATACTGACAAGATCCTGAAGCACAGAAGCTGGTTGTACCAAATATGGGATCTGTTGGTCCTGGAGAAGCTAACAATGTACTTAGAGCATAATTAGTGAGACTCATGGTCCATGTTTGTAACTTTTCTCCCTGAAGAGTTCAAAGAACGAACCTGCCCTAAATACTTGAAGATGTTGCACATCTTTTGGGACGGAAAAGTCCTCTGCTTGGTAAAGGCATGTAACCCTGCCCTGAGTGCCCAACTATACTGTTCTCTGGATCCCTAATGCTGACCTTTGTGTCAGAGGCAAACAAGGATCATGCGTGTGCTCCCTGGTATAAATCTGTCTCACGGATTGCTGTCTTGTTGGATCGGGAGAGGTGCCCAAAGTGCTACACTCATAGTGGTGGAAGGCTACCGCCTTCATCAGGAGTTAAACAGCACAAAAGCAGTAGAGGCAGCATACCATGTGGTGATCAATAGTAGTGAACAGGACCATTTTACCTTTTGTCACTAGAGTGAGGCCTACAGGCTCACTCATGTTATTAAAAGTTCAGCTTCTGTGTGCTTAACTGACCCGTGGCCTAAATCAGGTAAACGTGTGGCACTGCATAGCACAGGGATAGTGACTCTGTGCTGGGTGTATGTATGCTTGGGAAGGGTGCAGTTCTGGGATAGAGCAGTTTAGTGTAGTGCATGTGTGGAAAATACATGTACTGAGTGTATGTATGCCTGAGAGGAATTAATTACATGGGAGATGTAGTGCTGTGCAGTTCGTGCGCAATGGAAGTATATGCTGGTGGTATGTGTGCTTGAGTGAAGTACAATACATGAAGGGCGTAGTGTTGTACAGCACACACATGGTGAGTGTGTTCTGGCAGTGTGTGTTTGTAAATGGCAGACCCTGGTTAAACATAGAAAAGCTTCAGAACTGAACAGTGTGCGCAGACTGTGTTGTGTTGTGTGTGCTGAGTGCATGTGTACCTGTGATGGTACAATGCATAGAGGTAACTGTGCTGAACCAAAAGTGTGTTGTGAATGTACACTGTGTGAGTGTGCCTGCAATGGTACATTGCATGGAGGACCCTGGATTCAATTTTGGGAAGCCCAGGCCTGCCTGGTGCAGACATGAGGGATCCCCCAAGACACATTTGTGGATTGCTGCATTCCTGTGAGCTGGCAGGGACACACACTGGAGGGAAGAGAGAGAATTCCTTTGCACATATTACAAGGAAGCGACTTGGGCACATCTCAGGAAAGGAGATGGGGCTGATAAGGGAATCCTAAAGCGTAGGGCTGTGAGCCTGGGATTAACCTCGTGATGCACATATCACTGTGGCTGACATCCAGGTGTGAACTCTGGTCACTCCTATGAATTGTGTTGTGGGTCAATTAGCTTGAGTCATGCCTGCTGTGACAGACATCTTTCATGAAGAAAGAGAGAAGTGTCCACTTCCAAAGAAGCAGAACCCCAACATACAACTTCAAAGACTCAAGAAGCTAAATCACATTTGGTGTCTGGAAATGGACTATAAGAAAGGGAGGTTGAGTCCTCAACATTGCTCATCTACCAAGCAGCCACACGAGCTGTGTGAGAAAGAGAAGCTCTGCAAGACTTCTGCTTGTGACGAGGACTTGGAGCCAAGGACTGCTAGTTGCCCTGCTTGCTGAGGAGTAACCCTGGGAGCAGTACTACGCTACGCTCGCGTAGTTTGCGTAGTTTGCGCAACTACGCGAATTGCACGTAGCACAGTGCAAAAACGCATAGCGTAGTGGGCATTTTTTGCTTGCTCGCGGTGCTCAACGTCAAGTTGGCGACAGCGAGCGAGCAAAATGACATCCCGGCGAGACTTTTTCCTCGTTCGCGATCAGCAACATCAAGTTGCCGAGCGCGAGCGTGGAAAATAAACCTCCCGGCGAGATTCTCAAAGCGGGGAGGTCCGGTTGCTCATTGCGAGTGGTCGCGTATGCTCGCGACCGCTCGCGATGAGAAACTACCAGTTTGCGTTGAGAAAACTGCCGCTCGAGTACAAATCTACTCGAGCGGCAGAAAACTACAGGTTGCACTGTGCAAGGTGCTGTTTGCAATGATTGCACAGTGCGGACAAGCATCCGGCACTGGGCAATCAGTGCGAACAGCATTTTCCCTACCGCACTACACAGCTCGCGTAGCTACGCGTAGCGCTACTACGCAAACTACGCCCGGACGCATCCCCCAGGGAAAACAAGACCACCAGTCCTGGAGCCTGGTGCACCAACGCCTACCTGTTTGCCAAGACCAGTGTGCCCTGTGAGGAAGAGGAGAGGGTTGGAGGCAGCAAGGTCCAGTGGAGAGCCCTACCGTGAGGACTCCTTGTGCGAGGTTTTGACTGTGCACTGATCAGGCCGTCACCTGTGTGCAGGATTGTTTGGTGACCCCACCCCTTATGCCAGGAGATAGCTGCCGTATACTGAGCTGTGTGTTGAGCACCATGCGGGTCTTTCTACACCTGTACCACTGTGCTGCGGTGACTCCGTATGCCAGAGGGGCCTACCAGAAAAGTTACCATTTCAAGGAGTGCCAAGACTTGTAACAATCTGGGTCAGGGCGCCTGCGCCCGTGTAACCATGTACCGCGGCAACCCTATATGTCAGGAGGGGCTGCCTACCAACGTTGCCAGAGGATTTGGGCTGCTGGCTGAAGGAGAGACTGAGGCTATGATCCGCAGGTTGGACTTTCACTGTGAGGGAACTGTCCCTGACTAATCGCAGAGGACTGCCGAAGACGCCGTTGACAACCTCTCATCCTCGCTGGCTTTAGTCAGCAACTGAAGAAAGGCTTCCACTGAGCAGAGTCAACTTTTATTTTGTTTTTAAACATTTTATAAGCAAATTGATTGACAGCCTCAGACCAATAATAGACAAGTGTATAAATCATTCTGATCCCTTAAGGGGAGTGGGCAGTAGTATAAAACTGTACAGGTAAGACAGCATACTCAGCAGATGTGACAGAACAAACCACCCAAATTGTGCAAAGTCAACATGCAATGTCTTCACGAGCAGGGAGCTGCTCTGACATCTGAGAGACTCCAGCAGTGCCATTCAGGAGAGAGACCCTGCACTGCCATGTGCTACCACATAGGCTGTGTTGAAGGCACCTGCTGCATCTCTGAACTCTTCTGTGCTGCGAAAGCAGATAAGACATGAACTGAGTCAGTTGGACCCCAGGGGACTCGCTGCTAACAGTGCTGCAGCACCACAGACACTTCTGACTAAATTCCCGAGTCAAACGAAGAACTCAAGAGTACAGCCTAATAGTTTGTATTCCCTGATGCAGCCACCATTGAATGGGGAATAACCATGAACATGTTACACAAAGGAGGTTGGGACTGTGATCCGCCTGACTACTATAGCCCGGACCTCAAGGAGGATTGTGCTGTTGTTTCTAAATGCTGTATTTCTTTGCATGAGTAGAGTTGAAAACAAAATACTACATGTTCTTATAAAGGCAAGTATTTAGCTGGACATTGATTTATTGTTCGAACTGTTTGCACTTTGAGTTATTAGTCATGTTCACTGATCAGTATCTACACTCCCTCCCCCCGAGGGAGCCTTGACTGCTCAACCACAGATACCACTGAGATTCAAATGCAAAAGGGGTACTTGGCCCAGTTGAGTGGAATCCATAGTTGGTCAGGCCCAGGTACATCAGTCGATAAAGGTCTCAACTAGCACAGTTGGGCCCAGTAGCCGTGCGTGTCCTGTGGCTCTCTGAAATGGTTTCTGCCAGTATTCTTGGCTAAACACCCCAGAACATAAACTGGGATAGCTTAATTTGCCTGGGGTGGGGATGCGAGGCCTTACAAGAAGAGCAGGAAATGGCAAATTGATACACATTGCAACAATGGTTTAAAAATGCTCGTAGTATATGTTTTACTGCTGTGAGGAAGAGGGATGGGGGTAACTTCGAAGAATAACATTTCAGTGCCCGACTTGGGACAAGTATTTGGCTCCAAGAAGAAACTACTCGACTGTGGCGGTGTAAAAAACAAAGATTGATCTATTTATCAAAAACGGATACAGATGGTCTGAATTTATAGTGGCCACTAGCTCTTGCCTCACAGTTTCCCAAAACTGTTTTTGAAAAACCTTTTTTTCATACAAAAAATGAATGTGCGAAACCTTACTTCATAGTAAGAGCATATTTATCCTGCACAGAACCCTTCAATTGAGCAAGAGAAATGGGGGTTCTCTTAGCAAAACTTGCAACAACATATGGGTTCTTGAGATCCCCGTATGGCGTATTTTGCTGCCTGCTGACCTGTTGTGTCCTTCGCATTTGTTTCATTAATCACATAGCAATCCATATGGTTTGAAGTAGCCTAGGGTCATGTCTCTCTTTTGCAATGACCGGGATTTTGAAACTGTTTTATCCACTAGGGCATGTCGATGGGAGTTCCAATGTCTCTGTAACACCGAAGTTTTCATCATGTGGTGGAATGTTCTATAGAAATGATTGGGATATTTGGGCTGCTCTAGTCTCCAAAAAGACTATGGTTTTGGCAACGTCTCTGTACCGTCATCTGACTCTCTGAGTGTTTGGTATTTGGTAATCATTAAGGTAATTTTTGCATTTTTGAGATGCACCTTTAGCATTGAAAAGATCTATATTTTTGTAGGATTGCCTTTAATATAGATTTATCATAGTGACAGCGCTCAAACAATTTGCATATTCACTGCTGTGGATTTGCCACACAGCCATTAGTTTTAATTTCCACCCTGTGCTCATGAGAGAAGGATATTTATTGCTAGCAGTATGCACTATTGAAGTGCAATGTTTCGCTCCGTATCAGTACTCCCCCTGTTTTGAAATTGGACGTTCTATCATTTACAGGGAAAGGGCCCTTTTTTTGAGAGTGGCCCCATTTTGTACGACTTAAAGGATACAGTGATAAATTGCCCTTAATGGCTATATGCCAGGTTATTTTGGATGTTTTCTTGGTGGAGGATTTCACAGTTGCTTAAGAGCTCTCCTTTGAAGTGTTAGTAACTCAGTGTTCCACTCCTTTAGTAACAATGGAAGCGACTGGCGGGCTCTGTTTTTCTTTTACTCTATTAAAAAAGTAAAATTACAAAACAATTTTTTGTTACAGGAAATTGTGAATAAAACAGATGGTTCTGGATGCATGAGTATATAAAAATATTATTCAACAAATGCCTGAACATTATTCTATCCTAATGAATCTGTCAAATCTATATTGAGTTACATATAGCCGTTTTAAAAACTTTTTTTTTAATTTTAGCATCTTGTTTTTAGTGTAGAGGCACCAGTAATAAAGTTATTAGGAGGTTAGGTTATATCTGATAAGGTTTTTCTTTTTGCATGTGTGAGAATATTGTTTCTGTAGAGTGGGACTTCTAGATCACCACACTTATGTAAGGTATGAGCGTAGGACAGGGCATATAGTATAAGGCACTAACACCATCCATCACTGGTTAGGCAGGGACAGAGTCAGGAGGTAGTGGGAAGGACAAGAGTAGCAACACTTGAGGTTAGTTCATTTTGTAAGATTACACAGTATACATTTTACCTCCACAGCTATGAACACCTCTGTTTAATACAGGTTTCCATTATGATCATCTGATGTAGACCCGACTCGTATTGCTCTCATGAGGTGTCTATAGTTTTTATTTCATAACTCTTTTAGTTTCTTACTGTCTCCTGTGTAGCCTCTTTTACTTTTCTTTGCTGCTGTTTTCCCTTTTTCTCAAATGATTAATATTGTGGTAAGGCTGTGACTTTGAATTTATTACAAGCAGCGTGCGTACTTTATATGCAGGATGTTAGGCATTGTTTCTGTTTAGGTAATCCTCATATCAATGTTCTGTACCAGAGAGTAATTAGTCCAATTTGTACTGTGGCCAAGGCCAATATAATGGCAACCTTAACCTATGGGTTAGTTACCTTTCCTGGAAAGACTTGCAAACCACTAGAAACAGCTCAGTCAGCGACTTACAGGATGTTAATTGTTCTCCAAAAAAAGCTGCTCTCAATCGCAGGTCCACATGGAATTCGGCTTGCAGTAAACAGTTTCTTCTCCTTGCTGGCGATTAGCCTAAATGTGTCATCCGCTCAGGAGCTTCAGGACACAGCCATTACAACTTTTAACATGGGATGCCATTGCTTTTCAGCAGAAGGCTTCACACAGTCTTTGGATACAATACCTAAAGGACCTTTTGAAAAGATTGTACGGTACAATCCTATAGGGATCTAATCCTTCTTTACTCAAACTGAAATCGAACCTAAAAAGTCAAGATAAAAATCTGTCACACAAAGAAGATCTGAATGACTTTATGAAGAAAAGACACTGCACTACTTTTGATTCATACAGATCAGGCGTACAACAGGGATACCGCTGCGAAACCATGGTCAGTACAAATTTGGACGACTGTGCTTTTTGCAGATTCCAATTAGACACTTTATAGCTAGTTGAACAACAGATATTGTTACTGACAGCAGCTTTTGCTTTAGTGGTATCAAAATGAGTCCTTAGTTCAACTTGGTTACGCAATTTCTGAGTTTGAATATGTGCAAACAACACTACTTTTATCATTCAGGATAAATAACAGCTGGCATTAGGAGCTGCCAAAGAACTTTGTTGCACTGCTTCTCAGTGGTAAATGGTATTACATCTGGCAAGTTCGTAAGATTTAAGGATATGTTACTGAAAAAATGTAATGTTACAAAGTAACTAATTTTATGTATAAACTAACTTGTTGGAGTTTGGAGATAACCTCCTTTTAAATTCTATGTATAGGTCTACTTATCCAATTCTCTTAAACTCTTGTTGATTTTAATGCGGTATGCATTGTAGGATTTAAGTATCCAAACCATCCAGATATGAACTAAACTGACCACCCATCCTCTCCTGATTTTGGAGAAAGCACTGTAATTGTAACTTGATCTTTTTGTAAAGACTGTTAATATTTTCTCAATCTGTTTTCATGGAGTCTTCCAGTCTGAAATAATCAGTTCTTTCAGGCCCAAAAGTGTTGTTACTGAAGGATCTTATAGAGGACAGAGGTCCCAAGACAATTTGGGATTAGTTTAGGAATAAATATAGTCTAGATAGAAGCTATATTATCTGTCCAGCCGGACAGAGTTTTAATCTCAAGATAAATATATGAAAACGGTATATACACAAAGAATTCAAGTGGGACATATCCAACGTCCTACTGACACAGGAAAACCGGGAAACAAAAACAAATCGAGAAGGAAAGGTTCAGGCAAAACAAAACGTGTCTGCGTAGTATAGATTATGGCAGACTCATGTAACGTGAAAACACCATTGGACATTAAGCATTTACAGTATATTAATTGCATATGATGTAAAGACTGTTGACGGCGTTTCGATCCCTTGAGAAAATTAATGGGACCATCTTCAGGACATTATATATTCATGCCTGTTTACAGTTGGCGAACAATTTAGATAATATCACCAGTAATTATACAGTGAAATAATGTGTATGGAGAGAAACGGGAGGACAACGAACGATAATCCGATGTTGCCACGGGGGAGCCAGTGCGGTAAATAAGCCTCGGGTAGGATAAGATAGGGTCAGACCATGAGCATCGACTCAGGCTGTTCGGATCCGGGAAGTCATCTGCTGGACCCAATACTTTCCGCTAATTATCGCTGGGTTTTAACTTGAACATCGCAAGCCGCCCAATCGGATTACTTGATTTCCGTCCCGGAGTTCAAATCCCTGCTGGCGCCCTCCATCGCCTCTCTCTCTCCCCCCTCCCGTTGATCTACTCGGATTATCCTACCAGAGGCTTATTTACCGCACTGCCTCCCTGTGGCAACATCGGATTATCGTTTCTCTCCATAAGCATTATTTCACTGTATAATTACTGGTGATATTATCTAAATTGTACGCCAACTGTAAGCAGGCATGAATATATAATGTCCTGAAGATGGTCCCATTAATTTTCGCAAGCGATCGAAACGCCGTCGACAGTCTTTACATCATATGCAATTAATATACTGTAAATGCTTAATGCGCAATGGTGTTTTCACGTTACATGAGTCTGCCATAATCTATGCTACGCAGACACGTTTTGTTTTGCCTGAACCTTTCCTTCTCTATTTGTTTTTGTTTTTCCCGGTTTTCCTGTGTCAGTAGGACGTTGGATATGTCCCACTTGAATTTTTTGTGTATACCGTTTTCATATATTTATCTTGAGATTAAAATCCTGTCCGGCTGGACAGATAATATAGCTTCTATCTAGACTATATTTATTCCTAAACTAATACCAAATTGTCTTGGGACCTCTGTTCTCTATAAAATACTTACCCAAGGTCCCTGGCCTATTGCTAATTGGGGTTCCCTTGTTCCATAAAACAGTTACTGAAGGATCGGCACAAGGTAGATCGAAAAAACGGCTTTCTTCAGTCAATGATTGCCTTAATTCAGGCCTTCATGCCATGTAGGAATACAAGCACCCTAGGTCCCTATAAATGTTGAAGTGTCTTACTCTCTTTACCCAGCACTGAGTAATGCGATGCTATGAGGGACACCTTTGTAAAACTCTGGCAAACTTTCAAAATTCAGCCTGGAAGACACTATCCTGCTGAAAAATGTCCCCATTCGGGCAAAAGTGATTTGTAAATCATTGTTTTATTTACGTTGGTGACAAAGTAGCCAACATCTTAAATGTTGGCGTACATTTTACAAATCTTACCATTGGGAAATTTAAAGCCCATACTCAGTCACTACATTTCTGATCTTAAGATGAATTTGAGAACTGGAGGAAGCCTTTTTCTGAGCTTGTGGATTATAAGTATGGAGCTCCCAGGTTCTCTCGAGATGTGTTTCCTGACACCCATTAAAGTCCCTGATTGTGTCAGCTGATTGTGAAACTAAAAGTGAGGATATGGCTTGAAAGACGGCCACCCGAACTGGTAAACTACTTCTACACTAAGCTAATTTGTGTATGTTGTTCTTTAAATTCTCTCTTCTACTTTCGGATTATTTGAGTCGCTATGTCTGTATACGTTAGGAATTTTACTGAGAACAACTGGGATTTTGGAAGGAGGTAGTTACAGATGTTGTCCCGGAGGCTGATTTCTGAACATGTGTCTGATACTTCTACAGAGGTAATGACTTCAAGAATTTATTTCAGATGTCTACTTTGCTTCATCCTTGGCTTGCCTTTCATTTTGAAACCTGAATTATAGACTTCTCTTTTGGTAACCTTCATTTCTTCAGCTCCAAAGGCAAAAAGGTCCTAGAGAAATTCAAGGCCTCCGATGTCCAACTCTGGTATAAGTAATCCAGATTATGACAATATTCATTCCCTTTCAAGTGTCTAATTTTCCCTTTCTCTAGAAACAATCCAATATCAGCTCCAATCTAAGGATGTCAGAGAGCCCACTTGCACGCTGTGCTCTTCAGTGCATGAGACATCCACTGCTATATTCTTCATAGTAGGTTAATTCTGCAGAACTCTTCAAAGAGTTCGTCCTGTTGTGATTCGGAAGGCAGAAAAAATCGGAAAGACTTTCCATGAGGTAATCGGTTCTATTCATGCTTTCCGCTATGCTTAATAAATCAGATGGGCTTTGTTATATTTAACATTAAAATTTGTCCCTCTTTTATAAATTCAACTTGTTAATCTTGTTGAAATGCTTGCTGGGCTCCATATACAAAGAAGACTGGCCTCCTTTTGCAATGTTACACCAACTACCTCACTTTCAGTTCTCCAGTATCTAGTAGAAATCTCGATTTAATGAACGTTCTTACTGAATCCATCTATTGTTTATTCTTAAAATGGAGCCAAGACTGTTCAGCAAACTCCTTTCTGTCATATACCCATCATAGACAGACTTAAACTTTAGAGACTGTTCTTGTTACCAGTTAGGCAATTTTTCCTTCTCTGTACAGTAAACATTTAATTTAAATTTATATGCTTGATTTCTTCGGTTGTCCTTCTCATTATTCTTTGTGTTCAGATGGAATATATAAGCTAGCAGCACAAGAAATACAGCTATTACTCAGTTGACAAATAGCAGTACCATTTTCCCATAGTAGGGATGTTATATATTTCCCCCAGATGATAATGGAGAGTATTGAGCTGATTTCAAATTCCAGAGGCCAAACGTTGACTAAGATGAACTTGCACTTAGCAAGCACCACAGAAAAAATACCATAGATATAAGTTTGAGTCTTTTATTTTAGGGAATCACATTTTTTTTATTGTTATATTTTTGATCTGGCGACCAGGTTATGTTTCATAATGTCATAGAATCATGGAACACCAATCACTAGTTGTTGACAGAATTCCAGCCTGTTGGTTTCAGTTTGGCAACAAGCTTTTGTGTCCAGGGGAATTGCACAACATTGTTTAAGACTGAGTCAAGAACCCACATCCTGTTTCCTGGTTTATTTACTACTCCAGATCACTTTGTTTTAAAGTGAGCATGTTAGATTCATCAGTAACTTCACCTAAGCCCAGGAAATAATATTTCTCTCCATATTTTGTGCTTTTTCTACAGTTATTTTGTCTATGACCCTCTCTCTCCAGTGTGCTCTTGCACCCCAAGACTGCAGCCCAACTCACAGAGGGCATCTGCTTGTTCTGCGTTCCTGCACAGATTTACTTTGTACAAGTCAGCTCTAGTTGAATGAACTCTTTCAATGTTCGCTCTAACTTTCTCTGATCCTTGTGCATGTCAACCTTCTGCTTGGTTATCGCAATGCAAATTTATTTAGCCACCACAATGTGTGACGTCATGCGTTCACCAGAAAGTCAACTAGGAGCCAAAGGTTTCATTGTGCGACTCACCCATCTGCTGCTGCATGTTTCAAAGTGGTTTTAGGAAATCAAGTTTCAGCATAAGGGTGCTATGGTGTAAATACTTTTTTTTCTGTCTTCACTCTGTGTACAGGTAGGACCACAGTTGAGCAAATATACTTTATGAACTTCAGCTTACACAGTTCAAATTGGAACGTCACCTTTGATTCAGAAGGTTTCTCATGCATATCACTGATAGCACATTTCTTCAGATGCAGGAGAAAATGATCATTTAACCATCAGACTAAACTGTACATTGCCAGTTATTTACTTCACTATTCTACTATTTCTTGTTTGTGCAGTACTATGACCCAGTGTACCCTACACATCTTCAGGGCACTGCTGGCTTGGCCTACTCAGTGTTTGCTCCTTTTTTAACCACCCTATTAAATGACATGACTTTATCGTAGACCATAACTTTGACATTTAATGCTTTACCAAACTGTGGCATTCAGACCCTTTCCTCCCAGACCTTGCTTTGGCCGCTCCACTTGGTTTCAAGGTACTGCATTAACACCACCCCAATGAAACAGGCTCTGAAATTATCACCATTTTCTGCATTATTTAATCTCCCTCTTCCCGTTGAACTTTTCCCTTCCAACAAATCTTCATCTGCTTGATCATTCCCAATTCCACTCTCACGTATGCCATTGGTTTTTGTTACCGCACCTCCTTGCAACCACACTGTGTTCTGCACTGACATCGGGGACATCCTTACTACCTACATTTTAGCTGCTTCCACATTTCTTTTTTTGATAGACAGTCCAAACTGCAGATTCCTTACCTTGTGAATATCTACAGACATCAGATTGGATCCAGAAACCTTCAGAGCAGTTCCCTCACGCATTGGTAGGTAGTGTTGTGCGGCTCCATGACAGACTGGTCCCTCTATGGATATGGTGTTGGGGTCTCTGTAAATGTGCCCACTCTGTGTGATGATGTCCTTTTTTTTCACTTTCTGTGCCTGCCCACGTGGATCTGGAGCTTTCAAATCCTTTCAAACCTTACAGTGTGCAGAAACTCACCCCCTAAAATAACTGGGTTCAAACTATGTTGTGCCTGTAGTCTACAGATGTTGGTTACTGACACCCATGACAACTGTTTGATTGGATGATTGGATTGGTTTCTCTTGTTTTCTGTGATGTAGCTCTGCGGGCAACGCAGCCTTTTAGGCTTGAGAGTAAAGCATATCTCTAAGATGACCAATATTCTCTCGTTGGGCATGAACTTGCTTCTTAGTGTTGGGCACTAAGCGCACTGGACTGAATTTATACACATTGTGTCACAACTGTGCCCCGTTGACTCCTATGCAATGCTGTTTAAACATTTCAAATTTTAATTTAATTTTGTTTTGTATTTTGCCGAATGTCAGTGGATCCTGGGCTTCGTTGGGCTAGCCCGTTCCTACAAGGTGTACCTTATTGAGAGGCAGATAAAATCAATTTGATTTCTTAGAAGAGACTCCTTTTTTGTCCTGATGAATGCCTTGGAACCCTCATTATGGTCAATAGTAGGTAGAAACATGTTGACCACATTTGTTAAAAAATGTTTAAAAGGTGCCCCCAGCTCAAACAATGAAAATGCACTGTTTGCATAATATTGGCCCAGGTGTCCAGCTACCAAAACTGTATAGTGACAAAGTGTTACTACCACCCAATGTTATCGCCGTGGCCTTCGAAGGCAGCAGAATTTATTTATTAGCATTGATTTATGAAGCACCCACATTGTAGTCGTTTATCAATGAACACTTGACTTGCAACATAGTTCATATGGGCTAGGTGCAGTTTTGAGTCAGGTGTAAGGCAAGAACTAGTTCACATTTGGGTTTGCATTGCATCTAGACAGTTGAAGGATATTCAGCTTGCATATTGGGCAATTGAGAGTGAGATAGTGGCTTTTTATAGTGTTTTATAAAAAATAAAGCATTCCTTTTAGGGAAGACAACTTGTATTGAGAATGGGCCCTCGTCCTTTAGTAGATGTTCTCTCTGGTCACACGATGAAGAGAATTGCAGCGTGTTTAGCTAGACTTTCAGTGAAGTTGTTGGAATACAGTTTCAGAGAAGAAAAAATAGGCCACGTTATAACGCATGCATTTAGAACGCATGCCATTATAACAACCGCACTGTTACATCGCATAGCATTGCAATGCAAGTCATTACAACGACTTGCTTTAGGGGGGGTGCTAGATTTTGGAATAGTATAATTTACTATTCCAACTCCAGTCTGTGCAACAGTAGGGAAGGTGTTGTATTTAAAATCCAACACCTTCTCCCCCCTACAGCAAGTCGTTGTAACGACTTGCGTTGTAATCGCTGCGATGTAACAACGTGATCGTTGTAATGACCGCGTTTTAGTGGCATGCGTTGTTTTGCATGCGGGGTTAGTGAAGTTTCCCATGCAGGAGTACAGTCATTGCTCTTTAAGCAACAAGGATCTTGTGGTAAGGTCTCCCCAAGAAAAAACAATCCCTTGTCCCAGCAGGGGTTGGCAAAAGTAAGATTGCCTTTCTTGGGTCTCTTCCGTGTGCTGCCTCATTGGATGAATTACGTGTTGGTTTCCATTTATTATCTTTCAGGGTGCGTTATAGTCCAATAAGGAGGTCATTAGATTTTACAGGATATTTTTTGTTAAAGATATCTTCATGGATAATGGGGTCCAATTTACTTCAGAAGCCATGGCTGAATTTTTAAGAAGCTGTGGTATTGCCCATTTAAGAACATCATTGTATAGACTGTAGAGTTATGAAATGGTCATGAGTACCTGCAGATGTGGTGGAAATCTTAGTGAGAAATTGAATACATTGTTATGGACTTATTATTTGACTCCTCATGTAGCAACTGGGAAGACATAATTTTGAATTAAAGAGGTGGCGTTGTCTGAAGTGAAGCCTTCATGGTTGATATCAATGAAGGAGCAACCTTTTTGTGGCTTGTATATAAATATAATATGAGGAATGGAACATGTTTGGGTGGATGCATGGTAGGCCTGTGGAATATCGGTGACTGGGTAAGGGTGAAAAAGCTTCTATTACAGAAGAAAGGGGTATCAAAGTTTAGGGAGTCAGCACGCATGCTGGCGGGGAAAGGCAATGCAATGAAACCTGACAGTGGACAATGATGGAACGAGGAAAGACTTACCAAAATAACAAGTACAAATTCTCCGGTTGGCACTGTTCCTCCTAATCCGCGTGATTCTTCATCATGGTAACCAGCATGATGGCCCACATAATGTTACCAAGTCCACCGTGCGTTCTCTATAAGATTGTCTTCTGCTCACTGGCAACAGTTTCAAACGCAGCTGCTTTGGGGCTGCTTTAGTGAGACTTTTCCCCCCATATCTGTTACTTTGTATTAGCCTGCATGAGTTCATATTTAATAGGGTGAGTGTGTTAACATTATTTCTCATTTTCTCATGCTTGTTTGATATTTGATGTGTAGAACTGTATTTTCAGTTGGGAAGGGAGTTATGTGGTGACTGAGGTGTGTTCGATTATGTTAGAGCATGATGTAACACCACTCAGCAAGTCTTGACACAATTTCAGCTTGTCAGTTAACAACTAAGCAGCAGAAAGACATGGTGTAAGCTTTGTCCTGTGCCCCTAATAAACTTCTACTTATCCATTACTGGCGTAAGTCTGGAGGTGCCTTCATGCAATAAAACATGTTATAAGTTTTCACCGACAAAACAAATCTCGACAAACAACAAATCTTTATTGTGCACAGCCAAAATAGGCTATAACAATTATTAACATAGTAAAAAAACACCTCCTTTACATTTGAAATGTACATTATACTTTGAAGTAACAAAAGATAAGAATACAAAAAAATCATTAAGCATCTTCAAAGGAACCATCAATAAAATACTTTATTTAGACAATCAAGTTAGTTAAAGTGCCAAGTACAGGAAACAAGGAGTTGTGCAAACATAAATAAGTTAAAATGACAGTTGTGCAAATAAGCAGCATCTCATGATATACTATCTTTAAAATTCGACTTCGGAGATAAAAGTTAATGCATTTCATTAGGATTAAAACATCTGTATGCCAAACAAATATGTCATGACCCTAGGGCAGTGGCTAAAGTGCAATATTGTAAAGTGCTGGTATCTAAAAATATAAGTACTGAGTGTCCGTTAAAGATGCAATGTAGACTATGTAACAAATTGTCTCTGAGTAGTATGTTTCAGACTTAACAGGATAAGTAATGCTTTGAGCTCGATTTCACTCATACAATAGTGTGCCCATATACTTAGCAGCCTGCCTTTCTTTCTCCACATTTTTTTAGGAATTTTCAGTGGCAGCCCCCAGTATTGGGCTGGCCTCCCGTACGAGCCAGACGGCTTCCGAAAATAACTTGCCAAACTGAGCTAATTCCTTTGGTATCACTGTGGTGTAGATTAGCTTTAGTGCCTCTTTGCATGTTCTTGACCCTTGCTGCAAGAGGATTGGCCTTTGTTACTTTCACCTCTGTTGTAACAGGCTTGCGCAGCAGCATGCAATGTGAGCAGCCGATTCGAAGGGGTATTGACACAGCCTACATTGCCCGTGCCTCTGTGTCAAGTTCTTCCAGTGTGCCCTGTATTCCCATATGTGTGTTGTTAAGAACCTAAATGCTAGTATATTCTTGGCTGATCTCGGGTATAGTTGAGAATGTATGGCTTTGTGTGATGCTGATAACCCCTCTGCTCCTCTAAGGTTTCTGACTAGTTTTATATCATGTTCTCTTGAGGCCATCCTGCCATATTCTTTTAGCTTTTTCTTTAATTGTGCTATAGTAATTGGGGGATCGGTCGAATTTTCTGTATCCATATTTAATGTAGTACTGGCTGAACCAAGGGACTTTGCCCACTTGCTTTATTTGTCCAAAAATATTGTATTTATTGCTCTTCACAGGGATGCTGGTTCTGCCCTGGTCCCCAGGTGGTGGAATTTGATTAGATCTTTTTTGCACTCAGTGTCCATGCTCACCAGATTAAACTCCAGACGATTTACAGTGCATCAAGTGTTTTTTGCAATGCTGAATATTTATTTGTATCTGGCTATATGGCTGCTCTAGTGGCTTGGTAAGCCTGCCAGGGAAAGCAAGGTGGCCATAATTTATTGTAGGTAGTAATTTTGCCCCATGACTCTTCGTATCGCCTCTGCTGAGTGGCTGTCTAGTTTGTGGTGTAGTTTGGATAGGGCATACAAGGTTTTGGCTGTTTTTCCTGCTAACGCAGTCGCCTGCAATGTGGGTTTTCCAGTTTCTACCAATCAGACGCCAAGGTATTTGTATTTGCTAGTTGTGCCTATTTTCAATGCGCCGAGTTGCCATTCAAGTTGTTATTTTTTGTTCCTGTGGCTGAAAATGAGAATTTCAGTTTTCTCAAAGTTCGCCTGCAGAACATTCCATGCGTGGTATGAGTGCAGTATGACCAGGGCCCTCATAATCCCAATGCGGGTTTGATCTAATAATACCAGATCGTCTACATATCATCTGACCCAATTTTGGGGGCAATGTTTTTCCTTTCAGTATCCCACCCCCCCAATCTAGATCTGCTGTATATAGATTAAACAATGTGGGGGTGATGGCACAACCCTGTTTAAGCCCTATGTTGGTGAAGAACTTTGACGTGGCGTGAGTCTGTTTTATCTTGGTCCTCACCCAGGTGTTGATGTATAATTCTGTTATTGCCGCAAGCTGTTGTCTCGGTATGCCCCATCCTGCCAGTTTTTTCCAGAGGATGTTACAATCCATGCCATCCAACGCGGCACTGTAGTCTATGAAACAGCATACATGGCACCCAAGTATGAGAGAGCAATGACGTTGTCCATTGTGGTGGAGTTAGGCCTAAACCCTGTCTGATAGATTGGAATTATATTCTTCTCGTTGTTCTGGCATTCTAGCTTGTGTAATAGGACTTTTGCATAGGCTTTGCCATCAATGTCCAATAGGGTTATTAGCCTTTAGTTCTTAGGTCAGGTAGGATCCCCCTTTTTGTGTATAGGATGGAGAATAGAGTCTTTCCAAGCTTCAGAAATGATAGATGTAGCAAGACATTCATATAACAGATTGAGCTTCAAAGGAGCCCAAAAGATTCCATCTTCTTTGAAAATGCCTCTGGGTATGCCATTCGGTCCAGGGGCCCCATCCCTCCGAATGCTCTCCAAGATCTTCAGTGTTTCCGACTTAGTGACTATTATTTGACTGTCTTCCAGGCCTTCTAATATTTTTGTCCCACAAGGTTGTGTTGATGGCCCTTGTTTTATCGGGATCTACTTATAGGTTTTTTTAAATTCCCCTCCCATATATTGACCGGTACTGTGTTCTCCTTGATGACTGTTGTGTTTGCTAGACCATCTACGTATCCCCAGAATTCCCTGATTTTACTGGGTGGCAACAAAGCATATATGTGTTTCCTTTGGTCCTGAGTTTGTCATTGTTTCATGTTCCAGGCTATTGTTTTATGCTGTTTTCTGGACTCTTTCATATTGTTGTCCGTGCAGGTGGTCTTCTACTTTCTGTGTTGTAATTCCGCACGTTAGCACTTCCGTTTGCTCTCCAGTAACGTCCTGGTCTTGAGAAGTGGGAGTGTCCGTCCTCTTGTGGGCACTACTAGTTGTGCTCTGTGTTTTTGGAGCATTAGTGCTCCATGGAGTTTTTCTAGCAGTAAGGGCGACTTCTCTACCAGACTTGCTTAATTTCTCCAAGTCGGGCACACAGGCTGTATTCCAATGTGAATTTTTATCCATGATAGCTGGACCCCATTTGATTCTTTTTGTTAACAGGCCGCGTTTATTTTGAGCAAGCAACCTGCTGGTTTGTAATTCTTGTGTATCATTGCTCCCATGTTAACATCTATGGCAATGAGGTGGTGATCACTTTCACATTTTTGCTGTACCTCATAGTTATTTGTCATTTTAGCAGGTCTTTTCTTAGAAAGATCTAGTCTAGAGTTGATATATCTTTGAAAGTGTGGGTTTCTTTGTACCGCTTGGTCCCTTCTAGGTCATCTGATCCCAGCTCAAATTCTCTGAGGCAAGCTTGTAGTATGGTTCGTCATTGGTCACCCTGTGTTGCCTCAGATTGGCCCAGCTTTCGGGTGTTGAAGTCTCCAGCCACTATGCACTACCACCCCTGTTGCTCATATAAGAATGCTTTTATCTGTTCAGTGATGATCTTGATATTGTCCAATTTTACATCTCTTTGGGGATTTACGTACAGATTTATAAGTGAGATTGTGTTGGTTTTTCTGTCCAGCGCAAATCCATTCATGCTAACTACCTGTACATCCCGAGAGTTGCTGATCCATTCTTTGCCTTTTATTTGCAGATCTAGTTTCACATATATTGATAGATCACCCATTGGTCTTCCAAACAGATTTTTTTGTGTGTAGGGATGTGAATTGTTTGGAACTCCGAGACAGGAACGATTGACCATGTTTTTTCAACGCAAAGTATATCGCAGGTGTAAAAATACTCCAGTGACTCCGTGTTTGCTGTCAGGGAAGACAGGCCTGCCGCATTCAGCTGATTACCTTTAGCATAGTTTTTTGGATTTTTGTGTTTTCTCCATCTGTCCTATGAGTTTGACCACCCTTTTATTGTGAGAGCTGTGAAAAGCCAAGCCCAATCAGATTGTTTAAATAGTGTGTGTGTTGTTGACTCATCCATAAGATGTCTCTCACTTATGCTCCGTGTCAATTGAACTGTGATCTTTATTCCCCTAATCACTGGTGTTTTTTTTTGTTTCCTTTCATAATACTGCTTGCTTCTTTGTGTCGCCCAAATAGATAATGCCTCTCTGATAGGACATAAGGATATTTTTCAATGGTTAGTTTATTGATAAGTATGCCCCATTCTTTCATTTGTTTACTTTCTACAAGTATGTTCTGAACATCAATGTTGTCAGTCAACTCAGTAAGTGTGGATTGTCTTTGGCTGATCCCTGGGTAGTCTCTTGAATTTCACAGACGTTTTTTGGGGGAGGTAAATGGAGTAAATCTTCTCCGTCGCTGGTCTTATTTTTCCTGTGTTATCCTTCCGCTTTTCTGAGTTATCAGATGCTGAACTTTGTGGTGGTGTTTCTTTTTGTCCATTGCAAAAACGTTTGCTCTTTCTTTGTTGGCCTTGTGCTCTTTGTGCAATTTTTTCTTTTGCCTTCGTGTCAGCCGTATTGTCATAGCCCTTACCCCTGCAGCTACCTTGGTTGTCTGCTTGGCTTTTCTTGGCGTAGCAATGCATTCTGTTGCACTGCTTTTATCGATGGCCTGTACTGGGGGGAAATCTTGGTCAATTTCTTCTTCTTGAGAGCATGGCGAAGTCGGAGTTTTGGTGTGTTGCGACCTCTTGCTGGTGTTGCACGATCTCTCCCCGTTGGTTGCTTGTAATATGTGTTCTAGTTGTGCACACACATTGTCTGGCTGCTCTTTATCCTT
This sequence comes from Triturus cristatus, assembly GCF_964204655.1. NCBI lineage: Eukaryota > Metazoa > Chordata > Amphibia > Caudata > Salamandridae > Triturus > Triturus cristatus. The sequence continues at coordinate 1,022,586,294 of NC_140592.1, forward strand.
CGTGGCCCCTAGCACTTTTTGCGTGAGGGGTTTCTCACTCTGTGAGTTGCTTTCGTGTATGAGTGTGCAGTGTTTTATTAACATTATTAATAGCTCCGGAAGTGTGGTTAGTTTCTCGATTATAGCCTCACTCGTTGGTAGCTTTCACAGTGCTATCCTTTTTTTGTTTTGTTAACCCAGTGATCTATTTTCATATTGAGTATCTCTAACTTCTTGTCAATTGACCACACGTTCTGGGCGAGCATATGTGTCAACTCCAATTGAATTTCCAACTTATGCAATTGCCAGGTCAGCGCTTTTATTGCCGCTAGTAAGGAGGAATTTATGGTGTTTATAATTAATTCAGGTCACGTGCCGCTTGTCGGGCTATAGCTTGGCGAACGATCTCCCTGCGCGTTCGACTTGTGGCCGCCCATTATTCTGCTTCCATGTGGTTATCTTCGCAGCTCTTGTCGGCCAGGCTCACTTCAGCGGTTTGTTGCCATTGCCCTGACTTGGGTTTATCCAGCGGTGTTGAACAAATGTGTTTGGTCCTCTTGGTTACTGGGTTATAGATCATGTCGCTCTTGAGGTTGGTCATGGTGGTGGATCATGGCTTCTTTTGTCATTTGTTGACTTGGTTTTGGCATTGCCGAGGTCTCCTCTTCCCTCTGTCTGAGCGCAGCAGTGAAGTTTGGGCCATGTCCCTGTACCTTTGTCAGTGTGTCCACTCTTGTGCTGGTTTCGCCATTGTTCATTGTAGGAGAGATCTCTGTGACCTCTGAGGCCATTGTTTCTGCCCCGGGCGTATTTAGGTTGCTGGTGTTGTCTATATGTTTACTTCCTTCTGATTCAGTGTCTGCCAGTTCCGCCATCTCGCTATTCTTCATTATTGAAGAGATATCTCTGACCTCTGTGGCTTCTGCCTCTTCCATAGGCATGTTTCTGTTGCTGGTGTTCTCTATGCGTTTGCTTCTTTTTAAGGCAGTGTCTGCCAGTTCCGCTATCCCCTAATGCATCTAGACTGGGGAAAGCTGTGCTTTCTGTAGTGAGAGAATGTAGGGGCTTTGCTGCTCGTCCTTCTGTCTGTGGCGTGGAAGAACCCATGTTTTCACCCGCGCCAGCTCTTGTTCTTGTGAAATTCTTTTATATTGGGTTTTTGGGTGCTGCATATTTCAGTCTCTGGCCTGATGTCTCAGATGTATCCATGGAACCAAACTGCTGGTGTCCCCTCCCGGGGCCGGCCGTGCTCCTGCATATTGTGTATCTGCATCTTTCGTTGATTGGGCATGTTTCCATATGCCCCTTTTTGCTTCTTCTTAGTTGCTATAATTATTGTTGCAGGTTTGACTGCCATCATTAAGTCACTTGGTTCTCTTTTCTTTTGTTTCCTCCATGCCCTTTGTCCCTTACTCAGTTTTGTGGAGCACTTGCAGTTCTTAAATATCTGGTGTGAAAGTTTCCAGCAAATACAGAAGGTTGCCAGTTTTGGGTGTATTTTGCAAGTTTGAGGGAGGACCTAAGACTAATGTCTGCCTTGTACTCAGGTCCCCCGAGCTGCACCAGCTCTCTTTTTTCTCCTTGCCCTTTGAGCCGCTCTCCCAACCTTAAAGACTAGTGGTCTTGTGTCAGCTCCCCCACACCTCCCCTGCGTAGTAGTCCCCAGCCAAGTGCAGGGGAGGTTCACAAGTGCGCTTGTACTGAAGGGTAGCAGTATGGCGATGGTGATTTTGTTGGCTCATGGTCAGAAGGAAAGGGTATCTGTGTTAATAGCCCCAAGTTCCAAATCCTTCTATCCCCTTTAGGACTTGACTGCCTTATTGGTATGTTTGGCTCAGTCAAGCTAAGGTGCTAAGGTGCACCGTAATTAGCCCCCTTGAACTGCTGCAGTACCGTGGTGGCCGCATTCACTGCAGCGCAACTAAGCCTCACCTGCCAAACCTGGGCTTGTCTGTCTGGAGCTGCAACCACAGCCGCATTCTCAGTCTCAGCCGTGGCCCGAGCTGCGCCCTGAGCAGCTGAAGCCGCTGGCCCCCCCCAAACACAGGAGTATGGAGGATAAAGTTGGTTGAGATGCTTGTAGTTTCGGCCTGAAACTTGGCAGTAGCACAACGTAGAGCTGCAGAGGCCGGAAGCCTAGAACGCCAACCTCCGAGTGACAGTGTTGAGCGTCTGACGTTATGCTACCATAACAACAACAAGTGGATAATTATTTCTTGACCTCTCAAAGAACATTGGCACAGATCTACTCCCTCAACAGATGTTGTTGACCATCTTTTGACTATAGATGCCAGTGGCAAAGTGCACAGTCGACATTTCAAATAAAGTAATCTTTTTTTCCACTGGGAAGATTTCTTCCATGAATGATTCAAAGCTTGGTCTTGCTTATCCTCCATAAAACCTTTTAGCAGGGGCCCTGCATGACTTGCTTTTAATTTAATTGCTCTTCGTAAGAACAATCATTTTTTGTACCAGAACAAAGCAAGCCTTTGTTATGTTTTCCAGATTAAGCCAAAGATCTTCCAATCCAATATTATAAATTATAGTTTGATATATGGGCAAACCAGGGTAGAAAATCTTTTTAAAAAAATTTAATTTAGTAGAGTATGTTTATAAGAACCAAGCAACTCCTTAGACCAATCTCTGATCCAATGTTTTACGGGTGCTAATGCAATGTAGTCCTCGATTATTTTTTTTATCAGGCTCCAAATCTGCTTGCAGTGCGTCAATCGGTGTTAAACGCCCTATATGCAATAGTCATTGTAAGAAGTTGTTCTCAGTGATTTGAATTGATGGAATTTTTCACCGGAAGAACCCAGAGGATCCACCTCCCACCTTTCAACTCTAAACCCAAGGAGATCTCCTGTGGTGTCCCCCAGGGCTCATCCCTCAGCCCCATGCTCTTCAACGCATATATGACCCCACTGGCCAACATCGTCCGATCCCTTGGTCTCAACATAAGTTCCTACACAGACGACTCATCTCATCCTCTCACTCACCGAAGAACCCGCCACCAGAACCAACTTCCACATGCATGACAAACATCACCGACTGGATGAAGAACAACTGTCTGCAGCTGAACACAGACAAGATGAAAGTATTTATCTGTGGCAACAGCAGCAACACATGGAATGACTTCTGGTGACCATCAGACCTCTGCCCCGCACCCACTCTCTCCAACCACACCAGAAGCCTCGGAATCATCATTTACAACATGCTCACCATGAAATCACAGATCAACGCCATCTCCTCCGCCTGCTTCCTAACTCTGTGCATGCTACATAAGATCTTCAAGTGGCTTCCCCTACACACAAGATGCACCGTGACACAAGCTGGCTGGACTACAGCAATGCCCTCTATATAGGAATCACCGCACACCTCCTACAGAGACTTCACACCATACAGAACACCGCAGCAAGACTCATCCTCAGCCTTGTCTCACTGCCAGAGAGCGGGAGATTAGATGTCCAGTCACTTTCTACCAAATATAAACACTAATTCACGTAAAGGCAACTATACAGATAGAGGGTAGCGAGAAGACCCAAAACAGGCTCCTATTCTTCTATCTACCTGGGGTATCAAAAGATATCTTATCGTAACTTGCTTCATCTGTGCCGATCCACACCCTGGTGGGGTGGTACTACCAGGGCGGACTCAACCAAAAAACTAATTTCTTGGGAGTTCTTAGAAAAAACAGAACAGAGATTGGCTTGTGTCTTGAGGTTTCCCATGTAGGGCTTTTGTAATGCTTAGATCTACTAGTTCTCGACAAGGTGCCTGGTGGAACCTGGTTCCTCCATCATGTACGCTTGGAAGCCACTTACTGATCCCAGTTGGAGAATGGAAAATGTTTGTTTTGTATTTTGCCAGTTTGTGATAGAGTTTAACATAGTTGATTGGTTTATTGGATTTATGTTGGACCGTTATTTTTGCCCTCTGTTCAAGATGACAAGTTTATGGGCTCAGCAGAGGTTATACCTTCCTCGTTTTTATTTCCGGCTTAGGTGGAGAATTCAGCATGTGCCCTAATTTGCACATGGTGTAGGTGGGAGTGAAGGGTACATAATTTGTTACAGAAAAGACCTGGATTATGATTCACAAAAGAGTCAGTTGGAACAGAATCTATTGCTTATTTGTATGATTGCTTTGAGAATTTTTCTATGTCTGCAGGGTTAGGCTCTTCAGTTAATTGAATAATAGTTTGGGGAGATTGTGTAACAGATGATAAGATGGAAGAAGGACTATGTCATTTTCTCGCACCTGCGTTACATCGTTTCCTAAACAGTTTTACTTTTACTTCTGTCTGTTTCCTTAGTGGTTTTTAGGTCTCGGGACCATCCGGTCTGCCGAAGGCAGAACCGGAAGTCGAGAGATTTAATGTTTTGGAGAAGAGGGGCTTGAACCCGCCCCTCTTCTCCCCTGTTCTCCATTGGCTGGCCTCTTCAATGCTGGCCAGCCATTGGAGAAGAGGTCCCGTCACTCTGATCAGGCCCCGTCCTTTTCGGATCGGGGGGCGTGTTTTTTGCAGAAAGTCTAATTATCTCCTCCAGCCAATGGCTGGAGGAGATAACAGCAAAACACGCCCCCGAATCCGAAAACGACGCTGCGTTTCTCCGAGTCATTTCTGCTTCGCCTCGGAGAAAGGCAGTGGTTTTAATGGCGTCCTCTCCCCCTGCTCTTGGCTCCCGTGTTCGGCACATATCTTGTTCTCTCTCCCCCCTCATCGCTGATATCACCTCTTCTCCTCTCCAGGTTGGCCTTTCATTTTTCTGGCGCCTCCGTTACCCATTCCGCTCTCTTTATCGGCGGATCCTTTAATTTCTTCGATAAAGCCGGCGCAGGGTCCGTTAGTGCGGGTAGGTGGGGCCCCTTACAGCTAGTAATCTCACCCGGCCTTGTTTGTTTTTACTATACTGCCTTGCTCTCAATTCCCTTCCGTGGCTGAACATTGCTTAACAAGTCCCCGAGGCCCCGTGCTATAAATATGACATTTCTTCCAGCTCTTTGTGTCCCCGAATCTCTTGCCCTGTGCCCCTCACTCCGACGGTTCAGAGACGCTGACTGTACGTGTAACGCCCCCACCCCTACAAGCCCCCTGCAGCGACGCAAAAATTACAAATAATTTGTATTACAAGCATGTTTCCTGAGTTTATTTGTATTTTAGAAGCTAATAATGCAAATTACCTAACAGTTACTACACAAAATCAAAACGAATACATCTACAGTGTAAAAAGGCACAATTTATGAACGAAACCAAAACAAATAACATCGATTTAATGATGTGTTATATTTAGACTGTAACACGTTTTCGTTAATAAACTTAACAATGTATAGACTGGTTTAGAAAAGAGCGGTGATTTTAACATACCCATCCCAATGAAAGTGAGCACGTCACACTTCACTAAATTATAATTTCAATATTCAGTAAAATAAATTCACCAATTTGCACAAGGCGCTATGTAGAGCAGAGACATGTTTTCTGGGCGCTAGTAAACAACGGCATCAGACAGAAAAACGTGCTTAAGGTCGAATGCTGGGTTCTGGTAATTACAATTGAAGAACTTTTTATAATGTGACAATACCAGGCTCCATAAGGTGCTATTAAAAGCTATGTTTTGGGCTCAGACACCCACAGAACCCCAGAGGTGAGAGATGCCGGCTGTGAAATTATTTTAAGTATTTAATAATATACAAGCGCACAAACCTCCCTCCATAAGGCGCTTTAAAAGTATGTTTCTGTATACACAAGCATCGGACACTTACAGAGGAGCTGAGGTCTAAAGCTGCGGATCGGGGATTTAGTTAAATGAGACCTATTCAACATTATAAGTTCACCGCCCTCCGCTAGGCGCTATTAAAAGCCATGTTGTTTGTTTCCTTTAGAAACAAGCCTTTGACATTGACAAACATACGGGGCAGAGGTCAAAAGCTGCAGTTATGATATGAAATTATATTTTATAAATTGATTAACATCAGAACACCAAAAACAGCGCTGAAAAGAGTCCTGTTTTTGCGGCTCTTGTGTACATAAGACCCGGACATACGTAGGAGCCGGGAGTCCGAGGCTCCGTTTCTGGGGCCAGCTAGAATTTAAACATTCCATAATATAAGCACAGCAACTTCCAACAAGCATTTACAATGCAATGGTCTCGGCATTGGTAAAGTTAGAGCTATTGGCATTGCTCATGACATTTTTTTAGTTTTTTTCTTTTTTTTAAAACATTTAAAGAAACTGCATTGTCATGAGCAATGCCAACAGCTCTAACTTTAACAATGCCGAGACCGTTGCATTGTAAATGCTTGTTTAATTATAGCAGGGTTTGCTTCAATTTAAAGGACATAGAGGTTTCCTAGACCTTCAATTGAATAAATTGCGGTTTGGCTAGACCGGGGCATGTTGCCTTGGGGATGCTGCCTTAGATGTTGATATTAAGGTAGCAGATGCTGTTCCTTGGCCAATAATTGGATTACTTGGCAGATTTTGCCTACAATCCTCTGTGTCATTTATCACCTTTGGAACTTCCAACAGATTTTCCAGAAAAAAGAATGCCATTTTGGTTCCTATTAATCCTTGGTTAGGATTTAACCTTAAGTTCTCTTTTACAACTTCTCTGACTGCGGCCATCCTGTGATAAGTTTTCACTATAGAGGTAGTGAATTGTTTGAGTAAGTTCTAGTTGAGCATCAAGTTTTGAGGACTACTGTGTAATCGTGTGTATCCAAGGTATGCACATAACCTTCATTATCGTCAATATTGGTTCATCCAATGATATATTTTTTGGGTTTTGGTCTACAAGAGATGGCGACTATTTCAAAAACTTCATGTATCGGTTGTCCTTTATTGGATAGATTAGTCATCAAGTATTAAGTTGTCCAGTTGTGACCCTGTCCCTCAGTTTCCTGATTTAAGCTGCATATTGGATACAGAGCAGTCCAAACACCAGACGCAACAGTAAAATAAATATGGAATCAAACCAGATGGTATTTATATGGGGGTTCGTTGATGTATTCCAATTGGCAGCTTCTGGGTAGATTTTCAATGTCTGATTCTGCAGTTGATAGTAATATAGGGGTCTTTTAGAACTCTGTGATGACTTTAAAATCTCCCAAGATCTGGTTGTTTTTTTGTTTAAACCAGCTTCATGTTGCACCTGAAATTCAGTTGAAGTTTTTAATATAAACTGGTCTTCAGTTGCCTTTGTTGGGACTTGTTTGCGCGCCCTTGTGGCTGACCTGGCTCGGGGGCTAAACAGCTCTGGGGATTGAGGTTTTGACAATAGCACTCGCAGTTTTGCTGGTTAATAGCTGTACCTAGGAGCTCCTGACATGTCCCAGTTAGCAGGCAGGCGGGCGGGCAAGCAAGCAAACAAACAAGTGGGACTAGCAAGCGGTAGGTAATACGCCCCCCCCCCTCCTCTGCAGTGCTCTCTGGCCCAAGGATCACTCTCAATCTCCCTGATGCCTCAGGGGGGATGGGAGAAGAGGGAAACAATGAGGTGCCGCACACACTGTTAGAGACTGCTGCCCTCGCCACAACTCATCTTCAGGAGTGAGAACCAGAGTGAACTGGGAGCGTGCTGGCTGGCACACCCTACTGAAAGCCAGACTCAGTCCTAACTGGATGCTATTCCGCTGATGCTAGAGCCCTCCTGGCGCTGTGGACCTTAAGCTGCAGCTTCCCCGCAGGCCCCTTCCTGGGAAAATTCTCTGTCAGAGCAGCAGCTCACGCTCTGTGCCTCACTTGGTAAAATTAGGTGAGGTGCTAGCTCGGAATCAAAGTTCCTTTGTTTGGAGAATCTGGTGATTTTTGTGTACCAGAACATCGGGCCTTTATCATTTATCACTCTGTGGGTGACGCATAATAACTTAAAAGAGTATTGCCTTGCACCTATTCGACAGTTTAGAGCCTTAAGCACAGCAAAGAGGTGGTGTCAGGAGAGAATTGCAGACTTGTTGATGAGTTATGCATTCTTTGTAGCCTTCTCATAGTTGAGAGTGGGATTCTGTGGTGCATTACATTAGGGAGTCTACTTTTGAGAGGAAAAATTATGTTCTTGCTTGAATTCTGAGATGTGTAAACATACGTCACAGGGTTTTCATGAAGGATTAGGTGGATTTGGGTAGTTGGTGTGCTTATGTTCATGGACAGTGCAAGGTCCATGATAATTCTAAGATTTCGTATCTCTTTAACTATTTTTGTTGGCGGTCCCAGTGTGTGCACTCAGAAGGATAAACAATCCTCTTTTTTCCATTCACCACAATCGAGTATTTCAGTTTTTCAAGGGTTAGCTTTGAAGTTAGTCTGTATCATGAATTGGTCTCAGATAATGAGGTAGGTGTTTAGATTCTAATAGCTCTGGTAACTATTTCAAGTAAATGCTGAAAAAGAGGGGTGATAAAAGGATTTTACCGCTACTTCTGTAGGAACACTGAATCCAGGGCAGACACTCCTGAAGCATGCTAAAATGAAGAAATCACCTTTGCCTGGCATCCAGGTGTTAACTGCCTACTACAGTTTGTAAAGAAGCAAATGAGTATATAGATGCACCAATTCTGGAAAAAATGTTATCTGCAAATCTAATTCTCCAGCCTCGATGTCTTGCATAGGTTCTCTTTTTCTGCACCCTAAGAGGAATAAGAGGAACTATACAGGTAACAAAATTGTACACACCATTGTGACTACTCTATCTTAGTCCTTTGGTTGTCCCCCTTCCATAATATGATACACCTAGCCGGTCCTTAATGATTATTTTGGACTGTAAAGAAAGATTTGTAGTTGAATCCAAGCAGGGAACTGTCTGTCCATGCTTTCATAGTTCCTGTTGCTATGGTAAACCTGTCATTATGTAGGACACAGACTTTCCACATTTATAAAAGAATGGGGAAGGGAACTAGAGGGTTAGGAGTGTGACAGCCGCAATGGTGAGTTTTATTACCTACTTTGCAAGACACTTTGGTTGGGGTTAATCGTTTTTTGTCTGAGATTGACCTCCTTCCGAGAAACAAAATACACAGGTTTTCTCCTGGAAACATGGATAGAGTTCATGTGTGTAATATATCTATAACAAAATGGAAATTGAATTAAGGTGATTTTCTTACAATAAGTGAAATATGTGTTTTTGTATTAGAAAGAAGAATTGTTAAAACTATTTTTAATGTGTTTCTTTTTTAGGATCTCTAAAGTGATCTGCCTGGGGTATGTATTGCATACTGAACTATGAGAGTTGAGCAGCTTCCATGCCCAGCTTGAACTGCTATGATTCAAAGTTTGCCTGCTGAAGTTCGAGCTCGTCTGCGCTCTGGAGTGGCCATATGTTCTTTTGGGCAATGTGTGGAGGAGCTTCTTCTCAACAGCACCGATGCCTGCGCCTCATGTGTGGCCATCCGTGTAGACATAGAAACCTTTCGGATCCAAGTGGTTGATAATGGCACTGGGATGTCTCGAGAAGATGTGGAGTTAGTTGGGAAGCGGTACTTCACTAGCAAATGCCATTCGGTTGGAGATTTGGAGAACTTAAATAGCTCTGGATTTCGAGGTGAGGCAGTGGCAAGCATAGCAAACATGGCCAGTCTTGTGGAGATCTTGTCAAAATCCAACAAGTCAGCAAAGACTTTCGCCAAGATGTTTCAGAATGGGAAAGCATTGGAAGTCTGTGAAGCAGAGGTGAGCAGGCCAAGTGTAGGCACCACAGTGACCATCTGTAACCTTTTCTACAACCTCCCTGTGCGGCGCCAGTGCCTTGACCATGTCCTTGAGTTAGAAAGGACACGGCAGAAGGTGGAAGCCATTTCCTTTATGTACCCTTCCATTTCCTTTTCATTGCGTAATGATGCTGCAGGTTCCATGTTGCTCCAGCTCCCCAAAACCAAGGATGTATGTTCCCGTTTTTGTCAAATCTATGGTCTGTCTAAATCTCAAAAGCTACGACCTGTACAGTTTGAGTATCACGGATTTGCAATTGGTGGGTACATTAGTTGTGAGGGCCATTATAACAAGAGCATGCAGTTTTTGTATGTAAACAAAAGACTGGTGCTGAAGACAAGACTGCATAAACTGATTGATTTTTTGTTGAGAAAAGAGAGTGTGATATGTAAGGCAAAAACTGGCCCTGCTGTCAAGCAGATGAGCCCTTCAAGACATCGTGCTGGACCAGAACTTCATGGGATCTATGTTATCAATATAAATTGCAGTTACTGTGAATACGACATTTGCCTTGAGCCTGCAAAGACTCTTATTGAGTTCAGAGACTGGGATGGAGTTCTGAAGTGTGTTGAGGAAGCGATCAAAATGTTTTTAAACCGTGAACACTTATTTATGGAGCCCTCTAATGACGATATCACCGAATTTAATGAAAAGAATGATTTTACCCTTTCAAACGCTGACATTCAGCCCATCGTTCCTTGCAGAAATCCGGTTCAGGAAACCTTTAGGGAAAGATGTGATACTGTTATCAATTCCTTTGAATTTGCTAATCTCAAATCCAAAGATGTTTTAAGGAAGAAATTAGCAAATTCTAAATTGCTTGATAATGTGACTCTTGATGTAAACACAGAAGTAATTCAAATTCCAGCCAAAATGACCCATGTATGTGTAGGAACTGAACAAAAGGGTCTGTGTGAGCCTTTATCGCAGGGAAAGGAGGGTGTTCAGTGCGAAAAACTCAGTATGTTTGTTTCAGGAGCAGAAGAAACTGTACTAGATAAAAGGGAAGTACACCATAACATTAAATTATTTCCTCTTTCAATAGAAAGGTCAGTTGACCAGGTCCCCAGTGTAGAAGCCATGTCTGACATTTCAGAGCAAAACAATTGTATAGGAACAGAAAACTGTGTACAATTAGCAGTATCCACCTCTAGAGATACAGTGCTTTCCAACACTCTTGGTAACCCTGAGGATGTTTACGTCAGTGGCGACAATGAGGAAGTGAGTGAAGGTGCTGCACTCGGTCGTGAGTGTGGCTTTGAAATGGAAGCTGGGCCCAGATTTCCTTTGGAATTGGCATCCTCGGAAAAATGTGATTTGGTGAAGAAGAATTCAGGGCCACATGAGGGATCTACCCCTAAGGAAAGCCGTCCTGGAGCCAGGCCAATACGTGACCGGTTGTGTTTAACTGGCTTCATAACTCATCTTGCCTCCAATCCAGTGAAAGAAATCAACCAAACACACAATTCAGCACAAGACATGTTTGGCCATAGTATGAGCATCACAAAACCCTGTTCTAGTCTCACTAACTCTGCAGTTGGTTTGACAAATAAAAATTCTAATTTGGATAGCAAGATAGAAGACAAGTTCAGTTACAGCAGGATAGGCACAATTCATGCACAAGAGAGCTGCAGCTATAACAGCTGGAGTGGCAGTAATGTGAGATTGCTGTTACAAAAGTCACAGGCTGTGACTTCAACATTTTGTTCTTCACCTAAAGGCAACACAGAAAGCATCTTCCAGAGCACAGCAAAGCAGTCTGTTTTTGCCAAGCCTATAGCTAGCAGAAAGCTTTCCTTGAATGCTCATTTGGGATCACTGGAGCGATTTAAAAGGTGGTGTGGAAATATGCAGAATTCATCACCACACTCATCATTAACTCATGACAACAAGAATGGAAGTTGCATTGCCCCCAAAATCTCATGTGCAGAACCCAAACATACCCTACCTCTCCACAGCAATGGACAATCCATTCAGTGCCTTGATACAACTCTGACTCTTGAAGCTAAAAGTAATATTGCTGCTGCTCCTTTAATAGAAGGTCACCTTGACCTGACAGTGGAGACACCTACAAGCACCACTGAAGAGGTAACGTTGAGACATGAGCATGTGATGGAAAGCCCCCTGACACTTTATGATTATGCTCAGTCCAAACAAACTGCCATTGTTAAGACCATGCCCTTGAGATCACTAGCTTCAAAGTTGTCCAAAATGAGGGGTGTCCAAAAAGAAACTCCGGTTATAGAAAAAAAGGATAATTTTAGAGATGCACCCTTGATTGATTCAAATGACAATGTGATATGCAAACATGTCTTAGAACAGGAGCTCGATACCCAGGCCAGCCAAAAGCACCAGTTATGTCATGGAGATTCAGGAAGTGATACCTCTAGGCTCAACCAGAAGATTGATAATTACCAGAACATTTACCATGGTGCAGAGAACACAGGCGGTGGTAGGAAACCTCCTGAAGGATTGCGCAAACAACCCATGTTTGTAAATGCAACATACAATGACCTATCCAGTGGGAACATCCGCTTAGCTATAGGGAGCTCAGAGCTCTGCCCGAACAGCGAAAATGAAGATACTTGTAGTAAGATGGCATTTTTAAATGCGAGTTCAATGGCCATGGAAGGCCCTGTTGATCTGTTTTCCAATCACTTGGATGATGACACAACTGACATGGTTTCTCAAAGGGTGAATCAAAATCCAAACCCTTGCTCTTCAGGTTGGCTGCAGCATTTTGATGTGTCGCTTGGTCGGACAGTATATATCAATAAGGCAACTGGACTAAGCAGCTACACTGCGCCAGTAGAAGAAACTCGTGCCACTTGTTCCAAGGACCTAACAACTTTGGCTGTGAATATTGTCTCCAGAAGTGGTATGTACTGTTTGACTTTTTTAATTGTGTGACATTGAGTGTAAGGAGCTACTTGTAACCTGCCTGTCAAGCTTGATGAGGTGAATTTTAATGGCTGTTTACCAACAAGTTATCCATCTGCCGAGGGAAAGGTACACTCACCTGAGCGAACTCTCAGTATTAATCAACACTGCATTCAAATACAGTTGCATCTGAATCCAGCTGGGGTGACTGTCCCAGGACGGAAAGAGACATGTTATCTGATAGATGAGAAGCGTCATTCTCTTGTAGCACATCTGAAGAAAAGTGCCATATTTCTTTCTTGTTGTGTTATTAACTGCTCGTCAGCTATCAAAGTTTTGGAAAAGTTTTTATACCCTATTGCACGAACAGCTTTTCTTGGACTGTAGTTTTATTTGGCACTTTCTGCTCGCTATCTCTTACTCTGGAGAACTGCTAAAGCAAGTCTCCTGTTGTGGAGGCTTTTTTCATAGCATTTAAACATTCCCAGAATGTAGACTGTGAAAGTGTAGAACAAAGAAAGGCTTGACAACTTATGCTTGACGCATGGCCCTGTACAGAATATTTATAGGAACGATTATCTGCAGGTGTGTTCTTTCCCTCCTATTCACATAAAAGACCTCTCTTCACTGCCACACTCCTTTTGCCAACTTAAGAGTGGGGTCTTACCCACAAGCGTTTACCTTTCTCTATTTTTGATATCTTGTCTATCAAATCTCACAACTGTACTTGGGATAAATGCTTTGAGGAACAAATAAGTTATCTTTTCGTAGAATAATCTGAACTGGAAAAAAAACAGGCCAAGCAAGAGAAAGCAAACATTAAGACCCATATGCATGTTTTCAAATGCCCAGAGGAACTAGCTCAGCTGCCCCCTTATAATTCCCATATTTAATTTTCTGTATAGTTACTGTTAGTTCTAGATTGGCCGGGAGTGTTTCCATAACTGCTTTGTTTTGCAGACCTGTTAAGTGAAAAATTCTACTCCCAAAAGCCTTGTTTAGGTCGGTGCTGTGTAAGGATTTTTTCTGCAGCCATTTTCTGAGCTGAGTGTTATGGACCTTATCAGCATGTACAGAACAAAAGGACCATAGTGAGGTTTCCATAGAATCTTGATTTCTGATGTATACTGGAAGCCACAGATCCCTCACCTTGTGAATTTCATGAGGCACAAGTCTGGATCTGGAAGATTTTAAAAGCATAGCCCCCATGTGCCAATAGGTGGTGTTGTGTGGTTTTGTCTCGACCATGTGCATCCAGAAGAGGGGTTCAGAGCCGCACATAAGTGCTAGCCCTGTGCACTGACTTAAGTTCTTTTCTTTCCTTGCCTTTGTATGTGGATCCAGAGCTAGGTTCCAACTTTTTCAGTTAATATATTTTTAAAAACAAAATCTTATTTCCCAATGTGCAAGGGGCTATGTCCCCTTCTAAAACTACAGGTAAACCTTGTAGGGACTGTCCGAAATAGATGTTTATGACAGATCCCCACTAGGTGAGTCTTTGGTGTTAGGGCTTGGGCCATGACTCCAAGATGTGCGAAACGTGTGCCCTTATGAATCCGAAAGTGATACGGTACCACAAAACCAATCGGTTTATTTCCGAACATCGAAAGAAGTCTCTGATTCCAGCTTGAATTTGAGGGTGAGGACCTGTTCCCACTATTGGTGCCGCTCCTGCTGCAGGTCTTTATCACGGTCCAAGTCTTTGGCTAAGTCAAAGAGGAAGCACAATAAGGTCAAGCATGACTCTCCCCAGCCTCGACACTTTTTTCCTGTCTTCCTCTAAAGTTGTGAGGATATCCAGGTGCCTCTTGGTCTTGCTCCAGGTCCTCAGCCAAGAACCTGTTTCTCGCATGGATCCCAATGCACCCCTGAATTTTTGGAGTCCTCTGTGATGTTGCAACAGATTGAGGATTTCAAAGAAACCGTTTTGCAAATCTTTGGCACCCTTCCAGCTCCCTCTAGTGCGCCTTTAGGCCACATGGGTCTGTGCAGGCCTCTAGTCGGATTACCTCTGGCGGATCCATCCTTGGTGCTGTTTGTGCCTCCTAAACCCATTTTGGTTTCATTTCGACTCCAGGGCTGACTTCATATCTGGTACCAAGATCCCCTCCGGTTCCTGACTCTCCAATACCAGAGAAGGATGCCGTTCCTATTGTGTTTGGCTCTAAGCTGAATTTGTCACTACCAAGGTCACGTTCCAGAACAGTTCCAACCCACCCGGTCTCAGTTCAATCTGACTGTGACAAAGCTTTGCCTTTACCTAGGAACTGCCCTCTAGTGGTGCAACAACATTTTGGATCACACTCTGTCCAATGTCAACCATTGTTCGTTGACTAAGGGAATTGACTATCAACAGATTAGGATGATGACAATTTCCACTTGGATCTACAAGAGGACAGCAGGTTGGCCACTTCCCCTGATACTGGGTTGAGTTCTCCCCCTAACCTCTCAACATGAAGAGACGGCCTCCTTTACCGTGGTCACAGTTGAAGTCCTAGACTAACAGTTGCCTTCTATTGAGAGAGAAAAAAAAGTGTTCTCACAGAAGTTTTGAAACCTAGAAAGGCTTCATCGAAGCTCCTGTTGCCATTCAACAAAGCTGTGACTGACAGTCTAATGGGTACCTGGGCTAAGACTTGCTCTTGCCCACTTGTGAATAGGCCGGTAGGGTGATGCCACAGGCTGCTCCAGGTGATCTTGCTTTCCTGACACATTGCTGTACACCTGAGAGCCTTGTAGTTCATCAATTTATCTGCATAGTTAATCCTAAATCTTTATCTATGACCCTTTTCTTCCCAGGCAGAGAATCAAAAATAATTGGAGCATTTAGGAAACAAATCTTCTTGGGCAGCAAAGCCCTTCCGTGAGTCAGCACCAGCTGTTTGCTGAATTGGGTAATGCCAGGTATAATAGGACATGGTTGCCGAGATCTTTACCTCAATCCTGGAGAAACTCTGTGCCAACATGGCGCAAACTATTGAGGATTGTCAGGGCGCAGCAAAATGTCATTAGATCAGGTCAGTTGTAATCCAAATGGAATGTGGATCCTCGCACTCCTTGTAAGCAGGTAGTTTAAAGCTGAATTGATTTAGGGTGCCTGGTAAGTAACACCCTCCTGGGCATTGGGGAGAAAAATGACAAGAATGAAAGCGTTCTCTCCCGTAGGAGTAGCGTCTCTTACTCAGCACTCCGTCTGTTAGAAGGATTTCCAATAATTGTACTGAAGCGTTGTATGATTTGACTTATTCTTTTTTATTTTTGTATCAATTTCATTAAGTGTTCATACTATTTCAATCATAGTATTCCAGACATTATTTACTCATTTGACGTATTTCTGCCCAATGCATTTCGGGCGTGCCCTTCATCAGGGGACTTGTGTTCTTCAAATGAATGTTAGAATGGTCCGTGATATCTACCAATGTCCGTGGCTTTTTTTTCAAAAAAGATAACGAAACGTTGGGGTTCACATACGCTGTTGCGGTTTGCGGAACCCGCGTGAATTTTCTAACCCGCGTTCGCGTTTGGAAAGTCGGCTCGGTGAGTCAGCACCAGCTGTTTGCTGGATTGGGTAATCCCAGGCATAATAGGACATGGTCGCCGAGATCTTTACCTCAATCCTGGAGAACCTCTGTGCCAACATGGCGCAAACTATTGAGGATTGTCAGGGCGCAGCAAAATGTCATTAGATCAGGTCAGGACACTAATGAATGCTTAGGCAAAGCAGACAAAACTAGTTTAGTGCTCTGGCGTTATGCGTGGATGAGATCCACATGCTTCTCTGGTGATACTCAGGCATCCCTTATAGGTACACCTTTTGATGGGTCTTGCCTGTTTGGCGAGCAGGCTGATTCCGCATTGGAGCAAAGAAAGCAGAGCCACAGTGGACCTCTCTAGTCTTGTGAGGCAGTATCCCCAACAGTTTCACCCCTTGCAGGGCCTCTCTAGGGGTTTTTACACAGAAGACAATATCAAGGCCCAATGCGACAGCAACAGGCCCCAGTCCTTTTGGAGTCTGTATCAGGGATCCAGTAGACCGCATCGTTGACCTCGGGGACAGCAAACTCAGTTCCCACCCCTCTGACATCAGCCTCCAAACCTCTTTATTTTGCCCTTTGCAGCACGACTGCCCTACAGGAGACAAGATATGTCATTTCATCCAGGGGTGGCAGAACATTACATGTGACAGGTGGGTTCTACATATCCTTTGCCCAACCACATCTTCTGCACACATCAAAACAGCTTTCAGAGGAGCACCTGCCAATTTTGCTGTGGGAAGTACATGTTGTTTTGACAAAGGAGCCATAGAGCGAATGCTGACCTTAGAAAAAGGGATTGGATGTTACTCCTGCTGTTTCCTAGTGCTGAAGAAGGACGGAGGCATTCGTCCTACTTTAGATCTTTGACCTCTCAACTTCTTACTGTGGAAGGATACATTTAAGGGGCTCACTGTGGCCTGGGGTCTTTCTTAATTGGATAACGAGATTGGATGGTAACATTGGACCTGCAGGACTTCTATTTAAATGTATCTGTCTTGCGGGCACACAGACATTATTTGCGGTTCAAGGTAAGCCAATAGCATTTTCAGTATACTGTGCTCTCCTTCAGCGTCACCAATGCTCCTCTGGTGTTCCTGCAAGTGATGGTGGTGGTTGCAGAATATCTTCGAAGGTCATTCATAGTAGTCTTTCCCTACCTCAACAACTGGCTGTTGTTGACGGGCTCTCCTGTTGTCGTAGAGCACCTCCAGATGACGGTAAATTTTCTGATATTATTGGGGTTCACTAACAATGTGCCAAATTCACACCTGACTCCTTCACTAAGGGTCCTGTTCATCAGAGTGATTCTGGATAAATTGTGTTTCTGGGCCTTCCCTCCAGTTCAACGAGTCCAGGAAATTCCTGCATTATCCTGATGATTCAGCCACTTTCTTGGGTCTTAGTTTTTTTTAAATTTATTTTTTATTGAGACTTTTAGATAGGCATGTACAATGCACAAGATCATCAGCAACAGTCATATACAAAGCAAAAAAATAAAAAATAAACAATCTCATAACACGTGGCGCAACTCGTAAACCATGCAATATTGACATGATTGTAACTACAATGAGTAGGATAGTGTCATGCTATTGGTCTATACAACTTAGAGTTAACTTGCATCATTGTTGGGGGGACTCGCCTGTTGCCACAGATTGTAGATATTGTGGGAATGGTTCCCATATATCAGCAGGTCTAGAGGAGGAGGGCAGCTCCTCCGCATAGAAAACGAGTCGGTCCCGACAACTCGCCATGTCCTGGAGCCATCGTGTAGTCTTTGGAGCTGCAGTGCTCTCCCAGGTCATTGCCACATGCCTCTTAGCCATCAGGAGAGCCACGCTCGCCAATCTACCCTAAGCTCCCTTCATAGCACGTACCAAACCCAACAAACAGATTTGCGGAGAGCATTATAGTTGCACCCCAACCATTGTAGATGTTATTCGGATTACTCCCACCCAGAATTAAGCCACCCTGGGGCAAACCCACGATAAATGCCAAAAATCAGCGCCTGGTGCACCTCACCGCTTACAAATGTTGTTGTCACGTAGCCCATATTTACATAGTCTACTGGGAGTATAAAATACTTGATGTAGATACTTGTAGTGTATGATTCTAAGATTACAGTTCGAGGTCAGGGTTCCTGTGAGCTGACAGCAGCGCTCCCAGTCCAGCAGTGACAACGGTGGGTCCAAGTAAGTATTCCATACCTCCAAGCTGCGGTTGGGTGGCTTCGGTCTTTCCTCCTGTTAGTAGGTGGTGACGTGTTGGGCTGAGAAGGAGAACTTGGAGAGTATTCAGGGTCATTGGTTCTGTGGGGAATGTATGGTAGAGTGTTAGCAGCGCTTTTTTCAGTCTATGCATCAGGAAAATAAATAATGGTGTTTTGTTCTGTATGTAGTCAAGGTCGTCAGCCGTCAAGAAGGAGCCCTCCGGAAAGAGGTCCTGCATTTTAACCATACCCACTTAACGGAAGGTGCGCAGTCCCCCTGTCTCGTGTGTTACCGATATATCTGCATAAAAAGCAATGGGTAATAGAGGGGAGTACAGTGGCAGCTTACCAGCCAGGCGGCCGAGTGCCTGCCAGGCTTTGATAGTGGTGTCCATCGTGTTACTTTCTGTACGGGGTGTCTCTCTCTTAGTGTGCGTTAGTATGGAGCTTAATGGGACAGGATGGGCGTCCCCGTCCTTTATCGCTACGTGTGGGATGAATTCATGTGCACCAATCCAGTAGTGAGTATAGTGCCCTTGAGCACAGAGATAATACAAATATGGATCGGGCACGCTAAAACCCCCTTGTAGTCCATGATAAGCATTTTCCATGACACCCGGGCCTGTCTACCTCCCCCAAACCAGCTGAAGGAGCTGTGTGCGCATGGTACGAAAGAAGTGTTGAGTGAGCGGGATTGGTATGTTACTAAAAAGATACAGGAACTGTGGCAGTATTACCATTTTTATTAGCGCGATGCAGTCAGCCAGTGACCAAGGAAGACGCACCCACCTATCCACTTGTTGTTCCAATTTGACATACGCAGGGCCATAGTTTGCACGTATCACCGTGTCGTGGTCTCTATGCACCCATACCCCCAGATATTTCACGGGGTCCACAGACCACACCAGTGAATATTCCAGGTCGTGGGGCGCAGTGCACTCTGAAAGCGGGACCACTACCGACTTGGACCAGTTTATCTGGAGCCCTGAAAACAGACCAAAGTGGATGAATTCCCGCAGCACTTGTACCAGGAAACTGCGGGGTTCTCGTAGAAATAACAGCATGTCATCTGCGTACATGGAGATACTGACTGGACGGTGGGCAAATCTCAACGCTGCGGCCCGATGACGCTGGCGGATAATGCAGGCCAGAGGTTCAAGAGACCAAGCGAATAAAAGAGGCGACAAGGGACAACCCTGTCTCGTGCACCTGGTAATACGGATTGGGTCTGATGTGCAGCCCTCCACTCGAACACGCGCCATGGGGTTGGTGTACAGTAAGGTTATCCACTGCACAAAGATCGGGGGAAAGCCCATACGACGAAGAATGCCGAACAAATAACTCCACTCAATAGAGTCAAATGCTTTGGTAGCATCGAGCATAACAGCCGCCGACGGCAGACTTGGTTCTAGTATGTGAAATGTAGCAAAAAGAGCCTGCAGATTCTCGGAAGTGGATCGAGTGGAAATAAAACCAGATTGATCTGGGAGGACTAACTTTTGCATCAGTGGTTGGAGCCTAGTGGCCAACAGTTTAGCCAAGATCTTGGCGTCAATGTTTATAAGTGAGAGCAGCCGATATGAGTCACAGATATGTGATGGTTTATCTTTTTTAAGAAGCGTAATGATCAGAGCTTCCGGCATAGTGGGTGGTAGTGTGCCAGAGTCAAACGCTTCTGCGTACATTTCTAATAAGTGGGGTGTTATCTCCTTCGCGTACTCCTTATAAAATTTGCCAGGGAAGCCATCGGATTCCGGAGCTTTGTTGTTTGGAAGGGACTTAATAACCGCGCGAACTTCTTCCTCCGTGATTGGCTGGCTGAGATACTCCTGCTGCCTGTTCGATAACCAGGTGATGGCTATGTCAGAGAGATAATCATGTAAGGCATCTGCGTCTGTCTCCCCCTGTGAGGTGTATAATGCTTCGTATGTGAGCCTAAATTGTTCCAGATCTCAGAAGTGGTGAAGTGCTCCTGTCCGGAGGTATCTGTTATTTTGGAAATAACCTGTTGGGTTGTGCGATCTTTGATTTTCCTAGCTAAGTGACGTCCAGACTGCCCACCCTCCCCAAAAGCACGGGCCACATGTCGCCGGGAGATATATTTTACCTCCCTTTCTGCCATGTCGGTGTATTCTAAGGTGACCTCTTTAATGGATGCTAGTGTTTGAGCGCAGGGCAGGGTCTCACAGTCCCGCTCATGCAGCTTGTCTTCCAGTTTGCTAAGTTGTCTTCGCAGATCCTGCAAGATGCCGGCAGACATGCTAATGCACTTGCCCTGGATAGTGGCCTTGAAGGCCTCCCATAGGGTCGATGCATTGTCCACTGAACCCTTGTTATCCTCCAAGTATTGTGTAATGGCATCACGAATGGTCGTGGCATAGAGAGGATTGAGGAGAGCCATGTGAACGCGCGACGCGTGGTGCATGGAAAGTGTAAAGACACCAGTACAGGACTATGATCGGACAGAGTGCGGGGCAACCCAGCAGTGTTGGAGACCCACCCACCTGCTGTCCCACTCAGGAGCCAATAGTCGAGTCGGGACCAACTATTATGTGCAGTGGAAACATGCGTGCCCTTCCTTGCCTCCGGGTTCCGCTGTCTCCAAACATCCAGCAAGCCCAATTCAGTCATCCCATCAGTAATACTTTGTGCCGGCTTAGGTGTGTGACCTCCCCTGCCACTTACCTTATCTTTCCCCGGGTCAAGAGGTGTATTAAAATCACCCCACCATAAATCACAGCATCAGACCAGCCACGAAGCTTGGAGATGACTCATTCGAAAAAACCCGGATCATCAGTGTTTGGGCCATAAGAATTTACAATGGTGATAAGAGTTCCTGCCAATTTCCCATGTACCATAGTAAAACGCCCAGCATCATCAGTACAGGCATGAATCTCCGTGAAGGACAGCTGTTTCTTAACTAGTGTGAGGACACCACGGGAGTACGAACAGTAAGAGGGTGCTATACGATAACCCACCCACTGTGAGCCAATTCGACCATCTGATTGGGGTGTGAGGTGTGTTTCTTGTAATAAAGCAATAGCGATTTCATGTCTGTCCAGATACGCCAAGACCTGCCTGATCTTTTTCGGTGTATTGAGCCCCCGTACATTTCAAGTTAGGCAGTTAACTACAGTGTGGTCAGTATGAGGAGCGGAAACGGAACATAGCATGAGCATGACAATGCGGTGTAATACAAAAGCTCATATACCATAATCATAAGGTTGATCGTCAAAGTGGTCACAAAACAAACCCCCCCCAACACCCCCCCCACCCACTTCAGCAACCCCAACGCGCCAAAGCCATCCCGAACCTCCCCAGATGCACCTTGAGTAACGGCCCAAGGGGGAAAACAGTAGCGGGGAACACCCATAGGGGGTGCAGGAACATAAAATCCCTCCCGTTGTGGTGGGAGGTGGCTGAGCAGTTCAGTAGAGTTGCCTGGCGAACAACCCGTATCAATACAGGAAATGAAGAGGTAGAATCCTCATGGTGGGGTACAAGAGTACAAGAAGTGGGGTTAGAGCGGTACAGTAGGACCATGTCCCGTGAGTGCCTCGCAGCACAATTAGCAGTTTTACCACTTCAGCGAGAAGGGAGCAATATAACAGGAAGGACACTGTCTCGTCAAAGGAGAGCACATTGAGGAGGTGAAATGCAGTTCTCAGCTCACACATCCTGATACCAGTGTCAATTGTTCACCACTGCATCTATGGAGCCACCATCTCTCCCCTCCGCTGCCTTGGGGGCGTGACTGCGCCTGGTCAAAGTCTTTGCAAAGTCCATAGCCGCCTGGGGAGTGTAGAAGATCCAGGATCTATCTTTGTCATCAATGCGCAGCCAGGCAGGATAGAGCATTGCGTAGGACACTTTAGCGGAAATGAGGAGCTTTTAACGGGTAAGTATTCTCGATGAGCTTCTTGTACCGCCGCCGTGAAGTCCAGATAAAAGGCAAGTTTATTGCCCTCATGAGTAACATCCCCTTTTTCACAAGCTAGTCAAAGGATGGTATCCCGGTCCCTATAATTGAGAAGTTGGGCTATGATGGGGCGTGGCGGCATGCCAGGTGGGGGGCGAGCGACCAGAGATCTGTGAGCCCTCTCAACAATTAGCACTTTGGAGAAATGTGCTGCGTCAAAAATATCACAAAGTAACTTCTCAATATATGTCTGATGGCGGCCTGTATTCGTGGATTCTGGCACACCAGTAAGGCGCACATTGTTACGGCTTGATCTAGCTTCCAAATCTCCGTTTCGTGCTTGAATTACAGCTAGCACCTTTTCCATGGAAGCCGTCTTCGTGGTCACCTGTTGCAGCCCATCCTCCGCATCCGAAATACGGGTCTCTGCCTCCCCAAGCCGCAACGCATGTTTGTCTAGTTTCTGTGACATGTGGTCCATACGGAGGTTCAGGTTGTCTATTTTACCATCTATGGATTGAAGACTTGATTGAACTGCCAGAAGAGTCATGTCAATACTGGATAGCCGGTCGCTAGGACCTTCGAGCTCCGAGTCTGAAACCACCTGCTGGGATGTCTTGGTGGACTGGCGAGGCTCAAAGGTGGGACGCGGTTGAGTGCGCTCCGATTGTCCCATGTCAGCTCCCCTGAAACGGATATCAGAGCAGTACAGAAGACGGTCAGCGTTCGCACATCCGCCCCCAACGCCCGCAGTAGTGTCGCAGGTGATGACCAGTGGCGGCTGCAGCAATAGGCCGTGGGGGATCCATATAGGCACCAGGTATAGCCCTCCAGTTCACTCTGCCAGGGATGAGTCACGGTTATGGGCCAGGTACTAGAACCAACCTCAACCCTCAAAGGCTGACAGAGCCCACGGCCAGGCCACGTAGCCAAAAATGAAGTAGTAGCAGGTCCCGGAGGGCAGGAGGTGCTATCCCGTAGCAGCTGAGGCCAGCCCGTCCGCTAGCGTGGTGGAGAGGTACTGGACAGCGCGGTGAGGTCATGGAGACGGGTAAGGCAGGACAAATATCCAGGCCCTCCACAGGCCCAGGGGTCCACGGAGCTAGTAGCCTGATGGTAGGTCGGGTCTCAGCGCATGTGGCAGCTCAGCAGATGGTCCCGCCACGAACCAACTGCCAGACCTCTAAGACACAATGTGAGGGAGGCAGTCACCACAGCCCGCGCTCCGAGGGCTGCACAAGGCTCGGCAGGAAAGGCCGCGGCTCCGGCGGGAGATGCGGCCGACACCGGTGCCCACCTCAACCCACGCCAATCACGCAGCCCCCACGACACCCGGCGGCCAGTGACACCCTCTAACCCCCCGGGTCAGGCCGCAGCTAAGTTTGCGCCGCACTCACCGCGTCCTTGCCATCAGATGCCCCTCCGGGCCACCATGTTGGTGCTGCAGGCCTGAAAGTGTAACGGCTCTGCTCTCACTTGGCTTCACTCGCACTCCGGTACTGGATCTCTGCATTAGAGGGGCCGATGTCGCCAGGAAATCAGTATATTTGTCGGATGTTCATCTCAGCCAGCGGAGCTGCTCTACGGAGCGGCCATTTTGCGTTGCGCTCTCTAGCGCCCCCCCTTGGGTCTTAGAGTGGCTGTATGGCCCCTAGGCCTGTTGACTTCCTGCAACCTGCTTGTTGACTATGCCAAACTTGTTAGAGTTGCTGGCCATTCGCTTGGTGATGAATGTCTTCCTACCATTTGTCAAAGATTGGCTGGTTTAGGTTCTCAAGGACTACACCACCAGTATGTTATTGCAACAAGCAGGGCGGGTAGGTTCCTGGGATTTGTGCCAAGCGACCCTCTATCTTTGGATCTGACTGAATAGTCAATGATATTTTCCTTGCCGTACATCGCCCGACGGAATCTTTACACACCAGAGTGGATAAACTCACTTGGTAACGAATGGCAGTTAAACCTGGAAGTGGCGCAGGGATCTTTCAGTAATGGAGAGAAAAAATGAATGTGTGTCCTCATGGAACGTAACTGGTGCTATGTAAGGCGTTCAGATACCTGATTGGATTCGGGTCAAGTTTGCGCTATATAAAACTCTGAAAAGAAGAACCCTGACTTGATCTGTTCGCCACTGGCGAGAAAGCGCAATGTGAGCTCTTTCCCAAGGGGGCTCTTTCTCTGAAGTGCATTGTGCTTAGAAGACAGCATGGGACTCTTGTGTGCCTTCCCATCTTTGCCTCTCCACTCTCAAGTTCTGAGGAAGATCAGGAATGACCAGGTCAAAGTCTGCTTAGACCGGAAACGTCTAGGCATGAGCATCCCTACTCTGCTCAGGCTGCTGCTTTGGGAGGATTTTCTGTCGTAGCAGCAGGGCAGGCTCTTCAACCCAGGCCTCTGCAATCTACATCTCCATGTGTGGCAATTGAGTGGTAGCAGTTGAGTGCATTCGATCTCCCTTCCGAAGTAGTGGATGCCATCCTTGCTGCAAGGCATCCTTCTACAAATTCTGTTTACGGTGGGTGCTGGGACAGGTTTGTGGCTTGGTGTTGCACCCGTAAAACAGAACCATTGCAGGTCAACTGTCAGATGTATAGTTGTTTGTTTTGGCTTTGGCCCAGCAATTATGTGCAGTGTGCACTGTTAAAGGTTATTTGTTGGCCCTTTAATTTTTTGCAGTTGCTGGAGCAGCCTTCCTTATTTAAATCACCTGTTGTGATGAGATTTCTTAAAGGCTCAACACATATGTTTCCCCATAAACCTTTTGTGATGCCACAGTGGGATCTTAATTTGGTCTTCACATTCCCACATGCACCCCCTTGGAGCCAGAGTACAGCTGCCTATTACGTCTCCTGACTCTGAATAGGGTCTCACTCATTGTAATCATTTCAGCTTATCACATGAGTAATCTTACGGCTCTTTCAGCCCAGTTGCCGTACACCACCTTTTTCCAGGACAAACTGATGGTGGACTAGAGCTGCTTCCTGCAACGATAGTGACTCCTTCATGTGCCACACAGTCCGTCACTCTTTCACAGTTACCATTTCCACCTCACCACTTGGAAGAGGAGGAGAGATTCCTTTATTTGGATCCCAAACAAGCATTACGTTTTTACATTGATTGTACCAAAGACCATCGGGTGGATGAACAGATGTATATGGGGTTCTCTGGGTAACGAAAGGCAAGGCAGTGAAAATAAGAAACTTATCAAGATGTATAGTGCTCTGTATCAAGATCTGCTGTGCACTGGTGAAGACCCAGGATATGTCAAATGGCAATGTAGTATCAGTGCACACATTCACAAAGCACTTCTGCCTCAACAGCCATGTTCAACTGAAACAACATTTAGCATTTTTGGCCCTGCAGGACGTTTTAATCTGAACCATCCCATAGGCCCACCACCTTGGGAGCTTCTGCTTTGGTATCTGTTCACTAGGTGAGGAATCTGTGGCTAAGTGTCCATCACAAGAACAAGTTGGTTACCTTTTTGGTAGCGGCTTTTCTGGAGGATACTCTAGCTAACCACAGATTCTTCACTGCCCTTCCATCTCCCCTTTCTGTGGACTGGTGTTTTTCTCCATTTAGAAAGGTCACAAATTCGAGATCTGCACCCTGGGACATCTGATTAATTGTTGGGCTCTGCGTATGAGGGTGCGGGCAGTGACAAGATAGAAATTTAACTAAGTGCGCATTGATGGTGTTTATTTGCGGCTCCCACATCACTTCCAGAGCGGTAAGAGCGGGAGGAGGATCTGAAAAAGATAGAGGACCTTAGGTAAAATGGTCATCTTAACCGTATTAACGCGGCCTAACCACGATGTACAGAGAGAGGTCCATCCCCTCAGGTCTGCTTTCAGCTGATTAAGAAGCGGGGGATAGTTGGCCTTGTAGAGGCTTGATAGTCTGGGAGTAATTTGTATGCCTAGGTATGTTATGTCCTTTTTCGCCGATTGAAACAGGGTTGAGGTCATCAGTGACTCCATAGCACTGTTGGGTAGGGTCAAGTTTAGAAGGAAGGATTTAGTTAATTAAAGGGAAAGCCTGCTATGTTCTCAAATCTGCACAGTTTTTCTTCTAAAGCTGTTAGAGAGGAAGTGGGGAAGGTGAGAGTTAGAAGGACATTGTCTGTGAATAAAAATATTTGATGTTCTGACGCTCCAAAAGTGAGGGCATGAATTGTCGGTGTGGTCCTTATCTGAGCAGCCAGAGGTTTGATGCAGAGAGCAAATAACAGTGGAGAGAGGGGGGCATCCCTGTCTCGTCACCCCTCCCAAGCTGAAATGGCTCAGCGTCGAGGTCCAGCATTACTGCTGGGATCGGTTTATGCATGGCTTTCTCTATCAAGTGAAGTACTCGTCTCACATTGTCGTGAGTCTGTCTGCTCTTTATGAAGCTGGATTGATCCCGGTGGATCAGATTCAGAATCAGATTATCAAGACTAGATGCCAATATCTTTGTATCTAATTTAGCTTCTAGATTGATTAGTGCTATGGGTCTGTAAGCTCCTCAGGAGCTTGTGTCTTTCTCGGGTTTCGGAATAACTATCCCTAATGCCTTGTTCATAGATGGAGTAAATGTCCCTTGTTTAGTAAATTGCTTAAACAGAAGAGTCCACTGCGGAGCCAGATCTGAACTAAAGGTTTTATAGAAGTGAGCTGTGAAGCCGTCTGATCTTTGCGTCCCTCTTCCTTGTAGATGGATTCTCCTTACATCTCATTTTGGGCCTCTGTGATATGAGGAAGCACGCCATCCAAATATTCAGTCTGATGGTCTACACGTTCCATTGTGTATAGTTTGTCATAAATGTCTTAAAAACATGTACTTTCTTTGTTTCGGAGGTCGCCATCTGGCCTGACTGTGTACGTATATCTCCAATGTAGTCTTTTTCACGCTTGGTCCTTATTTGGAGAGCTAAGTGTGTGCCCACTTTATTATCCTGAGAGTAAGAGCCCTGTCTGAGATACAGAAGAGTGAACTCCGCTCTATTGCTTTAAATAGCGTTGTTTGCCTCTCACCGCCGTGACTTTTGTTGAAGAGCCAGAGTCGGGGTAGCTCTATGTGCCTGTTCAAGTTGGTATAATTCTGTTTTAAGTGCCACGTGTGCTGAGGCTCTCTATTTGTTGAGGGCGGAGTTAAATGCTATATATTTTCCCCTGTTATATGCTTTAAACGTGTCCCAGTGTTTGACCAGAGAGGTATTTTGAGGAGTCTTAATCTCAAAATATTCCCTGATTGCCTTTCTAAGATCATCACGTAGCAGGTGTCCCGTGTCAGGGAGGAGGGAAAGAATCATCATTTGATGTCGGTAGAGTGCCCCATTCCAATGTCACTGAGACCGTTGCATGATCTAAAATGCATATGAGGAGGATTGCAGCATTCCGTATGTCCTGTCTCAGGGCTTGAATTAGAAAATTATAACCTGGCCTAGACTATGTTCGGTGTGTATGGGAAAATCATGTGTTGTGGGGTAAATCGTCCTCTAAGCATCCAGGAGGCTCAAGGTCTGGAAAGCCTGTTTAAGTGGTTTCAGAAAACTCCCAGTCAAAGACCTGTGGGGGTGAGTACTGTCCTCACTATAGTACTATGTCAGGTTGAAATCTCCCCTCAAAATGTTATCTCCCTCAGCGAAGCCGCTCAGTAGGGTCAGAAAAGAGTGAAAGAAAAGGAGCCTGGTTAGAATTTGGAGCATTGACTGAAGCAAAGGTTCACACCCTGTCTCTGAGGCAACTTTAAACCATGATGATCCTACCCTTCCTGTCTGTTTGTAGCCTTGTGGTCTAAATTGCTTTGAGGAGGGGAAAAGCAGGGCAATTCCATAATGTTTAGTAGAGGCCATGGACTTAAAAAGTGTGGGTGAGGTTGAATGCTTTAGTCTATGATCTTCATCTCTCTTAAGAAGAGTCTCCTGGAGAGCTACCACATTGTAACTGTGGTCCCTCAAATACTTCAATAATTTGTGGTGTTTGGCCGGCGAATTAAGGCCTTTAACATTTCGAGTTAATGTAGTGATCACCATAGTTATTGTGAATATTTAATCCACCCTTTGATTTTCCACTGTAATTTTCCATCATCCAATCTCAATATAGCAGTGCCTCTCATCTCTTACCCCCGACCCATTCTCAAAGTCCGCCCCACCGATCCACTGCCAGATCCTCCCAGTCTCTGCAGCCATTTAATGCAGTCCACCCACTGCTCAAAGAAAGAGCTAAATAACAAAAAAACAATCTTGAACTTGTAAATAGTACAACATTTAAACCTCAAAACCCATTGTCTTGGGGAAACAAAACTAAAAATGTCGGTTTAAACGGTCCAGTACCGCTACCCTTATTTCTTAATAAATGTCAGAATTAAGGCATTTTTAGAAAGTTACATGGCCGGGATCAGGGAAACAAAGAAAGCGTTATCATGTAAACCACCTGATACTACTTGAGTTGTTCCTGAATCCGTGTAAAGGTATCAGGTGGTCGCCCTGTTTGTTCCAGCCACCGCTGGTTTGTTAGTGGGAAGCTATTAAATGTCTAGCTTAGGTGGTATAGAATTTCTTTTGATGAGTAAACAGGATATGCAGGGTTACAATATGGATTATTTCTTCTTGGATATTCATGAATGGCGTTGTTCAAGTCATTAACCTTTGTTTTGAGGACTGCGGGTCAGCCCCCCCAGAAGAGCCTGCGAACTTCTCTGTAGAAGGTAAATTTGAAAGTTGTATATCCAGTAACGTCATAGCGTCTTCTAGGTCAGTGACATGTTGGGGTTTGTTGTAGAGTTCAAATGCCAGACCAAAAGGACATGCCTGGCGATATTTGATGTGTTCATTCCTTAGATTGTCAGTGACCGGACAAAATTGTTGACTCCTGAGTAAGGTCGCTGGGGCAATGTCCTGCAAGAGAGTACAAGAGGCTTGTTGAAAAGTGATTGTTTCTACTTTTCGGGCCACCAAGAGAATGACTTATTTAGTCTTAATGCATGCAACTTAGCCAAAACATCTCTGGGGCGACCCTGATCTCCTCGCGTCGAGGGACCTACTCGTTGAACTCTGTTGATCTTCACTTTTGGCGTTGAGTTGCCCAGGATCTCCGCGAAAAGACCTGTCACAAAGGCCTTCGAATATGCTCTAGTCGCGATCTGTTTTCCACGTCTTCGCACTTGAGGATCGCTGCTTGAAGCTGTTGGCCAAGTACGCTTGTCGATTCCTCCACCTGACCGGTGCGTTATTCCATATCAGCTGTCTTGGTTTCAAGGTTCTGGACTGGGGTGCCTACTGAGTCTATATCTTGTAGGAGAGTAACTAGTTTGCCATGTAGATCCGTACGCAGTGATTCCAGGGATGCGGCATGTTTTGAGCTCCTCTCTCAGTTCTTTCTTGAAGACGTAGAGGAAAGCCAGGAGCTCTTCCTTTGTGAGTGACATGTTGAGCAACCCTGGAGCATTTGTTGTTTGTTCCCTTGAATCTTCTGGAGTGTATACTTGTATTGGGTCTTTAGTCAGGATAAGCGTGGCCCATGTGTGTGTCCGTGTCATGAGTAAGGAGCCTTGAAGCACACCTCTGAGGCTCAGGGGTTTACAATTGGGGCCTAAGTCTTAGGATCCGCCTTGGTGACAACGCACAAACCCTCCTCTTATCTGAGTGGAGACCCAGACTCTACATATGTGATCAGTTCTGTGAGAGTAGCGCTCAATGCACATCACGTCGTCACCCTGCGTTAGCTGCGGGCAAAGCCTTTCCCTTTATTTGATCTGTTTAGTAAGGGCTATTGGCGAAACATTGGCATAGAGCCTGTTGATTTGAAGTCAGGACGCCATTTCTAATATGCTTCCTCTCTTTACCTTGCTTAGGCCTAGCCTCGTGTCTGGGGTGGATGTTGGGTCCTGTCCCTGGAGTCCTCTATGACGGGATCAGGGAACACCAGGCTTGCAGTCCCACAAAGCGAGGATGGGATGCTAATATTCCTGTTGCCAGATGGTTAGGCAGGTCTGGTTGTGGGCGTTGTCTTTATCCCCGCAGAAAAAAACCTTCATGAGCCTCTCTCCAGAGCCGCCAGTACCCCACAGCCCCATGTCAAGGTCAGACAGACCGAGCTACCTGGCTTTTGGGCTGCTGCGATGTGTCCAACACTCGCCTCTCACCCCTAGCATAGGATCGATTTCACCCCTCCGCATTCCACCTCCAGTGGCTGTGCCACCAGGCAAGGGGAACCCGGTGTTTTGGAAGCCGCGGATCAGTGACAAAGGCTGAAGGTCTCAGGGACGTCACTCGCTGGATCTCCAGTTAGCCTCACGTGGGCCTCCCAGCAGCTTCGCCCTCTTCCACCATATCATCGCAGATTCGGGGTTGGTGTCCTGTGTATGGTTGGTGGCTCATGGGGTCCCGTCAGATCTCCTCCTCTGTGGGCTCCCAGTGTTCTTGCCTCACATTTTAGCCCTAAATCCGCACCAAATCTCCATACCGTTGGGCCATCAGGGCGTCTCTAGGCTTCCCGGTCTCCGTCTGCACCCTTCCTTGTGAGAATCTGAGTCGGGCTAGGTCATTACAGCTTCAGTAGCCTTAATTTGGCTAAAGACGGTAGTAGAGCCGTAGTGGGTTTCATCTGCTCGGCCATCTTGGTTGGCCACGCCCCAACTTCATTATTTTGTAATATTTTCACATGATAAAACTGTCAGGGCAAAGATATTGCATCATTACTACTAGTTTAACAACCAAATGCAGAACTGAGCAACTCAAAGATGCCCGGTTAACACGGGTGAAGGACCGTCGTGAGACCTTTGGGCTGGAAAATAAGACCACAATTGTCTTTCCTAGACCAGAGCAAAGCGGTACTCCACAAATTATGCAATTACACCATTCTTGCCTTAGAGAATGTCCACATTCTCTGGCCATATTTATTATACTTCATAAACACAACATCAAGTTGAAAAACATTTTTAATCACATACAAAATTGAGACCGTCTTTTGACTAATACAAACAATCTCCTACCAACATATTCTCACATTCCTTAAAGAGTTATGTCTGACCACCCTCAGTTCCTATTGGCATGGCATAAATTCAATTGACTTGGAATAGATTTTCATTTACAAGGCAAACTCTCTGCTCAATCAAGATAGAGGGAGCTAGGGCCAGCAAAGCAACTGGGCTCCCAAAAGAACCATGCTAGAGCAACCCAATAGAGGGGGACCCCCTGGCACCCAATTGGGGGGACGAGCCTGGGCAACTGGGCCCTACCTTGGTCCCCATGCCATATAATGAAGTACCTTTATAGGACTCTGGACAAATGGGGTAGCGAATGTCCCCAGCCCTTCAGTAGTGATTGTGGCACCCCTGCCCCGGGTTATTCTAAAAAACAATAATATCTTGAATCCGTCTGCACTTAGATCTGTGATTCCCCCAGTGGCAACCTGTTTTGTGGTCAAAACATGACTTCTTGGCTGCCACAGGAATGGTTGGTTGGTTCCCTGACCAGCCATTACTTCCCCAAAGTGCCACCACCTAATGTTCTGAGAAATTTTGCATTGCGAAAGTCACTAAGGTTTCCACAAAAAGTTTGTTATCCTGAGCAGACAAATGGACTCCATTCTTGTGAAAAAATGCCTTCCCGGAAAGGCAACCTTGGGAAATTGTCTTAAGCCGTGCTGTTTTGAGTAATTTTTTTAACTTGCTGTTCAAACACCTGACTGATCCGTTGAAGCCGTTCAGACTGTCCAAATCTCCAGACTCTCCTCTGGATGATATTCGACCATGCAATGCCTGCACTCGGGAATCTCTTGGCCAACCATACGATTTCCACCAGCAGGGCCTTGAACAAGGTCTTTCACCCCTCTGCTACCAGATCGTTGCCGCACGATATGAAGACTGATGAGTGCCAGGTTGCAACCTCCTCGACGAGCTGGGGTAGGCCATCCAGGCAATGAGCACCTGTACCTATACCTTATTGAGCCGCACATAGGGTATGTAGCAGTCCGACTTTCACCTGCCAGTCCTCTTAACAGCTTCTGCGTTAAGCCCTGCCTCTACCTCAGATGTTGCTGCACCTATCCTAAAGGAATATGTGCTGAAGGTACCCTGGATGTCCGCTGCCACCAGAGTTTTTCGAATAACATGAGTAAACTAGTACTTTGTCAGAGGTATACCAGTATTACGGACCAGTAATGAAGCTCATGCCACCTAGGATGTACCTTCAAGAATGCATTAACTGCCGTGACTGGGCACTCCGAAAACTACCAGCTCTCCTCAGGATCACTTGATCCCCTTTTACCAGTTGGTCTGTTTTAGAGTAGGGTATGGTGACTACGAAATTTCCCCCTAGCCAGGAGAGATGACCGAGTAAAATTCGAAGGTGGATGTCCTGCTTAGACCTTGCCACAATTTCAGAGACCCTAAAAGCCCCGTAGAATGTAAAAGAAACGGTCCCTGTAAACAAGGTTACCTATTAGCCAGAACCGTGTACCCTGTCCAAGTACCTTTTGATCTTCTCCAATTTATTCACGCCTATGGGGCACCGTTGGTCCCGGGTGTACCCCTCCAACCCTTCCCATCCTTGCAAGGCTTGCTTAATCAAAAAGGAATGTGAATGATTCAAGTCTCCCCCTGGTTTATAAAGAAGGCAACTGCCGCTAATTGCCGCCTAGCTGAGGCCACAGAACTACCCTGTACCCTTGTGTTCTAGAAAACCCAGCAAACAAAAAAGCGGCACTTGAGGATTGCATCCTCTGTATGCAACATAGCGACCTAAAGCCCTTCAGTAGGCTACCAGGGTCTTACGTGCAAGGCTGGCTGTGATTAGATCAGGGATAGTTGTGTTCCAAGTTTCCAAAGATGTGCCGGGAAGTGTGTGGGTTCCGCCTCTGCTTATCGATGGAAGTGCTGAAAATCCTGTAGCTTGAGACAAAATAATGTACCAGCAGCGTTATTCAAAAAACCGAGCATATGTTTTGCTTTAAATAGAATGTTATTCTTTAGACAAATAAAGACCAACTTTTTCACATGCTGGAAGTTAATACTTTCTGCTATGACCATGTTATCAGACCAAAATGTCACCGATTGATTACGGAATTGGTCAGTCCAGATATGCAAGACCACCAAGATTGGAAACAGTTCTAAAAAGGTGACGTTACTTACCATCTCTGACTCGAACCAACCCTGTGGCCAGGCCTGTGAACACCACCTATTGCCCAATATAGACCCGCAACCAATGCTCCCAGCTGTACCTGAACAACCCAAAATCATGAGTTGACTGCAGAGGAACAGGCCACACCCTGGAACCATTAAAACATGTGAGGAATGACAACCAGGTCCTTAAATTCTGTTTCAGGTCTGCTGACAGGCGAATTCTATAATGTTTTTACTTCAAACCGGACATAGCCTGAGCTATGAAGCATAAGAAGGGGCAGCCCATTGACATTATATGTAGAGCATAATTGAGTTGCTCCACCAGTACTTGTAACTGGTGTAGGGTGACCTTCCGTGCCCCCAAGCAAGACTCAAGTGAAGTTCTGAAAGCCTGCACTTTTTCTAACGGCAGTCTACATTCCCCTTTAATGGAATCGATTTCTCTCCCAATGAAAACCAAGGTCGAAGCCGGCCCAGCGGTTTTTTAATCGGCCAAGGGTACCCTGAACTTGGACATTAAACCCTTGAAGGTTGATAGGAACTTGGCACAATGGTCAGAATCAGCCGACCCCAAGAATAGGAAGTCATCCTAATAGTGAATGACAAAAGCAGATCTAGATGCCTGAGTAAACATCCATTCCAGGAATGTGCTGAATTGTTCAATATAAGCGTAAGAGACTGAGCAGCCCATGGGCATACACCTGACGTAGTAGAACTTCCCTTGGAACTAAAAGCCAAACAAATGATAGTCATCAGGGTGGACTGGCAACAAATGAAATGCTGACTCTATATCTGCTTTTGCTACCAGGGCTCCTGGACCTAGCTGTCTTAACAGTTCAAGAGCACATTCTAGGGACACATATTTGACAGAGGACAGTGCAGGGGTGATGGCGTTGTTAACAGTAGTCCCTCTAGGGGCTGAAAGATTGTGAATCACCCTGAATTCCCCTGGATCCTTTTTGGGAACCAACCCCAGGGGAGAGCAGACAAGGTCTGGAAAAGACCAGCCTGGGCGTCCCAGACTTTGTATTAACTGGTCCCTTAGCTGCTGGGTAGAAGTACTGGGGACATTCTGGGAGACTGTCCCGCCCCCGGGTTGAACAGGTGGTCTTCCTCCCACTAGGCTGTTTGCGGCAGCCAACGCTGCCCCCTCCCTACGGTAATCGCTGGGCCTTTATTGCCTAGTTGTGAGAGCCATGGTTGCACCCTGGCTAAATTACTCACAAGGTCATTTCCAGAACTACCTGAGCTTTCCCCGGTCAGCCCCTTTTCTGTTGCCTCTCTTCTAGCACTACGACCTCAGTTGAAAACTGACTGGGTGTGGGCGCTATCCTTGCGTGTGTCTGGTCTGCTCCTGTTGCCTCCCCTCCCTTTTCCCTTTCTTGTTTGCTTTTTAACTGGTGGGAATGCTGCTTTTGGGGGGACCCCCACATGCCTTGGTCTCTCCTCACGCACCGGTACGGTAAAATTGGACACTTTTGTACCAGGCCCAGGTTATGTACCTGCCATATGAACCAGGGAGGTCAGTGCGGGTTGCAGTAGGGCTAGTTCCTGATCTATGGCGTCTAACCGCCCCATGACCACCTCCTTGTTTGCTTTTCTTTTCACCTGCTGGCGGGCATTTTTATACCATGGCGATTTGCCCTTCAGAGGTATCTACTATGCCTGTTAAAGTGACAAAGCCCGTTCTATAAACAGGACTGCAACAGAGCCTAAGGAAACAAGAATGGCAAGCCTAACAGTTAAAACCCAAATCGATTGGAGGCTGGAGCCGATAATTGAAAGCAATGCCTCACAGGTATGCGTAATCCAGCCCCAGCGCAGTAAAAAAAAGCCATGCGTGCAACACCCATTGGGCTCACCCGGCTTCAGACCCCCCCCCCCCCCCCCCCCCCCCCGTCGTGTGTGACTGCCCGGCTGAGACAGCCTCGCGTCCGTCTAATTGCAGCCGCACCAGAGTACTTCACGGGTCTTTAAAAGACCATTTACTCGTTAATGAGGCTTTTGTTGTGTTTTCATCCCTTCTTACAGCCACTCTGCCACTCTGCCTATGGCTGGAAGACTTAGCCCCCCCCGAAACTTTTTCAGCCCCCCCCCCCCCCGAAATTTGGCTCTAGTTGCCCGCCTGAAAAAGCCTGTAGAATTATCTGAGCTGCTACCGAGAACAAAAAAACAAACATTTTAAGTGATGTTTGACAATTGTGCCTATAAATCACCCCTAGCACCGTATGAAAACCTGCAAGTTTATCTGAGTTTCAACACAAAGTAACAAACCAATTTCTTAATAATGTGAGTGCTTAGTGCCACCTACTGCCCAAATATGGAATCACATCCCACAAAATATATTTGGAAAGTTATCGAAAGTCAAGACTGCCTGTGCATATCATATGAGTAATATCAAATAAAAACAAGCATTTTCAATGCAATAGGTCTCGCATTATTAAAGTTTGAGCTATTGGTGTTGCATTATTTAGCAATGCCACTGCACTACAAGATTATAATCTTGCAGCATTCCATTGTATTCCCTTTTCTTTTTTATGAACACGTTTGCTTTTCTTGGTGAGATTGCGTTCCAATACATATGTAAGGAATAGCACATTAGCAGACATTTGTAAAACAGTTTCTCGAAAATCACTTGTGAATAAAAAGATTTCAACTCGCTAAAGAAGTTCTTACTTGCCAGAAAAGGCTGACTTCTGACACAATCATTCATATCAAACAACCATAAACATGTCAAGAAATCAAATTGTGTTGCATAAAAAATGCATAACTAAAACCGTAAGTAGTGGCGTATAGAGCAGAATATGGGCCATAGAAAATCATGTATAATTATGTGTCACTTGTAAATGCCTTTAAATTTGACATGTATGCCACGGAGAATAACTCCTGTGTTGACAGTCCCTCACTTTCTTAGCACTCTGTTGATTCCAAAGGTGAACACACCTGCATGTGTCAGCTCGATACAATGTAGAAATGGGAATGGCTATTAATATTTGGACTGGAAAAACTATGGAGTCTAAAACACTTCCAAAATGTGTGTGGGAGTGTTTCACCACAGTGGTTTTAAAAACATGGACACAGACACACATCTGATAGCATCAGTAGTCAATAAAAGATACCATGTATGTCAAGTCTGGACATATTTCACTAAGTGTGTAGTCAGACAACCTACACATTAGAGCCATTTATTAGAAGATATGTATTCTCAACTGTTTGGCTCCATACACACATATTTAAACAACATTTCAGAGATTAGATGATCGTCCAGACAAAAAAACAGTCTACATTGCAGACAGTAAACAGTAGAGCACAACAAAAACAAACTGAGTCAGGTCCAAGATTCAGAGAGAAAACATCTAAACATACATAATCATCAGAAATATGTGCACTATTGCGTAGAATGGTACATACATTATTTATATTGCTCTTTGTGTTTTTTTCATATTAATAAACTCCTTTCCTGTGCAGTTTCCCTGGCTGGCAGCCGTTAGCATTGCAGTGTCTAAAATAAGTTATTGGTCCTGCTATGTTTGAAACCCCAGGTAGGTGTAACTAAATACAAGGGAATAAATCGGTGGGAACTCTAGCTCTGGTGCTACCTACCTGTGCCTAAATCGTATGCTTCTGGAAAGGCTGGACACCGAATACGTGTGTCTAAAATACTGTGCCATTGGATGTGCTACCCCCTCGCACGCTCACCTCCCCAAACACGCAGTGCACACCTGAGGTGCGCAGAGTTCCAATGATGTTCAAAAGGAAGCTGCGCGGCGTGTTATTTTTTTTCAATACAAAATTGTAAGCAGAGTTGTGGTCTATTTGTATATACAGTCACAAAAGAGAATAACGGAAAATCATTCCCCCAGTCACAACAAAAAAATCTCGTTGAGTCACTCGTATAAGAAAAATCAGTAGAATAATATTTAAAGTGTAACATTACCGGCTCTGCTTAAATACCCGGCCCTGCCGTGGCTGAGTAAACCTTTCTGGCACTCTTTGGCCCAGGGGAATTCGGCACGCATTGATTTCCTTCATTTAGTGTTTGTAACCCACAGCAGCCGACCTGGAATCTGACACTAGCAAGAAGAGATGGGTGGGTGAAAAAAACTCTTCTGTTTAGAAGACAGAAATTAACCCGAATTTAAGTCATGCAAGAAAAGGCCGCGAGGAAATGCCTACTTTAACCTCCTTGTGTCGTGCTACTGTAAACGCCGCCTATTTGCGGTTGACTATTCAATAAAGTGTCTGTGTTCCGCTATAAGCATGTGCTAATAGCGGAAAGACTAGCGGGGCTGGGGTGACAGGGTACCACTTAGTGAGGCGACCGCAATGCACGGGAATTAGGACAAAGGAAGGGCATGTGTGCATGACATAAAGGGTAATAAAATGAATGAGCGCCTTTAAAAAAAGAAGCAAAGAACGAGCCTGCTCCCCCCACCCCCTGCATATGTCTTTGTTAAAAGGGGTCTTTAATATTTACAGCATTTCAATGCCATGCTGTCCGGATACAGGTATCAATGAGTGGACTTATACGCATTTCGTGAAGGCAGAAGCAAGCGGCAGGGAAAGAGATCGTTTTCACTTTCGCGATCGCTTCAAAAACAAAGAAGCCCGCGAGTGGTGCGCGAGCGCCACAGCGAGCCATATGGTTTCAATTATCGCGCCCGGGTCTGGGCACGATAATTGAAACCATATGGCAGGAATGCGCGTAATAGACAGCAATAGGCCATGGGCGGAGCAATGCGCCCGCCTTTGGCCTATGGTGTGCTATCTTTAAAACAAACACGCAGGCAAAGGCCAATAGCAGGCCACAAAAGTAAAAACACACGTACGAGCGTGTACAATTCCAGGGTCCGTTTCGGAACCCCGGACAAAAGGACTCTCGCTGCACGAGCAGTCTGAGCACTGCATCGCTAGGCGCGAGACCTAAAAATGCTACCTGTAAGGGAAGCCCAGGCACGCCCAACACCCGCACAAGAGCCCAATTGTTGGACTATGCCCGGTGCCTGCTTCCCCGGGACCGCCTCCCCTTACTTCGTTCCCTTGCGACAGTGACCTCAAGATAGGGTAGGGGACCAGATTTTGAGAAGCAAAAACCGGGACAGGCCAGACATAAAAGTAGGACTAAAGCCTTTAGTCTTACTTCTGTGTCTGGCAGACTCTGGCCTGTCCCGGTTTTTGCATGGCAGGATCCCTCCACCCTGAGCTCCTCCTCCCCACTCTGCTCTGTCTGTGCTGGGAGCAGGTAGTCACCCCCCTCCTTGTGCTGCCTGACAGAAACAGATACATTTCTTTAAAACTTTTCAGTCTTCAGAGGCGCCTATGAATGGAGGTATAGCTGCTTTACAGACTGACCTAACCTTTGTCCCAAAAACCGGGACATTTACCTTAAATTATGAAAAGTGTTGGGACACTGGGACAGTCCTCTTAAACCCGGGCCTGTCTGGGGGAAATCTGGGAAGTCTCGTGGTCACCCTCCCTCAAGAACCTTCGGAATCCAGGACCAACTGAGCAAGGATTCCCCTGCAAATAATGGGGACTGACGCCACCACCACCGGAGTCCCCAGACGGAGACAATCATCTGTTGAACGCAGATGGACAGGGAAAATGTCCAACGATGAAAAAGAGCAGTCCCAGGGGGAAGCAGGTGACGATGAGAGCAATGAGGCAGTCCAGACAAAAAGAAACTGCTCTGTAGTTTGGGGCAGCGTGCGACGGCAGTCCACCGGCACAGGCAAGCAGCAAGGTGTCCATTAGGGTAAGTTTGACCCTTTTAAGCTGATTGCCCAGGCAACCCCGCTGCCCCCCTCCCCCTTGCCCCCCCCCCCCCCAGCAACCAGTCGTTGCCTCCCATGGGAAACAAAACATGCGAAAATGTATATGATGCGGCCACCTTTGGGTCTCTGACCGGTACATTTCGGCCGGCACCTGTCTTCGGGGCCCTTTAATTGGGGTGATGCAAACCCCTTGTCCGTTTAGCCAAATTTTTAGTAACTTTTGATCTGTTTGAGCTATAAACAAAATCTTATTTGTCTAAATCTGCAGATTATACTACAGATGAGTGATTATGTTGCAAGTACATCAATTCCATAATTATGAGAAAAAAGCCACGGCTGCAGAATCAAATACTTCCAGTGGCCTTGACTGAGGTGAAACGATTGACCATTTTAATTTTTTTTAATTTTGAAAGCACCTTATATTCTCATATGATCTGTGCTACCTGATTGACACGCCACATATTTTGAAGGCTCAGCTTGTATATGGGCTCTTAAGAGCGAGTGTCGACCCTTGGCGCAGCTGTCCTGTTAATTTATTGGTTCATCCCTCCTGTACCTTGCACAATAGTCAGGGCCACTGGAATCATGCGGCAGGAGAAGACCAAATTCTGCCTCAAGTAAAGGCAAATTATGCAGCTTAATGCAACATATTTTGTGATAGTATTACTTTATTATTTTGCCATTTTCATACATGGTAACACTGTCTAGGCAAATGGTGAGCAGTCTAAATATCGAGTTTTAAATTTCGACCTACAAGTATATCGAGTTGTAAATATCGTAGGTAAAGAATATCGAAGTCAAGAATATCGATGGACAGAATATCAACCCCAAGGTAAGTATTATCGAAGTTAATAATGTCGAAGTCATTAATATAGATGTAAGTAATATCAAAAATTTCGATGTCAAGAATCTCGATATTTTATTAGTGTAATGTATTTTAATATGTATTTTATTTGTATGTTAAAGATTATTGTAATGTATTTTAATACATTTAAAAATAAATGTTTAGAGATTAATAATTATTTAAAATATAATTTAGCGTTTTAGTATCAGAGCGGGTTGTGGGTTTATAGGGGAATAGGGTGGGAAGTAATTTAATTATATTTAATTAATATGTATTGTTTAATTGGTATTTATGATTAATTAATTGTTAATTAATTACTAATTGTTAATTAAATATATTAATTGATTAATTAATTGTTAATTAATTGTAAATTAATTTTATTAATTGGTTAATTATATAAGTTATAGTTAGTTTAATATTTATATTTATTTATTGGTATTGTTAATTAATTAATTGTTAATTAGTAATTAATTGGTGATTTAATTTTATTAAGTGATTAATTGATGATTAAATTAATTATGTGAATTTTTATGTGTAGTGGGTTGTGGGTTTATAGGGGAATAGGGTGAGATGTAATTAAATTCAAATAATTACTGATAATTTTTATTTATTTGTAATTAATAATAATTAATTGTTAATTAATTATTAATTGGTAATTAATTGTTATTAGTACGTTAAATATAGTAAATATAAATAATTTATTATTTCATGTTATTTGTTGTTATTGCTAATTAATGTATTGTTAATTAATAATTAATTTGTGAATAATTGTAATTTGGTAGTTAATATGTATAAATTTGTAAATAATAAGTATATTAATTATAAAGAATGTATTATTAATTGTAAATAATAGATAAACTGATATTTAAATGTATTGTGTATTTTGTATGTGTTGTGTGTTAAAGGGGGAATAGTGTGGGATGTAATTTAAAGTTATTTATATAAATATTTATTTTAAATAATTGGTATTTAATACATATTTTGTAAATTAATTATTAATATGCTATTTTGTTATAACTAATTATTTAATTGCTTATTATGTTTATAGAATCCCTATGCTATCCAGTGCTTTCCCAACTGTTTTACTATCTGGAGTTGGAATAGTAAATTTTGACCCTACGCTATCCAGCGCTTTCCCTACTGTTTCACTTACTGGAGTGGGAATAGTAATTTTTACCCCTACGCTATCCAGCGTTTTCACTACTGTTGCACTCTCTGGAGTGGGAATAGTAATTTTTACCCCTACGCTATCCAACGCTTTCCCTTCTGTTGGACTCACTGGAGTGGGAATAGTAATTTTTACTCCTACGCTATCCAATGTTTTCCCTACTATTGCACTCTCTGGAGTTGGAATAGTAATTTTTTTCCCTACGCTATCCAACACTTTCCCTACTGTTGCACTCTGTGGAGTGGGAATAGTAATTTTTACCCTTAGGCTATCCAACGCTTTCCCTACTATTGCACTCTCTGGAGTTGGAATAGTAATTTTTACCCCTACGCTATCCAACGCTTTCCCTACTGTTGCACTCTTTGGAGTTGGAATAGTAATTTTTACCCCTACGCTATCCAGCGCTTTCCCTACTGTTTCACTTACTGGAGTGGGAATAGTAATTTGTACCCCTACGCTATCCAACGCTTTCCCTACTGTTGCACTCTCTGGAGTTGGAATAGTAATTTTTACCCCTACGCTATCCAGCGCTTTTCCTACTGTTGCACTCTCTGGAGTTGGAATAGTAATTTTTACCCCTACGCTATCCAGCGCTTTCCCTACTGTTTCACTTACTGGAGTGGGAATAGTAATTTTTACCCCTACGCTATCCAGCGCTTTTCCTACTGTTTCACTTACTGGAGTGGGAATAGTAATTTGTACCCCTACGCTATCCAGCGTTTTCACTACTGTTGCACTCTCTGGAGTGGGAGTAGTAATTTTTACCCCTACGCTATCCAACGCTTTCCCTACTGTTGCATTCTCTGGAGTGGGAATAGTAATTTTTACCCCTACGCTATCCAACGCTTTCCCTACTGTTGCACTCTCTGGAGTTGGAATAGTAATTTGTACCCCTACGCTATCCAGCGTTTTCACTACTGTTGCACTCTCTGGAGTGGGAGTAGTAATTTTTACCCCTACGCTATCCAACGCTTTCCCTACTGTTGCACTCTGTGGAGTGG
Organism: Triturus cristatus; assembly: GCF_964204655.1. Lineage (NCBI taxonomy): Eukaryota > Metazoa > Chordata > Amphibia > Caudata > Salamandridae > Triturus > Triturus cristatus. The sequence continues at coordinate 1,022,628,407 of NC_140592.1, forward strand.
GAATAGTAATTTTTACCCTTAGGCTATCCAACGCTTTCCCAACTATTGCACTCTCTGGAGTTGGAATAGTAATTTTTACCCCTACGCTATCCAACGCTTTCCCTACTGTTGCACTCTTTGGAGTTGGAATAGTAATTTTTACCCCTACGCTATCCAGCGCTTTCCCTACTGTTTCACTTACTGGAGTGGGAATAGTAATTTGTACCCCTACGCTATCCAACGCTTTCCCTACTGTTGCACTCTCTGGAGTTGGAATAGTAATTTTTACCCCTACGCTATCCAGCGCTTTTCCTACTGTTGCACTCTCTGGAGTTGGAATAGTAATTTTTACCCCTACGCTATCCAGCGCTTTCCCTACTGTTTCACTTACTGGAGTGGGAATAGTAATTTTTACCCCTACGCTATCCAGCGCTTTTCCTACTGTTTCACTTACTGGAGTGGGAATAGTAATTTGTACCCCTACGCTATCCAGCGTTTTCACTGCTGTTGCACTCTCTGGTGTGGGAATAGTAATTTTTACCCCTATGCTATGCAATGTTTTCCCTACTGTTGCACTCATTGGAGTGGGAATAGTAATTTTTACTTCTAAGCTATCCAGCGTTTTCACTACTGTTGCACTCTCTGGAGTGGGAATAGTAATTTTTACCCCTACGCTATCCAACGCTTTCCCTACTGTTGGACTCACTGGAGTGGGAATATTAATTTTTACCACTATGCTATCCAGTGGTTTCCCTACTGTTGCATTCTCTGTAGTTGGAATAGTAATTTTTTTCCCTACGCTATCCAACACTTTCCCTACTGTTGCACTCTCTGGAATGGGAATAGTCATTTTTACCCTTGCGCTATCCAACGCTTTCCCTACTATTGCACTCTCTGGAGTTGGAATAGTAATTTTTACCCCTACGCTATCCAACGCTTTCCCTACTGTTGCACTCTCTGGAGTGGGAATAGTAATTTTTACCTTTACGCTATCCAACGCTTTCCCTACTATTGCACTCTCTGGAGTTGGAATAGTAATTTTTACCCCTACGCTATCCAACGTTTTCCCTACTGTTGCACTCTCTGGAGTGGGAATAGTAATTTTTACCTTTACGCTATCCAACGCTTTCCCTACTATTGCAGTCTCTGGAGTTGGAATAGTAATTTTAACCCTACGCTATCCAACGCTTTCCCTACTGTTGCACTCTTTGGAGTTGGAATAGTAATTTTTACCCCTACGGTATCCAACATTTTCCTTACTGTTGTTTTTGTTGGAGTTGGACTAGTAGTTTTATTGTGTCTGATATTTCATATGTTTTGTATTATTTTTGCTATTGTCAAGTCAAGTCAAATGGTCTTTATTCGGATAAAAATATCCATAAAAGTACAAGTCATCACCGCCAATAGGATAAAAATACAGCATAAAAAGGTAAAAACATGATTAATTACATGGTGATGGTGTTGAAACATAGGCAGAAAGTGCAGGGTGACAATAGAATGCAAGTAAATTTTTTGCTATTGTAATATATCATTAATAATAAAAATTATTCACATTAAAAATATTGATTATTATTTGCTATATGTAATTATTAAATATTTATTAATGTTATTATTTTATGTGTATAGATGTATTGGTAATTTTTAAAAACATTTAATAATTTATACGTTACAGAAATTATTATTAAAATTAATTAAGTAAGTATATATATATTATATATTATATGTATATGTTTAATTAAAGTTTTATTAAATTATATATATTAATTATACATTTTAAATATTATACAATATATTTAATTATGTTTATTTAATTTCTAAGTATAATTTGGTTTATTTTACATATATTTTTAAAGTAAAAAAACCCCGATATTTTCAATAACGATATTTTTGACATCGATATTTAATTTTCGATATTTTTGTACTTACCATGTTGTAGATAGGATGTCGATATTCTTTTTTTTTTTTTTTTTTTTTTTTTTTAAAGTTTTTATTGAACAATAATTCGATTACAAGCACGGGCCTACAACCACCAGGGCCGGCCGCTAAGTACAGAATGAAATATACATTTATCAAAGCTGCAGTCGGTTCCCGGGGGTCGGCCCCGTAGTGAGTCCGGATAGTTCTAGAGGCACAGGAGACTTAGATCAAACAAACACAGAAAACTAAAAGAAAAACAAAAGGCGAGGCATAAAGACAAACGGCGCAGGTCAGGCTTCCTCCGGGGAACTCCAGGTCAGACCATTAAGCAGCACACGAAAGGAAGGAGTACCGGGAGGCTGGGGACGGGGGGGGGGGCCAAGGGAACTGAACGTCCATATGTAGTCATTCCAAAAGGTGCCCGGAACCGTCAAGGGTCAGGGGGACATGGCGATATCAGTGTCCACCAGGGGGGGCGTACAGATACCCCCGCGATAAGCATTCCACTGCCCCCAGATTCTGCCCCATGCCCCCGGCTTACCACGGGCAACATACACAGTCTTCTCCCTGAACATACACCAGTCCATATTCTCCTTCCATACTGACACGGTGGGCGGCCGCTGGGCACCCCAAAGCTGCGCTATATCTCTCTTGGCAATCATGTTCCCCAGGGCCGCCCACCGAGTCTGAGCCGCGCTATAATCATTGGGCTCCCACACATTCAGGACACAGCGACGCACCTCCGGCAGCAGCACAACCCCAGTGACCTGTCCCATAACCGTATGTACCCGGCGCCAGTAGTCCGCCACCTCGCGGCACTCCCACAGGATATGGAGAAAGGTGGCACTGAGCCCACAACCCCGCTTACAGAGCCCATCGTCGGAATATCCCATCGAGACCAAGCGAGGACCCGTCACATACACCCGGTGAAGAATCTTAAGCTGTACCAACCGGAGACGGGCTGGAATGGCGACCTCTTTGGGGGACGACAGTGCAGACTGCCAGTCCTCGTCGTCCAATTCCACCCCATCCCCCGTCCAAGCCTCCCGAAGGCGCACCAAGAGGTCAGCCCGATGATTAATCAGTTTCTTATAAATTAAAGAAATAGTGCTGTCCGGGACATGTCCGTCAAGTATGCGGTCCTCGAGGGGCGAGGAAACCGGGATCGTGGTCCCCTCTCCAAAGACCGAGAGCAGGGCGTGTCGAACCTGGGCATAGCGGAAGAACTCCCTGTCCGTAAGCTCATATTCGGCCTGAAGAGCCGCGAAAGTCTTAACCGCGCCCTTATGCCACAGGTCTCCCACTTTGCTGATACCAATCGTGTCCCACTGGTCAAACCCCTTCGTAGTCCAGAGGCTCCCCAGGCGATCGGAGGCAAACAAAGGAGTAGCGCATGTCAGTCGCTCACCCCAGCCCGTGGCCGCAGTGGCGGCCCTCCAGGTCCGCACAGCAATCTTAGTAGGACCCGTAAGGGTCCGGCCAGCCGAGCGGGAGTACAGCGCCCTGTTATAGTCCCCGCCGGGAAGCAGGAACTTGTCCATCTCATACGCCGGGTTCAGGCCAGGCGCATACGTGGCATGGTTGATGGCCGAAAGCTGCGCGGCCCAATAATACCTGCGAATGTCGGGAAGCGCGATGCCCCCGTCATACCAGGGGAGAGTAAGCTTAGCAAGAGCGATACGCGCCCGCCCGTCCCACACCAGTCTCCTCTGCAGGCTCTCTACCTCCCGAAAGTAGGCCACTGGGATGACGTCGAAGGAATTCTGGAGTGCATAGAGGAACCTGGGAAGGGACATCATTTTGAACAGCGCGGCCCGACCCAGCGGGGACAGGGGCAGCCTGCACCACCGGGCCGTATCCTCTCGCAATCGCCGAAGCGGACGCAGGAGATTCAGCTCATAGCGAGCCACCGGGTCCAGCGAAACGTATATCCCCAGGTACTTAAAGCCGCTCAGTGATACCTGGATCGGAAGCCGAGGCGGTAGGAGTGGAGGACCACCGGAGATCGGATAGACGCAGGATTTAGACCAGTTGATCGTGAGACCCGAATTATTCCCAAAGGAAGTCAGAACGTCAAAGAGGACGTTGAGCGACTGCCGCGGTGAGGTGAGATATAGGAGAATATCGTCCGCATACAGCGAAACCCGATCTTCAAAGCCCGGGGCCCACCGGATCCCTCGAAGCGAGGGCTCCCAGCGGAGCCAAGCCGCGAGTGGCTCCAGGGCGAGAGCGAAGAGCAAAGGGGACAACGGGCATCCCTGCCTCGTGCCCCTGCCGAGGGCAAAGGGCCGAGAGACCCGCCCGTTCACCACCACCTGAGCCATGGGTCCCGTGTACAGAAGCTTCACCCAGCCAAGAAATCCTTCCCCAAAGCCAAATTTAGCCAAGACAGCCCAGAGGAATGGCCACTCGATGGTGTCAAAAGCCATCGTGGCATCCAAAGAAACCAGCACGGCCGGTTCGGAGAGAAGCTCCGCCCTGGCAAGGGCGCCATGAAGACGCCGCAAGTTAAGAGCGGTGTTACGATGCGGGATGAATCCGCATTGGTCCGGATGAATCAGATCGCACACGACGCTCAACAGACGATTGGCAAGGACTTTCGCCAGGATCTTAGGCTCCGCATTTAGCAGTGAAATAGGCCGGTAAGAAGTACAGCGATCTCGCGGCTTGTCCTCCTTGGGGATAACGACTATCGTGGCCAAACGCTGATCGGCCGGGAGGGAACCCGCCGCCAGAGACTCACGGAACATGCGACTGAGGAAGGGCGCAAGCTTGTCAGGGCGCAATTTATATAGCTCAATGGGCAGACCGTTGGGACCCATAGCCTTGCCCGAGCGAAGGGAGCGGATCGCGGTCGCTATTTCATCCACCGACAAGGGGGCGTCCAGCCGCTCACGGTCCTCAACGGACAGGCAGGGCAAGGCGATATCCCTCAGTAGAAGGCGAGAGTCGTCCTCATCCCTGTCAGTCACTGGGGAGTACACAGCCCGGAGGTGGTCAGCAAAACATTCCACAATCTCGTCAGGCTCCGTCACACACACACCATCCGCAGCACGCAACTCCGGGACCACACGATTCACTCTCTCCTTCCTGTCCAGCCACGCGATCAACTTTCCCGCCTTGTCCCCGGCATCGTACAGTCGACCCTGCTGCTCCCTATACATAGTTTTGGCCGCGTCAGTGACCAGGGACCTATATTCAAACTGTTTCAGGCTGAGGGCATGGAGCCCGTCCGGAGTAACATTCGCCTCCAAGGCCGACTCCAGCTCCAAGATGTCAGTCTCCAGCCTCACCACTGCCTCACTCTTGACCCTCTTAGCCACCACTATCTGGGAAAGGGCGTGTCCGCGGATCACGGTTTTAAAGGCTTCCCACAGGGACATTGCAGAAGACACCGACCCCTCGTTATCCAGGAAGTATTGGTCCATAGCCTTAACCAGGCTGTCACGAGTCGTAGGGTCTCGCAGGTACCATGGGTTAATGGGAGCGATCCGCCCTACAGACCGCGGCCCGGTGTCAAAAACAAGCCACAGCGGAGAATGGTCGGAGATACCCCGCGCCAGGTGCCTGACCTCTCGAATCCGACCAGTCTGCGCCGCGGGCATAAGGAAGTAGTCCAACCTAGAGAGACTCCCATGCGCCCCCGAGTGAAAGGTGAATTGACATTGGGTCGGATGCATTAATCTCCAACTATCCACCAGGCCGAAGGTCTCCAGCATCCCACCCAGCCATGCCTGGGCAGCGGGGAGGGTCCTTGGTGGGTGACGATCCAGTTCACCCGAAACCACAGAATTAAAGTCCCCGCCCATGAGCAGGAGGCTGTCCGGAAGGTCAAGCAGCATTCGACCCAAGTCAGTGAAGGTGGAGTTCTGGAGGCCCGGGGGGACGTAAACTGAAACCAGGGCAAGGGGCTGCCCCTCCCACCTCCCAATCAAACACACATAGCGCCCTCTGTCATCCGAGACTATCTTAGTGATCTCCACCGGAAGTGAGGTTCGCAGCAGAATGCCCACCCCCCTGGAACCAGTTGTGAAACCAGAATGGGCCACGAGGCGGTATCCCCCCCTGTTCATTGCATGACAAACATTGCCAACCAGATGCGTCTCCTGGAGAAACACCACATCAGGAGTCAGACGACGCAAATATTGCAGTACTACACCCCGCTTGATACGGTCCCCCAACCCATTGACGTTCCATGACATAAGCCTCAACCCGTCCCCCCCATCCCCCCCAATAGATCAAGGGTCCCCCAGCCTGCAGCACAGTTCCCAAATGTGGACAAAAATCAGTACCTCGCCCTGTAAACAAAAAACACACAGCAAAACAAACCCTCCTCCCCCCCAACCCCACCCCAGGACCAACTCCCCCCACCCTGCACCCCTGCGGGCCAAAGAACCCCCCCAACTTGCAGTGTGCCTGTCGCCCCACTAACCCCATTCTACGAAAAGAACCCAGAGGAGGTAAGGGACCCGTCCCCGCCCGCCCCCCTCACTGGTCCTAGTAAAACACAATATGCAAATGAAATAAGACCCGACTGTACAGTGCAAAAAGGCAAAATCAAGGACCAAAAGTCATTCTAAAGGGGACCCATCACCTGCGGTGCCCGCAGAGGGTCCGGGACGGCCACCTCCGTCCGGCAGAGAGTCCAGCCAGTCACTTGCAGCCACAGGAGAGTCAAAAAAGGCTGTCCGATCCCCATGTTCCACTCGGAGTTTTGCAGGGTAGAGCATCGAATACTTTAGGCCCAGCTCACGGAGACGACGCTTCACCCCTTGGAATCCCATCCGTTGTTTCTGGACCAGTTGCGTGAAGTCCGGGTAAAAATTGATGGTCGAGTTCTCATGACGAACCGGGCCGTGGGTCCGTGAGGCCTGCAGAATAGCGTCGCGGTCCCTGTAATAGAACAGTTTGGCCACGATAGGCCTCGGGGGGGCCCCCGGCCGTGGCCGACCGCCCGGAACTCGATGGGCCCGCTCCACGGCAAAGAACTTACTTAGGCCAGCCGAGGACAACTGTTTCAGGATAAGTTCCTCGACCACGAGGTCAACCGGGCGGCCGTCAGAGGACTCCGGTACACCTATGACGCGGATGTTGTTGCGTCGGGCCCGTCCCTCGAAGTCCTCAAGCCGCCGGGCCATATGGTCGTTAACCACCCTGATGTCGCCAAGCGCGGCCCGCAGATCCGACACATCCGCACCGAGGGTGGAGGTCCGTGCGTCGAGAGCCTGGACCTTCTCGTTAGTTTTGGAGAGGTCGGCCCGGATCAGGGTGACATCGATCGCGACAGTGTCAATCTTACAGGCCAGGGCCTCATATTGCGTCGCGATGGTTTCCCTGATGCCATCAATGGCGCCCATAATGTCCTGCAAGGATAGTTCCGTAGTGGCGGTCGCGCCTCCTTCCGCAGTATCCGAGGGGAGGCCAGCAGCGCCAGAGGGCCCCCTGCCCTGGGTGTAGCGGTCCATGTTATTGCTCTGGACTGCCCCCCCGCGGAGGGAAGCCTTGGTCTTGCGGCCCTCGGGACCCCCTTTGCCCCCCATATGAACACGGTCACCCGAGGGGACCTCCAATCAAGAGGTGTAAGGGACCAGCAGGAAGACCACAAAATGTCGGTATAGGGGGTCCGAGGCAATAGGCGCTCTAGTGGCAGATAAAAGAAAACCTCATGCAGAGGCCCAGGAAGCACCTCTCCACCCCGAGCGCACCTCCCTGCCGGTCTCCTGAAGTGCAAAACCGAAACCGAAAGTGGTGGATCGGCAGCTGGCACCGCGCTGAAGCCGCTGTTGTTCAATTGCAGCCCGGTCCCTCGGGTCACCTTCACCCCGGTCACCTCCGTCGGGTGGGTCCCAAAAGTTCCGACGACGACAACTCAGGATTCCCAGGTCCGATTTGAGTTTTGAAAAGAGATATACGCTCAGCTGGTCTTTATCTCCCAGATTCCATAAGCCACGTCAGGATATTCTCAGGATAAATTCCGAGGAGCAGAGAGGGTCCGGGGAGCCCTGTGCTCACGCGACCATCTTGGATGCGCGCTAGGCTCCTCCCTCGATGTCGATATTCTTGACATCGATATTTTTGTTGCGATATATTTGTAGGTCGATTTTCTGTCTGTCGAAATTATGTCATACAACCTAGGCAAATGTTGCACCCCATTAGTACCAATTTAACACCCAAATACAACAATTAGCAACAGAAAGGTTACCAGTTACCCTTTGCGAAGGGTCTTCCACTTCGCATCAATACATGTAGTCATGGTTTTAGTAAGTTTTGATCCATTCGAGCTAGAAACAAGTTTTGTGGTTACATTTTGCAGATGACACAGCAGATGTTGGAATATGCGGCAAATCCATAGTTATGCTGAAAAAGCCACAGTCTTGCATAATTCCAGTGGCCCTGGCCTTAGTACAAGGGTGTGAGGGTTCTATCAAGCATAGGTTTTGTACTGGAAGGAGATCCTTCTAGTACAAAAAATATCCTTTAAGACTGGTCCCACTGTATGTGTGCAGTACAGTGCAACACATCTACAAAGTTTGAAAAAAAATGGAGACTTTTAAAAGTTGCTCCACTGTTATTCCTGCCTAGAGGAGACATACATTTTTGGCTCAAATCCCTGTTTTTAAATGTTAGTAGAGAGGGATTTACCTCAAAACCCATGGGTGGTTGTGTGGTACGCCCATGTACCACCCATGGTATGCTTCCTTGATAGAAAGATGCGCAGGGTAGGGCATACTGCTACTTTGCGTTAATGTGTACAACTTTCCCTCACTAATCATGATTTGCTTTGAATAGTAAATCCCACGACAACATTGTGTGCTGGAATTGCATTACTTTTGTGATGCGAACTAAGCGCAAAGGTTAGCAAATCTGAACCGAATCTCTAAACAGGTACTTGTCAATATTAGTAGGGCGCTTTATGTTCTTACTACAAGCTAATGCAAGGTTACTAAATGGCCATGCAGGGCAAATGTTGCTGTACTGCGTAAGATCAGAAGGCAATGAAGAAGCCAAAGAGAAGGGGCCCTTGAAGCATGAGAGAAAAATGTTTGCACATGGAATTAAGCATACCATATTTCAGTACTTGTGTTCCGGATTGTAAAGAAGATATAAACTTTCTTTAACAGCTATTTAGTTTAGGTTCTTGCAGAACAGTAAATCAGAAAATTTGCAAAGACCTTACATTGCAGGGATGACTAAAAACGTAGCTGTGCCAATTCACTTAACTGAACATTAGTGTTTTCACCAAAATGGTAGGTCAATTTTCACGCTCTCTCTCTGCGGCACCTCATACTTATCTGCAGTTATGTTCACAGAAGCATGTTTGAATCATGTATTTGAAATTCATGTGCCTCACCCAACACCTCCCATATATGCTAAACTACATCCAACATCCTTATCAACCATGCAGTCCAAAGGGGTGCCCAGAATTACAATGCAAATCAGAATACCTCAAAGCATTGTGCAGAGTATTAAACACTATATAAATAGAAGAAGACGAAACCACATCACTATTTCTACTTTACAGCCATCACAAGTGGTGCGATATGGATGCGGGCTTCTTAGTGGTGGCGAGGTTGAGGGCACTTGATCTGACCAAGGCTGCCTGCCCCATTACCTTGTAAGAATTCTTGAGGAGGTGAGACAAGTGGGGCAGAGCAGATAGTGAGTGTCACCCTGTACTGTGATGTTAACATGTGATTTTAGTCAGAAGCATAGCTATTTTTGCTGCAGCCAGTGCAAAGGCACCATGTCCAGATGTAAGAAAAGCACAGTCTTCTCGGTACTGGCTGAAAATTATTTATTATCAGACACACAAAAGTTGATGGGAGAAATGTTTGCAATACGTCTACCCACTGGCAATCACTCTGGGTGGCTTTCCTGCCCGTTGTCTATTTGCCCAGCATGCCACTTCAGTTTGGACCAAGCCATATGCAAATCAGACATGAACCTGCTCCAGTAGGAACAGTCCATTTTGAACTGCCAGGCCAGGTCGTCCCTGAACATAATACAAGCAACCCAAGACCGTTTTTTCTCCGATTGGTTCGGGTATAGCTTGGTTCCAGTGGCACAGTGAAAAAGTAGCCCGTGTTTTGGCATACCCTTGGCCTCTTAGTGCTTTATATCAAATGCACAAAAGGTAATGGGAGGAATGCTTGCAATAGGTCTAACCACTGGCAATCACTCAGATTAGCATTCCAAACAGTCATTATTTTGCCCATTATGGTAACTCAGTTAGGACACAGCCATATGCAAATCAGTCTTAACTCTGCTCCAATAGAAACAGGCCAGCAAAACTACCAGGTGCGGTTCTCCCCGAACCAGACCTCAAGCAACCAAAAACCAGTTTTGCCTTGATTTTGCCAATAATTTTTTGAAGTGTCTCCCTGGGTTTAGCTCGGTTTGGTCTCTTCCTGAGGAAATATGAATTCTGTGATCAGTTATGTCCCCTATCGTAGACCCCAACGGCTCCATGTGCATGCTATAAGTACATGTATGTTCCCTCCAGTTCCAGTTATGAAGACGCAAATACATGTGCGTCCACCGTCAACATGTCCTCTTTCAGATCCGCCATGAATGGGTCAGATATTCCATTCCTAAGTATGAAAGGCCACCGACTTTATGTGGTTCACTTTCCACATTTTACAGATTCAGGCGAGTAGGCCCTGAATTCTGCCATCAAGCCTTTTCCTGCCTTCTGCCTCTGACAGCTCCAGTCCGAACCTGCATCTGTATCCCTGAACTTTGTCCTACTCCCTGCGCGGCTAACGGTGCCTGATCCAGCCTGTTGCCTGCCAAAAACTGTATTTCACCTTCAAGATTATCTGCTCCGCTCCTCATCCGATGCATTCCTGTCTAGTAGTTTAGGTAAACATTCTTCCAGCTACCGTGCAAAGGGCCAGGCCTCACTGTCCTCATGCAAGTAATTCATAGCCCCTGTTACCATGGAAGATTCCTGCCCCCTCGCATCTCATGTAGACACTTAGACGCTTGTACACGCACTAACAGTCAGTATAGAATAGATTCCGTCCGAGAGACCTTTCCTTTTGGATAATACAGTTCTTTAAACATAAGATATTAGATATGATTTGGGATTAGGTTGACATGACCCCTCAGACTTCTGTCTCCACATGTAGAGCTAAATGTCAAGTCTCCTTCACCCTCTAGTTGCACGTCAATCACACGTCATGCGGCTGCGCGCGCATCTCTGCCAAGTATTTTCTGCTGACATTGCAGGATTCTCTTATGGATCCACCCACTTGTGACATCATGTTTAATGACGTATTTAGTTACGCCTATGTTTACGCCTTTTTTCATTACGTATGTGTATCACTATCTGTATTATCAGCTGTTGCGCCTCCTGCATCTGTCTTAATGTAATACTTTTCATATAAATATCATTACTTGTCAATAATGTATTGCCTTCCCTTCCTGAACCTTCGTGGTGATGGAATTTGAAGCCTACAGTTCGAACTGTAATTCCTTTATAGAGGAATAAAGCCTTTTAGAACCTCTAATACCACGGATTCTGCCTCTTATATTTACTGAGTTATTCTTACTAGACTTTACCGCAAAAAAAATAGTACCGGTAATGAAATATTTACCACATAAATTGGCGCCCGAATAGGGACACTTTCTCATCTCACGCGCCGGAGGTGCGTTGCAGGCCCGGTCTCCTGCCACAGCTGAACGGACAAAAACGCGTACCTGCAGGATTTCCTGTATCTCCCTCCGGCCAAGCGGGGGCGACTGAGGCTGCGATCAACACCCAGACGAGGCGGTGAGAAGTGCGAAGTATCCCGACCAGAGCCTAGCTGAGAGAGCAAGATCCGAGGTATACAGAGGCCCACCAGGTTCCGAAGTTCCGAGTCCAGTCGAGTCGAGTCCAGTCCGGTCCAGTTTCAGTTCAGTTCCGAGGCCTTCCGTTCCGCGCTACCCGGTGAGTACCATTGCCGGGGAGGCATTTAAACGTGCACATAGGTTGTGCCGGTCAAGACGGGTTTGGGTACACAAATCCGGTCTGCACTGTTTCAGCAGTGTATCTGTACTGTTTAGCAGTATATCTAGTATGTCTTGCATATAATTCAGTATTATCTAGTATCAGTATTATGTCAGTAACTAGTTTTCTATTAATTATCATCGTTCATTAAACTGTTAAATGTTAAATGTTTTAATACGTTCTACATATTGTGGTGTGAATGATTGTTCATTATTGTGTTTATTGTATTAAGTGTGTTCAAGTAATAAGGTCTAAAAATGCCGCTCTTTTCAAAACTAAGACAGATCAAAACCAGAAAAGGGGTACTCGAAGAAGCTGTTCCCATTCCACCTAGGGACACGCCAGGATACTTTATGTATCATAAGCATGGCCTAGATGCCGTGTTATTTCTTGATTTATGGGTGGACTACACCAAAGAGTTGCCAGAAAGTCAGAGGTGGCCCGCAGCGGGGACCTGGGATGCAGATTGCATCATGAGAGTAGAAGAAGAATTATGGAAAAAGAAAGCCAGACAGTCACAGAAAGATGCCATTGAATTATGGCGTAAAGAATCATATAGGCGTACAGAAAAAGCGCTCAGACGAGAAGAGAAAGGTAGGGAGAATTCGAATAAAACCCGAGAAAATTTATTAATTGAGGAAGGTACCAAAGTAAAATCAGAACAAGTAGATAGACAAAGACATACCCTTATGAATGGTATGTATCCTCTTCTGGCCGAAGGGTTGCTTAAGGCTACCCCGGAAATACCAAAAGACTTGCCACCTCCATTGCTCCCGATAAAAGCACATCCCAAAACAGCAAAAGATGTTTTCCTTTCCTCCTATTTAGATGACGTAGCTCCCGAATATGCTAATGCCACACCACACACACCGCATGACGATGGTGTTCAACGTCAAGATCATCCGTCTGTATCCCCGCAACAACAAACTCCTACGCCCATTCCCACAGGTCCGTCCGTTTCTACTGTTTTTCCCGCATCTACAATTTCTATCTTACGTCCAACGAATCCTTTCTTGCCCAGCACCTCAGATGGTGCTACAGGAGGTACGACAGACATGTTTGCCACACCGCCGCGAAATAAACAGACCCTTAGAGATTTAGCACTCCAACGTACACCCCAACTAGCGACATCCGACATGTTTAAAGAACATCTTGTGGGTTGTAGAAACCGACTCCAATGTATGTAATTCCCCGATAATTCCGATTCTTAAAAGAACGGATCCAAAAGCATCACCAGTATATCGATTAGTTATTGATCTGCGCGAATTAAATAAATGTATTGTACCACAATACCCTGTGGTCCCAGATATCTCTTCATTACTAACAGCTATTGACTCAGAAGCAACGTTCTTCACTGTAATTGATCTCAAGAATGCCTTCTTTAGCGTCCCAATAGATCCGGAAAGTCAATATTTGTTCGGATTCAGTTTGAATGGACGAAGTTTTAAATTCACACGCGCACCTCAAGGATTTACAGAAAGCCCCAGCATCTATAGCCAAGCACTGAAACGAGAACTTGACAGTATCCACATGCCAGTTAACACTGCCTTGCTTCAATATGTCGATGATCTGCTGATCACCGCCCGAAGCGAACTTGAATGTGAAAAAGCGTCACTGACGGTTTTAAGATTTCTGGCCGACAAGGGGCACAAGGTGTCCCCTTCTAAGCTGCAATTCTGTGTCCAGCAAGTTGTTTACCTTGGGCACTCGCTGTCCAAGGAGGGAAGACAGCTTACACCCGACCGCATCCAGTTAATTGCTAACATGTCACCACCAAAGACACAAAAGGAGGTGCGGGCTTTTATAGGTCTCACTTCATACTGTAGGCAGTGGATCCCTCAATATGCATTTCTAGCAAAACCACTCATCCAGTTGACAACACAGGAGGCAGCCACATCGACTGTCCTCCCTTGGACTCAAGAACATACACATGCCTTTGAAAGCTTAAAGAAAGCTTTATGCCAAGCACCTGTTTTAGCAACACCATGTTACAGTAAGCCTTTTACACTCTTTGTTACAGAACGCGAAGGTACTGCCTTGTCAGTACTCACTCAGGAACAAGCAGGATCACACAAACCATGTGCTTATTTCTCTAGTACATTAGATCCAGTAGCTCAGGCTCTTCCTGCGTGCCTGAAATCAGTGGCAGCAACAGCTTTAGCAATCAGACAAAGCGATGCCATAATGTTAGGACATCAATTGACAGTACAAGTACCACACGCAGTAGAGGTTCTCTTGAACCGCACACAAACACAACACTTGACTATAGCAAGACTCACCGGTTATGAATTAACATTGTTTCAGCCACATATAGAAATCAGACGTTGTAATACGTTAAATCCTGCCACACTTTTGCCCGTAAATGGAACAGATCCATTAGCACATGATTGTATTGAAGTCATTACTATCACGACGAAACCCAGACAAGACTTGACAGACATCCCTTTATCAGATCCAGACCTGACATTGTATGTAGATGGTTCATGTATGAGAACAAGTACAGGAGAGTTAGTGGCCGCTTACGCAGTCACAACAGACACTGAAGTCATTGAAACAAATTGTATTAACACTTTGTCAGCTCAAGCAGCAGAGCTCATCGCTCTGACACAAGCCTGTATTCAAGCCAAAAATAAGAAAGTCAACATATACACAGATTCACGTTATGCATTCGGAGTCGTCCATGACTTCGGCGTGCTGTGGCGAGAGAGAGGTTATTTAACTTCTCACGGTACCCACATCCAACACGGACCCCTCATTCAAGCCCTATTAGACGCGATTCATCTACCCACTGCAATATCGATTATGAAATGCAAAGCCCATATAAAAGTTACCGATATCATTTCTCAGGGTAATGACCTAGCTGACAGAACAGCTAAACAGACTGCTCAGAACCAGACTCATACAACTGACACGACAAAGACAATAGTTTCGACACCAACACATTGCATGACAGTTAAGGATCCCGCCCTTGATGTAATTGACATACAGACACATGCTACACCAGAAGAAATAAAGAAATGGACTGAATTAGGAGGGATCCAAACGGATCAAGGATGGATGACGAAGGAAAAATCTATATGGTTTCTTCCCGACTCCATGGTTCAAGTCATCATTAACACAATACATAGTCCAGCGCACCTAGGAGAAAAAGCTATGCTAGACAGTATTCAACACATTTGGTTCAACAAACACTTGCGAGCAGCAGCCAAACAGAAAGTACGTACCTGTATGATATGTTGTCAGTTTAATCCAGGTAAAAGCATCCCCGTAGAGCAGGGTGGATTTCAACCTCCCGATCATGCTTTTGAAGTCCTCCAGATGGATTATATCCAGATGGAACGATGTCGAGGATTCAAATATGTTCTCGTAGTTGTCTGTGCTCTTTCCCGTTGGACAGAAGCCTACCCGGTTTCAGATTACACTGCCCCGACTACTGCCAAACAGCTAGTTCGAGAATTCTTCCCACGATTCGGTTTACCACGTGTTGTATACTCAGATAACGGCCAGCCATTCTCATCCGAACTAATGAAACACGTTTCACTTCTGTTAGGTTACCAATGGAAATTCCACTGTGTTCGACATCCCGAGGCAGCAGGTCTTGTGGAACGTCATAATCAAACTCTGAAAATCAGACTGTCCAAAATATGTAGAGAAAAAGGTGTCGATTGGATAGTAGCCTTACCAGTTGCGCTCTTTTACATGAGAATGGTAGCACATTCTCGAACAGGGCTATCCCCGTACGAGGTGATCTTCGGTAGACCACCAAATATGTGGGGGACGCCTATACCTCGTAAAATCACTGATGTTGACTGTAATATGCTGACAGATTACCTGGCATCCTTGATGTCTGCACTACAATCTTGTCGTTCACAGGTAGCTGCAGCTTTTCCCGATAACACTGAGGTGAAGCCCCATGACGTGGTTCCAGGTGATCTGGTCCTTGTGAGGAACTTCGACCGGAAGACCCAGTTGGAGCCCAGGTGGAAATCGCCCAAACTCGTCTTGCTGACAACAAGGACAGCCGTGAAGGTTGAGGGACGTAAAGGGTGGTTGCACTCGAGTCATATCAAGAAATTTTATGGACTACCGTCCGATGTGAACACTCAGCCCTGCATTCCCTCACAGACAGACTCAAAGCTCCCCTTGGTTGAACCGACAAAAAATGAACTCTATAAACTGAAATTAAGGTCTAGCAAGTCAGACAATTTGATTGTTTAAGTCCTCTCCAAGGTGAATCGGTTGAATTTGTCTCTGACATGTATCCTCTAGACCGAAATAGAGAGAGAAATAGACAGATAAAGCTTAAAAAACACGCGTACTGTAAATCGCTTCGTAGTCACTGCACAGTTACATTATTAATTTTGTTTTTTCTAAGTCTTTTGATCATCATTTCTAGTGTATTGTTACATATGTATTACCCTATTTCTAAGCATGCTTACAATGTTACCGCAGAACATTCTTTTAGCGAATTACCTCCGCATGAGTTGTCTTATAGATTTGCGCTGCGCAACAACACTTTTATTAGTATGTTACATCATTCCCATCAGACCAGCAATGCTACCAATTGTTGGATATGTGGCCGACTCCCTCCCTATCAGAACTATAAGGGAGTTTTGCCCCTCTTTCCGTATCCGTTCACACACAATGGCTCCTGTGGAGCATGGTTTAGTTTGATTAATTCCCTAGATTCAAATTCCGTAGTTTATCAAGACAACTGGGTATGGGGAAACCTGAACCTAGTTTTGCTTAAAGTCTGCTACCCTAACAAGGAGGGACTTCCCAAAAGAACAGGAACTGATCTAGAAAATGAAGTATATGGATTAGGTAATTTTACACTTAACCTCCTGATTCTGAATGTTGAATCTGAAGCTACGCCAATCTTGCCCGCTATGTCAGTATTCCCAGTTAAAGGGGAATTATGTGTAAGAAAGAATGGTTCTATACACATGGGCCATAGTAAATGCACCATTGTAATAAAATTCAGTGATCAAGGCAAGTCTACATTTAGAGCTTCCCGTCATTCCTACTTCATATGTGGCCAGACCGCATATATACGTCTACCTCTAGATTGGGATGGTACCTGTTACATAGCATTCCTTCTGCCACCTGTTTTCCTAGCCCCTCCTGATTATCACAGAAATACCCATTTAGTACACAATAGACAGCAGAGAGATCTCCCGATTGTCGATTACACTGAAACGGCATGGGAGCAATACACAGATTTCAATAAAGGTTTCTTTCCCTATATAGGTACAGTCACTAATAGTAAGCTGATACGTAGATTAACTAGAACCCTTGAAGCAGTAGTGAACGAGACTACTTCCGCCTTAGGCAATTTAACAGAAGAGCAGTCTGCTATGCGGATTGTTGTGCTTCAAAATCGTCTTGTCCTTGACGTCATCCTGGCCGATAGGGGCGGAGCTTGTAGGGTCATCGGATCAAGTTGCTGTGTTTTCATACCAGAAAACTCGCCGTCAGTATATAAAGCCATAACTCGCCTTCATAAGATTATAAGCCAGATACACCAGAGTCCAGGCACCTGGACTTGGTCCGGTTGGTTCTGGAGCGTGTTGTCAGCCTGGGGATGGAGGATCCTATCCTTCCTAGGTATTGGCTTTCTCATACTATTCAGTTGCTGCTTATGTCTACAATGTGGGCCAGCGATTTGTGGTCTGTGTGCCACATCGTGTATCCCGCATCCAAGTTTTCGTTCAAGACCCCGGAAGAAGAAAGAAGAACAAATGATGCTATATGAACAGATCGATGGATTGATGAAGATCGATACCTCCTGAGGGTCCGTAGGGGACAAGGAGGGAATGAGGAAATATGAATTCTGTGATCAGTTATGTCCCCTATCGTAGACCCCAACGGCTCCATGTGCATGCTATAAGTACATGTATGTTCCCTCCAGTTCCAGTTATGAAGACGCAAATACATGTGCGTCCACCGTCAACATGTCCTCTTTCAGATCCGCCATGAATGGGTCAGATATTCCATTCCTAAGTATGAAAGGCCACCGACTTTATGTGGTTCACTTTCCACATTTTACAGATTCAGGCGAGTAGGCCCTGAATTCTGCCATCAAGCCTTTTCCTGCCTTCTGCCTCTGACAGCTCCAGTCCGAACCTGCATCTGTATCCCTGAACTTTGTCCTACTCCCTGCGCGGCTAACGGTGCCTGATCCAGCCTGTTGCCTGCCAAAAACTGTATTTCACCTTCAAGATTATCTGCTCCGCTCCTCATCCGATGCATTCCTGTCTAGTAGTTTAGGTAAACATTCTTCCAGCTACCGTGCAAAGGGCCAGGCCTCACTGTCCTCATGCAAGTAATTCATAGCCCCTGTTACCATGGAAGATTCCTGCCCCCTCGCATCTCATGTAGACACTTAGACGCTTGTACACGCACTAACAGTCAGTATAGAATAGATTCCGTCCGAGAGACCTTTCCTTTTGGATAATACAGTTCTTTAAACATAAGATATTAGATATGATTTGGGATTAGGTTGACATGACCCCTCAGACTTCTGTCTCCACATGTAGAGCTAAATGTCAAGTCTCCTTCACCCTCTAGTTGCACGTCAATCACACGTCATGCGGCTGCGCGCGCATCTCTGCCAAGTATTTTCTGCTGACATTGCAGGATTCTCTTATGGATCCACCCACTTGTGACATCATGTTTAATGACGTATTTAGTTACGCCTATGTTTACGCCTTTTTTCATTACGTATGTGTATCACTATCTGTATTATCAGCTGTTACGCCTCCTGCATCTGTCTTAATGTAATACTTTTCATATAAATATCATTACTTGTCAATAATGTATTGCCTTCCCTTCCTGAACCTTCGTGGTGATGGAATTTGAAGCCTACAGTTCGAACTGTAATTCCTTTATAGAGGAATAAAGCCTTTTAGAACCTCTAATACCACGGATTCTGCCTCTTATATTTACTGAGTTATTCTTACTAGACTTTACCGCAAAAAAAATAGTACCGGGGTTGGGGAAAGGTCATTCAAACAGAGAGTGAAACGGGTCCCAGGCAGGCACTGGCAAAACTCAGAATAGAGGATACAGCAGAGCAGAGGCCAAACATTCATTCAATGGGTCATGCAGGAGCTTGTCATAAAGTAGAAAAGAGGACAGCAGATAGGGTGGAATCTGATGGATGAGGCGAAAAGCAGGCAGACATTGAGTAAAACAGAAGGGTGAGATTAAATAGAGGTGGATAGAAAGAGGATAGGAAGAGGAGGTCAACTGTGGAGGTGAGATATTAAGATGGAAAAGAATGGAGGGGTGAGATTGGGATATGATGTTCAGAGAATAAGGCTAGAGTTGTGACAGCATTAGAAAGTTAACAAGGAGATAGAAAAGAAACAATGGAAAAAAAGATGGTAGAGTAGAGAAAAGGAGAAAATATGAGCACGGGGATTGGATAGAAAGAAAAGGTACTGGATAGGAAAAGAGAAAAATAATAGAAAGATGGAGAGGAAAGAAGATTTGGGAGGGAGAGGAGAGATTTGAGTGTAGAGAGAAAAGGAGGCATATATGGAGAGGATGAGCCATGGTAGTGAGATAGAAAAAGCAACAAGTGAATAAGCAAGAAATTGAGAAGAAAGCTATGGGCAAGATGGCGGCCGCATCAGCGATCGAGTGAGCTGGCCGGTAGACTCCTTCCCTGCTAACCTCTTCATCCTCAGCCTTTGACCAAGATTATTTAGTGCGGATGCAAAGCTTTCATTCTTCAGTACCTGTAAATGATCTGGCGCTTGGAGTTTTGGTTGGGGGGGCTGCCGTTGCCTTCAACGTTGGCTTCAATCAGCTCTTCTATACTGACAGCCACCCTTGCCTTGCTTACCTGCTCAATTCTTCCGATGCCGCCGAAGGAGTCCACCATGGGCAACAAGTTCCGTGGCCCGCGGACCGGCTCGGGCAGTCCAGTGAAATCTACCCCGGACGGGGATGGAGGGAGTGTTGATGCCAAAGGACGACTGCCTGCTGTGGGTATATCAGCTGAAATATCGGGGGGACCGAATCAACCCAAGAAAAGCAGTTTCTCCGCTCGAGGGCGGCAGACGGACCCTGCCTTATTTACAAAGCGGGAAGAACAGCCAGCCTCGAGACCCAGCAGCCGGCACAACAGCACCTACGCCTATGAAAAGCGAAGTGCCTTTCCCTATCCTGATGGCCGCTTCTACACCTCTGGCTGATGCAATCCAAGGTAGGGAAGCATCCGTTCCCGAGTCCATGGTGGAGGTGACGAGTGGGGAGGCATCTGGTCTAGGAGGTAATGGCTATCTTGAGGGTGAAGGCAGCTCTCCTGGGGCCAGCAAAGGGGGGTGGCGGTTATTCAGCAGCCTTGCTCTCTAATGGTGCCCCCCGCGGCATTCCACAGTTCCAGTAATTGATCAGCATCCCCAGTGCATTGTGGGAAATGGGGGCTCTATGGGCCTTGGGCTGGCAATAGCGCTAGCGGATTGTAATAATATCGATAAAGCGGCTGACCGGGCGGAAGCAAATCTATAGACACCTCATGCTGGGGCTGCCACCTCAGGAACAATGAGAGACGAGGATGTAGCGGATACGTTTTTTTCAATGTCGGATCATTCAAACTCCTCTTGGGATGAAAGTTGTTGCAAAGACTGGGCTGGAGATGAGAGCGATACCAGTAGTCTGCATGGCACAGATGCAGATGAAAAGTCTCTATATAATCTTGGGATGGTTCGCAAGTCAAAAGCTCAAGATGCTCTTTCTGAGCACCCGCTGGGTGGCTCAATGATATGGGACTACTCTTTTTCCCCAAAATTGGATGGACTGCCAGCTCCGAATACAGCCGGACCTGCAGGAGTGGCTAGTGTAAATACAATTGGACCTGAAGAAATTACCCTCACTACAATATACCAGATTATTATGGCTCATCGTGAGGAGACCAGAACAGAGAGCTCTCGTACGCAAGGTGTTTGTCGCAAACTCCAAAAAGCCATACGGAGGGTAGCAAAGGCTTGCTCGGATTTTGCAGTAAAAGTCAGAGAAGCAGAAGCTAGAATTTCTCTGTTGGAAGACGAGCTGGCCACACGGAAAATCCTGACAGAGTCTTTAAAATCCCAGAAAGATGACACACTGTGGAAATTGACCAACCTTGAAAATCGGTCTAGAAGGAATAACTTGTGAAGTTTGGGTATTCCCGAGGGCAAGGAGGGTGCGAAGGTTCGGCAGTTTGTCATCGAGCTTTTTGAGGAAGCATTTCCAGAACTTAAGCACTGGGACTGGAAAACGGAATTGCAGAGGGCGCATTGATTCCCTTTCAATCAACGCAGAAAAGGGGGGCAAGGTGACAATCGGTCACAGGCAATTCTTATTTGCTTTAATAATTTCCTGGCTCGAGAGGCCCTATACGACTTGGCCAGACCGGACCGGAAAAGAGCGGGCAAGGGCTGTGATTTTTTTGTGCGGCCCGACTTTTGTCAGGCGACTGTCGAGAAAAGGTGGTTACTGCGCCAATGAATCCCTCTGTTTCAGGCTAAGGGTGCTCACGTTTTTTTTGCTTAATCTGGCTAAATAGAAGGTGGTTTCTCAGGGGCAAATGCACTTCCTTCTTTCTGAAGTTCAGGCGAAAGAATGTATGCTGTCATTGTAGGTGACGGAATGGTCTTGAACCATATGGCTCCAGTATCCTGGCTTCTCAAGGGTAAGAGGGGTAGGACTGTACACCTATTTCTATCTGATTCGTGAGGTGGTATTTTCCTCTTTTTGTGCTCTTTTCTGCTCTTCTTTAGTCTTAGTTTGTTTGTCCTGCTTGAATCGGTTATGTGTGCTGTAATTTTGTGTGCTGATAGTACGCAGGACACTTAATGGAAGTGGGGGTTAGCTTTGTGGAAGGGATTGAGGCCCAGCTCTTCATCACTAAGGACCAATGGTCCTTATGCCTCTTAAGGTGGGGGGTAGGGGGTGGAGGGAGAGGGGGATTCTGGGTTGGAGGGGTGGAGGCTGGGGGGGGGTAGGGCACGGGGTGAGGGTGACGGAATGGTGGACATTGTTGTTTTATGTATTTTGTCATGACAATTACCTGTATGCTAAAATGAATGCATTTAAAATGTGTATTGGGACCTATTGTATTATCCCGTGAATCTCGCAAACAGATGCTTAACTCATAAGGATGATGGATAGAGAGGGTAAAATCAGAATCTGCTCCTTAAACATCTGTGGCCTCAATGACCGGAAAAAAAGGGGCTTGCTGGCTAAGTTTATAAGATTTATGTGGATAGATGTGCTGTGTCTGCAAGAAACTCATGTATCCTGGAATAATCGTGGCTGGCTGAAGGGTGTGGGCCTCGATCTATTGGCAAGTACTTGGCAAGGCACTACAACTCGGGGGGTGGCCATTTTGGCCAAACATGGGTTGGTAACACCTCATCATATTAAGGAGGACAAATCAGGACGGTGGGTGATTTTGGATGCTGGAATTAATAATGCCTCAATTTAAATTTGCTCTCTGTATGGATCGAATTTAGACAAACCAGCTGTGTTGAATTTTTTAAATATAGAATTGGCATTATGGCCATCTCCTCTAGTCTTGTGTGGTGATTTTAATATCCACCTTGACAGCAGTTTTGATCTTTTCAGTAATCTTTCGTATCAGGGTAGAAAGGGTAGGACCTTTAAGGCATTGCAGGGTCTTGTTAAGGAACATGGACAGACTGATATCTGGCATAGGTTTAGGCAGAGAGATCCAGGGTGAATTTTTTTAGCTCCTCGCTATAAATTTGTTCGGCTGGACAATTTTTTTTATCTCAAGTCAAATTGCCGAGAAAGTCACCATTGAGCTATATCCCAGGATAATCTCTGATCATAATCTGTTAGTTATCGAATTTCCGGTTAGCCGTTCCTCTCGATCTCAGACCACATGGACGTTTGAAAGGAAACTATTATCAGATCAGGCATATTGTGTGCATTTGGCCAAATGGATCACAGAATTTTAAAATATAAATAGAGATACTGCGCGTGGAATTATTGTTTGGGCTGCTTTCAAAGCCGCTGTCAGGGGAGAGACCCTTAGTTTTTCTATATATCGGCAGAGGATGGCACAGGAAAAGGTCAAAGGGTGGGTGGAACAGCTCAGGAAGGCTGAGGCAGAGCTCATGAGAGGAATTGGGGAGGTTCAAAATATTGACCAGTGTCTCCAGCATATTGCAGTAATAAAAGCTTAACAGATTACATCAGCACTTCGGGGAAGAACTTGCTATTAAATATGTACAGCACCGGGTGTATATATACGAATTTGGGGAAAACATGGGGAGACTCCTGGCCAAACGTATACAACAGAGGGGAGTCTTGAATAGGATTGGCAGGATTAAAGATCACTTGGACCAGATTCAGGACACTCCGGTTGAGGTCCTGAACGTTTTCCAGAATTTTTATCAACAATTATATACAGAGGAAGGGAGAATGGCAGCAGTATCTGTAGAAGAATATTTTAGGGATCGTAAAACAGTGAAGGTCACTCAGGAACAGAATGAGATTCTTGCCGCCCCGATTATCTGGGAAGAGGTCGAGCATGCAATAACATCTTTAGCCGCTGGCAAGGCTGCGGGGCCTGATGACCTACCTTTAGAATTCTTTTGGACATTTCGGCAAGTACTCTGAACAGAGCTTGAGTCTTTATTTCAGTTAGTTCAACAGGGCCAGACACCCGAATATTGGGGGAAGACCACTATAGTAGTCTTAAAAAAAAAAAAAAGACAAACCTGCACTTAGTCTATCATCTTATAGGCCTATTTCGCTCATAAGTGCTGACAGTAAGATTTACTCGAAAATCATTGCTTCAAGGTTGGGTAAGGTTATTTCTCCACTGGTTTCTATTTGCCAACACATGTTCATCCCCGGTCAGGATACCACGGATCATGTAAGGCGAGCTATTGCCCTTTTTGATTGGGCCCAGGCCATGAAGTCACCTCTTGGGATGATCCTGTTGGATGCAGAGAAAGCGTTCAACAGGGTATCCTGGAGGTTTCTGTGGTTGGTTCTACAATGGAAGGGTATATCCATGAATTTTGTTCAAGCTATACAGGCACTTTATGTACTACCGGAAGCTCGAATTTGAATATCTGGCCAGGAATCCAATTAGTTTACTATAAGTAGAGGTACAAGGCAGGGCTGTTCTTGTTCCCTGCTGTTATTCTCATTATATATTCATCTTTTTCTTAATACATTGGATGCTAATTTGAATATTAAAGGTGTAAAGGTTAATAATAGTGAGTATAAATCATTGGCTTATGCTGATGATGTTGCGATATTTACGACCTATATTAGGACTGCCCTCCCGGCAGTGAAGGATCTAGCTGAACAATTTGGTGCTGTTTCGGGTTATAAATTAAACATCGACAAAACACAGATTTTGCATACGGATATAGGGCTTCTGGCGGATATATTAACTGTTCCTGTAGCTACCTATCTGGGGGTGAAGATATCAGCATTAGTGGAGTGTATACCAGAGCTAAACATCTGGCCCGTGATCAGCGAGGTTAACTAGACACTGGAGAGACTGGATCATTTACATCTTTCTATGCACGGTCGAAATAACGTTATCAAGATGACGATCCTCCCAAAGTTCTTGTTCTTGTTCCGGACAATACCTCTGGAAATTCCATCATCTTGCATTGCCAAAGCAGAAAGAGCATATTTTAGATTCTTATGGGGATACCACAGATCTAGAAAGGCCAGCAAATGGATGAGGCTACCAAGATTGAGGGGCGGCTGGGGTATACCCAGTCTTCTTCTGTATCATTGGGCCGCTCTCTTACAATATATGAGGATACTGCTGGTAGGGGAAAAGGCAAAAGTTCCGGTTGCAGCTGTCCCAACCATATATGAAATAGCCTTGGGGGAGGATCCTAGGCAATGTTTAGTTAAAATTTTAGAGCCGAGCTACTATAAAAAGACAAAATTTAAAATAATCCAGTCGTCCTACTCAATCTGGAGAAAGATACGATGTAGGTTTAGGATTCCCAAAATTAATGTATATACTTCTTTTTCGTCTTATGCCCTGTTACCATCAATATTTCAAGACCATACTATTTTCAGCTGGGAGAATTTAGGAATTAATACCCTTGGGGATGTCTGTTGGGAAGGCCAAATCGTTTCTTTTACCAATTTGCAAGAGAACTTTAGTCTCTCAAGGAATGATTTTTTCAAGTTTTTACAGAGCAGGAGCTTTTTGGGTGAAATCATGCAATGGCCGGATGTAAATATGGGCAAAATCGCTCTGGTAGGTATAATGGGAAATAGATCTCAGATAGGGGTCATATACCAAAAAGTATTGGAAGGCCTCCCTGATAATTTGAGCGTTCAGAATATTAGGTGGTAGAGGAAGTTTGGAATAGAATCTGTGGATCTAGAGGTGTCTCTGGGATTAGCTAATATAATTGTACCAACAGGGAGCTTGAAGACCCAACATTTTATGTCCGTTTTTGACTTATATTATACTCCTGCAAAGGTCTCCAAATGGGGGGGTTCACGGGGAAGCTTGTGTAGTAGGTGTGGGACATGGGCTGCTGACTCTATACACATGTTTTTCGCTTTTCCTAATTTAGCTAAATATCTACAGGATATTGAATCTTTTTTTAACCTGATTCTTGATCTCCCGATCACTCTAACACCAGACCTAATCATTTTGGGTTTAGAAGGTTATTCGGCAGTTAATGTTCGGGCAAGCTCTGAGATTGGATTTGTGTTCATCGCAATGACTATTGTGAGACTATGTATAACTTCTCAATGGATTAGCGCTGACCCTCCCACCTTTATTTAATTGTCGGGCACGGTTATTAGCGGTATATAATATGGAATCTGCTGTATACAGATTCAGAGGTTGCAGAAGGCGTGAAATGGGTAGACCAATTTGGGCCCCAATTACCAGATGGCTGGAGTAAAACAAGCTATGGCATTGGGCCAGCTCCGCAGAGGGCTCTCCTTTTTTCCTTCGAGAATACTCATCTACCCGCATTTCTTTTTGTCTCGGCTCTCTTTTTGTTTTTTTTTCTTCTTTCTATTTTCTGTTAAAATTATCAGGCTCTCTTCAATTATTTGTGATGATATTACAAAAAGTGATTGTATCATTTGTAATGTATTTGCCATGACAAATCTGTATAAGTATTCTTAAAATAAAAAAGTTTAATAAAAAAAAGGAAATTGAGAGGAAAAGAAAGAAAGGGGAGTTAAATGTAGAAAGGAAAGGAAAAAGGTAAGGAAAGAAATAAGAAAAGGACGATAAACAAAAGGGGATAGCTAGATCAAGAGGTGACAACGAGCTCAGAGACAAGAAGAGGAATAAGGTGGGTGAGAGAGAAGCACATTCAAGATATAGATTTTATAGAGTAAGGTTGGAATGAGAGAGAACAGGGTGATTAGAGGGAGTCTATGGAAGAGAGAAGAGGAGGACATAGATTGAATAGAGGAGACAGGATGAGGGAGAAGTGGAGCAGAGCAGAAATAGATAATGAAAAGTCGGAAGGGTAAGGAGGAGCAAGGAGAGAAGGAAAAAACTTTTTTAAAAAGGGAGGAAGGAGATAAGTACAAGCGAGAGAGATTAAGTGGTTATGAATAGGGTTAAGAAAAGGTGCAAGGAAGAGATAAGAGAGACATGGAGATATCAAATAGAGAGTAATTGTAGGTAAAACACTTAGTGTAACCTATGGGCAGGGGCGCAAGGACTCCACTGCGGCCCTGAAATGGGCGTCTTTTAATATCAGCCCAGTGGTGAAGAGGGCATTTTTTCTGGTTTGCATTAGGGCCCTTAGCTCCCTTACTAAGCCCCTGATTTCGGTAGCTTGTACACCACCTGTGCTTGCTATTAAGTTGTTGCTTGTCTTCAGTGCACTCAGCCGTGCATGGAGCACCTTAATTGGCACACATAGAAGAACATCATTAGAGGGAACTTTGCTTATAAGTATGTGGTAGTGGGTTAGAGAGCTGTCTTAAAATAGCTGTAGCTTCAGTTCTTGGTTCCATCTCTGGGTGCAGGGATGACCATCTGGTGATAATGGAAATGAGCCGAGTGACTCATAATAACATAGTTATCTTCATGGTTAACATTGCAGTTGTAATAATGAGGTGAGAATTTCAGCATAGATGTAAACAAATGTAGGTGTATTTGTACGTTGCTCCTTACCAAACTTCTTGCCAGCTTATCAACCTACCACCTATAACTCACTCAGAACCGCCAGCATCATTTATCAGAAGGTTCTATCATGAAAGAACTAGGGATGATGATACCTAGGAATGTACCATCATAGAAAGGGTAAAAAAAGAGAGGGGGAAATAGGAGTGACTCGATGAGGGAGAAGCACATTTATAGAGCTCTTGTAATAAAATATAACAAGTACCTTTTCTGGGTGACCAATGCCAATCTTTGTAATCACCTTGCATATATCACTTACGGATTATGGTATGGAAAAAAAGATGGCTGCGCATCGGATAGGAGTTGTCAACTTGCTGCATAGCAGTTCTTAGCGCCTAACAGCTTTAAGAAACTGCACTTGGTCTCGCCATGAGGTGGGCTCTCAGTGGTTAGTAAGGTTGGTAAAAGGTGAGAGTCTAGGGCAGCGAGTATCCGAGTCAACATTAAGATAAGTCTACCCTTCTTCAGTCCTGGTATCGTTCATAATTTCACAAACAACCTGCAAGAGCTTCGTGCTAAGGCTTGTTGGTGGCTTTTAGTTCGAGGCATGTGGGCTGCTGAATTCATATCTGTGCATAGATCGCCGCCAAGTGTTGGGTCCGGATGATTGCACATTGTTGTCCTGGAAGAGTCTTCGAAGTATCACGAGATAGGTGGCTCCTCCCCTGGACTACAGTGCGCATGGGCATCCTCTCCATCCTTAGATTGTTTTTTTCCGCCATTGGGTTCGGATGTGCTAGCTTAGCTCTGATCCAGATCAGGGCATATAAATTCTCCCTACTTCCACGGACAGAGTAATTTCACAGATACACGCACATACACTCACCATACGCTTGGGCCCATTTCACTAACATACACTCAGATTACTCTACCTGTACCAACCATGGGAGAAAACACCTCTTAAACACCCTGCATCTAGAGTGAGGTCAATGAGACCAAATTGACACTGTCTTGAGTCATGATTTAAACAACAATAATCACAATAGAGTACTCAATAAAGGACAAGAAATAACCACCAACACTGTATTTAAAATAATGATACTTTATCTAAAATTAGTTCAAATGGAAAGGCAATCAAAATAAATCATTATTCTCATAGTTACCTATTCTAGCTAAATGTCATAAATGGGTCAGGACAGGTCTCTCAGTAGAAGTCTCCTAAGTCACCGTCCTCACAGCATCGATCCTCACCAACGTAGGTTTGGGAAGAAGTGGCCTCAGAATCCCGAATGCAATGACCACAGACCCTCTCTAGTCTAGTATATTTATAACAAAACTTACAAAATAAAGCAACATAAAATGTTCTAAATTTCCGTTGAGCCGCTGAGCAGAGCGAGCAGGAAAGGATGTAGCATCGCTACATTTGGAAAAATCTCCGCTCAGAAAAAATCACAAAAATAAAAAGACGGAAGAAGGAAACTCGAGTTTGCAAATGTAACTTTTACAAATGTTCTTCCTCGGAACCATCATGAAAACCACTACTGTAATCACAAAGTTCATTGTGGCTCTCTTTCCCTCCAAGGTTATTTGGATGTTTGCCTGGAGTCGCTGTCATCACGGAAACTTTCAAAACTCCAGCAGAAGCCATAGTCAGGTGACTTTCAACAAGGCCTCTCGTCATCCATTTCACTCGAGCACAGGCTGTAAACGGCAGCCATTTTCTCTTAGGCCAAAACGAACCATCTTAATCAAAAGAAATACAAACAACATTACTACATCATCGCAATGATTAAACAGTGTTAATTCCCACTAATACCCTTATGTGTATGTAATTAACTAGCCATCTGCAACATATTTAAGCATTAGTACACATTATTTCAAAAGCGTTTTGTGCTTAAAACAAACAGCACTTAGCAACATTCATTTAATAAAACCTGCACATTATTATTAAGCAACATACATGCATTCCCACGTGTAATTTCTCCTTGTTAATCATGTTGGTTAATCAGAATTTTCACACAAAACAAATAATTACTGATTATAAATTAGTATTTTTAATTCTTGACATATAGACAAAACCCGGAGCTTAAAAACCCGATAAATTTTCAACAGAAAACTCTGCTCCAGCAATCCCCCCTTTGGTGATATTATCACCAAATAAACAACCCAAAAAAAAAAAAAATTGTCCCATTTTAGGAGAAATTGGAAATGTCTTCTTTCTTTTTCACAACACTACACACCAGACTCCCTTTCATCATCCCTCTTCGTTTCCAAGTAAACACTCTCCCTCAATTCTTCTAATTCTATTTCTTGTGGATCTCTTTTTGACCTTTTATTTCTCTTTTCAATATTTCTTTTGATTAATTTATTTTTCCCTCCCCTGTTTTTACAACACAAACACCCCAATCTTAGTATTAATAAAGCAACAATTACACATGTCAAAGGAAACAATATCTTACCTATAATAGTACTACCTATTTTTGCAATAAAACTCTTTAACAGCAACTATTTTATTAGCTATTTTGGTCCAGATACTTTCAGCTTCCAGTGGTACTAATTCTTCATGCAAATCAGTAATATTTTTGATATAGACCTTCAAGTCCTTGCTTTCGTCAGGAATGTAAGTGCAACAATGTTGAACTTTCAGCATTCCACAAACCCCACCCTCCTTGGCCAATAGAATATCAAGGGCAAGTCGATTTTGCATAGACATGGCACGTACGGCAATCATCTCCGTATTCACCAAAAGAAACCCTCCAGCGGTACTTGTCGATAAGCGATCCACCACTGTTGACAATTTCCGAATTCCATATGCATTTAAAGAAATTCCCACTGCTGAAATTAAAGCTCCAAATATATCACCTACTATTTCTGACCAAGTCTCTCTCCTAAAACGTGTTAGTAAATTAATATGTTCTACATCTTCTATTCTATCTATATGAAAGATCTTTGGAAAGACCAGGCCCACATAACACGTGCCATACCAATGGTCCGGCAACCTATAATAAGCCTTGTTCCCACAAACATAATACACTCCTGGGAAAACTGGATCCTCTCCTCCTTTGAAACCCCATCCTGTTGCAATGAAGTATGTATCATGACACTCACTAGTCCCAACAAAATATGTATCATATTGGGATTTCTTCCTTGTAATGCATAGTTTACCCTTCTGTGGTGCATCTAGAGCTAAAGTTGGACTAGCCCCATTCCTCAACTCTTTCCCCATCTCAATGTCCCAAATTGTCTCACTCACTTTGTATTTCCCTGCCTTTTCATGCATATTCATTCTCCTTTCCTCTACCATGTTTAGGAAAGCTTTCTCCTCTTCTTTCAAACTACAAGTTAAATTGTTCTTAAAAATGTAATCTAATGTTAATTCTTCTTTTTCAATAAAAATCTCACCAAAAATGTTAGCTTCTTTAGCTGGATTCAGCCTTTTGTTCATAGGCAATTGCCCAAAAATGTTATCTTTGTTAGACATCACATAATCTATTTTCCCTAGCAAATAAAAAACACTACTTAACACACTACAAGAAATTCCATACGTAGCTGGTAAATGGTGATAAGTAACACCCTCTGAAACGGATGCAGGTAACTGCATACATACGTAGCAATCCCTTACTTCCATTGTCTTCACATATTCATATAGCAATTTTGAAAAAACATTACTAGAAAAATCATTAATTGACCTATCTTTATGCATGTAAGTATTACTAATTCTAGTTGGGACTACTTTCTGTGAATTCTTCTCTACATTAGTCTCATTCTCAGTATGTATCTCAAATGTACCTATTGTAACTCTAAATGTAACTAATAAAGCTAAAACTCCCCATAATAGCATTAATAATCCAGCACAGCAGCAGCACATTCTACACCATCTTTTTAAGAAGGCACATCTACTTTGATTATTCTCTATGTTAGCCATTTTACTACTTTGACCGTGTCTTTTGACTTAGCCTCTACTACTACACTACTGCAATTCTTTATTTCTGGATTACTTCAGACAGCTAAATTTCAGACTTTCTCCTTTTCACTTTTCTCCAAGTGATTTCTTCAGTTCACTCAATTTGGATATTCATCACTCTTCACTTCTTCTTCAGCAACATCAAATTGTATCAGATCTCCAACAACATCTTCAGTATCCAAATTTTCTCCAATGTCAGTCAGGATAACTTTTAAGATTTCAACAGACTTTTCCTCTTCCTCAACCACTTTTCTCAAGATCCCCTCCGGATTGTCTTGATTCACTGCTTCTTCTTCTTCTCCTTCAAACAGTGCCACGGTGATCTGTACTTTTGGTTGGGTCTTCTAATTCTCTTTATCTCCTCGGATTCTTTTGATTTCTTTTGCTCCTTTTTCTTCACTTCATTTTGACTCGACACCTCATTCACTTGTTCAGCTTTCGATGTATTTGCTTTTATCAGTCTGTATCTCAGTCTCTTTACTCTGTTGTTAGGCCAAAGATCTCCTCTTACAACCTTTTTTGGTCTTGTTTCTTTATTATTTCTTTCTCCAATCCAAGTTCTCTTTCTCAGAACTCGACCCTCTGATTTTTCATTCTCACTTTCATCCGATTCTGTTTCATATGCCTCTTGTTCTTCAGCAGTTTTCTTTCGCTCCACACTCTTTATCACCACTGTTTGAGACTTCCCTATTTCTTTCCCTCCTCGGGTCTCCGACACGCAATCTTCTTGCTGTCTACTTGTCCCTTCACCTAGCTCATCAGGAATATTCCCTACATCTCCTCGGGGGTCTTCCGCAATCTGTCCCTCTCTATCTTCTTCTGACCCTACTTCTTCAGATGTAATCTCAAGTGGATTTTCAACCTCTTCATCTGATTCAGGAGTAGTCTCTGTGGAACTGCTCTTTTCTCTTCTTTCTTCTCCACTGCTTGTTGGAACTTCAGGCTCTCTCACAGAATCTGATCTCCCTTTTGTAACTCTCAATGTATCTCTTGAAGTCTCCCCTGGAAAGAAAGAATCACCTGACCCTCTTTCTCCTCCACTCCTTCCAGAATTCTGATTCCTCCTCACTGGTTCAGCTTCTTCTTCATCACTGGAATCTGACTCTTCAAAATACTCCTTACCAGTTCCTTCTTTTGGATTTGGAACTCTTAGAGTATGACTTGCATGTACCCAGTTTTTCACACCAGCACACTTCACTGCAGTTGTCGTAGTCAGAATGACTTGTCTTGGTCTTCCCCACCTTGGAACCAAGCAATTTCTTCTTCTGTGCACTTTAATCCTCACCCAGTCCCCTGGACTCAGATCATGAGCTTGCTTCTTCTCAAGTGTAGTAGCGTCTTCTCCAACCTGGTGAAACACAGAATGAACTGCGTCAGCCAGGCCTTTACAGTAATCCAGAATCATGTCATCAGTTATTGTCATCAACTTATTGACAGGCACAAATGCATGACGCATTGCACGTCCCATCAAAATCTCATGTGGACTCAAACCAGTAGTTCTATCTGGAGTAGATCTAATAGTCATTAGCACTAGAGGCAAGACATCAGGCCATTTCATTCCAGTGGCTAAACACATCTTACCAATCCTGTTCTTTATCGTGCCGTTCATCTGTTCCACAACGCCAGAAGCCTCTGGTCTGTATGCACAATGTAGCTTCTGCTGTATGCTCAATGCTTCACAAATTAAACTCATGAGCTCATTATAGAAGTGTCCACCTCTATCAGACTCAATCGTTACTGGAAACCCGTACCTAGGAATCAACTCTCTTAACAGTAACTTTGCCACTGTTATTCCATCATTTCTCCTAGTCGGATAGGCCTCCACCCATCTTGATAACAAACAGACTACCACTAGAACATACCTCAATCTGTTCACTTGTGGCATTTCAATGAAATCAATCTGCATTCTCGTAAAAGGACCACCTTCTCTGCCTATCGTTCCTAGACTCACCACTGTCTTTTTCCCAGTGTTAAATTGCTGACAAATCAAACATCTTTGACAAATGCTTTCTGCAATCGTCCTGAACTTTGCATTATACCAAGTCTGTTTAAAAGACCTGATCATCGCATCCCTTCCCAAATGTCCCTGGCCATGATACATCCTTGCCATTGTCGACAACATGGAGTTTGGCATAACTGGTCTACCATCTCTATAGATCCAGACATGATCTGTTTCTCTTGGGGCACAACCTGCCTTGATCCAGTCTTTCTTTTCTTCCTTTCCTGCCTCATCCTGCAACTGTTTCACCTCATCCCACGTTTCTAGGACATTAGTAAACATCACAGAACAAAAAGACATTTCCCTTTCTCGTTCCCTATTAATCGAGTGATTATTTTTAGCACAATATTGTGCTATATCGTTCGCGAAACGATTTCCAATTGTCACAAAATCATCTCCTTGTCCATGAGCAGCACATTTTACAACTGCTAATTCTTTAGGCAGCTGTATCGCCTCAAGTAATTTTCCAATCACTTCAGCATTCTTTATTGGAGTTCCACTCGACGTCAAAAAACCTCTCTGTAGCCAAAGCTGGCCAAAATCATGCACAACTCCAAATCCATACTGACTATCAGTCATTACAGTCACTCTCAGATCTTTCCCAATTTCACAAGCTTTCGTCAATGCCACCAATTCAGCCACTTGTGCAGATTTCACTCCTTTCAATGGCGATGCTTCCATAACTTCTGAAACCTTGCACACTGCATATGCTGCACTCAGCACACCATCATCATTTCTCAGACATGATCCATCCACAAACAGCACATGATCACTCTCAGGCAATGGAAGATCTCTTATGTCTGGTCTCGGTTTTGTACAGTAATCCAGCACATCCAAACAATTGTGATCATCTTCTGTCTTTATACCCACATTTTCATTATCTGGCAATAATGTTGCTGGATTCACATTCACACATCTCTCAAGAGTCACATTTGATGCTCCCAGAATGACTTTCTCATATTAAGTCAGCCGACTATGTGACATATACTGAGTTCTGCTTCTTGTCAAAAGAATTGCCACATTATGAGGTACGAATACCCTTACAGGATATCCCATTATGATTCCCTCACTCTGTTCCAGACTTCTACATGTTGCAGCTACAGATTTCAGACAACCTGGTAAACCCACAGCTACAGGGTCAAGTGTCGATGAGAAGTACGCAATAGGCCTTCTCAGTTGTCCATGCTTCTGGATTAACACTGAAAGTGCACATCCATTTCTCTCACTGCAGTACAACTCAAACTCTTTTTCATAGTCTGGCATACCCAAAGCAGGGGCTTCACACATTCTGCTCTTCAACTCCTCAAATGCTGCCATTTGTTCTC
This sequence comes from Triturus cristatus, assembly GCF_964204655.1. Classification (NCBI taxonomy): domain Eukaryota; kingdom Metazoa; phylum Chordata; class Amphibia; order Caudata; family Salamandridae; genus Triturus; species Triturus cristatus. The sequence continues at coordinate 1,022,662,691 of NC_140592.1, forward strand.
CATCTAGTTCCAATGGGTCTTTCATCTCACTCGTTGTCAGCTTAATCAATGGCTTTGCTATCAGGGAGAAATTAATTATCCACTGACGACAATAACCCACCATCCCCAGAAACATCCTCACTTCTCTCTGGGTCTTTGGGGCTCTCATTCCCTTGATAATTTTGATCCTGTCATCAGTCACCTTTCTCAAACCCTTTTCAATATTGTGTCCAAGATAATGCACCTCTTTCTTGCAAAATTGCAATTTGGCTGGAGATACCTTTAACCCTCCATCTGCCAGATGATTCAGTAAAGCTATGGTATCTACTTCACAAGCTTCACGTGTCTTTGATGCCACAAGTAGGTCATCAATATACTGCACTAGTACTGAGCTTTCAGGCATGATCAAACTCTCCAATGACTTTTTCAATAACTGATTGAATATCGAAGGACTCTCTGTATACCCCTGTGGGATACGACACCATGCTAAAATACGCTGGCCAAACCTAAATGCAAAAATCGGCTGGCTGTCATGATGCAATGGAATTGAAAAGAAAGCATGACACAAATCAATCACTGTGAACCACTCAGCATCATGTGGAATCTGATACAAAATCACTGACGGATTTGGCACAATGGGACAACATGCCACCACAATTTTGTTAACTTTTCTCAAATCTTGCACAATCCTGAACTTCCCATTAGGTTTCTTCAACCCCATTATCGGTGAATTACACGGGCTACTCAGTAGTTCTCTCAAAACTCCTTGCTGAATCATTTTCTCAATTATAGGAGTTATTCCTTCAATTATTTCTGGTGTCATTTTGTACTGAGGAATGTTAGGATAAATAATTCCCTCTTTCACTGAAATTTTCACAGGATCTACATTATTCATCAATCCCACATCTTCTCCAGTAAAATCCCAAACTGTCTTTTTCACTGTGTCTCTCAGCTCTTGAGGCAAATCCTCTGGATTAAACACAGCATATGTACCAACCATCTCACTTTCTCTATTATCTAGAGTCATTCGGTACAAAACATCCTCATCTTGTGTTTCAAATGCTATTCCATCCGGAGTACAAAAAATTGTACAATTCATCTTGCATAGCAAGTCCCTGCCTAACAAGTTCACTGGACTAGTGTCACAGACTACAAATCTGTGCATGTCCGAAAATTTCCCTATTCTTACCCTTACTGGTTCAGTAAGACGTGTCTTGATTTGTGTATTGGCTACACCAACTACTTGGATTGCTTCATCCGAGAGAGGAAGATTTCTAATATCTGCTGACCTGACAGTTGATCTCGTCGCACCTGTGTCTACTAAAAAAGTAACACTTTCTTCATTTATTTTCCCATCTACAAATGGTCCTGCCTGGTCTATTTCTAGAGTTGCACCAAGTATGCACTCTTCCTCCTCTCCTCGGCACCGTCAATAATCACCTTCAGACTCACTTCCTTCATTCTTTAACAAATACTGTTGTACCTGGTTAGAACGCCTTGGTTTGTTTACCTGCTCCTCATTGTAGAATACCGAATCCTGATTGTACTTTGTGACCCTCTACTCTGCGGCAAGGGCGGTTTTGGCTCTTGGCTCTGCTGTCTCACAACCTTCTGTTGTTGCTGCTGTTGATTATTCCCCTCGTTCTGCACCTGTTGATTTAAGGTTTTACTCTCATTATTCGCTAATGGTGGATTGGTACATTCAGATCTCCAATGTCCCAGTTGGCCACAGTTGTGACAAGGAAACTTTTTCTTCGCTTCCTCAAGATTCCCCTTTCCTTTCCCTGCATATCTGGGCCTATTCCCTGGATTATTTGCCTGTTCCACCAACTGTGCTTCTTGACTCTCCGCAACTTTCACTTGTGCCCACATTGCTTTCTCTTTCAGCTTTCTCTGTTTTGCTTCAATTTCATCACTAAAGTACTTCGCATGTCTCAGAATCTCATCTATTTTCTTACTCTGCCAGTCCACTGTATGCTCACGAATTCTCTCACTAATCTCAGGTCTCAGGCCATATACAAATCTGTATACAAAATGACTCAAATCTTTGTCACCCAGGTGCTCATCCCCACTGAATTGTTTAAAAGCCAGTATCAGCCTCTCATAAAAAGCATGAACTGATTCTTTTGCTTCCTGATGTGTTCGATCTATCTTAACCCAGTCTGTCTCTTTTGGAGGTACTTTACTTTTCAGGTATACAATCACCTGATCATACTTCCTCATTACCTCTGGATCTGGTGCTCCTGTTCTCTGATCTCATGGATATTCCTCAGTAGGCCAACTTACAACTATTTTACACTCAGCCCACAAGTCTGCTGGAACAATTATATCAAACAGACTATTCAGGTCAATCCACAGCACCTTTGACAATTTCACAAACCTATCTACCTGCCTATACCACTCGACGGGCTTTTCTCTCAGTCCAGGGAAATCATTCGTAAATGATAAAATATCCTGTCTGGTCCATGGAACATGTACATATCCTCCTCCAGGTATTTCTCTCATAGGATAAGCATCCACTGTTTTCTCTTTTTCTCTCACTGGAAATGCTGAATAAGTCCTGTCCACTGATTCTTCCCTTTTCTTATACCACCTATCCTTCCATTTTTCTACGTCACCCCATTTTCGCAACAATGCAATCATTTCCTTAATCTGTCCTGTTCTACCAGCACCATTTCAGATTTTCAATATCTTTGTCCGTAAAATCCATCCTGTAAGACATCTGCAATGCTTTCACCTTATCAATGTCAACTCCTTGCTCACTCGCTATTGTTCTTAACCTGTCATGCGTATTTTTAGCTCTCCAGGTAATGTTTTTGCACATGAATAACAATTCTCCATCATGATGATTTTTTAGAATGTCTGTAGGAATTGTCCCTACCACAAGCTCCTCTAATTCTATGCGTAACCTAGCCACATCAATTGCCTGGGAATCTTTATCCCTCTTTTGAAGGACTCTCATCCAATCATTCAAATCTTCAGCTGTTATTTCAGTAGTTCTTTTCACTGGAACCACCTTTTCTGGCATCCTCTGTGGTTCTAAAATTGGCATCCCTGAACAACTAGTATCACTAGTATCCAATCTCGAATTAGACTGTACCTCTAATCCTCTACTGCATGTGTCACGTCTGGATTGTCTCAAATCATCATTACTTTCTGTCCTTTTTCCTGAGTCTCCTGAAGGACCAGCCAAACTTGTTATCTTATTCCCAACATATGGAACCACCAAACCATTTTCACCCGTCCTCTGCTTATCAAAAACAGGCATAACCGGACCTATGGTTACAGGCACCGTAACAGCTTCTAGATTCTTCGTCAGTTCCCTAATCTTTTCAATCAATTCTGATGTAGTTCTGGCTAATTCTCTCGTATTCTCATCACCACATCTTTTCTCTCTCTCTTTTTCTCTGAAAGGGTTACCACTTCTTAATTCAGGTGTCACAACTTCTGTCTCAATGATACGCAATGTATCTCTTATCGGAGAAGCAACTGGTGTGCTCTCTTCTGGTTCTGGTCTATATGGAGGTGGTCTCTTGTAAATCATGTCGTTCAAGACCTCATCCTCATAATCGCTAACTCCATATCTTCTCACTTCTGCCTCAGGAACCCTCTCCGTACCCTTCCTTTCTTCCTTCTCGTCAACTGTTCTCATAGGATATAATCCCTCTGACATACTAGCATCTCGCCATCTCCTCATTCGGTCACGATGAGTTTCACGATCATGTTTCCCCCAAACATATACCTATAGTTGCCTCCAGATCTCTGTTTTTCTCGCTCATGTACTTCATCTTCCCATTCTACCAGGGCCTCAAACTATGTCGGCCTTGGTCTTGGGTCAAGACACAACATCTTTTCCCGTAAATTTCTCAACACAGCCATATTAAATGAACCATGTTCCGGGAAAGCCAAAACACCATCCTCTCTAGTGTACCTAACCCAATTGTCTAACCATATACAGGTATGATACCCATACTTCGCAGCCATGAAGGATGCAGGCGTTTTCGTTGGAGGTAACAATTCACCTTCTCTTGTTTTAACATTTTTATCCTTGTCAAACCATCTTTTTATTTTTCCGAACAAGGATTTCTTCTTTTTCTCTTCTTGGTAATACATTTCTGCGTTTACCAAAACTTTCTAATCCCTTCTGTACACAACTGTACAGTACGATATTTTATCCAATAACAGCGCAACTCACACCAACGCACCAATACTGGAGCGTCTACGTCACAGGAATATAGGGTGACTCCTTCCAATCCCTGCGCGGCTCACACCAACGCACGAATCACAGCGCGAGCACTGTTCTGATCCACTATCCAATCAGAGCGCGGTCTCTATGACATCAGCAGTCGCTGCAGTCGCTTTGACTCCTGTCTCCTGTCACTCGACTACCCCTCCTTTACAAAATCTCCTCAGTAGACTTTGTGTCAAATTTTACAAAATCTATTAGTTACAACATATAAACATCTCCATTGTCTGCTTCGCTAACCATAGAATAGCAAAGAAAATCTTATTTCACAAGAATCCCGTCTTTTCCTTGAAACAGTTCTCACTTCTGTTCCACTACGGAATTAATACTCTCGTTGACACAGTAGCACATCCCTCTACTCTGCCCTTCTAACATGCATTTATTAACTGTTTCCTCTAGGACTGCTCCAAAGAGTCTTACAATCAACTAAATGCTCATGCATTCACGCACTTTCATACAAGAAAATATAATACATACACACAGAATCCTGCTTTTCCCGAGAACAGCAATCAGTCTGCCCTACTACAGAATTATAACACATGTTAACCAAGCAGCGCTTACCTCTGCCCAGTCCTTCAAACAAGCTCAGAGAATACCTATTACTTCCCCAGCGATAAGCTTTAACGGCAAACCTTACGGATCCCTGGGACTTAAGACCAGAGTTTCACAGATAACCTTCGCTACCATTCACACTCCTTTTATACTAGAAATATATCCCTAATAGTAACACACGACGATGTCACTGATTCCGAACCCAGACAATGTGACGCGCAACTTCAATTGTCACACGTTTTTCCTGCATACGTACAGGTAATTCCAACAATCCCGTCTTTCCCGAGAGCAGTATATACTTCCCTCTGCCCTACTACGGAACTGCTACCAGCTCCCAAGTTCCAGAAGCACTACATAAAACTCAACACGACGATTCCAACATATAGTATTAGTACATATACCAACATCAATCAATAATCAATAAATCAAAAAGCCAATGTACAAGTAATCTAATCAGATCAAGACAATAATCAAAACCATCAAATTCTGCTACCAGGAAATTGATCCAGATCAGGGCATATAAATTCTCCCTACTTCCACGGACAGAGTAATTTCACAGATACACGCACATACACTCACCATACGCTTGGGCCCATTTCACTAACATACACTCAGATTACTCTACCTGTACCAACCATGGGAGAAAACACCTCTTAAACACCCTGCATCTAGAGTGAGGTCAATGAGACCAAATTGACACTGTCTTGAGTCATGATTTAAACAACAATAATCACAATAGAGTACTCAATAAAGGACAAGAAATAACCACCAACACTGTATTTAAAATAATCATACTTTATCTAAAATTAGTTCAAATGGAAAAGCAATCAAAATAAAATCATTATTCTCATAGTTACCTATTCTAGCTAAATGTCATAAATGGGTCAGGACAGGTCTCTCAGTAGAAGTCTCCCAAGTCACCGTCCTCACAGTATCGATCCTCACCAACGCAGGTTTGGGAAGAAGTGGCCTCAGAATCCCGAATGCAAAGACCACAGACCCTCTCTAGTCTAGTATATTTATAACAAAACTTACAAAATAAAGCAACATAAAATGTTCTAAATTTCCGTTGAGCCGCTGAGCAGAGCGAGCAGGAAAGGATGTAGCATCGCTACATTTGGAAAAATCTCCGCTCAGAAAAAATCACAAAAATAAAAAGACGGAAGAAGGAAACTCGAGTTTGCAAATGTAACTTTTACAAATGTTCTTCCTCGGAACCATCATGAAAACCACTACTGTAATCACAAAGTTCATTGTGGCTCTCTTTCCCTCCAAGGTTATTTGGATGTTTGCCTGGAGTCGCTGTCATCACGGAAACTTTCAAAACTCCAGCAGAAGCCATAGTCAGGTGACTTTCAACAAGGCCTCTCGTCATCCATTTCACTCGAGCACAGGCTGTAAACGGCAGCCATTTTCTCTTAGGCCAAAACGAACCATCTTAATCAAAAGAAATACAAACAACATTACTACATCATCGCAATGATTAAACAGTGTTAATTCCCACTAATACCCTTATGTGTATGTAATTAACTAGCCATCTGCAACATATTTAAGCATTAGTACACATTATTTCAAAAGCGTTTTGTGCTTAAAACAAACAGCACTTAGCAACATTCATTTAATAAAACCTGCACATTATTATTAAGCAACATATATGCATTCCCACGTGTAATTTCTCCTTGTTAATCATGTTGGTTAATCAGAATTTTCACACAAAACAAATAATTACTGATTATAAATTAGTATTTTTAATTCTTGACATATAGACAAAACCCGGAGCTTAAAAACCCGATAAATTTTCAACAGAAAACTCTGCTCCAGCAACTTAGGAATATTCAGTTTTAGGCCAAAAGGCCTTTAGTTTTCGTCGGTACAGTTACCGTTCGGTGTCGACTACTAACTTTAGTGCTCCGCACCTTCTTCCAACTTTCAGATCGGTTTGGTCCGAACATCGAAGTTCGATCGACGATGGAATCGAGGACTCCATTCAAGAGGTGTCCGTTATGCCACGCGAAGTACCCTCATATCGACGTCCACCCAGTCTGCAATAAATGTCTCACGCCGGATCACGACGAATCGAAATGCATGGCATGTGCCCGATTCTGATCTAAGAAGACTCTGCGGAATCGACGGGCAGCGAGGCTGGAGGCGCAGCAAGCAGCGCCTGCTCCCACCAACATATTCAGCACCGAGGACGAGGACGCGAGAGGGTGGAAGAAGTAGTCTCTAGCCCCGCTTCAGAACATGATTCCCGATCGGACGACGACGATGAAGTGATCTTTCAACGTGAAGAAACCGTCGATGAGGTAGGAGACTTCGACGAGGCCTACGGGGCTGAAGAAGACAGCTCTCCTGAGGAGCTAGGCCAATCCGTCGAAACGGAGGCCGAAACAGTACGTCGTCATCAGGCTCCGGTCGAGGGATCGCCTTCGGGCCTTACCCGAGATCAAACACATGGTTCTTCGGCCCCGCCTTCCGGCCCGGCCTCGAACACTTTGCAAGAGCCAATATTACCGAAGACGACCGGGTTCTTAAACCCAAAACCATCCATCGCTCCAGTCTCTTCGAAAACGAAAGTGAAACTGGTGGTGGTCGGATCGAAGGCGTCGAAACCATCCACTACTCCGACGCCGAAAAAAGTAATCGGCTCTGACCGCGTACAAAGAGACTTCGGTGCCGAGCTCACCGCAGCGGATGCGGTTGCCACCCCGAAAAGGCAAGCCCTCGGGCACCGCAAGGCACCGAGACCTTCGGCGCCGACATCGAAGGCCATAACCTACGCAGTTAAAATGGCCGCCCCAGCTACGTCAACATCTAGCGCAACGGCGCCGACTAAGTCCTCGACTACGTCAAGTGTCGATACCTCCCTTCAGACCGGTGACCCCCTTCCTGCAAAAAAGTCGGGGCTGGCCTCGACGCCTACTACTACGGTGCCCATCAAACCACCAACTGCGTTCACTGTGCAGCAGGTCTCCGCATCTTTGCAACGCATCCGTGACCGGGCAACCCTCCACTCTATCTCGGGTCCCGACACGACCAAACCCTGTAAAGCGCACTCGGAGCCAACCAACATTACGTTTGGGTTGCCACCGGCCTCGGCACCGAAACTATTCGAAATTCGGACACGTGTCCTCCACACACAGTCCACCACCTCTGGCCTTACAGAGCAAGACTCTTCGGGGCCACAATTTATCGACGCCGACACTGGCAGGTTAATGCTCCACAAGCGCAAAATAACGCCAGTTAGGGAAGAGGAGCCCTACAAAATTCCTCTTAAACGCAAACTGCCAGCGGGGCCGGAACCAGTGCTCCAGGAACACTTCCAACCCTTCCATCCAGATCCGCAGTCCTTTTCTCCTACCCCTTCCGAATCGGACGCAATACAGTACTATGGCGGGGAGGATACCATCTACCCTGGGGACGTAGATCCTGATGAGCACCTACAAGACCCGGATCAGGCATGGGATGACCCCACAGACCAAGGTGTCGCGCCACATACCCAAGATGCGCAGCTCTATAACGTAAAAACGTCTCCCACAGAGGACACAGCTGCCTTGAATGCCCTCATCGAACGGGCTGCTGCTCATCATGGGGTGGAACTCCATTCTGATGCCATTGAGGAAGACTTCTTGCTTGACACTTTCGCATCTTCAGAAAGAACTGTCAAAACTCTGCCCATGTTAAAAGGGGTTCTCAAACCTGCCAAAGACATTTTCAAGGACACCACAAGAGCACGGGTGTTAAATCCCAGGATTGAAAAAAAGTACAAGCCTGCACCCGGTGACCCTAAATACATTAGGGGTCAGTTGCCATTAGACTCCATGGTGGTTGCCAATGCTCGCAAGAGAGCCCACTCACAAACGACTGGTGATGCTCCTCCCCCAGACAAGGAGTCAAAAGTACTAGAAACATCGGGCAAACGCATTGCAGCGCAAGCAGCGAACATCCTGCGCATTGCCAATACACAGGCACTCCTGGCACGTTATGACAGGTCACATTACGACACGCTAGAGTCACTGCTCCAACATCTACCAGATGAGTATAAAGAGTCAGCGGAGCTACTCATCAGAGAAGGACAACTCCTCACTAATGCATCCATAAAATGCGCACTTGACGCAGCTGACACAGCAGCTAGGGCAATAAACACAAGCGTCATGCTACGACGCCATGCCTGGTTACGAATCTCAGGCTTTAAACCCGAGATCCAAAACAATATCCTTAACTTACCAGTTAACACAGAATACTTATTTGGCCCAGACGTTGACACTACCCTAGAAAAAATAAAGAAAGATACTGGCACTGCGAAATCAATGGGGGCTCTGCAGACGCAGCAATTTCGTAGTGGCTCCTTTCGTCGCACCGGAAATAGGGGAGCAACAAGGGGTCAGGGGTCACAACAGCAGTATGCTAAAAGTGGCACACAAAGCACCTATGACAAAAACAACAGGGGTGGATATCGTGGATCCAGCACCAAAGGCAGGGGACGTGGCTATGGCAACACCAGGTCCTCTCCAAAAAACAAACAGTGACGCCCTCTCCTTACCCCCCGACCACATAACACCTGTCGGGGGACGACTCCAGCTGTTCCTGTCCGCGTGGAAGAACATCACCACAGACAGGTGGGTCAGGGACATCATCCAGCATGGGTACTGTCTAGAACTAACTTCCACTCCACCCAACATACCACCAAAGCACCGTCCTATGTCAGCCGAGCACTTGGCTTTATTCCAGCAAGAAGTGCTAGCTATGCTCGCAAAAGGGGCAATGGAAGTAGTGCCCATCGACCAGCAGGGAACAGGGGTGTACTCTCTGTACTTCTTAATCCCAAAAAAGGACGGCTCGCTCAGACCTATTCTAGACCTGCGACCCCTAAACCTATATATTCTGTCAGAGCATTTCCATATGCTCACCCTCCAGAAGGTTCTCCCACTACTCAGTCAGGGGGATTTCCTAGCCACGCTAGACCTGAAGGATGCATACTTCCACATACCCATACACCCTTCACACAGGAAATACCTCAGGTTCACTATTCAAGGGAATCACTATCAGTTCAAAGTTCCCCCCTTCGGAGTAACAACAGCACCCAGGGTCTTTACCAAGTGCCTGGCGACAGTGGCCGCGCATCTGCGAAGACAAAACATTCACGTCTTCCCTTATCTGGACGATTGGCTAGTTCAGGCCAAGTCAGCACAACAATGTGCCGCCCACATGTCCCACACCATTCACCTTCTTCACGATCTGGGATTCTCACTAAATTACTCAAAATCACATCTCCAACCTGCCCACGTGCAACAATACTTAGGCGCCACAATCAACACTCTGGCTGCCACAGCTCAGCCTACTTTAGTGAGAATCAACAGCATGCAACTGCTGATCTCAAAATTCAAACCTCAACACTCCCTTCCTGCGCGAGTGTTCATGCAGTTGATAGGCATGATGGCCTCCTGCATTTTCATAGTCCCACACGCGAGACTACATATGCGCCCGCTTCAGGAGTGCTTGGCACGTCAATGGAATCAGGCTCACGGGCAACTAAAAGACCTAGTGTTGGTGAGCGGTCGGGCATACAACTCTCTGCATTGGTGGAATACACAAAACCTTTGCAAGGGCCGACCGTTCCAAGAGCCTGTTCCACAAATCATACTGACAGCGGACGCGTCTCTCCAGGGATGGGGAGCGCATGTGCTCAATTACACAGTGCAGGGACTATGGACGACACAACAAAAGAAGATGCACATCAACCTTCTGGAACTGATGGCAATCTTCCTAGCCATGAAGGCATTCAAAGTACACTTGTGCAACAAGGTTGTGTTGATCCGGACGGACAACATGACTGCCATGTACTACATACAAAAGCAGGGAGGAACACACTCTCCACAGTTGTCTCATCTGGCTCAGAGCATGTGGAAGTGGGCCATTCAGAGGAACATGTTCCTCATGGCGGAACACCTCCCGGGCAAGGACAACCAGATGGCGGATCTGCTCAGCAGACGCAGCCACCAGATGCACGAGTGGGAGCTACACCCATCAGTCCTCCAACCGTACTTCCAACAATGGGGTCATCCAGAAATAGACCTATTCGCAACAAAAGAAAACACAAAATGCCAAAGCTTTGCCGCCAGGTTCCCACACCCACAGTTGCAGGGCAATGCGATATGGATGAACTGGTCCGGCAAATTTGCGTACGCTTTTCCCCCAGCACCATTAATACCGCTGGTGGCGCGGAAACTGAGGCAACACTCACTGACCCTTATCCTAGTTGCTCCAACGTGGGCACGCCAGCCGTGGTACACCACCTTTCTGGAACTCTCCGTGGTGCCTCATCAAAGACTGCGGATAAAACCAGCCCTTTTAACGCAGAACCATGGCGAAATTCAGCACCCAGATCCCCAACAGCTGAACCTGGCGATCTGGCTCCTGAGGTCTTAGAGTTTGGCTACCTAAACTTACCACCTGACTGTATGACTATCATCAAAGAAGCCAGGAGGCCCACTACTAGAGCATGCTATGCGGCCAAATGGAAAAGGTTTGTCATTTACTGCAACAACAATGACATTAACCCACTGGACGCGTCTATTCAAAACATCATATGCTACCTCTTACACCTGTACCGCTGTAATCTGGCATACAACTCAATACACATCCATTTAACCGCGATAGCAGCCTACCTCCAAAACAGGCAGCACCTCTCCTTATTCAAAGTACCTGCCGTTAAAGCGTTCTTAGAGGGACTCAAACGAGTAATTAACCCAAGACACCCACCAGCACCAGTGTGGAACCTCAACTTGGTCCTCACCAGACTGATGGGTCCGCCCTTTGAACCTCTCCATTCATGTGAGATTCAATTCCTCACCTGGAAAGTGGCTTTCCTAGTGGCCATCACTTCCTTAAGGAGAGTTAGTGAACTCCAGGCACTAACCATTCAAGAGCCATTCATTCAGGTCCACGCAAACAGGGTTGTACTACGCACCAACCCCAAGATCATGCCCAAAGTCATATCACAGTTCCACATTAACCAAACTATCGAACTGCCCGTTTTCTTTCAAAATCCGCAAAATGTCGCAGAAAGAATGCTCCATACACTAGATGTAAAGTGGGCTCTCATGTACTATATTGACAGGACAAAGGATTTTAGAAAAACTAAACAGCTCTTCGTTGCCTTCTCTCCACAACACAAGGGCAACGCCATTTCCAAAGCAGGAATAGCCAGATGGATCGTTAAATGCATTCAGATTTGCTATCACAAAGCTAAACGCACATTAACGGTTACCCCACGAGCCCACTCAACACGAAAGTTAGGGGCATCCATGGCTTTCCTAGGAAACATCCCTTTACACGAAATTTGTAGAGCAGCCACATGGTCCACTATACATACATTTACCAAACACTACTGCGTAGATGTACACTCAAGACAGCAGGCAGCTGTAGGACAGGCTGTTCTCAAAACTCTTTTCCAGACTGCTGCAGCTGGCACAGGTAGCCGCCGCTAAGGGAGGTACTGCTATATATTCTATGCACAGATATGAATTCAGCAGCCCACATGCCTCGAACTGATTATGCTACTTACCAGTATGCATGTAGGGCTGCTGACATTCATATCGCCCACCCTCCTCCCCGGCACCTGTCGCGGCTGCAGCACTCAGAATTTCTGTATAGCATGGTCATCACTTCCTGTATCTACTCCATCACTGCCACAATGGCGAAAAACAATCTAAGGATGGAGAGGATGCCCATGCGCACTGTAGTCCAGGGGAGGAGCCACCTATCTCGTGATACTTCGAAGACTCTTCCAGGACAACAATGTGCAATCATCCGGACCCAACACTAGGCGGCGATCTATGCACAGATATGAATGTCAGCAGCCCTACAGATGCATACTGGTAAGTAGCATAATCAATATGTGTCTCACCAAATTTAACATGGATTCTGGAACTGAATAGCATTTCAGCTGTTGAGTTGGTTGGCTACGTTTGGGTTTAAATCATAAGAGTATTAGAAAATCAGGTTGCTTAAGTATAACATATTACAGATGACTCTGCTTGTCTCCAAATTTTATTTAAAAAAAGCCTATGAATGTATGAAAGACCTTGGGTGGCGATCCAGTTACAGGTAAGTTCGCCATCTTCGCTTTAAGCATGAAACCATGGCAAAAAGATTTGAGGTGGGTTTTGCAGTCATGTATATTCTTAGCAAGTGAGCGAGGAATATTACTTTTTATCTGGGATGACAAAATCTTCTTCGGGGGATTTAATACCACCCCAATGTGTGCATTTAAGAGTTCCAGCAACAGACGTGATGCCCACCAGGCTTTGTGGAAACGCCTCTTTTAGGTGAACGCTCACGTCTTAACTGCACTGAGGGACAAGATGTTTGACTTTATTTTGAGGTTTAATAATGCATTAAGGAAAGTGTGACAATAGTGATGCAGTGTATGTGTGACAGCTCCATCTTCTGCAGCTTCCAGAGGGCTGTTTGTTCAGACTTAACAAACCCCTAATTTGAAATATATTCCACCCTTTAGTGCCTGCTTGAAATCATGGAGTATTGAAAACAATCTTCTAAATAAATTTGAGCAGTGTCATGACAACACAAACCTGTTTTGCAGTGAATCCTGGAGCACATGCTGTTATTACTGATCTATATTGTATCAACTGTATTCTGTTGACCTTATTTAAAATTAGGCGAATGCAGGGCGGGAAACAGTCTTTACAACTTGCAATGCCTTTATCATGCATTGTTTTTACAGCAGAAGCCTTTACCTCGCATATACCTTTACTACGCATGCCTTTACAACGCAAACTAAATATATGTGTGTGTGTGTGTGTGTGTGTGTGTGTGTGTGTGTGTGTGTGTGTATATATATATTGGGTACTAAGATTGTTTTTAGGGTTGGGTGGGGTATAGGGTGTGTTTAGGGTTGGGTAGTGATATTGGGTGGTAAGGGTGTTTTTGATGTGTAGGGGTGGGTAAGGGTATTGGGTTGTAAGTGTGTTGTGGGGGTTTAGGGGGGGTAAGGGTTTTGGGTGGTAAAGGTGCTTTTAGGATTATGGTGTGGGTAAGGGTGTTACGTGATAAGGGTGTTTTTAGGGTTTAGGAGTGGGTATGAGTTTTGGGTTGTAAGGACACTTTTACGGTTTAGGGGCGGGTAGGGGTATAAGGTGGTAAGGGTGTTTTGGGGGTTTAGGGGTGGGTGAGGGAATAGGGTAGTAAGGATATGGGGGGTTCCCCAATAAATTAAATATTTATTATTAGAATTTAATAAAAAGTAGGGTTTCCCCAATTAAAAAAGTAATATATATTTATATATATATATAAATATATATATATTCGACAATCCAATTCAAACAATGATTGAAGAGGCGCTGACACCGTGGGAGATTCCGTCAAGAAAAAATCTTTATTCACACCTTAAAGGCCAAACGCGTTTCGACGGTCTTGCCGCCTTGGTCACTGAACACAGGTAAGACGCCATTACCAAGTTTAAATACAACGTTGTCATGACTACCCAATCAGTGTTCCATGGAGATAGAAAGGGTCACATTAACACATGAGAGTAAAAGGAAAACAAAATCAAATACTATCAATGTTTCCTCACATAGAACTTAAAATTCAAACATCAATGTTGTCATGAATTAGCTCGCCGTTATCTAAATATAGAACAGCATTTAGATATAAATTTATACCCTAGTGGGTAGTGACTACATGTGACTTGACTAGTAAATTGTTGGAACCATTCTTATAGATTGGGAAAAACAAAACCGAACTTTGTTATGCATACCTGTTGGTTTTACCTGTGTTTATAGAGTGGGCTTAAAGCTAAAATTGGAAGCCTTTGAAATATGAAAACTACAATACTAAATGTACAATATTCATTGCAGATGCACACTGAGGGCTTCATCAGCATTTAATCCTTTTTGGATTTTACTGTCTAGTAACATGATGTATCTGGATTCAAGTTTTCGTAGAGACAGTTGTCTGTTTCCTCCCCTGATATTCTTTGGAACACTGTCTATTACGAAAAATGAGAGGTCTTCACTTCTACCACTATGTGCGGTGTTTATATGTCGTGCCACGGGGTATGCTGGATCGTCATTGCTGATGGCACGAAGGTGCTGCAAAATTCTTACGTGTACCTGGTGGATGGTGCTACCTACATAGAATTTATTGCAGGTACACCTTAAAACATAAACTGCAAAATCTGTCTTGCATGAAAAATTACTGCGGATTTCAAATGGGGTGTTTCTAAATGGTAAAGTAAGGCTGCGGGTGTTAGTGCCATACTTGCATGCCTTACATTTAGCACATTTAAAAAATCAGTTTCGCGGTTTCAGCCATTCTGTTTTCGCGTCTGATCTAGGGGAGTTACATACAAGTTCCTGACACATGGATTTAACTCGTCTAAATGTAATTTGCGGGGGTTTCCTGCATATCTCCCCTATTACCGGATCGCTACGCACTAATGGCCAATGCTTGATTAGTATTTTTCTTAAGTTGTTGTGGTAGAGGTTGTAGCCGGTAATGAGTCTAGGTGGTGTATTTGTTTGGGAATCTTGTGTCAAAGTAGATGTTTTTCTATCTGCTTTTAGTAGCTCTGCTCTCTTGATTTTGGCACATTTGCTCTCTGCCTTGTGTAAGATCTGTGTATTGTACCCTCTGTTACTAAGTCTATTAAAGAGTCCTTTCTTTGCTTGATTAAAGCTAGTAACCGAGCTACAATTTCGTTTCATTCTCAAGCATTCTCCGTAAGGAATGCTATCGATGAGTTTGCTTGGATGAAAACTACTCGCGTGTAAGATGGAATTCCCTGATGTTACTTTTCTGTAAGATCTTGTCTCTATAGTTCCATTGTCAATATACAATTCTAGATCTAAGAATTGGATCACCTCTTTACTAGTGGTACACGTGAATTTTAAATTTAGATCATTTTTGTTTAGATCATTAGCAAATTTAATGGCAGTTTCCTCTGTGCCTTGCCACAAGATAAAGATATCGTCAATATATCTTGTGTATAGTTTAATGTTTTCTGACATTTGTAATGGGTATTCAGCCATGAGTACCTGCTCCTCCCACCAGCCCATATGCAAATTAGCATAGCTGGGGCGAAGCAAGTACCCATGGCTATTCCTTGAATTTGTTGGTAGTACAGCCTGTCAAACAGAAAGAAATTGTTGTTCAAACACCATTTTGCCATGTCCAATAGCATGGCTGTATGTTGGTAAAGTTCCAGTGCCCTCTTACTTAAGAAAAAAGTCATGGCATTCAAACTGTCTTCGTGCTTGATACTTGTGTATAGACTCTGTACATCAAGTGTCAGAAAAACATGGTTGTCATTCCATTCATAGTTTTGAATTTTTCTCAAAAAGTCTCCAGTGTCTCCAATGTATGATGGCAAACTCCGAACAAAGGGTTGAAGAAAAAAATCAATGTACCTACTGGTATTCTCAAAGAGACCCCCAATTGCTGAGATGATTGGTCTTCCGGGGGAACATAGAGGATTTTTGTGAATTTTTGGGATAAGATATAATTGTGGTATGACAGGATAGTCGTTCTTCAAAAATTCCATCTCTTCTTTGGATAATAATCCAGTTCTCTTCCATTCATACAAAGCTGTATGAAATCGTTCTTTCACTCCTGTAGAGTGTGTGGAGCTGATACGACAATAACAATTAATGTCCTGGAGTTGTGCCATTGCTTCTTTATGATACATTTCCGTCGGCCACAGGACAATATTGCCCCCCTTATCAGACCATCTGACCACAATGTCATTCCTTGATTTGATTTTTCTGATTAGATTGTTGTATTCAAAGGTTCTGTTATTATGACTTGTGATGAAATGCTTGCTGCTGGTGATGGCTAGTTCTTTGAGATCTTTGATAACATTCTCTGAAAATGTGTCTATGCCATCTCTCGGCATCACTGGTAGAAAGATGGATTTGGGTTTGAAAGGGCTTTGTGATTTTTGAAATATATTTATGTCCGAACTGATGGCTGCATCTATGGGAGACATTTGGCTTACTTCTTGGTTCAATTCTTCTAGATTCTGTAGGAGAGACATATCTGCTACTTTTAGAGTGCTTGTAGTGGTGTTTGTACTGTCAGTTAATGGCATTAGTGTCAGCTTTTTATTGACATTGTAGAAGTGTTTACACAGTTTTAACTTCCGGATGTAATGGAATAAATCTATCCTGGTCTGTGTGTAGTCGAAATTGGTGACCGTACAAAAAGAGAGTCCCAATGATAAAATCTTTTTCTCATTGTCTGTTATCTCCATTTTTGTTAAATTAATCACTGTGTTATCTACTTCGTCATTTATGTTCATTTGCGCTTGTTCTTTCTGTATGTAGGCTTGCCGGTCTTTTGCTGCGCGTTTGCCCCACCTCCTGTTTTTCCTGCACCTTCTTTTTGTTGGTTTGTTTGCTTTGGGTCTGGTCTTGTCGTTCGCGGTCTGAGGCTCATTATCCTTTCTAAACGTAAAAAACCAAACTCCTGGATAGGTGTGGGGGCACTGCAAATTGATTCCCTTGGAATTGCGCCTTCAGGATCTGATTCAAGTTCTGAGCTAAGTTCTGACTCGCTCGGATCGCTGACTCTGGGGATGTAGTCGACAGATGATGATAATTGTTGCCTCCTAATATTATCAAATTTCTTTGAAAACGTATAAATTCGGCCTTGGAGGTAATCATTTCTGTCTCTTTGAAACTTCATAGCTTTCCTTTCTTTGATGATCTCTTCATGTTTTGATACTTTATTTCCAATTTCCATTAGATGTTTGGTGACTTCATCCTGATTATCCAATTCTTGCAATTGTTTGAGGATTTGATTAATTTTATCCATAATTTTTGCACGGTCACTTGTCGCAAACTTGATCAGAATTTGTAGCATGTTTCTTGATGACTGCGCACTGTTCTCCGCCCACATTTGTAACATGGCTGGATCCGGGTTCTCATACGTTGGGGCGATTAAAATTCTCAAGCCCCTAGGAATGCGCCCGACGTCTAAATACCTCTGCAAGGATTTACACTCCCACCACTTCGAGACTTCCAGCTTCCTTAGTTTCTCTAATTCATATGTGAGCCTTTTGACATCACTGACAGGTTGTGTGTCTTTCATTACATTACTGCCAGTAGCTGAAATTCCGCCAGTGTCTGCATCGCTGAAAATATTCAGGGCTTCTTCTTCGTGCTTTTTTACCCACTCCTCTGCCATGGTTGTGAATTGTGCGTTTGTTCTTGACGCCCACTGCTCGCAATAACCGTTTGCGAACTACCTTTCCCACAAGCCACTAATTGAGGATCGCGTCGCGAATACACCAATCACTCACAGGCTTACCTGAGATCCCAGATTGCCCTCCAGCGACCTCGGGGCTCGGCTTGCCTGATTCCGTGAAAGTGTTCCGAATCCGCTTGTTTCCTGAGTTGTTGGCTCGTCGGGGGCTCTACGACTTCCTTGTCTTCAAAGAAACACCACTTGTTTCACCGGTAACGAAGAGCTCCTGAAAAAGGAGGGTCAGCGTGGGAGATTCCGGCCAGTCTCTGTAGATTCGACAATCCAATTCAAACAATGATTGAAGAGGCGCTGACACCGTGGGAGATTCCGTCAAGAAAAAATCTTTATTCACACCTTAAAGGCCAAACGCGTTTCGACGGTCTTGCCGCCTTGGTCACTGAACACAGGTAAGACGCCATTACCAAGTTTAAATACAACGTTGTTATGACTACCCAATCAGTGTTCCATGGAGATAGAAAGGGTCACATTAACACATGAGAGTAAAAGGAAAACAAAATCAAATACTATCAATGTTTCCTCACATATTAGAACTTAAAATTCAAACATCAATGTTGTCATGAATTAGCTCGCCGTTATCTAAATAAAGAACAGCATTTAGATATAAATTTATACCCTAGTGGGTAGTGACTACATGTGACTAGTAAATTGTTGGAACCATTCTTATAGATTGGGAAAAACAAAACCGAACTTTGTTATGCATACCTGTTGGTTTTACCTGTGTTTATAGAGTGGGCTTAAAGCTAAAATTGGAAGCCTTTGAAATATGAAAACTACAATACTAAATGTACAATATTCATTGCAGATGCACACTGAGGGCTTCATCAGCATTTAATCCTTTTGGGATTTTACTGTCTAGTAACATGATGTATCTGGATTCAAGTTTTCGTAGAGACAGTTGTCTGTTTCCTCCCCTGATATTCTTTGGGACACTGTCTATTACGAAAAATGAGATATATATATATATATATATATATATATATATATATAAGTTTCTGTTACGATGTGTTTCTAAGGTATGCCATGTAACGCCATGTTAATGACCAGCAGACCGATAGTTGGTACATTCCGAACCACCCCCACAGTATATGGTTCGTTCCAAGTCCCTGAAGGGGACATTAGAATGTTGGTGACAGAGAGTATTGATGGAGAGAGGAGTGAGGAATAAAGGATTGAAAACTCACCTTCGTGTTAGTTTTACTTCGTATCACTGGCGACGATCTGCGTAAGGGGGCAGATGTCCCTTACTCCTCCCCTTCTACCTTACTCCATCAGCTGTTCCTGTGGTGTCGCATCTTATCAGTGATGCTGCTTTGCTATTCATGGACCTGTGAGAACTGTGGATGATCCACGGACAGTGACCGGCGAACTTTCTGAGAATTTATCTGCACACGATTTATGTTGGCGGTGGCGTGTGAACAGGTCTTATGCTCTGGAGACGAGTGTAATCGGTGGTTCTGCCTGGGGGACTTCTATCTACAAACAAACTGTGTTGATTCTTCTGGTCACCGGGCATCGTTGTTCCACTGTGCGGCTATCGTGAGTGCCTGGTCTCGTTATCTGGAGTTCCGTCGTCAACCTGTCAGGTGTACCCTGGTCCCGGGGATATCGGGGTTGAGTGGCGCCAGTTCCTCGTCAGGGAGAATTCAGGACTGTATCAGGGACTATCCGAGTTCCCGTTTCCTGGAATCACAGCGAATGTCGTGCGCAGAAGCAGCCTGGAGACACTTTCTCCGCCCAGCGCCGTTGCCAAGTTACCTCAAGAAGCTTTCCTTACGGGACGCCGCCGACGCTTGCCTGTGAGTCTCCGGAAGGCTGCCCTGGGTCCTAACGCCGGTAAGGTTGTTCGTCAAATTTTCGGAGGCACGCACTCCATGGCGTGTCCAATGCATCCTTCGGTGACACGCACACCACATTACGCCTCAAGCTAATAAAACCATTGTTGACAATTGCGGAGACACGCACTCCAGTGTGTGTCTAATTAAATCTTAAGGACACGCAAGCCACAGTACACGTCAAGGCTTGTGATCACTTCACCGTGTCAATATTTTGCGTGTTGAGGTAATTCTTCGATGACACGCACACCAATTGTAAGGAGGGCAATTTCTCCTCTTGCGCCTCACTGACTTCTATTCTCCTCAACCTCGTCATATAATCTAGCGGACATCACAGGCTAATTCTTCAGTGCACAATATTCAAGCAGTCAAGGGTTATGTAAAGGGTTATGTAGTTCCAACCTGCGTTTTACCCATAGCACTCGTCAGTAATTGTTGACAATAAACATTTAGCTAACAAGTACTTATCCTATGACTTGTATGCCAAATCACATGTTACCACTGTAGAGTTGATGCACATATGTCGCTTATGAATTGTATCGCTAGGTCCTTGTCCCCAGACAGATAAAACCTTGAATGCAAAGGGGGGTGTGGGTTATGTATGTTTAGGCTTATCTAGCCCATGTAAACTTCCTATTTTGTACCGCTAATTGTGAAGTTGATGTATTTCTTATGATTTGAGGTGTTGGCTCCCTGGTCTCATTTGGCACTGGTCACACGTCACGCTCGCTCTGTAGGCTCTTGTTAACCTTTTATTGTGTAACGCAAGTGTCCCAAGCAGTTTAGTGTACATCACAAATTTAAACATAGTACTTGTCTGGCTCTATCACAATGGCAGCTGCTAGCATGTTACAACGAACGCCATTCTTGAATGAAACGGTAGAACCAACTATACCATAGGAAGATTGGGAGAAAGTATTTGAATCTTATCTGGTGGCAATAGGAGGGGAAAAGTTCAGCGCTTTCAGGAAACAGCACATATTGCTACACAACTTGGGTTCAAGCGGAAGGAAGATTTTTGAATCACTCCCGGAGCCTGAGGTAGAATAGGAGAATGAAGATGTGTATGAAACGACGTTGTCTAAATTGCGAAGTCACTTTGGGGACAAAATTAATATAGTCTTGGAAAGACACAAATTCTTCAGTCGCGCGCAGGGCAAGCAAGAAAATGTATCCACTTACATTGCAGTTCTCAGGGGTTTGAGTAGACTTTGTGCCTTCAATGATCTCAATGACTCACTAATCAGAGATCAAATGGTACGCTGTACAAACAACAAAGAAATACAAAGGAAATTGTTGGAGAAACAACCGGATCTCCTGGAAGCAGTCAAAATTTCGAAATCGATTGAACACACGGCGATCTGTATGAAAGAGATACATTCAACGGAGACTGGTGAGAGAGTATCAGAGATAGCCAATCTGGAGGAGGAAGCAGAAGTGTACAAGATAAAAAGTGAACCGTCAAAGAAAAGTGAAAATTGGCGGACCCAGACGATGAATGCGGAGAGTGGAAAATTGAAATGCTATCGTTGTGGGAGCAACAACCATTTAGCAAATTATCTCAACTGTCCAGCCAGGCATGCTTGGTGCAGGAAATGCAACAAGAAGGGGCATCTTGCTAGGGTTTCTGGGTGCTTTCCGAAGAAAATGGGGACAAGCCAAGTCACCGCAACGCCAACACAGGTCAAGAAAATTGTGTTGCAAATCAAGGAGGGGGATCTTCAAGAGCAGCAGGGGTACCCTGTATGTGACGTGTCTTTCGATGGGAAGAGCGTTAGAATGTTCGCTGATTCATGCTCGCCTTTCACCCTGGTGAACTTCACGGATTTTCAGGCTGTGTTAGAAAAAGGACAGGACAAGCTAGATAAAGCGGATATTGCCCCTAGCGGCTATAATAGGGATCCTATACCTATGAAAGGAATGTTCAAAGCGCAGATTTATTTCAAAGGCCGTCGGACAGTAGGAAAGGTTTATGTAGTAGAGAATGGGTCAAAATGAAACGAGGAACCTCTTATCTGACCTATCTTTTCTTTGTGTATCGTGTTACTCACTGATTCTTTACAAAAACCCAGGAAACAAAGTTATTTCAAAAACATTTTCATTTTTTTTTTTTTTTTTTTTTTTTAAACCGTTTATTACAAATCTCAAGAATATACAATTATGGGCCCACAACCTTCCGGCCGGCCGCTAGGAATAGCAGAAACATATGGCATACGTTCATAGAACCCTTGGCATTACAAGGGAGCATAAGCAGGAGTCATCAACATCATGGGCCACAGCCATAATACGTCACAGTGCGGTTTCATTTTATACAAACAACAAAAAAAACAACACCCACAAGGCTACCCTACAGTCGAAAGTAACAGCACGTGCTCCCCAATGGGGAACCCCAACTATTAGAGGAGTCCAAAGAGGGGAAGGGAAACAGAGCGAGGACTGGGGGAACCTGTGCTCGGGGCTAGGGGAAGGGGTCAGCTAAGGGGACGGGGCTGGTGAGGCAGCAGGCAGCAATGGTGGCGCACAAATACTCCCACGGTAGGCGTTCCAGGGGCCCCACACTTTCACCCATGTCGCAGGCTTACCCCTCGCCACATACACCACCTTTTCTCGAAACATGCACCAGTCCATGTGCTCTTTCCAGGCCGACACCGTCGGGGGGTTCTGGGATCCCCACAGTTGCGCAATGTCACGCTTAGCAATCATATATCCCAGAGTCACCCACCACGTTTGCGGAGCCGAGTAGTCAGTTGGTTCCCACACATTCAACAGGCATCTCCTCGCTTCCGGCAGCAGCGCAACACGCGTAACCACTCGCAGGACCTCGTGCACACCGCGCCAGAGTCGCTCCACCTTCGGGCATTCCCATAAAATGTGCAGGAAGGTCGCCACGGCACCACAACCACGCTTACACAAACCATCCACAGCGTAGCCCATGCGCTGAAGCCTTGGCCCCGTCATGTAGACCCGGTGGAGTATTTTGAGCTGGACGAAGCGAAGGCGAGCCGGTATAGCCACCTCCTTCGGAGAGGCCACCGCGGAGATCCAGTCCTCATCGTCCAATTCCAGACCGTCGGCAACCCAAGCCTCGCGAAGGCCAATCAGCAAGCCCGATCGATCATTAATCAGTTTTTTATAAATAAGGGAGATCGTACTATCTGGGACGTGGCCATCTAGCACTCTATCCTCCAGGGGGGAAGACTCCGGGATGGAGGCGACGTCTGGGAAGACGGAGCCCAGTGCATGACGGATCTGCAGGTATCGAAAGTATTCACTACCCTGCAACTGAAACTCCGTCTGCAGCATCTCGAATGTTTTAAATCCTCCCCTCGACCAGAGATCCCCCACTTTACTGATGCCTATCATGTCCCATTTCGCGAAGCCCTTCGAGGTCCAGAGAGAGCCCAGCTTCTCAGACGCATACAGCGGTGACGCCCGGGTCAAACGGTCCTTCCACCCCATAGCTGCATTAGCCGCATGCCATACTCTGACCATGACACGCGTAGGTCCCGTCAAGTGAGCGTCGGGCGCGCCAGAGTAGAGCGCTCGATTGTAGTCGCCACCAGGCAGTAGCATCTTGTCCATCTCAAACGCCGGGTTCAAGGCGGGCCCATAGAGGCCATGGTTAATTGCAGCTAGCTGGGAGGCCCAGTAATACCGTTTAATGTCCGGGAGGGCAATCCCCCCGTCATACCATGGGAGCGTCAACTTCGCCAGGGCAATGCGCGGGCTCCCGTCCCAGAACAGGCGGCGCTGTAAACTCTCCACCTCACGGAAGTAGCGCGCCGGGACTGGGTCCATAGTGTTCTGGAGAGCGTATAAGAAACGTGGCAACGACATCATCTTAAACAACGCCGCCCGGCCGAGCGGCGAAAGCGGCAGGCGCCGCCAGCGCACGACGTCCTCCTTCAAGCGCTGGAGAGGGGGAAGCAAGTTCCGCTCGTAGCGAGCCTCTGGGTCCAGAGTAATGTAGACACCCAGGTATCGAAACCCCTGAGAGGCAATCTGAATCGGACAACCCCGCGGAAGGACAGGAGCCTCCCCAGAGAGCACATACACGCATGATTTAGCCCAGTTGATGACAAGGCCTGAGTTCCGGCCGAATGAACGTAAAACATCAACCAGGACTATGAGTGACTTACGTGGGGAGGCTAGGTACAAAAGGATGTCGTCAGCGTATAGGGACACACGGTCCTCATATTCGGGGGTCCAACGGAGTCCACGGATGGAGGGGTGCCACCGCAGCCACTCCGCCAGGGGCTCCAAGGCCAGCGCAAACAGGAGCGGCGACAAGGGGCAGCCCTGTCGCGTGCCCCGGCCCAGCTCGAATGGGGCCGAAACTCTTCCATTCACCACCACCTGCGCCAATGGGCCCGAATACAACAATTTGACCCAACTGATAAAGCCCGGGCCGAATCCAAACTTCGCCAGCATCGCCCAAATGTATGGCCACTCAAGCGTGTCAAACGCCATAGTGGCGTCTAAGGACGCCAAAATGGCCGGCTCCCGCACGAATGGGACACGTGCGAGCACCCCGTGCAAGCGCCGCAGATTAAGGGCTGTATTGCGATGGGGGATAAAGCCGGACTGGTCTTGGTGAACCAGGTCGCCCACCACGCCGACCAGCCGATTGGCCAGCACCTTGGCGAGAATTTTGGGCTCCGCATTCAAAAGCGAGATAGGCCGATAGGATGTGACCCGGTCCCGAGGCCTCCCCTCCTTGTGGATCACCACGATAGTAGCCAGACGCTGGTCCGGTGGGAGGGAGCCCAGCGAGTGGGCCGCCAGGAACATCGCGCGGAGGTGGGGCGCCAATACATCTGGTCGCAGCTTATATAACTCGATAGGGATGCCATTTGGGCCCATGGCCTTGCCAGAGGCAACCGAACGTATGGCGAGGGCAATTTCGTCGGATGTAGGAGCGGCATCAAGCGACACCCTGTCCTCCTCCGAGAGGGAAGGCAGCGCGATATCCCTAAGCAGGGAATGGGAGTCCTCCTCCGAGCAAGGAGAGACCGGAGAATACACCTCGCGGAAATAATCCGCGAAACAGGAGACAATTTCTTCTGGCTCGGTGACACTCACACCATCCGTCCTCTCAATCAGCGGGACCACACGATTCACTCTCTCCTTTTTATCCAACCACGCTATCAGTTTGCCCGCCTTATCACCCACATCATACAGTCGCCCCTGCTGCTCCCTACTGAGGCCCCTGGCCGCCTCCGTAACGAGGGCCCTGTAGGCCGCCTGCTTAAGTTGTAGGACATGCAGTGCAGCATCCGTCACTCCGCCCTCTAAATCACCCTCCAATTCAGCAATTTCGGCCTCCACCCGGGTAACCTCCTCCCGCTCGCGCCTCCGGGCATGGGAAATGAGGGACAGGGCCTCTCCTCTGAGAACTGTCTTGAAGGCTTCCCACACGGAGATAGCCGAAGGGACGGACCCCACATTCTCATCAAAGTATCGCTGCAGGGATTTAATCACAGCAGCGCGAATGGTGGGGTCGCGCAGGTACCAGGCATTGATGGGAACTACCCTGCCCTCACCCCTCGGAAGGACATCAAAATGGGACAGGAGCGGGGAGTGATCTGAAATACCCCGCGCCAGATGGCGCACCTCCCCCACACTCCCAGCATAGGCCGCCGGGACAAGGACATGATCAAGCCGTGAGAGGCTACCATGTGCCCCCGAGTGGAAAGTGTACTGCTGCTGCGTGGGATGTTTTAAGCGCCAGCAGTCCACCAATCCCAGTGTATCCAAGAGGCCAGGTAGCCACGCCTGGGCCCGGGGGAGGTCCCTAGGGGGGTGACGATCCAGAGTCCCAGAAACCACCGCATTGAAGTCCCCCCCCAACCACTAGGAGTCCCCCCGGAAGGCCCAGGAGGAGGCGCCCCAGGTCTGCAAAAGTGGTCGCCTGCAACCCCGGTGGGACATATACCGATACAAAAACCACCACTTTGCCTTCCATTCTCCCCGTTAAAACAGCATAGCGCCCCCTATCATCATGGCGCACCTCATCAATTTCCAACGGGAGCGAGTTCTTCACCATAATGCCCACACCCCGTGAGCCCGACGTGAAGCCCGAATGGGCCACCAAACGATAGCCACGCCGATTCATGGCACAGAAAGAGTTTCCAATAAGGTGTGTCTCCTGCAGGAAGACTACATCGGGTGAGATTCGTTTCAAATACTGCAGGACCACACCTCGCTTGATCCTATCCCCCAGTCCATTAACGTTCCAAGACAACAAAGTCAACTCCCTACCCCCCATAACACACAGGAGCCATCAATCGTCCCCCGGAGAGCACCTTAAAAACAATACAGAAAAGGGTTTGCCTTGTGGTAAAAACGAACAACAACACCCCACCCCAACTCCCCCCCCCCCAACAGAACTCCCCCCTCCCTGCACCCCTGCATGAGCCCAAACAGCCCCCCCAAAGTGCAGTGTGCCTGTCGCCCCATAGATGGTGAAACTAACTAAACCCCCAGAGGAGGAGGGAGAACCCCCAAGAGACCCCACACGACCTCCACAGGAGGAGACTTACTCGAACAGGTGAACAGTCAAAAGTGACATCAATTTTGTCCAGAGCGAGGCATAATATTAGTCCCTCAGTCCTGATCCGGCGGGCCCTCTCCCCCCACCGCTCCCCCCCCACCCCCCCGATCCCGATCCCCAGGCAAAGTATCTAACCAGTCCCCGGCTGCTTCGGGACGATCAAAGAAGTGCGTACGGCCATCCAACTCCACCCGCAGCTTAGCCGGGAAAAGCATAGCGTACTTGAGATTTAGGTCCCGTAGACGACGTTTGACTCCGAGAAAGCTTAGTCTCTGCTTTTGGGGTGAAGTCAGGATAAAAATTTATATCCATATTGTCGAGTCTGACCGGCCCCTGTAGTCTGGAGGATTGCAGGATAGCGTCTCTGTCTCGGAAGTTGAAAATCCGGGCGATGAGAGGCCTCGGGGGGGCTCCGGGCTTAGGCCTTCCCCCGGGAACCCTGTGGGCCCGCTCCACCGCGAAGAATTTACTCAGTCCCCGGGGCTGGAGGTGGGTGAGAATCAAGTCCTCCACGAATAGATCCGCCGCCGCCTCCTCCCGTCCCTCAGGCACCCCGAGAATACGGACATTGTTCCTCCGGGCCCGACCCTCCGAATCCTCCAGGCGACGATCCATCAGCGCGCTCGCCTGGCCAAGCCGGCGCACCTCCTTTTGGAGGGCTGCCACATCCGTCGTGAGGCCCGATGTGGTGTGGGCCAACGAATCAACCCGGTCATTAGTCTTGGATAAATCGGCCCTTACCAGGCCAACATCCACAAGGACCGAGTCGATTTTCTGCGCCAGTGTATCAAAGCGCTGGTCCACCGAGGCCTTCATCTCAGCGATGGCGCCCATCACGTCTCGCAGGGTCAGGTCCGCGGGCAGAGCAGGAGCATCAGTCGGGCCCTCAGGGGACCTACGCGGCACCTCGGGAGATCCCTTCTGGAGGGTGTAGCGGTCCATACTGTTAGACTGGGGGACTGCGCCACGTCGGGTCGATTTCACCTTTGCCCGATCTCCATCTTGCTTTGTGGACATGGTTCCAGTCCCACGGCCGTGCCAGGCACGTCGTAAAGGGCGGGCAAGCCGGTTCACGGGATCCGGGGGGGGGTCACCACAGGGCCACGGGGCAAGTCACAGCCGGCGGGTCAGCAGGGCACCCCGACGGGGCCACACTACCTCACAGTGCCCCGCAACCCAACCTCGCCGAAACAGCAAGGAGGGTGCAAAAGCGAAAGTGAAAGTGCGGGGTACGCGAGCCGCCGCGCCCAGCCCGCCGCTGTTGTTGACTTTGCCTCCGGATCCCCCCACAACTCCAATCCGGGGTCCGGCGTGGAGAAGGCCGGAAATCTCAATCGGTGCTACCGTCAGAGTCCGAGGTCCAATTTGGAAGCGGAAAGCGGGTGCCACCTCAGCTCGGGCTCACCAACACAGTCCCCTCATCTAGGACAGGATATTGTCAGGATATATGTAGGAGGTCGCGGAGGTCCTCGGGAGCCTCGCACCTACGCGGCCATCTTGGTTGCGCGCTAGGCTCCTCCCCCCAACATTTTCATTCTTTTTATTATTTTCTTTTTTTATATAATAGATAATAAAACATTCATATATGTTCTTTTTAGTGTACAGTTTATATACAATTCAGATATTATTACATAGATGTTTCTTTTTGAAAGACAAAACAGTTTGAAAAACTCATACAAGGAACCCCCAAACTAATCGTTTCCAAAAGAATCTTGCAATCACATTCTCACCTATAAGTCACTCTTACATACCATCAGACATTCTACCCACAATTAAGGAAAAAATGACAAAAGAAATTTAACTTTTTTGATAAAAACATAAACCAAATCTGGTATGAGATCCTACTCCATGTCAACCACAGGGGTTGGATTATGAATAGTTCTTACAAAGTCCTATGATTATGTAATCAGGACGTTGGCATTAGGTTCCTTCTATGGGTCTCCCAGATATGTGGTTGGTGCTCTTGGTCTACGTACGTTTCGGAGACTATGTGGAATTTTCACGTCTCCTTCTTCAGGACCAAAGTATATTTTGGAGGTGTCTTTATCGTCTATACGACGAAAAGAAAGAGGGTTCTCTCTAAAATTGATAAATACAAAAAGGTATTTCAAACATGTGCAAAATAGTTTTTAGTGTATATCTGTATGTAGCCTGGGAAGAGATAATATTCAAACTAACTTATATGTGGTTGCTCACACTAAATATGAGCACTTGCAGCTAAAAACAGACTTTACAGTCATCTTTTTATCGTTTCCATTAGCATATCAGAGAAAAGTAGAAAAATGGGTCAAACTTACTGGGATGGCAACACCAAAGAGAGCTAGGAATCAAATTAGACCCGAATAATCCGGAACAAGTGTTGATAATAAATCCTTCAGGTCAGAGCGGAAACATTGCAAGTGAGTTCCCAGAAGTGTTTTCAGAGACATTAGGATTGCTTAAGGACTTCCAGCACAAGATTCAGTTAAAACACGATGCTGCACCGGTGGTTCACAAGACAAGACCTATTCCACATCTTATGTGGGATCCTCTAAGAAAGGAGCTAGACAGGTTGGAGAGACTTAACATCATTCAACCAGTGGCTTGTTCTGAATGGGTCGCCCCGATTGTCATTGCCAAGAAAGGTTACAGTCAGGACATTCGAATGTGCATAGATCTATGAGATCTGAATAACAACATATTAGTGGAGAGGCATCCCTTACCCCGCATCCACGAGATGTTGAGCACCATGGGCGAGGCTAGATCCTTCAGCGTTCTGGATCTCTCCATGGCATATCATCAAGTGGAGTTACATCCAGACTCTAGGGAGCTCACTGCCTTTACCACGCCCATGGGCACCTTCATGTTCTGTCGCATGCCGTTTGGATTGGCCTCTGCGGCAGGGGTCTTTCAAAGGATTATGCAACATATTTTAAAAGGGGTGCCGAAAACGCTTTGTTTCTAGGACGATGTCCTAGTGTAAGGTGCCAATGTGGAAGAACATGACAGTGTTTTAAGACAAGTCCTGTCCAGGTTCAGAGGCGCAGGACTTACACTGAAGAGAGAGAAATGTCAGTTCGGAGTGGAATCGGTGGAATACTTAGGACATTGTATTTCAAAGGATGGTTTCAAACCTAAACATTGCCTAGTGGAAGCGGTAAGAGACGCGCCTGCACCTACGAACAAAGATGAACTGAAATCATTCTTAGGGTTGGCCGAATATATGGCAAAATATGTAGACCACTTTGCGGATCTGACTGCCAACCTGAGGGACCTCAGGTTGGCAGTCAGATCCGCAAAGTGGGCAGAGGAACATGAAACATCATTTCAGAGAGTGAAGGAAGGCATACTATCTGCTCCATTTTTGTGTAACTTTGAACACAACCGCAGAACCTTTCTTACTACGGATGCTAGTGGGAAAGGTTTAGGAGCAACGCTCTCACAAATTATTGAGGGTAAAGAGAGAATTGTCGCGTTTGCTTCAAGGTCACTTACCAAAGCTGAAAAGAACTATTCGGTGGTGGAAAGGGAAGCATTGGCTTGTTTTGGGGAGTGAAACATTTCAAGTTTTTTCTGTGGGGCATTCAATTTGTTGTACGCACTGATCATAAACCTCTAATTTTCATGTTTAACCCGAAGAATAGCTCATGTAATACTCCCCGCATAGCTAGATGGTTGCTGGGCTTGGAGGGCTTCTGTTTCACAATCAGATATGTCCCGGGTAGTCAAAATTCGGCAGCTGATTTCTTATCCAGAAGCCCCAATGACAAAGAGGAACAGTTTGAAACTCCTGAGTACCCAGTCTTCCAACTCAGTTAAGACACCATCACCACACGGGAATGGCTAGAGTGCATGAACGCAGACACCAACATGACGCAGATCATTGACCACACAGTAAAGGGTTGGCCTGATTCTTCTGATCAGGTTGAAGCAGAATTAAAACCATTCTGGGAGATACGTTTGGAGCTGAATATGGATCAAGGAATCCTATTCAGAAACGACAAAATAGTTCCACCAGAGGCCATGAGGGGCAAAATAATTGACCTTGTACATGAGGGCCACTTGGGTAGAAGCTTGACGAAGGCAAGGTTACGAGAAAGATATTGGTTCCCCAAGATGGACTCGTTAGTGGAGGCCAAAGTTAAAAATTGTCTCACGTGTTCCAACAGTGACAAGTCTAGAATGACCAGGAAGTCACCATTGTCCCCGGTAGCTGTACCGGATAAACCGTGGGAGAAGGTTGCATTAGACATCATTGGTCCCCTCAACTTGAAGGGGGTGGGGAAACAGTTTGCACTAGTTCTAGTTGATTTCCACTCCCACTGGACGGTGGTCAAAATGGTCCATCAGATAACGACCATACCTGTAATTCAATTTCTAAAGGACACGTTTGCACAGGAGGGCATACCGTCCTCAATGGTGACGGATAATGGAGTCCAATTCACGTCCCATGCTATGACAGAGTTCTTGAGTAAACTTAACATAACACACTTGAGAACAGCACTGTACTGTCCCAGGGCAAATGGTTTGGTGGAAAGAATGAACCGCATGGTTAAAGGGTGCATACAATTGGCGGTGGTAAACAGAATACCCACTGAACAAGCGTTACAGGAAATGTTGTGGGCTTATCACACCACTCCTAATTCGGTCACGGGAGTTTCTCCTTTTTCAGCTCTGAGAGGGAGGAAACCAGGTACCAAATTCTTCCCGTATTGGTTAGGAGGGGGGTCCCATGTCACAAGGGACAAGCACGCTTTCAGGGACAAAATCGATGCACATCAAAGTAGATACAAAACTCAATATGACACCAAACATGGGACCAAAGCTCCACAGTGGAAAGTGGGGGACTGGGTATGTGTTAGGATGCCGAGGAGGTGCGAGGGTGAATCCAAGTTTTCAGGACCAATGCACATCAAGGGTGTAAGTAACAACACAGCCATATTAGATAATGACCAAATGTGGATCATGGACAGGTTGGTGAAACCGCAAAGCACACACAACCAACCTAATGACCAAGCAGAGGTGCCACATAACCTTGACATCGAGGGGTTACCTGTCACACGAAGAACATGCAGGGCTCCAGGGTGGCACAAAGACTTTATTAAGTATACATAGAAAATGTAGCCAGTTATGTATTGTTTAACTTTGTTCATTTACATTAAGGGGGAAGACGTGTTACGATGTGTTTCTAAGGTATGCCATGTAACGCTATGTTAATGACCAGCAGACCGATAGTTGGTACATTCCGAACCACCCCCACAGTATATGGTTCGTTCCAAGTCCCTGAAGGGGACATTAGAATGTTGGTGACAGAGAGTATTGATGGAGAGAGGAGTGAGGAATAAAGGATTGAAAACTCACCTTCGTGTTAGTTTTACTTCGTATCAGTTTCAATTAGCATATATATACTTACCTTGCGCTGTAAAGGCATGCGTGATAAAGGTTTGCGGTGTAAAGGCGATTCGTGTAGGAATGCATTGCAAATGCATGCCTTATGTCATACAACCATGCAGGACATTTGCCAAAAAGGAGCAGAACGACCCTTCTGTCCTATGAACAGCGTATATATGTCAATTGCCTAAATATAGTGCACAAGACATCTGCTTCTTCTTGGCGATTGTCTCACTCTGCCAAAATAAGGCCCTACTTTTGTGTATGTCATCCAAGTCATTAATGCGTATGCAGCCCCGTACTCCTCATGTGACCTTATCCATGCTTTTCTGTTGTTCCTTGTACCTAGGGTTTCAGCACTGGTGTCACCCCTTTAGGAGCGAGCTGCTTCTCCCCTTTCTGCCTAGACCCCGGGAGGAGAGGAATAGTGCAGCTCGGCAGCCGGCAGGTAGGACATTGTGATGAATATGAGTAGTAAATGAGATACAAAATGGGACAAAATTGTGTTTTATAGGGAGTGTTAACAAAAATATAGCTTTTGTTGTCTTTTAGTTGGAGGGGGTCTACAGGTGCCAGAGTGTCTTAAGGTGAATTCTACAAGGAACCAATATTTGACATTTTCATCCTTGACACCTCTGTCAGTGTATTTTTTTTATTTGCCAAGTTACAAGAGGGTGGTGTTGCCGCACGTAAATAGACCTTGTTTGTTTTTATTTAATGCTTGACACCAGTGAGGCGAAGCAGGTTTTGCCTTCCCTTCCCTTTTGAAATCTATCCGTCCCATACATTGCCAGACGTGTTTCAGTTTCATTAATTTAGCATTATAGCCACTTAGTATAGAAGGGCCTCCAGTTGCTGAGCAGGTAAAATTGTTAGCTAGCAAGTGTCTGCATGTCCATACTTTGTCAAGATCGCCATTGCCGTGTCTGGCAACCAGGCTCGGAACCCCAATAGTCAAGGAGCAAGAGGATAGCGTTTCTGCGCTGTCAGGTTTCCTGTCCATGCATCCTTCATCTTTCTACGGATTCCCTTCCATCTACAGTAAGTTAATTCACTCGCAATGGCTGTTTTCTCTCAGTTTCGTTTTTTTAATGTGGCCGACGTTTCCCTTACATTTGTTCTGTTTCACATTCATCTCACTCTGATGCCTCCTAAAACTGTTCCTCCTTTACAATTCTATTTCCATGAATCTCTGTAGTAATGCCATTTGTTACTTCTGTTCGTCCACCCCCTATGTAGGCATAGCAGGCATATACCATGTCTCTTTTTTTCCTTCTTGCTGTTTTAGGTTATGCGTTATGGTACACACAGTACAAACTGACTAGTCTGTTCACAGTACCGAGGCGATTCTGAAAGTAGATGACGAGAAAGGGAGATAGATTGCCTGAGGAACATTGCTAAAAATTTAATAGTGAAAGTATTTGGCAAAATAGCAATATTTATGGTTTAATATCAGATAACTTTTTTATATGTTCTTCTAGCACATACTATTTCTAACGCCATCCCCGCCCAGCCAGGGTCTCTGCTGGCCCTTCTCCACCTTACTAATCTCTCTCTTCAATAGATATATTTTGCACTGTGCAGAGAATCAATCTTGAAATGCCAGATGAGTGTGATATGTTTTGGTTGCAGACCCTCCTTGCATTTCCCAAAGAGTAAGGAACTATGGGAAACATGTTGGAACATGTCGAAGATCACTTCCCATGTAGTTGAAGTAAAGGCCCAGTACATTGTCTTTTTTTGTCTACGGGGGCCAGACGACCACTGGTCTTTGGCCTTGCCAGGTCTTTTCTATATACGCTAATCAGGATTTACAAGATTACGCAGCAGGGAAGATAATGGTGTGTGGAGGCCTTTTTAAGACATTTGGAGATAAAATAACTGTATGGTTGTCCACAGAATTTGCCACAGTGTTTGATGCACTCGATCCAACGTCGTTTGCTTGCTAGGAAGTTGAAACATCAAGTTGTGGAGCGTAGAATGCTGGAGTGAAAATACTTTATTGCAAGTGGAATGCAGCACAAAGGTTTTGTAGTATCTGGGGGAAACAGAAGTAGGAAAACTTTGTTGTAAACATATGTACTACATGCAGAAAATGCTGCCGCATACAGCCACATGCTCGAGCCCTACCGCATGCCTCACTTTTCACCACAGGCCAGGTTTTGGGAAATAAATGTTGTTTGTCTTTAATCAATCTTGGCATCTTAGCCCTGCTCCATATGTACTTTCCCTGTCAATCTTGAGTGTTCTCTCACATCTATTGTCACTCTTTTTTCTCATAGATGCCCCAGATGCCACAGGTGATGGGGAGTCTCTCGAATTATTGTTCTCAGAATGGGAAAATCCAGTCTTTGCTCGTTGTCCTCAGGTATGTATGAATAAAATAAGTAATTGACTTTACTGTGTCTGATACTGGGTCTCATAAAAGTTGTACACTTAACTTAGCATGTTATCACAACGTCTGCTTTCCAAGGGAGTGGATTAATGTAGAAGGTTTATTCCCCTGGCTAACTATTCAAGCATGGCAAATCCCATGCTGTATTGCATTTGTATGTTGTTGGAATTTGCAATCTGTGGGTGGTTTCTAACGTCCTCCATCTTAAAATGTTGCTTAATTTGTTACTGTTTTATGTTGCTGTAGTGTGATTATGGTTAAATGTATTTCTTTGGTTTACAGTTGAGGTAGGATGGCTGATGTGGTGTAGTGTAAGTTTCCTTGGTTCATATTTAGGAGCTAGGTTGTGTGACGTTGTAACCAATACATATAGCATGTGGCCTGGTGTGTTCCCTTGATCTCTCCAAGGAATGTGTGTTTAGCCGATGCACCCTCTCCTCTTGATCATCTTTTACAGTGTGATGTTAGTTGATCTCTTCTTTGAACTATATGCACAGGGCCTTTTATGTTTTAAGCTCTTCCGTTGATATGCACGTAGTTTGTGGTAACTGATCTTTTCCTTAGATTATTTTTAAGTCAAGTGATTTGATTTGAAATGTGTCATAGGTATATTTTTATAGTATTCTATTTGGCATGACATTTACTGTGAATTGTTCTTGTAATATGTGATGTGGCTAGATTGTTGTTGTTGTTGTATTTTTTTATTTATTTTTATTTCATCCGCTTGAGAAGTGTGTGATTTGTGGATCACATCTCTCCTTTTCCTATGTCCCAGTTACTTCATTGCTATGAAAAGGAAGTCCTCCTGGAGGGTGATACTGGATACCAGCTCCCCATATACATTAAAAGCTGCTGAGCCTAAAATTTAGATGCATGAGAGTTGGTGGTTCCTCTAACTCCGTGGCTTTGCCAATCATCTAGTTATTTCCTGTACTACAGCTCTATATCACGGGAGTCTCCATTAAACTCGTAAATATAGAATCTGTCCACCTTGGTCTAGGATATGGAACACTTTTTTTAAGACCACTGCCCCATCCCAAATAAATATGCAATTTGATTTTAAAAACATATGCATATCTAAAATAACAAATCTTTTGTGTTGTTTTAGTATATAACCAGTTTGAATTAAAAACCAAGCTGTAACAAGAAAGTAGACTGCAAAGCCCACGCAGTTCTTTACTTTTTTGTAAGAAAAAAATATTGAAAATTGGGTGATCCTCGCATTAGCGCAGTGTAAGTTTGTTCATTTTTCCACTTTAAAGAGCCAACATCTTGAACACTGGGACTCTGGCACCTCATCAGTTTTTTCATTAAAATACCTTTATTGATCTTTTTTTTTTTTAATCCTTCAATCGATGTCTAATATTTCGTTTTTATTTTAAATCGCTCTTTTGGTGAGGTTCATGCTTTTTGTGGATTGTTTTCCTCAACATTGTTCCCTCGGATCTTTATATTTTTTTTTAACTTTATTTTATTTGTTTTCATAAAACAACTGAAAAAGCAAACAAAGAAACATACAGTGCAAAAGATTAGTTTCACTTACATTATCCCAACAATTACAAAATAAAAGCTGTTACGGACACGAGATCGCATCATGTAACATGTGCAATAGCCTAAGTGGCCCTTATAATTATCTGTGCAGTTTGTGGAATGAACCCAGACTGCGAGTAAAACATCCACAAAGGAGTACAGTAGGTTCCCTCTGATCTTTAAAATTCCTCCCATACTTTGTTGTTTTTCCATAGAGACACACTTTAGAGTCATAGGTCTCTGTTGAGGGACGACAGATCAGTGTATCTTTGTCTTCTGGTGAAGAATTGTCTTGTCTTTTTGTAGCTTGAAATCCGTAATGAAAATATATATTTATCTGGGCCCGCACCAAAGCTAGAATGGGGCCAACTCGGCAAAATAGCTAGGGCAGAGATGCCCCTACCTCGGCTCTTGCCAGACTCTTGCCTGATATTCCAATGGATTAATAGGAGTTTTTGGCAGCTGCATCACTGCATCACTTCTTCCTCTGTTTGATGTCACCAGATGTGCTCGACTTTCCCAGGTCCTTGAAAGTACAGAAATCCAGGCATCATCCTTCATGTGCAGAGATCCTCCGCCTCTGGAGCGGCCTTATTGCAGAGAGCCTTTATGTCCACATATGGCAATGTACAGAGAGCCTTGAGATCTACTTGTATGGGGCATTTAGAAGGGCATTGATTCCCTGAGGAATCTTTATGCAGTGGAAGATTTGACATTTAAAGAGCTCTCCAGCAAAATGGATCATCAAATCCCCCAACCAAGGCATCTAGAAGGCTTCCTAACCTAGGGAGTAGGTACTTTGACTAAGTGCCAGCAACTGCAGAGCCTTCACATTGATGAACCCTCCTCATCAAGGCTTAGAGCCCAGAAGATTTGTTTACAATAGGGGTCAAGCCTGGACCTGGATGTTTAGAGGAACATATTCCGCAAGAGTTAATTTACTCCACAGAAGCCCCATTTTTTTGGTTAAACAAATATTAAGCTATATACATAGCCTGTCCAGAGGTATATTTTTCTTGCTGGTTCAAATGTGATACTCTTCATCTTTTCTAGAGGGATTGGATGCACATTTCTGGTAAGGGATTTTATGGTCAGCTAACATTCTTTCTAGTTTCCTTTAGTCCAGCAATTAATAGGCATTCAAAAGTCTTATTATTGCCTTCAGACTATCTAGCAGTGGACTCACAGTTTTTGGCTCCATCTAAATTCATACTGCTGGAAAGCAACCCCATATTCACCATCAGTGCGCTACTACACTGATTTTCAGGGTATAACGAGTCTTGTGGTATTCCTATATAATCATCTTACCATCGGGGAGTGCTTCATTCAGTATAGAAACCTCTCTTTTGTTTTTTTCTCTTTCTGGCACAGCTATAATCTCTTTTGCTTGAACAGCCCTCTTGCAGGGCTTTCCTCGAGAACCAATTTTCCATAGTGAGTTGGCCTCCTCCTTTAAGGGAGGTGTAGTTCCATCTGGAGGGTTAGGGCCCAAGTCTCTTGCACAGCATCTTAGTCACTAGGCAGCTGGGCTGATATGTCCACAATGCAGGATCTCATGTGGATGGTTCAGACCACCTATCCCTTTATTTACAGTATGCAGCTTCCCCTTTTCAGCGCAGCCTACAGCGCTTATTGCTGTGGTCTTGTCCAGGTTGTCGCTGCCTGGTAGGGAAATCTAGTACCGACTGAGAGGAGTCAGGCAAGATTTAGTAAGGAATAATAAGCCTAGATTCCTGGTCTGGATTGTGTCTGCAATTTCAAAACTCTGTTTGGCCACTTATCCACAGTTGCACGGATGACAGTAAAGAATAATGTTACTCATAGGGGCTTATCTAATTGGAATGTCATTTAGGCTACTTAACTTTATACTTTCCTTGTTCTATTGACAGTTTGGTGGTCTGACACTCATACTGATGGCAATGCTAGAGGAAAGCAGCATCTGAGTCATAGATCCATACTTGTAATTTCATAACAGATCTTCAAAACGTTTCCTAAACTGTCGTGGATTGCAATGATTTTTGTGCAGTTCCAGATCCCAAATTGGACAATGCAAAAGAGGGACCTGAATTTGTTACAATTATTTGTTGCATCTCTAGAAATCAGTCTGTTGTCCTGATCATGGGCAGAATTCTCCATCTCAACCAGAGTTTTGTCAGATAGACATAATTTGACTGCGTCCTGCTAAGCAAAAATGAAAGAGCTTCTGTATTTGATTCATCTCCTACCATAAAAAAACCTTATATTCCAAGAGAATGCAGCAGAATCCTTATTTTTTTGTTATTTCTGATCGATATATCTAACAGCAGATTCCTCATCGTATGATTACTTCCCCAGGTGTTAGACTGTATCCGCAAACATGCAGACGTGCAGAGCTGCATATAAGCGTCACTTGGGCACGTTGACATCAGTTCCTTTCTTTCTGTGCCTTTATGCACAGATTCAGAGCTTCTCCTTGGTCTTTTGGCCAGAGTTTTCATCACACATTATTCAGTATTCAATAGAAATGTCACTCACTAAAATGACAGGAGGATGTACAGCCTATAGTGCTATTAGTCTCAAAACTGAATCTGCCATGACCTTGACCGAAGTCACACCAGGCACCGACCATTGTAGAATCTTTTGCTAATCCTTTTGACTCTGATACCTTGTCCTTACCTTGTGGTAGGGTGCTGACTTTACACAACCTATTTGACAAGGATTCTGAGTAGGTGGACGATTATGTTCCCCAGTATGATGATGACAGCTGGTACCAGGAGTTACAGGATAGTGGTAGGGTTGACACTTCGCCTGATACTGGATGTTTGTTCCCATCCCCCGCCCCTTCACCCCCAAGACCTGCCGAGGAAGAAAGCACTTTTTTTGCTGTCACAATGTGAACAGCAGCTAAAGTACTAGACTTACAGCTGCCATCCATGGAAGTTAAAACGTATGTACTAACTGAAGTTTTGCAACTTGGCCAGGCTCCACTGTTAGCCTTTAACAAGGCACGTATTAACACACTTTTGGGCACTTCTTGCAAACCCTTTTCAGGACTGCCTGTCAATAGATAGATTTCCAGTTGCCATCGCACTGCTCTTGGTGACCATGGTTTCCTAACACATCCCACTCTAGGGAGCCTGGTGTGCTAGCAGGGTCAATACAAAGGCTTTCCCTACCATTTCTCTGATCGTTAGGCCAAATGAATAGAGACCTTTGGCAAAAGAATATTCTCCTCCACAATCCTTTTTCTTAAATATGTCAATGCCAAGTGTCTCCTTTGCCGTTATTTCCATGCCCTTTTGGGATGTGGTGACTCAGGTATTACTAACTTTGCCTGACAAGCTTCGGGCATCTCTCACATAGAGTATTCAGCATGCTGCAAAATTGGTAATGCTCTGAGGCCTGGACATGCCCGATTGCTGGGGATGTGCCATAGGCACCAGTGTGACTATCAATTGCCATGCCTGGATGAGATCCTCTGGTTTCTCCGGGGATGTCCAGGTATCTTTAATTGATATGCCCTTTGACGAATCCCACATTTTGGGGATAAAGTTGATTCAGGCTTGGAGTGCTTTAAAGAGCACAGATCCACAGTGCGTTTCTTGGACCTGTCGGCTGCTATGAGACAGTTCCACCAGCAATTTCAACCTCTTTGTGGCTACGATCGAAGTTTTTCCTGTTTGTCAACGCCGACTCTTCCTCCAGCTTAAAAGGCTGTTCAGCCCTTTTGTGGTCAAGGCTGTGGTTTCCAGAGACATCGAGGTCAGCAGGGACAATGTGCAGCTCAGTTCTCCGCACCTCTAGTGGCTGCAACGCACAACCACTATAGTGTGTCCTTGCCAGCACTCTGCCACCATGTCGGAGGCAGGGACCTATATTATCTCCAGGGGAGGCAGGCCGCATCGATGGACAAGTGGGTTCTTCAAATTGTCCTTTGGCTACACCTACCCTTTTATTTCTGCCCTACAGCATCTTCCACAGCCTTGAGGGCAGCTGACGGAGGACCATTTGTCCGTTTGATGGCAAAAAATGCAAGTCCTTTCCTTCTTTCCTTACTTATAAGGCCAGAGGGTTCTGGCCTTAGAAATAGGAACTGGGTTTTACTCCCTCTACTTCATGGTGGTGAAGAAAGATAGAGGACTTTGCCGAAGTTTAGATCGACACCCACTCTGCACCTTCCTCTGAAAGGACACATTCAAAATGCTGACACTAGGCCATGTCCTGTCTGCCTTGGACACTGGAGACTGAATGGTGCTGTTGGACCTGCAGGGCACATATTTTCACATCCACGTCTTGCAGGCCCAGAAACGCTAGCTGTGGTCTCTGTGGACTCAGGGCATTTTCAGTTCGCAGTGCCCCTCCTGTATTAATGAAAGTGATGGCAGTGGTCGCAGCACATCTACTGAGGTCTGGGGTAGTAGTCTTGCCATACCTCGATGACTGGCTGTTGAAGGCAAACTCGCCCCCGACAGTCATCAACCACCTCCAGACAGCAAATCTCCTAACGGCATTAGGTTTCACTATCAAGGAACCAAAGTCATACCAAACTCCTTTGCAGATGCTCCCTTTCATCAAGGCCATTCTGGATACAGTATGGTTTTGTGCCTTTCAGGGTGTCCCGAACATTCGAACTATGATCCCGATGTTTCAGCCTCCGTCTTGTGTCTCAGTGCAGATGACTCTGAGGCTCCTGGGATTGCTGGCTTCCTGAATCCTGCTTGTGTCACTTTCCCGATGGCACATGAGGGCTCTGCTGTGGGACCTAAAATTCCAGTGGTCACAACATCAGAAACATCTGCCGGATTGTTTTCAGATTTTGGAGGAGGCTGCAAAAGATCTGCATTGGTGGCTACCGATCTGTGATTGGGTCACTGGCAGGCCCCTCTCCCTATCCCACCCACAGCTAACTGTGGTCCCTGATGCCTCACTACCGGGTTGGGGAGGCCAACTGGGAGAGGTGTAGATCAGAGGCCTTTGTTCTCCGGTGCAGAGCTGACTCCACATCATCTTGTTGGAGTTGAAAACGATTGGCTTGGTGTTGAAAGCGTTCTTTCCTATCATCAAAGGACTGCTGGTGGAGTAGCTCACGAACAACACCGCTGCCATGTGCCATGTAGTACTACAACAAGCAGAGCAGAGTGGGTTCTTGGACCTTGTGCCAGGAGGCCTTGTGCATCTAGAAATGGCTGACCCAACAAGGACTTGCCCTCCTGGTGAACTACCTGGTGGTATCTTTAAACGCGAGGGCGGACAAACTCCGCTACAGGTGCCTAGTGGATGTTAATGTAATTTTTTTTGTAAAGCCCACGTATGCCATGAGGTGTCTTGGCGCTGAGAATTACGAATGGCAGTTACACCCAGAGGTGGGAGAGGCCACCTCCCACCAATGGAGAGAACCCTGGCTTGATGCTTTTGCCATTGCCTTGAACATGCAATGTCAGCACTTCTTCACCCTGGAGTTTCCAAAGCAGCCCTTGCTCTGAGATGCATTCCTTGTAGAGCGGAGTTCTGAACTCGAGTATGCCTTACTGTCACTGCCTCTTCTGCCACAAGGTCTGCAGAAGATCAGGAATGACTGGGCCCAATTTGTCCTAGTGGCACCGGATTGGGCCAGGAGTGAGAGTTTTGTACCTTGAACTCCTGGGCTTGAGTATCTGTCATCCGATAAAGCTGCCACTTTGGGAACATATTTTGTCGCAGCACCAGGGCAGGGTTCTGCAGCCAGGCCTGAACCTTTTGATCTCTATGCTTGGAGACTGAGCGACAACAGCTGACCTTCTTCCACCTGCACCCAGATGTCATTGACATTATCCTGATGGCGAGGCACCCTTCCACTAAATCTGTGTATTCCAGTTGTTGGGACAAATATGTGGATTGGTATGGCTTCAGACAATTGATCCTTTACAGGCAAAGTTGTCAGAAGTTTTGCTGTTTGTTTTGTTACTAGCCCAGCAATGATTTGCTTTGGGCACTATTAAGGGCTACTTTTCAGCTCTTTCGGCCTTCTTGCGGTTGCCAGATCAACAGTCGTTATTTAAATCATCAGTTGTGATGAGGTTTTTGAAAGATTTGCAACATTTGTTACCAACAAACCCCTGGGTGATGCTCCTGTGGGATTTGAAAATAGTCTGCTCATTCTTGATGTGCACCCCAGTTTGAACCACTGCATAGTCTGACATTAAAGACAGACTTTCTCATTGCCATAACATTGGCTAGGCTTGGGAGCGAACTTCAAGCTGTCTGTGTTAATCCACCTTACACAACCTTCTTCCCTGATGAAATGCTATCCGAAAGAAACACGTTAG
Organism: Triturus cristatus; assembly: GCF_964204655.1. NCBI lineage: Eukaryota > Metazoa > Chordata > Amphibia > Caudata > Salamandridae > Triturus > Triturus cristatus. The sequence goes on from NC_140592.1 coordinate 1,022,704,719, forward strand.
TTATGGATTCCTTACCTTAGAATTACCCCCAGGCGTCAGACTGGATCCGGTTTATTTTTTCGTCAGCAGTACCTCTTCGTGTTGGAAGGTGGCGTCGGACGGCTCCGCGTCCGTCGTTGGCGTCTTGTCTCCAGGATGACATTGTGGCAGCTACTTAGATGCTGCCCTTTCACGCTGACATCAGTTCTTTCTTTTTTCATGCCAGCCAGGGCAGATCCGGGAAGAGTGGTACCTCCAGTCACTTTTTGACTTACTTTTTTTCTCAACTTTTGTCGACTTCTTTTTTGAGTCTTCGACTCCTGGTGCACGAGGGATGCCTGGCTTCAAGGCATGTGGTTCCTGTAACCAACTGATGTCGGTGACGGATCCGCACCGCGTGTGCCTCTTTTACCTGGAGCGCGACCACGACCCCAAGTCATGCTCCGCCTGCCGGTCGATTGCGCCGAAGGCTTTGCGGGAGCGGTCCCAAAAGGTGCTTGAGTGCCGGTAGCCGGCTCAGCGCCGTTCAAGGTCCCGGTTGCAAGGGAGGTCAAGGGACCGGTCGCGGAGTGCCCACTGTTCGTCCATGTCATCGAAGTCTTCGCACTCTGGGTCGGGTAAGTCTAAGCATAAGAAGAAGTCGAAGAAGCATAATTGCTCTTCGACTTCTCCTCGTTGGTCGGCCGATCCAATGAGGGAGGCGGGTGGTGCCCCTCCCGCCGCTCCGCATGCGGAGCCCGAAGAGTTGTCTCCGCGTTTCCCTTCCTTTCCGGGACCCGGAGCGACTCCCACCCAGCTTCGTACATCCTACGAGGCGATGCATGCCATCTTTGGGCGGCCCGGATGTGCCAACGCGCCTTCTAGCCCCTCGGAACCGGTTGGGGGCCTAGACCTTCTCCGCCGACGGCCCCGGTGCCACAGGCCCCCCTTGGATCTAGGCCTGGATCCGGATCGGCGCCGGTTGACCTTATTACACCTCCACTGGCGCCACTTCCTCCGGCACCATTACAGCATTCAAAGATGGTCGGCGTCGACCCAGGCCTCCAACCCGACGTGGACCCGGACTGACGTGCCCTGACGCCGGATCCGGCGCCGAGAGGGGTTTTTGTGCTCCTGTTGACTCCTGGGGTCCCTTTTCAGCCTGATTGGCACCCAGAGATGAGGAGGAGGACTGGGAGGGGTCAGGAGACCCTTTAGCTGATCAGGTAGAATCTGAGCAGGACTGGAGAGAGGAACTGGGAGATGCCAGTGGTCTGGACACCTCTCCTGACCTTGGCATGTTGTCTCCTCCTACCGTGGCTGCGGAGGATAGAGCTCCATATGCAGTGGTGTTGCGAAGGGCAGCCGAGGCTCTCAACCTCGAACTCCCTACCGTGGCAGTCAGGACTAACCTCCTGACAGAGGTGCTTCACCCAGCGGCGAGCTCTTCGGAGCCTCTGCTTCCGTTCAACGAGGCCCTTACTGATGTCCTTTTGGGCACTTGGTCCAGGCCCATCACGGGGGCTCCCATGGATAGGGTGATTGCCCAACGCCACCGCCTGGCCCTGGGCGACCCCACTTTCCTTTCCCAACACCCCATCCCTGAGAGCTTGATGGTCCAAGCCTCTACTTCCAAAAGCGCATTCCTTACCGCCCCACCGGAAAGGGAATCCAAGCAGCTGTATCATCTCGGAAAGAAGATTTTCTCTTCCGCCAGGTTGGGACTGCGGACAGTAAACACCACATGTCTCTTGGGCCATTATTCCCACTCTGTGTGGGACTCGGTTGTGCAGGTGCTGCCTCAATGTATGGAGGAGGTCCGGACATTGCTGTCCCAGGCTGTTGCCGCCGGGAGGGATGCCGCCAAGTTTGCCATCCGTTGTGGACTGGATACTGCCGACTCTCTGGGTAGAACGATTTCTACGTCAGTTGCTCTTAGACGCTACGCCTGCATGAGATCCACTGGCTTTTCGGGGGATGTCCAGAATACATCCATGGACATGCCCTTTGATGCCCGTCGTCTTTTCGGCGATGAAGCAGACAACGCTTTAGAGCTTTTCAAGGACTCACTAGCCACGGCCAAGTCCTTGGGCCTCTCCAGCCTCCCCGTGCAGTCTGTTTTTTGCTCCTTTCGTGGCTACGGAAATGGTGCCCCGATACGTCCCTCTCTGAGCCACAGGCCGCAGCAAGTTACCCAATCTTCATGTGGCCGGGGACATGGCAACAACCGTCGTGGTTCCATGGGCCAGCAGGTGGGCCAGTCACCAACGACCCCCCCCCCCCCCTTCTGCAGCAGCCTACAAACCTTCCTAGTATGGCTTTTCAGGCCCATCAAACGCCAGTGGGCAGCAGGATGGTCATCACCTCCCCCACTGGCGCACCATCACGTCAGACAGGTGGATTTTGCAGATAGTCCGGAGGGGCTACTCCCTCCCCTTCGATGCTATCCCTCCAGCCATGCCACTGCAATACCACCTCATGTCGGAGGATCACCCGGCCCTTCTCCAGCAGGAAGTTATGGCTCTCTTGGCCAAGGGAGCCATCAAGCGTGCTCCTGTCCCAGAAGTAGGTCGTGGTTGTTATTCCCACTACTTTCTGGTTCCCAAGAACGACAGGGGCCTGCGTCCTATCTTGAATCTCAGGAACGTCAATCGCTTCCTCCGGAAGGAGAAGTTCAAGACGTTAACGCTTGCTCAGGTCTAGTCCGCCCTCAACCCGCAAGACTGAATGGTAGCGTTGGACTTGCAGAACACTTATTTTCACATCCCTGTCCTGCCGGCCCACCGGCGTTACCTGTGGTTCACGGTAGGCCACGAGCATTTTCAGTTTACAATGCAACCATTTGGTCTTACCAGCACCCCTCGGGTGTTCACGAAAGTGATGCCGGTGGTCGCAGCTCATCTGCGCCGATCAGGGGTTTCAGTCTTCCCCTATCTCGACAACTGGTTGTTGAAGGCGGGCTCACCCCAAACAGTCGTCTCCCACCTCCAGACTACGGCAGACCTCCTGCATTTGCTGGGGTTCTCAATCAATGTGCCAAAGTCAAACCTGGATCCCTCTCAGAAGCTTCTCTTCATCGGAGCGGTTCTGGACACTGCGCGGTTTCGGGTCTATCCTACCGAACAGCGACTCCGCGATATTTGGGCTATAATTCCGATCTTTTAGCCTGTATCCCGGGTTTCGGTCCGAATGACCATGAGGCTGCTGAGCCTCATGGCCTCCTGCATCCTGCTGGTCGATCATGCCAGATGGCATATGCGGGCTCTGCAGTGGGACCTGAAGTTCCAGTGGGTGCAGCATCAGGGGAATCTGTCCGACTGCGTTCAGATCACGGAGGGCACTGCTCGACAACTGCAGTGGTGGCTCACGAACCAGGATTGGGTCAACGGCAGGTCCATCTCCCTTCCCCAACCAGAACATACAGTGGTGACGGACGTATCGCTTCTGGTATGGGGCGGCCACATGGGAGAGGCGGAGATCAGAGGCCTCTTGTCTCCGGCGGGGTCCAAGCTCCATATCAACCTTCTAGAACTCCGGGTGATCCGTCTTGCACTCAAGGCATTCCTTCCCTCTGCCCGGGGAAGAGTAGTGCAGATGTTCACGGACAACACCACCACCATGTGGTACTGCAACAAACAGGGCGGGGTGGGGTGGGGTTGTGGACCCTATGTCAAGAGGCCCTCCGCCTCTGGGCATGGCTGGAACATCAGGGCATATCCCTGGTGGTTCAACACCTGGCAGGTTCAGTGAACGCCAGGGCCGACTAACTCAGCCGCAGGTGAATGATGGATCACGAATGGCGTCTTCACTCAGAGGTAATGCAAGGTCTCTTTTGACAGTGGGGAGAGCCTTGGTTCGATTGTTTTCGCCACCGAAGAGAACGTGCAATGTCAGCAATTCTGCGCGTTGGAATTTCCAAGGTGGCCCTCACTAGGCGACGCTTTTCATCGCGAGTGGAGTTGCGGTCTGTTGTACGCCTTTCCGCCTATACCACTTCTGCCCAGAGTGCTGAAGAAGATCTGGGGCGACCGGGCCCAAGTCATTCTTGTGGCTTCGGATTGGGCACGAAGAGTCTAGTATCCCGAGCTGCTCAACATGGCCATCGATCCTCTGACCCGTCTGCCTCTTCGGGAGGATCTTCTGTCGCAGGGGCGGTCCTCCACCCGAACCTATCCAGCCTCCACCTCCTTGCATGGAGATTGAGCGGTGGCAGCTGACGTCTTTCGACCTGCCTCCTGAAGTCTATGATGTCATTCTGGCAGCCAGGCGTCCCTCCACTAAGACGGTATACGCCTGCCGGTGGAACACATTTGTGGCATGGTGCACAGCAAAGGCTGTGGATCCCCTCGCTGCCCCTCTTTCTGAGGTTCTCTGGTTTCTTCTTTTTTTGTACCAGCAGGGCTCTGCTCTGGGCACCATCAAGGGATATCTCTCGGCCATCTCTGCCTTCCTTCGGCTTCCAGATCAGCCTTTGCTTTTCATGTCCCCGGTTGTAAATCGTTTCTTAAAAGGCATAACTCATCTCTTTCCCCCTATTCCCTTCGTTATGCCTCAGTGGGACTTGAACCTGGTTTTAACCTATTTAATGTGTGCTCCCTTTGAGCCACTTCACAACTGTCCCTTGAGGCTTCTAACTCTTAAAACTGCATTCCTGGTGGCCATCACTTCTGCCAGACGAGTGAGTGAGCTCCAGGCGCTTTCTTCTAAGCCTCCTTTTCTGGCTGTGCATCCGGCCAAAGTTGTCCTCAGAACTCGTCCATCCTTCTTGCCCAAAGTTGTCACTGCCTTTCACATCGGGCAGACCATCACTTTGCACACCTTCTTTCCACCTCGGCATCCTTCGAAAGAGGAAGAGAGGCTCCACCGTCTGGACCCAATACGGGCACTTTCCTTTTACCTGGATCGCACCAAACAGTGCCGGGTGGATGACCAGCTCTTTGTTGGATACGTGGGTGCCAAGAAAGGTCAGGCCGTCCACAAGTGGACTATCTCCCGATGGGTCGTCTTGTGTATCAAAACATGCTTTTCTCTTGCTAAGAAGGAGCCTCCAGTGGGGCTGCGTGCCCATTCCACCAGGGCGAAGGCAGCCACTACTGCTCTGGTACGAGGCGTTCCTCTGAACGACATCTGTCAGGCGGCTAAGTGGGCATCGCTGCACACGTTCACCAAGCACTACTGCCTGGACAGTCAAGTCCGGAGAGACGGCTTCTTTGGCCGTTCTGTTCTCCAGGACTTTCTGGTCTGAACTTGGTTCGCAGACCCACCTCTGGGGTATGTATTGCTAGGGTATCTATTCTAAGGTAAGGAATCTATAACTAATGTGTTTCTTTCAGATGAACAAGTTACTTACCTTCGGTAATGATATATCTGTAAGAGACATTAGTTAGTTATAGATTCCTTACCGCCCCCCATCCTCCCTGTTCTGCGAACTGATTTCTAGGGTTAAGGTTATCCTTTCAGGTCCCTAGTTTTGTGCAGCTGTGGTCAGTGTCTTGCATGGCTCTGCGTTTCTGGCGCAGAAAGTCGTGTACAGAACTGACGTCAGCGCATGAGGGCGGCTTCTAAGTAGCTGCCGCGACGTCATCCCGGCGACACAACGCCAACGACGGACGCAGAGCCGACTGACGCCACCTTCCGACACGCAGAGGTACTGCTGATGAAAAAACTTACCGGATCCAGTCTGACGCCTGGGGGTAATTCTAAGGTAAGAAATCTATAGCTAACTAATGTTTCTTACAGATATATCGTTATCGAAGGTAAGTAACTTTTCTTTGAGAACCTAGGCTTCCTTTCTATCTGAGCTGGCACTCCTTTTCATGGTGGCCAGGCTACCACCTCACCTCATCCCTCTAAGAAATAAGAGGGACTCCATCTCTTGGATCCTAAAAGCATTGAGCTTCTATGTTGATTGTACCAAGGACCATCAGGTGGAGCTCTTTGTAGGTTTTTCCGGAGCAAAGAAATGTAAGGCAGTGCAAAAATGGACTATTCCTGATGGGTTGTTCTCTGAATGAAGATCTGTTATGCACTGGCTAAGAAGCAGGCTTATGAGCTCATTCCACCAGGGACAATGTTCTATCACTGTGTTTGCATGCAGAGTGCCTATCCTGGACATCTGTCAGGCTGCCACTTGGGCTTCGAACACAGCTTCATGAAGCACTACTGCATCAACATTCAAGTCCTCGATAGGGGAATTTTCCCCACTCGTTCATTCAGGACTTTTTGTCCTAAGCCAGGTAACAGACCCCCTACCTTGGATGGTACTGCTTTGGTATCTATTCACAAGGTGAGGAACCTGCTCTTACAAGTATCCATCAAAAGCACAAGTTACTTACCCTTAAGTAATGTTCTTTCTGGTGGATAATTTATGTAACCGCAGATTCCTCGCCGGCCCTCCCACCTCCCCATTCTATGAACAGGACTCTTTTCCATCTAAAAAGGTCCAAGTCTAGAGATCTGCACTCTGGTCATACAAATTAGCCTATGGGCTCTGTGCCTGAGAGCGCAGACAGCCAAAAAAGCAACTGTTGTCAGAACTCATGGGTAGCGCTTATATGCAGCTCTGCACGTCACATCCAGAGCTGAGCAACATTGGCGCAGAGCAGCATGACTCCATCTAATGGCATGCAGAGGTAATGCTGAAAGGTTTCCTGGTCCAGTCTAACGCCTGGGGGAGTATTCACAAGGAGAGTAATCTGCAGTTAGGAAGAGCAACAATTAGAAAGATCGTTATCGAAGGTAAAACTTGTTCATCTTGCTGAATCAGGCCTCCAATATGGTTCCATTCGTATGCTTCTCTTGGTCAATACAACTTGAAGAAAGTCTACTCACTAAGAACCACTTTTTTAAGATCTCAGTAATACACAACCTCTTATAAGTCTTGAAGAGTTTTTTCAACCAGTCCCTTTCTGAAAACTTTGCGGTGAAGAATGCGTGCTAGACATCTTTCTAACACTCCCATCAGTCATACCAACGGATATCGATCCTGTGCTGGACCCGATAACGGCCCATGCTCTGTGTTGTCCCCAGAGGCTACCGATCCTGATGACGGCATTCATTGAGATCTCACAGACGCAACATGCTACTGCTGAGGTACGAGATGGATTAACAGGCACACAGGTAACATCGGCAACAAACACTGCTACTGCCGATGCATCACATCTATGTGCAGTTAGTCTTCTAAACGAGGTAATCGACCTATCACCGACAACCGCAGACACATTTTTGTCTACAGGATTAGAGGATTTCATGTTTTCTCCAGCATCTTCAAATAACTTTTGATTTGGCCCACAGTGTTCCATGTAATCTATGAATTCGGCCTTCAATTTTTTTATTTTTCAAAACAAAAGACTAAATTTGGAACTTTCCTACGTTCACTTTTTTGTGAATATTGATTTTTTCATTTATGGCTACATACTCTGCTTACAGTAGAACTATTCATAGAGAACAGAATTCTTTGAAATACCTCCAGGGACACATTGTCACCTTTCTTCACATTTATGTAAGCATGACAGGAAATGGCTCTGAAATGTTTTCCTTTCTGTACAACGAGACCATTTCATTACATATGTGTATATGTTTAGGTTCATTCACTTAGCATTCACTGTAAATATATGCTTAGAATGAAACATTGCTTTCATATGTACAGCACCTTTCATTTCATGTCTAGCAAAGTTTTTTAGTAAACGACTTCTTTTAGTATGCTTTTACAAATGTTATTAATGAACATGTGATACTCAATTTTATGTAGCATGTTTAGCATTTAGTAATATCGATCATTCGTCAATGGAGTGGGTATTGTGTTTCGATTTAGATGCCCGTACATAGGTTTCCATGAATCATGTCCTTATATAGGCACAATTCGCATTGCCCTTATTTAGGCATAGAATCCCAGTCCTTATTTAGGCATTTGCCATACTATCCAAATACAGGCATGGTCACCTACATCCGTCCATCCCACGTCACAACAAGGTCTTAGAAACCAGAGCTTTAAGCCATCGGGACTTTCCCTAGCTAGGATTATTGATTTCTCCAAGAACTCCTCTATTTGCATGAACTGCTATTCCTTAGGGGTTCATCCATGACGTCTTCCTCTGCCCGACTTTACGTCAATGCTAGCATGCCTAAACACCTTCCAGGTATAAATATGCCTTCCCTTACCATGACCAACCACGGCACGGCTGGGCACGACTTGACTGCGCGGTTTGTCACGGCAAGTTCGGTAGAGACCATATCCCGGTCTGACGCACTGACCAGACGCTGTCATCCCTGCTCGCAGAGAATCCAGCTTCCAGTGTTTTGACTCCCTTCGTGGGGTGTTAGAGTTTGAGACCCGGAAAGAGATTCCCACCTCTCTCATTCTAAGGTATGGAGTTGACAAAAACCAAGAGGGACTCTTGGCATGCAAACTTAGTATATATCATACTATAGAAAACAGCACCTACTCTTACCTTGTACTACACTTAGGTTAGGTACATTGGGGTAGAACTATTTAGAAGCATCAGACGAGTTTTCACTTTTTAGCCTGTGTTATTTATGTATGTATATATGAATATATGTCATAGCTAAAAGACAATGCTAGTGCAGTATTATTTCTTCTTACTGCTTACGCTGTGCGTATTATATCTTGTTTACTGTCTAATGATTGTAACAGCTCACATCTCTTACATGAGAAACAAGACTGTTCAATAAACCCTTTTATTGAAACTCCCGTCTATCTATTTCTGTGTAACTCTGAAGAAACTAAGCATGCACGATTGACTGAGTGAAACTGTTATCTATTGTTTCCACAATTCGTTCCGATTCTAAGGGAAACAAAGTTGTCATGTTTATGCGGTTGTCAGAAACTAATCTCTTCTTGTTATTTCGAGAAGCTTCTAGTGACCTCTGAGTTTGCTGGCACACACAAGTAATTAAGTTTAATGTACTCGATATAAGCATACTGACCTTAGTCCCATGCAAAAACTATAGTGTATATTATTCCAATGCGCAGAGCCTATAAGGAAAATAAGAACTACACTACAGTGGTGGCAGTCGGAGACTGGTGTATTACGACTATGGCGGTCCGACCGCCATAGTACCGCCGCAACTTCCAGGGTTCCGCGATCCCTGGCGGTGGCACTGCGGTCTGAGGCTGCAATATGCAGCTGCACTGTCAAGCATATTACGAGTTGCCTCATCGCCAACAGTCTCATGGCGGTGCTCACGCCATGAAAATACTGGTGGTGAGGAAACTAAGTAGGCCCTACAGGGCCAACTGTTGCCTCAGGGTCCAGGGATACATACGGGGCCCCCCTGTGTGCTGCACCCCAGTTTCTGCATGGCATGGGCTGCAAAGTGCAGGCACTTGCTTTAGCGCTCCTTTGGCGCTGCAGTTCAAAGGCACACATAGGAAGTTTTGGAACTGCACTGCAGCAGGACTGACACGCCACCCGCCCGCCAGACCATGAAGTGACTTGTAATATGGCAGGTGGGCAGTGGTCTGCTTTTGCAGTGTGGGAGCGGTGGACTGGCTGGGCAGCTCACTCCCACATGGCTAAAGTCGTAAATAGGCCCTTAGTCTGTGAACAAACTGTTATTCAATGGGGATAAAACATTGCTTACATTTTGGGGTTCACATTTGGAGAGTCATTGGTCTAAGGTACTGGAGTGTATATGCTCAATCAAAGGAATTGAGCTTGCATGTTGCTCTGCTCTGTAATATTTAGTGGCTTTTTGGAGGCTCTGTATCTACTCCATGGCAGGAAGGGGGAAAATGTCATTGCTACTCCTGGCAGCAAAACGTGGTATACTTATGTACTGGAGGAATTCAGGGGCCCCTCTTTCAGTATGTTTGCAGAAGATTTGTGCATTGTGCAGAATAGAAAAGTTAGTGCACGAGATGATGAAAATGGTTCAAGAAAATCTGAGCAGCTCTTAGTTTTTTTTTCTAAAGACTAATAGCATAAGGTCCCGTAGTAGACTCTGAGCTTACGCTTACAGTCACACATGCAACCTTCCATCTGTAGTATTTTGGCAATCTAGACCTTTGATCCTATGAACATAAAGGAACGTATAAATTAAAACGATAGATTTCTCAGTGTGGGATGTGACGGTGCCATACTTGTTATGCGAGAAGGGAATTAAATAAAGATTTGGGGTCTGATTAAGATGTCGGTCGAAAAAGCTTTTCGACCGACTCCTTGTCGGAAACAATTCCGACCGACTGGCAGTTGGAGGTTCCGACCGACCGATTATGATGCTTCCGAACACCATGCGGAAAGTCTCCCGTTGACTTCAATGAGAGCCTGTGTTCCGACTGACAGCACAGGCTACCATTGAAAAAAGGGGTGGTTTTGGAAAACCTTGCAACATGTGGTGGGCACCACACGGTGCCTATCACACTGTGCATGGTTCTACAGGGGGGTCCCTGGTGTACCCCCACGACCCCCAAATGGAGATCTCTGGATGAAGGGGGGCCCTGCTAGGGGCCCCCAAAGTCAGTTTCCGACAGCCTTTTCGCGTCAGACAGACCGAATCAGAAAGTCTGTCGGAATCCAACATCATAATCAGTCGGTCAGAAACGCTGTCAATTGAGCTGTATGAATCAGCTGTGACTGACTCTTATATTTTTCATTATTGCTACATATTATAAAATGCCAATAACAATTCTTGAAACCTTTCATAGTCCTTAGAATGCACTCAACCTTCTTGCTCAAGGTGGTATCAAAACTCCACAAAAAACAAACTATAAGCTTTTCACCTTTAGTCTAGATTCGGAGATTTCAGTCGAGCAAATGCTCCAAATATTAGATTTGAGCAAAGCACAAAAGTGCTTAAGTGCGAGTAATAACGATGACAGGAGATCCAGACAACTGTTGCACCCTCGTTACCTAGGTAACATGAGTAGTCTGTCAAAACACTTTAGATCTACAAGTGGCTTGTGAAATTCATCGAAATTTCCAGACGTTTGACCGAGTCTTTCCTATGCTTCCTGCAAAAGGCAAGTCTGCTTCTCTTTTCAAATAAGTTTGGCTTATCGATATTTGCAAGGCTGTTAGTTAAAGGCCTGTGAGCATCTGTGCACATTATTGCATAGCTTCAGATGCAATAAGTAATATTGATGTAGGACATGCATCTGTCAGAAACCTTTTTGCCTAATCAAACCTTTCATCTCCACTTGTTGGGACAGGCACTATTGCAAAATCTGTTATAAAATTATGAAGTTTGCAAGGAGTCTTTGCCAGAGGATACATTGATCATCTGTAATGGTACTTTTCCAGCAAGGAAAATTCCCAGTTCATAATCAGTCCAGTAGTCCAGTTCATAATCAACCCAATTGTCTATCGAGTTCTGCTGTTTTGATTAAGGTTTAATTGTTTATTGCAAAAAGCTGAGGATGCAAAAAGTGAACAATGCTCCCAAAATGTAAGCCTAATTGCGGGAAATAATTCTAAGGCTAGGAATCTGGGGAGGATTTTTCACTAGAGAATGGTTGTTTAAGGCGAGTGGTAATCATGTTAGGTTTGTTGATTGCCTTACTTTTTGCTTTGCTTTGTTGTGGGTTAATCTTTGTTGATTATTTTTGTTTGTTGTGGGTATGCTTTTTATTATTGTGGTTGTGTTTGTTGATTGCTTGACTGTTTGTGTTAGATGTAGTTGCTTTATAAAATGCTTATAGGAGTCCTGAGGTTGCACCCAAGTGACCGAAGGGAGAGAGGAAAGGTGGGATCAGGCAAGAGGAATGAGCTTTGTTTTTTCAAAGAATGAGCTTCTTCAAAAGTCTTGTACCACGCAGGCAGTAAGAGCATTAGTGCATCACAGGTAGACAACCTTTTGTGTCTGGGTAGTAAAGTTGGAACAGAAGAGGCAAGACGCTTTGTTTTGTTTATTGCTTTGTCTATTTTGTTGTAATTGAGGCACTGATTTTAATTTGTTGATCTGAGCAATAGTGTTGATTATTTTAGTTTGCAGGTGTGTTGTTTGTGTACTGCCTCAATTTGCTTTAGGGCAGGATTTTGTTGATGCTTTTATTTGCTTTGTGTAATGCTCGTGTTTTCCTTTAATTTATTATGTTGCTTTTATTTTGGTTTAGTTGATGGAGATTCGTGTAAATCATTGTTTCATAAATTGGTAGATGCTTGGCAATTGCTGAAGATTGTAGTGTGGTGTTGGTTGATCGTTGATGATTATTAGCCGTTTGTAATGGAACTCCTGTGGGTGGTTGCTGACAACTATAATCTATGTTGATGTTGTAGTAACCTGGGTTTTGGCTGCTTTCTTGTCATCGTCTGTTGCTAGGAAGTTTAAAGTGCATGCTAGCGGTAGTGTTTCACTGTGTTGGTGATGTAGTATGATTCTTATGTCCACCTTTTTAGCATTGCTTTCCTTGTGATGCTTACTGATAGGTCTGTTTCCATAGGTCGCGGTGGATGTAAACAGCAGTGAGGCCACCAGTCTTTCAGTGAAAATACATAACATTTTATATCCATATCGGTTCACCAAAGAAATGATTCACTCCATGAAGGTAAGAGAACTCCTTTCCTCTTTACAGAAGTGGAACGCTGCCTGAAACAGTGACGTTAAATCTGCATTTTTACATCATAGGCTTTTCATTGATAGTTATAAAGCCTAGAATAGGTCCCCGCTATATGCGTGGACCCAGAAATACTGTTATGTAATATACGAACTTGTGAGAGTGTAAAGAGGTCAGCATTATGCATTACAGCGAATTGCCCCCAAAAAGCCTCTACAGTTGAACTTTCCATATATTTAAACCAGGCTTCACCATCAGGTAGCTAGTGAACTACTGCTAGCACTCCATCTACCTGTAAGAAGCTCACCTGTGTGTATACCAGCCTATTAATTATACAATTTTGTTTGGTTGAATTAATATATGTGTACCAAAATTGAAAAGTGTGTATACGAGACGAAAATGTGTGTATATTTCAGAACTCATATGCTGATGTGTGGAATAAAAAATGGTTGAATTTGCAAAATATATTTAAAGCTGATATTTGAGTTCTACATTTTGTGACACTGAGAAGGCTTATTACTCACATTACTACCTCGGTGCGAAAGGCATTGCAGATGCCGTTGTGTTACCTAGGTGGAGGCATTCCAAACTGACAAAGCCTTTTTGACTTTACAACTGGTAACCACCCCCATACACTGAGGTGATTACTGCTTGTAATCTTGTATGGGATGGCCATGAAAGGAGTCTTGTCTGATGAGATCACTATTACAACACTACTAATATCATAGCTAGTGATGATTTTCATTGAGCGTAAGTAGCTCTTATTACAGAAAAGGTTGGAGACCCCCGATTTTAGACTATATGATATATAAAGATGAAAGGACTGTCTTTCCCTGCACTGTATTGCAGCACTTAGGAAGACAGCATACTGATTAATAAGTCTAAAGAGAGAGGGGAACGAGGATCATTGGTGTGCTTTAAGTGAGTTAAAATAGCAACCTGCTCCTTTGAGTCCCTTTGTTGCCAGTTTCTTCACGTAGTCGTTACTTTTTATTCCGCCTGGTATGAGTAGGCTACTGGAACACTTTGGGTGGTTTCATGCCTGTCTATTCTCAAAAATCCTCTCAGAACTTGTGTGTTTTCTTTTTTACTCCATTCGACTTTTTGATGCTAGAACGCATTTAAAGATGTTTTTAATTGTTTTTCCACCATTGAACAGAATTATGCCCTCACTTTTTGTGAAGCGTCTTTACTGTTGAAGGAAAAAACTGTCACAGATTCTCAGAGTATGTGTGGTCAGTCTCCCAGCTTCACATTTGGTCAGTGAGTGAATTTTGCCAAAACAATGTATACAAGAACTAAGCACACTCTTACCAGCAACGCCTGCATAGGGAAGGCAATAAATCCGGCAGACTCCTGGCCTCGATACTGAAACGTGAACGGAAGGTACCAACCATACTGCATTTACGAAAGCCAGACGGAGAACGGGTGACTATCCAGCGACACATCCTACAGGTTCTTGGGGCATACTTGCAGGGTTAGACCTGCTGCGCCTCACACCTGATAGGGTGACTGCCCTGGACGAGGCTCTCACGTTGGAGGAGCTGAGGGCTGCTATGCCGAAGCTAAATACATCCAAGGCTCCTGGGGGGAACAGTTTCCCTGTTGAATTCTTTTAGGTCTACGCCACAACCGCCACAGAGAAACTCCTGGAGGTCTTCCTGGAAGCACAGAAGGCTAGGACCTTGACCCCCACTATGCGTGAAGGCATCATATGCCTAATGCTAAAACCAGGGAGGACCCCTCCTCATACAGACCACTCACTATGATCAACTCGGATGTAAATTTTTTCAAAATAACACAAAATATTGACATACATATGTCAAAAAAGAGCAAAAGAAAGGAGAAGAAGAATAGAAAGGAGTCGAAGGAGAGTAGACAAGAGTCTAAGATTTAAAGGACAGCTGAGATCGTGACATAAGCAATGCGGCCACGGATTGGGACTTTAGTTGAAAAAACGCGGCTGCTCCCCATTCTAGAACCATCAGTGAGTACTAAACACCAATGTAGAGTACCCCCTATGCCGGCACAGGGGGGACCTACCACATTCAATATATGGTAACAGCACATCCACTGGGTTGTGACCTAGTTCTTCCTTCCCAGGTGTTTATATCTAGTCCAGAAATTGTTCCCTCCTGGAGAAAACGTTTCTCGCAAACTAAATATGTGTTTATTTCATTGGTGTGGGCGGGAAAGCACAGCCAGGTGGCCTTGTTGGTCCTGAAGCTCGATATATGGGGGAGAGGGGCAGGGACACTTCCTCCACTATGCAGTGCTAGACATTACTGCAAAAGAGATATGGTGCACTCACCGAGCGGCTTCGTCTCCCTCCCAGACGTTACATGGATTGAATGCATGGGGAAGGGGTAGGCACCTCATTATGCTCTTCTCCAAAGCCATCAGGAGGGAGATGACACAGTGCTCATATCGTACGAGAGTAGCCTGGGAAAGGGATTTAGGGGCACCACTTGAGGATTCAGACTGGGACTATGCTTGTGGTATGGTAAGGGCTGTTTCATGTAACAATAGATTTAAGCTATTACATTTCAGTTACTTTAAATTGCACCTGTATGACTCCCTCCTGGCTTAAAACAATAGACCCAGCAGGGCGGCAAAATGTTTGCACTGTGGTGGGGAGAATGCCTCCATGTTACACCTGGCTTGTCAGTGTGCAGAGGTGCATGGTTTTTGGACTGAGGTGGTGCTCACGATTGAGGGGGCCACGGGCATTGATAACCTGTGTACACCTGGGGAATTCTAAAGAAGCCTAAGGGTCGCAAGATATCATATAAATCACTCCAGCTGGCGCTGCTCTTGGCGAAACGTAGTGTGGCCATTGGATGGAATGGGTCCCAAGTACCGAGTGTTGATATGTGAATCAGAGGTGTATGAGAATGGGAGGTCGCAAAAGAGCAGTATATACATCTTTCTTGCACTGATGACAAAACCACAGAGGCTGTGGCGACACGAGGCTGATAAAAGATGATTTCAATGACCCTGGTGGCTCGGACTCCAATTTATACCAAGAAGAGCGAGAAGCATCAGTGTGTATTGGGTGTTTTTTATCAAATGCAAAAGCTGTGTTTACAAAGTGTGAACCTGATAATTGAATAGTCACGTTAGCTCACAGACTTGGTACATGTACTGCCACCCAATCTGTATTACTTCTGTTTTCTGAAATATTAGACACAGCGAATAAAACCTACACTTGTGAAGATGCACTGAATGTTCTGTTCATTTGATGTATTAAATGCAATATTAAAGGTTTCAAACATTTTTTTAAACTACTGTGGGGGTGCCATAACAAAATGTATGAGTGGCAGGAAATCACAGATGCCAAATGGGTGCTAATTATTGTATAAAGTGGCTACTCACTACATTTCAAAGCACTTCCACTGCAAAACTACAAAAGCTGCTTGCAAACGTCCACCTATCCAAACTGCACAACGAAACAACAATGCTGATTTCCAAAAGAACAGTAGAACCACTCTCACTTACTGCAAGGGCATTCATTCAAGATATTTGGTGGTTCGGAAAAAAACCTAAAGGAGGAGTACATACCAATCCTAGATCTGCTTTTTGTGAACAAGTGTATCAAAAGAGAGAGAGATGTTCCTCATGTTAGGCCTCCTTCAAATTGCTCCTCATTTCAAACAGGGATATGCACTGTAGATCTTCTGGGTGCCCATTTTCACATTTGTTTTGTAAGAAAACAGAGAAAATGTCTATGCTTTGTAGTGGATAATTCTTGCTTTCCGTATGCAGCTTGATGTTTTGCTTTAAAGTCTGCCTCTCAGACTTTTCCCAAATGCCTATTAGTAGTGGCAGCCCATCTCTGTCAACAGAGAACATTCATTTACCTATATCTGGATGTTTGACTGAAAAAGCCCACAATCCACAGAAGGTAATGCAGGACTTGCATCAATCCAGCAGTTGCATCACTTGGCTTTACAAGTACACCTTCAAAAATCAGTGGCAAACCATGTACAGGTTATCGCCTATCTATGAGCAACATTAGACAGTATGAAGAAAAGTGTTTCTTCCAGAGGAGAAAACATGATCAAGCCAGGAGAAGTGTCATCTCCTCTTTGATACTACTAAGCTAAAAGCTAATCATCTCTTCCTTACTAGGCTTGATGGTTCCTGCATATTCTGATGAATGCAGATTCCTCATCTTAAGATATCCTGCAGGCAGCAGACTGGATGTGGAAAATTTTGTGACAGTGCCATTCAGCTACATGCGTGTTCCTTACCACCCCTGAAGTGATAGAACGAAGACACATATAAATGCCACTCCTGTATGTTGACGTCGGTTCCTTTCATTCCCTGCATTCAGACACCAATCTGTTCCCTAATGCAGACTTGTCAGTCTTTAGATCACTCCCAGAAATGTTCACAGTATGCTAGGGTGCGACACCCCCACTGGAAATGACAGGATTCAAGTTGTAGCACCACTGCAGCAAGCAGATGTTGGTCACGGACCCACAGAAGGGGTGTCTTGGGCTCAGGGTATGGCTCAGAGATGTGACAGATTTGCCCTAATGCACCCGAAGTTGATCCGAGATTGGGAGGCAAAGTTGTAGATCACTCAACACAAGAGGTGGTTGCATCCTTCTCATAGAACTTACTCCAAGTTGCAGGCCCGCTCTCAGTCTTGTTCACAGGACTAGTCCCATGACTGCTCCACTTTTCACTCGAAGTCCTTCAGTAAATTGAAGTGAAAGTTCACGTCCAGCATAAAAAAGTGACATGAGACTCAACCTCACCTTGTTGCTTTGGATTCAGAGAGAAGGTGCCAATCGAGGTCACTGTCCATGGAGTTTCGCAGGTCA
The DNA here is from genome assembly GCF_964204655.1 of Triturus cristatus. Classification (NCBI taxonomy): domain Eukaryota; kingdom Metazoa; phylum Chordata; class Amphibia; order Caudata; family Salamandridae; genus Triturus; species Triturus cristatus. Next base: position 1,022,722,023 of record NC_140592.1, read on the forward strand.
TTGTCAACCTACAGCAGATCAAAACCTTAATTGTGCTGCAAACTTTCAGTGTGCTTCCACGTCTTTCTGTGCACCTTCAGCCCCACGTAACGACAGGGGCTTCCATTCGGCTAATTGTAGGCAGGTCCCCCCACATAGCGTCTGCATCCTCAGGACCCATCACCAGGCCTGTACCAACTCTGGTACGAGTTTCCACCCAGGCCTGAGATCTACGCCGGTTTCCACCACCTCGATGCTGGTGCCAATGCCACTGGCTGATGATACAATGCTTATGTCAGATTCTGAACTGACATCACCCTGAGTGTGAGTGTTGCCACGCTATGAGATTACAACGGTACAACTTATTTTCATACACCTTGGTTCTAACCCTGTGTCTCTACCACTTTGAAACTCTGAGCACAGTCTCCATTCTCTTTTTGGCTCTCATTCTGACCCTGTGCCAGAGCAGGGTGCACCCTAGGATATTCACGAGGATGATGGTGAGATGGATTTCTTATGCACCCCTCATTACACTGATGATGTTTTATACCTTTATTTACAAAATGCCAGTGGACTTAATGCCTCCCCTGAGACAGAGCTTGACTCGCCAGATGGGCTACCAACAGAAGAAAGTGCCTCTTTTACAGTGGTGGTTTGTAGGGTAGCTGAAGTATTAACATTATCACTGCCCTTCATTTAGACTAAAACAAATGTTTTGATTCTACAGCATGGGCTTTCAACATCTGAGCCCTTTCTACCATTTAATGATACCCTCACATTTACTGTGATAGTTACCCGATCAAAACCATGTTCTTGCCGGCCTGTTAGCAGGTGAGTGGCCAAATGTGTAGACTGGTGTCTGGTAATTCATATATTCTCACCAAACGCCCTACTCCAGAGAGTCTAATTGTACAGGCCTCATCCAGTATGGTGAAACCCTAACTAATTTCCACCCTATTGTGATAGAGAATCCAAAAGGATTGATGCCTTTTTTAAATATGTTTTTTTCTGCCAGCTTGGGTACCACAGGTTGCATTGACAGGATGGTTGGTACCAGTGTTGCCCTTTCTAGGTATGCCTGGATGAGGTCCACCAAATTCTTTGGTGATGGACAGGCTTCACTAATGTACATGCCGTTTAATGAGACTCTCCTCTTTGGAGCAAAGGCTGACTCAGCTTTGGAACACATTAAAAATGGCAGGATTACAGTGTAATCGTTAGAAAGAAAGAGTATGCAGTTCCTCAGAATAGAGGGAGAGTGAGAGTGTAGGGAAGAGACCGTGTAAAAGAGGAAAGGGAGTTCCTCTAGTCGGAACTAGGGTCCTCACACACCAAGCAAGCTAGGTGTGATGCTTCATCATATGGACCTGCTACTCGTCGGGTCGGTGCTGCAATACCCGACGGGCACCCTTAAAGGGGCTCTTTAGCGGAGATCATCTGTTCCTGGCCGTATGGTGTAGTGCGTGTGAGGGGTCTAGTGGTGTAGATGTGAATGCGTGTAGGTGATTAAAACAAGTTGGATAATCCAAAAATAGGACTTTATTAGGAGTGGCTATCCACTTGATTAAAAAGAAAAAACAGAGTGGCAGCTAGCTGACGTGAGGGTTCAGCTTAGCTATGCTCTTCTGTGATGGTCAACATGTTTCATGCCTAGTGGTCCTAATGATCCATGGCAATTCTTCAGGACCTAATGAACTGTCAACTATCTACACACTGTGGAAAGTATAATAGTTACCTGCCACATGTATTATGGAGAACGATCTCGCCATATGTCAGAGGGGACCTAGGAGGAAAAAATTATAAGGTAACCCAGACATAGGTCAGTGTGGAGTATTAAGTACTATTCGGACAATTATCACACACAAGGACTCTCTCCCTTTACAATGTGGCACCAGGCTATGCCAATTGTAACCAAGTGTAGGTAAACAAACTATAGAGTGCAAAAATCCTCTACGTAAATGTGAGATTAAAAACAAGCACCATAATAAAAATCAGAAGACTGGATGTGTGGTATTCACTGCGGTGAAGTCTAGAGAACTAGTAATCACATTATGGAGTTACAGGGCACTCACCTAATAGGGTGTATTTCCCTGCTTCTGTCCGTATTCGTTGCCCCACCGGGACACCAAGATTCTGGTGTCCGAATGGAAGACAAAATGTGAAATGGAAAACAAAACAACACAAAGGGCAACTAACCCAACATGAGGTGTCAGTACAAGTAAAACAATATCGCCCGTAGTGCGGTCCAGTCATGCGAGCAGAAGTAATGCGAGCCAAGACACAGAAAGGTGGTTGAGCATCAAGGAGACCCCCAAAGGAAACTTTATGAGAGTCAAAATGAGGCGCAAAAATGGTGATATTCAACAGCCAGCCGGGATAACGTGTGAACCAGCTAGTGCTGTACAGCCATAGATCAATGCCTAAGCACCGCCACGCAATAGCCAGAACTCCGAGTGAAGTCCGGGGTTACACCAGTCCACAACCAATGCATCTAGGAACCACGTGTGGGGAGAAATATTACAGCATAGATACAAAGATGCGAACCATGGGGAGCCCCGTGACCCCCCAAATGAAGTTAAGCATCGTGCGCTGCAGAAATGCCTGGCAGGCAGCTGGTACAGGGCACTGACACCGTCGAGTGTTGAGACCTTCATTAGAAGGCTGAAACCACTGCGTCTCAAATGTCACTCGCGAGTTCAGTGCGAGACTCAATCTACTAAAAACCGCCGAACCCGTAAGTCACGGGTGCACATTCATACCGCTCTCATAACCCATCGCAGGCAAACGGAAACACCGCAACATTGCAGTAACACTCACGTTTAGGATGCTGCCGGGATGGGCCGTTAACCTACCCAGGCGCCACTCGAACCGGGAAGAATAGTCCCGGTCTGGGTCCCATGTTGATATACACGCTGGTATCATGGGGGCGGGCCGGCTACCCGGAAGTGTGTTCTACGTCAGAGCGTGAGTGGTGAAGCTGGTTCTATGATGTGGGTATGTCAAAGGCGGCGGCCATCTTGGGATGTGGTTATTAAAATGTATAATAGGCGATTCCCAGTGATCAGTGGATGTATTAACCAGGATAGAGGGAAGGGGAGGGATCACAATATACTAAATGTGATCAATCTGAACTGCCAAAGTATGTAGTAAATAAATGATGAATGGCAATCTTTAAATGAGTGAACCTAAACAGTGTCCACTTAGTAGAGTAAGCGAGAAATGGACAAGGCTCAACTATAATTGGGGTAGAACCCAATTCTAGTCCCAGAACGGTGAGTGAGCAAGGCTGCAAGCTCCGTGTAAAGTGGTAAAACAGCTAACGGAGTGGCCATGCATGGAAATTTATTTATTGTCTATCCGTAAGTGCTGCCCATGGAATTTGATCATTGAGGCCTACAAGGTCTCCCCTCAGACGATGAACCCATGTAGGCCTCAATGATCAAATTCCATGGGCAGCACTTACGCATTTCTCGCTTACTCTACTAAGTGGACACTGTTTAGGTTCACTCATTTAAAGATTGCCATTCATCATTTATTTACTACATACTTTGGCAGTTCAGATTGATCACATTTAGTATGTTGTGATCCACTGATCACTGGGAATCGCCTATTATACATTTTAATAACCACATCCCAAGATGGCCGCCGCCTTCGACATTCCCACATCATAGAACCAGCTTCACCACTCACGCTCTGACGTAGAACACACTTCCGGGTAGCCGGCCCGCCCCCATGATACCGGCGTGTATATCAACATGGGACCCAGACCGGGGCTATTCTTCCCGGTTCGAGTGGCGCCTGGGTAGGTTAACGGCCCATCCCGGCAGCATCCTAAACGTGAGTGTTACTGCAATGTTGCGGTGTTTCCGTTTGCCTGCGATGGGTTATGAGAGCGGTATGAATGTGCACCCGTGACTTACGGGTTCGGCGGTTTTTAGTAGATTGAGTCTCGCACTGAACTCGCGAGTGACATTTGAGACGCAGTGGTTTCAGCCTTCTAATGAAGGTCTCAACACTCGACGGTGTCAGTGCCCTGTACCAGCTGCCTGCCAGGCATTTCTGCAGCGCACGATGCATAACTCTATTTGGGGGGTCACGGGGCTCCCCATGGTTCGCATCTTTGTATCTATGCCGTAATATTGCTCCCCACACGTGGGTTTCCTAGATGCATTGGTTGTGGACTGGTCTAACCCCGGACTTCACTTGGAGTTCTGGCTATTGCGTGGCGGTGCTTAGGCATTGATCTATGGCTGTACAGCACTAGTTGGTTCACACGTTATCCCGGCTGGCTGTTGAATATCACCATTTTTGCGCATCATTTTGACTCTCATAAAGTTTCCTTTGGGGGTCTCCTTGATGCTCAACCACCTTTCTGTGTCATGGCTCGCATTACTTCTGCTCGCATGACTAGACCGCACTACGGGCGATATTGTTTTACTTGTACTGACACCTCATGTTGGGTTAGTTGCCCTTTGTGTTGTTTTGTTTTCCATTTCACATTTTGTCTTCCATTAGGACACCAGAATCTTGGTGTCCCGGTGGCGCAACGAATACGGACAGAAGCAGGGAAATACACCCTATTAGGTGAGTGCCCTGTAACTCCATAATGTGATTACTAGTTCTCTAGACTTCACCGCAGTGAATACCGCACATCCAGTCTTCTGATTTTTATTATGGTGCTTGTTTTTAATCTCACATTTACGTAGAGGATTTTTGCACTCTATAGTTTGTTTACCTACACTTGGTTACAATTGGCATAGCCTGGTGCCACATTGTAAAGGGAGAGAGTCCTTGTGTGTGATAATTGTCCGAATAGTACTTAATACTCCACACTGACCTATGTCTGGGTTACCTTATAATATTTTCCTCCTAGGTCCCGTCTGACATATGGCGAGATCGTTCTCCATAATACATGTGGCAGGTAACTATTATACTTTCCACAGTGTGTAGATAGTTGACAGTTCATTAGGTCCTGAAGAATTGCCATGGATCATTAGGACCACTAGGCATGAAACATGTTGACCATCACAGAAGAGCATAGCTAAGCTGAACCCTCACGTCAGCTAGCTGCCACTCTGTTTTTGCTTTTTAATCAAGTGGATAGCCACTCCTAATAAAGTCCTATTTTTGGATTATCCAACTTGTTTTAATCACCTACACGCATTCACATCTACACCACTAGACCCCTCACACGCACTACACCATACGGCCAGGAACAGAAGATCACCGCTAAAGAGCCCCTTTAAGGGTGCCCGCCGGGTATTGCAGCACCGACCCGACGAGGAGCAGGTCCATATGATGAAGCATGACACCTAGCTTGCTTGGTGTGTGAGGACCCTAGTTCCGACTAGAGGAACTCCCTTTCCTCTTTTACACGGTCTCTTCCCTACACTCTCACTCTCTCTCTATTCTGAGGAACTGCATACTCTTTCTTTCTAACGATTAACCGGGCCCGTATGCTGGATCTCCTCTTAAAAGCCCACTAGTCCCTCCTTTTGATAACAAGGATTACAGTGTATTCTTTGTGACTGTTGAACCCTGCTAAATAATTTTCGCACCAGTTCTAGAAATTAAGTTCTAGAAATTAAGGGGCTATTCTAGAGGGCTAGCTTGTATGTAGCGACAGCCTTCCCAGCCAACGATTCAGCATACAGCCCAGTCCTTTCAGGGCTGTGGATGTGTATCTGACAGGCAACACACAGGCCAGCATGGACACCAGTCTTCCAACCTCTATTCACCTGCGAAAATGTCAAACAAACTTCTTTAATGTCTTGAACGGCTCAAGCCCACCAAGTTAGGTACAGGATTCAGCACTTCTCACGTCCAACAAATGGGTCTTGTGGAAAGTTCAAACAGGCTACACCCTGCCATTTTTCTCCTGCACACCTAGCATCCTTCCCATTCCATAACAAATTTCACCAGAACATCTTTCCATCCTCTTACAGGACAAGACAAACGGAACTGGAGGAGGACTTGCCATCATCTTCAAAGATTAGATCCAATGCTCCAGCACATCGGCAAGCACCAACAGCAATATGAAACACTTGATCGTTGAACTCCACAATTCTGCCAACTACAGCCTGAGAGAGACACTCACCAACTGATCTCAGAAGAACCTTGCTCCTCGGAGCTCCTACACCACTGACCTCAATAACCTCCCCAGATCCAACTCCAACCTCAACGCTTTGATCACCTCCTCCATAGAAACCCTGGCAATACTCAAAACTACCAAGGCTACCAAAACCAGACCACAGACAGGCTTATATACAGAAGAGCTCCAACTCACCAAACGCCACTGCAAGCAACTAGAATGGCTATGGAGATAAAAACCAGGATGACCCTGACAAGATTATCTACAGAGGAGCCCTCAGACGCTACCACCAACACATCAAAGCAACCAAATGTTCCGCCGTCACAGAAGAAATCGAAAGCAGTAAAACAGTGCCAAGAAAAGCATCACCATTGTGAAAGAGTGAACCTCTCCAGCAGCAGGCTCCACCAGCATCACACCCTCACAGGACCTCTGCACTCTGCTCTACCTCTTCTTCAGTAGCAAGATCAGATCACCAGCATCTGGGACACCTTCGAGCCTCAACTGTACAAATCCACCCTTGCAGCCCTCCTACCCATTACAGCCAACGCCCAGAGCACAGCCCTGCCACCAGGCCCACCATCACCACGAAAGAAACTGCAGCGACCATGTGGTCCACATACTCGGTGACCCTTGGGCTCCTCCTCTCACCACAGCTTTACCAAGACACTGGACCCCATCAGTGTAGCCGTCACCCCTATCCTGAAAGATTTGATCAACACACCCACCTTCCCAGACTCCTGGAACCCTGCCACAGTACCTGAACACACTATCCAACTACCGGTTCTGCTCCCTGCTACCCTACTCGAAAAAGTCATGGGGAAGATCACGAACAAACGACTAGACATCCACCCCAACAACAACCTATTCCTTACCTCAATCCAGATTCACGACCAACTGAATGAACGGATTAACTGAGACCACCCTCACCACCGCCATGGTATGTATTCTAAGGCGAGGAATCTGCAGTTAGAAGTATAAAACAGCAGAACAAGTTACTTGCCTTTGGTAATGTTCTTTCTTGTGGATACTCTATTTAACCTCCAATTCCTCACTGGCTTCCCTGTTCCATGCAGTGGCCTCTTTTAACATCTATTTAGCTTGGAATGATTAGTTCCCTTATTTGCATCTGCCAGTAGCGCCGGGACACACTTTTTGAGTAGCTGTGAGCTCTATAAGTCTGGATACTCATTCAAAAGGTCCCAAGTTAGTATTTCGCACACGTTTACCAATAATTGTTCATGCCTGCATCTCAGGGACTGGAAACTGAAAAGCCAAGAAACTGATGTTAGTGCGCAGAAGATGTGCTAATATGTAGCTTTGCGCTGTCACTTCTAGGAAAGTATGGAGTCTGCACAGCGCTGCAAGCACCACAAAATTCTCCAGACACAGTCTGACACCTGGAGTATATTCTAAAGTGAAGAATCTATAGTTAGAGTATCCACCAGAAAAAAACTTGCTTCTTTATTGTCTCAAATGCAAGACTGCATATGAGACCACATCAGCAATGTGTGGAAGATCAGTGGTCTTAATAGAAGGACAACTCTGATGACAAAATCCAACTTTTGAAAGCAGCAACAAAGTTTCTTTCATGATGGCCCAGGACGACCCATCTCCTGTAAGGCATGCCTTTTCAACAGGATCATTCTGTAGTCACAGATGCTTCCCTGTCTGATATGGGCACCCATCCAGGTCATCTTTAAGTGTGCGGCCTATACGAAAAAATACTGCGTCTATACCATATCAGCTAATTAGAGTTAAGAGGAACAGTCCAAATAGGATGAGACCCTTGTCTCTGCCGCCTCATTAAATATGGTAATATGCCAGAGCCAGAGCCAGAGCCAGAAATGTTAAGGCAATCCATCTACCAGGAGCAACAAAAAAATGTAAGCAGACTTCTCACAAGGTTTTGCGAAGAAAAACACAATTAGGTTTTAAATGATAAAATCCTTCAGATAATCTTTGCAGAATGGGGTCAGCTAACTGTAGATCTTTCTGCTTCTTCTCTAAGCAAGAAAATCTGGAGTGTTTGCGTCCAGGAGGTTGAAACTCTTCGCGCTGGGCAATGCCCTTTTGCTAAACTGATTTGTCTCCCCACATAAGTTTTGGAACTCCCAAGCAACAATGACTCTGCTTACTTCTGAATGGAACAGGCATTAGTGGTGCCCGGATTTTCTACAGATGTCAGTAAAGCCAAACAAGCGGTGCCTTGAAACTGGACCTACTAACCAGATCAATGGATCAGTTGCTACAGCCAAACCTAACATCCTTGAATTTGCCAGCATTTATTCTTCGATTAGACCATATGTTCACCTCAATTTGCCTCAGTAGTGTAAAGTCGAGTTAAAAAGGTTAAATACAATCCACAACCTCCTATTCCTTCTAAAGGAAAAGATTTGGTTTGTGTGTCAGCCAAAAAGTCATAATTCAATTACTTGCCAAGAAATTTTTTTACCCTGTGTGTTACATTTGGCTCAAGTTAATTAACAATTCTCTTCAATCAAAGACCATTTTGCAGTTATTATGGCCTGCAGAAAATGTCCTAGTCACACATATTTTTTGTCCAGATTCCCACGAGTAAAGACTTTCTGAGAGGTCTAAAGACGATCTTTCCTCTTGTAAAACTCCTTCCACATCTTTGAGAATTTATTTTGGCCCACTTTTTAAGGCTTCATTGCAGCATTTGTCTTGGAAGGCAGCTTTTTCCCCCTCTTTTTAGTGACTCACTCCAGCTTTTGGTTTAGTGAGATACAAGCTAATTTAACAGTGGAAACCTATACCATGTTCTTCTCTAAAAGTGTTGTTATAAGGATACATTCATCATTCCTTCCTGAAGTAATTTTGGATTTTCGTATCAACCAGACCATAACTCTACCAGTTAACTTTAACAATCCAACTAACCCATTTGAACTTTCCTTACATTCATATAACGTTGAGAAAGTGTTATGCTTCTCGTATAACGTTAGGAAAGTGTTATGCTTTTGATTGGACAATACCAAAGATTTACGCATATCTAACCAGTGATCTGTCAACTATAGTCCCTCACACACAGGACTTGTCTCCACTAAACAATCTGTCTCTGGATGGATATTCACTTGTATCTCTGTTTGTCATTAGTTAGCTAATTAACCCAGAGGTCATTCCACTAGAGGTAAAGAATTTATGATGGTGTGTGTTAGACCTGTCAGCCCTTTGGGTGGTCCCTCCTCATCATTATTTATTTTGTCCCACTTTTGCCTCAAACCCTGTTTGAATTTTTCCTTTTTGGGAACCACCAGACTTTTTCGTGTTGCTGCAGATTCAGGGAGCCATTTTAGCTACCCCTGAAACTTCTGTCTGAGGGCCTGAAGCACAAAATGGTGGCCACCTGTGACATCACCAGCATCCACTGGAACCTACCAGCACCTTCCAGAACATTCCAGAACTCTGTGACAGTTGGAGGCGGTTTAGAATGTTGGGGAGTTAAGACAGTGTGTTGGCAGTTGGAGCTGGCAGTTGGCACCTGACTGGTGAAGGGAGAGCAGCACAACAGTGAAGGAGGAAGGAGTGAAGCAGCAGGGGTGGAAACTTGTGCCTGGAGTGGGGTCCATAAACCCACCCTTGATACTAGTCCCTACTGATGGATCCCAGCCTGTAGCCCTGTGTGGGAAGAAGCCAGAAAAACTCATCCTAAGGACCTGGACAGCAGGAACAGGCCTTAGAAGCAGAAAGCAGCAAGATCCTGACCTGGAAACTGGTTTCCCTGGAGTCCGGCGTCGAGTAGCCTAAGACCTGGAGCCCGAGGTGGAGAAGCGGCGCTGACTGAAGAAGCAGACGTCGTACCCGGAGCCGCCTGAGGTCGTGAGAGGGCGCCGACGGAGGTCGTGAGGAATACCAAAGGTCGAGGAGGAAGTTAACCGAGGTCGAGTGAGCGGCGTCATCGGAGGAGTGAAGTCCGCCCTCCGGAGTCGTCGGAGACCGAGGTGAGGTGTACCGGAGGTCGGGAGTGAGGATCGCACTCCGGAGTCGCCCGGAACCTGAGAGGAGGAGCACCGGAGGTCGGGGGTGAGGAACGCACCCCGGAGTCGCCGGAAGTCGACATCGAGGCCAGGCCGGCCGACGTCATCGAAGCCGAGAGCGCCATCGGACCGGAGCCGCCCGAGGTCGACATCGAGTAGAGACTGCCCGACGCCGTCGAATCGGAGGTCGAGATCGAACCGAGGCCGCCGACATCGGACCGGAACCGCCTACCGGCGTCGTCTAGAACTGACATTGTGCCGAGGCCGCCGAGACCGAACCGGAACCGCCTCACGGCATCGACACGACTCCAGCGGCGTCGGAACATCAGAAAAAGGGCAGTAAGTGGAGTAGAGGGCGCCTAAGGCCCTGTGGAGACCTGAGAGACTGCTCTAAGGGGCTAGGGAGGTGCTGGAACCAACCTGACTGTGCCAGGGGTGAATAGGGACTAACCTAGAGAGGTTGTGTGGAGAGAGAAAGCCAGGGCACTGGAATTCCCCCCTTGATCTACCTCAGTTTAGGCCTCAGCCTTGTCCCAGCCAGGGAGTAGAACCCCTCAAGCCTTCCACAACCCTACAAGCTGTGCCTGGGCAAAATCAGCCCTTAGGAATTGAAAAGTGATCTGATTACATGAGTGCTGCTGTATACTTTTAATTATTTATTGGGGGCACTGTATTTATTGTGTTAACCTATTTATTGCTTCACTATATTTATTGGTCTACAGGACTTGTTGGTGTACAATATTTATTGGTTCAGTATTTATTGCCTCAGAATATTTAATTGCCTGTATTACCTGCACTTATATTTATGTCCCTTGTATTTATGATCATCCCTATTTATTGAATCTCCAGACAGTATTTCTTTGACCTGCGCTATTTAAAATTTGTATATTGTGATTGAATAATTTATTTTCCCAATCAGCAACTAAGAGAAAAAGATAAAGAAAGATATTTTCATAATTTTTACGGTGTAGAGTCGTTTTTGGAACGGATGCACGCATGGTTATTGTATGGGTATATTGTATGCTTAGCACGGTGCCTGTTTCCTGACCACTCGAGCCAAGCTACCACAGTGTGTTCGGGGAGTCCACCACCACCCTGCGGAGTGGGAGTGGGCTGTTTCCAACAGTGTGGCTGAAAAATATTGCTTCATTAGATACCCGAAAAGCAGCCATTTTGGAAATTTTATACGTTCACAAGACACTGTTCTCTTGATTCTGGTACTAAAGAGGACTCTAGGTCAAGATGTTCTGAAAAATCATTTTAGGTAATGATTCATGTAGATTACACTCTATTCATGACCGCGTCTGGAAATTATTTATTGTGCTGTATGGCCAAGAGCCACCAAGGAGAAGATTTGGAAGATCCTGTGTTTTAGAAGCAATAGTTACTTATGTTCAGTTCTGGTTCTGCAATATAGGTGTATCTTCTTTGAAGAGCACACAGAGCTGGTGCAAATCTGTGGCAGCTCTTTTCCTTCCACAAGCAGTGCACTTATTAAATATTATGGCATAGTGCGGGAAAATAATGGAAATAAAAGGTAATGTATCTTTAAATGCTTTCTAGTATAAGACATCAAGTGAATTAAAACAATTACAAGTTCTGAGAGGATTTTCTTAAAGCAAAACCAGGAAAACCACCCCAAGTGTTCCAGGATCCTACTCATGCGTGCTGGAAAAAAGAACTGCCTCTACGAGGCAACTCATAGGATATGGAAATCCCAGGAATCTTAATGAAGCAGCAATTTATTTTAAATGTTTAAACATTTTAACACCCATCTTTCAGGTACTCATTTCCTCTCTATTTTGATCTGTTAGGCAACAGGCTCCTTTCTTTGGTTCTGCAATGTAGTGCTGGGAAGGACATTCCTAACTTATTTATATATAATGTTCTAATTATTCAGAAAATTGCACTTGAATAGGCTTTTAGGAATGATTTGTTGTACTTCAACATGCTGAACTCGTCACCCTCTCAAACTTTAGTAAAATTGGATATCTGTGTTCCAAGGTACCTGTAGGCAGCATGGAGTTATGCTTACATTTATGACTTGAAGCAGATGCTTTTGATGCAGAACCAGGACTACAAGTATGCAATCATTTCTTATATATGGAGCAGTGTCACAGTTCAATTTAGAGATTCTAATCCCTTGGGTAGGGAGCCACCTGGAATTTAACTAAATATGGGATGAATATGCTAATGCTCTAAATATGTATGCATTTTAAATGTGTGTCTATTGTTTATATTACAGGTACTTAGACAAGTGGATAATAAGTTCATTGCCTGTTTAATCAACACCAAGAGTGAGGAGAATGCAAATCCAGGTGAAATGGGGTTCCGTGTAAATGTTTGTACTGTGCCTCGGTAGACAAGATCTTCTTTATCTTAGTTACAGAGACAGGTGAAGCAGGGTGTTGTAAATTTTGGCTAGACTCCCAAGGCAGGGTCATATTGTGGTAGGAATCCACTCTACTGCACTTTTGAAGAAAAGCGGACCTTGCATTTTAACATTTAGCTGAATTTGTGCCCCAGTCACAAGTATGGCTAGTGTTTTGATACTTCTTTTAACCCAGATTTATTTAGCATAACTTGACACTTTAGGTGCTGTAAACCTTTTGACGCCTGCATATGAAGTAGGAATCTTTTTTCCCATACATTTTTCCATAGCTGTTTCTCTGTCAATAGCCTTCTCAGTCCCTATGTCTCCTTTCTTTGAATGCAATATTATTATTTCCCTTCAACTTGTCCCAGTGGACTGATCCATCTATTACAGGGATCTGTGAATATCCCACTGCTCACACGTTTGAATCCTGAGGTGCCTACTCAGTCTACTAAATGTGTACCATAGATTTGGGTAATAATAAATATTCATATAGCACCAAGAAATGCCTTGTGAGTGTGCACGTTTCAAGTACGTCAGGTTAAAGTTAAAGAAATATTAAGAAACCACCATTGGTGTTAACATGATAGAATCAAATTTTCCAATATTGGATCTTTCATAAATTCACATCTTTGAATCACCGTTGTCGTTGAGCTGAGAGTTCCATGGCACACAATGCTAAACATGCACAGAAAGCGTTCATATAGTCGTAGAAGTAGCCTATTCACATCATTTACCCAGGTAACCATGCTCCGCTTTCTACCGCACGTCATGTGCGAAGGGAGTCCCTAGAGCTCTGCTCAAGTCACCTATATAAATTGAATATTTTTTGCTTTTTTCTGTATTTCTGAGAAGAAATCCATCTTGCTTAACCTCTAAATGGCTGAATCTCTAAAAAGGTATTTTCAGACAATGTGGAAGGGAAATGCATCATCCTGAAGATCCCCACGTAAAGACTGCATATTGCTTATATCCTGACCACAGGGCTAAGGAATGCTAGCTATTTCACACTTTTTCCAGAAACAAAACCTTACAGATTGTGAGGGTAGACTAATATTATGACTCCAGAAGTTCAAATCAGAATAAACCCTTACCTCAAAGGAAGAATATGACCTTTATCTGAGCAAAATTCCTCAATCTCTGAGGAACCGCCAAGAAAATCTCACATAAATCTTAGAGGCACACTGAGGTGACTTGTGATGTAGTGGTGCTGACTGAAAATAATAATTCAAAGTCAGCCCATAATCTTTAGGGTCATCATCTCTAAAGAAAATCTCTGTGGGGTTGGCGTCAAAATCTAAGTCAACAACTTCTTCATTGTCAACGAGACCATCGTTAATAACTACATCACCACCAATGAAGAAGCCATCGACGTCAATGACACCTTCGACTAAGCTACCGTAGACAACAACACCACTTAACTTCAAGATGCCAACAACAAAGTCAACCATAACATCATCAGTGACAACACCAATGGCTGCTGTTTTGAATACAGACTACAGCTTATTCAGGACAACTACAACGCTGCTGATGATTTAGTCGACAACAGTCCAATCTTCAACAGAACACTTCAGGATCACTCTCCCCACAGAGAAAGGCATTGCAATGCCACTAACACTGGAATACACATCACCTAGCAAGTTATCTCCATACTTACTGCACAGACTATTGGATACGGAATGCTCTGATGATGATGACAAACTATTTGGTTCTGCATATACTCCGACGCAGTTAAGAGTTAAGTATCGAAACCATGACAATGAGGATTATCGAACAGCAGAACATCTCTCCTAGGCTGACCATAGTCATTCACAAGACCTAGATTACAGAAAATGTTACCAGTCCTTTCAAGATGATGAGGACACCTGGCAATACAGATATGACCATTATAAGCAAAATACACAGACTTCGCAGGAAGAGATGGTACAAGCTTCTGTAGCATTGGTTAGAGATCTACATCTTATCCCCACAGACTACTAAAAATGACTTCCAGAGTCTACATCTCACCGTGCAAACCAGCCTCCAAGGTTGCAGTTTTCACCTCGATCAAGGCCTCACTCAAGACCATCCACTCCACTAACCCATATGCAGTCACCATCCAAACCTTTGGTACCACACTCCCCCTTGACAACGCAATCTAATCCTCCAGCTACAATTGACCCATATTCTGATGATCACCAATCAAATGCATCCAGTTACTCCTCAGTCCATGGGCCCTGAGTGCGATGTTTATATAGCACCCCTTGCAAGCGATATCACTCCACCAGCAACAAATTCACCTCCATGTGACATCTGGGGTTTTCACAGTCTCATTGAGGAAGCTAAAGAGATCGTCTGCTTTCTATATGATTTTAAAAACCAATTAAGAGAGACAAAAAATACATTCCAATTATTGATCAGATTTAGTCAGAAAGTCTTGAAGTAATGATGAACTCGGCCATGGTGGTTCTGGTAGTTCCTAGATCATACAAAAAATATAAAGCCCTGACAACACACCAGCTTGTGTCATTGGTCACCCCTGTGCAGATTCAGTAGTGATGCATGCAACCCAGTGATGATCGAGGAAACCAACATTTCCATGCTCAGCTCCACCTGACATAGATGGAAGATGGCGCGACAACATCGGCAAATGTTTTTCAGCTACTAAAACAACATCAATCAGAGCAACTAATGTATTGACATTTTTTGTGAGATATGACTGCCAGAAGTGGTCAAACATTCAACTTTTTTCTGAATACCTACTTTATGATAAGAAGCATGGGCAATTCTGGTCGAAGGAGAGAAAACCTCCTTGATAACCATAGATAGTGCAAAGGACATTGCTTTAAAAGGATTCCGTCATTAGCTGGCTCGAAGTACTGCGCATTCAAGGTTGGCCTTGCCCTACCTTATTCAGAACTGTGGTACACCATAGAATAATAAACATGCAATACAATGGAGAATCACAGAATCACTTTTTTAGACGGCATGTGGATGAAGCATTCTAGTCAATTGAAACAGTTACAGGCACAGCACTGTCCTTAGGGATCCTACAACACAAGTGTCCACAGACATTTCAAAGGGTGTGAGGAAGAGGTTAATTTTCATTTAGAATACATTACCAACCTTATAAATACCAACCATACTAGCCAATTTAACAGACATAGTCAGAGTTATGTGTAGCGAAAAAAACATCCGCCTCCAGCAACCTACCATAAGCATGTGCCTCAAAGAAAATCCACAAATCAGTGAAGTGGCAACGAGCACTGAAGAAGACAGTACTACAAGACTGTCTGTCACAATGAATCAAGGAATATCTGTAGGTTGAAGAATTGCGTCTTTTTACAGACAATGGGCAGTTATGACATCCGACTGCTGGGTGCTCGATCTCATACGGTGTTACCATATCCTGGAATTCATTCACAAATCTCCACCTAACCACCACCTAGAGAGCCCCATTCACATATTCTTCTGTTAAAAGCAGAGGTTTGCATAATGTTGTAGAAACTGTACAATAGAACAAGTATCCAAATACCAGCAAAATGTGGGCTTCTATTCTTGCTTTTTCCTAATGAAAAAAGTCGGGAGAATGGAGACTGATTTAAGGATCTTTGAAGTTATGTTGTTTTATGTTATGCAGATTTGTAGAGCGCACTATCACCTGGGAAGGTTTCCTGGAACTGGACAGGTGCAAGTCAATCCACTCCTAGGTCCTAGTGGGACTACTCGAGAAGCAAGGCCTTCAGCTTCTTTCAGAATTCAAGGAGTGAGGAGGGGGTTCTTATGTGTAGCAGCAGGTTGTTGCATGCTTTAGGAGCAATGTAAGTGAGGGCTCGACCATCGGATCTGGTTTTCTATTTGCTTGGGATGTGTGTAGGAAGTAGAACTCCGAACAAGCGGAGGTGTCTGGAAAGTTTGTGAAAGCAGATACAATTGTTGAGGTATACTGGGACAGTGTTATTTAGTGCCTTGAAAGTGTGGGTGAGAAGTTTGAATTGTGCTTGATTGTGAATGAGGAGCCAGTGAAGCTCCTGCAGGTGCGGTGTGATGTGAGTGCTGCGTGGGAGGTTAAGAGTGATTCTGGTTGCCGAGTTCTGAATGGCCCACAGCCTTCTGGTGTTTTTTTTGCTAATCCCAGCATAGCTTCTCAAAAAACAATCATTTTGCATGGTCACTCTACAAGATGTTCTCAAACTACTTCAGTAAGGAGACTAGATGACATCTTTAACGTACAGGATGTGTATTTTCACATACCAATCCATCCAAATCAGCATAAATACCTGCGATTCGAAGAGGCTGGTTGCCACTTTCATTTCAAGGTTTTTACCTTGTGGACTCAAGTCAGCTCCGAGTATATTCACAAAGTGCATGGCTACAGTAGCAGCTCATCTCAGTAAATCAAATGTTCCCATGTCTAGACAAGTGGTTAGTCAAGAGAAATTCCTGCAAAGTTGCAAAGAAAAGAGACAGCTTGTGGCTCATCGAAGAATTAGGAGTTACCTTAAACAATAATAAATCATCATTAACCCTTCAAAAAAGATACAGTACCTAGGAGCAATACTACATATGGTGGTACACAAAGCCTTTTCATCCCAGGAGAGACTGGAAGGCTTAACAATAATGGCCAAGAAATTACAAAAAGAAAAACAAATCACAGTCCGAATTTTCAAGTAATTTTTTGAGATTTCATCCTTCATTGCCGTCTTCATATGAGACCCTTTCAGGGCAATCGCTACAAACAGTGGTTTCAAGTGCACGGATCATTTGACGACCTCATACAATAGACAAATTTAATTAAAGAAGCTTTACCACAATGGGCACAACACAAAAATACCAATGTGGAATCTATTGTCTTTTCTCCAAGACCACAGTCAATTTGTCATGAATATGGATGCCTCTTTAAGAGTGCTGGGGAGCTCACTTGCAGGAACTAGCAGTCAGTGGCAAGTGGTCGCCCAAAAGAAGCACAACCGCGTATCAACATACCAGATTTGAAAGCCATAGCACTGGGCCTGCATTTCTTTCTTCCAAGGATAAAGAACTTCTTAGTGTTGATACCAATTGAGGAAACTGGCTCTGTATATACTATACCAAAAAAAGGTATAGTGTGCAGAGAGTTTAATGGATCCCCAGAGGCTTTACAGAGGCTAAAGTAGATAATACTAATGCTCTCTTTTGTGGTAGTGTGGGCGAGCAGTTAGGCTTCTCAAAGGGCAGTGTTAAGCATTTTGTTGTATACACAGTGGGCCCGATTCACAGAACTAACTTGAGACAAAATCCTAAACTTACTACTTTTGGTATTCACAGAAGTTAGGATTTTGTCTTAAGACAGACTTAAGACAGACTTAAGTTAGGAGTCTGTCTTAAGTCTGTCTTAAGTGTGTCTTAAGACAAATTTAAGACAACATCCTAACTTCTGTGAATACCAAAAGTAGTAAGTTTAGGATTTTGTCTGAAGTTAGTTCTGTTAATTGACCCCACAGGCAATAAATGAGACACACACACAATGAATAAATCCGAGAAAGATTTATCAAAATTATACTTGGTTATATTTAATTAGTAGAACCACAGTACTTCGTCTCAGGTAAGTGCATTTTGAAGTAGAAATACTTCAGTAGAAAAAGTGGACACTTAGTGCAATTTTCAGACTTTGCAATGTTAACCTATCGGAGGAAGAAAACATTCACCATACATATAGGTAACATCGACTTACAAGACCAGTCTTCAGAAGTTAAGATCAGTATTGGGCAAGATTCAGTTCAGCACCAACAGTACACCACCAGCAACACAGGAGCGACCGGGTGTAAGTTTGAGGTAGGGCACCCGATCTAACTCAATGGGGATTTGGGCAATCGGACAGGGGGTGCTTACAGCTAAGTAGCAGCAGCTTGGGGGACCAGTCTCCATGGATTGAGTTCAAGCACTAGACAGCGGCTAAAGCAGCACCAACACTACACCACCAGCAGCACAGCGGCGGCCGGGTGCAGAGTGCCAACACAGCGCGAGTGCCAAATGCAAAGCAATGGACAAAGGCCCAATCGGACAAGGGCTGCAGGCTCAGGCCAGGAGGCCGGTCGAAGGAAACCAACAGCTGGGCAGGTAAGTTGCGATGCTCGGGAACATAGGTAAACCTTTGGTCGTCTTCACCAAGGCCCAGGGCGAACTGGTACAGGGGTGTCTTTTGGTGTCGGAAACAGCTTATCGGAGCAGGTCGCGGTTGGGGGAGGTGAGGTCTCCGCGCAGAGACTGCAGGTGATGTCGAGGAGTCCAGGAGAGGTCAGGTCACGGTGGACTCGGGCTCTGGAGCGCTGAGGAACCTTGCTGGAACTGGTGGGCCACTTGGACTCGGGCCAGAGTCATAGGGCGCAGAGGTGGAACTGGGGCAGGATTCGACGTTCTTCAGGTCGCAGAGTTTTTACTTTGAAGATGGCTGCTTTGTGAACAAGTCCGCTGTTCTCGGGAGATCTTGGTCTTTATCTAAGGCAGGCAGTCCTCCCTGAAGGTCGATGGACTGCAGAACCAGTCGTCTTTTGGCGCAAGATCATCCAAGGCTGCAGACAGGCCTGTAGGGCTGGGGCCACGTCAGTAGTTCTCTACAGCCTTTTCTGCAGGTGCAACTCTGTGGTGTCTGGCTCTTCTCAGGTTGTCAGGAACTGAGGCTCAGGGAAACCACCTAAATACTATATTTAGGGGTGTTTAAAGGGAGTGCCAGATAGTAACCAATGGGCTACTTGCCGTAAGGTTGACTACACCCTCTAAATGTTCACCCCAAGTGGGGGGTGGTCATATCCCTGATTGGAGGAGCTGTGCCATCTTTAAGATGGTGGCCACTGAAAAGTGTACTTCACCTCTCCTCCAGCACCTGAGGGGTGGAGTTGGCCGAGGGGGGCACACCTCCTATTCTTTCTACGTGTTCCCGCCTGTCCTTCTGCCAAAAACGGGATGAGAACAGAAAGTGGGCCTGCTCCCTCTAACAGGAGAGGCTGGAGTCACATTACAAAGGCGGCAAGGCCTTTGGAGGTCCCTGCCACAGATGGCTTTTCCTGACCAGGGAAAGTGTGAACACCTCCACCCAGGAAAGGCATTATTCTTAGCCTCAGAGTGCTTAGGCATTCTCCCCATGTGGTCAGACCTCTGTCTGGTGGTAGCAGGCTTGCTCAGGCCAGTCGATGATCACACTAAGGATTGGTAGGTTTCAGGGGACCCTTCTAAAGGGTCCCCAGTGTGCACGTTTTGATAAATCTGATGCTGGAATCAGTGCAGGTTTATTATGCTGAGATGTTTGGTACCAAACATCCCATATTTCAGTGAATCTATCATGGAGCTGGGGAATTCGTAATTACAAGTGTCCAGCCCATGTACTTACTATCGCTTCCCTGGTCACTTACAATTTCCAGGATTCGACAAGGATATTGTAGGGGCATATCTGCTCAGGCAGGTATGCCCTCACATGAGTGATAGTGCACCCTGCCTTAGGGCTAAGGCCTGCTAGAGGGGTGTCTTACCTATATCTCATGCAGTGTCTGTGGGCGTGGCACACAGGGATGTGTGCCATGTCGACTCTTCAGTTTTCTCACACACCAAGACTTGCAGTTTGCAATGGCAGAGAGCATACCCTTGGCGTGGGGTCACTGGGCTGGCACAACCAGTGCAGCAGCCTGACCGCTTAGATCCTGAATTCATTAACTTCCACCTTCTAGATATTCCGGAGGGCTGCATAGAGGTATTTTTAAATGCCAGAGGAGCTTCAAAAAACAAAGGTTATAGAGCTAGATAGAAAAAAATCTGTTCTATTTGTTCTAATGATAATAAACACTCAATATTATCTCTGCCACAACATATATTGTTGTACCTTTTACAACAACATAAAATCTGGATTAAGCCATGCATCAGTCGGAGTCCATCTAGCGCCCATGTCACGCTAAAGAAGAACACTCAATCAACTATAACTCTAGTCTAAAAGAACCATTAAGGAATTTCTTAAAGGCCTATTTGGGCTTTTTCCACCAGTAAGAACCCCACCTAACCAATGGCATTTGAACATAGCCCAACTTGAACTAATCCACAAAGCGGATTTAAAATTCCTTTCTTGGAAAGTGTCACTTCTATTAGCACTAACTTTCACCAAGATGATGAGTGAGATTCAGGCCTAAAAAGGGGCCAAATCTCCAGTTCAGAGACGATAGTCATGCTGTGAATGAACCCTTGTTTCATACATAAAGTATATATGGACTTCCATTATACGAACCAGTAATGTTAAAAACATGCTTCTAGAATCCAAGCAGTGCTACAGAGAGAGCCCTTCATTCATTGGATGGCTAAAGTGCTTAAAATGTTATCCTGACAAAACAAAAACTTCCCAAAAATCTGATCAACCGTTAGTGTCCTTTGGTCACCCACAAAAAGTAAAATAATTATTAACACAAGGAATAGCTTGCTGGATGTTTGCTGCCATAGACTTTTGCCATAATGAAGCAGGTTATCCTCTAAAAGGAAGTGTCAAGGCACGTTGCACAAGAAGTGTGTGTCTACTTGTTGTAGCCTTATTTGCTTCAGTTCCTGTTGCAGACATTTGCAGAGCAGCCACATGAATAAATAGACACAACCTTTCTCAACATTACTGTCTTGACTCAACAGTTAACAGAGCTGCAGTGGTGGTACCAGCAGTATTGCGTTATCTCTATCATTAAGGAGAGCCTTTTCTTCCTTTCATCTTTTCCCACCATCTGCTATAATCCTTTGTTGTGTAAATTACTGAATGCTACTCTGATTCAAGCATGTGAATCTGTGAAAGATTCAAGATTGATAAAGAAAACGTTATTTGCCTATAACTGTAGTTCTGTGGTATTGGTATTTCTCATAGTTTAATATGTGACTAAACCTCCTCTCCATCTCAGGCTCACTCATGCTTTGTTAATTTTTTCAAACACCGGTGCTACAAAATATGAGCAGTATGGTGGCTTGGGCAGGGAAGGGTAAAGGGTGTGCTAATTGGCTGAGCTTCTGATCTTATTAAAATTATGTGAATAGGCTATTTTTGTGACCATGTCAAGGCTTTCTGCTCATGTTTAACACTGTACTGTTCTCTATGTGTATTGTGGGACTTCCAGCTCGACAACGGGAATGATTCAAGCATGTGAATCTATGAACTATACTATAGCCTTATAGCCCGCCGTAGCGGGCTATACCGGCTATTAAAGGCCCGCTGCAACGTTAAAGGCCCGAGCCGAAGGCGAGGGACTTTAACAAAGCAGCGGGACTTTAATGCCGCTATAGCCCTGCTACGAAGGGCTATAAGGCTATTAGAACATTCTGCCACTAGAGGGCAGAATGTTCTAACAAATAAAGCCTTCAGGGTGCGTGAGGGGATTGAAATCCCCTCGGCCTCCCTGAAGCCAAACAAAGAAACATTGGAATGTTGGAGCTCCGGGCTTATACCAGCCATTATAAGCCCGGAGCACTCCATTGTGTTCAATGGAGCTTCCAACATTCCAATGTTCTAATAATATTTAAGAACTATAGTAACAGGTACGTAACTTTTTTTTTTTTCCTCTTCAAGGAACGTGCTTACTATCATTTATGGTGCCCCGCCCCCCCTTCCAGTAGCCTCCTCTGCTATACCCATCACCATAGAGACTACAGCTTGACTGTAGGAAAGGTTGTTCCCTATTTTAACATCTTTAGTAATTATATTTTAGTTACCCTCCCTTACCACTGATCTTATTTTTCACATTTATTGTCTTCTAGATGGTAATCTACTTGTTCTAGTAGATCAGCATGCTGCCCACGAACGTGTCCGTCTAGAGCAACTCATCGCAGGTGAGAGCTACAGGATAGTGTCAAATAACCCTTTTAATCACCAGGCAGTCAATGGGCATATTCACTTGGCGGCTGCCCATTTCAAGCAGTGTGCTAGGGTTTGCTGTTGCTTGAGCACACTGCACATCAGAGCCTCCTCCAGCAGGAGTTCACTAGAGACATAGGGTGAAGGGTGTACTGGTTTTCTGTCAACCTAAAGAGTGCGGATAGGTATGTCCATCAGGCAATAGCCACTATTATTCGTAGCTACAAGGATTTTTCCTGCAGCTCTAGTGAGGTTACAGAGCGCTTATAAAAAAACACGAAGGATTGAAATATTTTAAACTAAAGACATATTCTACATCATGGTGTTAATTTTCATAAGCCATGAATATCCTTCTGTATATGTTGGATCCCAATCAATCAATCATAGCATTTGTAAAGCGCACTACTTACCCGTGAGGGTCTCAAGGCACTGGGGGGTGGGGAATGCTGCTACTGCTCGAAAACCCAGGTCTAGAGGAGTCTTCTGAATGTCAGCAGGTCTTGGGTCTGCCGTAGGTGGATGGGGTGGGTGTTCCAGGTCTTGGCGGCGAGGTGGGAGAACGATCTGCCACCGGCGGTCACTCTTCGGATGCGGGGGACTGTGGCGAGGGCGAGGTCGGCGGAGCGGAGCTGGCGGGTGGGGGTGTAGAGGCTGAGTCGTCTGTTGAGGTACGCTGGTCCGGTGTTGTGGAGTGCCTTGTGTGCGTGGGTGAGGAGCTTGAAGGTTATCCTCTTGCTGATGGGGAGCCAGTGCAGGTCTCTCAGGTGGGGTGTGATGTGGCTGCGGCGAGGGATGTCGAGGATCAGGCGTGCAGAGGTGTTCTGGATGCGTTGAAGCCGTTTCAGGAGTCTAAAATACCTTTTAGCACTACAAATACAATTCTCTAAATTTAAAAACTGCATTTGTTTGTTTTTGTTTTGTTTACCTTTTAATGATCTATATGCATATCAAAACGTAAAACTGTTAGAAAATGAAAATGGTTTTAAAAGCATATATAGCAAAGAATTGCTGGCCAAGCCTATTTTTTTTGCCCTCCCCTCCCCCCACATTAAATTAAAGGTAGTGGTTCCCATAGATATAAAGTCTATAAAGAGAAAAACTGCACCCTAACTTTAGGGGACATAAATGAATTATACAGCCTCATTATTAATCTTACTGGAAGATGGTGCCTCATTTCATTTTTCCACTCTGTGACAAAAACCTTGACTGTAGGGTTCCGTTCTCCATCTAATCTCCACGGAACCCATTGCTAGTGTGGGAATTTCATCTGCTTCCTCAACTGTTTTTCTCACACTGGTCATGTTTTTCCTTAAGAAAGAAAGAAAGGTGTTTTGCTGCCTAAATATGAAGAAGATGGAGAAATGTTAATAGCCAGTTCTACGATATGGGATTAAACCGCCCAGCCAGAGAGTCGCCCTTCTTATTTCAGGACTAGAACAGTAGAATGTCTATGCAGGAGCTATGAGCCAGATGTATCAAAAAAGCATTTTGGGATTCACAAATATCGATTTTTACTGAGTCACTATTTGGAAATCGCAAAATAAGATTTAACAAAACAGATTGGAAATAGCAATTTCCTAATTGCGATTTCTTAGAAATCGCAAACACAATTAGGGAATTGCTATTTGTAATTGCGACTCCATTAGTTCCTATAGGCCTCAAGGCCCATAGGTGAGAATGGTCTTGTATTACCAAATTGCGATTACCTAATTGGTAATCCCAAATTAGGTAATGCATAATCTAAGGCTTCCCTGAAGCGCCCCTAAAAAAAAAAAAAGGTGCACATGTAAGGCACACACATGCTTTAGGGGCATGTGTGCGCTGCATTGCACTTCGAAAAATGCAGTTTTGTGCATTTCTCAAAGTTTGCACATGCTTACCATCAACTTGAAGTTTGCAGTTAGGAAAGGCTTCTTACATGTGCATTAGGGATTCGCTAATTGTGATTCCCTATTTGCATCACAATCTAGGTATTTGCTAAAAATTGCGACTACCTAAATAGCGAATGCCAAGGCCTTTCATACATAAGGAAAAGATATTTGCTTTCCCAAACAACCGATTTTTGCGATTCACACCGTTTGCGACTGCCAAAAATTTTCATACATCTGGCCGTATGTTCCTACCAAAGTTCTTCTGATCTTAACTCTAATCACTTGAGAGTTTCTTCAGAGGCTTCCTTCCAATTTGAGTGATGCTTGATGTTGAGATGTGGCCTCGGCGACCAGAGAGGCCCTTGCCATTGATACTGGGCCTTTACGGATATCCATCATGATACGGGTATGCCATCAATTTAGAGGGCTTTTCCATAGAGGGATGGCTCAGTGGCAAGATCTTGAAGCACAACAATTGGACCTATAATCGATAGGACACCCGTATCTAATGACTCCAAATTGTGCCTCAAGCCTTTGTGAGGCAATAGTGCACACAACTCTAAAACAAGGCTGTGATTCAGAAACACAAACAGATCAAAGGGAGCTAGGACATCAGAGAGCTGGGATCGCACAGTACGGTTTTGCTAGAAGTGGAATTTGACATACATAAATGGGATTTGAAGCATTGCAATGAAAGAAGAAGCACGAGAGAGCTTGCTGTTGTAGTCAGTGGTCATGAACATTATTTACTATCCCATGATGGAGATGTCAATATAACTTATATGAATACTTGGCTACAGGATTATCTCCAATATTCATAAACTGGAGAGCGAGAACACACAAGATCTTAGAACACCACATTTCAAATCATTTTTCAAGTTTTCCAATTAAGCTAAAAAATCAAAAGCATCCCAAAGAAAGGAAACATTTATTTATTTCAAACCAATTAGCCAAACAAACTAATCAGAAATGGTTGAAAATGGTGCCCCATTGCAAACCATTTACACACAAGGAATTAAATACTGCTCCTTTAAGATCTTTGCGGCCTGCCTTATCCAATAGTGTCTGTCGGTAAGTCTGTTAGGCAGTTTGTTTTTTCTGCCATGTGTGGAATATTCTGAACACAGTCCTGCTTTTATTACCTTCACTTGACATCTTGGGAAATGTTCTTTCTTTCTACTTCTCTATCTGAGTAAAAAATGCATTTGCATTTCCTGACACTGGTGGTTTTTCATCTCTCACTGCTTTTGGCCACTCTGCCTGTGCTCTTTGAGAAATGCCCAGCTTGAGGAGGAAAGATGTTGAGGAATTGTGACCATGAAGTATGTGTGGAATGCCATCCTTACTCCCACTCCAAGAATTGCGGAATTTGCCAGAAAATGTTGTATAGAAAGCTAAAAGACAGGTAATTGATTTGCATCCAGGATAAGAAGAGAGAATTTTGAAACAGAAAGTCCCCACCTTCGGCTCCTGCTCGAGGGGGAGAGCAAACCATTCACAGTCTTTTTTTTCCCAAGAGGACGCTTCTGCCACTTCTGGGGGTTTGTGAGCAGAAACATGACATCACCAGCGCGCGCCATACCAGTTGAGGTTGAGGGGTTTCAGAAGTTTCAGAGTAGATGTCGAGACACTAGTCACCATTGACAGACTTTACGACATGTGGGCTTCCTGTCACCCAGAGTTTCTTTTTTTGCAGCATACACTGGGCCACCTTCTATATGCAAGAACTAGAAGAGCACCTTTGCTTCTTCTCCATCTCATCCACTAGACATAGGAGTGGCTGTCTGTGGTGATAGCTCATCCACCTGTGCCAAGATCTCTTCTGAGGATGCTTGCTCACCATTAACCACCCTCAGAAGTCACACCTACACCACAGCCTAAAGACTCTATCAGCTAGACATCTCTGGAGAGGTCTCAGATAATGGCATCTCTGGTACAGAGATGTTTCTCCATTTGGGTGTTTGAACAAGAGACTTAGAGAAGATAGAGATCCATGGAAGCACAGACACCATATGAATTCTTATCTGATTTTGGCCTCAATATTTTCCGTTGACTGGGTGGAAACAGACTCCAGTTTGTGAAGAATCTGATCCATCTAGAATCCATCATAATGAGTGAACTGTTAACTTTTCATGAGCTCTGGATCAGAGCTGAAAAAAAGTTTAATCTGCATACTAACTCACCTGAGGTCAGCACATCAATTATGTTTGAGATAATCCAGTTGAAATCTCAAGCTCATTCTATAGTTCTGCGTGTTCTTGGACTGCTGGATCCTCTTGTGGATACCTTTTAATATTGATACTCTGTCTGAACTGTTAGGCATCGTCTAGAAAGGAAGTTTAAACTAGTGACGCAGATCCCAGATTCTTGAAAGAGGTGGTTCCTCTCGATTCTTTCACTGAGGCCACCTCAAGAAAGAGGTGGAGTGCACCTGGCTTGATTTCCTCCAATCCTCTGGGAAAGGAGAGTAGAAAACTGTATTTGTAGGTTCAGAAAGTATTCCAGACTTCATCTAGTACAGCGAAAGCAGCTATTTCCTCCACCCATCTGAGTTGTGATCCCTCCATATGAGGCTCGATTAATCAATTCTTGAAGTTCCTGCAAAGAGATGAAAGTGAGGATTATATGGGAATAATGAAGGAAATAATGCTAAACATAGACAACCTGATGGGTATAGTAAGAGACACAGCTGATCTTTTCCCAGTGGATATTTGCATCGACCGAAGACCTGGATACCAATAATTTAAAACAGAGTAGAATGATTTATTTATACTTTCTAGTTCAGTTATTCCCTAAAAAAGGGCGTTGACCCTCACCCACAACTGTGGCATGCAGATTCATTGTATTCCTCTTTACCAAGCCTCTCTTTGCAGTCCACAGTGGGCTCCAACAAGAGCTATTGAACAGGATGAGGTGTTTTTTAAAAAATGTTGCCACTAGATTCAGATTGTCAGAAATGTACCTCAGATTGAGTTATTGTATACCTCCCAAATGGTAAGGTATCGTGTTTGGGACGCAAATGCTAAAAATGCATGATGGATGGTGTGTCATTAACCAGTTTATTCTCTGACCTCCCTACTGCATAGGTAAAACAAATGTGCTAAGGGCCTTGTGTTATGCTAACCCTAGTTTAGTTTAAAGCGGGCGCAAAGGTGAGAGTGCGCCCCCCCCCCAAGAAGCGGCGAGACGAATGCCGAGTGGCGGGCGCGGCGCCTACGTGAGGCCGTGGATGCGGTGAGGCCTAGTCCTGGAGGGAGCGTAGTGCGAGGGGTGTCGGGGGAGTCACTGCCCTCTGGGACGTATGCAGTTGGAGCACAGCGGGTCCGAAGACCGGTATATACTGAATGAGGCCTTAAGAGACACTGCATGACCAAGTGGCTACGCTGACGCACTGAAGCGCCGGCCGAGTGTTTGACGGAGGCCTGAGGTAGGACGACCTGTGCAAGACCGCAGAAGTACCCTGCTGAGCCGCCTCCTGCGACCGCAACCCTCGCGGAGGCGCTGTGGGATTGCCGTGGTGGACGGAGCGGCGATGCGGGGGTGAAGACCATCTACCGCCGGGCGTAGCTGAAGGCGGGAGGCAGAGTGCGCAGAAAAGTGAGAGGCATAGGCCGGTGAGTGAGATTACTGGAGCCTCAGTGGGCAGACCACCGGGTCAACGAGGAGGGGGATACATGGCGGAGGAGGCCTCAATCGGCACCCAGTGCCTGCCACGCTACTAGGGCTGATCCCGGGAGTGAAGGACAATATGGGACGGAAAGGAACGAAGCCCCAAGAACACGGTGCCCACAACACGGTCCAGGAGGCGCCTATGGAGGCATCACATCACAACCCTGGCAACGCCGCAACACTGGCAGCACCGTCCCACACGGACAAGCTGGACCTCATACTGCAGGAGGTGCGCGACTCCCGGAAAGCAATAGAGCTCCAAGTCGGTACCCTCACCACCGGCTTTAACCTGCTAAAAGCGGACCACGCCAAACTAGCGGACAAGGTGAAAGAAAATGCGGCAGCGTTAGTAGAAGTAATTCCCCGACAATCGCAGGCGGACTCTAAAATTGCAAAACTGCAGGAACAAGTGGCCATATTGATGGACAGGGTGGAGGACGCAGAAGGAAGGGCCAGACGGAACAACATCCGCGTCATCGGGCTACCGGAGAAAAGTGAAGGAAACGATCCGGCCGGTTACATGGAGCAGTGGTTCCGGGACTATGTCACAAAAGAAGGACTCTCCACACAATATTGTATTGAGAGAGCACACAGGATACCGACGGGCTGCCCGAAGCCGGGTTCCCCACCCAGACCCCTAATTGTGAAACTGCTGAACTTTCGCGACAGAGACATCCTCCTGCAGAAAGCTCGGGAGACACCACTTATAAACTTTGAGAACACAAAAATCTCCCTATATCCTGACTATACAATGATGGTCCAAAAACAACGGTCTTCCTTTCTAACGGTTAAGAAGAAACTCCGAGATTTAAATTTGAAATATGCACTACTCTTCCCTGCCCGTTTGAAAGTAATATATGACCAAAAAACCTACTTCTTCGAAAGCCCAGGAGATGCGGAAGAATGGATAGAGGTGATGGACATAACACATGCTGGCCCAACTGCCTCACACCCCCCAACGAAGAGCACGGCGAGACTGGAGAGATCCCCAGGGCGACAGACGCAAAAAACACGCCGGACTCCTGCGCGACACCACCTCGCAATGCAACAGGACAAATCTCAGGCAATTGTGGCGACGGCCGCGTTCACGCAGGACTCGACCAAAACGGCCACGACCACCTCGGAGGAAGAGGCAACGCATGGGTCGGACTCAGAGGGCAGCGAGGCCTTGTTTCCTTCTGTGACCCCGCAAGTTATCAAAGATTTATACGGATGACTGTACTTGCAAGTATAAGTATATATATTTGCACTGTAACTACACAAAGGGCTCTGACACACACTAGTAACTCTATTGGCTCACCCACAAAATGGTTTAATGATTTGGCCTAGGGTCCGTAGAAGCTCCACAGTATCATTGGTTTGTACGATGCACCACATGACGGGCGCTAGCGATGTCCCCCACATGGCGAAGGCGCTATACACGATCGTTAGGTTTTTATTGTTACAGTTCAGTTGTATGGTCTGGTATAGTTGGAGGGCCAGACCGAGTATTGGGATGTTTGAGGGGGTGGGTAGCCTCACAGTCTGGTGCTGGAGCGTAAGATTGAATTCTTTAATTGCCACAGGTGTCTCACCAAAAACACAACGGAAACGACATGACGATGCAGGGTAAATACACCATTGTAACATGGAACATCAGGGGCATGGGGACCGTGCAGAAACGGCACAGGATACACGCACACCTACAACGGCGAAAGGCGCAAATAGTATACTTGCAGGAATCTCACATGATTGATAGTGAGGTGGCCAAATTACGGAAAAAATGGAGAGGGCAAATCTTTTCCACCTCGTACTCCAGTTACGCAAGGGGTACCACCATCTGGGTACGGCACGGCGTCCCATTCACAGCGTTGGAACAGAGGGTGGACAAGCTAGGCAGATACATCTTTGTAAGGGGAACACTGGATGGCCAGCCAATAGTCCTGGGAACGATATACGCTCCGAATTTTGACCAGGACAAATATTGGGACATAGTGAATGGAGCACTGGTGGGATGGGAGTCGCAGCCGTGGATACTGGGAGGGGACTGCAACGCTGTAATGGATGTGACGCTAGACAGGTCACATCCCCCATTGCACGGTGCAGGTGTCCATAAGCAAGCAGCGGCACTGGGCAGGTGGGCAACTGGATGGGACTTATGTGATGTCTGGCGGATGAGACACCCTGCGCATAGGGAATACTCCTACTACTCTACAGTACACGACCTACACACACGAATTGACAGAATATACTGCTCCAATAGGATAGCAATGCAATCACTAACAGCTACATATTTGCCAAAAACCTTCTCGGATCACAACCCGATGGAAATTACCTTGGCGTGGGGGAGGGTCCCTACACCGGTGCCTACGTGGAGACTGTGGCCGCAGCTACTGGAAGACTCTGTTTTCCGTAGTGACATAGCGAAAACCATTGAGCAGTACTTTGCGGAAAACGCTGACACGGCGACGAGTAGACTCGTAGAATGGGACGCCTTTAAAACCGTGATCCGGGGCAAAGCAATAGGTGCTGTAGTGGGCGCAAGACAGGAACTACACAAAGCACTAATAGACGTGGAAAGCAAACTGGGGAACCTAGAGCAGGAGGTGGTGACTAACACTGACTCTAAGGGCCCACTACAAGAAGCGAGAATACGACATGCGGAGCTACTGGAGTCCTTGCGGGTCATGGACTATCACGCATACACGAAAAAAGCACATGCTGAAGCAGACAGATCGGGGGCACTACTCACCAAGATACTCCGGGACCCCCCCCCCGGCAGTAGTTATACCTGAAATTACACTGGCGGATGGCACAAGGCTCACTACACAGGTAGACATCAATACAGCCTTTAAACACCACTACACTACATTATATGGAGTGGGGAACCAAACCCCTGCGCCCGCTGCAGAAACCTTCCTTTCTAGCCTAACGTACCCCAAACTCACAGAGGAGGCCCAGAAAACTCTCACAGGACCTATCACCCAAGCTGAGATTCGTATAGCCTTAAAGGGACTTCCGCGCAATAAAACCCCTGGTATAGACGGGCTTCCTGCAGAATTCTACAGCACATATGCTGAAGCTCTGATACCGCAACTCGAAAGGCTATATAAAGCAGTATGGGACAAGGGAACCCTACCGAACACAATGGCACAAGCGTTGGTAATATCCCTCCCAAAACCTGGTAGGGATCACACGGACATGGCCAACTACCGGCCGCTGTCTCTGCTCAGCACGGAATACAAAATATTAAGCAAGGCGCTAGCAAATAGATTGCTACCATCTCTGCCTGGATTAGTTCACATCGACCAGACAGGGTTCCTGCCGGCACGCAGCACGTCCTTAAATATCAGGAAATTGCATTGTTTAATGACGGAGGCCCCGAAACATTACCCACACGCGGGTTGTCTTTCCTTTGATCTAAAACAGGCCTTTGACTCTATCAGCTGGGAATACATGTTCCAGGCCCTGGCACGGTTTGGAATCCCGGAAGGGTACATCACCTGGTTGCGAGTGCTCTACAGGGCCCCCACGGCACGAGCAAGAACCGGTAACCATATCTCTGAGGAATATTCCATATATAAAGGGACCAGGCAGGGCTGCCCTCTTTCCCCGCTAATCTTCATACTAGCACTAGAACCCTTAGCTATTGCATTACGCAGTGGCTTTACGGACCGGGGCATAGTAATAGGGAATATGACGCATCTTTTTTCAGCATACGCGGATGACATCCTATTGTATCTCCGGGACCTCACTGTGCCGTTAGACCCAATATACGACATGTTCCGGAGTTTTGAACGGATTTCTGGACTAGCCATAAACGTAGGGAAATCATATGCTTTCTTTTTCGCAGAACATGCAGAAACCCGAGATGTGGCCTTTGGAGACGCGCAACTAGAGGTGGCCCAGAATACTTTTAAGTATCTTGGCATACAAATATATAGGACGACTGATGATATGCTAGAGGGAAATTTGCACAAAGCAATCCGGGCCCTGCGGTCCAGCATAGGATTCTGGGCAGTGCTGCCACTCTCTGTAATGGGGAGGATTGCCATAGCAAAAATGGTGGTACTGCCGAGGCTCATATATTATTTTACGAACTTACCGCTAAAAATACCACAGAACACATTTAACTTATTGAACACAATGCTAACTGAACTCATTTGGGGAAATGGCAGGCGACGCATAAGTCTACGGAAATTACAAATCAGCACACGAATGGGTGGCCTGGGTGTACCGGACCTGAGAGCATATTACTATGCTAGCCAATTACAGTGGCTATCGTACTGGACGGCGGGACGTAACCTGCAGGAGATAGGCTTCACAATGGCAGACATAGATAGAGGAGCGCTACACAAGCTACTACTACCGGGTAGTAGACCACGGGGTGACCTTCCACCACTACTGGCCACAGCGCTTCACTGCTGGAAGGCAGCAATACACTATACTCGGACCCCCTCAGCATACGCAGGAAACATTCCCTTACTGGGGACTCCCCTGCCAGGAGGTACGCTTACGAGAGGCAGGTTGCAACCCTGGTTGGATGCAGGTGTTGGCACGATGGCAGATCTTTTTGGCGACGGCACTTTATTAGATCACAATACCTTCATAGACGAAACGGGGGCCCCGGCACATTTATATATCATACACGCTGCATTGCTCAGATACATTAGGTCACACTGGGCCCCGCAGAGACAGGAACCCATAACAAATGAACTAGTTAGGACGATATATCATATGGGAAGAGGCAGGCACCTTATCCGATGGATCTACACTGGTATTAGCACACACACGGCGGCTGATCTTACCACACTGAGGGCGGCATGGGAGAGGGACATAGGTAGAGACATCACGGACAGAGAATGGACACGGATACTGGAACACCCACGGAAGATATCCAGGAACGCAAAGTTCAAATTCATACAGACAATGGTAGTGCACCGAGCTTATCTTACCCCACATAAATTAAATCGAATGTTCCCGCATACTACACACTGCTGTCCGCGATGCTTATTAGAGGGAGTGTGCCTATTACATATGCTGTGGACCTGCCCCAAGGTGCGGGGATACTGGGATGCGGTCCGGCAGAGCCTAGGGGAGGCGACACACCGGGAAATACAGAACACACTAGAGGAATGTATTCTGGGGCTTCACAAACAGGCCTCAAAGTATAAAGTGCAATACCGTTTTATAGATTTAGCGCTCATTCTCGCTAAGCGTAATATAACTATGCGTTGGAAATCGCGGAGGCCCCCAGATACGCTCACATGGCATTCGGAACTGGCGAAATGGGGCGCTGCAGAGAGCGCGGCATTGCACACAGAGGAACTCAGGGGGCTGCGGAAAATACCAATAGCAATGGAATGGGATATAATGTTGGAAGCGATAAAATCTGTAGGCGAAGCCTAAGACCCTACATAGAACATAGAATGCATCAAGGCCCACAGAGAAGGACGACGAGGGTCTTGCATTGTTAGCACAGGAGTAAATGTGTTGTATAAACTAGACACGTAAATTGGGCTGAGTACACCATTGAAAGGTAAAAAGCACATGGCACAGACGTACACAAGTGAGGGGGGGGTGGAACGGGAGGGGGGGAGTTGGGGAAAGTTTCAAGTACTAAATACTGCATAGACATTATTTATAGCGGGGGCGGATACCCCGGCAGGCCTTGTAACACTTATCCTAGGATACTGAAGAATGTAACTATACAGCGATGGAATTCTACCACACACGAAGTAGGGTGTGATATGTACAGAATAGGGCTGCTACAAATGTATACTATAATGTCTTTGTACCGTGAAATCTCGAAAATCAATAAAAAGTTTTCACAAAAAAAAAAAAAACCCTAGTTTAGTTTACATGTTTCTGCCCCTGATTATGCTGCTAGCTAAGTGTAGGGCATTCTTCAGGACTAGTTCCAAAAACATCTCCTAACCTCATCTTTCTCTTGTATGGCAAAACTAACCTAGGAAAGAAAAAGGAAACGACTACACCTGGCTCATTATGTTGGTGCACCTGGTTCCGGGACCTAAGATGAAATAACACAGACATGTGATTCGTTGTACCTTCTCAGGATCACAAGAAGTCAATCCACACAGAATTTATTTGTACCCACTGTGATGTAAAAATCTTTGTCATATTGTGACCTTCATTAAATTTAGTTGGGCCTCTGTTGAAAAAACACTCCAAGTGCACCACCACCACACATGAAAACCCCCGAACAGTGTGTCATTGTACATCAAGATGATTGATAAGCCATTCTTTCTCACCAGTCAGCTAGGTTTGACTAGCCATCTAGAAATTACCAGTTTACTAGTGTATCACTGTTGGTGGAAAGCAGCTATTAATAAGTACATTGCAAGTTTATTCGCCTATCAGTATGATAGAGAAAGATGAATTCCCTCAGAATGTGGACTTCTCTGGTAAATCTCCCTCCTTACCCCTTAGTGTAGGATCCATGCCCTGTAACATCGGCTCGCTTAATCATGTTGTGTTCTGTTCATTATACCCTTGATAAAACCTTTGGTGACCACAATGTACTAAAGCATAGAACAGTGACATCACACAGGGTGCCCACTTTGTGTCATGATGTAGGTACATAGTGTTGCAGGGACATAGCGTTGTAGATGCAAACTCTGCTTTGATAGTAGTTTAGTAATGCAGTAGGCAAATCGTAAAAATTACAAATATACACCAATTGGTTGATTGCATATTGGTCCCCTGCCAAGTGCATCCATAACTGGTTTTATTAGAATATCTATTTCCGAGTGCAAATGTGGAATTTCCCTATACAATGAAATATAGTTTTTCTATCAAGGTCCGTTTGAGGCCTGTGTCAGCATGTTTCCTTTTCCTAATAGGGGTAACTAGTTTGATGGCTAATTTTTCTGTCCGGACACTGCTCTGGTGGGCCATAATACTTATCCTGACCTTGCAAGACATCGTCCACAGCAGGTATGTGCCATTGCATCTCGGTGAGTTGCTATGACTTGCTTAGACTTACTTATTTTTCCCATCATTCACAGCAGAATATGCTAGAATGACCTTTTAATGATGGAACATCTCTTTTTTGGCCCTCAAGCTGATGAGGCATTCTAGAAAATTAAGACTCAGCGGGGAGACAGTAAAGCTTGTTAGATTAGAGAAGCGATGAGTATTCGGATACTTCAAAGCCAGGAACAGAAACTGCAGCAACAGTACTTTCGGAAGCAGAAGTCTTCCCATGGAAGAGTTGGTGGCCACCAACCTTACACTGATGCAGGGAACGTACCAGGAAAACAACTACTATTGCCCTGAACACCTCAATGGGAGGGAATATTTCCAGCCATCTCTCAACATGGCAGGAAAAAGTTACAGAAGATCAGTGGGTGCTAGATTTGGGTAGAACTGGTTAAAATGTGGTTCTTCAGCATTCCCCCCTCAGATTCCACTGAGGTGTTTGAATCCTGTGATATTGGACAGTCTGATTCAGGAGACCCATACTCTTCTAGAAAAAAGTACAACATAAAAATGTACAAGTAAATCAATAAAACAGGTGTGTTTACTCATGTAAGTACTTGATCAAAGCAATATGTTTGTCCAATTAGGGTTTCAAAACCTTGAACAGAGGGGTGAAATGTGGAAAAATGTAGGATGCTGGTGCTTCTTCAGAGTTTTCCACATCTTCAGCAGGGCTATTGGTTGTGTGCTCTGAATCTGCTGGATAGCATTGAATGTTGGTGAGAGGAATTGGCTGACAGCGATGCACCTGCCAGGTTTACAGAGCACAGACACACTGTTTCCTCACTTGTCAGAACAGCACAAATGGTTTTTAAATGAGAAAGTGCTGACAGACATCTCCTATTGGGGGCACCCGGAAAGACACTTGTTTCTAAATGAATAATATAAAAAATGCCCCTCTTATGCCTTCAGGTTACCAGAGCTTCGATTTCTGAGGAATGCACATTTGATGAGCTGAGGGACAGGATTTCTTTACACTTCTCTTCCAATCCACTTTTCCCCAGGGTGATCATCAAGTTGAGACTTTGCAAAACAAAATTGAATCTCATCATTCCATATTGCCCACACCAATGGTGGTGTGCAAACCTTCTTCAGATGTCCCTTCTAATTCATAAGAGGCTAATGAACACGTTAGTTTATATTTCTTGACGCTTTGTGTAATGGTGAACCATACATGTTAGTGTTCCATCAAAACAAAGTGACATTAAGAAATCACCCTTCCTTTCTCTGAAAAGTTGCTCTGATTTTTACATTATTTCAACCATTACCTTCGCTATGTTTTCCAAATCGTG
This sequence comes from Triturus cristatus, assembly GCF_964204655.1. Classification (NCBI taxonomy): domain Eukaryota; kingdom Metazoa; phylum Chordata; class Amphibia; order Caudata; family Salamandridae; genus Triturus; species Triturus cristatus. Next base: position 1,022,758,101 of record NC_140592.1, read on the forward strand.
TCCCCAGCAGAGAGGTCTTTGCTTATTCCAGATTTCAATAATGGCTTTGCATTATTCTTTGAATACAACTAAAGACATACATAAGTTATAACAATTATTTGACAATGATGGTGCTTCACAGACAGGCTTCTAAACAGAGCATAATCAGGTGCATAATTTCTGGCATTATTTCTCGCCATGTTAAAATAAATAGGTCTTACCTGGCAAGTCTAAGGCTCACTCTACGAGGGAGAAGGCGGCTGCTGCTACTTTGATTAGGAATGTTCCCACCCCTGACATTTGAGGCCACTTGCTAAACAGTATTGTCTTAATTCATACGCCAAGACAGATACTTCTCTCTCTGAAATTTATTTGCTTAGGATTGTATCCCTTTTTTATTTATAAGTGTTGGTTTAGCTTACTACTCTTTTCTACCTATTATGAATATCTGAGCTGACCACATGGTGGAGAAGGAAAAATTGCATTCTTGTAATGATAGTGCTTCACTATGTGTATTCTTTCTCAAGTCATAAAAGCCCTACCCACCTCCCCACTTTTAGGTCCACACATTTTGTACTTGATAAGGCAAATATAGATTTTCGTTGTACTTCAAAAACAAACTGCCTGACTCCTTGCTAAGCATGATGGGACAAGGCAGACTTCCAAAATTTGTAACAAATCAGTGTTTAATCCCTTACGTTTATGTGGTTTGCATTGGGACACTCTTTCCTGTGCTTTATTTGTTCTAAATAAAAAGTATTAAGAGTGTTTTTTTCAACTAAATGTATTGTTTATATTTTCTAGCTGCACAAAACAGTTAATTTTGCCTTTGTTAGCCATGTTTTCTTTCTGTTTTTTAGCTTTTTTGGAAACATGAAAATTAGTTAAAATGTTGTGGGTCTTGTACATGCAAGGATATATTCAAACTTTTATGAATTCAGAAAAACTAACCATGCTAAAGAGCTAGGATTACAGGTAAATAACATTTTCATCTCCAAAATGGAAACCTTCATGAAATTCATAAATACATCACTCCCCTCACATGTAGTGCCACTAATAACTTTCCCTCTCCATTACCTGTCAACAGTATCTAATTCTAAGTGACACTGCCCTGCATTGTAGGAAATTGTACTGCCATACAATGGCAGTAGCAAATGCCTCTTTCATGAGTCTGATGTCTGCCTGACATAATTTTAAGAGTTTGGCAAAATTTAAAAGCAGGATTTTTAACTCTATATGTATATATGCAGTTAAAAACAGGAAATGTTAAGTTTGCAGAGTCAACTTTTATGTTAATTATAATTGAAGGAGAACTTTTGTTGAATTTAGCGTTTCTGGCATCATACTCCTGGATGGAACGATTGAACGCAAGCTATGGTTTATGTATAGGTGACCATACCTAGTGTGCTATTCACAAAGGTAAACAAACACAGCAGTAAATCTACATGTAGCCAATCTGTAGTAAATTTACATATTTTGGCTATTCACCATTTACAAGTGTTAATTTACTGCAGAATGTAGACTTCTATGTTGCTACCCTTGAAACCAGCGGAAAGCGCCTAATTTACAAGTGTGAACGGAGTCGGAGGAGGAATCGCCATCGTCCACAAGAAGACCATCAGGGTCTCAACAAACACCGATGACACTCTCAGCACCGCCGAAAACATGCACTTCCAGATCCACACAGACCCCGAGACCACCCTAAGATGCACCCTCGTCTACAGACCACCCGGACCCCGACCACAATTCTGCGACGCCATCGCCGACTTCATCAGCACGCACGCACTGACATCCACCTACTACATCCTCCTCGGAGACCTGAACTTCCATCTGGAGAACAACAACGACAGCAACTCCTCCACCCTGATAGACAGCCTCACCAACCTCACACTGGAAAAGCTTGTCACGACGCCGACCCACATCGCCAGACACACGCTCGACGTCATCTTCTCCTCAAACCCACATGTCTCCTTCAGCCACATCTCCGATCCCACCTGGACCGACCACCACTGCATCCACTTCACCTTCTGGAAACCCGTCGCACATCACCGCACCCTACAGATCCCTCGTCGCTGCTGTGGCAAAATCACCGAAATACAACTACAGACAACCCTCACACTCAACCCACCAACCAACCCCGACGGTGGTGCGCGCACCCTCAGACGATGGATGGACGACTGCGCCAACACATTAGCCCTGCTGAAAAAACACACCCTCAAAGACACCAGCAAGAGAGCCAACTGGTTCACCCCGGAACTCCTAGCGTCAAAGCGCACCTGCCGGAAGTTTGAGAACATATGGCACAGCGAGAAGTCGCCGGGCAACCGCGCAGCCCACAAAGACGCCATCCGCAACCACCACCACATCATAAGGACCGCCAAGAGGACCTCCTTCAAAGACCGCCTCGACAACAACGCACACAACAGCAAGGAGCTCTTCAACGTCGTGAAGGAACTCTCCAACCCCAGCTCCAACGCCAACGACATCCCGCCGTCGCAAGCCCTGTGCGACTCCCTCGCCACCTTCTTCCACCGCAAGATCGCCGACATCCACGATAGCTTCAAACCCCGGACGACCCTAACAGGCCCCAACACGCCGAAACCACCACACCCCACCGACCACGACCCCCTGACAACCTGGGCCAAAGTGAGCATCGAAGACACCATCAAGACCATGGGCACAATCCACCCCGGCTCGCCGTCTGACCCTTTTCCACACCACATCTTCAACAAAGCCGGCAGCTGCATCGCACCCCACCTGCGCAACATCATCAACCTCTCCTTCGAGACCGCGACCTTCCCTGAAAGCTGGAAACACGCCGAGATCAACGCCCTACTGAAGAAACCCAAGGTGGACCCGAGCGAACTCAAAAACTTCCGCCCCATCTCCCTGCTTCCGTTCCCAGCTAAGGTCATCGAGAAGATAGTCAACATCCAGCTCACCCGCTACCTCGAAGACAACAGCATCCTGGACCCCTCCCAGTCAGGATTCCGCAGCAACCACAGCACCGAGACCGCCCTCACCGCTGCCACAGACGACATCAGAATCCTACTGGACAACGGCGAGACGGCGGCCCGCATCCTTCTGGACCTCTCCGCCGCCTTCGACACCGTCTGCCACCGCACACTACGCACACGTCTCCACGACGCAGGGATCCGAGACAAGGCCCTGGACTGGACCTCCTCCTTCCACTCCGGCAGAACCCAGAGAGTCCACCTCTCCCCGTTCCGATCCGAAGCCTCCGAGATCATCTGCGGCGTCCCGCAGGGATCCTCCCTCAGCACGACGCTGTTCAACGTCTACATGGCGCCTCTCGCACGCATCGCCCGACATCACGACCTCAACATAATCTCCTACGCCGACGACTCGGAACTGATCCTCTCCCTCACTAAGGACCCCCTCACCGACAAATCCAAACTCCACCAGGGAATGAAGACCGTCGCCGACTGGATGGAGGAGAGCCGCCTTAAGTTGAACACAGACAAGACGGAGATCCTCATCCTCGGGCCCAACCCCTCAGCATGGGACGACTCCTGGTGGCCCGCGTCGCTGGGGACTCCCCCCGCACCCACCAACCACATACGCAACCTGGGAGTCATCCTCGACTCGAAACTGACCATGACCAAACAAATCAACGCTGTCTCCTCCACCTGCTTCAACACCCTCCGTATGCTCCGCAAGATCTACAGATGGATCCCGACAGACACAAGGAAAACAGTCACCCAGGCCCTAGTCAGCAGCAGACTCGACTACGGAAACGCCCTCTACGCCGGAGCCCCGACCAAGCTCATCAACAGACTGCAAAGAATCCAGAATGCCTCTGCACGCCTGATCCTCGAAGTCCCGAGCCGCGACCACATCACCCCCCACCTGAGGAACCTGCACTGGCTCCCTGTCGACAAAAGAATCTCCTTCAAGCTCCTGATCCACGCACACAAGGCACTCCACAATACTGGCTCAGCCTATCTCAACAGTCGACTCTCCTTCTACGTACCCAACAGAAAACTATGCTCCGCAGACCTCTCCCTGGCTACCGTCCCACGCATCCGTAGAACCACAGCCGGAGGCAAATCCTTCTCCCACCGCGCCGCCAAGACCTGGAACACCCTCCCCCTCATCCTACGACAAACCGAAGACCTTCTAACCTTCAGAAGACAACTCAAGACCTGGCTGTTCGACCAGTAGCAACAGCACCCCCCCTCCCAACCTCAGCGCCTTGAAACCCTTGCGGGTATGTAATGCGCTTTACAAATTATTTGATTGATTGATTGATTGATTGAAGTTACTAATTGTAACTTTCCACACATAATTGTAACTATCTGCCACGGGAGCAGAGATCTCTCTATGTAAAGTATAGGGAAAAGTTAGAAAGCTTATTAAAATAAAAGTAAAAATATTTTATGGCAAATATTAATGTAAAATATTTATTATAAATATAGAACAAAATAAAAAAGATATAGCACTATTAAATTAATTTTAAATTCAATATTTAACTAATTTAAATTAATTATATTAGAATGATTTTTAAAGATGTATTTATATATATTTATAAAATGTTTATATTATGTATTAAAAAACGAATAACGTTTTGTATAGAATTAATTTAAACTAATGTAATTGTTTTTTTTAAAGTTACATATATTTTTACTTTAAAAAAAGATTAGTAAAATAGTTATTTTTTATTTATAGGCAAATCTTTTAACACCAAATTGATATACATTTTGAGTATAACTACATTGAGTTTAACATTATTTCCTATAGGGTTCTATTTTACGTCCATAGATCGGTTATGTTCGATATGAGGGTGTTGCAGTATCAATGGTTGGCCATATGTCGTACTCACTTACTCCAGGTCAGAGCTGGAGTACATTTGCAACTCTTGTGTCTCCTTTATGGCTGTAGTAACTATGGAAGTGAAGTTTGCGAATGGGAATGGGTGTGCTCTGTTGTGGATAGATGCATGTCGGTCCTTTAACCCCTCCTCACTCCACCGTAACCCCTTCCAAATACTTCAGCATTTCGCCCCCCTGCTCTGTCTCCTCACATTTACTGTATAAAACTTATACCTCTGTGTGTGGAGATCTCAGCAGTCAGGGTGGAGATCTCCACACACTAAAGACAGGAGAGGCGGAGACCTTCCACATGTAGGTTTGTGAATAGCATTTTGTAGTATGTGACTAGTACTATTGTAGTACTTCTGCCTGTACTACAAAATGTGACTAGGTCCCCTAATGTCTTATGATGGTTGACTCAGGGAGGCAAATGCTGATCCACCTGCTTATTATATCTCTTTTGTTTTTTATGAATGTGGTGGACAATCTCTGCACTTTGCTCACATTGTAAATATTGATGAAGCATGCGCAGCATTAACTACACTGCATTTGTTTCCTTTTATTTCCCATTTCACTCATAGGTTCGTATGAAGCTGTTCCTGAGGCTTTTGGGAGGAAGAGGTTACTCTCCTCTACAGTTTATCCACCCATGCAGATTGAAGTGACTGAGGAGCACAGGCGACTCTTAAGGTTGGTACCGAGGCGGACTTTGTAATTACAATATATGGCTTGAGTAAGGACCATGGTCTGTCACAGGATCTTTGATAATGTACATAAACAATGAATATTTTCACTACCACACAGGACCCTGGAACACTTTAAAAATAAAAAAGAGAAGTATCGTTTTTTGAAAAACTTTTTTTGTTTTAGATCTTTTTATTTAGAATAATTACAATATTACAGGCATACCATAGAATCGATCATAAAAAAACAAGCTCCATAGAAATGCTCACTGTCCATTGGAAGTGATATTACAAAGCACCGAAAAGCCAACAGCACCTTAATTTTCCATAGGGCGCCCTGCCATATTGCCACCTTACCAAGCCCTTTAGCATAGAGCAGGTTCAGACCAGGCCCAGTACTGTTGTATCACTCAATCATTCAGGTAGCAGCTCGGGTAAAGTCTTTTAATTCAGGCTGATGATTATATTCTTTACCTGAGGCAAAGTATCCCCTGGCACCCTAAATGTTTCAAAATATAAATGTCTTGCCATTGTGGCAGATCAGAAGCCTGTCTGGGAATTATACTGAGGTCTCCATTCCAAGGGAGATCAAATTATTTTTGATGGGTTGCACGTCGTTCCTACGCTTCAAGGTTTACAGGCTCTGGTCTGGAACAATGTAAATTTTGGAGCTCTTTAGAGATACATTTCTTTTCATAACAGCAATAGGCTACTTCAACAAGCACAAGTTTGCTTTCTTTACCTTGAAATCATTAGCCTTAAGCTGTGAAATGTTAATGTAGCTACTGCAGTAGCCATGTCCCCAGGAATGATCACATTGCTAAGACAATACTGTACCTCTGTCTTCAGGTTTACACCGGCTGTGGTAGGAAATTCCAGAATGTGAACTTGGAGATCATGAACTGGTTTTGTGAGAAATTCCATTTCAAACACCAAATTAAAAATGGAAATGAACATGCACCCTTCATATTGTCTTCCGGGTTCTCATGAACCTCAACGCTCTTTTCAACTGTAGCCATTTGTTACTTCAGGGTCTACACATCCCACTTTGTTTGCCATACATTTGCTCATCACCTCCAGAGTCCCCTCTAAAGAGGATATTTTATTCAGAATACAGCACGTTGCGCCTTCGCAGTGTGGTCATAATTAATGATTCCCCACCCTAGCATCGGTTTTATCTGACACTTCAAATTCTGTACCAGGGAACCAACCATATCCTGAAGTCTCCACATTGACACAAGAGGAAGAGATCACCATCTTTGCCTCCAAGAAAAACGAATTGGTCAGATGTTGCATTGTCATGTTAGTCCTATTCACCAACTGGCTCCCCAACAAGGTCATCACCTATAGATGACATCTGTGTTGGGCTGGTGAGCTTACCTTGAGAGTTTCACAGTACAGGGATGATGGTAGATCAAGGAATAACTATACCAGATCAGTGTACTAGAGTTGAGGGCAGTCCACTCAGCTCTCAAGGCCTTCCTACTTTTGACGAACAATATGACCACAGTGCACTACCTCAACAATCAAATAGGCACCAGACCGAGAATCCTTTCTGTGGAAGCCTAGACTATCTGGAATTGAATCCTAGCAAGAAAACTGTCTCTAAAAGCCATTTATCTTCGAGGCATTCAAAACTTCCAAGCAGACCTACTCGGCAGATTCTAGGTGAAAAAACTCAAATGAGTTCTCAACAGTGAGGTGTTAGCAGGCATTTTCTCAGATTGTAGTTTTCCTCAAATAGACCTGTTTGCAACGTTGCAAAATGCTAAATGCGTAAATTTTGCCTCCAGAATGTGAGAGCCTAGACCATTTGGCAATGCCCTTTAATCAATTGATCGAATACATTTCTTTACACAATTCCACCAAAACAATTGATTCGATCAGTGTTGATAAAATTTGAGTATGGCAAGATGAAGATGATTTTCAATGAACCTGAGTAGCCGAGGCAGTTGTGGCTCCTGGAGCTTTCCCTCCTGTCCTTAAGTCCACATAAGAAGCTGTGATGCAAGCCAAATTTGTTAACTGGGATGCAGGACAACTTTAACCTCCCATTCTACAGTCCTGGAATTTGACAGCATGGCAAATGAGACTGCGCAATATGGTCCTATAACACTTAAATTTACCTCAACAATTTATGAACATCTTAGGAGAGGCAAGAGACCACCACAAGAGCATTCTATAGCTATACATGGAAAAGGTGTTTTCTGTGATGTCAAAGTCATAATCGCACTGTCTTTCCATGAGTCACAAGTCACAAACCCACTGTCTTTCCATGAGGATATCAGTCACCCACTCTATTAGTGGCATGCTTCATCATTGGGTGTCATCTTGTCACCTATAAACCAGGGTGGGCTCTACCTTTGGGTCACTTGGTATCCCTGCATTAGTGTGTCCATGGCAAATTAACTGCACTGTGTTTGTTACAGGGATCTACAAATATTCAACAAAAGAGGTTAAGTAAACCTCCATGCATGACATGGGTTACATGTACTGTATGTCCTGATCATTAGGTATAGGACCTATCGCTGGAACCTTACCTATTAAATACCTGGGCAGAAGATTTATTCCTTAAGAGTTCCTTTGAAGCCATACATAGAGGGCTGAAACATGTAGACCATATAAAGACTGTAGGGACATATGTTATGTTATGTTATGGTGTTTTATAAAGCGCGCGATTACCAAGTAGGTGTCCTGGCGCTGTCCACAATTCCTAAATTCTAAGCTGGCGTAGTTATTGAAACATAGGTTTCCACAAACACATCAACTTGTTTTTAATATACCACAGACACTCCCTAATAAAGTAATACCTTAGTAAAGACACAGTGGGAAATATCAGAAGTGCTCCCTGGAATATGGTTGAGCCAACCCTGGTTTATAGGGACCCGAGTGAGACTTGATAATGAAGCATGCCACTAATAGTGTGGGTGAGAGTCAACAAAATAAACTTTTAGGGTTCCTAACAGTTTCTCAGTCTTGATCCATTTATACCACTAAATAAGGTCTAGGACTTAGATTGTAGGATACCTTTGATGTTGCTGATTTATTTAGGGAGATAGTATAAATGTCCTAAAAAATCCTATGTCCTAAAAAAACAAAAAAACTACTCTCCTTTTCCCGAAAGAAGCCTCTGGTCTTAATCCAGGTTTCTATGTAGATATATTTGGTAGATGGAGCTCAATGCAATGGGCCATTTTTAAGTCCTGGCCGAAAGAATGCACACCTCCATAGTTGAAGTTGTGTTCCTGTTTCTCACTCTATTTTGCAGCACATGCAAAAGCCAGAATGGGGATGTTTGTGCCTTTTTGTGCAGGCAACTGTAAGTGTTGTTGTTTGGAAAGACTTGCTCTAAATTGCCACGGTTAGGGTCCTGGAACTTTAGGTATGAAGATGTTGTTCATAGTTAACAAAATTGTAACGTTGGACCATTGGCCTTTTCCACCAGATCCCAAGCAACCTTGCCTTACTGTCGTTTCTGTGGCTGTCCCATGGAGGCCTCTGTAACCCAGGATTAGTAAAGTCATAGAGGCACACCCTCCCTGCACCAAGAATCACAAGAGTACTCTGAAAAGGCAGACAGAACGGTTTGGATTTGAGCGTCCTATGGTCTGTTGGCTGCACATATGCAAAAAGGAGAGGCGTGTGCCAAATAATCAGCCAGCCGGCCCACTCTTAGTGGAACAAATTGTGTGCGTACAGGGGCAGCATATTGTGCACTTGCACCAAGAGCCAGCAAAGGTCCTCTTCTGTAAATACTGTGATGCAGCAGTTGTGCAAATGAAAATACTGGAAGCAGCAGCTATTGGCCTTGGTGCAACTGCAATACTGATAGCTATGCCCCAGGGTTACAGAGACTACAGAGACATTTCTCCAAATTCTTCCTGGCTGCACATTGGGCATTTTAGAAACTATGAAGGCATTTCTGCACAAGAAATAGGCTGAAACCTTGCAGAAAATGGCTATAACTACAATAAGACAGCATAAAAAACAGGTGGGTACCTTTCTGAAAAAACACAGGTGACTCACATGTGGACAGAGCCTAATGTTCAGGGATCTTCACAGTACAGACTGGAAACGTAAACTGGAGTTCAACTGCTTCGGACTGTGCATGGTTGGATAACTGGGTCAGCCTGAAGGCCTAAGGTGCAACACATATTTTTTTGGTCTGACTTGCAGTGCAGACGTCACCTGATTTGATGTGGTGAACCTGAAAAAGAGAGCTTTCAGAAGTACTTCAGAGAGGCGCTATTGGTAGCCAGGAGTATATGTTTTGATTGGGTAGAAGTTACATGCTTCCACAGAAAAAAGTGCTTCCCGTCCACGCAGCCATGATTATTGTTTATTAATCAGCTCCCTGAACCGGCAGCAGTATGGCTGCCTTAGCTTGAACTTTCAGAGGAACACATGACATTGCAGTGCTGCTAAAGTGTCTTAGATAGCTACATAATTTATAGTGCTTGTTTTCTCAGCCAGCCGCACAGATGAGAGGAGTGGGCAGTCTTGAGTAATGTATTGCAGCCCCAGCACTCTTCTCTTCCATCATTAACTTTAGACTTCAGAGTGCAGTTTTGTGTTTGAGAGCAGTATGGGATGCCCAGGGCCACACTAATCTACATTGATTTGTAGGTCTGTCTAATGTGCAGCAATTGCCTGATCTTAAGGGATGAACGAAAAAGAGCTTTGACAGTACTACTGTTGGAGAAGCTTAGCTTTTCACTGACTTGGTAGCTCTCCTGAGTACAGAAATTGTGTGCTCCCACTTAAAAGATTGCTTGTAGCACACATTTTGGTTAGTGACAAGGCTTCTACTCAATATAGCAGGACTGAGGTGGTTTTGGTGGCAAGCCAATGATCATGGCTATAGACCTGATCTTTTTATTATTGAATGTTATGATAAAGGCACTAGGCCTGACATAGTTATTATGAAAAGCACAAGTTAAAATCAACAGGCAATTAAGTGTGTATTGTTATGACTATATTAAAGCCTACAAATAAGTATTTTGGGCCAATTCCCAAACTTTTGACTTTGGGCATCAACTCTGACACACCCTGAGGGTTTTCACTCTGATGATTCTTGCTAGACCCTGTTGAGAAGGGGTGTATATTGTTTTGCAAGCTGTATTTTCGTACACTTTTTTACTTTTATAAATATTTGCTTGATGGTTGCCAATGTATGTGCTTTTCAATAGCCCTGTGTTGCATATAGTCAAGTCAGTTCAATGCCATGAAGAAAGTTGTCATGAAACATTGGCGTATCATCAACAGCAATAACCGGAGATGGGAAAAACCTTTGTTCTCCTTCAAACGAGCTCAGAGCCTGCGTAACAGCCTAGTACAGACACGCCCCATTACCAAACCTAACACTGCTCAAAGATCCATCACAGAAGCATGGGGTCTTCCCAAGATTACGGGTCATTTTCCTTGCTCGGATTGCAGTATATGCCATCTGACTTCTCACACTACCAGTCTTAATTTGGAAACAGGCAAGGTTTGGACCCAAAATGGCCACACCAACTGCAACACGCCTAATGTCATCTACCTCATCACTTGTCCTTGTGGTCTACGCTATGTAGGGATGACCACCAGGAAAGTGAAACTCCGTATTTGCGAACATCGGAGCAACATTAGGTGCAAAAGAATCACTACTAAACTTAGTGAACATTTCCTGTCTGTTAATCATACCACCAATGACCTGCACTGGACGGTAATTGAAGAAGTCACAACACGCAGAAACACTCAAAAAATCCTTTTCGAGAAGGAACAAAGATGGGTGTACCGTCTGGGTACCAACCTCGTGGGTCTTAATGACAATATACCCTGGGTCAACATACTCTAAGTATGCTCGTACGTTTGCATTTACTTATACGGTACCGCTAGCCAACTGAGAACTTTACACCTACTTGACTGAGTCACTCTGTGTGACTTTACCATAGTTCACCCAGTACATAGTCCTTGTCTGGACCCCCTTGTGCTGTACCCCATTACCCGATCAGCAATGACCGACAATCAGGGGTTCATGACATGCAGCGTCCCCTGCACACTTCGTCTCCCACATTAACATTGGCACTTTCCTTTGAGTGAGCCTGTGAACTTGTGCTTCACAGCAAACCGTCCTCTTATTCTGCATCTAGTGCTCTTTCACCCAGGCACACGTTCCTGACGTGCCGAGCGTGCAATTGTTCACTCGCTAGGTACCGCATAAAGTTTCCATTGACGAGTTGTCAATGAAAACAGCGGACGAGCCTCTCTTCTTCCACGCGTCCTATTGGCTGTGGCTCAACCAATCACTGCACAGCATGTGATGTCTTGACCCATCACTAACGAGCTGTCAATGGTAAAAAGCGGACGAGCCTCTTTGCCTCCACGCGTCCTATTGGCTATGGCTCAACCAATCACCACACAGCATGTGATGAGTTGCCCTATCACCGACGGGCTTCCTTTCCCTCTCTTTGCTTATAGGTACCTCGGCTCAGGTCTCTATTCTCCCTGGACCCGGTGGCTCGAGGCATTGTAGGTTCCTAACGGGTGCCGAGCAGCGAGGGCGTAAGTGTACCTTTGGGCTCCTGTATCCTTATGGTAAGGTTTACAGTACTTTTCGGCTTGTGTTTTTGCTATTTAGCCGCCCGTGGCCGTTCTTTCTTTCTTTTCCCTTCCAGGGTGTGCCATATTTGCTCGCACCTCCACCCCGGGATCCCTGAGGCGACGATCGGTCTTGCCTCACAGTAAGAACCTTTCTACTCCCCTCGGCATTTCTACCTACCAGGAATGCTTCACGGGCCGCGTTCATTTGTTTCCTGGCCCTCGTTAGTTTTAGTCTCTCACGTAGCATCGAGACTCCACGTTCATTCCGTTATACAGCTTTAGTCACGCTATTCAGGCGAAGTCTTGCTTTACTTCCCTGACACCAGTATCTGGCTAATTCTAGGTGCACGGACAGCACGTCTTTTATGCACCTGAGGTACTGATTATTGGCACTGTCCCCATCCATGCACTATGTTTGAGCCTGAAAATTGTGGCGCTTTATAATGTTATGACCACGCACATTTACGATTCTTTTATGTTTTGTCTTGTGTATGTACGTCTCTTTTTTCATTATAGAGTAAACTCGTTTCTCTCCACCATCATATTTCTTGGCGGATTTTTCCTGTGTTTATATATTATTTTTCACACAGCAGCCCACGGGAGGGTGAACCTTAGCGCGTTCACACCACCGGGGCCCCCACACTTCCACTCTGGTCCTGATGAAAGCCTGTAGATCACACATAAAGGCAGAAACATGTTGACCGCCATGGAGTGAACCCGGTCTGTTATTTTTTGACCCTCACTCCTTTTTATTATTTTTTAATTTTCCAATTAGCAAAACTAATAAACTATTTTTTTGACTTAATTGGGAATTTTAAATTCACTGTCACCACACACAATCCCGCTCCGCAGTAACCTGGCGTTGCAGCACACTGGGATGGCATTCGGCCATGCCCGGTGGAGCCCGATGATGAAGCATGTCACCAACCAGGTTGGTGAGTGAGGGCTTTCCATACATAACTTGTATTACCTCCTTAGGTCTGTTTTCCTCCCTGTAATTTATTGGGTAGGTTCTGACTCTGGAGACCGGTGCTTTCTTGGATGGTTAGTGCATTCTTGAGACTACACTGACTTCGTTGGTTCATATACTTTCCCTTGAGGGGACTAGTCGTGTTATTACCCTTCCTCTTTTGTTGTTACTTTATATAACTACAATAAGACAGCATAAAAAACAGGTGGGTACCTTTCTGAAAAAACACAGGTGACTCACATGTGGACAGAGCCTAATGTTCAGGGATCTTCACAGTACAGACTGGAAACGTAAACTGGAGTTCAACTGCTTCGGACTGTGCATGGTTGGAGAACTGGGTCAGCCTGAAGGCCTAAGGTGCAACACATATTTTTTTGGTCTGACTTGCAGTGCAGACGTCACCTGATTTGATGTGGTGAACCTGAAAAAGAGAGCTTTCAGAAGTACTTCAGAGAGGCGCTATTGGTAGCCAGGAGTATATGTTTTGATTGGGTAGAAGTTACATGCTTCCACAGAAAAAAGTGCTTCCCGTCCACGCAGCCATGATTATTGTTTATTAATCAGCTCCCTGAACCGGCAGCAGTATGGCTGCCTTAGCTTGAACTTTCAGAGGAACACATGACATTGCAGTGCTGCTAAAGTGTCTTAGATAGCTACATAATTTATAGTGCTTGTTTTCTCAGCCAGCCGCACAGATGAGAGGAGTGGGCAGTCTTGAGTAATGTATTGCAGCCCCAGCACTCTTCTCTTCCATCATTAACTTTAGACTTCAGAGTGCAGTTTTGTGTTTGAGAGCAGTATGGGATGCCCAGGGCCACACTAATCTACATTGATTTGTAGGTCTGTCTAATGTGCAGCAATTGCCTGATCTTAAGGGATGAACGAAAAAGAGCTTTGACAGTACTACTGTTGGAGAAGCTTAGCTTTTCACTGACTTGGTAGCTCTCCTGAGTACAGAAATTGTGTGCTCCCACTTAAAAGATTGCTTGTAGCACACATTTTGGTTTGTGACAAGGCTTCTACTCAATATAGCAGGACTGAGGTGGTTTTGGTGGCAAGCCAATGATCATGGCTATAGACCTGATCTTTTTATTATTGAATGTTATGATAAAGGCACTAGGCCTGACATAGTTATTATGAAAAGCACAAGTTAAAATCAACAGGCAATTAAGTGTGTATTGTTATGACTATATTAAAGCCTACAAATAAGTATTTTGGGCCAATTCCCAAACTTTTGACTTTGGGCATCAACTCTGACACACCCTGAGGGTTTTCACTCTGATGATTCTTGCTAGACCCTGTTGAGAAGGGGTGTATATTGTTTTGCAAGCTGTATTTTCGTACACTTTTTTACTTTTATAAATATTTGCTTGATGGTTGCCAATGTATGTGCTTTTCAATAGCCCTGTGTTGCATATAGTCAAGTCAGTTCAATGGGAAAAGCAATGTCAGATTTGAACTGTTTATAATGAAACGTATGGCAAAACAAGTAGACTTTATTTATTTATTATGAAAAGTATGAGTTAATGGCAAGAGGCTTTTGAGGGTGGATTATTATTACATTGTGCTAAGGACATTAGCCAGGCTTTTCATACAAAGAATCTCAAAGGTTATCATAGAAGGCAGGTGTTTTGGTGCTGGTTATGCCCTCTGACAAATCATGGGTATAGAAGATTTGTCGTAATCCTTGTTAAACCCACTTAGGAGAGATAATATTTTGCTTTGCCAACTGTAATTTTTATACTATGTAATTTTATGACAGTATGCCTGATGGTTGCCTTGTGGGAAAGCTTAAGTTCAGTCCAGGAAGCCTCACTTAGTTAAGGTGACAGCCCATTGATAACAGCTAGAGGCCTGGTTGGTTCACTAGGGAAACCTATTTCCACTGCCGTAGGTCTGATCTGTTTATTATGAAAAGTAATGATGAACTCAGTAGACCTGACATATTGATTGTGTCAAGTATATGTTAAATCAGTGGGCATTTGGGGGGATTGTTATTTCTCTGTATTAGAGCCAACAAATAAGTATTTTGTTACATGAAATGTCACGGATTACCTTTCAAGGGAAGGAATTTGGTGTTTGTTACCACCTCTGGCAAACCCTAGGGAAGAGGATTTGCACAGTAATAATTTTTGATAGAACCTCTACATAACTGTCTGCTAGGAACTTGTAATTAAAAAAAAATCATTAAAATCATTAAGTACGTACATACGCACCTAAATCAAACAGGTCCTAGAAACAATGACACTTAGTGTCCTGTCAGGGGAAGACAGGGAGACCCTGGACGGGGACTTGACGGTGGCAGAAATAGAGGGGGCACTCCAAGCTCTGGAGTCGGGGAAAGCCCCAGGGCCAAACGGCCTACCACTCGAGCTATTCAAAAATGCAGCCTATAAGATAGCCCCTTAACATGTTCCTTGCCGCCAGAGAGGCAGGAGCCCTCCCAGAAGATCAGCGAACAGTCACAATAGTGGTAATCCCGAAAAAAGGCAAACCGACGACAGGCTGTAACTCATATTGCCCCATTTCACTGCTCAACATGGAACCTAAAGTACTGGCTACGGTCCTGGCGAGCTGACTGTTAAGAGTCATATCGTCAGTGATCCACCCTCACCAATCAGGCTTCATGCCCGTTTGAACCTGTGGCGTCTATACAGGGTCTTGTACCTCACAGCACATCAGGGTACGGAGGACGCAGCTCTTCTTTCTCTAGACACAAAAAATGGTATTCAACATTGTCGAATGGAACTACATATTCGCGGTCTTGCCCCGACTGGGTTTTGGTCCCAACTTTTGCTCCTGGGTCCGCATTCTGAACAACGAACCATGAGCCAGAGTACGAGTAAACGGCTCCATCTCCCAAGCTTTCATGTTGGGCAGGGGCCCAAGACAAGGATGCCCTCTATCGCCTATGATCTTTGCTCTATCACTGGAACCCCTGGCGGCCAGGGTCCGCGGAGACCCCTTGAGTCATGGAATTAGGGTAGGGGAGGACTGGGAGGAAAAAATATCATACGCCGACGACATCCTGCTCTATGTGACAAGGCCACGCTTCTCGTTACCGAGAATCCTCCACATTTTCGACCTCTTCGGGAGCTATGCAGGATATCAAACTAACTGGGAAATGTCCCTGATTTTCCTACTCTCGACGGGGGAGCTGCTCCTGCCTCACAGTTGCCCATCCCCGGTGGAGAGGTAGGGATTTAAAAACCTAGGGGTCCACGTATCCAGAAGTGATAAAGACTTTTTGGAACACAATTTGTTCCCCCAAATAGACCGCTTCCAAGCAGATGTGGCCCACTGGCGCACACTACCCCTATCGCTGATGGAAAGAGCCGCGCTGTTCAAAATGATGACCCTCCTGCGCATGCTCTACATAGTCCAAAATACCCCGTACAAAGTTCCCGACATTTACTTTAATAAAATTAACAGCACTCTGAGGTCATCCTATGGGACAGAGGCGCAGCACAAATCTCCCTAGTGAAACTGCAGCGTGTAGTCTTCGATGGAAGCATAGTGGTCCCGAACCTGAGAGCTGACTTTTGGGCTTTGCAGTTAGTTGTTGTGAGCGACTGGGTGTTTGGAGGGAGTGACGACCCAGCATACCGAGTCGATCATTGGGCCATGGGTGGAGGGGCTACCCGCCACTTCTCTATGGGAGGGCAAAGAAAGTATTGCTCCCGGTCCATACCCAGACAGTATTACATGCCTGGGAGGAGACTAACCGAAACTTGTGGTGGAAAGACAAACTAACGGTGGAAACCCCACTATGGGAGAGTTTGGGAGAAGTGAAGAAACTGTGTAATCACACAAGATTGCACATAATAGGAATAGACATGTTAGGGGATGTCTGGAGAGGGGATGCATTGCTGTTGTTCAAAGCTTTGTAGTCTGAATACGACCTGGGCCAGGGGGAGGTCTTTCGCTACATGCAATTACAGAACACGCTAAAATGCCACATTCCCGAGGGGGAACAACTTCCGGATTACTCCCCTATGGAAGACCGACTACTTTTAGATCCTATGCCCACCAAGGCGGTTTCGTTAATTTACAAAAAGATTATGAACAATACCCCAGATGTCCTTACCCAGCTGAGAGAGACACGGACAATAGACCTGGGTCTCCTGAAAGATGAATGGACCGAGGCTCTGCAATGCCCTAGTGAGATCGTTATACGTGCACGATTTCACCTGATACAACTCTGTGTGTTGCAGAGGTCCAGGTTACACAAATGGGATGCAGCGAGTCGGCTGAGTGTACTAGGGGTTGCGGCAGAGTGGACACTTTTTATCACACACTCTGGGTCTGTCCGGTAATTCAGAGCTTATGGAACAGAGTGGCAGAGGTAATGAAGCAAGTCACAGGACTCACAATCCCACTAGAGGCCAAGTGGCTGTTGTTGGGCATAGTTGTGGAGGAGAAATGGCCCAAAAGTATGCACACCAGCATTAGGGGGGCAAAGCGCAACATGGCAAGATTCTGAGGGGCGTGCAGATCTCCCATGGTGAGAGACTGGGAAGAAGATTTAGACTGGTGTCAGCTAGCAGAGTGCGAAACCTACCGGGCCTGGTGTTGTCGCCGCGAGTTAAAAAAGATTTGGGGACCGTGGATGCAATACAAGGGTGTCAGTGTAGAAGACCGAGAGGGGGGAGGGGGGAGGGGGTATGGGTCAGACTCCCGAGACACACTACGGAACCAACGACATGTTGCTACACCATCCAGTTGATAGGGCTCAGGGACTGGGGACTACTTAACTTCATGCTATCCAGTGACGTACATGCCCCCTGTGCGTGGCCTACAATGTTTTCGTGTTCAATGCTCACTACTTCCTATTTGTTCTCAAATAACTGCTTAATAGAAAGAATAAAACAAAAAAATCATTAAGTAATATGTATATCCAGTATTTATTTAGATGTGTTAACATCCACAATAGACAAAAAGTGTTTTCAAAATATGAAAACTATATCAAAATATGTTGTTTTTGCAGTGATGGTTAGAAAGCACATATTTAATTTAACCCCTTCAGCGCGGCACGGATTACCGCGCTGTGCTGAAGGGTTCGTGCGCGGGCGGGGCCATGACGGAGCGGTTCCGTCATCCGCACAGCGCAACCGATGCGCATGACGGAACCGCTCCGTCATGCGCATCGAAGGGGTTAAAGGAGGAATAATGCAGTGAATGTATGCAGGGTGTCCAATTGGCTTATGTGAAACGGTTTTAAGCATTGAAATTCTGTGTGCTGCGCTCTCACTCTCACATGTCTCATTACCTCTCACACTCACTCTGTCAGGACTCTGTCTGGTTCACAGAACTATTAATGCATTTATACAAATAAGAGTGCTATTTTCAAATGTATTAAACAAATTCCTGGAAACATCTGGGGTTTAATCACCCACTCCTTACTGAAAATATTATGACATTGTAGTGATGGTTAACCCTGCCAGCAGCTCGGTACCTTGTGAAATCTTTAACATTTTGAATCACATCACATTCATTTGTAGCCCTACAATGTAGGGCACCTGAAACATTTTTAGACTTGTTTTTATTGGTATTTTATCAAAACAAAAAGACACACCATATTGCGCAGCTCTCTTCCCTGTGTCCCATTGGCTCGAGTTAAAAGCCAGACTGTGTCCTCCCCAGAAAGTCTGGGTATGCTTTATCCAATGTCTGTCGCTTGTCCCCCAGGCTACCCAAATCTTAGTACATTTCTTGGGGTAGCCACTGCCCTCATATATTGTTTTTTCCGCAAGCATGTGCCAGTCCATATCCTTGCTCCAATTTTCCTATGTAGGAGCTGTGAGAAAGAGCCATCTTTCTTGCATGGTATGGCCCCAATTTTTGCTGAGTTGCTGATGTACTTTGACTGAGTGTGCCCTGGGCTCCTGCAAATCAGGTACCCAGGGTCTGTGTTCCTTCCCTAAAACTGCATGACAACCTAAACCCAATTGGCATCTCTGGCCACATGTCAGCCCCTGGTAAATGGTACCCTAGGTACCCAGGGCCTTGTGACCAGAGAAGGCCCGTAAAGGCTGCAGCACTTATTGTACCACCCTTAGAGGCCCTGTACCCTGACACACACACACTGCCTTTGCAGGCTGAGTGTCTTGGTGCAGATCAAAACAGAGAGACGACATGGCACACATCCCTGTGTGCCATTCCCACAACACACACTGCCCTGGCATACCTCAGTCACCCCTCCAGCTGGGTGCCCTATACCAGTGGTGGGGGTACAGGTGCATGAACCCTGTGCCCCTACAGTACCCAGGTCCATTCCTGGGCACTGTAAGTGAAGTGCTGCCATTAAGAGTATATGGTGCTGGGAGGTAGTCAACACGAACTCCACAGCACCATGATGGCTCCACTGAAGACTGAGAAGTTTGGTATCAAACTTCTCAGCACATTAAACCCACACTGATGCCAGCCGATAACTCACTTTTCTTCCATAGGGTAACATTGACTGGTTTCACTTGGAAATTCTTCTGTCGAGTTTTGAAACTTTAAAATATTCATCTAAAATCAGCCGAATAACGAAAATGAATCTACTCACCTGTTACCAGGAGAGATCCCAGTGCTGGATATTGGTGCCCAGCAATGACCCTGAAAAGTAATTACAACTGTACTTACAGCTAACTTGATTTTCCTCCCATAGGATAACATTTGTGATTCTATGTGAAAAAGTTTTTTAAGTCTTAACTTTTAAAATACAATAATATTCCTTAAAAATCATACCTGTAACCAAAACGTTTTTACTCACCTGTTTCCAGAACCTGTCCCAGGACTGAATCTAGGATCCAGTCCTGTGGTAAGATAAGTAATCCAAAAAGTAACTCATTGCATTTACTTCGAAATTCCCATTGAGCTCAATGTATAATTGTGTTTGAAATTGTGTTGCTCATTGCAACATCTGTAGCTACTGTATTCAAAAGTCTATTGCCTATTGAAAGCATTTATCTAAAGTATCTGGTTCTGAGAAAGTATATTTTGATACCTTTTGTTGGTTCTAAAATAAAACAATCCTATATTTTTATATACAAACCATTGGCCTAGAGTTCAGTTCTTGAGTGTGTGAGATCATTTGCTGACTGAGTGTGTACAACAAATGCTTTACACTGTCCTCTGATACTGCCTTACTGCTCAACCAAGCAACCACTTTAGAGAGTAAGGTTATATCTAACTTTAGCCTCTGCCAAACCTCTGGGGACTGTGGACTCTGTGCACACTGTACCTATTTGGGAACCGTATATACAGAGCCACTTTCTTACAGGAGCGTCCTCAACCCCCATTTTTGAGCGAGGTTGTGTTTTGCTATCACCAGGCCCAATGCAGTCTGGTTTTACTTGTGCGCTAAGGTTGATTCCTTATCCACTGTGTTAAGCAGTGTTTGCTTCGGTGTGCAATCTGTGCAAATCCCCGATGTGTGTGTGATGCAGCCCAGCACCAACTACCAGTTATATTTGTATTACTGGCCATTTCCAGAGGATATGATCGATGGCTCGCACTATTTCGCAAGCATGCAGGCACATCTCGTTAGTTTGATCAGTCATGTTTTGTAGGGTTGATCTGGAATAATGCCCTATGTGATATGCAGAGTTGTACCATGCGGAATCCTGCTCGTATGCCACTACCCTTGGACTTTGTTTTGCCTTCGCCCATTCTCTATCCTCAAACGGGCGCACATTCGTCTCTCAGGCCTCCTTCAGCTTTTGAAGCTGTTCCGGAAAATTGTTCACTATTTCCCTGTACAGGCAAGAGATAGCCCATTAGACAGGTGACTCCGCTATCGCTCCCTCCTCTAGGGGGTTGGCATCTGGGATCTCCGTCCCCAAGGTAATTTGCAATATCAGTGCGTGTCTGACCTGGAGATAGTGGAAGGTTTCACTTTCGGCCAGGTGGTAGTCTCCAGAGGTACTACTGTGCCTCCCTCCTACAGGCCCCTGGTTTTGAAATACCAATCATGTCCCATCGGTGACAGTCCTTTGAGGTTCTCTAGCGCCCTAAGTTGCTGACAGTCCCATAGTGGCAACACCGTGCAGAAAAGGACCCTCTCCCACTGGAACTCACTGCATCAAGAAAGCAGTGTCTAAAAGGCTGTGCGCTCATTCTACCAGGGCCAAAGCTGACACAGGGAATTCCTGTTCTGGATATCTGTCAGGCGGCTGTGTGAGCGTAACTCCACACGTTCACCAAGCACTACTTTCTGTACAGCCAGGTGTGCCCAGAGGGGCATTTTGCCTGCTTGGTCCTGCAGAACTTTTTAGTTTGAGCGAAATTCATGGCTCACCTCCTAATTGGTACTGCTCTGGTCTGTTCAAAAGGTGAAGAATCTGCAGTTAGAACTCTCTATCTGAAGAACAAGTTATTTACCTTCAGTAATGCTCTTTCTGGTAGGGACCCAATCTAACTGCAGATCCCTCACCGACGATCTAATCCCACCCGTTCTGTGAACTTGACTTTAGCCATTAATAAGAACGCAAGTCTAGAAATCTGCACACTGGTCAAAGCCAATTTGCTGTTGTTGCTCTATGTCTGGGGACGCGGACAGCCTTGAAAGCAACTGATGTCCATGAAGCAGTGATGCCTATATGGGTCCCGCATTGTCATTTCCAGAGCGAATAGCATCAGTGCGAAGCTGCATGGTGCCACATATCGGCTCACAGAGGTACTGCTCAAAGGTTTGTGAATCCAGTCTAAAACCTAGGAAATATTCAGAAGGTGAGGAATCTGCGGTTAGATAAAGTTGCTACCAGAAAAGGCATTATTGAAGGTAAGTAACTTGTTTGTTTACAACAGGAATACTCAAAGTATGGCTCGGGGGCCGCTTGTGGTCCTGCTGACCTTTACATGCAGTCCCTGGTCTGCTGTTTTCTTGACTTAGCACTGGCACATCGATGGAGGTGTCTTCAACTTCGACAAGGGATTTTTCGACGCTGACGGAGAGGGTCTCAACATAGACGGAAGTGTCTTCGATATTGACAGAGGAGTCTTTCATGTCGATAACTGCTTCGGCGGTGACGGTCATGGTTCTCACCACTTTGACTGGCATCTCAGCTTCAAGTGCTGTTTTGATGGAGAACCTATCGATGGCGAACAAGTGGGCAGATTGCCCGTTATACTCCTTGACGTCGATCGGGAACAACGCCTCTCCCTATGATGACTTCTTTCCATGGATCTGCCTTTTGGGGAGGCCTTAGAGCAGGAGCAGGGCACTCTGGTGAAAGAATGACCTTCCACATGGCCTCTTGAAGATGCAATGGCTTTCTCCCGCTGCTTTCTTTAAAGTCCATGACGTCTGATCTTCTCTCAGTCCTTTAACGTCCTTCTGGAGAATTTCTGGCAGTGTCTGCATGACTCAGGTGATTATCTTTGGGAAGACAGTGAATACCCTATGTGGATCTGTTTGTGCCTTTTTCTTTCCTCGAGAAGGAAAGTTCACAAAAAGTGAAGGCATTCTGATAGGAAAATAAACCCTTTGCTGTTAGAAAAAGGTATAAGACTACTCTAAATCAATAATACTTTTAGTGAAAGCCTTAAAATAAGGTTTTGGTTAGATTTCCACTGGCTATAGCCAAGAAAGGCACAGCTCAGTGCTCCAGTGTCCTATTTCCAGAAGTCGGACCAGGGTTTGTTGTAAGGTTCTTAAAGGCACAGTGGCAGTTTTGTTAGCTGTGCTTTTTCTTGCAGCCTATTGGCTAATTCTGTCCTCCTTTCCTTTTCATTTTTCCTCTTAAAAAAGGTTTGTGAAATGTTTTCTACAGTCACTAACCTTTTTAAAGTGACATAATAATTATTGGCCTCGATTTTAAAATACAATTAAATGTGGCTGCCGTATAGGCTGTAAATATTTATTAATACAAGTGTAAATCATTTTTATTATATGTATAGTTTTTAAAAGTGCTCCAGGGATCCTGCATGTGGGCGGGACTGTTCAGTGCTTATGACCTTGATGAGTTTTCTCCTGGTAGAGAACTAGGATTACAGGTAAACAACTTTTCCATACTCTTCAAAATTCATAAAAGTGTATGTTATTAACACGCGGAGGCATTTCATTTGGGTGCATCCGATTATATCACTACATTGACAGTATTTATTAAAAGTGATAGTCCTCAAACATGAGCTTAGAAACATTCATGCCTTCCCCGCCCTGACAACAATGCTATTAATTAACCAAGAGGAAAGTTAGTTGTTATGTGTACCCGTTATGTGGCTTAGGTAATTATTATATATGGAACAACATGATAGTTCAATAAATCAAACACAAGAGGTTTTGTACATTGCACATCATTAATCAATGTATTTCAAGGTGCTCTCATATATGATAATGACCAAAAAGGACCCTCCACTGAAATAAAACAATTTGCCTAAGATCACAAAATCCTACAAAATTCTTCCCACTCTATTAAACCTTGATCTTTCCAATCTACCAACATCGCATTGTATTTAGAATATGATGCTAGTACTTCTGATTTGGTACTTATTGTATAACAAGACGGGACATTAAGTTGTCGTAAGCCCTCAGTAAGATAATCTTCCTTGGCCCAAATAACATAATTTACGACTTGTATGTCCTTTCTCACTTTCAATGATATTTTGTATGTAAACAGTAAGATGGTGGCATTAACTATACCGTGAAAAAGCCGAAAGGTGAAACGCGTTGGTAGAGAGCAACCTTGCCAATAAACGAATCGAGCAGCCCGGAGTGTCCTGGAGTTTTCTTGCAAAATTGGTGCGCTATATGAGAAGGTTTCCGAAACCCATCCAGGACCACCGTGGTTGAAGTTCCAGACGGTTTTGTGAGAGAGAGAGAGAGAATTATATATATATATATATATATATATATATATATATATATATATATATAAACGCAGAATTGCGACAGTGGTGTGATTCCTGAAAGTGTGCGGCTCCCCATTTGGACAATTCTGCGTTTTTATATATATATATATATCTATCTATCATTTGGGTCAGCTCTGTTCTGCCATTGGTCTGTCTGAGTGTCATTTACTCTCTGCTTCCCTCCATAAGAGCGTACTGCATGAGGTAACGGTTCAGTCCACATCAATCATGGGCTGTCTTGCACTGTGAATGCCGACTTTTCTGATTACATACGTACCTCCAATTGAAAATGAGTGCGCTTCAGTGTCGAGGCTGGCTAGCCAGTCCTTTAGATTTCTCCTTTTGAAGTTCCCCTTTATTTCTTTAAATCTCCTCTTTTTAATTTGATGTTTTTAACAGGATACTGCAGCTCTCCAGGCAGTGCTAAGGAGTACCTTGCTTGCCGCTCATTTCTGCAGGTCGCCGCATCCCACGTGGCAATTCCTCTCAACCAGGAGACTATTATGGAATGCTGTTGTCCGTAGTGTATCATCGGTTTACTGTTCCAAAATAGGCAAAACGTTTGTTCTAAATGCAACGCCCATGCTGAAACATTAAAACAACAATAGACTATTTAATACTTCGGAGACAGACACCTACTTGTATGTTAGGTTTGGTTATTGCAAGTGTATGCCCACTGTGTTTTTATACGGTTCCATGTTTATTTGTTCTGCTTGTGTTCTTTTAATTTATCTTGCATATGTTGTTAAGATTCTGTATGTTTTATTGCAGTATTTTTAGAGGGTAAATATAAAAATAAGTCAGTAGATGGATGAATGGATGCATAAGTGCAAAGATGAGTGACGGAGTGTGATGAATTAACTGCCTAAACCCATAAATGAAACAAAAGGCACTTTCATTCATAAGCCAGTCCTATTGGCAACGCCAATGCTTGTCTATGAAGTGTGGATGAAGACTGTATCTATCTAGACATTTGTCTTTCCCTTTTAAATGGATTATAGTTCAATCTAGTTTAAAGTACTGCAGGGTTCTTTTGTACGCTATTTAAAATGTCCTTTTCTCATATCTGTAATGTTTGACAGAACGAAAAGAAAATGCCTAACAAGTTAGACAGGCATAGTTTATAGTTTTTAAGTTTTAGAATTGTTTTTCCAACAGAGATTTCTATTGAAAAATATTCTGAAATTCCACAAGATGGTGAACACATTTAGTGTTCGTAACCTCAGCAAAAAGTCCTAGGACGAAGAACCAAGTTTGCCAGTAAGTAAGTGTTCTTCTTTCACACCCTACAAAGTGGTCTAATTGTTATCTACTTAGATTGTGGCATCCCGTTTCCCAACTGGGACCCGATTATGAGTGCCCTATAGCTGTATACTGTAATCAGCCACCCAAACTTACGAACACGGGCAGGATGAGGGGGCAGTGTTGCAAGGTATTACTTGTGGGTTTCTGAGAGTCCAGTGAGAAATCAGAAATGACCCAGGGATTCGCTAATTCTAGTCTTGATTCGTCTGGTTATTTGGATTGTAACCCCCTTCCCTTATTTCACCGAGAGACTCCACTTCTTTTTAGCAGTAATCCCTAATTAAAATGCACCAGTTCCACAGTATGCCCCTAGGGCTCATCATTTCAATGAGCCAATAGCTCACATTACTGACCCTACAGAAATTAATCGGACATTTGTATCAAGGCACTTGTTATTAAGCACCAAGAAACTCTGACTAGTTTCAAGAAGCATTCCTGCAATGAACCTAAACAGTGCACACACAGCTCTTCTCTGTCATTGTGGTGTTTCAGTGAATGTGTGTCTGTGTATCAGTGGGTCAGCTGTCAGAGTGTTTCTGAGGCCTGGTGTGGGACTTAATACTATACTATCTCTGCAGATCCTACCAGAGTATCCTGCGGGACCTGGGTCTTGGTCTCTCCTTCCCAGAGGGCAGCTCTCCCCATGTTTTAGTGGACAAAGTCCCACTCTGCTTTGTTGAACGAGAAGCTAATGAAGTTCGACGAGGCAGGCCGCCAGTGACTAAAGCTATTGTGGAGGTGAGCACAAACTGAATACAAGTGGGACATACTCTGGATTATGGAGATAATTTACTTAAAACATACATTTACAACTAGCAAATGGCTACCAGAAAGATATTTCTTGAAGTGCTGTGCATACGTACACACGGAATCAACAGATTTACATTTAGTAATCCAACATATTTCTTCACAGATATTATACATAGATAATTGTAGAATGGTGCCCTGTTTCGGCTATAGGTTATCTGCAGCTGCAAGGCCCAATTTACTATTAGCTTGCGTTGGCACTGGCACTGGCAGTGTCAATTGGACCATGCCCCTCAGAGAAGTCCTAGGCAGCAATGTCTGTCCTGCTGCTCTCTGCCTGCAGCTACTAGGGCACCCTAGAGGGCCACCGGTGCCCAGACCCCTGTGCATAGGGAAAGTAGAGGAGCTGACTTGTGCTTGTGTGTATCCTGGATCTAGGTTTTGGCACAATCCCTGCAAGCCCTGCCTCTCCAGCGGCATTGCCCCCAGAATCCCGAACAACACTGAGGGACGGTAAAATGAGCACCTTCCGCTTCTATGCCAGCTCCTGTACTCATCCATCTGCTGGAACCCTCTTGAATGCTGGATTATGACAGATTATAGCGGCACTGGGCGGAAGCTTTTCTAAATCTTGATCGCCATCTTGGCTTGGTTGGCCACGAATCCGCCAATGTCTTCTAAATTGCCGTGTTCTTAAATCATTTTGTAACAGACATCTGTTTTTTCTATCAGTGAAACCATTGTGAAGATGTGCTTCTTGCTACCAAATTCTTATTTTGGCATTTTCTTTAAACAGAAAAGGGCTTTTTGCCTACACAAATATGAGTAAGGTGAGGGAAAGAATGTAAAACTAATTGCATGGCTAGGGGCCCATGGCCATTTAAAGTTGCTTGGTTTTTTCCATTACTTATGGTAAGTGTAGCAAAGGGAGCGGGAAGGAAGCTATGCTCTCAGCTAAGTCCTTCTGAACCACTATTCCATTATAAAAGCCCCTGTACATTGAGAGAGTGCCTAGAAATTGATTGACACATAAGGTGAAAGACCCAGGACTCAGTAATGAGATTCTAAAGGTCTGGCAAAAGTAGTGTCCTTCTCATTAAAGGTATGTATTCTGGTTGGCCTTCGATGTTGAGAGGATTTTCTTGATACCAAGAGATGGTCCGGGGCCTCAGAACAGTGTTTGGGAGCCAATACAAAGTGTATGTGAGAGGTCCACAAAGTAAGAGGTTTTGACACAAAAGGTGCAAAATGGCAGGTCAACTCTGGGACTACCCTATCATACTGAAAAATGCCAAAGATTGCTGACTATACTGAACATGCCACATCGCAGCGGTCAACCTCCAGGTCACTGCAGGATGTTTCTCAGAGCGATGCTTCCAAAGCGCTGTGCAGTTCTAGAAGTGCCAGCTGCTAGAGTCCAGCAACAGTATCACTATTTCCCCATGCGTTCACGCCTCAGGATCACAAAAAGCCATGTGGCCAGAGGGAAACACCTCTGAGTGCCATTCAGGCAGAGGTAGTGCTGTCTCATCGTCACTGCAGAACATGTTAAAAGGTACAAAAGTAGATGCAGCCAAACTGATGGCAACAGCGGACTGTGACTCCTTCAAGAAGGTAGTGCCTCAACATGACAATTGACTCCAAAGGATGTTGCCTTCAAGTGGCAGACTTGCAAAGGGCCGTCTTTCGGAGGC
The DNA here is from genome assembly GCF_964204655.1 of Triturus cristatus. Lineage (NCBI taxonomy): Eukaryota > Metazoa > Chordata > Amphibia > Caudata > Salamandridae > Triturus > Triturus cristatus. Next base: position 1,022,785,729 of record NC_140592.1, read on the forward strand.
TGGCTGGTCTAAGCACTCAGTACATCTTAGAGGTACTTTGAGAAGCATCTGTGTTCTCCAGAAGCCAGGCAGCCTAAAACGTTTGGTCCACAGATGGCTATTAAGATGCATCCTAAACTAGGCTATTAGTTTGCTTATATGTAGAATTTACTTGAATGGCTTACTGTGTTATATTTATGAAGCCTGTGAGGTTACATAGGCCCCCTGGTGAATCTGGAGTGAGGTCAAAATCCAGTTTAGCAGACCAGAACTCCAAAGACATGTCCGGAAACTTCGACCTCATTAAACATAGGAAAAACAAGTCCTCTACATATCTTATTGAGGTTAGAGACTTCAAGGTTTAATTCTAGCTAATGTCTCTTCTTTTAGGGACGTCCGCTTGGGAGATTTATTGTATATCTACCATGGTTGGAGGTTTTTAAAACACAAAACGCTTAGAGTTGTTATCAAGATACCCCATTTGATGTATTAGTATTGTATAACGGGTCCAAGTAATGAAAGCCTCAGAAGAAGTTTTCTTAACAGCACTCTCCTTAAAATAGTCGTCGGTATGAATATCTATCATATCCTCTTCAAGGTTAAAATTGATAGGAAACCCAATATCTTTGTAATATGCCATCATCAAATAGAACACATCCCTAGCATATTGATGTCATTCCTCTCCATTAGAATAAAAGGCAAACAGCAGATGTCTCTTCTGTCATGGGGTTTGTAAGTGAGGCATGCATATTTCTTTATGCTCAAACTAACATGCCAAGACTTGTCATTTCCTGGGAGTAGTTTTAGCAGCCTATTTTTGAAAATTTATTTTAGGAACATCCTCAGTTAGCTCACAATGTATGGTGGCAAGAAGTCTTAACTCAGTCGTGTATATTTTCTCAGCAACCTCTAGAGATACCGGCATGTTGCAAGAATATAAAATCAGTACAGCAGGACAATGTTAAAGAAAAATGAAGAAATCCCCAATGTTAAGAATCTGTAATCTATTCAAACTTCTGGCCAGTTGTAATCCGAACAGTATCCGCACTTTTTATGTCATGCAAGAAAGAAGGGGTCTTCTCTAATTCTTTGAATACGCCTTCTGCATAGCCTCCGTTAAAAATAAAGTGAACACTCAATTTCGGTATTAAGAAATATCTGATATCCATATCTGGTTTTACAAATACCTTAGATATATTAGGTCAATTTCAAATGGCATCTTTTTCTGACTGTAGGCTATTTTGGGCCATATGCGTGAAAGGATTTTGTGATAGCAAAACCTACGAGTCCCAAAATTACCCTGTTTATGACTGTAAAATGCCTTTTCCTAATGTACCAAACCCATTTCATGAATCAGGAAAGGTTTTCAGACTTGTAAAATGGGTTTTGCGACCCATACTGAATTGCAGTTAGGAGGCGACATTTCCTCCTAAATGCAAATCAGTGTAATAGGTATCAATGGTTTGTAACCACAATTGTGGTTGCAACTATTGATCAGTTACTTATCCTCAAATAAGGAGGTAAATGATTGGCAAAGGAGAAGGGACCTCCACATGACCTCTTTCCCTTTGGAAATTGTTTTGGTAACCTTATGGGGAGTAGACAGTGGTCCAGGGAACCACTGTCTGCTCCCTGTGATGCTTTTCCAAAAGGAAATCTTTATATTTATTAAAGCAGCACCATTTCCTAGAGAAAAAAAGGAAAATAATGTTTTACACTTGGAAATGGAGACACAAGGATGAGAGTGTGCTGTCCCTTACAGGCCACCATCGCTTTGTTTGTACACAATCACAGGGGGTTGCAAATTGCGACATGCCTAGTTATTAACTTTGTAGGTTGTTCTGCGACTCCCTGTGAATAGTGATTTTACAATGCCACTTATTAGTACCGTGGCTGCTTCACAAAATCAGTTTGGTTGCAAAAATTCACTGTGCAATTTGCAACCATTTTTTCGCAAATCTACTCTTAATATATCTGGTCCCATAGTTCTCAAAACTCCTAAGATGGTATGAATTTTAAAAAAAGTGAGACGTGCTACAACATAAAAGTAACAATTTGTTGTATTGGCACAATGGTCTCATGATATCTCCACTTCCATTGGTCATTCCTGATTGTTCGCCTTTTGCTGGATCTCATATTTTCTGCTGGCTTTAGAACTCTGTGCACTGTACCCCTTCTAACCAGTTGTAAAATGGATGTGCTCTCTCTTTAAACATGGTTGAATTGTTATACACCTAAATGGTATATTATTTTGCCTATATGTTCCTAGTATATGGTACAAAACGGACCAACGGCCTGGATGTTAAATGCCACTAGCTACAGGGATGCAGCAAGCTACAAGAGGCATTTTCTTGCAGCTGCCCAGCTGACCAGTTGCAATTGGTCCTGGACTGGACCCTGCTGTTGGCCTCTGCATGACATCCTGTGAGCCTTAAAGTGCCTCCCCCGAGGTCCTAGGGTCACAATGGTGATAGGCCTCCCTCCCCCTAATGCTGTGGCCACAGCTGCGATTGCTCCATCACTGCAGTGGCCAAACATCTCTGAGGTCCCGATGGAGTAAGGGCTGTAGTAGAATTGGCTAAATGTCTGTCCGCTCAATTAGGATGGGCGGCATATGGCCGTTTTTTACTGTCCTTCACTGCCTGGCAAATCCGGACGATGAGGGACCATAAAAAAGAAATAATGCCCCCCTTGCCATGGAAGATGGCTCCCCTGGTTGGGGGTGCGGGGAGCATTATCTTTTTCATTTTCCAAAAGAAGATCCCAAAACTGGAAATAAAACGTGGAAACTATTTGTTGCAAGGCTCTGTCATGTTGATGGAGCACTGCACCAAACAATGAAATTCATTAACCGGAACTGCTGTTACGGCAGTTCCTGACAGTGCTTTATAAATGTTGCCGGTCATTTATAAATCTGGTTGGCGATCCCTCCAGCAGGGTGACAGAGTAATTTACTCCATCTTCCTGGCGGAACAATGGACTGCCCACCATGAACTAAATTGGGCCCTAAGTCAAAAGGTAAACCAGGATGAACCTGGTTGGTGTATACAACCTACACGGTTAGTCTCAGTTAGAGCCTATGTCCTGGCATACCACGACCAGTGGCTATCATTGGCACTTTGTGCTTTTTGGTGCTATTTCTACTTAAAACTTTAAAAAATCATATCTTCAGTTCCCCTTATGGCTATATTGTTTTTGTCATTTTGGTGTCATATTGTTTTACATTATGCGTTATTTTTCTAATTCGGTTTGGGATTTTTATTGTTTTGCATTTTGACTTTATTACTGTGTTGGCACGGCATAATTTCTTTGCACATTGCCCTAAGTTAAGCCTGTCTGCTATGTGCCATAGCTACCAGGGGACTGAGCTAAGGTTAATTTAATGACTTTGAGGGTTCACCCTGACAGCGGTTATTGTTGCTTGAAGTGAATCACCCACTCCACTTAGTAATCCAATGTTCGAGGCATATGAGCTGCAGATTGTACACTATGCATAGATCGCCATCTGGTGTTTGGCTCGGATGTCTGCATGTTGTTTTTGCAGTCACAAGACCAGTGACTCCTCCTTCCGTGGACAATGTGCATGGGCATCAGCTCCATCATTAGATTGTTTTTTTCTGCCATCGGGTTCGGATGTGACTTGCTGCACTCCAGATCGGTGTCGTTATCGAACCCCCTTTCAACGCGCAATCCCAGCTAACCAACAGTATTGTCTCGATCGCGTACCTTCGACGCGCACCCTCGACAACTTTCGAATAACTTTGATGCCTGCGGACTTCGACGCCGGCCGCTGGGCCTACCCACGCCAGTAGAGACGGACGTCAAAGGAACGGACTCCCTTTAAGAAATGGCCACAGTGTGGTGCTAAGTTTCCACACTCGGACCTCCATCCTGTCTGCAATCTGTGCCTCTCGCCAGAACATCGAGAGGACAATTGTGAGGCTTGCCTCTCCTTCAAGTCCAAGAAGACCATCCAGGATCGTCGAGCTCGATGCCACAAGATGTCCCGAGGCACAGGTTCCATCCAGGTCCCGATAGCCTTCCAGAAGAACAGGCCGTTTTTTACTGTCCTTCACTGCCTGGCAAATCCTGACGATGAGGGACCATAAAAAAGAAATAATGCCCCCCTTGCCATGGAAGATGGCTCCCCTGGTTGGGGGTGCGAGGGGCATTATCTTTTTCATTTTCCAAAAGAAGATCCCAAAACTAGAAATAAAACGTGGAAACTATTTGTTGCAAGGCTCTGTCATGTTGATGGAGCACTGCACCAAACAATGAAATTCATTAACCGGAACTGCTGTTACGGCAGTTCCTGACAGTGCTTTATAAATGTTGCCGGTCATTTATAAATCTGGTTGGCGATCCCTCCAGCAGGGTGACAGAGTAATTTACTCCATCTTCCTGGCGGAACAATGGACTGCCCACCATGAACTAAATTGGGCCCTAAGTCAAAAGGTAAACCAGGATGAACCTGGTTGGTGTATACAACCTACACGGTTAGTCTCAGTTAGAGCCTATGTCCCGGCATACCACGACCAGTGGCTATCATTGGCACTTTGTGCTTTTTGGTGCTATTTCTACTTAAAACTTAAAAAAATCATATCTTCAGTTCCCCTTATGGCTATATTGTTTTTGTCATTTTGGTGTCATATTGTTTTACATTATGCGTTATTTTTCTAATTCGGTTTGGGATTTTTATTGTTTTGCATTTTGACTTTATTACTGTGTTGGCACAGCATAATTTCTTTGCACATTGCCCTAAGTTAAGCCTGTCTACTATGTGCCATAGCTACCAGGGGACTGAGCTAAGGTTAATTTAATGACTTTGAGGGTTCACCCTGACAGCAGTTATTGTTGCTTGAAGTGAATCACCCACTCCACTTAGTAATCCAATGTTCGAGGCATATGAGCTGCAGATTGTACACTATGCATAGATCGCCATCTGGTGTTTGGCTCGGATGTCTGCATGTTGTTTTTGCAGTCACAAGACCAGTGACTCCTCCTTCGGTGGACAATGTGCATGAGCATCAGCTCCATCATTAGATTGTTTTTTTCCGCCATCGGGTTCGGATGTGACTTGCTGCGCTCCAGATCGGTGTCGTTATCGAACCCCCTTTCAACGTGCAATCCCAGCTAACCAACAGTATTGTCTCGATCGCGTACCTTCGACGCGCACCCTCGACAACTTTCGAATAACTTTGATGCCTGCGGACTTCGACGCCGGCCGCTGGGCCTACCCACGCCAGTAGAGACGGACGTCAAAGGAACAGACTCCCTTTAAGAAATGGCCACAGTGTGGTGCTAAGTTTCCACACTCGGACCTCCATCCTGTCTGCAATCTGTGCGCCTCTCCAGAACATCGAGAGGACAATTGTGAGGCTTGCCTCTCCTTCAAGTCCAAGAAGACCATCCAGGATCGTCGAGCTCGATGCCACAAGATGTCCCGAGGCACAGGTTCCATCCAGGTCCTGATAGCCTTCCAGAAGAACAGGTCCCGCACTCCGAAGCAGGTGTCTCCGATGCCGAAGATAACATCAGCCCGGCTCAAAGGGATGTGAGTACCGAAACCCCTGACCCACCCAAGCCCATACCAACGCTCTGGTGACACCTTTGCCTTTGCGCTCAGGTCCACACCGTTCGAAAACTTCGAGCGGCCTGCCTCCGGGCCTGGCACCAAAGGGCAAAGAAAAGCCTTCCGGCTCGAGCCAGCCACCCCGTGCCGGAAAGCCATCTTAGGCACCGAAAGCTCAGCTGTCCGAGTTGCCACGCCCTCCGCCAGCACTGGGAAAACATTCGGCAATGAAATCGGCAAAAGTTCCCTCGGCATCGAAACAGCCCGACAAGCCATCGGCTCCAAAGCACCCCGATAAGACACCGGCACCGAAGCAGTCGGATAAAACCCCGGCCCCGAAGCACACAGAAAAGACTTCGGCACTGAAAACTTCAGAGCCAAGAAGATTAAATGGCAAAACTCCTAAACAAACGCCTCCGGAGCCGAGACAACCCGCACCGAAGGCCTCGGAACCAGGGAATGCTTCTGTACCGGACACTGTCAAAAAACATCCAAAAACAGTTTCCAAGGACAAATCTTCGATGCCGAAGAAGCCTATCGATTCAGAAGAACTTTTCTTTCCTGATCCAAAACAAACTACCATCTTTATTCACCCAAAGACTGGTCTAACAGTCACCAAACTACTCACAAAGAGTAAACCAGAACATTTGCCACATGCTCCAGTTCCTCCACAGACATTACATATAGCTACTAATACCTCACCACCACCTTCACCTCCACCACCAGTTAACCCTAATTTACTCATTTCGCAAGCACACTCTCCACAACCGTAGGATAGTGATGATTCACATGGGGATGGGCAAGAAGATGAAGATGTAGTGTAATTCGATCCTAATGATCCACCACAGGATCCAGACCCATGACATGATTATAATACTGATCTTGATCTAACCAATGATCCGGACTTCTACCCCTCAAAACCATCTCCGCCAGATGACAATTTGGGTTTTGCCCAGCTCATCAATAGGGCCACCACATACCATAAGGTCAAACTACATTCAGATCCTGTAGAAGAGGATTTTCTACTGGAGACTTTTGACCAACCACAAAAATCTACTCACGTCTTACCCATGTTACAAGACCTTCTTAGACACGCTAATGAGGTTTTCAAAGACCCGGTTAGAGCTAGGGTTCTTAGCTCCAGGGTAGATAAAAAAGGCAAAGCAGCTCCCACTGACCCTATATACATTAAGGGTCAACTTCCCTTAGATTCGCTGGTGGTAGCTAATGCACGCAAGAGGGCAAACTCTCAGGGGTCAGGTGACACACCACCTCCTGATAAGGAATCTAAATTATTAGACGCGTCAGGTAAACGTATGGCGTCCCAAGCTGCAAACTCATGGAGAATAGCAAACACTCAAGCCCTTCTAGCAAGTTACGATAGGGCCCACTATGATGAGCTGGAAAAGCTCATTCAACATCTACCTCAGGAATATAAGGACAAAGCTAGTGACCTTATACAGGAAGGCAAACTGATAACCAATACATCCATCAAATGCACGCTGGACGCAGCAGACACCGCGTCCTGTGCAGCAAACACCATTGTTTTGCTACGCAGACACGCCTGGCTCAGGGTATCTGGATGTAAACAGGAGGTACAAAATACCATCCTAAATCAACCTTTTGATCAGGAGCACCTATTTGGCCCGGCAGTAGACACATCTTTAGAAAAGTTCAAAAAAGACACAGAGACCGCAAAGTCTATGGGAGCCTTACAGTTACCATCTTCAAGAGGTTCTTTCGTCGCTCTTTCTATAGAGCAGGTTCCAAGACAATTACGTCAGAACACCCGTCCTCATCCTATAAAAGCCCCAACCAAAGCTACTGTTCCAGGGGATAAGGTAGAGGAGGTTACAGAGGAAACAACAACAAGGGTAGAGGCAGGGTTAACAACACCCGCAACTCCCCTAATAACACAGTGACTTCCCTGTGCTTCCCCCCGATCATCCCACTCCTGTCGGGGGACGCCTCCCACAGTTCCTGTCTGTCTGGAATTACATCACAACAGACAAGTGGGTAAGACAAATTATCCATTATGGTTATTGCCTGGAACTCACTTCTACACCTCCCAACATTCCTCCAAGGCAGCGTCCAATGTCATCAGAACACCTAACGCTCCTCAAACAAGAGATCTTAGCAATGTTACAAAAACATGCAATAGAGCCGGTTCCTCTGCCTCATCAGGGCACAGGGGTCTGAAAAGGACGGCTCTCTCAGGCCAATACTGGACCTCAGACCGCTCAACTTTTACATTCAATCAGACCACTTCCACGTGGTCACTTTACAACAAGTGCTTCCACTACTACAGCAAGGCGAGTTTCTCTCCACTCTAGATCTGAAGGACGCCTGCTTTCCGATTCACACGGCTCACAGGAAATATCTCAGGTTTGTGGTAGATGGTCAACACTACCAGTTCAAGGTTCTCCCATTTGGAGTTACCACAGTGCCCAGAATTTTCACCATGTGCCTCGCAGTGGTTGAAGCCCATCTGAGAAGACCACAAATTCATGTCTTCCCTTATCTAGATGATTAGCTCATAAAAGCAAGCTCCCACAACAGATGGGTTTTCAACACACATTCCGTACAATACAATTGCTTTACAGTCTGGGATTCACAATGAATCTAGGTGATTCGCATCTCTAACCTTCCACAATACAACAATATCAAGGAGCCACCGTAAATACTTCCACAGCCCACAGCCCTAGCATATTCCAATCCAGTCAGGATAGGTGCTATACAAAGGCTAGCTCAAAGATTTCAGCCACAACACTCACTATCAGCAAGAGTGTTCATGCAACTAAAAGGAATGATGGCCTCCTGCATTTTTCTCGTTCCTCATGCCCGACTTCAAATGCTTCTATTACAAGAGTGTCTAGCAGATCAGTGGAACCCGGCTCAAGGTCAGCTAACAGATCTGGTGTTGGTGGATGACTGCACCCATCGCTCTGTGCAGTGGTGGACCACAAAAAACCTTTGCAAAGGGCGGTCGTTCCTCGAGAGCACATCTTCTAGCACATACTGTTCAAGGGATATGGACCCCCCAACAAAAACAATTTCACATCAACTACCTGGAATTGTTAACAATCTCTCTAGCTTTGAAGTCTTTTCAACCGCAACTGCTAGGGAAAGGTGTCCTAATCCGTACAGACAACATGACAGCGATGTATTACATACAAAAGCAAGGGGGAAAATGCACACTCTCCAGTTATCCCACCTGGCGCAGGGCATCTGGTGATGGGCCATTCCAAGGAAGATATACCTTCTAGCAGAACACCTGCCAGGGGTACACAATCCAGCTGCAGATCTGCTCAGCCGGCAAACACAACAGATCCACGAATGGGAAATTCATCCTCAAGTTCTTCTTCCATTCTTTCACATGTAGGGACACCCAGAAATAGATCTGTTTGCCACACACCAAAAAACAAAGGGGGGGAGTGGAGAGGTACTACTCATCACATGTAGTGGAGGTGGATACTTCCTCCTTCTGTAGTCTATAAACCATAAAGATCCACCCTCAGAACAGTTTAAAAAATCATGTCCTCCCGGGTAATGTATGTTTCCTACAATGGTGGGAAAAACACACAGTGTTTTTAAATACTCCTCACACACCAAAAGGACCCTTGGTGTCATGCTTCATCATAGGGGTCTATCATAGGGGTCTTCTCGCCCCTCTACGGGACGGGGCGTGCTACGACCTACGAATACGCGGGAGCACCTTTTTGTTGTAAAAACGACTATGTGTCAAGTAGGAGAGTGAGTGCGAGGGTCAGGGGTGGAGGTTACAAAATACCTGGCTCATCGGTTTAGAAAATAATTTTTAATACACCTGTGAGCTGCTATTATTAAAAGGTGGGTATGTATGCCTCAATGAGCTGTGCCTCCAAGGAGCCAGCTCATTGAGTTATAACCAGCTCACAGGTGTATTAAAAATTAAGACTCACCAGACTAATGGGTCCTCCTTTTAAACCTCTCCACAGATGTGAACTACAGTTCCTCACTTGGAAAGTCGCCTTTTTAGTCCCTATCACATCTCTCAGAAGAGTGAGTGAACTCCATGCATTAACCATACAAGAACCATTTTTGCAGATCCATCATAACAAAGTCGTTTTTAGAACAAACCCAACATTTTTACTCAAAGTAGTATCTGCCTTTCTTCTTAACCAGTCTGTTGAACTACCAGTATTCTTCCCTCAACCAGACTCAGTGGCAGAAAGAGCTCTACACACCTTAGATGTTAAAAGAGCCATAGTTTACTACATTGAAAGAACTAAATCCTTTAGAAAAACCAAACAACTTTTCGTAGCTTTCTCCCCACCTCATAAGGGCAATCCTATATCCAAAACAGGAATTGCAAGTTGGATTATAAAATGCATACAGATATGCTACCTTAAAGCCAAACGAACATTAACCATTCCCCCTAGACCTCATTCTACACGCAAACTAGGGGCTTCTATGGCATTCTTAGGGAACATTTCCCTAAATGACATATGTAAGACAGCAATTTGGGCCACACCACACACCTTCACAAAACACTATTGTGTAGATGTGCAGGCAAAACAACAAGCAAGTGTGGGCCAGGCTGTATTAAAAACACTATTTCAAACTACTGCAACAGATACAGGTAGCCATATCTAAGGAGGATACTGCTGTATAGTCTATGCATAGTGTACAATCTGCAGCTCATATGCCTCGAACGGAAAATGCTACTTACCAGTATGCATCTGTTCTTGGCATGTAGAGCTGCAGGGTTGTACACGCCCAGTCGCCTCCCCGGATACCTCTATCTGAAAGCAACACGTTAGTTAGATTCCTCACCTTAGAATATCCCCAGGCGTCAGGCTGGATCCGGAAAGATTTTTCGTCAGCAATACCCCTTGCGCGTCGCTAGGCGTCGTCTGCGGCTCCGCGTCCGTCGTCGTGCGCCGGGATGAGGTCGGAGTACTTAGACAACGCCCTCGCGCGCTGACGTCAGTTCTTCTTTTTTCCGTGCCAGACAGCGCCGATCCGGGAAGAGCTTACCCCTTAGTCATTTTTTGACTAAAACTTTTTTGACTCTTTTTGGTCTACTTGTCGACTCGACTCTGGTGCCGGTAGGATGCCTGGGTTTAAAGCCTGTGACTCCTGTCACCGACTGATGTCGGTAACGGACCACCATCGCCGGTGCCTTTACTGCCTGGGGGCCGACCACGATGCGGAGTCGTGCCTTGACTGTCAGGCCTTGACCTCGAAGGCTAGGCGGGAGCGGTCCTGTAAGCTTCTCGAGCTTCGACACTCGGCTGTGTGCCGTTCAAGGTACCAGTCCAGGAGGAGGTCGAAGGACCGGTCGCGGAGCCACAGCCACCATCACCGCTCGTCGAAGCACGCTAAGAAGTCCAAGAGGCGACACCGCTCTTCGGACTCCCCTCGCCGGTCGCGCAACTTGGTCGAGGGTCAGGGTGGTCTCACCCCCGCGGCTCTGTCGAAGCCGCAGGAGCCGCGTCCGTCCCCATACCCGCCGGTCCCTGGGACTGACTCGACTCCGGCGGAGATCAGTGCCTTCCTCTCGGCCATGAGGGGCCTGGCTCTGCCGTCGACGCCTGCCAGCGTGCCTTCGGGCCCCGCAGGCTCGACTGGGCGACCTCGCGAGCCGGCGGCTCCGGCCCCGGCGCCGTTGTCTACTTCGGTCCCGACGCCGCAGGTCCCCGAGGGATCCGGGCCTGGATCTCTGCCGGCGCCGGTCGACCTCACGAAGCCTCCTCCGCCGTTTTTGGCGAGAAGGCGGATAGTGCGCTGGCGCGCTTCAAGGACTCCCAGGCTACGGCCAAGTCCTTGGGTCTCTCGGCCCGCGACCGCAAACTTCCGCCTTTCGTCCCTTTCGTGGCCAAGAAAGGGGCGCCCCCATACGTCCGCCTAGCCACCGGCCGCAGAACCAACCTGCACGCAGTCGCGGACGTGGATTCCGCCGAGGCGGTACCGGGGGACAACATGCCGGTCAGTCCACATCCACCCCGGCAGCATCTGCCTCAAAGCCCTCCTAGTCCGTGCTTTCAGGCCCATTCCACGCCAGTGGGCGGCAGAGTTCGACATCACCTGCTCCACTGGCGTTCCATCACGTCGGACGGGTGGGTGCTGCAAATCGTCCGAAGGGGCTACTCCCTCCCCTTCGAGACGACCCCTCCAGCCATGCCACCGCAGTACCACCGTATGTCGGGGGATCACTTGAATCTTCTGTGGGAGGAAGTTACGGCCCTCTTGGCCAAAGGGGCCTTCGTGCGCGTTCCTGGTCCAGAAGTAGGTCGTGGTTGCTATTCCCACTACTTTCTGGTTCCCAAGAAGGGCAAGGGGGGCCTACGCCCTATCTTGGACCTCAGGAGCGTCAACGCCTTCCTCCGGAAGGAGAGGTTCAAGATGCTTACCCTAGCTCAGGTTCTGGCTGCTCTGGATCCAGGAGACTGGATAGTAGCGTTGCAGGACGCTTATTTTCACATCCCCGTCCTGCCGGCCCACCGGCGTTACCTGCGGTTCACGGTGGGTCAGGAGCATTTTCAATTCACTGTGCTCCCCTTCGGCCTCACCAGTGCCCCTCAGGTGTTCACGAAAGTGATGGTGGTGGTCGCAGCTCATCTGCGTAGATCAGGGATTCCAGTCTTCCCCTATCTCGACAACTGGCTGTTGAAGGCGGGCTCGCCCCAGCAAGTCGTCTCCCACCTCCAGACTACGGCCGACCTCCTTTATTTGCTGGGGTTCTCCATCAATGTGCCGAAGTCGCATCTGAGTCCCTCCCAGAAGCTCCTCTTCATCGGAGCGGTTCTGGACTCGGCGCAGTTCCGGGCCTATCCGCCGGAACAGCGGGTCCGTGATATTCAGGCTCTGATTCCCATCTTTCAGCCTTTATCCCGGGTTTCGGTCAGGTTGGTGCTGCGGCTTCTGGGTCTGATGGCCTCCTGCATCCTGTTAGTGCATTACGCCAGGTGGCGCATGCGGGCTCTGCAGTGGGACCTGAAGTTTCAGTGGGCCCAGCATCGGGGCAACCTTTCCGGCCATGTCTTGATCTCGGAGGGCACTGCGAAGCAGTTGCAGTGGTGGCTCACGAACCGCTATTGGGTCAGCGGCAGATACCTCTCCCTACCCCAACCGGAGCACGTAGTAGTGACGGATGCGTCCCTCCTGGGATTGGGGGGCCACATGGGGGAGGCGGAGATCAGAGGACTCTGGTCTCCGGCAGAGTCTCAGCTCCATATCAACCTTTTAGAGCTGAGAGCGATCCGGCTTGCACTGAAGGCATTCCTTCCCGTTGTCCGGGGAAGTGTGGCGCAGGTGTTTACGGACAACACCACCGCCATGTGGTACTGCAACAAACAGGGCGGGTGGGGTTGTGGACCCTTTGTCAGGAGGCTCTGCGCCTCTGGACATGGCTGGAACATCAGGGCATCACCCTGGTGGTTCAACATCTGGCGGGCTCTCTGAACGCCAGAGCAGACAAACTCAGCCGCCGGTGCATGATGGATCACGAATGGCGTCTAAACTCCAAGGTGGCGCAAGGCCTCTTTCTGCAGTGGGGAGAGCCTTGGTTAGATCTATTCGCCACCAAAGAGAACGCGCAATGTCAGCAGTTCTGCGCGTTGGAGTTTCCAAGGCGGCACTAGCTCGGGGACGCCTTTCGTCGCGAGTGGAGTTGCGGTCTGTTGTACGCCTTTCCGCCTATACCACTTCTGCCCAGAGTGCTGAAGAAGATCAAGCGCGACCGGGCCCAAGTCATCTTGGTGGCTCCGGATTGGGCACGAAGGTACTGGTATCCCGAGCTACTCAGTCTGTCAATCAATCCCCCGATATGACTGCCTCTTCAGGAGGACCTTCTGTCGCAGCAGCAGGGGACGGTCCTCCACGCGAACCTGTCCAGTCTCCACCTCCATGCGTGGAGATTGAACGGCGACAGTTGATGCCATTTGACTTGCCTCCTGAAGTCTGCGATGTGATTCTGGCAGCCAGGCGTCCCTCCACAAAAATGGTATACGCCTGCTGGTGGAACAAATTTGTGGCATGGTGCACAGCAAAGGCTGTGGATCCCCTTTCCGCCCCTCTTTCTGAGGTTCTCCTCTTCCTTCTTTCCATGGCCCAGCAGGGCTCTGCTCTGGGCACCCTAAAAGGTTATCTTTCTGCTATCTCTGCCTTCTTCTGGCTTCCTGATCAGCCTTCTCTTTTCAAATCCCCTGTTTCCTCCTGTTCCCTTCGTAATGCCTCAGTGGGATTTGAATCTGGTCTTGACTTTTCTGATGTGCGCTCCTTTTGAGCCTCTTCACAATTGTCCCATTCGTCTTCTGACTCTTAAGACTGCCTTCCTGGTAGCCATCACCTCGGCTAGACGGGTGAGTGAGCTCCAGGCTCTATCGTCTGAGCCCCCTTTTCTTTCTGTTCATCCGGACAAGGTTGTCCTTCGGACTCGTCCTTCCTTTCTTCCGAAAGTGGTGACTCCCTTTCACATCGGGCAAACTGTCACGTTGCCCACCTTCTTTCCGCATCCGCATCCTTCGAAAGAGGAAGAGAGGCTCCACCGTCTGGACCCAAAACGGGCGCTGTCCTTTTACCTGGACCGCACAAAACAGTTCCGGGTGGATGATCAACTTTTTGTTGGATACGTGGGTGCTAAGAAGGGGAGGGATGTACACAAGCGAACCATCTCGCGGTGGGTTGTATTGTGTATAAAAGCTTGTTACTCCTTGGCGAAAAAGGATCCTCCTGTAGGGCTGAGGGCCCATTCCACTCAGGCCACAGCGGCAACTACTGCCCTGGGACGGGGAGTCCCCTTGCAGGACATCTGTCAGGCAGCAACATGGGCCTCGCTGCACACGTTTGCCAAACATTATTGCCTGGACAGCCAAGTCCGGAGAGATGGCTTCTTTGGCCGTTCTGTTCTCCAGGACTTTCTGGTGTGATCTTGGTTCGCAGACCCCCCACCGGGGTTGGTATTGCTGGAGTATCTATTCTAAGGTGAGGAATCTAACTAACGTGTTTCTTTCAGATGAACAAGTTACTTACCTTCGGTAGCGATGTATCTGTAAGAAACATTAGTTAGTTAGATTCCTCACTGACCCACCCATCCTCCCCGCTCTGCGTACCGACATCTAGGGTTAAGGTTATCCTTTTCAGGGCCCTAGACTTTTTGGCACCAGTGTCTGTCTCTTGCATGGCTCTGCGTTCCTGGGGCGGAAAGCTATGTACAAGAACTGAGGTCAGCGTGTGAGGGCAGCGTCTAAGTACTCTACGTCATCCCGGCGCACGACGCCAACGACGGACGCGGAGCCGCAGACGACGCCTAGCGACGCGCAAGGGGTATTGCTGATGAAAAATCTTTCCGGATCCAGCCTGACGCCTGGGGATATTCTAAGGTGAGGAATCTAACTAATGTTTCTTGCAGATACATCGTTACCGAAGGTAAGTAACTTGTTCATCTGTTCCAGTATTATCTTATTTAAATACTCATGGACATCTTTCTACTTTTTACTACTCCATCTAACCCTAAGTGGCAAAAACAATCTAATGAGGGAGCCGATGCCCATGCGCATTGTCCACTGAAGGAGGAGTCACCGGTCTTGTGACTGCAACACTTCTTCGAAGACAAAAACAACATGCAGACATCCGAGCCCAACACCAGATGTTGATCTATGCATAGTGTACAACTCTGCAGCTCTACATGCCAAGAATAGATGCATACTGGTAAGTAGCATTTTCCTTTTTTACAGGGGTGCATCCTCAAGGTTAGCTACATGGACCTATTCGTTGAGATGCTTCTCTTTTTCTAACTCCCAAACCAGCTCCATTAGTGGCAATGTTCATTAGTTATATGTCTTCCTCCTCTTTTTTGTTTGTTTTTTGCTTACAGGCCGTTAGAGAGCAACACACCATTGCACCTCGATTCAGTGGTAGTCTCTTGCTTGTAAAATATGATTAAAGATCAGAAGATCATATATTTTCTAGTTTCCTATGGTCTGGGCCCGAAACAAAGACAACTTTGATTGTGTTGCAATAAAAGCCAATGGTTAAGTAAATATCTTCTAAGCTGGAGTGCTGGTTTCAAGAAAAGAGACTGCACTATCTTTGTTCTTAGCAGGTTAATCTGCCATAAAGGTGCCCATGGTTAAACCCAAAAATCCTATCATTTAAAACAATTCTTTTATTTATTGGTGAATCAAGGGTTATTTATACTTTATATACATTTTAGTGGTGTAAATATACATATAATGTTCACTGGTGACAGTGCCAAAAGACAAAGAGAATATCTGGTTGGACAGTTTGAGTTTGATGCCAACTTGGCAGAGTACGCTTCCTCTTGACTAAAGTCTCATCACTCATGGTAAATTGTGAATATGGCACCAGGCAATGGTCCCTGACCTCCTCTACCCTCGCAAAAGCGCAGGTGAACAGCTAATCATTGGGCCATGTTTACAATGGGGACACTGGGGAATTGGTCAGCTGTCTTGGTACTCCCTCACCATACAAAGTAGGGTGAAGGAGGACCTGGTTAGCTGATGCATGTCTGCTGTCCTGTTCACATTTGCAAGTAGGCCACTACCTGTCCTTGCTTATCTGAGAGAAAGTAAAAAAAATGGCGGTGAAGGAGGCTTGACCCGGATGACAGCTGTCTGTGCCATATTTTCAGTTTGAACAAAGCATCGGACAGCTTTCAGGTGTCTTGGTCTTCTTCATCATAAACATTATGCAGAAAAACTGGTACAGCTGCACTGGTTGCACTGAAAATCCTGAAAAGGCTATATGCCCTCCTGTCTGGGAGGGGGTCACAGATTTGTTTAAATACCTTCGCTGTTAAGAGAGCCCATAGGTACTTTCTTGACAAAACTATACTTGCATAAGGGCAAGCCGCTTTTCACTGTCCTCGTAGCTAGATAAACAGTATTCTGCATTATCGGAAGGCCAATAGACTTCTGCAAGTTAGGTCCACATATCCCTCCACAACAGCGAAAGCTGATACTGCGCGCTTTATGAGGAATGGCCCATTAGCTCAAATGTAAAGCGTGATCATCTGAAGATCATTTCATACGTTTGGCAGCCATTTCAGCATAGATTCTCACTCCAGACCCTGGAGGGTCAAGCCTATCTACTTAACTTTTTGTTTTCACAACCCCAGAGTATATTCTATTAAATTCTGCTTAATAGAGTAAACCCCATGATAGAATTTGAGTTACAACTAATTCATTTTTGCATCTTCGGCGTAAGTGTGACATGCACAAGAACACCATCCTTACAGTATTAAGAGTAGAAGGCTGACTCGATCATAAGTTGTTTTAACAGAATGAATGTATTTTTCTCATTTGCAGGAGTTTATTCGAGAAGAAGTTGAGGTAAGTTGATTCTTCGTTGTTGTATATGTGCTGGTTGATCATGCTTAAAATATTGTTGCATATAGCTCTTTGAGTATGACATGAAGTGCCATGGAATGGTGCTCTATAGTCAGTGTATGTACTTTAGCGCACGCTGTGTAAGCTTGAGGTCATTATTTGTTCATGCTTGCCGCATGTTTCTGTATCCCAGAAACAGCCAGTAGTATTTTGAAAATCAGATAAAGGTATTGTAGCGTGTGAAATTCAACTTCGAGTTGCAGGTTTTCTCCTTTTCGTTGTTCTGTGTATGTTTTAACACAAGATGATACCTTTTTGGTCTAACCCTGAAGCATAATATAATTCTCTTCTTGCTGAGACAATATGGAGTTTCTTTGACTCTTAATAGATCTTTCAAATTCAGAGGCTCTAACTTTTGATGGCTCGATTTCCCCTTATGTTAAAGTATTGTGACTGTTCAGTGTCATTCATGGAATGTGGCTGTGGTTCTGCTGTAATAACCAAAATATCCATTTCTGTTTAGATGTTGCAGACAGCAGGCAGAGCACGAGGGATCCTGCCTTTGACTGTTATGAAAGTTCTGGCTTCCCAGGCATGCCATGGTTAGTATTATTTCTAAAGTGTTGTTCCTTTGTGCAGCATACTTAATATTAAGTCACAAATAATTTGGAATACAATTCAAGGTAATTGAAACAACTATTTTTTTTTTTAGAGATTCTATTCTCCAGAGCCCAGAAGGGAAGATTTTTTTTAACAGTGACAGATACATAACAGAGGTCAGGTTGAGGATACATGGACAAATAGTGCAGACTGGGAAGTGGTACAGCCAAGAAGAAGAGGAGATGGTGGTTGATGGTTAGAGAGTGCAGTGGTAGGGAAGGAGAAGGGAGATGTATGGTGGAATGAAAGTGTAGTGCCATATGGTACCTTAGGTTGAATAAGTGGTAGAGATGAAAAGGAAACAGTAACAAGAGTGGGATGTAGTGTGGTGTACATGGAATTGCAGAAAAGAGTGGGCCATTGGGGTGTGTTTGTGTAATATTGGGCATTGCTGGTTAAGCAGTAGTAAGCTGACCGGCCATGGGCGTAGTAATGTTGAAGGGGCTCAGAGGGCGGAGGTGAATGGAGGATTTTGGTGTAAAGAGTACTGTAGGCCCAGGAGGTGATTTATGTAAATATAGGGTAAGAACTACTGCAGGTCGAGGAAGGGTACAGCTAAGAAGGGAGTGGTCGTTAGTGATATGGGGGGTAGTGCTAGAGAGGACAGCATGCTGGGGAAGTTCTGAGAAGGGAGAAATAGTTGGTTTGGGGACGTGTTTGAGGTTCTGCAGGCTTGGGAAATGGTAGATGGAAGCAGGGTGTTTTGTTTGATAGATTGCCAACAGGCTGGGAAAGTGGTAGAGCTACGGATGAAGTAGTGGTTTATTTTGTCAGGCGGAGGTTGCAGGGGATGGGGCTTCTTCCTCATACCTCCGATGCCACACCAACAGGGGGAAAACTTCCTGCTCAGAGTTTGGAGCTGTGACACACTGAAACCGTTTTAGAAGAACCTTACCTCATGACTCGGCACCGTCCTCGGGTGGAGGATCCCAATGGATCCCACATTTATTTTGCTTCACAAAACGAGGACCTAGACAGCAACAGATACAAGTAGGCGCTCCTCCAACCGGGGCTCATAATCGCCAAACGGAGTGTAGCCCAGCACTGGAAAGATGCAGCTCCCTCATCGGTTGGGGAATGGAAAAAGGGCGTGGATCAGTTCATGGGTTTGGAGAGACCGGTATATGTGCACAGGGGCTGACCCTAGAAATCTGGCAGGCATGGGCTGACTCCCGGGGAATATGCTTGGAACCGATAGGTCCCATGGCCGAGTTACTAGATGAAGAAAATAGAAACTTTAAAAAAAAAAAAACATGTAATTCGGAGAACACTCTGAAGCTCCTGCCTAACAAGAGGCAGTAAGATGGAGAGAGATGGCCTGGGAAGGGGAGGAGGGGGACTGGAGAAGGGGGGGGGGGGGGGAAACAATGTCTGACTGCTGCTGGTTGTTCCATTTGTTATGTAACATAAAGAAAACACCTGTAAAGATGATGCAGATTGCTGTTCTACATCCTGTCACCATCAATTAACTGTGTTTAAAAAAAACAAAAAGAAGAGGTGTGCCCCACAGTGTATAGAACGACAAGCGGAAGAAATGGGAGAACTAAAACAGGAGAGGTGGTTGGTGGTGTGGGTCACTACAGCCGGGGAAAGAAGATGGGTAATGTCTGTTAAGGGGCATGGGACACTGTACAGACATGTATATATTGCTTTCCTAGATCCACTGTTTGCTGGCAGGCATTGGGTCAAGGGCATACATGGTTGTGTTTGCAGTGTAGAAGACCAATGTTACATATTCAGTGTTGGGGTGTTTTTTATTAATGTGTTAGCAATGACTCAGTCTGAGATAGTCTGGAAGGATGCCCAGACGGTTGTTTAGAGCCTGCAGACGTAGGTGATACAGTGAAAAATGTAATTGCACTATTCAGTAAGAGGGACACCCCAAATGTATTCTTATCATACCTGCTTCAGCAACCCTAGTGAAATCAATAATTGCTCCGTCAACTGCAAAAGCAGAGGAAAGAGTAGTGGATGGTGCCTTCCAACATGGTAGATGGGCATTATTTTTCCTCATCTTAGGCACCTGTGTGGCTAAATTTGGGTCTAAATTAGACACATTTATGAGACAAAGTGAAGACATGGAGCAGGATTCCCTTTGCAGCAGTGTTTGGTGGTGAGGGTGACCAGATAAGGGCGGGATACACTTGAGCTGTTCATGAATGACTCGTTGTTTATTCCAGGCTGTTAAATGTTGTTGGCCGTTCATTTACAAAGGCCATACTACTACAGGCTGTTACTTTTTCAGGTGCTATTAAATTCAACAAGCCTTTGAATGTGGAAGAGTGCTGCTGCCTCATGGAAAGCCTGTCCTGGTGTAAGCTACCCTTCCAGTGTGCCCATGGGAGACCCGCCATCCTGCCCCTGGCTGACATGGATCACTTGGAGCTGCACAAACAGGTATCGTACAATCCTATAAAGTTTATGTGACAAACAGAATAGGAACAACACTAAAAAGGATAGATTGAACCACACAGTCAATGACTGAGAGAAGGAACACAAACAGAGTGGGGCCTAAAACATTTTGCCCATTAAAAAAATAAACTAAACGGAGCTGTGAAAGTCACAGGAAGAGCAGAGAAGTGTTGGCAGTAACACAAACAGTGACTAGCTTGAACAGAGTAAAAGATAAATTAGCAGGAAGGCTGAGAAGTTCAGGAATACAATTCAAAAAGGATATAAACCTACACGAACATGGAGTGACACAAGAAGAATGCTGTGCAGTGTATAGAGTGATGCATAAACAACAAAAGGCATAAATACAAATTCTAGATGTCGGCTAGTTAGTTGCCACTTAGTACAACCAATACAAAGACCATTACTGGTACCTATGTTTTCGGTGTTTATTCCATTTGAAGCCCGCTTTTACCCAGGCAAATTCCACAGCCATTATTTTTCTGCTTTGGACTTTGAAATCTTATGCCATTTCATATCTGTGCAGTCCACTTAATGTAGAAAATAATTAGTTTTGTGTACTCGCGTTCTCCCTTGTATTGCTGGCTGAATACAGTTAAGAAAGATGTTACCTTAACGTTTTGTGTTTTTCTGGGAGAACAAGAAACAGTCATCCTGTCCAGGACTGGATCTATCATAGCACTACATGCTGTACAGCTTATCCTGATCTGTTATGCTGGGAATCACAATGAATAATGTCTTTGTTTACAGCAGCAACAAGGGAGTATAGTGGCACACCTTCAGAATTTGACCATGCAGCCTACCTATTTATTCATAGCTCTTTGACTCCTATCTGAAATGAGTACGTCTTCCTTAGCCCCACCCGGGTAGCCATTTCAAGATTCTTTGATTTACATTTAATCTTTTGCTAAAATATTATTCTACATTTCCTAAAAACAAGGTCCACAACACAGTTGTTTCCTCTACTAAGGTTAAGAGTTCTTAGACTTTGAGATTGTAGAGCTGCTGAATTTGAGAGCAGGAAGTGTTTTCTCAAAGCATTCTCCTTCCTTTTATTTTAAGTTGTTTGAATCCTCAAAAATACAATTTGAAAAACTCTTCAAGGGTTGTACGAAAAAGGATGTTGTTCAGAATTAAGACTATGGAAAAGAGAATCCTTTATCACAGGTATTTTGTCTCAATCAATAAACAGTAGAATATCTCTGCATATACAGGAATCTTGGAACACATTACGGTCTATGTACAATTCAGATGGAAAATTGCTATCAATGTACCTTAAAAATAAAATGTAGATGTTTATACCAACTTTAAAATATACATTGTTTCAAAATAGCCCCTATCCATATTTGCATAAGATGGGGGCTTGATAATCATAAGCACTAATAGTCCCGGCCATGCGTGAGATCCCAGAGAAATGTTCTTTCAAATATATTTCCTTTATGTTGTATTTTCGTCTTACTTAAGGATGGTCAAATCTTTTTATATAACTTTTCAATTTTTGGGGGAAGTGCACAAGTAATTTCTTTGTTTAATTAATATCATCAACGGTGCAAACAAATTAAAGAAAAAAAAATCCAGACCATCACCATAAAGCTAAATAGAAAACCCATTTCATAGGCTAAAAAGAGGCTCAAAGAAGGACCTGTGTAAGCCCCAGGATATAAATTGAAAAAACAAGTCTTCCACCATAAGATTTTAACCTCCATGAATCAGTCAGTTTTCTAATATGATTTAAAACATGAACAGAAGATAAGTGATCCACGTAAAGATCATAGACTCCTTAAATTGATCAGTTATTCGAATGTAATTTTACAGTATATTTAAGTCCCTTTCTTAAATAAAGTTAAAATTGTTTTAAAAAAATTTCCAATTATGGGTCAGGACCTTGGTATCTGAAGAGGTAAGACAGAGTGATATATCCTATTTGCAATTTCAGCTCCTTTGTGATAAAAACAGATTTCAAAAGGGTTCCGCATGCTTTACCAAACTTGGGGCAACAGAGGAGTAAATGGGTAAAAGATTAATTCCTATAATTGCAGACTCTGCACTATCTGATTGTTGTTGATCCATGCCTCCACTGCCATTGAAGGTCTTCAATTGGGAGAGCAAGGAATTTTGCAAGAAAATGTTTTCTTCTGCATTCCTTGCTTAATGTTACTTTCAAGTAGTGTTGTAGGCACTTAGTTTTACAGAAGGGAAGGATGGGTTTAAACAGTTCCTGTGTGTTTATGAGCTTCCCTGGATTTCACCATGACCACTTATTTCAATAATTGCTTAAGTGTTAGGTATGACAGGTTACTGGCTTTTATTGTCTCTGGATCAAGAGCTCAATCAACACATGCAGAGTGTAGAGATCTGTCCCAGTAATTGGCTGGGCCATTAAAAATGTCCTGCAAAAATGCTTTCAGTGATCCTGCTTTGGCGTGGAAAATAGTACTTGAGGAATTAGGACTTAAATACGAGATCTTGTTTTGCCAATCCAAATGCCATATGTATCTGAACAAATCTGATTAAACGAGGTAGCTGAAAAATCCTTTTCTAAGTGACTGTAGTCTGTCCAGCATAGAATCCATTTTGGATGGAAAACCTTGTTGACCATACGACATTGTTGGAATTAATTTGGCCTTGAGTTCTCTAATTATGGCCTCTGCTAATGGATTATATAATTTGGCATTTAATTTGCAGAGTGCAAATATTACATTTTGTACTTTTTATTCTCCATATCTCTTAGATGTGCATGCTTATTACCAGAGTCAGCTAACCAAACACCAAGATAATTGTATGTTTTAGTGTATGCTGTTCTTAATGGACCCAATTTCCAGACTCTTTGTTTTTTTCTTTGTTTCCCAAAGACCATTAATTTTGTTTTATTTGCATTTGCCACCACCTTGTTGCTCTGATTGGTTTTGTCCAGCTAGTCCTGCGATTGCTGTAGGCCTATTGTCATTTGATCCAGAATAAATAGATCATCCGCATATTGTAATATTTAGATTTTATGCATGCCAATATGTTAGGGAATTAACTCAGTCTTTGCAATTTCAGTCCCCAAGTCCACTGTATAGAGATTAAACCATGATAGGGCTAATACTTTGCCTTGTACGCATCCTTGTTTAATGCCTTTGTTTGTGTAAACATTTGGAGGCCCCCTATTCCTTTGGCCCAGTTTGACACTAACCCACGTGTCCGAATAAAGAGAGATTATTGCTTTTAGTAAGGGGTGGAAAATACCCAAGTCAGCTAGGTTCTTCCATAGGATTTGTCATGTTCACTCCAGCAAATGCTGCAGAGTAGTCCATAAAGTACACAAATAATGGTGGATTAGAGGAGCTGGTCAGTCTGTGGACAAGATATGAGAGTGCGACTACATCGTTTATGGTCAAAGCATTTTGCCTATACCCTGTCTGATAGTATGGTGTTAAGTTGCCTTTTTCTGCCCAGTCTATTGGTTCCTTCAGTTGAATTCTTCCATAGGGTTTGGTCTCAACTTCCAGTAATGGTGTCAAGCAGTAGTTGGCTGGGTCTTTTGTGTTACCTTATAAATGAAATACACGTGAGGCCTATAAAATAGGCGATATGGGTCAATTCCTTTAATTTACTTTTGAAAAAGTCAAAATAATATTAAAGCATGAAAATGTTATCAGAAAATAGTAACTTTCTTAAAAACCTCATTCATAAGCCTTTTTCAAAGGAAATTGAGTTGAATGAATCAGGGCTATGTTAGCATGAAAACTGACAGCACCTTTAAGGGCCCACAGCCATCTCTTATCCCATCACGTCCAGCAGGTGACTGTTACCTTTTTTTCTGGCTCCTGGTGACAGGATCTTGGAACACTGCGCTTATCATTACTGGCATTTTTCCACTGAAAGCTCTTCAGATTTGTTTCAGACCAGCTTCACACATCTTTTGACTGCAAGTGTTTTTGTCATTTTGTGACAGAAATTATTTAATTTACTTCGTAAAGAATTGCCATCTTTATTTGCAAAGTGTCCCATGATTTGTGTATACTTTGCCACCATGACAGTCACATTCCAGACAGTTGTAATCACTGCTGGGCCCTTTCCAGCCGAAGGACAGGGAGAAGATTCACCTTCATGGATATAATGCTGACAGAAAAAGGTACTATCTGAAGGAGCTGGTCATCGCATGAGCATGAAGAGTTTCCATCCTCTACCAGTGCTCTAACATCACTGTCTGAGGATTACACAAGAGAGTGATCCAAAAGGAGATACCACAGTGAAAAACAGTAATACTCCTGTTCAATGTGGAGGAGTTTGACTTCATGGCAAGGCATAGTACCAGTGTGTTTGCTGGCGAGGCTGGATCAACATCAAAGAGTCGTCGTCTCTGGACGTTGAGACAAAAAAGATGTTAGACATCCAGTGACACCATTACGAGGATACACTAATTGATATCGAGACTCATTGGTTATTCATTTTCCATTCGCAAATCAGTTGATTGGGTCAGAAAGATGAAGAC
This sequence comes from Triturus cristatus, assembly GCF_964204655.1. Classification (NCBI taxonomy): domain Eukaryota; kingdom Metazoa; phylum Chordata; class Amphibia; order Caudata; family Salamandridae; genus Triturus; species Triturus cristatus. Next base: position 1,022,810,162 of record NC_140592.1, read on the forward strand.
AGGAAGGACTCTGAATTCTCAATTGCATATTTGCCATCATCACTGTGGTTATTCCGGATTCTCTAGCCCCTGCTGATCAGCTTTCTTCACGGCCTTCATCGCCACAAAATCCAGATTTGCCAGCGATGTAATCACCTGCAACTTCTGCTACTCTGCCCCCTCATCCATTAATGCCTTTGGGACCTTAACCTCCATCAAGACCACTTATAGCACTGAGGACATCCAAGCCTCCTCCTCCTAGACCCAGATCTCCTCACAGATCAAGATTAAGACTGAGATAAAGACATCACTCTAGATACACCTCCTTCCATTAAACATTTTCTAGACGCAGACATTGGTCTAGAACTCGCTTCTTCTCCACTTCAATGACGTCCTCTGACACAAAGAGGTTTTTCGCCTCCATTGACAGACTGTCCTCCAGCAAGAGTCGCCCCCAGTTGATATCAGTACATTTCAGGAGGTGCTCATCCCAGGAGCTAACAAAACTGAACATTCATCTGCCAGCTCCTATAGCTACCACATCTGTGATTTTTCATACACTTTAGTAGGATCCATCCTCAAGGCTGATGCTTCTACGAATTCCAGGCCTTTTAGAACTGGCTAGTAATTATTCCTTATTTCTGCATCAGCTAAAACTGTGCCATTAAGGCTACAAAGTCCGGGTCACCTGATCTGGATCCTCTTTTCTTTCGTTCTGATCCTTTGCCCGAGTCTGTGGTGGTCCTGACAGCAAAAACACCACCAGACAAGACAAGCAGAAAACTTGATTCTGTAGAGGAAAGGTATGTGGTACACCAACCACTAATATGAAGTCGACAAGTGCTACTGCCATTCTGGGCAGATACTACCAACCTTTGAGACTATCTTCAACAGTTCATCCACAATCTGCCAAGAGATCATAGAGAAGACTTCAAAAACATTTTGAATAGGGCACGATGGTGTCCAATCAAATTATTAGTGCGGCTGCTGACTTATCTCTGTTGGCTCCACATGGTTACTGTCATGGATTGGCCTTCAGGAAATATTATTGGCTCAGACTAATATCCCTCAAGCCAGAATCTCAACAAAGAATCCTCAACTTATATTTCCCTGGCATGACTTTATTTTGAAGTCATACAGACAAAATAGCTCGTTTGAAAGCCGAAATGGAGACCTTAAATGTTGTTGATTTGGAGAAATGGAAAGGAACAAAGGAAACACTAATACAAAGCTTACAATCAGCAATACTACCCACAGAGGTTTCAATACCCTCAGTGGCCCCAAGCTCACCAACAGCAGCAACACAGGCCTTTCCACCAACAAAAAATGTTAAGAGGCGGACACAAACTGTCTGCAGTGGGAAAACCTTCTTTAGGGACAAACCCAGTGCGTCTTTACTTCCCTCCTGTTTTGTTACCCAATTTCCAACTACCTGGGAGTGGAGTTTCATCATAACAGATGCATGGGTTCTGGATATTGTTCAGAATGGCTGTTGCCTAAGATTCACCCATCCTCCACCAGCTATCCACACTACGGCTGGAAAGGCTTCAACAAGAAGTAAGTGTGTTCCTGCAAAAGCACTCCATGGAGTTTGTACCTCTTTCCCAGAAAATGAGAATGTATTCCCTTTAATTTTTTGGCAAAACAGAAAGGTCCCAAAAAATATATTCAGACACATTCTGGATCTAAAACTGGCAAATAAATGGAAACTGAAGAAAAAGTTCAAGATACTAGCATTACTTCAAATGTACTCACAGATCCATTAAGGGGATTAGCTACGCTCCATAGATCTTCAAGATGCATACCTCCAATAACCAAGAAGCACCACAAATTCCTGAGATTTGTGGTTGGCAGCATTCGCTACCAGTACAAAGTCCTTTTGTTTGGCCCCAAGGACACCTTGAAGTACATGGCTGTTGTCATAGGGCATCTAAGAAGATGCAAGATTTTCATCTATACGTATGTAGATGACTGGCCGATCAAGGCATAAACATGTCAGGAGGTCCATCAACATTTCCAGGGACACACTATTCTCAATCGCTTAGGGCTGCATGTCATTCACAAGAACTTTACATCATACCCAATGCAATCTCTTCACTGTGCATGAGTGGTTATGTTTTTCATAAAAGCAAAACTGTATCCTTCGGAGGAGAGGCTGTTATCTGTACATCCGAAATGTCGCACTCTTTTGAAAATCACCTATCTGGCAGCAGGCAGGTTTCATCTCTACTGGGCTCCATCATGTTCTGCATCTTTCTGGTCTCAAACGCCCCCACCTCCATATGAAACCATTACAGGATTGTCTGGTAGGCCAATGGAGTCTGTTCTTGGACAGTTGGGAAGATATGATAACCCCTTCTGTCAATGCAGCTTGTTCTCTCAAGTGGTGGTGTCATTTGAAGAACCTCCTCAACAGAATGAGTTTATCAGAAGGTTCTAGCCTAGACAATAGTGACCTCCCTCAGAGGTTAGTGTACGCACATTGATCACCTTCAAATTCAGGGAAAATGATCCTCAGAACAAATGAGATACCCCATCAATCTTGTGGCGCTGAGTACCTGGCTCTGAAAGCTTTCCTACCCTCCTCCAGGCAAACCTCACTCCTTGTTCAGAAGGACAAGAGAACATCAATGCACTGTCTGAACAAGTAGGGAGGAACGGATCCGGAGCCTTATCTCTAGAAGCCCAAACCATCTGGAATTGGTTAATTGCCAAAGACTACAAGATCACTGCAGCCCATTTCCCGTGGGTGCAAAACATTCAAACGACTCTCTAAGTAGGACAATTCACGAAATCCATAAGTGGCTCCTCAATGACTCCATCATTCATGACGTCGTCTGTGACTGGGGTTTCCCTCAATTGGATCTCTTCGCTACTGCGGAGAACAAAAAATGCTCAGACCTCACCTGGATGTCTTCCAACTAGGGACAAAGGGTTCTGCCATATGGATTGACTGGTTTGGCAAATTCCTCTTTGATTTTCTCCAGATATCCCTAATTCCAGTGGTAATCATCAAGCAAACATATGTGAGAGCCAGAATGATTTTAATAGTTCCAGAGTGGCCCTGTTAGTGGTAGTGTGCAGACCTACTTTACATGTCAGAACAGCCACAGATGAATTTGCCATGTAGACAGGACCTTCTCCTCATGTTCAGACAGAGGCCAGATGCAACATACCAGCTTACACAGTGAGCTGTGCAGCATAATCCTGGTGATTCCCTAGTGGCCATTGATCTTACTGGCCCTGATCTAACTACACTGCTGGCCTTCAACTACACCATTCTTTGTCAAAGGCACTGTGAGTAGGAGTGTGTGGGTGCTGTAGCACCCCCAAAATTACAATGCTGCAGTTTAGAAGGTGAGAGAGTAATTTAATTACATTTAATCCATTTGTAGAGCGCAAGGTTACACCACCGGTGAGTCCCCATGCTAAAACAGACTCGCTAAAAAGGAAGGGAGACAGGTTCCGCTAATAGGACCTACATTCTTGGGGAACTCTAATATGCTGAGGAGAATAACCAAGTCTTCAGGTGTCTGCGAGACCTGGTTTCGCAAGGCTCCATTCTTAGATCCTCCGGTAGCGTGTTCCACGTTTTGGCTGCGAGGTATCTGAATGAGCGTGCCCCCATTCTTGCTTTGTTAATTCTCTGTACAGTTACCAGCGCCCTAACTTTAGATCTTAGGCTCCAGCTGGGAGTATATGGAGTTATTAGAGAATATAGATATCGATGGCCGTCTGGCCAGCCGCTGCCTCTCCTCCGTCATCTTCCTGACTCCAGTCCTTGTCTAGCTATTTTTCCACACAGCATTTGGGTATTTACCATTTTCATTGCTAGTCATGGCTCTTATCTAGGTTTGGGGACCACAACCATAGAAGCCTCACTTATGGTGTCTTGAAGGCAAGCCTTCTTACAAACCTGCAGATATGTATCTACCAGTAGTCCAGCGTATATTTGGCAAAACTCTGTTCAGAGCCAATCTAAACAGGAGTCCTTCCCATTTTCATCCACCCCCCCCTATCCCCCCCCCCCGCACCCTCCAGAGTTGGGAAAACAAGTGCTCTTTTGAAAGGGGGACAACCAGTCAGTTGAGGTGTTTCCAAGTTACCCATGTAGTGTCTTACTAATTATGAACCATTAGCATCCTCATCTTCAACAATGCTTTTAAATATTTATGGAAGACCAACGTTTTCCCTGCCTGTGTATTCTGTAGCTGTCCTTAATGGTTAATGATTCTTAACATTGGTCGCCTCCCAGTTTCCAGGCTACTATTCTATACAATTTCTGACAGAATGTTGCCTATGAGAATGTATCTGTATAAGTCACTACATTTCCATTTACTGTTTAATAGTGTCTTAAGCACCACCTCCTATTTCATTGTAGTCCATTCTACAGTCATATTTATATATTTGCTCGCAGTTGTGACATATTTTATTTTCCTATGCGTGCCCCTCTTAATACTGCTTTCGGTGTGTCCCACTTTGTTGCCCTGATGGATGCAATGCTCTAGCTATTGCTGAAATATTTGCTAGGTGTCTGTTTTGTGTCTCACAGAAAGTCATATCTTGTAGGGCCTGCACTTGCAGTATCCAGGTCAGTAATGCTGGATCTAATGTTTTGCCAGAAATACAAGACAGAGTTGTGAATGATCTGTCAACATTCTACTCTAGTAACGTGAATCGGATCAGAGGTATGCAATTATATGGCCGATAAAGATGTGAATAATTCGGCTATACAAATTGTGCCAGGGGAGAAAACAGAATATATTTTATTGTAAGAGTGGTGGTCCTGACATAAATCAAAAAGATCTCATCTGTTTCTTATTTCCCTCACATGCATTGCCGCCTTTGTGATTGCAGTTACTCTAGCAGGTGCCCATCGATTTTTGCAGACATCACATAGTTAAACCCTCCAGCCCACATCATCAGGGAACCAGCACTTCCAGTAATCTCTCAAAAGTACTAGGACCAAGACTCTCAGGGCATAGACTTTACCAAGGCAAAGCTAGTCTGTCCAGGTCCTGTAATACTGGAGTCTTGTCACACTCACGCCCCCTAAGCCATTCACATAGCTAACCTCTTAAGAGTGGACGAGTAATACATTCTTCACTTCTTTTTGCAAATGTAGCATGTTCATCTGCATTCCAGGCTAGTTTCCTGTAAGAAGTGGTAACTAAGTTTTGACTTTTAAGCACACAATGCCCATATATATTTCTAGGTTTTAATCCTCTCACACTCCGTCATAATCCTTACCATTCCAACCATCTGAAAAGTGCTCTAAAGTTGTGTGAACCCTCTCCTTTCATATGACATAAGGAAATACTGCACATTCCTGCCTGTTCACCTGCGCTGGTGCCCTTTTGGCAACTTAGCAGCAACGCAGGCACCCATGCATCATGGATCTGAAAGAAACACGTTAGTTAGATTCCTCACCTTAGAATATCCCCAGGCGTCAGACTGGATCCGGAAGATTTTTGTAGCAATACCCCTTGCGCGTCGCTAGGCGTCGTCTGCGGCTCCGCGTCCGTCGTTGGCGTCGTGTTCGGAATGACGTCGGAGTACTTAGACGCCGCCCTCGCGGGCTGACGTCAGTTCTTCTTTTTTCCGCGCCAGTAAGCGCCGATCCGGGAGAGCTACCCCTTTAGTCAATTTTTGACTAACTTTTTCAACTCTTTTTGGTCACTTTCTCGATTCTGGTGCCGGTAGGATGCCTGGTTTCAAGGCATGCGACGACTGTCACCGGCTGATGTCGGTGACCGATCATCACCGCCGGTGCCTGTACTGCTTGGGCCTCGACCACGACGCAGAGTTGTGCTCCGATTGTATGGCCCTGACCTCGAAAGCTAGGCGGGAGGGGTCCCGCAAGCTTCTCGAGCTTCGCCACTCTGCTCCGCGCCCCTCTCTATCCCGGTCCAGGAGGAGGTCCAAGGATCGGTCGTGGAGCCGCACTCGACATCGTCGCTCGTCTGGCTCGAAGTCTTCGGGTAAGTCGAAGCGCTCCAAGAAGTCCAAAAGGCGACACCGCTCTTCAGACTCCCCTCGCCGGTCGCGCGACTCGGCCGAGGGTCATGGTGGTTCCACCCCCGCGGCTCCACAGGAGCCGCGCAAGTCCCCATACCCGCCGGTACCTGGGACTGACGCGACGCCGGTGGTGGTCAGTGCCTTCCTCTCAGCCATGAGGAGCCTGGCCCTGCCGTCGACGCCCGCTGGCGCGCCTTCGGGCCCCGCGGACTCGACTGGGCGACCTCGTCACGCCTCCTCCACCGGCGTCGACACCGGTGCCACCTCCGACTCCGGTCGACGTCGATCCCCGGTTCAGCCCCTGTCCGGTCCCGACGCCGATGCGGCGCCGCCCAACGCCGCATCCGACGCCGCTAGAGACACATTAGGTCTATCGACCGGCTCCGATCATTCCTCCTGTTTACCAGGAATCGGATGATGAGGGCGACTGGGAGGGGTCTGAGGACCCTATGGCCCTTCAAGGGCAACTTTCACAGGACTGGGCAGATGAACTGGGGGAGGCCAGTGGATTGGATACCTCACCGGACACTGGATTCATCTCTCCTCCGACTGTGGCTTCGGAGGAGGGTGCAGCTTTTTCTGTGGTGCTGCGCAAGGCGGCCGCGGCCCTTGGGCTTGAGCTGCCTGCCGTGGCTGTGAGGACTAACATCCTCACTGAGGTGCTTCAGTCTGCCGCATGCTCCACTGAGCCTCTGCTGCAATTCAATGAGGCCCTCACTGACGTTCTGCAGGGCACCTGGTCCAAGCCCTCCACAGTCCCTCCTGTGGATAGGAATGTGCCAGGCGCCACCGCCCTGCTCCGGGCGACCCCAGTTTTCTGTCCCAACACCCCACCCCCGAGAGTCTGGTTATCCAGGCCTCTACCTCCCAATCCTCCTTCCCGTCCGCTCCTCCGGACCGGGATTCCAAGAGACTGGAACAGTTCGGTAAGAAGCTGTTCTCCTCGCTCAGTTTGGGCCTGCGGTCATTAAACACCGCCTGTCTCTTGGACCGTTATTCCCACTCTCTGTGGGATACGGTATAGGACGTGCTGCCACTGTGCCCAGAGGAGGCCCAGGCACGGCTTTCCTTGGCTCTGGCCGATGGGAGAGATGCAGCGCGCCATGCCATCCGATGTGGACTCGACACTACGGACTCACTGGGTAGGGCGATTTCTACCACGGTGGCGCTTCGACGTCACGCCTGGCTGCGGTCCACGTCCTTTTCAGGGGATGTCCAGAGCACACTCATGGACATGCCTTTTGATGGCGCTCGCCTTTTTGGTGAGAAAGCGGACAGTGCGCTGGCTCGCTTCAAGGACTCCCGGGCTACGGCCAAGTCCTTGGGCCTCTCGGCCCGCGGCCACAAACTTCCGCTTTTCGCTCCTTTCGTGGCCAAGGAAGGGGCACCTCCTCACGTCCGCCTAGCCACCGGCCGCAGAACCAGCCTGGTCGCGGACGTGGTTTCCGCCGAGGCGGTACTGGAGGACAACGCGGTCAGTCCACATCCACCCCGGCAGCATCCGCCTCAAACCCTTCCTAGTCCGACCTTTCAGGCCCATTCCTCGCCAGTGGGAGGCCGGGTTCGCCATCACCTGCTCCACTGGCGTACCATTACTTCGGACAGGTGGGTGCTGCAAATCGTCCGAAGGGGCTACTCCCTCCCCTTCGAGACGACCCCTCCAGCCATGCCACCGCAGCACCACCGTATCTCGGAGGATCATTTGAATCTTCTGCAAGAGGAAGTTTCGGCCCTCTTGGCCAAAGAGGCCGTCGAGCGCGTTCCGAGCCCAGAAGTAGGTCGTGGTTGTTATTCCCACTACTTTCTGGTTCCCAAGAAGGGCAAAGGAGGCCTACGCCCTATCTTGGACCTCAGGAACGTCAATGCCTTCCTCCGGAAGGAACGGTTCAAAATGTTGACTTTGGCTCAGGTTCTAGCTGCCCTAGACCCTGGAGACTGGATGGTAGCGTTGGACTTGCAGGACGCTTATTTCCATATCCCCGTCCTGCCGGCCCACCAGCGTTACCTGCGGTTCACGGTGGGTCAGGAGCACTTTCAGTTCACCGTGCTCCCCTTCGACCTTACCAGTGCCCCTCGGGTGTTCACGAAAGTGAAGGCGGTGGTCGCAGCTCATCTGCGCAGATCAGGGGTTCCAGTCTTCCCCCTATCTCGACGACTGGTTGTTGAAGGCGGGCTCGCCCCAGACAGTCGTCTCCCACCTCCAGACTACGGCGGATCTCCTGCATTTGCTGGGGTTTTCCATCAACGTGCCGAAGTCTCACCTGAGCCCCTCTCAGAAGCTCCTCTTCATCGGAGCGGTTCTCGATTCGGCGCAGTTCCGGGTCCATCCACCGGAACAGCGGGTCCGGGATATACAGACCCTGATTCCCATCTTTTGGCCTCTATCCTGGGTTTAGGTCAGGCTAGTGTTGCGGCTTCTGGGGCTGATGGCCTCCTACATCCTACTAGTGCATCACGCCAGGCGGCGCATGCGGGCTCTGCAGTGGGACCTGAAGTTTCAGTGGGCCCAGCATTACGGCAACCTGTCCAACCATGTCTTGATCTCGGAGGGCACTGCACAGCAGTTGCAGTGGTGGCTCACGGACCGCGATTGGGTCACGGGCAAGAGCCTCTCCCTACCTCTACCAGAGCATGTCGTGGTGACGGATGCGTCCCTCCTGGGATGGGGTGGCCATATGGGAGAGGCGGAGATCAGAGGCCTCTGGTCTCCGGCGGAGTCTCGCCTCCACATCAACTTGTTGGAGCTGAGAGCGATTCGACTTGCACTGAAAGCCTTCCTTCTCTCTGTCCGGGGAAGTGTCGTGCAGGTGTTCACGGACAACACCACCGCCATGTGATATTGCAACAAACAGGGCGGGGTGGGGTCGTGGACCCTTTGTCAGGAGGCTCTGCGCCTCTGGACATGGCTGGAACACCAAGGCATCACCCTGGTGGTTCAACATCTGGCGGGCTCTCTGAACGCCAGAGCAGACGAACTCAGCCACCGGTGCATGATGGATCACGAATGGCATCTGAATTCCGAGGTGGCGCAAGGTCTCTTTCAGCAGTGGGGAGAGCCTTGGTTAGATCTATTCGCCACCGACGAGAACACGCAATGTCACCAGTTCTGCGCGTTGGAGTTTCCAAGGCGGCACTCGCTCGGCGACGCTTTTCGATCCTCCGATACATCTGCCCCTTCGGGAGGATCTTCTGTCGCAGCAGCAGGGAACGGTCCTCCACCTGAACCTGTCAAGCCTCCACCTCCATGCGTGGAGACTGAGCGGCGGCAGTTGATGCCATTTGACTTGCCTCCTGAAGTCTGTGATATCATTCTGGCAGCCAGGCGTCCCTCCACAAAGATGGTATACGCCTGCCGGTGGAACAAATTTGTGGCATGGTGCACAGCAAAGGCTGTGGATCCCCTTTCTGCCCCTCTTTCTGAGGTTCTCCTCTTTCTTCTTTCTTTAGCTCAGCAGGGCTCTGCCTTGGGCACCTTGAAAGGTTATCTTGCTGCCATCTCTGCCTTCTTACGGCTTCCTGATCAGCCCTCTCTTTTCAAGTCCCCTGTGGTGTCACGCTTTCTTAAAGGCATTACTCACACGTTTCCTCCTGTCCCTTTCGTAATGCCTCAGTGGGACTTGAATCTTGTTCTAACATTTCTGATGTGCACTCCCTTTGAGCCTCTTCACAATTGTCCTCTTCGTCTTCTGACTCTTAAGACTGCTTTCCTGGTAGCCATCACCTCGGCTAGACAGGTGAGTGAGCTCCAGGCTCTATCGTCCAAGCCTCCTTTCCTATCTGTTCATCCGGACAAGGTTGTCCTTCGGCCTCGTCCTTCCTTTCTACCGAAAGTGGTGACCCCCTTTCATCTTGGGCAATCTGTCACCTTGCCCACCTTCTTTCCGCCACCTTCCAAAGAGGAAGAGCGGCTCCACCGTCTGGACCCAAAACGTGCGCTCTCCTTTTATTTGGACCGCACAAAACAGTTCCGAGTGGACGACCAGCTTTTCGTTGGCTACGTGGGTGCAAAGAAGGGAAAAGCTGTGCACAAACGGACCATCTCCCGGTGGGTCGTTTTGTGTATAAAAATCTGTTATTGGCAAAAAAGGACCCTCCTGTTGGGCTGCGAGCCCATTCTACTCAGGCCACGGCGGCTACTACTGCTTTGGGACGGGGAGTCCCTTTGCAGGACATCTGTCAGGCGGCGACGTGGGCTTCGCTGCACACGTTTGCCAGGCACTATTGCCTAGACAGCCAAGTCCGGAGGGATGGCTTCTTTGGCCGTTCTGTCCTCCAGGACTTTCTGGTGTGATCTTGGTTCGCAGACCCACCGCCGGGGTTGGTATTGCTTGTGTATCTATTCTAAGGTGAGGAATCTAACTAACGTGTTTCTCCAGTATTGGGGTGTCTTTCATAGATTCACATGCTTGAATATTCCCCATCGTCGGAGTGGGAGTCCCACGGTAAATAATATAGCAATATATACAGTCATAATATATATATATATATATACACATATACATACGTAATCATATAAAAACAGAGATATAAATAGGTAATAAGCATCAAGAATGTCCCTATATGAAATCTCCATAGAGATACATAGAAAGAGAAAAAAGACATTTGCAGTCTATCTCTGTCATTATGTTAGTCCAAACTCCGGCCAATCAGGCGCCAGCTCCTCTCCAGAACCTTCTCCTCAGAGCTCCTCACCTCAGATTTTCTACCGCACGTCGTGTGACAGGGAGTCTCCCTGAGCTCTGCTCAGTTTTGTCAGTCAGAATGTCTTCAAGTAAGAAATCTTTGTTTAGACCATGTTCTTTGTGTGGAAAGCTGCGTTTATTTTCTGAGGACCCACACAGTAAGTGTATTTACTGTTTGTACCCAGATCATGAAGTGGCAAAATGTAAATTTTGTAGAACCTTTTCTTCAAAGACTTTAAAGGACAGAGAAGGCCGTCTCTTAATATGGCTACAGAGACTGAAGGATAAAGATGACCCAGTGTCTGATATGGAAAGTCTTCTTTCTGGCCGTTCTCAGACAGCCTCTAAGCGCAGTAGTGGGCAGGAGTTACCATCTCCTTTCCTCAAGAAAAAGAAACTGTCTTTGACTCTGACAGCTGCCACTTCTGCTGTCTCTCCTACTGTTTTGTCGCCTTCGGGACATAGTTCTCAGGCTGTAGAGGCGTCTACTTCCCAGTCCTCAGGAAAAAGACTGTCCGCCTCGTCGACGATGCTGCCGACGACGAGATCTGCTGTATCAAGCTCGTCGACGGTGACTCTGACGACGACATCAGCTGCTTCGTCGTCGACGAGTGTTCTGTCGACGTTATCCTCGTCGACTGTGACCACCAGTACTACGAGGGCAGTGACTTCTATTTTGCCCATTACATAGTCGTCGACGAAGAAGGTAAAGGTTCCGTCGACGCTACCCGTGTCGTCGATGAAGACGTCGTCGATCTCGTCGACGTCCACTCCGTCCACTCAGTCATGAAGAAGAAGAAGATCCCGTCGACGGGATCGTCAACGGTGGCTTCGTCGACTAAAGCCTCGTCGGCGACGGCTCAGTCGACGGCGGCTCCGTCGACGGCGGCTCCGTCGACGTCGATTTCGTTGGCACAGATTCCGCCGACGACTATTCCGTCGACCATCGTTCCATTTTCGACAGCTCCGTCGACGAGGCCTTCTCCGAAGACGTCCACAGTCCCATCCTCGCCCAGACCATTTCCCCCTATCTCCCGAATAGAGCGCTTCGCTCGGCGGGGTTAAATTTGACCATCGTCCCCCGCTTTAAAAGAGCTAGAATGGGCGGACGCTCCTTTTCGGTGCTAGCCGCTTCACTCTGAAACACCCTCCCCCCCTCACTCCGCTCCATCCCTAATCTTCTTCCTTTCAGGAAATGTTTGAAAACCTTCCTGTTCTCCACGGTTTAGGTTCTTCAGCTTCATTTGTGATCTGTATTTTCTCCGTAGTTATGTTGCACCATCTCCTCAGCGCCAGGACGCCACTTTGCTGCGGCATCTGTGCGCTTTACAAAAATAAATAACATAACATAACATACCATGCAGCAGTCGACGACAGGTTCTTTCATAAAGATAAAGGTGAACAGGATATCGTCTGCCCAAAGGTCAAGGAGGGAACAGCTACCTCACGCAACTTCAGCGTCGCTTTCATCATTCACTGGGGTTCCTTTGACACCATTACCAACTGGTGCTAGCCTCGATAGGCAGGAAGAGATTATTCCTGTAGGGGATGCGCAGCCTCCTTCACCTTTATTTGCTACGGATTCTGATCAGGAGTCCGAGGGTTTACCGGAGTCCTTTGGAACGGCGCAAAGCCCATCCGACTTGATAATTAAATGCCAGGATGACAGCAGTGAGGATGAAGATCCAGTTTACATACAGCAGGTGCCTGCGAAACATGCAACGGCGACTCTTCCATTGTCGCTCATAACTAATCTCCAACGCATGTTGGACGACTATAATCAACGCTTTCCTCTATCTCCACAACGTTCTGAGGTCCCGTCAACTCCTGTGGTTCCAACAACTATACCACCGATACCAATTGTAAATCCTTTACCTCTGCTACCGTCTGCACCACCAAGGCAGGTCACAGAGAGGTTGTTGCCTCACTATGAGCCTCCGCAGGAAGTCCCTCAAGAAACAGAAGAGGGTGAAATCCCAGATGATAATGGGGATGTGGATAACGATGACGATGATATGGCGGAGTGGGACAATTACCAAGCACAAACACCTTCCCCCTCTCAGATAGTAACAGGGGATTCACCTCCAGTGGACATAGCGAACTTTCACCAACTAATGGAGAGGGCGGCGCAACGTTTTAAACTGACAACGGAGCGCAGAGAGGAAGATTGTTTCCTTTATGATTTCAAAAGTCAACCCTTTAAGCAGACTCATGCTATTCCTATTGTGGAATTTATTTGGGAAGAAGGCAAGAAGTTGATGCAAACAACGAATACCTTGCCGGCACAGGTGCCTCGATTAGAGAAGAAATATAAGGCACCAATAGGAACCCCAGCATGCCTCACAGGACAGGCTAAACCGGAGTCAGTCGTTACGCAGGCAGCGCAACGTAAGGCGAAAAATCCGGCGTCGACTGTCACCGCACCACCGGATCGTGACGGACGTCGAATGGATGCCATAGGGCGTAAGTTCTCTTCAATGGCCTCTACTGTGGTTAGAGCAGCTAATGCCTTGGCCATATTGGGTCGCTATGACCGACAAGTGTGGGCTGATATTTCAGATGTGCTGCAAGAGTTGCCGGAGCCATCTAAGGTAGAAGCAATGAAGTTGCTTCAAGAGGGAGAAGCAGCATCGGCGGAGATAATTGATTGTGCAGTAGACATCGCCTGCACGGGGTTCCGTCAGCTTGCCGGAGCGGCTGTTCTGCGCAGGCAAGGATGGTTAAGATCAACATCCTTTCGTCAGGAGGTACAGTCCATGATCCTTAACATGGCTTATGACGGCGAGGCGTTATTTGGAAGTCACGTTGATGAGGCACTCCAGTCCATAAAGAAGGATACTGAGACAGCTAGATCCTTAGGAAACCTACAATTTCAAAGGCAAAATTTTCGTGGTGCACGCGGACGCGGCACCTCCTCCTCCAATTTTCGAAGGGGTAGTAATCAATACAGACCCTATAATCAAGGATCCAACCGATATTCCAATGGCCAGCAACAGCAATCTTCACGACAGCAGGCCTCCAAGTCGTATAGAGGGAAATCCTCATACAGAGGAAACGCATCTAAAAGACAGTGACTCTTTCCGGACATGCAGGGTTGGAGGTCGAATCTCTGTTCTTTTCTCAATGGTCCTCCGTCACAAGGGACCGTTGGGTTTTGGACATTGTGAAAAAAGGACACGCCTTAGAATTCACCAAATTCCCTCCTTCCACACCACCCTCCGGACCACCACCTGCTCACATGAAAGAACTTTTACGTCAAGTTCGACTTCTAAAGCAGAAGGGAGCTGTAGAATTGGTGCCAGTATCTCAAAAGGGAAAGGGTTTTTATTCCCGATTCTTTCTTATCACAAAGAAGAACGGAGAGTGGAGGCCCATCCTCGATCTAAGGGCACTAAACAAATACCTAAAGAGCCAATCCTTTCGTATGATGACGCTAGTAGACATCTTGCGTCTACTCTCGCAGGAAGATTTCATGGCAACGATAGATCTCCAGGATGCCTATTTTCATATTCCTATATTACAAAGGCATCGAAAGTTCCTGCGCTTTCGAGTGGGTCAACACGATTACCAATTCAAAGTGTTACCGTTTGGTCTGCGCTCGGCCCCTCGTGTGTTCACGAAGGTACTAGCTCCAGTGATAACGTTTCTGCGACTTCAGGGAGTGCAAATTTTTCCATATCTGGACGATTTTCTCCTGAAATCTCAGTCAAGCACTCACCTAAAACAACACATACTTCTATGCCAGAATGTGTTTCGCTCATTAGGTCTGTCCATAAATGCAGCGAAATCCCAACCTCATCCTGCTCAACAAAGGGATTTTCTGGGAGCAACTCTGGAAACGGTATCAGCAAAAGCGTTTCTCTCCCAAGAGCGTCTGCAAAAGATTCTACGGCTGGTGGCTTTGATCAGGTCAAAAGAGTCAGTTTCTGTGAGATTGTTAAAATCGTTTCTGGGGATGGCGTCATCCTCCATTGCCTTGGTTCCCCATTGCAGGCTGAGAACACGTTCTATTCAGGAAGCACTGGATGTTCAGTGGCGTCAAGTAACGGGTTCTTTCCACGACATGGTACGTGTCACAGATCAAATGAGGTCAGCACTCGCATGGTGGACAAATCCAGCCAACTTGACAGAAGGCACGTCTTTTCTGTCGGTGCCGCCGGACAGGACAATCACGACAGACGCCTCATTAGAGGGATGGGGTGCACATTTGGAGGATCTCTCGGTAAAAGGGAGATGGTCAACACATCAAAGAACTTGGCACATCAACAGGTTGGAGTTGATGGCGATTTATCTCGCTCTAAAGTCATTTCTGCCCTTGATCCAAGGAGAATCAGTGCTAATACAGACAGACAACACAACCTGTATGCACTATGTGAACAAACAGGGCGGAACAAAATCCCCAAGTCTGTCCAGGTTAGCTCAAAGAATTTGGGACTGGTCTCTCAGTCATCAAATCATGATTACAGCAGTACATCTACCAGGAGTATCCAATGTCCTAGCGGATTCCCTGAGCAGGTCCTCCTCGTCGACCCACGAGTGGGAATTACACCAGCCCACTCTAGAGAGGATATTCCAACTATGGGGTCGTCCGCAACTGGATCTCTTTGCTACGCCGGAGAACCGGAAATGCCGGAATTATGCAAGCTGGCATCCCCACAAAGAGTCGCAGGGGAATGCCCTTTTGATAAACTGGTGCAATCTATTTGCATACGCCTTTCCTCCAATTCCCCTCTTACCTCGGGTCCTTTGGAAGATGAAGAGACAACCTTGCCACCTGATTCTAATAGCCCCACGCTGGCTCCGACAAGCGTGGTTCTCAGAACTGCTCCTGATGTCCCAATGTCAACCAATCCTCCTGCAACAGCGGACAGATCTGCTCACAATGAGCGAAGGGAGAATTTGTCATCCAAATCCCTCCTCACTGAGCTTATCGGCCTGGAACCTGAACACCATGAGTTCGCCCATCTAGACATCCCGCAGGATTGTAGGGATATTTTGGCCCAAGCAAGAGCACCCTCTACAATCAGGACGTACAAGTTCAAATGGAAAAGATTCTGCCACTGGTGTGCTTCTAACGGAGTCCACCCGATACACTCCACGGCGCACCAATTACTACCTTTCTTCTTGCACCTAGCTAATTCTGGACTGTCTCATGCAACCCTACGGGTTTTCCTAGCAGCAATTTCCCGTTTCCGGCAGGATGGATCAAATTCCCTTTGTTCCTCAAGAATATTCCGCCAATTTTTTAAAGGTTTGTTTCGGAAATTCCCGCCAATTCGGCGCCCTCCTCCGTTGTGGCATCTTAACGTTGTGTTGGCGCAATTGATGAGACCTCCGTTCGAGCCCATTCACAAGGCCGACTTAAAATATCTAACTTGGAAGGTCGCACTACTTCTGACATTAACGTCTTCACGTCGTGTCAGTAACATTCATGCTTTTACCATCAAACCTCCGTTCCTGCAGTTCAAACCGGATACTGTAGTGTTACGCACCAATCCATCATTCCTACCCAAGGTGCCTACTGATTTTCATATTAATGAACCAGTAATATTAAAGAACTTTTTTGCCAATCCTCAGACACCTGCAGAGCAAAGATTGCACTCTTTGGACGTGAAGCGATGCCTAAAGTTCTACATCAGTAGGACAATTTCGTTTCGAAAATCCGATCAACTTTTTATAGCATATGGACGTTGTCATAAAGGACGTCAGGTTACTAAGCAGAAGATTGCGCACTAGATTTCGGCAGCTATTGTTTTCTGCCACCAAAGAGCAAACAAACCCCTACAGTCTTCAGTGAGAGCACACTCCAGTAGGGCAGTATCATCATCTACCGCCTTATTTGCTGGAGTACCTTTGCAACACATCTGCAGAGCAGCTACGTGGTCGACCAGACACACGTTTACTAAGCACTACTGCTTGGCAACTTTAAGCGAAGAGGACGCTGCAGTAGGACAGGCAGTGCTACGCAATCTTTTTAAATAAGGTGAGCCTCTTCCTCCCACCTCCATATTGTTTCCATTTATAATTGACATAATGATGCATTTATACTGTTACAGTTATTCAGTACTGTCATATGCATAAGAAGATTGTTTGTCATTACAATTTCGAAGCTGTGTGATCATGGAAACAATGATGATTGTTACTGCTAGTTATTCTATATTCAAGCATGTGAATCTATGAAAGACACCCCAATACTGGAGAAGAACAATTGTTACTTACCTGTAAACAGGTGGTTCTCCAGTATTGGTGTCTTTCATAGATTCACATGCGACCCTCCCTCCTCCCTTCAGAGGCTCTCTTCTCCTCATACACTCTAAAAGTCACTTTGGTGCTATGAAAATCTGAGGTGAGGAGCTCTGAGGAGAAGGTTCTGGAGAGGAGCTGGCGCCTGATTGGCCGGAGTTTGGACTAACATAATGACAGAGATAGACTGCGAATGTCTTTTTTCTCTTTCTATGTATCTCTATGGAGATTTCATATAGGGACATTCTTGATGCTTATTACCTATTTATATCTCTGTTTTTATATGATTACGTATGTGTATATATATTATGACTGTATATATTGCTATATTATTTACCGTGGGACTCCCACTCCGACGACGGGGAATATTCAAGCATGTGAATCTATGAAAGACACCAATACTGGAGAACCACCTGTTTACAGGTAAGTAACAATTGTTCTTCTTTCAGATGAACAAGTTACTTACCTTCGGTAACTATGTATCTGTAAGAAACATTAGTTAGTTAGATTCCTCACCGACCCACCCATCCTCCCCGTTCTGCGAACCGACATCTAGGGTTAAGGCTATCCTTTTCAGGGCCCTAGATTTTTTGGCACCAGTGTCGGTCTCTTGCATGGCTCTGCGTTCCTGGCGCAGAAAGCTATGTACAAGAACTGACGTCAGTGCGCGAGGGCGGCGTCTAAGTACTCCAACGTCATTCCGGCGCACGACGCCAACGACGGACGCGGAGCCGCAGACGACGCCTAGCGACGCGCAAGGGGTATTGCTACAAAAATCTTCCGGATCCAGTCTGACGCCTGGGGATATTCTAAGGTGAGGAATCTAACTAATGTTTCTTACAGATACATCGTTACCGAAGGTAAGTAACTTGTTCTACATGGGTACATGGGTGCCTGTGTTGCATGCAGGATTGTTTTTGTGCAGGGACACCTTCCAGTACTAAAACAATCCTGAGAGGCATATTCCTCTGTGTGCTGCAGACATAGAAAGAGGCAGTATTGAGGAGAAATAAACATATTTCTCTCTGTTACGCCACTTCTGGGAAGGTGTTACTTTTCGGCAAATACCCAGGTTTTCCAATTCTGGTACATCTGGGGATGCGTCAAAAACCATGGGAGTTCCGTGGGCAGAGTAAGGCAGTGCTGCGATTTGTGCTGCCTTGCCTCAGCTTAGGGAGCCAATCAGGGCCAGGCAAAGTGGCCTTGCGTGGCTTCATAAATCTGACTTAAGGTTTTTATCCCTCTTGTACCACATTGTGTGGTGCAAGAGCGACGCAAACCAACTCGTAAATAGGTCCCTTAATGTATAACCTCCCACCCATAAAATAGTAATCTTTTAATTGACACAAAACTGAGAGATCAGCAGTTCAAAAAATGTGGATAGTCCCTCCCTGCTTGGTTCAAACTCCAGGCCAACTTCACTCTTATTGTGAAGCTAAAAAGTATACAAAAGATTAACTAAGAAAAATGGGTACAGTGAGCATAGCCCCAACATTTGTTGCACTCATCTCCCTCCCCCCCAATCTGCAGAAGGGAATCCAGAATATGCCAGATTCACACGCGACAATGTTCAGTAGGACAGCAGGTGGTGGCTACAGTCTAACTCTCCGACCACCACAGTGCCGGATATTTATTGGTCCCTTGTGAACGGCTAGGTATCTCCCAACTTGCAGTCAAGTCCCCTTCATTCTCTGGAGATAAAGAAATAAGCATGGCAATCTTTGAACACTTTCAATTAGGTGAGGATAATAGCATGCAATGCAGTCCATGTTGATGGAGGTGTCTTAACTGCTTCAAATGAGAGGTGTCGAAGGTGTTCCTGCTAAGTATGTAGTCAAGAAAAATTGAAATGTGTGGTTCTTCTTACTGCGCACGCTCATTCTTACATGCTCACTGCAAAATGACATGCCTGTCTCAAAAACTCAAGAAATAGGCTATGATGGCCTGCTGCTGTGTGCTAGGAAACGGCAGAATTGTATTTGCCTAAGAAGGCCACTCCCAACCTGTTTTTGACTGTGGTGCACTTTCACGATTAGCTGCATCTCAAGCTGCTGGCTTCCACATCGCAAGCACAATTCAGATGCTCATACAGAGTATCAAGGTATGGGAGAGTGCTGCATACAAGGGGGCCAGATTTAACTTATTCATGCAGTGTGGCAGCCGTAAATGCTGCAGTGCGTGAAAAGGAGAGACGAGCGCCATATTTACAGAAATATGGCACTCTCCTCCCCTTTTCCTAGCGCTGGCACTGAAATCAGCTGCTGTGCGCCACAGAGACACCTTTGCGCCGTATAGTGCAAGGCGGTCTCAGTGAGTCTAGCATAGGTTTTGTACCGGAAGGATAGCCTTCCAGTACAAAATACCATGCTTAGACTAATGTTAACCCTTTTCCCTCTTTGTATGCGTGCTGTAAAGTGCAGCACACGTACAACGTCAGAAAAGGAAGAAGAAATTAAAGCATTTCTCCTTCCTTGCGCCTATTTCGAAAGGGTGCAGGTTTCTGATGCTAAAACCTGTTTACTTTATTTAGTAAATAGGGTATAGGCGCTAAGTAATGTGTTACTTTCATGTTATTTTCATGTTATTTCCAGTGCTAAACAAGTTTAGCACTGGAAAGTAAATTGGGGGAAAAAAAGATTTGTTCCGATTTGTGTCACTTTTTTTTACTGGAAACACGACATAAAATCTTATTAAATCTCCCCCTTGGTGTGTTCCCAATGTTCAATATCTGCAGAGCAACCTGGCACACCAAGGCCTCTTGGTGTCAGGGGAACAGCACTACCCAGAAGGCACTATACTCCTAAGGCTGTCAGGCTTGTGGATCAGAATCAACACCCACAGACTCTGTCCCATCTCAGCATAGTGCGGAACACTACCTTGGGCACTTAGGTTTAGCAGGAGGGGCCTTCTAATATTCTTCGTTTCCCCCCCCCAATTCCATGCACTACAGATGCAAAGCTCCATTTTTACACTGTCTTCTTCAATGACATTACCATCTCCACCACTCCCGTATTTGCCAGAGTTTCCCTAAGTCTGCCTTCTGTGCTCTTCATTTCCTATTGTATTGTAATTGCATTTATATAGCGCTTACAACCCCTGATGAGGTGTCGAAGAGATTTTTCGGCTAGTAGCATGCTACTCTGTAACTCATAAAGGATTAGTGTTGAATTAGTATAGTGAAATATGAAAGTAATTTGAGTGGTGGATAGGTTAGTCAGTTATTTGGAAGGATAGAAGAGGGAAAAAAAGGTTTGTATTTATATAGCACTTGTTACCCCTGATGGGGTGTTGAAGCGCTTTTCCAAGTCCCGACCAGCTTTCGCTGTGCTACAGAGCAAGTTTTAGAGACTGCACCCAGGTGCCAGCCTGCAGCTCACAGAGGATCACTGTATGTCTCCCTCTTCTCTGCCTGTGCCAGCTGAGGACCCCAAATTCAGCTGCCCCTCCACACCTTGGTAGTTAACCGGTCACTGGCAATGTCCAACATCCTGACTTGGCAATGCTCTAGGGACCAGCAGATGTCTTTACACTCACTTAAGGGGTGCAGAGGAGCTCACCATTGCCATGCTGATCCATTGCTGCCTCGGGACTTGCAGCACTGACTGATCCTGCAAAATGCTGTGCAGGAGCTAGCCTATAACTCGACTCAGGGGCAGGTGGTAAATATTTAATGTGAGCCAGGATATCTGTGTATGGTTGGGCTCGAAAGGATTTACATTGTGACAGCCATCTTGCTGACCTAGTCTTATTTATTTTAAAATGAAAACACAAAAGAAATTAAAGCAAATGCGTCTATGTTATGCCCTGCATAGTAATTTCATATCTTGTTGTTTCCCAGTTCGCCTGCTGTTCAGCCACAGTGTGTGTTTGGAGTAGAATGTTGAGAATGCTGTGATGCATAGAATGTTGGGAGTCAGACTGGGAGACAGATGACAGTTACAGATGGGCTGAGCAGCAGGCAGGCTGCTCCTGGTGGGGTTTAGATACTACCAAGGGGGTTTGTTACCTCAAAGGTGTTTGCTGTGACTTA
Source organism: Triturus cristatus (assembly GCF_964204655.1). Classification (NCBI taxonomy): domain Eukaryota; kingdom Metazoa; phylum Chordata; class Amphibia; order Caudata; family Salamandridae; genus Triturus; species Triturus cristatus. The sequence continues at coordinate 1,022,831,114 of NC_140592.1, forward strand.
GTACCAAGGTCTGACTACTGGGGTACCCTACTTACCTTTTCCAGTTACTTGTTCTACCTGTTTGATGTACCTGTGAACCAACTTGCTGTACAACTGGAATAAAGGTACTGAAGATCTTACATGGCTGACAGCGTCTACTTCATGTGAGTGTACAACATATTTTTGGCGACGAGCGAGAGTTGGAGACTTACTCACTGCCCTACATGCCCTTGGAGATGATTTAGTAACAAGAAGAAGAAATTTTAAACAGCGCAACAAAAGAAGTAACTTAAGATGTCACTAGCAACAGAAGAAAGTGGCACAGCACTCTTCGCAACCCCACCAGTGTCCTGTACATCGGACAGCCCAAGCAACAGAGTGCTGTACAGTGTGGTTGTGCGTACACCCACAAGTTCTGCGTCTAAAAGGAAAGTTAAAGTCTTGGGAAAATTTATCGTCATGTTCTTAGGCGCAGCAAAGAACAAGACAAACATGGACTGCTGGTTAGTGCCTTATTCAGAGGATTTATGTGGTTGGCGCTACTTTGGAGGAGCTTGATGCAGTAGTTACAAATTACAGTGTGTTATGGATCCAGCGCAAGTCAAGTCTGACATCTGTTGGTGTTTTGAAGGCTTTGTAAATACGTTTTTGCCTCATGATTTTACGTCGTTTTTAAAAGGATCTGCAGTGTTTTTGATCCTTTTATTGGCTGTTTTCCCTCACTACGATGTGATCTAAAAGTTTTGTGGGCCATTCTCAGCGTGGAGAATTCACACCAAGGAAAGTGTGTGAAGTGTAGTTGCAAATTGGGGACGACTACGAGTTACGTGGTGTGGCAGGTGAGACATATTTTTGTTTCGTTTTTTTTCTTTGATTTTAGTCTGTTTTGAGACCCCTGCTCGCGGTGACTCTCAACCGCCTTTTTAAGTTTCAAATACAAACGTTGCACGAGCTCAGTGTGGCGCGTGAAGACCTACCTCCATGAAGACGCTTGCGGCTCTGTGTGGTCCTCTGTGACGTCTTCCGGAGTCTGCATTGCTTGTTATTAGCAGCTTGGCACTCAGAGCGTGCCGTGAGCCACTCGACGCGGCGTGTAAAAACGTGCCGCCATTTTGTCTCATGAACATTCATAGACTGCCAACCACGTAATTGTCATTTGAGATGCGAGCCTTTTCGCCAACCACGTTTTGTGCCAACCAAGTGTTTCTCCACGAGCCCAGTTTCTTCAATAAAGTTTTTTTAGCAGGAAGATGATCGAGTTGGTCGTTTCAACTCTTTTGAGCGGGCTGTTTGAATCATCAATCAGGACAGATGGACCCGTTTGTTACACCGGCGGTGAGTGGAAGTTTTGGTTCCTTCATTAGTGAAAGTATCTGGTGTCAGTGTCAAGTTGAACATGTGGACAGTTGAATTCAGAGATGGTTCCTGCTTCAGGACTTTGGTGCTGAACTTTATGGTGTCGCTGATTGGAGAGTCGGTGTTTTTATAACACGAACGATGGAAATGTTTTCGGGTGAGAGTTCGCTCACCGGTGTGACACAGTTTTAGGATGTATTCCATTTTGTGTACTTGCAAGTTTTATCGAATGTTATTAAGTGTAGTGATATGCCACAGTTTTCGCTTCCCTGTATATGGGTGGGACATATAATGTCGGGGTGGTAATCACAGGTTTGTCCCTAGTTTTGGGATGTGTTCAGTTTACTCTCACTGCATAGTTACAGTACCCTTAGTTTAGGGATGCCCATTTAGTGTTGTTATTGGGCTGAAGTTACATGTATGCCAGGTTTAGTAGTGAGTGTAAAGTTGAGGTGTTCTCCTCAGTGGTTCAAATTCCACAGGTTGCCCTCTTAGTGTCTTTATGGGGCTGTGTTTACACGTTCCCTTATTTTAGGGATGGGTATGGGTTTGGTTCTAGTTCCTTCCCATTTAGAGTTATTGGAACCCCTGCTCTGGGGTGGGTATGTGGTCATGTTACACATTAAGCGGTACACGCGGCCTGTTTATTGAGGCGAGTTGGTGAGTGAGATTTCTACTTACAGTTCCCATTAATAGGGATGGTCATGGTCTGGGTACGAGCCCCTTTCCATAGTGCGTAACACGCAGCTTTTACTAAGGTGAGTTATGGGTATTGTTCCCATTAAGGTTTAGAGATTTGTTTCTTATGGTAACCCGGACGCGGGTCATGTTTTCTTGGTTCTCACCAGTTAACATAATATTTTACCCTCTCTGGGTTGGTTTTGATTTATGGGTACGGTTCCCCTACACAGGGTGTATCTTCTTGTTGTGTGGTCCCATATTCATTGTTAAAGTCTTAGGCCCTTGCATTAGGGTGGACTTTAGGGTCATAATCCCGAGTTTTTGTACCTCACAAGAGGAGTGAAGGTTTGCTTTTAGTCATCTTCACAACGTAGGTGAGTTTCCTTATGCTAGGAACTGTGTTTTTTTACTTGTTCCCTTTCTTTAGGGATTGTACTATAGAGTTGGTATGTGTCGGATGGGTCCCATGCTTTTCTAGGTCATTCCTACTCAGGATGTGCATGCATGGGAGTTAGACTCAAATACAGTGGCAAGGTGGTTACCTTTTGTCTAACGCGATGACACTTTCTCATTTTTGTTTTTGGGAGAGGATGGGTTGTTGTACTCAATTTTTATAATTGTTGTATTTTATCTGTTCTCTACTTTGAATGGTTCATTATCTCTCGTGATGTTCTTATTTGTACATCCCTGGTTTTGATTCATTCTTTTCTTGGGAAAATTTTGCTATGCTTGAGACTTGGCAATATGAGCTTTATGCGGGTTTGTTCTCTTTTGCTATACGCTACCTATTGTCACAATCTATTGTATTTATTTGATTACAAGTGTATTCTCTTTTGTGTATGGCTTGCTCTAATTGCATTGTTGCGTTTCCATAGTACAAATGTCACTTTTGTTTTTCATTTTAAAAGAAGGGGGATATGTTATGCCCTGCATAGTAATTTCATATCTTGTTGTTTCCCAGTTCGCCTGCTGTTCAGCCACAGTGTGTGTTTGGAGTAGAATGTTGAGAATGCTGTGATGCATAGAATGTTGGGAGTCTGACTGGGAGACAGATGACAGTTACAGATGGGCTGAGCAGCAGGCAGGCTGCTCCTGGTGGGGTTTAGATACTACCAAGGGGGTTTGTTACCTCAAAGGTGTTTGCTGTGACTTAGTACCAAGGTCTGACTACTGGGCTACCCTACTTACCTTTTCCAGTTACTTGTTCTACCTGTTTGATGTACCTGTGAACCAACTTGCTGTACAACTGGAATAAAGGTACTGAAGATCTTACATGGCTGACAGCGTCTACTTCATGTGAGTGTACAACAGTCTACATGGGTGAAAGCTTGAACGGTACATCAAAAAATTAAGCCTGGGCGGAGTTTCGCTACGTGACAAAAAAACTCCGCCAAGATACGCGTTCAGAGAATGGCAGAGTGGGTAATCTTGTGCCATACACACTGATTTTTAGTGCCAGGTGTTTGACCCGCTCTGTAAAATCAGCGCGAACGGCATCTCGCTCAGTGCAAGAGGGTGCTGCCTCTTTCTGCCGCTTGAGCAGCAGCTTCTTCAACGCGAACGGAAGATTTCTCAATGCGAGCAATAGCGACAATCCGTGACCGCCCATGTTGAGAAATCTCACTTGGGAAGTGGTCTAGCATTGGATTTTCCCTTGCTCACCAACTTACTGGTGGCGAGCACGGAAAAAAAACTGCTCCGCTGAGCGGAGTTGTTCGGAGCTCCGCGGAGCGTGAAAAGTACCACGAACGGAGTGGAGTTCACCGCCCAGGCTTACAAAAAAATCAGTTTGTTAGTGATGAGCCCATTTGTGCTGGTTTAGTAATGTCTAAATAAGCAGAATGGTCTCATGAAAAACAATGTTACTAAAAGCTACCAGATGCCTTCCAATGAAGCTACAAGGTCAGCCACCTTGAGATTAATATATACATTAACTAGCTATTAATCTCTTGTTCAACTCAGTGTCTACCACCCAAGTGGGTCAGTCGTTTACAGAGCATCGTTGGCTAATTTTCTCCTATGCTTACGATCCTGAAGATTTTGTTCCAACACATTTTTCTGGTGAGTGCTTTTCATATCCTATTAATTGTTTAGGGCTACCGGTGAAGAAAAGAAACATACTTTTAATTCTAGTTTCTCATCATGGAAACAGTCATTGGATTTTAACAACATGGCAGAATCAATGTGTAATAATTGTATACGGATGCAAATCCTGCTGACTCATCAAAACAAACTGATCTTCAATTGCCACAACTGTGTATTCTGGGCCAGGGAAAGACTTCCTTTATATACGGAGTTCTTTTCAGTTGTTTATTTGAAGCCTGTGCCTTTCTGTCTCTATTTCCTTACAAATATTTGGGTGGATCAGCCTTTTTTGGGTTGTGTAGGTCATCTCTAAAACGTAAAAGGCAATATAATTAAAGTATATTGCTTCCAGAGAAGGACAAAAAGAAGACGTTTTTAGTTTTTTTTGGATAAGAAAAGTATCTTTGTGAAAGTACTCCGGGGTACCTCATGTAGGCAGAGCTTTTCAGGGTTCAAGACGGATTCCCATGATGGAGAACTGCAAGTAAGTTTTCCTTGCCCGTTATCCGAGTTCTCCTTCCTGAGTACCAATCATTAAAGTCATAAACCACCCGCACATTACTAGATGAATATATCTGGAAATCAGCTATGGTTCCTAATTTGGCTCTTTTGTCAAAACAAACTGCTCTGCATTCTGCGACATGGATTCCAGGTATTGCTGGATGCCACAGCGAAGTGGAAGATGAGCTAATTTACAAAAGCATTGCAAATGCACACGGCATTAATGGTATTGTTCGTATCTCACGTGTCCAATCTGTTTATATGCTGTTAATTAAGACAGAAATTAGGGAAATGTGCTTCTACAAAAGTGACATTCAAGATTCTGAAAACGTTTTTACACCCTTTTTTTATTTGTCCTATAGGAACTCCCAAAACCAAACCTAAGTAACCTGCGGAAAAAGTTCAGAGCCTGGCAGATGTTCGGCATGCAGCAAAAGTCCACACAGCCCACTCCGCTGGAAGGAGCTGCAAGAGAGACCTACACGCAGTTGCAAAAAGCCACAGAGCCACAATTATCATCTGAGGCATGCATACAACTGGACCATTGAACATGAAAGGCCTGCAGCAAAGGAGAATATTTTTAGCAGAGGCACATCAGCACGGTCATATCATATTTTAAACGGCAAAAATTCTGAAGAGGTCTACTAAAATGTAACTGAAGTACTAGCCCCCGCCCCCCCCCCCCCCCCCACGCCCCCGCCTTTGAATGGAACTAACAAAGAGTGCTTTTTTCAGTTTTATTTTGAAGTATCTCTGGCTACGTTCCCAGTGGCTCTTCGTGTCCCTCAATCCTTGTGCACCACATGCAGGCCACCTGGTTGCCACAGTATACCACCCATAGTGACCTGCAACAAACCCTTGAGAAGAAAAAAATCCTGAATTGGTACACGTTATTAGCCCTGCCTCAAGTCAACACCTATGTTGAAATTGCCTCACATGTGCTTAGTAAGTCCTGCAATGACAGTTTCTCTAATGAAATGAATATAGTGATTATTCTACAGTTTCAACGCCAGTATTTATTAATGCATTATGTACTTTGTAAAAATGTAAATCTGTTCGAGTATTATGTTGTGTGTTAACTCAATGAATATGACTATCAGACAACTTCTTGACATGAACTTCTCTTTATTTTTGTGGGTGACATCTTGAAATGGTTACCTGTTTGTGTATACTGTCAAAGAGCCACTCCAGTGTGCAATTCTGTATATGCACAGCTGGTAGCACACTTGATGCTGCGGAATGACTCAATCCAAAATAGACCCCTTCTCTTGTTAAAACGCTCTGTTTGGAAGTGCCACTTTAAACTTATTTCGTGATTTGGTTTGTGAATTTGCTCTCCTCTTGAGAAATGCACTTCACGTAATCTGAGATACATACAAGAAAAATAAATAGAGACTTCTGTCCATAATTTACAGTGCGTCCAGAATGGGCTACAGCACACTAGGCCATTCTCTAGTTTGGCTTTTATTTGTAAAAGCTTAGTTTATCATGACTTTCAGTGGGTCCTGAGTTTGTTCTCGTTTCTCTAAAGCAGAGATGCTATCTGCCTCGGTCACAGATCATGGTCACCAGGATGGTACAGTTCACTCATCAGCCGATAGATGTATGATGGAGCATTGCCTCCAATGTTGGAAATGAAGAGAGTTATGAGCTCTGGGGGAACATAGTCAAAAACTGGGCACTGCACACTAATCTTGGACAAGATCTCACCTAAAGGAGAAAAGAAAAAAATGATTAGTAACAGTTAAAGCCAATTGGTCTCACCTATGCAAAAGTTATTGTCTTTGCCAATGTGATTTTGCCATGTTCTACGCCTGAGTGACTGCAGTTCAGCACAGCTAAAAGTTAGTGGTGAGAGGAGAGTGGTGGAGAGGCCCAGAGTGGAACAGTGTCGTAGAGTGGAGTGGCATAGAGTCGTCAAATCACAGAGTGGCGTGGCCTGGAGCAGAGTATAGCATAGTGTTGAAGTAGAGTGAGTGTCATGTCATGCACAGAGTGGAGAGTAGAATGTCGTACTGTAGAGTATGCATGGTGTGGAAGCACACTGCCATTACGGACAAATGTTCAATTGAAATGACCGCTACATTTGCACATACAGTTTTACTGATAAAACTATACAGAGCACAAACGATAAGGTGTGGAAAAGGCATCACTGAGTGTACGGATTGTTTTGTAGTGTTAACATATGTTTCCACCACACTTCCGAATTACCCCCACAAAATTCCTTTCTGCTCTCCTAATTCTGAAATATTTGCACTACTCATTTACAGACATTTACATTTTTGTTGTGTGCTAGAAAAAAACCTTTTCTTTCCCAATTCCCAGCAAGATTGTCAGATAAATCTTTTCACTTGGAGAAATAAAAGAAAACACCAAGCTCCCTCACAAGACAGCCCTACATTTAATCTCTGTCTGTGAACACACAGCAAACGTGACAAGAACAAAATTTAAAGGCCTGTTTACGGAAAGCCAGGACGAAAAGCGTCCGGCAAAAAATATGGTGTGACGCGATACCCAAAAAAACTCACCATATATATGTTGCGTTTGCTGGCACGCAGGGCCTGGGTGCGGTTTCTCTCTTGACCAGACGCTCTCCTCGGCAGTGACTAGGGGCGGAAAGGAAGGACTTCCTCTCTTGTGCAAAGTGAAACTAACCAATCAAGCTCCAGGAGTGGTTGAGCAGGCTAACCCAGCGCTCATTTTGAGGCTGGGGGCCTGTGGCTGCAATCCCTCAGCTATTTCTTCAGCCCTGGGATTGCTAGCTCTGAAGTGCGCATGTCAGATTGGCCAGCTCTAGGCAGCCGGCTAATCTGACATGCACACTGGCAGGGGCTGAGGTAATATTGCAATTGCACTAATCAGCACCCCCCCACCCCCTTGCACTTTAACAGCGCAAGCATATGAGACATTAAAATGGTATTGGTTACCATTTTATTAATGTATGTGCCAGCTGCGCTCACAGCAGGCAGGGTGATGCTCTTTCACCATAACAGAGGAGCCGCCGCTGGCCAGGACTCATCGAATAATACAAAGAGCGATGATGAACAAGCTTCGCTTTCCCGATTGCCGCTTAGTGTTCGCAATCTGATTTTTTTTTTTTCCTGGTGAAGCTCTCCATTACCTCTCACTCTCCAATAGGTGAGGGAGGTAATTTTATTAGATAAACTGATTGATACAATTACCTCCCCGAGGCACCAGACTGGATCCAGAATTTTCGCAACAGGTGGTGCTAGAGCTCCAAGTCCACTCCAGCATCTCTTGAATGCAAGTGACATCATGGAGCTATATATGGCATCACTTGGCGCTAAGACACGTCTTCCCTTTTTTCCCCATGCCCTTTATGAAGATTGGAAGTGCTTAGCTTGGAGGTATTCTTCAGATTGTGAAGCTTTGCAGTAATATTAGTCTCAGTGCTGGTGCCCTTGTTGATCCCAGTCTCTGTGCCTTTTTCCAGTACCTGCGCTACCACGCACCTCTTGGCCGCAAATTTCTGTTTTCAATGTCTACTATGGATGGTAGTTGTATCTACAATGGACCTAAGTGGCCAGGGTGGTTGCCACAGATCCCCATCTCTCTATTGGTCTGGTCCTGAGAAAAGTTTTATCACATAAACGTGTATTTGTAAGAGAAAAATTTGAGGACTCCTCCTTTGTTGAGGTCACCCATAGCACTGGGACCATTACTTCCTTCTGATTGAGAGATCCCCTGCAACATTCTTGATGTCAGGGAATGTAGTCAGGGTCATCCCTCAACCGAGACCTCAACTGCTGTATGGCTGGGTAAAGGTCTAGCGCTGATGCCCAGCTCTGTTGTACGGCTGTGGAGTGCCCTGTGCTGCCAGACCCACTTATGGCGTCTTTTAGTATCTGGTGCTCTCCCGCTTTTGTTAGGCTCTGCTGATGAGGTTCAGACCTGTTTCTGCTACCTCTGTCGCGCCTACGGACCACAGCGTGCTTCTCGACCAGCTGCCCTGGTACCAGTCGGCTTTGTGCACCTGATCGGCGCCATCCTGGGATCTTCTGCCTCAGCAAAGGCTAGATTGGACAACCTGGTTGGCTCCATACCAGCCACTCCACTTTGCTGCTGAAATTTGTGTTTTTTTTTCTTTTCACTGTTGCAGATGACACTGTGGCCTCTCAGGCATCGGCTGTCCCGCTAGCCGTAGCTGATCAGGACATTGGAACTGCTACTGGCAATAGGGCCGCTTGTGCCTCACGTTCTCAGTTATAGCCACTCAGAATGTTCACCTGTTTCCTTGGTGTCATCCATTATGGCTTCGGGAAGGGGCGGGTGAGGTCATGGATTACTTCAAGCAGGCATTTTGTGCCTGTTCATCTTTAGAGCCATAGCAAGGTTTTTTTTGCCCTTTGATGATGCAAGTGGTCGGGAGTCAAGCATGAGATTGATCTTGAATGGACTCCAGGTCTTAATTCTTTTTATCATGAGACTTTGTGCAAGGCTGTGGAAGTCATAAATGTCCCCCCACCCATTGCAGAGGCCAAGACCAACTTGTTGAGCGAAATCTTACAGATCCAACCCTCCTCTTCAAAGCTCTTGCTGCCTTTTCATGAGGCACTGATTGAGCCCATCAAGTGTGTTTGAAATCGGCTAGGCAGCGCAGTGGTACTGCTTAGCATCCGGCGATCCTGAGTTTCCGTCTTTTAAAGTGAAGCCTGACTATGCTGTTTGGTAAATATCTTCGATCACATGGTTGAGGTCAACTCTACACTTGACTTCTGCCCCACTGGATGTAGCTCAATGTAATGGGGAAAAAAATATTCTTATTGTGTGCCATAGTTTTATGCTGTTTCAATGCTATTTGTCTGTTTGCTCCTATGATTTTTGGGACATGGCACACATGGTGGTTTTTGCTGCTTTCAGATCATATAGGTGGTTAATTTGCAGAGGTGGTTCAGGATAGCATTAGCACTACTAAACACCTTCCTACCTTTGGCCTCAACATGGTGGACTCAGTGGCATGATCCAGCCGTTCCTCTGTGTCCCTATGCTGCTGTGCTTGGTTGGGGCCTTCAGTTTTTCTGTGGGCAGTTTAGGTGGAATTGCCTTTTGATGGCTCCTGTCTTTTTGGACTGGCAGCTGAATAAATTCTGGGGAGGTACAGAAAGGATCACAATCTCTCCAGTCCTCAGCTATTAGTTTCTCTTATGCAAGGATTTTAGAGATCGTACAGGTAGGCTGATGGTTGTTCATGACTTCAGTCATTGGGATACTGCGGCCTTGTTGCCTTTCTTCACTGCCCTTGCACAGTACTTATTGGTAGAGGGATCAGTATTGCCTTTAGAGTTTCTTGGCATAACCCAGAGACCTTTTTACTGGGCTTCCACTTCCCATTTACAATTGTTTAGTGCATATGCAGTGTAAAAATGACCATCTTTGTGTGGTTTCTCCCCAATTTTTGCTTATCTGTTTTGCCTGGATGTTCAACTCAGTACACTTTTCCTCTAAAACTGGTTAAACCTTAATTGTCATATTTAGCTTTCCTAGAAGGTACAATTATATGGGGCCGAAATGCACCAATGAAAGGTAAAACCTCACTTGTGGACTGCAGCACTGATTGTACCATCCACTCCATTGACAGAGAAAACTGTTTATGCCTACTCTATGTAGCCCGAGTGCAGCAGCCTAAAACCTGTTGTATGAATTTGTCAAAGTAACACTTTGACAGGCGGGACACCCTGCTTTTAAATGTTAAAAAGGCACTCTTAAGTACACAATGTTGAGTACAAGTTAGGGTACCTGTTATTTAAAAGTGGAACATGTGCAAAATTAGGCATAAGCTTTGGCGAAGACAGTCACCGAGATTTTAAAAACACAATCCTTACTAGGGGCACATGGCAGCACACCGACAAGCAGGAACCCAGATGACTCGAACTCCGTCATTGCCCTGATGAAGCAACAGGTCAAGATAGCCATGTACTTGAGAGCAAGTATGGCACCTAACGGGCTCCTACTGACTAAAGCACCATGCTTATTTCTTGAGGATCTGCTGTTCAGACAAGAATGGGCACAAATTGCATGGAAATGCACACACGATTGGCTCACTCATCATCAACACGGCCAAACATCTAACAGAAGCACTCTTTATCAAGCTCAACATTGCACAGAGTGCATTAAAAGCAAGGATCAGTATCTCGGCATTCAAGTCAAGGCTCTCCGAGATCAATGCCCACATGAATGAGCACAAAGATTACCTCTTGCGGCAGAAGGTATCCAAGCTGCAGAAGGACATTAAGAGGTTTGGCAAAGAGAAAGTACAAAAGAAGATTACCAACCCCTGGGCAGTGTGCTCTCATCGGATGAAGTAACACCACATCTCTCAGTACACACCACTTTTCAAGTAGCGTCCCAAGCAACAACAGCTGGGGCAGCAATGAGGGCCAACAGGGACCTGCCCCTCCACCACCATGTACAGATATCCAATGCCACCTTTCCCGGGGCAACCACAGATGTGGCACCCAAGGTTCCAGATGGCGCCCCACCCACAACACCCCTTTCCCAACCTTGTTTAGGCAGAGAAAGAAGAGAAGGATGCAACAATCAAGCACGCCGGCAACAGCAAGATACCCAGATACAGACCAGGAGCCAGAAAAACTAGTCATCAATCTCTCAAAGAGGATCTTGACCGAAGATGAAACTATGGTACTACGTAGGAGGTCCACGGAGGACCAATTATGTCTCACTACTGAACTTCACCAGTTCTTTCGTCAAATTTGCATTCTTTTTAGGATAAAATCAACCTGAGGATTAAGGATCCCATCAAAGTTCACACTCATGGCAGCCATGACACACGGTGAGGTTCTCACCTTCGAGAAAGGGACCACAGAAATGAGAGTACCGAGGCCCTTTGACAACAAGTCATCCAGACAACGGCAATCGGGTAAGGCCTTGACAGATGATCCATCAATCATGATAAAACCTGCAGACAAGGGTGGGGTAATCGTGGTGATGGAGGCTACCGACTACGACCAAGAATGCCTACGCCAATTAATTAACGGGAGATACAATCACCCTTTGAGCTCTGATCCATCTGAAACTGTAAGGAAACTAATTCAATCCATGGTCACAACGGCAGAAGCACACGACTAGATCACCAAAAATGAGGCAGAGTTTCTGGTGAACAGGATCCCTTATTTTTATGTGGTACCAAAAATATATAAGGGCATTAGCCCTCCGCCAGGAAGATGAATTATCTCCAGCATCGGTGCCAATTCTGCGACCATTTTCTCTAGTCATTGGTTTCAAGAACCCCCTCTCCTCAAAACACCAGGGACGTACTGAACCTTATGGCAGATACCAACCACCAACAGGAGAGTTACCTCCTTGTGACCCTGGGGATAGAGGTGCTGTACACTAACATCCCTCAAGATACCACTATAGAGGTCATTGAAGCCTGCCTCAGAACACCGACCTGGACAAGCGCCACACCTATTGACTTCATCATTTAATGTGCGACAGTGCTAAAGAACAACTTCTTCAAATTCAAGACCCAGATTTACCATCAGATACAAGGGACATCTATAGGCAGTACATTTGCCCCGAGCCTGGCCTGTCTCTACATGGCCCACTTTGAAGAACACCACATCTTAATGGAGCCAAATCCCTTTGGCGCCAACATTTTAACGTGGCAACGATACATTGATGAAATTTTGATCTTCTGGAAGGGCAGTGATACAACGAGTCAGGAATTTGGATGCTGGATGTATTTGAAATTCAACCAGTCAACTTCAAAAGTGAAATGCTATTCTTGGATTTACTGATCTCCATGGAAGATGGGGACTTATGCCCTAAGAAATATAAGAAGATCATCAATTGCAATTCGACAGTCACCATCCCAAATCCCTGCATGAGAACTTGCCATATGGGCCGTTTCTCCGCCATCGGATAAACTGCAGCTGTTTGAGAGATTACGATGCCAGAGTTGAAATATTCAGTAAAAACGTATCCGCACAAAAATATCCACCTAGGGTCATCATACAAGCTGACAAAAGAGCACAAAACAACCATCGGGAAGCTTTCCTGGAGAACAACACGAGACCAATTGAGGATATCATCACCTATGTAACCACATTCACCCCAGTTTCTAACCAGACCAAACGTATCATCATGAAACATTGGGGTAGTTTGCGCACAGAGTCCCTTGAGATTCCACAACCACGCTTTGCTTTCAGACGAACTCATTACCTAAATGATCTACTTGTACACACAAGACCCCGTATCTAACAATCCCAGTTACAGAACACCCTGTGGGACCTACCACCAGTCACAGGACATTATCCCTGTGGGTGTTGCAGAGTGTGCTCACTCAACAGTCCAAAGAGGTCAAGTTAGGCCCTCAATTCACCTGGACACAAAAGAGTCACACTAATTGAAATACAAGAAACTGCATCTTCATGATCACTTGTCCATTACATGGGAATGACCACGAGGGCTGTAAAAACAAGAATAATGGAGCACCGGAGCAACATCCGCTTTGGACGCAACACCACCAAGATTTGCAGTCACTTCTATGATTCCAAGCACACTTCATCTGACCTCAAATGGACCATTTTGGAAGCAGCCCCATCATGGGACAGATCCAACCTGTTCAAAATGGAGCAAGTGACTCTTGCATCTCTCTGCCTACAATAAGGGCCTGAATAATAAGATCCCATGGTGCGAACTGCAATTGCCCAATAGAACCACTGTTACATCAGGCATGTCCCCATTCTGATCCAGCGCCGAGAGGTAATCCTGGACTGGATCTGCATTTTTCACAAGTAACTTTTTCAAGAACCCCTATGGTAATGAATATGGATGATTAGTTATTCATGAAGGGGGACAGGCTCTCATTAGTTTTTATGGGTGTTACGGGTGCCTTTGTCGCCACGCTGAGGACTCAGACTCTTCCTTCATCTATATTCTGGACTGGCAACTCGTCCAGAATTATACCATCATGGCCATGGCCTTGAGCTGGTGGCTTCACACTGTTTCTCTCCTAATTGAAACAACCCATACTAATCTGCCTGTGGCACATGCATTCTGCCTAATACGGTGACCTATACTATACTGTGACGTATTGGATGGCAACACAACACATTTTAGTATCACCCACGCTGAGGGTTACTGTGTATTCTATATCAGCATGCCAGGGACTCCTTTCCTATGAGCTTGCATTAACCCCACAAGGTCAATCCTCCACTCCTGACACGTGCGGACATTACCATCTTTCTTATCATGTTTCTTATCTGCCTCATTGACTTAACTGCGGTATGATTGGGCTCCTCATTTAATTCTAATTGATGTCTCCCGCTCTCCCCCCCGACGAGTTATTACTAGACTCTTTTTGTACTATCCATCTTTCAACGCATCTTTAGGCTTACACACAGTGGCCCGTGACACCCTCTAAGATGGCCATCACTGTGAGGCCGCTATACACAAGGTGTTTTCTACCACCAGTGTGCACATGCCCCATCTTCTCTCAAGGGCTAAACGTCCGCCAAGTTGGCCAGTGGGCGGTACGGCCCACACCTGAAAATGTCCCAAATTGCAGGTACTTTTAAAACGGGCCACCTCCTCTGCTCTGTCTTAATCCAGGCGAGCAGAGGAGGGTAGGTCCGTTGTGCTCTCCGTGCCGAAGCCACATGAGTACGGTTGCCTTTCCATGTCATTGGCCTTTTTGGTCCCCTTAATAATATTGCCTTTTAAGTTGGTTTACCACTGCCTTGATTTACAGTTAGCAGCTGTGCGCTAACATCTGCTTTTTGACCTATGGGGCATTTCTGACTGATTCATAGGGTAAGACCGTCCACTTACACCTGTGGATATACGATCAATTATGATGTGCTATGCAGTGACACCAACACAACATTGATTTTATGCTGTGTGTCCCACATATGTCCACTTACCCGTCATGTCACTGTGTGTATTAGGTTGTTTATTTCACCTTTCTCATGTTGTGGCATCTGATTCGAGCCATTACGAGCATGCCCAGTTCTACTTTGGGAGGCACCATCATTGAGTATGTTGGACAAGCGATCATGGTGACACGTTGAAACCATACATCCAAATAATTGTTTATTTTAGATTGTTAACTTTATATTCTTTTGATTTGTATCGTTTAGGTTGAACTGTCAGTTTTTTAACTCTCATTGAACTAGGTTTCTTCTTTTAGAGGAATACCTACATTGCACATCATGTGTGGGGTAGAGTTACATACACCTTTTCTTTAGGTCCTGAAGCAGCACAGCGGATCCTTTTTGGGCCATTAGACGTGAAACATGTTGGCCTAATGACACTCACTGTTTCAGGCTACTGGGGTACATCATTCGCCTACAGTAGCCCTAACCTTATTATAGTTTTTAACCCTGCCAAGAAAACCACCATATTTAATTCTAATTTGGTATTTCTTAGACAGTTTTAACTTCCTTCACTTGACTAAACACACTTACTCCACCCCCAAATATTCTTGATGCCCTTCAATACATACCTTTCATCGTACTGAAAACAAATAAAAAGATCTCCACTAAAGTGACCCTTCGTGGGGCCTGTACGGCATTACAGCGCCGGCCCTACGAGGAGCATTCCGGATGATGAAGCATGACATTTCCAGGATGTGTGAGGGCACAAAGAAGGAATCCCTAGGATTCACATTTTTCCATCCTTCCTTTGTTTCTCTTCTTTGCTCTCGTACCCCCAAGATTTGTCCCAGCTGGATTCCTCTATTCATCACACTCCTACCAGCCATAATCGCTAAAATCCTGGATGACATTAATTTAACACAATTAGGGCCTCACGGATACTTCTAAAAATGAAATAACCAGAGGTATAAAACATACCTAGCAGCCTAATAATGTGCAAAATTCAAGCACTCGTGACCATCAATCACCTCAAGAGGTTCTCAGCCTTAAAGCTGATCTTAAGAAATTAGAAACAGAAAAGAGTGTATGAACATCAGACGAGAGTTGTAAAAACAATAAGGCAACACGAGCCTGCCTGAATCGAAGATTATTTTAAATCCCTTTGAGGAACACTCATCTAGGGTGTGAATATTATGGGCAGAGAAGAACAAAATTGAGAGTGTCCTGGGAAGACCTATTGTCACAGCCACAGGGACCTCTTTGTTCGGCATGCACGACAAAACCCGGGGGTGAAGCCAGTAAATGGTGGAATAAATTAATTCTGAAATGGGTAATTAAAAATCTATGATGTGCACTTGTTAAAAGGGATAAATAGGGGTCCATTCCCTGTATTGATTTTGCCAAAATGTGTTCCCTAACCATGGGTTTCCTGAGCTCTTTATCCTCTCGATGAGCCGAGTTATATTTAAACCCCCCCCCCACCCCCCCCCCCCCCCCAAAAAAACAGGTTTTTGATAATCACCTTGTCTTGGGGTCTGAACGTATCATGACTGGTAAACAGATCTGCTCTTCCTAATACGGTCAGGTGTATCCTTAAAATATTTTAGCCATAGGATTTTTGCTGCATGCTCAAGAGAAAGGCAGTCCTAAATTACCCTTCTGTTAAAACCTGCCTCCTCGTTGGTCCAGATCTTCACCCAACAAAGGAGGGGTTAAACAGTCACCATATCTGAAATGTACTTAGTACCCCTGGGTATTCTGTGCACGATGAACTGGGGTCTATGAGGGACTGTCAAAATCCGCCTCAAGAATTTGTTTTCTTCGGTTAGTAAATTATTAGCCACCCTATACCCCAAACCTCACTACCGTATAAAATTTTAGACAAACAGAAGGAATTCTAAAGTTTTAAAATGATCCCCGGTGTAATAAATATTTGGGAAAAACAACCTTTAGAAAGTTACCTTTTAAATACCTGAACCTCCAGTAGGGTAATTAGCATTAGACTACTGACAGCTAATCAGCCAGTGTTTGGGATAATGAGGTTTGAAAACTACTCCCAAACCAGGACTAATGGCTTGGGTGTGGCAAGGTGTTTTCTTCCCCTTGCAGAAAAGCCAACTAAGGTGGACCTAAGAACTTCAATTAACTTAAGGGACCATGTACTTTCACAAGTAAATGTAAGGTGAGACCTGGAGATGATAAAACCTTAGTCCCCTCCCAGTAGGAGGGGGAGCTACTCCCAGAACCGTTTCTTAGGGACCACACAGGAGGGAACTGTTTATTTACCTGATCCCCACCTCTGGGTAGGCATACAAGCTGTGCACAAGGGAGGAATGATTTCTCAACCATGAATTTTAGAAGTGCACTGTGGGATTGTTTGCAGTAGGGCAAACAGGTACAAAAGTGGGTAGGATTGCCCCATAGACCTTTTACCCCATTGGTTAGGGCGGAGCCAGGAGTCACCCTGTCAACTAGCTGGTGCCAACCATAAATGTGGCATCCCAGGATCCTTAAGAATATTTTTTGGACCTGCAGATGGTCAGAAGACTGGCCCCTGCCTACTGTAATCTGAAAGAAGGCCTGGAAAACTAGACCAGTTACATATGGTACACAGGACAAATAAGTGGACTCCAAGGGACCGACCTCCTGTGTGTCTACAAGTGCACACCATGCAAAAGACCTTTCTTTCAAAGTGAGAAGGACCAACTGGACATTGCTCTTCTGGAGTGAGTCTGGGCTGCTAAGTGCTGTCCCTGAAGTTCTGGAAGCCATATAAGTGAACTCAGAGGAGTTGCTTTGGAATGGGTCAGCTTATTTGGATGGTCTTTGACAAAGTTGATCTTGTTAAATCCTGCTCACTGTAGGTTGTGTTGTGCATGTCTAACAGGCTCTCACTACATGTGGTGATGCTTTTGATCACCAGCCTTTGCTGGATGGTTTATATTTTTGTCCTGGTGGCTGTGTGGTTCCCTTTGACCTTTCCGGCTTCTACAGCTTTATTTTCATTTGCCTTTGCTGGGTTGGTCATTTTATTTCCTATGGTTATAGACTGGCTAAGATGCTGTGACAGAAGGTTGTTGTCTTCAGCAAAGCACCCTTCAGTGTTCTTTGTTCTGGTGATGGCACTTCCAATTTGGTGCTTCTTTGCCCTTGCTCTTTTTGGTTTGGAAAGGGGGGGGGGGGCAAGAACGTAACCATTCTTATGCACTAAAGTAGAAATGTGTTGTAAACAACTGTGTTACAATACATGTTGTTCAGGCATCAGTCCACGGGATCAAATATGTCTTTAACGTAATAAAAGTCAGGCTTGGCTTACATATCTATAAGAGTTCAACTGGTGCTTATTGCTGCCTATTCAGAGAACAGTCAAGCCTGCTTCCACTTTTATGATACCCTTTCTAAAGGCTTTCATGGAAGGTATTAAGAGAACTGTCGTGCAAAGAGCACTTCAAATACCAGTTTATGAGTTAAGCATTGTTCTTAAGTGACTTATGGCTGCCAAACTTAGACACCAATACATGTGTGCTCATAAGAGCGAACACTGAAGTTGGTACTTTTTGTAGCTATAAGATAATTGCTCAAAATTAGTGAGTTACATGTGCTGTAAATCGAAGAACCATACTTCTGCATGGTAGGATCTTCAATGATGGTCATCGGAGGTGAATTCCTTTCCTGCATGTAGTTTTTTACATTGAAAAATATGCATTTCAACACTGCTTTGCAGCATCTCAGTTTCAACAAGCATTGGCATAGCCAATAGGTCTCGCCTTTGGGACCTTATAAGTATTTAGTTATGCAGCACAATAACCTTGGTGCAACAACATCAACTGTTGCATGGCTAAACACTTATAAGGTCCCAAATGCGAGACCTATTGGCTATGTGGCGTGTAATTATGTGGCACTGAGTGGTATTATGTGGAGCGTATGTTGCATTCAGTAGAGTGTAATTATGTAGCATGTAATCATGTGGCACTGAGTGGTATTTGGAGTGTGTGTTGCATTCAGTGCAGTGTAATTATGTAGCATATAATTATGTGGCACTGAGTGGTATTATGTGGAGTATATTATGTTGCATTGAGTAGAGTAATTATGTGGCGTGTAATTATGTCACACTGAGTGGTATTTTCTGGAGTGTATTTGTGTTGCATTGAGTAGAGTGTAATTATGTGGCACGGTGTAATTATGTGGAGTATATTTATGTTGCATTGAATAGAGTGTAATTATGTGGTACTGAGTGGTATGTGGAGTGTATTTATGTTGCATTGAGTAGACTGTAAATATGTGGCGTGTAATAATGTGGCACTGAGTGGTATTATATGGAGTGTATTTATGTTGCATTGAGTAAGGTGCAATTATATGGCACTGAGTGGTATTTGGAGTGTATGTTACATTGAGTGCAGTGTAATTATGTAGCATATAATTATGTGAGACTGAGTGGTATTATGTGGAGTTTATTTATGTTGCATTGAGTAGAGTGTAATTATGTGGTGTGTAATTATGTGGCACGGAGTGGTATTATGTGGAGTGTATTTATGTTGCATTGAGTAAGGTGCAATTATGTGGCACTGAGTGGTATTTGGAGTGTATGTTACATTGAGTGCAGTGTAATTATGTAGCATATAATTATGTGGCACTGAGTGGTATTATGTGGAGTTTATTTATGTTGCATTGAGTAGAGTGTAATTATGTGCCACTAAGTGGCATAGATTAGTGCGTTCAAGGAAAACTCATTATTATAAGTATTTTCTCCACTTTATCAATGTATTCTAATAATATAGAACAAATCTTTAAAATAAATCATGCTCACTCTTGAAAATTCACGTATTACCTCACACTCAGGGCTGCGGCTGATATACGCAATGCCGGTTTTATATTAGGGGAAGAAACACATGAAAAAATCCAGTCAATTTTGTTGATGTTACAGGAATCATTTAGGGGCAGTCTTGTATTCGAGAGTTTATTCCTAAATACCAAGAAATATCTTGAATGCAATATTTTTAATTGAGGCTACTAAAAAATATTTTTCAATGTGTTTCAGCTCCTTATAACGCTTTAGGGGCCTTCTCAGGGCAATGATTTAAGAACTGCAAGTAGTTCTGCAAACTAAAAAGTGGTAGCATTGCATTTACTATACTGCATATAAAGAACTGCTTCCTTGAGCAGGAAAGAACTCGTCAATGTCCGCAGAGCAGTCAAAAGGTCAGCACACGGAGGGGTGCTCAAGAAGAATACAGTCAATTCAGCCGTGTAGTGGTATGTTGCCCCGAACAACGTCTAAAGTATCACCACAGACATCAATACCCAATGTCCAGTGTGATGCTTCCTGTAATATTTCACCAGTACTGCTGATACACCAAATCATTGGTCTAGTTGGAGTATTAAGTAAAATATGAATTTGGAAGAGTGAATCTAATTCTTTGCAGAAGTTGCTATGAAGAGATGTAACAATATAAATGTTGGAGAACAAGGTCTATGGTAGCATTGTACTCATACAAGAAACTCTTTATAATAAAAATCCCCAGAGGAACATCTTTCATTTTGGCTTAAATACATATAACACATGGATGTCCACACAGTATTGAATCATTAATTAGTGCTGGCCTTCCAAGTACAATGCATGCTCTCCGGACACATCAGGATTACGATACTGTTTGCTTGGCACATAAGAAATGTAAGTAAATCCAGATCTTGTTTATTATTTTTTCCCCTAAAAAAACACGAGAGATCATTTTCCATTTTTAAGCACACCGATGGTCCCAGTTGGTTCTATGTGAAAGTCAAACATAGTGAAATCTGATAATAGCACGAGTGGAGAGTCACAGGCGAAAGCCCATAGTCAGGCCCTGTGCCCAGATGTAAGCACAGCAGCAGGCGATGCCAACATGTCACTCTGGGTAGGTGATGAAAATAGGATCAAAACCCCCACTGTGATTATAATTGTTACAAGTACTTACAAAGCTTTCCTGCCGATGAACAAATGACATTAGAAGGAATGTGTGAGAAGTTAAGATTACAGCACTTAATATACATGTCCTAACCGTTGTTGCCTGTACGGTGAAAGCTGGAATTCTCTACGCCACGAATAGATTTCCTTGCTGTAACTGAAAAAGTGCACTCCCATTTAAATAAAACCTTTCACACATTAAACTCTTTTGATAAGTTCTCAGAAACAAAATACGGCTATGAATGTGCCATCAAATTTGGAAGAAAAAATCTTATACCCAAGGATGGCTTAAATAATTAGAATGGTAATTCTGTAGAGTGGCAGACTTCCGTGGATAGAAGAACTGTAAGGACACTTACTGACACAGACAGGGGTACTGCAGACACGTGTCAAAAACTTTTGACGAAGACATCGAACCATCAGAGATTTTATTTATCGAGCAAGGTCAGTTTTCATATTATATGTATTGTTACTAGTAAGGTAAATCAATGTTATTTGAAATATATTTTGTGGTATCAATTTTAAAGTCATCAGCAGTGCATGCGGTGCGAGCGTGACGGAGGTGGGCTCTTAACTGCAGAGCTAATGCTATGACAATTTCTAGGTGTTATTTTTCGGTACTGGTTCATAGCCACTGCGGCCCGTGGAATTTGCGTTTCACTTTTTTTTTTATTCCGATAACACAGACCTTACAAACCAACCAAAACATCCATTTGACAAGGCTGAGTGGAAAACGTGTGCAGGCACAGGCAAAATAATTACTGTGTGCACCATAAAGTACATTGGCACTTGAAAGAAAGATGCAATATAATTCATTAGAACGCGCGCGAAGCAGCAGCTCTTTGATCTTTTTCGAAGCACATACTCATGCTTGTGGCGCGCCCCTGCAAGGCGTATGCCGCCACAAGCACGAGTATGTGCTTTGAAAAAGAGCTGCACGGCGGCTAAAGCTCTCCTATGCAGTGTATGCGCACTGCGTAGGTGAGACCTAAAAAGGATTGAAAGTTTCTAATTTGAAGTAAAAAAAAAAAAATTAAGCCTTTCAGGCCTATGCTGAAAGCAGTGAAAAAAGCATCCAGTACCTTTAAGGTTCCAGGAGCTTCCCATGATACACTGTACTGGCAATTGTCTCACAGATCCAGCCCCCCCCCCCCACCCCATGTGAGAAGGATCATAAAGAACACATGTAAAATTTAACACCTCTGTGTTTGATAGTTCTTTCTATCTTTTTCATTAAAAGTTCACTTACACACGACATCTTTAAAGTCCATCTACAGGGCAAAGTGGTTTCACCATCATCTGACAATTTTTTTTTCACGCAGAATACCTTTTTTTGTTGAGAAGTGCTCTTCCTGTGGGAGGAAGAAGGCGACCTCTGATGCACACAGTCAGTGCGGCTTGCCTCCCGACTGCACAGTGTGTGAGCAAATGTGAGATTTGCCAGAAAATGTCCAAATGGACTTCAAAAGACCGGGAAGGAATAAAAGAAATGAGAGCTAAATAGAAAAAGAAAAGGCGACTTGAAGAAACATCCTATCATACACCTTCTGAGCACCTGAAAAGGACTCTTCCAAGGGGATATGCAAGAAGAAAAGGCACAGTGGTTAATATCGACATCACCGTCACTCTCGATGTCGCTTAAGATCGGCATCAACATTAACAACGCTAAAAGCTTTGGCACCGTTATGTTCACCATCTAAGACCAGCTCGAAGTCTTCTCCACTACGCTATAGAGAACACACGTCAAAGAGCTCTTGTAGGATGACATCTATGCAACCGTCAAAGAGACTTCCATCGACATTGAAGCGACATCTGAAAACCCTTCATCGCCAGCGACCAACATATCATTTACTGTCAAAGAGATCCACACTCTAGTGGTCACTGTCGATGTGTAGGACGGCAACACATTTTAGTGAATCAACAGAATCTCTGCATTCGCCCAGACTGGCCTCCCCTCGTTTTACCTCTTCTTTGAGGAAGGTCACCCAGTGGGTTTTCAAATTCTGCACTTGCACTAACTCCGAAGAAAAAGGTGAACTGCAAGACATCCTCATCCTTATCAATCCGGATCATCATTCTTTTTTTCCTTTTCAAACATACTTTACTGCTTTTCATAACATAAGGATTGCAGGTCGACGTATCCAGTATACAGTGCGACGTATCCAGAAAGATGTATTTGTTATATTGTCATTGATGTGACGAGTGTAATACATGCATCACAATGCAATAATTGACATATAATACATGCCCATGATAGGCGATAAAATCAATAACCATTCCACCCCAACTTTCCACTCACCCAGCCCTGCCACCTAGATAGTCCGACCTGTAAAAAGCTAATGACTCTGCGTTAGAGAAGGAAGTGTTCCACACTACTGTAGATGTATGTGGTTGGGAATGAACATACCCCACATGCGTGAAGCAGAATGCCAATCGTCAGAGTGGGATGGTTGAAGAATCCGCCAATATGCCAGTCATCAGTCAGAGTCCACTAACTGCGCCTTGAATCGTTCCAGCAAAGTGTCCCACACTAGCGATAGGCTGCTTGCCTAGCCCCTGGTACTCCACTCTACGCAAGGCTAAACTTTCAGCGGAACCCCACTGACTAACGTCCTCACGCCAGCTCAGTACAGTAGAAGGCATTGGGGACTTTGAACAATGCATTATCTGTTGTATAGCCAGGAGGAGTGCTAAATCAACAAAGCGAGAATCCATTGTGGGAGTTTTAGATCTGGGGGTATAAGCCCAGTATGCAATTTTCTGTTGTGTCCCAGTGTGTGTTTTCAGTAAGATCTTCAATTGTGTCCCTTATCCCTTCCCAAAAAGATTACAAGGCATAGCATGCCCACAGTATGTGTAGAAGCTCACTTTCGTCAGCACGACATCGAGGGCAATTAGATCCTACTACTCTGGGAAAAATGTTGTGTAATGCGGAGGGTGTTAAATACGCTCTGTGAAGTAGCATGAACTGAATAAACTTGAATCGTGTGTTGTAGGGTAGCATACTAGGGTATTCTAAAAGGAATTGACATTCTTTATCATGTAGTAGGTTGATCCAAGTCAGCCTCCTATCGAGCCTGCAGTGGTGTCAGCTCTACAAATAGGTGGCAGCGTAGACCTTTGTATAGCCACTTAATAAGGTGTCTGCCTGTGCCCATTTCATAGGTGGCTAGTACCAGTGCGTGAACAGTAAGCTCTGCACCCATTAGCAACCAGTGCTGGCGCACAAAACGCAGGATAATGGCATAAGTAAGAAACAGTTCATGTGAGTGCATGAAATCTCTGTGCGACATCCACTATCCATTCTTGAAGAGGTCCCCCACCGCCTCCCAAGGTGCTGGTTTAGTGGATGGGAGAGCACTCGTTGTGGTGTGTAAGACAGATGAAGGAACATGAGGAAGGGTAGTGAATGTAAGACAAACAGCAGTATTCCAATAAGAAATAGCATCATGGAGGAGGAGCCTAGCGCGCATCCAAGATGGTCGCGTGAGCACAGGGCTCCCCGGACCCTTTCTGCTCCTCGGAATATATCCTGAGACTATCCTGATTTGGTTTATGGAATCTGGGAGATGAAGACCAGCTGATCTTATATCTCTTTTTAAAACTCTAATCGGACCTGGGAATCCTGAGTTGTCGTCGTCGGAACTTTTGGGACCCACCCGACGGAGGTGGCCGGGGTGAAGGTGACCCGTGGGGCCGGGCTGCAATTGAACAACAGCGGCCTCAGCGCGGTGCCAGTTGCCGATTCAGCACTTTCGGTTTCGGTTTTGGCCTTCAGGAGATCAGCTGGCGTGCGTGCTCAAGGTGGCGAGGTGCCTCCTGGGCCTCTGCCCGAGGCTTGCTTCCCTCTGCTACTGGTGGGCCTAACGCCTCCGACCCCTACACCGACAGTTAGTGGTCCTTTTGCTGGCGCCCGCACACCTCTTGATCGGAGGTCCCATTGAGAGACTGCGCTCACATGGCGGGCAAAGGGGGTCCGGAGGGGCGCAAGACCAAGGCTTCTCTGCGCGGGGGGCCGGTCCAGAGCAACAACATGGACCGCTACACCCAGGGCAGGGGGTCCCCTGGCGCTGCTGGCCTCTCCCCGGATGCTGCAGGGGGAGGCACGACCGTCTCTGCGGAACCTTCCCTGCAGGACATTATGGGCGCCATCGAGGGCATCAGGGAAACCATCGCGACGCAATATGAGGCCCTGGCCCGTAAGATCGACACTGTCGCGATCGATGTCACCCTGATTCGGGCCGACCTCTCCAAAACTAACGAGAGGGTCCAGGCCCTTGATACACGGACCTCCACCCTGGGTGCGGAGGTGTCGGAGCTGCGGGCCGCGCTTGGGGACATTAGAGTGGTCAACGACCATATGGCCCGGCGGCTTGAGGACTTCGAGGGACGGGCCCGACGCAACAACATCCGCATCATTGGTGTACCGGAGTCCTCCGACAGCCGCCCGGTGGACCTCGTGGTCGAGGAACTTATCATGCAACAGCTGTCCCCGGCTGGCCTAAGCAAATTCTTCGCCGTGGAGCGGGCCCATCGAGTGCCGGGCGGCCGGCCGCGGCCGGGGGCCCCCCCGAGGCCTATCGTGGCTAAACTGTTCCACTACAGGGACCGCGACGCTATTCTGCAGGCTTCACGGACCCGTGGCCCGGTCCGCTACGAGAACTCGACCATCAATTTTTATCCGGACTTCACGCAACTGGTCCAGAAACAGCGGATGGGATTCCAAGGGGTGAAGCGCCGTCTCCGCGAGCTAGGCCTGAAGTATTCGATGATCTACCCGGCGAAACTACGAGTGGAGCATGGAGAGCGGACAGCCTTTTTTGACTCTCCTGTGGCCGCAAGTGACTGGCTGGACTCGCTGCCGGACGGGGGTGGCCGGCCCGGGCCCTCTGGGGGCACCGCAGGTGACGGGTCCCCTTAGACTGACATTTGGTCCTTGCTTTTGCGGTTTTGCACTGTACAGTTGGGTCTTACTCTTTTGCATACTGTGTCTTACCAGGACCCGTGAGGGGTGCGGGCGGGTTCGGGTCCCTTTCCTCCTCCGGGGTCTTTTTGTAGAATGGGGTTAGTGGGGCGACAGGCACACTGCAAGTTGGAGGGGGTCTTTGGCCCGCAGGGGTGCAGGGTGGGGGGAGTTGGACTTGGGGTGGGGTTGGGGGGGAAGAGGGGTTGTTTTGTTGTGGGTTTTTTGTTTACAGGGCGAGGTATTGATTTTTGTCCATATTTGGGAACTGTGCGGCGGGCTGGGGGCCTCTTGATCTATTGGAGGGGATGGGGGGAGACGGGTTGAGGCTTATGTCATGGAACGTCAATGGGTTGGGGGACCGTATTAAGCGGGGTGTTGTACTGCAATATTTGCGTCGTTTGACTCCTGATGTGGTGTTTCTCCAGGAGACGCATTTGGTCGGCAATGTCTGCCATGCGATGAACAGGGGGGGATACCGTCTCGTAGCCCATTCTGGTTTCACAACTGGCTCCAGGGGGGTGGGCATTCTCCTGCGAACCTCCCTTCCGGTGGAGATCACGAGGATAGTCTCGGATGACAGAGGGCGCTATGTGTGTTTGATTGGGAGGTGGGAGGGGCAGCCCCTTACCCTGGTTTCAGTCTACGTCCCCCCGGGCCTCCAGAACTCCACCTTTATTGACTTGGGTCGAATGCTGCTTGACCTTCCGGACGGCCTCCTGCTCATGGGCGGGGACTTTAATTCTGTGGTTTCGGGTGAACTGGATCGTCACCCACCAAGGACCCTCCCCGCTGCCCAGTCATGGCTGGGTGGGATGTTGGAGACCTTCGGCTTGGTGGATAGTTGGAGACTAATGCATCCGACCCAGTGTCAGTTCACCTTTCATTCGGGGGCGCATGGGAGTCTCTCCAGGTTAGACTACTTCCTTATGCCCGCGGCGCAGACTGGTAGGATTCGAGAGGTCAGACATCTGGCGCGTGGTATCTCCGACCATTCTCCGCTGTGGCTTCTCTTTGACACCGGGTCGCGGTCCGCAGGGCGGATAGCGCCCATTAACCCCTGGTACTTGCGGGACCCTGTGACTCGTGACAGCCTGGTTAAGGCCATGGACCAATACTTCAGTGAAAACGAGGGGTCGGTGTCGTCTGCGTTGTCCCTTTGGGAAGCCTTTAAAACTGTGATACGCGGACACGCCCTCGCCCAAATAGTGGTGGCCAAGAAGGTTAGGAGCGAGGCGGTGGTGAAGCTGGAGACTGACATCTCGGGGCTGGAGTCGGCCTTGGAGGCGAATGTTACTCCGGACGGGCTACATGCCCTTAGCCTGAAACAGTTCGAATATAGGTCCCTGGTCACTGACGAGGCCAAAACTATGTATAGGGAGCAGCAGGGCCGATTGTATGACGCGGGGGACAAGGCGGGAAAGTTGATTGCGTGGCTGGACAAAAAGGAGAGAGTGAATCGTGTGGTCCCCGAGTTGCGTGCTGCGGATGGTGTGTGTGTGACTGAGCCGGATGAGATTGTGGAATGTTTCGCTGACCACCTCCGGGCGGTGTACTCCCCGGTGACTGACAGGGATGAGGATGACTCTCGCCTCCTACTGAGAGATATTGCTCTGCCCGGCCTGTCCGTTGAGGACCGAGAGCGGCTGGACGCCCCCTTGTCGTCGGATGAAATAGCGACCGCGATTCGTTCCCTTCGCTCGGGCAAGGCTATGGGTCCTAACGGTCTGCCCATTGAACTATACAAATTGCGTCCTGATAAGCTTGCGCCCTTCCTCAGCCGCATGTTTCGCGACTCTCTTGCGGCGGGTTCCCTTCCGGCCGACCAGCGCTTGGCCACTATAGTCGTTATCCCCAAGGAGGGCAAGCCGCGAGACCGCTGTACTTCTTACCGGCCTATTTCACTGCTCAATGCGGAGCCTAAAATCCTGGCGAAAGTCCTGGCCAATCGATTGTTGAGTGTCGTGTGCGACCTTATACATCCGGACCAATGCGGCTTTATCCCACACCGCAACACCGCTCTTAACTTGCGGCGTCTTCACGGTGCCCTTGCCAGGGCGGAGTTCCTCTCCGAACCGGCCGTGCTGGTTTCTTTGGATGCCACGATGGCCTTTGACACTATTGAGTGGCCATTCCTCTGGGCCGTCTTGGATAAATTCGGCTTTGGAGAGGGATTTATTGGCTGGGTGAGGCTCCTTTACACGGGACCCATGGCTCAAGTGGTGGTGAATGGGCGGGTCTCTCGGCCCTTTGCCCTTGGCAGGGGCACGAGGCAGGGGTGCCCGTTGTCCCCGTTGCTTTTTGCTCTCGCCCTGGAGCCGCTCGCTGCCTGGCTCCGTTGGGAGCCCTCGCTTAGAGGGATCCGGTGGGGCCCGGGCTTTGAAGATCGGGTCTCGCTGTATGCGGACGACATTCTCCTGTATCTCACCTCACCACGGCAGTCGCTCAACGTCCTCTTTGACGTTCTGACCTCCTTTGGGAACAATTCGGGTCTCACGATCAATTGGTCTAAATCCTGCGTTTATCCCATCTCTGGTGGTCCTCCTCTCCTGCCGCCTCGGCTCCCGATTCAAATATCTCTGAGCGGCTTTAAGTACCTGGGGATATACGTTTCGCTGGACCCGGCGGCTCGCTATGAGCAGAATCTCCTGCGTCCACTTCGGCGACTGCGGGAGGACACGGCCCGGTGGTGCAGGCTGCCCCTGTCCCCGCTGGGTCGGGCCGCGCTGTTCAAAATGATGTCCCTTCCCAGGTTCCTCTATGCACTCCAGAACTCCTTCGACGTTATCCCAGTGGCCTACTTTCGGGAGGTGGAGAGCCTGCAGAGGAGACTGGTGTGGGACGGGCGGGCGCGTATTGCTCTTGCCAAGCTCACTCTCCCCTGGTATGACGGGGGCATCGCGCTTCCTGACATTCGCAGGTACTATTGGGCCTCGCAGCTATCTGCCATTAACCACGCCACGTATGCGCCCGGCTTGAATCCGGCGTATGAGATGGACAAGTTCCTGCTTCCCGGCGGGAACTACAACAGGGCACTTTATTCCCGCCTGGCTGGCCGGACCCTTACGGGTCCTACTAAGATTGCTGTGCGGACCTGGAGGGCTGCCACTGCGGCCATGGGCTGGAGTGAGCGATTAACATGTGCTACTCCCTTGTTTGCCTCCGACCGCCTGGGCAGCTTGTGGACCACGAAGGGGTTTGACCAGTGGGACACGATTGGTATCAGCAAAGTGGGAGACCTGTGGCACAAGGGCGCGGTCAAGACTTTCGCGGTGCTCCAGGCAGAATACGAGCTGACCGACAGGGAGTTCTTCCGTTACGCCCAGGTTCGACACGCCCTGCTCTCGGTCTTCGGGGAGGGGACCAAGATCCCTGTTTCCTCGCCCCTCGAGGACCGCATACTTGACGGACATGTCCCTGATAGTACTATTTCGTTAATTTATAAAAAATTAATTAATCACCGGGCGGACCTTTTTGTGCGCCTTCGGGAGGCTTGGACTGGGGATGGGGTGGAATTGGACGACGAAGATTGGCAGTCTGCACTGTCGTCCCCCAAGGAGGTTGCCATTCCGGCTCGTCTCCGGTTGGTACAGCTCAAGATTCTCCACCGGGTGTATGTGACGGGTCCGCGCTTGGTCTCGATGGGATTTTCCGACGACGGGCTCTGTAAGCGAGGCTGTGGGCTCAGCGCCACCTTTCTTCATATCCTTTGGGAGTGCCGCGAGGTGGCGGACTACTGGCGCCGGGTCCACACGGTAATGGGACAGGTTACTGGGGTTGTGCTGCTGCCGGAGGTGCGTCGCTGTGTCCTGAATGTGTGGGAGCCCAATGACTACAGCGCGGCTCAGACTCGGTGGGCGGCCCTAGGGAACATGATTGCCAAGAGGGACATAGCGCAACTTTGGGGCGCTCAACGGCCGCCCACCGTGTCAGTATGGAAGGAGAATATGGACTGGTGTATGTTTAGGGAGAAGACAGTGTATGTGGCTCGTGGCAAGCCGGGGGCATGGGGTAGCATTTGGGGGCAATGGAACGCGTATCGCGGAGGCATCTGTACGCCCCCCCTGGTAGACACTGATATCGCCATGTCCCCCTGACCCTTGATGGCTCCTGGCGCCTTTTGGAACAACTACATATGGACGTTCATCTCCCTTGACCCCCTCCCCCCCCCCCTCCGACCCCGGCCTCCCGGTACTCCTCTCTTTAGCGGATTGCTCAATTGTCCTGACGGGAGTTTCCCGGGGGGAGCCTGATCCGCACTGGTTTCCCTCATAACTCGCCTTTTGTTTTTTATTGTTTTTTCTTTTGTTTTTGTGATTGTTGGACTTACGCTTCCTGTTCCTCGAGAACTATCTGGAGCCACTGCGGGGCAGCGCCCTGGGAACTGATTGTAGCCTTGATATGTGTAGTTTTCCTTCTGTACCTAGCGGCCGGCCCGGGTGGTTGTAGGCCCGTACTTGTAACCGAATTATTGTTCAATAAAAACTTTTTCAAAAAAAAAAAAAAAAAAAAAAAAAGAAATAGCATCATGAAGAAGTAAAGGGATCGTGTTCAAAGGTGGCAATTTTCTCCCAGGTAGAATTAGGGTGTATAAGTTCCCAGTACACAATTTAGAAAAGGTGTATCCTGTTTCCTGCAAGTTTAATCCTGATAACCAATATGATAGCCACACAGATCCTCATCCTTTATCATTAAAACCTATCCTACCATCCAAGTATCCTTTATAAGAAGCCTTACTATCCATGTAACTATCACCAACTAGAATGGTATCCAACATTGCATTCATGTCTCCAATGGGAAGAAAGTGAGAGACTTCCATTTTCTCCAGTAAGTCCTCTATAACCTGCAAGGGGCGTAAACCAAACCCCTGAGAAAGATACAGGACTCCTGAAGGATCTAGAAGTCCTTACTCAGATACCAGTCACCTGTAGCTTCTCCCCATCATGTTTCACCCACTGATGATTTTACAACTTTTCATGACAATTTAGCAAGAGAGGCAACAAAACAAAACGGCCCATACCATTGCAACTTCACAACTTACTGTCTCAGTTATTTTAGAGACTTTGAAACCAGGGGCAGTTACAAAACAATTCTACACAGGTTAGATAGATATAAACAAGACATTCTTGACCCCGGCTATGGTGAAGGCAGCAACACCTCATCTACTTAAAAAAATACAATACTTTTCAGCAGGATCTAGATTTTTTGATAAATTATCCCGAACCAGATTCTATAATTTTTCCTTCTGCCAGGCAAATACATGCCACTGCACCTGAAGCCACTGCACCTGAAACCACCGCACCCAGTGACAGAGAAAGCAAAAACTGGACATGACCAGCAGGAAAGTTTGAGGAACCTGTAGCCCACTTAAAGAATGCAAGTGCTAAGGATCTTCTAGGGACTTATCAAAGCATGTAGTCTTTCATTGACAATCTATCTAAACACTACCAACAAAAATTCTTGCAGAAGAGCAACAAACTAGAGGCCAATCAATTAATAAGTGCAGCTGTAGATTCACCAGTATTGGCTGCCAATAGCTACTGCCATGGTCTTTCGGTCAGAAGATCTTCGTGGCTTTGCCTCAACACCCCGAAGAACAACTAAAAGTGATTAATCTGCCTTTCTCAGGCTCTGTGCTATTTGGTCAGCACACCAACGAGGAGATTCTGAAAATGACAAAAACTGATCACTTGCCTCAGTGAGATTCAGTCATGGATGAATGCCATCGAAGGAGCTAAAACTTGTACTCCAGAAGACAAGAGTTCCTCTTTTTTCTAATATAAAGCAAGAACTCACTATCAAATGGATCAACCAAAATAAAACCGTAGTACTCTCCCCAAATATTGCCACCACTGCAGAGTCTCTAGGATTCACCTTACCTACTATACTACATCCAGATTCCCAAGTCAAAGGCATGACTCAGAATATTAGCAGTACGCGCCATGGTCATCACATGAAAATAAAGTACTGCCCTCCTAGTCTCCCCAAAACACATCTAGCACCGTTGATGGCTCTACTACCTTATACTTCACATCACTGCTATTTTGGCATCCCTCAGATAACTACCCCATGAATCATAATGCCCATACTAAACGGGCAAAGCACTATGCATGCACACTTCCAAATATCTTGCTCAAGACAATGGGTAAAACGCTGGTGGAAGTAAGGTTCTAGTAAGCAAATTACTTTGTTTTATCGAGGTCTTGCAATTTAGAAAGAAAACCAATTGGACAATTCCCTTAGTAAAAAAAATATATATATCAAATGCCCGGTCACCTCTCAATAAGCTTGTCTTAGCCTTTATCCTGTTCAAAGAAAGCCTTGTGTGTCATTAGTTAAACTCACTAGCGCCGCAAAATGTCAGTGTCCCTCTTCGAAAATCTATGGTTTCAGTTTACTTAAGGACTACCTCTTCTGGAAATATTTAATTTGTTGCATTATCAGTGTGTACATGCAAACACTAGATCCCCTTTCACTCGAAAGATCTGCTTCTTCAATTATATCTATAACTATGTTCTCCCTGGCCCTCTTTGTTGCAGATTGCTCTCCTATTCTCCTTCTGGTGATCTCAACAATGATACTGATAAGCCACTGTCTCCCTTGCTGTATTTACCGCGGATTGCTCTAGTCTGGTCACTATTTTCTCCTCATTGGTGTTATCCTGTGTGGCAGTAGGCTTTTCTCACCACAAATGTATCTTCTAACTCGACATTCTCATGACTGTGCAGATGGATGCACGCCACTGTAAAGTGCTCTGGCACCCCCTTCCTATTGGTCTGGTTTGTGCTGTACAAAAAAACAAATAAAGAGTAATTTGTTTAAATATATGTATACACTGGGAGTCATGGGTTTGAAGGATAACATTTAAAACTCACATTTGTAATCTCTCAGGGACATTATGTACGACACCAATGCTTACCGCTAGACAGCCCGCAGCTTCCTTTACAGGTAATATCTTACTAGGCGTGGCAAACATCGTCTCTTTGGTTTAAGCGGTCAGGTTGATATGCTCTACTTTTGAAGAATTAAATCTGGGACATTAATCGGATCTTCAATGTGGCAAATTATTTTCTTACAAAGATGCACAATAAAAAAGGTCATAAGTAAGCAATATGTTTAAAAAGCATGGTTTTGTATGCATATGGAGGTTGTTGTCCTCTTCTGTTGTAGCAAGTTAATGTAGACATAGGCCTCTGTGAAAGCAAGGCTTTCCAGTAGTTTTCGCCAAATTGAATTTCTCTATGGATTGTACCGTTTAAAAGGACCGCAGAAAGTTTCCACTTCAACCCTAAAACATTATGCAATCAGGGGTGGTAAGGGACACATTCAGATATAATCTTGCTTATGCTCTTTGAAGACAGTACCTCCAAACTGATTATTTCTTGCAGAATATATGCAATTTTGGAAGGGTTTCTTTATTCCAAAGCAATACATTCAAATTAGTCATCTAGTCTATTATAGCGAATATCTTTGCTCCTTCACCGCGCCACCTGCATGGCCGTTGCCGCTATATGCAACGCATGCACACAAAAAATATACAATTGCACGCACACACATGCAAACAAACAGCAAATAACACTCACGCACCCAAGTGCACGCACATATGCACACCATGGATCTAAATGTTTATCTGGAAGAATACGGACGTAATAAAACAGAATGCAAGATTAACTTTTACAACTTTAAAAATCCTATTTAAAACTTGAAATTAAGGGGCAGCTGCTTCTTTTAGTGGGCACAGGGGCCTGGCCAGGCCACTACCCCAGGTTGCCGGTCACTGAACAGCAGCACACCGCCTGCACCATCGTGTCTACCAGCGATTGATTTATCAGAGAGTTACTGTGCAATTAATGATCAAGAGAATTTTGAGAATGTTTTTCGCAAGATACTTCACAACTAGCTGCGGTCTTTGGACACTAATGTGTGTGTTATGCAGAAAGAGAATGTGACGTTACGGCAAGAGCTGCCGACTCGAACTAGGGAACCAGGTTCAAGTTTCAGCATCGGCTTAACATCCTGTGATTCTGGGCAAATCACTTAATCAGTGAACACAGTTTGTCTAGACTGGTACACCTTTAGGGACTCCCCGAGGCATTTTAGTCCTCAGAGGGTGATAAAGTGCTCTCTTTATGTGGCACTTTCCCACGTCCTGTCCAGTCAAGGCAGCTGGCGTTTTCTTGGTATTAATCCCCCCGTTCCGGTCAGCGGCCACCGAAGTCATCTGCGGCGTTCCACAAGGGTCATCGCTCAGCCCAACCCTCTTCAACGTCTACATGAGCCCCCTCGCAACCATCGCACGTCAACACAACCTCAAGATCATCACCTACGCCGACGACACCCAGCTGATCCTCTCCCTCACCAGCGACCCGGACGCCGCCAGAGCCAGCCTACACGAAGGGATGAAAGACGTCGCCGAATGGATGAAGAACAGCCGCCTGAAACTGAACTCAGACAAGACGGAGGTCCTCATCCTGGGATCATCACCCTCCGCCTGGGACGACTCCTGGTGGCCCCCCGTCCTGGGAGCCACCCCCAAGCCAACGGACCACGCACGCAACCTAGGCTTCATCCTGGACTCCTCCCTCTCGATGACCAGACAAGTCAACGCCGTCTCGTCTTCATGCTTCAACACCCTGCGCATGCTTCGAAAGATCTTCCGGTGGATCCCCACCGAGACCAGGAAGACGGTCACCCAGGCCCTCGTCACCAGTCGGCTGGACTACGGGAACGCCCTCTACGCCGGCACTGCCGCCAAACTCCAGAAAAAACTCCAACGGATCCAGAACGCCTCAGCACGACTCATCCTGGACATCCCCCGACACAGCCACATCTCCGGACACCTGAGAGACCTGCACTGGCTCCCCGTCAACAAAAGAATCACGTTCCGACTCCTCACCCACGCACACAAGGCCTTCCACGACCTGGGCCCCAAGTTCCTCAACAGCCGCCTGACCTTCCACAAGCCCACCCGCCAGCTCCGCTCCGCCAGCCTCGCTCTCGCCGCCGTCCCCCGCAGAGCCACCGCCGGAGGAAGATCCTTCTCCTATCTGGCAGCCAAGACATGAAACTCCCTCTCCATCCACCTCCGGACAACGCAAGACTATCTCGCCTTCAGGAAGCAACTCAAGACCTGGCTGTTCGAGCAGTAGTGTTCCCCCCCCCCCCCCCCCCCAGCGCCTTGAGACCCTCCGGGTGAGCAGTGCGCTATACAAATGCCTATGATTGACTGATTGATTGAAGCCGGATGCCTGGGCTCCTTGCGAGTGAGGAGATGACTGGAAAAGCATATTCCCTTGCTTTCACCCGCACACTCTGATGGGGGGGGGGTCACAGACCTGCCGTGTTGATTCACGAGTGCCCTTTCAGCTTTGAAAGGACTGTCACACAGTCATGGATGAAGCCGCATCTCATGAAAACACACTAACCTCCTGACTCCCCTTCCACAAGATCGCCCCCAGCTCATGCTAGAAATGTATGTTAACCGTAGTAATTTGTTTTTATTCTATAGCGCTTGATTGAATGCCCGTCCAAGCAGAAAGTGCAGTTTACTATAGTTTGAAAGTCTATCCTTGTTGGCAATAGTTTAACCTGCACATGTGGGCACATATAAAGTATATGATCTGAATTGTTATTTCTTAAATATTTTCAACAGCAAGAGATTTCACAGGGGACAAATATTCAGTCAGAATACCAACATATTTTTGTATCTCTTCACGAGGTGTGTAGCACAGTAATACAGCCCTATTACCCTGTAAGTCTTTATTCATTATCGGGCCAAAACCCAGAATAAATGCTGTGATGATGTTGTCGGCACCATTGTCGTTGGAGAAAGATGTTTTTTCAGAGCATAACTAAAAGTTTAGTGACCCCAAAAAGAACAATTATCATGACATGTTCGGTCTCTGTTTCAAAAGAAAAATAACTCATGTTCTGGTATGCAGGCGTTCATGTGTATTTTAAATAAAAGAGTAACCTTTTCTGTTGGCTAGTGGGGCTATCATGTTGTGTTATTGCATGGGATCATTAGTTCACGCATATTATGTGATAATAAGTAGTACATTGTACGCTTTCAGGACATGCTTCCTTTATTGTGGTGGTTAAAGATAGTGAGGGTTAAAATTTTCTTCTAAAAAGGGGTCTTTGGGCAGATCACCAGTCTGTTATGCAACCATTACCATCAGGTACAGGCTCCGACATGCCTTCTAATCTCAAAGACAGGCAAGCATAGAGTTCACAGTTGCCCCAATGCAGAAGTGTAAAAAAATATATTTGGGTCACTTGTATCAACAAGCATTTACAATGCAATGGTCTTGGCATTGTTAAAGTTAGAGCTATTGGCATTGCTCATGACATTTTTGTTTGTTTTTGTTTTTAAAACATTTAAAGAGACTGCATTGTTATTTACAATGCCAATAGCTTAATCACTCTCAAATGCGAGACCTTTTGCATTTGCACCCACACACAGAGCCACACACACAAAGCCACCCACACACAAATAGAGCCACCCACAGAGCCATCTACACACAGTTACCCACACACAGAGCCACCAC
Organism: Triturus cristatus; assembly: GCF_964204655.1. Taxonomy (NCBI): domain Eukaryota; kingdom Metazoa; phylum Chordata; class Amphibia; order Caudata; family Salamandridae; genus Triturus; species Triturus cristatus. Next base: position 1,022,867,030 of record NC_140592.1, read on the forward strand.
GCATAGAGCCACCTACAAAAAAAGCCACACACAGAGCCACACACACAGAGCCTCCCACACACACAGAGCCTCCAACAAAACAAAAGAAGAAGTCCCTTCATAGTGCAAGGGGCACTTTGTATAGAAATGCAGTATGCCCTTGTCACCAACACGTCCTGGGTGTTACAGACAGCCTTACAGCTCATATCACACGCCATATGGACCTACAGTGCAGGCGGACCGGGTCAAGTGAAGTGAGGCTACAACTGCACCAAAACACGGGAGGGCGTTGTGCTGGTGGGCTTTACATGGGGTCCGTGTCCAGGGCCGGGTTGCGCACATGTACAGAGGGAAAGCAGGGATGTGAATGATGTGCGCACTCCGGGGCCATGCACAAAGGGCTGCTTATGCACAAGAGGAATGGGATTGAACGCACAAAGTCTTTAGGAAACAAAAGGCCATGGTACACTTCAGGTAGCCGCTCTGGGTTCTAAGTTCTTAGACTACTGTGTGCACGGAAGGACCGGGTGAGCGGGTATAAGTTAGCGCAAAGGGGTATTTTTTTGCACAAAACCGATGTGCTTAAGGGGAGATTCTGAACGAGGGCTCTGTGCATAGATGGTGTACGACTGGCAGGAAGGTGTGCACAAACCAGTGCTTTATGAACAACGTACCGTAGATGTGGGGCGCAGAAGTGATGTGTGCGCATGGACGATGTGTGTACAGGAGATGTGTGTGCACAGGAATGTGTATGAAGAACAGAGATTGTGTGGGCATGAGGTGCGTGGAGAGGGATGTACATGAGACTGCATGCACAGCGTGTGCAAAGAATTCAGTGAAAATGACCATCTCACACAGCGCACGGGATGTCTGCAGTGCTCTCCTACCTGCGAGCTGGCTTCTGTCTCGGCGAGCGCTGCTTTTAATAGGCTCCGAGCCCCCGTGCATTCCTCAGCATCCTCCGGACCTAGGAAGCTGCGCGCGCTCACAGCGAACGGCTCTGGTTCACAGCTGGCAGCGCGCGTGCACTGCAACAGTATAATAGCCGTCACAATGGGCAAGAAGGACACGCGCCCGCAAGAACGCCCCTGTGCTACAGTACGGGCGCGTTGCGGCCTGCGTCTTCTACACGCACACCGGGAGTTGTAGTTTCATTATTCGTACCCGGAGTGACGTGATCTTTTAACGATTATCATCCCTCAAATAGCCAGTGCCGGTGACTCCGAGCCATTTGTCCACATCCTTGAAGGTTTTTGTTTGCCGGGCAGTAATATACATAACGTCCGATGAATACAGAGTCCTTGATAGGATCATACATCGAACACTACTATTCTGAACTGAACACACCCCCACTACTCTATGCATAAACCTGCGCATCTCTGTACAAATAGTTATTTTAGAGACAGCGCCAATGCAAGCACAACGGGGAATTAGCTCAGATTGCAGTTGAGGGAGTGGCGCCTCGGAACCTTTCTCCGGCATAATCAGATAAAAAGAGTCAAGTCCTGGGTTTCACTGAAAAAAATAGCTCACCTGATTTAAATCCTCGTCGTTCAGCAAATGAGACTCCCTGGGGTTAAAGCAATTCTGACACTTGCTTTTATTGAATATGTTGCCTTGAAATTTCCTGCAGGGGTCAGCGGATGGGGGGAAAATACCTGCATCGCACCTCGTGAGTCTACAGGGTGTCTTGCTCATGCTGCCTGCACGTGCCAGTAGGCTCTCTGATTGGTGGACAAGGTCCACCAATCACAGTGCTTATTTGGTAGTTGCCAACCAATCAGAGAGCCGACTGGCGCGTGTAGGCAGCGTGAGCAAGACATGCCGATAGAAAGAACTATCAAAAACAGAGGTGTGAAATTTTACATGTGTTCTTTATGATCCTTCTCACATGAGTTGGGGGGGGAGGGGGGGCTGGATTGCCAGTACAGTGCATCATGGGAAGCTCCTGGAACCTTAAAGGTACTGGATGCTTTTTTCACTGCTTTCAGCATAGGCCTGAAAGGCTTAATTTTTTTTTTTTTACTTCAAATTAGAAACTTTCAATCCTTTTTAGGTCTCGCCTGCGCATGCACTGCATAGGAGACCTTTAGCCGCCGTGCAGCTCTTTTTCAAAGCACATACTCGTGCTTGTGGCGGCTTATGGGCGTGTTAAAAAAAAGAGAAATAATCGAAAAAAACACGCCCACGAATCCGAAAGAGACGGGGCTTGTTTGGAGAGACAAATCTCTTCTCCAATGGCTGCCCAGCATTTAAGAGGACAGCCAATGGAGAAGAGGAGAGAAGAGGGGCGGGTTCAAGCCCCACTACTCCAAGTCATTAAATCTCGCGAGCGAGACTGCGCAAGCGCAGCCTTCGCTAGCCGAGACCTAAAAAGCAGTGGTAGAGCCAGTTGTTTGCGTTTCTCCCAATTGTTTTATAAGCTGTGGTACCCCACTTCTGCTTCCTGTTCTCTGGAGATTGCTGTATATGCCTTGAATCAATTGTAAGGCCTTAATTGACTTACTTGTCTCTGAATTGGGGCCATGTTATTTTCACAGCAGCTTTCCTCAAAACAACTTCTCGCCTCACTCCAGGAGGAAGTAGCAGCTGTGCCAGGCAGCACACTCTCAGCCGTAGTTCGGACAGTACCCCAGTGCCCTTCACTGAATCCAGACACCCAATACCTTTGCTGGTGCCTCTAACCCCCAAAGCCCGTTTCCGACATCTTGTTCTCTATTGTTAACTCTCATCGAGTATTGCCGCATGACTTCTTCTCTTCCATTTGTGCCATTGTATTTCGGGTCTTTGGAACTTTTTATTTTTTTGATTCAGACTTGGCACTTCCCACTTAGCACGGCACCAGATTCACGGCCACCATGCTTTAATGTAATCTAGCACTTCCCTCAAGTGTTTGTTGTGGCACATGCTTCACGGCCACCGCACTTCTTATGCTGTTCTTTTAATTTATGCACACGCTTATGCTTGTTGGGCTGCAACAGTCTTTTAATTTATGATTTTTGGGGCTCGCGCACTTCCCACTAAGCGAGGCACCGGATTCCTTTTCAGGTCTCGCCTGACCCAGCGCTTGCGCTGGTCTGGCGAGACTAAGTAAGGGCTACAAAAAAATGCTACCGCCGGCCACAGCTTGCAGTGCATGTGCGCGGGCGCACGCTTGAGCAGAGGTGCCATATGGCGTGATTACTGTTGCGTGCGCACCACTCGCGCACATGCACTGCAAGCTGTGGCCGGCGGTAGCATTTTCCCCCCGCGATCACTTCACTTTAGCCCTGCAGTTCACGTTGGTGGCACACGGCAGTCATTTCTCGAAGCGGGCGCTTGCTTTTTTTTCCTGTTTATTACTTCTATGTAGTAATGGCGGCACCCGTGCTTTAGCTTGAACATCCTAGGCTAAAGTCGGGTGCTGAGATTGCTTCAATAGTAAATAAATAGACAAGTCTTTACTTTTGAAGCAATCTCGGCACCCGACTTTAGCCTAAGATGTTTACGCTAAAGCATGGGTGCCACCATTACTACAGAGCAGTAATAAACAGAAACAAGTATTGGCATAGCCAATAGGGCTCGCTTTTAGGACCTTCTAAGTATTTAGTTATGCAACTGTTGCATGGCTAAACACTTATAAGGTCCCAAAGGCGAGACCTATTGGCTATGCCAATGCTTGTTATTATTTACATCAAGTAATTTTTAGAAATGCTTGCACCTTTAAATCCGGGCTTCAGCGCTCCGCCCACTTTCCACGCAGCCCCTTTAATTTACAGCAAAGTGATCCGACCCAAGCTGCACTGAGCTGGGACGATTCTTCGGTGAGTGACCTCACTGCTCGTGTTGACTTTGACAGTGCTTTTTTTGTGTGATTATCACAGGGAGAGCACACCAAAACTTGAATCCAGTTCCAACACACACTTTCGTCTGTCCGTCCACTCAGTGTCCTTCCAATTAACACTTCTGTCCATCCATCCTCCCACTGTCCTAACACCCAACTTCCTCCACTGGCCCACCCAAGCATTGTCCTTCCAACAACCATCTACATCTGTCCATCCATTTACCCACGCACCCACCGTCTTTCCAACACACACCTCCGTTCATCCATCTATTTCCCATGCAGGTGTAGAATATGCAAATATAGATATGTACCTAATGGTTATTAAAGATAGGTGACATGCATGCACTTTATTTTCTAAATAATATACATTTAAATACTCTTATCAACAATGTAACTAAACACACGTACACAAGCAGACACACACACGCAGATGTCCAGATGTGTTTAGTGCATTCTGGAGCCAGCACTACAACCTTTTCAGGCCTTGACATCCGCATATTCTGACTGCCATATTTTGACATCAGCATACCTTAATGTTGGTGTATCGTGACATTAGTTTATGTTGGTGTTTACACATCCTGATATGGGCCATCTATTCTGTGTAGCTCTCACCACTATCTATGCACCATACCACTCCACAACTCCACCCCATACCACACAATTACACAACTAACAATTCCAATCCAACCCACATAATTCCACTCGACACCACATCTATCCACTCCAAACCAAAGCACATGGTAAAATACATTGACATTTACAACACCAATATCTCTCATTCTCGCAAATGCAAGACCTATTGGCATTGCCAATGCTGGTTTACAGTAATGTCCTTACTGGGTCTCCAGCATCTTCGAGAGGTCAATATTTTGGCTTTTGTTTGAGTGCAGACTGAGGGGCGAACTTGGTTAGCTGGTAGTGGCTTGCCCTTACATGCTGCTTTAATTGAGCTTTAAGGCTAGGCAAATTCTAGGTGTCACAACTAGGAAAAGCCTTACAGTAATATTTTCCACCGTTGAAAGTAGTGTTTTAAGGCACTCTATTCTATGAATCCGACAGTTTTTATAGCCTTCAGACAACGTAAATCATTTTTGTGTGCTTTTTTTCTGGTCTTCCAAATGGTTTGAGAAAGCATTTGCATTCAGAGTGAAAGAACACTTTCAACACCATGGAGGGGGCTTAGGGATTCAGTGACTCGGACATTTACTGGTCTTGTAGGACAGTAATTTTTTGAGACAACTATGGATAACAAAACAAGTATGCATCCAGCTTGTGTTATACCTTAAACATCAACATTTCCAGCCAAAGACTTTATTCCAAATCTAGCTGGAATAGGGGTTTATCGGTCCGTATATTTGAGTATTTAAAGACTAACAGCTTGCTTGGGGGGTCATCAGCTAACATCAAAAAGAAGGCAAGGCGACCACAGCAACCTTTTGTATAATATGCCTTTTTCTATTATCAATGTGGCTGCCACATGTATACACGCTTACTTTGTACATTACACATACATTTGGATGAAGACACATAAGCGGTTGGAGCTTTAAAGTATAAAAAAATGTAAAACACACCAAAATTCATTTTCCATCAATCATGAAGGTTTTTCTTGTGGAACTACTATTCTAAGGTTCTAAATCTATAGCGAATCAATTGCACAAAAAGGAAAATGTATTACTGCAGAAAGACTATCCTCCCCAGATCAATAATCAAGCCAACCAATCCTCCTATCAATGGAGGTTAATTAATATTTTGATGAATAGCAAATAAAACAAAACTAAAGTGCTGACTTAGTTGCAATGTCCTTAGACTTCAAGTATATCAAAAAGGCTGTAGATCAATTCTTTTTTAACGAGAAATCTCCAGTCCCCCTTTTTTCGGCTCCGTGTGTTAAAGCAAAGAATTAGAAGATCTTACCTGGTAAGAAGTCGAACGATATAAATCCAGGGCAAATACATGCGATAGATATCCATGGGAACACTACGTACATTTTCTATTTTCCCTTCTAGGCCCCAAGACCATCCCAAACCCCTTACACCAGTGTACCTTCAGAGAAGGGAAGCACCTCCTGTGGGGAAACAAACTTGTGGAAGGCATCCTCTTCATTAGGAAACTGAAATACAAAAGATGAGACAGATTACTGTACCTTGTTCCTAAGCACACAACCATGCTCCAGCAAACAATAGGTCTCTCCTCATACCCAGCATAGGAAGGTTTGCACACTGTAAAGAGCTCTACATCACCTCCAGTCGTACTTAAGTGCAACAGAAAACACTGTATGTAGTAATGACCAGATGTGGCTCCCATCACACCCAGCTCTGCTTTAACTGCAGAAAACCAGGTTATCAGCTCTGCCTAGCCTACTAGCCTATTATGTCTCCAGTGCCACAGTATAACAGATTATCCTCTCTCTTACACCCCCCCCCCCCACACACACACACACACACCACCAACCCTCTCCAGCAACATCCAGTCAGAGGCATGGAGCAAAGTTGTGTCCAGGACCTACATAAACCTCATCTAAACCTAAATCAACTCAATACTCGCACAAAATAAACTCAGATAAACCCAGAGACCCACAGGGATCTTCAGTGATCACCTGTCTAACCCATCACACCCGAAGTTCCTGGTCAACAAATGAATGTTTAGCTTGGTTTCACCCAGACCACCCTTTCACACAAGTAGATTCTCCTTTGCTGTCCAGGCCACAAGCCATTTATTTTTTAACTATGCTATGCTTTGCTGAGGGGAAACTAAGTATTTTAATCAACCGCTTTATGCCAGTCTCCTAGATTCTCTACAAATTGATTTTTACCACTATTCAAGCTACAGCAGGTGCATGCTTAACTTTCTACAGGCAGGCAAAATACATCCGGACTAACCTGTGGCGAGAGTTTGAACATGGGAGCACAGACAATTAGTGGGGTGGAGTGATGCTTGGCTGCCAACGCCAGTGTGTGGGTCCCAGCCACAGCTCTCAGCGCTCCATTGGCCAGAATTGTTTTAGTCCCAATGATAACCTGCAACAAAAAACAGGAAAATAATTTTAGATTGAACAGAGCAGGTCCAACCCAAAATGTGTGCTTTTTACATTGAGGAAAATAGTCTACTTTGTGGGGCTAGCTCCCAGGTGCTAGACAGATTCCCGTCCCCTCTCAAAAACACCATATAGTAGCACCTCTTACGGCCTAAGCAATACTTAGAAGAGTGAACCACCATGATGACATGTTCAGATTATGATGACGAACCACAATGGTACAATTAGGTCCCTTCACTACAGCCATAGACACTTGAATGTATCTGAGCACTTTTAAGAATTGAAACCATAGCATGTTAGTCTTTGAAGCATCAGCCCCTATATTCCACCTCTTTCGACTCTGTGTCATTGTCTCTACAGTGCTGACAAAGCACTGCTGTTTACTGGTTTCTTTGTAAAATATTTTCCTGTTACACCTATTGGAATCTGTGGTCTATCCACAGTTTAATTTCTCTCATAGTTCAAAACAGGTTTTTGCGACTGCAGAATTTGTAGTTGGCCTGGCCTGTTACAAATTCACATAGCTGTCAAAGAGCAAACCATCACCTAATTTAAGTCTGGATATTATCTGCTACACTGGTATAATTTGGGCAACCAGAACTTCATATCTTAGGGAAGGCTTAGAGGAATGGTTATTCTTGTGGGGTAGAGGGCATAAATAAATGGACTTTTAGCTCAGCTGCACCTGGACTGGACTTTACAGGAGAACATGTGTAGAAGCATCTACACCATAAAGGTAAGAGGGTAACTTACTAGAGATTTCTTCTATTGTAGCCCATGACTGAAAACAACATGTTTTACATTGCTGTAATATTTATCTTTGCCTTTCCCACCTGTTATTCTGTTAATTCGCCTCATACCTGAACCTTGTATTTCTGTTCTATTGCTTCATGATCTAAATGCTCTACCTACCTTATTCACCCTCGACATAACGGCAAAGATAGCTGCATCTGTTATTACTGTGGTTTCGATGTCTGCTTCGGACAAGCGCACAGCCATTTCATGACCCTGGGTAAGAAAAAAAAGGTTTTTACTATGAAACCAATGCATCTTAATAACGAAAATCAAAGTTTTAATTGAAATCCAACAGTTGGTGTTCCCTGAAGTAAGCTCTGTTCCCGCCAGCCAACATTAGTGCATTCCCCCTACGAAAACAGTCTGCGCGGGCAGTTTTCTACAGCATACACTCCTCCACCACTTCTACAGCCATTTTTCCAAAAGGTTATTTCACCACTTCCTCTCAAAAGACAGACCTCTAGTGTCATCCTCTATACACTAACCACCACTGCCAGAGAGCCCTTCTCCAACCAGGCCAGTACGTATTGGTCATTACCTGACAAAATGGTGCACATTCTGCTACAATGACATGGAATTTACGCTTTCGTGCAGCCTCCAACAGGAAGGCCTCTACAGTACGAGATCGGCCAATGGTCATTATCACTTCGTTGGAGTGGATGTGTTCCAGAGCCTGCATTGCGATGTTATCTATTGTCCCCTCTGCAAAGACCAGAACATAAAAGCTATGAGTAAACATGACTGAAGAAGGGTGTGGGAGGGAACACACATCATAAACATATACAGTTAACAGACATCTTCAGCAAAGTTTAGGGCATGGGCTGTATATGAAGTCGTGTGAAGACTCATTCACCACCATGAATGGTGGTAGGTAAGAATAGGCCTTCACACACTGTACTCTGTTGACGGGGTTGCTCTTATGGTCTCCTGACCTTCAGTATCACACTCTACATACCTCTTGTTCAGCTAGACATACTTTTATATTAAGACCAAAACACCTCAATTTAAGGTATATGTACATTTACAATATCAAACATATTTTAATGTCACAATATATACAAATACCAATCCTATACCAGAAATATATATATAAAATAAGAAAAATCTTTTTTCTACCCTTCCCTAGAGTAGATTATTATTTCTAAAAGTGAAATATGCCCACTTCGAGTTCAATCTAAACAAATGCTTTTGTAAAACATTCACTTTCTGATGCCATACTTTGCAAGTCCTAAAATCTTAGTCACGTCATAATGTTTACCCATTTATTTAAACTGTGACAATCACAACCTCCTGTTCAGTTGACTTACAAAACTGCAAACCTCCTTATAAAGTTTAGAGTGATTTATGACTAGGACACAGGTTTCAATTCATATTGTCTGTATGCAAGATATGGGGAACATACAAACACAAATTACTAAACTGTTTCCTTCTGGCTTTTACAAGATATACATTTATCGGAGGTATGGGGATGTGGACCACACCTCATCATTCCATTAGCTCCAGGTAGGGTTCCTAATCCGAACTACGATTACAGTTTAAGAAATACAAATAGATGAACCCATTAAAGTAGATAACAAGGTATTAATTGTGTACCTAGGCATATAGTCCACTACGTCTGTCCAGTTTGTTCCCAATTTTTTTTTTCATATTTGCACAAATTTGAAAATATGAAGAAACATTTTTGGGTAATGAACTGGAAAGATGTGACTGGCTTGATGCCTGGATACAAAATTAATTCTTTGTTATCGACCTACCTAAGTTCATTTGTTTGTATTTCTTAAGTTGTAAGCTTAGAGTAGCTAAGGCTTTCTGGTGGATACACACCCATTCTTATTTCCAGTGTGCTCCTCACCTGCTAATTTTTGGTTTTAAGTTACCATCACTGAGATTTCTGTTTGGGTCCAACATGTATATGTACTTTTACCAGCAAATCACCTTGCCCCGGGAGGGGGGGGGGGGGGGGGGGGGGGGGATTTGGGCTGCCTACATCTAACACTGCACACAGTATCCACTCATAAGAGCCGTAGTAGTGAACGCCACCGATTATGTATCCCCCGGTGCAACTATGACAAACTATTGTAAGGAGAGGCTGTTTACAGCAATGGTTATAGAGATTTACCAAGAAACGGATCTAAAGTTTATCATCAAGATAGCTACACCTTGTTGGTCAACCACAGTGGGACCCTGACTACAATGCACAACTGGCAAGTGCCCAATATCTGTCGGTAATACAAATAAATTAACTTTCACAAGATATGTATGGAGTCTGAGACAATATTGCCACCTTTGCCAACACTGCAGCAACCCACCTTCCAATGGCAGCTGCACGTTCACTGCTAACAGCACAGCACCAAGGAACCATTAAAGAGAGCAATGCATGTTCACGTATTAGGTTGTGCAGCCCCTGAGCCTCCACCATGGCTAGATACTAATAATGACCCCCGCAACCATCTCACCCAGCCCTGTAGATTCAACTTCCATCTGTATCCCCATCGCCTCTGCCACAATATCAGAATCCAATTCTAGTGGCATCTGCATTGCTGTTGCCTACGCCACAAACAGACTTTCATGCTAAGGCACCCTTTGATAGTGTCACTGATAAAGAGAAAATATGTATTTCTGGGATTCCCGACGATATTTTTAAACAGTCAAATATCACTGCAGCTGTGCAGGATACGGGAAAACATTTTCAAATATACATATATTATTATTTAAAACAGTTTGTAAAAATAAAACATTCCACTAGGAAGCAACATTGCCTGTCCTGATTTCTGAATCAATACAATAACACTAAATCATTCATAATACAGTACATCTAACTAAAAACATGACCCCGAATATGTATTTTAAAAGCAAAAATAAAGCAATCGCTCCCATGGTTAGGCTTTTACATTTGAGAAAACCAATGTTACCACTTTAATAATTCTAGGAGTTATAACATGGGTTCATGAACGACAGGGTTACTAAAAAGCCGATTGTTTTTGGAGAAAATATTTATTCAGATAGAAAAACAAACTTTTCCCTGGCCAAGGGGAAGGCGAGTGGGATGTTTAGAATAACAAATATATAAACCAAGATCATAAGTAGCTTTTCCTTCTCCAGCATGATATTCTCAGATAATGAAACAGCAGAAAAGAATAGTAAGCTAGCCCCAACACAACCCCTCCCACACCGCCAATACCTCGGTGGTGGGACATCACAAGCACATTTGGGAATATAAAAGGAGAACCACGTAAACAAAAGGTATGCAAGCAAGCCAGACCCTCAAGAGTTAACTCTGTGGTCAAAACCTAGGTCACTGTGTTTAGCGGTCCTGCAAATTTCTGCATTCCTCACTACAGAAACTGTTGCTGCTATGAGCCTTAGGATTACCAGGCAAATGTCTGCTGAGTAAATGGCAGCAGGCGTTGATACAGGAAATATCGATTCGGAAGTGGATTATTTGACTGAAGAAAAGCCTGGGCAAACAGCTCCACTGTTGACAAGGTGGTCCTTAATATTTTCTAGATAAAATCTGAAACACGCTTTACATAAGAGGTTTGAAGGAAACCTCCTGCTGGATATTTAGGGGTTGGTGATAAAGTGGGTAAGTAAATCGTTTGGGCATTTTCTTCGTTTTGGTTGAAATTAATTTATCAAGAGTGTTCCAACGGTCCAAAAGTCTTGACGTTTCATACTACTATTGTGTACTCATGGGCTACTAGAATTCTAAGTCCCTGAAAGAAAAATAATTTCCAAAAACACGAGAATTAAGGGCAATTGGCAGCAGCTTTGTTAGTATCCAAAAACAGACTATACACTAAGAAATAAATACAGGTAGTAGATTATAGTGCAACGAAAGCTGAAATAATATGAGAAGACCAGCCAATTTGAGCACCAGTATTTGACTTTCTCTCTTACCAAGTTCTATTAGCAGCTCATTGACGGCCTCAATTACATTCGCCTTCAACAGGGGGAAGGGGATGTTAAAATCCTCACTAGGCCCACCAGCTGTCAATAGTTTGTGCAGTGACTCCTGCTGATCCGTCTCCTCACTGCGACCACGGAGTCTGTAGAAATAGGAAAAGACAGTTCTAGCTAGGTAATATAGGGTGGAGAACAAAAAAAAAACAAGTCCAGTGTATATTTTATGTGTTCCCTAAATTGTGTGGTAGAGAACCCTTGTAGATGAGTACTGGCTTTCTGTCATGTAGCAATAGTTTTTGCTGATCTGGTGACGCAGCCTGGTATCAACTCAGCATTTGTTATGTCCACAGAAACAGCCCAAGGTTCTACAAGCTGTGTCTTCCTGAAGAAGGCTTTCTGCCGAAATGCACGTAGAAAAAATATATTATATAGTAGCCACTATCTGAGAAAGACAATATATAAGAGAAAAATATTACATATAGGGAACTTTCTTTGATAAATTATATAAGGATTGTCTAGGTGCTTCATACAAAATTCATCGGTATTCACAATTAATACTGAATGTTCTGTTTTGTTATGAGAATCTTTCGTTATGTTGTATGCTGTGGATGGATGAAAGAGTATGAGAGATCGTATGATTGACATTATAAAGAAATATATTGCTAATGGTAGTTTTCCTAATGAGAATTTTTTTTATTTTTGCAAGATAGATTAGTTATAACGTATGCTTTGAATAATACATATATAAAATTTGATAATATTTGCCTTCTTGTTCATAGTATATTTTTGCCCCAGTTTTGCTAAGATAGATTCAATACTCGATGAATATATAGTTGGCCAATATTTGTGTGTACATTTTTGGTGTCAGAGTGCGACATCAGGGAATGGATTAACATCTAACCTGCCGTATTCTTCGCGGATGATTTTCAACACCCTGCGTACCATGTTGCCCACTGTGGTCTCAGATGGTTGTGCTGCCGTCATCCTCCGGCCTTCTTTGTGGATTATGCCGATTAGCTCACCTAAGAAATAAGGCAAATTATGTGGTGTTAAATTCACTTTGAAAATGCAATATTCACTAAAGTTTCTTGCCTCTCTTATTTAAAATAAATGACATAAGTGATGCAAGAACAAGTGTGGTAAAGAACCCATTTTTTATACATCTTCATGGGAAGCTCAGACGCTTGGACACTTTCCTTAAGCAGAACTGTAAAATATTCCAAGGTGTAGGGTGGCCAAAGGAAAACAAATGGCCATTCAACCTTTGGTATAACGTTTATGAATATTTGCCAATATAAATGCACCCTTAGGTAGTACCACTTGAACTTATTGGCCAAAACGTTTGGATTTTTATGAATAACTATGGGGAATATCACCATATACTTAAGGAGATATAAATGATTTTTCAAAAGATTGACTGCACGCGGATAATGTGCCTTTGGGTTCAACATTTGTAGTTGACTTGTCAAATAAAGGTAAAGTCTTTAATATAGCACACGTTACATTTGCCCCATACTGAAGGTTGAGATTTCCATAAGTTTCCTTAAAAGGGTTCTACCATTGCTGTAATTAAATGAAGAGCAGGATAGAATAGAAGTCCAAATAAGTGTTTTTCCTCGTTCTTCATTACAAGGCTGGTTTTAATGTTCTTCTGCATTTTCAGGATACATGAATTTCAGGCGTTTTTGCCATTCTGGTGCCTCCCCTGCTTCCCTGACTTTTGGTTCCTTAACGCCTTTAAGAAGGGACTCATTTGTTACTGTATTTAGTGTTTAAGGCTATTAAAGAAGATACCATGATGGAGAATCAAAGCATACTCCTCTATAACTGCAGTTCTCTATTATGGGTATCGTCATTTAATTTAGAAACAAATAAGCTCTTCTCCAGAAGAGCCGTAGGAATGGAAGCAGACGAGAATGTTAAGTCCTCCATCCACATTAGATCAATAAAATGAGCTGGGGAGCTTACGGTCATCGTGTCGAATGCCAAGATTATGGCTGTCCTTTGTTAGCCTGAAAGTTATAATTTAATTCTTTCTCCAATTAAGGCTGCAAAAAAAAAAAAAATCCTTCAATTTTTTCCTCTTTCAAAGAGAGAGAAATGGAATAAAGGATTGGCAGCAAGGCTGTTTTATAACCATAATTATTGGTTGTGTTAATACTTTACTCATACATAAATACTGATGGATAAACAGTGGGAAGCCAATTAAACCTTTACATAGACACTTATTTGCTTTACAAGAGGTTTTTTTTCTCCGATTTAACTGTGTCTGGTATCTCCTATAAAGAAGATAGTGGTGCCTAAAAATATATTTATGTTGAATACATTATGGCTACTGGACACTTGCAGTGACTTTCGCTACTCGGTTTACTGTCCAGAGTATCCACTCATTTTTTTATCCATTAAGGACCTGCAGGGGAGGTTTGTCAAATGGTAACCCTGAAGTATTTTTCTATGGCAGCAGCGAGTATTCAGCAATTCACACGAATTCAATATTGACCAGTGAGTCTCAATCTTTTCCTTATTTAGGGCCACGAGCTACACCATTCATGGAATTATCAACTTGACAATCTCTTTCGGGCTTTCTCTATACACTACCCTAATGAGGATCTCTTATCTGTAGAAGGGATTAAAAAATAGCATATACCCTTAAGGCCTGCAAATGAAATAATTTATTGCATTTGTTTTGGCTGTATGGACAGGCACTTTATGATATGCACTGGAATGAGTTTTTAATCATAGTATATATCACGTATGTGTACCAAGCACTTTATCACTTATATTTAATGAGAGAACGGTAACTTAATGACTATGTTAAAAAAACAAAAAGTGGTTACATTTGACATTTAGGCCCTCATTACGATGCAGGTCGGACAAGCATGAAGGCGTTATTATACATGGCTTTTTGCATTGAGGCTTGAGCTGCGGCCCAGAAAATGCTGCAGCACAAGCCTCAATGCTAAAGGGCATGTTTGGAAACATCCCTGCAACGTGTGAAAGGCACCATGGGGTGCCTGGCACAGGGTGCATGGATGTTTTGGGGGCACCACAGGTGCCCCCATGCCCCATAGTGGAGGTCCAGGGGGGACGTGGGCCCTTTTTGAGGCCCCCAAAGTCCCTTTCCAGCAGCCTTTCTATGGTGGTCAGACCGCCAGGGAAAGGCCGCCCCTATTATAGGGTATTACTTTCCGACCGATCGGCTCCTTGACCCCGTCAGAAGCCTTGGTCGGTCACTCTGCCTGCTGCCTCAGACCACCCACATCATAATACGGCCCACAGCACCAGATGTCAGACGGAACGCCGCCGTCAGTGGCGGTCCGTCCAACATTGTAATCTGGCCGCAAGTGTATATTTAGTATTAAACAGATGTATATTTTTGGGGACCACGGTCATCTTTGAAAATTATATTCCCTACATCGCTACAGATCCTCTACTTTTTCCTAGCATCTCCAGTTTGGGCCATTTTGAAGGGGAGACCCTAATAGAACAACAAATATTTACACAGCTGTAAAACACAGCACAAAGAGAGTCAGGCGCCTACTAAGCATCTCTAATAGTTACTCTTTGTGAAAGTCAGCATCCTTTAAGGCAAACTGCTTCAGAAACTGTGAAAAAGATGGGAGAAAATGGCCCTGCCCCCAAAGCAATAGACGCCATTTGATGACTCAAAATATGCCCAACACTCGAAGACAAGCCTAACATCAATATACAGACACATCCACGACTATCTGCATGATGAATATTAAACTGCCTCTGGAAAAATGTGCTTATCATGTGGCAGGAGAATCAAGTTCATAACATCTGCAAATCAACCAAGGGGATCACAAATGCAAAGACTTTACCCATGTTAGCTACAGAGGCGGGATGGCACCAATTGCAAATACAGATTTCAAACGGCAGTCACAGAAAAATGCAAGTAACTGATGTGCTTCTCCATTCACTAATTAGCATCAAGTAGCTAGGTTATCTATACACAAAGTGCAAATGCAATGGCCAATGTCCAGTATTTGTAAATGTCCAGTATTTGTAAAGCGCGAACAATTACCCGAAGGTGTCAAGGCGCTGGGGGTCGTCGGGAAGATTAAAGCAAGCTATTGCCCAGAGTCACATGGTGCTGGGCTCATCTGCCGCCAGCACCGGGAATCGAACCGTGAGTTCCCGGGTACCAGAGTCAGTCGCCCTGACCGCTGCGTTACACCTCTTCCACTAGAAACCTTATGCTACAAATCAGCCAAGTGGCTCATGAATGTCACTCCTATACATAGATTTTCAACAAATCTGACTAACAATTATAGCAGCGATTTTAAAGGGATAGGGGCTGCTATGCTTGCATTCCGTGAGGCAAATGTAGGGATGGAGCGCAGCTTTCCCATGTAGACTGCCAAACTTGCTCTTGCAACCATTCAGCTGGATTTTCTAAATAGAATCTCTGTCTCTAATTAATATTAATGAGAAATTGCATTTGCAATGTGACCAAAAATTAGTATAAAAGGTTTTTGGGTCGAGCCTAGAGGCAGCGCGCATGCGCTTCTCTGCGAGGCATGCTGTATTGGATTATGCACTTAAAGCCCCGCCTACTCTCCACCTATATTGGTCATTGGCTTGTGTCATTGTTCTTCGTAAATGCTGGCTTCTGATTCGCAAATAGGGTTGTTAGTCCCTCCTTAGTACCGCCTTGTCTTCATTTTTAACCTCCCATGGCGACTGGCCCTTTACTTCGGTTGTTACACAGTACGTGTTATTTCGTCTGGAAGTGCTGTTTTCTTTACTGAGTTTCTCTTACTGCAGGCAGGACATGCGCTGCTTCAGCTGGAACTGTTTGTGTGTTTTTTTAAGCAGCACGACCACGCTTTATATTATTTTATGTGTTTTTAAATAAACAACATGGGCGCCCACTTTCAATAACACTGGCGCCCCCTTTCACAGGCTTCCCTACCCCACTCGCTCTACTTTGCTAGCAGCATTCCGTTTGGCCGTCCGCTTTTAAAAACCCGGCATTATCTCAATCCCCCACCCATCCCGTCACTGCGTAATCTCGCTCCGTTGCCCTCGAGTCTGTTTCTCCTCCCCCCCCCCCCCCCACCAACCAGACCTCCTCCACGAGACCATCTACGTTGCCTCTTTCCTTGCTTGTATAGAGCTTGGAAATGCTACAAAACGTATGAATTTTTTTCTTTTTAAGACGAGGCCTTTGTTCGTAAATGTAACAATACTGGTGCAAAAGATGTGTAGCTTCAGCATTATCTTAGTACATCGTGGGCCCCTTATGAAGTGCGGCATAACCAACTAATTTAATAAAATCATTAAAGGCCGCAGCACTGCTTAATCCCATCTATTTACTCCGGATTCCTGCTTTTATCCAAATGTAAGCCAATGTGCAACTCTTGGCCATGCCCTTGCTACGAGTAACCCAATTGGCAGCAAAGCAGTGACGTTCGCCACTCACAAGCCAAAGAACACATTTATTCATGTCCACATGTTATGCCGAGTTAACTGGTTAACAAATATTTATTTGGGGGTAAAATGAAAGAAGTCTTAATGACGACAGTACCTATACAATAATCGCACACCATCTCCTGCACAGTGCCTCTGATTCTGACCTTACACAAGACCCATTTCAGAATGTCCTTGAGGAATTAACATTTAACACTACTAAATGGAAGCAGGCAGAAAGGAGGACTTAAGTGTGGTCTCACTGAGAACTTTTCTGGTTTTCTACTCTGAAGGTTGCAGAATGGCATCAATGGGAAATTGTGGTATGCAGCTTTGGTGCTCATAAAAAATGTCATTTGGGGCGTGGCCAGCGGAATGGCCGACTAGACGTGTCCGACCGGAGCTCCGATGGCCCATAACTGATCCTGTTAAAATCCTTCGCTCACCATTGTGATCCTGTTTTGGAAAAGTACGGGTTGAGTGCAGGAAGATAGCACCCGTGCCCAGACCGGCTTGTTCTGACAATAACTGGCACATATCGGCAAGAAAAGTGGCGAGGACCGGAGACCCGGCCGCGGACAAGATGGCAGAGGCCTGAGCTCCGAGAAGTGAAGGAGGCGTCACTGAGGGGCTGCGGGCTGATCTTGGGCCAGGGTGGGTGGGAGTGGTGAGGAGCGGGCATCGGTGGTGCCCTGTCGGCCCCCCTCCTTCTCGCCCCCCTCCTCCGTCCTTTGAACACGTCGGTGACTGGTGTGGCACAGTGAAGGGTCGCGAAGCTGATCCCGGCAGTGGACTGAGAAGTGACGCACAGGGGGCCGGTGAGTTGTGCAGACCCGGCAGAGAGACATCGGCGCCGGTGTTCCTGCCGACCAGAGAGGCAAGATAACCGGCGGGATCGTGACCGGTGTCTGTCACCTGTGGCCCGGAGGCCCGTACTGAGGCCATAGCCTGGGGGAACTTCGGAATCCGGCCGAGAAGACTGATGAAGGGGACTTGGAGGTGCCGGGGGGTCCTACACTGTTTGACTGCCTGCGGAGTGGTCGACCGGCACAAACTCATCACTCGGGGAGCCCACAGAAGACAGTGAGCTTGGTCATACCGGGGCAGGCGCAGGTGAGAAAGAGGGCCTGGATCTGTGCTGCGCCCTGGGGCTGCCAGTGAGGGAGAGCGAGGCGCTGAACAGCCCGTCGAGACGGGGACAAAGCTACAACCATTTCGGGGGCACCAATTGGCTATGGCGGTGAGGTGAGCCAGTTGGGGGGGGAGGGGAGAGGGGGGGGGTCGGAGAGCGCGACTGAGAAGGGCCTAGAGGCATGTCGCGCCGACATTAGCGCACCCCCCGACTGCTCAGTAATCGGGGCTGTGGCGTGAAACCTGCACCTGGGGACTCGCATGGTGTGGCACCGAGAGACTGGCAGTGTGGCATGAGGGAGCTCCTGAAGTGGCCATCACGGGACAAAACGCGGCAGGGAGACCCCCCCCTAAGGACGGGGGCAGAGTCTTGAAACGCCTGGGACTGTGGGGGACACCCGGGTTAAAACAGACGACGCATCACCTGGGCCAAGACCCCCGCCCACCCCCCCTCTGTGTGACCCACAAAAACCCTGTGAGAAGGCGCGGGAGCTACAAGTGATTTAGTGGATGGGAATGGGGACTCCGCCTTACTGTTGAAGACTACAGTGTGGACGACCTCTGTCCAAGCGGTCCATCGACAGTTGGGCTCTCCCACCGCCAAGGGCATAGGTGAGACCCATGACATCCCCCTGGAGGGACAACTCTTGAGGAAATCCGCTGCTGAAGTGGCCACACGGGGGGGGGGGGGACCCGCTGAGAGCACACAGCTCACGTATACTGGTGACCCCGCGATTCTCCAGGCATCTTTACCCTTGCTGCCCGCACGGGTGGCAGTCGCAGATGATGCGGGACAAAGACCCAAAACCACAGAGACAGGGGAAGATGGACAAATTTGCTAAACCACTGTCCGTGACGGACCCCCCTGCCTCAGCCTCCACGGACGCACCGGATAATAAAGTTATCCTTCAGGCAATTCAGTCTTCCAGAGAGGTGCTGGAAGGTAAAATTGACGAAATTAAAATAGACGTTAACCTGCTCCGCCATGACCTGCGGAATATTTCCGAGAAAGTTACACAAGCTGAGCACTGCAAAAAGAACTATCGATGGACAGAATGCAGAACAATGTCATACATTCACCACAGTACAGAGATCTGGGCCTAAAGCACTGCAAAAAGAACTATCGATGGACAGAATGCAGAACAATGTCATACATTCACCACAGTACAGAGATCTGGGCCTAAATCCATCATTTTTTTGCTCACCATGCCATTCCAGTTTGGACCCAGCCATATGCAAATCAGTCTTGACCCTGTGCCCAATGGGAACAGTCCAGCCCGACCTGCCAGGTCAGGTCCTCCCTGGACTGGAAACAAGCATCCTAGGACCGGTTTCGGGTCTTTCACCCCTCTTTAGCCAGGATAGCTTGATTCCAGTGGCATGGAGAGCACCGCATATCGGAGGTTGAAGACACCGCTCATACGCTCCGAGAGAGCGTATGAGCGGTGACAGAGAGGTCACAACTTTAACAGCGGCCATGAAGGATGTGCTATGGATGGTCGATTATGCTGAAAATCAAGCACAAAGAAACAATCTCTGCTTTCTCGGCTTTCCAGAAGCCATTGAGGGGTCAGACGCAGGTGCCTACCTGCGTAAATGGCTGCTGGACTCACTCCCCGATGCGCGCTTTTCGCCATGCATTATAATCGAGAGAGCACATAGAATTCCGGGGACTCAACCTCCATTGGGTGTCCCACCACGTCCGCTGTTCGCGAGGTTTCTTAATTATTAAGACAGATCTCATCCTCCGAGAAATCAGGCAAAAGGGGGAAATCCGGATGAACAATACTAAGATCATGGTGTTTCCGGACTATTCCCGAGAGGCACAGAAGCAACGCAAAACTTTTGATTCCGTGAAAGATAAACTACGGCAGATGCAAATCACGTACATGCTCCTCTTGCCCGCTAAACTCAAGGTGATTTATCAAGATAGACACTGTTTTTCAACACTCCAGAAGAGGCCTGGCACTCGTTAGAGGAGCGCCCTCTGGTACGAGCAGCGGGGAGCCCGGCGCCACTGTCCCAAGTGCCCAACTTAGGGCAACGCCGTATCGGAGCAGGAGAGTGGCAGGGTCAACACCACGGGCCTCGGACTCTGAAAGCACACACCGCATGGATAGACCCAGCGTGAAATCGCAGACGAAAGAAGCGGCTCCGCAGCGATCGACGGACTGCACCGATCAGGACATTACAACAGACTCAGAGGAGGATCACCCCTTGTTGCAAAACATCTATCTCCTTGAAAATCAGGGAGAGGCAGGCACTGAGAACAACACGGACACTCGGACCCAGCAAGCTGGCGAAGAAGAATGATGAGCAGTATCAGGCCTGGAGAGTCCCACGGACAGTAAGCTGCCAGAGGAACTCGCACGCCACCGCACGTGTTCAGTTTCCTCTGGTGTATTTGAACTTCCTTTGTTCCTTTACCTTGTACTCCCCCCTCCCCCCCCCCCTCCTGCCCCCTTCTTGTTTTGCCTCTCCCCCACCCCTTTCCTTTCAGTTTTCACCTTTTTACTTTAGGTTGGACTTTTTGAACTGTTTGCTCCTGTGTAGAGTTTCCCCGCCTCTTAGCTAGTTTTAGACATCAGCAGCCCGAGAGCCTGGCCCGCAGAGAGCCTAGTTAAGGCCGGTAGACCTGAGAGGGGAGGGGCTGGAGGGACAGGGAGAGGCTTGAGGAGGCAAGTTTGGGTGAGGGGGGGGTGAATTGGGGTTCTTACATAGTTATTTGGCAAAACAGTAGGAATGTAGGTACTATGAGATTACAGAAACAGAGACAGAGGGGCCGGGGATGTCATCCTTCTGCAGGAGACACATCTAAAGGGAACACACAGCGGGTTTCTGGGCCGAGGGGCATATAAGACACTAGCCCACGCCGGGTTCACTACCGGGGCAAGATGCGTGGCAATATTAATTAGGAAAAGCCCACCTTTCAGAACTGAATGCACTTGGGCAGATCCCAATGGTGCATATGTCGCGGTCAAGGGTGTGTGGGAGAGACGAAACATCACTTTAGTCAGTGTATATGCACCCCCCAGGTTACAAAGACAAACGCTGGAGAAACTGGCAGCGGTCCTGTTGGAAGCGGGCTCCGACACACACATTATTGTAGGAGACTTCAATGACGTAATGGACCCCACTTTGGACCGCACGACTGTCCCAACGGGAGGCCCCAAAGAGACACCGCTCAAACGGTTTGCAGACACATTAACACTTACTGACATATGGCGTAGGAAGCATTCCCAGACCAGAACTTATTACTTTTATTCAGGTGCACACAAAGCCTTCTCAAGGTTAGACTACATACTGGCCCCGGCGGGAGAAATAGGGGAGATACATAGGTTAGAATACTTGGAGAGAGGTCTTTTGGACCACACGCCTCTGTGGCTCACCGCGGGTGCCCGTACACAACACCCGGCCGGGGAATGGAAGCTCAATCCATGGGAACTGAGGGACCCTCAGGTTGCCAGGGATATTAGGGTGGATACGGGACTATATGTTTGTGAAAATGTGGGGTCAGTAGACTCCACCATCAACACTATGGGAGGCGTATAAACCCATTCTGCGGGATAGAGCCTAGCACATCTTAGCCCATAAAAAGCGCAAAGAAGGTGAAGAAATTGCAGGACTTGAATCACGGCAATTGCAGATCGAAACACAGGCCATCACGAGCGACGACCCTTCCTTGTTGCGAAGATTACAACTTCTTCTAATGGAATATTTTGCGCTGGTCAAGAAGGACGCGCAACACAAGATACAAGCAATGCATCGGCGCCTGTACGATGCAGGTGACAAAACAGGTACATTGCTTGCATCGCTTAGCAAAAAGAAGCTAGATATTAGGTGGGTGGCACAGATACAGACAGAGGATCGTCAGACTCATACAACTCCCGTTGAAATAGCTAACGCCTTCGCTGGGTATTATGAGGCCTTTTATGCGCAACGCTCTCTGGCAGAGCCAGCATAAATCCAGGCATATCTTCAGACAATACAGTTCCCTAAGCTAGCAACCAGCGAGTCTCAGACATTGGACGAAAAGATCACAAAAGAGGAAATCATAGAAGCCATTGGTCAGTTGAAAACTGGGAAGGTCCTGAGCCCTAAAAGGCTCCCCCCTGAATTTCTTAAGCAGAACGGGACTTTATTTAGCCCATACCTCCTTCAGCTATATTTGGAGGCGCAGGAGGTGGGAAGTCTCCCCAGGGATTTGGGGACAGCCACGATTGTGGTAATTCCCAAGAAGGACAGGCCGCCACAGAAGTGTAGCGCGTATCGACCTATCTCCCTTATTAATATGGAGACCAAAATACTGGCCAGAATACTAGCCAACAGGCACACCGTGCTAATAACTGGTCTCATTCATCGGGATCAGTCTGGCTTTAACCAAAGAGGTCGACGAGACTCAGCCTTAGGAGGTTACATAATTGGCTGGAGGTGGTAACCACGAGGGAAGACCCGCACCTCATCCTGTCCCTCGATGCTGAAAAAGCATTCGACACTGTCCATTGGCCCTTTCTTATGTCCGCTCTGGAGGAGTTCGGATTTGGCCCTGCCTTCAGGCAATGGATCGCCATTCTATATGAGAGACCCCTGGCTAGAAACAGAGTTAATGGTGTGGTGTCACGGGAATTCTCGATAGGACGGGGCACTCGACAGGGATGTCCCCTGTCCCCTCTTTGCTTAGGTTCTGGAGGCCCTCGCATGTGTCATCCGAGCGCACCCGTGTATAACAGGATTCCGGGGAGGAGAGAATGAGGACTTTGACGAGCGCATCTCCCTGTATGCCGATGACATACTACTGTGTGTCACAAACCCTGAAACGACGCTCCCTAACATTATTGCCAGTTGCGAAGACGATGGCGCACTTGCAGGATATAAAATTAACTGGGGAAAATCATGTCTCTATCCAGTGGGCCTGAGTGGAGGACACAATGCCTGCCCAAGCCGACTTTAGTTAGCCCCCAATGGCATAAAATACCTAGGGATCAATGTCACAACGGATACAGCAGTGTCGCTGGATTGCAATCTTTATAGGATGCTTGGGGAGTTTCGCTCAGATGTGGAGGTGGAAGTCCTTGCCGTTGACGTTGCTAGGCAGGGCAGCGCTTTATAAAATGATAGTGCTCCCGAAATACTTATACGTTCTGCAAAACACGTATCAGCCGATTCCCGATGAGGTGTTCACTAAAATGGACGACACACGGAGGACGTTTCTCTGGGACGGGAGACCGCCGAGGATAGTGTTGGCCACACTGCAACACAACCAATATAATGGCGACATATCCCTACCTGATCTTCGGGCATATTCCTGGGCGGCCCACTTGATTCTTGTGAACGCATGGGAACATGTGGAGAAAGACCACCCCACGTATGCACTTGAACGCACAATTCGCCGGGCGCTCGTATGCGCACATCTACGGGGGGAGGGGCTCCGCAAAGCTCCTAACAGCTACACGGATTGTGATAGCAGCTTGGAAGAAGGCAGAACGGCAGATGAAATGGGATGGCCGGGTTACCAGGGAAACCCCGCTTTGGGTGGAAAACCGGCTTACAGAAATCGCGAAGCTGAGAGGTTTCGGGAAGTGGGACTTGTTGGGTATCTCACAACTTAAAGACATATTATATCGTAAGGAGCTGGTAACGTTCTCATCTCCAGACTGAGTATGACATGAGTCAGACGCAATACTATAAATACTTGCAGCTGGCGCATGCGTGGCAGGCACAACACATAGATGCCGGCGACGTCCCTGAATACGCCCCTTTAGAGGGACGACTCCTGATGGGTGAGATCGGGGAAAAGGCAGTCTCCTGGACATAAGAACCATAATTTACAACAAGCCAGATTCCCTGCAGAAGTTGAGGGCGAAATGGGAGTCCGACTTGGGGGAGATAGAGGATCTGGATTGGGAAATGGCGCTGATGCACCCCCGGGAGGTGGCTGTCAAGTCATGCCTTAGATTGATCCAATTCAAATACCTGCACAGAGCATATTACGATAGCGCTCGACTGCACCGCATAGGGAGGGCGGAAGCGCCCAACAGTCTGCGATGCAACATGATCGAGGGCACATTCTTTCATACGATATGGGAATGTTCGCAGATTCAAATGTACTGGGCAACCCTGCTGAAAGAGCTAGAAGCTATCTTGGAGGGGGCAATACCCTGGAGTCCCCCGTTTGTCCTGTTGGGCGTACACACAGAGATTGACCTCCCCAGACCGAAGTTAACACTGCTTCAACAAGGATTAGTGGTGGCCAAACGTGACCTGGCCAGAGCATGGGGGGGGCTATACCGAGCCCATCACTGGCCGAATTGAGAAGGGGTATGGATATGTATATGTTCGGTGAGAAAACGACATATACAGCATGGGCCGTCCCAAAGGTTCTGGAAAATATGGAAACCGTGGCTAAAGCACTGTGGTCTCACGCTCACTGACTCAGTGATCTCTAAGGGTGGGGTGATGGGTGGGGGGAGGGGGAGGGGCTCATAGTGCCCTCTATAAACACCGAATTGCTGTTTCCCTGTATACTGCTAGTGAAATATAATGTTGAAGTGACACTGAATGAAATAATGCGCTCCGAAGATGCGTACTGTTTTTGTATTGCAATTATTAAAATGCCAATAAACACATCCCCCCCCAAAAAATGTCATTTAGGTTTTCAACTTCGGGAGGAGATGTGATTTAGTGGCTAAACCCAGAATCATAAACTATCAGGCTAACATGATGCAATAACTGATGAAAGGTAGACACTCCCTCCTATGATTTCCGTGGTTTTTAACATACAGGAATTCACAAAAATCGCCAAAACCATCAATGGACATTTATGCTAATTGTAGACTTTCATGTAGACACTTAAAACTAACCCATCTGATTTTTTCCCAGTGGACGTCCCCGCAGAATCACATTTGAGTTTCTGGTGCATATGCACCTAAACTTTTATTTTCTCCACAGGGAACCGGGTGCAGACAAGCATTTGCAATGCAATAGGTCTCGCATTTACAAGAGTTTGAGCTACTGGCATTGTAAATGACAATGCCTTTTATTTATGTGTTGAATTAAAAAGAAAAAAAAATTTGCATTGTCATTTACAATGCCAATGGGTTAAAGTCTCACAAATGCAAAACCTATTGCATTGCAAATGCTCGTTAGTTTTGGTGCCGTCTTCCAAAGGAAATCTGGAATATCTCTCATTCAATACATCCCATGGAGCATCATCTATAGTGATTACAATACTGGACACAAGGACAGCATTAGTATAGCTGTAGAAGGTACAATGGAGAAGCAAGCAGCATACAGCAATCTGAAAGAGCTCCTAGCTCAACTGACACGGCCTCTGTACACTCGCTTTTTGTGTCCTCGAGTCATGGGGACATTCCATGATGCAACACACAGAGAGGACACCACACAATTGTAACATGGTTAAATACACAAGGATATCATAAATAGATTCAACACCTTTGAATAAGTAAAACGGATCCTTAACAGCTAGAAAACAAAGCAACATCAAGATTTCATGAACACAGTTTCCTCACGATGCAACGTAAGCGAGTACCAGAAATGTTGTGTTGCTCGCTTCAATAACCTGAATCATCCGTTCTTGCGACATTAACATCATTCTTTGGATTTTGCTTTGTGCTAGGTGGAGAACTCCAACTCATGAAGGTTAAAATAGTGAGTGGTCCAAGGATGATCAGGCAACTCTTGATGCCACAGACCAAATTGCAACTGATCAACATATGGTTCACTTCGATCTGCCAATTCGCACTGAATTAAAAATGGATGCTAGCTTTCTAGGTTTGGGAGAAAAGCTAGCAGAACATGCTCTGCAGCAAGATGCACCAAGAAGTTCAATGTCTGCACCAGTAAGACGTACCGATACGAAGTAAGCCTACTCCGAGACTGAAAACAAAGTCTGGCAGCAATTTGGGCTTGCAAATATGATCATTTATTCCTATATGGTGTTTCAATTGCAGACTAGAATGTCAAACTCCGCAACCCCCAAAAACCTACACTGTCATCAAACTGTAAACCACCTGTCTTAGCAGACTTATCCTACGGTAAGTAGGGTATACTTTACCACTGCTCCATGTACCCACTTATTTCCACACTGCCCTCATACCTTCCACCCTTCTGCACAGATGCCCAGTAACTCGTCAAGTGGAACACCTTGGGCTAGTCCTGGCTTTTTAGCCAACAGCACTATGTGTGCTGGGATCTTTAAGTCTACACTTAAAATGGGAGAAACAAAGCTTTGGCTCAAAGTATTCTTGGATAAAAAGGCATTACCCCTGCATCCACCATCCTCATCCCGGTCCTTGAGGAATATCAAAGCCAACTGGAAATCAATCCCAGCCAGTCATTATTTATTAGGAATACTAAAGCCAACTGACAATCGATAATCTCAAACAACAGAATAAGCAATGACGAGCAAGATTAGCAATAAGAATAATGAAAATGACCCATATGCAGAGGTTGAAGTGGGTGGCATCTGTGGGGCAAATTGTGTCCACACTTACTTAATTTAACAAACAAAAAAGCTCCTCTACTTTTTGATAAAAGATGACCTTCCTGGTATGGTAAATTACCACAGTTGCGATGCCTCAGCTGACGTGGAAGGTAGGGAGTTTCCTGTGCTATGAATGTGAAGAAGGCACAGACAGCTAAACAAGAACTAAGCCTTCCTGCCACGGTGCACGCAGCCAGAAGGAAATCTAAATCTGTGTAAATGGTTAATCTGCAATTGTAAAGGCTGCTTGAAAGCCAGTATAAAAAATAAATACACAAACACGATTCACTCGAAGAGAGGAAAGAAGCCTAACCTCCCTAAGCTTGTAGAAATGTGGGAAACCAACAAGTGGTACAGAATGCAGACACAATTTATCTAATCATACTAGACTTACAGTGAACCAAATTTTAAGTTGAATTAAAAAAGGTAGGTGCTGTAACATAGATAGTGCAGTATATAGTGACATAGGTGAATGAAGTGTGCAGGTGTTATTCACAATATATATAGTCTAGGGGCAGATATTAGATTTAATTCAAATAGCAGGACTCAAATTTTAGAGTACAATGTCCATAGTGTTCATCAATATCAGTCCTCTAGTAATATTGTTGACGTTTCGACCCTTGAACTATTAATACAGGGTCTACTCTGACTGCGTCTTCCCATGGAATCCTATATTTACAGGCCAATTCTTCCCCGATCTATAGACAGGGGATTTCAAAACAGAGTTTGTTTTTTCCTAGTTTTGTCCGGATAATGACCCTGTATTAATTATTCAAGGGTTGACATATTGAAAATATTACTGGAGGACTGATATTGATTAACAATATGGAACGAGTACTCTACATTTTGAGTCACACTGTTTGCGTTGGATGCGATATCAGACCCTAGATGGTATATATTGAAAATAACACCTGCATACTTTATTCACCTATATCACTATTCACTGCACCGTCTATGTTGGGGCACCTACCTCTTTTAATTTAAATCACATTTGTATCACTGTAAGTCAACTAGAACCAGATAATAAAATCTCTCTACATACAGGAGAACTTTTTTGGTTTCCCACATTTCTAAAAGCCTAGGAAGGTTTGGCTTCTTTCCTTTCTCTGAGGAAATAATTGTCTTTGTGCATTTAGTATTTGCCGGGTTCCCAAGATTACAGGGCTCCCTCATATCTTTGGTACATGGGAGCCAGAATAGGCTTTAAATTGATAAAGTCACTTGAAGCTTTGAGATGACATTTATTCGTTTTGAGAGGGATTATATTCAGCTGTGTTCTAGACTGTGTGCTTTTATTCAACAGTTATAAAAATTGTCTGCACTAGGTACAGTTTGCATATTAATAAAATCTTTATTTTGGAAGTACTTTTTTATCTTAAACCTACACCTTTTTACTCATTGTGTGGCAGCCTAGCTCATGCTGTGTACAATGTAATATTAAAATAATGTATTACATAGTCACAGTGCTTTCTGTCATAAGCTGTGACCTTGCAGCGCTACAAATGATTTCCTGCTGCATTAACCAGGGTTCAATTCTGTGTTTCTCTAGTAAAACACGAAGACATCGGTATGGATCGCATTAACCAAAACTGGTTTGATAACGTAAAATAACGCATTTCCCAATGAATAGTTGAACCTTTATTTATGTTCCATTTAATGTGTGTGCATTTTATATGCCGTTACCTGAAGGTAAAAGATCAACGAAAAAGTTACAAACTATTGTGTACTTTGTAGCCAAGCCTTCGAACCTACCCCCG
The DNA here is from genome assembly GCF_964204655.1 of Triturus cristatus. Lineage (NCBI taxonomy): Eukaryota > Metazoa > Chordata > Amphibia > Caudata > Salamandridae > Triturus > Triturus cristatus. The sequence goes on from NC_140592.1 coordinate 1,022,895,391, forward strand.
TTGCATACTGCAGGATCACAGTTCCCAAAATTTTTTAATGCACTTCGACCGCTGCCCGTAAGGTAACACTGGCTCAAGTCGCCACACAGGACATTCAGACAACTGACAGGTATGCTCCTGGCATGCACTCACGCCAGAACCTTCAATACCGCTCTTCTTGTGTGGTCTCTACTTCCATTAACCGACCCCGTAGATTCTAACGCTCCGTAACCATGTGTTCTGCCGGTGTTCTTTTTCACATCCCCTCACCTGCACTCCCCCATCGCTCTTGGGCAATGATTCTCCGTAAAAGAGCCCCCGTTTCCCGCGCGGTCTCCTCCGAGCTCGGCCGGTTGCCCTCACGCTTCAGCCGCGCCACGAAGGCATCAATTCGCTCAGACAGCTCCGGACCACGTTCCCCCGTGGGCGGCATATTGGCAAAATAGAACTTAGCAACTCTAAAGCACCGAACTACTGTCAGTGCATCGTAAGCACTTCCGGGTCACAGAAGTCCGCGACGGTGAGCTTCTACATGGTTGTAATCCAGATCTAGAGCGCTAACTTCAGGCAGAGAATATAAGTGTAGCGAGAGCCATGTTGAAGGTGTGAATAGTCGAACAACCATTGACGTTTATATGCTGCTAGGTGAACAAGTGAGTGAAATGAACCCAGTTGTCTATTTTTGTGCTGCAGATTCTTTCATTCCTTAGTCACGGAAGGTTAAATTCAAAGTTCAGTCTTTAATCGACTGCAAAAGGCTGGGTTGAGCAACACAAAAGCGAAATCCTGTACCCCATTCGACACCCTACAGGATCTCTGTGCTGCCTTGGAGATTGTAGTGTCCTGTTGGGCACGTTCTAGTGTTCAGCTTCCTTGCTGTACCCACTCTGAACACCCACCCATTACAGGCGTCACCAGTCAGGTGACAGACCCTGCAAATAAAAGGGGGCGGGCACACGTGCCCTTGTGAAACTGAAACAACAACACAGCATCCAAAAACTCATCTCTGCCTGAGGGCAAACCGCCCGCAGCCATCAAAAGCTCATCACTGTCAGAAGGCATTTGGCAGACGAAAACAAGACTGCAATAAAACCTGCTGACACTTCTGCAAACCAAATTGACCGCAACCCGCGGCCTATCACAGCGCTGACCTTGTGATCCAACCTCAACTGTGACAAAGCGTCACACACCAATAAGACAACCTAAACAGCGATTAAAAAACTCAAAATGAATGTGGAGTAATGAGGCTATCGCCTCGGTATCCAGAAACTCACCACTGTCAGAAGGCATCTGACAGACGAAAACAAGACACCCAGATGCCCTGGGCCAGTTACAGTAGCCTACCACTGTGTCCATGTGGTTCATCTGCAAGTATGTGGGCCTAGCGCCCAGCACTTTACAATGGCGACGAGGGGGTCTGACCCCGCATGTACGCCTGCTGCAGTTCTGTCGTGCTCCCAGGGGTAATGCTGTCCGAGGCACCCTGCACCTAGTGCCTGTAAGGCATGCCACTGCAGCGGCACACAGGTAGCTTGCACATGTCACGATCAGCCTGGGAAAGCTAAGGGGTGAAGCGTTGCCGTACTACTGAGTGATGACCTCCGGCACCTACAGCACCCGCGTGGGGTGAGGAGACAGTGCGCCCAGGAGCCGCGATAAAGCAGAGGTGAGGCATGTCATACTGCCCTCCTGGGGGGCCCCGTGAAGCTCCCTGCAATCATCTGCCAGTGGCGCCTTGGCCTCTCTCTAAGAGGACGTCTCTTACATGAGCCCCACTGCTGTGCTAAGTCCTAGGTGGCCTCCACTGCCGAGAATGTCCCCACGTGTCCTTCCCCTGTCCACAAGGCACAGACGCAGCTGAGGCCAACCGGCGGAATAGAAAGCCGCAGCGCTACGGCAGCTCACTCTCCACAGCTGGTGTCCTCCTCATAGTGTAAAGCACAGTTGAAGCCAGTGCTTTAAATGGGCCGGTACTCACCGGTACTGAGTACCGGCACTTCTTAGATTTATCACTCTGAGTACTGGCACTTCTCTACTGCCGTGGAGAGTACTGGTACTCATGAAAAGGTAGGCGCATTAGCTGTGCTGGTGAGCAGGAGTGAAATGTGTCTCTGGCAGCTAAGGCGCCGCTTCTGCAGCCCCCGATCTGAGCACCAGCTGAGCTATTCAGCAGGGCTTATTTGAATAATGTCCGGGTGCTCACCATCACGCTGTGCTTGACAGAGCAGGGTCCATTCAGGCCCTGTGCTGTCAATCACATTTACACTATCCTGTGCATTCCTGCAAGCACAGGAATCATGTCAGTGCCCTGGCACTGCCAGGCTACGGCCAGTCCGGCCCTGGTGGCAATTAAAAAAAGCCAAGGTAGGTGAAGAGAAAAGATGGCTTTTACCGTACCTTAGTCTTTTGTGTGTCTGCTATGTTTGTGTGTATGCCTGTTTTTGTAAGAAAAAAGTGAGAGAGAATCCAGACACTCTCAGGAGGTATTTTAAAGAAAATGGGTGGCACTTTGTTTGTACATCTCTGCTCGGCGACAAAGATTCATAAATAATGTAAAAGGGAAGGTTGGTGAGTGAGTGAGTGAGTGGATGGATGAGTGAGCAAGGGTGGATGTATGGATGGATGAATGTATAGATGGATGGATGAATAGATGGATGGATGGATGAGTGAAAGCATGCACGGGTGAAAGAGGGTGGATGATTGAATAAAAGGGCGGATGATTGGTGGATAAGTGAAAGATTGGATGAATGAAGAGTATGGAGGATGGATGAAAGTGTGGATGATGGATGAGAGAAAGGAGGGATTGAGTGAAAGGGTGGATTGAATAAAGGAGTGAAAGGTTGATGGATGAGCGAAAGGATTGATGGATGAGGGAAAGGGTGGATAAAGAGATGGATGAGTGAAAGGATGAATGGATAGGTTTTGAGATGGATGGATGGACAGGTTTGAATATGAAGGGTGGATAGACGGAATGGTGAAAAACTGAATTATTGATGAAAGACTGAATAGACAATAGAATGTAAAGGTTAAATGGTGGACATCAGCAGGTAAATGGTAGGATGAAAGTATGAATGGATAGATCGATGGAAGAGACAAGAGATATCTTCTGGGGAGGGTCCTGATGATGTGCTTCATTTGCTTGGTGCCATAAGAGCTTTGGTTAGAAGTGGGGGTATTTTCAGTTTCATCCTACTCGCATGTTCAAAAATGTATAGTATTCTGCCAAACAGCAATTAATAGTATGGCATTAAGAAGGTGCAACTATTGCAAAAAAAGGAAATGTTAACATATTATCGCATTTCTTTCATTTTGTGTAATGAGTTAACCTGCCTTGTTTATTTAAACACATTTATCATGTGTTTTGGTATGTGATGCAACTGATATAGAAGTTGTTAAGTATCATCATGTCTTGCCCTTAGGCCCACCCCTAGCCCCGCCCTCAGCCCCGCTCCCTCACTACACCTCTAGCTCATTTTCATGAGTACCTGCACTTATTTTTTCCCCATTTAAAGCACTGGTTGAAGCCAAGCATGGCACAAGGAGTGCCGCAACAGCGAACACTCACCCCACACGCCGTCCTCAGTTTGTGAAGGAGGACGGGAGAATTGCTGCACCAGCACGACTCCCCAACAAGGGGATGAACAGTGACCCCCAAAGGAAAGGGGGAAAGAAATGGAGGTCAAACCCGCCCACTGCGCCTGACCGAAGCACCCACAAAGCATCACCTTGGGCCAAATAGTGACACCACACCCCCGTTACCTACTGCAGTGACATGCAGCGGACACCCCGACTGGGGTCAACTTAGGAAATGAACTGCACCAGTATTTGCTTGCCCCTACTGGCATCTTCCATTCACCGGGAGGCCCGCAGCATCATGAAAGCTGCTGCGGCCTTCAGCATCTACGCTAGCGCCACCTGGCGGTCATCAGTATAGACCGCATCCACCAGCTAACTGCAAAACAGCACCCACAGGGCTCAGCTTCCTAAAAGTATAACCGCCCAGGCACTCTTGGCACACCGGCAATCACTGCCTGCATCACCCCATGTGAGCCCGCATGCCAGCATTAAAACAATCCGCGGCATAAAAGCTGCTGCGGCCAGAGAAGAACGATGGGTATAACGCCACCTAGCTGCAGCCCAATGCACCGTCTGCCTGCTGCGAGACAGTTAGCGCGGTAAATGGAGAAAGACGCACAGAGACATAGAAGCATGAGGGGAGGCACACAACAGGCTGTACCCCAACTGAACGCGGCACCTGTCAGCCCTCCATCCTGCCACCAATAAACCTCACATCTCCTGTTCGCGGTGAAGAGGAGACACAGGGCTGCCAGGCAAGAAGCACTATTGAGAACAGCCAATATAGCCGGTATCCGCCAGCAGAGTGGTAGAGCACAGACAGAGGCCACTCCAGCACCTTTGGCCTTCCTAATGATGCCAGCACCTGCAACATCAAGGCAGCTGCATCCTGCAATGAGGGAAAGGATGGCGCCGCCTAGTTGCCACAGTGTCACACCGCACCCTGAGCAGCCAAACAAGGAAATCTGCAGAAGGCTGTAACAGACACAGCCAGGACTGGGTCTGACTGCACCACAAGCCCCCCCTAGTGGCAGTAGGCCACTACTGCACTACCACCACAGCAGGAGAAAAGCCCTCTACCTCCCACAGTACTTCCACTGCACCATGGGAGCACCGTTCCCCACAAGTAAGAGGGTGTTGAGATGCACCAGTACAAAGAGCGCCCACCGACTTACTGCAGAAACACAGCCCCGTAGTGGGCAAAAGCAGCACCAAAGAGCCCCCCGAGAAGCCTATGCATCAGAGCATTAGAAGAGGCAGTGCATCAGCATGGGGAGGAGCATCATAAGTTAAGCATGGCAAACCCCGAGTGGCAAGAAGCCACCATGGTAAGAAAGAAGAGCAAAGACGCCAAGCGCCAGAAGAGGGTGCCCTGAAGAAGGACCAAGAGCGCGGAGTCCGAGGTGCGCCGGCTCAAGCACCCAGAAGTTTGACAGCATGGGCAGAAGCCCAGTAGAGAGAGACTTCTCTGAAGAGAAGAAGCAATGCTAAAGGCAACAGGGAGAGCCTCCACATCTCTGCCGCCCGAGGGAAGCCTCGCTGTGGGCCAAAGACAGCCGAGTGTCATCCCTCACACTGCCTCAACACAGAGTCGCCAGTGGCCCCAGACAGGCAAGAGGAGAGACGCACACTCTCCGTGGCACACTGCTACCTCAAACAAGAAGGAGCACATCACACAAAAGTGACCAACCCCGCCAAGCATGCCTGCATGGAGGCAGGAGCAGGCGCCATGACGGCGCATGCGCGAGGCGTAAGCACGATGCCCTCAAGCAAAAAAGGTAACCTGCCATCCTGGCAGAGGAGCACCGCGAAAATCCCTGACGAGGGGAAGGTGCCTGCAAGAGGTCCACAAGGAGAAGGAGCATTGCCTAGCGACAGGACAGCCCTGCCACAGGTCTGCAGCAGGTAAAGACAGTCCTAAGAACTGGACGCGACCAGCGAGATGTCCAAGTGGCGCAAACATGAGACATATGGCAGGACGCCACATCCTAGTGAGGAACCTGGTCGGAAGGAGGAGAAGAGCATGGCTGGATGCCACTTAGTAAAGGAGATGGGCGTGGTAGGACGCCACTTCGCTAAGGAGGAAAGGAGATTGGCACGACGCCACAGGGCAAACCACCACAGGCGCGCAAGAGGGAAAAGGAGAAGAGTGACAGGACAGAAGACTCATGCCAGCACTGAAGAAGGTGTTCATCAGCACAAGCCAGCCACCGGGGTGCAGAGACATCACTGGAGATAGCTATGCGGGAGGACCAACCGTAAGCCACTAGCATGCGCGATCTGTCGAGGCCCCACGCTTCACAGTTCGACTGTCTACTCACCTGTCACCGGCTGCTTGGCATCAATGGGATCATGTCTAACAAGTGCACCTGCCAGAAGATAACCTTAAGTGGCCACAAAGTCCCTCCAGTCCTCCTCACTCCATGAGGTCACCGAAAGCAAGAGATCGCTGCCTGTTGCCCAACTGAAAGAAAATTATCAAATCCATCATCCAGGTGCATCATCATCACCAAGAACATCTAAGGAGCATTACACCACCAGAGTGAATCGAAATGCTCAAGACATCCAGAGTTCAACGAGGCTAGCCACTCAGGTACCTTCTGTGTGCTTCCGTAAACCTGAGGCCTGCAGAAGAAGAGCATACCCGACGATTGGACTATCCACCCTTGGGGTTACACGAGGCTTGGCCGTGTCCCTGTTGGGAGTTCCGCAGCAACCCCTCAGCGCGGCCTACGAGAGGCCCGTACAGCCCACACACTCACGTCGCAATCCAGGGGTAAGGGCCTCAACGGAGTTCCTGTGAGAGGGGAATCCGAACCGGGGAGATGCGTTGGCAGCAGCTCCACGACAGACACCGGGAAGCATGGAGGTCGCAGATGGAGACTGTTAATCTCAAGACCATCTGATGGAGGCATGTGAACCTGAGTCCTAATGGCGAGAGCACTCAGACGCAGAGACACCACCCTTTGCAGCTGCATGAGCGATTTGGCTGTGGTATTGTTGGCAGCTCCTCAGCGATGCCTTCGCGCGGCCTACACGAGGCCCGCACAGTCCACACAGTCCCATGGCAGGCCGGCAGGAAGGCCCTCCAGGAGACCCCTGTGAGGGTGGAGTCCAGGGAGGAGGGGCAAGTATGAAGCTGCTCGGCCAGTGGGACCTGGAAAGCATTATTGTCTCCAAGGAAGGCCATCATCCACTAAGGTCATTCGCAGTATTTGCAAGTTTGCCATCCGCCGGAGCCTAAGCGCCTGCAAGAAGATCTCCAAAGTGGACTCCACCACCGCTCCAGATGAACCGCTGTTGGAACTATATAAATAGACTCCAACACCATGAGACCAGGCCGGTCTGAACTACATCGTCGAGGTGGATAAGGCATCCTGACCATGCGGTCCATAGCTCCAGCAGCGTCTCGGCAGATGGCCTGAAGAGACTCATTGGTGCTGTGTATTGTTTGTTCTTTCATAGGTTGGACTTTTGTTTGTTTCTATTCCATTAAAGTTTTGGAGGAATGTAGTGTCCTGCTGGACACATTCTAGTGTTCAGCTACCTGCTGTACCCACTCTGAACACCCACCCATCACAGGTGTCATCAGTCAGGTGACCCTGCAAATAAAAGGGTCCGGGCGCATGTACCCTGGGCCAGTTACAGTACCCTACCACTGTGTCTGTGTGGTTCATCTGCAAGTATGTGGGCCTAGCGCCCACCACTTTACAGAGATGTGAAGGCAACCGGGACAACTTGCGTGGTGGACATCTGGCTATCACCAGCTCGGGGATCCCTCCAGGCCCAACAACACCCTGAAGGCTTGGCTGAACGAGCACCGCAAGAACCCCAGCAATTGCGAGAAGATCATGCTCTGTAAATATGTAATCGTTTTGTCCAACCATAATCGCTTCAACTTTTCTTAAAATGTAATCTTGAGTGAATTTGCAACTTGTATATATGTCACTCTAACCGCTAGTATCTGTGGTAGACATATCTACTTACTACCATTCTTATGTGAGTTGAGAGTTTTTCTGTTTCGTATTTTGTTATGTAATTCATGTACTCTGAAGTCCTTATGTAATGTAACTAGTTCTATTGTAACGCGCTCTGACACCTTTGGGTAAAGTTTGCGCTATATAAAAGCGTATAAATAAATATTTATTGGTATGTCTCGAACCTTTAAATAAATGTCAAAATGTTTCTCAAATTTGCATTGGGATAATTCTCTTATAATGATTACATCTCAAAATAATTCACATTGTTAAGAACATGAGGGTGAGGGCAGAGTGTATTGTAGTTGAATTTATATAGCGCTTTACTACCCATGATGAGCTGTGCAGCCCTGACATACATGCCAACATTTTAGAGCAGGCAAATGGGATCATTAAAAAAAAAAAACAGTCGGGAGAATTTATTTTCCCTGCTGACATACTGAAGCAGAGGCAATCTGCCTGAATCAGGTCTGTTGGTATATATTGCAGGCGCGCAACGCCCTTTGGGCTGAAAGAGATTTAGCCCCCACCGTCGTGTTCCATAGCCCAGGCTGAAGCTGTGTGGGTGTCTATCCCAGGGAAAACCTGAGCGAAGTTCGGCTAGAGAAGAGTGCGTCGGAATAAACATTTTCTTTTCTATGACAGACACTCTCAGCTTATCTTGCTGCTACTGTTTCCTCAAAGGAGTTGATGGAGGTCACAGGTGATACACAACCTTTTAGGCAAAACCCCCACAGGGTTTACTGATCACCCTTATTTTAAAGGGAGACAATGCTTGCCCTTTAACAGTGATATGTGAGACCTCATCTGATTCCAAGCAAACAAGTCAGAAATAGTAAATTGTCTTAAATTGCAATTGCATTTACATAGTGCTTACTACTCATGTAAGGGGTAATAAGTGCTAAATATATGATAAAAAGAAGAAAGAGTTTTTTGTTTTTTAAATGCAGTGACTATCGGCAGACCAGACTTTTCTGCCAATAGCATCTTTCATGGGGGTAGGGGTGGGGTTGAGGGCGGGGGCGGGGGGAGGGCAGGGGAGTAGTGAATGGGGGTTGTGGGTTTGGTTCTAAAAATGCCAAGTACTGACTAAAACATAAGAACATGCAAAATGATGTTGGCAAAATTGAGGTGGAGTGGGTGGATAGCAAAGATGGTCAGTGGGTAGCAGTCCCAATTCTCTGGTTAAAATGTTCCTGGCTGCTGTCGTTTTTTATTTGTACAGTTTTATATAAAGAGGAAACCAGGCCCAAAGGCAACAGGGAGCTTTGCATGGGCACAAGGTTACATTACACAAAATCAGATTATTTCTTTTGGGCACGAGGAGATTAGGTGATTTTCCCAGGATCACAAGATGTTGATTTGACCCTGGGATTCAAACCTTGTTGCCCAGTTCCAAAGTTGGCAGCTCAGGCCATTAGGCCACATCTCATCAGTTATTTATGGCATCAGTGGCGTTGTTTGAAAGTGGTGAGCGTAATAAAGCACAGAAGATCACTCAATTTTTTCCTAAATGTTTCTCACTCATACTCACTTCATGTAGCATTTAGACAAAAGTGATGCAAAGCTGCACAACATGTTTTTTTAAATTTACTTTTCAGCGCAAAACCTGTTTTGCACTGGCAGGTTCATCTTGCCCTATGTCACTCTTGTCACTCTCTCCACATGTCTCTGCCTTCTCTCCTGTTCCATGTCATCCACCTTTTCATTTTCTCAGCCTGCCCCTTCCCACCCCATACATTTCACCTTAGTCTTGTTTCATATTTAACATTGTCTCCTTGTCTGAGCCTGATCTTCCTTGCCATTTCTAAAAGTGACATAAAAGCAATGAATATCAAGAAGTCGATGTTCACAACAAAGCGTCCTCTGGCAAGGAAGAGGGTGTGTGATTGAGAGGGGATAAGAAGGTAAATAGAGAGCAGTGTAACTGTGGAACAAAGTACCATGTGTCCAAACTCTTGCAGGGCAAAAGTACCAATCAAAAGGATGAAGCCCGCTCGATATCAAGAAGCTCATTTCAGTACCTATTTTATTAAGGAGAGGAAGTTGGTTGTTCCTCTGGTGACATTAACAAGTTCTTGCATAAAGAAACATAGGCTCTTGTGCATATAGAGACAGTAGAGCTCTGCCACAAACAGGCCTCATCATCTTGCAGAGCTGAACGTACTCCTTTGGAGATAGAGCGGAGCTCCATCACAGATGCATCCAAGTCCCTGCATACATAGTTTGGAACCTATGCACAGATATAGCAGAGACTGTGTACCCATAGGAAATTTATTTCATTCAGCTGGAACAGAGTCTTGCATACATAGAGATGGACAGACAGAGCTGAGCTCTTCCAAGTATGCAGCTGAGCTGAGCTCCATTGCAGACAGTGCTGAACCCCTGCTCAGACATAGGTCAAGGTGAGCCAGTTCACAGGCAGAGTTGAGCTCTTTCAGCATTCATTCCTATAATGTACAACTTTAGGTTTTGTAGGGACTGAGAAAACAGGACCAGCTAACATTCTGTGGGAGTATCATACTTCGCTCACCCGGGTTAATCTTCCATATAGCCTGTTTCTGATAGGTAGTGAGCAGGAGAAGGTAGGAGGGAGATGATAGTGAGAAAGAAGGGATTGAGAGAAGCGACTGAAGAGAGAGATAGACAAAGTAGATAGTAGTGAGGAAGTGAGGAGGAAGAAATGAAAGGAGAGTCTGATTGAGATGGAAAAGAACATAGACTGAGTGTGAAAGCCCGGAGATGCAGACCGATTAGGTGAATTAGTGGGGCAGGACCCTTTGTGTTAGTCTGACTACAGGGCTACCCCATGCAGAGCTGCGATCTCTCGTGAAGAGATTACTCTTCCAAATTGGGATGGAGTAAATACAAATCCACAGGAGAAAAAGATAAGTTATCTGTTTTCCATAATTTTTATAAAGGGGCAGCTATCTGCCCTTATATATAGATAGGACATTTTTCGGTGACTAAGTAACCAGGGAGGACATTTTTTCCCTTAAGAAAGTCCGGGAACTGATTGGGCCACTTTTTTTCGGACTGAAACAGGTTGGCATTAGGATCATAGAACCATAAAACTCCTTACGACCCACATATATCTTTTAAAATTTTTATTATCCCCTGTAGTTCCACTAATAAAGGAATACCTGGCCCTGCAAGAGGAGTTTTAATCTTTATACCCCCTGGCCAGTTCTCTTCTAAGTGCTCCTTTAAATATGGTCGAGCCCACCCTGACCTTTAGGAGTCAGGGTGAACCCTATGATGAAGCATGACACTACTAGAGTGTGTGAGGGTTATATTATAAAAAGGAATTGCTTCCTTTCCCACGACGTAGTGGCTGACAACTGAAAGGTTTCCTTCTTGATTCCCATCTACTGTTGGTTTATATAAACCTTTGGTTACAAATGTGTGGGGTACTTTTTGTGGTATATAATCTTCCATATAGCCTGTTTCTGATAGGGAGTGAGGAGGAGAAGGTGGGAGGGAGATGACAGTGAGAAAGAAAGGACTGAGAGAAGCAACTGAAGAGAGGGATAGACAAGGAAGAAATGAAAGGAGAGTCTGATTGAGATGGAAAAGAACATAGAATGAGTGTGAAACGGGAGACGCCAGAGTGAGAAACAATGAACAATACCACAAAATGATGCAAAAGCGAACTGTATGTTATGATTTGCTAAGGGTATTTGTGAAATGCGCAGCTCACCCCAGAGTATCCTAGTGCTGAGAATGCAGAGGTTGTGTTGGCTGCGACTACACCTTGTCCAGGTGAAGAGCCATGTTTTCAGTTTCTTGCAGAGCTCAAGTACTGAGGTGGTGTAGTGATGATCGTTATCTACCTATGTACAACGCTAAGTTAGCATAACCGCGTTAGATGTTAGAAAGCCATCTTGCCGCTTTTGCTGCTTTTGCACCCGACACTGTAGTCACATGTTATTACAATTGAGAAATGCTTACTCGACTTTGCTTCACATGAGAACTGTCTGTTGTTAACATCTTAAACAGTGAATAGCGACCTTGGTCTGTACACAGTGTAACAGAAACAGTCTGGATCGCTAGACGGTGCATGTTGTTGAGTTCAGGTTGATCGGCCCACTAGTTTAGCCATAACACGCACGCAGCTGCAAATACCTGAAAATCGAATGCTTTTAATATTGCAGTGTTACATGTTTTTCACACATTCGGAAGAAGAGCGTTCCTAGGAGCAGAGCATAGCTGATCCTGTTATGTGAATTCTCTGAGCTGATCTATACGGTATGGGGTTCCCCCTTCAAGCCTAGAGACTTTTTATTAGTCTAATAATACTATTAGTGTGTTAGAGAAAGGAAGGTGGCCTAGGGCCACTGTCATTTTATTATGATTGCTCCTTTCATTTTCTATGGTATTGTAACTATGCTGATGGTTTTGATTTTAATTGTTTGTCTGCTAATGTTAGCCAAACTGCTGCATATTAGGACACGAGGTTTATAAAATAAACTCTTTAAACTTTTCCCGTGTCTCTGTTTATTCTGTTGTGGACTGGTACAAGAATAATTACGAAAAGGTGTTTCTGATTCCCATAATTCCTGAGAAATATACTAAGTCGCTTGCTCTGGGTTGTTTATACATTGGGACCGCCGAGCTAAATCTCGGATAACGAATGGAACACTGACCGGATAGGGGTTCTGGATTCTGAGGTGAGTTTTTGGTACACCGCAATTCACTGAGGGCCTGGGTTCCTGCGCATAGTTCTGCGCATAAGCAGAATCCCTGCAACATGGCGCACCTAACGTTTGGTCTATTGATTTGAGACGCCTTAGTAGTGCTTGTATTAGTCCACAACACCCTCACTCTGGTTTCCGGATAACGGGAGTGACGGTTTAACCTACCTGTGTTTCGACTAAATAGGTTCATTCAAGCTTGATCATTAAAAAGGGTATTTAATCTGAACCCTAGTGCTACTGATTTATTGTAGATTTACTGTTGGGGTCCTAATGGCGGTCGAAATACCGGCTCATAGCTGGGCACCCCTGAAACGTCATCTGGCGAACTATGGGGTGCCAGACGATGGTATGGCTCTGATTTTTGTAGTAGGTGCCGATGCGTTGTTCCCGTTTGAGTTGTTCTACTCTTGGGTTACTCTGCCGGCGGTGAGTGAGGATGATGATACATTCCACAATTACACTCCCACGGCACTACCAGCCAACTATACGCCGTATTGGACTCAGGAAATTCCTATTTCTGCCTGGCAGCATAACATTTGGTTTAATGGCGCCCTTCCCCATGCGGTTACTCCGGCGAGATTGGGCCCTTTGTCAATCCCAGGGGCCACATGGCCGGATATACGCCTCATCCCCGCTACCTGCAGGTAACGGTGGATCAGTTGCATGTACTGCACACAGCCCTTATTACAGTACGTAGGGCTCTAGTACAGTACGTGTCGCGCAACGTGCAGGTGGTCGCTACTGCTGTTGCGGGACAACCGACGGACCACCACGCGGTGGTTATTAGTCCTGACTGCGAGGTATGCCTCAGATGGTACGGACGCAGCTTCAGAACCTAACATGGGCGCTAACGCTGCTGGACAGCGCGGCGGAAGTTACAGTAATGCGACAAGCACTGCGTCCATATCTGGTGGCGACAGCAACTGATATATTTGTGAATATTGAAACTGCTGATACTCGTGTGTCTCCTCCTGACAGACTATATAATATAATCTTACACATTGAAGGTTTTTTTGGGATAATCTGACCACTACCTATGATATTCTGTTGGCGGAGGCAGATTGGCCCCCGGCTTTCGTGTTGGCTGCTCCTAGAGGGGAGGAGGTAATCCTCCCGTCCTTTGCGCACACAGTGCCTAAGGTCCTAGCTGATAAGTATGCCGGGGAATGGGCTCAGGTGCAAGCGCCTGCGTTGTATCGGACTCAAGTGGGCTGGGATAAATTGTCCCCTGCCCATGAGATTCCATTGCGGACTACGCCCCAGCCACAACCCCAATACCCCATGCGTCGTGAAGCTAGATCTCACGTAGCGTCGATCCTTGAACAATTGGAATATCAGGGAGTAATCGAAACATGTGTGTCACCTATGAATAATCCCTTATTTACTGTGACGAAGCCTGACGGGTCGTACCGCCTAGTTTTGGATTACCGGCACCTTAACTCTCATTGCTGGACCTGTGCAGTACAGAATACCCACAGTTCGGCTCTCGTCGATAGTCTTGTGAGAAAAAGGTTTAAAACCACACTTGACATTTCCAACGGCTTTTACAGCCATAACCTGTCCTCTCTTAGTAGTGAGTGGACGGCTTTCACCTCTGGTGGCAAACAAAAAGAATTCAAAAGATTACCAATGGGCTATAAGAACAGCCCGGGAGTCTTTGCCGCTCGCGTGGTCTCCCTCTTAGAGGGTATAGACCCAGATGCGTACTCGTACGTGGATGACATTTATCTCACGGATGACGAGTTGGACCCGCATCTCCGACGCGTTGACCGCATTATTGTTTTGTTTGCAGACTTCGGGTACAAATTCAATTTTGCGAAGTCGCACATTGCAGAGTATACAGTGTTGTTCTTGGGGTACGAACTCAACCATGAAGGTCGAGGATTGGCTCCGCACTTTCTAGAGAAGTGCGCATGCCTCCGTGCTCCTACTTCACTAAAGAAATTACAATCCCTGCTGGGTTTTCTGAATTTCGGTCGAACTTACATCCCGGATTATGCCCAGCGTATCAAGCCGCTTTACGCCTTGGTACAACCTACTTTTTCCAAATCCTGTTGGCTGCCTGAGCATTCAGCTATATTGCAGTTATTGCAAGCTGATCTACTTGCTTCTAAGTACTTACTGACACGTGATAACCACACTAACCTGGTCATAAGAATAGTGCCCGGCGCAGTTGGTTTCACATACTTAACGTTCAATGAGGGCGACACTGTCCCCATTGCTTACAAATCTCACTTGTACACTTCAGCTAAACTGCGGTTTTCCGCTGTCGAGAAGGTTCTGACAGCAGTGCAGATGGCGATTCTGAAAGAACGAGCGCTGTCGCAAGGGAAACGCATGTTGGTGGTGACACCCTATCCTGCCCTAGAGGCAGTGACGAAAGCGAGTGTACCGAATTCTAAGGCCTTGCATCCAAGGTGGATACAATGGGCCACTTCCTTGACATCGCCTGACGTCACTTTTATCTTTGACGCGGCACTTCAGACTCAGGAGTTTTTGCAGTATGAATTCGTTCATCCAGCTCCTCTGTCCTTGCGCCCGCTCGAGGATTACCATTGTGTCATATACACTGACGGGTCTGCGCAACCCGCAACTGGATCAAAGGACGCCTATTCAGCGGCTTGCGCAATTGTAGTCGGTACTTTCGTAAATGGTGAATTCCTGTCCGATGTCGTGCACACGCAGTCATTGGGTGATTGTACCGCTCAGTTTGCGGAGCTTCGTGCTCTGGTGCACTGGAGTTTGCTGATCCCCGAGTCACTACTCTTATAGTAAGTGACTCCTTTTACTGTGTTCAGTCTTACAACGACAATCTGCATTTTTGGTATCAGAATGACTATCGTAATTCCAAGGGCAGCACTATTAAGCATAAATTACTTTGGGTTCGAGTGGCAGATCTTAAAGACCGTCTGCCTCTCGTGAATGTAATTCACACTCTTGGTCACCAACGCGTTGGTGTCCATGCTGTCGGCAACAGCTTAACTGACGAGGCAGCAAAAACAGCAGTGGCAACATACTTAGTAGCAGCAGTTACAAGATCCAAAAGTAAGATTGATGATGAAATCTTGGCAGCTATTGCTGCTACAGAGCAGGGCACGAAGCCGCCGAAAAGGCTTCCCTGCTCGTTACCATTATCACTTAAGTCCTGATAAAGTCTCATTAGTGAGGATTAATGACGTTGGTGACAGATTGGTTCCCAACGCGGACTGCAGACCTTCTTTGATATTAGCAGCCCACGAGGGCATTGCGTCCGCGCATGCCGGCGTTGCGGCTACTGTATCTTTGCTACAACAACGTTACTGGTGGTGCGGTTTGTACAAACAAGCCAGAGCTTATGTTCTTAATTGTGACATTTGCCAGCAGATTAAACCTTCTTCTGCGGCGCGCCCACCACAAACTCAGTTGTACATATCTAGTAAACCATTGGGTTGTGTTTATCTAGATCACTGCGGTCCTTTTACCTCTGATACTGCTTTCAAATACATCTTGGTTGCAGTGGATTCGTGCACACGTTTTCTGTGGGTATGGCCCCAAAGGAGTGCTGATTCTCACACTGTCATAAAGGATTTGCGTGTCTTTGTTGGAAGTTTTTGCGTGTGGTACCTTTCATTCTGATCAGGGCCTGGCGTTCGCCTCTAAGGCGTACAAAGAGGCCATGAGAAATTTGGGGGTCCAAGTCAAGTTTTCGTCTCCATACCGGCCTGAGGGCAATAGTGTCGTGCAGCGAATGAACCGTGACTTAAAGCAATCTTTGACAGCCCGAGTTTTGGGTACTGGCCGGAACTCGCTTGCCCACTTATATGACGTGCAACGTGCACTTAATAATCTCCCTAGAAGGTCTCTGGGTGGGCGGACCCCATACATGATGCTCTTTGGAGTTCGAATGTTTGTTCCAGACCTTGATGGTCTAGACATGGCGGCGTCAGCCGCACCCTTTGACGTAGATAAACACTGTGCTGTATTGCAGACTCTACAAGAAGCCAGAAACAGTCTGGCGAAGGAACACGTACCCTCCTCATCTGAAGCTGATGTTCAGATTCCGGTAGTCGGCTGGCTACCCCGAGTTGGTGATCTGGTCCGTGAGAAGGTGGAGAACAAGAAGGAGTTCGGCCCCTCTTATCGTGCACCGGTTCCAGTGCTTGGAGTGCAGGGTACAAGAACTGTTATTTTACCTCCTCTTCCTGGTCGAAAGGATAACAGGTACATTTCGATTGACAATGTCAAACTACAACGAGTGGCCGATTCTTCTTAGTATGACTCCGGCGGTTTCCTGCCCTTCGATACTGAGAAATTCTGTTGTGGCCCGAGCTTCGGACATAGTGCCTGATGTTGCCATCGATATGCATGCCGTTACTGGTCCCTTGTTGCCACAATCACCTAGTGGCATGCTTGATGAAGTTGAGTATGCTTATCCTGCGGATGTTACCTTGCCTGCTTTACAATCCACCACAGTTGCCCTCTCACATGACTCTTTTGATTCTCATTCAATAGCTTCCAATACCCCGTCCAAAGTTTCGATTTTTGTGGCTTGGTTCAAAAGACATTTTTTAATACCCCCTTGGACTTACATTTGGCTGGTGCTCATAAGTGTTTTTTTGTTTATGTCCATTGGCTTTGTGGTAGTGTTTTTTAGACTTATCAATGGACACTACCTGAATGAAAGGTCTACAATTCGACTAATTGATGGAACTTTGGCCCCCCACTCCTCATCACACATAATGAAGAGGGACCAGACTTTTGTGAACATTACTGCCTGGCCTGTTTGTGATGGGATCGCTTGGGATGCCGTTAAATTTCAAATTCATGGTCCCACTGAAGTGATTAATGTGCCAAATGTATTTCGTGTTTCTATGGGTGATGTCGTGAAGCAGAACATTCACTCGGACGATTGGGATGTTCAAGCCATAGAGGCACTGTTTTCTGATTTGAAATATTATGCTGCATTTGATGCTGCGGATTTGTGCTTGGATACTGCTAATTATGATGAACAATTTTGTTATCAACATTATGGCACACATTTCCTGCACAAAGCAAATACGTTTAGAAATTTTGTAAATTATACACAATGGGAACATTGCCCCGCCCCTAGGCTGGGCAGTTCTGCCAAGTTAGTGGAAAAATTCACTTATTTTTCTGACTTTAGTGTGGCCCATCCAGCCTCCTTTTATTTTAAGGTTGCGCCTGAGGCTGCCTCTAAAGTTAGACTGACACACACCAAATTGTTGTATTCCAAGTCCTTTATGGACGAGTTGGCAATTGGCGGGTATGATCTCTGGAAAGCTACAGTCGATCTTAAATCGGTTTGGGGCTCCAAACGATGGCAAGTACAGGGAACAGAGGCTTTGCATCGTGCCTGCCTCATCCCGAATCATATGTTATTTTTAAATTCCTCGATTTTTCAGACAACCTGTTTTGGATTGGCTACGTCTAAAAAGTTAAATTCTCCCTTAATGCCAGATCTGGATGCTTATCCCAATTGGGGTAATCATACAGATCTATCACTTAATATGTTGCAGACACAGGTTTCCAACACGTCCTTCAATATTTCTACATTGAATCCGAAGGGATGGTTAGTGTGGCAAACGAGTTCGGACTCCTGTCAACATAGGTTTCTGGATTTAAAGCAGGGGTATACACAGGTTCGTGTGGACCCCCGTTTTGAATCTTCTCATACTGTAACTACCTATTCAGTAGGAAAGTTATGCCAGTCTTGGCTGCAACATTCCACTTTAGCGTCTGTTAAACTTCATTTAGCGCAATTGAATGACAAAATAGATTTGAATGATTTTGTTAAGGGTCCTGCAGTTGGCAGACCCAAGCGGTGGGTGTATGCTGTTTATAACGAAATTTGGAAGTTTTCCCAAATTGAGGCTGCTTCCAGATTGCGTGCAATAGGTCAAGCCAATATGGAAAAAGTATTGGCTGTTATAGATAATAGCATTAACACCCTGTCTTCCAGAATCTATACTTTAGATAATATTGTTTCATCTGTGGTAGACATTGTGCAGGATGATTTGTCTGTATTGTATCATGGTCAGAACCAATTGCGGTCTATTATGCAGTTTGCATGGACATTGCAAACGTTGAAGGCAGGGAAAGTCCCTTGGGATTACATGAACACTTCATCTTTATTCCTTCCCTTTAATTTAACTGCGAAACAGCAATTCATGTCCATGAAAGATGCTACATATTCATTGCTGCACATTGAAAAATTTGAACCTTTGCCTTTCTCTGTTGCTGAATTAAATTATGCTGTGTGGCTAGTACATGGGTTGATCACTTTACCGTTCCTCTTGTTCAAGTTTAGTTCGTGCATGAAACATTATGCTTTAGGCCGGTACGAACAGTTGGGTACTGCCTTCCTGCATGAAGTCTGGTCGCTCCCTTTCACATACAGGTGTGTGAGGGACGGCAAGGAGGTTTACTTGAAAGGTGAAGAGTGCACTTCCGCACCGGATCACTCTGTTGTGTGTAGGCACATTCAATTGCATGGTGCATGTAATGGCCATGCCCCTAATTTAGCTTGCGTCCTGAAAGGGATTCCGGTGCCTGTTATTACTCCATCTTTCACGCTGCTTGCTAACGGTAGTTATTTGCTGTTAAATAATGAGGCTTGCTGTGGGATGCTGGTAGGAATTCCCTACAACGTGACTGTATCACAGAGGGTAGTTTGCTGTAATAATGTTCTTTTCCCACCCCCGCATGGCCGGCTGGATGTGTCCATATGGCCTTCAATTCCAACCTTGAAAGCAGAGTTCAACAAGATGAGGAGAATAAGAGCTCTATTGTCTCAGAAAGAAGTCGCTTTAACTTCGTCCCGGGAAACATTTGTCCTTCACGTAGCTAACACGCGCACTGAGGTGCAAGCGCTTTTGAATACTGATCTCCCACTCCATTTTGGGACCTTGATTAATACTATCTTTAATGCCTCATCTACAAGTGGCATAGCTCATTTTTTTTAAATCGTGGGCTCCGGCCTCGTGACCTCTTTTCAAACTATTTTCGGAGTGCTCCCGGCTTTTTTTCATTCTATTTTTTCCAGTGTCTTCGGAGGTCTGCCTTTACTTCTTGCCCTCGTGGCTGGAATACTATTGTTGATCTGTGCCTTGCGCTATGGATGTACAACTTGCGTGGCACGACAACATGTCCCGGCTGCACCATCTTCGTAACCAGATGATTGAATTCTATGGCGCCTTACCGCTGGCGACCCTGAGCGCAGCCTATGGATTGTCCTTTCGGTTTGCCTACTTTACTTGTGTGCAGCCTGTCTTTCATTGCCTAGATTGTCCGTTCCAATGAGCTCTGGATTTGTGTCTGTCAAACCCGGTGTCTCCTGATCCGGATTATGTTCGACTTATGAGCTCCTTAGTGGCCCACGAGTTGGACTGTTCTGGTGTCGGGATTATGGCCTGTGATGCAGCGCATGGAGTTCTTGGTAATTGGGACATCGGAGCGGCGGCGATTGACTTCTTGATGAACAGTTACCTTGAGGTGCACCCCGGTTGTCCTCGCCAAGTGCTGGAGGCTCCGGTGGTTGAGGAACATGTCTGTTCTTTCCCCATCCTGAACTGGATGGCAGATACTTTTGCGGAACGTTCCAATGATTTCCTCTTGGAAGCAGTAGCAACGTATTGTGCATACACTTTGTATTGACTTTTGAACTTCCTTTCGGTCTTCAGTCCGTCAACGATTTTTAGTTAAATACATGGTTTTTGTCACTCTACGTTTGAACTTTTTCCATGGATTATTTTTTTTTTTTTTTCATTCTCTCTCGAACTTTTTCACTTATATGGACTTATGGTTCATGCCCTTGGTTCCGCTCTATCGAACTTGAACTCTGCGTTCTTGCTAGTGCGCCCCTAGTGGTTAGTGGTCCGATCATGGGGGGGTGTAGTGATGATCGTTATCTACCTATGTACAACGCTAAGTTAGCATAACTGCGTTAGATGTTAGAAAGCCATCTTGCCGCTTTTGCTGCTTTTGCACCCGACACTGTAGTCACATGTTATTACAATTGAGAAATGCTTACTCGACTTTGCTTCACATGAGAACTGTCTGTTGTTAACATCTTAAACAGTGAATAGCGACCTTGGTCTGTACACAGTGTAACAGAAACAGTCTGGATCGCTAGACGGTGCATGTTGTTGAGTTCAGGTTGATCGGCCCACTAGTTTAGCCATAAAAAACGCACGCAGCTGCAAATACCTGAGAATCGAATGCTTTTAATATTGCAGTGTTACATGTTTTTCACACATTCGGAAGATGAGCGTTCCTAGGAGCAGAGCATAGCTGATCCTGTGGTGTGAATTCTCTGAGCTGATCTATACGGTATGGGGTTCCCCCTTCAAGCCTAGAGACCTTTTATTAGTCTAATAATACTATTAGTGTGTTAGAGAAAGGAAGGTGGCCTAGGGCCACTGTCATTTTATTATGATTGCTCCTTTCATTATCTATGGTATTGTAACTATGCTGATGGTTTTGATTTTAATCGTTTGTCTGCTAATGTTAGCCAAACTGCTGCATATTAGGACACGAGGTTTATAAAATAAACTCTTTAAACTTTTCCCGTGTCTCTGTTTATTCTGTTGTGGACTGGTACGAGAATAATTACGAAAAGGTGTTTCTGATTCCCACCATTCCTGAGAAATATACTAAGTCGCTTGTTCTGGGTTGTTTGTACATTGGGACCGCCGAGCTAAATCTCGGATAACGAATGGAACACTGATGCTGGCCGGATAGGGGTTCTGGGTTCTGAGGTGAGTTTTTGGTACACCGCAATTCACTGAGGGCCTGGGTTCCTGCGCATAGTTCTGCGCATAAGCAGAATCCCTGCAACAGTGGCAGCTCTAATGTGTAAGGGCAGGTCGTTCCAGTCTTTGGGCACAAGGTAGGAGAAAGCACAACACCATACTCTGGTTCTTTATATGTGGGGGATGTGTGCGAACAGGATTCTGGCTGAGCAGAGGTGTCTTGTGTTTATATTGAAGTTGGGACGGCTATTGAGGTAGGTGGGGAAGAGGTTGTACAGGAATTTATATCTGTGTGTGATCAGTTTTAAGAGTGTAGGTTAGCGAATGGGGAGCCAGTGGAGGTCTTTGATGAGTGGGGTGATGTAAATGCAAGGAAAAGCCCAGGTGTGTGAATCTGGCCACTGGGTTTTGTATGGTCGGAAGTCTTCTAGCAGTTAGACAGTGATTCCAATAGAGTGTGTTGCCGTAGTCCAGCTTGCTGGTGATGAGGGCCTGGGTGACCATTCTGCATCTGTTGACTGGGAGCCATTGGAATATTTCATTAAGCATTTTGAGGGTGAGAAAGCAGGAGGTGCTGACTACCTTGATAAAAGCAAACTTTACAGCACATTTCATACATTCTTTTTGCTCCCTTCATCAGAAGTCTGTCTTCCACTGCGTCACTGGACAGCGGCGGTGCCAGCTGTGGACG
Source organism: Triturus cristatus (assembly GCF_964204655.1). NCBI lineage: Eukaryota > Metazoa > Chordata > Amphibia > Caudata > Salamandridae > Triturus > Triturus cristatus. The sequence goes on from NC_140592.1 coordinate 1,022,917,061, forward strand.
GTGCCGATACCAGTCTCCAAAGTAAAATTTTGGTCACCAGCACACATTTTGAAAATAGGCAGTGGGTTGGAGTGAAGGTTTTGCACATGTGACAGATTCACTTGGCAGCTATGGTTTAGAGTTGTAAAAGGTGGTCTAGTCCATTTTGAAATTGTGTTTCACATAGAACATCAAACATAAACCCTTCCGATACTGAAGGAGTTTGCATTTTATATATTCACATCTCTGGCTTGGTTGAAGCAGGCACACTCATAAGTGAGTGAATGGAAGAGTAAAGCATAAAACTTGTAAGGGCAGCTCAACTTAAAGGGTGCAAAAAGAGTGATTTCCTGCAGGAGTCTCTGTTAGTGCATGTGCGCTAATTGTTAATTTATGGCCTGGTGGCACCGCAAGCAAAGGGAAGGACCCTAATCATGGTGCCCTCAAATCATATGAGCTCCACATTGACTGAGGATGCAGGTGTTGTGCACAGGCTGGAGCTATAGGAGCCCTTTGAGAGCGGTGTAGCAGGGTTATGGGCATGCACCCACTTTCCCACATGCATGGGTCTACCCACAGGCCTTCTTCTGGCTATGTCAGTCTAATTCTGCAGAGGTGTCTTATGCTGCTGATGCTCACCATAACAAGAATACGTTTACATGGCTTCAGCTCCTTCCGTAATATGACTGCCAACACTACTTACAATGATGAATTACTGTTGCAGCATGCACACATTTAAATCTGCGTATCTTTGTCTAACCATCTTTTATTTGGAGAGAAAGAGACAGTGACTGAGTGCAAGTTTGGCTTTGGTGTAAGTGTGTACTTTTATAAGAAAATTAACATAGACCTAACAAAATTGGAACTTGCTGTATAGTTGTAATTTACAATATTGTCTGGTTTCTCTCATTGCAATGCTTAGCCATTTAAGAAAGTATTGCAGGGCCAAAAAAACCCAAAAATGATTTATTAGCCGTTTGAACACTACCTTAGATAACACAAAATACCACATTAAGAAAGATACTCATCACCACACACGATTGCTGCTCCACACAGATATGTACAATGGAGATTATTGAAAAGTCATTATATCTTTGAGTAAAAATGTGTGTATTACATGTTCTGGTGCTTTTATTGCACTACAAGCAGTAGTATAAAACCCATGTATTTTTCAGGTACCCTGGAAAATATTTCTCGCTACATGTGAAATACAGCTTTTGTCAACATAATGGTAGTCCCCAAACCACTGTGCAGAGGTTTTACATCGCCCAGGCTACTAGGATTATGCAGCTTGGAGGACAAGGTTATCTTTATATTATTTGGCAAAAAATCATGTGGCACTTTGTCTGGTAGCATTATTTTCATCAGTATGAGTTAGAAACAACAATTTTGGTGAAATCTGCATATTTTGGAAATTATGTGGCAAATTTGGTTATTTATAATTATACTGTAAAGTCTGCTGCCACAGATTCACATATATCCACTGATCTCACCATTGCTTATTGTTTTATCAAGAATTTATCTGTGACGTGAACAAATCCTCAACAATTTAATTCCAGTCAATGCCCATTGTTAGCTGCATAATAAAACAGCCTGTAAAAAAACATAATGGGTACTTTGTCATTGCAATCTCGTGCTTCTGGTGACATTTACAAACTACAGGGCCAATGATATCACCAGAAATCCTCAATGATAATGTTGGACCAGATTACACAGTTAACCTTCATGCATGCTCTGTATGTTCTTAACTTTAAACTATTGTGTACAAGCAAATAGATAAACCTCAACCTTAAACAAGAGACAACTCAATTAGGTGCTACCAACATAAAACACATAAATATATCAAAATAATTTTTACTCACTAGACAGCACAAGGAATATAACCTAATGGCTAAGTTAAAATATCAACAGAACATGAGTGTTCACAAAGAGTGGTGAAATCGAATATTTGAAGCTTTTTTGAAAATTCTGTTACATCCACTAAGGAAGTTATGGAAAACACTTAATCACAATGTGCTTAAACTTGAAATGTGTGAGATACTAGTGTTAGTACGTGTATCAGAAAGTTTTAATTATCCACTTTATGAATACAATCTTGCATCATTTTCCATCACCCCTCATAACGTGCAATACTCTGTTGCTCTCGGGCTAGATCCATGCTATAGAAATACCAACAAACGCATGCTTGTACATTGTGAACAGATATCAAGCTTATTATTCTCTGCGGATACCCCTTCCTTTTGAGCTGTGTGTGAGCCCCCCTCATTTTGTCACAGTCAGATAGGAACTCTCCACAATTTTCTTTATCCCAGTTTATTCTTCACACATCAAGTGTACTTCTCAATGTCTGTGGGTGCACTTTCTTGGGCACCTTGGAAAATTCGTCCCACACACAACTTCTTCGTACCTGTAAGCATTTTATCATTATGCAGTTTATGCTACTTATAACCAGAAAATACCTTTTTTCCAGTGAGCCTTCAGTGCTTTGTTTTCTGTGTGTCAGACATGCACAGGACTCACTTGGTACCAACCATCTTGCAGACATACGAAGCTTGCAGGTCTGGTGGGCACTTTCTGAGCTCCAGCATTGCCTGGTGTCTCAAGGAAATGCAAGGGAGAAGACAAAAGATGTGTCTTTAATGTGCTAAAGCATGAAAGAACAGGCAGATACATATGCCTTTTCCATGCATTAGCACATTAAACCGCCACCTATTAGCCTGCCAAATGTGTATTCTAATACTGCCTCTGCCCTTAGTGTGCGAAAAGGTAGCCCCACCACCACTGTTTAGTATTAGCTTCCACCCGAAGTTCAGGATTGGTTGTGCCCCCGATGTATGGTGACAGGGAATCAGCATTTCATTTTTGGCAGTTTAATAACATGGCTCAAAGAAAAACAGAGTTATAAACTCTGTTATTGTTTGCGTTTATGTAAAACTGCTAAAAATAAAATGTCAAGACCTGTCACATGATCCAATCTCCCCCTCCAAGAATGAAAGACAATGTAACCTTTGATGTCAGAGGTAATTCTTGGAGGGAGACATTGCAGCATGGATGACAGAAAACAACATTTTTACTTTTGGCAGTCCAAATCGAGTTTCTGCATGCAGGAATCTGGAGGCAGGAGACTAGCCTTGAGATTGGTAGTCTCCCACTTGATTCAGGAGGGTTGGCATGTATGTCCTGAGAACAGTAGGCAGTTCCCGATCCTAAGGTTAGCAGGTAATCCTGTTGTTACTGGTTATGTGGGTTATTGGGATTAGTCCTGTGGACTCAAGGAAACCATTCTGTGAATGTAATCCATGGTGGATAATATTAGTAGGAGTTAGCATACATGCCAGCACACCTGATTCCGCTGGGAGGCTCCCGATTTTTAAAGTAAAAAACTGCTTTATTTTAGCTGCCCCGCCTCAAATTGGATTCATTTTGATGGAAGTCAAAGGGAAAATAAAGTGCCTCCATTTGTTTCTTCAATGGCTCCCACTTTCCTTTTCCAAAATGTTGGCAAGTATGAGTTAGGTGTGATCATTAGTGTGGGTCTGTGAATTCATGCAGATGGTTGTTGGCATTAGTAGATGACCGAGCAGTGATTAGGTATTGTTAGGTTCCAGGTTGTGATCTTTCAAATGATGTGCTAGAAATGTTTAGAAATACAATAAGAGATGAATGCACCCATGCACATGACTTTACTTAGGCTTTGCTTAGGCATGCAGAGGATGGAAAGTAAGGAGAGGGTTATTCAAATAAAAAGGGAGTTTAAAGTCAAGGTCAAACTTTTTTCATGCAGGGTGTAAGAAAGCTGACTTTTCATCATGGTCACCCCGGATTTTTGGTCTTTGCAGGACCCTGTTTTTGTTTTCTTTTTTTTTTTTTAACTCTGTACTCTTTTCCCCTGCTAACCAGTAGTGAAGTGCCTATGCTCCCCTTTAAACATGGTTGAATTGGTCTATTCTTAATTATTATATTTACAATGCCTGTCAGTGTATAGTATATGGTGTAAAAAGTGTCCCCAGTGCCTGGAAGTTAAATGTCACCTGTGGACTACAGCATTTATTGTGCCATCCACAAAAACATGGCTTCAGGCCTACCATTGCAGCCTTACGTCTGCAGTTTAAATCTCCAGTACAACCTGTTAAAATTCTGATTGATTGTTATAGAGTGATATTAAAAGATCCTCTGCTAAAAATGAACCTTTCTTTCCCGATCTTAAAATAAATGCTTGCAAAATTCATCCAGTTAAGTAGAATGATTTCACAACTAAGTGTAAGGAATAAGTCTAAAAGATAACTTCACCTTTGTCCAAATTATTTAGATCATTAGGTCCAGTTAGCAAGTAGGATAAAGATTTGGAAGGTGTGATCTGTAAGATCTTTCCTATACATTAAAACATTTCTGAACAAAAATCTTGTAATTTTGGCTAATAAAACATCATGGGCCATATGTAGGTAATTTATATTTACTGATTCTTAAATACCGAATTTTACCGATTCGGTATTTATGAATCGGTAAATATAATGTAGGTAAACATTTGGTAATTATTACCGAATCGGTAATATTCGGTATTACTGATTCGGTATTTACCGAATCGGTAATAATGCATCCCTTCCAATGCATTCCTATGGGCCTGGAGGCCCATAGGAATGAATGGGAAGCCATTCACTATTACCGATTCGGTAAATACCGAATTGGTAATAGGGGGTGCATATTCATGGGTGGCAGGGTGTCACATTGACACCCTGTTGCACCCCTGAATCGTGCATGTGTGCACATGTGGCGCACATACATGCCCTAAGGGCATGCATGTCTGCCACATGGCACTTTTTAGAAAGCACAAAAATGCTTTTTAAAAGGTATTCGTTATTTACCATCAACTTGTAGTTGGTGGTAAATAACGAATCCAGAAACCAAAAATGCACTCACTTGAGTGCCCCCTACATAGGATTTCAGGATTCGGTAATTTACCGAATCGGTATTTTACCGATTTCTTAAAATTCCGATTCGGCAAATTACCGAATCCTGAAATCCAGCCACCTACATCTCAATTGCCTAAATACCGGTCGGTAACGGGATATTTACAGATTTTCGGCCGTTACCGACTGGTATTTAGGTACCTACATATGGCCCCATATGAGCAAGATCATCCCTTAGATGTTGCAGTTCCAACATATGGGATTTTTTCAAAAGTTCAACTGGGGTAGTCTCGGGGGACGGGGGGTCCAAAATGTTATATTTAAGAGTTGAAATGTTGTTTGTACAAGAGATGGTGTTATTGTATTCTTACTAGGGGAGGACAAAAGCATTAGTCAGTTATAACCAGTTCTTATCTAAGCCACTGATTCCCATTTAGATTGGGTTAACCAAGTTATTGTATTAGTCTCAGAAGTAAGTTTTGGAGATGAGATGTCCAACCTTCCATAAATTAGTAACTAAATCAATAATAAAGGAATCTGTATAATTGTTTTTAACTTTGGTTATTGAAACTTTTTTTTTTTTAAATGTTAGAATTCAATATTATCCAAGTTATAGCTGTCCTGAAGAGTAGCAAATGAAATTTGTTCAGATTTATTGCCCGGCTGATTTACTATGACTATATCCCTCGAAGACCACTCATCTCAGTTTATGATTTAACCATTGACTTTAATGTTTTGGATACACCAAAGGGAAGCTAGATTTGAATTCTTAAGTTTAGATTTTATTTTTGAATCAACAAGTAAAAGGGTTTTCTTGGTAGCACCAAAAAAAAAGCGAGAACATTTCCATTTGAAGTGATTAAAAATAAGAGGAGGCTGGAGTTTTGGAGGATCGAGTTAGCCATCTGGAGCCCAGCTGATTGGTAAACTTTAAAGGTAGCTAATTTATCTCCTCCTTGATCATCCGAGAGTCCCATTTTCTTTAGAGAGATCCTAGAGCACTTACCCTCCAAATAAATGTATTAGTTATAATAATGAATTTGACAAAACAGCCATCTGAGTGTATCTCAAGGGTCACCCATACTAAGTAATTTAGACCAGCATCTTAATAGTTTTGATCTTTCCCTACCGTGTTAGGAATTTGGGAGACCAACTATCTAGATGATTGTCTCTGAGAGCTTATCATTGAATTCAATACCAAGATATTTTATACATTTAGGTTGCCAGTCTTGACCTGAGTTACCAAAGAGTTATTTACATCCCCATTTATTCAAAGCAATGACTTTGCTCTGTTTAAGGTATAGCCAGAGTACCCAAAATAGGTTTCAATAGTTTCAGTTAAGGCTATCATAAATTGTTCAGCATTCTTCGTAAAGAGAAAAATATCATACACATGCGGCTGCCTGTACTGTGATGTTTTAAAACTTTATGCTGGTAATTTCAAATCAAATATAAGGGTTCCATAACTAATAAAAAATAAAGCTGGCTGTAATATATAACATTATCTGGTACTCTGATTCAGATCAAAGTATTCAAAGAGAATATCATTCAGTTTAACTCTAGCTTTTGGTTTAGCTAAGAGAACCACCAACAACTTTATAAAATCATCTCCTAATTGAAATTCATAGAGAAGAACTCTTAAGAAAGGGAAGGAAACTTTGGCAAATGCCTTTTCACCATCAAGAGCTATTGCTATGGTAGATGACTCTGCTAATTGGACTTTTTCAATCACATGCAAAACTAGGCTGGTTTCTTCACTATGTAATACATTTTTATTGAGAACTACCTGGACTGGGTTTATGAGGTCCTGAAGTAGTTTTGCTCAACTGAGTGCTGGGGTTTTAATATATAACTAACAATCTGGGTTAATTAAAGAAATTGGCCTGTAGATTTTTGGTAGAGTAAGGTCTTTCCCCTCTTTTGCTATTACTGCAATTACAGCTTGCGCCGGGGTTCCGCTTACCTCACCTGTAGTAGCAAAATGGTGTAAAAGTTCAATTAGAGAGGTTTGAAAGCGGGGCCAAAAAGATTGATAGAATTTAGATGCATAAACATCTGGATCAGGAGCTTTATTCATTTTTAGGGTATTAATAAGGTTCACACTGTCTTCTACAGTTATACATGCTTTGAGTTTAGTTCTATCCTCGTTGGAAATGGAAGATAGATCTTGTTTTCCCGAAAATTCAGAACATTTTTGTGAGTCCAATTTGGAGTTGCCATCATTTCATTTCATACAAAATTTTTAAACATTTCCGCAATATGTTCAGATTTTAAATGGGTACTACCTACTTTACCCTTGATAGTAGGGATGACACATTTATTTTGTTTAAATTTCAAATATGAAGCTAACATTTTCCCAGCCTTATTAGCCTCGCATAATGTGAGACCTTTCTGTTTGTTAATCCAAGTGCCATCTATTGTACTTAAAATTTTACTATATTCATATCTCTTATTGTTTAATTTGCCTAAACAATTAGCATTTTTAGATCTTCTATGCTGAATTTGTATTTCATTCTCCAAGTTATTTATTGAATCATTTGCCTCCTTAGTCATGTGGTATCATATACTGATTAAGGATCTTCTTATCATAGCTTTTAATGCTTCCCATTTAATAAGAGGAGAGGTTTTTTGAATAGGATAAACTTTATAGACATTTTTAATTTTTTCATGTATTACGATAATCAGTATTTTGCAAAATTTCATCATTTAGGGCGCAAGGTGTTATATCAGTCTTGCACACTTTTTTCTGAGACCCCTGAGACAGTCTGGGAGTAGGTGGAAGAAAGAAGAGTTGCCAGGCCAAACACCCCCTACCACACAGGGACTCAAAACTACCTTGGAGGGCTGCCACTTCATCAGAGGTGCATAAATCAACCCCACTCAACACACCCTGGGATGACAGCTGCTCCTTGCATCCAAGGAGAACCCGAGTGCGATGGGCCTAGGGAGACAGCCCAGATGGATGTGGAACATGGCGGCGGCACTGGAATGCCTGCCCCACATTAACCACTAGCTGAAAGGTCTTGCACACAATACACAACTGATTGACTATGATACTTAAAGATAGATGCAACAGGGACTTAGAGGACTGCCCTTAGCAGGTGATGTGCATGGGTCGGAGGGCCTAATCTAAGTATGAGGTGGGGCGGAGAGGCAAGACGACCTCGGACTCTATTGTCTAGGGATCCCCCAAGCACATGCGAGGGCATTCTGCATGTGTATGTGTTCCCTCCTATTTTTTGTAGTTTGAGATACCTGTTTATCTGGGGGGGAGGGGTGAAAATAGGGAGATGAGCCGTTGTTATGGGTATATATCGGATGTGCGGTTGGCACCATCCCTGGTTCCATCTTGCGACTGGTGCTTCATGTTTGCGAAGTTTAGGGTGGGATAAGTTGGGTTTCTTGATTACTACTGTTCAGGCCAAAGGGAATAGTCAAATAGGCTTTTGGGACTGGTGCCCTTGCCGCACTGACGACCCACAGGGATGTCAGGAAAGGTGCCCTCACAGGTCATGCCTAACAATACCCTAAGAACAAGAGGAGGACTCATCTGGATTCTAACATGGAACGTTGATGGTCTCCAGGACGAAATACAATGAGAGTCAGTGCTGACGTTTAGCAAAATGACTTCAAGAAGATGTCTTATTGCTTCCAGAAATGCACTTGGTGGGGAATAAAGTCCCCTTCTTAGTGAGATTAGGGTTCGCTCAGGTATATCACTCCTGATTCACAAGAAGCGACAGAGAGGTGGCTATCCCAATAAGCAGCCATGTTCCATATACAGTAACACAACACTGGACCGACAAACAGGGGAGATACATGGTAGTTACAGGCTTCTTAAAAAGCGACCCATTGACTGTTGTTAACGTCTATGCCCCACCCCCTTTGACAACCACATTCTTGGAAATCCTCACCACACTACATGTCACTCTACTGAGGGGAAAGCTGATTCTGAGCGGGGACTGGAATGGGATGGTGGATGAGAACCGGAAATGCAGCGGGGGACAGGGAACACAACGCACTCACCAGTCTCTAATAGCACACTTTGCGGGGGGGGCGCTAGGGCTGGTGGATGTGTGGGGCACCAGCAGCACAGGAACAGGGGTTTATGGTTTATTCAGGGGTACAAAAAACAATTTCCCGCCTGGACTACAGAACCACAGAGGGTGTAACTCGCAAATACAGCCCAGGGGTCTGTCGGACCATGCCTGGTGGAAATGTGTCTGAGGTCAGAGCATGCCCGCTCTGGGATACGATGGCACCTAAATGCCTGGTCACTGTGAGATGGGGGATGTAGAACATATATTGGGGATGTGACAGAAGCAGACTTTCAGAACAACAATAGCAGCCACCGGGATGTTGTGGGAAGCAATGAAGGTTATTCTCCTGGGAGACATCATTAGCTAGCTATCCAAATGTGAACAGCACCATGAGGCGAATGAGCTGGAAGCGTGCATTTTGAAATTTGAGACAAGATATCTTAAATCTCAGGCCCCCTGAGACATTGAGAGATATGATATATTCGCAGAAGATGCTTAACTAAATACTAACTGGGGAGGCCAAACAGGCGGGGATGGCCTCGCAGAGCCACATCTATCAATGGGGGGATAAGACGAGTGCCCTTCTACACAGACTCTGTCACTCCCTGACGCAACACACCCCATTGCATTAGTCAGTGGGTCAGATTGAGCTGGGGAACCAGGTTCGAGCCCTGGCTCAACATTCTGTGATTCTGGGCAAATCACGTAATCTCCCTCTGCCTACCCAAAAATGTAACTGGCGCTCATGTAAAGTGCTCCAATACCTTAGGGTCGAGTTCGCGCTATATAAAATCACACCATGTAAAAATAAATTGCAGAGCAGTTTGAAAGATATTACGCTTCCCTCTACTCCCCTGCAGACGAGGAACCGCTGCCAAAGATCAAGATATTTTCGGGGGACTTGCCACTCCGAGGTTTCTAAGAAGAGGAGGGATCTTCCTCGGAAGGGCAACTTATAGACAACAAACTGTTGACAGTGCTGGGTCGCTTGAAGTTGGGAAACGTTCCGGGCCTGAATGGCTTCCTGGCAGAATTCTTCACGTACTACGCAGGGACCGTTGTGGAGCTGCCGGGACAAGTTATAGAGGCCATGGAATGTGCACAATTAGGCATATAATCCTGTGTACCTTTCTGAAAAGGATAATAGCCTGCTCTATACAAGAACGAGCACCCAGATGAAACATACCCACAGGTAACTGGGAGCAATATCACCCTGGAGTATTCGCGCAGATTTGCCCCCCAAAGCCCACTAGGTTAGGAAGCGCTAGGTAGGAGCATAGACATGATTATATATGAATGTTTATTATCAGTGTTACAGCGGAATGGTTGAATTGTTCATCTTCTTTACGATTCTAGTAATGCTGATTGTTCTGTTCTGTTCCCTTCTATTAATCACTGCAGCGCACATATTTTATACAAGAATCATAATACTTCAATAAATTATTGCAATTATAATTTGAGTAGTTCCTGTATCACCCATTGGGCATGCTTGAGTTACCAACAAAGGAATTGATCTTTTTCCACAATTTCCTTGGGAAGTCAGGATTGTTATGTTCTGAGGTTGCACATGCCGTCTGGGACCTTGTAAGGTTTAGGGGTCTAGAGGGTGCACTGTGAGCTAGCCAGGAGTAAGGCCAAAATATCCTAATGGTGTGCGTGGAGTCAGTCACGCACTAGTTTAAAGTTTTTGTTGTCCAAACGCACAGTCTTACTGTTAAAGTATGAACCGTATGACATTGCTATCCCTAGACATATGGAGCTCTGAAACAGCAGTACTACCAAAACCGGGCAAACCACTAGAGACATGTTCATCATACCGGCCTATATCGTTATTGAACGTGGAAGTCAAGATTATTGAGAAAGCCCTAGCGGTTAGGATGATTAAAGTCATAGATTACTTGGTCCGGCCGGATCAGACTGACTTCATGCTGGGACGAGCCACAAGACATACTATAAGGAGGCTCCATAATGCTCTAGCCCTGACCGACAGGCCAGCAGGATCAGCAGCAATTTTACTGGCAGACTTCAAGAAGGCTTTCGACTTAGTGGGGTGGGAGTACCTGTTTGCCCTGCTTAGGCGCCGAACTTTGGGCCGAGTTTCATGAGATAAGTTAAACTTCTATACACGGATAGCTTGACTACTATCGGGTGGGGGGCTACATCCAATCGATTCCCAATATAGACCGGAACATGTTAGGGTAGCCCCCTGTCCTCACTGTTTGCTATTGCCATAAAGCCACTGGCAGAATTGCTCCAGAACGATGCTCAGACAATGGAATCTGAATGGTCTCCCGGGGTTTCGGACAGGGTGGCCCTGTATGCGGACAAAGTTCTTATTTTCATGACAGACCTGGCTTCCTCAGGCCCACGTATCCCCCAAGATCCTAAAGCCTTTCGGAAGAATGTCAAGCTCGAAGCTCAATTACGCCAAATCATCTGTATACCCAACAACGCTATGCCTATTGAACTGCACTGGGCCGTGGATATGCAAATAGTTTGGGAGGCCTTCCGATACTTTGGGGTCTATCGTCCCAAATGCAAATTATCAGGCCTCTGATTGATAGAATGTCCCGGATATTCAATACTGGGCACACCTACTCCTGTCGATCCTTGGGAAGTCCGCCATCTTCAAAATGGTAACCTTACAGCGCTTCTTATATCAGCCACAAAACGTCCCCTTCGGGGCACCACACTCCTTTTTTATAAAGGTCAACTCCAAGCTCTGCAGCTTTCTGTGGAACTAGGAACTCCCCAGATAGCTCTTTCAAAGTGCTTTCAGTCCACTTACGATGGCTGTATAGCATCCACGTACATAGAATCAAATTATAGAGCATCACACCTGCTCATCATAAATTAATCTTGATTGAATACCCAGAGTTATCCTACGTTCACATCCGAATAAAGGGCGCTGAAGGGGGTTTCAATAACACACCTACTATACGGAGGGTGGGGAGACCCTACAGTCCACCCGGCCACTTGACTTGAACTGAAGATCTAGAAAGAAACACTGAAAATATTGGAGTGGGAAGGGCGGCTGACTGGGGAAATGCCTCTTTGGGAGGGGCACGCATTAAGCCCGGTGACAGCACTGATGGGATTTCGCAAATGTGAAGTCATTGGGATTTCCACCCTGGGTAACGTAATGCAGGGGACGACACTGAAATCATATCAGGAACTGCAGTAGGAATATCATTTACATCGTTCCCAGTTCTTTCATTATCTCCAGTTGCGCCATGCTCCCTTGTGCTACATAGCAAAGCTGGAAACTCTCTCCGAGTTCAACCCCCTAGAAGCCAAACTCCTCTTGGGTGAGCTGGGGGCCACAAAATTATGAAGCTGTATCGCAAACTGATAAATAGACCCTTTAGAGAAGTTACATGCAGTATGGGAACTGTTGCAGGTATTCTGCACATATACAGAACTATGCGCAGGAAACCAGGACCTCAGTGTGTAGTGGTGTACCAAAATACCCACCTCGGTCCCCAGATCCCATATCCGACTAGCTATAGTGTCTCATTCGTTCTGCATGCTACAGCGAAGCTACCAATGATTAGACATCCTAGAACATGTTACTCCCTCCTCTCTCGGGATACGTGGAAACAAGAACACTCTTTCGTTCAAACTCTCGTACTTGTCCACAACATGAGTAAATAGAGTCGAAGTATAGTTTAAAATGTTTAATTTAACTAACATGCTCTATAATGCAGTACACGAGCCAATACTAGCAGCAAAATGCATAAGATCAAACAAATCAGCATAGTTACAATTCCATATAGAGCAAAAGGGGAAATCATGTTATAATGATAGTGGAAACAGGACCATAGCTCCTTGCCACCCTCCCCATGCTAGAAGCTAGTTTATTATAATTATAGAAGACCTCCAGGCTTTGTCAGGAGGACCCCATACCTCCAAGTTCAGATGCAGGAATTTACATCTCTGGACAAGCCCAGCTCTTCTATCCTGGAAAGCCTTTTCTCCAAGTGTCTTAACATGCATGCACAGCAATATTAAAAGCACCAGATTTCCAGGGTTGTAGCTGTGTTCTATGTTATGGCTAGGTACGTGAGACTGACCAAAGCAATTCAACAGAGCTCATTGTTTTTTGACCTTGAACACGCTGTGCAGACTAGGAGCAGAGTGTTCAACTAAATGCATGAAATACAGACAGTTCTCATGTGAAAGCGTGCAAGCAAAATGTTTACTAGAAATGTGCCATGTAGTAACGTGAGCAAAACAGGCAAAATGGTGTCCAACTCATGCCAACTTAGCAATGTCTGCAGGTGTGTCCTTATCCTCATTACACCCTCCCCTTGGTCAGTCCATGGGACAGTGGTCTTAGAGAGAACACAGCTTTCAAAAGTCTGAGCGAGAATCAAGAGCATTTGTATCAGTGATACCTTTGATTTGCGAGGAATATTCGAAAAGAGAAAGAAAGCGAGGAAAAAAAAATAGTTTGTGCCCCAAAAAGGCACACATAAAAATAATTAAAAAAAAAAAATCCAACATGGATACTGTGGCTGATTCAATCTAGCAGGGTGTACGAACAGTATGTTGCAATGGCCTCCAAGAGGAAGTCATTGTTCTCGGCAGAAAAAAGCGTTGCCATCCAATTAAGTAGAGTGAATGAACATATATGTTCTTCAATCACGGGCGCTTCCAGCACCATTAAAGGACAACTTGCGTGATACTCAATGTAACCCAACATTGTAGGAAATCATGTGCTGCTGCAAAGATATCCCATTCAGCCAAAATTCCCAGCGCCGCTGCGCAGGCCATAATCCCAACACCGGAACATTCCTGCTCATGGGTGTAGGAGAGTAGGATCTGCACTTGTGTTGCCCCCACTTTTTTTCTGATGTATACACTGGTTTCTGGCTATAGTCTGGCTGGGTCCCTGCTAATCAGGGCCCCAGTCTAACTGATCTCTCTAAACAACTTTGTGTGCATATTAGATGCACTAGTGATTGGATACTGTGGAACCTTATGAGCCCCTAGTATATGGTACCTTAGGTACCTAGGGCATTGGTACTTCACAGGCCTACCAGGGGCTGCAGCATGTATTATGCCACCCCTGGGAAGCATTCACAATCTGACACCACAGGCCTGCTACTGCAGCCTGTGTGAGGTAGTATTAGCACTCCTCACTGTGGTATAGGTTCTTATATCTCACCATACACACATATAAACCTATCAGTCACCCCTATGGTAGGCCCTATCAATCCCAAGGGCAGGGTGCTTGGTTTACTATGTGAGGGGGTGCTTCTGCCTGAGCAGGACCCCTCTGCAGCTGGCAGAGTCTATTCTCTGCTGCTGTTTGTGGATGCGGTTAAACCATATACTCTTAAGTGCATTATAACCTTGCGGTAAATGCTAACTTTGGAATGACTGCATCAAAACATGTCGTGTTTGGTGTCAAACAACTTGGAATCCAACCCCCACACCAGTAACTGGTGTGGGAGTAGGATCCCACCCTTCTAGAGGGGACGACATGTACCCACTGTACTACACGGTAGAAATCTTTCAGAGCCCTGGCATCACAAAATGGATGCCACCAGCACAGACACCGGGCAGCCCTCCTGCTGCTGACCGAAACTCGCAGTGGAGGGAGCCCAACAAAGGGTTTCCTGTCACAGGGAGGTGCCACCACCTCCCAGACAGGATTTAGTGTATTGGAGCTGGGTGGGTGCACTCTTAGAGTGATTTGAAGTCCTGCACTGGGGGAGCAGTAGGCTCCTCTGTGCATATGCCAGCTCAAACTGGTTCAGGGGCTACCTGCCCCTGCTCTGGAGCGAAACTGGACAAAGGGAAGTGGGTGTAACCACCCACTACCCTGACCCTCCTAGAGGAGTGGTCATAGAGCTAGTCCCTCCCATCTTTTCACTATAAGATACCACACATTGCCAATGCAATTTAGATTACACCTGGACGACGCTCTACTAAGAAGAATCCTGGCCCTTCGACGTTCCACTATCTCTGGAAGACTGAAGAATCTCCCTTGGAGTCAAGGAGTGACTCCCCTGCTTGGCAGGCACCAAAACTCTCTACTACGGTTGCAAACTTTACCGCTCCCGCCGGAGCCCGCAGTCCCTGCGTCCCCTGAAGCGAATTTCCTGACCTCTCGACGGCCATTTTGAGTCCCCAGCGAAGCTGTGGCATCTGGACCCCACGAGTGACGAGGAACAGCAATACCAGGGAACCATGCACTGATTTCAAGTGCAAGCCCTAATCTACGTCCAACGAAGTTGTGCTCTGGACCACTTGTTGTCCAAGTCCAGAGCAGGTCTAGTACCGAAGATCAGCGGCCTACCCCATCCCGAGTGACCGTGGGCTGTTGGAAAAACTTTTCCTGCAAAGGCGTCTGCGCGGTTGCTTGCCCGTTGGCTAGTAACTCTCCTGAAGACTTCCACATCGACTTCAAGGGCTCGCCTGGTTGCTCTGGGCCTGCCCTCACTTACCCTCGCTGGGTAAGTCCATCAGACCTGGCTGATCTGCACCATTGCCAATCTTCACGCTACATGAGACTTGCAGTTGCCAAGTCTTGTTGGCTCCAATCTGGGTGCCGACACTGTCATCAGCTGCAGACGTCGTGGGAACCTCCGAAGCCAGCTGCTGGTCATCTTCGATCCCTCCTGGTCCTCGTGAGCGAAGAGACAAAACACCATCATCGACCTGAAGAGACGCGACAGCTGTGGTCATCCATCTTGCTGGCCACCGGTCACTGGCAAGTGACTCTGATCTCTGTCCCCTCAATTTCTAGGTCTTCTGCAACTCCAATCCATCGTCGGATTCGAACGGACACCTCTCCAGTCGTCGCAAGCAGCAAGTCTTCAAGGATCTCCATTGAAAACAGCATCGCGACCCGACACCAAAGGACACCTATGCACCCGGCTTCCCTGGGTGAGGTAACTCATGCACTCCGGTGCCCAAGTGTGTGTTGGCTCTCGAAATACTTACCCTGTAAGTTTCTTGCTTGTTGACTTTTGCGAAGTGCCCAAGAACTGTAAAATACAAACCGCGACATTTGCCATTGAAACGCATTGAAAACCCGCGTGTGTGTTTAGACACTGCACGCGTCTCCTGTGGGCTGATTACTTACCTGCTAACACTGCAGAAGTGAAGCCCCAGCGATTCCCAAGGCCCTAGGCCTCTTACTTTTGCAAGTCGAGTTTGTTAAAACACTATTTTAGTATATGGTCTGGTACGCCCCTAGGGCTACAGCCATATTTGTGCTTAATTTATTGAGAACTGTTGATCTTTTGAATGTTTACCTGGCTCTAATCTCATAAAGAGATTAGTAGAGTATATTTAGAAATAAATACATATATATTTGATATATATACCTGTGTGGTGTCTTTTCATTTGGTAATTCAAGGGATTATAAGGTAAAACAAGCTGCTTTACATTCCTCAGAGACTTAGCCTGAAGGCTGCTCTCCACAGCTACCACTAGGATAGCTTTCTTTAAAAGGTTGTCTTTAAACCTATCTACCAAGAGTCGAATTGGACTGGTGCAAGGTGGCCACTATAACTAGTGACCAGCATATGCCAGGCCAACTTCTCACATTGGTGGCAACGGTGGGATTCCAGCTTGCCATTGTTTTACCAGAAAATCTCTATTTGAATTACTAACTGAAAACCACTTAAGGTACTCAAGGTACATATAAAGTCAAACTAGTATCAATAAGTTCTACTGAACTTAGAGCTGTTTGTGAAGGGACAAGCACACCCTTGCTACAGCTCAAGCTAGGTCCAGTAGGCCTCAACTAGTGTAGGTAGTACAACACTGCACAACACTAGTATGTCTCACCATGGTGGAGCCAGTGGGTCCACCCCATCTCAGTACAAAGATATAGCCTACACTGAGCTGAAGGCCTTATGCTTTGAAAGACAACTGAGGGTGGGCAGGAGTCCCTCATCACAACACCTGATAGATCTGTTAGTAGCAGATGACCTGAGACAAGCTCTAGGAGCAAGTGGGTCTGCATCAGGGGGTGGTTCAAACATAGTCTCTGGGTCTGATGATGAAAGTCTAGATGACCTGGAGTCTGTGGTTGAAGGGCCAGACCCAGAGGGGTCTGAAAGGAACAGAGGAACTCTCCCTAAGAGAACTGACAGAGTGGGATAAAGAACCAGGTCCCCTTCAAGGGAATCTGACCATTCATACCACTCTGGAAGAGAATCTGTTCACCTGAGGAACTCCAACTTTCCCAGGGAGTCCTCCTCTGAAAGAAGGTTCAAGATGCTCCAGTATGAGGAAGCTAGGCTTGCCCTCAGAACCAAGCAATTGGCCTTAGATAGGGAAGCCTTCGAGCTCCAAAGAGCTTCAAAGAAGGAGGGGTTAGATACCCCTGGTGGCAGCAACAGTGTCCCTAGAGGCAGAGATCACATGCCAGATCATAGGAACCTGTCCAAGGTTGTTCCTCCCTACCAGAGTGGGGATGATATCTACAAATGGATAACTGCTATGGAGAGGGCCTGTAAAGTTCAACAGGTCCCCCAGAAACAGTGGGCAGCAATCTTGTGGCTCTCCTTTTCAGACAAATGGAGAGACAAGCTCCTCACTGTTAGAGAAGAGGATGCTAATGATTATGAAGCCCTGGAGAGTGCTTTAATAGATGGGTTTGGCTTAACCACTGAACAGTACAGGTTGAAGTTCAGAGACACCCAGAAAGCACAGACTCAGGATTGGACTGACTTTGTTGATTGTGCAACCAAGGCTCTGGAAGGTTGGCTGGTGGGTAGTAGAGTAACTGATTTTAAGGAATTGTATAATCTTATAATGAGAGAACAGATCCTTAATAATTGCCAGAACCAGTTGTTGCATCAGTACCTGGTGGACTCTGATCTGACCTCTCCCCAAGAATTGGGAAAGAAGGCAGACAAATGGGTCAGAACCAGGGTGAGGCAGAAAAACCAGAACCAAGGTGGTGACACTAAGAAGCAAGATCCCAAAGGCTCAGATAAGGGTGGGGATAAATCTAAAGATCAGAAGTCTTCACAGGGGCCCCAAAAATCTGCATCTGGTGGGGAGTCACAATCTGCAAAGGGAAAAGGCCAAAAGAAGCCCTGGTGCAAATTCTGTAAACAGAAAGGGCACTGGACTTCTGACTGTACAAAGTCCAAAGACCAAACCACCACCACTCCAGCCCCTAAGGCAACTGTTCCCCCTAGTGCAGCAAGTGGTGGAGGTAATACTCAGAATAAGGGTGTAGTAGGGTTGACCCTGGGTTCTGATGTGGACTCTGGCCTAGTCAGAGTACCAACACAGGCAATGCTAGTTTGTGAGGGAGACCTTGATATGTCCTTCCTAGTGAGCCCCAGTAATCTGGGCAAATACAAACAGCAGCCTATCATAAATGGCAAACAGGCTTTGGCATTTAGGGACACAGGTGCTAGTGTC
Organism: Triturus cristatus; assembly: GCF_964204655.1. Taxonomy (NCBI): domain Eukaryota; kingdom Metazoa; phylum Chordata; class Amphibia; order Caudata; family Salamandridae; genus Triturus; species Triturus cristatus. Next base: position 1,022,935,386 of record NC_140592.1, read on the forward strand.
ACCATGGTGGCAGAGGACCTAGTGGACCCTACACAGATCATCCTGGGTGAAATGTACCAGGTAACCAATGCAAGCAACACCAAGACCAACCATAGCCTGGCAGTTGTGAATTTCTCCTGGGGAAGGGTAACTGGCCTCAAAAAGGTAGTAGTCAGTGCAGACCTCCCTGTCGAATGTTTGTTGTGCAATGATCTGGAGACTTCAGCCTGGTCTGAAGTAGAATTATGGACTCATGCTGAGATGTTGGGCATACCTGCAGAGGTATTTGCTGTGACCAGGTCACAAGCCAAAATGCATAAAGCTGAACCAGCTCTGGATCCTGAAACTATGGACCAGGTGCTGCCCAAGAGGAAGAGCAGTAGGGTTAAGGCTGGGCCTTCCCCTCTGTCTCAGATCTCAGATTCCCCTCCTGAGGGAGGAGAAGCAGAGCCTGTAGAAGGAACTGCCCCAGAAGAACTTGAGCCTGGTCAGGTTGAGTTCTTGGGGACAGGGGGCCCTTCCAGGGAAGATCTGAGCAAAGAGCAACAGTGCTGCTCCACTCTTGAACCCCTCAGACAGCTGGCTGCTGCTGAGGCTGCTGGGAGTGCTAGTGGGTCCCATAAGGTTTATTGGGATGAGGGGCTCCTATATTCTGAGGCTAGAGATCCTACCCCTGGAGCCACCAGGAGGCTGGTAATTCCTCAGAGGTTTAGGGGGTTCCTCTTGACCCTAGCACATGATATCCCTTAGCAGGACACTTGGGCCAAAACAAGACCTGGGACAGGCTTGTACCACATTTTCATTGGCCACACATGTCTGAAGACACAAAGGAGTTTTGTCGCTCCTGTGTCACTTGTCAAGCCACTGGCAAGACAGGTGGCACCACAAAGGCCCCCCTGATACCACTACCTGTGGTGGGGGTTCCCTTTGAAAGGGTAGGGATTGACCCACCAACAGCATCTGGGCACAGATTTATACTGGTGGTAGTGGATCATGCCACCAGGTATCCAGAAGCTATATCCCTAAGGACTACCACAGCTCCTGTGGTAGCAAGAGCCCTCATTGGAGTTTTCTCCAGGGTGGGTTTTCCAAAGGAGGTAATCTCTGACAGAGGTTCTAACTTTATGTCAGGATATCTAACTGCAATGTGGAAGGAGTGTGGTGTAAACTACAAATGCACTACTCCGTATCACCCACAATGCAATGGGTTAGTTGAGAGATTCAACAAGACCCTAAAGGGAATGATTAAAGGACTCCCAGAGGAGCTTAGGCGAAAGTGGGACCTTTTACTTCCCTGCCTTCTGTTTGCATACAGGGAGGTTCCTCAGAAGGGGGTTGGCTACAGCCCTTTTGAACTTCTGTTTGGGCACCCTGTTAGAGGACCATTATGTCTGGTGAAAGAGGGATGGGAGTTACCTCTTAAACCTCCCAAACAAGATGTAGTGGACTATGTACTTGGTCTCCGCTCCAGGATGGCTGAGTACATGAAGAAGGCCAGTAAAAACCTTGAGGCAAGCCAAGAACTCCAAAAAGCTTGGCATGACCAAAAGGCTGTCTTGACTGTTTACCAGCCAGGCCAGAAAGTGTGGGTGTTGGAGCCTGTAGCCCCAGCAGCTCTCCAGGACAAATGGAGTGGCCCCCATACAATTGTTGAAAAGAAGGGAGAGGCCACCTATTCGGTAGATCGTGGCACTCCCAGGAGCCCCCTTAGGGTGCTCCATGTCAACAGACTTAAAGCATATGTGACAGGGCTGACATGAGTTTGCTCATGGCAACTGATGAGGACCAGGAGGAGGAGAGTGACCCTCTCCCTGACCTGCTCTCACAGAACCCTGAAGATGGGTCAGTTGATGGTGTTGCTTTGGCAAGCAGCCTCACTGAACATCAGCAAACTGAATGTAGACAAGTGCTACAGCAGTTTAGACATATGTTTAGCCTGACCCCAAGTCAGACTTCCTGGTGCACCCATGAGGTGGACACTGGAGACAGTCTGCCTGTAAAGAGTAAAATCTACAGGCAACCTGGCCATGTCAGGGACTGTATCAGGACTGAAGTCCAGAAAATGTTGGAGCTAGGTGTTATTGAGCCCTCAGATAGCCCTTGGGCTAGCCCAGTAGTACTTGTCCCAAAACCTCACACCCAGGGCGGTAAGAAAGAGATGAGGTTTTGTGTTGACTACAGGGGCCTCAATGCAGTCACCAGGACTGATGCCTACCCCATACCAAGGGCGGATGAACTAATAGACACTTTGGCCTCAGCCAAGTATCTCAGTACATTTGACCTTACAGCAGGCTATTGGCAAATCAAGTTAGCTGATGATGCCAAGGCTAAAACAGCATTTTCGACCCCTGGTGGGCACTATCACTTTGTGGTAATGCCCTTTGGTTTGAAGAATGCACTTGCCACATTTCAGAGGTTGGTGAATAAAGTTCTGACTGGTATGGAAACCTATTGCTCAGCATATCTTGATGATATTGCTGTCTATAGTTCCACCTGGCAGGATCACCTGGTCCACCTCAGGAATGTACTGGAGGCCCTGCAGAAAGCAGGCCTCACTATCAAGGCCACTAAGTGCCAGATAGGGCAGAGTCAGGCTGTGTACCTGGGCCACCTTGTGGGTGGAGGCCAGGTTCGACCATTGCAGAGCAAGATCCAGACCATAATGGACTGGGTAGCTCCAACCACCCAGACACAAGTGAGAGCCTTCTTGGGCCTGACTGGGTATTACAGGAGGTTTGTTAAGGGATATGGATCTATAGGGACCCCCTTAAATGATCTTACCTCCAAGAAAATGCCAAAAAAGGTTCAGGGGACAGCTAGCTGTCAAAAGGCATTTGATGACCTCAAGCAGGCAATGTGCACTGCCCCCATCTTACAGAGTCCAGATTACAAAAAGAAGATCATTGTCCAAACAGATGCTTCAGAGCTGGGTGTGGGAGCTGTACTGTCTCAACTTAATAATGAAGGTCAAGACCAGCCAGTAGCTTTCATAAGCAGAAGGCTGACCCCTAGAGAGAAACGTTGGTCAGCTATTGAGAGGGAGGCCTTTGCTGTGGTGTGGGCCCTGAAGAAGCTGAGGCCATACTTGTTTGGCACTCACTTCATAGTTCAGACTGACCATAAGCCCCTCCTATGGCTCAAACAGATGAAAGGTGAAAATCCTAAACTGCTCAGGTGGTCCATTTCCCTACAGGGGATGGACTATACAGTGGAACATAGACCTGGGACCCAACATGCCAATGCAGATGGACTCTCAAGGTATTTCCACTTAGAACATGAAGACTCAACTGGTCAAGGTTAGTTTAATGTCCCTGCGTTTGGGGGGGGGGGTTGTGTAGGAGAGTAGGATCTGCACTTGTGTTGCCCCCACTTTTTTTCTGATGTATACACAGGTTTCTGGCTATAGTCTGGCTGGGTCCCTGCTAATCAGGGCCCCAGTCTAACTGATCTCTCTAAACAACTTTGTGTGCATATTAGATGCACTAGTGATTGGATACTGTGGTACCTTATGAGCCCCAAGTATATGGTACCTTAGGTACCTAGGGCATTGGTACTTCACAGGCCTACCAGGGGCTGCAGCATGTATTATGCCACCCCTGGGAAGCATTCACAATCTGACACCACAGGCCTGCTACTGCAGCCTGTGTGAGGTAGTGTTAGCACTCCTCACTGAGGTATAGGTTCTTATATCTCACCATACACACACATTTAAACCTATCAGTCACCCCTATGGTAGGCCCTATCAATCCCAAGGGCAGGGTGCTTGGTTTACTATGTGAGGGGGTGCTTCTGCCTGAGCAGGACCCCTCTGCAGCTGGCAGAGTCTATTCTCTACTGCTGTTTGTGGATGCAGTTAAACCATATACTCTTAAGTGCATTATAACCTCGCGGTAAATGCTAACTTTGGAATGACTGCATCAAAACATGTCGTGTTTGGTGTCAAACAACTTGGAATCCTACCCCCACACCAGTAACTGGTGTGGGAGTAGGATCCCACCCTTCTAGAGGGGACGACATGTACCCACTGTACTACACGGTAGAAATCTTTCAGAGCCCTGGCATCAAGAAATGGATGCCACCAGCACAGACACCGGGCTGCCCTCCTGCTGCTGACCGAAACTCGCAGTGGAGGGAGCCCAACAAAGGGTTTCCTGTCACAGGGAGGTGTCACCACTTCCCAGACAGGATTTAGTGTATTGGAGCTGGGTGGGTGCACTCTTAGAGTGCTTTGAAGTCCTGCACTGGGGGAGCAGTAGGCTCCTCTGTGCATATGCCAGCTCAAACCGGTTCAGGGGCTACCTGCCCCTGCTCTGGCGCGAAACTGGACAAAGGGGAGTGGGTGTAACCACCCACTACCCTGACCCTCCTAGAGGAGTGGTCATAGTGCTAGTCCCTCCCATCTTTTCACTATAAGATACCACACATTGCTAATGCAATTTAGATTACACCTGGACGACGCTCTACTAAGAAGAATCCTGGCCCTTCGACGTTCCACTATCTCTGGAAGACTGAAGAATCTCCCTTGGAGTCAAGGAGTGACTCCCCTGCTTGGCAGGCACCAAAACTCTCTACTACGGTTGCAAACTTTACCGCTCCCGCCGGAGCCCGAAGTCTCTGCATCCCCTGAAGTGGATTTCCTGACCTCTCGACGGCCATTTTGAGTCCCCAGCGAAGCTGTGGCATCTGGACCCCACGAGTGACGAGGAACAGCAATACCAGGGAACCGTGCACTGATTTCGAGTGCAAGCCCTAATCTACGTCCAACGAAGTTGTGCTTTGGACCACTTGTTGTCCAAGTCCCGAGCAGGTCTAGTATCGAAGATCAGCTGCCTACCCCGTCCCGAGTGACCGTGGGCTGTTGGTAAACTTTTCCTGCAAAGGCATCTTTGCGGTTGCTTGCCCGTTGGCTAGTAACTCTCCTGAAGACTTCCACATCAACTTCAAGGGCTCGCCTGGTTGCTCTGGGCCTGCCCTCTCTTACCCTCGCTGGGTAAGTCCATCAGACCTTGCTGGTCTGCACCATTGCCAATCTTCACGCTACATGAGACTTGCAGTTGCCAAGGCTTGTTGGCTCCAATCCGGGTGCCGAGACCGTCATCAGCTGCAGACGTCGTGGGAACCTCCGAAGCCAGCTGCTGGTCATCTTTGATCCCTCCTGGTCCTCGCGAGCGAAGAGACAAAACACCATCATCGACCTGAAGAGACGCGACAGCTGTGGTCATCCATCTTGCTGGCCACCGGTCACTGGCAAGTGACTCTGATCTCTGTCCCCTCAATTTCTAGGTCTTCTGCAACTCCAATCTATCGTCGGATTCGAACGGACATCTCTCCAGTCTTCGCAAGCAGCAAGTCTTCAAGGATCTCCATTGAAAACAGCATCGCGACCCGACACCAAAGGACACCTATGCACCCGGCTTCCCTGGGTGAGGTAATTCGTGCACTCCGGTGCCCAAGTGTGTGTTGGCTCTCGAAATACTTACCATGTAAGTTTCTTGCTTGTTGACTTTTGCGAAGTGCCCTAGAACTGTAAAATACAAACCGCGACATTTGCCATTGAAACGCATTGAAAACCCGCGTGTGTGTTTAGACACTGCATGCGTCTCCTGTGGGCTGATTACTTACCTGCTAACACTGCAGAAGTGAAGCCCCAGCGATTCCCAAGGCCCTAGGCCTCTTACTTTTGCAAGTCGAGTTTGTTAAACCACTATTTTAGTATATGGTCTGGTACGCCCCTAGGGCTACAGCCATATTTGTGCTTAATTTATTGAGAACTGTTGATCTTTTGAATGTTTACCTGGCTCTAATCTCATAAAGAGATTAGTAGAGTTTATTTAGAAATAAATACATATATATTTGATATATATACCTGTGTGGTGTCTTTTCATTTGGTAATTCAAGAGATTATAAGGTAAAACAAGCTGCTTTACATTCCTCAGAGACTTAGCCTGAAGGCCGCTCTCCACAGCTACCACTAGGATAGCTTTCTTTAAAAGGTTGTCTTTAAACCTATCTACCAAGAGTCGAATTGGACTGGTGCAAGGTGGCCACTATAACTAGTGACCAGCATATGCCAGGCCAACTTCTCACAATCGGCCACTAAGGGACTCATTAGCAGTTCAAAATCAGGTGGAGGAAATGCCGTATTGGAGATAAGGACAATCCAAGCAGTGGAAGACAGGTTGCATGCAAGTGAAGTAGGCAGCACGAAAAGACAATCCATAAGCCACGCTTAGTGTGGCCAAGGGCAGAGCACCATAGCATTCAAGCATACGGCTAAGGAATATCTGCAGCCGGAGTTCGCCGTGCAGAGCCACAGGAAGCGCATCCATTTTGTAGCAGGCAAATTAACAGCAAGACCCCAGCGGCTAAGGCAAGTAAGAAAGGCAAGCCGCCGAAGACGCTGGAAAAAATTGAATGAATAAAAGCTGGTATCACACCAAATATAGTTTGGAAAGAGGTCACAAGGCCAGAGCCCACAACTTTAAAAAAATGGGCAATGCCAGTAGAGTTAGAAGCATTGAAGATAGTGTGAATTAACGCACCGAAGTGTAGTGGGAGGTCAGTATTAAGAAGGGATTGGACCTCTGTACGGGTGTTAGCCACGTGAAGGACGAATGTCTCACGGGCAGATGTGAGAGAAACTTCTTTTTTTGGATAACAATGGCTCTTATTCTGCTCAACTTGTTGAAGTCTGCCTTCAAGATCGGAATGGAAGGCCAAATCGAGTTATCGAGTCTCCCATGTGGTGGTGGAAAAGGACATTTTTACAGCAAACCACACGCTGAGAAACTGTTACTATGTAAGGGATGCCGGCTAACCTGCCGCAGCATTCTTCCTTATTTAAAATCAAATAACTACCATTAGCAAGCAGAGTGAAAGTCGGTGTTATAGACGGCACAGATATACCTTTCAAAACACATTCAAGATTCAGGGTCGTAAGGTTAAACGTGCCATGTAATTTGATGTTTTTACAGACAAGGGAATGACCTATTGTGTTTTCACATGATTCCCCTGGAAGGTATACTTCTTTGTCATCCCTAAAGCATCTCTATGTGAAAGGTAGTGACCAAACTTCGTGTCAAAGCGCACTGCCCAATGGTTCATAGCGACCTAGTGGATAATGTTTCATACATGAGGTAAATTTAAACAAGGAAAACGGGAGAGTGATCAGCCCATGGATGAGCCAGACAGCAGAGTCTCTTTCCGCCATAGAGAATGGTAACGGGTCTAACCTTTCAATATGCAAAAGAGAATATGTAGCATCTTTCATGGACATAAACTGTTGTTTTGTTGTCATGTTAAATGGCAAAAATAACGATGTTCAAGTAATCCCATGGAACTTTACTCATCTTCAGAGTCTGTAAAGTCCATGCAAATTGCATAATTGAACGCAATTGATTCTGCCCATGATACAAAACAGAAACATCCTCTTACACGATGTCAACAGACGAAACAATATTGTCCAACGTGTAAATGCGGGAAGAAAGGGTGTTAATACTATTATCAACAACAGCATGTACATTTTCAAGATTAGCCTGATCTTTTGTCCTTAAACGTGATGCTGCTTCAATTTGGGATAGTTTCCAGATTTCATTGTAAGTTGCATATATAAATCTTTTTAATCTAGGACCCATGGGTCCCTTTATAAAATCTGTCAAATCTATGTCACCAGATAATAGCAACAAATGTTGTTTAACTGAACCTAGTGATGAGTGTTGTAACCAGGTTTGACAAAGTTTCCCAACCAAATATGTGGTAACCGAGGATCAGGCCTATCCTGTGTGTAACCAGGAGCCCTGGCGAGGAAACGAAGTTGGCAAGCATCTGAACTAGTCTGACAAACCACCCATCCTAGGGGGTTCAGACTAGACAGATTAAAGGTGTCATTTTTAAAAAGTGATTGTAATTCGTCCATGGAATAATTAGTAAAACTGCTCCAGTTCTCATAAGCAGCCAGAGCAGGGATAGCAGGGGCATTCATCTGTTTTTAGAAGTTGCCAAACCAAAACAGGTAGTTTGATGAATTGAGTCATTTAAAAATAAAATCTGTGTTGGGATGAGGCAGGCATGGTGTAACGCCTCTGTGGCTCGCACTTGCCAAGTTTTAGAACCCCAGACAGATTTAAACTCAATTGTTGACTTCCACAGCTCATAGCCCCCAATTGTTAAGTCATCTATAAAGGATTTAGAATATAATAATTTAGTGTGGGTGAGCATCACCTTAGATTTAGAGGAAACATTTAATTTAAAATAGAACGAACCAGGGTTTGATGTGTCAAAATCTGTAAAATAGGTGAATTTTTACAAAAACGTTTAAGAACTGCCTCCCAAAGGAGCTGGGCAATGTTTGCATTGTGTATAATTAAAACTATTTCTAAATGTATTAGCTTTATACAGATAATGATGACCATAGTGCTGGAAACAAAATAAATCAGCATAATTTGCAGTATTTAAATACAAATCTTCAGCGTCAAAGGCAACATAATATTTCAAATCTACGAACAAGGCTTGCACGGCTTGTACGTCCCAATCATCAGATGTTATGTTATGTTTCACGACATCACCCATTGAAACACAAAGTACATTTGGGACATTAATTATCTCTGTAGGTCCATGGATTTGAAAATCCTAGCATCCCAAACAATGCCGTCGATGACTGGCCAGGCAGTGATGTTGACAAAAGTCTGGTCTCTTTTCATGATGTGTGAAGAAGAGTGCGGAGCTAAAGTTCCATCAACCAGTTTAACAGCAAAGCGTTCAGGAAGATAGTGGCCATTGATCAGAAGAAAAAAGAATGTCACAAAACCAATGGAGATGAACAAAAAAATTGCGATGAGCACCAACCAGACGTAGACCAGGCGACAAAAATGGAAAATTTGGAAGGGGCCTTTGATGATGTGGCATGTGAGTCAAAGGAAAAATTTGATATTCATTAATGGCCTCAGGTCGCAAGCCAGGCAATGACACGGTATTGGGATATGCACATTCAGTTTCCTCATTATTTGTTGAAGCAGTCGGAAACAGTAAGGGATTGTTAACAGAGTCCTTCTCAATGGTGGTGTCATCCTGCGCGGTGTTTGAATTGGTCAAGCCTGGATCTCTAGATACTGTTGTTGTAGACACTGCTGGTGTGATGCTATTCAGGGTCGGCCAGATGTTGTAGCTTGACATTGTCAACTGAGATGTATCGGTTGTCTTTTTGACCAGGAAGTGGTGGTAAAATGACTGTACGAGTACCCTGCACTCCAAGCACTGGGACCGGTGCTCGATAAAAGGGTCCAAACTCTTTCTTGCTCTCCACCTTCTCTCGGACCAGGTCTCTGATTTTTGGTAGCCAGCCGACTACCTGAATCTGCAGCACAGCATCAGTGGGTGAGGGCAAGTGTTCCTTTGCAAGGCTGTCACGGGTCTCTTGTAGATTTTGTAATACAGCACAATGATTATCTACGTCAAAGGATGCGGCAAACACCGCAATGTCTGGACCATCAAGGTCAGGCACAAACATTTTCATGCCGAAGAGCATTTTTTATGGGGTCCGCCCAACCAGAGACCTTCTAGGGAGATTATTTAGTGCACGTTGTACGCTATACAAATGGGCGAACCAGTTCCTGCCAGTCCCTGTGACCCTAGCTGTCAAGGATTGCTTTAAGTCACGGTTCATTCGTTCCACAACTAAATTGCCCTCAGGCCTGTATGGAGACGAAAATTTGACCTGCACCGCCCTATACCTCATGGTTCCCTTGTACGCCTTAGAGGTGAACGCGGGACCCTGGTCCGAATGGAAAGTGCCACATGCAAAAATTCCCACAAAGACACACAAATCCCTGATGACAGTTCGGGCGTTAGCACTGCGTTGTGGCCAAACCCATAGAAAGCGTGTGCACGAATCAACTGTAACTAAGATGAACTTATAGGCAGTATCTGAAGAAAAAAGGACCGCAGTGATCTAAATAAACACAACCGAAAGGTTTATTAGAAATGCATAGCTGTGTTTGTTGTGGGTGCGTTGCCGTAGACGGTTTGATCTGCTGACAAATGTCACAAGAAAGCACGTAATTACGGATTTGTTTATATAAGCCGCGCCACCAGTAACGCTGCTGCAAGATAGAAACAGTGGCAGACACTCCAGCATGCGCCGAGGCCATTCCTTCGTGTGCGACTGTTAATTCTCACATAAGAAACATTATCAGGACTTAAATGATAAGAGTATTTGGAAGGGAAACCCTGTGGATAATTCTCACCCTTCTCAGTAGCAGCTATTGCTGCCAAAATGTCATTATCAATCTTATTCATGGATCTCGTAACTGCTGCAACTGAACTTGTGGCTACTGCTGATTTGGCAGCATCATCTGCCAAACTGTTGCCAACAGCGTGTACTCCTACGCGCTGATGACCAAGAGTGTAAATTACTTGTGTGAGAGGCAGACGGTCTTTAAGATCTGCAACTCGAACCCAAAGCATTTTGGGCCATATGTAGGTAGCATATAAGTTACCACTTCTTAAATACCGAACTTTACCGATTCGGTATTTAAGAAGTGGTAACTCGTATGTAGGTAATCTTTCGGTAAATATTACTGAATTGGAGAAATTCGGTAATTACCGAATCGGTATTTACCAATTCGGTAATGGGGGAGCACATTCAAGGGTGGCAGGGTGTCACATTGACACCCTGTTGCACCCCTGATTCCTGCATGTGTGCACATGTGGCGCACATACATGCCCTAAGGGCATGTATGTCTGCCACATGGCACTGTTAGTCCAGCAAAATATTGCTTTTTGCAATGAATTCGGTATTTAGCACCAACATATATTTGGTGCTAAATACCGAATTATTTTCCCTACACATCACTCATTTGAGTGTCACCTACATCTCATTTCAGGATTCGGTATTTACCGAATCGGTAAAATTACCGATTCGGTAATTTTACCGATTCGGTAAATTACCGAATCCTGAAATGTTCCCCCTACATACCAAAAGCCTAAATACCGGTCGGTAACGGTATATTTACAGAAAATCGGCCGTTACCGACCGGTATTAGGCTACCTACATATGGCCCGTTATGTTTAATTGCGCTGCCCTTAGAATCACAATAGTCATTTTGAGACCAAAAGAATAAGTTGTAATTGAAAGACTGAACACAGTAATAAGAATCGCTTACAATCAAAGTAGTCATTTTTGGATCTGCAAACTCCAAAGCCAGTACCATAGCGCGCAATTCGGCTAATTGTGCGGTACAGTCACCTAGCGCTTGTGCATGGACAACATTGGACTTAAACTCTCCGTTCACTATGGCACCAGCCACTATAGCACAGGCCGCCGAGTAAGAATGTTTAGACCCGGTTGCTGGTTGCGCTGAACCGTCAGTGTAAACGACACATTGGTACTGCTCAAGTGAGCGCATTGACAGAGGAGGAGGATGAACAAATTCATACTGCAAAAACTCCTGCGTCCGTAAAGAAGAGTCAAAAATAAAGGTGACATCTAGAGAGGTCACCAATGTGGCCCATTGTATCCAACGTGGATGCAAAGCTTTTGATTTTGGTATACTGGCCTTTGTCACCACCTCAAGCGCGGGACATGGTGTTACAACCAAAATCCGTTTCCCTTGCACCAGTGCGTGTTCCTTTAGGATCGCCATATGTACTGCTGTTAAAACTTTTTCAACATTGGAAAACCTAAATTCTGCCGAAGTGTACAAATGTGCTTTGTAAGCTATAGGCACTGTGTCTCCTTCATTAAACGTCAAGTATGTGAAATCCACATGGCCTGGGACTATTCTTATCACCAGGTTAGTATGGTTATCGCGAGTCAATAAGAATTTGGTTCAATAAGATCAGACTGGAAAGATTGCAGTATAGTGGAATGTTCCGGAAGCCAGCAGGATTTAAAAAAAAGAGGGTAGTATCAAAGCATACAAGGGCTTGATACGCTGGGCATAGTCGGGGTTGTAAGTCCTACCGAAATTTAAAACAAACTGTAAAAACTGTAATTTTTTCAGTGTAGATGGAGGGCGCAAGCGTGCGCATTTCTCCAAGAAGTGAGGCGCTAAGCGTCTTCCTTCATTATTGAGCCCAAAAATAACACTGTGTGCTCTGCAATGTGTGATTTAGCAAAGTTAAACTTGTAACCGTGGTCTGCAAATAATACTATGATGCGATCCACACGACAAAGATCCGCCCATAATTCTTCGTCTGTCAGATAAATGTCATCAACGTATGAGTACGCGTCTTCGTCTATGCCGTCTAACAAAGAGACAACATGGGCGGCGAAAACACCAGGGCTATTTTTGTAGCCCATTGCCAAACGCCAATTTTTGTTTTCCGCCCGCAGTGAAGGAGGTCCATTGACTGCTTTCAGGTGATAGATTGTACGTGTAAAAGCCGTTGGAAATGTCAAGTGTCGTTTTATATTTTTTACGAACCAGACTGTCGACTAACGCTGGACTATGAGTATTCTGCACCGCACAAGTCCGACAATGTGAGTTCAAATGTCGGTAATCCAAAACCAAGAGGTACGACCCATCAGGTTTAGCTACTGTAAATAGAAGGTTATTCATTGGTGACACACATGTCTCAAGTACTCCCTGACACTCTAGTTGATCGAGAATATCGGCTACGGGAGCCTTAGCCTCCCGCCGGAGGGGATATTGGGGTTGTGGCTGTGGCATAGACCGTAATGGTAGCTCATGCGGGGGAGAATCTTTATCCCAGCCCACCTGATTTCGGTACACAGCAGGTGCACGCACCAAAGCCCACTCTTCTGCAAAAGCCAATGCTTGCTCCTTGGATACGTTATGTGAAAAACTGGGGAGTATTACCTCCTCTCCACAGGGAGCGGCTAGAACAAAAGGCAGCAGCCAATCTTTTTTTGCCAAGAGTATGTCATACGATGAAGTTAGATTTTCCCAAAAAATCCCTTTTATTACACGTTGTATGTCACCTTCAATGAGAAGAACTATGTCATATAATCTGTCAGGGGGAGTCACTCGGGTATCAGCTGTCTCAACTGTGATGAAAGTTTCAGTTGCTGTCGCCTCCAGAAATGGACGCAGTGCTTGCCGCACTATGGTAACTTCTGCTGCGCTGTCTAGCAGCGTTACTGCCCATGTTAGGTTTCGGAGCCGGGTTCTCACCGTCTGTGGCATATCTCGCTGAAAAAGCGGCAACTTTCTTTTTCTGAAAAGGCGGATGCTGACGAGGGAAATCATCGTGTTTCCCTTTGCCGTCAGCCAGGCGAGGCTGCTCATGTCCTTGCAGGGCACCTCGACCTCTGCCGCGATCCTGGCATTCTCCTCCACCGGCTTGTGAGCCCGATGTTACCCGTGAAGAACGAGGAGAACACTGATCAGGAACCTGAAACCTGTCAGGAGACCTAATTCTCGCGCGGTCGCGCAAATCATAAGTGCACTCACAAAGTTCGGGAACAGGTAACTCTGCACGCGACCCCTGTGTCTGTTGTTGCTTCCCATGTTTCTTATTTTTCCAATTCTTTTTAGGAAAATTGGGACGGTCGTCTTTAGCAGACTGAGCTGTCTGTGTCTTCTGTTGTGCAGGTATTCTAGCGAAAGGCTTAACACCCAAACTATTGGCCCAATTGTTCTATAAGCTTCTGCAATAATTTTTGGTAATTTGCAGGATTTCTCCTCATCCCGGACAAGGCGCAAAGCATTAGACACTTGAAAGTTGACTGCATCTCCCTTGACATTCGCAAGGATCAGATCAGCAACTACGTCAAACACTCCGACCAACCTCATCCCTAACTCCACAGCCGCCTCCGGTCCGTGTTCATCTTGAACACGTTTAATCACAGAGGGAAGCACAGTCATAGATGGTGTGCCGAAACATTTCGCATACACCGCCGCGAACACTTTACCCCAATTTTCACAATCAGTTACTTCGGGTATTAAGTCTTTCTGCAAACTAATAGTAAGAATCCTGTGTTTCTCCACAGCAGTTGTATTTGTAAATACTGCTTCCAGCTGGTCTAATTTCTCCGCAAGCCAATAAGGTAAATCTTCCTTATTCTGTGGACGCTTGCACATAACTGAATTAACCATAACTGAACTAACAGTTAGTCCAGCAGGTCCAGCTGGTAGCGCAGCAACCCCAGGTGCTCCCACCTGAAGATTGCGTGAGACGTACTGTACTAGAGCCCTGTGCACCTCAACCAAGGAGGTGTGTAAGACGCGTAACTCGTCTACAGTGGCCACTAGATAACGTGGATGTGGTGTGTACCCGGCCAAAACTGGCCAAGTGGCCCCAGAAATCATCAAAAGGCCTAACCGGACCGGTGTCACGGTGTGGGGTAAGGCGCCATTAAACCAAATACGGTGTTGCCATGCGGAAATCGAACCTCCAGAGTAGTATTTGGCCGATACGCTATAGGGGTTGCAGTGGGAGAGTATGTATGGAACAAGTCATCATCTCCATCCACTGCCGGAAAGGTAACCCAAGAATAAAAAACCTCAAATGGGTCAGCCGGAGCAGCTCCTACCACAAAAATGAGCGAGACACCCGCGCTGGGCACTCCAAAAGCAGTCAAATGATGATGGAGCACCCCGCGGCTATGTGCCGCAATATCCACTTCGGCCATATCAAAGAAAAGAAGATCAACAAACGAAATGCGTGGCAGCACAATATGTAAGTAACTCAAAAAGAACTTTAAAACCTTTTTATGAATCAAACTTGAAGAAAAACCTATAAAAACATCAATATAGGTAGGCTATGCCGTCACATCTGTCTGCCGCAAAACAGAAGCAAGGGTATCATGGACAAGCACAAGTACTACTAAAGCGTCTCTTAAGTAAGAACCAGAACAAACGTTAGGTGCGTCATGTTGCAGTGATTTTGCACATATACAGGACTATGCGCAGGAAACCAGGACCTCAGTGTGTAGTGGTGTACCAAAATACCCACCTCGGTACCCAGATCCCCTATCCGTCTAGCTATAGTGTCTCATTTGTTCTCCGTGCTACAGCAAAGCTACCAATGATTAGACATCCTACAACATGTTACTCCCTCCTCTCTCAGCATACGTGGGCACAAGAACACTCTTTTGTTCAAACTCTCGTACTTGTCCACGACATGAGTAAATAGAGTTGAAGTATAGTTTAAAATGTTTATTTTAACTAACATGCTCTTTAATGCAGTAAACTAGCCAATACTAGCAGCAAAATGCATAGGGTCAAACAAATCAGCATAGTTACAATTCCATATAGAAAAAAAGGGTTAATCATGTTATAATGATTGTGGAAATAGGACCATAGCGCCTTGCCACCCTCCCCGTGCTAGAAGCTAGTTTATTATAATTATAGAAGACCTCCAGGCTTTGTCACGGCGACCCCATACCTCTGAGTTCAGATGCAGGAATTTACATCTCCGGACAAGCCAAGCTCTTCTATCCTGGAAAGTGTCTTAACATGCATGCACAGCAATATTAAAAGCACCAGATTTCCAGGGTTGCAGCTGTGTTCTATGTTATGGCTAGGTACGTGAGACTGACCAAAGCAATTCAACAGAGCTCTTGTTTTTTTACCTTGAACACGCTGTGCAGACTAGGAGCAGAGGGCCCGATTCACAGAACTAGCTTAAGACAAAATCCTAAACTTACTACTTTTGGTATTCACAGAAGTTAGGATTTTGTCTTAAGTTTGTCTTAAGTTTGTCTTAAGTCTGTCTTAAGTCTGTTTTAAGTCTGTCTTAAGTCTGTCTTAAGTTTGTCTTAAGTTTGTCTTAAGTTTGTCTTAAGTTTGTCTTAAGTCTGTCTTAAGTTTGTCTTAAGTCAAACTTAGGACAAAATCCTAACTTCTGTGAATACCATAAGTAGTAAGTTTAGGATTTTGTCTTAAGTTAGTTCTGTGAATCGGGCCCTATGTGTTCAACTAAATGCATGAAATACAGACAGTTCTCATGTGAAAGCGCGCAAGCAAAATGTTTACTAGAAATGTGCCATGTAGTAACGTGAGCAAAAGCGGCAAAATGGCGTCTAACTCATGCCAACTTAGCAATGTCTGCAGGTGTGTCCTTATCCTCACTACAGAACATGATTTGGGTCCCCTGAAGGAGAATGAATGGAGGGAAGCTATGGGGACACTGCAGGAGGCAGCTTTTGCAGCCAAGCTCTGTTTAATCCAGTGGAAATATATTTACAGAGTATACTATATGAAATATAGGTTATGGAGGATGGCAACTGTGTCAAATCTGTCCTGCCTCAGTTGCGCCATAATTGAGGGGAACCTAATACATACGGAATGGCATGCCCCAAGATCCACGTGTACTGGGAGGCGGTATTGGAGTGCCTTGGTTCAGTCCTCGGAATCACCTTCAGACCACACCCTAAACTGGTTCTTCTACACCTAGGTACAAAAGGGCACTACTGTGGTTTGGATTAGTGATAGCAACAAAACATTGCCCGACACTGGAGAAACAAGGAACCCCCATCGTTGGAGGAGTGGCATAGAGGGATGGACCACTGCATGGCACTGGAAAGACCGATCTAGTTCATCAAGTTATGGGAAAGATGGGGGCCGTACCGTGGAGTGGGGATTGAACCAATCAGACTGAAGAGACAGAGCCTAGACAGGGAGATCCGCTCCTGCCGGTCAGGACCATGTGAGAGATCCGAGAGGAGAAGAACCATGTTGATTTAGAACATATTTGTGATATGTGTATGGATCGCATTGCAGGGCGTGTGGAGGGATGGCGGGTGGATGGGGAAGGGGCCTAGTGGAACAGGTGTTTGTATCTGTTGGTGGATATGAAATGCATTAAAAAAATTCAATAAAATATTTTATAAATAAAAATTCACCTCCCAGAAAAATTAAGGCATTGTCAGGAATGGAGTTCATGTTGTTTGTGAGGTTAGTCCAAAACTATGGATCATCACCGTTTGGAGCATACATTTTTACAACAAAATAAATCTTTGCCCTCTGTATTCATTTTCTATATTATCCATTTACCTTCATCATTTGTAGTGTTGGATATCGTAGAGATTTTTTTTTCACAATTATCATTATCACTCCTTTTTCCCCATCATCTGCTAGGGATCAAACCATGACTCCATCTGGTTTTAAGGGAAAGTGTTTCTGTAAAACCAATTTTGCATTCTTGTGGTAGCATTATGTCATCTTTCAATTTGTAAATATAATCAGAGACTTTGTGTCTTTTTATTGGA
This sequence comes from Triturus cristatus, assembly GCF_964204655.1. NCBI lineage: Eukaryota > Metazoa > Chordata > Amphibia > Caudata > Salamandridae > Triturus > Triturus cristatus. The sequence goes on from NC_140592.1 coordinate 1,022,952,538, forward strand.
TGATTTAAACATTTTTTTAAACAGATATGATGGTCAAACAGTTTTAGCAAGGGCTTTATGTCATGTCAAAATATATAAAGATAATTTCCCTATATGACAATATCAAATTAAAAGAGAAAAGGAAAAAGTATTAAAAGACAAATTCATCCAGACTGGCTAACATTCATTGATAGTCATGGCATATGCCTTTTCCAGGAAACGTGGCTATTGGAGCCCCTTTATCTGACAGGTTATTTAAATTACCACATCCCAGCTATTAGTGGGGGGGAAAGGCCGTCCATCAGGGGAACTGACAATCTGGGTTCGCCAAGAAATAGGTTATAACATCCAGGTGCTTCCAACTCAGAGCAGGGACATTCTTGTGATTAGAGTGAAAATGGGCGCAAAGGGACACATTGATATCTATAATGTCTATGTAAGAGGCAAGAATACTGGGAAAAAGTCAGAAGTTTTAGCGACTCTCGACGATCTCCTAGATCTGTATTCTAGAGATTCCCTAATTTTAATAGCAGGTGACCTTAAGTCAACATTTGAGCCCCTTGCCACTGGTGAACACGATCCTGCCTGTGAGGAAGACGCCCAGTGAGGCATTCCAAAATTGGAACTTACTACCATAAAAAAGTGGTCAGATGTAGCTATTCAAATCAACGCTATGTGCTTGGAAAATGGCCTCCGAGCTGCAAATGGGAGATCCGCCTCAGATAGGCATGATGCATGCACATTTAATAATGGTTGTAGCTCTAATCGCATAGACTACCTTCTAATTCATTTACGATTGTGGGACGCCTTTGAGGATATGTCAGTGAAGGACCGAGTTGAGAGCGACCACAATCCTTTATGTGCGACCCTAGACTTGCTCCCAGAGAAGGCACCCACCCGGCCATGTAGTATGGTGAACACCCTTGAGGTGGCCCCCACCAATGACATGCGGAGACTAAAGTGGGTACAGATAATAAGAAAGCCTGAAACCATAGCAGCCATTAACGCAGGTATGATTGGGACATTAGCTGAGTTAGAGGCTTGTGCAGCTAACTCTGAGGACCCTGGGAACATAATTGACATTCATAATAAATTCTTTGTCCATTTACGCTTGCACTTTGTCAGGCACTATAAGAGAAATGATTCACAATGGACTAAAGGAACCCCTTGGTTCAATGAAGAATGCACTAAGGCCCGCAGGTTTTTATGGGATATGATTAAGGCTGGTGATCCTGTCACAGTACGATCAGCTAGATCAGAATATAGAAGGGCCCAGGAACAGGCAATGAAAGCGTGGGATGAAAGTAGATGGCAGGACCTCAGACTAGCTTGCACTAGTAACAATTCCAGGCAGTTCTGGAATATAGTGAAATGGGGCAAAGGAGGCCACCCGATTACACTGCAAAATCATGTAACCCAGGAGCAATGGGTTAACCACTTCAAACCTCAATATGCGAGTAGTATAACTGAGGGTAACCAAGCTGACCTACAGCATTTGTGTTATCAAGGTACACCGTTTGAAAAGACTGAAGTTATTACTGCTCTAGGTGCAGTAATGGGTGCAAGAGCTCCAGGCCTAGATGGCATCCTGGCTGTTATATATCTTCATGACAAGCAAAAATGGAGCCGATATATTCTTATAGTAGCAAACGCTATTGCCCTAGGAGCCTCGGTGCCCAGTTCCTGGAAGGGGGCGGAGATTATCCCCGTTTTTAAAAAAGGTGACAAATCGCTCTCAGGTAATTATAGACCCATTAGCCTGATAGACTCCCTGCAAAAAATGATGGGGCTGTTAGTTTTAAATAAGGTCCAAGATTGGATTGACGAACGGTCCATCTTGTCTCCACTGCAGGCTGGGTTTCGATCACATATCAGCACAATTGATCAGGTGTTTAGGTTCCAATTAGTATACTGGAGATCGGTGGTCCTAGGCAAGGGCAGCTTATATGCTGCCTTTGTCGATCTCAAATCAGCTTTCGAACTTGTGCTCCGCAGGAAATTATGGATAGTGCTGCAGGAAATGGGGATGCTAATTGAATTGCTTTCCCTCATTGTCAGACTCCATGAGGATAATTTTGCCCACATTCGTTGGGGCACTCAGGGCAATGTAACCAACTGCTTTCCCGTAGAGAAAGGCGTGCGCCAAGTTTGCGTTATGGCGCCCACATTGTTTTTCCTTTTCATCAATGGAATTGCAAAGTTTTTTAGAATCTACTCCGACTGACGCCCCATCCTAGCTGATGTAAAAATCCCAATTTTAATGTTCGCGGACGATACATTAATTATTTCAAAAACTGCGAAAAGACGGTTCGAGGAGTTTTACTTACTAAGGGGCTTGGAAATTAACGTCTCCAAAACAAAATTCATGGCGTTAAACCTGCATAAGGGATTTAGAGGAGGTTTACTTATGAACGGCCGCCCCCTAGAACAAGTTAGCTCCTTTCCATATTTGGGGGTCATATTACAGAACGACATGAGGTGGGATCGACATCTTGATATGGCCACAATAAAGCACCGACAGCTAGCTGGAGTTTTATAAACTGAAAATAACACCTCTTTAACTAAACCAGTTAGTCCGGTGCTTCAAATATATAACATGAAAGTGGTTAGTTCTGCCTTATATGGAGCAGAACTCTGGGGGTTTGAAAAGATGCAACAGTTAACTGTTGCTGAAAATAGGTTTTTTCGAAAGATCACGAGCCTCCTGCAAAGTACCCCAGTACGCCCGTTGCTATATGACCTTGGCAGAAAAGCACTGGCTGATACAGCAAGACTCCGCCCTTTATCATATTGGCGAAGAATCTGGTGCACCCCTGAACTGGCAACCTATGCTGCAGGTCTAAAAGACCTAATCAGCGCCGAAATCAAATGGCTCAGGGAGGTTAGAGCTACCTTAGTAAGTATGGGCTTGGAAGCGCTTTGGGAGAATTCCTCAGATATGCTTTTTCCTCCAAAGGAGACCCTAAAAGAGAAATATTGAGCCACAGTTATTGATAATACATACAGAAATGCATACATGTCCTCTTTTACGGGCTGTTTTATGGATTTTAAACCATCCCCATGCCTGGAGCAGTACAGGGACATAATAATAAAACCTTACTATTGGAAATTATATTTCCAGTTCAGGGTAGGCTCACTTCCCATTAGGTCCTAGACAGCAAGATGGGTCACAGAGGGCGACAGAGTCTGTCCCACGTGCATGGCCCAGACAGAGACAATGGTCCATTTGCTGTTCATCTGCCCTGCGTATGAAGGTCTGCGTCGCGCATGGCTGGCACCAATCTGTAGGACAATGGGAACTGGATTGAGTGGAGACGCACAAAGAATACTGCGCACGAATACGTCAGCCCCCATCATTATTGCAGTGGCAAAATTCCTTGGTTGGTCTTGGGCCATTAGATTGAAGGCACTTTAAGCACCTTGAAGGGTTTTTAAGTCAATTTTATAAGGTTTAGAATAATAACCAATATTTAGAAATGCATTTTATCTACTGTAATTCTACTATGTATCTCGGCAATAATGTTTGAAATGAACTCTTACTGATTCTATGTCCTAGTACCTTATAGTAATTCTAAAACGTTTGTATTTCTTTTATGAAATTGTCGACGTCTCGAAGTACCAATCCATGGTTTTCATTTGTATGTATGCACTGTGCTATTATGACTTGACGTTGAATAAAGCTTATTGGATTGGATTGGATAAATATAGATAAGAAAGAGAGAGAGAGAGAAATAAAGGGGAGGTGATAAGAGGATAGACCGGTACTTGCAAGATCTCAGCATATCCAATAAAGAACAGTAAAAAACAAATCAAACCCTCTCCACCCCAACCTTCTCTACCACCCTCCCCCTTTTGTAAGTAATGGTAACGTGGGTTAATTAAGGCAATTATACTCCTCCACTGACTGACGTGGTCACAAGAATAAAACACTAAGCATACATAAAAGGCAATAAGCCTCTATACCAGTTAACAAAAGCATGCATATCAAGTTTCCATATGCTGCAACAAGAGCACAGAGTGTTCATTGTATTGACGAGGAGGAGACAACTGAAAATTTCTATGAAATAATCATTATTATAAAAGAAGCATATCTATTAGGCATTAAGAGATTCTCAAAGGATATATGTTATTCCGAGCATGCTTTTGAATTGCTCCAAATGCAAGTGAGTATGCTTAACTAGGTAGTCAAAAGTAGCAAGGAAAATAGTGTAGTTGTTAATTTAATTACCAAGGCAACCAGTATCACTACTTTATACATATTGTTATTTCTGGTACCTTTAACAAAATATGGCAGTCATCCTACTTAAATGCATACGGGAAATAAATGTGTTTGCATGTCTTTAGAGTTCATCTTCTTCAGTATGCAGCTTATTTTTAAGAGTTAACCTGTGCGAAGCGGTATCCATTTTTGCATCATTCAGGTCATCTAGGGATCTTTTAAGTTCATTGTCATCTTAAAAAATGTGTGTAAAGCCGTTAAGGGAAGCTTTAAATCTTGGGGGCCTGCACAGGAAAATTCAAATACTATGTGCACGCAAGTGCTCGTGACACTCAAAGGTGAACGGCGCAGGTGACAAGTGAGAACAAGCATTGGCATAGCCAATAGGTCTCGCCTTTGGGACCTTATAAGTGTTTAGCCATGCAACAGTTGCATAACTAAATACTTATAAGGTCCCAAAAGCGAGACCTATTGGCTATGCAAAGCGGGCGTGCGGCTGGGAAAGTTAAAGTGATCGTGATCGGGATCAAACATCAAAGAGGCCGCGAAAGTGAAAGTAATCGCGGTAAAGCGCGCCCGCGCACATGCACTGTAGCTCTAGGCTGGCCTGGTAGCACTTTTTGGAGCCCTCTCAATAAGTCTCGCCAGACCAGCGCATGCGCTGGGTCAGGCGAGACCTAAAAACAGCGGGGACGCAACGTGAAAAGGTGACTGATATGTACAAGAATATATGGTACACGAAAGGTTATTTACAAAGATTGATCATATTATTTAGACATTTTGAATGAACCTTAGTTGAAAAAGGCGCCGCAAATCACGCTGGAATTGTTTGATGTAACGATGAAGGCGGGGCAGCGGGGCTTGCCCTGCACCAGTGGCAATTGTGTCCACGAGGTGGGGTCCTGTGGAGCGAAAGGAGCGAAAAGGTGAGAGAAAGGCCTGAAAGGGTAACCAACCAAGTGGACTTAATGCCCCACAATCGCAGAGACCCTGGGGGATGAGAAATGACAATGGACTCGAGAGAATAAATAAAGGATTAGCAAAACTGACCTGCCTCAGGATTGTGAGCGTGCAAAAAAGGCACAAAGAATGTGGCACTAGGACCCTTCTGGCCACAGTATGAAAAAGATGACACTTATGATTCCACATTGACCGACAGCATGTATAAGACCTGTTAGGACCCTGATATGCACGAAAACCTACATAATTGAATCTCTGCAAATTTAAAGATGATTATCTAATGTTCAACCAAAGAGAGCCCCTAAGGCCAAGGTAAAATCTCAAGTTTCCTAATCTTTAAGGTGCAGGGAGCGTTGACTGTTGTAATGGTAGCCTAAAACAGCACTGTGACATAAATAAGATTGTTTACACCTTTCTTTTACTACAAGGACCAAAATAAAGTGAAATGTTTGAAGGGGGGAATGGACCTTCAATCTATGTACACAAACTTCTGTTTCCAGAATGGCAAACACAGAGAACTGTGGTTTTTAGTAAATATGAATAGCCTAGGAGAGAGTGGGGAAATCAGTAACAACATTTATACAAAGTTCTTAGGATGGTCAATATAATACTGTTGAATGTGAAAGGACTAAATGCTCCAAGTTATAGAACCAGAGTATGGTGATATATTGGGGAAAGGAAACTTGATGTAGTTGCCATTCGGGAAATACATTTAGGTCAGGCATAAGCAGTACCCACACGCTTATTACTATTCGATCCACACTAGACACACTGTTGGCATAGGTCATTCGTAGGCACTTGCTCTTTGTAAAGATAGACATTAAAAATGATGAGGAGGGTAGATACCTAATGGTTAAGGGAACACTGGAAGGGGAAAAGGTGACCATTGCTATGATCTATGGCTCCAGTCCCAGCCAAGAGGTTTTTCTGTGCAATGTAGTAGGTGTACTAGCTGGGTTTCCAGAAGAAGACGCTTTGCTCCTGGGAAACTTCAACGCAGTTCAGAATCCCATTAATGACAGAATGGACACAGGGACCCTGCATTCAAGGACTTACTTGAAGAAACCTAAAGGCAAACTCAAGGAACGAGGTCTCCGTGACATCTGGCATGAGCACCATGACATGTAATGTGACTATACATTCTTCTCACACATCCATAGAACATATTTGACAATTGGTCACATTCTAACCAATTACGCCCTTGTCCCTTTGGCTTCCCAGTATGAGAGCGGGACAATGTCTATCTATGACGAAAGCCCAGCTGTTGACAAACATAAATTGGGGGAAAAGCGGATTCTCCGCCCATTGCTGCTGAGAGACCCAGCACTATGAAGCAAACTGCGTAGACATATAAATGATTACTTTGACATCAGTAACACTCAGGATGTCTCACTTGCAGTTCTTTGGGATTATTTAAGGTGGTGCTAAATGGTGATGCATAAGCAAAATGGTTAACAGCATTAAAATTAGATTATAACGGAGAGAAAAGCTAGATGAAGACCGTGATAGATACAAAAAGACTATAGGGCATCTCCCTCATATTGCCTTCCTAGTCTGGTCTCATCAATTAGAGGACAGATACACACACTAAACACTAAGCACAAACAAAGCTGAAATGTCCCTTCTGCAATAAATTAATGAAGGAGAGGAAGCGCACTCGTTTTCAACTGGGTACTCTTAGTAAACAAAGTTTGGGTGCAGACGAGTAGATCCCCCTGAGTAGGGATGAGAAAACTGTGCCAAACACGTTCTGGTAGGAAGCGTGTCACTCGAGTTGCACTCCGGTGAAGAAATTAATCAAGCGAAGGTTATATTCTATAATTCAATAAAGGCATATATATTACACATAGGGAAACAATTTGGGTCCGCGTGTTGCCGGACTGCTCCAGGGTAAACAAGAACAAGGCTTTGTTAGATTATTATAGATTATCATACACTGGGAAAGAGTAACAGATAAAGATAAGAAAGTAAAAGTAATCTATCATTATTAGTCCCAGCTCAATACTACCAAACAAACACCAGAAAAACTCCATGATGAGTACCTAGAGAAGAGCCATATCTCAAAGTTAATTGCGTGCAAACTGTTGATTTAGCATCCCCTATCACAGAAGAAAACGTTAAAGTGGTCATTGAGATGTTACAAGTCAACAAACCCCCAGGCATAGAGTACATGGGCAAGTTCTATAGGGCCTTTTCAGGAATACGATCCCTCACTTTGGTCAAAGTATTTAACTCATTGACAGAAACCCCGATGTGTGACCCCAGCGATGGATGTGGGCACAATCTCCATGATACGAAAGCAGGGAAAAGACCATAGAAATTGCTTATCATATAGGTCAATAGTATTCCTAAATGTGGACGCTAACATCCATACAAAGATCTTGGCAATAAGACTAGAAATCATACACCCGGATCAGACCGGTTTTTTTAAGCATCGTCAAACCCATGATTACGACAGAAGTGTGGTTAACATGGTTGAGAAAGTAAAAAAGATGGCAACACCAGTGGTCTTGGTCACCTTAGACCCAGAAACGTTTTCAACCGGGTTGTCTGGTATTTCCTACTAAGGTTACTCAGAAGGGGGAGGGATTGACCTAAAGTTCATAGCAATCATCCTAGCAGGATATTTGGCCCCCACTTCAAGGATGAAACTTTTTTTTTTTTAACTTTATTTACCAGTTTCACAAGCATAAAACCGAATCCATTAATACTCGTTTTGTAATACATAACAATATCCAGGGTACGGAAATAAGGAAAGTAAATCACCAACACCATGCAGAATTGACAACAATTGCAGATTGGATTAATAATAGAAAAATAGTTCTTCTCTGACCATCGCCCGACCAAACACACCATGCAAATTGCATTGGTTCATACAGGACATCCATTATCTCAGGTTTTTACATTTATTGTTGGGACTACCAGCAGTAAGTTAGACACCCGATTAACCCCCTCCCGTTGGGACAATCCCATGTTCCTGTTGTGATGCAGATTGCGAGTGTGACTCAGTGACATAGCTTTTTAGGTGGCCCAAATGTCTTTTGGATGGCACGACCTTGGTAAGGTGCTGATGTACAGATCGCTATTTGTGTTGCAGTATGCTAAGCTGTTTAACCAGCTCTTCAGTGCTGGTGCAGTTTTTTGTCCCCATTTAATTGCAATTTCTCTCTTAGCCAACAATACCCCAATGGCAATACATTTCCGAATCCCCTTCGAGAAATTAACCACATAACCCAATAATGCAACCTCAGGAGTGGGTGCGATGTCCATCCCGACCATTTCCCCTAATATTCGAAAGATTTCTGCCCAGTTATCTTACCACAGTTCCAAGTGAGGTGACCAAAGTCTGCATGCAGAGTCCCGCACTTTAAGCAGCAATGGGGTCTACCCGGGTCTATCTTGTGAGCTTTCGCTGGGGTTATATAGAGTCTCCGTAGAAATTAGAAATGTATCAATTTATGACGGCTATTCTGGGAGATTTCTTTTGTCTGCATACAGCAGGCAGTCCATTGGTCATCTAGAATCGGATGTCCCAGCTCAGCCTCCCAGGCCTCCCGAATTTTGGTATCGTCAACAAGGATAGTGTCCGCTCATGTTCTGTACATTTTGGAAGTGAGATGCCCCCCCCCAGTGCATTCGATAACCGTGGCGAGTGAAGCAAAAGGTTCAGGTTCCAGTGGGAAACCCGGTAGTAGCGGCCTCAGCACTGAGCGAACCCGATTAAGAATGAATCTATCCATAAACGATGCCTCATTAAATTTCTCCTCCTCTGAGATAGAGAAAACCTGCCCCCCCGTAAACACGTCCCCGAGTCTAATTATGTCGTATTTGGAGAGCGTTCTTTGTACTCGTTTCTCGCCAGTGATTGGGATCCAATGAGGATTAATTATCAGTAGCCCCAGGAGAGTATAACATAGGGGCACCCAGGAGTCTGATCAGTTTTTTTCAAGCCCAACTAGTGGTCGAGACTGTTTTTATGTTGCAGGGGTCTCAGGGAAAGCCCCGAGGCAGGACCGTGTTGAGAGTGCCAGGAAGGACTAAGTCTGCCTCTGGCTGTAGGTATGGGATTCTGGCATCTGGGTGGAACCAAGAGTGCATGCAGCTGCATTGTGCGACTAGGTAATATAACTGAAGATTTGTAACACCAAACCCACCTCCACTGTGAGGTAATGTCATAACCTCCGAACGGACCCTAGGCCTCTTGCCTCCCCAGGTAAGTCTAATGAGATGAGTACGGTATAGGGATATTTTTGGGGAGAATGATCATCTTTATCAAAGCAACTCGGCCATCAATCGAGAGGGGGAGCTGCAGCCATTATTCCACCTGCGACTCGAGCTTGTGTACAGCTTGGCCGTAGTTTAGACGGAGTATTTGGGCAGCATCTAAGTAGATGTATATTCCAAGATGGTTGAGTCCTCGCATCACTCCAGCAGAAACTCACAGTTCCATTTTTTAGTGCTTGTGGTAAGGGGGAATGTCACTGATTTGTGCAAATTGATCCCCAAGCCCGAAAAGCGACCAAACCGGATAATTTCCCTTATCAGGGGTCAAGGTTTACCTGCGGTTCCCGGACGTACAGAATTACATCATCTGCGTACAAAGACACTAGCAGGGGTCCCGAGCGAAACTGGAGCCCTCTCTGCAGATGCCGCTCCTCAAAATGTCTGACGAGTGGGTCCATTGCCAGTATAAATAATAGCGGCGATAGGGGGCAACCCTGCCTGGTGCCCCGTGAAAGAGCAAAGGTGCAAGACAACGTGCCATTTAGGCGTATCCTCGCAGACAGGCCACAGTACAGGAGTGCAGTAACGTCAATGAATCCCTTGGGCATTCCCATCCTGCGCATAACAGATAGAAACAAGCATTGGCGTAGCCAATAGCACTCGCCTTTGGGGCTTTATAAGTGTTTAGATAGAGCTATTGGCTTTGTTAACTATTATGAGATGTCTGCGGAATAACATGCCTATTTTGGTGCTTAAGGCACTAAAATCTGGATTGTACTGTAAATACCGTACAATTTTCCCCTGCTAAATTTCTTCAGGTTTGACCTGCCAATATTTAATGTTGTGTGAGGTTTTTTGATGCACCTACTAATTACCGGGTGTGGTCAACAGGACCCATCTCAGAATTCTGACCTGTGCGCAAACAGTTTGTGGAGAGGTTGGAAATTTCCGAAAACCTCAGAATCAAATGTTACTCAGGATGGTTCAAGTTTTTGCACAGCATTGTCGTGTTGTACCTCAACATCTGAAGTGCAAGTCTGTCAGGGTGTCTTTTTGTAACTGTTGTAGCCTGGACCCAAGTAACCTCACCTCATATTAAAAACATTGTCCCTCCTTCAAAGAGCTGCAGAATCCCAAGTGAGGTGTAGACAGTTTGTGCCCGTGTGAGGAGTCCAAGATCAGTGGGGGATTGCACAAATGTTTTTCACAAGGTAGAACTGGGTAGAGTCTTGGCTGAATTGGCACATGGAAAAACACTATATTGTTATCCTTTCTTTTAAGATGTAGAGCTCTAAGTAATGTGGTAACACTCCACGCGGCACCTACTGCACGCTGCAGCATCAGTATTTATAGGGCGTGGTATTACCACAGCAACATACAGCAACACTTTGTGTTGTTTGTGGTATCCTGAACTATAGGGGAGCCAAAGACTGCTATCACTATAGCACTCTTGTGAAATTTATATCAATGCAATGAATGGCGGGAGAGGGATGAATGGATAGGGGATGCGAATATGCAGGAAAGCGGTAAATGGGCAAGAGAGCAGTGAATGGGCAGGAAAGAGGTGTATGGGCAGGAGAGAGGTGAGTGGGCAGGAGAGCAGTGAATGAGCAGGAGAGCAGTGAATGGGCAGGAGAGCAGTGAATGGGCAGGAGAGAGGTGAGTGGGCAGGAGAGGTGTGAATGGTCAGGAGAGCAGTGAATGGGCAGGAGAGCAGAGAATAGGTAGGAGAGAGGTGGGTGGTCAGGAGAGGAGTGACATGGCAGGAGAGCAGTGAATGAGCAGGAGAGGGGTAAATGGGCAGGACTGGTGAATGTGCAGGAGAGCAGTGAATGGCCGGGGAGGGGTGAGTTTGCAGGGGAGCGGTGAATGGGCAGGAGAGCGGTGAATGGCAGGAGAGAGGTGAATGGGCAGGTGAGTGGTAAATGGGCAAGAGAGGTGAATGGGCAGGAGGGGGTGAATGGGCAAGAGAGCAAAGAATGGGCAGGAGCACGGAAAAGGGCAGGGGAGGGGTGAATGGCGGGAGGGGTGACTGGGCAGGAGAGTGTTGAATGGGCAGGAGAGGGGTGAATGGGCAGGAGAGGGGTGAATAGCGGGAGAGGGGTGTCTGGGCAGGAGAGCGGTGAATGGGCAGGAGAGTGGTGAATGGGCAAGAGAGTTTGTGAATGGGCAGGAGAGGGTTTTCTGGTGGGAGAGGGTTGAATGGGCAGGAGAGCGGTGAATGGGCAGGAGGGGGTGAATGGGCGGGAGAGGGGTGAATGGCAGGAGAGGGGTGACTGGGCAGGAGAGCGGTGAATGGGCAGGAGAGCGGTGAATGGGCAGGAGAGCGGTGAATGGGCAGGAGAGGGTTTACTGGTGGGAGAGGGGTGAATGGGCAGGAGAGGGGTGAATGGGCAGGAGAGCGGTGAATGGGGCAGAGGGCGGGGAATGGGCAGGAGAGGGTTTACTGGTTGGAGAGGGGTGAATGGGCAGGAGAGCGGTGTTGGGCAGGGGAGTGGTGAATGGGCAGGAGAGCGGTGAATGGGTAGGTAAGCGCTTACTGGCAGGAGAGGGGTGAATGGGCAGGAGAGGGGTGAATGGGCAAGAGAGCAGTGAATGGGCAGGAGAGCGGTGATGGGCAGGAGAGCGGTGAATGTGCATGATGTGGTGAATGGGCAAGAGAGCAGAGAATGGACAGGAGCACGGAAATGGGCAGGAGAGGGGTGAATGGGGATGAGAGAGATGAATGGGGGAGAGGGGTGACTGTGCAGGATGGCGGTGAATGGGAAGGAGGGCGGTGAATGGGCAGGAAAGGGGTGAATGGCGGGTGAGTGGATAAGGGGTGGGAAGGCGGTGAATAAGGAGTTACTGGAATATGGGCGATGGTAGAAGGGACACCTAGGCCTGAGGAGGCATCCGGGGCGCTGCAGATAGTAGAGGGCGCATCAGCGGGTGTGAAGGTCGGCAGAGGGGGGAGAGTTTGAGGAGAGGTGAGAGTGGAGGAGGGGTTGTGATCAGGCTAGTGACCGAGGGCAGGAGGGGGGCTGCGAGAGCATAGGGGCGAATAAAGCTAAGGGTGGACAGACGGGAGCCGCACCCCATGGAAGGTGAGGGACAGCCACGGCTGAACGGGGGCTTGGTGCTGCCAGAGAGGGGGCAGTAGGGGGACACGGCAGGTGAACTTGCTGACCTGGGACCCGTGGCTTCTGGGGGCCATGCCATCTCCTGGTCGCTTCAGACCGGCCCGGACCTCGGTGGGGGCCACCTGGGACTCCCCTAGGCACTGATTGGGGCACCGCTCCCTGTAACTGGAGAGCCCGGCAGCAGTGCCAGGCACCGTATGCGCAGAAGGCCGGCAGTGCCCTTGGGAGAGCAGAGAGAGCGCAACGCATTCAAGGCACGGTGTAAAGCACACCGACTGCCAAGGCCTCGGTCTCTCGGCGCTGCACCTCGCCTCGGCCGAGCACTTTGTCGGTTTTGGTTCCCAGTCCGGCCCTGATTGCAAGGGCAGTTGTGCCCGCTGCTTGCACCTGCATTTGTTGTGTTCAGGTGAGGATACGTTTGCACATTTAGGTACGTGTGCTGGATGTTCACGCGGAGCACTGTCAAAGTCCGTGCAAGGGAACTTCTTGGTGGAACTACTAATAGCGCTTCGTGCAGTCCTGCCGTTTCTAAGCGCTTTAAAACAACAGCCGTGCCAGCAATAATACGTTAATGTCAAATGTAATGTGCTCCCGACCCAAACACAAGAAAAGTTCTCGGGGATTCTACTAATAGCGCTTCATGCAGTCCGGCCGTTTCCAAGCGCTTTTAAACAACAGTCATGCCAAACTTGTCGTACCAAACTTGTGAGAATTTTGAAGCGATGAACAACGTGTGTGTTCTCCTTTCAGGGGTGTGCGTGCGGTCATCGATTCACACTCTACTGCCCTCCAGTGGTGGAACTTCGTATCCCTTTGTAAAACAGTTAAAAAAACAAGCAGCAGCTGTTTTGAAGCACTCGTGCTTGTAATGGCCTCCGCCTTGCGGGAGTGAGCGGCGGCGGCGCGAGAGCCATATGTTTTCAATTAGCACGCACGCCGCTGCTCGCTCCCGCAAGGTGGATGCCAGCACAAGCACGAGTGTGCTTGAAAAGGAGCAGACCGTTTTCTAAAGGTCATCTCCTAGAGCAGCACATGCGCGCTGCCTAGGCGAGACCTAAAAAGGGCCACTCCAGGGAGTCAAAGGCCTTCTTGGCCTTCTCGGTGTCCAGAAGGATTGCAGCAGACGGGGTATTCGGATTAATTCTGTGCAACACCGCAAACAGGGTTCTTAAATTTAGGGAGGTGGACCTGTGGGGTAGGAACCTAGATTGGGCAGGGGAAATTATTCTTTCAAGTAACAAGGAGAGCCGCAAAGCAATCATTTTTGCAATGATTTTGTAATCTAAGTTTAACAGGTAAAGCGGTCTGTACTATCCGTAGAGCAAGGGGTCCTTCCCAGGTTTGGGTAGTAATACAATCATTGCTTCTCTAAGGGATGGTGGTAACTCCCTCTGTTCTGGTGCCTCGTTATACACCTCGAGCAGTCGGGGAGCCAGAAGGTCCTTATAGGATTTGTAAAAGTCACCAGTGAAGCCATCGAGGCCTGGTGCAGTAGAGCCATTCAGCGCCTCAATCGCACTGATAATCCCATCTGATGAGAAGGGTTCCGCTAGAAAGTCCGGCATTCATTTTTCTAGATATACTAAGGCTATTTCGGCCAGGTAATCTTCTTGTTCAGTGGGATTATGTGTGATTTTAGATGCATTAAGTGTGTCATGGTGTGCTAAAAATTAATCGCGGATCTCAGCAGTGTCAGTGAGGAGTTGTCCTGACGTGGATCTGAGTTCAGTGATATAAGATATCCCATAAGGAGGGTCTCGGAAGTCGCGCTAAGGTGCGTCCTGGCCGCTCACCCTCGCCGTATCAGAGGGCAGTTATATATTTACTCAAGAAATGAGTTTCCCTCTCCGCTGCCTCTCTGAATTCAGTAAGCAGCAATAAACGTAGCTTAATACCATCTGGCTTCGGACAGTGAAGTATCTCCCGGTCTATAGCTTCCTTTGCTGCTCGAGGCGGGCCAATGATACCCTGAAGGGATGAAACTTAACAGTAGAACCTCCTGATCATTCGTCCTGTGGAGGAGAACACTCGCTTTCTACTACTTTTTGCCTACAGAATCAAGCCATTCGAGAGCCACTTAAGAGAAGATGATGGAATAAAGTTCCTCCAGTTTGGCCCAGATACCCATAAGATAGTGTTGATCTGGCTATTCACCTCCCCTTGGTTACACACCCAATTAGAGATTTCAAGAATGTTTTGGGTTTCAAAATAAATGCACCCAAAACAGAGATTATAGAATCTGATGCTCTCACAGGCAGAGTTTACTTGATGTGATTGAGGACCACTCATGCTCCAGATAGTGCTCAAGGCCCATCACTTATTTGAGGGTTACAGTCATGCCAGATGTACCAGACATTTATAAGGCTTTGTCTGTGATAAGCAAGGGCCTCCTGAAATGGGCAGCCTGCCCTTTGTCTAGGTTGGATCAATGCCATTAAAAGGAATGTAAGCCAACAAATATTGTACTTATTTCATGCCCTACTTATAACAATACCAAAAAGCGTCTTCTCCAGTTTAAAGAGCATGATTCTGAAACATATTATGGGGCACGGGAGTCCCATATAAAATACAATGCCAGCCCAGGGAAAAAGGAGGCTTGGCCCTATCGTACATGTACACATACTATAGGGCTGCACAGTTGAGGGTGCTTGCAAAGTGGACTGCACATGGACAGAGCCATATTGGGACAAACACTGTGGGCCCAATATGGAAACGAAAAGAAGACTGAAATGCAAATGTGATCTTAGTTAATAAACTCATTTAAATATTTTTTTAATTGGTCCCCATCCTTCTCAATGCCATGGGAAAATGGAGAATTATCTAACTCCATTGCAGAGAATAACAATTAGGTACACTACCACAGCAGGGGCGTCGTGGTGGATTGGCTGCGCCCCCAGGTGATGCTCCCCTCTCCGCAGACCGGGGACCAGAGACCCGGGCTGCTTTGCTGGGGCGATATCCTCACCCCAGTCCCGCACCTAGGGCCTAAGAGCGTGGGGCTGTCTGGAACTAATTGCGGGGAGAGCAGGGCCCCACCTCCCCAGAAAGTGTTTAATCCCCCTGATCCTGTCACCGGGTGTGGGCGGCGAATGACGCCCTGGTATTGCCCGCAGCACCTGATTAATATTGCACTGAGCTGTGCTGAGGACTCGCACTGCGCCAACCTTGCCTGGCTGGGAGGACCCCCCTGAGAGGAGCTGTGGCACCAGCAGAGAATACGG
Source organism: Triturus cristatus (assembly GCF_964204655.1). Classification (NCBI taxonomy): domain Eukaryota; kingdom Metazoa; phylum Chordata; class Amphibia; order Caudata; family Salamandridae; genus Triturus; species Triturus cristatus. Next base: position 1,022,968,263 of record NC_140592.1, read on the forward strand.
GGTGGCTGCGCTAGCTCTCCCTAACTAGCCAGGATTGAGTTGGATGGAGTGGACTGAGGAGCTGGGGAGCAGGCCTCGGCTGGACCTGACTACTTCCAGAATAGGGGCGGAGAGGGGCCCTGCTTCCGACCAACTTCCCCAATCATCAATACGCCCCGCCGGGCGCCCCAGAGATCGTTCTGTGGCTTGCTGACAGAGAGGAGCCCTGCATTGCACATCTCCAGGAGTTCCGGAGTGGGTGATGCAGCACCTGCTGCAGTGGAGTTTGGGGCTATTGGGGTCCAGACCCGACCAGCTGTACCGACTTACAGGCCCTGTGGCTTGGTTGGGTACAGCTCGGCCCTACTCACATTGGGACATTGCTGGTAGTCAACGCTGTTCCGCTGGACGCTGAAGCTGGGTGGCGGTGTCTCTGGGTGGTGCTTCCTCATCACCAACCATGAACTACTGATCATATTACTGGGGGGCGTCTGTGGATAGTGTCAGTGTGGAGTTGACCTCTTAAAGACTGATCCTACGATAGACCTCCTTGCGGGCTGTGGAGGACAACTGAACTAGCAGTAAACTATTCGGCTTCTTTCTCTCCCATCAATATCATAACCTTCATACGCAATTGTACGCGTTGGTAGTCGCGTAGCTAACTGATCTCGGCTGCAAGGGATAGGCTGGTCCCGCCGGGCCTGGGGACTTCTGGTCTGTCCGGGGGGTGCTCTCTCATTTTCTGAGAGCTGCCACTGGCTTGGCGGTTCCGTTATAGACAATGGGACGAACTAAAACAAAATCCGAGGCCTTATCGGCAGGGGGAGATAGCGCTCCCCACCTTCTGAGACCTTCCCAGCGCAATCCGTGCAAGAAGACGGTGACATGTCCCACCCTCCAAACACAAGGAGATGATGGACAAAGCGCTGAAAACTTTCAGACACTCACCCTCCAGTCACAGATCTGGGTTTAATCCATCATCATTCTTTAGCTCACTTCGCCACCTCAGTCCAGACCCAGCTAGATGCAAATCAGTCTTGACCCTGTGCCTCATGGGAACAATCCAGCCTGAACTGCCAAGCCAGGTCTTCCCTGAACCAGAAACAAGCATCCTGGGACTGGTTTCTGGATAACACCCTTCATCAGCCAGGCTAGCTTGAATCCAGTGGCAAAGTGAGCAACGGACCGACGTCTGGGCATACCCTGCCAACTTACGGCGAACAAAGCAAACACAAGGAGATGATGGACGGAGCGCTGAAACATTTCAGACACTCACCCTCAGTCACAGATCTGTGTTTAATCAATCATCATTCTTTAGCTCACTTCGCCACGTCAGTTCAGACCCAGCGATATGCAAATCAGTCTTGACCCTGTGCCTCATGGGTACAGTCCAGCCTGAACTGCCAAGCCAGGTCTTCCCTGAAACGGAAACAAGCAGCCTGGGACCGGTTTCTGGGTAACACCTTTTATCAGCCAGGCTAGCTTGAATCCAGTGGCAAAGTGAGCAAGGGACCCACTTCTAGGCATACCCTGCCAACTTAGGCAAACAAAGCAAACACAAGGAGATGATGGACAGAGCGCTGAAACTTTTCAGACACTCATTCCCAGTCACAGATCTGGGTTTAATCCATCCATCCATCCCACCCTCCAGCAGACAAACTAGACATGATACTTCAGATGATACGCAAATCCCGATCAGCCAATGCCCAACAGTTGGGGACAATTTCTACTGAACTCAACCTATTAAAAGATGACCACAAGAAATTAGCAGATTGGGTAAAATCCACGGAAGCAGCGCTGGATTTTACAACGCCCAAAGTTAGAGATAACGAATCACAGATCTCACTGATGCATCAACAAATTGAAATTCTGCACGCCCGGGCTGAAGACACAGAAGGGAGGTCCCTGTGAAACAACCTATGAATAGTGGGCCTCCCTGAAGGCACAGAGGGGCTGAGATCCACACTATTTATAGAGGAATGGCTACGAACTAAAGTGGCTCCCACAGGGCTGTCCGCCTTATTTACAGCAGAACGAGCACATTGAGTGCCTGCCAAAAAGCCTATTCCCAGCGCTAATCCATGGCCGATAATTTGCCAAGATTCAGAATTTTAGGGACCAGGATCTCCTCTTACAGGCTGCTCGCAATAGTGGTCCTATCTTGACCGACAACAACATGGTTTTGATTTTTCCAGATTACTCTATTGAAGTGCAGAAGAAACGCTCATCTTTCTTAGGAGTCAAGTCACGTGCATGCACTGTTGGCCTATCTTTTGCTCTCTTGTTTCCAGCCAAGTTAAAAATACTCCACGAACAGTGCTCCTATTTCTTTGAAACACCGGAGAGCGCCTGAGAGTGGCTAGACAGGAATTTCCTCTACTCAGGTGGGAGTGGTCGTCAGGTCGGATCACGGCTGAGATCACAAAAGTCGCAGAGACGGCGCAGAAGAGGACTCACTACACAGGAGGGACCGTCTGGATCCCCATCCCCGCAGGTGGTTCTGATGGGTAGACAGGGGACCTTTCGTACTGCTAATACATTACAGATTACCCGTCCTCTGTCAGCACCATTCCATCGAGGGAAGCGACATCTGATTCTGACTCTGGGGGCAGTGTTGCATTTTTCCCATCCGTATCTATGCGACTGAGCTATGACCTGTTGGGCTGAAACTTATACAAAACTGTTTGCTACCTGGAAACTGTGGTATACTTGTCTTACATTTACTAGATATACTGGTATTGGTGTCTTGGGGGCCTTGAGGGAAATGCTGGGTTTTACAAATCAGCTAATACTCCTGCGATGCATAGGTTATAATAATGCTTTACCTGCAGATGGTACATTTAACTTGCAACACCTTATGACAGGAATGGTATAATATGTTATGCTGTATTTACCTGTGGCCCGGGCTGTAACACACCGGGCAGTACATCACTAGAATGCCGCATAATTGTCACATCAATTGCCCACCCCATTAGCGAAGGCACTGGTTTCCTCATAGGATTTTCGTTGTAGTTTAAGTTTATAGTTTTGGTCGAATGATGTTGTCTCTATTGACCGAGTATTGGGAAGTTGATTACATATGATGCTTGATGCTGGTCTGGTGGGCTACTGATGGGGGTGACTGATTGGGGCCTCGTGGGGGAATTTTTTTTTTATCACATGTTGCTTTTTTATGGCTTCAGTGGTTGAACATTATAATCTCATAACTTGGAATGTCCGGTGTGTGAGTTCAGTCCACTAGCGTCATAAAGTACTGGCACAATTCCATAGACAATGGGCTCAAATAATATGTTTTCAGGAGACCCACTGGGTGGCTGCTGAGTTCCCAAATTACAGAGGAGATGGAGGGGACAAGTATATGCAACTACCTACTCCGCTTTTTCACGAGGGGCAGCGGTGTGGATTCGAGCAGGGGTTCCTTTTTCCCTGAAAGATAGAAAAATTGATGAACAAGGCAGATATGTATTGTTGCAGGGCACCTTAGTTGGGAGGCAGATAGTCCTTGGGTCAACATATGCGCCCAATACTGACCAAGAGGCATTTTTATCTCGTCTAACGGTCGCCTTGTCAGATTTCAATGTGGTCCTTGATGTTGTGCTGGATGGCTCTCACCCCCAACTACCGGGAACAATAACGATCCAACAAGCTAGAGCCCTGCAGCGATGGTTGTCGGGGTGGGATTTAGAAGACATTTGGCGCGCACATAATAGAAACATGGGTGAATATTCCTTTTTCTCACATCCCCATTGTTTACACTCCCGATTAGATAGATTCCTTTGCACGCCGACCCTTCTTTTGCATATAGCACACGCTACCTATTTAGGCTAGACCATTTCGGACCACAATCCACTCAAATTTACCTTTAACTGGGGCCAGGATCCTTCCCCAATCCCAACATGGCACCTACAACCCCTACTTCTGGAAGACCAGGTGTTCAGGAACACTATAGCTACGTCAATCACATCTTACTTTGATACCAACGAAGGTACAGACACAACGAGGTCAATAGAGTGAGAGGCCTTTAAGGTGATCATCCGTGGGGAATCTATGAGTGCAGTGGTGGGAGCCAGACGTGGGATTTCCTGAGATATTACAGACCTGGAATCGACACTGCATCAACACTGGAATCGACACTGCAGAGATTAGAAAGAGAGGCCCGGTCGGTCGCGTTGGGACAGGAAAGGCTCCAAGATGCCAGGCTAAAATATGCTGAACTCCTGGAACGTTAACGTCTAATTGACCTACACTCTTACACATCTCGGACACATGTAGAAGCAGATAGATCCGGCACTCTGCTGGCCTCCATGACACGACCCCAACCTTTCCCTATGCCCGTACTAGCAGTATATACTATCAGCCAGGAATTGGTGACTTCGCAGTTCGGGATAAATAAGGCATTCAATGACTTTGTGCGCCCCCCCCTTTGGTTCCTCCAGAAAACATAACTGACTTTCTAGAAATTATCCCCCTCCCGGTTATTTCACACGCTAATGGTGAAACTCTAGCTGCTCAAATTACCCAAGCAGAAATTTGTGGGGCGGAAAAGGACCTTGCTCTTAATAAAACGCTAGGCTCTGATGGGCTCCCATTGGAATTTTATTTTACGTTCACGGCGCAGTTAGTTTCTATGTCATTGCAGTTATATACCACATCCCTGGAGGATGGAACACTGCCTCCCACAACCAAAGAAGCAATAGTAACTTCCCTATTAAAACCGGGTAAATCACCCATGGATCTCTCTTCCTATAGACACCTGTCCATCCCTAATACCGAATACAGAATACTGAGTAAAAGATTAGCGATGCGTCTCCTTACACTTCTTCCTGGTTTTATACACACTGACCAAAATGGGTTTGTTCCCCGCCAAAACACCTCACTGAATAGCCGGCGCCTCTTTAACTTGTTCTACACTGCCCAGGCTTCCTACCCACAGGCGGGGGGCACGTCATTAGACATTCAACAAGCCTTTGATTCATTGAGCTGGCAGTATATGCTAGCGGTACTGAGGAAATTTGCGATCCCCCCATGTATTGCTGTTTAGTAGAATTAATGTATACCTCACCAACAGCAAGTGTGAAATCTGGCCACAACATATTCCCCGCATATAATGTATTTTGAGGGACACGTCAAGAATGTCACCTATCCCCACTCCTATTTGTATTGGCACTGGAACCTCTTGCACACCATCTACCATTGGCAATGAGAACGTATGGTATTCCAGTGGGCCCAATTACCCACTCAGTGTCATTGGATGCTGACGACATGCTGCCATATTTGAGGGATTTACAGACAGATCTAAATGCACTGGCGTCACTATTGACTCAACTCTGTTTCTTGTCGGGACTCCATTTGAATGCCTCAAGGTCCGTAGCATATTTCTTTCATGATACATATCCTTTATCCACCCAGCACTTTTGGGCTGACCAGCTCAGAGTCGAACCAAACACCTTTAAATATCTGGGTATTTAGTTTTATAGGAACACACGCGACACACTGGACGGAAATCTAATCCGTGCTGTTAATTCATTAAAATCACTGTTGGCCTTTTGCACTAAATAACCACTGTTCACGGCAGGATGCCTTGCATAAGGGAAAATGGTGATGTTGCCAAGGCTCCTATATTACTTTGTTAACCTCCCAGTGGTGGTCCCGGCATGGGTCTTTAAAGTGTTAAACTCCTTGTTTGTAACATTGATATGGGGAACTGGGCGTCGCAGGATTAGCCTCACTAAATTGCAGCTGCCCACGTCCAAGGTGGTAGGAGAGCCCCAGATTTTAAGGCGTACTACATTGTTAGCCAACTGCAATGGCTGGCATATTGGCTTGCTGGGCATAACCTATCTGAAATTGGGTATACACCTGCACAGTTAAAGAACCTGGGAGACCAAAAGATATCCCTGTGTTACTTAAGGTAGCGCTCCACTATTGGAAGTTTGCCTTGAGATACATCAACATACCCACTCCATATGCACGAACATTCCCCTCTGTGGTCTCCCAACACCACATGGCCCTTTAACTGCTCACAGGTTAACACCATGGGAGGATGGAGGAATCACGACTGTGGGCTCCTTATTCAATGAAAGAAATGTAATGCCCCACGCTGAAATGGCACGGACTTATAGGGTACCTAATACACTATTCTATCTCACGCCAGCATCTTACATTTTGTACGTAAATATTGGCTCATTGAACAGTGTGCACCCTCAACATTCCAATTCCTGCACATAATGGGCCACGGGAGCCATTTGGTCAGATGGCTATACAGAGGACTCAGAGGACATCTGGAAATCTCGCTATCGCCCCTCCTTCAGAAATGGGAGGTGGATATTGCACGTGCGCTCACAGACAAGGAATGGGCCGTAGTCCTTGGATATCCCAAACGTGTATCCCGAAATGTTCAATTCAAATTTATACAGCTGGCTCTGTTACATAGAGCATATCTGACGCCGTATAAGGTCCACACAATGTACGCATTAGCCCCCTCAAATTGCCCTTGCAGCCACCTGCCCTGAGCCGATTTGATTCATATGTTATGGTCCTGCCCTTCCTTACAGGACTATCGGTGAGAGGTCACTGACAGCTTATCACAATTGTCCGAAAGACCCACTTGGTCAACGACCGAGGTATGCCTGCCAGGACTATCCCCCCTACCATGGAAAGCCAAAGTGTTATGTCGATTCACTGATCTCTCCCTAATACTGGCCAAAAGACTGCTCACACAGCCTTGGAAATCTCATGCAGCCCCGAGAAAGTGAGCTTGGGGAAATGAGGTAATACGATGGGCCAAGGTAGAAGGGGAAGCTCTCCAGAGAGAGGAATATAGAGGGCTTCGCAAGAAACCAATCTCACTGGACTGGGCTCAATTGCTGGAACAATTCAAAAGTAACGTCACTGTCAATTAATGCAAATATGGTCTGGACCGCTACAAATGTTTAGCGGGTACTCTTGAATGCAATGTACTAAAAGTAGTAATGGTGCTGTCTGGACAAAATCCTTTATGCAGTGCAAATCATTTAATCACCACATGTGCAACAAAAGGGAGTACAAAAAGGTATATTGTACATGCCAGGCTAATTCACCTGGGAGAGTGATGTGCTATGAGTGAAGCACAAGTCAGTCTCAATTTACATACACTTCAAGTCTACTTCTTATAATACTAATTTTGGTCTAGATCCATATTTAATACAATGTTCACAATAGAAAAAGCTTCTTGCTTTTCTGTTCTGTCCCACCCAGATTACATACATTTATTTCATGAACAGCTTTTTCCTGTGTTAGTGACTTCTCACGCCAAATGTACAGACTACAATGGAAAACATTCTTGCTGCTCTGAATTTCCCGTTAAATATCCTAGGCAGGACGTTCTCAGCTCGAATACAATGAAGAGGAAAAAACGCTTAAACCAGACCGCATTTAGACCTTTTTTTTAAAGCAGGGTATAGGATATTTCCAGATACAATTGTGCAACTTTAACATGCACGTTTAAACAGCATTATACCAGTGCCACAGTTGTCCTCTTTCCTCTTTGTTTCATCCCTCCTCCTATTTTGTTTCCTCACCCTCCTTCCCCTCCCCCTGTGCCCCTTGCAGCCCATACCCGCCGGTTGTGGTATGGACTGATTTGACCAGAGCCATCAAGCAAAGTTTTATTGTGAATGTTATTATTGGAGGTGGGGAGAGGAGAGCATTCTGCTCCGAACTGTTTTCCGTGAATTTGAAAAATGTAACAATCACAGCAATTCGCACTCCATGATGCAAGCCTCAGGTCATCAAAGCTTATATTACTCTATATGCGAAATTAAGTAATGTCCTGCCATTAACAATATACAATGTACGTATACTGTACCTATTAATGAAGCATTACCCCTGCATAATATATAATACATTGTAAAAATCAATAAAAATGTGTGTTAAAAAATGTACAGTACCACAGCAAACGGGGAAATAAATGGTTGAAAATAGAAGGAGTGGAAACTCTCTTCCAAACACTCCCTCAAAGACAGGAACAATTACCAGCAAAGCGTGAGGAAAGGGGCGGGAAGATAGAATAAACCGCGACCATAGCGCGTGGTGAGGCGGGAGTAAGAGCGGAGATAGCAGCTAGAGAGGACCAAGCCGGTAATGAGTGTAATGGCAAACGCGAGGAGCGCGAGGGAACAGCATCGGCAGCTCGGCCGATACCCATAAAGGTAACGATATTAAAATAAGCAAAATGTACATTCACAAGCATTAACCAACATTTGTGAAAAAGTAATGAAAGTAGGTACTTTTCTTGACTGCGAGCAGCAAGAGAAGAGTAGCTGTTCGTAGTCAAGGGGACTGTTATACTGTTTACTACTCCGATATTGGTTCATCACTCTTCTATTTGTTCCCATTGGCCTGTTTCCCTTTGGCCTCATGGGACGTAGTTTTTTCTGTTGTTCTTGACTGCTACTATCAATAAGTGCAAGATAAGAGAAGGCATAATAGGAGTCTCCAGTCTTGCAATAACATTTAAAGACTGTAAATGAGAACTCCAAATAGAGGAAAAGGAGTTTCTCCTCTATACACAAATATAGCATTGGGTCTCACATCCCTTTGTCAAAAAAGAAGTCATGAGAGAACTTACCCCAACTTAAAAATGTATGTGATATTCCAAACTGTTGTTTGAGAGTGTGCTTCTCTAGTAGGTGGATGAGTCAAGCAGGTGGTGGAGGTTGAGGTGGTGGTGAAGGTGGGAGTGGTGCAGTTCGGGGCAGTGCAGGTGGCCGTGGCAGAGGTGTTAGGTTGGCAGGTGGTGTGTCCCTCCTAAGATGAAGAGCCTGTGTAGAATTTTGTTCATGCGTTGGCCGTGAATAATTACTGTAGGTCAATAATGGCTTGTGTATGTATGTGTGCCCTATTGTAAACATAAGGTAGTGTATGTAACATCTTCCCAGCCAGGATACCCATAAATGGCTACGCCACACACAGAGCTTGGTATCACACGTCTTTATTCGTCAGCATGTATCTGCAAGCTCAACATTCTAAAGCAACCTTCACTGCAATACACTATCCATTACGCCACAGCTCTACAGAGTTGATCATGAGCCAAAAGGGTTCCATCATTGGTAACTCGCAAGACACTAAAGTGTGGTTGGATTTGGATGTCTGTGGGTGTGAGGAGGCGAGAGAGAGCATACCCGCATCACCAGCAACAAAAATATGTTACATTTTTTAAGAAGGAGCTCTGGTTTAATGTAGTACATTATGCTTGCATACAAGCAGTGGGAGTGAGGGTACTGTGTGTAAATTGTGTCATAGTGATTTAAGAGTATGTCTGAGTTACCACCCTACAGATAAACATGTAGCCCCAGTGTAAGATATTGTTATTTACCAACGAGCCATGTATCACTGAAAACCCCTGCAAACAAGTGACGTACAAGTGATGACTGGTAGAAGATGCAGCTGTTGTGTGCTTTCAGGAAAAGCAGTGTAGACATAAGTGAAGCAGCCCCTAGCATCGCCAACAACTTGCATGCAGCAGTGTCCATTACAGAAAAGGTACCTTGTATGGTGAGGTAGCTGAGGTCTCACGTGGGTGTAATCAATGGCGCCTACCACACGACTAAAGTGGGCAATAATATGAAATTCCCTTGCCTTTCTGCCAGTGACTGTGTCATTGTGATAAACTGGTGCACTCTTCTGTTGATGCATCTCCGTTTTTGATACAAGCATCGAAATTGGCATCGACGTGTTACCTACGTTGTCAGACCTGACTCTCCCAAAAAATCTAGTGGCCATGAAATGGAGTTCAGCCAGTATTTCGATATGGGTAGGAGTAACCTGAAAGTGGACTATTGATGAATCAAGCACCAACTCCCAGTCTGCAACCATGTCAAAGATCGCCTCAGAGTAGAAGCAGTGTCTGCCAATGAATGTTTATCTGGATATACCAAAGATGTTGATCCTTTGCCTGTAATATGTCTCTCACCTCCTCAAATATTTTTTTAGCATAATTAAGGGCAACACAACAACACATTCACCAACATAGTGAAGGCAGAAAGAGTTTATTGTGTGAGTTCATTTCTTATGAGGTCAGCCTGGATGTGATTGGTTGCTGTTGAAATGTGTTTCATTTGTTGATGGGTGGTGGAGTTCAGACCAATTACTCTTTGCATTACCAGATGTGTTGCATTTATTGTAAGCCTTGCTATACAGTTCCACAAGATTAGCTTAAACAATTATATTGGATCTTCCAAAACAAAAAAAAACTTGCAATGCAATGAACCAGGATTTGCTTATAAGATAAAGGGCCTGATTACGACTTTATCCAGCCGTTGGACTACCGCCACCGCGAGGCTGGCGGTCCATCTGCCCCAAAGAGCTTACTTTAAAAAAATGATGTTCCTTTATTTTCCAATATATTTCTAATATAGTGATACATTTTGTTTGGTGACTAAATTATTGTCTATGCGATTATGTATGTTGTAGCACCAGTGGCTGGCCATGTGTGGTGCTGGACTTACTCCAAGGCTAAACTGGAGTAAATTTTGAACAGTTTTGGTTCCTTTTTAGCTGTAGTAACTTTAGAAGTGCAGTTTATAAATAGCAATTGTCTTACTCTTTTATGGCTGGGTGTTGGCCGTACCTTAAACCCCTCCTTACCCCTCCAAAACCCACCCCATTTACGAGTACGTATTCCCCATTTTCCAGCACTTCCACATTTACTACAAAAACATATGCATGCGAATGCCTTATGCGTGCAAAATCAACCACAAAAGGGGTGCTGTATCCGTGCAGAAAACATAGGGACGGTGGAGATATCTGCACAAAGGTTTTTGAATAGTATTTTGTAGTATGTGAGTATTACTATTGTAGTTCTACCAAACATACTACGAAGTGCAGTTTGTGAATAGATCCCCAGCCTTGTATTCGAAGACTCAAGGATAAGAGCTGTTTTGGAGTTTTGCTCCCATACATAAAGAGCATTACCAACTTTATTGAGCATTACCTATAAATGTCCTAAACCCATATAGGGAGGGCAGCTGGGATTGCCAAGTCTTCTGCATAAAGACCACAGCACGATCATCTCATCTAATATCCTTGCTGAGTAACCTCCAGTTAGCGCCTAAACCTAAAAGTCTTCCAGGAAACAAATCGGAAACCCCTCCCTTAATTTAGGAACAATCAGCAAAGCCTCTTATTAAGTCATCCTAAAACGTTTCCTAAACAATTTCCACTTCTTCTAATGTGAACATCAGGGGACATGACAGTGTGAGCCCCTCCCGGCTGCGGTTTAGCGGGATTGACATCCTTTGGAGCCACAAACAATCCCATCCCAGCTAACCCTGCCTTGGCTTCAAAATCTACGTTTAATGTCAAAGCAGAATAAGTCATCCTACGTTGTTTGTCTCTCACTGCAGTTCCTGTCAGTGAATTATACTGTCTTCATCTTGGATGAGGTAATTCTGGCATGCGTGGCAACATTTAGGAAAAGGAAAACGGGAGATTTATTCTAAAATAATCGGGAGATTGTAATTTCTCCCATTAACTTCTGTTGCGGCCTGAATCGGATCTATTGACGTTTATGGGACGTTTATGGCACTTTGCATATCAGAAATGAAAATATAATTTTTCCCTTATCTGTCAGGAGCACAGAGCAATCGCCAGGGCAGGCAGAGAGAGTGTGATAAAAATGTTGTGCACGTGCCTGTTGGAGCAGGTTACTGGCAGTGCATAATCCGAGCCACACATGACCAGTCCCTGCAGTCTGGAACCCGCCGAGGAATCAGGTTTTTGCATGCAGGAATCTGGAGGCGGGAGACTAATCTTGGAATCGCCTGAATCGGGAGGGTCGGCATGTATGCGCTGACTAAGGCAGATGTTGCAGCAAAGGCCCTGCACAGCACGCTCCGGGTAAAGAATTCACCTGAGAGATTTGCCTTTTCTTGAGGGGACTGAAACCACCGCTCGCCACCCAGTTGCTGCAATTCTCCTGAACAGCCTGCGGGCGGAGCTGCACTCTAGTGTGTGTTATAGGGTCCTACGGAAAAATACAGTACTCTTGGGTCGAGTTTAGTGCTTTCATAACACACACCAATCAGTAGTAACCTATCCCCTCAAGGGGGAGCGGGCAGGGACAGAAGACAGGAGACAGTCCTGGGTTGGGCTAGGTAACCGTGAATACCAAAAGTTACAGACCCTCTGTGTCAACTAACAGAAAAACATGTCCACCCCTCAAATTAATTTCATGTTTCTGTATACTTATTCCCCACTAATCCTGTTTGGTTTCTGGAGTAGGAGGCTATCTGCCGAAAAGCACTTCTACACCTCATCAGGGGCAGCAAACACTATATAAATGCAAATCCTTCCCTCTTATATCCCTCTACTATCCTTTTTCAATCCAATTAAGAAACTCACATGTCCACCATTCAAATTAATTTCATATCTCCCTATACTAATTCACCACTAATCCTCTTTGGGTTCCGGAGTAGCATGCTTCTCACTGAAAAAGCACTTTAATGCCTCGTCAGGGGTTGGAAGCACTATATAATGTAAACTCTTCCTTCGTCTATCCCTCCACTATCCTTTTTCAATCCAAATAACAAACTCATGATCACCACTTAAATTAATTTCATATCTCCCTATACAAATTTACCACTAATCTTCTTTAGGTTCCGGAGTAGCGTGCCACTAGCTGAAAACACACTTCGGCGCCTCATCAGGGGTAGTAAGCGCTATATAAATACAATTACAATAAACAGAGAAAAGAGGCAAGGGGCAGCCCTGTCCACAGTGAATAGCAACAATTACAGACACACTGAAAATGAGATGGGTCACGGAAGAGGATGGGTGAGGTAGTGACTGAGAAGGTGTATGGGTTGGGGATAACTGCAGGTGAGAGCCACATGCCTGGAACTGAAGGGAGAAATGTGTGTGTGAGGGGTATTGTCTAAAGCGAGTGTAGATTATGGACCATGGTCTGGAGGGAGGTGTAGAGAAGGCCACCCAGTATGCAAGTCCAACAGAGAGGAGAGAGTGAGGGACTGAATCCACGTGGACCCCAAGTGGACATCCTCTTATCAACATATACTCAACAAAGAAAACATCAGCGAAAAGTAAGATACTGCACAATAACAATGCGCAGATGACCCAATTTGGTCAAAGATCTGGTTTGGACATGGTATCAGATGTATAGCATCTTAAGCAAGTTTGTTAAAAGTTTGGTTTTCTTTTCAGGCAAATTTGAGCTCTACTGTTACCCTTAGATGGTGTTGATAAAACCCTTCAGTCACATGGGAAGATGTTATGTCTAGTGATCCCCGGTAAAAAAGGATGACCTCATTATTAGGGGCGGCGGTGGGACACTCAGATCACTGACAAGGTGATCTATTCCAAGTGATGTTGGCCTCAGCTTATATAAATGGGCTGCACATGCTCTGACAATTGCGGCTTGCAAGCTGAACAGAAACTGACCTGTATGTGTCTGCACTTAAGAGGCTCACTAAGCACCACTCAAAACTGGCAACAAGGACTGAACGCTCCCAGATGTCTGAAGGATGGAGCAACAGTGGAGTGCTGGCTCCTGAGGTCCTGTAACCCCTCCAATGTGGCTCCGGGAGACTAGACTGCAGCGTTAGAAAGAAAAGAAGGGTGGACAAGACTCAACCTGATAATGCGCACTGCGAATCATGCTGCCAGGTGAAGAGGCAAGGTTAGACGAGATAAAGAGCAGGAAGAATGTCAGAAAGGAGGTGATCACTGCACAGTCATGAAGAAGCCAATCAAACCAGGAAAGTCAACAAGTTTAACCCCTTCCCCGCTCATGACGGAACCGCTCCGTCATGAGCCACGGTTGCCGTGTGCTCATGACGGAGCGGTTCCGTCATGCCACGACCGTTGGCGGCCGCTCCGCCCACGCGGCGCTGTTTCCCCGCCTGTGCGGGGGGACAACGCAACTGGGCGGAGTCATGACGGAACCGCTCCGTCATGAGCACAGCTCAACCGTGGCTCATGACGGAGCGGCTCCGTCATGAGCACAGCGCCACCGCGCTGCCCCCCCGCACCCCCCAGCGCTGCGGCGGAATTCCCGCCGCAGCGAAGGGGTTAAGCACAACATTGACCTCAAGGTCCCTGGGACAGAGTGCATCAGCATCCCAAAGGGCCAGCAAATGCCAGAGCTACCACCACCTCATTGATGAGTGTGGATAACAAAGCCAGCAACTGTGAAACAGACCACATTCTGAGTCCCGTACCGAGAAGCCCAAACAAAAGAGTGTGCTGTACTGCAGGTGCATTTAACACCATTCGTGGGACCAATTCACAAAGGTAAGCTTACACTGGAGTAAATCTACATGAGTAACTTTACTACTTTTGACAATTCACCACGTACGAGTGTAAAGTTACTCAAAAGTGTAAACTTACATGTCTTGCCCCCCTCCCCTGAAACATGGCCAACCACTAATATTGCACCAGCCATTAATAGAAAATAATGGGACTGGGACTTAAAACAGAACCCATAGGAAATAATGTTAAATAAAAATAATTTATTTTCAACTTTTTAAAAATATTAACGGGGCTATTCACAAAATCACTTACCCTTCTAAGTTACATGTGTAAGTTTACTCTTACGCTATTGAGTACTTTAACTACTTTTGGATGTTTATCATTTATGAGTGTAAAGTTACTCAAAATTGTAGACGCACTTGTCTCCATCCCCCATGAGGGTTGGTCCAAATTTGCAAGTGTAACTTACTGCTGCAAAAAAGGAGCAGTAGGAAGTCAAGCACTACACATGACCAACCACTTATATTGTGACACTCTCCCATAGAAAGCAATAGAGGCATGGACTTAAAATAGACCTGAATAGGAAATAATGGTAAATTAATTTAATTTCCTTCAATTTCTTAAATATATATTTAAAATTAATTAAATGTTAAAAAATTAAACATCATTAAATAAATATATATATATATATATATATATATATATATATATATATATATATATATATATATATATATAAAATACAGGTTGCCCTGGATGAGGAGATCACACCAGAAGGGGTATCGCACACAGCAGACGGCAGCAGAGACCTTCAGCCAGCCCTTCATTCCCCAATTGGTGACTGCCATACGCGTTTCGAGCATGTAATGCTCATGTTCACTGGCTCTTTGCAATGCACCAAGGACTGCAGTTTAAAGTGGAAACAACATTTATTAAGGTAAATAGTCCCGCCCACATAGGCGTCAGCAAAACAGGGCATGATGGTATATGTAGTGATGCCCATCGTAGCTTGGACACAGTTCCATCAAAAACCCGGTTGGGTACCGCTTGCCCAATTGCAAAGTTCACTTTAAATGTCTTACCCAAGTGGGTTTGAAGAATAATAGGACCGCTTCCACTCCTGCCAATAGACCCGCAAACCAGGCCCCCTTCAATCCAGGCAGCGCTCGGCAAATTTGAACGCCAAGGAGCCGCACTACAGCGGCGGGACCTCCTCGCGGCTGGGCACGCCGCTACACAAAGAAAATACAGGTTGCCCTGGATGAGGAGATCACACCAGAAGGGGTATCGCACACAGCAGACGGCAGCAGAGACCTTCAGCCAGCCCTTCATTCCCCAATTGGTGACTGCCATACGTGTTTCGAGCATGTAATGCTCTTGTTCACTGGCTCTTTGCAATGCACCAAGGACTGCAGTATGGGCGGGACTATTTACCTTAATAAATGTTGTTTCCACTTTAAACTGCAGTCCTTGGTGCATTGCAAAGAGCCAGTGAACAAGAGCATTACATGCTCGAAACGCGTATGGCAGTCACCAATTGGGGAATGAAGGGCTGGCTGAAGGTCTCTGCTGCCGTCTGCTGTGTGCGATACCCCTTCTGGTGTGATCTCCTCATCCAGGGCAACCTGTATTTTCTATATATATATATATATACATAATATATTCTCTGGTAAATTATAGGGAAAGTAATACAGTTTACTAAACTTAAAAAACAATTATTAAAATATTTTTATGTTAAATATTTATAAAAACACATTTTAAAATATGTATTTAAAATGTAATGCAAAATAAAAAAGACTACAACACTATTAATTCAAAATGTAATTATTTTAAATGTATTAAATTAAAATTACTTTTATGAAGATTAAATTAAAAAGTAAAATGCCTGCTCAAAGAAAAAAAACGACATATTTTTAGTATGTATCAAAATAATTACAACTGATGCACACACTTAAATAGAATAAATGTCATTATATTTTAATAAAAATAATGGTACCATACTTTTAAATTAAAACAAAATTCTTAAAATATAAAAAAATATATGTCTTATTTTTGATACTTTTTTAGACATTAAATTAAACATATGTATATGTATAACTAATTTAAATAATGGAATATAATTTAACATTATTCCCTATGGAGCATTTCTCCAAGTCCCAACCTCCATTATTTTCTATCTGAGGGTGTTGCAATATCATTGATTTGTGATGTATGGTGCTTGACATACTCTAGCTCTGAACTGGAGTTCCTTTGCTACTGTTTTGGGTTCTTTTTGCCTATGGTAACGTTAGAAGTCCAGTTTGTGAATGGTAGTGGGCATACTCTTTTGTGGGAGGGTGGATTTATCACCCTAAACCACTCATTAGTCCTCCCTAAACTTCTCCCATTTAGTAGTTATGATGCCCTTTTTTCCAGCTACTCCCTTGGTCCCTCCCACATTTAATACTAAGCAGTAAACCTACATGCGTGAGGATCTCCCATTTAAAAAGATAGGACAGTTGTAGGTGGAGATTTACACCTGGAGGTTTGTGAACTGCCTCTTATAGTAAATTAGTAGCACAACTGTAGAACTCTGTTACATACTACAAAATGCAGTTTGCAAATTAGGCCAATATAAATTAAATAGAATGTTAAATCAATTATATATTTTAAAAAAAGAAATATTATTTGATTATAAAATATTTTAATGACTTAATTAAATTTAAAATTAGTAGTAACTTAGGGCCTTACAATGGGGGGTGTCAGACCCCTGACCGCCATAGTTTTGGGCAGGAACCGCCCGACAATGAGTCAGCGGTCCCGCCCGCCCTATTAGGATACGGCAGCCGTGCGGGTGGTCATAAAATGCTTTTTTCTACTGCGGCTTGCGCTACGGCCCAGCAAAGGGCCGCAGTAGAAAAAGGCACTTTGTAAACATCCATGCACAGTGTGCCAGGCACCATGTGGTGCCTCGTATACGGTGCATGGATGTTTGGGGGAGCATTGCTCTGACCGCCTGCATCATAACGCGGCAGTCGGACCAATGTCCTGTATACTGGGTGCAATCAGTGGCGGTCCACCTGACATCATAATGTGGTCCTTTATTAGTTTAAGAAAAAGTGTAAATCACTTTAAATTCATTCTAGACATAGGTTGTTTTTAAAATTTTAATGCATAATAAGTAAGTACAAGCCATTTACTTCAGTTTTTTTTTTCAAATAAATCTTTATAGATTCACAATTATTTCATTTAACATATTCGAATTAATTTAATAATTATGTAAAAATTATTGACTAGTTAATGTTACCATTGGTAGCTTTGCAGACTACAGGGATGAATATCCACATTTAGTAAAGAATAGGAAAAAGTGTGAACGTTTATTACATGTTTAAACAATAGAAAAATTATTTAATTTATAATGTTAATGTTAAACAATTATAAACTTAGTTTAATTTTAGAACAATATAAAGAAGTTACAGCATTAATAACTTAATGTAAATTGTATTCATTTTGAGTGTATTCAGCTAAAATAATTTTTCTGAAGTAGGTTATAAAAAGAAATATCCACCAAAAGTACAAATAATGTATTTTTAATGTATTAAAATGATTAAAAGTGATGTATAGAATTAATTACAAGTCATTTAATTATATTTAAATAAAAATAATTTTGCATTAGATACCTCTTCTTTTTATTTACATTTTTTAACATTAAATTACATTTATTTATATGTTTAACTAGTTAAATAATATATATAATTTAGCATAATTTCCCTTGGGGCTTACCTTTAAGTCCCCGACTCCATTATTTTCTATTGGAGGGTGTTTCAGAGCGAGTAGTTGACTATATGTGTTACAGGACTGAGCTGGAGTACATTTTCAACTCTTTTCGGACCTTCTTGGCTGTAGTAACTTTAGAATACTATTTGTGAATAAAAATGGGATTACTTTTTCTAGGTAGATTCATGTCCCCTCTAAACCCCTACTTACTCCTTCCTTAGTCCTTTCCATATTGTAGTAAGTATTCCCAATTTTTCCAGCCACTCCCTTTGTCCCTCCCACATTTACAATAAAAATGTATACTTACGTGTGCGGAAAGTCCCCAGTTAGGAATAAAATGGAGAGGCAGTGGCAGAACCTCTACACATAAGTTTATAAATAGTGTTTTGTAGGATGTTAGCGGTACTCTTTTAGTACTACTAAAGTACTCCAAAAAGCAGTTTGAAAATATAACTTAAAGTGTAAGCAGCCAGTTGCCCTAAATGAAACAATGCCAAGCTGCCCAGTGCCGCTGCCGCAATTCAACCATTTGATATGAATTCATTCCCATTGTTTGTGGCATCTCGCGTGAAAACCTGGGTGGCCAGGTTTGAGAATGACGTATCTGCCACCAAGGAAACTGATCAAACAACAAAATCGTCCCTGCTTTTGCAGATGACAGGGAAGAAAGTGCACAAAATGTTCCTGACACTGCTGAGCACTGGCACAGGAAACAACTATGACAAGGAAGATTTATGAGGGCAGTTAGTGCAATTTGAATTGAGAACCAGAAGGAGTGTGGATGTGTTTTATAAAATTACTGGCAGATTTTATTGGAAGATATATTTTATTAGAATAATTTATATAAGGTTTTCTTGTTATATATGTATTTTACCATTTTTTAATGCTGTGTCGTTTAAAGGTCATTGGTCTAAATAAACATATCCTTGATTGATTGATTGAACTATAACAAGGCTTTTGCAGCTCGCAATGGACAATTTAGCACACAATCAAATCCAGACTATGAGAGATTCACCTTGCACCAGGCAAGACAAAGCCCCATTGAACCCATTTATGCTTTATGCCCACCTACGGGGACTTGCAAGCATCTGTGAGTTAGACAACACCAATGACGATTTCAGAGCTTAAATATTTAATGACTGCATTTGCCACAACCAAGGGGCCAATTACGATCTCGTTAGGAAAGCCTTCCCACCGAATCGGGTTAGGAATGCTTTCCTAACGATTCTTATTCTGGGAGTCCTACCGACCAATCATGATGTGTCCAGATGCTTACAGACTCGGTTCGGTCAGACTCCCATTGACTTAAATGGGAGCCTGTGTCACTAACGATAGCACAGGCTCACATTGCAAAAAGGGATGGTGCCTGCCGCATTGTGCATGGTTAGGAAGAGGGGTCCCTTGGGTACCCCCACGGGCCACATTCGGTCGCTTCTGGGTAAAGGGTGGCCCGCAACTGACCACAAAGACTGATTCCCAAAGCTGTTTCATCTCGGTCAAACCAAATCGGAACGGCTGTCCGAATCGGTCATCGTACTTGCTCCGAATGTCGCGGGAAGCCTGACTCCCACTCGGAACCGATTCGCACAGCCCGGACGGCTTTCCTGCATCATACTCGGTCGTCCAGAAGGGTGGCCGATTCGGTTGGATACAAGGGTTCCGCATCGAATTCGAGAATACTGAATCCCATCCGGAGCCCTTCCTAACTACATCGTAATCGGCCCCTAAGAGGTGAGATCCTGCATCAGTAAATATGATCCTAGTGGACGTCCAGGCAGGGCACATAAATCTTTGCTAGCCAGCTGATCGTACCTAGGTCCTGGGGACCCCATTCCCTGGGTTAAAATGTAAAAAAAGAGGAGGAGGTGCGTGGCCCCCCCTTCCCAAGCTTTTAAAAGGCCCTGGGGTCCCCTGCACCTTCAATTACCCTGGGGATCCCATTCCCTGGGCCGGCTTACTTACTCTGTCCTGAAGAGCCCACCACTGGGACACAGTAGTTTTCCTGCTCACACTACTGCGGGCAGGGACAGCTGTATTTGCTCCCATTTGGTGGGAGCATTTTTAAATCTACCTCCAAATGGGAGCAAACACTAAGGGCCTGATTACGAGTTTGGTGGTGTGGGATCAGGCCACCACGCCACTGCCTTGCTCCCACAATGCGAAACTTGTCCGCACACTGCCTGCCAGATTACAAGTTAATTTGTGTTTTGGCGGGTGGTGCTTCGGCGGTCCCACGGCGGTGCCTGGTAGAAAGGCACCGCAATGGTAGCGCCTAAGCACGTTCCTGCATGGTATGGACTATGACATCCATGCCATGCAGGAACTGGGGGTGTATTCATGCAGGGGGGCACACCGTGTGCCTCCTGCATGCATCCCCTGGCCCAGAAGAAACAGGGGGCCCTGTAGGACCCCCTTAGTTTTCTCACCACCACACTTTTCAAGGCAAGCTCATCGGCATGACAATTGTGGCTGTGAGGAAACTCATAATATGCTTGGCGGTGCCGAAGTAGCACCACCAGCATATTGCTGGGCCAGACCGCTGTACCACTGCCCCGTGGTCACAGATCCCCTGCTGTGGCAGCGGTCCTGTGGTGGTGGGGCCGCGCACTTGTAATGCAACAGTAGGACCACGAGTGCAGCGATTCCCTTCACAGCGAGTTTGGCTATCCGATGAGCCGCCAAACTTGTAATCAGCCCCTAAGTCTGCTTAAAAATACCTAGTCGGCTGGGAGCAGACTTGTGTTCTATTTCCCTGCCTGCTCTGATGCGGGCAGCGAAACAGAACTGATATTGCTCCCACCCAGATGGAGCAAGCATAAATAGCTGCTTTGTTCCGGTAGGAGCAATGCCAGCTCCAGCAATATTCAGGGTGCCGGCAGGGGCCGCGGGGGTCCTGGAGCTCCACTCATGGCTCCCAATGTTGTGCGTGTTGGGTGCCCCAGATGGGCACTGGGGCACCCACATATTGCCCCCGGCCAAAATAGGTTAAAAGAGGGGGGTCGCACTGCCCTCTCCCTTTTAGAAAAACACACAGCCCCAGGGGCTGGGGTCCCCGGGGTCTAATAAGACTCAGGGAGGAGGGCTGCATGCCCCCTCCCCCTTTTTATTATATTTGGCCCCTGTAGATGAGGTCACCAGGGCCTAATAAGGCTTTGGTTGTGGAGGCACACCCTCCTCCCCTTTTAATTAAAGCACAGCTGCAGGAATGGGGTCCCCGGGGCATATGAAGGCTCAGGGAGGGGGGCCACGCAGCCACCTCCCCTTAATAATGTCATGTGGCCCCAGCAGATGGGGTCTGTGGGGCCACATTAAGGCTTGGGGAAGGGGGCAAGCAGCACCCTCTCCTTTTAAAAAATGGATGGCGAGGGCCGTGATCTAGCCGTGTATGGAGTGGGACGTGCTCCGGGGAGTCTGTGTGCCGCCGCCGCCTTTTAAAGCTAATATCACAGCACAGAGGCATCAGAGCCCTCTCAGAAGGCATATTGGGCACCAGGAGAGCTAGCGAGTAGGTTGGTCGTGTGTCTCGCTTGCACGGGCTCGTTGGCCGACAATAGCACTGGGGAAAGTTGCGGCGGAAGATGCCATCTTGAGCCACTTGGATAAGCCCTGAGAAAGTTTGAGCGGTCATCCCGTTGAAAACTGTGGGCTGCTCCAACGAGGGGTGCGCCGAGGACTGGCACGACTGCAGAGGACTCGCTGAGGGGGACATGGTGACCTGAAGTTGCCCCTCTGCTGCACAGACTACGCGGTGTCCTGCTTGGGGTGGACCCGGAGGCCGCCATTTCGAAAGGCACAACGGAGCGGTCAGTAAGTGAGCTGTTGCATAGCCCAAAAGTGCAGAAACAGCGGATCGCATGAGGCGGACCCCTAGCTAAGAAGTGACTGGTCGCAGCGGTTCGCTTGGCGTAGGTGAGAAAAAGAGAGACACACGCCTGCAGTAAGTGAGGCTCGATCCCTGGCTGAGGGAGGCCGCCATCTTGGGAGATGCAGATACGGGGCCAAAGGGATCGCATATAGAGACCTATTTGCCTTAACACGGCGGACCACCACACCACGGCAGAGCCTCGGAAGAGAGATAGTGATTCAATGCAGCAAACGGAGGCGAGTTAGTAGATACCTGGCGTTTTGACAGTCCGCAGATCGGTTTTCCATGTGCCCCTTGGGCCCCGGGCGTCAGCGAACACAGAGGCCGCAATACCTTTGTGCACAGCAGAGCAGAAAGATGACACGGGCCAGAAGAAGCAGTGCTGCCTTTGAAGGCGCGCTTTGTGGCAATAGGGTGACTATTAAGAGGGGTACTGAGAGGAACAACGCCTTTGATTAGGGAACAGACAGCGTGGTAGCGGGCAGATATGTAGACCTTCTTTGGACGATGGCGAGCCCTGGCGAACCCCCCCTTGCACTTACACAGGAGTGGGCGTGGGACCATAGGCTAGAGGGAGACACATCTATTGCGATAGCCAACAATACGTCCACGGAGGCCATGCTGGGAGTCGGTGGATCTGCAGGGGAGTCAGAACGTATGGAATCGCATGGAGAGGTAGGAGACTCAAGACTTGTAAGTTAATAGGTCTTGATCAGGCTCACAGCGCAAACACACAGACTCGCCCATACTTCGCTAAGAGGGTATTGACAGAAGAGTTGGGAGCGTATGTCCTCTCCTCCCTGTACTGACTCTACATAGCACTCCAACTACACTCCCGGAGAACTTGAAGACCCTATATCGCTAATGACACCGGACCTGACAAGATGTCCACATAGGAACAGCACTCAAGTCGCGCAGACAAGCATTGGGGGCTCCTTATCAGCAATATCGAACGGGACAGCGGTTCCCCCCCTACTGAACTACTGCACAGCCCTCGATTACGGTCACAACCATGCCAACTCCCTTTGCTCACAACTGCGGTGGACTCTGTACTACATCATAGAACATCTATACCACCTTGAATCACCTGCATTATCCAGCTGGACACACGACCCGGCTGACTTCCAAGGGAGAAACCACGCACAGACTATGCCATGTTCCAAGGCAGGTAAAGACACCACTGCAAGCCTCACTAAAGACAACCCTGTGACATCACTGTGGAAAAGGGCTGGCCCCCCAATCCTTACTTCCATGGCATCCTCTTTAGAAGGGACAACAGAGCCGCTCACCCAGGCCTTCATGAACAACTTTCTTCATGAAATTAAAACAGAAATTGGCTCCCTTTAAACTGAATTCACATCATGCCTTAAATAGCTGAAGAAAGATATCACTGACATTGGATGAGAGAGTTGATAATCTTAAAAGAACAATAGACATTCGCAGGGAGGACCAGGAAACTCTATGGAAACGATTCTCTGCCCTCAGGGAGCAACACATTGAACTCCAGATAAAGCAGGAGGATTTAGAAAATAGAAGTTGAAGGAACAACTTCCGAATTAGAGGCATTCCTAAGGAGACAGGAGGTTCAGACATCATGGCTTTCGTAGCAGAGTAGCTCCACGACATCAGAAGAGATGAATACACATCCCCACTGGCCCTAGACAGGGCCCATCGAGTAGCTGCCCCCACCTCCCCGGCCGCCCTGAGCTGGTACCAGATATCCTCACCAGAGTTCACTTTTTCACAGAAAAAGAAGTGATACTACAGGCTTCATGGAATAAAACTGAACTGACAAACAAGGTTCATTCAATTAAACTTTTCCAAGATATCTCTCCGGTGACACTCCGATGGCGTAGAGGCTTTAAACCAATAACAGATAAACTCTGTGAACTGGACATTAAATACCAATGGGGACATCCCTTTGCCCTAATCTTCATCTAGGAGGGCAGACGTTGGGTGTTGTACCCTCTTCAGGAAGCTAAGCAGCTCCTGCAACTCCCTATGTCCCCCAGGGCGGCCAGCCACTCCTCTCTGCCACCAGCAGGCAGGGACCTGTGTGCCCTGAATGGGCTAAAGTCCTTTGAATACGACGGGGGACCAGAAACAGAAAAGGATCCTTCGCCCAGACTAAACAGGATATTATACAACATCTCGAACCATGGAGGGTGAAAAGTTACCCACGCCCTCCTCGGCAGCCTCAGAATAACACTATCATCTTGCTGGGTCTAACGCTCATAGACCAAGCCTAAAGTAAATATCCAAAAGATGCTGAGACTCATCATACAATGAAGATTCACTCCACCTGTGCGGACTAGGCCAGGCAGTGGTACAGGTGGACCCCCGATCAGAGACGTATCCTTTTCTCTAGACCAGCACTCATCGATCCTATTCCTGAGAGAGTGACATCTCTGGAATGGACCGTGCATTGGTACTGTGTTCATTCTTGGACTGGAATGGAACTTGTTGGCCCGGTTGGCATCTCAAAGTTATTGATCTTTTTCTTCTTTCTAACATTTCCCCCCTCCTCCACCCAATGATTGATGGGAGGGACATCGTACCTTAAGGCGGCAGACACACAAGTCGCGACTACCAGGAATGTGGGCCATCTTGCTGTATTTACCCTCGGGCACCGGCATTACACCTATCGATATAACTCTTGATAGAGCCCTCGAGGGGAACGGATACCAATCCAGGATTAGCACCCATATAACCCAGCGCAGTATCACTAGAAAGCACGCTCTCCACCAACAATGACTGCTGTTCCCTATTTAAAGATTATCTCTCTTAATGTAAAGGGCCTTAACTCCCCAATAAATAACATCTGATTTGGCGCTATATCTTACATCAAGATCCAGATATCATCTTCTTACAGAAGACGCATCTCCTACAATCCATATGGTCCATCCCAAATACCCAAGCCAATACTGGGTGACCTCTCCAACAAAGACAGCTGGAGTCGCAATACTCTGCAAGTTAGGAATCAGCTATAGTAAATCACGAGTAATAAGATGCAAGGAGGGTGGATATAATAAAATTGATATTCAACTGGGGGCGCACATGCTTGGTCTTTTCAACGTGTATGCACATAATCACGCACAGGACCTCTTTCTTAGGGATCTATTGAGGGAACAGGTGATGTGAGTCTTTGGGGGCGACTTAAACTTGGTGTGGAACACAGAATTAGATCATGGCACTATCTCCTTTCAGGGAACTGGGGCCATGTCTGCAACTCTGAAGCGAGCAATCACGGACCTAGGGCTTATAGATACCTGACGCTACCACTCCCCGGATATATGGGATTACTCTTACTACTCACATGTGTATCGCTCGTATTCCTGCATAGACTACTTGTTTCTCTCCCATGCACTAGTGCGGGATGTAATCTCTGCCTCCATGTCGGATTTTTCTGTCTCAGATCATGCGCACGTGTAACTATTGCTGCAAAAATACACTCACTCCCCACGACATAATTCTCACTGTCACCTTCCCCCGCATATCCTGCACGACTAAGTAGATGTTACAGAGATCAGGAAGGAAATTTCAGCATATTTTATATCTAATGACCTTCCTGAAACACCATATCCAGTAGTATAGGATGCTTTTAAAGCAGCCTCCAAGGAGTAATCACCTCCATAGCGATAGCCTGTAGCCGAGAAGCTCGACTGTTAGAGACCAAATTGGCCAGCGACATAAAAGCTTTGGACAAGATAGACCATTCGCTGCCCTCACAATCCAATAAATGACACCTGGCCATCCTCAGAAGCCAACTCAGAACACATAGAATGAGTAGGGCGGAACGTGCATTGCTGGCGTTAAAACAAAAACAAAAATATTATGATGGGGGAGATAAAGTAGGCTCAATCCTGGCACGTGGATTAAGACAGAGGACAGCAAAGGCACATATTGCTAAAATCAAAACCGCGGAGGACACGTGGGCCACAACTGAAAGGGATAAACTGGCAGTCTTCCACACATACTACTCAGCTCTCTCTGCCCAAGGGACTTCCCATTTGAACACGACACATGCAATACTCACCAACTGCACATGGACCCCTTTAGACCAACAACTAACACAGCTTCTCGAGGAACCAATTATGCTAGATGAGCTCAGGAGGGCATCGAAAGACTTGCCGATAGGCAAAACTCCGGGCCCGGATGGTCTCCCATTACACTTTTATTGCATGTTTCTTCCACAAATCCACTATGGCTATGGCAGAAGTAGAACTTGTACCTAAACCGGGGAAGGACCACACTTTATGCTCCTCCTATTGCCCCATTCCGCTTATCAACACAGATCTCAAGATATATACAAAAATACTGGCCAATCGCTTAGAACCATACCTTCCGGGACTTATTGACCCGGATTAAGTTGAGTTTATACGGCACCGTTAGGGAGCAGACAATGTGCGGTGTTTAGCTCACTTGGTAGAAAAGGCGCACCATTGGAATATCCCTGCCTGCTTGTTATCGTTAGACACGGAGAAAGCCTTTGACCGGGTAAACGGGGAATTCTTGAAGGCTGTTTTACAGAAGATTGGGCTTGGATCCATGACGATCACCTGGATAATGGCGTCCAAATCTCAGGTCAGGGTCAATGGACAGCTTACACACATGATACGCATACATAGAGGCACCAGACAAGGCCGCCCAGTCTCTCCCCTACTTTTTGTTCTTGTAATAGAACCACTAACTATAGCCATAAGACAATCCGGGGATATTAGTGGCATTTATTTTGGAGGACTCAAACATAAAATACCCCTATTTGCAGATGACTTATTACTTACCTTATCGAAGCCACATACTTCACTACTGGCCCTTATTACGATGCTAAAAACATTCGAAGAAGCTTCCAGCCTCAAAATCAAACCCACTAAATCCTGGGCATTGAATCTCACCATCCCCTCTGAGGAGATCCGGAGCTCCAATCCCTTACCCCCTTCCAATGGGCTACCCACTCAATACAATATCTTGGACTTAATTTAACCCCCACGATATCTAAATGGACGCAGGCAAATTGTTTGGAGTAACAGGAAGCCGTCCTTGAGGACCTCTGTACATGGAAATCTTTACCGATATCATGGCTACAGAGACTTAATGCAGTCAAAATGTCTGTTTTGCCAAAACTTCTATATCTATTTCAAACACTACCTACACCAATACCATAGCCTCACATTTTCGCCTACAATGAGACCTAACCACTTTCATATGGGGGGGATAACGACCGCGCTTTCCTAACAAACTCCTTATGCTACCTCGAGATAAAGGTGGATTAGCGTGCCTCAACATCCTAGAATACTATTGGGCTTCACATTTATGCCACATTTCTGAATGGGTGGTTGGCAAGAGCGAAAAACATTGGCTGCACATTAATAGGGCGGTAGCCTGCAGACTCCTATGGGGTTTAGCATGGCTTCTGCGGGGATCTCGGCCACGTAGTACCTATATAGCCACATCCACAAAAACGGCATTAGAAATCAGGGATAAAATTGCAATTTCCAGGGGCCTAACTTCTTTTCCATCCTCTAATACCCCACTGGCACGCAATCCAAACTTCCCACCAGCACTGCAACCGCATTCCTTCCCAACATGGCCGGAGAGGGAATGCCGAACAATCCGGGACTTCTTTGAGGGGGATTAATTTAAAACCTTCGACCAGTGTGAAAAGGAATTCTATCTACTGGAAGAAGTAAGGTTACAATACTTCCAGATCCGGCACTGGCTACACACACCATTGAACATACAGGGGGCGACCCGACCCTTCACACCATCTGAGACACTGGTTCGCTCATATGACGGGCCCCAGGGCTTGATCTTGCATACCTACCAAGTACTGCAGGATTCTACTCCAATTCAATCTCACACATATCAGACATAAGGCAATCAGTCAGCATGGATGAGATCACTCCTTAGCAATGGGAACAACTCTGGCGGGATATACCGAAAACATTCAGAAGCATACCACAGCGGGAGACCGCATATAAACTTATGACAAAATGGTATTACACCCCTCAACGGCTGCACAAAATGTTTCCCAATACCCTGCCCACCTGCTGACGCTGTCAGGATGCGATTGGAGACTTTCTGTACGTATGGTGGCACTGTTCGTTACTGACCACCTATTGGAAAGAAGTCCTCAGTCATATTAAAGATGTAATTGGTTATCCTATACCATCAACACCAATAGCGATTATTCTGGGAATAAGACCTCCAACCTTCCTTGCTATGACTCATGCAGACTGGTGTATAATATCCCATATGCCTGGAGCAGCTACACAAATAATAGTGGTATGTTGGGAAAAAACAGACACACCGCCTATCGCACTATGGTTTACTCGTCTCTGGCATACTATGACGATGAAACTTCTCACGACTCGGCTAGCCAACAACACAGCTAGGTTTACAAACACATGGCAACCACTGTGAGATTATTTTTCCAAGTTAGAATACACCTACTTTACTCCACCAAAACTTTGAGTCCTGCAACTCTTTGAAGACACCCTTTTGCCTCAGCATACCAATATACTACAAGGGTCGACCTCCCCAAGGAGCCCATTACATAGTCCCTAGCCTGCCGAACATAGGCAATCCCTCCCTCCCCCTTCTCTTTCTCCCATCTATGGGATCCCCCTCCTATCTGACGTTCAGTTTCTGATTTCTTATTGTTAAACTCAAGACCGTTATCATATGTTGAATGACAAATAGTCATTTGACTTTGACTGTCGAACCAGAAACAGACTTGATGTACCTGTCCATAACCAGTGCTGTACGAGACTGAGTTGCCTTTGTTTAAATGTTTTTTTTGTCTTCCATTTACTAAAATAAAAAATAATTTTCTACCAAAAACATGGATGGCCCTGGGGGATGGGGTCTCTAGGGCCAGAAGAGGCTTGGGGATGTGGGGACCACAAGGTCCCCCCCCTCTTCTAAGAAATGGACAGACCTGGGGGGATGGGGTCCCCGGGGCCTATTAGGGCTTGTGGAGGGGGGGGGGCATACAGCCCATCCCCTTTTTTTAAAAATTGTATTTGGCCTCTGGGTATGGAGTCCCCCTGGGGCCTATTACGGTTCAGGGACGGGGGTTGAATGCCTCCTTTCCCTATGATCTTTAGCCCTGGGGGATGGGCTCAGGGAGGGGTGCCCTGCTCCCCTTTTTCTTGGAGTCAAGCCTGGGGAATGGAATCTCAGGAGCCAATTAAGTCTCAGGGATGGAGGATGCAATGCCCCCTCCCATGGAAGATATATATATATATATATATATTCACTGAAAAAACCATAGGTTTCACACACGTTATAGTTAGGAATTAGCATTTAAAAAACCTTGCAAATTCACTGAAAAAACCATAGGTTTCACACATGTTATAGTTAGTGGAAATTTTACTGATAAAAAACCAATGAAATTGCCCCGTTATAGTTAGCGCAGGCAACTATAACTCACGCGACCGCAATCCTCTGCTGATGCTAATACTGTATTTAGACACTTATTTGCCCATGTCTTCTTCCATACATTTTTAGCTATACATATATTACAAATATTTTTTTTTCATAAAGACACATATGTCATCAGCAGAGGATTGCGGTCGCGTGAGTTATAGTTGCCTGCGCTAACTATAACGGGGCAATTTCATTGGTTTTTTATCAGTAAAATTTCCACTAACTATAACATGTGTGAAACCTATGGTTTTTTCAGTGAATTTGCAAGGTTTTTTAAATGCTAATTCCTAACTATAACGTGTGTGAAACCTATGGTTTTTTCAGTGAATTAGTACGGTTTTTTAAATGCTAAGTTTTTTTCCCTTATAATAAGCCCTGTACATTTGGTGGCCTACGGCCACCAAAAGCACAGGGGGTGGGGTAAGTGTGGATAGTGTTTTTTTCCATTGTAATAAGCCCAGCACATTTGGTGGCCTTCGGCCACCAAAAGCACAGGGGGTGGGGTAAGTGTGGATAGTGTTTTTTTTATTTTTATTTTTTTACCGTACGCTTACCGTAAGCGTACGGTAAGCGTACCCCGCGAAATTGCCGAAAAAAAAATAAAACCGTTTTTGCACTTGGGGGATGTTTGGGGACTCCCTCAACATGACTATGTGGGAGGGAGTTGTCAAAACAGCCCCTTTACATGTTTTTGGGCTTCCGATTTTAAAAATCTCTCTCAGTGCGAGAGACAAAATGGCGGCCGCCGCTTCCTGGTTTCGGCCGATTCGAATGTTTACTAAGATCTAAGAGCCAATCAGAATCGCGCTCGCGCACGCCACCGTACGCTTACCGTAAGCGTACGGTAAGCGTACCGTAAGCTGGCTCAGATATATATATTGATTTAAAGGCTATTTTCTCAGAATCTACTGAACAGATTTACACCAAACCTACAAAAGGCACTTCCTTGACCTAGGGACTACCTCTCTGCCAAATTTTGAGTAATTCTGTTCAGCCATTCGGGCTGTAGCTCGTTCTAAAGGTCCTATGGAAAAATGCATGGGAAAAACGCGTTTTGGGACCCCCCTTTTATCTCAGCCCCCGCTTGACGGATCCCCCCGAGACTTTCAGGGTAGGAGCGGAGCGTAGCGCCCCACCTATTTTGAGAAATTCGCGAGGATTCGTCGACCGGCGCCAAAGTTATTCAAAATAGAATGTTGAGGTTTTCCTATGGAAACGTGGTCCTAACTATAACTACCTACTGGCTATCGCCAGTAGGTAATATATATATATATATATATATATATATATATATATATATATATATATATATATATATATATATATATTCACTTAAAAAACCATAGGTTTCACACATGTTATAGTTAGCTGGGCATTTCCCTCGTAAAAACTAATGAGATTCCCTGTTATAGTTAGTGCAGGCAACTATAACTCACGCGACCGCAATCCTCTGCTGATGACGTCAGATATTACATCACTGATGACATATGTGTCATTCTGAAAAAAAATAAAAATGTAATATATGTATAGCTAAAGATGAATGGAAGAAGACATGGGTAAATAAGTGTCTAAATACAGGGATGTAATATCTGACGTGGAATCGCCAGTAGATAGTTATAGTTAGGACCGTGTTTCCATAGGAAATCTCAAAATTCTATTTTGAATAACTTTGGCGCCGGTTGACGAATGTTCGCGAAATTTTCAAAACTAATGGGGCGCTCCGCTCAGCTTCTACCCTGAAGGTCTCGGGGGGATTCGTCAAGCGGGGGCCGAGAAAAAAGGGGGGTCCGAAAACGCGTTTTCCCCATGCATTTTCCCATAGGACCTTTAGTCGAAGGTACAGCCCGAACGGCTGAACAGAATTACTTGAAATTTGGCAGAGAGGTAGTCCTCAGGTCAGGGATGTGCCTTTTGCATATATGGAGTCAATCTGTTCAGTAGTTCCTGAGAAAATTGCAGTTAAAAGCACAAAGTCGGGACGCACGCAGCCTGCCTTTCACGAACCAGGAAGTACGATTCGCACCGACGTCATCCCCCACGGAGAATATTTTCCGGCAGCCAAAATCTGCCGGGAAATCAGGACGACGCGAACAAGGAGTACCTGCACGCGACGGACAGACATGGACCCGAACCTACGTGTCATCCCGGCCCTCATAGCAGTCGACCTCCTCTACAGGTTCCGACGCAGACGCCGCAGAAGGTCAGAACAACAAAGGGAGGGGCAAAAGGGGGGGGGGGCAGGAGCAGGGGCAGGCCACAAAACCCCCACCCAAGTCACACAGCACACATGCCCTGGACATACCTGACCCCCAGGCCCTGGTCACTACGAGGGGGTGGGGGCGTGTCCAGCAAAGCCAGCGTCCGCAACAACGGAAGTGGTTGACGACGCGAACCGGTAACACAACAATACAGGTACGTCCCGTACCCACGCCTTAAGAGCGTGGGTACGAGTCGTACCACGCCCACACCTACGTCACCCCAACAATGGCGGGACGGCTCGTACCCACATGGCAAAGGCCTGGGTACGGCCCGCATAAGCATTCCACAGCGTGGGTACAGATATGTACGGACCGTACCCCCACCCGCATATGCATGGAGCGTACCCCCATCCCAACAGTGTACGTACAGACCGTAACACCACCCCGTATGCATGGAGCCTACCCCCCACCCCAACAGTGTACGTACGGACCGTAACACCACCCCCGTAGGTATGGAGCGTACCTCCCACCCCAACAGTGTACGTATGGACCGTACCCCCACCCGTGTATGCATGGAGCGTACCCCCACCCCAACAGTGTACGTACGGACCGTAACCACCCCCGTATGCATGGAGCGTACCCCCCCAACAGTGTACGTACGGACCGTACCCCCACCCGCGTATGCATGGAGCGTACCCCCACCCCAACAGTGTACGTACGGACCGTAACACCACCCCCGTATGCATGGAGCGTACCCCCACCCCCAACAGTGTACGTACGGACCGTACCCCCACCCACGTATGCATGGAGCGTACCTCCACCACAACAGTGTACGTACGGACCGTAACACCCCCGTATGCATGGAGCGTACCCCCACCCCAACAGTGTACGTACGGACCGTAACACCACCCCCGTATGTATGGAGCGTACCTCCCACCCCAACAGTGTACATACGGACCGTACCCCCACCCGCGTATGCATGGAGCGTACCCCCACCCCAACAGTGTACGTACGGACCGTACCCCCACCCGCGTATGCATGGAGCGTACGCCCACCCCAACAGTGTACGTACGGACCATACCCCCACCCGCGTATGCATGGAGCGTACCCCCACCCCAACAGTGTACGTACGGACCGTACCCCCACCCGCGTATGCATGGAGCGAACCCACACCCGTGTATGTTCTAAGCGTACATATCCTGATATAGGAGGGTTGGGTGCAGAGTCCTCCCAGCAGTGCCCGGACACAGGAGGGGTGGGTGCCTAACACTCACAGCAGTGCCCAGACACAGGAGGGGTGGGTGCCTAACACTCCCAGCAGTGCCCAGACATAAGAGGGGTGTGTGCAGAGTCTTTCCAGCAGTGCCCAGACACAGGAGGGGTGGGTGCCTAACAGTCACAGCAGTGCCCAGACACAGGAGGGGTGGGTGCCTAACACTCCCAGCAGTGCCCAGACATAAGAGGGGTGTGTGCAGAGTCCTCCCAGCAGTGCCCAGACACAGGAGGGGTGGGTGCCTAACACTCACAGCAGTGCCCAGACACAGGAGGGGTGGGTGCCTAACACTCCCAGCAGTGCCCAGACATAAGAGGGGTGTGTGCAGAGTCCTCCCAGCAGTGCCCAGACACAGGAGGGGTGGGTGCCTAACACTCACAGCAGTGCCCAGACACAGGAGGGGTGGGTGCCTAACACTCACAGCAGTGCCCAGACACAGGAGGGGTGGGTGCCTAACACTCCCAGCAGTGCCCAGACATAAGAGGGGTGTGTGCAGAGTCCTACCAGCAGTGCCCAGACACAGGAGGGGTGGGTGCCTAACACTCACAGCAGTGCCCAGACACAGGAGGGGTGGGTGCCTAACACTCCCAGCAGTGCCCAGACATAAGAGGAGTGTGTGCAGAGTCCTCCCAGCAGTGCCCAGACACAGGAGGGGTGGGTGCCTAACACTCACAGCAGTGCCCAGACACAGGAGGGGTGGGTGCCTAACACTCCCAGCAGTGCCCAGACATAAGAGGGGTGTGTGCAGAGTCCTCCGAGCAGTGCCCAGACACAGGAGGGGTGGGTGCCTAACACTCACAGCAGTGCCCAGACACAGGATGGGTGGGTGCCTAACACTCACAGCAGTGCCCCTGCAAAGAAAAGGGTGGAGTACCCACAGATCCAATGCCCACAAATGTCAGTCAGGTGCACAAAGATCCTGCAGTACATGTACCACATGTGTGCGAGGCTGGGAGTATACACATGCATAGCGCCGAAAAGAAAACATGTCCACATGAAGTCATGTCAACAGTCTACATACACAAGTACAGTGACCACCAAGGACGCCACGAATGATGCAGGTGGAGACATCGCTCAGCATGCATGGCCAAAGTCTAACGAGTCCGTCACACACCCAGCCAATGTAGACACAGCTCAGCACCACATATTGGAATGACCCTGCAGGGAAGATGTCAGGTTACACAGAGGAAGGAACACACCCTGGGACGATGTCACCATGCAGTAACTGCTTACATGAACAAAGTTATGTAGCCAACAGCTTGTGATGGCACACATATACCAGGGTCCACCCTATGACCAGCACAAGACAAATTCCCACACACCCAACACATTATCACCACCCAAAATAATGGAGCAGGTCCACCAACAGCAATACCAGATAGACAGTAGTGTACTAAGGAAAAAGAAATTGCTTTATTCAGCATCCAAAAATCTGTTTGTCCCTTGAAAGTTCAAAATGTACAATGCCCATAGGACAATCCAAAGTTCAAATCCAGGTGGGGGACACAGTGGGACGCGTGTCCCCTAGCTTGCCTGCACAGTCAGACTCCTTTGTCTTCCAGGGGGGGGGCATCATGTGGGGGGGAAGGACCAGGCACTGCAGGGACATGAGGGCGAAGGGTAGGCGTCGTGGGTGCAGGGACGGAGGACTCCACCACAGGGGGTGGGGCAGCGCCAAAGGCGGATGCACCCGAAGGAACCACAGGCCCCAAGGAGAAGGGGGGTCGGAGGGATGGGTCGCAGTGCCACTGGGGGAGGGTGTGGACAGGGGGGGGGACTCAACTCCCCTGCCGGTGTCCTGCCTCCACCGCTTGCGGGGTGGTGCCACACTGGGGCTGATGGACAGACTGGGCAGGACTGACCCTGTATCCGACTTTTGGCCAGGAGAGCTGAGGGGAGGGGATTTGGAGGGAGTGGATTTTGTGGAATGCGGACTCCCACTCTGGCTGTGTGTCTTACGTTTGCCCCCCGACCCAGTGGGTGTGCCTACTTCACCCTGTGTGTGCGTGCCAGGAGGTGTGCGTTTGACCTTCCCTGCTGGTGTGGTGCCTGTGTCTGTTGTGGTGGGTGCATGCTGACGTCTGGGTGTACGTGGGACAGGCATGGGAGTGGGAAGTGTGGATGGGTCAGGGGTAGGGGGTTGGACGAAGCGCTGCAGGAGACCCACTGCTGCAGTCAGTGTCGAGTCAATGGACCTCAGCAAGTTGCGTTGGTCAGCCTGCGATGAGAAAATGCCCTCCAAGTATGCCTCCATGTTGTTCAGCACTTGGCTGTGGCCATGGAGGACATTAAGCATCGCAGCCTGACCAACCTGCAACTGCCGCTGGATGTCCACAGACTCGGCATTGGCGGCAGCAGTGGAGACAGGGGCAGGGGGTGCGGTGCCTGGCAGGAAGGAGACATGTGGTGACCGGGCACGCTGGGAAGGGACACAAGCAAGTGGGAGGCGGCTGATGGCAATGGAGGGGGCGGGGAGAGATGTTGTGCCGTTGTCAGCTGGTGGTGCAGCCTCCGCCCACTCGGAGAGCTCAGCCTCGGACCCGTCAGCTTCATATTCTGTGGTGGCAGTGGACAGGTCCTCCGCCTCACTCCCCTCCGCCTCAGTTCCACTCGATGTGCCAGCCAAGATGTCACCGCTGGCACTGGTGCTCGGTCCCTGCGCTCGGTCTGTGCTGATGTCTCCATCCGTGTCCCCCGACGATGCTGTGGGCAAGGTGAAGAGACAGGAATTAATCATACACCTGTATACATATGTCAAATGAGTCCAATCTACATAGGTTACAGTGCATAACCTGAAAAGAAAGATGAGTAATATCTACAAAACAAGGTACATATGTAGGCCCTGCAACACACAGTTGGTTGACCCACCATGCCACTGAAAAACTATGGAGAGCATGACACAATAGTAAATGACATGAAATGGATTTTGACAGAGGAGCCAGGCTCTGGGGACAATCCTGCACTGCATCTGCACCACACAGCGTTGCTGAAAATAGGGATGAGCAGGGACCATATCCATGAACTTTAGGCACATGCTGCATAGGTAATACTGAAAACATGCCCACCATGACTGGCTCACTGCACCTTGAGTGTATGTCCAGACAAACATCACACACTGGCCAGACCTGACAAGGAGATTTCAGGTTTTGACATGTAGGCTTTGCCCGCACCAACCACCCCCTACATGAGACAATTTGTTGAGACACAGGAAGCACTTACATCTCTTAGTCTGGGTGAAATACACATGGGCTGGAAAAATGCAAGATTGGACACAAAATACCCAAGGTGCGCCTGTCCAAATATTCATGTACAAATGGGCATCATCAGATGATTATAACAAGACACACAGGCACTGGCCACCGTGAGTATGAACAAGGAAAATCAGGTCAGGCTGTACAGTGGACACTTGTACTACATTTTACGTCAATATACATGGTGCCAGGGGACAATGGCACAGAGCACAACCTATGCTGTAGACACTGAGAGTGTCCACATTTTGTGATGACACACATGACACCTAGGAAAATATGCCCCAGGGGACAATAGTGGCCACACAACTCCATGGTCCTGGATGGGAATGACTGCAACACACGCCACCATCCCTGCACTATGCGTATCGCACACTCATGCACATCATGTAACAGGCCACAACATAGGACATGCGTGCTGTAAGGCATGACACTTGAGAGACTAACTCCCATGTCTGGACTCAGCATCAGTGCCAACTGACATGGAACCCACAAGTACTGAACTGGACAGGGCACAGACAAGGTCCCAAAACCTGTTACACATCACCCCCACAAATGATGCTACAGGCATTGTTCACGTGGATAAACTGCCAGCCTAGATAACCTTGTGAAGGAGTGACTACACACAGACCAGGGAACACATTGCAAGGAGGGGAAGGGAGGCAGGAGAGCACCGCTATACTGTGGGTAACAGGATCTGCACAGCACCTTTAAACCCTGGCAGTGTATCCATGCAACTGCGCACTTACAAATGCTGGTGACACACAACAAACACACATGTACCTACCCCCTTCCTGCTGCTGCTTCTCCTGTAAGCGCCTGTCCAAGTCTGGAAAGACCACCGCCAGCACATGCTTGTGGATGTGGGTCAGACGGCGGCGCCCACGGTTCTTATGGGTCTCAGGTGAGTCCCCCAGCAGGACCCGTGCGATCCTCCGCGTCCAGCACCGGATATCCTACCAGCGTTTTCTCACCTGGGCCAGGCGCCGCTTGCGACCCTCCGTCCTCCTCACGGCACTGACGGCGTTCATCCAGATCTGCTTCTTGGCAGAGGCGCCTACCTGTGAGGATGAACAAGTGACACTACATCAATACACCTAGCACATGTCACAGAGACACATATTAGAACAAATTTGCTGGTTACAACAAGGCATAGTATGCATCCAACGCATTGCACCTTTGTCATAGGGACATTATCCTCTGGGGAAGGGCAAAAGCAGTACGTGCCATTGAAAGTACACAGGTGGAATGAGGGCAACGACACAATCAATGATCCAGGCTCACACTGTGCATCACAAGCTACACCAGGATTATGTGCAGCACCTCAAAGCAGTCACATGCCACAGGCCACTGACGCTACCTCAGCAGAGTACACAGACACACACAGGCACAGGACATTCACCTGCCATTGCCAAATGCAGCTACAAACCTCACTCTGCACATGTGCCACTAGACGGGGGGGGCTCACAGGTGTGGGGCTGGCTCTGCACGTCAGACACACAGCACTGCTCCCTGCTCACATCAGATGGGCAGGGTATATCCATCCCTCAAAAGCATCTGCTGTTGCAGCAACCAACATGTGTCTGTGTGTAGATGGCCATGGCACACTGTTACGCACACCAGGCCACATGTGGTATCGGATGTAAGGTGTGTATGTATGCATGGGACACGGAGTAGCGTAACAAGGACCTGTCTGCATCCTCTCAATGTATGTGTGGTGAGTCATGACATGTACACCTTAATGGCAAGGTATGTGGGCTGTCCTAGTGTAATGTCATGTGACCTGTGGATCTAGTGTTCCGCTACCTGTCTCTGCAATCGACATCCTACTTCTGCTGATGTGTTGATGTATGTCACTCCTGTGTTTCGTCTGGTTGTTCACTTACACTGGGACACAGCTAGTCCCATGCCATGGGATGTGGAGGTTCACAATCTCCGTGTGTAGCTGGGTCTTGGTAGGAGTGTCACCTGGCAGCCATACGTGTCCAGGGCATGTATCACATACCTGACTCCCTATGTAGCATATGTGTATTGACAGATTAACATGTGCTCAGTACATATAAATTGTTGTTGTAGTGCACTCACTCTTCCTTGTCACTTCCAAATTACTGCAGAGCGCCGCCTCTTCCCCGACCAATTCCGGACTTGGCTGACATGCGGGAGAATGACTGTATATGCTGCTACCGCTTCCCACAACCGTTGATTGAGGAGTTGACGGCAAGGCTGGCACCACACCTGCAACCGCTGCACAGGTATCCTACGGCACTGACACCCAAGCTGAAGGTAATGGCAGCCCTACATTTTCTTGCCACGGGTACCTTTCAATATACCATAGCTCATGTTGGTGGCATGTCCCAGAGCATGTTCAGCCGTGTGCTGCATGATTTCTTAGAGGCCATGTTGCTTCACCTGGATGAGTTCATCCATTTCCCAACTCCTGAACAGTTGACTGGGGTCAAGCATGGATTCTATGCCCTGGGAGGGATGCCCCATGTCATTGGGTCCATAGATGGGACACATGTGGCTTTGGTACCACCACAGGCACAGGACGTAGCGTACAGGAATCGCAAACACTACCACTCCATCAATGCCCTTGTGGTGTGTCTGTCCAACATGGTGATTTCACATGTCTGTGCTCATTTTCCAGGATCAGCACACGATGCCTACATCATGAGGCGTAGCAGGGTGCCTGAAATGATGACGCAGCTGCGCAACGAACGAGCATGTGTTGTTGGTGGGTACTCTCTGTCTGTCCTGTATTTTGCGTAGACTTCCAGCACGACCGCTTCTCCTGTCCTCCTTATGTCCATGTAGTTTCCATGTAGGGGACGCTGGCTATCCCAACATGCCATGGCTGATCACACCTCTCCGCAACCCCAGCACGCCGGCCCAGCTCCGCTACAACACCGCCCATGGCCGGACAAGGCGAGTGATAGAGAGGACATTTGGCCTCCTGAAGAGCCGATTCAGGTGCCTACACAAGACCGGCGGTGCCCTCCCATATGCCCCGGCGAAGGTCTGCAAAATCTTCATGGTCTGCTGCATGCTGCACAACATGGCAGTTGAGAAAGCTGTGCCACTCATCCTGGATCAAGATGATCAGGACCATCCACCCATGGAGGACGAAGGGCTTGGCAATGGGGCTAGTGATGTGGAGGATGTGGTTCCACAAGAGGACATTCGGAGTCGGCTCATATGCGACTTCTTTGCTTAGTGGTGAGTACCAGTGTCTGAGTGTGCACGCATTGGTCCCCGTGTGGCATGTGTTGCGATGTGTGTGTCCATCTGCATGTATGCCACGTGAGTCAGAGGTGTATGTGGATGTGTCACTCGAGTGATGGTGCCAGTGATGAGTGTATTTCCACAGTCATAATTGTGACCTAGCATGTTGTCATCCTTACATGTGTCGAGTACATGCACATGCAAGTGGCTGTGCTTTTTGTGGCTGACTTCTTGTGTGTCTCTCATCCCCAGGTACTTGCGCATGCCGTCTACTGGTTGCATTTTTGTGGCACTGCTATTCCTCATGGACACGTCATCGTGTGCTGACTCAGCGTTACACGCACGGACAAGTTTGGAAGTCTCCTTAGGGTAAGGGATGCATCAGGGGTGTATTGGGTGTGGCAGTTGTTTACGATGTGTGCACACTGCCCCTGTCGATGTTTGGTTCCTCTGCAGACATGTCGCATCACCATGGGACACATTACATGTAGCTGGATACACCTGAATAGATGGTCAGACTTGTTGACAGTCATCTGTGATGGGATAGTGGATTGTGATGATGGCATCAATGTGTGTAACACTGCCCTCGGACACATACGGTTTGCATTGGCTTGACATGGTGTGGGACTTCCACATCAGAGGATCAATGGTGTATGGCAGCCTCTCCGTGAGCAGCAGGGGGTGTTTAGCTGTTACTCGACACTTGTGTGCCAGTTCCATGGCTATCACGCATTTGTGCTGCAGAAGGGGGGTTCCAGTGTTGGACCCACATGTTACTCCACATGACCTGTGTATGTGTACTCCGAGTTGCCTCTGCATTCCGGAATATATGACTAATAAAGGTGTCCCTATGCCTCCAAGGTGCCTCTTCTCAGTCAATGCTGGTGTGTTGCCACGGTGCATACGGCATGTCTGGCATGGGTTTCCGTGATAGTGGCTATGTGCCTATGTGTAGAGTAGCAAGATGCAAGCTGTTTGTGTGGGATTAGACTCTGTATTGTGCATGATGTCCATGACTGTGTGGGTATTGTGACATGTGCCATCCCCATGCATCCAACGTTGGCCAGGCCACCATTCTCTGCATCCACCTGACTCAAGCTTGCAGGACATGGTTCTGCCACCTGTCTACACATACCTGGGTGCCCCCCAGGACACTCCACATCATCCCTGACCTCTGCGCATGACTGTTGCTGTATTCAATATGTCTGTCGGCACGGTTGTGCGGCCACCCCCTCAGCTGGTTGGGCCCATCACGGGTGTGTATGGTGCTCCATATCTGTCTTGCCTAATACATTGTGACCCATGTGTGTCCTGTGCCAGACTCAGGCCCCAGGGTATGGATGGTTGAAGTCATATGAGAACTCAGGCATGGTTAGACTTTACAAGACACATGTACGGTAATAATGCAAAATGTAGGCATCATCTCTTTATCGTGTAACTTTTTATTTGTGTTGGGGTACGTGTTGGGGGGGGGGGTATGACAAGAGGGGCTTTCCGGGTGTGTGGAATCCAAAGTTCACTGGGGGAGTTGGTGTCCTTTCCATTGGAAATCATCAGAGTCCATGCCACAGTCTTTGTCAACATTGGTCAGACAATGACCAGCAAGTCCATGTGGCAGAGAATGTCTTTTGCTGATGTGCTGCTGTTGGTCCAGTGGGCCAGGTGCCAGGCCAGGTGTCCTGGGAGATGGTGCCGTTGCGCCGACCCTCACGGTCTTTTCCGTGGACGACCCGCCCTCCTGCGGGAACCCTCAGAAGCAGGCCGTGACGATGTTTGGGATGCTCCATCGGATGTCTCCTCCTCCTCCTGATCCCTCCCTGTGTGTGGTGATGTTCTTGGCCTGGTGGCACAGGGAGGGTTGCCCATGTTGTCGGCTATCCGACGGAGTGTACGGTGAATTCCCGTGAACACCGTCACGAGCTCAGCCTGTCTGTCCTCCATCCGCCCTTGGTGTCGCAGTTGACAGGCATGTTGCTCCGCATGTTGCTGGGCCTGCTGGGTCTTGATCTCCTCGAGGGTCCCCTTCATCTCGTTGAGGGTGGACACAACCTGGCTCATGCCGGTGGTGTTCTGCCGGTATGTGTCCAGGATGTTTCTCACATGGGAATATACCGGTTCCGCAGCCAACTGGTCAGGCTCGCGCCTCCGCCATCCTTCACTCCCACCACCCCTGCCCACTTGCACCTGGCCTGCCCTTGTCGGCACATCGGGTCTCCGGGACCCCTGAGGGGTGGCATTAGCGTTGTCGCCTGCCTCCTCCTGGGTGCCCGGTACACCGTGTCCCTCCTGGTCAGCCTGGCTGCGTTGTGGTAGTGGTACAGGGATCCTGGGTGTCTCCTGGGATGTGGCAGGAGTGGGGGTGGTGGTTGGCCCAGTTGTACCTGACGCAGGTGCTGCAGGTGGTTGGATACCAGAGCGGCCAGGTTGGTCGGGGTCGTCCACAGAGTGGTGAGAGTCGTCGCTGCCGGTGGGATTGTCATCCCGCAGAGCCGGGTCCTGTGAGTCTTCCCCCCCAGTGTTGGGGTGTGATCCACGACATTGACCTGTGTGTGAGAGAGACAATGTTATTTTTGTGCCATGCTACATCCATGTTTCATTCGTTTCAAAGTTGGCACATTTCCTCTGGGTATTTGGATATGTCTTGCATTCCACTCACAGTGCACTTGTGCATGGTTATGTCCCTTGGCCACAGCTTTTGAGACTTTACCTATGTGTGACACAGTCTTACTTGCTGCGTCAATTGTGACTGCAGTCAGCAGTGGAGTGAGCAGGTGCGGTGAGCCATGCATTGGCGCCTTCCGTGTTGCACTGTACGTGGGCACATGGAGTTGTTCCACACACTTATATAATGCAGGTAGCTGTCGTTGTGCTCGTGCACAGGTTGAGACATGGCCCAGTGTTTTGCCATGGAGAAGAGAGGGGGATTCAGGCACTGGCCACCCTTGTCTACATGCACGCAGTCCACCTGCTGACGAGCAGACATTTCCACACCACCCAAGGCTGAATTGGTCTCCCTGTGTCTCCCTTTCTCACTACCTCTCTGTCCCCCTCTCCCTCCCTCCCTGTGTCAGCCTCCTCCCTCTGTCCGTCTCCCTGTGTCTCCCTCCCTCTCTCTCCCCCTCTCCCTCCCTCTGTGTGTCACCCTCTGTCACCTCAGCCCAGCTTCCTAGGCACACACTTTTTGCAGATCTTTGAATGGCCCTTGGCTTGTTCATGTGAGTTTGTTTCTGATCTCCAGGCACCCATTGGGTGTAGTGTCTGTGTCTGCGCTGCTGCTGTGGTGGTGTGTGCTGCCACTCTTTCACAGTGTTGGCTGTTCATTAGCTGCTGTCATGTGCAAAAAGTGCCTTCACCCCCATGTCTTAATGCAAGGCGTCCGCCATTTGCTGGCAAGTCTTTCCTGTGTGGGGACACACTGTTTGTCTGGCTGTGACCTAGGCCATATGGGCAGAGGGCATTGTTGTCTGCTTCTGAGTTGCACTATGTGATTTTTGAGGCCCACACTCCCGCCATCCGGGTTACCGTGTCTTGTGTTGGTGTTTTCTGTGGCCTGTGACTTGGGATTGTCCAGCTGGGTGCATGGGGCATGGTGGCGCTAGTGGCATGTGCGTGTTTATGGAGTATGGTTGAGTCATGCGATAGCTTGGGGTGGTTGCGTGCATGATTGTGAGTTTGGTTGTGGATGACGTTCCCCCCATGTGAGGTGAGTTGTTTGTGTACTCACCAGGCTCTCGGAGTCCTTCTACTCCGTCCACTGCTACCACCGGCAGTATGGCCATCACCCTCTCCTCCCAGGGATGGTATTGTACGCGTCTGCGGGGCGGCCCTCCTCCAGTGATGTTGGCCTGGTTGTGGTTGTCGGTCATTTTGGCTCGGACCCTCCTCCGCAGATCGTACCACCTGGCTTGGCATTCATGCCTGGTCCTTCTGGTGGACGCAACAGCATTCACAGCATCGACAATCGTCTGCCACATGG
Source organism: Triturus cristatus (assembly GCF_964204655.1). Taxonomy (NCBI): domain Eukaryota; kingdom Metazoa; phylum Chordata; class Amphibia; order Caudata; family Salamandridae; genus Triturus; species Triturus cristatus. The sequence goes on from NC_140592.1 coordinate 1,023,011,458, forward strand.
CTGTTTTTTCGGAAATGCTGGTCTGTCTGACCAATGTTCCAAAGCGGTGTGGCTCGACTCTGAGGATTTCGTCGACAAGGACCTCCAACTCTTGGCTAGTGAACTTTGGATTCTTGTTAGTGGGCATGGTGAGGGGTGTGGGTGTGGATGGTTGTGGGGGGTGTGGGTGTGGATGGTTGTGGGTGTGTGGGTGTGGTTGTGCAGGTGTGTGTGTGAATGTGATGAGGGGGTGTTTGTGAAGGTGTTTGTGTGAAGGTGTGCAAGTGTAAGGTGTAGTAAAGGTTCAAGTATGGTGCTGTGGGTTGTCTGTGGGGTCTGGCAGCAGTGAGTCTGTTGCAAAGGCTCATGGTTTGTGTCTGTGGGCCCTTTTTATTGGTCCATTGGTGGGTGTGGCTGTGTTTGAACTTTGGGTGGGTGTGTTATAAGGAGTGGTTGTGTTTTGGGCCTCTGTTTGGGAGTTGGGCAGTTGCAGGTCAATGAATGTGTTGTATTTGGGCTTGTTGGACATGTTTTGTGGCTTTGTGCGATTCGAATAGAGTATTTTTGTGTTGTTTTGCTTTGTCCTGGTTGTGTACGTGTGTTTTTAGCGTGTGTACGGTGTGTACATCGGCCATTTTGTTGTACAGTGCTGTCCTTGTCTCTGGCTTGGTACGACTCGTACATGCGCGATGTTGGGTGAAGGTGCTGGTGTTGGGGCCTGGGGTGCGCTCCGTACTTAGACTGTTGGGGTCGGGGTACGCTCAATACATACGCGGGTGGGGGTACGGGCCGTACATACACAGTTGGGGTCGGGGTACGCTCCATACATACGCGGGTGAGGGTACGGGCCGTACATACACGGTTGGGGTGGGGGTACGCTCCATACATACGCAGGTGAGGGTACGAGCCATACATGCACGGTTGGGGGGGGGTACGCTCCATACATACGCGGGTGAGGGTACGGGCCATACATACACGGTTAGGGTGGGGGTACGCTCCATACATACGCGGGTGAGGGTACGGGCCGTACATACACGGTTGGGGTGGGGGTACGCTCCATACATACGCGGGTGAGGGTACGAGCCGTACATGCACGGTTGGGGTGGGGGTACGCTCCATACAGACGCGGGTGAGGGTACGGGCCGTACATACACGGTTGGGGCGGGGGTACGCTCCATACATACGCGGGTGAGGGTACGGGCCGTACATACACGGTTGGGGTGGGGGTACACTCCATACATACGCGGGTGAGGGTACAGGCCGTACATACACGGTTGGGGTGGGGGTACGCTCCATACATACGCGGGTGAGGGTACGGGCCGTACATACACGGTTGGGGTGGGGGTACGCTCCATACATACGCGGGTGAGGGTACGTCTCGTACATACACGGGTGTACATACACGGGTGTACATACACGGGTGTACATTCACGGGTGGGGGTACGTCTCGTACATACACGGGTGTACATACACGGGTGGGGGTTCGACTCATACATACACGGGTGTACATACACGGGTGGGGGTTCGACTCGTACATACACGGGTGTACATACACGGGTGGGGATTCGACTCGTACGTACACGGGTGTACATACACGGGTGGGGGTTCGACTCGTACGTACACGGGTGTACATACACGGGTGGGGTTCGACTTGTACATAGGAGGGCTGGGGGGGTGGTTGGGCGCGTACATACGGGGGCTGGGGAGAGTGTTGGGCGCGTATGCGGGCACATGTCTCCATGGTTGCTATGGGAGTTCGGTGCGGACGGTGCTTTTTCCATCCGGTTGTAACATCGGACGCACGTGATGGATCGTACTTCCGCGGTCGGACTTCACTTTTCACATTTGTACGGTAATTCGTCCGGAGACGTGTCGGGCACATTTTCCGACCCGAGGACGTGTGGGGAATTATTCCCAATGCGATTCGTATGGACTTTTTCCCATGGGAATCGTAGTTGGCAGTTTGTACGGCACTTGTACGATTCGTACGGTAAAAAGACCGGATACGAGTCGTACGGGGAAATTTTTTACAGGATCGTAATCGGCACCTCTGTCTTTTGCTTTTTGATTTTTGCTTCTGTACTCCTGTCCCTTGTAGCCCTAGGCACTTGTGGGTATTTTTGATGTAAGACCCCCAGTTCTTGAGGTTTTTGATATTGTAGATATTGGGAATAGAACTGTGGCAGGTCGTTAAAGATTTTCCCTTAGACCCTACTATACTCTAGTTGTTTGGTTATGTCTTTATTGAACATGAAGTAATTGTTATAGTGGCAAAAGGCGATCATATCAACAATCATCTTTCCATGTTGATATAATTCTATAGATCTATTTTTCTGAAAATATTGTACCGCTTCCATACCATCAGTATGGTTAATACTGGTATACAAAGCACATATGTCCATGGTAATCAACAAATAGTCATCTTTCCAAGGAATATCTCGAATCCTCTCCAGGAAATGGTTGGTGGCTTTAATGTAAGACGGAAGGGCAGTTACCAAGTCTTGCAAATAAAAATCTACATATACAGATATTTTTTCTAACAGCCCCCCTCTAGCATTAATGATAGGTCTTCCTGGAACTGGAGTGATCATCTTGTGTATTTTAGGTATAAAATACATTATAGGGGTGACTGGGAATTCAGTTCGTAGATAGTTACATTCATCATTGGTGAGTTGGCTTTCGCGTTTCCATTTGTTCAGGTTTTTGAGACATAAAGTATTCAGTTTCAAAAGTTGTTGAAAATCAGACTTATTGTAACAGTTCTCATCAGTTAGATGTTTAGTTGCTTCAATTAAATAGTCCTGTCTTGGCCATAGGACTATATTCCCCCATTTGTCCGATTGTTTAATGATTATTTCGCTATGTTCTTGTAGCTTTTTAATCAAATCTTTATATTTTTTATACTTGAATTTTGTGTCTCCTCTCCGGCTTTTGACCATTAGTCGAAGCTTCTTGACCTCCTCAATGATAACGTATTGATAGATATCAATGGCATCCCGACACATGATTGGCACAAAAGTCGACGGGTTTAAAGGGGGATTTAGAAACTGTGGAAGAACTGACACCCATTTCTCGGATCAATTCCTGTGTTGGTATAATACTATCATCCTTATTACCATTGAATAAATCATCCATAGTTCGTAGATCTGAGATGTCTGAAACTGTTAATGTATAAACTGTCTCTGAATTTGAAGTGCTAACATTGTCAAGTGCTGTCAGTAACCTTTTTAGAGTTTTTAATAGTAAAATATTTTTTTAGTTTCATTTTGCGAATGAATTTGTAAATGTCCACTCTAGTTTGAACATAGTTCAGACTGGTTTCCGGGCAGTATGATAGACCAAGCGCCAGAAGTTGGATTTCAGCTTGATCTAATTGGACCGATGACAAATTCACCACTGTATTGGCATGGGATATTATTTCCTGTTCCATCTTTTGTTTCGCTGTTGCCTGTCTCTTGCGTTGCCGGGCTTGCCTTCTGGCTTTCCTTCTTTTGTTGCGTCGTGTTCTGGATTCTGTAGGGGCTTCCGTGGTCGGAGCTTCTGGCGCCACGCCCGCTGTACAAAATCCAGTTCCTACTCTGGAGTAGGGGTTCCCATTTCTTCCCTTTCAGGGTGTCTTTCACCTCTACTTGCATCAGAGTCAATCTCGCTGATTGTGGAGCTAGATTCAGATATGCATCCTGACTCTTGTTCCTGGCTGGTAGTTCCTTGCTCTATATTGGAAACCCCACGAGGCACCTGTTTCTTCTTCAGAAAATCATATTTTTTTGCGAATCAAAAAATGTGTTCAGTCTCATAATCTTGTTTATCCCGTGCATATTTATATGCCTTCCTGGTTTTGATTATTTCTTCTTGTTTCTTAAGGCGTATTTGAATTTCATTATTAGTTTTGGTTATCAAGTCCTGAAACTCTGACTTTGCCAACTCATCTTTGATGATTTGTATTTCCTTCATGATGCTTTCCCGGTCTATCCTGGCATACTTGATTAATATTTGAACCATGCGCATAGATGCTTCCAGGTTGCTGTTGGCCCACTCTTTAAGCATTTCTGGATTCGGGCTGTCGAAGCTGGGAGCAAGCAGTATACGTAATCCACGTGGCACCCTGTTGGCCTCCACATACTTCTCCAGAGATTTTTGTTCCCACCATTTAGTTATTTCCGACTTCATTAGTCATTCTAGTTGTTTTAATAGAGTCCGAACGCCACCTTCTGGTGAACTGCTGATAGCATTCCTATTATGTTCGATATTTGGAACTGTTGGTAAATTTGTAAATAAATCTAAGGCAGCCGCCTCTCGTTCGCGTATAATCTCGTCAGCCATGTTATCAGTAAGTTATAGCAAAAAATTAGTATATATAGCCCAAGTTAGACCTCCGTTGACAGAGAGCATACGATGGTAAATCACCGGAGCCCCGGTAACTGTCCTCAAACGTGCAACGATTTTCTGGCCGTACTAGGAGCTTCAAGCACACCTCCCCACCCGCTCTACTTCCTTGTAATGGTGTCTTACCGGCTGGTTCCTGCGGGGAATCGTGGATCCGCCGACTCGCGTCTCCTCGCTTTCACCGTCCGAATCCATTCACCATACACTTCCGGATGCGGGGGGACAACAGTGACTATTCCTTTCCGGAATCAAACAAAAGTGATGTAGGCTGTTAACTGAAAGTCCCACAATGGAGGAGGCGGTCCGTGATTCGGGCGCAGCCTGTTCCCGAAGTATAATGATGCAGTTCATCAATTTCCCAACAGCAGCTGGCTGAAAAGCGGGACACGGACACCGATTAAGTGCAAGTAATATCTTCTTTTAATTGCTGACAGTGATCGACATGTCAGATGACGCGTTTCACCCAACAAGTGGGCTTGATCACATGACCAGATTACACTCTTTTTTCATTTTTAAAGCACCCTCACCATGCAAGTGTCATGTGACTTAGTGAAAATAGAAAACATACTCCGCTAAAAAGCATGTTATGTTATATATGCATAAGGAAGGAAATATATGTAGATTAAAGTTGAATGCAATAAACTCAGACTTTCAGGTGTTGTTGTACTTTAAGTTAATGTATTTGGTTTTATTTTTTGTAATTCAATAGTGAAGCAATTGTAGATAAATAGTTATGATAAAATATGTACTTATTTTTGCAGTCACTTTTATATATGTTAAACATAGAATAATGTAAATGTAAGTAATATGTACATTTTTCAAGCACAGCTAACGAATATCTAAATCTTTAAAAACATCTTTATAATACACGTTTACACAAAGCAATACACATATGTAGGTACACATCCATAGTTCAAATAAATGCTTATATACAGAGGGATATGCTGTATATTTATGTTTAAGTATGGTGGTTATGTGGGGGAACAGCCAATTCTTGAGTAGTCTTCTGAAGATAAGGTGGTTATCCATGGGGGTATAGAGATCCATAGGTTGGCTGCTTGAACAGGGAAGGATGTGCTACCCATGGTCTTTTTCTTACATGGTGGTATTTTGAAGCAAGGTGCCACTCTAGAGAGGTGGTTCCTTTGTTGAATGTATTTTGTGATTTGAGATATAATCAGTGGTGTCATCAGTGATGTCACTGACCATGTCATGAATGATGTAATATGTGACGTCATCAGCAGTGCATTGCGGGGGCGCGAGTTAAAGTTAGCTCAACTAACTGTAACAGGGGAATTTCTATGGTTTTCTATCAGTGAAATGTCCAACTAACTATAACGTGCCTGAAACCTATGGTTTTTTCAGTGAATTTCAAAGGTCTTTTAAATGCTAATTTCTAACTATAACATGCCTGAAACCTATTGTTTTTTCAGTGAATTTCTAAGTTTTTTTAAATGCTAATTTCTAACTATAACGCATCTGAAACCTATGGTTTTTTCAGTGAATTTCAAAGGGTTTTTAAACGTTAATTTCTAAATATAATGTTCATTAAACCTATCTTTTTTTCTGTGTTTTTTAATTATCATCCCATTCTCTACTTGGTGAAAACTGCAAATCTCACCACTCTTCCATCGATACCTTACGCCAACAAAATCGCCACAAACAAGAGCCACTACTAACGTTAATGAAAAAGTAGGCGTTCCCGTGCAAAAAAAAACACGAAAACACCACTTCCCCACATTTTCAATGACCAGCCAAATCTGCAATGCGATCCAAAAAGCAGGCGATAAGCTGAGTTAGCAGTAACAAATTAACATCAACCTTTAACTGGTGTAAGGAGGTCGACTATCTACTCCGTGAATTGGACCCAACTCACTGCCACATCTAAAGACCAACATGTGATAGAGCTACTGATCATGCAGCTCCGACACCCAACAAGGCCACAACACCCAGCGCCACCACCACCAGAACCTCCCCCCACACCACCACCCCTAATACCACAGAGGCAGCGCAAAACAGAACAACGGACCTTCCCAAAATGCCATGCCCCTCAGCCCCACAATAGCTGAATGTTGGGAGATGTGGCAACCAACTATATATGAAGGAGGCAAGTCACCCATCAACAATAAAGCACACAATGCCAAGTGTAACACTGATGTGCTGCACAGACCTCACTATGCAAAGCACAAACCTCTCCATGTGGAGATATACTATTGATACTTGTAGTGTAGTGCATAGTGGACGTAACCATGTTACCTCAGGCAGTGGGGAAGATCTCGGTCATGTAGCTGTGTTCTCCCCCCTTGGAAGAGGAAGCAGAGTGGGCTGCTCCAACGTACTCCACTCCAGTGTAGGAGTATGAATAAATAGGCCAGGCCCTAGGGGTGGTTCACTTGTGGGAAGACCAACGAGTCTGTCACAGCGGCAGCAGTCACCCTGGCACGTGGCCGCCGCCATAACCGCGGGCCTCCTCGACACAGGCCCCCTGCGAACCCAGCGGCACAGCACCGCAGACTTATGTCTGTACCGACTACTGCCTTTGAGCTACACTGCGGACAGCAGGGCACACAATTCAGATGCAGAGTCGATTGCAGATGTCGCAGTCTAGTTCGCAAGACACGTTGCTCCCAGTGCGGCCCGCCCAGACCACGCATCATCGCAGGGTGCGCACACGCTGTGTGCTTCAGGTGCTACTAACTCACTGCACCATAAGTCATCGCCACTTGGCCTCATCAAGGCAGAATTCATTAGACAAAACACATTGCTTCCAGTGCGGCCCTCCGGGACCACGTATCATCGCTGGGTGCGCATACGCTGAGTACTCCAGGGGCCACTAACTGTGCAGCTCAACTCAACGCCATGTGGCTGTGCGCCCATCATGACCGCCGCCTCCGCCCTACACTGGGGTTACACGGTTCACAATTCAAGATTAGTAGCGCCGCAAATTGTGTAAGAGACTATAATGGGTTAAGAAGACCAAATGCTCCCAATCTGTGCAGCTCAAGTCAATGTCACCTGCCTGTGGGCTTTTGCTGACCGCTGCCTCCGGCCTACACTGTATAAGACCGGCGACACGTGGTGCCAACTAACCCTGTTCAACACAAGCCAATCCCACATGTGTAACTGTGTCCTGAGTCCTGAATGGCAGCGACCACAGCACCAGACTCCCTTCGATCAGTGAGGGGTATTTCCATATGGAAAGCCACCAACGTATGCACGTGGCTGTGGGCCCTTGCTCACCGCTACCTCTAGCCTACACTGTGGAAGACCGGCGACAAATGGCGCCACTAACCGTCTTCAACACAAGCCGATCCCACATGTGGAACTGTGTCCTGAGTCCTGAATGGCAGTGACCCCAACTCCGTGAGACAACCACAGCACCAGACTCCCTTCGATCAGTGAGGCATATTTCCATATGCAACGGCGGCGACACGTGGTGCCAATAACTCTGTTCAACACAAGCCGATCCCACATGTGTAACAGTGTTCTGCTTTGTTGTTTTGTATTATTTTTGATACATGTTGTTTATTAGTTTATCGTTCATATATATGTTAATAAAAAAATAAAGTTTGAAAATAGTTTATCGTTTACATATATATGTTTATTAAAAAAATAAAGTTTGGAATAAAAATTAATAACGTTTTTGGTTGTTCTCTTAACTGCTATGTGACTCTTTCTTGTTCTTATTACTGTTATTTGATGGAGTCCACCATGGTGTTAAATTTTGGGGCCCTTACGCGAGAATTCTGGTGATGTCTGCAGTTTGCACCAACTTCTGAATAGTGTGTTAGATTTATCTCAACTTTACTTCCATTAAAGTGCTGATAATGAAATGCAGACTAGCCGTTCCCCTGCAAAAAGACACGAGGTGCACCTTTGCGATTTATTCTAAATACTAAAATCCTTCATTGAATTGCACTGAGGTAGTGGCTGCACTTACAGTGTACACACAAAATCAATTAAGAAATCTCATTGTATTTATATTGATTGGGAATAGTGCGTCAGGTGCTGGCTCTTGACGAGATACACTGCTCAGTTCGTATATTGTTCTGCACACAAAAAAGATCACATCACAACTTTCACACCAACTGCAATGCGAAACAAATTCCGGTGATAAGCCACGTTAGCACCAGGGATTTTACACCTGCTTTCTGCTGGTGTTAAGCAGGATGACTACCTGCACCATGAAAGGGAATACAGCCAAGAGCCACACCAGAACACCCACAGATGCCATAGAGTTAATGAGCATGATACAGGGATACCCATGAGGGCCACAAGACTCATCGCAACAACTCCAGGACTGCCAACGCCCCCCAAACCCGCATCTGAGCAAGTGTGTCCCTGTGGTCATTGTCTTAGCATGTTAGGCACGAGCCCTGCAACATCACAGTGTGCTGTCACCTCAGCGTTGGCAGTGAGCCTGGACATGTAGCTACGCATGCATCCTCTTGCATGCACAACCAGCATGTGCTGGTCCGGGGTACACAGGTCAGCGCAGGGGTGTGCCTATCCGGCAAGGGGAACGGGGTGTCTCGGACATGTCCGTGTACAGGAAGTGCGGTAAGTGTGTCTCTGGGTTCTGGTGTGGCCTGCCACAAGGGCCGCAGCAGTTGATGTTGTAAAGTGGCATGCACAACCTTCAAACGGCACTGTGATGGTTGTAGTTGGAATGTATTAAGACACGCGCGAATAGGCATTACAATGGTGTGCTGTACGAGTGCACGAGATACAACAGCGCACCATACAAAAGTGTGGGGGCTCGTGGGAGGGAGGAGCAGCTGTTTGGCAACGTAACACACAGTGAACTCGCCCATGCACCACGTGCTGGGCATCTTATCCATGATGACCACGGTCTCAGACATCCCACAACACCAACAACCGGCCTTTGTACACATCCTGTATGAATGCAGCGTGTTTTTCACTTCTATGCTCGTTCAGTGGTGTGATGTTGGCGGGTTGTGTGACTTGTGCTCCTTGTTGGTGTGTTTCATTTTGGCCATTGTTTGTCTATACTTGTGCTGTACTTAATTTTGCATGTGTGCCATTCTGCCCATCTCCCCCCGTCCCCCCACTCCCTGCTTCTTCCTCTTCCTGGTGCTGTTGTGTCTATAATTTTGTTGCCCCACACATAAATACATGTAAAGAACAAATTAGAATAGTTCCTTGATTCTTTTAGGTTTCAAAACTTCTCTTTATTGGTTTCTTTTTAATTTTCCATATAAATCGTTTTTTTAATATTCAACAACACATAGAAGTCAGAAGTGCAACATATTCTATCAACACACTTTCTAGAACATTCTACAACACGTGCAGGTTAAAAGTTCATCAATTTTTTTAAACTTAACAATATTTTTTTGCAACATTTTCTCAAACATTTAACGGCACGTGCAGGTTAAAAGTTCACGATTGTTTTAAGTTCGAACAGTGCCTTCCAAATGCAAGTAGCAGGTGTGGTTACGTTGAGCATATTTTATCCTATGATATGTACTCCACGTTGAAACTGCTTTTTCTTAACCAATCACAAAGATGCTTTTCCACAAAATGAATGTGCACCCTACTTTAAAAAAAGAATGCTTTTCATCTCACAATCACGTATCGTTTTGTATGGCAAAAAAAAGTAGTTCCCCATCTTTAAACATATCTCTTATTCTACCAAGGAACTGCATGAGCTACAGACATCTTTCCATACCTTCCAGCCATACCTTCAAAATGCTAGTGTGGATCGGAGGACATAGCTATATTTTCTGGTGCAAGAGGTATGCAGAACACAGACGTATTGACTTAGACCTAGGTTTACAAAATGTGGACATTAAATGGTTTGCACAGAAATCATTGAAGTGGCACCAATTGCTACCTTTGGTTAAAACCTCTTTGCATCTTCCACACCCTGACCTCATGATTGTGCATTGTGGTGGAAATGACGTAGGCACATTGACTGGGTTAGGTTTGGAAATGCCTATGAAGGACACCTTTGGACACCTCAGCTCAGCACCATGTGAATCTGGGCAATAGCTCACTTAATAGCTCACATAATTTCCACACCGGCCTCGAGGGCCTTCAGACCCAAAAGGGTGAGTAGTTTGCGCTTTACAAATACCGTATTGATTTGATACATGCAAATTTACCTTCGCACTCCCTGTAGAACACCCCCTAAGCACCATACACAAGTTACAATGTTTGAAACAAAATTCCTCCGAGTAGATATAACTACATGCTGACACTACTTGACAGATGTGGCACAGCGGCCAGAGCTCATGACTTCACAGCATATGACACACAGTTTGGACTCACGCTTTCATCCCTGCCTCCGACAGCACCTCAGCTTAGCACCATGAGACTCTAGACAATACCTCACATATTTTCTGTACCCCAGGACTTTCAAACCAGTAGGAGTCAGTAGTTTGTCCTAGTAGGTATAAACACATGCTGACACTACTTCCACAGGTGTGCTGCAGCGGCCAGGGCACATGACTTCACACCATAAAACACACAGTGTAGGCTCACGCTTTCATCCCCGACTCCCGCAGCAGCTTACCTTAGCAGCATCAGACTCTACGCATTACCTCACTTAATTTCCGTACCCAGCACTTTCAGACCGGTAAGTATGAGTAGTTCGCTTTGTAGCCCCTCTATACCACACCCTAAACACCCCACAGAGCTTACAGTGCTCCTACCCTCCTCTTTCCTACGTTTTTTTGCCCTATTTTCCCCTTACTTGCTTCAAAATGGCGGCCAATACTTCCTAGTTGTAACCGCTCGCAGCGCTCCCAACCAATAAGCAGCAAGCTCGTGCTCGTAACGCCTCAGCCAATCAGATGGCAGAATTCCCAAATGTCGATATCTGTAAATTGCGATATTTCTCAAAAACTACTGAACGGATTTACACCAAATAATCAAAAGTGTGCTTTCTAGACCAAGACCCTTCTCCCTGCCAAATTTGGGGTAATTCCGTTCATCCGTTCGACCTGTAGCCTTGTCTAAAGTTTCTTATGGAAATTAACATGGAGAAAACATGTTTTGGGACCCCCCTTTTTTCTTGGCCCCCCTTGACGAATCACCCCCACATGTTCAACATAGGAGCTGATATGAACAAAAAATTAGTTTGGACAATTTTCATGAAGATTCATCAAACGACGCCAAAGTTCTAAGCAAAACAAAAAATGCTCTTCCTATGGAAACTTGGTCCTAACTATAACTACCTACAGCCGACCGCCAGTAGGTAATATATATATATATATATATATTCACTGAAAAAACCAAAGGTTTCAGGGGCGTTATATGTACGAGGGAAATGTCCAGCTAACTATAACACCAATGAAACATATGGTTTTTTCAGTGAATTTCTAAGGTTTTTTAAATGCTAATTCCTAACTATAACATGCATGAAACCTATGGTTTTTTCAGTGAATTTCAAAGGTTTTTTAAATGCTAATTCCTATCTATAACTTATCTCTGCAGATATCATGTTTAATGATTTTGATTGGATTTGTATATTTTTCAAATTCAGTGTGTCAATTTCATTAGTTACATTTAAAAAAAAATACTTTTCAAACATATTTTATTATATTTTTCAAAATATTTTTTTAACTATATGTGCAAAACTTTATTTTATATATATTTTTCAATGTTTTTGGATCCGCGCACCCTAAGCGCACCGTTCCCGATCCCTACGCGATAGCATCCGCGCATGGTATGCGTTGGTTACGTGTTCAGTGCGCGATCGCAATGCGACCGGTACGCGACTCCCAGCGTATACGCGACATGTTCGATGTACGTAACGTGACGTTTACGCGCTTCCGCGATGCGTCATCTGCATCTATGACACGGTAGATGCGCTGATCCCGCGAAATAGTTAACATTTAAAAAAACATATATATATCTATTTCATGTGAATATTAATTGAAGACAAACTCTAAACTAGTCTTAAAACTAATATATTTTTACATCTAATCCTTTTTTTTCTATTCAATTTCGCGGATGCGCGCTGGGTGAGTGCTGCGTAAGTGCAGGGTGCGCGGATCCCATGTGACCTGCAAAAAAAGAGATTTGATTGGTTCATTACACTTCCTATTCTAACTATTGAAAGACCCCACCCATTTCAATCATTCTTAGAGCTTCTTTGGAGGAACATCTCACACCTTAGAACTAGAAGAAACTTTTTGGGGAAGATTTCCACAACTGCAATTTTTATGAAGACAATGGCTTCTGCACAGCAGCCACCATTAGAATCAGACCATTCGTCCGATGAGGAATTTGTTGTGGAACCTCCATGCCCAGAAAGATACACCTCCGTGGTGTGGAAATTTTTTTCCTTCCCAGAAGGACAAAATAAAACTAATTCATCTAAAGTGACATGTAAAATATGTCAAAGAGTGCTTTCCAGAGGAGATCCATCAAAAAAATACTCTTGTGGAACTGCAAGTATGTTAAAACACCTGAAGACTCTGCATCCCGTGAACCTGGCCAAGCAGGAATGCAGTGGCAAGCACTTCTGCAGCATCACCATCAAGCACTCACCCGGACATACGTCCAGAATTTGGAAAACTAAAAATTAGTTGCATTAAATGCAACAAACTACTATGTTACGGCAATCAGTCAATTGAACTAATCTGCCGAGCGCAGCAAAAACACAAGTGCTAAACTTGTGTTTATTTATTTTTTTGCAGAAGTTGACTGTTTTGTTCCTCCTGTTGTCTTTTTTTCCTTTTGAAAAAAACAAAAAAATAACAAAATTGTTCCAAAAAGTACAAAAAAATTAAAAAACAAAAAGAAGAGAAAAAAGAGTTCTTCTATAAAAACTAACTTTCCTGGTTTAAAAAAAGAGCTACATTTCTTTGTTAGTGTGTGAAAGTTTAGATGAATGTATATGTAGTACGTAATTGACTGAATTAATGCATTAGTAGCGTATGGTGAATGTATAAGTGCAGAACTATGAGGAAGTGCTGCAGCATCACACAGTAACCTCTTTAACTGCAGTGTGCTGTAGTACTTCCGAAGCACAGGGATGTAACATATGTACATAAATAAGTTGCAAATCTATGCTTCTCTCTGCACGGCTGCTTAAACTGCAGCCATGTGGTGACACAGGCAGCCTTGCACCATAGTGCAAGGGTATCTGTGTCATGTGCTGTTTGTTTTTCTACAAGAAGACACACCTTCCTGCACAAAAACAATGAGAAAATGCATTTTTCTTCTTCAGTGTATGCTGAACATTTCAGCATGCATTGAAGATATAAAAATGTGGAGACATTAAAACAATTCTCCTTGTTGTGCTTTCCTACACCAATTTCAGAATGGTGCAGCATTCACACACATATCGAGATTTATCATTTCTGATAAATCTAGACATGTGTCTTGTTCTATAAGTATTAAGTGCAATCATGCACAACAACACTTATAGAACACCCTTTCAACACAAAGTGGTGTGCATGATGAGGTTGTATTTACATGGAGTATAAAAAGTGCACAGAGTGCCTTTTCCTCTCTTTGTAAATATGTAAGAGTATCTTGCACAATAACTATGTTACAAAAAGTGAAATATTTCCGTTTTTAAATTTCCTTGCGAATGATAGAAGGTAAGCACAGAGTTTTGTCTACAAAGATGTTCAAAGAAGAATGATTGAAATAATTGCGGTCCTTCAATAGCTAAAATGGGAAATATTATGAACCCCTCAAATCTCTTTTTTTGCAGGTCACATGATATCTGATTATGGTCAGATTTCAAAACTACATAAACAGAGTGTTTTTAGAAACGTGTTTCAACTTTGTAGCTTCTTGCAGACCTCTTCATTCTGCATATTGAGACTTAGTTAAACTTACCTTCACAGTAATAGGAACAAAAAATGGTATACATTTTTTTCCTGTTTTTCATTCCAATATAAATTCATATAAATTGCTTATTTTAAAATTTGGCTCTGTGAAAGAAAAGGAAAAATAAATATAACATGTAATAATACATTTTTTACAACACAACATAATTTCCACAAAGTAATTTTTTTGCCTTTTTTGCTGTTCTCAGAATATATTAAATTTCACTAAAAATAGTGATTTCAATCGTACTCCTCACTTAACAGCGGGCAAAAAAAACACAATCTCAAAGATTGTTAAAAAAAAACCAACATGCCATTCTCAAAAAAAAAAACAAGATACAAATCACAGATATATAAAATGCACACAGAATTTTTTAACTTTAACTTACAAAAATTGTAAATGATGTCGCTTTAAAATATTCACCGAATCTAAAGATGAATTTTTGGAGGATGCACCACACCCACAACGTTTTCCTTCAGTGATGTGGAAATTTTCTACTTTTCTCGAGGGGCAAACAAAGACCAATGCCACCTTTCTCACGCGCAACATTTTCGAAAGAGTTCTGCTACGAGGGGATCCTAACAAAAAATACTCGTGCGGCACAGCAAGTATGATGAAACACCTAAGGACCCTTCATCCAAACAATCTTGCACGAGAAGAGTGCAAACAGATGAGAAACACTCCAGTTCTGTATCTGTAAAAAAGAATCACAAATAAATGTATATTAATAACTTTCAAATGCATACTATTCCATTACTGTACAAACACATTTTATATAAATACTGACTAAGAAACTATAGCCCTGAACCACAAGTGTGACGATGGTTAAAACACTACATGCATAGTGCATACTACTTTGAAGCAGTTCATGCCCTAAAGCCTACCTCACTAAAACACTACATGCTAACTGACTAAATGATTACAGTACTATAAGGAGACACACTGAGTGAGTGACAGGGTGTTTGCTAGAAGTGTATGAATACTAACTAGGGAATTGAAGGTGTGAAACACAACTGTGTAGGTGATTAGAGGACTGCATTCATACTGCATAGGCATTTAAAGCAGTCCATGTGCTAAGGCCTGGCTCACTGCATGACTATTTGGGTACTGACTGAATGATTAGAGTACAGCAAGGAGAGTGCCTAGGTAAATTTATAAGTGGTAGGCTTTTCGCACAGGGAATGGATTAGTACTTGGTACTGAATGGGTCACTAGAGGAGTGCAAAGGCAGTGACAAGATGTTTGCTGGACTGTATGGATACTGACTAGGAAATTGAAAGTGTGAAAGACAAGTGTCTAAGTGGTTAGAAGACTGCATACATAGTGGATAGGGGTTTGAAGCAGTCCATGTGCTAAGGCCTGGCTCAGTGCATGAATACTTAGGCACTGACTGAATGATTAGAGTACTGCAAAGATAGTATCTTGGTGAATTTATAAGTTTGTGAGTTTTTGCACAGTGAATGGATTAGTACATGATGCTGAATGGGTCACTAGAGGACTGCAAAGGGAGTGACAGGGTGTTTCCTGGAAGTGTATGGATACTGACTAGGGAATTGAAGGTGTGAAAGACAATTGTGTAGGTGGTTAGAGGACTGCATGCATAGTGGATAGGGGGTTGAAGCAGTCCATATGCTAAGGCCTGGGTCACTGGAAGAGTACTTGGGTACTGACTGAATGATTAGAGTACTGCAAGGAGAGTGCCTGGGTGAATTTATCAGGGTTTGGGTTTTGGCGCAGTGAATGGATTAGTACATGATGCTTAATAGGTCACTAGAAGAGTGCAAGGGGAGTGACAGGGTGTTTGCTGGAAGTGTATGGATACTGACTGGGGAATTGAAGGTGTGAAAGACAAGTTTGTAGGTGGCTAGAGGACTGCATGCATAGTGGATAGGGGTTTGAAGAAGTCCATGTGCTAAGGCCTGGCTCAGTGCATGAATACTTAGGCAGTGACTGAATCATTAGAGTACTGGAAAGAGAGTGTCTTGGTGAATTTATAAGTGTTTGGGTTTTGGCACAGTGAATGGATTAGTACATGGTGTTGAATGGGTCACTAGAGGACTGCAAAAAGAGTGACATGGTGTTTCCTGGAAGTGTATGGATACTGACTAGGGAATTGAAGGTGTAAAAGACAAGTGTATAGTATGTTAGAACACTACATGCATACTGCATAGACAGTTGAAGCAGTCTATTTGGTACTTAGAAACTGACTAAATCATCAGACTACTTCTAGGACAGTGCTTGGGTAAAACTTTTAAATTTTCAGTTCTGCCACAGTGAAGAGAATAGTACATGGTACTGCACCTTAGTGTCAAACCCTGACTCATTGTATCAATGCATAAGCAAAGACTAGCTTCTAATGCTACTAAAACTTGACAACATGACAGGTTTTAAAAGAGTTATCTGCTAAAAAATACACGATGTTACCAAATGCTTCTCTCACATTGGTTTCCAAATGCACACAGACTCACAGTGTGATTCTAGACAACAACCACTATACCTAGGAGTTTACCAAAAATCATTCACTACTGTGGAAGTGGTAATGGAACTGCACACAATCTTCATATTTCAGGACTGCACTTTTGTGTCAAAGCCTGACTAATTAAATCAAAGCATAAGCAAACACTGGCTTCTATTGCTACTAAAACTTGACAACATGACAGGTTTTAAAAGAGTTATCTGCTAAAAAATACACGATGTTACCAAATGCTTCTCTCACAGTGGTTCCCAAATGCACACAGACTCACAGTGTGATTCTAGACAACAACCACTATACCTAGGAGTTTACCAAAAATCATTCACTACTGTGGAAGTGGTAAGGGAACTGCACACAATCTTCATATTTCAGGACTGCACTTTTGTGTCAAAGCCTGACTCATTTATTCAAAGCATAAGCAAACACTGGCTTCTAATGCTACTAAAACTTAACAACATGACAAGTTTTAACACAGTTATCTGTCACCAAATACATGATGTTACCAAATGCTTCTCTCACAATCCTTACCCAAATGCACACAGACGCACAGTGTGATTTTAGACAAGCAACACTATCCTAGGAGTTTACCAAAACTCATTTACTAGTCTAGAAGAGTTAATGGTACTGCACACAATCTACATATTTAAGTACAGCACATTAGTGTCAAAGCATGACTCATTTAATCAACGCATAAGCAAAGACTGGATTCTAATGCTACTAAAACTTCACAACATGACAGGTTTTAAAACAGTTATCTGTCAGCAAATACATGATGTTACCAAATGCTTCTCTCACAGTGATCCCAAATACACACTAACTCACAGTGTGATTCTAGACAAGCACCACTATCCCTAGGAGTTTACCAAAACTCATTCACTACAGTGCAAGTGGTAAGGGAACTGCACACAATCTACATATTTCAGGACTGCACTTTTCTGTCAAAGCCTGACTCATTTAATCAAAGCATAAGCCATAACTGTCTTCTAATGCTACTAAAACTTCACAACATGACAGGTTAAAACAGTTATCTGTCAGCAAATACACAATGTTACAAAATGCTTCTCTCACAGTGGTTCCCAAATGCACACATACTCACTGTGTGATTCTAGACAAACAACACTATCCCTTGCACTATACCAAAACACATTTCTTCATCTAGAAGAAGTACTACATTTTAGTATAGAAACATAACATAACTCATTTCACAAATTCATAAACAATGACTGGTTTCTAATTCTACCAAAATATAAAAACAGCACAGTTATCTGTCTGCAAACACATGAAAAACACAAATGCTTATCACAGAATGGTTTCTATATGCACACACACTGTCAATAAGATTGTAGAGAAAAAAAAGTACTCTCTACACTTTAGCAGGAGAAATACATTAGTCTGATTAAAATCAAAATAGTCTACATACATCCCCTCACAATTAAATAACTCATCTTTCAAGTTCTTTTATAGATTAAGAAGTATATCAGTCACTCACCATATTTTCTTTTACATAATCTCTGCACTGTGCACCTCTCAGCAAAAACAAAGAATGAAAAAGTTTCCCTTTCATTTTCCACACATATACATGTAAACATCAAATCACAATCCTTCACACATAAACTCAAAAGCAAACAGACATTTCTATTGGTTAAACATTTCAACCCTTTCCAACTGAAATACATTTCAACCCTTCCCCCAATCTGCCTTCTGCCTGTTACCATAGAAACAGGCCATGGAACACTGCACTGAGCGCACAGGTCAGAAGTTCAGCACACAATGTTGCTAAACAAGAGAGGACGTGTGCTTCACTTTTCAACATATCAGCTAATCATATATAATGTTCCTTACAATCTGTTTTTGTTAACCAATAAGAATCATACCTTTAAAAAACTGAAATATACACCCTACCTTTCAGTGTACAAAGTAGTCATACAACCAATGATTTCTTGTCTTATTAAAAAAAAAATCTGTGGATCCGCGCACCCAACGTGATAGGATGCACGCATAAGCCGTTTTTAAAAAATAAATAAAAATGGTGCCCCAAAAATGGTGTAGCAGATGTGAAAAGAAGTATTCTGCAGAGTCCAAAAAGTCATATTTGTACTGCTTTTGGGTCATACAGATCTGTCATATTTCTCTGAGCCAGCCATAACCAGACCCTGGCTGAGGGCTGACCTCAGCAGGATGGATTGATAACCTTTCTTCCACAAGCTAGGGCCTCCTCTCCAGGAAGAGAAGATGGGTGGGGCTACAGGCTCATCCATCACTGGGTGCCAGGCACCAGGCTGCACTGAGGAGGGAAGGCAGCGTGGGGGAACGGGCTTCAGAGATCATATGGCCAGAGACCCTGGAGGACGTCATTTTGAACAAACCCAGAGACTGGACAAGAAGGAGGGAGCAGGGGCAGGGAAGTGATGTGTCGCTGTTTGATAGGACCAACAGGGACTTCCTGCCAGCCCCCTACTCAACTTTTAAAAAGTGCGTGGACAGGAAGAGAAGCTCTCTCTGGGGCGTGGTCTGTTGAGGCGGAAGGTGCTGGAGCCTGGCAATGGGCAGTTGGAAGCAGGGGCCTCTGCGCAGGGAGAAGAGAGGCCCAGGGGCCTCTGCGCAGGGAGAAGAGGGGCCCAGGAGGAGAGCCAGGTGAAAGGCTGGTGCAGGGAGCCAGTGAAGACCGCTCCCTGCAGAATGCACCCTCTTGGAGACCCGGAGGGTGAAGGAGAGTGCTCCCAGTGGCTGGGGGGCACCACCAGGAGCAAGAGGACACGAAAATGGGGCAGATCTGACCCCCCAGGGGCTGAGATATGGTCCCCAGAAGGTAGGTGACCTTTGACCCCTAAGAAGACCGACGAAGCACGTGGGGCTCTGCCGCCGGTCTCAGAGATGCCCCCGGGTGGGTCAGGTCCCCGGGGGCTGCCCCCAGAAGACAGGAAACCGGGGTTGGAGATCCCCCCGCGAAGAGGTCTGGAGGGGGCCCGGGACCCCATCCCCGGGCCCTGAAGCCGCGGAGCGCCGTCACGCTCCCCGTGAAGATCCCCCAAGCGGGGCGCCAGGAGCCCACCCTGGCACCCGCCGAAATATCCAAAGACGGGGAGCGCTGGCGCGCCCCCTGTGAGCAAGAGGATCGTGCCTGGGATCCCCTCCCCGGGCCCGAAGAGACCGGGATGAAGGGGGTGCTGTTGCACCCCCCGAAGATGTCCGGTGGCCTGGGACCCCATCCCCGAGCCCCGAAGAATAGGAGGAGGCTGGGGGAGTGCCGCCGCACTCTCCCACGGTTCAGCCGGACCAGAGGATGAAGACGCGTCTGAGTGGGCAGACCAGAAGATCCCAGCCAGCTCCCGCGGCAGCACACAAGGGTGCTGGCCGCGTGGGTATCCGGCAGGGGGCAGCTGGGGGTGGGCTCCCTGGGCTGCCCTCCATCAAGAAAGCATGTGGGGGTCCCGGGTGGGACCGTGACCCCAGAAGAAGAGTCGGGACATCGCGGGGCCCGGTGTGGGACTGGGCCCCTGAAAAGATGACGAATGGCCAGGAGTGGGCTCCCCAAGTCGTTACCCTCACCTAGCGGTCCGGGTGGGACCGGGCCACCCACCGTGGCTGGCAGAAGAGGCGGAGGCCGTCGGCATCGGGGCTCTCCCCAGCACAGTGGGAAAGCCGCTAATAAAATATGCATGAAAAGGAGCTGAAGCGCCCCATAATGCCTTGCCAGGCATGGGGAAAACATCGTTTTGGTGCTTGTGGTGGCCCCAGGAGAACAGGGTCACCGCCAAATTTGTGCAAAGGTGGTGGGGGAGCTGCTGGAGAAGCGCAGTCTCCCCACCCCCCCCCCAGCACAGGGAGGAGTCCCACCCTAAGTCTCATGGGGACTTGAGAAGAATAACCCCTCAAGGGCTCAGCTAGCATTTAACACTTACTAGGCTGGAACTTTTGTTCTAGACCTGAGGGTGTATTGAGATGTGCATCACATGGTGAAGGGTTGAGTTGGAGATGTCTAGAGAAGGGCATGCTCTGGAGGTGAAGAGGGGTAATTGCACCAGAAATGCATTTACTAATGGTTATTTCTTTTAGTGGGACTGAAGGTAATATGTGTAATGTGAAGTACTGGTGTAAGGTGATGTCATTGTAGTGAAGGCAGCGATTTAGATGCATACATTGCTGTGTTAGCATAAGTGCATTAGATGTTAGAAAGCCATCTTGCCACTTTTGCTGCTTTTGCACACGACACTGCAGAGACATGTTATTCTTTGAAAACTGCTTGCTTGCTTTTTCTTCACATGAGAACTGTCTGGTGTTCACATCCTTAGACGTGCACTGCGACCTTGGTCTGAACATTGTGTGCAAAACACTCTGAGCCGCCAGACAATGAATGTTTTTGAGTTCAGGTTGATCGGCCCACTCTCTAGCCATAATATGCACACAGCTGCAAATACCTGGGTGTCGAGAGCTTTTAATATTACTGTTTGCATGTGTTAGAAACACATTCTGGAGAAGAACATTTCCAGGCGCGGAGCTAAGCTGATCCTGTGATGTGATTCACCTAAGCTGATCTTTACGGTATGGGGTTCCCCATTCTAGCCTAGAGACCTTCTATTAGTATAATAATACTAGCCTACTAGCGAAGGGAAGGTGGCTGTATTCCACTGTCATTTGTAATATGATTTCTCCCTTCATTTTCTATGGTATTGTAACAATGCTGATGGTTTTAATTATAATTAGGCTGTCCGGTTTTAGGTTTAAACCTATAATAACTGATAAAACCCCACTGAAAGAGAAATAGCCTTCACCAGTGAAAACATATAAACACTGAAAAAACACCTGCACAACCACAAACTGAATGCTATTCCAAGAATGGAAAAAGAGAGTGAAAGTCATTTTTTTTCTTCCTGAAGGGGCCAATACAATGTAACTTTGTTATATACGCTAGCAGTAAGAAAGTCTGGGCTAACATTATTCTGCTTGAGTTTTGTTGTTTAGGGATGCCACTAAAATATTGTTTCTTCTTCCTTTTGTTTTTTGCAGTTTTGTTGTCTTTGGTCTAAAGATGCAGGGTTGAGAAGCATGTTTTAGGTCTTGTTTAATTATTTTATAAACTGAGAATCAGGAAATATCAAAATCATATTTGATATTTTGGCTGCGTTTGATTCTTTCACTGATAGGTAAAATGGCTGGTTTCATAAGAATCTTTCCTAATATGTGTCATCACATTTACTCACAGAGAATGGGTAAAAACCCTTAATACGTCAGTTCCCAGTTTCTAGTGAGTCAGTATTGATAGTAGGCGTATTGCCTGCACCTCAGACTTTAAACATTCAATGCAAGGTATAGTGACAAGTATATGTGAAAAGAGTGCTATCACCAAGCATCTGGGATAGTGGTTAAAACATGTCACCAGACTTTTGGAAAACATGGAACGCAGTGTCACTTGGAGATGCACTGCAGAAAAAGGTTCTTTCCAAGTTCAACACAGATTTGAGCGATATTGTTTGTATTTGCAGTGATTCAGCTACGTATATGAAAAAATTGTGTGATGACTTGTCAAAATTGATACCTGAGCTGAAGTGCTTCTCTGTAAGAGATCCTTGCCACTTGTTAGATGGTATGCTGAAAGCATCTTTACAATCTTCAGAGTTAATGAGGAATGCTATTGACTTTTCAAGCCAATCTGGTGCACTGTTTTCTTATGCACATGAACTAAAACGCGAATATTTATCGTTTCTTGCTTTGTGTGGCATCAAGGAAAGAGTCATCCCAACTGTGTCACTTAGCTTATGGTTCTCAGTCCAAGGGGCTATGAATGCTATATTATCCATGGGGCAACTGTTTACAGAATTTCTGCTGACTGATGATGCCAAAGGCAAGAAATGTGAGTATCTTTGGTCACATATTGATAGTAATGTGAAAAAAGTACACTCTACTGCATTCTTAGATTTTTACAGGAAAACATAACTGCTGTAGTGGACATAATGAAAAAAAACTAGAGTCTGAAAACACCCTTGTCTGCCAAGTGTTCAGCATAATTGGTGTAGATGTGAAACAGCTCCTTAAGAGTAGGCTGGGCGACACCTTTAGTGACTTTGGCACTGCAACATGTTCCGTGTTAGAGTGCTTGCCACTTGGTAAGCAAAGCAATGGTGACGAGCAATTCAGGAACTTTTATTTTACAATGTATGAGAAATGGCTTGCAATGATGCATAGAAATGTCCTTTCACCACCACTGACATTGGAAGTCAATGAAACCTCACTGTGGTACTCTGTTTTAGATCCTTTCAGTAAAGGGGAATTTCTTCCGTAATTTCATTTTTGACCGCTTTAATAACTCTGAGGACATAAGCGCCCAGGTCAGCACAAATGTTGCAGAATCTGCCCTGAGAATCGCAATCTTTAAGTGAACCAGTATTGGCATGGAAAGCTGTGTCAGTGGCCAGAGTTAAAAAATTGTGTACAGGCTGTTTTGGCATTGCCCATCTCAAGTGCCAATGTGGAGAGGACCTTTTCACAGAAGTTTACATGGGAAGGAAAGAGCGAGCGCACATGACCAAAGACTCACTGAAGAAGTATTGTATGGTGTACTACAATAAGTTTAATTTGCAAAAATCTATTTAGACCTCATTTACACTATACTTACACTGTCTATCTACCATGCGCTATCAGTGCAGAAAGCAAGCAATAATAAAAGCAAAACGTTACATAAACAACAGAAAAACACTGTTTCTGTAGTTTTTAATGGCGTGAAAATATGTAACCACTGATAACCACTGCTTTTTTAAAGAATTGAAATCACTTGAAAACACTGAAAAAACCCCACCAGAATTTACCAAAAATAGAAACTGAAAACAGGAAAGCCTAATTATAATCATTTGTCTGCTTATGTTAGCCAAAGTACTGCATCTTAGGACACGTAGTTTATAAAATAAACCTTTTAAACTATACCGTGTCTCTGATTACTCTTGTTGTGGACTGATATGAGAATAATAACAAACAGGTATTTCTGATTCCCACCATTCCTGAGAGTACTCTAAGTCGCTTGTTCTGGGTTGTCTATACATTGGGACCTCCGAGAGAATACGGATAACAAATGGGACACTGATGTTGGTCGGATAGGGGTTCTGGGTACTGAGGTGAGTTTTTGGTACACCACAATTCACTGAGGTCCTGGTTTCCTGTGCATAGTTCTGTGCATGAGCAGAATCCCTGCAACATGGCGCACCTAACGTTTGGCCTTTTGATTTGAAACGCCTTATTAGTGCTCATATTAGTCCACGACACCCTCACTCTTGTTTACGGATAGCGGGAGTGACGGATTTAACCTACCTATTGGTAGCCTGATAGGTTCTTTCAAGCTTGTTGATTAAAAAGGTTTCTAATATTTCTGAACCCTTGTGCTACTGTAAAATCCGTTGTTGTTCTTCTCTGTGTCCTTATGGTGGTCGAAATTGCAGCACATAGTCGTACGCCTTTGCGGCGTCATTTGACGCAGTATGGGGTACCGGACGATGGGATGGCTGTAATTTTTGTGGTGAGTGCGGACGCGTCCCACCCTTATGAGTTGTTTTACTCTTGGGTGACGCTGCCGGCAGTGAATGCGGATGATAAGACGTTTCACTCGTATACTCACACATGGGTCCCAGCAAATTATACGCCGTACAGGACGCTGGAGATTCCCCTTTCAACCTGGCAGCATAGCATTTGGTTTAATGGCGCCCTTCCCCATGCGGTTGCACCGGCTAGACTTGGACCTTTGTCGATTCCAAGGGCCACATGGCCGGTGCTGGCCGGATTTACGCCTCACCCCCGATATTTGACTATTGCGGTGGATGAATTGCGTACACTTCATACAGCCCTCATTACAGTATATAGGGCTTTGGTGCAATACGTTTTGCGCAATGTGCAGGTTGGAGCACCTGCTGTTGCGGGACTACCAGCTGGTCACCCTGCGGTTGTTATTAGCCCTGTCATAGTTAATTCGGTGATGGGCAAGCGCCCCCAGAATAAGGACGATTTGCCTTATTGGCTTACCATGAAATTTGACCAACTAGAGCAGTGTTTCCACATTCTGCCACTGTGGAGAAACACTGAATCCTCACTATTAGTTTGCCGAAAGACTTAGTCCCAGAAGTGTCCGATTGTGACAACTGGGGTAAGGTTTTTGCGGCGGTCTACTCGAAGTGCTTTGGCACTCCGTCTATGGCTGTGCTTCCCTCCGTCATTAAACATGTTCAAGATAACCACGGTCCGGTGGCGGCTGTAGAGTTGGGAATGCGACTTGTCAGAGTGTTCAACGTGGTTGCCTCTCTCATCCTTGGTAATCTCAAGGGAGATGCGGTACAATTCCAAGTGGCTAATGGCTTAGCCTGCGTCGATGAACTCGATAAGCCCAAAGAGTTGCCTAAAATTATTGCGGAGGCTTATAGAACTATTGGCCGCAGTAGTTTAGGGGTTAAACCAACTATAGTCATTCCTGACTTGATACAACAAACTAAAGTGAGCTCGTCTGTTAAAGACGATCGTCCAACTTTTCCGAAGCAAAATTGGCGAACAAAGTAACAGGGAAAGCAGCAACAGAAACAGGGGTCTCGTCCTGCATCTCCCGTACAGCCTACTAGTGAACGCACATACGATTTGCGTGATCGCACTAGTATTAAGTCACCTGATAGATTTCAGGTCACTGAACAACGTTCTCCTCGTTCTTCACAGGAAACATCGGCCTCGCAGTCCGGTGGCGGAGAACGTGGCAAAGGTCGGGGTGCCCAACAAGGACGTGAGCAACCCCGTCAGGCTGACGGTAAAGGCAAGCAAGACAAGTTTGCACGTCAACGTCCCCCGTTTCAGAAGAAGAAGGTTGCTGCTCTAACAGCGAGGTATGCCACAGATAGTGCGGAAGCAGCTTTGGAACCTGACATGGGCGCTAACGGTGCTCGACAGCGCAGCGGAGGTTACAGTAGTGCGGCAAGCAGTACGTCCATTTCTGGAGGCGACAGCAACTGACACGTTCATTACTGTAGAAACTGCGGACACTAGATTGGCTCCCCCTGACAGACTATATGACATAGTCCTCTTAATTGAAGGTGACATACAACGCACAATACAAGGGATTTTTTGGGATAATCTGACCTCTTCCTATGACATTTTCTTAGCAGAGGCAGACTGGCCCCCGACTTTCATTTTAGATGCTCCTAGAGGGGAGGAGGTAATCCTCCTGTCCTTTGCGCATACAGTGCCAAAGGAGCATGCTGAAAGGTTTGCAGAAGAGTGGGCTCAGGTGTTTGCACCGGCTATGTATCGTACTCAGGTGGGCTGGGATAAATTGTCCCCCAGCCATGAGATTCCCTTGCGGTCTATGCCTGAACCACAACCCCAATATCCCATGCGTCGCGAAGCTAGATCTCACGTGGTGGACATCCTTAAGCAATTGGCATATCAGGGAGTTATTGAAACATGTGTGTCACCAATGAATAATCCTTTATTCACTGTAACGAAGCCTGATGGGTCGTACCGCCTAGTTTTGGATTACCGGCATTTAAACTCTCATTGCCGTACGTGCGCGGTCCAGAATACCCACAGTTCTGCCCTCGTTGATAGTCTTGTGCGTAAAAGGTTTAAAACCACACCTGACATATCCAATGGCTTTTACAGCCATAACCTGTCCTCTATTAGTAGTCAGTGGACAGCATTTACTTCTGGCGGCAAGCAAAAACTATTTAAAAGATTGGCCATGGGCTATAAAAACAGCCCTGGCGTCTTTGCCCCACGTGTAGTCTCTCTGTTAGAGAGCATTGACCCAGATGCGCACTCGTATGTTGATGATATCTATCTCACGGACGACAAGTTGTGGCCGCATCTGTGTCGCGTTGATCGCATTATTGTTATGTTTGCAGACTTCGGTTACAAATTCAATTTTGCAAAGTCTCACATGGCAGAGTATACAGTGTTGTTTTTGGGCTACAAGCTCAACAATGAGGGTCGAGGATTAGCTCCTCACTTTCTGGAGAAGTGCGCATGTCTGCGTGCTCTTACAACATTGAAAAAATTACAGTCTTTGCTGGGCTTTCTGAATTTCGGTCGTACGTACATTCCCGATTATGCCCAGCGTATCAAGCCGCTATATGCCTTGGTACAACCTACTTTTTCCAAATCGAGCTGGCTGCCAGAGCATTCAGCTATTTCAAAATCTTTGCAGGCTGATCTTCTTGCTACAAAATACTTACTGACACGTAATAACCACACAAACCTAGTAATAAGAATTGTGCCAGGCGCAGTGGGTTTCACGTACTTGACGTTCAATGAGGGCGACACCGTCCCCATTGCATACAAATCACACCTGTACACTTCGGCTGAACTGCACTTTTCCTCTGTCGAAAAAGTTTTGACTGCAGTGTAGATGGCGATTCTTAACGAACGAGCGCTGTCGCAAGGAACACGCATGTTGGTGGTCACACTGTATCCTGCCCTAGAGGCAGTGACGAAAGCCAGTGTACCCAATTCAAAAGCTTTGCATCCACGTTGGATACAATGGGCCACTTATCTGACATCGCCAGATGTCACTTATATCTTTGATGCCTCATTACATACGCAGGAGTACTTGCAATATGAATTCGTTCGTTCATCCGGCTCCTCTGTCTTTGCGTCCGCTCGAAGATTACCATTGCGTCATTTATACTGATGGTTTGGTGCAACCGGCGACGGAATCGAAGCACGCCTATTCAGCAGCTTGCGCAATTGTGGCAGGTACTTTCGTAAAGGGTGAATTCCATTCTGATGTCGTGCATACGCAGTCATTGGGTGATTGTACTCCACAGTTAGCGGAGCTCCGTGCTCTGGTGCTTGCACTGGAGTTTGCTGATCCTCGAGTCACTACTCTTATAGTAGGTGACTCGTTTTACTGTGTTCAGTCCTTCAACGACAATCTATTCTTTTGGTCTCAAAATGAATATCGTGATTCCTAAGGTAGCACAATTAAGCATAAAATGCTTTGGGTTCGAGTGGCAGAACTTAAAGACCATGTGCCTCTTGTGAAAGTAATTCACACTCTAGAGCACCAGCGAGTTGGTGTCCACGCTGTCGGTAACAGCTTAGCTGACGAAAACAGCAGTGGCGACATATTTAGTAGCAGCAGTTACAAGATCCAAAAGTAAGATCGATGATGACATTTTGGCAGCTATTGCTGCTACAGAGAAGGGAAGTAATTACCCGAGAGGTTTCCCTTCTTGTTACCATTATCACTTAAGTCCTGATAACGTCCCATTAGTGAGAATTAACGACGTTGGTGACAGGTTGATTCCCAATGCGGACTGCAGACATCGTAGATATCAGCGGTTCACGAGGGTATGGCGTCTGCCCATGCCGGCGTTGTAGTAACTGTTTCTTTGTTACAACAACGTTACTGGTGGCGCGGGTTATATAAACAGGCTCGCACTTATGTTC
The DNA here is from genome assembly GCF_964204655.1 of Triturus cristatus. Taxonomy (NCBI): domain Eukaryota; kingdom Metazoa; phylum Chordata; class Amphibia; order Caudata; family Salamandridae; genus Triturus; species Triturus cristatus. The sequence continues at coordinate 1,023,039,515 of NC_140592.1, forward strand.
TTGATTGTGACATATGCCAGCAGATTAAACCTTCAACTGCTGTGCGTCCACCCCAAACTCAGTTGTACATATCCAATAAACCACTCGGGTGTGGTCCATTCTCCTCTGATACTGCGTACAAGTATATCTTAGTTGCAGTGGATTCGTGCACACGTTTTCTGTGGGTATGGCCACAAAGGAGTGCTGATGCCCGTACTGTCATCAGGGATTTGCGTGTCTTTGTGGGAAGTTTTGTGTGTGGTACCTTTCATTCTGATCAGGGCCCTGCATTTGCCTCTAATGCGTACAAAGAAGCCATGAAAAATTTGGGGGTCAAAGTCAAATTTTCATCTCCATACCGACCTGAGGGTAATAGTGTAGTGGAGCGGATGAACCGTGACTTAAAGCAATCCTTGACAGCTAGGGTTTTAGGCACTGGCTGGAACTGGTTAGCCCATCTGTATAACGTCCAACGTGCACTTAATAATCTCCCTAGAAGGTCTCTGAGTGGGTGGACCCCATACATGATGCTCTTTGGCATAAAAATGTTTGTCCCGGACCTTGATGGTCTAGACATGGCAGCGTCTGCCGCACCCTTTGACGTAGATGATCACTGTGCTGTGCTGTGCCAACTTATGGCGAACAAAGCGGTACAAAAGGGTCCTAGGAAGCTTGTTTCCGGTCCAGGGAAGGCATGGCTTGGCAGTTCGGGCTGGACTGTTCCCATGAGGCACAGGGTCAGACTGATTTGCATATGGCCATGTCTGAACTGGGGTGGCAGAGTGGGCTAAAGAATGGTGATGGATCAAACCCAGATCTGTTGACTGGGTGTGAGTGTTTGATTGGTTCTGATGCTCCGTCCATCACCACCCCCTTTTGTACCGCTTTGTTCGCCATAAGTTGGCAGGGTATGCTCAGACGTGAGTCCCTTGCTCACTTTGCCACTGGATTCAAGCAAGCCTGGCTGAAGACGGCTGAAATGCCAGAAACCGGTCCTAGGAAGCTTGTTTCCGGTCCAGGGAAGGCATGGCTTGGCAGTTCGGGCTGGACTGTTCCCATGAGGCACAGGGTCAGACTGATTTGCATATGGCCATGTCTGAACTGGGGTGGCAGTGTGGGCTAAAGAATGGTGATGGATCAAACCCAGATCTGTTGACTGGGTGTGAGTGTTTGATTGGTTCTGATGCTCCGTCCATCACCACCCCCTTTTGTACCGCTTTGTTCGCCATAAGTTGGCAGGGTATGCTCAGACGTGAGTCCCTTGCTCACTTTGCCACTGGATTCAAGCAAGCCTGGCTGAAGACGGCTGAAATGCCAGAAACCGGTCCTAGGAAGCTTGTTTCCGGTCCAGGGAAGGCATGGCTTGGCAGTTCGGGCTGGACTGTTCCCATGAGGCACAGGGTCAGACTGATTTGCATATGGCCATGTCTGAACTGGGGTGGCAGAGTGGGCTAAAGAATGGTGATGGATCAAACCCAGATCTGTTGACTGGGTGTGAGTGTTTGATTGGTTCTGATGCTCCGTCCATCACCACCCCCTTTTGTACCGCTTTGTTCGCCTTAAGTTGGCAGGGTATGCTCAGACGTGAGTCCCTTGCTCACTTTGCCACTGGATTCAAGCAAGCCTGGCTGAAGACGGCTGAAATGCCAGAAACCGGTCCTAGGAAGCTTGTTTCCGGTCCAGGGAAGGCATGGCTTGGCAGTTCGGGCTGGACTGTTCCCATGAGGCACAGGGTCAGACTGATTTGCATATGGCCATGTCTGAACTGGGGTGGCAGAGTGGGCTAAAGAATGGTGATGGATCAAACCCAGATCTGTTGACTGGGTGTGAGTGTTTGATTGGTTCTGATGCTCCGTCCATCACCACCCCCTTTTGTACCGCTTTGTTCGCCATAAGTTGGCAGGGTATGCTCAGACGTGAGTCCCTTGCTCACTTTGCCACTGGATTCAAGCAAGCCTGGCTGAAGACGGCTGAAATGCCAGAAACCGGTCCTAGGAAGCTTGTTTCCGGTCCAGGGAAGGCATGGCTTGGCAGTTCGGGCTGGACTGTTCCCATGAGGCACAGGGTCAGACTGATTTGCATATGGCCATGTCTGAACTGGGGTGGCAGAGTGGGCTAAAGAATGGTGATGGATCAAACCCAGATCTGTTGACTGGGTGTGAGTGTTTGATTGGTTCTGATGCTCCGTCCATCACCACCCCCTTTTGTACCGCTTTGTTCGCCATAAGTTGACAGGGTATGCTCAGACGTGAGTCCCTTGCTCACTTTGCCACTGGATTCAAGCAAGCCTGGCTGAAGACGGCTGAAATGCCAGAAACCGGTCCTAGGAAGCTTGTTTCCGGTCCAGGGAAGGCATGGCTTGGCAGTTCGGGCTGGACTGTTCCCATGAGGCACAGGGTCAGACTGATTTGCATATGGCCATGTCTGAACTGGGGTGGCAGAGTGGGCTAAAGAATGGTGATGGATCAAACCCAGATCTGTTGACTGGGTGTGAGTGTTTGATTGGTTCTGATGCTCCGTCCATCACCACCCCCTTTTGTACCGCTTTGTTCACCATAAGTTGGCAGGGTATGCTCAGACGTGAGTCCCTTGCTCACTTTGCCACTGGATTCAAGCAAGCCTGGCTGAAGACGGCTGAAATGCCAGAAACCGGTCCTAGGAAGCTTGTTTCCGGTCCAGGGAAGGCATGGCTTGGCAGTTCGGGCTGGACTGTTCCCATGAGGCACAGGGTCAGACTGATTTGCATATGGCCATGTCTGAACTGGGGTGGCAGAGTGGGCTAAAGAATGGTGATGGATCAAACCCAGATCTGTTGACTGGGTGTGAGTGTTTGATTGGTTCTGATGCTCCGTCCATCACCACCCCCTTTTGTACCGCTTTGTTCGCCATAAGTTGGCAGGGTATGCTCAGACGTGAGTCCCTTGCTCACTTTGCCACTGGATTCAAGCAAGCCTGGCTGAAGACGGCTGAAATGCCAGAAACCGGTCCTAGGAAGCTTGTTTCCGGTCCAGGGAAGGCATGGCTTGGCAGTTCGGGCTGGACTGTTCCCATGAGGCACAGGGTCAGACTGATTTGCATATGGCCATGTCTGAACTGGGGTGGCAGAGTGGGCTAAAGAATGGTGATGGATCAAACCCAGATCTGTTGACTGGGTGTGAGTGTTTGATTGGTTCTGATGCTCCGTCCATCACCACCCCCTTTTGTACCGCAACGCCAATGTTCGGCAGCTCCAGCACATTGGTGAACAAATTTGCCTATTTTACTGATTTCAGTGTTTCAAAACCTGCCGCCTTTTATTTTAAAATGGCAGCGGAGTCTGCCTCGAAGGTTAGACTGACACACACTAAATTATTGTATTCCAAATCCTTTATGGATGATTTAGCGGTCAGGGGCTTACGATCTGTGGAAAGATACTATTGATCCTAAATCTGTTTGGGGTTCTAAACCATGGCAGGTACAAGGAACAGAAGCTTTGCATCGTGCCTGCCTCATCCCGAACCACATATTGTTTTTGAATTCGACTATTTTTCAGACCACCTGTTTTGGATTGGCTACTTCTAAAAAGCTGAATTCCCCCTCTATTCCACATCTGGGTGCCTATCCACATTGGGATAATCATACAGATCTGGCCCTTGATGCGTTGCAGTCATTCATTACTAACACATCATTCAATATTTCCAAATTCAATTCGGAGGGATGGTTGACTTGGCAGACGAGCTCAGTTTCCCTTCAACATCGTTTTTTGGGTCTGCAGCCTGGGTATACGCAGGTTCGTGTAGACCCCCGCTTTGAATCTTCTCATTCTGTTACTACCTACTCTGTTGGGAAGTTAAGCCAGTCTTGGCTGCAACATTCCACCTTGGCATCTGTTAAAATTAATTTATCTAAATTACATGACAAAATAGATTTGAATGATTTTGTTAAGGGTCCTGTGGGTGGCAGGTCCAAGAGATGGGTGTATGCTATTTACAACGAGGTTTGGAAGTCATTACAAATTTAAGCTGCTTCCACATTGAGAGCTATTGATCAAGCCAATATGGAAAAAGTGCTAGCTGTTATAGATAATAGCATTAACACCCTTTCTTCCAGAATTTACACATTAGATAATATTGTTTCATCTGTTGTTGATATTGTGCAGGATGATGTGTCTGTTTTGTATCATGGTCAGAATCAATTGCGTTCCATTATGCAGTTTGCATGGACTTTGCAAACGTTAAAAGCTGGGAAAGTCCCCTGGGACTACATGAATACTTCATCGTTATTCCTTCCTTTTAATCTAATTGCGAAACAACAATTCATGTCCATGAAAGATGCAAAATATTCATTACTGCATATTGAAAAGTTAGAACCTTTGCCTTTCTCTGTGGCCGAATTGAACTCAGCTGTGTGGCTTATCCACGGGTTAATCACACTACCATTTCCTTTGTTTAAATTCAGTTTGTGCATGAAACATTATGCCCTAGGCAGATATGAACCGTTGGGTACTGCTTTCTTGCATGAAGTATGGTCACTCCCATTTACATACAGGTGCATGAGAGAAGGTAAAGAAGTTCATTTGAAGGGTGAGGAATGTTGTTCCACACCTGATCACTCTGTAATCTGTAGGCACATCCAATTGCATGGCACGTGCAATGTGCAAGCGCCTAATTTAGCATGCGTCCTGAAAGGGATTCCAGTGCCAGCTATTACACCTTCTTTCACGTTGCTAGCTAACAGTAGTTATTTGCTTTTGAATAACGAGGCTTGCTGCGGGATGCTAGTGGGAATTCCCTACATTGTGACTGTATCACAGAGAGTGGTCTGCTGTAAAAATGTCCTTTTCCCGCCCCCGCATGGGCGGCTGGGTGTATCCATCTGGCCTTCCATTCCAACCTTGAAAGCAGAGTTCAACAAGATGAGCAGAATAAGGGCTCTATTGTCTCAAAAAGAAGTCGCTCTGACTTCGTCCCGTGAAACATTTGTCCTTCACGTAGCCAACACCCGTACCGAGGTGCAGGCGCTTTTAAATACTGATCTCCCACTTCATTTTGGTGCCCTGATTCAAACTATATTTAACACCTCGTCAACAACTGGCTTGGCGCATTTTTTCTAAATTGTGGGCTCCGGCCTCGTGACCTCCTTCCAAACTATTTTTGGTGTGATACCGGCCTTTTTTCATTCTATTTTTTCCAGCGTCTTTGGAGGGCTCCCGTTGATTCTCGCCCTCGCGGCTGGCGTGCTGCTGTTGGTCTGCGTACTGCGCAATGGCTGCACACTTTGTGTCACGCAACAGCCTGTCCCGGCTGCTCCATCTTCGTACCCGGATGCTTGAATACTATCGAACTTTACCACTGGCTACCCTGAGCATAGCCTATGGATTATCCTTCCGGTTTGCCTACTTTACATGCGTACAACCTGTTTTTCATTGCCTAGATTGTCCTTTCGAATGGGCTCTGGATTTGTGCTTGTCAAACTCGGTGTCTCCTGCCCCGGATTATGATCGACTGATGAGTCCCTTAGTGGCTCATGAGTTGGACTGTTCTGGTGTTAGGATTATGGCCTGTGGTGCAGCACATGGAGTCCTTGGGAATTGGGAAATCGGAACGGCAGCGTATGACTTCTTGGAAAGAAGTTATCTGGAAGAACACGCAAGTTGTCCTCTGAATGTGCTAGAGGCTCTAGTGGTCGAAGAACATGTATGTTCGTTTACCTTGTTAGATTGGATGGCGGACACTTTTGCAACTCGTTCCAATGATTTCCTTTTGGAAGCTGTTGCTACGTACTGTGCTTACACATTTATGGATTAACTTCATTATCGTCCAGCTTCCCTTGCACAAACCACACACTTTTTTGTGTGTTCCTACATCCGGGCTCGTTGAGCCTTTACATGATGTATTGACTTACCATTTTCTTTTTTTCCCTTCATTGTGGTTTTGTTTAACGTTTTTTTTCTCGAACTTTCACTCCTCTTTATTTGGATTTCCAATACATGCACTTGGTTCCGCTATGTCGAACTTGAACTCTGCGTTCCTTTTGGTATCCCTATGTGTTCGTGGTCCGATCAAGGGGGGGTGTAGTGAAGGCAGCGATTTAGATGCATACATTGCTATGTTAGTATAAGCGTGTTAGATGTTAGAAAGCCATCTTGCCACTTTTGCTGCTTTTGCACACGACACTGCAGAGACATGTTATTCTTTGAAAACTGCTTGCTTGCTTTTTCTTCACATGAGAACTGTCTGGTGTTCACATCCTTAGACGTGCACTGCGACCTTGGTCTGAACATTGTGTGCAAAACACTCTGAGCCGCCAGACAATGTATGTTTTTGAGTTCAGGTTGATCGGCCCACTCTCTAGCCATAATATGCACACAGCTGCAAATACCTGGGTGTCGAGAGCTTTTAATATTACTGTTTGCATGCGTTAGAAACACATTCTGGAGAAGAACATTTCCAGGCGCAGAGCAAAGCTGATCCTGTGATGTGATTCACCTAAGCTGATCTTTACGGTATGGGGTTTCTCCATTCAAGCCTAGAGACCTTCTATTAGTATAATAATACTAGCCTACTAGCGAAGGGAAGGTGGCTGTATTCCACTGTCATTTGTAATATGATTTCTCCCTTCATTTTCTATGGTATTGTAACAATGCTGATGGTTTTAATTATAATCATGTGTCTGCTTATGTTAGCCAAAGTACTGCATCTTAGGACACGTAGTTTATAAAATAAACCTTTTAAACTATACCGTGTCTCTGATTACTCTTGTTGTGGACTGATATGAGAATAATAACGAACAGGTATTTCTGATTCCCACCAATCCTGAGAGTACTCTAAGTCGCTTGTTCTGGGTTGTCTATACATTGGGACCTCCGAGAGAATACAGATAACGAATGGGACACTGATGCTGGTCGGATAGGGGTTCTGGGTACTGAGGTGAGTTTTTGGTACACCACAATTCACTGAGGTCCTGGTTTCCTGCGCATAATTCTGTGCATGAGCAGAATCCCTGCAACATCATAAGCAAAGTGGGGTTATGTGGCCAGACATTCCTGCTAGGGTGTCTGGCTGTATATGCGTAATCCTGTGATTTCATCTGTGATGCCTTCAGGGGCTGTAATTGCAATGCATTCTAATGATCCACAAATGTGATGAGTACTGTCATTCTAAAGTGTTGCTTAAACATGTATTCTTGCTGCTGCACTTAGGTGAAGACCCCAGACTGCTAGCCCTTAAGATATCGAGGTGCATACTTTATGGTCAGTAGGAAATGCTCAGTCAGGGTTATGTGTCACCAAGGCAGGTTTACCCATTTTTAATGCTTGTTGAGGTAATGGGGTGGGTCGCCACTGGGATGGAGCCAGTGTGCAGGTCCCACGCCCCAGGTTATGTTCAATTAATTGCATTGGGGGCAAGATGATGTGCATACATGGGAGAGGTGGTACTAGACCCCACCCCTCATGCGGGAGGGGTGGAGATGTTAAGCAATGTCACAAAGTAATTCCACCAGCTTATGTATATTTGTAAATTGGTGCATAGTATTGAGTAGTGTGTGTGTTTAATAAATGTACTCTTGCTTTTATAAAGCAAAGTACAGTCTGGACAATCAATTATTGAGTGTTATTTCTGCACACCTGCAAATGGCGATTACTAGCCCACACCACCTCCCTTGAGTAAGCCTCAGACTGCTCTGCAACGCTAGCCTCTGAGAGTCAGGCGCTGCAATTGGGTGTTTGGTTCCCAGTGAAGGACACATGTAGTCATATTGTTTGTGTAGGCCTCACAGATGCTGCCTCGTTTTCCAACACTTATGATATGAGTTAAAATGTATATATATATATATATATATTATCTACTGGCGGTCGCCAGTAGATAGTTATAGTTAGGACCGTGTTTCCATAGGAAATCCGCAACATTCTATTTGGAATAACTTTGGCGCCGGTCGACGAATCCTCGCGAAATTTTCAAAACTAATGGGGCGCTCCGCTCCGCTCCTACCCTGAAAGTCTTGGGGCGATTCGTCAAGCGGGGGCTGAGAAAAAATGGGGGTCCCAAAACGCGTTTTCCCCATGCATTTTTCCATAGGACCTTTAGACACAGCTACAGCCCGAACGGCTGAACAGAATTACTTGAAATTTGGCAGAGAGGTAGTCCTCAGGTCAAGGATGTGCCTTTTGTAGGTCTGGTGTAAATCTGTTCAGTAGGTCCTGAGAAAATAGCATTTAAATCAATATATATATCTGTAAGCGCGCTCCGTGCGCATACCGTATGCGTACGGTGCCGTGCGCGAGCTCAATTCTGATTGGTGGTTACATGACTGTAAACATTCGAATCGGTCGAAATCAGGAAGTGTCGGCCGCCATTTTCTGTCTCTCGCACTGAGAAACAAAGGTGGGGAACGTGAAACGGGGGCAACGAAGAGAGTTGCAGACCCCCTAGTGTTTGTCAGGGGGTCCAAGAAGGACCCAAAAGTACAAAAAATAAATTTAATAATTTAAAAAAAAAATCGCGGGGTACGCGTACGGTAAGCTTACCGTACGCGCACGTCAAAAAAAATAAAAAAATAAAAATAAAGAAGTAACAATCACATTTATTAAATAAATTAAAGGACCCACAAGGGAGAAAAAAACAAATGTTACTGCGTAAAACAAGGCGAGGCGCGCACAGAAAAAAAATTAAAAAATAAATACATAACTTAGCATTTAAAAACCTTGCAAATTCACTGAAAAAAACCATAGGTTTCACACGTTATAGTTAGGAATTATCATTTACAAAACCTTGCAAATTCACTTAAAAAACCATAGGTTTCACACATGTTATAGTTAGCTGTACATTTCACTCGTAAAAAACCAATGAAATTCCACGTTATAGTTAGATCAGGTAACTATAACTTGCGCGACCGCAATCCACAATGTGTAATTTCAGATGTCATCATTGATGTCATGAGTGATGTCACTGACCATGTCATGAGTGATGTACTATGTGACGTCATCAGCAGTTTATTGTGGGCGCGCAAGTTATAGTTACCTGATCTAACTATAACGTGGAATTTCATTGTTTTTTTACGAGTGAAATGTACAGCTAACTATAACATGTGTGAAACCTATGGTTTTTTAAGTGAATTTGCAAGGTTTTGTAAATGATAATTCCTAACTATAACGTGTGTGAAACCTATGGTTTTTTCAGTGAATATATATATATATATATATATATCGCGCAATTCCGTTGCCTCCATGATGCCTCCACATATGCACACATATATATGTAATTTTTTCAGGGGAAAAACAAAGGTTACAGGGATGCCACAGCTAGGAAACAGAACCAGAAACTCGCTGAAAAAACAAAAGGTCACAGGAATGCCACAACCAGGCTCAAGCTGCACACGCCCAAAACCACAGAAATTCAACAGCCACAGTCACCCAAGCCAACTACAACCCAGGCAACCCGCGATCACAGCGCACTACCCAACCCACCACATCACCCACAACACTTTCAGTGACATCACCAATGACATCACTGATGACATCATCCACAGAACCACTCACACACTAACACAACCACTCACACACCCACTCACACACCTATACAACCACTGACGCACCTACTCACCCATACAGCTCCTTACATAGCCATTCACTTATCCATAAACCTACTCGCACAGCCAATAACTCACCCATACAGCCACCTTCCCATACAGCTACTTTCAAACCCACTCACTCACTCATTCATAAAGCTTCTCAAAAGAGCCACACAGTCACCCAAACAGCCACCCCCACACCACTTACATACCCACTCTCACAGCCTTACACACACTCACATGTCCACTCACTTCCTCATACAGCCCCTCACACAGACACTCACTCTCCAATACATCCACTGACACACCTACTCAGTTAACCAAACACCCATGCAGACAGACAATCACTCACCCATACAGCCACTTACACACCAAGTAACTCACACATACAGCCACTGACACAGCCACTCATTCCCTCATACAGCCACTCACACAAACACTCACCCACCCATACAGCTACTCACACACCCACTTCTTTACCCATACAGCCCCTCACAACACACTCACCCACCCATACAGCTACTCACACAGCTACTCACTCACTAATACAGCCACTCACAAACCCATACAGCTACTCACACACCCACTTCTTCACCCATATAACTACTTACACACCCATACAGCCACTTAGACACCCACTCACACATGGATACACACAGTCATGCAGCCAATCACATAATATATGTTAGAAATAGCATAACTCATTAGTAGTACACAAAGTATACTTTTTTTACTTTTGTAGTACCATAGTATATATGTTTAACACTCATAAACTTTTAGAAAACACAATCACTGGATGATGTCATCAGTGACCCCATCAAAGATGTCACCAGTGATGTCATCGAGCACGTCAATAGTGATGCAACATGTGAGGCCACAAGCAGTGCGCTGTGGTGGCGCAAGTCATAGCCAGTCCAAGCAACTACAACTGCCGAACCTCCACAGTCCCGTGCATGCACAATCCGAGTCCAACCACAATGTCCCTGCAACCCCTGGTCACTTCAGTGAATTTCCAAGGGTCTCTCCAACAAGTTAGGTGTGATAAAAATATCTGTTTTGGTTGGAAAAAAAACCTTAGAAGTGCACTAAAAAAACAAAGTTTAAAGTCACGTTTTAGTTAGGTGTGATAAAAATATGTTTAAACCTTGGAAATTCACTGAAAAAAACAAAGGTTAAAGTGGAATTATAATTAGTTGACTATGTCAGTATCAACATTAATGTGTTAAATTAAAATAACTTAAGAAATTTACCAGTTATAGTTAGCAGGGCTGGCTATAACTCTCACCCCTGCCATGCACTGCTCACGACCTCACATATTACATCACTCATGACATGTTCTATGACAGCGTTTATGACATCAGTGATGCAATCTCACATTACATCATTGATGACATCACTGATGATACCACTGATGGCATTATCCAAGCTTATTTTCTACACACTAGTCTATAAACTAACAAGGCATTAAGGGCCTCAAAGTAAATACAAAATTGCTCAGAAAAATATGAAGCATAATTAATGCCCAGGGGCGTCTCCCCTGCTAAGGCGGAGGAGCGTCGCTCCACTGCTTTAAAGCAGTGCAAAGTACAAATAAAATGATAAGATCGGCTGTCCACAAGCATGCGTTATGTGCAACTTTCTCCCTATACCATACACTTCACGGGTAGACTAGTCCATATTAAGAATGAACCACAGATATATGGAAAACCCTTATTACACATGGTGTTCAATATGTATACAACAGTTCAGAGAAAGTCAAGATCCTCAAGATACTCAATGTCTGTTCCAAAATTAATGCTATGCAACGGACAGTTACCAAACCTGCAGTGAGAAATGAAGTTGATATGAGTAGAAAAGTGGGCACTGTAAACAGTGATAACTCTATGGAGAGAGATCGCTTTTTACCACAATGCAGACACTGAAACTCTTATAAGAAATGCATCACAGGGTATTAAAAAGTATCTACTAAGAACAGTGTACACTCTATGAAACACTTGTCATTTTCAGTTAGCGTCCCCCAGAGCTGGAACAAACTATCAGACGGTATGCGTAGGGAAACTAGGTTATTACCATTCCGGAGGAAACTTAAAACCCTTCTGTTCAGGGAGGCGTTTGGATAAGCTGTGTGTGGAGTATAGTAGCGCGAAAAGGATTATGGTCCTTTTATTCAGCGCTTAGAGACCTTCCGGTGATTGGCGCTCTATAAATAAAATATAAAATAACAACACTATTCACTTAAAAAAAAGCAACGTATGAAGGTGCTAAAGATTATACTACCTGCAGCCTTCACACTGTTGTGAAACATTTGCAGATAACCCATCGCCTGAAGCAAAAGAAGCACATGTACATAGGTTAGAACCTGGTGCACACACTCTTCTATGTTATGTAGAAATTGTCATTCTCAGACGATTCTGTCTAATAACTCAAGGCCGCTTACAATACTTACGGCCGATTACGATGTTGTTAGGAAACTGTCCCGAATGAATCGGTTTCGGACTCGTTTCCTATCGAATCAGGTCCTGCGAGTCCGAATGACCGATTATGATGCTTCCCAACATTGCTCGGTCGGTTTCACACAGACTTCAATGGGAGCCTGTGTTCCTAACGAGAACAGAGGCTCCCATTGAAAAAAGGGGTGGTTGGGGAAAACCTTGCACCCTGTGGAGGGCACCCCATGGTGCCTGCTACATTGTGCAAAGTTGGGAAGAGGGGTCCCTTGGGTACCCCCACGGGCCACATTCGGATGCCTCCAGGTGAGGAAGGGCCTGCTATGGTCCCCAAAGACTGATTCCAAAAGGCGTTTAGTCTCGGGCAAAGCGAGTCGGAACGACTGTCCGAATCAGTCATTGTCATCGCTCATCCGGAAACTGTGCACATTGAGCTGAACAATTTGGCTCCAAAAGACTCCAACCGACCCAATGCCTTTAGGAACTGATTCGGACTGCTTGTACGGTTTCCGGACATCGTAATCAGTTGTCGGGAAAACTGTACGATTTGGTAGGAAACAAGCGTTCCAAATCGGATTCTGCAATACCAAATCCCATCCTGCGCCCTTCCTAACGACATCGTAATCGGCCCCTTAGTATATAGTACGTAGACTCTTTGCCTTGCTGGAAACTTTTTCTGCAGAACCAAAAAAACTTGTGTGGAACATACTTGACACAAGTCGTCACTTTTCATGTGTACACAGAGTTGCTCTTCAATACAAGAATTTATAACTTGTTCAGTATCTCTACACACCTATGATGGATTAGGAGCACATGCGTTTTCTAAACACTTGACGCCCATTACCTGGACACAGGCTATACAAAATTAGGTAGAAAAGTAATAGTTAACATTGCTAACTATAAATTCAAAACATTAATGTTGTCACTTACATATTCACCTAGCTATAACGTCACTTTAACCTTTGTTTTTTTCTGTGAATTTCTAAGGTTTTTTAAAAACAAAAACAGATCTTTTTAATCACAGCTAACTAAACAGTCACTTTAACCTATTTTTTTTAGTAAATTATATATATATATATATGCATATATGCATACATATGTATGTGTGTGTGTGTATATATAAATATATGATGACCCTGTTGAAGACTGCGCCTGAAACACGGTCTTATGTCCGCACCTCTAGTGATAAGAAAATGAAAAAATAATTAACCCACAAAGTACTGGTACTGGTGCCTGGCTGTGCTACGTTTTCCTTGCCTCGTGTAGAACTAAGCTGAGTGTATATATATCAGTGGTCGAAGTGGGGAAAAAAAAGTAGGGGAACTGTGGGCGGAGACTCAGGGGGCGGGAATAACCCAAGGATTGGATTAGTGGGCGGAGTCGGAGGTGTGGCTAGAAATAGCAAAACATACCAATTTTTGAACATTGGGATTTCACCGACCTGTTACAGCTTATAATGTTATTTAATTCAAAGAATCAATAAACATGTTTAGTTGGGCTTTAATATACAAGTTGTTTATATTTAATTCATTTACAGTGTGGGACAGGTTTCCAATCACAGAATATTCCAAATACGCTTATAAGTGGAATCATAAGCCTTTTGTCTCCGAGCCATGCAGTTTCTTTCATCTGCACTTCTCCTCCCTTTTTCTAACCATTTCTGAACATAAAATTCAGGTTTAAATTATATGACAGGTGGCCCCACGATATTTATGAACATTGTAGAAGACAGACGATTGATTGATATTCTGTTCCGCAGTGGTGTGAGCACATCATTCATTTCACTAAAGCCCCGTTCACATTCAGCATTTGAATTACAAAAGGTGTTTATAATGTGCATTAATGGTTTCAGGCTTTCAGGGATGCAATTTTTATTTTGTTTGTACTCTCTGAAACCAAGGATGTACTGCCTGGTATCAAATACATGCAACCTGCTACAAAGGTTTTGTAATTCTCCCTCACCGTACAAGATGTCTACTGGATCTGGCCAATAAACTGGTTGTAGGAGTTTCATTCTATGTACTAACTCTTTGTATTCTATTTCATCATTGTTTGTGGTTGTGCATCTAGAAACATTTGATGCATTAGACATTGTCATCCTTTTTCGCAGGTTATTTGCTAAGCTCCTAAAGAACTGTGCCCTATTGATGCTAACACAGCCTTTGTTCTGTTGCAGTCCTACACCAGCAAACTACATCCGTTCAGCAGCATCTAATGCAGTTGTAGCAAACAAAGGGCCCAGGTGAATCAGCCATTGATTCAAACACTAACATCTGCATCTGTATTGAACGATCGGCCTCATATATGACCATATCACGCCGCTGCAGCCTTCTGGATAGGTCACCCAATTCTGTGAGAGCATCATATAAAATGCCCATATCACAACAAACACCAGGGAGGTTAATAAACGGTTTAAACCAGCATATTTCCTCTGCTCAATGTCACTCCTCGTTGAGTCTTCGGAAGATTCCATGAAATGTTTACTAAGTGCTTTGTAGTTATTCCAAACAGCTCTCACAGATCTTTCACTTGAGGACACCCAACGTACATCTAGCACCTTTCCAATTGCCAGAAGTCTTACTTCTACCTCCAGAGCACATTCCCCAAGCTCGCTCTGATTTTTCGGAGAGGCATGGTAGGTGGTATATAGTTTATCAAAAACAACTTTGAGCTGATTAATGCCTGCGACTTCTTTACAAACATCACCCACAGCAAGCTCCAGCTTGTGGTTAGCACAGTGCCATACACTCAACTGTGGATATTTCAGTTTCAGAAGAGTTGCCACACCGGATTTCCTACCTATCATATTGGAAGCACCATCTGTTACAAGCTGAACCAAATTACTTTTTAAATACTCATCAGTAAAACCGTGTCTCTCTAAGCATGCAAGTAAGGTATCTAAGATTAGATCTGCTGCTGTGCCTGGCAACTCAACAAGGTCAATTTACTATTTGTGAGCTTAGGGACATATTTACTACCTCCACCTGACCCCGGACTCCGCAACGCACTCCCTTACAGGCTCCCTCTGTGCGAGCCTTCAGGGAGAATCCCTCTTCATTACTACCTCCACCTGACCCCGGACTCTGCAAGCACTGCCTTACAGGCTCCCTCTGTGCGAGCCTTCAGGGAGAATCCCTCTTCATTACTACCTCCACCTGACCCCAGACTCCGCAACGCACTCCGTTGCAGGCTTGATTATCCACTACTCCTCTCCAGTGCACCTTATCTCACAGCTGACCTTGGGCCCCAGCCCCATATCAGGCACCATCGGGCTCCACTTTCATTTTTCCCGGTAAAAACATTAGTAAAATCACCTTCAAACTTAAAACCTTGAATATAGCAGTAAATATAATTAGCACACACTTTAAAGTATGTTCCACAGTAGCCCTTATGACCCGACTGCTAATTAAATAAACAAAAACAGAAAGGCCATGACAGGGCTGGCTTTAGCGCTGATGCGAAAGTCTTTTTTGGCGCCGCTCCAATAATCACTGCCATACGCCACAAGTACTCCTCATCTCCCCATAGCCCCTCCCCCTCATGACCTTCTCCTCAGAATCCCTCACTACCATCCTCTAGCAGTGCCCCTCATCTCTCCCTAGCTCCCCCCTCCACCCCATGACCTCTTCATCGGATTCCCTCACTGCCACCCTCCAACAGTGTCCCTCATCGCTCCATAGCCACTCCCACTACCTCCTCCTCGGATTCCCTCACTGCCACCCTCCAACAGTGCCCCTCGGCTTTACGGAGCCACTCTCTCATATGCATTTCATTTGTTGTGTAGCGCTACTCATATCAGTGTAGTGTGTGTCAGTACTTTACACCACGCACACATTATACAGAGACAACGAATCATACAAGTATGTAAATCAGCCTACAGGGAATGTCACATAAGCCAATGAGGATTACACGGTGTATGATTCACATGTCATCCATACTGGTGGGCAGTTATTTTAAGTGGGTTTGGTCTGGAGAAGCACAAACTCAGAATTTAAAGAGTACTCCAGTGGTTGGGGGTTGGCTTTACTGATAAAAATGTATATCTGCCCAAAGATACTCATTTTAGCAACATTAAAATAATGAACGACTGGGGAAGTTCTAACTATATCACAAAACAAAAAACGCAAAGTTCTAACTAAACCATTCAGGTTTGCATACAGCTCTTTGATGACAGTTCATTGGTCACTGTCCTGTGTTAGGATTGTAACTTCTGAACTGCAAGTAACGCAAGGATCTCTGTCACAATGACAGTAACCCACCGAGCTTCCACATAAAATACAGTTCATCTGCACTTAACTACTAACAGAGAAATGATTGGTCTCCGGCAGGATCATTTATCACCAGCGTCATCTGGGCATTTTTTATTGTCTTATTGTTGTCCTGCATCAGCCATGATAATGATAAAAACTGATTAAATGAAGCACACACAATGTACATGTCCTGCTGGGCCTGTGCAGATTTTAAAAATAGATGCAAATAGTGACACATTCTCCTACCTACTCCATTAGTCAAACTTAGTGTCGCAGCCTGAAGTGATAAGCAGCTGCAGGGGTTGGGAAAGGTGAATCGGAATAAACAAACTTCTTTTCTCCTGCGCTGCAGAGAAAAAGAATATCCACGCAGCAGGACAGTAGGCAAAGGTTACCGCGGCCAAAGAAAGGATTTGTCGCCTTTCGCCATGTGGAGATGAAGGGGTGAAAAAATAAACAAAGCCTCGTTAACATGTAAATGGTCTTTTAAAGACCTGTAAAGTACTCGGGTGCGGCTGCGATAATCTCAAAAACTGTAGAACCGGGCCTGAATTAGGGCAGTCCCGGGATGCTTTTTTAAAATCAAGAAGTAGGGGAACGGACTAGCATAATTTTTAAAAGTAGGGGCACGCCGTGCCCTTCCGTTCCCCCCCACTTCTAACACTGATATATATATATATATATATATATATATATATATATATATATATATATATATATATATATATATATATATATATATATATATATATATATATGTGTGTGTGTGTGTGTGTATGTATGTATATATGTGTGTGTGTGTGTATATATATATATATATAATGTCTTTCTTCATTTGCATTCTTCTTGAAAACTACATTGACGTTCAGAGTAAAATGGAAACTATACATTTTTCACTACTGCTGATAGGTTTTCCTGTTTTCCCGGCATGCATCATTACCGAGTTTAATTTCTGTGTACCCACCAATAATTGCATCTGAACCCGTGAGCGTTTTTCCGCATTAATTAGTTATACTGCCAGTGCTGACTCATCGGACTGAGTTCCAGGAAGTCCGCAATTTTACACAAAGGAATGGTCCAATGAAGAGTTATTGACATTGTACCACCCAATTCAGTCAGCAGGTGGCAGTCTTTCTACCATCATCGACGGCCAGTCCAGAGCACGCGCCGGGACAGCGCTGTCTAGGCCTGGCTGATTAATGCGCGAAAGTGGTTAGCCTCGGCCAAGGGAGCCATGTGTAAAACGTTGCTGCACTGTACATATTACGTAGCACGGAAGCCGAGAGCAGCTGCCTGGATGTGCAGACCGCACAGATCACATCTGGTCCCGATTAGTGAGGCCAGCTAACAACCCTGAGAGACTATAGCAGCTGACGAGTGAGGGGAGGGGGGCAACGTTGCATTGCATAATTGCATTGTATTATAACTTTTGTATAGTGCTTTTCTATCCCTAACGAGGTCTCAAAGCACCCTCTGGAGCACGAGTGTGCAAGAATCTGCTGGGTTTGTTGTTCCTACTTAGTAAAGTACTGTATGAGGCAAGTATTTTGAATAGTATTGCAGCATTGTGATAGCGCTTATTTGGGGCACTTGCCTGCACGAATAGCACGCTATACGGTCTAGGTTGTGTGATTGGAAGTATGTTGTGTTTATTTTTATCCTATTAGGGAAGTGAAGTGTTTCATTGTACGTCCTTCTATGTGTGGCAGTGTGTTAGCTGATGTATTATAAGACATAGACCTCCAGTATTACCGTAAATATTAAAACCTCGTAGGGGGTATTACGCTCTACATGAGTGTAATGACAGTACGATACATGCCCACGCTCCGATTTCGGTCGAGACTCCTCATTTTCTGTGCCTAAAAGTGTGATAGTTTCGCTTTGCCCTGCCTAAGCTTGCTCCAGGCCAGTATGAATTGCACATGTTGTCATGTTGCCTGGTGTAAAGTGTGTAAATATGGGACTGTAAGGGGCACTGTCTGCAGCAGCGGGAAGGGAGCACCGAGCCTTGGAGAGCAGGAGGCAGAGGGGGCCAGGGAGCAGGGGAAAGGGCGGGGAGTCCTGCAGCAGGCTGAGGGGCAGCGATGGCTGAGGGGTTGGGCAGTGTTCAATTTGTAAATAAATAAGTGCCAGGGCCCTCCTCAGGAGGCCACTGCATCATGCACCACCTATTGCACCTGTCGGTGCTGCCAATGACAGTACAAAGATAACACCTATCAGACTCTTTCAGGCCACACAAAGCTATAATGGCATGAGAGGCTGGTATTATGCATTTTTAATGCATATTGACTTATTAAACATGGTTGTTGTGCTCATCTCAAAATTAAATAGACAGCGCCACCAGGTGGTGGACTGTCACTAAAGCCAGTTCTGACAATTAAGTGCTGGTGCTGAGCACTAGAAACCAACGGCTCAAATTATGCACTGGGGTTGGGAGTAGTGCAAGTAGCTGCGAGCCTGGGAGTCTTGCAGGAGAAGAAAGGTAGACATCCTGCAGGATAAGTTGAGGTGCAGTAGGCAGAGATGGCGGAAGTGCAGCCTTAGGGAGTCCAAATAGTCTAGTCAAATTAGTTCAAAAAATGGGCTAACCTAGAACTAATTGCAATACAATTTCTGTGAGTGGATTGTTATTGACATTTTTCCGTAGAAAACGATGGTGAAAAGTCTACCACTCTATCATGACGCGTTAATCCAATATGGCGGATTTTTCAAAATGGCTGCCCATTATTTGAGATATAGGGTATAACTGTTTATATGCCCATGTGTGGTATCATTTTATATGTTTTTAGGTACGGGAAAGTCAAAAATACCATAAAAAATTGTTTCTGATGACCATAATATCAAATAATCACAGAATATGTCATATAGACAAAGTTTGTATAATGTTTTCGTTGACTTATATGACAAACTGTGAAGGAACGTAAATATTACAATTAACTTTTGAAATAAAAAGTTTGCTATTGTTTTTGTTTTGTTTTGTAACTTTGTTGTCATTGTTTGTTTTTTTGTTAATCAAAAATGTTTCATTTATGTGTTACAGGTTTTTGCGAGTTGCTGTGAGATACAGTGAAAATGGACGTAGGAAAGTATTTCATTTGTGATGTGGTGTTTCAAGAAGATGACGATGTATCTGTACTCACTGAAAGAGGAGTGACTGGAATTCAAAAAACATGCAAGGAGAGAAAAATTTCTAAGTTTCACGTTTGTGTTGGGCAGAAAGTTTACAAGAAATGTAGAGCGCGTTTTGTTAACTTGAAAACTCCGTTCCAGGAGAAAGAATCAGATCCCACAACTTGTCTTGTTCTACGGTCGTGTGAAACCCCGTTTGATTTTAGAAAAAAATGTTTTTTCTGTGGTACTGAGTTAAGTTTATACTTCAGGGAGAGGAAAAAAAATGCGTTGTTTAATGCACGAACAGTTGAATTCAAATCATTAGTTTTACAAAAATGCAACAAACGCAATGATGAATTGGTAGACAAAGTTAAGAGACGTATCCAAAATGTGTCTGATTTACATGCTGTAGATGCATGCTACCACAAACAGTGTTACATCAATTTTTATACTGGGAAATTCATTCCCGAGCTGTTCACTGATAACCCTCCAATATCTTCAGGTTGACCAGAGGACTCAGTTCACCAGGAAACTTTTCTTCAAGTAGTTAAATACATGGAGGCAAATGATGAAGAACAAACTACTGTTAAAGAACTTGTTAATAAAATGTGAGAATTACTGCCAGAAGATAGCGAACCATACACTTCGAAGTATATGAAATAAAAACTCAAAGAGCATTTTGAAGATGAAATCTTCATAGGAACAGTTGCAGGGACTGCTGATGTTGTTACTTTTACAGTCATAGCCATGAAGATGTTGAAGAGGATCAAAACAATATCCTTATGGCAGCTGCTGAAATAATAAGAAATGATATTAAAGACATCCCTGCATAACCAGAAACATATCCAGCCATTGAAAACATCAGTAGTGTTGACTATAATGTGAACTAAATTCCTGATTCGTTAAGGCTCTTATTATCAGTTTTTGTTACTGATAAAACCAACAGAGAGAGAAAAGTAGCTTCTATAGGACAGGCAATTTCGCAAGCTGTGCGCCCACAGTCTTAGTCGCACCGTTGCAGTTAGGGCTGGTAGTGAATGAATGATAGGGGTCAAATAAACCGGTGTGGAAAGGAGATAGTTGAGTGGTTGGAGTCTTCATTGTGGAGTCCTTATGGTGTCCTTATGCCTAGGTGACCAAGCCTCGATGGCAGGTAGATATTGTCAGCCTGTGGGCCGGAGCCGGGGCACAGTGGGAGGGGGGAGGGAGGAGCAGAGTGGCAGGGGTCGTAATTGTGGGGTGGGGGCTTTAGGTCAAAGACGGCTGTCTCTCAGAGGCTGCCTGAGTCCTGGTCGTCGCTCCTACCCGACTCGCTGGACATGTATCTCGAACCCACGCTGTCTGCTTCTCCTCGTTCACGCACCGGCCACTATCGTGTGCAACTTCCCTCGGTGGGAAATCTGTGAGGATTCGGGAGGGCTCCTGCCCCCTCGCGGTATCGCTGGTCCTACAACTGCTGCTCCCGATAGGCATACTTCTATTAATCAAGGAAACTCGAGGGCAGCTGAAGCGCCATGATCTGCCGCAGGTCAATAGCGCAATAGCCAAGAAGGGCCTGGGGGTGCCTGAAGGCGAAGGGAGGGCACCGGTGATGCCTGAGGCGCCGCTGGACGCAAGCTGGGTCCCTGCAGAGGCCCACAAGCTGCACCCAGCACTAGCCAAGCCACTTCCTTGGGATCCCTGGGAATCCTCTCTTAGCAACAGCAAACTAAGCTGCCTTGCTCGCGCCCAGGTGCGTCCTCTACACAAAGCAGTCCTCTACACAAAGCAGACATTGCCGCCGACCGCCCTCTGCTGTGCGCTTACAGAGTGAGGTGAGGAGTCCAGGTCTCGGATCTCGGTTCTCTGTTCTCAGTGCGGAGCGGCAGAGCGACGATTGAAGGCTTTTGGGAGCCAGCACAGGGTTCGGCTGCTCGATTGCTCCTGGCTCCACTCAATTCACTCTACTCACTTGATTCACTCTGGGATTTGTAGTTCTTTTTTTTTTAATTCCATTATCAAATCAAAACTCCCAGAATTCAAAGAACCGTCCTGAACTGGAAGAACTACAAAATCCATCATCCTGGTAAACTTTGGAGCTCTGAAAATGTGCTTGAGGGTTCTGCAGCTTCTTGCTTGATATTATGTGGTATTTCTAGTTTTTTGCCCTGAGCAGCACCCCCAGGGCAGCTCTTCTTTTCTGTAGCTCCTGTCCTGCACAGCAGTCCCTCGTTTGTGTCGTGACTCTCCCGGCTCCGTAACCCGGAACATGTTGTTTGAATCAGCACTTTCTGGTTGACTGAAGGGATGCCCCAGTGAGGCAGAACCTACTCCCGTCATGGGTGGGTGATTACACTCGCTGTATAACCTGTGCTCACCCTTGGGTAGCTTGGCATTGAGCAGTCAGTCTTATCTCAGAGGCAATGTGTAAAGCAAAGGCACAGCAGTCACTCGCAATAAATACACCGAGTATCACAAAAAAGACTTCACACAGGATGGTTGAACATCATATACGTTTGGGCTTGAAACACATTTGGAAATATTTCTAGTAGTGCTAGGCCCACTCGTATTATTATGGTATCAATAGTATGCACACTGTGGACAATTCCTAATCTACCCCCTCCCCCCACAGAGAGAGAGAGAGAGAGAGAGAGCGCACCCTTATGAGGCGTGACGCTCTGTTCACCCCAGGTCCACCCTAGCAATTCTGATTGCACAATCCCACACAGTTATAGGGTACACTCCGGGTCACAACGATATCAAAGATATGTACATACATGAAACTAGAACACATTTTAGCAACACTATGGGTCGGAGTCACGTGGGTAAACCCAATGTCAAATGTATTGTACTTTTGGCATGAAATCAACATATAACCCTGCACCGCCTGCCAATGTTGTGAATCACAGGCGGTCCACATGCGATCACTCCCACTCACACACTCACTGTGCTACATGGTGCGACAGGTTCCAGCCCAGTCTGCACGAAACACTCTCGCACACATACGCACTCAGCACTTTAATACAGTGCTACTGTTGCTCAGCAGGTCAATGGATAACTCCCTGCAGACTCCATGGCCCCAGCCTCCCTTCACCTGCTAGTTCACCCCAATTGTCCTAACCCCCGGATGTAAAATAACCAGCCTCTTGTCCTGGATACTAGGCAAAATGTGGCTGAAGTCACATTTAGTCTGAGTCCTCGGGAAGCAGGTGGGGTGTGAGGCAAGTTTTAATTAGGAGCTACACGTAAACAAGGGGAGTTTAGCAGCCACTTGGGAGGTTCACCCACAGGTCTCAAAACACAGTGGAGTCACACAGTCTCTTGACCCACTTACGAAGTGTCTCGGAAACGTTCCTTCAACCCAGTCAATCTCTCTCGCTACTACCTGGTGCCAAGATGTCTTCGGGAGGGGTCAGGTGTGGAGAGGGCAGTTGGTCCACTGCGATGAAGGTCAAAAGTGGAACAACCGATGAATGGGAGATAACACAGTAGAGCCTCTCGGTAGGGGACACCCGGACAGGTACGCTTTGATCAGGGTCGTGCCCAGGCAATCCAGGCAGAGTGTCTGGTGGGTGTTGGTATAGGTTGCACCAGACACTCAGGTCTCAAACACAAAGATTTGCAAATTCCATACCTCCCTGGAAATGAGGTACAATGACTAGTGCAGGTTGAGATGGACTGCACCAGGCAATTCCAGTCACACACAGAGAAGAGTTGCAAATTCTGTACCTCCCTGGAACTAAAGCAGAAAGTTTGGTGCACGATGATATTTGTTGCACCTGACCAATCTGGTCAAACACACACACAGGCGCAAGTTTAGCAGATCCACATGAGGTAGAATGAGGTACTACTGCGGGTACATCCCCACACCCAAGGGTCGCACCCTGTGATTCGGACACTACTTGCAATGATAATGCAGTCGGCGTGTTCCACGAGAGAGATGCAGCACGATCGATGAAATGGGCCATGTGGGGTCCCGCAACGTGTGAATCTGCTCACCACCAACTAGACACTTATGAGTGTCAGGGTCCTTGAGGTACAGGAACCACACGCCTTAGATGCGAGCAAGATTTCTGAGGCTCTGCACTAGGCAATCCAGTCTCCAGACACAAGTCTTATTTAGATGCTCACACCATGCTACCAGTTGGTATTCAGTAGCCAATGTGGGCACTTGAGAGGGCACCCCTCTCCAGACTTCAGAGGTAGATGGTGTAGGTCCCCTTGCTGTAGATCTTTGATGTCCCTGAGATCTCTGGGAGAAAAGGAGTCCCACCGATGGGCCCTTGGAGAGAACACTTCAGGGTTTCACACTTCAGCAGGTCATCGGCCCAGGCCAGCCACTATTCAGAAAGGTCAAGCTGTCCCCTTCTAGGGCAGTAATTCTTCATGTGAACAACAGAGACGTCTGCCAATGTGTACCACACAGTATGGATACTCCAATCCTGTGTCCCCACAAGCGTACTTCACCCCTTACTGAAGGATGGCACCTGTAGTTATACTGTTGTGTGTCTTTGAAGGTAGGGGTGGTTTCAGGAATTTCCATTCTAAGTACAGATGTTTCCTCTAAATTGTAGGTCTGTCTGCCAAGGGGCCTTGGAATGCAGATTTTACTCTTTAGTGGGGCCGTGATCCGCCCACTAGAGGCTAAGTGTCAAAACCTCTCACTCTCATCTATGCCAGCCAGCCCTCAACTAGCAGAGCTCTGTCATTCTAGTGATATGCCCAGGGTTTATAGCTGTCGCTGAGGAATGCACAGATGTGCTCCCCTGACCCCTGGTGTTCACCGGGGCCAGGCACTACAGACCACAAGACTCTTAGTCCATAGAAATGTCCATATTCTAGAAGTGCCATTTCTACGCGGGTTATGCCAAAATCCCCTTTACCACTGCAGAGGATATGGCAGGAGAAATCCATTGATAAGAAACATCATGAGGCTGCTCCACTGCAATCCACTATTACAGCCCGAAGTAATGTCAACTACTTCCTCATGGTAACCTGGGGGAAGTGCAAGCCTCATAGATAGTGAAAACACACACAGGTATTCCTCACTACCCTGTCGCACGTGTGCTAGTGCGCACACAGACCTGCAAATGGCAGGTTGGACACAGTCCCCAGCATCAGGAGTGCAAGTGCGCCTGCCCAAGTCTACAATAGCAGACTGGACAGGGGTTTAACTAAACGGGTATCAGTGCACACGCAACAGCCTGCAATGGCAGGTGGCACATGCAATCATGTGCACTTTTGGTGCAGGTGCACACATACAGCGGCCTGATATGGCAGGCTGCTCATGAGTTAAATCACGATAGATGCCAGTGCACACACCGTTCTGAAATGACAGGTCGGACACATGGGCTTACCCAGGCCCTAGCACCTTAGGTGCAAGTGTGTGCACAGCACCCTGCCTGGACCCGCCAGAGACAGGTTGCCCCCTTATGGGTGCGATGGCCCACACCCCGCCTGCAACGGTGAACTGGGCACCTGGCCACCAGTACCATGTTTGCAAACACACAGATCCAGTCCTGCAATGGCAGACTGGACACCTATTTGAAACAGCATGAGGGCCGGTGTTCACACCCACAGGTGTAAGTGCACACTCCCCAGTCTGCATTGGCAGACTGGCCCATGTTTCAGAACATCGGTTCAGTGCCTCTTCCTATGTGTAGGAAGGCACGCGCACTTACACACTGCCTTGACAGTGAGGACATGCTCAGAGCCCTGAGTCCACACAAGAGAATCAGGACCACCCCAGGTGTATCCCATGGGAAGAGCCGAACTTCCTGTGGGGTGTTTCTCACTACCTGGGCAGGGAGCATCTATATGTACCCACCCGACCTTCAACCTACCCCCCCTGTGCCCTTGAAGGCTCCCTTGCGGGGGTGCCCTCATGGTATGGGAAGAACCACTCAAGGTAAGCTGAGGCGCAAGTAATGTCAAGTTCAACATAGGCAGGAGCGCAATGGCGCCCCACCGACCTGTAATGACAGGCCCGATACAGGGTTGACAAGCTATACAAATGGTAGCACACTCAGTGCTATGTCCCACTACTAGCCAGAGCTGTACCCTGCCTGGGTGTGTGATGTACCTATTTATGGGGCACACAGAGGTATGGCACCTAAACCCATCATGTACGCTCCCCCTGCTCAATGCGGGGCAGGGGGTGCAGACATTTGAACAGTGGCAAGGTGCCCAGATTCCTAAGGTCATGCGAAGAGGGTCAGCAAAGACTAGGAGGGAAAAGCAAAAAGTTTTGGGGTAATTTCCCCTAAGAAGGCCCATGTCCAACACACATATGTTAATTTCCTTACCTAAGTCACCCTTTCAGAGACGATCAGACTCATTCAATACACTCACTCACTATGATATGGCGCCGGTATGAACATAATGTTCTTGGCTGCTTTTAGCTCCTGCATACCTTTTTCCTTCCTTCCTTATCCTCCCTCCTCTGCACCTCGCACATCTCTATCCATCCAACCCTCTTTTGAGCTGACAGTTCCATCCCGTGCGGGGTTCTGGCACAGCATGAAGCTGTTGATGCAGAGTTCAAAATCCTTTTCAGGAGCCACACCCACAAAAAGGCAGCTGGAATTGCAAAATACTTAAAAGCTCCCATTTGTAAACATTTTCTCTGCATCAGAAATGCAAATTCTTAATAGCAACAATTTATTTTCTTCTTATTTATGGAGATACGGCCACATAATGCATTGTGTGTGTCAGTTTTCGCTTTTTTCTCTATCTTACCTCCATTGTCCTGGATCACCCCATCTATACATTTTTGATGAATTCAACATCTGGGTAAAGCTTGGCTCCACTAACCACTTGAGCTGAGGCTTTACACCTACATTTACGTGTTGTGAGACCATTCATGCGACTGGGTGTGCCTTGGATGCCATCTTTACGAAGCAATGGTCTCTGTACTTTTCAGACTAAAACAACTTTCGTGGAGTGACCACCATGCTGTTGCCTTCCTTGTTGTACCACCAACTGAAGACAAGCTGATCAGAACAGGCACACAGACGTACTTCATCTGATCTTGGATTTCTGGACACACATGAATCTCTCCTGCTTAATGTATTCCTTGCTCAGAATTGGGAATTGCTTGTGTGGATGCGTTGCTAGCTAAAGTGTTCGTCTCTTTCTGAAGTGTGGATGCACAATTACTTGACTCCATAGAGCTAAAGAGTTCTCAAGGACATGGTGTCTCTGAAAGCCACTCATCGGTCCTTAGAGAGGCATTGACTGCATGAAACCAGCGAGGCAGACAGGATGTGTGTTGTAACTTGTAATGTTGCTTTGTATCCTTTCCCTTAGCTATCTGTTCTTTGCTGCTCAGCCAGTATGAATGTGATGTGTGTGGAATGCTAGAATGCATGATGAGGTAGTGGAATGCTGGAGTGCCTTGTGTGGCTGACAGATCTGCTACACTTTTTTTTGTAAACTAAATGTATTGGCATTTCAACATACTAAAAAATATATACACTACAGGACAGTAAAGAAAAATATATATAGTCCAGGAGCAGGCAACAGTGATATTGAGGCTGAACCACCTTAAATGCCCAACCACATGGTGGACCTAATTCCAGAGAGTCAGACTATTGCGCCTATTTGCCAGTACCCCCACAGAAAACCCACCATCCTGCCAGACCCCGCCCCCCCAACCTAAGTCCATTGGTTGCCTAACAATCACAGCACAATGATATCAAATGGTCGTGCGGCGGGCGAGCCTGCCACAGAACCCAAATAGGAGATCCCCAGGACAGGGAAGTGAAACCCACCAGTCAGCGTCCACTGCTGTAAACAGGTAACCCCGGAACCAGGGACCAAACAAGTAGAGTAACCAGCCTTCCACCCTTGCAGTCAGAACGCCACAAGTCCTCAAGGGGACGAGCCAGCCTCTGACTCCAAGTCCCACCACAAGCCTCATCCAATAACCCTTCCCAACCTCTCACTAGCTCAATGGAGCCCCTCCCTCTTCTGACCTCATTAAACAGGACGCTGCTATCGTAACCAGCCCACTTAATGAGATCACGCTTCGTTGATCAATCCGCGGCCCGCGGGGGCCGCCCGCCTCCATCTGCTACATTTATGGATCTATACAGACCCATTATGAAGTCAAAAGGAGTTACAGTTCTGCTTGCATAACAGAAGCCTTCTGAGATCTTTTTAGGTTCATCAATGAATTCAGGAATCCAAAAGTGACTGTGATGGGCACCTTAACATCTCAGGAGCTCTGTGGCTCACTAGCGTCTCACTTCAAAAATAAAGCCTGGCAATGGAGTTTGTTCCTTGGAACCAAGACACCTAGGAACTGATGAGGCTATGAAGAAGCAACTTAGCTCACTCTGAAGCCCTGCATCACCTTCCACTCCTCAATTCCCATAGCCAGAATCCAGGGATGTTGTAGTCTGCCCTGAGTCAGTATTGCCCCTTTGCCTTGTGCCCAAGTATCCTTAAAGATATCCGAGTGTCCACACTGCTACCTCCATTGGCCGAACCATTGTCAATAGCTCTCTTGAAAAGGGATTTTTTTTCTCAAGAACTGAACACTTTACATGGAAATCCCCTCCTCAAATTGCAGAAAACTGTAGACCCACCTCTAAAATCAGTTTTCTGGCAAAAGTGATTGAAAAATCGCCTTACGTCCCGAAATCTCTGTGCATAGAACAAAATAGGAAGGGGACATCCAGCTGAAGGGCGCTGCGTGACAATCTGTCGAAAAGGTCTGTGACATTCTTTTATGGATAGAATGTTCTTTATCTTATAATGCTTATATGAAACTATTTTCATTTGCAGTCATCTTTTGTGGAGCCCTTCCTTATTGTATTTCTCTTACGCAAAGTGTTTCTTGTTCTCAATAAGCGCTCTATTGCTTCCCTGCAAAATTTGCACTATAAATAAATTCTAATTCATACATACATACATACAGATGCATTTTATCCTATAGCTCACACCAGCCTTACCACCCCTTGAGGGGACTTGCCTTGAGCTCACCATGTTACTAAAGGTGAGTAATTGTGCAGTAAAGTTTGGGACACTTTGTGCTGGACAGCGTGTTATGAGGGAGGATAAAGGAAGAGAGAT
Organism: Triturus cristatus; assembly: GCF_964204655.1. Classification (NCBI taxonomy): domain Eukaryota; kingdom Metazoa; phylum Chordata; class Amphibia; order Caudata; family Salamandridae; genus Triturus; species Triturus cristatus. The sequence goes on from NC_140592.1 coordinate 1,023,067,908, forward strand.
TGCTGATGGAGAAGTACCCAAGAGGAGTGAAGAAAAAACTGATGAACAGGGAGGGATGAGGGATTTCAAGTCCAACAGAAGGGAGGAGGGAAGGAAGATCCATGCAGGAGAGACAGAGGACGGATGGCCAGGGAGGGCTGAGACGCCTTTAGTTCTGCAATGAGGGTTGTGGGACAGCAAGTCTTGCAGGTAGAGGGAAGAAAGCAGGTGGGGACTTCAGAATAGGAAGTTTTAGGGCAGGAGAAAGGGGTGCGGATGAAATAATGGAGAGCTGGTGGATGGAGAGTTGTGTGGACAAAGAGGGAATGAGGAGAAGGAAACTGAATGGAAGGAGAAAGCAGAGAGGGTAGGGAATGGAAAAGATGGGTAGAGAGCACAAACTGAGAGGTAGGGGGTTCAGTAGGAGGTAGAAAACAGCTCAGAAGACTGAAATGCAGCGAAATCTGCAGGAGTAGGAAAGTGGTAGAGACGGGTAAGTTTAAAAAAGATCTGCTAGAAGGGGTGATGGCCTGGGTGAAATAAAAACATGCATTTGCAATGCAATAGGTCTCGCATTTACACAAGTTTGAGCTATTGGCATTGTAAATGACAATGCCTTTTATTTATGTTTTGGTTTTTAAAACATAAATAAAAGGCATTGTCATTACAATGCCAATAGCTCAAACTCGCATAAATGCGAGACCTATTGCATTGCAAATGCTTGTTCCATTTGTGACTTGGAGGAAGGGGCGGGGGGGCAGGGGAGGGAGGTACGGGGGGCATAACAGGGGGTGTACCCACCCCAGGTAAGGGACCCATTGGTCCCTGCCTTTTACCTACCTGTAACACCCCTAAATCTAGTATTTAGGAGCGCCACTGAACCTTGCTTCCTCAGACAAGAACCTGCAAGAAGAAGAAGAAGAAGGACCGAACAGCTGTGCAGCAGCTAACAAGAGGAAGACGCCCACTGACTTGGCCCCAGCCCTACCGCCCTGTCTCCCCCTCGAACCTGCTTCTGCGAAATCCCGGTGTGTCCTGCAGCCAGAAACCTCGAAGACACTGGAGGACCTGTCTGCCTTCAACTACAAAGACTCTGTCTCCCGTGAACACCGGATTTGTTCATCTGCAACCTCTGGCTCCGGCCGGACACCGCAGATACGCCCCACTCTGCACCTGCCGTCCACGGCCCGAGCTCGAGTGGGCAAACACCACGAGGAGGTCACCCCGCGATCCTTACCCGAGATCCGGCGACCCCTGGCCTGACTCAAGCCTCCAGCCAATGCCTGCAGCGTAAATCCAGAAGGCCCCCCTAACCGCAACCAGGTGCTGGTAAGAATATCCAACCACAAAAGGCACCCCTGCACCCGACGCCCCACGGCCTTGCGTGCCCAAACCGACGGTACCTAACCAACCCCTAACTTCCCAACTTACCTCTCGAAGTGGTGGTTGCACCCAGGAGACCTTCGTCCCAGAGCCTGCAGTGCCTTTGCAAACCGGAGGTTCCCTATTGAAACCAACAGGGCGCCCGACGTCGAAACAGCACCCTACAGGAAGGCATTATTTTTAGGGTTCTGATAGGCTAAAGTAGGGGTGTGTTTAGGATGCTGTAAGTGGCCGTTACAAAGTTTAGTCATTGTCCAGAGAGAGTAGAGTGTTTTGGGAAGGCCTACAAGTCGACGGTTGCTGAGTAAAAGTAAGTTGCTTGCTTTCACTCTGTGGAATGGAATGTTTGAATAGACCTTACATAGATCTAGAACACAGCAGTGGCTGTGGTGGTAATGAAAGTTTCCAAGCGCATCGAGGAGTTAAAAAGAAAGCCAAGATTTCTAGCAGGGTGACAAATGTCAGGGAAGCACATAGAGTTTAGTAAGAGACATGTGGAGAAAAAGATGCAAATACAGAACCTCAGTTCTTCATGAATTGAGGATGAGGCGCTGTAGAGCCGGCCTGTCTCGAACGGTCAGTTAGAGATGCCTGACTGGAGGAGAGGAGAGAGATTTGAAAATGAGCAAAACATTTGTATCATCTTGATAAAAACTCTTAACTGATGCCTGAAGATCAACTTCAGGCAGGCAGATACTATGGGCTAATATACAGCTCCAACCACTACACCCCTAAAGCTGTGAAGGAAAGTGGCCCTCCTTATGGCTAAGAGTGCTTGTGTGCATATACAGCATACTCATTGATATCAAAAGATATATGAAGATTGCTCAACGGTGCACTTGGAGGCCTGGTCAATGTAAGGATGACTAACAGAGGAAACTGGAACAAACTAAGCACACAAACCAAAGTTAGCATAGTGCCGGGTGCCAAGCTAAACAAGCAGAGAGAAAGTGAATCATATTGGCGTTTATGCTGTGAAAAGGTATTCATGAGTCACTAAGCACACTGAATAGGTGCAGCAGGGCCAGCGAGAGTGCATGCCCAGGCCTTCGGAGGCCAGATGTTAGGGCAGGGAGCTGCTTCTAGAGCCTCTGTCACTTTCTGCAGATACCCCAACATTTAGAAAAGGCACATGAGGGGCTTCAGGAAAGAGAGAGAGGGAGAGAGGAAACAGAGAGGAGAGAGGAGAGAGCGAGGAGGAAGGGAGTGAGCCTGCTTTGAACATTTTACCATGGTTGCTTTCGGTTCTCAGACCGACCCTGTGCATCCTTCCATAACCACACGAAAGTGGTGCTACATGGGCAGCAGATGTGCAAGTTTCCCTTAGTACCGTTAACAGTGGTGCACGTTTCACGTGATACAATGTCATGCCAGACACCTGTAATTAAAGTTTATTCACATAGGACAAGTCTGACGTATGCAGCAGTACTGTGAGTTACTTGCCACAAATGGGTATACCGTGCAGAAACGATGCAAGCTTCATTCACACACATCAAGCTTTTTTAATGCACAGATGGGGCACAGAATGGAAAGCAGCAGTGGAAGCTCCCTCTCTTCCTCCCCTCTCTCCCCTCCCTCTGTTTCTCTCTCACACACACATGCACACACAATCTCTCACACAGATACGTACACACAAGAGTTCACGTTTCACTTACACCCACTGAGCAGATGACCTACTCCACATTGCCCCACTACACACTACACCACTCTCCACCACTCTATTTCCCTTCACTCTATGCCACGCCACTCCATTCTATGACACAGCTCTCCACTATACTCCAATCAACCCCACTCAAATCTTCCCCAGTCCACTTCAATCTACCCCACTCCAATCTACTCCAATCCACCCCACACCACTCTACCGCAGTTTACCCCACTCCACTCCAATCTACCCCACTCAAATCTATCCCACTCAAATCTTCCCCAGTCTACTCCATTCTATCGTAATCTACCCCACTCCACTCCAATCTACCCCACCCCACTCCAGTCTACCCCACTCTTCTCTAGTCTACCCCTCTCCACTCCAGTCTACCCCATACATGCCAACCCTCCTGATTCAGGCTACTGATTTCAAGGTTGGTCTCCTGCCTCCTGATTCCTGCATAGAAAAACCTGCTTCCTCGGCAAGCTACAGCTGACAGGGACTGGTTTTGTGTAACTCGGCGTATGCACTGCCAGCAACCTGCTCCTGCAGGCGAGTGCACATTTGTCACGCTGTCCCTGCCTGCCATAGCGCTTTCTCCGCGCTCCTGCTTGACAGGTGGGGAAAAACGTATACAGACCCCCCAGGATATAGCGGCATGGATTCGCAAATTTAGCAGCACAAATATGGAAATTTAGCGGCACAAATATGGAAATTTAGCTGCATTTTTGCGGCACTTTATTTTACTCATAATCATTCATTTTCAGCCTTAAATCAATGGAAACTCTTTTAGCAGAGTATTCCACTTTGAATAGGCAACCTGGAATATGGAACAGAGGAAGCAGCTCACAGGTGAAGGCTGTTATCCTTTGGAAATGCAATTCTCCATTTGCTTTAGTATAGGTTGGTAGCAGTTATCACACCTTTTGACACATTGCGGGACCGGTGTTTGACACATCCTTAACCCTTTTCTCGCCTGAAAGTCTGAGGGCGGCTGGACACCGCTTTCGTGGACAGGCCATGGCCCGTTGAGCAGGTCCGAGAAGGTCCACTGTGAGAAAAATAACTGACTTTATTAGTATGCAAACCTTTTGAAATCCTACCACTGCCCATTTATTTTAAAGCTCGAAATGATTCTGGTTTGTTCTTCCCACATCCAAAAGCTAACTTCCTGATTTGCAGAATGGAAGCCACTTGTGGCGGTCCTAGCCTTTGCTGCCCCGCGGCGGCTGTAAGAGCAGGAGGGGGTTCGGGGGCTGCTGGTGAACGAATCCTTTGTTTGCCGCCTCACTCGGCCACAGGTAACAACGGGGGAGGGCCAACGCCTCAATAACTCGTGCCGCCCGGGACAGGCCGCCCCGCCAACCCACACCTCCTCCCTTGCTATGCCACTGATAGCGCAGTCTTGCATCAGGCAGTCATTACACGGGAGGAGCATGAACATTCCTGTGCACCCACCCATGTAGTTTCACACAACCCTCATTTACAAAGACTTGTAAACATAGGCTTAAGTCAAAATAGTGTGCCTACCCAAGGCTGGTGTAACAGGGAGAAACAACTTCAGTCCTCCTTTTTACTTCCTCTTTATATGTGTGACAAAGATGAAAGCTTCCAAGGGTACCGCTTCCTGCACAAAAGTTATCCTGACCTTAACGCAGGTGTCCTTGCGACATGCCTGAAGGGTGCCTGTGTTGGTGCTAGGCCACCACAAATGCGCCAACACTAGGTGAGAGCAGCACTGTGACATACCTTTGAAAATACGGCACAGTTCTGCTCTCTCCCTTTCACGCAACGTAGTACAGCAACTTCACTTGCTGAGATGCGTTGCGTTGCTTGAAATGTTAGTAAATATGCCCAGCCCCCATGGTTCTTTCCCAACAAACCATGAAAAATTCGACCAACCAGTAGAAAGAACTCTTTGCCATCACAATAAAGTCATAGACACCACAGAACTCAGGATCATATCACACTAGATCTAGAGCTTATCACCTTTAAGGATGGTGGCAGGGGTGCAGGCTTCACTCCATTCACCTGTTACATGCTTGGATTGACACGTAGGAGCCATCTCTTCCAGTCGTGTGCAACACCAACACATTCCCACATGTGTTAAACTGCGTTCCATGAGAATTCATCCCAAACTATCAATGACATCAACCTTCAGTATCCTAGCTCTCACTCGTTTTCACTCCCCTACACGCGAATGGCACAGTAACATTTAGCACAATAAAAACACAATTCTGGCCATTATGTATGATATAGGCCACTCTGCCTATTGCTTAAAGATTCAGCCCCCCCCGAATTTTTTTCTTAACCCCCCCCCCCCCCCCCCCGAAATTTGGCTCTAGTTGCGCCTCTGCCTGTGGGAGCAGAACATCATCAACTACGGGATTAGGTCCAGGGGGGAACAACCTTTACAACGCAACTTTTACAACGCACTACCATTACAACGCATTTTTTACAACGCATAATCCATTACAACGCATGACATTACAACGCATGACACTACAACGCATTTTTAAAAACTACCTTTACAACGCATTCCATTACAACGCATACTACCATTACAACGCATACCATTACAACGCATAATATTACACTATACTATCCAACACTTACCCTACTGATGCACCCCCTGGAGTTAGAATAGTAATTTTTACCCCTATACTATCCAACACTTACCCTACTGTTGCACCCCCTGGAGTTAGAATAGTAATTTTTACCCCTACACTATCCAACACTTACCCTACTGTTGCACCCCCTGGAGTTAGAATAGTAATTTTTACCCCTACACTATCCAACACTTACCCTACTGTTGCACCCCCTGGAGTTAGAATAGTAATTTTTACCCCTACACTATCCAACATTTACCCTACTGTTGCACCCCCTGGAGTCAGAATAGTAATTTTTACCCCTATACTATCCAACACTTACCCTACTGATGCACCCCCTGGAGTTAGAATAGTAATTTTTACCCCTATACTATCCAACACTTACCCTACTGATGCACCCCCTGGAGTTAGAATAGTAATTTTTACCCCTATACTATCTAATACTTACCTTAAATGTAATTTAATATTATGCGTTGTAATGGTATGCGTTGTAAAGGTAGTATGCGTTGTAATGGTAATGCGTTGTAAAGGTATTTTTTAAAAATGCGTTGTAGTGTCCTGCGTTGTAATGTCATGCGTTGTAATGGATTATGCGTTGTAAAAAATGCGTTGTAAGTGCATGCGTTGTAAAAGTGTGCGTTTTAACGTCATACATCCGGTCCAGGGGTTGTACATTGCCGATTTCGCGGGCACTTTTGTAAAAATCGCGGCATTTTTACAAAAGTGCCGATTTCGCGGCAAACCGCGAAATCGCGAAATCCTGGAGGGTCTGATTTGCATTCCTCATATCCAATCGTGCAGTAGCACACTTGAACGTCCCATTAATGCCAATACACCTGATTAACGCCTCAATAGAGGTAAATGGGTGGAATACATTCTCCTGATTATTATTTTTAAATCTCTCACTTTATTTTTCTAAAGTGCATGTATACTACCCCACGCCTCCCCAATCTACCCCACTCCAATCCACCCCACTCCAATCCAATCCAATCCACCCCACTCTACTCCACTACAATATACCCCACTCCACTGTACCCCAATCTACACCCCACCACTCTACCCCACTGTACCCCACTCCAACCCACCCCAAGCCACAACATTTTAGCCATGCTAAACAGCAGCCACACTGGTGTATAACATGGCTAAAACACATTGCCAAAGTCAATAACTTTCACACAGGCAAAACCTATTTGCTTTGCCAATGCTTGGTTTTTGCAAGTTCATTTCACTTTTCTTCCTACCATGTTTCCTTCATTCCTTTCACTATGCAATCTTTTCACGCTTGGTCCTACCTTCCTCCTCCCCTTCCTCCTTATCAGTTCCTACCTACCTATCATTCTTTCTTTTAGCATATTATTGTTTTTCTTACACTGATGTTCTCTTTTTCCCTTTTTAGATCTCGGCTAGCAAAGGCTGCGCAGACATGCGCAGTCTTGCTGGCGAGATTTTATGTTTTTGGGTAGCTTTCACTAGCGGGGTTTAAGCCCCGCCCCTCTTTTCCATTGGCTGGCTTCACCGTTTATGCTAAACGGTGGCCAGCCATTGGAAAAGAGCTTCCAGTGACGTACACTTTTCTCTTTTAGAGCCGTCCCAGTTGGACTGGCTCGTCTGACTTCCTCCTGGCGTAAAAGGTTTCTTATCTTCTTTATGGGGCCAAACACATGGCCCCATAAAGACAAGAAACCTTTTAGCAGGCGAGGCCATCCAAGTGGGACGGCAGAAAAAGGAGACGAAAACGTCATGGCGAGTGCTTGTTATTTTCTTACTGTCACGCGCTATGTCACTGTAATCCGTGACTTATCTGCAGGGAGTCCTTCTATGCCACACACAAGCACCTTCATGGCATTTTGTGCCACAGCAGTCGTTCCTAAACATCTCTAGCTTCCTTGCGTGGAGACAGTACAAGCAATTTCCGGGCATGTAAGATCCGCAGAGCCGTGTTTTTTGTCTCGCAGTTTTATATAGCTCGAATTCAACCTGGAGGTATCAGGGCACTTTACACGAGCACCAGCTGTTCCAGACGGGCACACCCATGTTTTGTTAGGCGCGGGGAGATGAAGTGATTTGCCCAGAATCACAAGAGGTTGAGCCGCAGAGACTCGAACCTGGTTACCCAGCTTCGAGGTCATATGCTCTAGCCGTTAGGCCACATCTTACTGAGTCCAGCCTGCAGGGACAGGGTCCCCTGTACTTACACTCCAGAGCGTGTCACTCCTGGGCGTGTCACTCTTAAGTTTGTCAGTCCTGTGTGTCTCTCCTGAGGTTATCACTCCTGGATGTATCACTACTGGGTGTGTCATTACTGAGGGTGTCACTCCTGAGTGTGTCACTGGGGCGTGGGGGAGAGCAAACAACCCCGTACTGGTCACCATGTTCTATTTGTATGCCGATGCTTGTTTAAACCCGAGAGGCTCACTTCACACGTACTGTAACGTACAAACTACGCACAATCCGTCATGCTCAGTCTTCTGAATGAAAGGCAGCTACCGTTGAATAAATAAACACTGATCGTGTCTCCCAGCTGTTTCACATGCAGACCCCACAGGGGGCAGTGCTTCGACACGCACCCTCCGAGCTTTGTAACACTCACTTGCAGCCTCCGACTCTGTACACCTCCAGAGCCACACACCTATTCCTATGTGTACCTCTCCTCTGTCCCCGGCCACACGCTTTCTCAGCATATTGAAACTCCCCTGGATGTCTAGCTCCTCTTTACTCCTCTTGGCGCTATGTCGTATGCTACAGGAGCAGGCGCAGTGCTGTGAGGTGAACAAGGGAGGGCGTCTTATTTCCTCACAGCTGTGATCGGTAGCAATCTGAGTATGTCAGGCATGTGAGGAGGGGTACCGACCACCAAAAAATACAATAATTCTGTTTTAAATGCAAGCCTGCAGCTGTTCCACAACTACAACGTGTCAACAACATCGGTAGTCATAGGCGCACTGTTGACACATTCTTTAGTGTGCTCACCACGCACACGCTTGACACGTACTGTAGTGTACACACCACACACACACTTGACACATACTGTAATGTACAAACTATGTACAATTCGTCACGATCCGTCTTTTGAATGAAAGGCAGCCACCGTTGAATAAATTAACACTGATCGTGTCTCCAAAGTCCGCGCTCGGCATTACTCACAGTGAGGACTCTAGAATCTTCCTTTCAGAAACTGTTGCTAAGCTCGAAACTCCATTAATGGTTTGCAAGATTTTACTCCCTCTAATCCACGGCTCTTACCTTCATTATGTACGCCTTCTGTGTTGTGTACCGTTCCCATTGTACCCTTCACACTTTGTAGCACACAGTGTAGACAAGGGTATTCATAGACAAGTGTAGACACTTTCTAAACAAAAGGGGTCATATGTGGTTCGGCGAAGTGGAAAACCCTCTGCAAGGGTTAACTGGTCAGCTTTCAGTTGACGATTGCTGCATTCAGGTGTTAAACTGGTACTAATGAGGTGCGGCTTTGCTCATACACTATTAGTAGTTGTTAAACTGTCAAAAAACTGAAATATTACTGCTACATATTGTGCCACATTATGTTACATATTCGACTTTCCTTGCTGCATAATTATGTCAACCCTATTCTTCACGGCCACTTAATTCTAGTGGCCGTGCTATAGTGCTTTATAGTGTTTAATTAGCTGATGTAGGAAATCCCTCATGGGCAGATATTTCTATTGTTCTGGTGTCAATCTGGCACTGACCAGATGTGGCAACAACACCTTGTCACAGCCTGGAGTGCTGGTCCATTGGCAGAACCCCCAATCTGAAGCGAGAATAAACAGTATACATGGGTGTCGGGTCATTATATCCAAATAAGTTTTCTGCCCCTAAAGATTTTGTTTCCAACTATCGCTATCATGTACTGCTAGTAACTGCGGCCTCCGTGGTGGTTCTTTCTGGCTTATCTGTACGTCATAGAAATTTTCACCATTCAGAAATAAATAAATCTAAAGGGAAAGTTGAAAGAAATGAAGGGCGACAGCAGCTCAAGTATTTAGGATTAACAAGTCAGGATTCACGGTGTTACAGTTCGCATGAAGCGCACAACAGGAAGCAGCTACGGATAGGTCACATTATAGTACTTGGTGTCATGTGACACTGAGCGCTACCCTCTGACACAAATGTCACCTGATAAGTAATGTAAACACTTCTCCCCACCCTAATAACAAAAAGATGCAACCAGGTCTGGACTGGCCCAAAAGCAGCAGAAAATACTGCTCAGTGTGCACATACACCCTGCCAATAACAAGAATTACTGCATTCACTATTGAAAAACATAGCCAATAGGTCTCGCCTTTGGGCCCTTATAAATATTTAGTCATGCAGCACAATATCCCTGGTTCTACAACATCAAACGTTGCATGGCTAAACACTTAATAAGGTCCCGAAGGCGAGACCTATTGACTATGCCAAAGCTTGTTCCTTTCTTTGACACCTTAATTAAATGTGATTTATTTAGCAGCTCCTAACCGCAATTCCCAGGCCAGCCTTTGTATTCCCTTAGACCATTTTATAAGCTCTGTGCACGCAGAAGGAATAGGACAATGTGAACCTGATAAATATTTTAATGAGACCCAGATTATCAGGTCATCAGTCCCAGTAGCAACCCCTACTTCAGCTTTTAAAGGGGGAGAAATTGGGGGTGTATTGAGGTACTGGCCTGGCTACATTTTCAGGACTGGATGGATGTTCCACTTACCACAGGTCAGCTTCAGTCAGTGGCGTAACACAGGCCCCCGCAGCCCTTACGGTGCGGGGGGGGGGCCTTCAGCACAGTATTCTGGCCAGAGAGCTCCTGATTGAGTCCGGAGGGGGCCCCTCCACATACCTTGCAGGGGGGCCCCAGCTTCAGCCAGGGCTATAACACAAATGTATGGCCTGAAAGAGCCGCAGTGAGACATATCCATGAATATGTAGGGGCATGATGTACTACACTCTTTTGAGGAAATTTCCCAGGCAAGAGATTAGCCTGGGAAAAGACAATGTCCCATGGCCGCTTTTTCAGGTGGTTTACACCAAAAGATGCTAGCGCGACTAGATGTGGCAATTTGGATTTGGATCAATGCATTGGAGTGCAGCAACCAGTAATGTTCAGTGGGAAAATGTAGCCTAGGAGTGTTCATGAAGGCCCATTGGACTGTGACAGAATCAGTGATCTAAGGGCCACCGACTGCTACTGTGTGGGCATTGATTTTGCAGGTATTCTGATGTGTCACCAGCACTCCAGCAATTTCAGAGGTTTCCTATGAGCTTTTAAGTAGTTGTTTTAATTGGTTACTGGTGTATCCATGGAAGCAGACCACTTGGGTAAACCTGTTGGAGAGTTCCCCCTCCACCACAAAAATATTCTCAACGTCCTCTTGTTAGTCCAATGACCTGACATTTCTCCAAATGACCTAATATTTTATGCATATCAGAAGCAATCTTCTGTTGCGTGTCCTAGCCGTCCCCAAGACATCAATTAACCACACACAGGAACCTGGGCAAGCCATAGGTTGCAAGAAGTAAAAATCCCTCAACAGGAACAAAGCTCACTGTCCACGCAGAAATGCCTGCCTCAATTCCTGTATCCATCCCTTGGGTGTGGTGATGTAAGACTGAGGAAGGAATATCCCTTCTAATGTTGCTCTAACAAATGGCATGCAGAGAGACCTTGTTTTTTAGGTTGAGCCTGGGCAGCGCATGTGCTGCTCTGCGAGGCATGCTGTATTCGAGTATGGCCTTGAAGACCCGCCCACTCTCCGCTCATATTTTTAATTGGCTTGTGTCATTGTCTTTCGTAAATGCTGGCTTCTGATTCGTTAATAGACTTGTTAGTCCCTCCTTAGTACCGCCTTGTCTTCATTTGTAACCTCCCATGTGGACTGGCTCTTTTACTTCTGTTGCTACACGGTATGTCTTTTTTAGTCTATAAGCACTCTTTTCGTTAATGAGTTTCTCTTACTGCAGGCACAACATGCTTTCCTGCAACATTCAGCACTCTTTGCAGCCTTTTACTTACCAAGCAGCCCGAGACAATGGCAGCCACTTCTTTGAAATGAAATAGGTCTCGCATTTACAAGAGTTTGAGCTATTGGAATTGTAAATGACAATGCATTTTATTTATGCGTTGAATTTCAAAACAGATAAATAAAAGGCACTGTCATTTACAGTGCCAATAACATAAACTCTCGTAAATGAGAGACCTATTGCATTGCAAATGCTTGTCTTGTCTGGCTTTAAAGCACAGGTGTCGGCAAACCTAATGTTACCAATTCTTCAAAATACCGAAAGACGGCTGTGGCTCCGCCCAGAGCAGTAGAACTCTATCGCCTCATGCTATTGGGCTTATGGTGTGTCATTCCACCTCCTGTGGAAAGTCTGACTTGCAAAGCTTGAGGGCCACTTTTGCAACTGAAAAGTGCACTGAACCATGACACATTAAATCCTTTTCCTGATGAACTGACTGTATAGATGAATGATTGTTTTGTTTGTTTTTTTGCAGGTTTTTGTAAGCCATTGTAAGTGCTTGTTTTCTGCTTCCTGTCCCATGCTGGTTGCCAATGCAAATGACTTGAGCAAGGTGTTTAAAATGCCCATTAGAATGCAGTTTGCGACAATCCTGGAGAAATATTTTCAGCATCCCCGCTGTCTACGCTTCAATCTCATTCATTATAACATAGGTCCTGCCCCAGGAGGAGACAGACCAAGGTGCCCTCCCATCCCCAGGAGTTCATTGCACCAGCTAGGTCAAACGTTCAGAATTTCCGAGCTAATGAAACCATACTCTTTCCTCTCTCACAACTTTTGTCAATACCCTCCAGGTCATCCTTTCTCTTTAAATCAATTTAGTGTAAATGTGGGCCGGTTGTCCGTGATTATCTCACTGGTCAGATAATCCCTGACGCTAAGTAAAAGACCACTTTTTATAAAGGTGACAGTGGTATGGGAACCATACGAATTCCCAGTTAACAGAGTCAACTCATATCTGTGGGTCGTGTTGCCTAACGCGCCCCTTACCCACAGGATAAGGTTTCTGGTCTACTAGAATCCCTGAGCTTTTTTTTACAACAAAAAAGAGAGGCAACAAACACAGGTTACAGTAGAGCAGAACAAAAGCTGGTGGAACTCGATCATCAGTAGACTCGTTTCAAAAACAGCACAGCCAACGTGTTTCACCTACAAAGGCTTCATCAGGGCTTTTCCAAAATTACAGTCAAGTAGAAAAGAAAATACAATCATAATAAAGTCAGACTTTAAAAAGGCAGTGATATTAGTCCAGCGTATAAAGGGAAAAGAAGTATGTCTCAATCCCAAGGTCCAAACAAGAAATAGTACTCCAGAGGGCCCACCCTCACGGCTCTTGTTGTTATCGTATTTTCTTTTCTACTTGACCCTAATTTTGGAAGAGCCCTGATGAAGCCTTTGTAGGTGAAACGCGTCGGCTGCGCAGTTTTTGGAAACATACTATAAAAAGAAAAGAGTCTACTGATGATCAAGTTCCACGAGCTTTTGTTCTACTCTAGTGTAACCTGTGTTTGTTGCCTCTCTTTTTTGTTGTGAAAAAATTGTATCTAATGTGGTCTCTGTGCAGCTGGCCATTGAGGTGGGCAATGGTTCATCATCTGATTTAGTGGCTACTCCAGGTGGTGCGGCTAGAAGCGCCGAGGCTGCCTTTTCTTTTGTTCAATCCCTGAGCTTTGCCTTTTGGCAGACGGCATTATAAAAGGCCAGGATAAACTCTGTCTCGCTCTAGCACAAGATGCCACTTAAATTGGCCTTCGGCAAACAAATGATCCACATTTCAATCGTATAAAACATAAAGTATCTAGGTCAAATCAGAGTCCAGATTCGGTTCCATCAGGGCAACCTGTGTTTTGGGTTTGAGCTTGTTCTTGTTACCTACCACCAAAGTGTAATTAGTGAGATAGACATATTTTTTGTTTTTATATCACAGACCCAGCTGTCTGAGGATGATGGCTTAAGGATTTCTTCCTCAACCTCATACCAGTCCAATTACAATGAACAGCCTTAATATCTGCTCCCTTACATTAGCAGGGGCTGCAATGAGAGGGACAAATGCAGTTTTGAGAAGAGTTGTGTTTTAGCAGGCCATAGGAAGGGTAAAGAATCCAAGGGTCAAAAGTGAAACAACTATGCAGGTTGATTTCCTACCAAACAAGGTAAAACTTATAATAGGTCGAAAAGAGTAATCTGAAAAGAATACTCTGTGGTCCTTAATAAACCCTAAACTGTCTGGTTCAGTTCTGATGAAAATGTGGCTCCAGCCTAGGTGAAATACAGCATTGACTTGAAACAGAAATGGTTCTCCCATGATTTAAAGCTCCCTCAATAAATCCTGCCATGTGACGTTCATTTATCACTGAAACTTGTGCAGCGGACTGGCTAAAATGCAGTCTTTAACTTGAAACAAATAAACAGTGATTTCCAACTAAACACCCCAACAGCAATAACTTCTGCTTCCTGGTTTGCCTTTCCCTTCTAGAGCAGAAGAACTTTACCCTTCTCTGACTGGGATCCTTCTGAACGGCTCCCTTGAATCTCCCAGGGGTCCTCCTTCTGGGATAACCCCATATTAAACAAGCATTGGCAAAGCCAATAGGTCTAGCCTATGCAAGACATATTGGCTTTGTCAATGTGTTTTTGCCATGTTGTATGCCAGTGTGGCTGCTGTCCAGCATGGCTAAAAGTAAGTGGTGACGAGTAGAGTGTTGTAGAGTGGAGTGGTATAGAGTATCGTGTAGAGTGTCACAGAGTGGAGTCGCGTAGAATGGCGCGCAGTGGAGAGTGGCATAGACTAGAGTGTTTTGGCATAGAGAGTTGCAGAGTGCAGTGGTGCAATGTGCAGTAGAGTAGAGTGCAGTTTGGCATGCAGTAGTGTAGAATGCAGTGGTTTACAATACAGCATCGTAGAATGCAGTGGCGTAGATTAGAGTGTTGCATAGTAGAGTGCAGTGATGTAAAGTGCAATGGTGCAGAGTGGTGTAGAGTATAGTTGTGTGGTGTAAAGTGCATTGGTGTAGAATTCAGTGGCATACAATGCAGTGATGTAGATTAGAGTAGAGTGGTGTAGATTGGAGCGGCACAGAGTGGAGTGCAGTAGAGCAGAGTATAGTAGCGTAGGGTTCAGTAGCGGAGAGTGCAGTGTTGGTAGAGTGAGGTGGCATAGAGTTTGATTGGCGTAGAGTGCAGTGGCATAGAGTGGAGTGGCACAGAGTGAAGTAGAATGCAGTGGCATAGAGTAGATTGTTTAAGAGTAGAGTGAAGTGGTGTAGAGTAGAGTAGTGCAGTGGCATAGAGTAGAATGGTGTAGAGTGTAATGACATAGAGTGATATAGAGTGCAGTGGTGCAGAATAGACTGAAGTGGCGTAGAGTGTACAGGGGCGTTGAGTGAAGTTCTGCAGAGTAGAGTGGAGTAGCCTAGAATGGAGTGGTGTAGAGTGCAGTGGCGAAGAGTGCAGTGGTGTAGAGTGGTGTAGAGTGCATTGGCATAGGATAGAGTGATGCAGAGTAGAGTAGAGAGGCATAGAGTGAAGTGGCACAGAGTGGTGCAGAGTAGAGTAGAGTGGCATATGCATGTATGGTAGCATACTGTCATTACAGACAACACATTTTCAATTGAAATGACAATTACATTTGCACAGACATGCCATTTTACTAATAAAACTATACAGCACACAAATGATTATGTGCGAAAACGGCATCACATAGCATAATGATTTGTTTTGATCTTATTAAAGTATTTGTTTCCAACACACTTCAGAATTAACAAAAGATGTGCTTCATTTGTGCATTCCTAATTCTGATATATTCTGAAATACTTGCACAGTTCATTTAAATGTTGTTGTGTGCTAGAAAAAAAGCCTTTCCTACCCGCAGTATCCAGCAAAATTGTCACATAAAGCCTCTCTCTTTAAAGTCAGAGAAAGAAAAGTAAACACTAAGCTCCCTCAGCGGACAACGCCTGTCATTTGACCTCTGTCTTTGAATGCACAGCAACTGTGACAAGATAAGACCAAGATTGGCAGGCCTGTTTACAGAAAGGAAAAGACACACAATTGATGGATGCAGAAAGGAGCACGCGTGAAAGAATTTCAAGGAAAGGTAGTGTGCGTACGCTTTGTTCTTTGGGAGGGAGGAACTCAAGTTGGACAGCCTAAACTAAATACTGCCAGCAAATAGGAAGCCAGAAAATGCGAGTTACAAACCACAAAGCCAATGGTAAGCAACGGACGGAATACATTCCCAGTAAAGCTTTCTGAATGTCCCTGAGATGTCTTTAGCAAATCAGACAGCTGTACTGTCTGGTAGGCTTCGACCTAAACAGGTTCACTGGTCCTTTCAGCTGCAAGCCGCTGACTTGGTCATGCTGTGGCTCAATCTGCACAGGACATTCATACATGGCTTCTATCTGAAGGGAAGCAAAAGGGAGGCTGACGGGCTTCAACTAAATTGACAGGATGTCTCTCTCCAGTACCTTACAGTCAGTAGACTGAGCAGTTGTCAAACTCATAGTTCCACTGTCTGGATGTCTGGACTTTGATGCTGCTCCCCTTCGCCCATCTCGTACTCTGAGGAGGCAAAAAAGCCACTCTCTAGGACACAGGCAGGAAATAGGAATTGGAAAAGACACACGTAACTAAGTAGCACTCTCTTGTGTGTCTGGTATGGATGGATCGATGACATTAGCTCGCATGCTTTACCACGCAAGCCTTTACCACACATCTTTCAGCATACACACCATTACCACGCAGATGCTTAAGCATGAGCCATCAACAAAAATGACTTGATCGGGATCAGACGATGGTTCATTGACAATGTCAGGCCTTGGTTTCGTACATAGTTCAGTGAAATCCAGACAGTCCTGGTATTCTCATTCTTCCCCATCAGCTCTTGAAATGGTTAACAAAGTAGCAGGATTTTCCTGAGATCTTGTACAATGCAATATTTTCCACTAGGTTTCTGCAAACCCATAATAGGAGAGTTGCATGGACTTCCCATGATATCTGTTAGGATTCCCGCACGATCATGGACTCAATTACGGATGTAATACCTGCTACCATTTCTGGGGTCAGTTTGTACTGGGGCATTCTCTGTAATTCTGCATTCAGTTTGACCTGTATGCAGAGTGGCTCGACTCCTCGAATCAGTCCGATCTCCTCTTCTGTAAAGTCCCACACCACTGGCGAAACGGTGTCTCTGAGATCCAGGAGCATGTCTTCCACTGTCAGTTGGGGAAACAGGGTAGTGCAAAGGTTCTGATTTGCCAATTTGAAAGCAATGTCATCACCATTGCTCTGCAACTCAATTCCCTTTGGTGTACAATGGATGGTACACTTCAGTTTACACTACAGATCACGCCATAAGAAACACACTGGGCTTGAATCACACACAACAAATTGATGGTGATCCTGGAAGTTTCCGATTTTTACAGCATCTCGGCCATCAAAAGGTTCGTAAGTTTTTTTATTAGCAACTCCTACAACTTGGATTGATTTTCCCAAGAGGGGCAGGTTTGGGGCTACGGCAGATCTCACTCACAGTAGAGCGGGTAGCACTAGTATTAATCAAGAATGTAATGGGGTGACCATCCACGTCTGCTTCTACGTATAGTCCATTCTGGTCTACTTCGAAGACTGCGCCAAGTGTATAGTCTTCTTCCCCCCCAGGCACCATCATAAGGACAGATCCAGAACAACTCTATCCAGCGACTCCATCAAGGGCATCTGATAGTATCTCCGATTGCCCCGTGCAATTCTCAGAGGCTGGGGCACTTGCACTAATTGGTTCTGATTCCCTCTCACATTAAATGATCTTGGCCTGGTCACTGTCAGTAACTGGTTCAGCCCATCTGACATTTGTATGAGTTCTCCTCCCTGCTCTTGGTTTACAGGATTGAGGCGACACTTGCGTTTCCAATGTCCAATCTTGTGACAAAAATGATATTCAGTGGACTTCTTCAGGGTGGCGACATCTATCCCTGTCTTCGTATCTATGGGGGCACCTCTCCCTCTTCCCTGACCCGTTGATCCTCTAACTTGTTGTACCTGTATGCGTCCTGGGGCGTTTTCCTGACCACGAGTTACAGCTCCCATCATCCTCTGCACCTGTTCTCTTTTCTGGGCATTACGCATTTGGGCTATCATCAAGTTTGCCTTTATCCTCCTATGTTTTGAGTCCACCTCATCACTGCAGTATCTGGAAAACCGTAGGATTTAGTCCACAGATTTTTTCTGCCAGCAGATCATATGCTGTTGGATCATGAGGCTGATCTCCGGCCTCAGTCAAGTCACAAATTTGGACACAAACTGCCCCATGTTTTTGGGGTCAAGGGCATCTAACCCACTGTACTGCTTGAAGGCTTGTTACAATCTTTCATAATGGGCGTGTACTGACTCCTTGGGCCTGGGTTGTCGGATGTATCTTGACCCAATCGATGTCCTGTGGGTCTATTTTGGACTGCAACCATGTGATCACCTGATCGTACTTTTTTATGATCAACGGCGAAGGACCATGCGTTACAGAGTCCCTTTCTGGCTCAGCACTAGGCCACTCAACATCTATCTTACAAGCAGACCATATATCACCAGGAACCACAATTTCAAACAAGGTGTTCAAATCAATCCACAACACTTTCAAGATCTTAACAACGCTATCAACTTGCTTATACCACTCAAAAGGTGTCTCTCTTAATCTTGGGAAATCGCTCATGAATGCAGAAAGATCACCCCGACTGCAAGGGACATGCACATATCCTCCGCTAGGCACCTACCGCAACAGGTATGCCTCTATTCCCTGCATTCCCCCTCCAGGAGGCGGCATCTCTCCTGTCACCTATCTTGCGCTCTTCTTCCTCGACCACCTCTCGTCCCACTTGTACAGCATACTCCAAGCCCTCACTCCTATTACCAGTTCCCATATGTGCTTCTTCAATCCAGTCACTCTCTTTTCCTCTAACTCTTGTTCACTGTAAGTTAGCCTGTGATTTCCCTGTTATGCCTTTGTTCGAGATAAATCTACCCCATATCTCGGAGTCAAATCTTACAACTTCTTATGTGCTTGTCTTGCCCTCCGGGTGACATCTTTGGCCGTAAACAGCAATTCATCTGGCTCATAGATCTCTATTCTGTCTAGAGGTAGACTTCCACTGATGATTTCATCTAATTCCACTTCATCCACTAGCTTCACCTTCATTGCGGCTTGATGGTATCCTGACTCGGCTTACTATTCTGGCTCTCTTTGCTGTTATTATGGTCCCTCAACCAGGACTTTATGTCTGCAACATCTAGGACGTGACGGTTCTCAGAGGTTCTCTGACTTGTACTTGCTTCATGAGGTATACCACTAGTTCCTCTCACAGGAGTTTCCCACAATCACAGATTGGAACTGGTGCTTATCATAGGCACAGATCTTATAGTGCTGGAACCAATTTGTTTTCAGAAAGGATGGTCAGTAGCCGCTATAGGGGTACTAGATTCCATTGGCATTTAATTACGGAAACCCTCATTAGCACTCCCTGTTCCGCCCAGAGGAGTCCCTCCTGCATGCATGGATTGTCTCTGTCTAAAGCTTCCAGTTGGGCCTAAATCATAAAAAGGAACGACAGGTCCAATGGTAACCAGCACTGTAAAAGATTCCAGCAACTGTGAAGTAGCGTTATCACCATTCAGTTCCATACCTCCCAAGACGGACACTCCTGTCCCCCTTGTTCCAGCTGATATAATTCCCATGACCCCTGGGTCAAGAGCCACTTGGGCTGATGCACCTCCCACATAATTGGTGCCATCCGGACTTCGTCCCACTTCTCCCGATTGTAAACTGTAAGGTGGTGGACGTTCAGCTAACAACCCATCCAATAAGCTGTCTTCAGTATCACTACTGTCACTCCCATTTGCCCTGCTCCCCTTGTCCTTGTCCTCTGATTCTCCATCCCCCACCAATATGGGGTATAACCTCTCTCCCTCAACGGTATCCACTCTCCACCTCTTGAGCTTAGCATCCCACTGTGCATCCGATACGCCTTCATGGTTTTCTTCATCCTCCCTTGATATTTCTCTCTCTGCCTAGCATGATCTGCATACATCCATGCATCTTACGCCTCAAACTGTGTGTGGGTCTAGGCAAAGGTCGCATTGCAAACGTTGTCCCTCTAAGTTGGTTCAATACCTCTAGCCTGAATGTGCCAAAGCGTGGAAATGAAAATTCCCCCTCCTTTTCAGTGATTTTGTGCCAATTTTGGGGCCAAATTATAGTATGGGGCCCAACCTTTGTCACCATATAATGAGCTGGAGTATCTCTGGGTGGCGCCTCTTCGCCCACTAGAGTAACAACCCCTTTATCAACTCTGAAGAGATCCTGTAGCACTCTAAAGCATTGCATGATTTCTGACACTTTTTGGAAATTTCCCCAACAAAATGCAATATTTGTTTGATTAATACGGAGAAATGATCTCTGCCATCCACAGAGTAATCCCAATGACAACCAACCAATCCCAGCGCATCATTACACCAACCAACCTATCACTGCATGGCACCATCTGACAGCACTCTCACTCAACCTCCTTCACAATTTCTCTGCATGCATTTACTCACACAGTCATAATGTGATAGAATTCAACCAGTCAAGAGCATTCGTACACAGTAGCCCTTGACTAGCGCGGATCACCCAAATTAGTATTCTTTACCCCTGTATTCAAGGTCCACTAGACAATTCCCATACGTCCCATTCACTCAAAGTTTTTCCTGCCTTAGGTGGAACTGCTGATGACATCTCACGACAACCCCTCAATTCTTCGGTCAGACAATCACAATTGCAGTGTCTTCTACACCTTTCATTATCCCAGGATCTTAGGCCACTTCGGGACCCGCAACTCAAATCTCAATCCTTGGGCCACATCAGGCCCAAAACCACATTCACTCAACTCACACTCTAACTCCGCAAGACATCACACAATCAAACCATTCCCGCAATCAGACGTTCAACATGCATCCTGTTAATACTCACTCCACCGCTGATCTCGCCGCACCGTCAAACTCTGTCAGTCTCCTCCCAGATTCCGTCGCCTTCCGTTCTCGATCATTGGTATCTGGTTTGGGGCTTTTGGGGTGCTAGACTCCACCTATGCTAAACCAATTCTAGATTCTCCCCTTACTTCATGTGCAAACCATCTTATTCTGATACAAACTGAAAGGGCTGTTTCTAGTCGTTCTGGAACCTTTCTAGAGACACACTCTGATGGGTCTTTTAAGCAGCATGGAAGTGTGAAGGGTAGAAAATCATCAATGCACAGTCAATTTAGGAATACTACTTCCTGATACATAATAACCAAAGACATTTGAGGAAAGTTATTTTGGTTTATTACAGAGCCAAATATAACTGATCATAAACACACCTCGAAACACGAAGGTATAGAAATACAAAGGAAACAGCATATAGCCAAATCTACGCACCCAATTCAGATGGCGCCACATGAACAGAACAATTAGCTCGAGACAGAGAATAGAATCAAGAAGCAAGAGTCCAAATCTACCTGCATCGAGGACTGACGAATGAAGAGCATTTAAATATATCCCAACTCTATTACTATCGTGAAATCCCTACATTAATGAGTAAACATTTCGAATCAGGAGGAAAGGTGTCAGTCGTGGAGTCTTCCTAGGAAGTCTCTCCACCATTGAGATGGGTGAAGCAGCATAGAGGCACTATCATAAGAGAAAGAGCTTTTTCTGAGATACTCCCTCTCCACAGACAAGGTAGATATGGGCACTATCCCTAATTCCCAAAAACAGTTATCCACAGGTTGAATTCGTTTGATGCATTTCTCGCACATGCTCCACAATGGGTACAGTAATTGTTTTTACAACCAGATTTTATTGTTTTTCTAAGACATCATCTGCAATCATAGACATCGTGCATCTTCAATCTAATACATAGTACACATTGTTGATTGTCTCTGGTGCATTTATCTGAAACTTACCCCCAACAGAACTATTCCCACTCCCTCCTTGATTTGCGCTTAGGTGGATATAATCTAAACTCCCAATACTGTTGGGTTCTTGTGTGTTGAGCGTCGCTTCTAGCCTACTGCGGCACCTATCGTCCTTGATCCAGGTGTCCCTGTCCGTCATTCTGTTGTTCTGGAGCCACTGACAGTGGGAACCCGCCCCGCTATTGTCTTGCCTATCTGCTGCCAGTTTGCTTACCAGATTTTCCCAGGCTCTTGCCCTGTCTATCTTTCCTATCCCTCGGGCAGCCTCCCTGAGGTGCAGTCTGCCTTCCGCCCCCGCCCATTTCTCTAGCTCCTTCTTCCAGGAAACAATCCTTGGCCCTCCCAGTGTCTTCCAGTTTCTAGCTATCTCTCTTTTGGCCAGGACATAGGCCAAATCCAGAAACTTCCCAGTTGTTTTGTTTTTGGCCTTTTGGGGGAACCACCCTAGGAGGAAATGTTCTGGGGTGTGCGGTAGCTCCTTGTCTATGAGATCTCCTTTCACTTGCCTAATCTCTGCCCAGAAGATTTGTAGCATGAGGCAACTCCAGAACATGTGGGTGATATGTGACTCTCTCTCTCCGCATCTCAGGCACGCTGCTGTATCTATGCCGAAGTATCTTCCAATGTGGGATGGGGTTAGGTACGCTCTGTGCAATATGTAGAAATTGATCAATTTGAATCGCGCATTCCTAGAAGCCTTCGGGGTCTGCTCTAAGATCCTGTCCCACTCTACCTCTGGGATCTGTTTACCCAAATCCTCCTCCCACTGTAATCGCAAGCGCTCTAGAGGCTTCTGCATATCTTGTCTTATTGCCTTGTAAAGGCAGAATACTGTCTTGATTCTCCCCGCTAACAGTGCTACTTATCTACATCCTGCCAGTGCCCGCAGTTCCATGCCTCCTCCATCCCAGTGTTGCCTAATCCTTCTGGTGAGGGCCCCATGCCTAAGGAAGTGGCCTCCCGGCAAATCGTATGCTGCTTACAGTTCTTCAAATGGGAGTAGCGTTGAGTCCTGATATAGGTCACCCATCGTTGTCAGCCCTGCCACTCCCAGTCCTCCAACCCCACCCAGTAAGCCCCCTGTGGCCACCATCACAGCATTGATCTGTATATCTGGAGAATAGGGAATCCTGACACCTACCCGTCTCAAGTATCTATCCCAGCATCGTACCACCACCCTGGTTTCCTTGGTGTTGTCGGATGCATTCCGCTGGACCTGTAGGAAGATCTCTTCTAGGGTTGTGGTATCCGGCACAGCTGGATATTGTTCCTGTTCTGGGTCGCGTCCTGCTGCCAGCCATTGGATCAGCCAGTACAACTGGGCAGCAATATCATAACCCTCAAAATCTGGGACCGCTAGTGCCCCTTCCACCATCGAGCATTGTAAAGAAGGTTTCCCTCAAGTAGCTCTGCTGGTTCATGATATATTTTGTCTCCCAAATATTGCAGGCAGCTGGGCTCCCATTTCAGTTGGTAGAGGTCAGGCGGCAGGAGGGCGTTAGCTATCATGGGGTATAGGCTAGATTTCCTCCAGTTGACTTTGAGGCCAGAGATGGCACTGAACTTGGCTAGCATCCTCTGCGCCCCTCTCAGCTCGCCTGTTGTGTCACTGAGGAATAGTAGGAGGTTGTCCACATATAGCGCTATAAAGTGTTGCACCTCTCCTGCCCTCAGACCGTTGTAATCCTGCCTGTTTCGAGCCCTGCACGCCAATGGCTCCATGGCTAGTGCAAACAGAAGCGGGGGAGAGGGGCACCCCTGTCTAGCATCCCTCTCCACCTTCTGCCTGGGAGAGATGGTTTGTCCAGTGCGCACCAGTGCCGTGGGGGACGTATACAATAACCTTACCCATGGCAGGAATCCTCCTCCCAGTCCCACCCTGGACAGGACCTCATAGAGGTAAGGCCATTCGAGGCTGTCGAAGGCCTTCTCAATGTCCACCGCGAATACCGCCGCATTGTGTTTGTCAAACCTGGTGGAGCTCATGACAGCCAGGAGCCGCCTGACATTTATGCCATGTTCCACCCGGCGATAAACCCCTCTTGGTCCACATGGACCAGGTCAGGCATATGTTGGAGAAGGCGCATTGCTAGACTTTTGCTCAGGATTTTGTAATCCATATTCAGCATGGATAAGGGCCTGTAGGCTGTGTAGTTGTGCGGTTCCTTCCCAGGCTTAGGCACCGGGGCAATAAGGGCCTCTCTAGTACTCTTCGGCATTACTCCCGCTCCCAAGGCCTTCTGATACATGGTGACCAGCCTGGGGGCCAGCTCCTCTACGTACGTTGCATAGAACTCGGCCGGAAGACCGTCTGTGGCCGGGGTTTTATTCCTTGCCATGCCCTTGATGGCAGCTTGTATCTCCTCCTGCGTTATGTCCGCTCCTGGCTCTTCTGCCTCCTCAGGGTCCAATCGTGCCATCTGCAGGCCCTGGAGGTATTCCCTTGCGTCTGTATGATCACCCTCCCTTGACCTCCTATACAGTTGTGCATAGTAGCTGGCGAAGACATTGTTGATCTTCACGTGCGTAAAGTGCTTGACCCCGTCTCGTCCTCTATTTCCACCAATAGTGGGCCCCTGCTCATGGAGTTTGCAAGCCATGCTAGGAGTGTTCCTGACTTGTCTGGCTCAGCGAGGGTGCGCTCTAGGTATTTCTTGTAATCAAAGCATCTAAGCCTCTCTCTGCCTCACCACTACTTCCTTGGCCTCTACTAGTGTCTGCCGGAGCTCTGGGTATCCTGGCAGCCTGCATTCCAGCTCCCTAAGGGTTGTCTCCGCTCCATCCACTTCTCCCAAGATGACACGCCTGACCCCCGTAATGCATGTTATGCATTGGCCCCGCAGGACCACCTTGAAGGCATCCCATTCGGCATTCGGAGAGGAAACTGTCCCCGCATTGGCCTTGAAATAGTGCGCTATTTCCCCCCTGATCTCTTCGCGGAAGACCTGGTCTTCCAGTGTGTCCGGACGGAGCCTACACGTAGGTATCACTGATATGGGGTGCATCCATCCTAGGGAGAGGACCAGTGGATTATGATCCGATATCGTGGGTGCTAGATATTCCGCAGCAATGACATGATGCTGCATGTCTGCTGAACACAAGAAGGCATCAAGTTGCGCGTGGACCTCGTGGACCAACGAGAAATAGGAGTAGTCTCTATTATGGGGATGCAAGGTCTGCCAGGCATTCACCAGCCCCCAGCTCTGTCTCCAGGTAGTAATTGCATGTGAGGCGCGTGCTGCCTGGGAGTTACGCAATGGCAGGTGTGACCTATTTAGAAGCGTGTCTCCTACACTATTAAAGTCGCCCCCCCAGGGTGGTACCCGTCAAGTATTGCGTCAGGCAGTGACTCAGTCTCGCGAAGAAGGCTGGTTGTTCTGCATTGGGGGCATAGACGATAATAATACTGACCTCTCTGCCTTCTAGTTCCCCTTTATAACTATGTACCGACCCTCTGGGTCCACCAGTGAGTCCGTCAGTTAGAATGGGACCCCCGCTTGGATCCATATTAGGACCCCCATACATATGCTGAATTGGTAGTTTAAAAAAGTTGGCCCCTACATCGTCTGTGCAAGGCTTGTCCCTCCTTCTGTGTGAGGTGCGTCTCCTGCAGCAGGGCTCCCCTCCTCTGTATGTATGAGAGAACTTTGTGGCGTTTCGTCATTATGTGCATACCCCTGATGTTCCACGTCATGTATTTGTACTTCTGCTTAACAGCCATTGGGAGGTGTTACTGTTCCTGGTCTGTCTCCCTCTTTGTGTACCGTCCCCGTCTACTGTCCCCACTCGAACCCTCATAATTTCTGATATGCTGCAACTCAAGGTGTCCCCCCTTTGGTAACATTAAACATTGTCCCCAACTCCCACTCCCCAAGATAAGTAGGATAACACACCCCATCCAAACTAAGGTGAAAGGTCCGCAAGTGACTGCTTGCAGGTCGATCAGTCAATTGCAAGGCCGGAAGGCTGCTCATCCGCCGCTCTCCCAGTCTCTGCAGCCACCTTTCTGTTCCACTGTCCCATCGGAACCCCCACAGTGCCTCCCCTCCAACAGTCCCTGTACCTCACTGCTGGGTTGGGTGTGTCCAGTTCTACTCCAGACCCGCTCATCGAAGATCTCTATTCCTCCCGTCTAGGCGATGTCATCCGCCATCTGCGGTGTTACGTCTGGGAGCACCACGCTTGAAGTCTCAGACTCACTGGATCCATGCTGCGAGCCGGAGTCCGCTGCTGTCTCGCTGTCCTCGGGGAGGGGGGTACATGAGCTGATGAGCGCCACCACCTGCATTGCGTTCTGGCGTTCAATCTGTGCCTCTTCCTATGCCAGAGCTAGGTTCTCCCTCATGGTCGGCCGACACCTAGACCTGTTCTTCCTCCTTCTCCTCCTCTCCAGATCCCTTGGCGGCACCATCCCTTCATGTTTCTCCAGCCAGTCGGCTGCCTCCTGCGAGGTCCTGAAGAACTTTGTGCCCTTCTCTGTGGTGACTCATAGCATGGCAGGTTATTGAGTCGCAGATTTGCAGTTCAGTTGCCGCAGCCTCTGTTTACTTCTCCATAGGACCCTCTTTGCCGTTGGACTTCTCTGGAAAAGTCTGGGAAGATTCTCACCATGGAATTGTCCACCTCTATGTCTCCTTTGAGGCGCGCCTGGGTAAGGATGTGGTCCCTATCTCTAAAATGGAGGAACTTTGCTATCACCACCCGCGGTGGTGCTCCAGGTATAGTTGGTTCCGCCGGAACTTGGTGCACCCGCTGCAGGGCGAAGAAGTTCGACAGACCATCCGGTGCTTCTTGCTCCCGTAGCCATTTTTAGGTCTCGCCTAGCGATGCAGTGCATGCGCTGCTCGCCTTGGCAAGACCTATTGTTGTCGGTTTTTCTTGCGAAGGGGGACAGGAGATGTGCACGCTTACGGACAGGAGATGTGCACGCGTACGGGTCATGTGCACGCGTGCACATCTCCTGTCCTGTACGGGTCATGTGTACGCGTGCACATCTCCTGTCCATCCCTGCTCACTGTGCCTGCGTGGACAGGAGATGAGCACGCGGAGACAGCATGTTTTGTAATGACGGTAGCCACTGCCTGTCCTCGGTCGCCAGGGCACAGATTGGGGGGACTGCTTGTCATTTATCAATCTGTCTTCACGCACTCTCTGACTGCTGCCATTAGTAGTAATGGGGTAACCCAGTAACCCTCAGAACCTGAGTGTGAAAGCTAAACAATAACAATGGTTCTGTTGGAAATTACAAATAATTTGAAAACCTGTAATTAATTCATATCAATGGACATATCCCTTTGAAGGATATAAGGAGACACACACTACCGTATATGGTTCTAAAAGGTCAATCTTTAGTATAAACCTTGTTATCAATCAATTGACAAATTATAAGTAGCTGTCCAAAACAAAGAGACACAAAGACTGTGTAGACATTTAGTGATTGGTCGTGACTGGTGACATGGTGCTGTACAAAGATAAAACAAATGACATATATTCATACATATAGACAAAACATTAGGCCATGGATGTCCACTTTTGAATACAATTGTCACAACCGGATGAAGTATTCCCTTGTTTTTGTTGAGACTTTGTGTGGACGGATAAACGTAAAGAACGTCAACGTTTCAACCCTATATCTTAGTGCAGACTCATATGCATCTGTGTCGGGTCTTCATCAGGACTCAAGGAGGGGGTAGGACAGCCTGAATGAACGAAAGAAGCGTGTTTACTTTCTTCAATGGGTCCTTTTGGGTGATAGAATGTCAGCCGCCAAACTCGGAAACCATTCTTGGAGTAGTAAATTCTTGTATGCTTATTTAGCGATCTTCTACACCAGCCGGTGGAAAAATCTGTGTGACAATTGTATTCAAAAGTGGACATCCATGACCTAATGTTTTGTCTATATGTATGATTATATGTCATTTGTTTTATCTTTGTACAGCACCATGCCACCAGTCACGACCAATCACTAAATGTCTACACAGTCTTTGTGTCTCTTTGTTTTGGACAGCTATTTATAATTTGTCGATTGATTCATAACAAGGTTTATACTAAAGATTGACCTTTTAGAACCATATACGGTAGTGTGTGTCTCCTTATATCCTTCAAAGGGATATGTCCATTGATATGTATTAATTACAGGTTTTCAAATTATTTGTAATTCCCGACAGAACCATTGTTATTGTTTAGCTCTCCGACTGCTGGTCGTACTTTGGACACCCCTCCATCTGTAGGCGGCGGCAGTACTGTGTTCATGGTGCACTTACTGACCGTTTGGAAACTTTAAGCTCAATTTTTAAATTTTATTCACGTCCAGTCGTGGTTTAAAAATACAAACAAATTGATCCATCTCGAACAATTGTTCTTTCGGTCTTAAATGAACTGTACATGTGGTATTTTTATAATGCGAAGCAGATTTATTTGCTGTATGTTACGCTTTGTGTTGCACTGCTGAGGGACTTGGCGCCTGGAAGCTAGGCTTCCTGGTATGTGCTTGCACTGGAGAAATTAATGAAATAAATTAAATATTCATCCATTACAGAGAGAAAGTTTACATTTTATGTTACTTACTCTCCAGCAAGGATTTCGGAATGTTTGTATTGCGTTAAAATCACGTTTTATTTCCACAGAATTATTTTTAGCTGAGTAGAAAAGTATTTTCATTACAAAGCACAGGCATTTAATTTGTTTAAAAAAAACTCTTCGCAGCTAGTAATTCGCGTAATTAAGAAGGGTTTAATCAGGCCTCATCACTAGTACAGCGCCACCTTGTGGCGGTGTACTGCTAATGCTCTGAAACTCTGATTGCAGATACCTGGCACCTGCGTGCGATTGCGGAGGAATACAGAGGAGATAAAGGGTGCTAATTAATTCATGTCATATCAGTGGTGGGGGTTTACCATCAACCCATGTTGTTACCACTGCATGCATATACTCTAGGTTGGTGCTATTTATTTATTGTAGGAATACTGCTGGCAATTGTCTTATGGTGCCACCGCAGACGGCCACTAGATGGTGCCAGATTGCTCCAATCGGCCTCGTTGTTAGGTCAAAGGAGACAACCAAATAGCAATTTTTCATTTGGCCTGGAGCTAAGAAAATGGCACCAGGGCTGCTTGAGGAGTGCTCAAGTGAATTTTTTATGGGAAGAAGCTCCAGTGAAAGGTAGCAATTTGGGGCAGTGGTTTGCAGGAAAAGACATTTGAACACAACTTCAAAGAGAAGTAGGACTTCAGGGTGGGAGAAAGGATGTGAAGCGAAAGCTAGATGGGTGGGGAAGTGAGGGCAAGTGGAAGTCTGAACGTAAATGTCTGTAATTATCATCCAGGTAAGACCATAGATTAACCTCTTCCGTAAGATAACTAAGGGCCTGATTAGGAAGTCAGGCAGTCAGATCACTGACAGGCTGTCGGTATCGGTCTAACTGCCAACATCCCTTTGGGCCTACCACCGCATTACAATGCTGTCAGTCGGACCCTAATTTGTCGGACGCAAGACCACCAACTCTGCCAGGATTATAGATCCCGACGGGGAGACGGTCGGAGTAGAGTCCTTCCTACAATGGCAGCGGTGCAGAGGCAGGCACCGCTGTTGGGATTACAATATCCCTTTCCGGCAATCTTTTAATGTCCATGAAAAGGTTGTCAGAAAAGGATATGGGGGTCCCAAACAAGTCTGTTGAGGGTCACTGAAAAGTGCAAATGCGCCCCCACTCACGTCCGTGTACCGTGTGCCATGCACAAAATGGTGCATGGCACATGGGGAATGGACATGTAGGAGGTGCTGCAGGGAGTCGGCATGTGCTGCGGCCACAGCATGCCCCGACGAGCTTGTGACCTCCAGCCCAGCCGTTTCATGGTTATATAATGGTCGGACCGCCCACATGTTTGTTGGCGGTCTCCTGACCCCCTCAATAGCGGTCAGCCCGGCATCAAAACAAGCATTTGCAATGCAATAGGTCTCGCAGTTATGCGAGTTTGAGCTATGCCTTTTATTTTGGTTATGGTTTATAAAACATAAATAAAAGATATTGTCATTTACAATGGCAATAGCTTAAACTCGCATAAATGCGAGACCTATTGCATTGCAAATGCTTGTTCCAGATGGGTTAGCATGTTGCGGCCTTCTATTTTCTCCAGTAGGCCTATGATTCTGAGGTTGCTCCTATGCGACCTCTTTTCAGCATTTTCGGCCCGGGACTCCAATGTCCGTACTTTAGTCTCCAATGCCGTTTTGCGCTATTTCATGTTTAACATGTCCAGCAGCGTTTCAGAAAGTTGGCCCTCTGTTGTCTTGACGCGGTCCGCCACGTTTTTGTGGTCTTCTCTAAGTAGGCCAAAGTCTCATTTATTTCCTTCTTTTCTGCTTTCATTCCTTTTTCGTTCTTTCCTTTTTCTTTTTTGCATCTTTATTCCTTACCTTCTTTACCTTTCTTTCCTTCTTTCTTTCTTCTTTGCATCTTTCCTTCTTACTTTCTGCCTTTTGGTCTTGTTCACTTCTTTGCTGCTCTTTCCTTCTTTCTTTCTCTTTCTCTTTTGCTTCCTTTCATTTTTCTTTTCTTCTTTCTTTCGCCTTCGTTCCTTTGTTCTTTCTTTTTGTCTTCTTTCGTTTTTTCTTTCTTTATTACTTTCTGAATTGCATTTGTTCTTTCATTCTTTCCTTCTTTTTTTCCTCTCTCTATGGTTTTCTTGTTGCTTTCTTTCTTACTTTCTTTCCTTCCTTCTTTCTTTTTTCCTTCTTTTATTCTTTCCTCCTTTTTTTCTGTTTTGCCTGCTTTCCTTTTTTCTTCTTTCTTTCTCATTTGTGCTCTTTCTTTCTTTTTGCGTTGTTTATTTAATCTTTTTTGCGTTTCTTCATTTTTCTCTCTTCTCTGCCTTCTATCCTTCTTTCCATCATCTATCCTTTCTTCCCTGTTGCCTTCTATCCTTCCATCCATTTTTACCTCCCTCCATTCCTTTTTGCCTTCCTTCTTTCCTTTTTTGCCCTTCTTCCTTTGTCTTCTGTCCTTCATTTTTGTCCGCCTTCCTTCCTCACTTTCTTCCCTTCTTACTTACCTTTCTACTGATGCAGCGCAAAAGGGCAACTTTACACATACTCCCTATGTCACAGATTTGTAATCACAACTGTGGAAATTTAGCTTGTAACTGAACATTATCTGCGCCATCTTGCCTCTCCCCAGCGCCACGCACAGCGAATGCACGGCCGCCATTTTTAGGCACCCCACTCTCTCCCCGCTCATTCTCGATCGCCAGCGCTTCCCCCGGATGCAGTTTATTGCCCCTACTGTAAGGGAAACACCCCACATCAAAGGGATTACAGTAGATCAAAGCCCCTACCCCCTGAGACCCGACCGGTCACACACACCCCCGGGAATTGGCGGAATACCCTGCTGCGCGATAGCCATCTCCTACTGCGGGTAAGGTGGGAACTTCTACTGTAGCTATGTGTGGGATCGGATCTGAGCCGGGGCTTCAGGGGATGTTCTCTCATGCATCAAGGGAATCTCAAGAATGTACTATGTGTAATAAAGCAATAAACCTGTGTATAAGAGACCAGGTCTCAGAGATGCAGTTAGAGCACCTCGTGACGATACCTTGCTGTCTGATCTGATGTGTTCTGCTCCGACGGAATAAAACTTTGTTTCCTGCCTTCCAGTCTCCGGCGCCTGCCTCTTTCATTGGTAAATTATCGAGTGGTATGAGAGGCGATTACCGCCGGGCAAATACTTGAAAGGTTATCGATTGAAACTGCCGCTACCATTTAACAATTGGCGTCCCAAACGTGGGGCCCATCAGCGACACGTGGATCCAGTGGGAGAGGTCCCGACGACAGAGTGAACGACTGCAACGATCGGGAGAGCTCCTGCCCAATAGACCCTCGTCTGGCAGCCGATCATCCGAACTTCACTGGTTCCGAGCAGACCTCTCTTGAGTGATCTACGGTCCTGACTGGGAACCATCAGGAGTGCCGCGGCAAATACGGAGAGTAGAGGACGATCGGGCGCTGGAGGCGGAAGACGAGAAACTGTCCACGCGGTCCGGGTAAGGTCGTGATACACGACACATTGCAAAATAATTGATTGATTGTTTGAAGCTTTGGAATACTAGTATTGCTCATAGATTGTGCTCATTGATTGTTCTCTTTGAGATATTCGCTGTCTACAAACGGGGAGGAGTAGAAATACTCTCTCTCTCTCCCTTTGCAGATAGTGAAGGGTAGGTAACGCAGACTTTTGTCCCCGTTGAAACCCGTCGTGCCTATCTTTATCTCCCCACTGATTGATTGTCCGAACATTGATTGTTTTGAAGAATAGTGCTCTTTGAGATATTCTCTGTTTGCAAATAACGTAGAATAGAAATATTCTGTCTAGTCTTTGCAAATAGTGAAGGGTAGGTAACGCAGACTTTTGTCCCCGTTGAAACCCGTCGTGCCTATCTTTATCTCCCCATTGATTGATTGATTGATTGTCCGAACACTAGTTGTTCGATATTGGTTCTTTGGAGGTATTCTCTGCTTACAAATAACGAGGAATAGAGATATTCTGTCTAGTCTTTGCAAGCAGTGAAAAGATAGGTAGTGCTGACTTTTGTCCCCGTTGAAACCCGTCATGCCTATCTTCTCCCCACTGATTGGTAGTTGGTTCTGCCCGGACCGCTTATTAGAGGTGAACCATCCGGCTCCACTGGAGGGCACCCCTAATAAGGACATGTTCACTAAATATGGACTAGTCGCCGTAGCTTATAGCAAGCTGTGGCATAAATATACCAAGAAGGACCCCGAGAGTCAGTGGCCACTGATGGGATCCTTCGACGACCATAAGATAGAAGCGCTAGAAGTAGCTCTGCGTAGCAATAAGATGACGCCTACTATGCTTGACAGTATCGGCATGTGGCGCAAAGAAGCAACGCAACGGAAAAAGAGGGAAGAAGTAAAAGCAGAAAAGGAATTACGAAAGGCAGCCCACCTTGCCGCTAGAAGGTTAGAAGAAGAAATAAAGGAGAGAAGGGAAACTAAACTAAGGCAGGAGCCCGAAACATCAGGCCAGTACGCTGTTAGGACCCCTTCTTTGCTCTACCCTGAGTTGTCCTCCAAGCAGCGAACGAATGACGAATTACTGTTAGGTCCCCCGATCATTTACATGCCCCCTCCATATGCACCCTCCCAGTCAGTAGTGCAACACCCACAACCCCCGAACACGAGCGAAAGCAGTACAGGGGCCTCGGTCCTCACAGCCTCCGCGCCGGCTGAGCCTCTTGTACTGAACCCAACGTCGGCTATAACGCTAGATGACCATGAGATGGGAAAGAAAGATTCCACCAGAATGAATCGATTAACAAAGGATGAACGAGCAGGAATTAATAAGATAGTAGGGACACTGGTGGAGCGAAAAGAAAGTGAGGAGTATATAACAGACGTGTATAACTCGTATGCCGACAGCCGCAGACGACACTTTGTCGTACGGCTCTGTTATCACGCCCTGAATGCATATGAGGATAGATACCACGATAAAGGTCCCGAAGGCTTAGCGGCCCTATATAGGAAGGTAGATATCGGAGAAGAAAGAGAGGGCGACGTGACGAACCTCTTCACTCGTACACTCGAGGTCTACCGACACCTTAAAGAACATAGACAGACCACCAAAGCAGAAACCCCCATAGCGACTAAGCCCCAGGAAGGAAGGGCTGATGCCATGATGCCCATCAAAGAAGCTGCCCCCTACTGGGTCCCCCCACGAGGTCAGGGAACACATGACGACATCAACCACCAAGATGCGAAGGGAAGGGTTGTATATAACTGGGTCTACCAGCCGTGGGACCGGCAAGATATTTTGACCTTTAGAAAAACTCTACCCGACTTGAGAAAGAACCCGACTGCCTTCTACACTGAACTGGGTACAGCCTTAGGCTCAACGATAATGACTTTAGCAGATATCGACTTGTTCTTTGGGCTATGCCTGCCGGCTGATGTGTGGAAACAAATCCGGAAAGTTGACCACGCTGAGCCGTTCGGATATACCTGGGTACAACTCGATACCATAGATAAACAGCGAGAACCAGGACAGAAACCCCCGAAAGCCATATTAGAGCTCCCAGACAAGATTGTACAAAAGCTGAAGACTCTAATCCCAGAAAGAAAGGTAGACTGGTCGATAGTGACGGCTTGCCGCCAGAAACCCCAGGAGGATGTGTCTGAATACTTCTCCCGATTCGAGACTGTGTTTTCCGATTACAGTGGCCAAGACATGACCACCGCAACCGGACATCACCTCTTTGTCCAGAATTATGTGAAGGGTCTGTCACAAGAAGTTTCCCAGAAACTACAGACCAGTGAGAGTAGTTGGGCAGCCTCCAAACCCGCAGCAATTCTCCAGATGGCCCAATACTACGAAAACCAGAAAAACGAGAACGATAGGGCGTCAGAGAAGAAGAAAAAGGAACTAAAGGAGAGGGTAATGATAGCTCAGTTGCAAGGGGTGACCATAGGAAGGGAACCCCCGAAAGAGAATTACCAACCAACCGCCCCTAGAAAGCTACCCCCTAGAGACCATACCCCTACACCCTACAACGGACGGAGAGACTTAGATGGGAACAAATGTGCGTTCTGTAGAGGGTTCGGACACTGGAAATCCCAGTGCCCGGTCCTTCTGGAACTTAACAAAAATAGGGATCCCAGAAACACCGCATATGACCCCAGAAATAGAGGACAGGGACGAGGGCACACGAACGACGCCATCAACGACAGGCCAGGCAGACCAAACACCTTTGATCGCCCCCGACAAAACCAGTGTCAGCAGTCCGACTACGAAAGCACTCATGACTTCGCATAGGACCGCCAGGGGCAAGGAAGGGATCCAGTCGAACTCCGTGTTGACCAGCAAGGTCCTTACGTCACCACTAAGGTCCTGGGCACGAAATCTCCATTCCTGGTAGATACTGGGGCGACACGTAGCGCGTTATCTAAACGACTGATTCCTAGGGCACCCTTGTCTGGCTCACACGTAACCTCAATAGGCTTCGATGGAACGCCCTCCACTAACCCCTTATCAGCACCAATCTCCTTTGACTTAGACGATAACGTCACTGACACGACCTTTCTGCTCTCCTCCAACACCCCCGATGCTATTATGGGACTTGACTTACTAAAACATTTTCGAGCTACCATCAGATGCTCCCCAGACGGAGTTCGGGTCATCTTGCACGATAACCCAGATCTGTCCAGACCCTGTCACACACGACGTATGCTCTCTATAACTGATGCTGACCTGTCCCTACTCGACACATTACCTTCACATCTATGGGCTAAAACCGACTCAGATGTAGGGCGCATGGTGATTGACCCAGTACACATAACCGTCCGACCAGACGCAGTGCTCCCAAAGCTTCCACAGTATCGGATATCGCCTGAAGGCGAGAAGGCGTTGGTGGAAATCAACGAGTCCCTAGTTGATGCAGGAGTGGTAGAAGAAGTAGTCAGTAATGTTTGCAACAGCCCTATCCTACCCATTGTTAAGAAGCAAGGCGAGGGAGATGAGAAAGCATACCGCTTTATTGTTGACTTACGAGAAGTTAACAAAATAGTCATACCTCAGTACCCCGTGGTCTCAGACATCACCACCATCCTCACCCTGATTCCGTCCACTGCCACTACCTTTACCGTTATTGATCTCAAGAACGCATTCTTTTCCATCCCCATCCACCCAGACAGCCGTTACCTCTTTGGCTTCACCCTAAAAGCCCGTTCATACAGATTCTGTAGGGCACCCCAAGGCTACACTGAGAGTCCCAGCATTTATAGCCAAGCCCTCAAGAGACAACTAGATGCAGTCCAACTACCCGATGGAGTAGTGTTAATACAGTACGTCGATGACATCCTTTTGGCGGCCGACACCACTCCCCTTGCAGTCACAGCCACCATTCACCTTCTCCGCTTCCTCGCGGAGAATGGTCACAAGGTCTCCAGGAAGAAATTACAATTCTGCCAACCCCAAGTAACATATTTAGGCCACCTACTATCCAAAGACGGGAGAAAACTTACCCCTGACCGAATTCAGACCATCCTAGAAACCCCTGTTCCCAAAACTCAGAAGCAAGTACGGTCCCTAGTAGGCCTCACCTCCTTTTGTCGACAATGGTTGCCAAACTTCAGTCTTATCGTAAAACCCCTGCTTTCCCTGCTGGCTAAAGATGTCCCCTTCCCCCTCCCTTGGACACCCGAATGTCAATCCTCCTTCAAAGAATTACGAGACGCCCTCTGTTCGGCCCCAGTCCTAGGAACCCCAGACTACACTAAACCTTTCTCCCTCTACACCCACGAAAGGGAGGGATGTGCGTTGTCTGTCCTAACCCAGTCCATAGGCCCTAAACAACGCCCTTGTGCCTACTTCTCTGCCACTCTTGACCCTGTAGCCAGAGCTTTGCCCGCATGCCTTCGAGCAGTAGCCGCCGCGGCTATCTCTATCCGGCAAAGCGAGGGGATCGTACTCTCAAACCCCCTCACAGTATTGGTACCCCATGCGGTTGACACCCTCCTGAACCAAACCAAGACTCAACACCTGACTAGCGCACGACTGACCGGTTACGAACTGACTCTGCTTGCACCCCACATCACATTGAAACGATGCACCACTCTGAATCCAGCTACTCTACTACCTCTCCCTAACACTGATCCCAATGCGTCCCCTATACACGACTGTGTGACCCTCACCGACGAACAGACCAAGAGTAGGGTCGACCTCCGAGATACTGCCTTCCCGGACCCTGACGGAGAACTGTGGGTGGATGGCTCATGCATCAAGCTCCCCGATGGCACCACCTCAGCTGCCTATGCAGTCACCACGGCCCGAACAGTTGTTGAGACAGCCCGCATCACACAGCGATCCGCACAGGCGGCGGAACTAATTGCTCTCACACGAGCAGGCATTCTGGCAGCAGGGACAACCGCAAACATTTACACAGACAGTCAGTATGCCTTCGGGGTAGTTCACCACTTTGGGCTCTTATGGAAAGAGAGGGGATTCCTGACCTCTCATGCCACACCCATCCTGCATGGAGATCTAGTCTCTGCCCTGACCGAAGCAGTCCTCCTACCCACACGGCTGGCCGTGATCAAATGCCAGGCACACAAGAAGGTGACAGACATTATAGGACAGGGAAATGCACTAGCTGACATTACTGCCCGAACCACAGCCGAGAATAGGTCCACGACTCGTATGTACGTGACCAGGTCACAAACTGAGAAATGGAAGGATGCTAGGGAAACGATTAGGGATATCCAACTAGCCAGCACACCTCACGAATTAGCTGAATGGGCCCGGGTGGGATTGAAGGACGATGACGGTTGCTGGCGAACTAAAGACTTGAACAAATGGTTGCTACCAGACTCATACTTGATCCCCATGCTGACCATGGCACACTCCCCCGCACACATAGGGTCTGCCCCCATGATCGAACTCGTCTCCAAAGTCTGGCACAACGACAAGATCCCAGACTCAGCCAAACGTCTGGTCCAACAATGCCTAGTATGCCTCCAACACAACCCTGGGAAAGGAACTGCTGTACCCCGGGGAGGGTTTGGGGTCCCCAATCACCCTTTTGAAGTCCTACAAATGGACTATGTCCAGTTAGAAAGGTGCCAGGGTTTGAAGTACGTACTTGTTGTTGTATGTGCCTTCAGCAAGTGGGTGGAAGCCTATCCAACCCACGACAACACCGCTATGACTACTGCAAAAGTACTACTGAAGGAATTCTTCCCCCGATACGGCCTTTGTCGAATTTTGCGGAGCGACAACGGCCCCCACTTCGTAGCCGAAGTTATCCAACTCATCTTAAAAGGGTTGGGTGTAAAACAGAAATTCCATGCGGTCTTCCATCCCCAATCTGCAGGCCTGGTTGAGCGACACAATGCCACATTGAAGCTTAAGATAGCAAAAATAGTCGCCACCACAGGACTAAGATGGCCAGACGCTCTCCCACTAGCATTGCTATCAATGCGTTCCACCCCCACCAAACACCACTTAACCCCCTACGAGGTCGTCTTCGGGCGGCCCATGAACCTTTGGACTGCACCAAAACCAACATCCATCCACGACGTCCCGGACGTCCTCATGTCTGATTATCTGTACAATCTAACTAAAACGTTGTCTGTTATCCATCAGCAGGTGCTGCACGCCATTCCCGATGTTTCCAGGGGCCCCGGACACGACATCCAACCCGGTGACTTCGTCTTAGTGCGTAACTTCCAGCGCACCAAGAGTCTGGAGCCCCGGTGGACGGGCCCCCTGCAAGTCCTGATCACCACCCGAACAGCTCTTCGAGTGGAGGGGAAACGCAATTGGCTGCATGCACACCACTGCAAGAAGGTATCACCGACCCTGACAACCACGGACAACATCACCGCCCAAGAAGAACTTCTGGACAAAGACCGACCATCCCTGAGCCGCTGCCCAGATACAGAGACACTCGAGTTAGTAAGATATCCTGATCCCACCGTGCCATCCAAGGAAGGGTATAACTTGCGACGAAAGGAGAGAACTTCAGCTAAGCAGACCACAGGCTAAGTGGAAATCTCAGAGCGGTAGCCTAGTCACCTCAAAGGCCATCCGGAGAGAAACTAAACGAAGTCTGTGGTTCTGCCCGCTACCGAGTCTCTTGAAGGTGATGGAAGCGCCCGACATGAAGATGATGGAAGCAACCGGACGTCCGAAGATCCACTACAAAAACCCAAAGACTGACCGAATGCACAGCTTAAAGACTATTGCACTTTTCATTACCCTTCTCTTTTGCCTTCTCCTCGTGGTCACCTTCTGGATCATGGAGGAGGGCACACCCGCTCATAAGATATTGCTGACCACCGTTCAACCTACCACCACGAAAGAACACCATCTGATCTCACTTTCACCCCAACTCCGAGAAAGGCGTAAGGAGTTCTGGAATAACTCTTTTGTGCAGTTGCTCCACCAACACAATCTTGCTGCCAACGCCACTAATTGCTGGATCTGTGCATTGCTACCACATGCCACTGGACACTCTATCCCTTTCATCCCTTCACCTTTTTCTGTCCATGGTTCCTGCCTCGCCTGGCTAATCCTCCTGCAAGAAAGCTACAAGGACAATGCCACTTCCGGCAGAACCATGTCACACTTCTACCATGGGTTCTGGCTGAACAAAACTGGAAGAACTTCTGCCCTTTTCTGCCCTCTGAGATCGAACACTTCCTTTCACATGGACATCCCTGCCAAAGAACGAGTTGAAATGCAAGTGTTCAACAACCCAGCCAGACCCACCTTCTCTTACCTCCGGAAACGGACGGCCGCCACCCTAACAGTGGCCCTGTCCGTCATCAACATCACTGGATTTGTGTGCCTCGAAGGCCTGGGGGCGCAGCTGGTGGGCCACAGCTCCTGCCTCATCACCCGAACATTGGACTCAGTTGACCCACCCTCCTTTGTTGCCTCCCCGAATATGTACTTCGTCTGTGGTACTAAGGCCTACACCTGGCTTCCGAAAGGTTGGGGAGGCACCTGCTACATCGCCTTTGTCCTTCCTCCGACATATGTGGCTCCAGCAAACCATCACCGACAGAAGCGGGCCAAACACATTGTGCAAGCCGACTCCGCCGGAGCACAGTTCATGGACGCAGTGAAAGGCCTTGTTCCACTCTGGGGTCCAATGACAAACAGCCGTGCCATCCGCCACTTAACCCAGGCAGTCGAAACGGCGATGAACATTACGGCTGGCGCCCTCGCCAACAACACCGCCGAGCTCCAGGCCGTCCGCTTAGTGGCCCTTCAGAACCGCCTCGTTCT
Source organism: Triturus cristatus (assembly GCF_964204655.1). Taxonomy (NCBI): domain Eukaryota; kingdom Metazoa; phylum Chordata; class Amphibia; order Caudata; family Salamandridae; genus Triturus; species Triturus cristatus. The sequence continues at coordinate 1,023,107,322 of NC_140592.1, forward strand.
AGATGTGGTTCTGGCTGATCGTGGAGGAGCATGCCGCATCATTGGGTCCAGCTGTTGTACCTACGTACCGGATAACTCACCCTCAGTCTACAAAGCAATTGAACACCTCCACAGACTGTCCACAGAGGTCCATCAAGAGCAAGAAGAATGGTCACTGGGGAGTTGGTTTTGGGACACTATTAAAAGTTGGGGATGGAGGCTGTTTTCATTTATCCTCATACCAATTGTGATACTATGTGGATGTTGCTTGGGGATTCAGTGTCTGCCACCTTTATGTTCGCTTTTTATGAACTGCATCTGCCCTAAGACTTTGGACTTTGAAACAGAGCGAATGAAAGCTCTGTATGAGGTGGAAGTTCGGAGTATTATGGGGATAGATCCGAACTAGACAAGCTGGCGAGATATGTTAAAAGGGAGGACTGTGGAAATTTAGCTTGTAACTGAACATTATCTGCGCCATCTTGCCTCTCCCCAGCGCCACGCACAGCGAATGCACGGCCGCCATTTTTAGGCACCCCACTCTCTCCCCGCTCATTCTCGATCGCCAGCGCTTCCCCCTGGCGCTGCGAGCATCCCCCGCGCGCCGGCCACCCCCGCTCTCTCCTACAGGCCGTAAACCCTCTCCTTCTGCGCGACCCTGCTACGGAACCACATCCGACCGACATCCCATACATGGTCGTGCCTCTCCTTTGATAACCCCCTTCCTCTGCGCCCCATTGTCCGAACTGGTCCCAGGCCATCACCTAGCCCTGCGGATGCAGTTTATTGCCCCTACTGTAAGGGAAACACCCCACATCAAAGGGATTACAGTAGATCAAAGCCCCTACCCCCTGAGACCCGACCGGTCACACACACCCCCGGGAATTGGCGGAATACCCTGCTGCGCGATAGCCATCTCCTACTGCGGGTAAGGTGGGAACTTCTACTGTAGCTATGTGTGGGATCGGATCTGAGCCGGGGCTTCAGGGGATGTTCTCTCATGCATCAAGGGAATCTCAAGAATGTACTATGTGTAATAAAGCAATAAACCTGTGTATAAGAGACCAGGTCTCAGAGATGCAGTTAGAGCACCTCGTGACGATACCTTGCTGTCTGATCTGATGTGTTCTGCTCCGACGGAATAAAACTTTGTTTCCTGCCTTCCAGTCTCCGGCGCCTGCCTCTTTCATTGGTAAATTATCGAGTGGTATGAGAGGCGATTACCGCCGGGCAAATACTTGAAAGGTTATCGATTGAAACTGCCGCTACCATTTAACACAACAGTTCATCCATACACTCATTCATTAGTGGGGCCCATAACACAAACACACACTCGTCTCTTTCGAATCCGTACATAGGAGAAAAGGCGCTGAACATGTGGTACCTTATTAGCTATCAGGATTCATTTTCTTTACATTATATACATTTTATACATATGCACCTACAGTATCCTGACCTTAACATCAAGGCACTCCACCACTCGGTCGATGGACCAATTAGTTGGACTGGTTGATGGTGAATAAGAACCAGCTAAAACACAATTAAAGCCTAGGAAACATTTGATTATTTCTGTAATCAATTAAAGAACCACAAACTCATGTATTATTAATTCAATTTTGTTTATCTAATAATAATTTTTCTCTGCATTAGCATTTATGCACTACAGGTCATACCATCAATTCAGTTTTATTTAAAAGAGAAATCAGGCGTCTAGTAAATAAACATGAATTTATAAAGCACAGTTAATTAGTTACCCATTGATAAGCTTCGATGACTTTCTGAATAAAAGAAAGATACCCACATTCTCTGATATAATCTCCAGGATAGGCTGTCCGACCCACAGCAAAGAATAGCCCGTCAGATGAAAAAACTTCCCGGAAATCAAAGAAACCCAAGGCAAACCATGGAAATCTTCATCGGCTCAATGCAGACCCAACGCCATGAAAGATCAGCCCGATGACCACCCCCTTTTGCGGATGAGGGCTTATATACCTTTTTCCCTCTTACTTCATGCTTACATGCAACAATTTTTGGGGTAGAGAAATGTTCTGATTGGACAGTTCGGGGTTATCTGAGAGTTTTTCTAAAGTTTCCCAGGGTAAACTGGTTCTTCATGGGACTTGGCATCGGAAAGCGTAAATTTTTATACTGTTCATTCGGCTCCCAGGTGAAAGTTGCGAATGTAACATTCAGAGGAACAGAAGTCATTCCTCTACAGGCTCTGCATTGTCCCTTCAGCTGCTTTCACACTGTCCGTCAGTTGGCAGGCAACCACATCCATAGCCTTGGAAAGGAACACGGTGTCACAGCTCTGGGGTCATTTGGAGATCTCCATAGCCATCCGATTCTGCGCAGAAACCATCGCGCTCACATGGAGGCGTTCGTAGTAGAGACTCCATCTTGGGTACTGCGGCCTAGTAAGCCAGAATGCCAACTTAAGCAAAAACAGTATTTAAAATATAGAAATGGAGATTCTAATGGTTAAACCCACACTAATCCCAAAATACATTAGTATTTACCTAGCTTGTAGCAACATTTAAAGCGATAATACTCACCATTTTGTATTCTTGGAAGCACAAACAATCACAAAGCAACATAAATCATGTAATTTTCTATTTCGCCACAATCTAAGGTTAGTTTTGCGTACCATAATTAATTAATTATTCTGCCATGCAATTAGCATTTTAGTCCCACATGTATCTTGTGTTTATCAAGGTGTAAAAGTTGATTAGTAAATTTCACTGCAAACCAATTAGTGCAAGTTAGATTTAGAATGATTACATAATTAATTTCATGCAAATTAGTGGAGGTATACAACATTTTGTTTTACCTGCTCCATCACTACTCAAAGGCGAGGCTAGCAGCCAGTGCCAGATTAATAGATTTTTAGGTCTATGTTTGCCCATGCCTTTGGATTTTACTAAAAGTATGTTTAACATAGTTACTTGTAAGAGTTTTCAGTCTGACTTCATCTATTAGCTTGTGATTGTGTCAGTCACATTTTTCTTCAACCCACTCCAGCATGCACCAAGGGGCAATCCTATCCTACTTCAGCCATTGACTGACTTCAATATGAGTTACGCCATGCTGCCCTTTCACAAGGAGCACATCCACACAGAAGGTAGTTCCCTTCAGTGCTAGGCGTACTAGATAATGTGTACTTTTTAGAGACCTGAAAAACATTTTTACCTTTAGCCATTTTTTTTATTTTAGATTTAATAAGGACCCGGCAGCTTCCTGAACAATAAAGTTGTGCAAAAACCATGACAAAACAGGACTTGCCAAAAGGCTTGCAGCCAATGCCAGGCCTATTGGCTTTGCCAATGCTTGTTTACCCCTCTGTCCAGGGATCCAGGGATTTACTTGCCATGTTATGTTTTGGGGTCAGAAGGTTTGGTGTGCAATTTGTAAAGAGGAGCTTCCCTGTACTCTTGTCTATTTGCATATTACTGCTACTCCACATGTGAAGAAGCATGTACCTTTGCTGCCTGTATGATACGTTTGCTGTGTATGGGAAGGAAGCTTGCTTCTGCTCATCTTGTACCGGTTCTACACATGTGAAGAAGCATGCACCACAGCTGCTTGTACAGCATGCTTGCTGGGTATGGGAAGGAAGCTTGCACCTGCACATGTTGTACCAGTTCTGTAGTTGTGAGGAAGCATGCACAGCTGCTGCCTGTAGAATACCATCACTGTGTATGGGAAGGACGGTTGATTCTGCCCATGATGTACCGGTTCTGTATGTGTGAGGATGCATGAGCTGCTGTCTTTACTGTACGTTTGCTATGTATGGGACGCAGGCTTAATTCTGCCCATGTTGTACTGGTTCTGCACGCGTGACGAAGCATGCACTGCTGCTGCCTGTTCGATGTGTTTAATGTGTAAGGGAAGGAAGCTTGATTATGCACGTTGTACTGGTTACGACGTTGTGAGGAGGCACGCCTGGCTACTTACTGCCTGTACTATAAGTATTCTGTGTATGTGAATGAAGCTTGCTGCTGCACATGCTTTGCCTGTCCTTTGTGGGCTAAGAAGCAGTTACTGCTGTTATGTCTACAGTTATAAGTGTGCATGAGAGAAAAGCTTGCACAGCTAGCTCACATGCTGTACTTTTCACATGTGTAGTTAGTTATGCACTGGAAACTCTGTTGTTTCTGGGTTCTGTGTATTACAAGTGAACCCCGAAATGCTACAGCTCCCTTTCTAGGTGCTAGAGAACTGAGGGCTGACCGACACAGTCCCCGCAGGGGACCCTCATAGGAGGGCGGCCCCTTTAGTGCCACAAGATGGCACACTGGGCAACCTAGTCTTTTGGCCAGCGACCCCTGCTGGGGTCCCGCGTGTCACTTCCGGCCGAGGGGGGTTCAGGGAGAGGTATATAGTCCTCCCCCGCCCCCCTGGCGGCCTCTTTGTCCCCTCGCCCTGACGCCGACTCCCTCCCTTCCGCTTACCTGGCGATCAGGGTGAGGGGAGGAAGGATGTTCTAATCTTTTTATTTGTGTTGCAGGCGGAGTTACATGGCGATCCAGAGGCGGAAAGGTACTCAGGGGTACCCTCTTCAGGAGCACAAAGGGTGCTGAGGCCGAATATCCCCAGGAAGTTGTGTCCCCTGAGCTGCTGCATCTCCAGCGCGGTGAGTGCAAAACAACCCCCTCCCTCTCCCCCCCGCCCGGTCTCCCAAGTCCCGTGTAGCACCTTGGGCTGAATGGCCAGGCGGCGGCCCGCGGGAGGGGGGTCGGGGCAGCTCTCATTGTCACGGGTGGTGGAGTGAGGATCGCCCCCTCCGGTGTGGCAAGGAGGCGAGGCAGGGCCCCTAGCCAGCAGCATTGCCGGGAGGCCTCTGCCCATGGCTAGTCTGGGTCTGTCTCCCGGAGGGCCGCGTAGCCCCCCCCCTGCGGGATAGGCCTCCCGGGGCTCATGGTTGCATGAGCGGTGGAGGCCAAGGCAGTGTTGATCACCACCGCATGGTGAGAAGTCTAGCGAGTGATCTCAGTGGGCGGGAGCTTCGGCGGCCGAGCGAGCCGAGAGAGCCAAAGAGGCCAGGTACCGAAGGGGTAGTAGTCGAGCAATGTTTACCAGGCGGGTGTATGAGCCTCAGCAGCCCAACGGCTAGTCTGCCGCCTTTGGTGCTGGATACCAGGGCTCGAGCCTCGAGGTCGCGTCCTCATCCTGTGACATTCTGGGCAAATATCTTAATCCCCCCGTGCCTGAATGTGTAATGTAAATACGGTGCTTTGTAAGCGCTCCAATACCTTCGAGTTGAGTCGCGCTAGAGCTTTAGCCCCCCGCGCTCCAATACCTTCGAGTCGCGCTAGAGTTTTAGCCCCCCGCGCTCCAATACCTTCGAGTCGAGTCACGCTACAGTTTTAGCCCCCTGCGCTCCAATACCTTCGAGTCGAGTCGCACTAGAGTTCGCCCCCCGCGCTCCAATACGTTTGGGTCGAGTCGCGCTAGAGTCTTTATCCAGCGGGGCAGCGCTGACGTCTACTGGGTCGGACTCGCGGGCGGGCCTAGTCGAGGCTCAGCTCCGCTATTTCTGGCCCGTCTTCTCTGGTGCTCATGGGTGGGGATCACTGGGAAATGGAGTCCGGGGCAGTGCGCCGGACTCAAAGCGCAGGCAGATCGTCAACAGGCCCCCCCCCAGGGGGCTTCTCTGCCATTCAGGCCCGAGCTCCGCTTGGGGGCCCTCGAAGCGGCCCATTGCTCCGGCGGGACAGGCCGTGGGGGGCCTTTGTTGTGGAATAGGTGGAAAGCTTGAGTTGAATTGCCTCGCCATCAAGGAGGCAACTTTTCACTAATTTCAAATGTTGTGTGTGCGCGCAGCCGGGCGGGAGCAATGTTGAGAAGCTGTAGCTCAGTGTTAGAGTGCATGCTGTGCATGCATGAGGCCACAGGTTCGATTTCCCGACTTCTCCGCTTCTCTCATTATTACGCACAGCAGGCATGATGCGCAGCGGAGCGTGTTTGCTGCGTTTATGAAGCAACTTCATTTTGTGTTGTGCGCACGATTGTTGTTCTAGTACAACACTCATTATCGATCGGAGGCTTGCCAGTGTTGCTCTTTGGGCCCTCGGCGCTTGCTGTGGATTGTGTTTTAAATGTCAGTTTTGCAGCTTTGCACACGCTACCGTATCCTCAAGAAATTGGACGATCAGGGTCCGTTTTTGGAAGTTAAGCAGGGTCGGGCCTGGTTAGCACTTGGATGGGAGGCCTGAATGGGATCACCAGGATGCTGGAGCCTTTGCCTTTGCCTCAGGCAGCGCTGTGTGGTGGTTGCCCCTTATCGTATCTGATTCACATTAAGGCAATCTGTTGATTAGATGACTATATATTTATGGGCGCATTACCGAATGCATGGTCTAGGGAAATAATGGAAAGGGGTTAGCGCATGAAGTGGCATGGGATGTATTAAGCACTCGAAATCCTTCCCGAATGCATTTCCCGCACTATGGCTTGCCGTTACACTGTGGGGGCGGCTCCCTTTCCCATCAGGGCTGTGTGGGGTGCCGGGCATTCGGGTGCTTCCTGGGGTCGGTCTCAGACGGGGAGTGCGGTGGTATGTTCTCCCCCCCCCACCAACTCCTTCCTTCCCCTTTGGTCTTGGCTCCGGTCCACTTTTTGGGGAGCCCAGTTTGTCCGGTAGAAACGGGGCGGAAGGGTGGGGGAGGGTGCCAAGCCCTCTGTGGCGTTGGTGCCCGCGCTCTCTCTGCGGTGCAGTTTATATGGCTGCGACGTTGGGGGGCAGCGGGTGCCGTTCAGGCTCCCTCGTCCTGTAATCCAATTTTGCTGCGGGGCTTAAGCTCGGCGCTGCAGGGGGCATCTTTGTTAGGGGGGAGGGCAGAGGATGTCGCGTAGATCTCACTCGCTGGGTCGCGAACCTCCATGGGGCTGAAGCGCACTGTGTGGCCTGGCCAGCATGGGGCCTACCTCCACAGGCCGGGCGCGTCCTGCCTCGCCAGGGGCCTTTCCGGCTGTAATAGATGGGAAATCTAGTGAGTGATCCCATGTGTGCATGTGCCTCGGCGGCCGAGCGGGCCGGGCACGGTCTCCGATTCTGTATCAAAGAGGCCAGGTGACGAATCCTGTGTTGCGAGGGGTGTACTCGCAAAAATGTAACCAGGCGGGTGAATGACACTCGGCAGACGAACAGGAACAACATCCAATGTGCACCAGTGAATAGTTTCAAAGTGGATTCAGGGAACCTCTGATTCCAGGCGGTCGTCTGGGAGTCCTGTGCAGTTGAGACAGGCTCTGTGCTGGGTCTTGGAAAGCCAGGTGCGTTTACCATGTCCCCAGAGTTTTTGTGGCATTGGGCCGGGTCACAGCGGTGTATTGCAGTCTAAGAGGGGTAATCCTGGCTCCACAGGTCGGGTGGTTTCGGACATTATTGTTTGGAAACTCCGCATAGATCTTGTCTATTACGGGAGGGGGGACGGACACCTCTCGAAGAGAACCACCCTAAGTGTAAGTGCCCGAGGCTGTGTGTGACCCAATGTCACGCCCCTCTTCACACTGTGAATATTTTCATAAATTGGCAGGTCTGCCAACTTTTAACTTACCCTCATTGGATGCTTGGACCTTATGTAAAACAACACAGCCCTCTCTGATAAATTTAACAGATTATAATGTGATTGTCTATGATGGAGCTTGTATTAATAAAGAATGGGTCTAGTATAAAAGTAAACAACATCAGACTAGTGTAAAAGAGTGTCGCAACACTGGTAATTTTCGCACTGCCCGATCACTGAAAGGGCGTACGATAAGTAGTCCAGTTGATGAACTCCGACAGCTATAGGTGTGCCTGGTTAATTTTAGCCATAACCCTTCGTAGAGTCTAAAGAGCAGTCAGCACTCGTCCTAAGCATCCCGGGCCCCGGAGGCCAGTAGGGTTGCGGTGGTTTAGTCATCTCCGTTCTCAAAAAGGGTGATAAAAAATCACGCAAGCTGGGCACTAGCAGCAGCCTGCTCTTTCCAGTGCAAATTAGGTGGCACTCGCATTGCTAGGGATTTATGAGGGTGCACTTCTGTGAAATGTTATGCATCCACGCATTTCTCTCCCTTACAGACAGCACGCACAAGACAAGTTACGCAATTGTTTTAAGGGGTACCCAATGGGGTTGCCTGGGGACTTGGGTGAAGTACAAAGGTATTGAGAGGTGCCCAGTGTCCAGGACAAGCCAGCATAATACAGGACTGACCGGCCTGCCTCGGACTGTAGCTCACTAGAGGGAGGATAGGTAGGGAATAACTTTCCGCCTTTGTACTTACCTCATAAGTTGTATGTCACTTATGCATGGCATTGAGTTTAAATAAAAGTAAGTGCCAGGGCACTCACAAGTACCCACACCAGCTGCTGCCCAAGACATTACTATAGCCTTGGGGGCCTGGACCAGACTGAATCGCCACACCCGCTCAAGTGTTGGGGTATAGGTGATGCCCCAGGGGTTTGGCTGCACAGCAGGAGCAGTGTGCGGGGCAGGCGGGTTTGACCTCCTGCTGTGAGCCATAGGGCTGTTGCTTTTGTTGGCCACATTGCTGGGCCGGAGAGCACGTGACCGACCTGGGTACATTGTAATTACAGGACGACTATTTCATTCATGTAGCATCATATCATGACCTTGATTGCAATAGGAAATTGAATGTAGCAGGTGAGGGACCCAAACATACTTCACCCCTGCCTTAATAAGATCCAGCAATACACACTTTTATCACTTGAAACAGGCATCTCAGTTATAGCCGACTGGATAGCGCAAATTTGGCCCGGAGGCACCAGGGAGCCTCACAACGATAGCAGTGTACTGGCAGTTGCAGTTACAATAATCTGGCATAGACGCCAAGGTTTTACAAAGCCATGTGTGACATGTTCCTAAGCTCTGTGTAATAATGCGTGACGTTTCAACGAATATAGGGCTGTCAGAGTTTGGTAATAAAGGGGGCGAGCTTATCGTAATATAGTATTATGTGGTATAGTACTTTTTGACATATGTACTAGTGGTTAATTACATGTATACAAGTGGCAAAATTAACTCAAGCACATGATACTAGCGGGCTATGAGTATGTATCCACTTTAATAGGGCTCATGGGAGTGTATGACGTTACTAAGTGCAGCTAGTAGAGTTGTTTTAATCAGCTATTGTTGAATCCCTTGCACCTGCTGTGCGAAAATATACCCGGACACACTAAAAATTGTGACCCGTAGGCAAAGCCTCAGAATTTTCCACAGCAGCAAACCTCGTGCTGCCAGGGGTTTCTATTTTGATACCTTTATAAACTCATGGGTAGACTGCAGCACGGTTGGTATTCGCCGGGCTGCTCAGAACCTATCAGTACACAGGTGCTTGAACTAAGAACCAACTAAGTTAACTTTGCCCACATTAACTTAAGGTATCACAACAGCACCATTTTCTTAGACTCAGGGCCACTGGCATTATGGGGAGGCAGCAGCAAGTTGCACAATCCTTGGGGCCGGCAGTAGCCTCTCATATACCTTCTCCATTCTGGCCCACACTTGGTCCATTTGGCTATGACTCCACTGTTGGTCTGGCTGATACAACAAAGCCTTTATTTGTGTAATCTCGGTGTATTTAATGGTTTGTGTAATTTCTGTTGCCCATAATAACTGTTGCAGAAAACCAAACGATTTTAATATCTTTCTGTCATGGCAATCCACCTTTGTCGCACAAGGGTGAAGGGCCCTTACATTTTCTCCCCGTCTAGTTAGTTGCGGTCTACGCACTTGTCAATTTTGTAACTGGTTTAACCCCACAAGGTGAGAGAGCCAAGTCTGGACTTCCGGAAGTGCGACAATGGCCCGCCACTGCTAGTTCCAGCAGCAAGTTCACCGGTGCTCAATCTGACGGGGGGAATTAGGGTTTCTGGTGCATGGCACCGTCCCTCATTTGTCACCACTGGCGCCTCTGACAGTCGGCCACTAAGTGGCACTGTCTGGCTTTCAGAGAGGACCACTACAACAGGCACTGAGTAAGTCAAGAATATTGGTGACTATTGCCTTTGGATTTGACGGTTGTTTCAATTTCTGTTGCCCAGAATACATTGGACACATACTGGCGTTTATGGCTATATAGGGTTGTGCCTTAGCAGGAGGGCCTGCGATTGTTTTGGTGGGCAGGCAAAAACAACAGTTTAAAATGCAACAGCAGGGATTCACACGCAGTGGAGGGCCCTTGGCCAGGTGCACCAGTAATCTTTCCACCTGAGACAGTATTTATTTAGTGGATTCAGTACTAAGGTGGGGAGAGCTTAGGCAGTATTTACATGCCGGGAAGTACGTAGTGATGAAGTAATAGTGTCCCAAGTTGCGCAACAAGATTTATACATTTGGATAGGGTGCTTGTTAGAAGCTGCCTTGGGTCCAACGAGTGCCCAAACGGGGCGACCTGTCAAGAGACAAACATGAATAGTTACTCGGCACGGTGTACTAGAAGGGATGTTGTCTAAGCAGGTCTCAAACCAGCCTTAAATGCATGATGGAGAAAATTAGTGACATGCCTAAAGAGGTAAACCTTGTGTTAAAGTGATGGGATGCCAAGGGAGATAGCTTGGTCGGCTCGCACAGGCAGGCGATTTCCCGAGGGGACTTAGCTAAGCTTGCGGCCAGGCAGTGGGCTTGTCTAACTAATGTGATAATGTTAAGGGTTGCAAGCATGAACCAAGAGATGGATCCTCAAGACCATCCAGGACAGACAAAAACACCCGCTCTATAGCCAGGGAGCCAGGCAATTGCGGTAGCTGCCAGCTAATTTGTGGGGGCAGAGCATAATTTGACTACAATGATTGAATAACAATTGTTTTGGCGTTCCCACTGCTCAAGAAAGTGTTCGTTCATGTGGTTCCCCCTTTTTTAAATGACAAGTACACAAGGACACCCGTGCTTATGTCACATATCCCATGGCAGGATAGTCACCAAAGGGGGGGAATGACCATTGATATGCCTTGCCAGGACAGGGATAGCCACTTACACCAACTGGAGCCTGTAGAAACATAGACTGGGGTGTGCTGGGCCCAACACCTCTCCCCAAAGCTGCGGGGGCATCAGGCTGTCAGGTGCATTTGAGGGACGGGCAAGGGCATTAAAGGGCCATAGTGCGTGACACAACATTTGCAGGGATACAGAAGGGTCCCAGCGGATCCACCAAAGGGACCACAGCGAAACATGTGACACAAAATCTTGTAGTCTGACACCATTACTGGTGTAAGTATCAAGGGTCACAGGTGGATAGCAGGGACCGGGCATCTGTGACCAGTCGAAGGTTCAACAAACAGGGTGGGCTGCGTAAGTTGTCACTTCTCGAAAGGGTGCAGTGTCTAATAACAGGGCACCATACACTTATTCACTCAAACCTGTTGTGACACCATTACTATGTGCACCAGGGATAATTGAAAAGAATTATGAAATAGTCTGGTCAATGTGGCAAAGTAATGCACCCTATAAGAAGACCACAAAGACCACACGGTGCAAATTAGCAACCTGTTGGGGACAGGTGAACTTCAGTGGTCTGAAATCACCCACGGCTCCAGGGGCATGGAGCTCAGTTGGCGGAGGCGAAGGAGCCTGCGCACAGTAGGCGCATCTGCGCTATGCATTAAGTCACTGAGCAGGGGGGATTTGGCTTCATTAGACAAGGGTTGCTACACGCCAAATTCACAGGGTGCTTTGAGGACGATGGGATACATCTCTCCAGAATAAGCATGGACTTGTTCCTCCTGGACCTAGGGGAGGCCCTGGAAATAGCAGGATGTAAGTAGAAGCGCCGGCCTTGGTAGGGGGCCCTGGCTGCGATGGTCGCCACACCCAGGGCTGTGGCGGAGTTACATGGCGATCCAGAGGCGGAAAGGTACTCAGGGGTACCTTCTTCAGGAGCACAAAGGGTGCGGAGGCCGAATATCCCCAGGAAGTCTGTGCGGTGGACCCTGGAGTGCGACGGCGCCCCATCTGTCCTACGGGCGGTTGGAAACCTGTACAACTGGGGGTCGCTTGAACGCTCCGCCCCTCGTAGGGGGGGCATGAGTTATATGGTGGACCAATGTTTCACCGGAAGTGGGAGGGGCTATCCCCTCACCACAACCGCTAAGCACCGATTTGCTAAGACCATAATGCAAGTTGGCCCATCAGGTGGTAGGCCGCGAGGGGCGGCTTGCCTTTGGATCGCCTGTAAGATAACCCACCATGTTGGCATATTTGGTATGCTAATAAACCTGCAGCAATTTTCTCCACCAAAAAGTTGTCTTGTCTGCTTATTTATGCTACCTGTATGTTGCTGCGGGAGGGCTGGTGAGTGTGGCCGATATTGGCACTATGCGGGCTGACCGACACAGTCCCCGCAGGGGACCCTCATAAGAGGGCGGCCCCTTTAGTGCCACACGATGGCACACTGGGCAGCCTAGTCTTTTGGCCAGAGACCCCTGCTGGGGTCCCGCGTTTCACTTCCGGCCAAGGGGGGGTTCAGGAAGAGGTATATAGTCCTCCCCTGCCCCCCTGGCGGCCTCTTCGTCCCCTCGCCCTGACGCCGAATCCCTCCCTTCCGCTTACCCGGCGATCAGGGTGAGGGGAGGAAGGATGTTCTAATCTTTTTATTTGTGTTGCAGGTGGAGTTACATGACGATCCAGAGACGGAAAGGTACTCAGGGGTACCCTCTTCAGGAGCACAAAGGGTGCTGAGGCCGAATATCCCCAGGAAGTCTGTGCGGTGGACCCTGGGGTGTGACGGCGCCCCATCTGTCCTATGGGCGGTTGGAAACCTGTACAACCGGGGGCAGCTTGTACGCTCCGCCCCTCGTAGGGGGGGGCGTGAGTTATATGGTGGACCAATGTTTCACCGGAAGTGGGAGGGGCTATCCCCTCACCACAACCGCTAAGCACCGATTGGCTAAGACCACGATGCAGGTTGGCCCATCAGGTGGTAGGCCGCGAGGGGCGGCTTGCCTTTAGATCGCCTGTAAGATAAGCCACCATGTTGGCATATTTGGTATGCTAATAAACCTGCAGCAATTTTCTCCACCAAAAAGCTGTCCTGTCTGCTTATTTATGCTACCTGTATGTTGCTGCGGGAGGGCTGGTGAATGTGGCCAATATTGGCACTATGTGTGCTGCTGCTGCAAATGCGCTTCCTGTATTTTTGTGTCTGTGAAACCTGGTGAAACCCATTTACTATACAAAAGCCAAAAGCAAGTGGCAATGCTTGTTTTCCGTTTCCTACCGCCTTCGGTATTATTTGCAGGTGTTTCTCTGGCCCCTCTCCGGGACTCCCCGTCACTCTTTCTCTGTGGTGACACTCTGCTCACTCCCCTGGATGTCTCTATCCCTCTTGTGTCATTCTCTCGTTCCTTCCTCTCTTTTCCACGTGACTCTCTTGCTCAGTGTCTTGGGCCCTAGTGCAAAGATGTCCATGGCCACTGATGCTGTTTAAACTCTAAAATACAGCAGAAATTCAAGGTTCAATGGGCCCTCCCGGGCCGCAGCTCTGCTTCTCTCCTGAGTTGTCTCATTTGTATTACTTTTGCCCCGCTCCTGCATCTCTTTGGCGTCCCGTGCTCATTGGCCCCACCCACTGCTTTCTCTCTCCTTCTGTTTTCTGTTCCCCAAGGGGCAGATCATCAAGCAGGCGATAAAAAATTATCGCCGCTTTTGCGGCCGTTTTCGGCCGAAAAGCGGCGATAATTTTATCGCCTAATCAGCAAGGTCACGCTAACGCGTGAAACCTTGCTTTAGCGTTAGGATTTCTAACGCCCAGCTTTGCATCTCTAATGAGATGCAAAGTGGGCGTTCCTGACCGGGCATGACAGGAGAAATGTCGCTAAGCGACATTTCTCCTATCAGCAAGCTTAACGCTATGAAGCATAGCGTCAGGAAAAGTAGCGATAACACCTGTTATCGCTACTTTCCTAACACCTGCTTCAGGACTGACTTAGCCATGATATCCTATGGAAGGAGGATATCATGGCTAAATTCGTGAGTCCCTATCAACAAGCTAACGTGAGAATATCGCTGGGTTTCCAGCGATAATCTCACGTTAGCTAGTTAGCGTCAGGATTTTTATCGCTGATGAGATAAGCGTTGCTAATAGCACGCTATCTCAGCGATAAAAATCGGCGCTAGCCGGCGATAATTATCCTGGCGCTAAGTGCGCTCAGCGATAATTATCGCTGGTTGTTGTTGATATGTCCCTAAGTGTCTCTCCAGTGTTACCCTGGGCACTGCGTCTGGCATCTGCAGTGCCAGGCTGGCTGGCCGTAGGGGGGCATCGGGCGAGGCTGGAAGGATGGAGGGGGTTTTTCCAGTGGTGGGGGCTGGTTTTGTTACTGGGGGCAGGTTTTGCAGCGGTGCTGCAATATCAATAACCCCGCCCCAGTAACAAACACAGCAGTGCTTCAGGCTTGCCCTCAGAGAGGGCTAGTCCGCCAAATTGCCAAGGCTGCTTTGGGCTCCCAGTCCGGGCCAGGTCCTCTCTTGGTTTGGGATCCTCCTGTCCTGTCGCTCCTGCCCTCCTGAGTCTTATGACATCCGCCCCCCACACCCCTCCCTCCCAGCAGTGGCCTGTGATGGGAAAGGCTATAGGCTGCTGCCTCCCCTCACGAGACTTCCCGCCCTCCCTCGCGCTCCGCATGGGAGCGCCTCTCTCGCGCTGACCGTTCGCCTCGCTGATGTCATCGGTGACCTGGGTGGGCACCCCTTCTTGTGTCTTGTGACTTACTTTGGCCCAGGCCCAGACAGCGGCCCTCGATTCTCACAAGCTTAGACAGAGAGCAAACAGACCTGTCACCGACCTTCCCTGGGCCTGTCTCTGCTGCTAGGTCGCTTCAAGTGCTTCCTGAGCCAAAGTCAACCCCCACATTTTCCTGTTATTAAACCTCCCCACGCATCTCCATTCCCTTCCTTCCATTTCTTCAATATAATTTGGTTCAGTTTATCTAATTGCCAAGGGACGGAGCAAATTTACGCTTTTAGGGAGTCCTTCTGCCCATCTTTCACCCAAAACGCAATGGCCCGTGTATATTCATTATATCGCAATTAACTCTCTTCAGCTACATATGAAAGACTCAGTTTGTGTTGGGTGTAAAGGCTGCAATCATTTTTAATGTGGATGGCTTATTATATATGGGATAAAGTACCCTCAGGCGTACATCATAAGAACATTACACGTCACCAATAATTTCCAAAGGCTGAATTCCTTTATTAAGTCATCTAACTCTAAGGTGACTTGCAAAATCTTTACAATGTATGGCAGTGTACAATTTGGGCCAGATGTACAATGCTTCTTTCAGCTCGCAAACGGCCCGATTTTGCGACCTAAAAAAACAATTTTTAAATGTACAAAGCCCTATTTGCGATTTGGTAAACTATTATTGAATCACATGTAGGGTTTGCGAGTCGCTATTAGGAAGGGGCGTGCTAAGGGCGTTCCTTCCTTATAACAAGACGCAGGGGCATGTATGAATGTTTTCGACCCGAATGCGGTCCCAAAATATTCATAATTTACCAACTCCTTGAAGGAGGTGGTAACCCATTCGCAAAGAGAAGGGGTCCCCATGGGACTCCGTCCTCTTTGTGAATGTGGGCGCCAACATTTTTTAAGAGCAGCTACTCTTGAAAAATGAAAAGGAAACTTTTCATTTTTCTTTATTAAATGCATCCTGTTTTCCTTTAAGATAAACGGGCGGCATTTCAAAATAAAACAAGCATTGGCATTGCCAATAGGTCTCGCCTTTGGGACCTTATAAGTGTTTAGCCATGCAACAGTTGTTGTTGCACCAAGGATATTGTGCTGGATAACTAAACACTTATAAGGTCCCAAAGGCGAGACCTATTGGCTATGCCAATGCTTGTTTGCTATGTGTGTGAGTCTGAGTGTGGCTGTCTGAGTGAGTGTAAATCGTGTGAGTTTGATTGAGCCTGTCTCTGTGAATTATTTTCTATCTGACTAAGTGCCTGGTGTTAGGCTGGCCATGTTTTATTTGTGTCTGTGTGAACGTCTCTGCTTGCGGGTGTTTTCGTGCCTCTTTCCTGCCAGTTTGAACAGCAGTATTGAATGCGAACCTCGCAGTGCTGCGGTCCAGTGATAAATAAGGGCATTACTCATTAAAATGATGCCATTTAGTCTCAGTCTCGAGTGCCAGGCAGTGCTGCCTGCCACAGACGGGGCCTGGGGGGAAGTGGGGTAGCCAGTCTTCCTGTGCCCTCGTGCAAGGAAGGAAATGGGCCCACTGACCGCCATTTGAACTGTGCAATACAGCAATAATCAGGGTTCAGTGGGCCCTTCACAGGCCTCTAGGTCCAGGTGCCACTGCACCTGTCTCACCAACGGAAGCTACGCCCTAGCTGTCGGGTGCAGCCATCCACAACCTTGGGTCTTTCAAAGCACTGCCCAGTGCTCACTGGAGACACACATCTTCACCAATGCCGTGGAGGGCTGGTGCCTGGGGGGAGTGGGGTGTCCTGTCCGTGCGCACAGATCCGTTGCTGTCAGCACCTGCATCCATTGTTCCGCTGCCCTGCTTGTGTACTGAGGCAGTACTGAGGCCAGAGTCCTGTGTGGAGAGGAGACCCGTACACGCAGGTCCATCACTGAGCCTTGGACAGGCAGATGCCATGAAGGAGCCCAGCACATGCAGTGTCACCTCTAAGCCTCGTACAGGCAGATGCCATGAAGGAGCCATGTACACACAGTGTCACAACATAGATGCATCTGAAAGAACCCAGCACACAATTTGTTGCCAGTCGATGCACATGAAGGAACCTGGTACACGCAGTGCTGTCCATAAGCCCCGTGCAGGTGCACACAAATCAGCCTGTACATGCAAACCCACCAGAGCATTGGTTCATGGAAGGTGCACGTGAAAGATCCCGCCACACACAATGTCAACCTTGAGTCTTTGCCCCGGGCAGGTGTGCGTCAATGGGGGGCCGCTGGTACACACAGCTGTTACCTTGAGCCCCAGATGGCTGCACACAAGAATGTCTGGTATGCGCAGTGCTGCGCGCGAGAGCCTTGGTCCCCGGAAGCTACACATTAAAAAGCCCGATACACACCTAGCCGCCATTGATCCTCCCCCTGGACTGGTGCACAGGAAGCCACCTGGTACACCCCATGCTGGTGACTGCTAGCGTCTCTGTTGTCTGCGGTGGGAGCAGAATGATACGTCCCTTGGGCAGCAGCCTTCCCTCGAGGGACGGAGGCTCCTGGACTGAATACCGATAAACACCACCGGGGCTGCGCTGGCTGCGAGCCCTTGGGCAGAGACGAACAGGACAGAAGTGCGCGGCTATTCATGCGCCATTGTATCTGCGCAGCATGCGCTCCCCTTACCGTCTTCCCGATTAGACTCGCGTTCATGGGCGAGAAACAACAGCACCCCAAGTGCACAGCAGCAACTTCCTTCCAGGACTGGCCGACTGTGCCACACATCGGGGGTTGCTTGCCAGCTATGCATGAGCAGCGAGGCTGGCGGAGTAGGGGGGCAAGGGACTTGGCGGGGTGCTGGAGGAAGTGAGCTGGGCAGAGAGGCGAGTTGGCTGGAAAAGGGGATAAAATGCGGTTTTGGGGAAGCGAGAGTCCGGAAACATTTGACTGAGGTGACTGAGGGCAGGGAAGAAAAAGTTGAGAGTTTAACTGTTGAGGCGCGTGGGCAATGAGCTGTTGGGAAGCGGCTGAGAGTGGTAAGGTCATAGGGTGCAAGGAGGCTGAGAGGGCAGTGATGTTTGGAGCAGGAACAGTACCTAAAACTGCACCTGCGCCCGGTACCCAGAAGGACTACTGTGTGCGCCTCGATTACAGCGGGAGGAGGGGTAGGTTTGCCATCGGCAGCACTTGCAGTATCGCATTTGTTACAGTAACAGTTCCCTGCCACGAGGCTCCTTGGCTCCCCCTCGCCTGCCACACCTTCCAAGGTAGAGCGAGAGACCCTCGGCACTTGCCCCTTCACCCAGCCTGGCAGGGGGCAGAGTCCCTCGGCGCTTCCTTCCTTTCACCTGCAAGAGCCACAGTGACCAGACGTTGTCCCCTGCAGGGAGAGAGTCAGCGGGAGACCTCCCAACCTGCACTGGGGGAGACCCTAAGCCCTTCCTCCGCCCCGCCCCTCTGTGCACAGGGCTGCGGAGGGGACTACAGGCAGTGTGGGAGGGGAGGGACCGACAGCAGATACGGCAGAGGGTGCTACTGACCGGCACTGGGGGAGAGACAGCAAGGGGTGCAGTGGGAGCCGGGTGAAAAGTGCAGACACAACAGACATAAATTACTAATGGACCGGTACTGTGAGTTTTAGTTTCGAAATGTAGATAAGTCGTTCCCTGAGGTGTGTTTGTTTTGATTTCTAAGCACTGTGCATGTCTAACATTAAAAAGCGCAAGGTAAGCAGTGTGGTAAGTCAGTGAATCGGAAAACGTGCATCACTGTTACTGTGGAGTCCTTGTGAGTTCTGGAGGGGTATTGATTTACCGAGGGGGGTCAGAAGGGCTGCCCCACGCCACACAGCAATCCGATGAGGGTCAAGACAGCCATAAGTCGCTCTGCGTGAAGGAGACAAGCAGACCATGTTGAGCAATACGTCGTCGTCACCAGCACGCCTGTTTGTCACTTCACTGTAAGTTGGACAGCAGACAAACCGAGCTACAAGAGTGTCTAACGTTCTCACGCTTTCTTAAAAGAAACAAGTGTGTGCGCGCCTCGCGCTAAAAGTAGGATTGGTGGGGGAGAGCGAGAGCACACAAAGCGTTTCCCTTGCGGGAGCGAGCCAGGGGCACCATGTGTTTGTAAGTTAATTACAAACATATGCTGTCAACCTCGCTCCCGCAAGGGAATCGCCAGACGTGCACCCGTTGCCATTGAAGGCAATAGAACGCGTGCACGTTTTTGGCTAAAAAGCCAAAGCGATTGCTAAAGGTCTTTTGCCTGGGCAGCGCATGTACGCTGCGTAGGCGAGACCTAAAAACTGCTTTAAAAAGCAGTCACAGACGTGGTGGTCTGCTGACCCCAGTAGGCCACCATCCCTGGGAGGGCCGGCCATTCACAATGGGTCGCAAATTGAGACCTGCCTCATGAATATTCATGAGCCAGGTCCCTTGCAACCCATTGGGAATCACAAACAGTGTAAAACACACTGTTGTACATAGCTGTTTGCGATTTCATAGTAGCGAATCGCAAAAATTCGCTATTAGTAAATTGCAAACGGAAGTCTATATACAACGGGCCCCTGATTCCTAATAATACATTGTCACACCATCCCCTTGCTCACGAACCTCTTAAGTCCTTGTTGTGTTGCTTTTTCATAGGAAAGAGATGCTTGTAGATATGTTTGATAAATAATAAATCTGTAGTGCAACATAAAATGCCCCAAAATGTAGTTAGATATTTCTTGCTAAAAGGTGTAAGAATCCACTTAAAACAAATCTGATTTTTAAAAAAAACACTGTAGCTCATAACTTGTAGAAACATGCATAGAGATTCAATCTTTCCTATATTTACGTAGAGCTCGCTGATCACTGTTCATTTACAAAATACAAAGCAAAAAAAGGAAAAACAGGTTTTGATTTTCCTATTTGGACTGTAGATTTAATTATGCTCTGTGTCCTGCCTTTCATCTTGGTTGCTGGCTCTGGCAGGAGGCATTGTCACATCAGAATGGCAAGTTGTATTCTTTCCCATATATAATGCATATAATGTACAGCAGGGGTACTTTACTCCTTAAAATACATGGTGACACAATCACTTTTCTCACAAACCACTGACATCTTTGGTGGATTGCATGTTTGTAAACATGAAGAATAAATGTAAAATCTCTAGTTCAAAATTAAACGCACCAAAAAAGCAGTTAGATATTTGTTGCAAAAAGATATTGGAATCAGTTTAATAAAAATCAGATTTTTAAACAAAGTTATGTAGCCTGGATTGTATAGAAAAATGCAGAGAGATTTTATCTTTTCTATAATTATCTAAGGCGTGCAAAAGTAAACATGTTGCCATGAATATCGATTTTCTGCTTATTACTGTTCGTCTAGATAAACAGAGCAGAAGAAGGAAAAGACACTTTTTATTTTTTTAAATGCATCTTTAATTATGCTCAATGTCCTGCCTGTCACTTTGGCTTGACAGCAGAATTCAACTGGAATAAGTTATTACACTTTAGCAGCTATGCCATTTCTTTATTACAGGCGACTAGGTGCATCACAAGACACCTGTAATAAAAAAATTAGGGACAGGTTTTAGGGTGACCAACCATCCGTAAATTTCACGGACCGTCCGTCATTTTGGTGTGATGTCCGTTGTCCATTATCATTCCTTTTACGGACGCCTTTTGTCCATAATTTTGGACATTAATTACAGCGTTCCCTGCAAGAAGCCCCAAGAGATTAAAAATTCTCAGAGGCCAGCTCGAACTTCTCTGTGTTGAACTCCAGAGGCTGCAGCAGCCCCTCCCTGACCTCTCACGGACTGTGGGCAGGCCCATTGTCATTCCGACTGAGGCCTATTATCCCCTTTCCAATGACAATGGCCTACCATCGGTCTTCACCATATCATGTGCCAGTGAGATCGTAGTTACTGATTACAGAGGAGCTTTCCCCAAACAGAGTACTGTGGGGAACTTGCCCCCTTGTGCAATTTGTCAATGTTGTACACAGAGTGAACAGGGCAGGAGCAGTGACGGGACAGAAGAGGCGACAGTAAAGGAGAAGTGATAGGGCAGGAGAGGGGACCGGGCAGGAGAATTGGCGGGGCAGGAGAAGTGACAGGGCAGGAGAGGTGACTGGGCAGGAGCAGTGACGGGGCAGGAGCAGTGACGGGACAGGAGAGGCGACAGGAAAGGAGAGGTGATGGGGCAGGAGAGGTGACCGGGCAGGAGAAGTGACAGGGCAGGAGAGGTGACTGGGCTGGGGAGGTGACCGGGCAGGAGAAGTGACGGGTTGGAGTGGTGATTAGGCATGAGCAGGAGCATTACCGTGCAGGAGCAGTGAACGGGCAGGAGCGGTGACGGGGCAGAAAAAGTGATGGGGCAGGAAAAGTGACGGGGCAGGAAAAGTGACGGGGCAAGAGCAGTGCCGGGACAGGAGAGGCAACAGGAAAGGAGAGGTGACCGGGCAGGAGAGGTGACCGGGCAAGAGAGGTGACCAGGCAGGAGAAGTGACAGGCAGGTGACGTGATGGGCAGGAAAAGTGACGGGGCAGGAGAAGTAACAGGACAGGAGAAGTAACAGGGCAGGAGAAGTGACGGGGCAGGAGAAGTGACTTGTACGTATGTTCCTTGCCTATTTATTTATACACTATTGCATGACATCCACTGATGTGTCTGCAAAGCATGCCTGTTGTCACAAATTTTTGTTCTGAATGTTGACCTCCTGTCCTGAATATTTGTCCTGAATTTTGACCCCTTGTCCTGAATTTTTACACTCACCATCCTGAATTTGCACCATTGCCAGTTGGCCACCCTAACAGTTTTTTTATACAGTGTTGCAAGATCCCATGTATTATAAGGCTCTAGTTGGCACCAGAACATCTTGAGTAGGCAAATGTTAATACCAGAAGGAGCACAGTTTCATTTGGATTATTAATACTAAGTTTAGGATTCTGGGTGGGGCGAATTTACAGACACTAGAAACATTGGTAATTTCAGGCTTGGATGTATTCCTGGTTATAAGATTTTGGTGAATAACCTGCGTGAGTCAGTGTTTTCAAACTGATTTCCATATTTTCTCCTGGGCAGCCGAAATGTTAGTTTGAAATACCACACCTCATAATCTCCATGGATTTGGCATGGATGCCATTTAGGGGTCACCAGGGATCACAGCTGTGATCACTGCCTTGCCCTTGTGACTCCTGGAACTGCCTTTGTGACCACTGGCCTCAGAGGTGGCAAAATCAGTGTCAAGAGCACACAGGCACCTCCACATTCCTTAGTGTTGGAAACAGCCCCACTCCCACTCCGCAGGGTGGTGGTGGACCTTCCCAACACAATGGGGTAGCTTGGCTCGAGTGGTCAGGAAACAGGCGCAGTGCTAAGCATACAATATACCCATACAATAACCATGCGTGCATCCGTTCCAAAAACGACTCTACACCGTAAAAATTATGAAAATATTCTTTCTTTATCTTTTTCTCTTAGTTGCTGATTGGAAAAATAAATAAGACAATCACAATATACAAATTTAAATAGTGCAGGTCAAATAAATACTGGCTGTTTGATGAAATAAATAGGGGTGATCATAAATAACAGGGCATAAATACAAGTGCAATATATACAGACAATTAAATACTTTGAGGCAATAAATACTGTACCAATAAATATTGTACACCAACAAGTCCTGTGGACCTATAAATATAGTGCAGCAATAAATAGATAAAAATTCAATAAATACAGTATCCCCAATAAATAATTACAAGTATACAGCACCCCTCATATAATCAGATGACACTTCACTTCTTAAGGGCTGATTTGGCCCAGGCACAGCTTGTAGGGTTGTGGAAGGCTTGAGGGGGGAGGCTACTCCCTGGCTGGGACAAGGCTGAGGCCTAAACTGAGGTAGATCAAAGGGGGGAATACCAATGCCCTGGCTTTCCTTCTCCACACAACCTCTCTAGGTTAGTCCCAGTTCACCCCAGGCACAGTCAGGTGGGTTTCAGCACCTCCCTAGCCCCTTAGAGCAGTCTCTCAGGTCTCCACAGGGCCTTAGGCGCCCTCTACTCCACTTACTGCCCTTTTTCTGATGTTCCGACGCCGCTGGAGTCGTGTCGACGCCGTGAGGCGGTTCCGTTTCGGTCTCGGCGGCCTCGGCACAATGTCAGTTCTTTGACGACGCCGGTAGGCGGTTCCGGTCCGATGTCGGCGGCCTCGGTTTGATCTCTACCTCCGATTCGACGACGTCGGGCAGTCTCTTCACGATGTCGACTTCGGGCGGCTCCGGTCCGATGGCGCTCTCGACTCCGATGACGTCGGCCGGCCTGGCCTCGATGTCGACTTCCGGCGACTCCGGGGTGCGATCCTCACCCCCGACCTCCGGTGCTCCTCCTCTCAGGTTCCGGGCGACTCCGGAGTGCGATCCTCACTCCCGACCTCCGGTTCACCTCTACCTCGGTCTCCGACGACTCCGGAGGGCGGACTTCACTCCTCCGATGACGCCGCTCGCTCGACCTCGGTTCACTTCCTCCTCGACCTCTGGTATTCCTCTCGACCCCCGTCGGCGCCCTCTCACGACCTCAGGCGGCTCCGGGTACGACGTCTGCTACTTCAGTCAGCGCCGCTTCTCCACCTCGGGCTCCAGGTCTTCAGGCTACTCGACGCCGGACTCCAGGGAAACCAGTTTCCAGGTCAGGATCTTGCTGCTCTCTTGGTTCTAAGGCCTGTTCCTGCTGTCCAGGTCCTTAGGATGGTTTTCTTCTGTCTTCTTCCCACACAGGGCTATAGGCTGGGATCCATCAGTAGGGACAAGTATCAAGGGTGGGTTTATGGACCCCACTCCAGGCACAAGTTTCCACCCCTGCTGCTTCACTCCTTCCTCCTTCACTGTTGTGCTCCTCTCTCTTCACCAGTCAGGTGCCAACTGCCAGCTCCAACTGCCAACTGCCTCTCTTATCCTCCCAACATTCTAAACCGCCTCCAACGGTCACAGGGTTCTGGAAGCTCCTGGAATGTTCTGGAAGGTGCTGGTAGGTTCCAGTGGATGCTGGTGATGTCACAGGTGGCCACCATTTTGTGCTCCAGGCCCTCAGACAGAAGTTTCAGGGGTAGCTAAAATGGTTCCCTGAATCTGTAGCAACACGAAAAAGTCTGGTGGTTCCCAAAAAGGAAAAATTCAAACAGGGTTTGAGGCAAAAGTGGGACAAAATAAATAATGATGAGGAGGGACCACCCAAAGGGCTGACAGGTCTAACACGCGTCCCCCCCAGCTGAAAGTGGGGAGAGCTACCCAACCCCTTGGGAGTTCTCATCACTAAGGCGGAAGTACCTTGAGAGACCGTCTGCATTGGCGTGGTCCACTCCAGGCCGATGTTCCACCTGAAAGTCCATCCCCTGTAGGGAAATAGACCACCTCAACAACTTGGGATTCTCCCCCTTCATTTGCATCAGCCAACGAAGGGGTCTGTGGTCGGTCTGAACGAGGAAGTGCGATCCAAACAGGTATGGCCGCAACTTCTTCAGAGCCCATACCACTGCAAAGGCTTCACGCTCTATTGCACTCCACTTCTGTTCCCTGGGAAGTAGTCTCCTGGATAGGAAGACCACGGGTTGATCCAGACCCTCTTCGTTGAGTTGCGATAACACTGCCCCAATGCCATGTTCTGATGCATCTGTCTGGACAATGAACTTCTTGGAAAAGTCTGGGGCCCTTAAGACCGGGGCCTCGCACATGGCTTTCTTCAATCTCTCAAAGGCTTGCTGACAAGCCTCCGTCCAGACTACCCGTCGAGGTTGTTTCTTGGACGTGAGCTCCGTGAGAGGGGCTACGATGGTACCGTACCCCTTCACGAAGCGGCGATAGTATCCCGTGAGGCCCAAAAATGCTCGGACCTCAGTCTGTGTCTTGGGGGGTTCCCAGGCCATGATGGCCTCGATCTTCGCCTGGAGGGGTTGCACCGTTCCCCTACCCACCAAGTGTCCAAGGTACACTACCGACCCCTGCCCGATCTGGCACTTGCTGGCCTTGATCGTCAATCCAGCTTGTCTCAGGGCCTGGAGAACAGCTTGCAGGTGATGCAAGTGATCCTCCCAGCTGTTACTGAAGACGGCTATGTCATCCAGATAAGCAGCAGAGAAACTCTCCATTCCGGTGAGGATCTGGTTTACCAGGCGCTGAAACGTGGCAGGTGCGTTCTTGAGCCCAAAGGGCATCACACAGAACTGGTAGTGGCCATTGGGCGTGGAGAAGGCTGACCTTTCCCTTGCTCCATCAGTCAACGAGATCTGCCAGTACCCTGAAGTAAGGTCAAAGGTACTTAGATATTGGGCAGCTCCCAGCCGATCAATTAATTCATCCGCCCTAGGGATCGGATGTGCATCAGTCTTTGTCACTGAATTCAGTCCCCGGTAGTCCACACAGAACCTCAGTTCTGGTTGGGCACCCGGTGGTGCAGCTTTTGGTACTAACACCACCGGACTGGACCAGGGGCTGCTAGAAGGTTCAATCACTCCTAGCTCCAGCATCTTAGTGACTTCACTATGAATGCTGGCCTTCACCTTGTCTGACATCCGGTAGATCTTGGACTTCACAGGTGGGCTGTCTCCTGTGTCCACGTCATGGACGCACAGGTGAGTCCTACCCGGGACAAGGGAGAACAACGAGGAGTACTGCCCCAGGACCTGGCGACAGTCCTCCTGCTGTTCAGGAGTTAGAGATGGGGAGAGAATCACTCCCTCCACCGACCCATCCTTTTCTTGAGACGCAAACAGATCAGGGAGAGGCTCGCTTTCCACGTCCTCTCCTCCGTCAGTCACCATCATCAAGATGACTTCGGGCCTCTCGTGGTGGGGTTTGAGGCGGTTGGCATGCAGCACCCGCAGGGGCTGACGAGGGGTCTTCAGGTCCACCAAGTAGGTAGCCTTACCCTTCTTCTCCAACACCTCAAAGGGTCCTGACCAGCGATCCTGGAGGGCACTAAGCTCTCCTGGTTCGATCACCCACACCTTCTGGCCAGGCTCCAACTCCACCGGGTGAGCGTTGTGGTCATACCACGCCTTCATTACTGCTTGGCTGGCTTCCAAGTTGTCAGAAGCTTGCTTCCACAACTTAGCCATTTGGCTCCGGAAGGCCAGCATGTAGCTCACCACATCCTGGGGGAGCTTTCTGGGAGTTCTTTCCCATCCGTCTCTCACCAGGTTAAGAGGTCCACGTACAGGGTGCCCATACAGAAGCTCGAAGGGGCTGAAGCCCACTCCCTTCTGTGGCACTTCCCTGTAGGAGAAAAGTAAACAGGGTAGGAGGACGTCCCATTTCCTCCGCAGGCTTTCAGGCAGACTTCTGATCATGCCTTTTAAGGTTTTGTTAAACCTTTCCACCAGACCATTGGTCTGGGGGTGGTAAGGAGTTGTGAACCGGTAGGTCACTCCACACTCCTTCCACATTGCCCGCATATACGCTGACATGAAGTTGGTCCCCCTGTCGGACACAACTTCCTTGGGAAAACCCACTCGGGTAAAGATTCCCATCAGGGCCCTAGCCACAACAGGTGCTGTTATGGTCCTCAGAGGTATTGCCTCTGGGTACCGTGTGGCATGATCCACCAGGACCAGGATAAACCTGTGACCAGCTGATGTTGGTGGATCTAACGGACCCACAATGTCGATGCCCACCCTTTCAAAGGGGGTGCTAACGACAGGAAGTGGTTCCAGGGGAGCTTTCAGCTTCACCCCTGTTTTCCCACTGGCTTGGCAAGACACACATGTCCGGCAGTAGGTATCGGACGACACTTTCATCTGAGGCCAATAAAAGTGTGGGACAAGACGGGCGAAGGTCTTGTCTTGCCCCAGGTGTCCTGCCAAGGGGATCTCGTGAGCCAACTCTAAAAGGAAGGCTCGATAACGTTGAGGAACTACCAAGGCTCGTGACGATCCATGTAGGGGTGCCTTGGGTTCACTGTAGAGGATGCCATCCTCCCAGTAAACACTGTAGTTCCCTTCAACGTTCCCTGCTGCCTGGGCTTCGGCCTGTCGCCTCAGCCCCTCAAGGGTAGGGCACTCCCTCTGGCCCTGGCAGAATTCCTCCCTGGACGGGCCTCCCTCCACGTGCCACTCGGCCGGGATGGGTAAGTCCTCCAGGTTGGTAACGTCCCCCTCCGCAGACTCCTGGCCCACCACCTCCGGTGGCCTATCCGTCCTACGGGGTGGAGACGCCGAGGCAGGCTCCTCCTGTCCTCGGTTCTTCCCTTGACTGGCAGCTGGCTGGGCCTTTGTTCCAGGCTCCAGCCGGAATGAGCTCCCTCTTCGGGTAGTCTCGGACCTTGTGCTAACACAGGCCCAGTCAGGTGTACCCAGCATCTCGGTATGAGTCCGGTATTCCACCTCCTTCCAAGCGTTGTGCTCCATGTCATTGCCCAGCAGACAATCGACTGGCACGGCAGGGCTTACGGCAACTCGAAGTGAACCTGCAACCCCCCCCCATTCAAAGGGAACCTCAGCCACGGGATAGTGGCCGGTTCTGCCGTCAGCCATCGCGGCTGGGTGGAGTACATCGGGAATGACTTGCTCTGGAGACACCAGTTGGCTACGTACCATAGTCATACTGGCTCCTGTGTCTCTCAGAGCCTCCCCTCTTTGGCCATTGATGGTGATCCACTGCCCATACTTTGCAGTATTTGCGGGCACCTGGATCTTAGGAACCATCTCCCGTTCTCCCAGGGACACTAAAGTGACACCCGCCCACTCCCTTCCCTTAGTTAAGGGCATCTCCTCCCCGAGCACTACACTAGCTACTCCGGGGGGCTTTCCTCCAGTGGGAGGGGGTGATCGTTTCTGACACTTCGGATCTCCTTTATAGTGTCCAACGCCACCGCACTCGTAGCAATGGACAACCCTTGGCTGCTGACTCTGGCCAGGATTAGGGTTTCTGGGTGGGTTAGCCTTAGAGGTGAATCCTGTTCCCTTCCCTTGGAAGTTATTTTGGGGGCCTTTGGAGAACTCCTTTTTCTTTTCCCCTCCTTCCTTCTTCTGGGGGGCGCCCTGTCCGGCCTTTTGAGTATCCCCTCCAGTCCCCCTTGTGGACACCCGGGTACTAGCCCAAATGTCCGCCTCCTCAGCAAGCTTCCGGGGACTGGTCAGCTTGCTATCCACCAGGTGTTGCCGCAGTTCAGGGAAACATTTCTCGAGTAGGTGTTCCTTCAACACTAGGTCAAACAGCTCCTCGTAGTTCCTTACTTCACTGCCCTGAATCCAACCTTCCAGTGCCTTCTTTGCATAGTCCAGGAAGTCCACCCAATTCTGTGTGCCCAGTTTGTGACTACCCCTGAACTTCTGTCTGTACTTTTCAGGTGTTAGTCCAAACTTTCTGATGAGCGCCAGTTTCATGGTGGGGTAGTGGGTCTGCTCATCCTCTTCGAGGGCCAATAAAGCATCCCTACCAGCTGGAGGCATGTAT
Organism: Triturus cristatus; assembly: GCF_964204655.1. Lineage (NCBI taxonomy): Eukaryota > Metazoa > Chordata > Amphibia > Caudata > Salamandridae > Triturus > Triturus cristatus. Next base: position 1,023,135,373 of record NC_140592.1, read on the forward strand.
TTATACAGTCCCCCTCCCCAATACTTCGCTGGAACCCCATGGGCCCTCAATGAGACCTCATAGGCTGCTAGCCACTTGGCGATGTCGTCACCCGCCCCATAGCTAGCTACTATGTCCTTTGGCAGGTAAGGTTTGGATTCCCTGGTGATTTCTTGGTCTTTGCTGCCACCATTAGGAACAGTTGGTGCCCCAATTCTTAGGATCTGAAGCTCTATCTCCTTCAGTCTTATCTCATGAGCCATCCTCTCTTTCTCCGTCTCATGAGCCAACCTCTGTTCCTCCTTCTCCTTCTCCAGCTTTGCTAAATCCCATGTGAGTTGTCTTTTCTCTCTCCGATCTGCTAACTCCACGCTGGATAAGCCCCCACTAGTGGCACGGCTGCCCCCCCTAGAAAGTGTCCTGGGCCCTGCTGACAGGTTCCCCACCTCAGGTTGGTACATCTCAGCCCCCTCGGGGTCAGGCTCTCCATCCCTGTCTTCCTCCTCAGCCTTGCTTTCCCTGCGTGCCTCCCCCCAAGCCCTTAAGCTGGTTTGAAGTGCACCCTTCTTTGCTCCTGGGGGACAGTACACCCCCTCTCGCTGGCAAAACTCCCTGAGTTGGGCCACAGTGTATGTTTCTAAATCTTCAAGAACAAACTCCATCTTGCCCACTCAGGTTAGAGGATAGGTTTTGTGCAGTAACAATGCAGGGGAGTACCTTTAGTAATACCTCCTCCCACCACCAGAGTAAATTTGGAAAAAAACAAAAACCCACAATTTGGAAGGCCGCTGTGAGAAAACTCCCGGTGTAGGCCTATGGACTACCCACAGTTATTGTTGAGTATACGTAGGCACAGCTCTATCCCACCACTGAACACCAATTTATGTTGGAAACAGCCCCACTCCCACTCCGCAGGGTGGTGGTGGACCTTCCCAACACAATGGGGTAGCTTGGCTCGAGTGGTCAGGAAACAGGCGCAGTGCTAAGCATACAATATACCCATACAATAACCATGCGTGCATCCGTTCCAAAAACGACTCTACACCGTAAAAATTATGAAAATATTCTTTCTTTATCTTTTTCTCTTAGTTGCTGATTGGAAAAATAAATAAGACAATCACAATATACAAATTTAAATAGTGCAGGTCAAATAAATACTGGCTGTTTGATGAAATAAATAGGGGTGATCATAAATAACAGGGCATAAATACAAGTGCAATATATACAGACAATTAAATACTTTGAGGCAATAAATACTGTACCAATAAATATTGTACACCAACAAGTCCTGTGGACCTATAAATATAGTGCAGCAATAAATAGATAAAAATTCAATAAATACAGTATCCCCAATAAATAATTACAAGTATACAGCACCCCTCATATAATCAGATGACACTTCACTTCTTAAGGGCTGATTTGGCCCAGGCACAGCTTGTAGGGTTGTGGAAGGCTTGAGGGGGGAGGCTACTCCCTGGCTGGGACAAGGCTGAGGCCTAAACTGAGGTAGATCAAAGGGGGGAATACCAATGCCCTGGCTTTCCTTCTCCACACAACCTCTCTAGGTTAGTCCCAGTTCACCCCAGGCACAGTCAGGTGGGTTTCAGCACCTCCCTAGCCCCTTAGAGCAGTCTCTCAGGTCTCCACAGGGCCTTAGGCGCCCTCTACTCCACTTACTGCCCTTTTTCTGATGTTCCGACGCCGCTGGAGTCGTGTCGACGCCGTGAGGCGGTTCCGTTTCGGTCTCGGCGGCCTCGGCACAATGTCAGTTCTTTGACGACGCCGGTAGGCGGTTCCGGTCCGATGTCGGCGGCCTCGGTTCGATCTCTACCTCCGATTCGACGACGTCGGGCAGTCTCTTCACGATGTCGACTTCGGGCGGCTCCGGTCCGATGGCGCTCTCGACTCCGATGACGTCGGCCGGCCTGGCCTCGATGTCGACTTCCGGCGACTCCGGGTGCGATCCTCACCCCCGACCTCCGGTGCTCCTCCTCTCAGGTTCCGGGCGACTCCGGAGTGCGATCCTCACTCCCGACCTCCGGTTCACCTCTACCTCGGTCTCCGACGACTCCGGAGGGCGGACTTCACTCCTCCGATGACGCCGCTCGCTCGACCTCGGTTCACTTCCTCCTCGACCTCTGGTATTCCTCTCGACCCCCGTCGGCGCCCTCTCACGACCTCAGGCGGCTCCGGGTACGACGTCTGCTACTTCAGTCAGCGCCGCTTCTCCACCTCGGGCTCCAGGTCTTCAGGCTACTCGACGCCGGACTCCAGGGAAACCAGTTTCCAGGTCAGGATCTTGCTGCTCTCTTGGTTCTAAGGCCTGTTCCTGCTGTCCAGGTCCTTAGGATGGTTTTCTTCTGTCTTCTTCCCACACAGGGCTATAGGCTGGGATCCATCAGTAGGGACAAGTATCAAGGGTGGGTTTATGGACCCCACTCCAGGCACAAGTTTCCACCCCTGCTGCTTCACTCCTTCCTCCTTCACTGTTGTGCTCCTCTCTCTTCACCAGTCAGGTGCCAACTGCCAGCTCCAACTGCCAACTGCCTCTCTTATCCTCCCAACATTCTAAACCGCCTCCAACGGTCACAGGGTTCTGGAAGCTCCTGGAATGTTCTGGAAGGTGCTGGTAGGTTCCAGTGGATGCTGGTGATGTCACAGGTGGCCACCATTTTGTGCTCCAGGCCCTCAGACAGAAGTTTCAGGGGTAGCTAAAATGGTTCCCTGAATCTGTAGCAACACGAAAAAGTCTGGTGGTTCCCAAAAAGGAAAAATTCAAACAGGGTTTGAGGCAAAAGTGGGACAAAATAAATAATGATGAGGAGGGACCACCCAAAGGGCTGACAGGTCTAACACTTAGTCGTAGCCCATTTTTGTTTATACTAATAGTGAATAACACTTTGTTATTCACTATTAGTGTAATAATAAAGGAGAACATTTAGCTGGAGCTGGACCTTTGCTGGCATTTGTGGTAAGTAAAAATGTTTTTAAATGTATATTGTGTCCGTGCTTCTGGGTGAGACTGTGAGAGAGAGCGTGTGTATGTGTGAGCATGTGTCTTCATGTGTATGTGAGTGAAAGTGAGTGAGAGTCAGTAACAGGTAGTGAGTGAGATTGTGTGCGACTGAGGCCCAGATTGACTATTGTTGAAAGCAAGGCAACAATGCACCAAAGATGCTGTGCTGCCTTGCAATCAAAAGGAAAGAGAAAAAAGTCACCATCGTTTCTAAGATATGGTGCATTGTTTCTCTTCTTGTGTGCTGGTGCACTTTTGACAACTAAGCGCCAACACACACACCCCTTGCGCCATAGTGCAAAGGTGTGTGCATTCTTTGAAGCATAGGTTTTGTACTGGGAGGATTCCCTTCTAGTACAAAAACCATGCTTTACGACTTTTCCCTATTTGTATGTGTGTTGTACAATGCAGCTCACGCCCAAAGTTGGAAAATGAGTAGAAATTAAAACAATTCACCTCATTATGCCTGCCTCAAGAAGTTGAGAGATTTTGCCACAAATTCCTCTGTAACAATGTTTGTAGACGGTATTTGTGGCAAAACCCCGGGGAGCGCATTGCACCACCCATGGAACGCCCACTTGATGCAAAATAACACAAAGCAGTGTATAGCCCAATTTTGCATTACTTTGGGATACTATCCAATGCAAATGATGATTTGTGTTGGATAGTAAATCCCACCCTAACACATAAGTGACACATACACTGTGCAACACTTTAGCATACCTGCGCCTCAATGTCAGTAATTATGAGTAAGGATTAGTGACCCCCGTTCAGCTTTGCCGGTAGCAGGTCCCCCGGATTCTGACTACGTTCACTGTTTTGCCTAGTGTTGCCACGTTTGCCTGGTATTGACAACTGTGCTGCCTGTTAGCCTGTAAACTTTAGAAATAACCATGTTGCCTGTTAGCCTTAAGCTTATTTTTGCCTTTAAGTTTAATTTTGCCTTTAAGTTTATATTTTACCTTAGTTTTGCAGTTTTGCGCTCTTCCGTTCTGGTTTACTGACTGTTTGCAGTGCTGTTCGGGAGCTGTTCACTCCTTTCCTGTTCACTCTTACCTGCCCATTCACCCTCCCACTTCCCACCACCCAGTGCCCCCCCCCTCCCAGGACCTACTTAATGGAGGCCGCAGCACGGGTGCGCCAAAGGCATGCCCATCTGCGCCTGTCTATGCCCGGACCGTGCCCAGAGCCAGGAACCCTGTCCGTCCTACTCCACCGCAGAACTCCGATGCCTAGACCCCAGATGCAGCAACAACAAATGCTGCATCGCATCTCCTCGATCAACGGTAGTACCGTTCACCAGCCACCACTGTCTTTTCACCAGCAACTCAGGACCGTCCCCCTTCACAGAAACCCGCACCACTCCCACCTTGCCGAGCTCGACTGTCCCAGAACCACTCCAATGCCTCCTACTCAATACCTGATCTCTGCAAACACGCCACCGAAATCAGAGACACTATCACCACCTTCTCCTCTGATGTGATCTTCATAACAGAGACCTGGCTCAACCCCTCCTCCACTCCCAAAATAGCCACCGCAACGCCCAAAGGCTACAAGATGACACACCGTGACCGCACCAACAAACATGGAGGAGGCATTGCCCTCATCCATAAAGAAACCATCCGCTGCACCACCACCAAAGACGAAACCACACCAATCATGAAACACCTCAACTTAAAAATCCTCACCGATGGCAGAATGATCATCAGAGGCACCCTTGCCTACAGACCCCTAGGACCACGCCTCGCCTTCTGCAATGCCATCACTGATTTTATCACCCAACTAGCCATTGAGTCCAAGCACTACATCTTCCTCGGCGACCTCAATTTCCACCTTGACTACCCCAGAGTCACCAACTCTGCCAAACATCTGGCACTCATGAGCAACATCGGCCTCACCCAACTGGTCACCGACCCCAAATACAGTGTAGGACACACTCTTGACCCAATCTTCAACAGAGTCAAATACAGTCATACAACAGAACTCACCTGGACCGACAACACCATCATCCACTTCACCATCACAGTATCACCGGGCACCGCCACCAGGTCTCTCAACTCCTCCTTCTGCAGCTGGAGCAAAGTGACACAGACCCAGTGGACGGGCACCTTCAACACCACGAGTCCGACCCCACAACCAACCTAGAACAGGCCGTCAAGAACTTCACCACCTGGATCACCAATTGCACCGACTGAGTTCCCCCATCAAACCAGCCAAGACCTGCAGACCCACCAAATAAGTCAGCTGGTACTAACCAGAACTCCATATAATAAAGCGTAGCTGCAGACAACTGGAGAGAAGATGGCGCACCAGCAGAGACACCATAGACCGAGCCACCTTCAAGTCATCCCTCAACAAATTCCACTGACACCTTAAAGGCGCAAAAAAGACGCTCTAGCAAACTGCACTGAAGCAAGCTCCAACCACACCAAGGAACTCTTCAATATCATCAGGGTTCTCCTGCCCGATGGCCACCGAGAACACTATGTCCCCTTCACAGGAACTCTGTGACAATCTTATGAACTTTTCCACAAGATATCCACCATCTACAGGAACTTTGTACCCCATCCCCTAGAGCCTCCCCACTCCTACAGACGCCACCCCCGACCATCCGCTCACCGCATGGGAACAGCTCACCACACAGAACACCACAGCCATCATGAACTCCATCCACTCAGGAGTACCCACGGACTACTGCCCCCACCACCTCTTCAACCTTGGAAGCAAGGATATCAGCCGCCAACTCACCACCATCCTGAACACATCCACCTCCACAGCCAAATTCCCAGATGCATGGAAACATGCAGAAGTCAGACCTCTCCTTAAGAAACCCTCCGCTGACCCCAGCGAACTCCAGAACTACAGCCCCATCTCATTTCTCCCTTTTTCCGCCAAAGTCCTTGAGAAAGCCATCAACCATCAGCTCACCAAACACCTGGAAAGAAATAACCTGCTCAATGCCTCTCAATCCAGCTTCTGTGCGAACCACAGCACTGAGACCACCCTGATCACCGCCACTGATGACATCTGCACCCTCACCGACAGGAGAATCGCTGGCCCTGATCCTCCTAGACCACTCCGCAGCATTCGATTCCATATCCAACCACACACTCATCAAGAGACAGCACCACATCAGGATCTAGAGAGACGCCCTCAGATGGATCACATCATTCCTCACTGGATGAACTCAGAGAATCCGCCTACCTCTCTTAACCTCGGAGCCAAAGACCACCATCTGCGGAGTTCCCCAAGGTTCTTCCCTCAGCCCCTCCCTCTTCAACTCCTACATGAGACCTCTAGCCAGCATCATCAGAACCCATGATCTCAACATCATATCCTACACCAACAACACCCAGCTCATCCTCTCGCTCTATGCAGACCCCTCCACCACAAGGACTACCATCCACAACTGCATGAAGAATGTCGTCAACTGGATGAAGAACAAGTGTCTGAAGCTCAGCATTGACAAGACCAAAGTACTGATCTTTGGGAACACCTCCTCCCCATGGGACAATACCTGGTGGCCTGCCAAACTTGCACCATCCCCCACACCGACAGACCACGCCCACAACCTCAGCATCATCCTGGACAACAAACTCACCATGAAACAACAGATTACCACAGTCTCCTCTGCCTGCTTTCACATCCTCTGCATGCTCTGAAGAATCCTCAAATGGCTCCCTATCGGCACAAGGAAAACCGTCATTTAAGCCCTAGTCACCAGCCGGCTGCACTATGGCAATGCACTGTATGCAGGAGCCACCACCCAACTCATAAGGAGACTCCAGACGACACAGAACTCGCTGCCAGACTCATCCTCAAACTTCCCAAATGGACTCACTTCACCCCCCACCTCAGGAACCTCCACTGGCTCCCCATCTAGAAAAGGTGCCAATTCAAGAAGTTCACACATGCTTACAAAGTCCTCCACAACCAAGGACCAGCATACATCATCCACCACCTGAACTTCCACCAACCCCCCATAGAAATTCGATCCGCCTCTCTCGCCTTCGCTCAGACACCGCGCATCCGCCAAAGCCACAGTGGAGGCCACTCCTTAACTTACCTCACCGCCAAGTCTTGGAACAGCCTTGCCCTCCACCTCTGGACAACACCCTCCCTGGCGGAATTCAGGAAGAAATTCAAGACCTGGCTTTTCGACTCAGCCCTACAACCTAGTGCCTGGATACCCTTACGGGTGATTTGCAGCGCTGCAAAAACGCGAATTGATCTTAAACACAAGTGAGTGAGTGAGAATGAATAAGAATGAGCGTAGGGGGTGTAAGAGAGTTGAGTGTGATATTAGGGTCATGTGACATGCCTTCCCAGGAGTCTGGATCATATTATATCACGTCCGGTCATGTGATTAAGGTCAAAGGGTATGTGATGTCACTTCTGCTACCCCTGCATTTTTGTGAATCTACGCTCATGGGATTTGGTAACATTCGCTACACATCCCTTTGAGATTACCTGTGGCACTTGGAATGAGGCTCTAAGAGGGAAAAGTAATCTCTGCCCAAATAGGGCAAGACTATTGTTAGCCTCAATTTTAAAGCTATTAAAACTCACCAGCATCTATGCTGCACAGGCTGTTCCATCATACCTTTAGCTGATGCTCTCATGCCACAGAGAATATTTTGCCCAGGCACAATGCTTGTGTCAGTTGGTGCCAATAGATGACAGACTGGCACTGCTAATCCTATATGCAACAAATTACCCTGGTAGCTTTGTGCTCCATAGGAATGGCAGGTGAGATTTGCTGCACATCCACACCTCCTGGCAGTATTTGTTACATGGCTTATGATGTCAGCGACAACAGCACACTGGTACTTGCGTTAGTGCACTGGCAGTGCAGCCGCCATCTTGAGGTGGACTGGTAGTCAAATGGGAACCGCATCATTGCTGTTGTCCAGCCAATACAATGTCCTCCTGGGTTGTAGGTTGTGTTTGTGGAATTTCAGTTCAATGTATTCAATAATTTCTACAGCAGGATCCATGCCCAGGAGGGAGTCAAAGTGCTGTGTAGTCAACGGAAGTAAAACAGAGGTTAACAACATACAAAAAGCAGTGGTGTCATAGCTCTAGCAACAAATTTGAATCTTATAATGCTCAAGACATGAACTGTATAATGCTTTGCAGCTTTACAAGGAATGCTTATAAGGACAAAGTTGTAATAATATAATAATAAAGAATTTTATTAAGCGCACAGCTACCCCCAACGGGGTGTCCCGGGCGCTGTAGCAGACAGGGGCAGAGCAAATGGGCAGCAAGGCTAGGTGGAGCGACTAAATAGCCAGGTTTTAAGGGACATACGGAACTCCAGATCTGACTGAATCAAGCGTAGCTCAAGAGGTAAGTTATTCCAGTATTGAGTGGCACCCACCTCAAAAGATTTCTGGCTTTTAAGAACCAGGGGGTGACAAGAAGATGTTTGTTATTTGATCGAAGAAGTCTGGCTTGATGGTAGGGGCGGAGTCTCTTCCTGAGATAAAGTGGCCCTTTACCTTTACTTGCCCGAAAAGCTAAGGTCAAAGCCTTAAATTCTATTAGCTTAGCAATGGGCAGCCAGTGAAGTTGTTTTAAATAGGGGGTAATGTGGTGACGCAGTGGTACCCCGCAGATCAGTCGTGCCGCTGCGTTTTGTACTGTCTGGAGTCTACGAATCAGACTAAGTGAGAGACCTAGATATAATCCGTTAGCATAATCCAGATTGGAGGTTATCGGTGCATGAACCACAGTTTTATGGGTTGCATTGGGCAAATAATTGATGAATTTTCTAATGATTTTAATTTTACCAAAGCAGGCAGCCGCAACCGTTTGAGCCTGTGTGGACAGGGACAGATGTTTGTCCCATCTAACGCCTAGATTCTTGATTGAATCCTTAGGTAGGGGAGCAGAGCCTAATTCATCTGGCCACCACAGATTGGAAGAGAAGGGAGAAGGTTGATTAAAAAACAAGATCTCAGTCTTGTCTGCATTAAGTTAAAAAAAATTATGATCCATCCAGGCCGCAATGTTCCTCAGGCACTCTTTTAGCGGATCAAAAGTGGAGGTGAATACATTAACTGGGTATCATCCGCATAGGATATAATTTTGATCTCAGTTTTTGCGATCAGTTCAGCCAGAGGGGTCAGATAAACATTAAAAAGGAGCGGGCTCAGGGCAGAGCCCTGAGGCATACCCCACTTAAGTGGTTTGATAGGGGAAATGAAAGGATGAGTCCGGACTTGTTGTTTACGGTCAGATAGAAAGGATGATATCCAATTCAGCACTGTGCCCTGGATGCCAGTATCCCTAAGTCGATTCAGGAGGATCGAGTGGGAGACGGTGTCAAATGCTGCAGATAAATCTAGCAGCACCAACACTGCCCTAGAGCCTCCATCGACAGCCCTGCGTATAGCATCCGCCATTTCGATCAGAGCTGTTTCCGTGCTATATCCGGGACGGAAGCCGGATTGAGAGTCATTAAGAAGATCATTAGTCTCAATAAAGTCAGCCAGTTGCTGATAGACTAGTTTTTCTAAGACCAGTGTTGTTGCATTTTACGTTAAAATGTCCAGATCCCCAGAGGAGGCCCTGTAAATCTATTCCATAGCACTGGTAGTCGGAATAACCAAATGTGATTCATGCAGTGTTTGAATTCATCTCACCTGTGGGAATTTGCTGTTAGTTTCATTCCTCTCCTTAATTTCTTTGCTGAGAAAAATCTACAATAAATAATTCAGTCTTGGCCCCTCCTCAAAAGGGACAGTCTAGGGTTGGGGGAGGGGCTTCTATAGTCCTTTACTTTATTTCTATGGCCTTCTTTTTCTTCTCTTATTCTTCTTTGTCTTTCTTTTCTGGGGTCAGTGCGGTAGGTTTCCTTCGTGGCCAATCATTGTTTTTCATTTGTGCCCCATTTCCGTGGGGTTTTATGGGTCCTAGGGCAGGAGACTGCAGGCGCAAACGGCTCGTGATATCCCTCCACATCCTGAACCTCCTGTTTCAGCGCCATTGACTTGATAGATTGCTATTTATTGTTGACGTTCACTATTCTGCCTGCCATTTTTCGCTGCTGAGAACTTGATTGGCACCTGATCCTTCTATCTTTTATTGTAAAATGAAAACCTTTTATATCCTGGTTTCCCTCTTGGGCTGTTCAGTGGATAAGAGAATACTAGCATGGAGAATCTGCTTCCCGAGGTGCTGCATGTGATTAGAATCTGCTTGCTGTTACTTTCACTGCTTAGCGGCCGGCCCCGAGGGTTGTAGGCCCATACTTGTCTTTATTTGCAATGTCAATAAAGGTTTTTCAAAAAAAAAAAAAAAAAAGAGACAGTCTAAAGAAACAGCTACTCTCACACCCCTCTGAAACGCATGCCTCAGACCTGCCAACCGCAACAAAAAATGGACTGTGTAAGAAAGGTGTGGGTGCTTGGAGGCGGTGAGGGCCTTGTGCTGAGAAGTACATAAGATACACTTTTTCCCCACCCCACCTCCAAACCCCCTCTTTCCCAAAAAACAAAATGCTTGCTGAGGCTGATGCCTGGGGGGTTTTCACAGCCCTTAATGACGTCAGCAGTTCAAAGCCTCCAAAAGAACATGCTGAAATCCACAGTTTGCCGAGGTTTTCAGCTCGTTTTCCTTGCCACTGTGTGATACGGGCTCCTCGCCGTGTGACTGTGTGAAGGGAGCCGATATTGTGTGCCACACAGTGCGCCGTGTGAGTTGGCAGGTCTACATGCCATGCAGACAGCTCAGAGTTCAGCCTTGTTGGGTTTTATCAGTGAGATATAGTTTGCATCCTCTAGCACAGCGACGTGCCACAGTCTGATATTGGCTTCTCACCGGGTGACAGTGTGAAGGGAGCCGATATTGTGTGCCACACAGTGCGCCGTGTGAGTTGGCAGGCCTACATGCCATGCAGACAGCTCAGAATTCAGCCTTGTTGGGTCTCATCAGTGAGATGTAGTTTGTATCCTCTAGCACAGCAATGTGGCACCATGTGATATGGGCTCCTCACCAGGTGACTGTGCGAAGGGAGCCAGTATTGTGTGCCACATGGTGGTGCAGTGAGAGTTGGTAGGTCTACATGCCATGCTGACACCTCAGAATTTAGCCTTGATGGGTCTCATCAGTGAGATGTACTCTAGCACAAAGCTTTCTCAACTCTGTGTCGGGACACAGTACTGTGTCGCCTGCCATGTGAGGGTGTGTTGCGCGATGCTGCATAACTGCCATGGTTTCAGATTGCCATGTGTGACGTTTTCATAATTTCAGGGTTATGATGAGTGACATTTCAATGAGTATGAGAGACACTTTCTCCAGAGGAAAATAAAGGGATTCACTGTCTATAATTACTTGGACCTCGGCTCCGGCAGCAGAAAAATCCAGAGTTAGTCTGGAGTGGAGTCTGCGGCGAAGGCAGTTGGTGGTCGCAGGCTGAGGAAGCAACTCTGTTCTGCAAGGGCTGGCTGCGGCAGGCAGGCTGAGTTCACGCAAGGCCACAAGACACGGCAAATCGGGTTTCCAATTCCGCCCGGCCCTCCACAGATGGTGATTAGACTCATGTGAGTTCCCGTGTCACGGTCAGGTCTCCCCCTTCTGGAGTCAGTCGGCTCGGGCTGAATCAGGTGTGGGTGGGGGTAAAATAAGCTGAGCTATAGCACTGTCTGTGACGCCCCGGGTGGGTACGAGCTGCCTGTAGTAGCGGGCGAGCGGTGCCATGATCATTGAATTTGCGGCGCCGTCCACAAATCAAACCAACTCGGAGTCACGCCTTTTTCAAAACTCCCTGGCATCCCCGCTCCAAAGCAGTATGTGACGTCCCCCACTGCGCCAGATCATAACACCAGACTGCAAACTGTCAGCTGGATAAAACGCCGTTTATTTATTCAGTCCATGACACACCAGACGGCAACACTGAACCATGTAACACGCGGTTATACATTTTATATATCACATGTTAAGTTTAAAGATAGTTAGCTTGAAAATGTGCTTTTTAAATAGGGAAACGTTTACTGAAAATCGTTAGTGAACTACTGCACTATGCCCTTTGTTAAAGGTGTATAATTAAAAAAAATACAGCTTTGCGTTATGGGAGCTATTGTTTATGATGCTGCCCTCAAGGTGCAGATAATAATTTTGAGGTTGTGTTAAACTTTCATGAATAAATAGTTAATAAAAAAAAACGTACAATGATTAGGGCCAGTGAAAATATACAAGTAAGTGGCTGCAGTGTTGAGCAATGAGGTACGGTCCTACCTTCGCCTTGTCCTTGTGTCCTAATCGGCCTGTACAAAGCCACCCCTTAACTCCCATTCCAGTTACTACTAGAAAAACTTGAAAGAAGATGCGTTTGACAGATTTATTGATTGGGGGGGGGGGTAAATCACAAAGGTACCATCAACATGCATTCCCAGCCTAAAACTCAAGCCATGGTTAACCTTTTAAATTTGGCTCGTACATTTGTGGGCATTCTCAAACTCCAATCAAAAACTCTCTCACCCTGGAAATCAAATAAATAAATCAGGAGACAAAAGATATCAAAACAAGATGCGAAAGAAAATAAGTGAAAAACTGATTAACACCCAGTGTTGCTAGTCACTTTCTTTGTTAGAACAGATTCACAATTGCTTTATTAACCTTCCTGCTTTCTAAAATGTGCTTGAAAATGCACCATTTGCCCATTTTTTTTCAAAATTTTCTCGGGGGAGAATCACCCCCGCCCGCCCCCCACCCCCCGAACCCTCCTTAGGTGGTTCGGGCTCGCTTGCTACACTGCATTACCGTGTTGCGAAATGATACATGTCTGCAAAGTGTTTCACCAACATGAAAAGTTTGGAAAGCTGTGCTCTAGCCCAGCAACATGGCACCGTGCCGACATACCCGTTCCACTTAGCATTACCTAGGGTTACTCAAGGAGAAGAAGAAAAGCCAGTAAGGGAATGCTTGAATTGATCTCAGCCATTGGTAATTACTCTGGGCTACAGTACAATCCATTAATTTTTCGCTCATTGTGCAACTACAAACTGGGCCCACTCTTGGCTCCTGGACACTAAGTATTTCATAATAGTTTTATTCAAATGACCATGACAGATAAACACAGCTGCTCGAAATGATGCCTTTTTGACCAAGCTGCAGCCATTCTTGGTACATTTTGGAGGAAATGGTTTGGGTGACAGACGTGGGGACAAGGTACTAAGGGAGCGGAAAAGAAAGAATGAGGCTTCTGCTAGAAATGGGAGTTGGCAAGGAGGGTAAGAGCAACTGTGTGCGGCAGAAAGAGACGAATGATTGGAATTACCTGCACGGCCTTGGACCATCGTACATCAGGAGGCGCTGTGCTTTCTATGTTCCCAATAGATCGTTGCGCTCTGCCACCCAACGACGGATGGCGATCCCATGATTCCGTAGAACGCGGATGGGGGGGCCAGTCCTTTTCTGTGAAAGCAGCTATGGCATGGAATGCCCTGCCCCTGGAACTATGGAACACTCAGGATCTCAGACTTTTTAGAAAGCAACTAAAAACCTTCCTCTTCAAGCAGCTGTTTTAAATCCCTTGTTTCATCTGGTCACGGTTATTTTGCGCGCCAGGACACTCTTGAGTATTTGTGCGCGGTATAAATTCACCATAATATAACATAAGAATTTACCCAAAGAGTAATGTTTTCTCTTACATTTTGTTCTCCCTGTCGCTATCTATCTCCCTTCATTAAGAATTTACTCCTCTATATTGAGGGCCCCATTCCATGCAGAAAGGCTTACTGTTGCCTCTAATCAAAAATGCATTTTTAGGAATTCTTTTTTCAACTCATTCCCAAACTAGGGAAGGTGTAAGAAGGGCCATTCTTCGACTAATATTCTGCTGATCCTGTCTTCCTCATTGTAGCAGGGTTCCATTTATACGAGGATGAACTGGTCTATAACTAGATAAACAGCTCCCTCCGCAAACACATCATCACAAATTTTGAAATTGTTCAAAACGGATAACATTCCCAACTTGTCAAATGTACCCAGGTGAATACATTTATAGCAAAATATTGCCTGTACTCCCTTTTAGGCGGAAACCTAAAGCCATATTGGTAGCACGCTGAAAGTTTACCTAGAAATGCAGTCTCCCCATTGCTTACCCTTGGCTTCTTGCTTTATTAGTCACAATTGCTTGCTTTCTATTTGCTGGCTTTAATTGTTTGAGCCCGTCCAGCATGTCTCTGTCCACCCTGTGAAGTATATCCTGTTTACCACTTCTCTGGTTGGCTCTTTCTATTATTCTATGAGTGCTGTCTTTTCGGGAATTCTTTTTTTCTTTCTCGTGAAGCATTCCAAACTGTGCATGTGTTTTGCAGCAGTTTCCTTCGTGTGGTAGCATTTGTGTACTTGAAAAACAAAGGTGGCGGTGTTCCACATGGGAAATATCCGCACTTTCAGTTTAGCATCAGGTTAACATTCATTTATAGCGTGAAACAGTATAAAACAAAAGTGCTGAGACTATTTATTGAAAGAATTTGTCGTGGACTCAAATGAAAGAAAAGAATAAAGAATCACAGTCCTACACTTGAACTGGATGGTGTCAGACTTATGTGAAAAAAAGTTATGGGAATACTGTACCCCATATCGCCTTGATACTAAATCTCTTCACTTTTAGAGGTTCATGTAACTATCTTAGGTGTGCCACAGTAACCCTAATATTCTGTTTGTGTGGTAGCATTTGTGTGTCTCCTATATCTTTTGTTGTCGGCAGTATTGTTTGTCTCTCCCTCGCGCTGCTCTAATCGGTAACAGATGGACTCTGGTCATATCCAGATGAGTGCCTGTAGCTCCTGAAAGCGCCCCCAGGCCAGTTTTCCTGTATCTCCGGTTGATTTACAGCAGCTGAGTCATCACAGAGGAGTCTTCCTTTGTTGTTTATTCAGTTTCACGTCTCCCCTGATTGGGATCCGTGTCCGCTTTCCTGTGTGTCTGGCAGATCAGTGGGTGCCTGGCCGCCTGTCTGTCTTCATCGCAATTAAGTATATGATTATTGACACAACCCAACTGGACTCTTCTTTATTCGAGTTCTGTCTGGACTTCAGTTTCTGGGGTCCCGATGGTGACATAAAGAGACTCATTTTGTGCTTCTCATCTCCAAAGAACTGTCGGTAAGCTCTACCTCACTGGCAAATCGTCACTTTGCCAACAAGCTGACCTAAAGTTACCCAGGCCACAAGGACAGGAAAAGCGCTTTGAATCTTAACTTTAGCTCAATAAACAGTATTCAAAACATATGTGCTTCTTAGAAACACGCATAACTATTGGGGGTTTTTTCTACACAAGCGTTTTCTAGGAGAAAATGCAACCATTTGCTGCATTTCGCTATTGTGCAATTGGCAATAATGAATTAACATATTCTTCAAAAAATGTAATAACACTCAAAGTTGGGAATCGTTCTTTTGAGCTATGAGTGACATCCTTTGGAACTCCCTGCCGGAGGTTCGAGGGCAGGCAGCGGCCCTCAAACACTATTACTTCCTAAGGAAATGCACCGCTGCTCTGAAAGGCCGTCGCCGTTTTTGCTTTTTTTTCCATTATTTCCTTCCCTATTTCCCCAAATACTCCCTCGACTGTCCTTTCCTGGGCCATCTTCAATCCTTCCATAAACACAGTTGCTATGTTTTTTACTCCCACTGCGTTTAGAAGCATTTTTCAGCTCATTCAGCGCTACACCAATACTTAAGTAAACTACTAAATTAGCAACCAAAGTGAGAAGAAATGTAGGGAAAGAACTACTAACCCTGACTCATGGATTTACCTGCAGGTAAGTACTTTGGGCCTGATTACAAGTTGCTGTTAATATTAATTTTTATGCATGGCTCGGAATTACGAGTTTTAAGGTATATACAGCGTCCGATAAATAAAACAGAAGAAATAAAATAGAGTTGCTTAATAACACAAGCTTTGTTAAATTTCGGCAAGTCAAACCTGTCGAAAGTTAACAGAGGGAAAACATACAGTATTTACCACATCATGCAGATTTTAGAGCGTTCAACACCAAAATCCGCAGTTATTTCCCGTGGACTCGTAATAAATAGGTGTTATTTAACCCACCTGATAAATAATGTACCCCATGGTATCGTTATTTATAAGAGATGACGCCTTAACTCGTAATCAGGGCCTTTGTTTACGTCTGTACGCTGTTAAGCTTTTGAAGAAGGAAGGTCCTGCCTACAGTGCTGTGTCACAACAAGCCCTTGCCACAGAACATGGACGCCCTTGTGGAGAGCCTTGCCGGCACTGGCTGGCACTGCATGCAGGGTTCATGCGAGGCACCTTCAGGCCGCAGGTGCCAGTTGGCAGCTGCTTACACTCTGTGGAATGCCACATATCTCGTTCATGCTAAGCGAATACATGCACAGTGTAGTGTGCCGGGAGGGGGGCAGGGGGGGGGGGGGCATGAAAGGTTTACAATTCTACTGTGTCTTGAGAGGCACTTACAATTTTTCACGCCTTCAAACGCTTAAATTTACAACCGAATGCTGTCAAGTAGTCGCCCAAGGCATGGGAATTATCAGATGACGAGATACATCATGAAAGATGCGTCATTACTTTGACTGCTTGGCAGTGGTTGCCTTTTCTGCCGCTTTAACGCACTGTAATGCAAGGCCACTGTCTTATGTGGTTTTGTCTGACAGATTTAGCAACAAAAGTGGTAATTCTTGAATTAAAATGAAATCAGTGCTGTTAAAATACGTTATGTTACAATGGTGTTGTAGAACACATTACTCCACTGATACAGCATTGTAGCCGCTTGTGCTACCCAGTGAAGAGCCAGTCGTGGCTGGTGTCGGGGCAAAGTGCCGGGGCGGGGAAAAAAAAAGTACCTGAATCCCGCCACATTGGCACTCTCCTGGTCAGAGGATTTTTATGACCCCCCTCTTCTTCAGGAAAGAAAAAATATCTTCCACACTCGTATTAAAATTGTTTCTAAATCTCCAGATGTGGACACTGCCCTGATCAGAAACAGTTCCCAACAAATTTTGTCCGTTCCCCTGCGGACACAACTTGGTCCGGACAGGAAACCGTAGCACTTTTGATTTCAAGTCAGCAGGTCACTTCTTGGTAGGTCACTCTAATATCGACCCAAGCTATACCCAAAAAATGCGTACGGAGGCAGACTACCCCGTGTTGGAACCCCACTAGAGGATCTGATATACTGGCCAGACATATATGCCTGTATTTGAAGGAAGTGAGTGGAGTGAGAATAAGCATTCCCTCCTGCTGATAAAACCCAAATAGGGTTAGCAGCCTGAAACTTTCTATAAAATTGGGATGTTCATTTTTTTGGTATATCTTGGGTCGATATTAGAGGGTCATAAAAATCCTCGGACCCACCGAAACGCGTCGATGGTTTGATTGTTTGATCTCATCACAGATTAGCGACAAGTGCAACACTGTATGGCTATCATTTTTTTGTAAAACATGTTCTGATCCGATAGTGTGCATTTTTATTTACTGATTTATCTTGTGTCTGATTACTGTGATGTTTTCTCGATTGGAAATTATTTTTTCCTGCTGTTTTTCTCACTCGCTGCTGTGTGTTTTTTAGCTGTTTTTTATCCGGTTTTTACTCATGATTGTTGTTTGGAATATAATGAAATATTGATGCATGTAATTTTGCTATAAAATACTGGATTTCATGTTATTATGACCAATTGCTTGTGCATATATACCATTTTAATACATTTTATATTGAAATACATTTTTTGACTTGATTATTAAGCTCATTTATTTTGCACCTCTGAGTTTGGTTGGATGATTCTGTTATTGTTTAAGAGTGTATGTGAATATTTGTGGGTTTATTTGATCAGTTCTCCAAGGGGTTTGTTTTTTTGACTTTGGTCTTGTGGTACCCTACCCCTTTGGTGATATAGGGTCCCTCTCTCTTTCTTTACAAAATTGATGAGAAAGTCTTCAGGGGACCCACAAGCCAGTCGGCAAGGGATCGCGAAGACGCCTCGTGAGGATTCGCTTCACAGGAGCCAACGGTCACTCGGGATGAGGTAGGCCTCTGATTTTCGAGGGAAATCCTGCTGGAGGCTTGGACCACACGTGGTCCAATGCGCAAGTTCGTAGAACGTCATGACGGGGTTGCACTTGACAATAGTGCACGGTACCTGGGTTTTGCTGTTCCTCATCACTCGTGGGGTCCACTCGCCTCAGCTTTGCTGGGGACTCACAATGGCCGTCGAGAAGTCAGGAAATCCACTTCCGGGGCTGCAGGGACTTCAGACTCTAGTGGGAGCTGGAAAGTTTGCGACCGTTGGTTCAAGTTTTTGGTGCCTGCCAAGCAGTGGAGTCACTCCTTGACTCCAAGGGAGATTCTTCAGTCTTCCAAAGGTAGTGGAACGTCGAAGGGCCAGGATTCTTCTTGTACAGCGTCGTCCAGGGATATCTGATTAACAATGGCAAGGTTTCCCTATCTTATACTAAAGGAAAGGGAGGGACTAGCTCTATGACCACTCCTATGGGAGGGTCAGGGGAGTGGGTGGTTACACCCACTTCCCTTTGTCCAGTTTCGCGCCAGAGCAGGGGCAGGTAGCCCCTGAACCGGTTTGAGCTGGCATATGCACAGAGGAGACTACTGCTCCCCAGTGCAGGACTTCAAAGCACTCTAGGAGTGCACCCACCCAACCCAAATACACTAAATCCTGTCTGGAAGGTGGTTACACCTCCCTGTGACAGGATGCCTATTGTTGGGCCTCCTCCACTGCAAGTTTCAGTCAGCAGCAGGAGGGCAGCCCAGTATCTGTGCTGGTGGCATCCTTTTTGTGATGCCAGGGCACTTTCAGATTTCTACCGTGTTTCCACAGTAGGTACATGTCTTCCCCTCTAGAAGGGTGGGATCATACTCCCACAGCAGTTACTGGTGTGGGGGTGTTGGACTTGGCCCTTTTTCCCTAAATTTTTCGCTTTTCTGGGAAATCGCATGATGTGTAAATGCAAAGATTGAATGCTGTGTGATAATGTACGCAGACTGAGTTTCCCCATTTTAAACATGTAACTTAAAATGGATGCCATGGCTGTGTGGTTGTGCCAATTGACTGAGCTGGGTTAACAGTCTAGTTATTATTTCCCAGCAACCCCAGCTTTTGGAGGGAAGCCTGGCACCCAGGGTGCTCTACCCCTCCCCCTAGGTCAGTTAGAGCCAGTCTCCCCAGACGCTTCTAGAAGCTTCTGGCACTGTCTGGAAGGTGGGGTGAGGGGCGTATAATGGGGGGAGCTGGGCTGCCATGTGCTCAGTCAGAGGGTGGACCTGAGAGAGAGGGGACCTGCTGCCAGGGGTTACCGCCACATGGGCCTGTGTGCTGGGCCCTGAGCCTACCTACCCCCCTCTACTGTCCATAGGGCGAGGGAAAGCTATAGTTGGGGCAACGCAGACCTGGAGAAGCCTTCGCAGGAGTTTTAGGCGGTAGGGTTTAGTCAGGGACCCATGCCTCTGAAAGTGACAGGGCTTAGGTGCTGCCTTTTAAGTGAGTGAGGGATCCTGAACTAACCCACTGATCTGGCCCGGGGAGAGGAGAACCCAGGGGCGACGGGCAGAGACTAATTAGTCCGCCTTCAGCCACCAACGCAACTCCCCCCCTCAAGAAACCCTCAACCAAGGGGCAGGAACCAGAAAGCGCCTCGTGGGACCCGGACTGCAGTCCCTGCAGAGAGGAAGCGCTATTTACAAGCTGCCTGCAGAGAGAGGACGCTATATTCAAGCTGCCCGTGGAAGGAGAGCGCTATAGTCGGTGAGCGCTACATCTGAATTGACTGTGTTCTGCTGAGAGGGCGTTGCCTGTCCACTCCCCTGTGCTGTCGCCAGATTCCTGGTAAATCGACGCCAGCGGGAGCCCACCCCGCGTGATACCGGCCGGCGGCGCGAGTGCCAACTGCCTCGGCGCTTATTCACAACATCGGGAGCCCACCCCGTGTGTGTGCCACCACGCGGTGTTTTTATTGATACCAGCGGGAGCCCACCCCGTGGTCATTATGCTGATTCAACGGGAGCCTACCCCGTTTTGGCGCTCCACTTAAAAACGGGAGCCTACCCCGTATTGCCCCCGCAAGGAAGAGAAACTGACGGAATCACCGCCGCCGCCCGGGGGGCAGACGAGGAGCGGGCCGCCGCTCTGCCTGCGGCGACCCGGAAGGGGAAGGAGTGGCGCGAGAGCCAGGCGGGAGCCTACCCCGCGCTGGCGTCACCCCCCAGGCTCGACGGAGACGTCGCTCCGTGGCGAGGGGCTCTCCGAAGGTGAGGAGAGCCCCGCGAACCGTGCCTGAAAGTCTCGGGTCCCAGGAGGGGGCCTGGGTGAAGTCTGGCGCCGAGGAGAGGTGCTGCTGCCAGGGGTCTCTCCGCGCACTGAGGAGAGCCCCGGGTGCAGCCGCCGTCATCAAGGCCCGGGGGAAGCCGGGAGAAGCGCCGCGGTGATCGGAGCTCTCCCGGAGCTGAGGAGAGCCTCGTGTGCAGTGCCGGCCGCCAAAGACGCCTGAGGTCTGCCCCGGAAGCTGGTGAGTGGGGCTCAGTGTGTGAATGGTTGGGGGGGCGTAGCGGGGCACATTGTCGGTGCCCGCCCCCCTGCGCCGGTGGGACTCCCCAACGACCCCGCCTGACAGTGGATCGCTGCACCGAGGGGGCAAGACTGATCCTGAGTCCAAGAGAGAGACTCATACCGAGCCCCTGATGGGTTGGCCTAATGCAGCCCGGTTACAACGTTAGGGGGACATGTAGACGGTGAAGACCAAGCTTAAGGCCCCGTGGGAGCGCTGTGATCTATTAGCTGTGTAGCGCCTGGGTGACATGCCATAGTTGAAGCGCTGTTGATTTTCTAGGTGCAGCGCTATGTTTATTTGCCATGCTCTGGGTGCTAGTGCTCTGCTTTGTGCAGCGCTATGGTAAATGCACTGTTTTAAAGCGCTATTGCCTTGCTATGTGCAGCGCTATGTTTATATGCCTGTTTTAAAGCGCTATTGCCTTGCTATGTGTAGAGCTATGTTAGAATGCCATATGTGAAGTGCTAATAATTCGCTATGTGCAGCGCCATGATAAAAGGCTCTACTTTGAAGTGCTGGTAATTGGCTATGTGCAGCGCTATGTTGAGATGCCAGGTTTTGATGTGTCAACAAACTGTCTACCTTAATTTCTGCCTCAGGCTCAGGAGTCACTCATATTGGTGAGGCATAGGGGAATGCCATGCTATTTTTATTACAGGTGTTCCGGGCGATTGCGTATTGTTATGCCATGATGATTTCCTTGCAGGTTTGAGGCTGATAGACTTATTTTTTTGTCGTCTTCTATGTCGCAATGACTCCGGCAGGGGCCCGATTGGTCCTGCCCTGTATATAATTCCCCCCCGTAAATTTTAACCGAGCGCCAGTTGGCGCAGCGTGGAGATTACCAAACGTACTGTGTTTTGACAATACAAAAGTTATTTTTACCTAAACTGGTGTAGTGTCTCTTTTTGTAGTGTGCCTTGTGTGTCGCCTGAGTGTACTGCGTGAATGCTTTGCACATTTCCTCCAGAGTTTGGCCCGCCCGCTCTGCACCACGCTACCCGTTTCCAACAGGGGGTATGATTCCAAGTTGTTTGACATCAAACACGACATGTTTTGATGCAGTCATTCCAAAGTTAGCATTTACCGGTAGGTTATAATGCACGTAAGAGTATATGGTTTAACCGCATCCACAAACAGCCACAGAGAATAGACTCTGCCAGCTGCAGAGGGGCCCTGCTCATGCAGAGGCACTCCCTCACATTGTAAACCAAGCACCCTGCCCTCAGGATTGATAGGGCCTGCCTTAGGGGTGACTGATAGGTTTATATGTGTGTGTATGGTGAGATATAGGGAACCTATACCTCAGTGAGGAGTGCTAACACTACCTCACCCAGGCTGCAGTAGCAGGCCTGTGGTGTCAGATTTAGTCTGCTTCCCAGGGGTGGCATAAAACATGCTTCTGCCCCTGGTAGGCCTGTGAAGTACCTATGCCCTTGGTACCTAAGGTACCATATACTAGGGGCTCATAAAGTACCACAGTATCCAATCACTAGTGCATCTAATATGCACTCCAAGTTGTTTAGAGAGAACAGAGAGACTGGGGCCCTGATTAGCAGGGACCCAGCCAGACTATAGCCAGAAACCAGTGTTAACATCAGAAAAAAAGTGGGGGCAACATAAGTGCAGATCCTATTCTCCTACACAACCCCCCCCCCCGCCCCCCCCCCCAAACGCAGGGACACTAAACTAACCTTGACCAGTTGAGACTTTGTGTTCTAAGTGGAAATACCTTGAGAGTCCATCTGCATTGGCATGTTGGGTCCCAGGTCTATGTTCCCCTGTATACTCCATCACCTGTAGGGAAATGGACCACCTTAGCAATTTAGGGTTTTCACCTTTCATCTGTTTAAGCCATAGGAGGGGCTTGTGGTCAGTCTGAACTATGAAATGAGTGCCAAACAAGTATGACCTCAGCTTCTTCAGGGCCCACACCACAGCAAAGGCCTCCCTCTCTATAGCTGACCAACGTTTCTCTCTAGGGGTCAGCCTTCTGCTTATAAAAGCTACTGACTGGTCTTGACCTTCATCATTCAGTTGAGACAGTACAGCTCCCACACCCAGCTCAGAAGCATCTGTTTGGACAATGAACTTTTTGGTGTAGTCTGGACTCTGTAAGATGGGGCAGTGCACATGGCCTGCTTTAGGTCTTCAAATGCCTTTTGACAGCTAGCTGTCCACTGAACCTTTTTTGGCATTTTCTTTGGGGTAAGATCATTTAAGGGGCTCACTATAGATCCATATCCCTTAACAAACCTCCTATCGTACCCAGTCAGGCCTACAAAGGCTCTCACCTGTGTCTGGGTGGTTGGAGCTACCCATTCCATTATGGTCTGGATTTTGCTCTGCAATGGTTGAACCTGGCCTCCACCTACAAGGTGGCCCAGGTACACAACCTGTCTCTGCCCTATCTGGCACTTAGTGGCCTTGATAGAGAGGCCTGCTTTTTGCAGAGCCTCCAAAACATTTCTGAGGTGGACCAGGTGATCCTGCCAGGTGGAACTAAAGACAGCAATATCATCTAGATAAGCTGAGCAATACGTTTCCATGCCTGTCAGAACTTTATTCACCAACCTCTGAAAAGTGGCAGGTGCATTTTTCAAACCAAAGGGCATCACCACAAAGTGGTAGTGCCCATCAGGGGTTGAAAATGCTGTTATGGCCTTGGCATCATCAGCTGACTTGATTTGCCAGTAGCCAGCTGTTAGGTCAAATGTACTCAGATATTTGGCTGAGGCCAAAGTGTCAATGAGCTCATCTGCCCTGGGAATTGGATAGGCATCAGTACTGGTGACTGCATTGAGGCCTCTGTAGTCTACACAAAACCTCATTTCTTTCTTACCACCCTGGGTATGTGGTTTAGGCACAACGACTACTGGACTAGCCCAAGGGCTATCTGAAGGCTCAATTACACCTAGTTCCAACATTTTCTGGACTTCAGTCCTGATACAGTCCCTGACATGGTCAGGTTGCCTGTACATTTTACTCTTGACAGGCTGACTGTCTCCAGTGTCCACCTCATGGGTGCACCAGGAAGTCTGACTAGGGGTCAGGCTAAACATGTGTCTGAACTGCTGTAGAACTTGTCTGCATTCAGTTTGCTGATGGTCAGTGAGGCTGCTTGCCAAAGCAACACCATCTACTGACCCATCATCAGGGTTCTGTGAGAGCAGGTCAGGGAGAGGGTCACTCTCCTCTTCCTTTTCCTCATCAGTTGCCATGAGCAATCCCATGTCAGCCCTGTCAACATATGGTTTCAATCTGTTGACATGGAGAACCCTAAGGGGGGTCCTGGGAGTTCCAAGATTCACCAAATAGGTGACTTCTCACTTTTGCTCAACAATTGTATGGGGGCCACTCCACTTGTCTTGGAGAGCTGCTGGGGCCACATGCTTCAACACCCACACTTTCTGCCCTGGCTGGTATACAGTCAGCTCAGCCTTTTGGTCATGCCAAGTTTTTTTAGTTCTTGGCTTGCCTCCAGGTTTTTGGTTGCCTTCTTCATGTATTCAGCCATCCTGGAGCGGAGACCAAGTACATAGTCCATCACATCCTGTTTTGGAGGTTTGAGAGGTAACTCCCAGCCCTCCTTCACCAAACATAATGGACCTCTTACAGGGTTCTCAAACAGAAGTTCAAAAGGGCTGTAGCCAACCCCCTTCTGTGGGACCTCTCTGTATGCAAACAGAAGGCAGGGAAGTAAAAGGTCCCATTTTCGCCTAAGCTTTTCTGGGAGGCCTTTAATCATTCCCTTTAGGGTTTTGTTGAACCGTTCAACTAACCCATTGCATTGTGGGTGATAGGGAGTAGTGAATTTGTAGTTTACACCACACTCCTTCCACATTGCTTTTAGATACCATGACATGAAGTTGGTATCTCTGTCAGATATAACCTCCTTAGGGAAACCCACTCTGGAGAAAACTCCAATGAGGGCTCTTGCCACCACAGGGGCTGTGGTGGTCCTGAGGGGAATTGCTTCTGGGTACCTGGTGGCATGATCCACTACCACCAGGATAAACCTGTGCCCAGATCCTGTTGGAGGGTCAAGGGGACCAACAATGTCAATCCCTACCCTTTCAAAGGGTACCCCCACCACAGGTAGTGGTATCAGGGGGGCCTTTGTTGTGCCACCTGACTTGCCACTTGGCAAGTGACACAGGAGCAACAAAACTCCTTGGTGTCCTCTGACATGTGTGGCCAATGAAAATGTGGAACAAGCCTGTCCCAGGTCTTGTTTTGGCCCAAGTGTCCTGCTAAAGGGATGTCCTGTGCTAGGGTCAAGAGGAACCCCCTAAACTTCTGCGATATTACCAACCTCCTGGTGGCTCCAGGGGTAGGATCTCTAGCCTCAGAATATAGGAGTCCCTCATCCCAATAAACTTTATGGGACCCACTAGCACTCCCAGCAGCCTCAGCAGCAGCCTACTGTCTGAGGGGTTCAAGAGAGGGGCAGCACTGTTGCTTCTTACTCAGATCTTCCCTGGAAGGTCCCCTGCCCCCAAGAACTCAACCTGATCAGGCTCAAGGCCCTCTGGGGCAAGTCCTTCTTCAGGATCTGCTTCTCCTCCCTCAGTAGGGGAATCTAAGATCTGAGACAGAGGGGAAGGCACTGCCTTAACCCTACGGCTCCTCCTTTTGGGTAGCACCTGGTCCATACTTTCAGGATCCAGAGCTGGTTCAGTTTGATGCATTTTGGCTTGTGACCTTGTCACAGCAAATACCTCTGCAGGTATGCCCAACATCTCAGCATGAGTCCATAACTCTACTTCAGACCAGGCTGAAGTCTCTGGATCATTGCCCAATAGACATTCGACAGGGAGGTCTGCACTGACTACTACTTTCTTGAGGCCAGTTACCCCTCCCCAGGAGAAATTCACAACTGCCAGACTATGGTTGGTCCTGACATTGCTTGCATTGGTAACCTGGTACATTTCTCCCAGGATGATCTGCCCAGGGTCCACAAGATCCTCTGCCACCATGATGACACTAGCACCTGTGTCCCTGAATGCCAAAGCCTGTTTGCCATTTATTACAGGCTGCTGTTTGTATTTGCCCAGATTACTGGGGCTCACTAGGAATGACATATCAATGTCTCCATCACAAATCAGCAATGCCTGAGTGGGTACTCTGACTAGGCCAGAGTCCACTTCAGAACCCAGGGTCAACCCTATTACACCCTTATTCTGATTACCACCTCCACCAGTAGCTGCACTAGAGGGAACAGTTGCCTTAGGGGCAGGAGTGGTGATGGTTTGGTCTTTGGACTTGGTACAATCAGAAGTCCAGTGCCCTTTCTGTTTACAGAATTTGCACCAGGGCTTCTTTTGGCCTTTTCCCTCTGTAGACTGTGAATCCCCACCAGATGCAGATTTTTGGGGCCCTTGTGAAGACTTCTGGTCTTTTGACTTATCCCCACCTTTCTCAGAGCCTTTACGATCCTGCTTCTTAGTGTCACCCCCTTGGTTCTGGGTTTTCTTCTTCACCCTGGTTCTGACCCATTTGTCTGCCTTCTTTCCCAATTCTTGGGGAGAGGTCAGATCGGAGTCCACCAGGTATTGATGCAACAACTGGTTTTGGCAATTATTAAGGATCTGTTCTCTCATCATAAGATTATACAATCGCTTGAAAATCAGTAACTCTACTACCAACCAGCCAACCCTCCAGAGCCTTGGTTGCACACTCTACAAAGTCTGTCCAGTCCTGATTCTGTGCTTTCTGGGTGTCTCTGAACTTCAACCTGTACTGCTCAGTGGTTAAGCCAAACCCATCTATTAATGCACTTTTCAGGACTTCATAGTCATCAGCATCATCTTCTCTAACAGTGAGGAGCTTATCTCTACCTTTTTCTGAAAAGGAGAGCCACAAGATTGCTGCCCACTGTTTCTGGGGGACCTGTTGTACTCTACAGGCCCTCTCCATAGCAATTATCCATTTGTGGATATCATCCCCACTCTGGTAGGGAGGAACAACCTTGGACAGGTTCCTATGGTCTGGAATGTAATCTCTGGCTCTAGGGACACTGTTGGTGCCACCAGGGGGTTCTAACCCCTCTTTTCTAGAAGCTCTCTGGAGCTCAAAGGCTTCTTTATCTAATGCCAACTGCTTGGCCTTAAGGGCAAACCTTGCTTCCTCATACTGCAGCAGTTTTTACATTTTGTCAGTGGAGGTCTCTCTTCTATTAAAGTATGAGCTCCTCTGATGGACAAATTCTCTGCCAGAGTGATATGAGTGGTCAGAGTCCCTAGAAAGGGACCTAGGCCTCTCCTCCACTCTGTCAGTTCTCTTAGGGAGAATTCCTCTGCCCTGTTCAGACCCATGTGGGTCTGTTCCTTCAACCACAGAGTCCTGGTCATCTTAATTTTCATCATCTGACCCAGACACTGTAATTGACCCACTCCCTGATTCAGATCTGTTAGCTCCTAGAGCCAACCTCAGATCATCTGCTGTCAGCAGATCTATCAGGCCTAGTGTGGAGGGACTCTGTCCTAGCTTCAGGTGTCTTGCAACACACATGGCCTTCAAGTCAAAGAAGGTCATGTCCTTATACTGAGGCTGGGTGGACCCACTGGCTCCATCCCTTGAGGACATTCTAGTGTTGTGCAGTGTTGTACTACCTACACTAGTTTGTGGCCTACTGATCCTAGCTTGAAATGTAGCAAGGGTGTGCTGTCCCTTCACTCACAGCTCTAAGTTCAGTAGAACTTATTGATACTAAGCTTGACTTTTATATGTACCTTGAGTACCTTTAGTGGTTTTCAGTTAGTAATTCAAATAGAGATTTTCTGGTAAAACAATGGTAAGCTGGAATCCCACACGCTGCCCACCAATGTGAGAAGTTGGCCTGGCATATGCTGGTCACTAGTTATAGTGGCCAACTTGCACCAGTCCAATTCGACTCTTATGGTAGATAGGTTTAAGACAACCTTTTAAAGAAAGCTATCCTAGTGGTAGCTGTGGAGAGCAGCCTTCAGGCTGAGTCTCAGAGGAATGTAAAGCAGCTTGTTTTACCTTATAATCTCTTGAATTACCAAATGAAAGGACACCACACAGGTATATATATCAAATATATATGTATTTATTACTAGACACACTCTACTAATCTCTTTATGAGATTAGAATTCAGGAACATATGCAAATATCAACGTTTCACAATAAGTTAAGCACAATTATGGCTGGGGCCCTAGGGGCGTACCAGACTATATACTAAAAAAGAGGATTAGGAATGTCAACTTGCAAGGGGACAAGGCCTAGGGCCTGTAGAATCGCTGGGGCCTCACTAATCCACCCAAGGCAGGTAAGTAAAGGACCCACGGGAGACGCGTGCAACGTGAGAACACAGCCACGGGTTCCCTATTGATTTCAATGGAGCAAGTCGCGGTTGGAATTTAAAAAGTTTTAGGGTACTTCTAGAGAGTCTACAAGCAAGCCACTTACAAGGTGAGTAGTTCGAGGGCCAACACTCACAGGAGCACCGGAGTGCACAAGTTACCTCACCCAGGGAAGCCGGGTGCATAGGTGTCTTTTGGTGTCGGGTCGCATCGTCGTTTTCAATGGAAGCCGAAGAAGTTTTGCTGCTTGTAAAGACTGGAGAAGTGTCCGGTGGAATCCAAGGCTGGATTCAGGATGAAGAAGACCTGAAAGCATAAGGGACAGTGTTCACAGTCACTTGCCAGTGACCCGGGGCCAGGAAGATGGATGTCCACGGAAGTTGGGTGATTTCAGGTGATCACGGGTGTTTTGACTCTTCAGCCACGAGGTCCAGGAGGCGTCGACTACAACCAGGAGCTGGATTCAGAGTGTTCCACAAAGTCTGCAGCTTACTGAGGTGTTGGCAACCAGATTGAAGCCAACAAGCCTTGGTAACAGCAAGTCTTGTGGAAAGTGAAGAAAGTCAGCGGTGCAGACCAGCAAGATCTGAGGGACTCACCCAGCAAGGGTAAGTCAGGGCAGGCCTGGAGCAACCAGGGGAGCCCTATGGTTTGATGAGAAAGTCTTCAGGGGACCCACTAGCCAGCTGGCAAGGGATCGCAAAGACACCTCATGAGAATTCGCTTCACAGGAGCCCACGGTCATTCGGGATGAGGTAGGCCTCTGATTTTCGAGGAAAATCC
Source organism: Triturus cristatus (assembly GCF_964204655.1). Lineage (NCBI taxonomy): Eukaryota > Metazoa > Chordata > Amphibia > Caudata > Salamandridae > Triturus > Triturus cristatus. The sequence continues at coordinate 1,023,164,032 of NC_140592.1, forward strand.
TGCTAGAGGCTTGGACCACACGTGGTCTATGCACAAGTTCGTAGAATGTCGTGAAGGGGTTGCACTCGACAATAGTGCATGGTACCCGGGTATTGCTGTTCCCCGTCACTCATGTGGTCCACTCGCCTCAGCTTTGCTGGGGTCTCACAATGGCCGTTGAGAAGTCAGGAAATCTACTTCTGGGACTGCAGGGACTTCGGACTTCAGCGGGAGTGGGAAAGTTTGCGACCGTTGGCTCAAGTTTTTGGTGCCTGCCAAGCAGGGGAGTCACTCTTTGATTCCAAGGGAGATTCTTCAGTCTTCCAAAGGTAGTGGAATGTCGAAGGGCCAGGATTCTTCTTGTAGAGCGTCGTCCAGGGATATCTGATTTGCAATAGCAAGGTTTCCCTATCTTATACTAAAGGAAAGGGAGGGACTAGCTCTATGACCACTCCTATGGGAGGGTCAGGGGAGTGGGTGGTTATACCTACTTCCCTTTGTCCAGTTTCGCGCCAGAGCAGGGGCAGGTAGCCCCTGAACCGGTTTGAGCTGGCATATGCACAGAGGAGCCTACTGCTCCCCGAGTGCAGGACTTCAAAGCACTCTAGGAGTGCACCCACTTAGCCCCAATACATTAAATCCTGTCTGGCAGCTGGTTACACCTCCCTGTGACAGGATGCCTATTGTTGGGCCTCCTCCACTGCGAGTTTCAGTCAGCAGCAGAAGGGCAGCCCAGTGTCTGTGCTTGTGGCATCCATTTTGTGATGCCAGGGCTCTTTCAGATTTCTACCGTGTTTCCACAGAAGGTACATGTCTTCCCCTCTAGAAGGGTGGGATCATACTCCCACACCAGTTACTGTAGTGGGGGTAAGATTCCAAGTTGTTTGACACCAAAAACGACATGTTTTGATGCCGTCATTCCAAAGTTAGCATTTACCGGTAGGTTATAATGCACTTAAGAGTATATGGTTTAACCGCATCCACAAACAGCCACAGAGAATAGACTCTGCCAGCTGCAGAGGGGTCCTGCTCATGCAGAGGCACCCCCTCACATTGTAAACCAAGCACCCTGCCCTCAGGATTGATAGGGCCTGCCTTAGGGGTGACTGATAGTTTTATATGTGTGTGTAAGGTGAGATATAGGGATGCAGTAGCAGGCCTGTGGTGTCAGATTTAGTCTGCTTCCCAGGGGTGGCATAATACATGCTTCAGCCCCTGGTAGGCCTGTGAAGTACCTATGCCCTTGGTACCTAAGGTACCATATACTAGGGGCTCATAAGGTACCACAGTATCCAATCACTAGTGCATCTAATATGCACTCCAAGTTGTTTAGAGAGAACAGAGAGACTGGGGCCCTGATTAGCAGGGACCCAGCCAGACTATAGCCAGAAACCAGTGTTAACATCAGAAAAAAAGTGGGGGCAACATAAGTGCAGATCCTACTCTCCTACAGTTGCAAAGCCTACGGTTCACAAAATCACAGGCCTTGCATCTGAAAAATGGCTAGTTGCAATGTTCAAATGGTACTTTGTAAGTTGTAAATATCTAAGTGATTTGCATAGTATAAGTTGCAATGTTCAAATGGTATTTTGTAAGTTGGAAATATCTATGTGATTTGCATAGTATACTATACAACTGTGTTGCTGCTGTCATAGTTAGTAGGCAATGCTCATTGCGATTTCTTTGGATGCCTCTAAAGCTCCTATTTGTGGCCTGGAATTGGGTTCTCCTACTGACCCATGTGCCTTTGGTCTGCTGGTGAAGGTGGTGGGTGTGATTGACCTTGTAGTGAACAAGCGACTTAATGATTCTCTTTCCACTGCCATTGTTCCCTCAGTTTGGAAGCAGGCTAAAGTACTCCCCCTTTTTAGAAAAACCTCCTCTGATCCTAGTGTCCTGGCTAATTACAGACCCATTTCACTATTACCAATGTTCATTAAGATTCTGGAGAAATGTTTATTCATCAGCTTTCTAATTACTTGGAGACCAATGGACTTCTACTCCCCAGTTTGTTCGATTTTCGCCCCACGTTTAGCCCTAAAACCGCTCTACCATAGGTGACAGATCACAACAAATGCTCCCTAGGTAAGGGTGGCATGGTAGTGTTGATATTATTAGATCTCTCTGCGGCATTGCTGCAGCCCCTGCTCCTTCCCTGCCTGCGTGCCATTGGCCTGGAAGGTCCAGCACTGAATTAAAGGATTAAATGAAATCATTTTTAGGTCTCGCCTGAGCGAGAGCTTTTGTAAAAGGGGGATCTGGAAGTGCAAACAGTGCTTTTCAAGCCTCCAAATACAGTGCATGTGCGCCGGGCGCGCGCACCATTTGGCAGCCTGAAAAGCACTGCCTGATCACTTTCACTTTCGCGGCCGCTTTGATGGACATCAAAGCGGCCGTGACCATTTGCCACCCCCTTCCTGCTTGTTGACCCAGACCTCTTACACAAACTAACCGGGTGGTGGATTAACAACCCTCCATGTGACTGGAGACCTCAAAATCAAAGCATTTTGTGTGTGTCAAAGGGGCGTAAAGTCACTTCTGCCGCTTCGATCATATCAGTGATTTGTCATTTATGGCTCCTGCCGAGGCTTTCTTCAGCTTGTCGTGGAGGAGCAGGGTCCCAAAGTCCCCATACACTTCCACCCTCTATCTGAGGGGCTAGCCACAGGCTTACACATTCCCAGTCTGGCTAGACTTTTTACGGATACAGACCACCGTTTCAGCTCCTCTTCCCTACCCGTGCAGGTTGCTGCTGTCAGCATCTTCAATGCTTTCACAGAGTTTTATGAATTAATAAAAATGATCTTAACCAGGCCCGAGGGATGCTGGGAAAAGGAAGAGGCACCAGGATAGAATTTTAATGAACTCTGAGCAGAACAGATTCCATCCTTCCACAGCTGCTCCCCCTACTCACCACTGCATGAGAATCACTACTCACGCCTGGCGCGCCTTCTCTACCCGTATCCGGTTCAGCCTCGACAGTAGTGATGGCAAGGGTCGGACTGTCATACGGGGCAATCTGGCAGTCAGACTTCCCTGGGATCAAAGCTGGCTCTGTTTACCTATGCGGCTAGATACAATCAAAATGACAACTAACTTTGCAGTCACTGTGTGTTTCATTTACTGTTTGCCAAACTAGAAGTTTAACAACTATGCCTTATTTGTAAAAACGAGAGGATATGGCATTACGGTCAGAAATGCTGGCTTTAGAAGCCCCGATGTCCGCACAACAGCCCGTGATTCTAGGCAATTCAGTTAATCTCCATGTGCCTATAAAAATGTAAAACTGAAAATCTGATCTTCTGTAAAGCACTCTAATCCATTTCGGTCAAGTTTGCGCTATATAAAACTGGAAAAAACATTCTTCGTGCGTACACATCGCTTCATGTAAACAGCGCCTCATCGGGTGAGCTCGAAGCGCTTGCAAGGAGCGCATTGTCACCCTCGTGATTCGGCCCTTTTTAGTACATTCCGAGTTTTACAGCCACTCTTGTACGTGGAAGTACACAAAACAGCTTAATTTGATCTGTTGGGAGGGGCAGGCTGGAAAGGGCAGTGGGGGTGAAAGACATTTGTCAGAGTTCTAGCCTGGCTTGTAGTCGCTGTCGGAAGTCAAGGATGGACAGGACAAGGCAACGCTTTTCCTCCACACCCAGCACGGCATCTGTGCAAACAGCTAATAGACACACAAGAATATACAAACGACATGGTCAAACTCAGGGCTTTAAGTGGGATGAATAAACTGGAGGGTCTCTAAAAGGGGCGTGGCCGATGTAATTAAGGGCGTGAACGCACTCCAATATCTTAGGGTAGAGTTCACGTTATATAAAACTGCAGAAGAAAAGAAAAACTGAGCTTTTAATGGAGTGTTTTCAACTTTGCAGTCAGCCTCGCCATCATACTACTTCAAAGGGTCAGCTTTCTTATCTTTATGGGGCCATGTGTTTCAAACACATGGCCCCATAAAGACAACAAAGCTTTAACAACGGACGAAAGTGAAAGTGGACCGTGGACATTAGATTTAAATGCTAAAAACTCTAACTTTCACAAATGCGAGACTGCTGCACGCCGCACACTGCTGCACGCCACACACTGCTGCACGCCACACTGCTGCACACTGCTGCATGCCGCACACTGCTGCACGCCGCATACTGCTGCACGCCACACACTGCTGCACGCCACACACTGCTGCACGCCACACACTGCTGCACGCCACACACTGCTACATGCCTCACACTGCTACACAAAACACTGCTGCACGCCGCACACTGCTGCACGCCGCACACTGCTGCACGCCGCACACTGCTGCATGCTGCTGCACGCCACACACTGCTGCACGCCACACACTGCTGCACGCCACACACTGCTGCACGTCGCACACTGCTGCACGCCGCGCATAGCTGCACGCCGCGCGCTGCTGCATGCCACACACTGCTGCACGCCACACACTGCTGCACACTGCTGCATTACTCACTGCTGCATGCTGCACGGCACTGCTGCACGCAGCACACTGCTGCACGCCGCACACTGCTGCACGCAGCACACTGCTGCACGCACAATGCTGCGCACACTGCTGCATTACACACTGCTGCACGCCGCACACTGCTACACGAAACACTGCTGCACGCCTCGCACTGCTGCACGCCTCACACTGCTACACGCCACACACTGCTGCACGCCACACACTGCTGCACGCTACACACTGCTGCACGCCACACACTGCTGCACGCCACACACTGCTGCACGCCACTCACTGCTGCACGCCACACACTGCTGCACGCCACACACTGCTGCACGCCACACACTGCTGCACACCACACACTGCTGCACGCCGCTGCACGCCACACTGCTGTACACTGCTGCACGCCGCACACTGCTGCACGCCGCAACACTGCTGCATGCCGCTGCACGCCACACACTGCTGCATGCCTCACACTGCTACACGAAACACTGCTGCATGCCGCACACTGCTGCACGCCACACACTGCTGCACGCCACACACTGCCACACGCCGCTGCACGCCGCACGCCGCTGCACACTGCTGCACGCCACACACTGCTGCACGCCACACACTGCTACACGAAACACCGCTGCATGCCACACACCACTGCACGCCGCACGCCGCTGCACGCCACACACTGCTGCATGCCTCACACTGCTACACGAAACACTGCTGCATGCCGCACACTGCTGCACGCCACACACTGCTGCACGCCACACACTGCCACACGCCGCTGCACGCCGCACGCCGCTGCACACTGCTGCACGCCACACACTGCTGCACGCCACACACTGCTACACGAAACACCGCTGCATGCCACACACCACTGCACGCCGCACGCCGCTGCACGCCACACACTGCTGCATGCCTCACACTGCTACACGAAACACTGCTGCATGCCACACACTGCTGCACGCCGCACACTGCTGCATGCCGCACACTGCTGCACGCCGCACACTGCTGCACGCCACACACTGCTGCACGCCGCACACTGCTGCACGCCGCACACTGCTGCACGCCGCACACTGCTGCATTACTCACTGCTGCATGCTGCACGACACTGCTGCACGCAGCACACTGCTGCACGTCGCACACTGCTGCACGCCGCACACTGCTGCACGATGCACACCGCTGCAAGCCGCTGCACGCCACACACTGCTGCACGCCTCACACTGCTGCACGCCGCACACTGCTGCACGCCGCACACTGCTGCACGCCACACACTGCTGCACGCCACACACTGCTGCACGCCACACACTGCTGCATGCCGCTGCACGCCGCACACTGCTGCACGCCGCACACTGCTGCACGCCCCACACTGCTGCACGCCCCACACTGCTGCACGCCCCACACTGCTACACGAAACACCGCTGCACGCCACACACCGCTGCACGCCGCACACCGCTGCACGCCGCTGCACGCCACACACTGCTGCATGCCTCACACTGCTACACGAAACACTGCTGCATGCCACACACTGCTGCACGCCGCACACTGCTGCACGCCGCACACTGCTGCACGCCACACACTGCTGCACGCCGCACACTGCTGCACGCCGCACACTGCTGCATTACTCACTGCTGCATGCTGCACAACACTGCTGCACGCAGCCCACTGCTGCACGCAGCGCACTGCTGCATGCCGCACACTGCTGCACGCCGCACACTGCTGCACGCCTCACACTGCTGCACGCCACACACTGCTGCACGCCACACACTGCTGCATGCCGCTGCACGCCGCACACTGCTGCATGCCGCTGCACGCCGCACACTGCTGCACGCCGCACACTGCTGCATGCCACACACTGCTGCACGCCACACACTGCTGCACGCCACACACTGCTGCATGCCACACACTGCTGCACGCCACACACTGCTGCACGCCACACACTGCTGCAAGCCACACACTGTTGCATGCCACATACTGCTGCATGCCACACACTGCTGCACGCCGCACAATGCTGCGCACACTGCTGCACACCGCACACTGCTGCACACCATACACTGCTGCACGCCACACACTGCTGCACGCCACACACTGCTGCACGCCGTTGCACGCCACACTGCCGCACACTGCTGCACGCCGCACAGCTGCACGCCACATACTGCTGCACGAAACACTGCTGCACGCCACACACTGCTGCACGCCACACACTGCTGCACGCCGCTGCACGCCACACACTGCTGCATGCCTCACACTGCTACACGAAACACTGCTGCATGCCACACACTGCTGCACGCCGCACACTGCTGCATGCCGCTGCACGCCACACACTGCTGCACGCCTCACACTGCTGCACGCCACACACTGCTGCACGCCACACACTGCTGCACGCCACACACTGCTGCATGCCGCACAATGCTGCACGCCGCACAAAGCTGCACGCCGCACAATGCTGCACGCCGCACACTGCTGCACGCCGCACACTGCTGCACATTGCTGCATTACTCACTGCTGCATGCTGCACGACACTGCTGCACGCCGCACACTGCTGCACGCCGCACACTGCTGCATGCCGCACACCGCTGCAAGCCACTGCACGCCACACACTGCTGCACACCACACGCTACTGCATGCCGCACACTGCTGCACACCGCACACTGCTGCACTCCACACACTGCTTTTATGCGAGTTTATGCTACTGACATTGTAAATGACAATGCCTTTTATTTGTTTTAAAACCAAAACATAAATAAAAGGCATTGTAATTTTACAATGCCAATAGCTCAAAATCTTATAAATGCGAGACCTATTGCATTGCAAATGCTTGTTAGGTCTTGCTGGCTATCGCGTAAGCGATCGCACAGCGAGACTTTAGTAAGGGGCTCCCAAAAGTGCTCCCAAAAGCGGATTGCATGGCGAGCACGCGCACAATCACGTGCATCGTGCCGCCATGCAATCCGTTTGGCAATCTAACTTCAAAGGGTCTGCTCCCCCGCCTGGAATGCGCTCCCCCGCCCCCGCCAAGCGCGCGCACCACGCTCCGCCGGGCTTGTCTTGTTTTTTTTGTTGCATATTTATATAGCGCCAACTCGACCCGAAGGTATTGGAGCGCTTTACATAGCACCGTATTTACATTACACATTCAGGAGGCGGCAGCGCAGCCGACGGACCACATCCTCTCCCATTCTCTCCCTCCTGCCACGTATTCCATTACATGCATTGCCCTCTTCTTCCTCTCGTTCCACTTTCTGTTTGTTTGTACCATTCGCTCTCCCCTGCCTCGTTCTCTGGCCTCTCTATCTCTCGCAGCTTTTTTTTCATATTTCCCTCCATTTCTTTCTCTCTCAATCTTTCTGTCTCCATCTCTCTGTTTCTCCCAACCACTGTCTATTAATTCTACTTCTTTTTTTCTTTTACTCATTCTTTCCATTTCCTCCCCAGCAGTCTGTCTGCACATATTTCTTCTTCTGTGTATATTGTTCTTTCTTCTATGTGCTGTCTCTGTCTCGCTGTCCACCTCTCTCTCTCCGTCTTATTTAGCCCCCTCTTCTCCATTGTGTGTTTCCGCTTTCCCCGCACCCCCTGCTCTACCGGCCCCCCTCCCTCCATCTGTACAAGGGTGTAGGGGATCAGATAAGCCCCTACAGACACTAAGGACGCGATAGGTCACCAGGGTCAAAGGGGAGCCAGCCTTTCCAGGGAAGAGAACAAGCGACTAAAATACAGATTCCAGGTTGCCTTCGAGATAGATAGCGCCTTGTTGCATGTTGCATCCTCACCAGGATATTTTCGATATCAGAAAGTATCGGAGCATCAGCAAGGCCCTGCAAGCCTCTTCGCCACTCAATATCACTTTCATATTTAGCCCCAAAGACAATATATAACTTAGTAACGAACAATGTTTAACTCTGCGAAACAACGTTGGCATAGATGTAAACACAACAGCACAACATCTTGCAAACACTTGAAAAGATAACTTTTTAGTACTTTTATATAGCGCGAACTTGACCCGGTATCTGGTATCAGAGCGCTTTACATAGCACCAGTTGCGTTACATGAGGACACATTTATTTTTGTTTGGCACAGAGAGATTAAGTGATTTGCCCAAAATCACAGGATGTTCAGCGTCATTGCCGAGACTCGAACTCGGTTCCCCGATTCGAGGTCGACCGCCCTAGCCGTTAGGCCAACTCCTCTCCCGTTTTAGAAAGATAAAGCAAGAGTGATACGCTACAATAAAAAACTACTTTGGAAAATGAGGACATATGGTTGGACTATTTCACCTAGAAGCAATATCTGCTTACAGACGAGCTGGTCCGGGTTTTAGACTCACCAGGGTGTCTTCTGTTAGGAATAAGGGGGTAAATCCATCAACATCTTTTAGCCCAAAAACACTCCTAGATGTGGCTTGAGTTAGTTGTGAAATACGAAATCTACTTAAAACTCAGAGAAAGCTTAAAGAGTTTGCCTTCATCTTACCACACCTGTCACCCTGGGACCAAATTGTTGCTCTTTTAAAAATACAGAATATTTCTTATTTGATGGCTGTCTGAGAAAAAAGCAAAAACTGTATTTTGTTTCTCATAGAATGGAAAAACACACTGTGCAATGAAGTGAGTGTTTTTTTCTAGAAATGTCATCAACGAAAGTACAATTGCAGGCTAAAAGAGAAAAAAAATGTTCACTCTTATGATTGCTTTTTTATATCTGGCCTAAAGATAGCTTTAGCTGTCTTGCTGGTCTTTGCTTTTCCCCAAAAATAATGATGCTCCCTCCACACAGTACAAGATTGGGTCGTCCAGCTCCAGACATTGGATACCTTTAATTTGAGAGACTGCATTTAGCTTTTCACAACACAGCCGCTGAAAAAGAAATCCCCCTTTGTTAAACAACTGCAGGAACTTGTATTCCCCAGTGGCTACTAGTATCTATGTATAGTAGGGTGTCATCACTTTAATAAAATATTTGTTTCTTAAATTGAAGCCTATGATATCGACTCACTATCTTAAACCAGCTTTGGCATATTTATATTGGATGGAAAACAAGTATAAATTAAGATTTAAAAAAACAAAAACACGTATTGAGCCATGACATGCAGTCTTTTAATTTTGAGACATCATCAAACTTATCGCCGATCCTTTCTGCCGAACTTGAGTAAGTCTCTTCGCGCCCAACTTGTTCTTCTTTCTGTGGTTTTTATTTACTATTTATTTATTTGCGTAGGCGAGGAGATGTGAGCCGCTTGTCGAGCCTGGGGTTCTGCATTCTTTGTAGTTTTGCCGTGAACGGCATATGGGCATTCTCTTTGTGGCGAGGCGCATGCCTTTGGTTTCAGCTTTACATAGTACCAGAGTGTTTGCGATTTTGTCTGTGTCACTCTTCGGCAGTGTATACGTTTGTTTCCATCTGCATTCATTTTTGAGTGGCACATCCCTCCGCTTCAAATTACGGACTGCAGCAGAACCGCGCACGCTAAAATATATGGCTCTGATAAACCACACTGTATTCAGCTAGGCTTGGGTTGGGTTGCATATCACACAAACCACATGTCTTTGTCTCTGCAGACAGCATACGTTATATCCCGGGCGTCCTGCAGCGTCATTTGGTGGAGGCAGAATGTTTAAAATGTGTGCAGTAAACGTCACATTTTGTAACCCGCATTTGCAATGCAATAGGTCTCGCAATTGCGAGATTTAGAGCTATTGGCATTGTAAATGACAAGGCCTTTTATTTATGTTTTAAAAACCAAAACATAAATAAAAGTGATTGTCAATTACAATGCCAATAGCTCAAACTCGTGTGAATGCGAGACCTATTGCATTGCAAATGCTTGTTGGAGGATAGAGGTCAAGCGGTCCGGATGCCCCCTTTTTCTTCAGGCTGTATGTCTCTGTTGGTTGGGGTGCTACAGGGATCGGCCTTGAGCCCCACTCTTTTCAATGTCTATCTGGTCCCTTCGGCACGGCTTGTGGAATCATTTGGCGCAAAGATAATCTTGTATGTGGATGATACATGGCTGCTTTTCTCCTTTAGTAAGGGAGAAGATATCGATCCAGGTCTTATCAGATCTTGCCTGGTGACAGTTTTCGAATTAATGTGTCCAAATCAGCTTATGTGTAACACGGACAAGACTGAGGTCCTTTTTTTGGCTGCTTCCTCCAATTGAGCGGTCTAAGTGCTGGCCCGGGAGCGTCCCCCTTCCGACCACTCAGTGAGAAGTGGTTAAAAATCTCGGAGTTAAGTTTGATAACCAGCTTTCCCTTCGGCCACAGGTCTCAGCTGAAGTAGAGACCTGTGTTGGGCTACTTCGTACATACACTATATTGTTTTTATGCATTGCCTTCCTTTACCCACTAGGAAAACTGTTGCCCAGGCCTTAATTATTTCCAGGTTGGACTATACCAATGTCCTCTATCTGGGCCTTCCGAACAACCTAATTAAAAGACTTCAGGAAGTACAGAGTGAGACAGCACGGCTAATTCTCAAACTTCACTTTAGAACTTCTCTTTCCCTCATGTGAGCTCTCTTTACTGGCTCCCGTTAAAGATGAGGATTCTTTATAAAGCGCTTGTCTTGACTCACAGAGCTTTCTATCATTCAGGACCTCAAAATCTGGAAGGCAGCATTAATTTCTACTCTCCCACGAGGGAGCTACGCTTTTCTCAGATGGCCTTGGCTGAGGTTCCAAGGATATAAGGGTTGGTTGCTTTTTTCCTTTTTGGCAGCTGTAGCCTGCAACAAGCTCCCTCTTGAGCTTGGTTCGGAAGCTTCAGACTCTCTAGTTAAAAAAAAGCTCAAGACCCTGCTCTTCGTTCATACATAATCCCTCCTCCTTCTTAGTTTTAAGTCCCAGGAAGCTCCTCGGAGCAGCTGTCGCGCTTTATAAATCTTTGTTCATTCATTTAACTCATTACAAATCAGAAGGTGAAGAGGATGTCCACTGGCGGCCCCTGCCTGTTCAGATTTGCAGTGCAATATTCCAGTGCTTTGGAACAGGTTACAGACCTGTCAAAGCAGGTGGTATTGATTCACTAAGGTAGACCTTTCTGTTGTTGACAACTTCCAATCAGCGAACCACACTTAGAGGCATGGGTGTGGAGGAGTCTGTCACCCAGGGACCACTGTATGCTGACTCCAGACTATTAGTAGAATATTTGTTATATTTGTTAAATTCGAAAATAGGCAGTCAGGTATGGTCAAGATTGTAGATGGGTAGGAAGTGTTTTCCCTGCCCTCCCGCCCGTCACCAGCCAAAGCTATCAATGCGAAGGCATGGTGCCATGGAAACGAAAACCCTGGCAGAGGAGGGCAACACTGATAGCATCCAGGGTTGGTGGTGGTCCTCAGCAAAAGGACCTGTGAGAACCTGAACATTGCGACCGCCCTGGAGTGAAGGGAGTGCAAGCCACTGACCGCTTGGGGGCCACATTGAGTAAGTTCTTGGCCTTGCTCATGTGGATAGTTGGAACCCAGAGGTCTGGCAGAGACGAGGGGCAGCGGAACCTAGGAGATTGACAGAGGAGATTGAAGTCCTCTTGAGCTGACAATTCGGCAGCTGGGAATCCTCCTTGGGAATTATGGCATCATGGAAGGAAAGGAAAAACGCTAATACCCGCAGTATGCTCACCAGATTGGCTTTGCCAAAACCCGAAACAACATCCTAACCTCAAGTGTTAGAAAGCTCGGAGCCCCTTACAAAATCCTTTCTGGAGTCCCTATTTGCATCATTCACAAAAGACCTACTGGCAGTTAAACAAGACATGACCCAGGAGCTTAAGGAAGTTAAACATGACTTATCAGGCATGGACACTAGAGTCTCAGCCTAGGAGGACACTAGAGCAGCTAGAGACAAGGAAGTGACATCGAGAATTACAGGGTGCACTGGGTCGGATGGGCCATAACAATGGGAGCAAGGGCACTTGATATCCTCATCTGTGTGCACCATTTAACAGCAAAAGAGGATATCCTTCGGGTGACCTGAGAGAAAGGCCCTGTAGAATTTCAAGGGTTTAAAATCTCACTCTTCCAAGATCTCTCTGCGATCATACTCCAGTGGCACAGGGACTTTAAACCCATCACGGACCATCTGAGATCCCAAATATTAAATATGGCTGGGGGTACCCATTTCGACTCATTTTTACCTGTCAGGACCAACTGCATCAAGAGTACTCAATCTTCGAGGCTCGTAGGGTACTAGAACTTCCAGAGAAAGACGCCTCACAACGCACGGATGCACCTAGTGAATAACCACAACGGTAAAATCTCAACTGGTGACGTACACCTCACCCTTCCAGAAACATGATACCGGACTTCTTCACCATGGCACAAGAAAGGAAGGCTGTAATGGATAGCCTTCAACATCAAACATCAGGGTACCTCGGCAGGGACCCGAAGAGCCCCATGAAGCTAATAGAAGCACTACGGCATACATCAAGTGAGTTTGAGATGTCCAGGGTGGAGAGCTGCTGCGCGACTTGCACGGTGGTGTGGGAGTACTATGGATCCCATGTCTCGGTTCAGGACATACTGATGCATCCAGAACACCCCCATTGTTGATGGTGTTGGACTCCAGTCCTATATGATTTGAGGCAAAGTTGTTTTTGTTTGTTTTATTACTTGTTGATCTTTGTGGTTGGGGAGGGAGATCACACCTTAGTTACATACAAATCTTCGATTCTCAGTAGATACCTGGAACATCCACCGTCAAGTCACCTGTGTCCCGATGGCATTTCTGTCCCTAATGGATCACAGAGCAACAGGTAAAGTCCATCAAGGTTTGAACTAAAATTGTAAGTTTTAACGTTAGAGGGCTGAACAACTTAAAAACAATTCTTGGTGGTTTTGTCCCTTTTGAGGGAAACGAAACGCAACTTTTGCTTCAAACAGCAAACGCACCTATTAGCCAGAGACTTGCATAGACTTAGTTACAGGTGGCTTCTTAAACAATATGTTTCCTAAAGCCCTAAGGAACAGCAATAGGAAGGCATACTGAGTTCCGCTGGATTCGAGGCGGGGAGGTGGGAGACAAGGAATATGAGACACGCGGCAGAGGCTTAGTGCTCATAGTCAGGATGGGAGAGGAGCATTTCACCGTGACCACTATTTACACACTGTGAGAGGGAGGGTCAAAAGGAAAAGCGAGGAGGCCGAATTCGAGGATCAATGGTGTCAAGTTTTATTAGTTTTGTGATAAGAGTAGTTCCAAAACAGGTTCAGGATGACTGGATGGCCTTCTCTATCCGGGAATCGTTCTCGCGGTCTTCCCCAGGTGATGGATCCCTGACGAGGTCGGGTGTCTTCCCCAGGTTTCCTCGGAAAGAAAGAGGGAGAGAAGGCGGTAAGATCCCTGTTCAGGCTTTCCGATATGAACCCTCCACCAGTGACAACACTATCCTGAATAACACCCGTTGTGCAGCACGACAAACAGAGGCAGGTATGGCGATTACGTGAAGGACGGGGATGTGGGAACGAGGTATATATTCAACAGGGTCCCAGAAGAGTAGCGAGGGTAGGGGTCGGTCCACAGGAACCCAGAATTAAGAATACCCCTCCGAAAGCTTGACGGGTTGTCGGTAGTTTTACGCTCATAAAGACACCGTGAAGGTTGTACCAAGCAGTTGAGAGTAGCGCTGTGCACATTCTATCAGGCTGTGACGAGATGACAGAGGGTAGGGTGTGATGGGGAAATCGCTTTTACTTATACAACAACAGTACTGCCCGCTAGTCCACTAGCTGGACTCCACTTATACCTCCCCCCTTCCCGTGTCACACCCCGCGGTGGCCGCAACTCTCCGGAGCTGCGGCGGCTCATCAGCGTCCACCTGGGGCGTCCACCACTCTTCGGACCAGGTCTCGGCTTCCTCGGCTTCAGGAGTGTTCTCCGGGTCGACGGTTGGCCTCGGTTCTTCCTCTCCGGGATCGACGGTTAAGGGCTCCTCTCCGCTCCTCTCTTCCTCCTGGCGTGGTGATTCTCCCTGCTCCTCCGATTCCACACCCCCTCGCTGGTCTTCCGGGTCTCTTTCGTACTCGTCAGTTCCCCATTCTTGTGGATGCCATTGGTTCTCGTCGGGTCTGGGCGGGGCTCCTCCCTGCACACAAGAGGTAGGGGAAAGGATTAACTCTTTCCTTCCCGGCCTTTTCGTCTCGTTATCTTTCTGTTGAAGGGACGATGGGAAGGGCATCCCGGCTACGGAGGCCGCCTCCTCACACACACCTAACACGTGACAGGAAACCTTTGAAGTTCAGGCCTTGACCGATATTCCCTAAACCTCAGATAAAAGGGTACTGATTGGGGGATACCTGATCACTGCAATGAATAATCTAAGTGAGAGGGACAGGGCAGGAAAGCACTGTATTTAACAGAATACGGTGTATTCCTGTCTTTTCCTCTGTACTGGCGCCCTTTTGCTTCCTAGCGCCAACGCAGGCACCCTTGCACCCCTGTTTCATGCAGGATTGTTTTTGGGCAGGAAGTGGCCCCTTCCTGTGTAAAAACAACCCCCTGAGACCTATTCCCCTATCTATGTGTGATGCAGAGAAAGAGTAATTAACAAGGAAAAATAATGATATTTCTCCTCGTTACACCTCCCCTGGGAAGGTGTAGCATTTTGGCGCATTCCCAGCTTTACCAGTTCTGGTAAATCTGGGAATGCGCCAAAATCCTTGGGAGTTGCGTAGGAACACCCACGCAATGCCCATGGAACTCTTTCCCAGGGCAGGGTAAAGCAACGCAGTGATTTGCGCTGCGTTGCTTTACTCCAGATTTATGGAGCTACTCAGGCCCACATAAAGTGACCTTGCACGTCATCATAAATCTAATTTTACAGTTGTGTCACTCTTGCACCACATTGCGTAGTGCAAGAGCGACACAAAGGGGCTTGTAAATATGCCCCCATCAATCAAGAGCTCCTTAAACAAGTACGGTGGGACTTAGGACGATGGGAAACCCAGGGACTCTTGTTGATGAGTTATATCTGGAAGTCCCAGTGAATGCCAAAATGCCAAAGACCATGGGGCCTATATTCTTTTCCAACCACTAGATCAACAATGCTAGACTGGGGTGCGGTGTCATTGAGGAGAGCAATTCACAACCTTCCCATCCCCTCTTATACTGATCATTGGTAACCATGATTTTTCAACCCCCTAGGAAAGAAGGTCATTTTCAGGAGTGGCAACTGGTAGGGTAGGAGAATCTGCCCTATGGACAATATCTGAGACTGCGTCGAAACTGTAGCAAAATCACTGACTACCGCAGTCAAGCAACAGACCTCACCAACAAACTGTCTGACAGAGGTTACCCCAATGGAATCCTTAAAAAATGCCAAAAAAGAGCACGGAACCAACCAAGGGAGGCTCTCATATATCCCATGGAACTCTGTCCTAGCCAAATGAACTCTTGGTTTTGACCCAAAAACCACCTTTTTTTCACATAGTAATAACAGTGAATACACTGTAGGAGTTTGTGCATTTCCTACTCTTTCATCGCCATTTACATGATAACCCCTGGTGTGACACCAGTGGTTGCACATATTAACCACAGTGAAACAGAGCATTGGGCTGAGGAATATTACCTGAGTAAGTAGTATACTGTTTGACCACTAGAATATCATGTTAACATCCACACAGGGACGATGTGAGTACATGGTATGGTTTGAAGAGAATAATCATTACTAACACCTCTTCACTAAGATGCTTCAGGCCACCTAGCAATATTGAATAGCTTTCTTTTAATTCCCTCTTACTGCCCGAGTCCGTGTGAAGCTTCTTTTTAAATGTGGAAAGCACCTGACACCATGAAGCCTTTTCATTCTGCTCATTGGTTTTGAGTAATTCTTAATACTTAGAAACACGTATGGTAATGTGGAGTGGCCCTTTAATCTGGTAGCTTTATTGCTCGTCTACTTCTTAGAACACAGACAAACATACACCTCCAACTTAGGCCACATCCCCTCGGCGTGCAGACGCCGACCACATGACCACGCAGCCACACCCCCACATCGCGTACCCGGAAGTGCCTGCACTTAACCGGCAAGGACGCTCCAATGTGGTGATCCTACGGGGAGTGACTGCGGGTCCTAAGGATAGGCGCAGTTGCCGGTGAATAGCTCCACAAAATAAGTACACACACTCGATGCGGGTGGGCACCACTAGAATTCCTCGCTTCCAAGAGACTCACCTTTTGAATTTTACTCGTTATGCTCCCCTTTTTAGATCGTGTATTGAGCTAAGCACCACAACCCGACTACCATGAGGCACGCAAACATCACGCATTTAGTAAGCAAAACCCCTTTTTCTCCCCTGAATCTAGACACCTTGATTATAACACGCGTGTGTGAGAAGTTGGCCTGATATATGCTGTCCACTAGTTATAGTGGGCACCCTGTATCAGTCCAAACTACCCCTTATGGTGATAGGTTAAAGACAACCTTTATTGAAAGCTATCCTAGTGGTAGCTATGGAGAGCAGCCTTCAGGCTAAGTCTTGAAGGAATGTAAAGCAGCTTGTTTTACCAGTCTATAATCTCTTGAATGACCAAATGAAAGGACAACCATACCAGGTGTATATTTAAAATATATGTATTTAAGATAAAACGCACCCCTTTAATCTCTTTATGAGACTGGAGTTCGAAGTACTTAAGTTACAAGTCAGCAATAAACAGTAATAGCACAAATACACGTTTGGGCCCTAGGGGCGTACCAAACCATATACCAATAAAGTGGTATAAGAACCACGACTGAACTAGACACAAGGCCTAGAGCCTGTAGAAGTGCTTGGACCACAAGGAACCACCCAAGGTAGTGACACAGGGGACCCAAGGGGGACGCGTGCAGTGTGAGAACACAGCCGCGAGTCGCCATTAACTTCTATGGGGAAAGTCGCGGTTGGAAATTTAGAGTTTAAGGACACTTAGAGGATATCTACGAGCGAACCCTTTTGGACTTAGAGGTGTCTAGGGCCAACACCCACGGGCGCACCGGAGTACTCGAGTAACCTCACCCAGGGAAGCCGGGTGCATAGGTGTCAAATGGTGTTGCGTCGCTGTTTTCAATGGAAGCTGCTCAGGAAGTGCTTCTGCCGTGCAGAGGAGAAGTGTCCAGAGAGACCCAAGCCCGGATCTAGGATGGAAGGAACCTGAAAGCAGAGGGGACAGAGTGGGTCACTTACCAGTGACCAAGGGCACGATAGTCCAATGCCCACAGATGTCGGGTGCTTCAGGTGAGTTGACAGGTGTCTTGACTCTTCAGCCACGAGGTTCAGGAGGCGCCGATGACAACCAGGATCTGGATTCGAGCTGTCCCACGAAGATTGGACCCAACAAGCCTTGGCAACAGCAAGCCACTTGGAATCAGGGAAAGGACGTCGATGCAGACCAGCAAAGTCTGGGGGACTCACCCAGCAAGGGTAAGTTCAGGCACGTCTGGAGCAACCAGGAAAGCCCAATCAGAAGAGGAGTCGTCTTCGTGGGGACATATTCGCCAACGGGCTAGCGATCGCGAAGGAACCTCGAGCGGTCGCACTGGAATCTGGCCCACGGGTCACTCGTGGAGTGGAGGCCAGAAATCTTTGGTGCAGGAGGTGCTCAAGGCTGGGGCTACTCGGAGCCCAAAGCACATCTTCGAGGAAGACCAGGATGGAGCAGCAAAAGTTCATGGTGTCCAGGGGTCACGGTTCAACGTCACCCACGATAGCCACGGGCCTCAGCTTTGCTGTGGACTCAGAGTAGCATCAGGGAAATCTGGAAATCCACCTCTGGGGATGCAAAGACTTCAACGTCCGGCGGGAGCTTCAGCGATGCAGACCAGTCAGTTGTTTCTTTGGTGCCTGCCAAGCAGGGGAGTCACTCCTTCACCCCAAGGGAGATTTCTTCAGTCTTCTAGGCAAAGTAGAATGTCAAAGGTCCAGGATATATGTTGCAGAGTTTCGGCCAGGGTAATCTAAAGTTGCAAGGACTGGGTTCCCATACTTATACAAAGTTTGGGGGTTGGACATACTCTATGGACCTACCTATGGGAGGGTTTGGCGCCAGAGCAGGGGCAGGTAGCCCCTACAACCGGTTTGAACTGGACTATGCACAGGGACACCAAGTGTGCCCCCAGTGCAGGGCTTCAAAGCACCAGAGAGTGCTCCCGCCCAGCACAAATCTGCCTGTCTGGGGAGGTGGTTACGCCTCCCTGGGACAGGAAACCTATTGTCCAGGCCTTCCCTGCCGGAGATTCGGTCAGCAGCAGGAGGCCAGACCTGTGTCTGTGGCAGTGGCATCCATTTTGTGATGCCAGGGCTGTAGGTTGTAGAAAGTCTTTACCGGGTTAGACCAGTGTTAACATGTCTCTCCCTCTAGAAGGGTGAAATGCTAACCCCGCCGCCAGAACTGGCGGGGGGGGTAGTATTCCAAAGTGTTTGACACCACATGTTTCCGTGCAGCCAGTCCAAAGTTAGCATTTACCGCGAGGTATAATGCACTTAAGAGTATATGGTCAGACTGCACCACAAACAGCATCAGAGGAGGTACTCCGAACGCTGCAGAGGGGCTCTGCTCATGCAGGGGCACCCTCTCACATAAAAACCAAGCACTCTGCCTTCAGGATTCTTAAGGCCTGCCATAGGAGTGACTTATAGGTTTTATATGTGTGTGCAATGGTAGTGATATAGGTAGTCTATACCACAGTAAGGGGTGCAGTAGCAGACCTGCAGTGTCATTTTGGAGTGCTTCCCAGGGGTGGCATAATACATGCTTCAGCCCCTGGTAGGCCTCTGAGGTACCTATGCCCTAGGTACATAGTATTCCATATACTAGGGTCTTATAAGGCACTCCAGAATCCAATTAGAAATGTACCTAATGTACATGGAAACCATTTTAGAGAGGAAGTAGCTAGGCTGGGGTCCTGATTAGCAGGATCCCAGTCCAACTAAGTCATAAACCAGCAAAACACCAGGAAAAAAGTGGGGACAACCATATAGTCAGATTCCACCTTCCTACACAGTGTTATCTCGGTATGCATGCAATTTCATTGCGCCCTCACCGAATTGAATGAGAGCGAAAAAAACAACTACAAATGAGTGATGTATGTGGTGTTTATTATATACCCATTGATATCCCCGTGTGTTCATTGCTGCATCGATGCACAAGCACTTCTAGACTACAGGGAGTGCACCGACACCCACTAAAAAGACTGCCAGAAGTGTGTATGTTTTATTTCTCAGTGACTTATTTGGTCACTTGATTGAGTGTATGAATATTACAGTTCACTGCCTCCTATTTTATGAGGCACACCTTGAGATGGGTGTAATTCTCACGCTGTATATATACACTATTGGGAGCTGAAAGAGCACTTACCCTTCAAGAGACCACATTACAGCCACACTATTTTGTTTTGCCTGTGATTTTATGTTTGTCTTTTCAGATGTTCTCATTTCGTCGAATGGGACGAAAGGATGCCTGACCGTGAGTACATGGTTAGGTCATAGTGATCAAGGGTAGGGTAGACCTTAGCGAATGTATACCTCCCTGGTCAAGAACTTTTTCTCTGACACAACAAAATGCCTCGGACAAAGTCAGTCACCTTCCTAACAGGAAGGTGGCGCTGAAGATGAGTTTGATTAACTTAATAACTGCTGCAGTTTCTAAGTGCTGTAAATTACAGGTCTTACATTTACCCAATTGATGGTGCTCAATTTACCAATCCCAGAAGGAAAGATTGCTGAGTCTGCTAGTAGCAGTCAAACCCATAATCTCAGAACATCACAGCTTCTTACCAGAGAGTCTGCAACTCACTGAGCCATCCTGCTGGAAGGAGGCGTGTGTCAGGCACATCTTGACATTTGACTCTTTCTTCTCCAGACCCACTGGACATTCTTAGGTGCATGAACCGAAAAGGAAACCTGTAGAACAGTCTGCCTGAGCTTCTTCCCTTGCCTCTCCACGCAAATCTTCCTTCTCAGTCCACAACCTTATCATCCTCTCATAATTCGACATTTCTTCTTTCTCCCCTTTCCTTATGTCTTACTCCTTAACCACTCATTTCTCTCTTAGGTCTTTGTTTTTCCTTCCCTTCTTACTCTTTCTCTCCTCTTCTTTTCTCTCAACTCCTTTCATCTGCCTCTTCTTTCCCACTCTTCTGTCCTCACAGATCGCCATTCCTTTTCGGCTTCCCTATCCTCTCTTCGTCCTATTCCTGTTTTCGTGCCCCTGTTTCTTTTCCTCTTTCTCTTCTGCTTCTGCTGTCTCCTTGTACTGCCTCTCATCCCTCCCTTTTCCCTTCTCTCTCTTCTCTCGTCCTCTCACACCCCTTGCCCTATGTCACCTGTTTTCTACCTTACATATTCTTTGCTCATTCCCTCTCCGTTCCTTTTCTGCACTTCCTGTCCTTGCTTTCTTCAGTTTGATCTCCCTCTATTCTTTCTTTCAGTACTGCCAATGCCCCTCCCCCTCCTGTTCTTTCTCCATCCTTGCTTTCCTTGTCTCACCCTCCCCCCACTCTGTACAGCTCTCTGCTTCCCTTTGCATGTTCGTGCTACATAAATACAACATACAGGCATACATGCATACATCCTGGCCCTCTCCTGTTACCCAATGTAACCCCCCTTCTCTCAGAGGCTGACCAGCCTGCTGACCCCTCCAGGAGGAAAGCTTGTTAATGAAAACCATTGAGGATGTAAAAGGGTCAGTTAAATGTGAGTCCTACCCTCACGCGCATGGCTTGACATGAGAAGGAATCTGCCCCAGTGCAGCCGAACTTTCATTGGTTAGTTGGACAGGGGGATATACAGCTGCAGATAGGGCGGAGATGTGATATGTGAGCCATGTGAGTCTGCCCCGGGCCTGCAGCTGCACACAGGCTTCCCTGGAGGCGCAGGCAGGCTGCTGTCTAGACCCACATACATCATTGTTGGACTCTGCCACGTGCACCAGTCCATCCATGACCTTCAAGGCTGCCCTGTCTAGCACGTCACTGTGGCAAAGGCTGGTGTGGGTCTTTCATGGTGGTGACCTGAGGTGAGGCTCTGTTCCATCGGTCACTCAGCACACCCTGTCACACCTCTGCTCCTCAGACCACGCACATACTCAACCACACACAGACAATTCGAGAACAATACTGCAAATCACGTGTGTTTTTTCTACACTAAAGACAGTAAGATAGCTTAAAACTCACTCAGAGTGAAAACATTTTAAAAACTGAGTTTTACCTTGGTTAGGACACCCCAAATAAGTACATTCACCTTGGCACTAATAAATAAAATGCACTTCTTTTGTATATTATTAAAGGCCATCGTTTTTGTGTAATAAAAAGAGATGCCACTTAACCCATTAGAATAGGATCAGCACATTTATTTACTCAGTGACAGCAAGCTGAAAGTAGCTGTTGAGACTGACACATGTGCGTCAATGGCAGCCTTCCCTTTGAGGTGCTCTTTCAGAAATAGGCCCCCTGGCCTTACAGCACCCTAGCTGGAATTAATCTGTTTGTTTTGGATGAAAGGATGTTACCACATCAGGCACACGTCTGGGTGTGCCACAGTTTAGGGCAGGCGCGGGTCGCACGCTCTTTAGCAATTAAACAGTCAATATTCAGCCCCTTAACTGTTCTGATCTAAAGATTGAGCTTGTCGACGTTATTTTATAGATCATGTTTTTGTTTTTTGCAGTTTTATATGGTGTGAACTCGGCCCAAGGGCACTGGAGCGCTCTACATGAGCATCACTTACCTGGGCTGCAAGATGGATTGTTGCCTGTAGAGCAAAAGTCCACTGGACCAATCGAATCTTATCATCTTCCAACGTCACAGAGGATCACCACGTGCCCTTGTAGGGTCACTGTAATATGCACATAAACCCTCAATGTTTAGGAAACCCTCACTTAGTGGTAGCTTCATCTGGGGATTCCCTTGCTCAGAGTCCAAACCTGATGGAACAATATAATGGTACTCAGCCTAGACGAGAGCCTTGTGTGCAAGGCTCAGGGCCCAAGAAAGTCCATGGAAGGAGCGTTGTGTCCGGGTAGCTTGACGCATGTTATGTTACACCAGGAGTCGGAAGCACTGACCTCTCACTCTGCCCATGCCAATCAGCAAAGTCCAGATGGAAGCCTGCTTGGTCCTGCTTGTTTATGGACATGAGCTGCAGGCAACCTCTTCTCATAAAATATATCCTTTCACAAAGGCTTAGTGGCTACCATTGACTAAAAATCATTACTGTTATGATGCACTACAAATAAACACCTCATCCCGGAGGGGGACCTTAAGCTATAGAAGTAAGTTCAAAGCCCAGAAGAAACCTCGAACTGAAGTATCCTCAAATGGACGCATAAGAAAATAAATACCTGGGATTGGCCAGTCCTCTTGTAGTGGGTGGGCATTGCAGCCACAGCAAAAATATTATTTTTTGAGAACTGAAGTTTGTTTTCTGTTAGGAAGGGCAGGGATGAGGAAGAGGGAATTGGAACTGATGCTGTGCTGGACAGACGCTTCTCTGATGTTCTAGCCACAAAGTAGACCAAGTTGGATGTGGACTCTCCCCAAGACCTGGAAGGGGAAGAACCTGGGATAGAACTGTCTGCTAAGTGCATCAGAAGAAAAGAGATTATGGTTTATTTGAATGTGTGCCTGGAATTCCCGGGTGGTGTTCTCTCCTGTATGGCAGCATCAGAAGAGCATACAGTGGACTGCATTGGCTGTTACCAGGTCTCAACATGGCTGAGCTTCCGTGGCGCCAATGACCATGCTTACATGACGGCCATGTTCATAGTCAGCTAGGAGTACCTGAAACATCTAGTCAGTCACCTCCTCACTAATTGGTGTCCATATTCCCTGGATTATGGGCGCCCCTGCCCTAGTTTAATCGACTCCCTCTAGGGAGCGCTGTATGTGGCTGGTGCAGACAAATCTCACCAGAGTAGACGATGGAACCCTCTGGGAAATCCTGTCCCTACCACTGATGCCAGATTCAAGTGTTGGGGTGACCCTGCAGTCCTGGGAACTCAGGAACTTTGTCTCTGATAGAGGCCAAAAGGCCCTCAGTCTCGCTTCACATCGTGAAACTATCTCATAGTCTGCTCTGATGCTAATCTAACTATTTCACGAAGACTCTCTTTCAAAACATTTTGATGCATTGCATCACCTGAGCAAAGCATATCCAGATTACTTCAAAAAGCAACAAACGTTTATTCATCAGATTCCTCCATTAAAACACAATCATTTGTAAATAAATAAATAAATCACATTTTAAAATAGAATGACATTTTACTGTGAAACAGATCAGATCTTCAGAGAAGCCCATGTCGCCTGTTTATATTGACTTCCTATGTTTCACATTAGCGTTATTAAAGGAATTGGCCACAGCATGCATGACCTCCACCTCCCCATTCCAAGGAATTAAGAAAGCCTCCCATCTGTTACCATTTGTCAGCTTCAATAAAAGTGGTCTCAGGTCACATCTTGGAATCTCACATTTGAAGGGCTAGTGCAAAAAATCCAGCAAATCCTCAACAAGCCTCATACAACAATTACACCCAACAGAATTGACTTGTCTCCCTTTCCAGTCAATAGTACTGACCCAAAGGGAAACACGTTGAACTTGATTCAACCCGTTGAAAATCATGTATGTGTGGGGTATTTATATGGCACAAACTCAGTTGAGTGGCAGTGGAGTGCTCTGTAAAGTCAAAGACAAAGTCAACTTGTGATAGGAGGAGTTGCTTTGTGGAGGGTTACTGCATCGTGGTGTGGTGCTCTTTAAAGAAGCTTGTTTTCAGCTCTTTCCTAAATTGGGGTAAGGCTGGGGATGTCTTGGTGGTTTTGTGGGTGTTGTTTCTTAGCCTGGGTGCTTAGCTGGACAAGACCTGTTCCACTGTGTTTTGTTGCTCTTCTTCATCTCCAGTTTGATGGTGTCCTGGCTACGGGTCTACCTAGAGCCACCAGACGTGGTAAACGTGTTAGCAAGGTGGGTGGGAGTGCTGGTGCTGATGGCTGTGTAGATGATGCAGCTGGTTTTGAAGAAGGTGTAAGCTAGAAAGGAAAGCCAGTAAAGTTCCAGGGGGAGGAGGGAGGAGGGAAGATGGAGGATGTGGTCATTTTCTTCAGATCCTTAATGAGGCGTGCCCCTAAGATGGGCCACTGTTGAGTCTGTTAGGTTATCCAAATGCGACTGTACAAGGGCTTGAATGGCAGCTTTTAAGTCACTTTCTGTGTAAGTGGTTTCATGTTCTTAAGTAAAGAGAAGTACCAGGCTATTTTGGTTTTGGGGATGATGTGTTCTGTGAGGGTGAGATCAGTGTCCAATTTGAATCTGTGACTTAGCATTGGTTGAAATTAGGGGTTCAACTTCATCCGAGTTCATGTGATTTGGATTAGTTGGTCGGCTCGGCTTGTGCAAGGAGATCTGATTAATAAATCTCTCTTGTACAAAGGTAACGTTGTGCATATTGTAGAAGCACAAAGAGAGGAGTTACTTGTTATAGCCAAGGACAGAATTTCTTATCTGCTCCAACTCCAATATATTGGTGGTATGGGTAAGCCTGAAATAAGATCTCAGGCCCATACAGATAGCCATCTCCTTCCACATGTCGTTAGGTTTGACCTACAGACAGCCTTAGCTGTTTTGCCATTCTTACGTAGTAAAACATATTTATTAATAATGATACATACATATAAAGAGGGTGCTTTAGGCCAGCCCTCTTCATCCATTGGTGTGTTACATTGTCATTCATGTTTTGATTCTACCCATCACAGCATACAGAAAGGGACAGTGGGTCAGCCCCCTTAAGCCATTTCCCCCTCTTGCACTATGAGTTGTAGCGTCCTCCCAAGCTTTGGTGCATGTAACAGACCACCCCACATACAGAGCTCTGGTTTGCATGTCTTTATTCGTCAGCATGCAACCGTTAACTGAACGCACTGTGTCACAAACGTTTTTAACCACACCCATCGGATTACGTAATACTTGTAAGGAGTCTGTCAAGGACCACTAGATACTTCATGCACATAAACACAGACCACGATATGAGTTACCATTATGAAAAATGGGGTAACCCAAAAATGGTTGTGGACCTGGGTTTAATGTGGTACGAAATATAATGGTCCTAAACCTAATTTTGTAGTTGATACAACTCACAACCTACAAAAATTACTAAATCATTTCTTGAGCCTATACACTATTGTAATTTATAAAGTCGGTCTACTAAAGTGCAACAACCAATTAGTATGAGAAGCAAGGGTTTTATGCCATCAAAATTAATGCAACAGTAGATTCCTTACTGCAGGGGACAGAGTGGGAAGGGTAGAGGTTGCTCCAAGGGAACGTGCAGGATGAGAGAGTGCTCTGGTGTTTGAAGGGTGAACGCTTCCAGTATCCTGTACGTACCGCGGACGCCGGATGACTTTATAGCTCCACCATTAATTGCCTTAATAGGAATCTACTGTTGCATTAACTTTGATGGTATAACCCTTGCTTCTCATACTTATTGGTTGTTGCACTTTAGTAGACTGACTGTATCAATTACTGAGAGCCAATAGTGTATAGGCTCAAGAAATGATTTAGTAATTATTGTAGGTTGTGATTTGTATCATCTGCAAAATTAGGTTTAGGACCATTGTATTTCATACCACGATATGAGTTGCAGCATTTTTGACTGATTACATGGGCACAGCTGCCTAAAGAGGAATGCACTTCAGTGCCAGAGTTGATTGGTCCATCTCTCCTTTCATTTCTTTTTTTAACTTAACCTTTTTTTGGCTTTGCTAATCTTTTCTGTGTCTTTGCAAGGACCAGGCAACTCACAATGGCCATTTGTAGCTTTTTCTATTTTAAAATGTTAATTTAAATTGTATATGCTTGGATATAAGTGAACAATTTTGCAGGCCTGCCAAGGCCAGACGTATTGGCTTTGCCAGTGTTTGTTAGGGTTGATAACTTCAACTGATAAGTACTTTACCAGGTTGAAAACAAGGACAGTTTGAATTCTAGCTGTCAGTAAGGATAAGCCTCACCCTCCAGACTAAGAACTGAGGGACCGATTCACAAAAGGCCTCTGCACTCATGGCGGTAGACCCGCAGTCGTGGTAAGGGGGCCCCACTCGTGGCAGGGGCCCCGCACTTGTAGCAACTACAGTGCAGAGGTCCCATCA
The DNA here is from genome assembly GCF_964204655.1 of Triturus cristatus. NCBI lineage: Eukaryota > Metazoa > Chordata > Amphibia > Caudata > Salamandridae > Triturus > Triturus cristatus. Next base: position 1,023,190,573 of record NC_140592.1, read on the forward strand.
TGAGTGCGGGCCCCTGCCATGAGTGCGGGGCTCCGCCATGATTGCCGAAGCCCTTTGTGAATCAGGCCCTCAGATTGCAGTGCATCACTGCATATTCAAAGTGACTATCATTAACTTGTTCTGTATTGTAGAGGAAGGAGCATATCCCACATCTCACTGACATAATGTAACGTTGACATTATCCAACTCTCTTGTACTTGTATACCTCTGGTAAGACCAGCGGCGGTCAGCAGAGGTAAGCGTAGTGGGGCGGGGGCAGGATGGGAGAGGTTGAGGGAAGTCGACAGACAATGGAATAGATATAATTAAATAAATAATTAATTCCTATTCCGTAGTCTGTCGACTTCCCTGCTGCCATGCGCCGCCCACCGCGCTTACTTGTGACGGCCGCCGCTGGGTAAGACTCAGCCTCCACATTTAAAGCAGTATCTAACTGCACCTCTCAGACTAGGGGAAAAAAGTATATTGAGTTCAGTCCCATTGTTAATTCATTCCCCTTCTGTAATACAGGATATTAATTAACCAACTCAAGTTTTCCCATTTTCAATAGACTAAAAACCCCTCGCTCTTTCTTCCCCTCTAAACAACACATTTAGGGGTATATTCACAAGAACATGTGATAAGTACCGCAAGAGTAGCGTAACGCAACTTTCTATATCGCAGCCCAGCGCTGGAAAATAACCCTGTGTCAGTGTGGAATTCACAACAAGGCGGTACCATGCGATAAACACCAGATAACGCGGACAATGTCCGTGATACAACCACCCCGACAGAGATAAAAACACAAACCACACCAGAAAACCTGCGATGAGCCCTTCCGCGATGAGGAAAGCAGGGATAAGCAGCGTGAGGACAGCAATACTCACGCACAATGCGGGAACAAGCACAGGAACAGCATACGGAAAATGCCACTGAACAAAAAATAGCAACAGCGGAGTACCACGGATGCACCCTGGGCAACTGCAGAGGACAACATGCACACCACAACATCCAAGCACAGTAGAAGGACAGAATTCACAGGCATACCGCATGAAATAGACCAGTGGCAGCCAAATCGGAGCCGCTGGAGCGACACACACACCGTACAGCATACGCACATAAGCAGAAGTGCACCTCGACATTGGCAACATCCCTGTACAAACAGCAACCCCTCCGCAACTGAATACAGGACACAACTGGATCGGCAAATGTGCACAACCATGCAAATCACATCTGTAACCCCAGGGATATGCAACATGACAATGCACAATTCCAACCTGTAACCTGCAAAAATGTTTAATTCACACATGCAGTGCAATTGGACATCTACTACTGTCCCATGATTGCCACGGACCGACACAATGTGACGTGTTCATGAGAAGTAGGTGTCAAAGATGTAGTTCCTACGGGCCATTCCTGCGCAGCTGCAGTGGGATATGGCACACCTGCCCAATCAACATCATCATAGTTCGGTACCTCTGGAACTGGGATCCATGGGGCCTTGGTGCGAACACAGATGTTGTGCAACACACAACATGCAACGATCATCTTTCACACGACGTCCGGGCTGTACAGGAGCTTCCCACCTGTGCCGTCCAGGCACCTGAAGCGTGACTTCAACATGCCCAATGTGTGTTCAACGTTCAACGATGCCCCTGGTGCGTATGTGGGCCGCATTGTACTGCTTCTCAGAGGGTGTGTTTGGGTCTTGGAGGGGTGTCATCATCCAAGGGCAGAGTGCATATCCTTGATCACCTGTGATAGTGCAGGGAGAAAAGAGTCAATACTTGGTTCGAAGGTATGTGATGGCAGGCCCACTAATACAGTGACGCCTGTGCTGGCTGTGTGTGGGGTGAGTGTAAGGCAGCCCTCAGGGAGTAGCCCCGGATGACCATGGAGTGGTGTAGTTATGTCTGGTAGGTGGTCGTGTAGTCTGACATGTCGAATGTGGCTTGGGCACGTGTGCATCCACACTGATGTGCTTTGTACGTAGTTGGCTGTGGGATGTGTGGTGTGTTGATTTGGTACTTACCAACAAGCAGTCCCATTCCATATGTGCCATCCTGGAAGCGCTGGTTGATGATGGACTGTCAGAAGATGAAAGAATCGTGCACACTGCGTGGGTAGTTGGCGACGACATTGGTCGAGAGTCCCCGGTGATCCACTATTGCCTGCACATTGATGGAATGCGTGTGCTTTCTGTTGCGGAAGTGGTGTGCAGTCTCTGCAGGGCGCACACGTGGAACATGTGTGCAGTCAATTGCAGCCGGGAATCTGGCTATGGCGTAGAAGACTTGCTTTGTCTCCAGCTGTTCCTGCGCAGTGTTGGGGAAGTGAAGGTACTGAGGTATGAAGCTGAGGATGGCATCCAGGACAGGTGTGATGAACTTTGATAGGGCTGGCTGTGAGACTCCTCCGACTGGCAGTTGTTGGTTGGAAGGTACCAGAGGCCAACAGGTGCAGCACAGCCAGCAGCTTTGTCTGCGGAGGGATGTTGGTTCTCCGCTGTGTTGGGACCGTCAGCCTGTGAGTGATGTGGATCATGATGCGGAGAATGGTTGTCCTTTTGAGCCTGTAGTGGGCAATGACTTCTGTGGGAGTTAGGTCTGTGAGAGTGGTGTGTTTCCAGTAGGTCCGCTGTCTTACTCTACGCTGCCTCTGTGGTGGTCCGGGGGGGATCCGTGTCCTCGGGGTGGTGGCGGTCCAGGGAGTGGTGGGGGTGGTCTTCGGGTATGGCTGTGTGCGGGGCTACGTAGCCAACTGCAGGTAGGTGTCCGTCTTTACACCTGCTTGAGGCAGGTGTTAAATACCTGCAGCCACCGCGGCTTATCGCCAGTTTTTGGTTCGCTTCGCAGTTCTGGCAGTTCGTTGTGAAAGTGGTGTTGTTGTTTTTTCATGTATTTTTGCACGGGTACACCTACTCTGCATCTCATTAGAGTTAGTTGGTGGTGTCCGCCGTGGTATTAGAATTTGGGGCAGTTAGCGCGGGAATACTGGCGATGTCTGCGGTTTGCACCTGCTTGTGAGTGGGGTGTTGAATATATCTCCACTTTTGTTGCGTTAAGGTGGAGATAAATCGGAGATAAGTCCTTGTGAATATGCCCCTTAGTTGTTGAAAGGTTGAGTATTGACAGTAATTTCCTGAAGTAAGAGCATGCACACGTTTGATGTCTTTGCTGATCCATAGGTGTTTGTGAAATGAGAGCAGCGCGTCTGCCTATAGATTGGCATTCTACTGCAAAGACTGTAGCCTAGATACATCGGCCTTCCATTCCTTTTATTCACCACCATACTAACCACAGATAAATAATAGACACAAAACAGGGCAAGGAATAAATATAAGTAAAGCAAGTACCCTTTTGTAACATTATATCATCTTGTAATAATCACTTTATAAAGGCACTCTCCGACATTGTAGCACACTAAAGATTGAAAAATACACTAGGGCTGTTTCATCTACTAATTGCTATCTGATTAAACTCTAATCAAAATAGAGCTTGAAGAGTACCCTTCTTGAGCCCAAGTAACTTTTGAAGGGATTTGACCTCGATAAGTTAATACTTTTGTGCATTTCCCCATATGAATGTATCATCGCTATAATGTAACATAACATTACATTTGGTGGAGAAGACCTAAAGCTGTGAAGCTTGAGCGACCACTCCACATGAGGCGTAAGACTTTAGAACAGCTACACTAGTGGACAAAGCTGTCCAACTTTGCTGGTCAGGATAATATTCATCTCCGCACCCAAATAATAATAATGGATCGCAGTACCAAGTAAGTCGTCCTTAACGACCAGGAAGACCCAATGTGTAACGCCCTGAACGTCTCGGGATCGTTTAACAGACACGATAATGAGGACGCAACCACTTGTGAAGGGTTAGTTATTTTAATGAAGGCAAAAATAACACAAAGAAGAAACAAAAGTTATAGTCACTGGAATCCTCCAGGCTAAGTACGTTACCAGCCCACAGCACGGGTGGTCCTAACCGTCCTCTGCATATACGCCGGTCCCGGCGTATGCCAACAGAGGGCAGAAATTAAATGGCCGACAATACCAATCGGTAGGCTGTGAGGGGCACGAAGAGTGTTGGGGAGAATCGAGGAGTCAGGGAAACACCCAGCCGGGGTCTCTACCTGAAGGGAGCAGCCGCTCAACCTCTTCCTCAGACTGCACCGGGACGCGGAGTCACCTCCTGGTGATGCGTCACCGATACCCCAATCAAAACCAAGAAGACTGAACCGAGAGCAGCCGCTCGATCGATCCTGTGGACTTCCGAGTCTGTAACGCGGCAAACACCTCCTGGTGTGCGTTACAGCTGGCAGTCCCTGTATCTCTGGTCGGGCTGGGAGTTACGACTCCAACCAGCAAAAGCGCCACTGCGCTTTGACTCAGCCGAGTCAAAAAGCGAAGCTCAATGGTTGACCGGTAGAGCTTCCGGGTCCTTCACAGGTGACGATGGGGCAAGACACGGCCCAGGGAGTAACGACTCGACCTACCTCCGTTCTTGCCTTACTGGAGCTCCACTCCGGAACACTGCTCTTCACGAAGCAGGTACGTCGGTGTAAACACAATATCCGACAGCGTTGTACCTCCCGGTTCCTCCCTTTATAGGGCGTGTTTTCCTTGAGTTATGTAACAGCTCTCCTGTTTACATAAGGGCGTGTTTTCCTTGAGTTATGTAACAGCTCTCCTGTTTACATAAGGGCGTGCTTTCCTTGAGTTATGTAACAGCTCTCCTGTTTACATAAGGGCGTGTTTTCCTTGAGTTATGTAACAGCTCTCCTGTTTACATAAGGGCGTGTTTTCCTTGCGTTATGTAACAGCTCTCCTGTTTACATAACCTCTCAACCGCTAAGCATCCTGGGAGATGTAGTCCGTTTTCGCTGGTTACCGTTTTCCTCCCTTCGCATGACAGGAATTCTTGACAGTACATCCTCCCTCTCAGCGGCTCCCCACGGGTCCAGCGCAGGCAGGAAAACGCCGATGGAACAAGGAGACCAAGCGCGGAGCATGAACCCCTTCAGCCGGTTCCCATGATTGCTCCTCCGGGCCATAGCCTTTCCACGCCACCAGGTACCACAGCTTCCCCCTGCGCCATTTGGACGCCCGTATGCCCGACACTTCATACTCCACCTCCGACTCCACGCATACCGGCCTAGGTGTCCCAGACGGCTTGGAGGGTGCTGGTTTGAGCAATGATACATGAAAGACAGGGTGTATCCGCAATGACTGGGGCAAGCACACCTTCACGTTCACGGGACCCATACACTTGGTAATTCGATAGGGGCCCATGTACTTGGGATGGAACACACTGTTCTTTCGAAACCTCATGTTTCTTGTGGATATCCAGACGTAGTCTTCAGTGCGGTACAGTGGCCCGGGCCTTCTCTTCCTGTCTGCCGCAGCCTTGTATCTTCTCTTGGCCTCCATTAGGACAGCCCTTGAGCGCATCAACGTGTCTTTTATGTGTGCCACCCTGTCCGCTGTGGCGGGAATCCTGTCCTCTCTGAACGGATGTAGAAATGGCAAGAACCTGGGATGTTGGCCATAGTTGCTATAGAACGGAGATGACTGTGTGGAGCTGTGAGTGGCGTTGTTATAGGCTATCTCTGCAACCCATAGCAAGTCGACCCATTCTTCCCTGCCCTGGTCCACAAAACATCGCAGATACTGTTTGAGCGTTTGGTTCAGGCGCTCGGTTTGGCCGTCCGTTTGAGGGTGATAGCTGGTGGACAGGGCGGTCTTAACATGCAGCGCAGTGCACCAAGTCTTCCAGAATTGCGCAGTAAACTGCGACCCCCGGTCCGACACGATCACCCCCGGTAATCCATGCAGTCGTACCACATTCTTTAGGAGTAGTGACGCCAATTCCCCGGCCGTAGGGACTCTCTTGCAGGGGATGAAGTGCCCCATTTTCGTCAAGTAATCCACCACCACCAGTATCGCCGTCATCACCTGGTCTACCGGTAGGCCCACCACGAAGTCCAGTGATATGCTATCCCATGGTCTATCCGGGGTCGGAAGTGGATGTAAGAGCCCTTGGGTTCGGCCATGGTCGGCCTTCATGGTAGCACACGTAGGACACTCCGGTCCCCACCTCCTGACATCCACTCTCATGGTTGGCCACCAGAAATGCCGTCCCATGCTAGCCACCGTTTTTTCAAGGCCCAAATGACCTGCGCATGGAGAGTCATGGCACCAGATGAATGCTTGTTTCCTTAGCCTAGGCGTGGGTATCAATAGGCACCTGCCCTTCAGGGGTATCCCGTCCTTCAGCTGCCATTCTCTGTGACCGAGGAGCCACCTCCGCCATGCGAACGACCTGATCCCTCTCTTTATTCCCCTCAGGAAAGTATCCGGTTGGATAACCCCCAATACCATCCTCGGGGAAATGATGGAACGCTCGGTCGCAGGCAATGGTTCCTTAACTGCAGATTGACGGGACAGGGCGTCCGCCTTCCGGTTTTCCGTCCCCGGCGGATATGTGATGCGGAAGTTGAACCCCGCAAAGAAGATCATCCACCGCAGCTGCCTGGGAGAAAGGTGTCTTGTGGCCGTCATGAACTGTAGGTTCCGATGGTCCGTGTACACCGATACCACATGTCTTGCCCCCATCAACCAATGCCTCCATTCGGTGAAGGCGTCCTTGATTGCGAGAAGCTCCTTCTCCGCAATATGGTAGTTGCGTTCGGCGGCGTTGAGTTTGCGGGACATGTACGCAACGGGATGAAGCACCCCTGTGTCGTGGTTGCGTTGGGACAAGATAGCCCCCAGCGCCACATCCGATGCGTCCGCTTCCACCACGTAGGGGAGATCCGGATCGGGGTGAGCCAACACCGGCGCCTTACCAAAGGCGCTTTTCAGGGCCTCAAAGGCTTTGTTCGCTTCAGGGGACCAGACAAACTCCTTGGACTTCCTCAGTAGCTGTGTGATTGGGGCCACCAATCCTGAAAATCCATCTATAAACCGCCTGTAAAAGTTGGCGAAGCCAATGAAACTTTGGACGTCCTTCACGCTTTGGGGCACCGGCCATTCTTTCACCGCCTTGATCTTTCGTTCTGCCATCTCCTGTCCCTCTGGACTCAGCATCACTCCGAGGAATTCCACGGATGTGACGTGGAAGTCACACTTGCTGAGTTTACAAAACAGCATGTTTTCCCTCAGCTTGTGGAGCACAGCTGTGACGTGGTGTACGTGCTCCTCCTCACTGGACGAATAGATGAGGATGTCGTCGATATATACGACCACGTAGATATCCAACTCCTCTCTGAATACCTCATTCAAAAAGTACTGAAAGGCTGCCGGGGCGTTGCACAGTCCGAACGGCATGACGAGGTACTCAAAAAGGCCAAACCTGGTCTTAAAGGCGGTCTTCCACTCGTCTCCGTCCCTCATGCGCACCAGATGGTATGCCCCTTTCAAATCCAACTTGGTGTAGATACGAGCTTTCTTGACCTGTTCCAGAAGTACACTGATGAGAGGCAAGGGGTACCGATTTTTTATGGTTATCGCATTCAATGCCCTAAAGTCCACACAGGCTCTCAGCTCCCCATTAGCCTTCGGGATGAAGAAGAGTGGCGAGGCGGCCGGAGACTTGGACGGGCGGATGAATCCTAGCTTGAGGAGTTTATCCAGGTACCCCCGGAGATGCACGTTTTCAGGCTCCGTCAGGGCATACAGCCTGCCGCTGGGAACGCTGGCCCCTGGCACCAGGTCGATCTGGCAGTCAAACTGTCTATGTGGTGGTAGCACTTCCGCCTTCACCTCATCAAATACATCCTCAAAACTGTGATAAGCCTGGGGGAGAGCCACATCTTTTTCTGCCGCTGTAGCCACCGTCTGACTCCCGCTCTCATCTGCGTCAAGGGATTCCGTTCTTATTCCACAATGCAGGATGCAATACGGTGACGTCATTTCGAGGCGATGTGTTGGCCAATCCACAGAGGGGTTGTGTTTCTGTAGCCACGGCAATCCCAATATGACGCCATATTGGGGCGCTCGGATGATGTTAAAATCGATTTGTTCCAAATGGTTCCTCCCATATCTCATCGGAAGGACCCCCGTGTGCTGCCCGATGGGCCCCGTCACCAATCGCCTTCCGTCTACAGCATAGACGTCTTCGGGTACAGCTTTGGGAAGAAGCACTAGCCCTAGCCTGCATGCCTCGTTGTGGTCCATAAACATGCCAGTGGCCCCTGAATCCACCATGGCCACAACGGGTATCCACTGGTCATGCACTCCCACGTGCACCGTGAGAAACAGGTGTCGTTGTCCCTTAGTGACCGAGTTGGAAAGTGAAGGGATGGATGAGTGACTCCGAGATGCCCCTTCTTTGGTCTGGGAGTCCTCTAGTTTTCCGCCGGTATGTCCACCACGGCTGTTACCGACCGGTTGGCCCGATAACGTGACGTCTTCGGTTTGGCAGGGCATTCACGTACGTAGTGGCCTTTTTTGCCACAATGTAGGCACAATCCTTGTTTACGGCGTGACTCTTTCTCCGTGGCTGTGAGGCTCGCTCGTATTGCGCCGATGTCCATGGGTTCTCCCTTGGATGCGGTGGAAGTTTCAGGACTTCCCACCGTCACATTGGATGGAAGGGATTTTCCTTTTCTCCCATGATCCCCCTTTCTTTCACTTAGCCTATGTTCCAGCCGTAATACCAGGTTGATAAGGCCCTCACATGTCTTGGGTTGAGGGTCAATATGAGCCACGGCGTCCTTGAGCTCATTACACAGCCCTTGATAGAAGAGCGCCGTCTGTTTAGCAACAGGCCACTTGGTTTCCGCAACCAGCCTTCGGAACGCGTTGAGATACTGCACCAGGTCGTTGGATCCCTGTCTCAACTCAAGCATTTCACGGTCCGCCGTGTACGAGTCAGCCCTTCTGTCGAACACCTTTAGGAATTCCTCGCGAAAAGCACCCCAATCACATAAGATGGGGTCGTCCCTGCTTACCAGAGGTACGGCCCATTGTGCCGCGTTTCCAGCCAAATAGGAAATAAGGAAAGCCACACAAGCCTGACTCGTGGGGAACGCCCTTGGTTTGCACGTTAAATGTAGCGCCACTTGTGTGAGGAATACCTGCACTGTGTTAGGATCCCCACTGTACCTCTCTGGTGTTGCCAAGGGGATGGCTACCGGCATTTCCACTACTACCGCAGGGGTCGGGTTCGTGAGGGAGGTGCTGGGCGTGAGCGGGTCCAATTGGATAGCATCCAGTCTGGCTTTTACATCGGCTGTTTCTTGCCTAGAGGCAGCCACTTCAGCTTGCACGGTCGCTAAAGCAGCCAGCACATCATCAAGTGTTGCCATGTCTGTTATCGACCGGGAGACAGTTAGTGTTATTTAAGGTCGGATATTTTGTAACGCCCTGAACGTCTCGGGATCGTTTAACAGACACGATAATGAGGACGCAACCACTTGTGAAGGGTTAGTTATTTTAATGAAGGCAAAAATAACACAAAGAAGAAACAAAAGTTATAGTCACTGGAATCCTCCAGGCTAAGTACGTTACCAGCCCACAGCACGGGTGGTCCTAACCATCCTCTGCATATACGCCGGTCCCGGCGTATGCCAACAGAGGGCAGAAATGAAATGGCCGACAATACCAATCGGTAGGCTGTGAGGGGCACGAAGAGTGTTGGGGAGAATCGAGGAGTCAGGGAAACACCCAGCCGGGGTCTCTACCTGAAGGGAGCAGCCGCTCAACCTCTTCCTCAGACTGCACCGGGACGCGGAGTCACCTCCTGGTGATGCGTCACCGATACCCCAATCAAAACCAAGAAGACTGAACCGAGAGCAGCCGCTCGATCGATCCTGTGGACTTCCGAGTCTGTAACGCGGCAAACACCTCCTGGTGTGCGTTACAGCTGGCAGTCCCTGTATCTCTGGTCGGGCTGGGAGTTACGACTCCAACCAGCAAAAGCGCCACTGCGCTTTGACTCAGCCGAGTCAAAAAGCGAAGCTCAATGGTTGACCGGTAGAGCTTCCGGGTCCTTCACAGGTGACGATGGGGCAAGACACGGCCCAGGGAGTAACGACTCGACCTACCTCCGTTCTTGCCTTACTGGAGCTCCACTCCGGAACACTGCTCTTCACGAAGCAGGTACGTCGGTGTAAACACAATATCCGACAGCGTTGTACCTCCCGGTTCCTCCCTTTATAGGGCGTGTTTTCCTTGAGTTATGTAACAGCTCTCCTGTTTACATAAGGGCGTGTTTTCCTTGAGTTATGTAACAGCTCTCCTGTTTACATAAGGGCGTGCTTTCCTTGAGTTATGTAACAGCTCTCCTGTTTACATAAGGGCGTGTTTTCCTTGCGTTATGTAACAGCTCTCCTGTTTACATAACCTCTCAACCGCTAAGCATCCTGGGAGATGTAGTCCGTTTTCGCTGGTTACCGTTTTCCTCCCTTCGCATGACAGGAATTCTTGACACAATGCAACATCTACCAAATACCTCTGCCCTAGTTATTGTCGGGTTAATCTTTAAATGATTAAGAAGATTGAATTGGTCCACCATGGATCAGAATGCAATGTTTTAATGCACAGCACTATGGATATGCCCTACTGGTGGAGAAGACCTAAAGCTGTGAAGCTTGAGCGACCACTTCACATGAGGCGTAAGACTTTAGAACAGCTACACTAGTGGACAAAGCTGTCCAACTTTGCTGGTCAGGATAATATTCATCTCCGCACCCAAATAATAATAATGGATCGCAGTACCAAGTAAGTCGTCCTTAACGACCAGGAAGACCCAATGCAACATCTACCAAATACCTCTGCCCTAGTTATTGTCGGGTTAATCTTTAAATGATTAAGAAGATTGAATTGGTCCACCATGGATCAGAATGCAATGTTTTAATGCACAGCACTATGGATATGCCCTACTATTTAAACATGTAGTGAGTACATCTTGTGGAAGTGTGGCTGTGGGTGCAGGGTACCTCCTGCCAATAGGTGTCTCTGTGAGGTCTGCCGGACTCGAAATAGGAGTGAGCCGGTGGTTGACATATACCTGGGACGTCTGACGTTCATAAAAAATCCAAGAATGCAGGATAGTATATTAATGACCTTGAATAATTGGCTTGCTATTTAAACAAATGTGGATGATATGCATTATTATATATTGTGTTTAAACTGAATGATGTGAGATCCAAGATCGCACATATGGACATATGGGGTATAAAATGTGTTTACATATTAATTAATATAATGGATACTGCCCTCTTTTTGTTGCTTTTGTATTATTTGATTTTATGTACCGCAATTGCTCTCTCTTCTGCTTTTTGTTTTTTCTTTGCTTAGATTTGTGTCAGGTGGACAGAATCTCTATAAATGCGCCATGTAGGATTATATGGTTCAATTACTGTGATGCACATCATGCTTTTGATGACCTATGTATTATATTTTAACATGTTTTTAATTAACAATGTTATGCATGGATATGGGTGGATGTTTTAGGAGCACTCTATGTGCGATATTTTGTTTATATTGGTGTGTGTATCTTGCTTGTCACTGTTTATGTATATTTGTTATGTAATAGTACAGCCCTGAAGAAGTTCACAGTGGTGAACGAAACACGTTGACTTTGCTTTTGGCTGTAAAGTGTGGAATCATGAAACTCAATGACTGTCTTGAAACTAAAATAAAGAAAATATGGAACAGTCGACAATTTGACCGGAGTTTTGTATTTATATTTCTTTTTGGTGCATCACTATATTTGTGTTGTGGTACCTCCTGCAAAGGTGTTATTCATATCCTGCCTGTAAATACAATGGAAACATTTTCACCTTGTTTGATGCACATGCAGTATCTGTACTGTGTTTCGGAAAAACAACAACAATAGGTTTAAAAAAAAAAGAAATTGAATTGGTCTAGTGCTGACAAAAGATGTTGCAAATCATTGGGAGTATTATCAATCAGCAAGCGATCACCAGCAAAGGCTAGCTTGGACACAAGAACACCATCTAATTCTAAAGGGAAACTATTTAAGTTTCCTGATTGCATGTCTGACATGTACTGATTACACGAGACAGCCTTGCTTGAGGCTGTTCTAGGTAGCGATCTTCTGGGAGCAAGCACTAACATGACTCACATGAATTCTCACTCAATCGTGTTCTTGCAGAGCGTTTAGCAACCACAAAAGATCTGGGTCAATGCCACAGATTTAACTTGGTGTACAGCCGCCTGCTATATTTCTTATCAGACATGAGCTATTATCCAAGAAGTAGCAATAAATCTTAAGAGGATAACAATAACAGAGCCACGGTTATGCCAAGGGTGCCGTGTCCAGCTAGAAATCCAGGGCCTGATTCACAAAGGTAAAGTACACTTTTGAGTAATTTACACTTTTGAGAAAGTTTACTAATTTATGGCTATTCACTTTTGGAGTAAATGTACACTAGGATTTTATTACTGGCCAAAAAGTAGTAAACGTACTCAAAAGTGTAAATTACTCGAGTAGCACCCTCCCAAGTGCTCCATTTTGGTGGGTACATGTGAGCTACACTTTTGGTGTAAATTTACACTAGGATTTTGTGAACAGCGAAAAAGTAGTAAACTTACTCAAAAGTGTAAATTACTCAAACGTGTACGTTACATTTGCAAATCAGGCCCTCAGTTTGCACCCATGAAAACATGTCGTTAGCTGCAGTAGTGGAAGTGTAGCAATAGATTCTTGGCAAACATTCCAGCCCCGGAATCAAGCAGTGCATTCAGCCAAACATTCGTTATTCATTTTTAGCATGACAGTTGGTATGCTGATTGGGCCCGAAGCCCTGGAGGATTTCATTCTATAAATCAAATTCTTAATCTGTTTTTGTTAGTAGTCACAAAACGATCCAGAGACTATGATCCCAGCAAACAAAGTTCATTATTAAATGCTTCAATATGTGTCCTTTCCACACACGTCATAACAAGTCTCCAACCTGAAGGCTGTTCATGGATGTGCATGCATCAAGAAGAGCACACCAATGATATTCCTGGTATTCTTTCTTGTCCACTGAAATTCCAGCCCGGAATTCCTTGCTGCACCTAGCCAGAGTAAATCAGTGAGCTTGGACCAGCAGGCTTTAATATAGCCTTATAGCCCGATGTAGCGGGCTATACACGCTATTAAAGGCCCGCTACCGCGTTAAAGTCCTGAACCGAATGCGAGGAACTTTAACAAGGTAGCGGTACTTTAATAGCCGGTATAGCCCTGCTACGAAGGGCTATAAGGCTATTAGAACATTCTGCCACTAGACGGCAGAATGTTCTAACAAATAAAATAAAGGCCTCGAAGCTCGAGGGGTTTTAAATCCCCTCGAGCTCCGCGGGGCCTTTGTAAGACATTGGAATGTTGCTCTGCGGGCCTTTACTGGCCCGTAGAAGCATGGAGAACTCCATTGTCTACAATGGAGCTCCCAACATTCCAATGTTCTAATAAACAGTCTTAAACTCCGCCTGATTAGTGTTGAGCCAGGGTTGATTCCTTACTAACTGAGGATCTGATTCACAAAGGGCCTCCGCACTCGTAGCTGAGGCCTCGCACTCACGGGGGAGTCTCCGCATTAGAGACGGAATTTCTGCAATGAGCATTCTCCTTGTGGAGTTTCCAGCTGGAGGCCTTCAAAGTCCAGCCTCCCTGCAGGTTACACATGAATGAGCACAGTAACCGCCCCTCCCCGCGACACAACTGCATTTGAAGGAGTTGAAACTAAAGTGGCTAAAAGAAAAGAAGTAAACAAAAATGGGATCGTTGGGATGCTTGAATTAATATCGGCAACTGGTAGTCTCTCGGCGCCGCATCCTAGTCCATCATGCCCACTGTGCCACCTCAAATAAGACCCTGCCATTTGTAAATCTGCCATGAGCCTCCTCCAATAGAAACAATCCAGCCAATAAGCCAAGTCCTTTCTGAAATGGAGCAAAAGCAACCTAAGAGCGTTTGAGCCAAAAACGGTAGAGCACCAGTGCTTCAACACTTCAGTATTGTAAAATGTATGGTTTTACCTCTTCCTGCATCTGAAGGTGTACCAAGATGGCATCATATGAGTACTTAAATCTGCGTATATTTAGCTGTGTCAGTTACAGCAAATGGTAACTGTGAAAGCTGTGCAAAATTTGCTAATCTACACAAAGGGGAATATTTACAAGCCCTTATCGCCACAGGAACGTCACTTTTAAAGACGTTCCTGTGGCGATACGGGCGTCGCCTTATTTACAGGGCAGCGTTAAGCCACTTAACGTGGCTTAACACTGCCTTGTAAATAAGGCACCCTTTCACGCTATACTTAGCGTGAAAGGGTGGGCAACAGGTGTTGTGGTGGGCGTTCCACCGCAACACCCATTGATTTTGACGCTGCCCCTATTTACAAGGGTGACATAAATAGGAGGCAGTGCCAAAATTATGACCAGAAAAACCTGGTCTTAAAATGGCAAAACGAGGAGAAATGCTTTATTGTGAAGCACACATAGGAACAGCAAAACGCCATGCATGATTGTTTATGTGCAGGACTTAAAACTGACAACTTGTAACTTCTATGTGTGCTGCAGAAAGCAGCACACATAGAAGTTACAAATCACCATTTAAGATTGTTTATGTGGGGGGAGGAGCCTAGCGCGCATCCAAGATGGTCGCGTGAGCACAGGGCTCCCCGGACCCTTGCTGCTCCTCGGAATTTATCCTGAGAATATCCTGATGTGGTTTATGGAATCTGGTAGATGAAGTCCGGCTGAGCACGTATCTCTTTTCAGAACTCGAATCGGACCTGGGAATCCTGAGTTGTCGTTGTTCGAACTTTTGGGACCCACCCGACGGAGGTGCCCGGGGCGAAGGTGAACCGTGGAGCCGTGTCGTAATTGAACAACAGCGGCTGCAGTACGGTGCCAGTGGCCGCCCTACCACTTTCGGTTTCACTTTCGGACTTCAGGGGGCTGGCCTGCGAGGGCGCTTGTTGTGACGGGGTGTTTCCTTGGCCTCTGCACGAGGCCTTGTTTCCACCTGCCACTAGTGTGCCCATCGCCTTGGGTCCCCCCGCACCGCTATCTTGTGGTCCCTGGTGAGGCGCTGGTCTGCGGTGCCGGTGCCCCTACGACTCTTGATCGGCGGTCCCCTTCGTTATCCGTGACCACATGGGGGGCAAGGGGGGCCCCGAGGGGCGTAAGACTAAGGCCTCCCTCCGCGGGGGACCGGTCCAGGCCAACAACATGGACCGCTACACTCAGGGCAGAGGGTCCCCTGGAGCGACCGGCCCCCCCCCGGATGCCGCCGGCGGTGGCACGACCGTCTCTCCGGAGCTTTCCCTGCAGGACATCATGGGCGCCATTGATGGTATCAGGGAAACCATCGCCACGCAATACGAGGCCCTGGCCCGTAAAATCGACACGGTGGCAATCGATGTCACCTTAATTCGGGCAGACCTCTCCAAAACTAACGAGAGGGTTCAGGCTCTCGATGTGCGGACCTCCACCCTTGGTGCGGATGTGTCGGACCTGCAGGCCGCGCTGGGTGACATTAAGGCGGTCAACGACCAGATGGCTCGGCGGCTGGAGGACTTCGAGGGATGGGCCCGACGCAACAACATCCGTGTCATAGGCGTACCGGAGTCCTCTGACGACCGCCCGGTTGACCTCCTGGTCGAGGAACTCATCCTCCAACGGTTGGCCCCTGCAGGCCTAAGCAAGTTCTTTGCCGTGGAGCGGGCCCATCGAGTTCCGGGCGGTCGGCCGCGGCCGGGGGCCCCCCCGAGGCCTATTGTGGCCAAACTGTTCCACTATAGAGACCGAGATGCGATTCTGCAGGCCTCACGGGTCCACGGCCCGGTTCGTCATGAGAACTCATCCATTAACTTTTATCCGGACTTTACCCAACTTGTCCAGAAACAGCGGATGGGATTCCAGGGGGTGAAGCGTCGTCTCCGTGAACTGGGCCTAAAGTACTCTATGCTCTACCCTGCAAAACTCCGAGTGGAACATGAGGATCGGACTGCCTTTTTTGACTCTCCTGTGGCCGTGTGTGACTGGCTGGACTCGCTGCCGGATAGAGGTGGCCGTCCCGGGCCCTCTGCAGGCGCCGAAGGTGACGGGTCCCCTTTGGAGTGACTTTTGGTCCTTGAATCTGCCATTTTGTACTGTTCAGCTGGGTTTTACTTCTTTTGTTCATTTTGTCTCGCTAGGACCTGTGTGGGGGGCGGGCGGGGACGGGTCCCTTTCCTCCTCCGGGGTCTTTTCGTAGAATGGGGTTAGGAGGGCGACAGGCACACTGCAAGTTGGGGGGGTTTTCAGGCCCGCAGGGGTGCAGGGTGGGGGGAGTTGGATTTGGGGGGGGGGTTGGGGGGAGGGAGGGGTTGTTTTGCTGTGTTTTTTTCGTTTGCAGGGCGAGGTACTGATTTTTGTCCAGATTCGGGAACTGTGCTACTGAATGGGGGGCCTTTGATCTATCGGAGGGGATGGGGGGGGACGGGTTGAGGCTGATGTCATGGAACGTCAATGGGTTGGGGGACCGTATCAAACCGGGTGTAGTACTGCAGTATTTGCGCCGTCTGACTCCTGATGTGGTGTTTATCCAGGAGACGCATCTGGTTGGTAATGTTTGCCATGCAATGAACAGGGGGGGATACCGCCTTGTGGCCCATTCTGGCTTTACAACTGGTTCCAGGGGGGTGGGCATTCTCCTGCGATCCTCACTTCCGTTGGATATCACTAGGGTAATCTCGGATGACAGAGGGCGCTATGTGTGTCTGACTGGAAGGTGGGAGGGGCAGCCCCTTTCCCTGGTCTCAGTTTACGTCCCTCCGGGCCTCCAGAACTCCACCTTTGCGGACTTGGGTCGAATGCTGCTTGAACTTCCGGATAGTCTTTTGCTTATGGGCGGGGACTTTAATTCGGTGGTTTCGGGTGACCTGGATCGTCACCCACCCAGGGCCCTCCCCGCTGCCCAGGCATGGCTTGGTGGACTGCTGGAGACCTTCGGTCTGGTAGATAGTTGGAGATTAATGCATCCGAACCAATGTCAGTACACCTTTCACTCCGGGGCGCATGGGAGTCTTTCTAGGTTAGACTATTTCCTTATGCCCGCGGCACAGACTGGTCGGATACGAGAGATTAGGCACCTGGCGCGGGGTATCTCCGATCATTCCCCGCTGTGGTTGCTCTTTGACACCGAGTCGCGGTCTGCAGGGCGGATCGCTCCCATCAACCCGTGGTACCTGCGAGACCCTACGACTCGCGACAGTCTGGTTAAGGCTATGGACCAATACTTCCTTGAAAATGAGGGGTCGGTGTCGTCCGCAAGGTCCCTGTGGGAAGCCTTTAAAACCGTAATCCGCGGACACGCCCTCTCCCAGATAGTGGTGGCTAAGAAGCATAAGAGTGAGGCAGTGGTGAAGCTGGAGACTGACATCTCGGGGCTGGAGTCGGCCTTGGAGACGGGTGTCACTCCGGACGGGCTCCATGCCCTCAGCCTGAAACAGTTTGAATACAGGTCTCTTGTCACTGACGCTGCCAAAACGATGTATAGGGAGCAGCAGGGTCGATTGTATGATGCCGGGGACAAGGCGGGAAAGTTGATTGCGTGGCTGGATAAGAAGGAGAGAGTGAATCGTGTGGTCCCGGAGCTGCGTGTCTCGGATGGAGTGTGTCTGACTGAGCCTGGCGAGATTGTGGAATGTTTTGCTGACCACCACCGGGCCGTGTACTCCCCGGTGACTGATAGGGACGAGGAAGACTCTTGCCTTCTGCTGAGGGATATTGCTTTGCCCTGCCTGTCCGTCGAAGACCGTGAGCAGCTGGACGCCCCCTTGTCTGTAGATGAAATTGCATCTGCGATTCGGTCCCTTCGTTCGGGCAAGGCGATGGGTCCCAACGGTCTGCCTATTGAACTATATAAGTTGCGCCCGGATAAACTCGCTCCCTTCCTCCGTCGTATGTTTCAGGAATCCCTTGAGGCAGGCTCCCTTCCTGACGACCAGCGTCTGGCTACGATAGTCGTGATCCCCAAGGACGGTAAGCCACGAGACCGCTGTGCCTCCTATAGGCCTATTTCACTGCTAAACGCAGAGCCTAAAATCCTTGCCAAAGTCCTTGCCAATCGTTTGTTGAGCGTTATCTGCGATCTGATTCATCCTGATCAATGCGGCTTCATCCCTCACCGTAACACCGCTCTTAACTTGCGGCGTCTTCACGGCGCCCTCGCCAGGGCGGCGTACCTCTCCGAACCGGCCGTGTTGGTTTCTTTAGACGCCACGATGGCCTTCGATACCATCGAGTGGCCATTCCTTTGGGCTGTTTTGACCAAATTCGGCTTTGGGGAAGGATTTCTTGGCTGGGTGAAGCTTCTTTACACGGGACCCATGGCTCAGGTGGTGGTTAATGGTCGGGTCTCTCGGCCCTTCGCTCTCGGTAGGGGTACGAGGCAGGGGTGCCCGTTGTCCCCTCTGCTCTTTGCTCTTGCCTTGGAGCCGCTCGCTGCTTGGCTCCGCTGGGAGCCCTCGCTCAGAGGGATTCGGTGGGCCCCGGGCTTCGAGGATCGGGTCTCGTTGTATGCAGACGATATTCTCCTGTATCTCACCTCGCCGCGGCATTCGCTTAATGTTCTCTTCGATGTTCTGACTTCCTTTGGGAGAAATTCGGGTCTAACGATCAACTGGTCTAAATCCTGTGTCTATCCTATCTCCGGTGACCCTCCTCTCTTGCCGCCTCGGCTTCCGATCCAATTATCTCTGTCCGGCTTTAAATACCTGGGAATATACGTCTCGATGGACCCGGTGGCTCGCTATGAGCAGAATCTCCTGCTTCCACTTCGGCGTTTGAGGGAGGACACGGCTCGGTGGTGTAAGCTGCCCTTGTCCCCGCTGGGTCGGGCAGCGCTGTTTAAAATGATGTCCCTTCCCAGATTCCTCTATGCACTTCAGAACTCCTTCGATGTCATTCCTGTGTCCTACTTTCGGGAGGTGGAGAGCCTGCAGAGGAGACTGGTGTGGGACGGACGGGCTCGTATCGCTCTGGCAAAACTTACTCTCCCCTGGTATGACGGGGGCATCGCGCTTCCCGACATTCGCAGGTATTATTGGGCCTCACAGCTATCGGCCATTAACCATGCCACGTATGCGCCTGGCTTGAATCCGGCGTATGAGATGGATAAATTCCTGCTTCCCGGCGGAAATTATAACAGGGCACTTTACTCCAGCTCGGCTGGACGGACCCTTACGGGCCCTACTAAGATTGCGGTACGGATCTGGAGGGCGGCCAATGCAGCCATGGGCTGGAGTGAGCAATTAACATGTGCTACTCCCCTGTTTGCCTCCGACCGACTGGGAAGCCTCTGGACAACGAAGGGGTTTGAACGTTGGGACACGATTGGTATTAGTAGAGTGGGAGACTTATGGATAAAGGGTGCGGTTAAAACATTCGCGGCGCTCCAGAGCGAATACGAACTTACGGAAAGAGAGTTCTTTCGCTACGCCCAGGTTCGGCATGCCCTGCTCTCGGTTTTTGGGGAGGGGACCAAGATCCCGGCTTCTTCGCCCCTCGAGGACCGCATACTTGATGGTCATGTCCCCGACAGTACTATCTCTTTAATTTATAAAAAACTTATCAATAATCGGGCTGACCTCTTGGTGCGCCTCCGGGAGGCGTGGACGAGGGATGGGGTGGAACTGGACGACGAGGACTGGCAGTCCGCACTGTCGTCCCCCAAGGAAGTGGCCATTCCAGCCCGTCTCCGCCTGGTCCAGCTTAAGATTCTCCACCGGGTGTATGTGACGGGTCCCCGTTTGGTCTCGATGGGATTTTCTGAAGACGGGCTCTGTAAGCGGGGATGTGGGCTCAGTGCCACCTTTCTCCATATCCTTTGGGAGTGCCGCGAGGTGGCTGAATACTGGCGCCGGGTTCATGAGGTCATGGGACAAGTCACCGGGGTTGCGCTGTTGCCAGAGGTGCGTCGCTGTGTCCTGAATGTGTGGGAGCCCAATGATTATAACGCAGCTCAGACTCGGTGGGCGGCCCTGGGGAACATGATTGCCAAGAGAGATATAGCGCAGCTATGGGGTTCCCAGCGGCCTCCCACCGTGTCCGTATGGAAGGAGAACATGGACTGGTGCATGTTCAGGGAGAAGACTGTGTATGTGGCTCGTGGTAAACCGGGGGCATGGGGTAGAATCTGGGGGCAATGGAACGCGTATCGTGGAGGTATCTGTACTCCCCCCCTAGTGGACACCGATATTGCTTTGTCCCCCTGACCCTTGATGGTTCCTTGCGACTTTTGGAATAACCGACTATAGACGTTCCTCTCCCGTGACCCCCCCCCCGACCTATCAGTACTCCTTCCTCCTGATAGCTATTTGAAGGTCTGAAGTAGAGTCCCCCGGAGGTAGCCTGACCCACACTTTTTTTTTTTTTGTCCTTATGCCTCGCCTTTTGTTTTTTATTTGTTATTTATGTTAAACCTATGTATCCTGCTTCCCTAGGAATATCCGGAGCCGTGTACGGGACTGGGCCCCGGGAGTCGACTACTGCATTAAGTACTGTATGAGCCTTTCTGAATCTAGCGGCCGGCCCCGGTGGTTGTAGGCCCATGCTTGTAATTGATTTATTGTTCAATAAAATTTTCAAAAAAAAGATTGTTTATGTGCAGTAAAGGGCACCTTCCTGCACATAAACAATCATTCCTCCCAATGCAGGTACCCTTGCACTATGTTGCAAGGGTGCCTGTGTTGGGGCTAGATAGCTGAAACTAGCGCCAGCACAGGGGAAAACGCAGGGCTGCACCGTGTTGTTGTAAATACGGTGCAGCCCTCAGTTTCAGAAGTGGGCGAACGATGAGTTAAGCCAAGAAGTCTAACGCCACGCTCCTTCACTTGTTTGTAAATATGCCCCAAAGTCTCTAAAATTGAAGCTCATTATTAATGTCTAGTGCAAAGTGGAATTTCGTCCCACAACTATAATCAGAATAATTTTTCCCAGACAGCTGTCTTTGAGTTGGCAGTTCAAAGTTCTAAATTTGGAAGTAGAAAGTTATTCAAATAGGGAATTGCCTTGAAGGTTACTTTTCCCTGGTTTACGTTTCACCAGAAAGACTCCCAAAAACTCATCACAAAAAGCAATTGAATCCTCTTCAAAGTGCCCTTGAAGAAACAGTTACATTCTGGTGGTTTCTCTAACCGCAGATTTCTCACCTTGTGAATATCCCTAGGTGCCAGACTGGATCCAGGGATGTTTCTCAGTATTGCTCCTGCGCATCAGCAGCTTGCTCTGTGCAGCTCCATGTTCACTCTGGCCCAACCCAGAAGTGATGCCAGAGCCACATATAAGCCCCAACGCTGCGCGCTCACACCAGTTCCTTTCATTCGCATCTTCCTTTGCAGAACCAGAACCAGCCTATTGTTTTCCTCGTCTGTAGACAAGTTCTTTTCTTCTAAAACATTTTTCGAGTGTGCAAGGGAGATATCACCTCCTAAATCTATAGGTTTAAAATCTTGTAGGGATTGTCACAAACATGTGTGTGATGGATTCCCACTAGGTGTATCTTTGGTCTCCAGGGTCAGGCCACGACAAAATGTTGTGTGGAGTGTACCCTCATCAATCCGAAGGGGTTCCAGGACTGCAAAGTCAAGCTGTATGTCACTGAACATCATCGGAAATCATGAAAAGACCACTCCCACTTGGAATTGAGGACTCAGACGCATTCCCATTATCAGGGCTGGTCCCGTGACAGGTCCTTGTCACACTCTAAGTCTTTGGATAAGTCCAAATCGAATAAAATAAATTGTATTGATCGTACAGAGTAAGACAAACAAATCACAATAATGACAGTTATGGAAAAAAAGGCACAGAAAAACTTAAACATACAGTAAATCTGACATTATTTAACAATGCGTAAATTGACTGGTTGTGTGCAATTTTATTCATATTCACACAAATAAGTGTCAAACATATATAATCACACAATTGTTTTTACAATTATAACATTCGTGTCAACATAAACAGTGAAAGTTTTACAATCAATCTCAATGGGGATATATTATTATAACTCAGATTGTTGGTCCTATGGGTACCATGTGGCCCTCTGTGGTCAGGGTTCATTGGCTGTTTACACTCTTAAAGGTCTTGGAGGTATAGATGTTCTCCTTGCCCATCCCGTGGCCCTACTTTGACTTTTTGTAGGGATATGTGCCCCCTGACCTCGTTTTAAGTACACCGACATGTTTCGACCTTCTCAATGGGCCTGGAGATTTAGTGAAGGTCTTCCTCAGGGCTGTGTTTTTTTTGCCAGTCATAAAATGATTTTCAAAAACATATTATTCTAGCCCAACATGCCCATAACCTTCACATATCATTCTTGAAGTTTTGCATCTCTGGTTCACCTTCCGGCCTCACGGGTATGTCTATGTCTGTATCCAGGGGTCAAAACCTACGTGAACTTATTTCCTCCACAAAAAAACCTCACACCATCAGTACCAAGAAGGATGCACATGAGGTCTTTTTATACCACAGTCTTACTCTTTAATTATATTTTTTCACTTTTAGCTTAATCAATATTTACAGGAGTGTCTATATTATTGCATCCTCCAGTCCCCTCACTCCGTTCCAAGATGGCGCCCACGTGCGCCCACTGAGTAGGCATTTAGTTAATGACAGTATTCGCCCTCCAGGTCTGTTTGAGCAGTTTAAGTACTTCCGGTTCACGATCCGGTTTCTTCACCATATAAACATCCGGACCTTTTCAGTCCGTTGACAACTCGTTCACTGGCTGAGGCGTTTCGTCGGATTCTTAGGCTCGTTATTCTTCAATAGGTAAGGATTCTTCACCTGATCATTACGGTGGTTTACCAACCTTATATCTTGACCTAGAGCCGCGTCTTAATTTTTCCCGGCTTTCTTTCTCTTCTCTTTTTTCTACAGCTCACCACACACTTAAACTTAAGGTAAGATCTTTTACGTACTTTTAATGTCTAGCACCAGTTTATATCGGTCTGTCTTTCTCTGCTTGCACACGTCACAATTCTTCGCGTTATCGTCTGTTGATATGTTCTACTTTCTCTACACAGAGCCACAAAATAGCTTGACAGAGGTAAGCTTATGAATCCATCGCACCATTACAGATCTATGTTTACGTCCTTTATTTTAGGTCCCAGTTGCTAGATTAACCCCATGTGGTTCACTTTTTTACATCTACAGAATCACGAGGTTCCTCACTCAACAGAAAACAAACATTACACACACACAGGTAACTCATTTTTGAGGCGTGATTGGTACACAATTGATTGCCAGAGATTGAGTCCCTAAAAAAACAATTTAAACAATGAAATGTTTTATTTTTTATTTTTTCGCAGATTGGCCCCTGACGAAGGAACAGTGGTTCCGAAATGCATTGGGCATTCTATTTTCTATTTTTTGTTGTGTTGTAACCATATTATATATTGAATTGTTGACATCAAATGTATTGAAGTCACGCTATACATGAATATTGTATGTAAATGAGTTTGATGCATACAGCTTATAATTTTGTCCCGGTACAGACTGGATTTACCTTATTTGTTGTCTTACGCCTGAACATGATGAAATGATTCAGTGAACTTTTTGTTTCCTTGTTGAAAATTAAACAAACACTATGAATCAAATTGGTTAGTGTCAGTTTAGACACCTTATGAACAGTGCTCAGCTACACACAGGTCCGTATCCTGTCATTACTTGTTTTCTTACCTAGTGGGAGAGGACAAACTCCCACATAGCTGATGCACCATTATTCTTACTTTGAGGATCTTTGAATACGTTGATTTATAACTTGGAGTGCTCCCTTTTACTATTATCGCTTACCATATTCTTTGTCCGCCAAGGAGCAGCACCCAGCAAGAATAACAATGTCGTTTGACTCCATCACGAACATAACTGACAATAGAGCAACAACTATGGTTTACACCACAGATCAAGCATCTGAAATTTATTCTTTAATCCAGGAAGTCAGAAGTATGGACACACACAGTGGCTCAATCTCGCAACAACTTAAGCAACTTGAATATCTAACCAGGCGACAACTCAACCAACAGCTTCATGCCTCCACATTAGTACAGTACCACAAAGCTAAACGGATTCCTAGAGGATTACGACTATCAATAAGACCTATGTTATTCCGTTTCCATCTGAACCCAACCTTCATGAACAAATGGTTCTCAATTCTCAATAAATGTTCCCTCGACCTGATACTTCTGATAATCGAGGAGCTCTCCAAAACCATCAAGGATCTCGAACAAGAAATTAATACACTGAAAGACGAACTTCAAACTAGACTTGAAAATGACACTTGGAGAATCAACTTAGAGGGTTTAAACATAAAGTTGGATAAGTACAGCAGAGAATTGCAAGAAGGGAAACTAAGGAAGTATAAAAGAGATACCATTGACTACAAGTTAAACGAGGTGTATACCTGGGCCGATATATACGCACGCAAAAAGTTTGAACCACGCAAACCTAATGTGCATTCATCAGAGGAAAGCCTGGTTTCTGATAAGGACATTTCTACATCTAGAACACCAGTGCAGCCAGGAGCTTCGTCCTCCAATTCACAATCTTCATCACAGGAGGCCTCTGAACAAGTCAACAAATCAAGCACGGTGTCTTTTTTGTCCCAGGCCCCGGATCAAGGAATACCACCATCAGAAACCCTCTCCGCAACAGCAAAACCAGGCGAGGAAAGGGCAGGAAAATCGCTACGAAGCGGGAAGAACATTCCTTGATTATCAATATCTCATCAGTCAACATTACACCACACCAGAAAGCAGTCTTGAACAGAGGCTTGTCCTTTGTCCCAACCAACCATACAAATCAATTGGAAATTGATGTAGCACTTTACAAGTTCATGCGGTCACTATGTTTACGTCATTATTTCTCTAACGTCGTAATCACAGAAGCAACTCCAGACTCTGGCACACTAAAAAAGTTTAAGCCTCGAAGTACCTTCCAAGCTCCAGTGTCCCATAAGATGTTGGATACGTTTGAGATCATGGTGAAAAAGGACATACAAAATTTGACCCTCCGTTCCAACAAACATCAAAATTTGACATACCAAGAAAAAATCACACTGAGAACTCTGGCAACTAATTCAGACATTACTATCCAACCCGCGGACAAGGGAGGAGCCATTGTTATAATGGACACAGAGTTCTACTTACACCAAGTCAACACTCATGTCAATGATCAAACAACTTATTTGCCTCTCCAAACTGATCCGACAATACAACTGGAAACCATTCTACAAGATATTTTGAAAAAAGCATACGATTCAGGCTGGATAGATGAACAGACCAGACAGTTTCTTACTACATCAGATCCACGCAGACCCCATCTCTACATGCTACCCAAAATACATAAAAACCTCCATCAACCACCTTTCAGACCCATTGTTTCGGGTTGTGGCTCAATCTTTGATCCAGTGGGTAGATTTCTGGATTACTACTTGCAGAAGTTCGTGCAGAACTGGTGGTCATACACTAAGGACACCACGGACTTTCTGAAGAAACTGGAGTTGATCCAACCAAGCATTCAATCTACTTGGCTTTTGTGTACCATCGATGTGGTGGCTCTTTACACTTCAATTCCCCACTCTACAGGCATGGAGGCAGTTGAATGGGCCCTCCTTCAACGCGAAGACATCGACATAGAAAAAGTGTTCATACTACAACTACTTCACTTCTGCCTTCATCATAGCTACTTCAAATGGAACGAACGATTTTATGCTCAACTCTCGGGAACCTCGATGGGTTTTCCGGGGGCTCCATCGTATGCCAACATTTTCATGGCCATGTTTGAACAGGAGCACATAATGGACATTCCACAGTGGTGGTCAAACATCTATACATACTGTCGATACATCGATGACATCTTCCTGGTCTGGACTAACACACAGCAACTATTTGAAGAAATGATCACAACCTTAAATTCCCATGATCCCAGGATTCAATTCACCTACAAAATTGACACACACACCATTCAATATTTGGATGTTTCCATTCATAAAAATGCAGATGGACACGGTCTTACCACCACCATATACACCAAACCTACAGATCGCAACAACGCGTTACAATTCTCCAGTTTTCACCCTAATAATCTCATCAATAATCTACCCTACTCGCAATTTATCCGGATTAAACGCATTTGCTCAAACACATCCGACAGCATAACTCAGATTCACGCTCAAAAAGAAAAATACCAACAACGAGGGTACCCCACAACCATCATTGATTCTTGCGCAGCAAAGGCTTTGGCAAAACCACGGAGAGAACTGCTGACATCTGTTACAAAAACAAACAAATCAGATATAGTGTTTATATCAAAATTTTCAACCAGTTCACCTGCTATCAAGAAAATCATCAATAAACGCTGGGAACTACTCTCCAATGAAACAGACTTTAACAACATTTTTCGTGATTTGCCTTTACATGCCTACACCAGGGGTCAAAACCTACGTGAACTTATTTCCTCCACAAAAAAACCTCACACCATCAGTACCAATAAAGGAACATTAAAATGTCAAAACTGTTCACATTGTAACAATGTCATTCCAGGAAATATCTTGAAACACCCCACTACAGGCAAGGATGTTATACTTCGACATACCAGCGATTGCAATACCTCCAATGTAATCTATGGGATCAAATGCCCATGTGGGAAACTGTACATAGGCAAAACTCAACGGAAAATAAAAATACGACTTACAGAACACAAAAGTCGCATTAGGACTTTGAGCAAAACCTCACCTCTGGCGGTGCACTGGCACGAATCAGGCCACTCGATATCGCAACTTAGATTCCAAATCATTGAACATGTGGAACAACGACAAGGAGTCAATAATCACTTGAGACTCCTGCAAAGGGAGGTCTTTTGGACCAAATATTTGGATACCTTGATACCTACAGGGCTTAATGACAAGTTAGATATGTCATGTTTTATTTAATCACGCGATCATCTACCAAAGCCAGCAACCTGAGACTGACAGACATACCTTACACATAAATAAAGCATCACAGCACCACACAAAAACTCATACCAGCGGTATTTTGCAATTTGTCACAGAATAGTCTCTCTTCGTACCAGGTGTACGGTTGATCCTTTTATTACATCTCTTCATTACACCAGTATACTTTTTCATATGTTTGGATAGTACACCATGAGCAGCAGTCACCTCTTCTGAGGACTGAACCTATGTCCTTTACATTATTGAGGACCTCTTCATTTTTTCTCTTTGTGTATGCACATCCTAGACATCATGTCACGGCAGCTATCTTAGGTTCTAGGGTCCTTTATACAGTTAATTTGTTTGGCATCGAAAACTCACGCATTGAAACACTTGGAAAACATTTTTTTCCCCGCCATACATCTCTTTATTCTCTGCATGTGATCACTTTACTTCTTCTTCACGTTAACTTTTAGCCCGTTCCTAGATGGCGCTTTCGCGCGCCTCCCGCGGTAACTTCGATATCACACCACATCCCTTATTGCACTTCGTGCAAGAAGGATGCACATGAGGTCTTTTTATACCACAGTCTTACTCTTTAATTATATTTTTTCACTTTTAGCTTAATCAATATTTACAGGAGTGTCTATATTATTGCATCCTCCAGTCCCCTCACTCCGTTCCAAGATGGCGCCCACGTGCGCCCACTGAGTAGGCATTTAGTTAATGACAGTATTCGCCCTCCAGGTCTGTTTGAGCAGTTTAAGTACTTCCGGTTCACGATCCGGTTTCTTCACCATATAAACATCCGGACCTTTTCAGTCCGTTGACAACTCGTTCACTGGCTGAGGCGTTTCGTCGGATTCTTAGGCTCGTTATTCTTCAATAGGTAAGGATTCTTCACCTGATCATTACGGTGGTTTACCAACCTTATATCTTGACCTAGAGCCGCGTCTTAATTTTTCCCGGCTTTCTTTCTCTTCTCTTTTTTCTACAGCTCACCACACACTTAAACTTAAGGTAAGATCTTTTACGTACTTTTAATGTCTAGCACCAGTTTATATCGGTCTGTCTTTCTCTGCTTGCACACGTCACAATTCTTCGCGTTATCGTCTGTTGATATGTTCTACTTTCTCTACACAGAGCCACAAAATAGCTTGACAGAGGTAAGCTTATGAATCCATCGCACCATTACAGATCTATGTTTACGTCCTTTATTTTAGGTCCCAGTTGCTAGATTAACCCCATGTGGTTCACTTTTTTACATCTACAGAATCACGAGGTTCCTCACTCAACAGAAAACAAACATTACACACACACAGGTAACTCATTTTTGAGGCGCGATTGGTACACAATTGATTGCCAGAGATTGAGTCCCTAAAAAAACAATTTAAACAATGAAATGTTTTATTTTTTATTTTTTCGCAGATTGGCCCCTGACGAAGGAACAGTGGTTCCGAAATGCATTGGGCATTCTATTTTCTATTTTTTGTTGTGTTGTAACCATATTATATATTGAATTGTTGACATCAAATGTATTGAAGTCACGCTATACATGAATATTGTATGTAAATGAGTTTGATGCATACAGCTTATAATTTTGTCCCGGTACAGACTGGATTTACCTTATTTGTTGTCTTACGCCTGAACATGATGAAATGATTCAGTGAACTTTTTGTTTCCTTGTTGAAAATTAAACAAACACTATGAATCAAATTGGTTAGTGTCAGTTTAGACACCTTATGAACAGTGCTCAGCTACACACAGGTCCGTATCCTGTCATTACTTGTTTTCTTACCTAGTGGGAGAGGACAAACTCCCACATAGCTGATGCACCATTATTCTTACTTTGAGGATCTTTGAATACGTTGATTTATAACTTGGAGTGCTCCCTTTTACTATTATCGTGTATCCAGGTTAATGGCAGCAGGCCCACACTCAGCACCAGCTCCACCTTCTGAATCCTCTGCAGGCCTAGATCCGCCTCTGAAGCCGGTTCCACACCATGCACCACGAATCATGGAAGTTCCTGCCATGTCAGCACCAATGCCACACTGGATGATGTCGAGCCAATAGTTCTGTCGGACTCTGACTGAATCCATCCTGACCTCAAACTAAGGCACATCTAAATTGAGTTTCTATGCGCCCAGCCAATATTCCTTCTGACTCAGACAAGACAATGCCTTTTACCTAGAGGCAACCTTCCAGTACTCCAGCATATCTTTGGGTTGGACTCTGATCATAGTCAACCTGCATTCGATGATGATGGTGACGACGGTGATGGTGGGGATGATTTTTCCTCCAAATACAATGAGGACACTTTCTTTATGGATATACAAGAACTATTGGGCTAGACATGCCCCCTGATACAGAGCTGGTGCCACCCCTCCTCTCTAGTCCTTCTACAGAAGAGTTGGCGTCCTTTGCCATGGTTATTAGAAGCCCAACCGAAGCCCTGGATCTGAACATACATTTAATTGAAGTGAAGACCAACATGCTCACAGAGGTCCTACAACCTGAACCATTGTCTATGGAACCTCTACTACTTTCTAACAAGGCGCTGACTGACACCTTCATGGACTCTTGGGCAGAACCTTGTTCTTCATGCGCATCAGTGAAAAAGCAAGTGGCACAGCAAAATAAACCAGATCCTAGTAAGCTTGACTTCCTTATGCAGCACCCTACTCCCGACAGCCTGGTGGTTTAAGCCTCCACTAGCAGAGTCAATCTTAGTTCCTTCCCTATGGCCCTGCCAGATATAGAATCAAAAAGGATAGATGCATTTAGTAAAATTATGTTTTCCTCGGCCAGCCGTGCACATAGGTTCATCAACTTCAGCTGCTTGCAAGGACACCACTTCCTTGGATTATTGGACTCTGTCACTGAGATTTTTCAAGGAGTCAAAGAGGAGTCTGGGGCCAATTTTGCTCTGACTTCAAGATGGTCAGGACACAGAGAAGTACAACATCAACTCTGGGCTGGACACCACTGACTGTTTGGGCAGGGAATTTGGTACCAGTGTGGTGCTTCAGCATCACACATGGATGAGATACATGGGCTTGTTAGGTGACGTTCAGGCATCACTAATGAACATTCCATTTGACTGCACCTGTCTTTTCGGACATAAGGAAGATTCGGTCATGGAGTTTCAAAGAAAGTAGGGTCACAGCGTGCTCCTATGGCCTTTCTGCACCACTTGTGCAGCAGTATCGTCATCAATTTTGCTCCTTTTGAGGCTTCCGAAGTCTTTTGGCTCAAAGGCAACACCAAGGCTCACCTCGACGGCAACAGACCCCCCAATCCTTTCGAATCTATGGTTAGGCAACCAGCAGAGAATATCCAGGCTCTCAGAGACAGCGCACTGCTCAGTGCTCTGCCTCTCCCACCACCACCAACAAACTGCTTTAGCTTGCCCATGGTGGCACATGGCCATAACTTTGCAAGCAGGATAGGGTTATTACCTCCACAGGTAGCACAGCATTATATCTGACAGATGAGTGCTTTAGAGAGTCCAACAAGGATATGCTGAACCATTCTTTTCAGATCCACCGCATATTCCACCTACATCAGAGTGGCTGTCGGAGGACTATTTGTCAATTTGTGGCTGGAGGTCCAGGTTCTTTTGGGCAAAGGAGACATAGAGAGGGTTCCAACATCGGAAATAGGGACTGGATGTTATTCTTGTTATTTCCTGATGCCAAAGAAGGATGGAGGCCTACGTCCTTAGATCTTCGCCCTCTTAATTTCAAGATGCTCACATTGGTCCAAGTTCTATCTACCCTAGATCTAGAAAACTGGATGGCAGCACTGGATTTGCACAATGCCTATTTTCACATTCCTTTACTGTAGTCTGTCAGGTGTTACTTGTGGCTCAAGGTAGGCCAGGAATATTTTCAATTCTTCATGATTCTTCAATTCTTCATGATCCCCTTCGACTTTACCAGTGCCCCTCGGATGTGATGGAACAAATCTTCTGAGGTTGGGCATACCAGTCTGCCCCTACCTGAACGAATGGGTGTTGAAGGCAGCCTCACAAGTCAGTCGTAGACCACCTCCAATTGATGACAAAAATCCTAACATCTTCGGGGTTTTCGATCAACGTGCCAAAGTCATCTCTGATTCTTGTGCTGGGGCTCCCATTCATCGGAGCCATTCTAGATTTGGTGCAATTTTGATTCTTCAAACAAATCGATGAGTCCAGGACAATTGGGCAATGATCTCGATGTTTCAGCCTAGGTCCTGTGTCTCAGTAAGAGTGGCTCTGAAACATCTCGGGCTCCTGGCCTACTGCATCCTACTGGAGGGCTATGCCACTTGGCATATGCGGGCTCTGCAGTGGGATGTGATGCCTTAAGGGGCTCAGCACCAAGGCAACTTATCAGATTCCATCCAGGTTTAGGAGAAGACTGCAAAAGACCTGCAGTGATGGCTGCTCAACCGCAATTGGACCAACAGCAAACCCTACTCCCTACTCCACTGAGAGCTGACCGTGGTGGCAGACGCGTCGCTGTTTGGTTGGAGAGGCCATCTACTGGAGGTGGAGCTGAGAGGGCTCCTGTTTCCAAGCACATACCTGCCTCCATGTCAAGCTGCTGGAGTTACAGTCCATTCACCTGGCATTGATGTTTTTTTACCATCCATCAAAGGGAGGCCGTTCCAGGTGCTCACAAACAACGCCATTGCCATATGGTACTGCAATAAGCAGGGCGGAGTGGGGTCCTAGGTCCTATACCAAGAGGCATAGCCTCTGGAACTGGCAGAGTCAGCAAAATATCTCCCAGGTCGTGAACCACAAGGAAGGATCTTTAAACACTAGTACTGACAAATTCAGTTGGCGACAGTTAGTGGATCACGAAGGGCAGCTACACCTGGAGGTGGAAAGGGGCATCTTCTGGGAATGGGGAGAGCCCTGGCTCAAACTCTTTGCCACTGCTGATAATGCGCATTGTTAGCACTTTGGTTCATTAGAGTTCCCAAGAAGTCTCTTTCTGAGATGCCTTCTACCTAGAGTGGAGTACAGGACTCCTATATGCCTTCCCATTGCTGCCACTCCTGCCCCGAGTTCTGAAGAAGATCAGGAATGACAGGGATCAAGTCGTCGTAGTGGCTCTGGATAGGGCTCTCGTAAGTGTGGTACCCAGAAATTCTGGCCATGGGCATCTGTTCTTCGATCATGCTATCGCTTTGGGGGGATCTTCTTTCAATGCAGCAGGGGTGGTCCTGCACTTGTGCCCGTGCAATCGATACATCCATGTGGGGAACAAGTTTTTGGGCTGGTGTGATTCCCACCATACTGACCCATTACAAGCTAAGTTGTTGGATGTTCTGTTGTTTGTCTTTATTTAGCCCAGCAAGCAATTAACCTGTCCATCATTAAAGGTTACTTGTTGTCCCTTTAGACTTTTTTGCATTTACCTGATCAACCATCTTTGTTTAAATCACCTGTTGTGGTATGATTCCTTAAAGGTGTGGTGCATATGTTCCCACACATACTTTTTTGTTTTGTAATGCTACAGTGGGCCCTTAATTTGGTTCTTACTTTACATATTTTTAGCCCTTTTGAGCCGATGCACAGCTGTGTACTGACTCTCAAAACAGTCTTCTCATAGCGATAACATGAGTGAGCTATAAGTCCTGTGTGTTTTTACCATACTCCTCCTGCTACGATAAACTGGTGCTATGGACTAAGGTGGCACTGCTGCAAAGATTGTGATGCCTTTCATGTCGGACAATCCATCACCTTTCTGGCATTTTTGCCCCACCTGATTCCTCAAAAGATGAAGAGAGGCTTCATCATCTGGACTCTAAAAGAGACTCGAGTTTTTACATCAATCGTACCAAGGATCATTGGATGGAGGATCAGCTTTTTGTGAGGTTCGCTGGGACAAAGAAGGGTAAGCAGTGCACAAAAGTACCATATCGAGATTGATAGTCTTCTGTTTTAAGATCTGCTTTGCATTGACTAAGAAGCAACTTCCAGAAGGTCTATGGTCTCATTTGTGGAGTACCTGCCTTGGACAACTGCCAGGCTGCGACATGGGCATCCATTTATAAATACATGAAGCACTTCTGCTTTGATAGCTGGTCAGCAGCGGGATATTTTGTCTGTTCGGTCATGTAAGATTTTTTGGTTTGAGCCGTTCCACAGGCCCATTGCCTTGAAAGATATTGCATTTGTATCTTTTTACAAGGTGAGGAATCGGGGTTAGAAGTATCCAGCAGAAAAACAAGCTACTTACCTTCATCAATGCACTTGCTAGTGGATAATCGATCTAACCACAGATTCCTCACCACCTTCCTACCTCTCCTTTCAGTGGAATTGACTCCTTTAGCCATCTGAATAAAAGTTCCAATTTAGAGGTCTGCACACTGTTACATCTGATTACTTGTTGAGTCAAGAAGGTAACGGATGTCAGCGTGTGGAGGAGGCTCCAGCGTCACCTCTTGTGCAGGACAGAGTTGACGCTGAACTGCATGGTGCCACCTGCAGGTGTAATGCTGAGAAAAATCTCCGGATCCAGTCTGGTGCCTAGGGATATTCTTAAGGTGAGGAATCTGCAGTTAGAGTTTCCACCAGAAAGAGCATTACCAAAGGTAAGTAACTTTTTTGTTTGCAACTGAAAAATCCCTTTGTTTGGTACTCACCTATTAATAAGAGAAAAAATAAAATTGGAGCAGCCTTAGCACAAGGATCGTAAACTGTTGGCATGTTGTTGCAAAGTATAAAGTAAAATGGATGGTCACTATTAAGTCATTGTTGACAGCAACATCCCTCTTAAAGCCATTAGCTACCCAACTCATCGTTACCATGCGATTTGTACTGCGCAGGAAGTATGCCTAGAGTCCTGATTACTACATTGTTACATTTAAATAAAGTCAAGGATTGCAGGAATGCAACAACTCTATTATCACTTGCATTCCTCCAATCCGGCAATGTTCCAGCAAGCAAGAGCTCTCTGGTCTTCATGACTTTTTCGTGTCAATGATGCTGTGCCACTTTCCTCTTAGAGTGCCTGACTTTGTCTTAAAACACCTTTATTTAAAAAAAAATCCACTGATCCTTTGCCATGTTTTCTTCCTGTGACGTTTGACTGATCTAATCCATTCCTTAAGGTATTAGACCTAATTTATGTTATTTCACCATTTACCCTGACAAGGGTACAGCTGCTATGAGCCCCTTCTACAGAATCATGGGACAAAACGAATGTGTTCATTTCACATGAGAGAGGTTGTAACACTCCCACCAGGTTTGTTGCACGTGACCGTTTAGGGATCCAAGAGACCGTTTGGGGAGCTGTTAAAGACATCAGTGGACGTAATAGAGCTGGGTAGCATGAGATTTTAATAGGGTCAGCTTTAATGCCTATCCCAATTAAAGTCCCAGTTTCTTGAAACACTCTTGCAAAACCTAGGGCCCAGTGCTTAATTTGAGCCAGTGGCTTCTGGTGCTCATCACCGGCACTTAATCATCAAGACCGGCGCTTTGTATGAGCACCAGTTAAGGACACATTAATTTATGTGGAGATTAAGTGATTTGCCCAGAATCACAGGATGTTGAGCCGACGCCAAGATTCGAACCTGGTTCCCCAGCTCCGAAGTTGGCAGCTCTGGTCATTATGCCACACCCTCTCCTCACTATCATGGTTAGTAGTTGGTTCTGTTTTAGTTGGCGCTAACAGGAGAAATGGGCTGGTGCAAGATGCCTCCTGACAAGAGCCCCAGCACTTTTAATTTTGTTACAAATTGCCCACTGCTATGGCCTTATTTGGAGTTTGGCTGACAGGATACTCTGCTGCAAACATGAAGTGCCTTTTCAGCCAAACTCTTGGACTTCCTGCCTCATTTAGAGACAGGTGGACTGCAAGCTTTCCATCCACAGTGCCCCAGTTGGCTCCATCAATACAAGTTTTTTACAACAGTCTGACAGAGTAGGGGCCTTCAGGTGAAGTGCATTACACCACCCACTCTATTTAGGTAAAACCTGGCTGTGAGGGACACAAAAACAAATAATGGCCCCCACACCAGAGGAGAAAATTCCATTGAGTGGGAGGCATAAGTTATTTAAAAGTTTGGTGACCAGCCGTCATAAGTGACGGCAGCTTGTCACCAAACTTTTTGGACCTTGAAAGGAACTGCCACCATGGTGGTTCCTTTCAAGGTACAAAGATGACAGCTGGTCCGATGGTCCTCTGCAAATTTACTAGGCAGTAGTACGCCAGGGGGATAATGTCCTCCACTAACCTGATGGATAGTGATCTGACCATCAAAGACTAAAGCAAGCCATTTATCTGGAATTTTGGCTCTGAGAACTTTCTGCCGCTACAGCCCGTGAGACGTGCAAGGAAAGTATCATACTTAACTAAAGACGTTTTCTACACGTTTTTCTCTATTTGTATTGTCATCATAACCTTTGGGAATAAGTATACATGACAGGGGTTAATAGTAGTTATCTTTACGGCTGTAATAAAACGGATCTCCAAAATACTGTAATCATCCACTGTGGACACATACCTTTTTGCCTCCTCATGCCCTTGATTTAAGAATGAAAAAGCTCAGGTACGTGGATTCAAAACGATCCCATTTCTTACAACCCCATTTTTGTTCAAGCTCTAATTGTCTTCCAGGTCTCTGTTGTGCCTTCTATGTTTTTATTTACAGACTCGCAAGGCCAAGCATTGATCGCATAGTGTACGTTTGGATATATAGAGAGATAGTAGTTGTGTCTTTATTTTCTAAGCTTCTCTTAGCCTTTATCATCGTCTTGTGGCTCTTATCAGATGCACTGAGCCGGTCAGTTGTCTGACCTTGTCTGACCTTGGGTGCAAACCGGATACAGATTTCCTCTGTTTTCCAAACTCTATTTTAAGGTTACCTGGGGCATATATTTCATTTGGTGCTTTGGTGGTAGCAACAATTCGTTATCCACACATCCAAGACAGTCTTTAAGCCTCCAGCCCTCGCCCCAGCATTTTAAAATGACATTTGCATCACTGGCAGAAAACCCATCAGTCTGTTTCTGCTTTTCCTAAGGGGATCACTCCTTTGAGCCCATTTGTGCCTGATCCATATTATGCTTATCATTGGATATACACTTCATTAGGTCTGGCTTCACAGTGCACTTGTCGCGTGACATTATGTGACCACTAGAAAAAGAGCTTTATGAAGCTCCACTGAGAGCGGGCTTTGGCTCCGTCCACATGTTGATCACCTTGAATACAACATTTCACTGGTCAGAAGTTGTCCGCTTCCACTGCAAACGAGTGCTTGTAATGCACTTTTTGCCTGGTGGGAAAGCAAATGCTAAATAATGTAGGCCTGTGTTGATTATGGTGACGTACTAATGATCCAGGCTGTAAAGCTAAACTAATATATGGGAAAGTTACTTTAAATGCAGTAGGTCTGACATACATATTGTGAAAATCATATGTTAAAGCCATTAGAATTTGAAGGTTGGATTGATAATGCACTAGGTTAAAGCCTGAAGATAGGTTTTTTGTTTCATGAAACTTCACAGATTACCATAGTAGGCCAGTATTTTTATATTGGTTAACCCCTTTTACAAACTCTCGGGGTGGAACATTTTTGATAATTCTTTTTAGACCCGGTTTGGAGGTGTTGCATGTTGTACTGCCAACAGTAAATGTGGCTATATTTGCAGTTTTATGACTGCATGCAGTGCTTAGTTTCAGTTAGTGGTTGCAGAGGGCACTTATTTTGGGGCCCAGCACTTACTTTTACTAAACAGACTCTGATCCAGTGCATGTGAGAGAAAAACACAAAGCAGGGAACAAAGGAGGTAAAGAAAGATGGAGGGAAGGTGACAAAGGGCGAAAACAGGGTTGGAAAAGAAGCCATGAGAGTGAGATAAAGAAGCAGAGAGTGTCTGGAGGTGGATTAAGGAAGCATGAGGAGGAATCAGGGCAATGCAGCCTTGGTGTTCGACAAGCTGAACATCGATATCACCAGCCGCGGGCTTCTGCGCAAAATCTTGGGCCTCAGCACTTATTCTTTCCATATTAAGCACTGACTGTATGCAATGTGGTTAAGCTTGTTTTCCACAGTAGGCATGTGCTGGAGATGAAGATAAGCCAATCCTAAAGGCTGTAGGATTGATTGGTTCACTGTGAAACGTTATGTGATATGTCATAGGTCCGATCTATTAATATGAGAAGTTACAACAACAGCAATATGCTTGACATTTATTGTGAAAAGCATATGTTACTTCCAATGGGTCTTAAATGGTGTATTGGTATTACACAGTCTTAAAGCCAGTAGACAGGCATTTTCTACATAATATCTGATATATTACTATAGTAGGCAAAGGTTTTGGTGTTGGTTACCCCAGTGAAACCTCTACGGGTAGGTGGTTTTCCCTTTGAAAATCTTTGGTAGGCTCACTCAGTATGGGTTGTATGCTGTTTTGCTGACTATAAATTTGTACATATTTAAAATGTTATGACGTATAGATGATGATGATTACCTTTTGCTTTTTAGAAAGACTATGCTCAATACAGTAGGCCTACCAGGGTAGATTATTTCCAAACTGTGTTTAAGTATGTAGAAAGGTATTGTGTTACATGTGATCTCATATTACTGTATAAGGCAAGGGTTTTGTTGTTGGTAACCCTCCCGAAAAACTGGGGGGATAGACCTCTTCTGAAACAAGGATTGGCATAGCCAATAGGTCTCGCCTTTGGGACCTTATAAGTATTTAGCCATGCAACAGTTGCATAACTAAATACTTATAAGGTCCCAAAAGCGAGACCTATTGGCTAGGCCAAGCGGCCCTGCGGCCGCGAAAGTGATCCGATCGCATCAAACATCAAAGCGGCCGTGCGGCAGCGAAAGTGAAAGTAATCGCGGTCATGCGCAGCGCGTGCCCACGCACATGCACTGTAGCTCTAGGCTGGCCTGGTAGCACTTTTTGGAGCCTTCTCAAAAAGTCTCGCCAGACCAGCGCATGCGCTGGGTCAGGCGAGACCTAAAAACATGGGCGTAGAAGACTTTTATTGTGATAGTCCTCGTTAACTGTCTTACTAGAGGTTGTATGTTGGTTTGCTAACTGCAAATTTTACGAATTATAATTTCATGACTATATCTCTGATGGCTGCCTTGTGAGAAAGCATATTAGCAATACAGTGGGCTTGAGATGGTTGTGGTGACAAGTCAATGATCAAGGCTATTGGTCTGACTGATTCATTGAGAAAAGTTATGTCAGACACCATAGGTTTGATCTGTTTATTATGAAGGCCTCACTTATGTATTGAGAAAAGCCAAGGGTTTTGCTGCTGTTTAGCCCCTCTGACAAACCATAGGGGTAGAAGATTTTCACTCAGTTAATCCTTGTATGCCCTTTTTAGTAGGGGTTGTATATTGTTTTGCCAACTGTAAATTTGAGTATATTTTTTATTCTAGCATTAGATCCTTGATGATTGTCTTATGGGAATGCTTAATACAGAAAGCCTGAGATCGTTATAATGACAAGCCAATGGTACATTCAAGAGACCAGGATACATTATTGGGAAATGCTATGTCAGAGTCCATAAGTCTGATCTCTTTATTCAGAAAGTTACAACAAAGCAGTAGATCTGACATATTTATTATGGAAGCCTATATTGAAGTAAATAGGCCTTGAAGGGTGCATTGTTATCACACTATATTAATGCCTGTACACAACTATTGTTTACATGTATTATCTTAGATTTCTTTAGTAGGCAAGAGCTTTGGTGTTGGGTATTTCTCTGATAAACCCCAGGGGTAGAAGGTTTGTACTAGGATAATGCTTGATCATCTGTTTTAGTGTTTTAGTAGAGGTTCTGTATTGTGTTGCCTCTGTACATACTTTCTTGATGGCCACTTGCTAGAAAGCTTACACTCCGGATAGTAGGCCAGAATTGGTTATTGTGACAAGCCAATGATAACAGCTAGCAGCCTGATTAATTGGGAAGCAGTTTGTTTGATGCCATAGGTCTGACCTGTTTATTATAAAATGTAATGACAAAGGCAGTAGACTTGACATATTGTGAAAAACATGTGAGAAATCCAATATGCTTTCAAGGGTGAATTGTTATTATGCTGTGCCTAATCCTACAGACAGGTATTGTGTTACAGGTAATCTCATCATTTACCACAGTAGGCAATGGTGTTGGTGTTCTTTGCCCTCTCTGACAAACAATGGGGTAGAAGATTTACTGTCTTAGAATCATTGCCATGGCCCAAAAGATTGGTTGTATATTGTCTAGCCAACTGTACATTTCTGCATATTTATAATTTTATTATGACTGTCTTCCTGATGGATGACTTGTGGGAAAGCTTTATCAAATGTCTTAGGTCTTATCGGTTTCTTCTGAAAAGTTACACCAAGGGCTGTAGGTCTACCTAGTGTATTATTAATAGCATATGTAAGTGCCTACATGCCTTAAAGGGTGGATTCTTATTACACTATGTTGAATCCCACAGGCAGAGGCATAATTTAGTCTGTGAGATTTGGGGGCGCATCTCAAATTTTGCTCTAAGAAAAGTAATCTACTGCAAGGTGTAATAATTTGCAGGATAGAATGTTCCCAGGAGGGCCAGGGTTAGTACCTATTTATATATGGAGGTATTCTAGAGCTGATTTAGAATTTGACGGACAGGTAGTCATTGCAACGGCAACAGCGTACCCTGTGTGCCACACTTAAAGTCCACCTGTCCGATTTAGAGTTGGGTGGACTGCAATTTTTACACTGACACAGTAAAGGTTACTCCATCGGTGTAAAACTCCCCCTGATGGCTCTACAGAGTAGGGGGGTATTGGAGGTAAGCCATTCGAGGGTCCAACTTATTTAGACTGGATGGTCGGAAGGCATTTGTTTACTGTCCATCACTGCCATCTACATCCTGGTGGGGAGGGATTGTAAAAAAAGGAAAATGACTCCCACTCTATGGGAGAAAACTCACATGGTGTGGGGGTGATTAGTTTTTATTTTTCAAAAACAAACTCCCTCATTGGTAGTTTACTTTTGGGAAATAAAAAACTTTGGAAAAGTTTGACATACGACCGTCAAGTTTGACAGACCCATCTGTCAAACGTTCCCACATTGACAGAAACAGCTATGACTGTGTTCCAGTCAATATAAAGAGATGTTTATGTGGCTTGCTGACATTGCTAAATTTGGAGGGCATAGTAAAGGAAGGGAGGTAGATGTAAAGTCCTTTGCCACCCTGTCTGCCTTTACTCCATCTGACAAATAGTATATTAGGCCCTCGGTCTAGGGTAGTACAGTGGGTGAAAAACGATGGTTTGGAATGCTACCCCAAGCTATTGCCAGTGGTTAGACTATTTGCAAACATTTGTCTCATCATCTTTCGGGTGTTTTTTCAAAGTGTTTTTTATTTAAATTCTGGAACAGTACATCATTAAGACAGCCAAGGTGGCTCCCCTTTGGTTACCAGCTTGGTGGCCAAGCACTTTGGGCCCCCTTCCTACTCCGTTAGTGAAAGTTAAAAACCTGGGGGTCATAATAGATGAGAAGCTGAATTTTAAAGCACAAGTTTCTAAGGTGGTGTCCCCTGCATTTTTCACCATTGGAGCAGTGCGTAAAATTCTACCATTTATTCCGAAAAACACAAGAAAGACTGTTCTAACTTCCCTAGTTTTGTTCAAATTGGACTACTACAATGCTTTATATATGAATTTACAGTCCAATCAACTTAGAAGACTGAAGTCTGCACAGAATGTCACTGCCAGATTGATGCTAGAAGTCCCTAAACAACAGTCCATTAGAGCCGGGATACAAAAGCTGCACTGGTTCCCAGTCGCTCAAAGCGTGAAATTCAAGGCACTGTGTGTAGCACACAAGGCACTGCACAAAGTAGGTCCACGATTTCTTTGGCATACCTTTAATTGGTACTCCCCTAGTAGACAAATGCGATCGGCAAATGCCTTCTTGATGCCCACTTTTACAGTCAGGACAACGAATTGGGGGGAGAGGAGTTTCAGTCATAGCACCATTAGGCTGTGGAACTCCCTTCCGCTTGATCTCAGGAAGATACCCTCTCTGATTGAGTTCAGGAAAAACCTTAAAACCTGGCTTTTCTCAGGCAAGTGCGCTCCTGGATCGGCGCCTGGAGGACTCCGAGAGCAGGGCCCGGAGGAATAATATCCGCATTATTGGAGTGCCCGAGGGACGGGAGGAGTCGGCGGCGGATCTCTTTGTGGAGGACCTGATCTCTACCCATCTCCAGCCTAAGGGGCTGAGTAAATTCTTTGCGGTGGAGAGGGCCCATAGAGTTCCCGGAGGCAGGCCGAAGGTCGGAGCCCCTCCGCGGCCTCTTATTGCCCGTATTTTTAACTTTCGGGACAGGGATGCGATTCTGCAAGCTTCCAGACTGCAAGGGCCGATTAAGCTGGAAAACATGGAGGTGAACTTTTATCCTGACTTCACGCAGGCGGTCCAGAAGCAGAGATTGAGTTTCCTGGGTGTCAAGCGGCGGCTTCGGGACATGAACCTAAAATATGCCATGCTCTTCCCGGCCAGGCTGCGGGTGGAGGCGGATGGTCGCACTCACTTTTTTGACCGTCCTGACATGGCCGGGGACTGGTTGGACACTTTGACTGGGGGACATGGTCGGGATGGGGGGGGGGGCGACGGGAGGTGAGCGCTCACCGGACCGGGTCTGAGGTACTGACACCGTGGCTCACCCCGGATGATGCCACTTTTGGCCATGCTTAGGGTCTTTTGCCTATTGTGCCTTGTTTCCCCTCCATGGGAGGTTGTGCTGGGTCTCGAGGGGGTTCTCCCTCCTCCTCTAGGGGGTCTTAGTAGTTCCATTTACATAGGGGCGACAGGCACACTGCAAGTTGGGGGGGCTGTTTGGGCTCATGCAGGGGTGCAGGGAGGGGGGAGTTTTGTTGGGGCTGTTGGGTTGGGGTTGGGTATTGTTTATTTGTACCACAAGGCAGATGTATTGTTGTGCTACTTCTACAGTGCTCCCTGGGGGGAGATGGCTCGATTTCGGCTATGATGGGGGGTAGGGGACTGAGTCTTTTGTCCTGGAATGTCAATGGACTGGGGGACAGGATAAAACGGGGTGTGGTCCTGCAGTTTTTAAAACGTATTTCTCCCGATATAGTATTTCTGCAGGAAACGCACCTCATTGGAAACTCCTTTCGTGCTATGAATAGACGGGGCTATCGCCTTATAGCCCACTCGGGCTTCACCTCTGGTTCGAGGGGCGTGGGAATTATGGTTAAAACTTCGCTCCCATTTGAAATGGATGAGGTGTTCCACGATGACAGGGGACGATACACGGCTCTGGTGGGTAGATTGGAGGGTAGAGTGATTGTTTTAGTTTCTGTTTATGTACCGCCAGGGTTGCAAACAACTACTTTCGCTGATCTGGGACGCCTCCTCCTTGGCCTTCCGGAGGGGATTCTAGTGGTTGGGGGAGATTTTAACGCTGTAGTTTCCGGTACTGAGGACCGTCACCCTCCTAGGGATCTCCCCCGTGCCCAAGCGTGGCTGTCCGGCCTCTTGGATACATTGGGGCTGGTGGATTGTTGGCGGCTGAAACACCCTATGCAGATACAGTACACCTTTCATTCCGGGGCTCATGGCAGTCTTTCAAGGCTTGATTATGTTCTGATGCCAGCGGCACAGGCGGGGAGGGTTGGGGAGGTACGACATTTGGCGCGGGGTATTTCGGACCACTCCCCGCTCCTGCTGCACTTTGACATTGTCCCGAGGGGGGAGGGGAGGGTGGCCCCGGTCAATCCCTGGTATCTGCGTGACCCCACAATTCGCGCAGATTTGGTTAAATCTCTGGAGCGGTATTTTGAAGATAATGTGGGGTCTGTATCGTCTGCGGTCTCTCTGTGGGAGGCGTTTAAGACGGTAATCCGGGGGGAGGCCCTGTCCCTCATTTCCCATTCCCAGAGGCGCGGGCGGGAGGAGGTGACCCGTATTGAAACTGAGATAACTGAATTGGAGGGTGATCTGGAATGTGGGGTGACGGATGGCAAATTACATGCTCTCCGACTCAAGCAAGCGGATTATAAGGCCCTCGTCACGGAGGCAGCCAGGGGCCTCAGTAGAGAGCAGCATGGGAGACTGTATGATGTGGGTGATAAGGCTGGTAAATTGCTTGCGTGGCTGGATAAAAAGGAGAGAGCGAGTCGAGTTGTCCCGTCGATTGAGAAATTGGATGGTGTGTGTGTCACTGATCCGGGTGAAATTGTTGATTGCTTCGCAGGCTATTTCCGTGGGGTGTATTCCCCGGTATCTTCCCGCTCGGAAGAGGATTCCCATGCCCTGCTCAGGGACATTGCGCTGCCTTCCCTTTCGGAAGAGGATAAAGTGTCGCTGGATGCCGCCCCTACATCTGAGGAGATTGCCCTCGCCATACGTTCGGTCGCTTCCGGCAAGGCCCTGGGTCCTAATGGCCTTCCCATCGAATTGTACAAGCTGTGACCGGATACGCTGGCGCCACATCTCCGCGCTATGTTTCTCGCGGCCCGTTCGGCGGGCTCCCTCCCGCTGGACCAACGTCTGGCCACTATCGTGGTTATTCATAAGGAGGGGAGGCCGCGGGATCGGGTCACGTCCTACAGGCCCATTTCTCTGTTGAATGCGGAGCCCAAAATTCTCGCCAAGGTGCTGGCTAATCGGCTGGTTAGCGTGGTGTGCGATCTGATTCACCAGGACCAGTCTGGCTTTATCCCTCATCGCAACACCGCGCTTAATCTGCGGCGTCTGCACGGAGTGCTCGCGCGGGTCCCGTTCATACGAGAGCCAGCCATTTTGGCGTCCTTGGACGCCACTATGGCGTTCGACACGCTTGAGTGGCCATATA
The DNA here is from genome assembly GCF_964204655.1 of Triturus cristatus. NCBI lineage: Eukaryota > Metazoa > Chordata > Amphibia > Caudata > Salamandridae > Triturus > Triturus cristatus. Next base: position 1,023,234,321 of record NC_140592.1, read on the forward strand.
TTTGGGCGATGCTGGCGAAGTTTGGTTTTGGCCCGGGATTCATTGGCTGGGTGAAACTGTTATACTCCGGACCTCTGGCGCAGGTGGTGGTGAACGGTAGAGTGTCGGCTCCGTTTGAGCTGGGCAGGGGTACGCGGCAGGGCTGCCCGCTTTCGCCGCTCCTCTTCGCGCTTGCCTTGGAGCCCCTGGCGGAGTGGCTGCGGTGGGAGCCTTCCATTCGTGGTCTCCGTTGGACCCCTGAGAATGAGGATCGCGTATCTCTTTACGCAGATGATATCCTTTTATACCTTGCTTCCCCGCGTAAATCGCTGATTGTATTAGTGGATGTTTTGCATTCCTTTGGCCGTAATTCTGGCCTAGTCATCAACTGGGCTAAATCCTGTGTGTATGTCCTCTCCGGGGAGACTCCTATCCTACCGCGGGGCTGCCCTATCCAGGTCGCCTCGCAGGGATTTAAGTACCTGGGTATCTTTATTACCCTGGATGCTGAGGCCCGATATAAACAAAATTTGCTCCCCCCCCTCCAGCGCCTGAAGGAGGACGTGGCGCGTTGGAGGCGCTTGCCGCTCTCGTCGCTTGGCCGTGCGGCATTGTTTAAGATGATGTCGCTGCCACGTTTCCTATATGCTTTACAGAACACGATGGAAGTTGTCCCGGCGCGCTACTTTCGCGAGGTAGAGAGTTTGCAGCGCCAACTATTCTGGGATGGGAGGCCGCGTATTGCCCTTGCGAAGCTGACACTCCCGTGGTATGACGGGGGGGTCGCCCTCCCAGACATCAAACGGTACTACTGGGCCTCCCAGCTGGCCGCGATAAACCACGGCCTTTACGGGCCCGCTCTAAACCCGGCCTTTGAGATGGATAAACTATTACTGCCGGGTGGTGACTACAATCGGGCGCTTTATTCTCGATCGCTCGACGCGCGTCTGACGGGCCCTACGCGGGTCATGGTACGGGTGTGGCACGCGGCAAACTTGGCGATGGGGTGGAAGGATCGATTGACCCGGGCGACGCCACTGTATGCCTCTGAGCGGCTGGGCTCCCTGTGGACCTCGAAGGGCTTTGAGAAGTGGGACATGATAGGCATCAGCAGGGTGGGCTATCTCTGGACGAGGGGGGGATTCAAAACATTCGATGTGCTGCAGACGGAATTCCAGTTGCAGGACAGGGAGTACTTTCGATATCTACAGGTCCGTCACGCGCTGGTCTCCGTATTCCCGGATGTTGCCTCCATCCCGGAGTACTCCTCTCTGGAAGATAGAGTGCTAGATGGGCATGTGCCGGATGGCACGATTTCCTTGATTTACAAAAAGCTCATCAACGATCGCTCGGGACTGTTGACTAGCCTTCGTGAGGCGTGGGTCGCCGATGGATTGGAGCTGGACGACGAGGACTGGGTGTCTGCGGTGGCCTCCCCGAAAGAGGTGGCCATACCGGCCCGCCTTCGCTTCGTCCAGCTCAAAATACTCCATAGGGTCTATGTTACGGGGCCGGGTCTGATGCGTATGGGATATTCCATGGATGGGTTGTGTAAGCGTGGGTGTGGTTCATTGGGGACCTTCGTCCATATTTTGTGGGAATGTCCGGAGGTGGCGCGATTCTGCCGTGGTGTGCATGCGGTGTTGCGGGCGGTCACACATGTGCCGCTGCTTCCTGAGGCGAGGAGGTGTCTGCTAAATGTGTGGGAGCCGACTGATTACTCAGTGCCGCAGACGTGGTGGGTGACTCTGGGCTATATGGTGGCAAAGCGTGACATAGCGCAACTGTGGGGCTCCCAGAGGTCGCCAACGATCTCGGCATGGAAGGACAACATGGATTGGTGTATGTTTCGGGAAAAAGTGGTGTATGTCGCGAGAGGTAAGCCTGGGAAATGGGTGAAAGTGTGGGTCCCCTGGAACTCCTACCGTGGCGGAATTTGTACCCCGCCGCTGACGCCTGAACTGGCACTGGCCCCGTCTCCCTAGTCTCCTTGTCTCCTTGGTTCTGGGTACGGAGTCCACTTTGTCTCCGCTCTGGCCTGTCCCCCCCCGCTTTTCCTGTGTATCGGTAGGGTCCTCCCCGGGGGAGCGCATACTGCTGCTTCGATTTCTTGCTGCCTTGTGGATTTGTTTGTTATTTCTTACATAAAAATGGAACCGCCATCTGGGGGGTCCGGACGGTGTGGCCGTCAATGTTTTTTCTTTCCAACTCCTGTGATCTCTCTCACGCTGCAGCGTGTGTTTCCCACTTGTATTCTATGCTCTTATCGTTTGCTAGCGGCCGGCCCGAAGGTTGTAGGCCCATTATTGTAACTCTTTTGACTTCTGTAATAAAGGTTTCAAAAAAAAAAAAAAAAAACCTGGCTTTTCAAAAACTAAGTTCCCTGTAATGTTTGCTGTCCATAAGCGCCTAGACACTTAAGGGTAGTAGTGCGCTATAGAAGTTGTGATAACATAACATAACATAACCATTTCGATCAGCATAGGTTTAGAAGTGACATGCTGTATACATTGCAGGACATTCATCTTACACCTCGTGATTGTAAACCGAGGTGGGTTACTACTATAACAATAAGCCCCCTTTTTCCCGACAAGGGGGATGACCCTGGCCCCAGTGTGTTCACTCTGCGATCTTTCGGGTGTTTGATTACCAGTAGTATGCCTGGAAACCAGAGACTAGCACAACTTTCCAAACCTATTATTGCCAATGTATGTGAATTCTAAAAAGTGGGAGCCCTTCAGGGGGTGCAGATTTACTCTTTGAGTGGTAAACCACTCACTATATATATTTAAGTTCCTTATCCAAAAAATGAACACATTTAAATCTCTTACTGAAATCAAAACAACGAGAAAAAACAACACAGATTTAGCATCCTTGACTCAGGGATGTCAAACCCAACTACCAAGCCAAGAATGCATATATTTCGAGGTGTCACGCCCCAAACACACTGCCGCCCACCTCGCCCCCAAAACTACGTCGCTGCCTGTAGACAAGTATTTTGTTACATGAATCTCACAATAATCTTGGTAGTCTAGCGTTTTGGTGTTTACTCCCATTCACAAACTCTTGTGGTAGATGATTTTCTGTGTGATAATCTTTACTAGACCATGATAGGAGGGACTGACAGGTTTAGTTGTCTGCCAAGCTCTCAAACAAATTCCATAAAAAAGTATATATCCATATACATATATAGAGGACTTTTAGGTCATATTATACCATTGGTCTTCTGGAGTGTCATTCACATTCTTCCTCTACCTGTTACAGCAAACAACATGCGGCAACGGGTGAACCCACTTCAGCCATTGACTGTATTGCCCTGTGAGTGATGGCATTGTGCACACCCACCTAAAAATGAATGGCCTTCAGTGCCAGGGTTGGTGATTACAACGCGGTCGTTACAACAACCGCGTTGTTAGTCCACGATGTATTACATCACAAGTCTTTACAACGACTTCCACTAGGGGGCGTGCTGGACTTAGGAATAGTATTATTTACAATTCCTACTCTAGTTTGCGCAACAGTAGGGAAGGTGTTGGAAATTTAGTTCCAATCCTTTAGCGTCCCCTAGTGGAATTCGTTGTAACGACCGCATTGTAAAGGTATCGCGGTGTAATGACCGCATTGTAGAGGTCGTTTCCCGGGTTGGTGGGCTTTATCCTTTTATAGGTCCCCCTACATTTCTTTCTTCTTTCTTTCTTATGTATTTAGAGCATCCTGAGGGTCCTCAGTCAATCCTAACAGGCTGCTTGCTGCTCATTTCATATGTAGTGTGCTGCATCTTGCACAGCCAATATTTCTAAACCAAGTGGACAGCATGGAGTAACATTATCTACAGAGAATCATTCTTTTACTCTTCCAAGATGTCAGCCATTTTGATTCAGTATGTCAATGATACACTGTACACAACACCATTCCAATATGGCTGTCCACTGCGATGCTTATTGAGTGTCCATCTTGGAAAGGTATTTTGTGCTGTGTACGATTCTTTTAACGATCCATGATGACTATCATATTACTTCTAAACAAGATGGCAATGGTAGAACTTTAAAACAACAATACATTAGATACAGTACCATTGCAAGATGAACTCCCACTTCTATTTATAAATTATTTTTTATTGTAAGCATGTTGCAAGCATAGGCAGAGTCAAGTCTTTTTTTCTACTTTTTGTTTGCGAAGTTTATGTGTTTTCGTTGTGGATCAGTAGGTGGATCAATGGAAAAAAATAGTGAGGTAATGAATAAATGGGTGCAACGATGAGTGACAGAGGACATTTATGATGACATATTGAGTGCCTAAACTCATCATTAACTGAAGATACACTTTAATTTAAAAGCTAGGCCGTTTGGCCAATGCCCATTGTATTTATTTTCAATGTATTGCATGTATGTGTTATTAAAATATAGCAGGCCTTCTTGTAGGCCCCTTTTGTATAGGGAGCAAATCAGGTTCAGATGGGGCATTGTGTCGACATTTTTACATCTGACCTCATGACCAATTCAGAGCCCGAGGATGCAAACATCCTTGTATCTCAATCGTCCTCTTTCCTCTGCCTGTAGAATAATAGCACACTCCAAGTGTGTGGGATCCACTTGAGGATTAAATAGAGAGGACCGGATTTATTGTCCGTCATGGAATGGAGTGCTGCATTGAAAATTGCAGTGCTGTGTTGTGCTGCAGTGCTGTGTTGCACGAAGGACACAAAATAGCAAGAGTATCTAGTCAATGACATTATCAGTGGTGTTCCCACTAAACCTGGCTAGTCGTTGTGAGGCTTAGCCTCATGCTGAGACGCAAAGGCAAGTCAACAGTGTCTAACCTAGGATGTATACTTGAAGAACACCTGACGGTACAAATTCATACATGTGGGCAACAACACAGCAGTCAGACATATAAGGTGTGTGCTTTAGGTCAGCGGTTCTTAGCCTGTGGTCCAGGGACTCTTGAGAGTCTGAAAAGACTACTCAAGGGGTGCAACTGCCTAGAAGATGAAATAATATTAACAGATTAATAAAGTGTATATAAATAAAGAAGGAAATGTAAAATTGAAATATTTTAAATGATCTACAAATGTAAAGGAATTTACAATTGGGGGCTAAAAATTGAGTTGGTATTCTCCAGCTGATACGTGAGAGAGTGCAAGTGTATCGAACAGAATATAGTATGTCCGATGGGTTACCTTAATAGAATTTAGAAAAGCGACAACCTTTCCATTAAAATTAAAATTGTGATTTTGTTTTACTTTTGTTTGTGAATTAAATGCATTATTTCATTGTGTGTATTGTTTTGTGGTCCAAATCATCTAAATTGTTTAGGCTGGGGTCACAGGCTTCCAGTAATGACTCATTTGAGGTCCCCACATTCCAATAGTAATTCAGTGGGGGCCCCCAGATTCCGGCAATGATAATGTGTGGGTCCACAGAAGTCAGAAAGGAAAACCACTGCTTTAGGGTAAAGCGTGCATGTTAAATGTAGATATATCAGGTGATATACCTCTTCACTCCTTGCTTGCTCCTACTTTTATTTGACCTGAGAATTTAGGGCAAAGCCAGATCGTACTACTTTAGTATTTTTGATGTTGCACCAAGACCTATGTTGCTGCATACAGTAAAAGGCCATCGGCACAAAGAGATTTCAACACTATGCAAAGGTGATCATTAGGCTGCATGTGAAATTTGATCCATCTCTACTCTTTGCACCACTTTGTATTGCACGAGCTCCAGTGAAACCTTTTGTAAAAGTGAACTTAAAGTCTGAGACAACAAGGACCTTCTAATCTTAACCTTAGATTCGCTTACTGGTAAAAGTAACTGTTTCTTTTCCTATACACTCAAACAGACAAGACCCAATTTGGTGACCGCACAAGAAGGTGAATACTAGAGAATTGCTCCAAGAAAGGATAGAGAGCAGTTGAGCAAGGGTCTGAAACCATGTCGTTTGGCACAATATTTTGTTGAGCCGCAAACTGCTTTTTTGTTGGCTGTCCCAAACCTGCCAACTCATGAAACTTTTTCACAATGTGAGGAGGAGGCAGGGCCTAGTGCAGAGCACAGCTAGAGGCACCTTCCAATTCACTGCCTCAAAGTCCCACCTCCCCTGAATGCCCCCGTGCCCCACCCCGCCAGTGACACACAAAAATGAAATGAAATGAAAAGACCATTTGTTAAGCGCGATAGCTACCCTGAGGCGTCCTAGCACTGCGGACAAGCGCGTGCAAGAAGAAAGTTTGGAACTATACAGATTTGTTGAAGAGCAGAGTTTTTAGAAGCTTACTGAAGGGGAGCAGATTGGGCTCTACCTGCAGGTGGAGGGGGAGAGAGTTCCAGAGTTTAGCCGAGTTATAAGCGAAGGAGCTGCCACCACATCTAGTTCTCTTGATCTTGGGCACTAGGGCGAGGAAGGAAGATGCTAATCTGAGCTGTCTATTCGGGTGGAAGGGAGTAATCAGCGATTGGCTAATGACAGGGCCCGTCTTCCAAAAGGCCCTATGGGCAATGCACAGGGCCTTGAATTCAATTATTTCCCTAACTGGGAGCCAGTGAAGGCTCTTTAGTCCGGGATTGATTGGGAGTCGGCGGGGGATTTGAAGGACTGTTCGGGCTGCTCAGTTTTGGATGACCTTGAGTTTGCGCAAGGTGGATTGAGGGGCCTCTAGATAGAAGGCGTTCCCAAAATCCAGGCGTGAGAGAATGAGACCCTGGACCATAATCTGTTTCGCCTGGAATGGAAGTAGAGGAAGAATTTTCCGAAGTAGCCTTAGTAGACCATAGCAGGTGGCCGAGAGTTTAGCTGCTTGATGGTTGAAGTTGAGGGAGTTATCCAGCCAAATGCCCAGGCTCTTGATTGTGTCCTTTGGCACTGGGGCAGGACCTAGGCAGATGGGCCATAGTGAGTTTATATTAAGCTTGGGGGTTTTGCCTAAGAGCATGAGCTCAGTTTTGTCCCCGTTCAACTTTAAACAGGAGAGTGTCATCCATTTGGCCACCTTCTCCAGACATCCACTCAGGTTGTTAGAGGGAGTGTTTGCCCCACCCCGCCAGTGACACGCAAAAAACAAGGCTTTTAAGGTTGCCACTGATGTCCTGGGTAAGTTTCACAACTCGTAATGGACATCCAGGGCCGGACTGGCCATGGCGGGCACCAGGCTTTTCCCCGGTAGGCCGCTAGGGTGGGGGCGGTTATGGGCCCCTGGGGGGGCCATTTTTGTTACAGGGGGTCGGCAATATCAGCCCCCTGTAGCAAAATCGGCTGAAACCGGCCCTCGCAAACTGCTCAGCTGCACTCCCCCTCACCCCGGGGGGGGGGGGGGCAGCTGAGTAGTTTGCCAGGGTCGGTTTCTGTTCCCAGTCAGGCCCTGTGGACATTGGCTGCGCAGAACCTACAAACAATTAGCTGTAAACCTGCCCTCTGCAGTGGGGCTTCCGCTGGGTGATATCTGCTGCTCACTGGGGTACCAAGTGATGGGATTGTGTTACACACAGTGGCACCCTGTGAGTTGGAAGATCTGTTGTCAGCAAAATATTTAGCTAGTAGAACAATTGTTTCAGTATCAGCTATTGGTGGAAGCAGAGGTAATAGGACCAGTCTAATAAAATTGTTTAATATTGAGGAGACAGCAAATTGGACATAACTTATTCCCAGGGTACCTGGAATTATGCATCAATGGAGGGCCACATTATGTGTCAGGGTTAACAGACTTATGCGTCAAGAAAAGGCAAACTATATGGCATAGTGTGAGACAACCTGTAAAAATATTCTTTTTTAATTTTGTCTTTTCAAAACCTAATAATACAGTCTGGGCAACTCATCAATACGAGTTTAACACCTGAATACAGCAATCGGCAACTAAATGGTCATCAAATAACCGTTGAAAGGGGGTCTGCTATTGTGCAGATTCACTTTTTGTCCCTTGTTTTGGTCATTTTTGATCAGTCTGAGCTCGAAACAATTTCTTCACGGTAACCTGCAAGTTATGTGGTAGATTCAGCAAACTCGTAATATTGTGTGGGGGGGGAATTTAGATGACCCAGCGTATAGACTTCACATTGGAGCTATCAGTCGACGAGCTCTCTTTCCTTAGTTGACCATCTTTGTTGAAATACACTAGATTCCTGATGCTGTTTTGCACCTTGCACCCGGCCGCCCCTGTCCCGCTGATGGTGGACTGCTGGTGCTGCCTTGGACCTTGCCTACCACTCACCTTAACTCCTGGATATTGGTCTTGTAAGTTGCTGTACTACACCTGTTTGTAGAACTTGTTCTTTCTTCCATAGGATAACATTGCAGAACTCAGAAATTGCACTGTCTCCACTTTTCAAAGTGAAAAGAATTTATATGTAAAACCGTACTTACCTTAACGATTTTTCTCTGAAGCCTAAACATATATAAAGTTACTTGCTATTTTTATAAATTGGTGTGGATCTCCTTCTTGTGTCGTGTTGTCATTTATTAATCCTTGTGTGTATTTGCAAATGTCTTGCACTTCTCTGTGTTAAGCCTGAGGCTGTTCGACCACAGAACCCCCTAATAGAGCACTTAGGGATTGCAAAGCAAGCCCCTGTCCACTCATAAGGGAACCCCAGGACTCTTTAGACAGCATATCAAATTCTTGATATATCACATAAAGAGCCAGCTTCCTACTATCCTAGGCCATGTGACACACTTTTTTTTAAATACTGCTTATATTATCCTATTTTGTGAAATGACCAACAATAACATATTCTTCTACAGTTTAATCAGTATAGCAAGTACATACTGTCTTAGCTCCAATAAGTTCACACATTAGCAAGTTCCCAATAGCATATGAAGGATGCATGGTTGTTTTGTTCAGTAGTGCAATTATAACTGTCATCTTTCAATGTAGCTTTGCCCCTCTGCAATTATTCTCTAACCATAAATTATATCCAAGATACTTATTTCAGTTTTTCTCATTCGGGCAGTGAAGTTTACATTAAGTATATTTCTGTTCAGTACAATGAACCCATTATTTAGTATATGTATTTCTCCCTGACAGATAATTGCTAGGTCTTCAATAAACTTGACCATAAAATCATGTATTGTGGTATAATTCATATTGATGAGACCAGTCTACTATTTGCTCTCACCACCTCAAATATAGGTTGGCATATGAGGGCACAAATAGTGCATCTGGTGTTGCACCCTGAATCTGGAACTAATGGGAGTAACACTACATAAGCTTGTTTCAAGTTAACACAAACGTAAACATTTCATACAGCATCTCAGTGGATTCAAAACAAACAAATAATTCAGAAATAAATAAACCATGCCCAAACCATTTTCTATGTTTCTGGCCAAATTCTGTTTTAAAACTGCAATCTTGTTCAGTGACTACTTTGCAGAGAATCCCACTTGTGAAAATATATCCACTATGGCACAATCTATGCAGTAGTTTGTAATGGCATTTCATGACAATGCTTCTGAGTAATGTGTAGTTTGGTCAATAGAAACTAATATGTATTGTTTCACCTCCTCCAAGGAATCATAAATGTTAGTGGCACACTTATTGCAATTGTAGCATTTCAAAACATATTAGACCTGGGTGGAGTTTGAAGAATTCTGCCAAAAAACTCAGCTGTGCTACTTGGAGTTCCGCAAGTGGTGGAGTGCGTTATGTTGCGCTGATTTTTAGCACCGGGTATTTGTCCCATGCTGGAAAAACAGCGCATACTGCATCATATGCAGCACAAGAGGGTGCTGCTTGAGTACATTTTCTACTCAAGCAGCAGCTTTCTCAACGCGAGCAGTTGTGACCATCTAAGACTGCCTGCGTTGAGAAATCTTGCTGGGAGGTGGTCTAGTGTTCGATTTTACTCGTTAATGCTCACCAACTTAACGTTGGCGAGTGCCAGCGAGTAAAAAACTCCGCTCTGCTTCACAGAGTGGAGTTTTTCGGAACTCCGCATGCACTGCGGAACGAGGAGTGTGGAAAACTCTGCAAACTCGCAAAAGGAGCGGAGTTCACCTCCCAGCTCTAAAAGATATCCCATGCATTGAGATATCACTATATGTTGTCTGGTTTTGCCTTAAGCTTGTATTTGAGATTAAGATAGCGATCTAGTAAGTAGAAATGCACATTCTGAATTAGTTCCTGAGTTAGACGAGGATATGCAATTTAAAGGGTCCAGAAAATACAGGAAAAATGGGTGATTTTCCAAGAACGTGTGCTACACGAAACAGAGAGGGAGTTTATAGAATAGAGACTGCATCTCTCCAAATGGTATATTAAACAATGACTTTGCTTAGAATTAAAGCAGATGCCTTATAAACCACCAGCACCTCATCCAGACCTGGATGTGCAACATGTACCTGAAGGCCAACCCCACCAACAGATAAATTATGTTACTTGCCAATAACTACATGTGAGAAATATTACAAACCTGATTCAATTACATGAACTTGGACAGCTTCAAACCAACCTCAAACTTCACCTAATGAGTCACTTAGGAACCCACAACCAGGGCCGGACTGGCTATAGCGGGATCCAGCTTTTTTCCCCCTGTAACAAAAGTAGCAGCAGCCCCGTGGCCAGTCCGACTTAATTGCTAGGGCTGGTTTGCGTTCTCAGTCTGGCCCTGCACACAACCTAGAAAACAAAGACAGCATGGTACCCTCCTAAAATGAACCATTCCCCCAGGAAAGCAGCTGCAGAACTGCTGCTCAAGTCCACATACTCTTGCATATGGATGGTGGCAATGCCTTGCTCCATGGCCACTCACACTCCACACTGGCCACCTGTTCACATCACGCCTACCCGGAAGGAATGCCATTAGGTACTCTTGCTGGCCCACACCACCTTCAAATCCAGCTGCATCACTTACAGAGCTATCACAGTGTACAACTCCTCCGATCTAGCTGACATGCCTACCATCTCTGGTGGCTCTCAGCACACCACCAGCGAGGACACAACCAGACTGGAGGCAAATGTAAAAAATGATGAAACAAGAAAACAGACCTTTTCAGTCTCAGTACCCAGGATCTGGAACAACATCCCCATATCTGTTAGGAATGCCCTAACCCTGCTCCATTTTAGAAAAAAGTGGAAAACATGTCTCTTTAAGGAACACTACTTCATGATGCAGTAACAGTCCACAAACCAGTTGCCTCTAAAATCACTTGGTGAATGTGTCCTTAACTTTGGCCCTGTACAGAAGCTCCGCTGCCTCTGGTTACATTTGCACTGAACAAATGCAACATATGTATATACATACAACATAAATTGTACAATATGTGTATGAACTGGAAAGGACATGAGAGAGGCCACTGAAGAGGGTCTGTCAGATAGTAAAGAATACAGAGGGTGTAAGCAACAGCAGGTTCGATGAGGGGTCTGTGTGATGATAGATAACAGAATTGCAAAAGTGGAGAAACTTGAAACCGAAGTAATGAAATTGTAAAGGATAAAGGAGTGAGAAAGGGCATGAACCAATAAGATGTGAAAAGTAAAGAAAATGAAAAGTGTGAGAGAGGGAGCACGGTGGCAGGACAAAGAATAAAGGTATGAGAAAGCTAAAAAAAAAGAAGGAAAATGGTTGGATATGAGAAGTAGAGCAGCATGAGCGGCAGGATGCAAAAAAAGGCGAGAGATAGAGACTAGAAGAAATAGAATAAAAGAGATCATGGGGATTAAGAGGAAACCGGAAGCAGCAGGAGAAAAGACAGGTCAAGGTCTATTTACAAGGCAGCCGGACAAATAGTACATAATGCCTGCTATTTACCCAGCAGTTTGCAAAATAGTACATAACCTCTGCTGTTAGGCAGTAGGCCCAAATAGTAGAGATGATGTACAATTTGACCGGTGGCCAGAATAATAGTGTGAAGCAAGTCTTTATTTAGCCGGCCATGAAAAAAAAGGCACGCCAAGCAATGATAGGGTGGTGGTCATTTTTTTTTTGTGGCCATCTTTTAATAGGGATGCTACATGTATGAAGCATCTGAAAGTAAGTACATATACAAATATATACTACTTTGTACAATGATAAGTGCATGGATGGAGCTAAGCTATTTATAGATTAAAAAACAGTAAAATCAAATTTGAATAAAAATATTTATATGTTAGCTTGAGATTCACGTAACAAATGCAGGAATCAAACGCCTCTTATAGCAGCTTCAGGTGATGGCATACAGATATTTTGCGATATGTTGCGCTGCTGTCTAGGAGCATTTGGCTAACTGCAAAGAATAATGAGTATGGTTTTAAAGCATCTTACATAATGTTTTATTCATTCATGCAAATACATTGTGTTTTTTTAATGTTCATGATACTCCTTTTGAGGATTTTTGATGACTGGGTTCTTTTTGGACGTCTTATGGAAGGTCTTGTGCTAGCTTTAAGCTTCTTTTCAAGGGGGATTGTACTTGTTATGTACTTCAAACCTAGAAACACAACAGCAGTGGACAGGCAGCAGCAAAAAGGAAAAGCAGACAGATAAGTTGTATCTGGGCCACACTGGGAGGGAGAGTTACTGAAGACAATTAGCGCATGGGGCCACAGTGCTTTGGTATACTTGTTGAAGGTAAATTGAGTAAGACACAGTAATGGAACTTCTGTGGATTGGGGATATTAAAGCAGGAGACAGGTAAGTAATACATCTGGGTAGTTCACTCATCCCCTTCTGAATGAACACAGTATTTAATATGAATTACCCAGCAGAGACGGTTTCAGGCGCAGATGCTTATTGGTCTCATAGTATGAGTGACTATTCAATCACACTAACAGTTTAGTCACCTGCACAATGCATCGTGGGAATGGTAACTTACATTTTTAACATGCTACATATAGAAGGTGGGCCACCAGGAGGGCTAGGACGACAGAGCCATGAGGACTAGGACAAGAATAGCCAGCTCAGAAAGACCTAACCCATGAGGACCAGGGTTGCTGATGGCAAAGGGGGCCACATACACATAGATGAGGAGGAACAGGACAAAGAAAACAGGAACCAGTGTGAGAAGGATCAGGAGTGCCAGGAGGATGTGGAACAGGTGGAGCTGGACCCACTGGACAAAGGCCCAAAGTAAAAGAAGGAACAGGGGTAGGTGGACCAGAAGGGCCTGGACAAGGCTCTGGACTATGACAACAAGGAGGGCTAGAAGGGCCTGAGTGCACGGACCAGAACCAGAGGGATGAGGACGACCAGGGTCAGGAGTAGGAGACCCAGGGAGACAGACCTTAGAGGACCAGTACCAGGAGACCAATGGAAAGAAGGAACAGACATAGGCTAAAATCACAGAGTTACAGAGATCAGATCAAGGCGGTACAAGAGGCTAGAATCGAATGAACCAGGGTCAAAAAGGCAATGACCGGAAAGGACGAGGGCTAGCAGGACCTGGAGACACTAGATCAGAATGACCAGGAGGAATATAAAAGACCAGGAAGTCCATAGCCAGTGGGACTATGAACAGAAAGTCTATGAGGGTCAGACTCACAGAAAACCTAAACCAGGGTGACAAGGACTTCATGGAACAGGGAGACACACAACATGGTAACTTGGAGGACCAGTGCTATAGGAATGAGGAAGACCATACTCAGAAGGACCATTACTAGGAGGACCATGATAGACGGGACCATGGTCAGATGGACAAGAACAAGGTAGAATAGGCCAACCAGGAGACCAGGTGGACGAGTAGGACTATAAGGGGGCAGGAAAACCAGGGGAGTAGGAGGACTAGGGAAACCAAGGCCACTGGAACCAGCACCAGAAGACCAGATATATGACATGAAGACCAGACAAAGGAGTACCAGAACTAAGACCAAGACTACATGTACCAGGAGGACCAGGATCAGAAGCATTAGGAACATACAAACAAAGGGACAAGATAAACCAGGGGAGCAGGTCCAGGAGGACTAATGGAAGAGAATTAGGGTGAGAGGGATGAAAAGACCCTGCACTGGGAGCTTGGGAAACATAGACCCAGTATTCTAAGGACTAGGTGCAAGAGTACATAGGAAAGACGACAAGACAGACCAGGACCAGGAAGTATAGAGCCAGGAAGTTCATAGACTAGCATGAACCGGAGGTCAAGGGATATCAGAACTAGGAAAAGCTAGGATGCTCTGTGACGGGACAAGTTATTGCGGAAACATGCAGGCGTAGGACTATAAGGGGGCAGGAAAACCAGGGGAGTAGGAGGACTAGGGAAACCAAGGCCACTGGAACCAGCACCAGAAGACCAGATATATGACATGAAGACCAGACAAAGGAGTACCAGAACTAAGACCAAGACTACATGTACCAGGAGGACCAGGATCAGAAGCATTAGGAACATACAAACAAAGGGACAAGATAAACCAGGGGAGCAGGTCCAGGAGGACTAATGGAAGAGAATTAGGGTGAGAGGGATGAAAAGACCCTGCACTGGGAGCTTGGGAAACATAGACCCAGTATTCTAAGGACTAGGTGCAAGAGTACATAGGAAAGACGACAAGACAGACCAGGACCAGGAAGTATAGAGCCAGGAAGTTCATAGACTAGCATGAACCGGAGGTCAAGGGATATCAGAACTAGGAAAAGCTAGGATGCTCTGTGACGGGACAAGTTATTGCGGAAACATGCAGGCGTAGGACTATAAGGGGGCAGGAAAACCAGGGGAGTAGGAGGACTAGGGAAACCAAGGCCACTGGAACCAGCACCAGAAGACCAGATATATGACATGAAGACCAGACAAAGGAGTACCAGAACTAAGACCAAGACTACATGTACCAGGAGGACCAGGATCAGAAGCATTAGGAACATACAAACAAAGGGACAAGATAAACCAGGGGAGCAGGTCCAGGAGGACTAATGGAAGAGAATTAGGGTGAGAGGGATGAAAAGACCCTGCACTGGGAGCTTGGGAAACATAGACCCAGTATTCTAAGGACTAGGTGCAAGAGTACATAGGAAAGACGACAAGACAGACCAGGACCAGGAAGTATAGAGCCAGGAAGTTCATAGACTAGCATGAACCGGAGGTCAAGGGATATCAGAACTAGGAAAAGCTAGGATGCTCTGTGACGGGACAAGTTATTGCGGAAACATGCAGGCAAAGAGCAGGAGGACATGGGCCAGGAGGATCAGGACCAGATTGAAGAGGACTACGGAGACCAGGACCTGGAGGGCAATGGCTAGTATGCCTAGGATAAGCAGGACAGGGACTTTGAAGACTGGGGGGGGTAGTGCCAAGGACACCCAGATGACCAGAGGAAGAAGACTATGTAAAATAAAAGGATAATGACCAGGAGGACTGGAAACAGCACTAAGAGGGCCATGAAGATCCCTAGAGGACCAAGGCTTGGATTAGCAAGTGGGGCAAAGCAATCATTACAAGTAGCAGGACCAGGGTGAGGAGGATCAGATATAAGGAGGCCAACCAGAATCTGGAAGACCAAGTGGACTGCACAGTGGTGACCAGGAGGACAAGGCTGAAAATGACCAAGACTAGGGTGGCAGGTGGGTCACGTCCAGGAGAACTAGGCCCAGAAGAACCCAAACTATGGCCATAATGGGATGATAGGCACAGAATTTCAAGAATGACAAGGACTATGAAAAACAAGAATAGCATGACCTTTGCCCGGTGTGCCAGGTAGCTGAGACCAGGGACAAAGGAAACCAGAGTCAGACGTAAAAGTTATGAGAGGACCAGGAAACAAATGACTATGGGGGCCAGGAAGATTAGCACAAAGAGGATCAGGATCTTGACTAGGAGGACCATGGTGAAAAGGAAAAGGAAGATCGGGACCAGAGACATCAGGACAAGAATGATCACAGCCTGGAGATCCAGGCAACAGGGCTGGGAAAAGGATGGCCAGGAAGATGAGCAACAGGATGGCCAGCCCCAGGAGGACAAGGTAACGGAGGACCATGAGGAGTTTGTGTGGAAGCACAAGGGCAAGGAGCAGAAAGATCAGGGTCAGAAGGGTCAGGACCAGCTCCAGGTAGACCAGATCCAGACCAATAGGACTGGAGGCCAGAAACAACAAGGAAGATGTATGGGTCAGTACCATGAATAGCAGGAGGACCAGGGCCAGAGCAAGAAGGATTATAAAGATCAACACCAAAAGCACCACAAACAGGGCTAGGAGTGCCAGGGGGGCCTTGTCCATAGGGCCAGGGCTCAGTGTGCCAAGTGGAGAAGAAAGACCAGGACCTAGGGGTAACAGGACAAAGGTGAGGAAGATCAGGAGAACCAGAACAGACAGAAGCAGGACGACTAAGGAGACTAGACATGAATGCCCAGTAGGACCAGGACCAAATGATGAGGCTTAGAAGGACCCAAATAAAGAGAACCAAGACAAAGAGGGCACTGTGCCAGAAGGACCATGAGGACATGGCACATGGACAGGAGAACAAGGATGATCCAAACCAGGAGGACTAGAGCTGAGAGGGCAAGGCCTAAGAGCAGCTGTAGCCCATACAGGTAAGAGAGGTGGGGCCTGGTGGGGGGGATTTCGACGGATGATGAGGGAAAATTAAATAAATAATTAATCTTCCCTTGCCGTCATCTGTCAACCCCCCCCCCCCCCACCCGGCCTCACCACTCTTGCCTGTATGGACCCCGGCTGCCTAAGAGGACCAAGACGCAAGAGACCAGTTAGGCCGAGAGGGTTAGCGGGACCAGGAACTGATGTATTATGAATCAGATAAGCAGGGTGGGAAAGATCAGAAGGACCAGGTCAAATGGACAAAGGGTCAAGAGGATCGGTAAAGAAAAGGAAGAGCACGGAGAAGGTGGGCCTGAATGGACTAGGTTGGCCAGGACACCCAGAAGCATGAGGGGGAGGCATACAAAGACCAAACAAAGAGGACCTGCAACAAAAGGATCATGTCTACTGGGCACCTTGAAAACAAGGAGAGGGGGCTCTCAAAGCCAAAAGGTTGGAGCACCCAGGAATACAAGTATAAGAATATGTGTACCTCTTGGCTATAGATCAGAAATTACTATCCTTTCAATCATCAAACAGGCTCATATATCCACTCCATTTCCCCCTCAATACTGAATCTATAAGAAGCGCTTGTCATAACACAAAATTGGTAAAATATATCAGTATTTTAATAATCAATGTAAATTCATCAAAAAAATCATTTATATAACACAATAAATCATACACAAATACTCATACACAATTAAAATGATAAAATCGCAGAACGGTTTTTTGCAGTTTTAAAAAAAAAAAGTTTTTTGCATGCTATAAGAAGGAGAACAATAATAGACAAGCAATGTGTCATACATATGTCAATTTGGATTAACCAAAGGCAGTGTCAGACATAAGTCACTGATCCCTGTCTCTCCCTAACTGCACCAAATTTAACACATTAACGAAACAGGCGTCGACGCGTTTCGGTGGTGAAAACTCCACATAGGACCACCTTCCTCACAACCAAAAATATTTTCTCCTTGTGTGTATATGTGTTCAACTACGATGTCGACTTCACCGGTACAACCGTACTTCGGCAAGAATGTCTCCTACATGGGAGTACTTCTAGAATCCTTGACGAATGGTTCAGAACTTGCATAGATTGCTTTATACTTGTCAAAGGACGCATAGAAAAAGTAGACTTCAATCCGAATTCATATTAGTGGCCGGAACAAATCTCGGTCGCTCTTCTATCTGGAACCGTATTCATTCCATGTGGGTATAGATCCATATATCGCGTTTTCTTATTATTGTATAGGGGCGAGCATATATTTTGTCGTCTCCCTTTATGCGTCGCTTGTCGGGGTAGCGTGTTTGTTCCTCCGTTTATCATTTATTTCTCCCACTTCATGTCTACTGGGCACAAAACCCGTAAGAGAACACAGACCGTGAGGACCAGGAATAGGAGGATCATTGCTAGGCAAACCAGACTGAGAGTGACAAAGACTAGGAGAATAAGACCAGAAGAATAAAGAAGAGACGGCCAGACAACCAGAGGTAACAGGACAAGAGCTAAGAAAACCAGGGCAATGAGGATCATTGGGACCACAACCAAGGGGAAAAGGAAGATCAAGTCACACGGGCCCAGGAGTATCAGGACCTGGCATACCAGTACAAGCAGGACCAGAGTGAGGAGGAAAAGGAGGACCAGAAGAAGGAAGTCCAGGATGACAGGCGCCATATTGACCAGGAAGGAAGCCCAGTATAACCAGAACAAGGAGGATCAGGTCAAAGTGGATAAGTATGTGTCCAGACGACATTGCTATACACTGCTTTAATGATCAAATAAAGGTTTGCTGGTTCAAACGTTGAACCAGATTTCAGAGAAAGCACATCAGTCAACATGTGTTTCACCACTTCCCGGCGTGCAGACCCAGTGCTTTCTCAAAGCGGAGGAAATAGAACTACAAAAGGTCAATATAATCGAATAAACGCTCAGGGTCACAAGGGTCGTAACCTGTGTCTCACGTGGTCTGTGCATCCCAGAGAATGATGTATTATCTTGCAGTCTCAGAAAGAGTCAGTTCAGGTGTAGTCAGGGCTAATACATTATTTGTCGGGGTGCACAGACCACCAGAGATACAGGTTGCGACCCTTGTGACCATGAGCGTTTATAAGATTACATTGACCCTTTGTAGTTCTATTTCCTGTGCCTCCATCAAATGATAAGATGAAAATCTCTGGGACGAAACAGCTTTCCCCCGGAATTGTTCAAGTTTTCAAAAGCGCACATAACAGGCTCGCTCCGGTCAATATACATCAGAACCCTGAGGGAGGGGTCTCTACCCTGAGATCTCTGTATAGCAACAATTCTGCTAATCCATGGATAAGGGAAACCCAGAGAGGACTGTAGCTTCTATCAACCCATATCGCTCCTGAATATGGAGACAAACATCCTATTGAAAGCCCTAGCTAATCGCCTCTTATGGGTGATTGACACACTGGTGGCCCCTGACCAGTCAGGCTTTATGCCTTATAGAGCAACTAGGCACAACCTCCGTAGACTAGCGGGCTGCCTGTCATGGTGCAACTAGATTGCTTCGCTGATGCTTCTTCTCTCCATTAGACGCTGAGAAAGCGTTCGATTCAGTGGAATGGCCATATCTCATGGCTATCCTCCAAAGAATGGGGATTGGTAAGAGGTTCTTGTCATGGGTGGAGCTATTGTACAAAGACCCAGTGGCCAGAGTCAAAGTTAGTGGAGCCTACTCCAGAGAGTTCTCTCTGGGCAGAGGTACCAGGCAAGGATGCCAGCTCTCCCAATTACTGCTCGTGCTGGTGATTCAACCCCTGGCATGCTGGTTGCAAACAGATGTGCTTTTGCACGGGTTAAGGTAGAACCCTGATTGGGAAGATGTTGTGTCCTTATACGCGGATGATATACTGTTCTATCTTACCGACCAAGATTCCTTTTCAGGGCTATGAATCAATTGGAGCAAATCTATTGTGTTTCCACTATTAGGAACATTAACGGACACAATCTGGCTGCATTCCCTGACGTGGCAATCTGGGGGTTTAAATACCCGTATAACAAAAGACCAATTCATATTCCTAGCAGAAAACTTGGGAGAAATTCTAGAGTCTTACAAAAGTAAGGCAGACCATTGAAGAAGTTCCCCCTCTCACTCATGGGTAGAGCAGTTCTCTACAAGATGATCTATCTCTCGAAGTTTCTTTGTGTACTACGGAACACTCTGATCCCAGTGCCTGATGAATTTTTCAGGTCAGTGGCATCAACAACGAGAGGCCTGGTTTGGGGAGTGGATCCCGAGAATAGCATGCACATCCCTTACAAGGAAACCGTTGGATGGAAGCATAGCTCTCCCCGACCTCCGACTATATTACTGGGCGACCCAGTTACATATGATCAAAGATTGGGCTTTCACATCTCAACAGGAGCCCTCGGTGATGGCAGACAGGAGTGCAATGGACCTTGAATGGTATGTCCGGCATCTGTATGATAACAGGGTCCTACCTCTGCTCTTGACACCTACAGTGGTAGTGGTTGAGTCTTGGCACAAAGCCACCAATGCCCCGTGATGGAGGGGTAAAATAACATTAGAAACCCCCCTTTTTTATTTCTTTATTTTACGGAGTTTTATATAGTGCGAACTTGACCCTAAGGTATCGGGTATCAGAGCGCTTTCCATAGCATTTACATTTACATGAGACACAATCATTTTTGTTAGGCATGGGGCGATTAAGTGATTTGCGCAGAATCACAGGATGTTCAGCCTCATTGCCGAGACTCGAACCCAGTTCCCCAGATTCGAGGTCAACCGCCCTAGCCAAATCCTCACCTGCCCCTGTGGGGCTCCGATTGATTGAGGGGACTGAGGGCTATGAACTGCCATGCAAAATGGGGCACGATAGGCAAATCCATGGTTGGGGACATACATGGAGGGGGCAAAAGATGATACCATGCCCGGTCCTCCAAGACCAATACGAACTCTCTTGGGAGCAATAATGACGATACCACCACCTACAGCACCTTCTTCGGCTGTATATGGAGGTCCTGAGGGAGGCCCCAGATGAATTTCCCCTGAAATATAGAGTGCTGGGGTCCCCCCTCACCAGCCATGCAGTGTCTCGACTGTACTCAAACCTACTACAGAACAGAATCCCTCCACTGGATCGCCTCCAAGAGAAATGGGAGGGTAGGCTGGAAGACTGGGGGCGGCAGCTATCCGGGCCGGTTTTCAAATGGTACAACTGAAACTCCTCCATAGAGCCCACTATTACCGGATGTATGACGTTACAACGCATGCTGTTACAACGCATGCTGTTACAACGAAAGATTTACAACGCAAGTGTATTGACAACGCAGGACATTACAACGCAAGTCTTTACATGGACTTGCACTAAATGGCGTGCTAACATTAAAAAAGTGTAATTTACTATTCCAACTCCAGTCCACGTAACAGTAGGGAAGGTGTTGGGATAGTAAACTACACTATTTTTAATGTTAGCACGCCATCTAGTGCAAGTCGATGTAAAGCCTTGCGTTGTTATGTCCTGCGTTGTCAATGCACTCGCGTTGTAACAGTTTCGTTGTAATGGTAGTGCGTTGTAAAAGTTGCGTTGTAAAGGTTGTTCCCCACTATTCCCTATTGAGAGCATTCCAAATGGGCAAGACAGAATCAGATAGCTGCATGAGAGGCTGTAGGCAAAGGGGAACCCTACTCAACACAGTATGGGAATGCCTCTACTATGGAAGTATTGAGGGGGGATGGGAAAGTGGCTCTTGGATGTCCTGGACTGCACGATCAAACTGCCCCCCCCCCTCCCAGCTGAAAGCAGTGGGCATATGGAGTGAGCAGGCCTTAACAGATACACCCTTCTGTTTTGTAACACAGCTTTAATTGTGGCTAAGCAGGTGTAGTAATGTAGTCCAGACTGGTTGAGGTATTTCATGTAGATTTATTGTAAGATGTTAAGTAGCCTGGAATAAGCCCCACCAGGAGCAGCCAGCAGGCAGCTCAGCCCCATCATAACTGTGGCTTATCTTCAACCAGCACCCAACATTCCGTAGTACATCACAGTGCAGAAGCATTCCACTAGCAGGGCATTGAGTGGGTAAAGGCAGACATAGAAATATGCAATAGACAGAATACAACATACCTCCTTTTCTTCCACAACAGAAAACTAAACATAGAAGCATAGAAACACCTGAAGGAGAAAGCGTACCAATCATTACCCTCTATCACACCCACTGGCCAGACAGATGCGACAGAAGGCAATGCACAGCATGCAGAAAATACAGAAAAGGAATCATCAAAGAAAACAAGACACATTCCTTCTCTGAGAACACAATGGAATACAAAATGCAGAAAATAAAACAATAAGACTTGAGAAGTAAAACCGAAAGGTACAAACACATAAGTAGGCACCATTATTCCCTCCTCCAACCAACACATAAAAGAAACAAGAAAGTAGTTATACTAGGAGGATAGGTCTTCTTCTTCCCTTCTCCAACGAATACATAAAAGAAACAGGAAGATAGAAAGACTGAGAGAAAACCACCTAAAATTACGAACACAAAAGTACTCTTTTCCCTTCTTCATTAAACCACGAGAAAGAGAATAGAAAGATATCAAACAGAGAGGCAGAGGAATAAACAACAGATCCTTCATACCACCCTGTAAAACAGCAATAATAAGTTAGATAGGAAAAATTGAGAAAAGTAAACCCCAATGTAGACATCGAAGAATAGAGATAAACCCCCATATCAACAACCTAAAAGGTTAACAAATTGAAAATATTAAGCATTTGAGAGGGATAAAACCCATATAGAGACAACCACGTAATAAGGCTACACATTGAAAAAGTGCGGCTCGATAGAAATTACATTGAAACCTTGAGAGGGATAAACCCCAAATCGACAACCAGAAAGGTAAACATTGAAATAGATTGAATAGTTGAGAAGTAAAAACACAAATTGACAACCTCAAAATGGTCACAAATTGAAAAACATTGAAATATTGACCTTTTAAAATAAATAGAATTCATGCAAATAGATAAATCGATTGAGATACATATTTCTTACCAAGAAATACTGGACGCATGCATATACATTGATAATTGAGTGCGTAAATTGATATGTGCAATTCCTACAGAGAAAACTGCACGAACTATGCAAAGGTAACTTTACATGCAACAAATTGAAAAATAGAGGAAGATTGAAAAATAGAATTTTTGAAAACATGCAACCTGTAAACAGAAAGATAAAAAAACAGTGTGTTTAACCCCTTCAGCGCGGCGGGAATTCCCCCGCGGTGCTGAAGGGTTCGAGCGCGGGCGGGGCCATGACGGAACGGTTCCGTCATGAGCACAGCGCAACCGATGCTCATGACGGAACCGTTCCGTCATGGGCATGGAAGGGGTTAAATCACAATGTACATGCAAGTAGATCGATAACTAAATAATATTGAGTAATCAATTTCTTGAGAACATGTCACTAGGGTCATAAATATAAACACACCATTAAAGAAAATAGAAATATGAATAGAAATCATGCTCAGCTAGACATGTGATCAATAGTTTGAATGTGCACCCAAAAGACATTGAAATACAACAACAACCAAATGCCTTTAGAACAAACCTTCAGACTCGAACGTGCTAACAGCATAAATACAGATGGTTGAAGGTAGAGTAAAAGACATGACAATAAAGGCGTACTGAAACTTAATGTTGTGCACATAACAAAACAAACAGGCAGTCTTAAACATTGCAGTTCGATGGTGTAAACGATGGAGCAAAGCGAGTGCAACAGAAGAAGTTAACATTAGAGATCTCGCCATCACCACAGAATAGTTCCTTGGTACTGTCGCCTCCCACCTCAAAGTACCAACACTACCTCAAGTCTTGTTGAGAGTACTCACGGTTGCAGGCTGACACATAGTGACAACAATGACAGAAGGAGGGAACCTCAGAGTGAAGACGGGCTTCAACCCTCGCCGTCCGTCATCGTTGCAAGTCTTTTAAACTTTATTGAAACCCACAAAAAAAACGACGTGGTTGGCAAAAAAACTACTAGAGTAATGAGCGTGGTTGGCAAGCGGCATTTAGAACAGCAACAAAACACAAGATGGCGGCACGTTATTACGCGCCATACCGGATGGCTACCGGCACGCTGAAGCAGGAGCACGTCAATCATCAGGAGCAGAGAGCCAAATGCACAAAGACGACTTCGCAGAGAATACATACGTCACAGAGATCCATGGAGCTAGCAGAGCGCGCGTTAACCAGGTACGAATGCGCTGAGTGAAGAGAAGACACGCGCCTCATTTTAGATTTTTGAACGCTGCGCAGCAAACTGCCGTGGTGGTAACACAGTGCGCAACAGCATGAAACATAAATAAAAATTTAAAAAACAAAGAACTCACAGTCACGCCCATCTGGATGCTCGTAGACAACTGGGGCACTTGGCAGCAAAATTAAGTCTGTCAGCACTGGGCAACATAAGATACCTAAAACTCGCTGCACCAAAGACATTTCACCTATGAAAACACTCTGCAGGGTGTAGACAGATGCTGAGCGGAACACAGGGAACTCCTCTCGACGGAAACAGGAGAGGCAGGCTTACGATAGTGCAAGGAGGCAGGAACGCTTGCTTGTCAATATGTGTCAATATGCTTGTTCATAGCATGTGAGACGCTGAAAGATGACAGGCTTACCCTCACCACATTGAAGGCACAGCACATGATGCTGACACAACAAACGATGCAGTTGACAGTCACAGACGTTAGCAGGCTTGAAGAGCGCCAGGATTACCTTCACTGAAGGCACAACAATTCCCCAGACGTAGAAAAGCTTGAAATAGGCTTACCCTTGTTGAAGGCACAGCAGTTTTCCAGACATAGAAAAGGTTGAAGGCTTACCCTCTCTTGAGGGCACAGCAGACAGCAAAAACACTGGAGTTGATGAAATATTGAAGAAGAATCTGGCATGTAGGGGGCGACCGGTGTGATGGTCACTGGTGGGGCTCTGAAGCCAGAGTCTTTGCTTGATGTTTGATGAGGTTTGAAATTTCTTGCCTTCTTGAAATATAGAGTTCTTGAATTGACGTGTAGATAAATTGAAGTAGATTTAAAATAACTTGCCTTCTTGAAAAACATTGAAATATTGAAATATAGAGTTCTTGAATTGACGTGTAGATAAATTGAAGTAGATTTAAAATAACTTGCCTTCTTGAAACTTGACTATTTAGTTACCTTCTTGAAACAGCATCTTTAGTTGCCTTTTTGAAACTTGACTTCTTTGGTTGAGCACGTAGGTAAGATCAACTCGTCGCCAAAAAGATGTAGTAATGTAGTCCAGACTGGTTGAGGTATTTCATGTAGATTTATTGTAAGATGTTAAGTAGCCTGGAATAAGCCCCACCAGGAGCAGCCAGCAGGCAGCTCAGCCCCATCATAACTGTGGCTTATCTTCAACCAGCACCCAACATTCCGTAGTACATCACAGTGCAGAAGCATTCCACTAGCAGGGCATTGAGTGGGTAAAGGCAGACATAGAAATATGCAATAGACAGAATAGACAGAATACAACAGCAGAATATCTTCAGAATGTGGGGAAGTAGCGAGGTCCAAAGCCAGTAGCTGGGAGGCCAACGAAGACTGGTGCATGTGCTTCGAAAAAATGGTGTACAAGGCGTGTAAAAAGCTAAGAAATTTGATTAGGTGTGGGACATTGGAGACAAGCCATGAAGGACATGTCCTGAGGGGAAGGTGTGGTCAGGGGCACAGGGTGAGCCAAGTGGCATCTGAGCTATATAATCAACACCATGTGCAGGGGTCTCTTGGATGTCTGCTCTTCCAAATGAGCTCTTTATAGTAAGATTGTTGACTTGGGTGAGTGATTCTGTACTATGATATATGATAAAAAGTCTCAAGTGCTTTGTGTGCGTGTTGCAGTGGCGGGGGGTGGGGGGTGGGGGCTCTCTCCACCTGATTTTATGATAATCAATAAAGAGATTTTGGCCTGAGACTGAAAAGAAGCCTCTCATTTATACTGTGTTGGTCACTTCATACACGGGCCCGAGGCAATTGTTTCGATTTTTGATAAAACACCCTAGCATCAGATGGCTCTATGTCACTGGGATACAGCATTTCTGGTTTCTCTTTTTTTATATGAGAGTTGTAGGAATAGTTTTGTGTCTGGTTATGTTGCAGTCTCCAAGGGTCTGTCAATTTCCATCTACTGAGTCAGTCCCTAAAGGCCTCTGCCATCCTATGTCTTAGTGCCCCAGGTAGTGGGGGTGGGCGGGATCAGTCCATGTTCACATCAACCACAAAATTAAAGTCCCCACCTAACGATAAGTCATTAATCGCCAGAGATGCGGGGGTGGAGAGCAACTGTAGAAAGGTCCCCTGGTCCTGATTTGGGGTGTAGACACTCCCTAGTGTTATACTGCGACCCAACAATCTCCCCTTCAAGTGGACATGGCCACCTTCCCTGTCAATAGTGGTGTGTAGAAGCTTGAATGGTGTCCCAGCTATAATCCAAATCAGGGTCCCACAAGCATAAGCTTAATAATAGGTGGTGTTTAGCTGGCCTCATCACCTGTGCCTCAGGCACTCCACCTTATTCCCTGCAAGATGGGTTTCCTGAATCATGGATATCTGCACCCCTCGTTGTTTCTAATATCGGTGGATGTTATGTCGTTTAGTGGCAGAGCCCATTCCCAGATATTCCTGGTCAGGAAGGTCAATGCATGGCTTTTGTCCTGCAACTAGGGATGATTACATAAACGTCACCTGCCAGATACTCTGGCACCGTCCAGTGTCCAACCCTCTCTCAGCAATATTGAGTACAGCAAATCCCCAGAAGAAACCCAACTATTAACTCCCTTAACCAAGAGCAGCACCGCAATGGCCGGCCATCCAAACCTAGAAAATTAGATCATGGTTGGTCGAAATCTGCCTTCAGTAGTCTGATAGGGGCCAATCTGGGATGGACAGGCCAGATAAGGGAGTCAAGGCCAGCTCCAAGGCATTCTGCCACACATACCTCCTGTAGGCAGGGAACCTCCCCTGTGATTAAGCCCCAGGACCATCCACTCCCATCCCCAGGGGGCTGCAGGAACCCCACAGGAGACTCAGTTATATCCCTAGTTATGATGCCTGCACCAATCAGGCAAAGGAGAATCAACACATTATGGCCTACCAGTACCAGACAGTCCTCACAGCAATAGATTAGTGTTTCAGATCAACTCATCCACTGACTGAGGAGTCACCACAGGTAGAGTAAAATATTCCACCACAGACGTTTTTGGACTCCGAAACTACTGAACTCCTGTCAGACGATGAGCCAGTGTCTGATTCTGACCTTCGCAGCAACGCAGGTTCTGCTACAGCCTGGAGCGCAGCAGCCCGTTCTTGTTCAGACTGGGAGGGGAGGGTTTCTTCCACGGTTGACCCCTCGAAGTCCATCAAACGCATCTTCGGGGTTGTCGTCCAGAAGCAGTCACAGTGGATTGAGTCTTCGGCAAAGAGGTCTCAGCTTTGAACGCTTCCAGCCACTTCCAGTCTCCATCTGGGTCTTCACAGAAATGTGTGGTTCCATCTAACATAATGTTGAGTTTGGGGGGGAACATAAAGAAATACTGCAGATCCGCTGCCCTGAGTGCCTTTCTAACTGCCAGGAAAGAGGCCTGTTACACCTGCACTGCAGCCGTGAAGTCAGGGATACAGGATACATTGCTATTATTCACTGAAAGGGACCCTCTGTTTGAGCCCTCTGTAATATGATGTCCATGTCCTTGAAGTGAAGTGTGTCACAACTGGAAGGGGTGGATGGCCCGGTGCATGTGGGAGAGCTGGAACCCTGTGGGCTCATTCCAAGGTAAAGAAGGATGTAATATGGTTCAGGGCAACCTCTGACTGGAGCCACCATTCAATGCAAGTCACCATGTCAGTCGTCTCCGCGCCCTCTGGAAGACCAACCAGTCGAATGTTGTTGCAACAATTGTGCCCTTCTGCATCCTCAGCTGGGTCTTCTAGGATGTGCACCCTTTCCGTGGTTGGAAAAGGATTTGTGTTCAAGATGCAGTTCCTCTATGGCGGTCTCCACCTCTTTGACTCAGTCAGCTAACTTGTGGTGGTCTGCTTGTAGGAGCCCCAGCCCCACTAACACCACACTGATATCTTGTGGGTGGGTGTCTTTTGTGTCCGATATGGCAGCCAAGATTTTGTCTAGGTGCAGATGGAGTGACGTCGAACCTAGATCTGACCCCTCCGTGTCCGCAGCTGGGGGTTGTGTCGGGTCCTCCGAGCCAAGTTAGGCGCCAGTGGTCCTGGTCTTTGGTTTACCCATGAGTGCCAGGAGTTCAGGTTGTTGGAAGCAAGGGGTGAGCTTCCGATGTCTCCGGGGTGAAGTACAAAGCGAGATTCCGGAGTGACCGGTCGTGTTCTCCTACGCCACAATAAAGGAAGATGTGGCTGGAGTAGGTGGTCGGTGCTTGATAGTCTCAGACGATTACAGACAGATGTGACCGGATTTTGGCAGGTCTACTAAATGAAAAGGGACAACAAACATCTCAGGTGATAGTAAATACAGGCAGTAAAGTAGAGGGGGTCCATCGACATTGGGTTACAGTCAATAAATGCAACAGGCTATGCAAGTAGTGCTACCATCCGGTAATGGGTTTATGTATTTCCCCCATAGTTCCCGGCCAGTCATCACCAGGGTGTACTCTGCGTCACAGGACTCTCTTCAAGGCTGCCACTCCGTAGAGTTCAACTAACCATTCAGAAAGGGGGGAGCGCTCAACACTCGGTATATCCCCCCACCGATCATCTAGGAGTACTATTCCATTGAAAGGCTCATCACTATTCTGGTATTAGTTATGGTGTTTCATCCCCAAGTGTCTGTGCTGTGACCAGGAAGCGGCTGTAGAAACACTACGATCGGGATCTGGAGAGACATCGCCTGGGGTGAGGTAGTGCTCTGTGTCCCTCCTGAGTGCACGGCAGGCTCCGTAGCTGAAGTAAGGAATAAAGTAGCCAAATTAGGTTTCCAGTTGGGTTTATTCCAAGTAAGGAATAACAGCTTAGACAACCACATCCAAGACGCACGTAGCTCCAATGCACCACCCGTTACAAGTGGAACATGGAACCCCGCACGAGTGATAACATTCTGTACAGAGCATACCACACACCTTCCCCCTTAAAATAAAAAAAATTAAAAAAAATAAACATTCATATAATCAAAGAAACTTACAACACAGTTAACATTTGAAAGAAATCAAAATCTAACAAAATCATTCAATTGAACAGGTAATTTCCTAATACGAGAACTTTTCCTTAGAACAGATACCTCATCATTTTGATTCACAGGAAGAGCTAAGGTTGTTGTTACATCGTCTGGGCTTAAAGTTGAATCCAATGGAGCTCCACATGTTCCTTGAACATTCGCAGGAGGAACACAAAAATCTTGCCCAGAAGAACCATCAAAAGTGTCAAAGAAATTTTGACAGTCATCCAAATTCACCTTAGTTCCCAAATCCTTTTTAGGCATGACATCTAACTTGCTAAAATCATTGTTAGACCTATACATGGATACTCGTCTAAAATTCCAGATCTTCCCACCTTGAACTCTAACAGCTTTGCTAAAAACCTCAATTACTTTGAGGGGATCAGACCACTTAGACCATTTTTTGTCAGGACACCCAAACTTGACACGTACCAAGTCACCAATTTTAATTTTATGGTTGGAAAGTCGTTTTGTGCAACTTCCCCTTCGCATTTTGTCTTGGTATCTTAGTACACGTTCTCTGACAGCTTCAACATCTACCAAAGGATCACTAAATCCGTTAGATTTTAACCACCAAGGTCTGAGTTTCGAACTTGCTTTCCTCCCTCTTAACATCTCAAATGGAGAGCAGCCAGTTACAGAATGAGGAGAAGTACCATAAGTTAGCAAAGTAGCTCTCAAAGCTTTCCTCCAATCTAAGTTACTTTTAACAGCCAATTGTATAGATTCTTTTACCACTCTGTTAAATCGTTCCACTTGACCATTGGCCATAGGATTGTAATTAGACACTTTCTTGTGGATAATACCGCACTTATTTAAAAACAATTCTAGCTCTTTACTAATGAATTGTGGGCCATTGTCAGAAACAAGTTCAGCAGGCAAACCCTCCCTGCTAAAAACATTGTCCAAGAACTCTATAACTTGAGTCGTTGTGATTTTGTCCACAATTTTGACTTCCGGCCATTTAGAGAAATAGTCCACTAGCACTAATGCAAAAACATTTTTCACAGGTGTAAGACCCAAAGGGCCAATTATGTCAATACCCAGCTTTTCCCATGGTCCTTGTGAATACTCAATCGGTGAAACACCCACCGAAAGTGGTTTGACAGTCTTATCACTTTTGGAGCAGAAAGCACAATTCCTAACCCATTTATCAACCATGCTGTCAATGCAAGGCCACCAGTAAAATTCTCTTAAACGTCTTTTAGTACATGACATGCCCATATGTCCTTCATGGGAAAGATTAATCAAATTGTTTCTAATTCCTAGTGGAGGTACTATTTTATCACCCCTACTTACAAAACCATGTGAAAACATAAGTTCGTCTCTTATTTTAAAAAACGAACTGATATCTCCACTTAGCTTCCTCTCCTCCGGCCAGCCAACACAGAGATAATTTATCACATTGTTCAGTGGAACATCTTTAGACATTTCTCTATCCCACAACTCTTTTGAAAAACAACTTGGGGCCGATTCACAGAACTAACTTAAGACAAAATCCTAAACTTACTACTTTTGGTATTCACAGAAGTTAGGATTTTATCTTAAGTTTGTCTTAAGACAAACTTAAGACAGACTTAAGACAGTCTTAAGACAGACTTAAGACAGTCTTAAGACAGACTTAAGACAAACTTAAGACAGACTTAAGACAGACTTAAGACAGACTTAAGACAAACTTAAGACAAAATCCGAACTTAAGTCTGTCTTAAGTCTGTCTTAAGTCTGTCTTAAGTTTGTCTTAAGTCTGTCTTAAGACTGTCTTAAGTCGGTCTTAAGACAGTCTTAAGTCTGTCTTAAGACAAACTTAAGACAAAATCCTGACTTCTGTGAATACCAAAAGTAGTGAGTTTAGGATTTTGTCTTAAGTTAGTTCTGTGAATCGGGCCCCTTGATCCTATACTGTGGTTAATATCCTCCATAGTGAATGCTACATCACATTCTTCTTTTTCCCCATCTAAATCCGGGACATCGGACCAAGGCAAAGACAATCGTGACATACAATCTGCATGTACATTCATCAGGCCAGGAATATACACCACAGAACACTGATATTCTTGTAATTTTGCGGCTAGTCTTGCTAACCGCGCTGTAAGTGTTCTGCCCCCACCAGCTGCTAACATATTAATTAGAGGTTTATGGTCTGTCCTCAATTGGAACTTTGTTCCCCACAAAAATTGCCTAAAATGTTGTGCCGCCCAAGTACAAGCGAGCAACTCCCTCTCAATTGTGGAATAGTTGAATTCTGCCCCTCGTAGCGACCTAGAGGCATAAGATATCACAAACTCCTCTCCAAAGTTCTTCTGCATCAGTACCGCCCCTAAACCTGTACTACTAGCATCCACAGCCACTATGCATTCACCACCAATCTCAAATGGTCTCAAGAAAGGAGCAGAACTGATATCGTTTTTTAGAATTTCAAAGGCTAAATTCTGTTGGTTACCCCAGATGAATTTTGCATTTTTCTTTAATAACTCACGTAGGGGGAATACTTTTGAAGAATAATTCTTCACGAATTTGCTATAAAATTCAGTCAGACCTAAAAAGGATAGCAACTGCTCTCTATTGGTAGGTGCCGGTGCTTTTTGGACACTCCTCACATGGTCTACTTTAGGTTTAATTCCTTCACTTGATATTTCATGTCCTAAATATTCTACTCTACTTTTCCTAAACTTACATTTAGAGAATTTCAATGTTAGCCCTTTGTTTTGTACAGCATCTAAAACCTTTTTTAAATTGGGATCATGTTCCTCGAAATTTCTTCCAAAAATTAAAATATCGTCCTGGAACGCAATCGCACCAGGACAATTCTCCAACACTTCTTTCATGATCCTTTGAAAAACTGAAGCTGCACTAGCTAACCCAAAAGGCATCCTTAAAAATTGAAACATGCCTTCGGGTATGATGAAGGCTGTTAGAGATCTAGATTCCTCATGTAAAACAATCTGATGGTACGCACTTGCCAAATCTACAGTGGAAAACACACACGCACCAGAGAGTGTTGATATCATCTCATGTATATTTGGCAATGGATGTCTGTCGATCCAGATCTCTTTGTTTAAACTGCGTAAATCTACACACAAGCGTAAATCACCATTGCTTTTGAGCGAAAGAACCACCGGAGAAACCCAAGGGGAAGATTCAATTGGTTCAATAACGTTTCTTGACACCAAATCACCCAATATGTCCTTCAATTTAGTGCGGTAGGCCAAAGGTACATTACGTACTCTGTGTCTTACGGGCTGAGCTGAATCTTTCAGGATAATCTTGTGTTTGAAATTAGTGTACTCTCCAAGAGTATCCTGAAATACTTTAGGATACAAACTTTTTATGGTGTGAACAAATGCTTCATCCTCTGCCACAATGCTGTATACAGGTGGCGAAGCATTAGGATCCAACTTGATCCCCAACTCTTGTTGATGTGGCCATCCCAAAATGGATACCCCCTTGGTTGCAACATATAATTTACCCTTGGTTTTTTTCCCTTTAAAGTCAAAGTCTGCCCAAATAAAACCCTCCAGGTCTATTTTGTGTCCTGAATAGCTACCTGGTTTGATATCCGGAGGCAACAATTGCTTTTTGTCCCACAATTTTTTAAAAAGCTCCATACCAATGATAGAGTACCATGCACAAGAATCGATCATCATAAGCACTTCTTTGCCATCAATAAATATTGTACCAGATGGAAAGCCCTTGCAACTACTCCCAGTCACGCAAGAGATGCAATTAAATTCATTGAAGTCTGTGGAAATTTCTTCTTCATCATACGTTACACAATTAATTTTTTGCATTGACCTACACATTTTCCCAAAATGACCTGTTTTCTTACACTTGATACAAATTTTACTCCACGCAGGACATCCTTTATAGTTGCCCACATGGTCAAAACTGCCACATCTATAACATATGATGGGACTTCTTCTGTTAGGCTTATTGTCTTTAAAACTAAAATCTTTTCTGTTGACAAACTGTGGCCTTTTAGTTGTAATTTGGTTTTTAACAAGTGATACCTCGACTACAGGATCTTGTACCTTAATATTACATATTGGAGCCTGGCCTCTAATTTCACTAACAAATTTTTCCGATTGTTCAATGCCTTTGGCAATATTCACTACAGCAGTTAATGACGACTCAGTTCCTAACCACAGCCGTTCTTGTATTTTCTTACTCTTTGTTTTCATCATTATCTGATCCCTTAACACTTGCTCATAATTGATAGTATCAAATGCACAAGAGCCTGCTAATGAACGTAATGCAGATACATAAGTTTCAATAGACTCATCTTCTTTTTGTGCGCGGGAATAAAATTTAAATCTTTCCATTACAACATTGGTTTTTTTTCCAAATCTAATACTCATTTTTTTAACTGCGACTTCAAAAACATTTACTCCTTCTGCACTCTCCAAGGGGGGTAAATTGTCAAACTCTTTAATACCTTGACCCCCTAGACAGTGTCTCAACAGATCTAGTTTCCTTTTGGGAGTACAACCATCCTCTTCCAGGACTTCTACATAGGCTATGAACATGGGATACCATAGGTCCCATTCCATTTTTGGTTCGCCCGCAGAAGGTAGGAAATGTGGGGGAGCGGAAATGTTTGACATGTTAAATGTGAAGTAAACCTCTTACACTGAAAATGCAAGTGAATTTTAAAAATTACTGTGGATATATTTTACAAAGTCATTTCACACTTTGAATAAAACGTTTCCCTGAAGCATATGGCACAAAAGAGAACGAAACAATAATAGTAATTAACAATAGAAAGATAAATTTAGGAAAAAGAAAAGAGAAAAAAAAACAAAATTCCTTCTTTACATAAGTGGTGTGCGAATCACCAAAGTTAGTGCTCGCCTTTCCTTTCTCATCGAATAGCCGTAGCAGCCGTTGTGGACTTGCTGTATAGAAACGCGCTAGTGGTTGAGTATTCCCTTGAATATGGCCGCCAAACGTGTGATGAAATCACGCTCTCAGCGTGTTACGTGTGCTCTCAGCGTCAGCGTTGTTCATCGTCATTCGATCGTGAAGATACAGAGGCGCGGGGACTGAACCATGGCGTTCCAAACTCCGTTGGATGTGAGTTGTTTACTTTTGACGATCCATGAAAGTTAAAAGCTAACGTATAACAAATGTATGTATGTCGATTCCGCTAATCCCAATTCCAGCCGTAAACACCCTCACGAGCCACGGTCTTCACCATAGATAGATCCGGAAGGCAGGAAACGAGCAAAACTTCTTAGTTTAAAAACGAACACCGTTGCGGTCTCTTTATCCGCAACACGTACACTTGACTCAGACTTGACTTGACACGTGGACACTTGACTCAGGGTCAGTAATTCTGCCGCAGGTGCAATCAAAGCACGGTTAATTAATCAGCCGCCGGTGCGTATGAAATCGCACTTTAATGGACAAAAAAAAAAAAAAAATTCGTCTTGGTCCAGTGAACGCTGTTCTCCCTTAATCCCGATCGTCGCCAATGTGAAGTAAGGAATAAAGTAGCCAAATTAGGTTTCCAGTTGGGTTTATTCCAAGTAAGGAATAACAGCTTAGACAACCACATCCAAGACGCACGTAGCTCCAATGCACCACCCGTTACAAGTGGAACATGGAACCCCGCATGAGTGATAACATTCTGTACAGAGCATACCACAGTAGCCAAGGCAGGGTGAGGGAGCACACTCCTATGTGACAGGCAGGTATCGCCGGGGTCTGTCTGCAATGCCGGGGTTCCTGCAGATGTAGTCTGAAGCATGGCAAGTGTCATTGATGCTGGCTATCACTGAGCACATGCAAAACGGGGTCTCACTTCAAGTTACTCCAGGAAGGAGGAGGCCGCTAGCAGGTCAAGATAATATAGGGTTTGTGGGTGAGGCCTGGTGGTTCATTTACTGGCTTGCCATTAATATTCCTCCCAGTCCGCAAGTCCCCCGTGCTCTTCACTGAAACAGGTTTGGACAGCTTGACAATCATCTGGATTTTCAGGGCTATGTGAAGGGAAAGGAGGAGTCCATATGCCCAAGATCCTGCGTGCCTTCGGGCCGCTCCGACACAGCCACATCCTTGCAAGCAGGGCCCAGGAAGGAGATGGCTGTAGCGGTCGCACCACTCCCAGGGCCAAGCACAAATGGGAGAGGCCCGTGGGTGCAGGGGTTGAAAGACAGCCAGGTCCCCTACCTCACCAGCAAGGATGACCAGTCATCTGACCGATGTCAGTCGCCACGCAGCCCCTTGGAGCGCAGACCGCAGTATTGTCTCTGCGGTCCATTAGTAGTCAATGGGGCTGGAGGTGCACCACACCTGCGACCCAGGCAGCAAGCAGGGGGTGGCCGAGCAGCCCAGGTTGTAGAGGGGGGGCCCCACGGGTGAAGGACAAAGGCGCCCCCTTAGGGGTTTCACATATTGGGGTGCCTGGAGCAGAACTGCATTTAGCCGCACGGCTCACCGGAACAGAGTCGTTCGGCATCAGTTCACAGCCGTACGTACACCATCAAGGGCCCGCCACGCCAGCACGTGCCACCCGTCTCGGAAGCCAGTGGTAGCAACGATTCCCCATGGCCCCAGGGTAAACTGCATAGCCCTCTCGTAATTGATGTCTGAGTGCCCACCAGGAGGCAGGTCGGATCCGATAAGGAGGACTAGCACAGGATTTTAATAGACTGGTCACAGAGCTCATCTAATCTGTGTGTTTCAGGAGATTAGTCTGATTTTTTAATTGAACTGAACCAGAATTACTCATTCCAGAATGCACTGAATTGCTGCAGAAAAAGAGGTGTACTAATAACATGCAGCCTTTTGGTAATCCTATATCTGGCCCCAGTACATTCCCATGACTTTGTGAGCAAAAGCGAGTACTTAGCTATAGGAGAATAAACGGCTTTAACTAGTCTTGTAAACGTTCAAATCATCTTTATCATTATCCACCTATGTAGGTAAATGTAAAGGAGCAGGAACATTTGGTGAACAACCTTTACAACGCAACTGTTACAACGCACTACACTTACAACGAAATGTTTACAACGCAACATCCACTACAACGCATTCCATTACATAACATGACACTACAACGCATGTTTAAAAACTACCTTTACAACGCATTCCATTACATCGCATACTACCTTTACAACACATACCATTACAACGCAATCCAACACTTACCCTACTGTTGCACCCCCTGGAGTTAGAATAGTTATTTTTACCCCTATACTATGCGTTGTAATGGTATGCGTTGTAAAGGTAGTATGCGATGTAATGGAATGCGTTGTAAAGGTAGTTTTTAAACATGCGTTGTAGTGTCATGCTATGTAATGGAATGCGTTGTAGTGGATGTTGCGTTGTAAAAAATGCGTTGTAAGTGCATGCGTTGTAAAAGTGTGCGTTGTAACGACATACATGCGGAACATTTGCTATGTCTTGGCCTATGGTGGAATGGAGTGGCATTCTGTGCCATGTTTGTCAAAATAACTTGGAAACATTCAAACCTTTGGAGCCTTTGGACCTATAAGTCTAAAGGTTAGACTTATAGGTCTAAAGCTAGTACATGCTATGAAGCCTATTTTAGCATTAAGGGCTTCATGTTCAAAAATCACAGGGTGAGTGACCACAAAAGTGCTTAACATTCTGTACAAAACCCTTTTTTATGAGTTGGAAAATTCTTTCGACTAGTAAAAGGAATATAGCGATCCTTTCCAAATTGCAAATTGGAGGGTTCATGAAATGGTTTTCCTCCCTTTCCCGAATTGCACATAGCAGGGTTCATGAAAGAAGATTCCTCCCTCCCCTTTTCACTTCAGAAAGGAATTTATTGATAGTTTGTGACTGCAATTGCTGTTGCAAACCATTGGCGAGCTAACAACCCACGAGTTTGGGTGGCAAATAATTTGCTTAGGTGGAAGGGGTCCCCTTAGAACCACTTTCCCTTTGGAAATCATGTTGGCAGCCACAGGGGGAGTAGTTTCCAGAAGCGAAAACCTTTTTCTTTTTTTTTTTAAAAAAAACAGCACTGGTTCTTTTAAGGGACATGGGCTGCTTTGAAAAAAAACAATGTTTTCCCTTTTGGAATGCAGTTCTAGAGATGGTGGAGTGATGGGGTGTGGTGTGTGAAAGTGTTTCTGCTATTTGTACGACCACTGTCCAAACATGGCAAAGACTCTAATATTTAGCCAGTGGCAGGGTAAATAGGGTAGTTTTTCTGCTATGTGCACGGCTGCCAGCCAAACAGTGCAGAATCTCTATCATTTGGCATGCAGTAGGGTAAAGAGTGAGGTTTTTTCTGAGATACACATATCTGGCCGCCAGACAAACAGTGCAAAATCTCTGTTAATTAGCCAGCGACCAGGTTAATAGTGACGTTTGTCTGATATTTTCAAGGCCCCCAGCCAGATAGTAAATAATTTCTACTATTTAGCAAGCAGCCAAGTAAATAGCAGAGAAAATTCACTATTTACCCGGCTGCTGAGTAAATAGCCACTACCAAAAACAGGGGAGTTAACAGAGAAGAGAGAATTTGAGATGGAACTTTTAAGAAAGAACAGGGTGTGGCAGTGTACAGAGTGGACTGTTTAATGAGGAGGTAGAGGGTGGAACGGGTAGAGGAGATAGGAAGAGACATGACCAGCAGGTGAGGACAGAAGAGCATAGCCCTCAAGTCCCCCATGGATTGTGCAATGCCTCCAGCCTGTCCTGACATTTGAGCAACAGACATAAGAGGAAAGCGAAGAGGGGCCATCTATAAACTCCAAGAGAACAGATGAGAGACACGACTAAATGGAGACAGAAGGGAACTGAGGGGAGGAGAGATATAGCCTAAGTAATGGTCTCTCACACACACATACGCACAAAAAATCACACACAAACACACACACGTATAGAGGCAAAAAAAGAGCAAATAAATGAGCGACACGTCCAAAACAATGAGAAGAAAAAGAGACAGAAAGAAATGGCCAAAAGGAAAGACTCGACTTCACAATTTGTTTCCGGTAGATCAGTCGCTGTCAAGCTTCTCCTGGTAAGGCATAGCACAATGACACACAAAGTGAAGAAATATTTTTCTATCCACAGTCACAATTTGAGCTACGCTCACAAACTCTAGGCCAGCTCACCTGTCTCTTAAGAACTCCTGCAGTTAGCCCTATCCGCTGACACGCTTCATAACGGATTATGGTTAATTGGAGATTACCCCCCACAAGCGTAAAACTGAAATGGCAACTGTCTTTGTGTCCACCCCTCCTAGGTAAGTGCAGGCCTGGGTTAACTAGGGGATGGAACTTACAACTCTGAGACTCCTTTCAGGTCAGTTCTCCAGGCCTGGATAAGTTAAGGCCAGTTAGGCAATCCTAGTAAGAAGTATTGTAAGTGCCCTTGGATATGCAGAAACCAGACACCAATGCAAGGGTCCAGAAATGCCAAGAGCCACTTTTTCACCATTGACCTTGTTTGGGTCAGAGGGATCAGTCAAAGATTACTTTTGGAGGTTGGTGTAGGGCTAGAATAAATATTTAATGTAGAATTATACAGGCGCTTTGATGTTGCACTGTGGTGGATGACTGTCTTGCTGTTCATAATTTAAGGTCTGGACCTACAGGAGATCAAAGTTCTCTGGGTTTTTTTTCTGCCAGGCAAGGCAGTCGGAACTGTGGTGGCGGCATACAGTTTTTTAGCGGTGGAAGGAGGGCTGGTGCATGGCTCGCGACATTGATTGGTCCTCTCACAAGCTACTCCTGCCAGAACGCATGTCAGACTTATGATGCAGAATGCAGCGGCTTCACCTCTGATGGGCCACCTCACACGGGTGCCTCGTGCAGGTTCACAAGTCGGCGTCTGGCCTGAAGTACTTCAACAAATTGTAGGACTAATCCCTTAGGTTCTCGAGTGATTCCTGTGGACTCGGTCCAGCTAGCAGTGCTAAGCACCTCACAACAAAGTGTGTTCTCTAGCAGAGTGGTAAGCAGGTTCTGTGCATCCAGGGCAGTCTGTCTTCTCCTCAGCAATGCCCAGCAGCTTACATGTACACAGCCCTAGGGATTTGATCCTAACTACTTAAAGGAAGACACCCATTGATTCTGTTTCAGGCTCAGTCCTTTTCTAAACAACAATATGCTGTCCTTCTGTGAATTTAGGGGGAGCCTATTTTTGTACTGTGTGTTTCTCACTCATGCAGTCACATCATCATGGCAACCTTTTGAGGGTGAAACTGTCATCAAAAAAAATATTTTATATCACAAAGCACAACATGGGTGTGTGGGAGATTATGTCAGCTTTTTCCATGAGGTGTGCCATTTTGCCTAGGCCACCCAGCCAACGTATTTGCCTTGATGTTGCTCAATCCTAGGTTTTAGCAACAGTACAAAATGTCCTTCCTGGAAATGTGTATTGAAAGCCAAACAGTGTACTTGGCTGCACAGTATATTTCAAAGTTAGAACGGGGAGAACAGGGAACAGTGTGAGTGAA
This sequence comes from Triturus cristatus, assembly GCF_964204655.1. Lineage (NCBI taxonomy): Eukaryota > Metazoa > Chordata > Amphibia > Caudata > Salamandridae > Triturus > Triturus cristatus. The sequence continues at coordinate 1,023,273,407 of NC_140592.1, forward strand.
TATGATGGAAAAGATGAGACAGTGACTTCTGCCTACCATTAACTTTATAAAGAACCCTACAACCTCAGAGATTCATATATAAAGGGGCTTCCCCAGCCTTTAAAGTGCCCACATACTTTGCAAAATGGTAAATAAAGTTTTTTTTTTAAAAGTGCCCACATACTTACATGCACATGCAATATATACTCAAGGGGCGTAAAGGGAATCAGCTATGACCAACTAAATGGATTTAACAGGGAGTGACAGTACTCAATCCCCATTTGGGGTGTGGGTAAAAAAGACATGTAAAAAGACTTAACTTTTAAGATCAGCTGCCACCACCTATTATTATTCACATGTTAAAAGGAGAACCACCTTGAGTGGTTCCCAAAAACCCTAGCAGAGTCTAACACTCTGTCAGTGAGCAACATGCCATAATCCCATAGAGCACTGTTTAGGAGACTTGTAACATAGGTTTCCTGCACCAGAAAACATACAGGGTATGGGACAGTGGTTAAACCGAGGAGCAGTGTGAAATTCACGTAATCTCTTGTAGCGTATTTAAGCAAAATTATCACAAAACTACACAAAATTATTTGTAAATATGTGAAATATATCTTGCACTCAAAAAATTACCTGGTCTGTTCATGTGGAAATTCAATTGGAAAATGTAATTTCAAATTAGTATCCTTTTGCTTGTATTCAAAACACTGCTGCTCAAGTTCGGATTTGTAGTTTTGTGCTAAAAAAATTCCTAAATGATCCGACAGGAAAAAAAAATACCTGAAATGTTTGTTGACTGCCCAAGTTAAAGGAGCTGCCACTTGCGCTTAAAATTCTGCTGCTTGTGTTTTAGAATTTACAGTTTTGTGCTAAAAAATTACCCAAAATGTACCTGAAATGCTGCTCACGTTCAATAATTACCCAACGGTACCTCTTGCGTTAAGATTTCTCCCCAAAATTATCTGAGTAATTTCTTGTAAAATTTACTACTGGCGTGCAAATGGAGAGAGCACTCTCTAATTCGTTAAAGGAACAGCTCCTAATTGGGCTTCACAAACAATTTCTAAGTATCCCCCACTTCCTGCGTGAGACCTTCAGACGTTCTTGATGATTTATCCACCAGCATGTTGCAACCAGGGGATTGCAGTTTGACTTTTCTCTGTCATAAATATATGCTTGCATAACCTTGCACGCAAAGTGCAGTAAGCCACAATGTCCTAATTGGTTAGTTGTGACATCACTGTTTGCACACCTGACCTCTCAGACTCTAAGACTGTAACTGTTTTGTATGCTCAACTTAATAGGCATATTCAAACCTACGTCACACACTCTCATACAATCAGATTACATTCACTGCCACCCCACAACCCCTGCTTCTAATTAGAATTGATCTTTGCCAGCTGGGGTCACTGGAGCTCTATCAATGTTCGCATTTACACAGCCTGTGAACTTGCTGCCTGATAGAAGAGACACAGGCCGGGGAAGGCAAAGCCGGACCCAGTAGGGGCCTGTCGGAAACGCCTCCCGAGGACGGGAGCAACTGAGGGGAGAAGAAAGCCCGCAAAAAGGGACGCACAGGGATTGGGCGCACCCTTTGAAATCCGCAAGCCGCCCAATAGCGGAGAAGGGGGCGGAACTGGGAAAAGGAGATCAAAAGGGGACACGGGCTCCCCCTTTGACCTCACAATCTGACCATCGCCTCAGAAACCACCCACCCACACTGAAAAGGAGCAGTCGTTGCAGCCGCATGGTCGATGGGAAAAGGGAGGGAGGAGGCAGCCCAGAAAGATACCCAGAGAGGAGAGTAACATAGGTAGAAGAGCTGCTGAGACAAGTGTCCTTGGGATGCCTTATGGCAGGGACACAGGGTGAGCGGGTGACAGTGATAGAGATCAGGGTGTTTACAATATTCCCACTACTACGGATAGAGTAATCTCACAGTTACACGCACATGCATACATCATACGCTAGGGCCCATTTCACTAACATATGCTCAAATACTCTACCACCAATAAACTTGTGGAAGGAAAACACTCCTAAACACCCTACATCTATATCGAGGTCGATAAGACCTGGTTTTTGTGACTGTCCCTAAGCATAACCTATACAATATATACAACAATAATCAATAATGCAAACCCAATAATTGACAAGAAAGAATATCCAACACCATGTTTAAAATTATATTGCTTTATCTAAAATTAGTCAAGGAAAATAATCAGAGTAAATCATTTCTCATAGTTACCTATTCTAGCTAAATGTCAGAACGGGTCAGGACAAGTCTCTCGGTAAATGTCTCTCAAGACGAAGTCCCTTCAGCATCAATCCTCAGCAACGCAGATTCGGTACGCGGCAAAGGCAAAATGGCAAGTGGCAAATGGCCTCTCTAGGCTAACATCTCTTATAGTTTCTAAACAATAGAAAGATACATTGGGAACATAGAAAAACTATAATGTCCGCCGGACTTGCTGAGCAGAGCGAGAAGGAAAGGATGTAACATTGCTACATTTGAGAATCTCCGCTCAGGAAAAATACACATAACGAAAACTACGGAACAGGAACCAAGAAAATAAAACATGTATCACAATTATCCTGCTTCTCCTCGGCCATCGAGCCACAGTTCAGAGCTTCTCTCTAAGGCTCCTTTGTTTCCCAAGGCTGCCAAGGACACTTTCACTTCTCTTGGAGACTTCCCAAAAACTGCTGCTGTCCTCATGGAAAGTTTTTCAACAAGGACCATGGTCAGTTAGCTTCAGGACCATTTCCAGCAGGGGTCTCCCTCGTCACAGTTTTCATATTATAATCACAGCCAGGCTCATAATTCAGCCATCTTTTCTTAGGCCAACATAGGCCTTAATAGACCATCTTAATTAAAAGAGACAAAAACAACGTTACTACAGCATAGTGATTAAACAGTGTTAACCCCACTAATACCCTTATGTGTATGCATTTATCTAGCACTTGCAACATAGAAAAGCATTAATTCGGAAAGCGTTTTGTGCTCAAAAATAAACAGCACATAGCAACGTTTAAACATGAAAACACGCACGTTATTTTTTAAAACAGCACATTTATGCACACTCACGTGTAACTCTCTCTTGTTAGCTTGTTAGGACAAACGGATTGATTAATATAAACGCACTTGCACAAGACAAATAATTAATTATTAATTATTAATAAATTAATACAACGAATAGACATGCCAGAGCTTCAAAAAGCCCCAGAATTTTCAAACTGAAAACTCCGCTCCAGCAATCCCCCCTTTGGTGATTTTATCACCAAATAAACCCAAAAAAAAAATTAGTGAAAATTTAGTCCCATTTTAGGAGAAATCGGAAATGTCTTTTCCCCTTTACACAACATTAAACACCAGTCACTCTTTCATCATCCCTTTTTGTCTCTAAGTAAACACTCTCCCTCAATTCTTCTAGTTCAATTTCATGAGGTTCTCTTTTCAACCTCTTGTTTTTCTTTTCTTTATTCAATTTCTTCCTCCCTCCCCTGTTTTTACAACACACACACACCAATCTTATTATTAATAAAGCCACAATTATACAAGACAAGGGAAACAATATTCTACCTATAATAGTACTACCTATTTTTGCAATAAAATCCTTAACAGCTATCATTTTATTAGCTATTTTAGTCCATAAACTCTCAGCTTCAAGTGGTACTAATTCTTCATGCAAATCAGTAATATTTTTGATATAGACCTTTAGGTCTCTGCTCTCGTCTGGAATGTAAGTGCAACAATGTTGAACTTTCAGCATTCCACAGACTCCACCCTCCTTGGCCAATAGAATATCAAGGGCAAGTCGATTTTGCATAGACATGGCACGTACGGCACTTAATTCCGTATTCACCAAAAGAAACCCTCCAGCGGTATTTGTCGATAAGCGATCAACCACTGTGGACAGTTTCCGAATTCCATAAGCATTCAAAGAAATTCCCACTGCTGGAATCAAAACCCCAAAAATATCACCCACTATTTCAGACCAAGTTTCTCTCTTAAAACGCATTAGTAAATTAATATGTTCTACATCTGTTACTTTATCTATATGAAAAATCTTTGGGAAAACTAGGCCCACATAACATGTGCCATACCAATGGTCAGGCAACTTGTAATAAGCCTTATTCCCACAAACATAATATACTCCTGGAAAAATTGTATCTTCTCCACCTCTGAAACCCCAACCTGTTGCAATGAAGTATGTATCATGGCACTCACTAGTCCCGACAAAATATGTATCATATTGGGATTTCCTTCTTGTAATACAAAGTTTACCCTTCTGTGGTGCATCTAGAGCTAAAGTTGGACTAGCCCCATTCTTCAACTCTTTTCCCATCTCAATGTCCCAAATTGTCTCACTCACTTTATATTTCCCTGCTTTCTCATGCATGTTCAATCTCCTTTCTTCTACCATATCTAGGAAAGCTTTCTCCTCTCCTTTCAAACTGCAAGTTAAATTATTCTTAAAAATGTAATCTAATGTTAATCCTTTTTCTTCAATAAAAATCTCACCAAAAGTGTTAGCTTCTTTAGCTGGATTCAGCTCTTTGTTCATTGGCAAGTGCCCAAAAATACTATCTCTGTTAGACATCTTATAATCTACTTTCCCTAACAAATAAAAAACACTACTTAAAATACTACAGGAAATACCATATGTAGCTGGTAAATGATGATAAGTAACACCCTCTGAAACGGATACAGGTAATTGCATACAGACGTAGCAATCCCTTACTTCCATTGTCTTCACATATTCATATAACAGTTTCGAAAAAACATTACTAGAAAAGTTATTAATTGACCTATCTTTGTGTATGTAAGTATTACTAATTCTAATTGGAACTATTTTTTGTGAATTCTTCTCTACATTTGTCACATTCTCTGTATGCACCTCAAACTCTACTTTAAAAGTAACTAATAAAACTAAAACACCCCATAGAAGCATTAATAATCCAGTACAGCAGCAGCACATCCTACACCACCTCTTAAGGAAAGCACATCTATTTCTATTATCCTCTATGTTAGCCATTTTAGTTTAGCCTCTACTACTCCACTACTGTTTGAACTTTTCAATTTCAATTCTTCAGCAATTCTTCAGCTTTCAGTTTATCCAAATGATCTCTCCGTTCACTTAATCCAAGTGAATTCTTCTTTTATTCAGTTTGGATACTTGTCATTCTTCACTTCAATTTCTTCAACATCAAATTGTATTAGATCTCCAACATCAAAATCTTCAGTACTCGACTCTTCTCCAATGTCAGTCAAGAGTACTTTCAGAATTTCACCAGTATCTTCCTCAACCACTTCTCTCAAGACCTCTTCCGGATTATCTCGAGTCACTGCTTCTTCTTTTCCTCCTTCAGACAGTGCCACATAAGACCATTCCGGTGATCTGTACTTTTGGTTGGGTTTTCTTACTCTTTTTATTTCCACTGGTTCGTTTGACTCCTTTGATTCTTCTCCTTCAGCTTTTGAACTTTGACTCGAAACTTCATTCACTTGTTCAGCTTTCGATGTATTTGCTCTTATTATTTTGTATCTCAGCCTCTTAACTCTGTTGTTAGGCCAACGGTCTCCTCTTAACACCTTTTTCGGCTTTATTTCTTTATTACTTCTTTCTCCAATCCAAGTTCTCTTTCTCAGAACTCGACCCTCTGTTTGTTCATCTTCATCATCTGTTTCAAGTGCCTCTTGTTTTCTTTTTCCAGCAGCTCTCTTCTTTTCCACAGATTTTTTCACCACTGTTTGAGACTTCCCTACTCCTGTCCCTCCTCGGGTCTCCGACACGCAATCTTCTTGCTGTCTACTTGTCCCTTCACCTGGCTCATCAAGAATGTTCCCTACACCTCCTCGGGGGTCTTCCGCAATCTGTCCCTCTCTATCTTTTTCTGACCCTACTTCTTCAAGTATAATCTCAAGTGGTTCTTCAATCTCCTCCTCTTCTGATTCAGGAGTAGTCTCTGTGTGATTTCTCTTTTCTTTTCTTTTTCCTTCACTGCTGTTTGAAACTTCAGGCTCTTTTACAGAATTTGATCTCCTCTCTGATACTCGCAGTGGTTCATTCGAAGCTCTTCCTACTTCTTTCCCCACTGATTCTATATCTTCATCATCGCTGGAATCTGACTCTTCAAAATACTCTTTACCAGTCCCTTCTTTCGGGTTTGGAACTCTCAGAGTATGACTTGCATGTACCCAGTGCTTCACTCCAGCACACTTTACTGCAGTCGTCGTAGTCAGAATAACTTGTCTTGGCCTTCCCCACCTTGGAATCAAGCAATTTCTTCTTCTGTGAACTTTTATCCTCACCCAGTCTCCTGGACTCAGATCATGGGCTTGCTTCTTCTCAAGTGTGGTAGCTTCTTCTCCAACCTGGTGAAACACAGAATGAACTGCGTCAGCCAGGCCTTTACAGTAATCCAAAATCATGTCATCAGTTATTGTCACCAATTTATTGACAGGCACGAATGCATGGCGCATAGCACGTCCCATGATTATCTCGTGCGGACTCAAACCAGTAGTTCTATCTGGAGTAGATCTCATAGTCATCAGAACTAGAGGCAAAACATCTGGCCATTTCATGCCAGTGGCTAAGCACATTTTTCCAATTCTATTCTTGATTGTGCCATTAATCTGCTCAACCACACCAGAAGCCTCTGGTCGGTATGCACAATGTAGCTTCTGCTGTATTTTCAATGCTTCACAAATCAAAGCCATGAGCTCATTTTGAAAATGTCCACCTCTATCAGACTCAACTGTTACTGGAAACCCGTACCTAGGAATCAACTCCCTTAACAGTAATTTTGCCACTGTTAATCCATCATTTCTTCTAGTCGGGTAAGCTTCCACCCACCTTGAAAACAAACAGACTACCACTAGAACATACCTCAGTCTGTTTACTTGGGGCATTTCAATGAAATCAATCTGCATTCTTGTAAAAGGACCTCCTTCTCTGCCTATTGTTCCCAGACTCACCACTGTCTTTTTCCCAGTGTTAAATTGCTGACAAACTAAACACCTTTGACAGATGCTTTCTGCAATTGTCCTGAACTTTGCATTGTACCAGGTCTGCTTGAACGACCTAACCATCGCGTCCCTCCCCAAATGTCCCTGGCCATGATACATCCTTGCCATTGACGACAAGATGGAGTTAGGCATCACTGGTCTGCCATCTCTGTAGACCCAAACATGGTCTGTTTCTCTTGGAGCACATCCTGCCTTAATCCAATCTTTTTTCTCTTCCTCTCCTACCTCATCTTGCAACTGTTTCACTTCATCCCAGGTCTCTAAGACATTAGTAAACATCACAGAGAGTAAAGACATTTCCCCTTCTCTGTCGCTGTTGATGGACTGATTTGTTTTTGCACAATACTGTGCAACATCGTTCGCATAACGGTTTCCGACCGTTATAAAATCCTCCCCTAGTCCATGGGCAGCACATTTTACAACTGCTAACTCCTTAGGCAGCTGTATCGCCTCAAGCAATTTACCAATCATTTCAGCATTCTTTATTGGAGTTCCACTCGATGTCAAGAAACCTCTTTGTAGCCAAAGTTGGCCAAAGTCATGCACAACCCCAAATCCATACTGACTATCAGTCAACACAGTCGTCCTCAAATCTTTCCCAATTTCGCAAGCTTTTGTCAATGCTATCAATTCAGCAACTTGCGCAGACTTCACCCCTTTCAATGGTGATGCTTCCATGACCTCTGAAACTTTACACACCGCATATGCTGCACATAGCACACCATCATCATTTCTCAGGCATGATCCATCCACAAACAACACATGATCACTCTCATCCAAGGGTAGATCTCTTATGTCTGGTCTTGGTTTTGTACAGTACTCAAGCACATCCAAACAATCATGATCATCTTCCATCTTCACACCCACATTTTCAATGTCTGGCAAAAGCGTCGCTGGATTCACATTCACACATCTCTCGAGAGTCACATTTGATGCTCCCAGTATCACTTTTTCATATTTAGTCAATCGACTATGTGACATGTACTGAGTTCTGCTTCTTGTCAAAAGAATTGCCACATTGTGAGGTACGAATACCCTTACAGGATATCCCATTATGATCCCCTCACTCTGTTCCAGACTCCTGCATGTTGCAGCCACAGATTTCAGACAACCTGGTAAACCCACAGCTACAGGGTCAAGTGTCGATGAGAAGTATGCAATAGGCCTTCTCAGTAATCCATGTTTCTGAATTAACACTGAAAGTGCACATCCATTTCTTTCACTGCAGTACAGCTCAAATTCTTTCTCATAGTCAGGCATACCCAAAGCTGGAGCCTCACACATCTTACTTTTGAGCTCTTCAAATGCTGCCATTTGTTCTGCATCTAGATCCAATGGATCTGTCATTTCACTTTTTGTCAGTTTAATCAGTGGCTTTGCTATCAATGAAAAATTAATTATCCACTGACGACAATAACCCACCATACCCAGGAACATTCTCACTTCTCTCTGGGTTTTTGGAGCTTTCATTTCTCTGATTATTCTGATCCTGTCAGTAGTCACTTTTCTCAGACCCTTTTCAATATTGTGTCCAAGATAATGCACCTCTTTCTTGCAAAACTGTAATTTGGCTGGAGATACCTTTAACCCTCCATCTGCCAGATGATTCAGTAAAGCTATGGTATCTACTTCACAAGCTTCACGTGTTTTTGATGCCACCAGTAGGTCATCAATATACTGCACTAGTACTGAGCTCTCAGGCATGATCAAACTTTCCAACGATTTCTTCAATAACTGATTGAATATCGAAGGACTCTCCGTATACCCCTGTGGGATTCGACACCATGCTAAGATACGCTGGCCAAACCTAAATGCAAAAATCGGCTGGCTATCATGATGCAATGGAATTGAAAAGAACGCATGACACAAATCAATCACTGTATACCACTCAGCATCGTGTGGAATTTGATACAGGATCACTGATGGATTTGGCACAATAGGACAACATGCCACCACAATTTGATTAACTTTTCTCAAATCCTGTACGATCCTAAATTTCCCATTGGGCTTTTTTAGTCCCATTATCGGTGAATTACACGGACTACTCAGTAGTTCTCTCAGGACTCCTTGCTGAATCATTTTCTCAATTATAGGAGTTATCCCTTCAATTATTTCTGGTGTCATTTTGTACTGAGGAATGTTAGGATATGTGATTCCCTCTTTCACTGCAATTTTCACTGGATCTACATTATTCATCAATCCCACATCCTCTCCAGTAAAATCCCAAACTGTCCTTTTCACTGTGTCTCTCAGCTCTTGAGGCAAATCCTCCGGATTAAACACAGCAAATGCACCAATTAACTCACTTTCTCTGTTTTCTAGAGTCACTCGGTACAAAGCATCTTCATCTGGTGTCTCAAAGGCTATTCCATCCGGTGTACAAAAAATTGTACAATTCATCTTGCACAACAAGTCCCTACCCAATAGGTTCACTGGACTCGTGTCACAGACAATGAATCTATGCATGTCTGAAAATTTCCCTATCTGTACTCTTACAGGTTCAGTAAGACGTGTTTTGATTTGTGTATTAGCTACACCAACTACTTGGATTGCTTCATCCGAGAGAGGAAGATTTCTAACATCTGTTGACCTGACAGTTGATCTTGTCGCACCTGTGTCTACCAAAAAAGTAACACTCCTCATTTATTTTCCCATCCACAAATGGTCCTGCCTGGTCTATTTCTAGAGTTGCACCAAGTATGCACTCTTCTTCCTCTCCTCGGCACCGTCAATAATCACCCTCTGACTCACTCCCTTCACTCTTTAACAAGTACTGCTGTACTTTGTTAGAACGTCTTGGTTTGTTTACCTGCTCATCATTGTAGAATCCTGAATCCTGATTATACTTTTGTAACCCTCTATTCTGCGGCAAGGGCGGTTTTGGCTCTTGACTCTGCTGTCTCACAACTTTCTGTTGTTGCTGCTGTTGATTATTTCCTTCGTTCTGCACCTGTTCATTTAAAGTTTTATTTTCATTACTCACTAATGGTGGATTAGGACACTCCGATCTCCAATGCCCCAATTGGCCACAGTTGTGACAAGGGAACTTTTTCTTCGCTTCCTCAAGACTTCCTTTTCCTTTCCCTGCATATCTGGGTCTATTCCCTGCATTATTTCCTGGATTATTCGCCTGTTCCACTAACTGTGCTTCCTGTCTCTCCACAACCTTCACTTGTGCCCACATTGCTTTCTCTTTCAGCTTTCTTTGTTTTGCTTCAATTTCATCACTGAAGTATTTTGCATGTCTCAGGATCTCATCTACTTTCTTACTCTGCCAATCCACTGTGTGCTCACGAATTCTCTCACCAATTTCAGGTCTAAGGCCATATACAAATCTGTATACAAAATGACTCAAATCTTTGTCACCCAGGTGTTCATCTCCACTGAATTGTTTAAATGCCAGTATCAGCCTCTCGTAAAAAGCATGAACTGATTCTTTCGCTTCCTGTTGTGTTCGATCTATCTTTACCCAGTCTGTCTCTTTTGCAGGTACTTTACTCTTCAGGTATACCATCACCTGATCATACTTCCTCATTACCTCTGGATCTGGTGCCCCTGTTCTTGGGTCTCTTGGATATTCCTCAGTAGGCCAACTCACAACTATTTTACACTCAGTCCACAAGTCTGCTGGAACAATTATATCAAACAGACTATTCAGGTCAACCCACAGCACTTTTGACAATTTCACAAACCTATCTACCTGCCTATACCACTCGACGGGCTTTTCTCTCAATCGAGGGAAATCATTCGTAAATGATAAAATATCCTGTCTGGTCCATGGAACATGTACATATCCTCCTCCAGGTATTTCTCTCATGGGATAATTATCCACTGGTTTCTCCTTTTCTCTCACTGGAAATGCTGAATAAGTTGTTCTATCTTCAGTCTCATCTCTTTTCTTGTACCACCTATCCTTCCACTTTTCTACATCACCCCATCTTCTCAATAATGCTACCATTTCCTTAATCTGTCCTGTTCTACCAGTAGCATTCAAATTTTCAATATCCTTCTCTGTAAAATCCATCCTATAAGTTCTTTGTAAAGCTTTCACTTTATCAATGTCAATTCCCTGTTCATTTGCTATTGCTCTTAGCCTGTCATGTGTATTCCTTGCTCTCCAGGTAACACTTTTACACATAAACATTAGTTCACCATCATGATGACTCTTCAGAATCTCTGTTGGAACTGTTCCTGTGACAAGCTCTTCTAGTTCTACACGTAACTTAGCTACATCAATTACTTGTGAATCTTTATCTTTTTTCTGTAGAACCTTCATCCAATCATTCAAATCATCAACTGTTATTTCAGCAGTTTTTCTCACTGGAACCACTCTCTTTTGCGGTTCTAAAATTGGCATCCCTGAACAACTAGCTTCACTAGCATCCAATATTTCACTACATGTGTTATGTCTTGATTGTCTCAGGTCATTTCTTTCTGCTCTTTTGCCTGAATCTCCTGAAGGACCAACTGAATTTGTCAGATTATTCCCAACATATGGAATCACCAATCCATTCTCACCTGTCCTCTGTTTGTCAAACACAGGCATAACTGGACCTATTGTTACAGGCACCGTAACAGCTTCTAGATTCTTCGTTAACTCCCTAATCTTCTCAGTCAACTCTGTTGTAGTTCTGGCTAATTGTCTGGCATTCTCATCAAGGTAATGATCATTTCTCACTTCAGGTGTTTCATTTTCCGTCTCACTAACACAAACTGTATCTCTTATCGGAGAAACAACTGGTGTACTTTTATCCGGTTCTGGTCTATATGGAGGTGGTCTTTTGTAAATCATGTCATTCAAGACCTCATCCTCATACTCATTAACTCCATATTTTCTTATTTCTGACTCAGGAACCCTTTCTGCTCCTCCTTCAACTGTTCTCATCGGATATAATCCCTCTGACATACTAACATCTCGCCACCTTTTCATTCGATCATGATGAGTCTCACGATCATGTCTCCTCCCAAACATATACCTATAATACCCTCCAGATCTTTGTTTCTCTCTCTCATGTACTTCCTCTTCCCATTCCACTAAAGCCTCGAACTGTGTAGGTCTCGGTTTCGGGTCAAGACATAGCATCTTTTCCCGTAGATTTCTCAACACGGCCAGATTAAATGAACCATGTTCTGGAAAAGCTAGAACACCATCTTCTTTAGTATACCTAACCCAATTCTCCAACCATATACAGGTATGAAACCCATGTCTTGCAGCCATGAAGGATGCAGGTGTTTTCGGTGGAGGTAACAATTCGCCCTCTCTTGTTTTAACATCTTTATCCTTGCTAAACCACCTTTTAACTTTACCAAAAAATGTTTTCTTCTTTTTCTCTTCTTGGTAATACATTTTAGCGTTTACAAAAAACTCTCTACTCTTTCCGTATTATAAATATACAATACGAATTTTCAACCAATTACAGCGCGACTCACACTAACGCACCAATCTTGGAACGTCTACGTCACTAATTAGCTCTTCCAATCCTTGCGCGGCTCACACTAACGCACCAATCCTAGCGCGAGCACTATTCTGATCTACCATCCAATCAGAGCGCGGTCTTTCTGACGTCAACAGTCGCTGCAGTCGCTTGTCTCCTGTCTTCTGTCACTCGTCTACCCCTCCTTTACAAAATCTTTTCAGTAGACTTCGTGTCAAAATTTCTACAAAATCTATTAGTTACAACATAAAAACATCTCCATTGTCTGCTTCGCTAACCACAGAATAGTAAAAGAGAGTCTATTTCATAAGAAACCTTTCATTGACACAGTAGCACTTCCTCTACTCTGCCCTACTAACATACATTCATTAACTGTTTCCTCTAGGACTTGTCCAAAGAGTCTTACAATCAACTAAATGTACAAACATTCACGCACATTCATACAAAGGAAATATAGTACATACGCACAGAATCCTGCTTCCCGAGAACAGACAATCTGCTCCACTACAGAATTATAACATACACCAACTAAGCAAGCTTTCTTTGCCCAGTTCTTCAAATAAGCTCAGAGAATACCTATTACTCCTCCCGCAATAAGCTTTAACGGAAATCCTTACGGATCCCTGGGACTTAAGACCGGAGTTTCACAGATAACCTTCACTATCATACACACTCCTTATATACCAGAAATATCTAATAGTAACATACGACGATGTCACTAATTCCGAACCCAGACAATGTGACGCGCAACTTCAATTGTCACACGTTATTCCTTACAATTCCGTCTTTCCCGAGAGCAGCATTTACTTCCCTCTGCCCTACTACGGAACTGCTACAGCTTCCAAATTCCAGAAGCACTACATATAACTCAACATTACGACTCCAACATATAGTATTAGTACATATACCAACATGAACCAATAATCAATAATCAATAAAAACAATCTTATCTAATCAAGACAATCATCAAAAACCATCCTCTGCTACCAGGAAATTGATAGAGATCAGGGTGTGTACAATATTCCCACTACTACGGATAGAGTAATCTCACAGTTACACGCACATGCATACATCATACGCTAGGGCCCATTTCACTAACATATGCTCAAATACTCTACCACCAATAAACCTGTGGAAGGAAAACACTCCTAAACACCCTACATCTATATCGAGGTTGATAAGACCTGGTTTTTGTGACTGTCCCTAAGCATAACCTATACAATATATACAACAATAATCAATAATGCAAACCCAATAATTGACAAGAAAGAATATCCAACACCATGTTTAAAATTATATTGCTTTATCTAAAATTAGTCAAGGAAAATAATCAGAGTAAATCATTTCTCATAGTTACCTATTCTAGCTAAATGTCAGAACGGGTCAGGACAAGTCTCTCGGTAAATGTCTCTCAAGACGAAGTCCCTTCAGCATCAATCCTCAGCAACGCAGATTCGGTACGCGGCAAAGGCAAAATGGCAAGTGGCAAATGGCCTCTCTAGGCTAACATCTCTTATAGTTTCTAAACAATAGAAAGATACATTGGGAACATAGAAAAACTATAATGTCCGCCGGACTTGCTGAGCAGAGCGAGAAGGAAAGGATGTAACATTGCTACATTTGAGAATCTCCGCTCAGGAAAAATACACATAACGAAAACTACGGAACAGGAACCAAGAAAATAAAACATGTATCACAATTATCCTGCTTCTCCTCGGCCATCGAGCCACAGTTCAGAGCTTCTCTCTAAGGCTCCTTTGTTTCCCAAGGCTGCCAAGGACACTTTCACTTCTCTTGGAGACTTCCCAAAAACTGCTGCTGTCCTCATGGAAAGTTTTTCAACAAGGACCATGGTCAGTTAGCTTCAGGACCATTTCCAGCAGGGGTCTCCCTCCTCACAGTTTTCATATTATAATCACAGCCAGGCTCATAATTCGGCCATCTTTTCTTAGGCCAACATAGGCCTTAATAGACCATCTTAATTAAAAGAGACAAAAACAACGTTACTACAGCATAGTGATTAAACAGTGTTAACCCCACTAATACCCTTATGTGTATGCATTTATCTAGCACTTGCAACATAGAAATGCGTTAATTCGGAAAGCGTTTTGTGCTAAAAAATAAACAGCACATAGCAACGTTTAAACATGAAAACACGCACGTTATTTTTTAAAACAGCACATTTATGCACACTCACGTGTAACTCTCTCTTGTTAGGACAAACGGATTGATTAATATAAACGCACTTGCACAAGACAAATAATTAATTATTAATTATTAATAAATTAATACAACGAATAGACATGCCAGAGCTTCAAAAAGCCCCAGAATTTTCAAACTGAAAACTCCGCTCCAGCAACAGCACACAATGACAGCCAGAGTAGAAGGGCTGCTCAGTGTCCTTGGGATGCTACACTGCTGGGGCACTGGGAGCTGGCGAATGGCCAGCAAGGGTCCAGGGCAAGCGGAACGGCACTTGCAGCCCGGGCCGGGCCTGACCGCCGCCCACAGGGTCGGTAGCAAGGGAAGCCTACAGCCCGCAGAACACTGAGACACCAGCAAAAAAAGGGGGCCCTCGCGCGGGTAGTGCTGTGAACCAGGAATGGAGACATACCATTGGGGTCGACGATGTGATACATGATAATGTATTGTGGAAGGAGCATGGGTTGCAAATAAACAACTTATAAGTTGCAAGATGTATAATCCATGTGTTGAAAATAAACTGCAGCCTTTGATGCACCATAATCAGTTGTCCCTTGAATGATTCAAGGTGGAGGGGATGCTGCATGACAAGGCCGACAAGGAGGGGGTGAACTCGCCACCTGGGAGGGGTTGTGGGCTAGCCACTCATAGCTCAAGCCACGCTTGAGCCCGAAGCCTGGCTCTGGCTCAGCTCGAGGCCCTGTTGGAACCTCGGGCTCATAACAAGCCTAGCTTTCATATTCCTTTTGCTTCCTTTTTTACCCGGGATATTGTGTTCGAGCCACAGCTGCCGACTATGGATCTCGGGAGCCAGGCTTCGTTCTCGGCTTTGGCTCAACATCATGTGATTCTGGGCAAATCACTTAATCTCCCCAGACCTATAAACAATGCATTTGACATTGTGTAATGTAACTGATGCTCATGTATAGCGCACCTATACCTTTGGGTGGAGTTTGCACTATATTTTGGAGAACTAAGAGGTAAAAACAAAGCCTTAACAATAACATAGATCAAATAGCTATCCATTTACTGGCGGATTTGTACAGAATGAAACCAGAAAAACAGGATAAATCTCGAAATCCCGGCAATTCACCACAACTCTTTTTTCTTCATTATCTCTTATGAATGTACTTTCGAATATGTGAGTTTGGACTGTACAAAACTATCGCTTTTAAGAACTTTTCAGTGCAGTGCTATAATGTGCTCTATTAATGTCAAAGAAATACACTTTTTTGAACTGTGAACAGACCTTATCATGTTTTATGTGATTTGTAGTACGATTTACATGACATATATTTTTAGGGCTCAGCTCGTGCACGGGCTCTAAGATCCGTGCCGGACCCTTGGATCCACTCTTCCTGGTAATTTGTTGCCTCGCCCACCCCTACTACCTGAGACACACGGTTCACTCTCCCACCACGCGCTCTCTGGAAGGTCACGAGAAGTGAACAGGAGATCTGGGGGTAGGGGAGAGCTACAACTGCGAGGACTGAAGAGGCAGCTAGTCAAGGGGAGACCAGAGGCACAGAGACGGAGAGAGACACTGGAAATGAGGAAGGGGGGTGTGTTTGCGAGTTAAGAGGAGACCCAGCGAGAAACACGTCAAAGAAGAGGACAAGGAA
This sequence comes from Triturus cristatus, assembly GCF_964204655.1. Classification (NCBI taxonomy): domain Eukaryota; kingdom Metazoa; phylum Chordata; class Amphibia; order Caudata; family Salamandridae; genus Triturus; species Triturus cristatus. The sequence continues at coordinate 1,023,289,678 of NC_140592.1, forward strand.
AGAGCGGGTCAGGCAGGGACTGACTCCGTTTTCTCGGAGGGCGGAACAGACGCCGCACGTTGCAGGAGCTCTGACGTCACGCGCACGGGTAATGATGGGAACCGGGTCCTCGGTACACTGATAGCTTATTTACTAATCAGCCGCGAATAACAAATATAGTACAATTCCCATGGCTTCTACCTCTTCTTGTGTGGGCTACAGAGTGCCTAGAGTCCTGCCAAGTGCTTAGCATGGGAAAGGCGTGGGCAGTACCATGAGTATATCTGCCAGGCCGAAGACTCAGCTTGATGGTCATGAAATCATGGTTTTAAACTGCTAAATATTGACATGGCCCTTCAAACACTTAGGATGATGTGCCTTAGTTCCAGCTCGCTCTAGCATTACATATGTTACTGGTAGGACCTGGTATCAATGTCTCTCCCCTCTCACTGTAGAGTAGAGGCAGCCCATTTTGCTACTCTCCTTAGGGCCTGTCAAGGGAACCCGGGCATTACAGCCCAGGTCAGTCCCTCTGGGGCCCAGAAGCCATGACAGTTACAGCTTAGTTATAGCTCTTCTCTTGGATGACCAATAGACTTCCCTCTCCACTGAGATGGATTGTCCCAGTGGTTGTAGAAAAGTAGAAGTCTTTATTATCTCTTACACCACCACAGTTTCCAGTCAGCTGAAGCCAGCCGTAGAATCTTCGTTTTCCACCAATAGTAAGAATGTTCCAAAAGGTGAGGGAGGGGGTAACATAGGCAGGGAATAAACCAAGTGGATTACTACACACCTCCTTGGGCAGGGAAATGGACAAAACAAAGGGCAAGGAAAGAGACGAAAAGGGGAGAGGGAAAGAGGATTACAACATTTCATAGAGTACTAATAGCATTACGGTACAAACTCAGCATACAGCCAAAAGGGGCTAGAACTGGATACAAATTATGCAGTAACAAGGATTAACCAATACAATAATCTTTATGCCATGCAGGGCGAAGATTATTTCTCAGTGACCTCCAAGGAAGATCAGTTGACCTTATTACCCGTGTTAGAAGATCCATTACGAAATTATTGGGGTGACTTGCATGCTATCACCTGTAGATTACAGCAGTTGTCCAGAAGGCTAGCTAACAGCTATAGCTCTCCCTTTGTTCATAACTCTCGTCAAGCCACTATCAGTCCCTCTGAGACCCTGAAGCCTGTGCCAGGCCATGTAAGGCCCGGAGGCTCATGTCAGTCTCATTGTGGTCCAAAAAGTCCATATCAATCCCTCTGTGTTCTGGAAACCCATGTCATCCCACTGGGGTCCGGAGCCAATGTCAGCCGTGTGCTGTAGGGCCCAACATCCCTTGACTGTCTGAAGGCCTTGCAGCCCATGTGATCCTGAAGGGCCCAGGAGCACGTCTCTCTGTAGGGGCAGCAGCTCAGGTTGCCCTGAAGGGCGTGAGCTGCTATATTTCCCTGAAGGGCCTGGAAGCCAATGCCTCTCCCTTAGGGCCCAGCAGTCCCAGTCTCCCTGAAGGGCCCAGCAACCCATGTTTGCCAAAAGGGCACAGTAGACCATGTTTCACTGAAAGGCCCGTAAACCAATGCCTCCCCCTGTAGTGCCCAGCAGCCCCGTCTCCCTGAATGGCCAGCAGCCCATGCCTCACGGAAGGGCCTGGGAGCCTACGTTTCCCTGAAGGGCTTGGTAGGCAATACCGCTCTCTGTAGGGCCCAGCAGCCCCTGTTTTCTGAGGAGCCCAGCACCCCATTGTTTACCTAAGGGTCCATAAGCCAAGGCCTCTCCCTGGGGGGCGGCAGTCCCTGTCTTCCTGAAGGGCCCAGAAGCCCATATCTCTCCCAGTATGGCCCAGCAGCCCATGTCTCACTGAAGGGCCTGGGAGCCAATGTCTCTCCCTGTGTGGCCCACAAGTCGTTTGTAGGTCATGTCTCACCTTTGAGAGGGCTTCTTAAAAGATGTATTCGAAGCAGTGTAGCCTGGCACGGGTGTTTTGTATTGGTCTGTATGTTTACCTCATTGGGGACCTGTAACTGAAGCTACCTTGCTTGGTAATCTATATCAGATAGTTTACAGGTGAGATTAAGCTGTAAAACATACAGGCTTCATTTTGGAAGATGAAAGTACAGCTGAAATTTAAGGAGCAGTGAAATGTATCACTTTCATGATGTAGTGTTGGTGGCTGGGGCTATAGTTCATCCTAGCAGAATGCTAGGCACGTGACCCATCCTGGTGGAAAGTCATGGCTGAGGGTTCTCTTGCTGGAGAACCAACACAGATGGGCTGTGTCACTCTGTTTTTTTTTTATGTCTTTTTATTGTAACACAGCAAAATTATGGCAGTACATCATCAAGCTTACAAGCACTGGTAAGCGTTAGCATCCCGTCCTCCCCCGTTTATTGCTCTTGAGACACGCATGGCCGCCACCCTTCTTTTTTCCAGGTATACTGGCAGCATCAAATTGTTTCCACTTGAGCCAAGGCCAGGGGTGTAACCCCCACCGGGGGCTTACATGGACTCCCCCTAAATACATTCCATTCGTCCCAGAGTTCCCCCCATTTTTTCGGGCAGCCTCTTTGCATATATACCGTTTTCTCCGCCACCATGCACCAGTCCATGTCCTTCTTCCAGTCCCGCAGTAGAGGCATGGAAGTGGCCCCCCAAATTGCGCGCTATGTTTGTTTTGGCCAGCATAAAGCCCAGAGTAACCCAGGTTGGGTCTGCCCTCCATAGGTTTGTGTCCTCCCACACATTCAAAAGGCACCACTTAGACGATATCCGGAGCCTTTCTTCCACCACCCCGACATACAGTCTCCCACTGCCTGCCACTAGAGCTGAATCGCTCGACATTGCCATATAATACGGTAGAATGATCCTGTCTCTCTGCTTCCCCTGTAGGCTGTGTCAGTCTTGATAGTGAGTCGTGATGACAGACCTTTCCGGATGGGCCATCCAGGTGGAGAGCTATGATGATAAGTGATTCTTGTCAGGAGCTATGACTAAAGGGATGGTTATAGCTGTGAGCTAACCTGATGAACAACCACTGTTGCGGGCTTTCGTAGTGACTGGTCTGCAGGCTACCCTGATGCACCCATGGCTCAGACCAGGTCATCCTAATGAAAATCAGTGGCTAGTACAGGCCATCCTGGTGGAAAGGTCTAGTGTGTGGTGGAGAATTGTGCCTATAGACCATCATGGTGGAGAGCTGAAACTACTTACAATCTTGCTGAAGAGCTGTGGCTAAAGGCCAGCCATGTGCAGAGTTTAAACTACGAGCAATTCTGGTTGAGCGTTGTGGCTAGAGGCCATCGAGCCGGAGAGCTATGATTCCTAGTAGAGTTGTGGCCACAGACCATTCCGGTGGAGAGTTGCAGCTAATCACTAGCCTGTCGGAAGGGACTTTTTTTATCAGTTGCTGTGTCACAGCTGGGCTTTGTGTTATCCTGTTGAAAAGTCAAGGCTACATAGAGGACTTCCACAAAGAGAGCTAGGACTGCTGGTGGAGAGATGTGTCTAAAGGCTATATTGCTGATGATATAAATGTATGGATTGCCATAATACAGCCATGCATTGGATTATCCTAACGACTGGCCAAGTCTACCAGCAGGCCATGCTGGGAGAAAGCTATGATTTCTGCTGGAGAGTTTTGGCTACAGACCACCCTGTTGGATAGCTGTGGCATTAGAGCATCCAGTCAGAGAGTTAAGGTTAGAGTGCATCCTGTTGCAGCATTGTGGCTGCAGCCCATCCTGTTGGAAAATGGTGGCCACAGGCGACGCTAGTGAAGAGTTGTGGCTAGATGGCATCCTGGTGGTGAGTTGTGGCTACAGCGCATCCTGGCCGTGAGTTGTGGTTGCCAAAACCATGCCTGGTGGAAAGGTGCGGCAATAAGCCATCTTGGTGGGAAGTTGTAGCTACAGGCCATGCTGGTGGAGAGTTGTGGCAATAGTGCCTCTTGGTGGAGTGTTCTGACTCCAGTGCACCCTGGTGGAGAATTGTGGCTACGATGTTCGTGGTGGAGACTAGTGGCTGGTTATAGGCCACACTAGAGTTGTGGTTACAGAGTATTTTGGTGGAGTGCTGTGGCTACAGGCCATCCTGTTGAAAGGTGGTGGCTACAAAATATCCTGGTTGAGAGTGGTGGCTGCAGGCCACCCTGGTGGAGAGTGGTGGCTGCAAAGCATCATGCTGAAGAGCAGTGGGTAATGAGCAAGCATCCTTGGAGAGAGTTGCAGCTAGGGGGTGCTGTTGTGGTGTGACGTGGGCAGCTCTGATACAGCCTGAGCTGAGGATGGTGTTAGTGAAAGCCGAGGCTGGGCTGTGGAGGGTGATTGCTTCCCACCGTTTGCGGGGTTTGCTGTGAATGGCAGATTGTGCCCCCAGAGCCCGTTTTGTCCGTATTTGTTATCTGCCTGGAAACAGGACGGAGTGCCTCAGAGCAGCTCTGGGACGGAAGTTCTCTGGGAGCAATGGAAAGTCACTACAGGTCAGGCTGCGGTGGGCGTAAAACATATTAATTTTCATATTAAAGAAACATTTTGTAACCGCAGAAAGCCTGAGAACCAGAGAAGTACTGGGCTGGAAACCAGCAAGGGCGCAGCGAGAGGAGGGAGGGCAGCCCCCCTCCTGCAGCGGCTCCTGTACCTGTGGAAGCCGAGGCTTGGGTTATGAACAGCAGAGCAGCGACAGAGGGGATCCATGCAGCACCACAGACACACCTGGCAGAAGAAGCAGAGACGGGAGCTTGTTTGGAGCTGACTGGAATATAAAATGTAACACTGTTTACAGGTTTCTATGCGCTTTGGTTAAACAAGGGATCACTGCTACAGCGCCTCCTAATGATAGCTTTATCCTAGCAAGGGACAGACACTCGGTGTCCTTCGGAAAGGGACAGATGGAATAACGCCTCTAGGCGAGCGTGTGCAAGGGTCCACACCGCGGAACCCATGCTGATGACCCATAGCAGTGGTTTGGATGCCTGAACCACCACAGACTACATTATACGTGGATACGTTGGGACCTAATTAATTAGCAGACACCTGATGTTGACTACAACGCCTGTCAGTGTCAGCCTAACACTGGTGGAACAAACCACAGATCAAGGCAGATAGAACAGAGCAAATGGAGAAAGCATGCATAGACCAAGCAAACAGCATTACCTGCTTCCACTTGTGTGACGGCAAAGGTAGTGCAAAGATGTAGTAAACCATATACAAGTTCGCACAAGTGCTTGTTTCCTGTTCAGGAGTACCCTCCTTGAGTTTAAGGACCTTGATAATTACAGTTGTGATCCTGGTTGGAAAGAATTGTGTCCATGAGATATGTGGTTGATCTGGAGAACTTTGCACAATTGAGGCTGGCAGCAACAGCTGAGTACATGGAAGGATTGAGTGGTGGGAGGAGCAATGTTGTCTACACCAGAAAAAAAGGCACTGCTGTGTAGTTAATGAGGGGCATGGAACAGGGACCCTTCCACCAGTGGTGCAAGAGTGAACAGGGACACAAACAGTCTGGGTGTGAGAGCAAAGGGTGCCCTAGAGCTGTGATCCTCCACACAAGGTCACTAGTAGGTACTGCAGAGCCAACCACTAGGACCGGAGAATTTCTTGGAATGTCTCTAAGGCAGAGGGCGACTGTCTCTGGGGAACGTCTTATAGATAAATGGCCAATACCAGATGGCTGAAGTATGCAACTGTAGGATACATGTAGAAGGACAGAACAGTCCTCCTTGTCATGTAGGCTGCAGCAGCATGCCACTTCTAAGATGGTGAAGGTCACCAAAGGGAGATCACGTACAATGCAGTGAAGAATCAGTGATTTTCTGGTTCTTGCGGGAGTTCCCGCAGTGTGCTGATAAATTGCTGCCTAAGAGGCCTATCCCGCCAATGACATCCCTCAGGCGATCTGGGCTACAGCCAGCATGTGGTGGGGCATTGCAGAAGACACCGTAGATGGAGCTATCTCAGGTCTTCACTCCAGAGGTACCGGCAGACTGCAGGAGAAGCACGTTCCTAACATACCTTCCTCTCCTCACCTGTGACTGCCAACAGGAACATCCAATCCCACAGAAAGGCAGGTGTTGTAATCCAAACTGGAAAGGGTGGTAGATCCGTTTTCCTTTTCTGAAGAATACAGTGAGGTCAGCCGACCGCCAAACAGTAGGATGGAGTCACTTTCCTCCGCCTGGAAGTATTTCCCAAAGTTCACTTTAGAGCAAGTAGTCATCTTGTTCTGTCCAAGCACAGCTTCAGGTGAGGCTTAGCAGGTCCTACGTCTTCCCTGACACCAGGGCATTTCATGGAACTGTGGCCCATCCCTTGAGGTCTCCTACAGAAGGGTGTACTCCAGTCTTCAAAGATTACTGGATTACATCCATTCTTCTCCAGGACAGTGTGCAGACTTCCGAGATCCCCGGAGTCCTCTGTTGCCGGGAGTGAAAGGAAACTAGAGTGTATTGTGTGCGCAGCATCCACAGAATCAGATCAAAGAGTCTAGATTTATCTAGGAGGTGGTGGGGTTAGTAAATACAAAATAAACCCTCTGTCTAGTTTGGTGGTAAAAGAACAATTAGTAAGTGAAGTCGAGTCGATAAAATATGGTAAACTTGAAACAAAATGTGCTAGCACATAATAGGACTGATTTGTGACTCCAAATGTAGTCATAGCATTTATGCATTAGGCACTGGATTTTCAAATAACATTTAGCCCTCAGCTCAACGTTTTTTAAGGGATATTATCGGACATTTTTGGGAGTCATTGTGCTTACTAAAGTTTGTGAACAGATCTCAAGTCAATGAGGCAGAACGCTCAGGCAGAAATAAATCGTATTTCCATTTGCATACAAAGAGGATATAAAAAGAACAATTGATGGACAGAATGCAGAACAATGTCATACATTCACCCAAGTATAGAGATCTGGGCCTAAATCCATCTTTTTTTTGCTTTGCTCACCATGCCATTCTAGTTTGAACCCAGCCATATGCAAATCAGTCTTGACCCTGTGCCTCATGGGAGCAGTCCAGCCCGAACTGCCAGGCCAGGCCCTCCCTGGACTGGAAACAAGCATCCTAGGATATAACCAAGATTGGTGGGATTTGCATAATACTCTTTCAAGGTAACGGGCCCATATGTTGAAATAAGCTGAGCTCTGTTAAGTTCCTCCAGTGATTGGGACATCGAAGGGACACAAGGCACCCACTGGACCCAAAGACAAATGTGAGATGTACCCTACCACATGTTTAAATGACGATATCTCTAGAAATGTATGAGCCTACAGATGGATAAAGCAGGACCCTAATGTGGGCAACTGTCCACAACCGATTTCACTCCACAATGGCAGCTGTGAATAGACACAACTGTGTGTATTTCTTGCACTTGATAGGGGGAGGACATGTGGGGAGGTTATGGATGGTTAAGGCTCACAATCAGTAGCGTCCTGGAAAGGGTAAAAAAAAAGCATCTCTGTGAACTCAGGCACTGCTTTTTCTTTTTTTCATCGTTTCTGGCTTGCGGTGCTAGATGATCGCATAGCTCCTCGATGGCTTGATCTGTTGAGGTCCTCATTCATCTCTGCCTTCTGCAAGTCTTCCTGGCAGTCTGGGATCAGCAATCCAGCTCTCCTTTCTCCACTCAAGTCACAGCAGCACATCGCTTCAGAGTCTGAGGTCTGCCCACAGCAATTGGCTGTGCCTCATTAATTCAATTTTGGCGAAGAGTTGTGGCCTCAGTCGGGCGAAGTTCACCCTGCAGAGTGCAAAAATATCCCAGCATCCTACTTTCACCCTTGCTTGGCATCTCACAGACCACAGCAACACCAGGACATTGCGACGCTGCGCAGCAGTCTTCGGAACATCCTCCAGCGCCTTTGTCAAATTATGGGTAAATTCGACTCCGGCAGCCCTTTGGCATACACGTTCGTGTACGCATCATTGACCTGCAAACCCTTTCACTGGATGGGCGCAGAAATTTGGTGCATGGCATCACCTGTCACCACCCAGAGAGAACGTGCTCTGCATGCCGCCATCTTGTTTGGCTTGGGAAAGTCTGCCGGTTCTGTATGCCGATTGTGTCAGAACCAGATTTTGACCCGGACTGACATGCTCTGCAATTTTATGGCAAGACCGGAGGCTCCTATTATGCTTTCTTTTCTTGCATTTATTCCAATAGCAGCAAGATAAGTAAAAAACTACACTCCCCAGAAGGCTGTAGGAGAAAACTACTGGCCAATGGGGAGACCAATAACGTAAAATAAACCAATCAGGTCAGGCCTACCATATAAGGACCTATCTGACCGCAAGCAGTCCTCTTTTCTTGCTGCTCGCAGTCAGATAAGTCGAATTCTCTTATTCTCCTATTCAAATTCTTTGTTTACAGTGTATTTGGGCATATTTATTGTGTATTGGTTGCTTTTATTCGCATTGTTTCATGTGCTACGTTTCTATGGTTACGACTTCGTTGTCGTCTGAGTGCTTTTGAATTTCTCCTCGGCTTTTGGATTAAGCGCGTCTGCTCGCGCGCGCGCTCGCGTGCTTTGTTTACATTTACCGGCTTTCGTTGCTCGCTCGCTGCCTCAGAACGCCTCGCTTCTGTGACGCTTGTCAGCGCTGCCTTTCCCTGCATTTTAGCTTCGTGTTCACGGTCTCCTCAGTGCTCGACTGAATGATTCTTGGCCACACCTCCTTTTGAAGCTCATATTTTGACCGGCAAGCTCATTTCTACACGCCCCCTTTGTTGTTCTGCCCAGGTTAACCCTTCGTTTTCCAGTTTGACAAAAATGGATGTTCCCAGCTCTCCTGAGCTTGACAATGAGGAAAATACTAATTTCAAATCAGATTTGAGCCACTTCATTAATTCTTCTGTGGAGACTGCAGTTGAACACTCCATGCTGAGAGTGTCTAAGACCATGGAAAATTCTTTAATGCGTATAATGACCAAAGCTTTGGCCCAGTCTGTGGGGGAAAGCAGAAAACGTAAACTGGTGCCTTCCACTATTTTACCCAAAAAAGTGTCACATGTGGTTAGCGAGGTTTCCTCGCGCAAGATTGAGGATGCTATTCCTCCCAGGCCTCAGTCAAAGGAGGGGACTACTTTGACATTTGGCTAAAGTAAAGCCAAGCTTAAAAATGTGGAGGTTCCTAAGAAGCTGGTCATTAATACCATCCAGGATACGGATGATGATGATTTGTGTGACACAGATGAAGACACCCTTTTTGATCTTTTTGGTGATGGCGATTCTTCGCCCAAGAAGCAAAAGTTATCACCCTTTGAGTCCGAACCTATCCTGGACTCAGAGGGAATGCCCATGTTTGATCCTGCTTTGATTAGACATCCGAATTCTACGGAATGGTTTCCCATTCCCCATGTGGGAGAGTATATATCTTCCAAACTGCGTCAACCTCTGGATAAATCTGTCAGAGCAAAATTAAAATGTGAATGCCCCAAACCTTCTTTGGCCTCCAACATTACGGTCACTCCCGCTATTGACCAACCGCTCCTCACCTTCTTTTCTAAGTTCGGTAAGGACCCTCGTAAGGGGGTGGACAGAGCATGGTCCTCTTGTCAGGACAAACTCTTGGATATGGTGGGCCCCCTTGCCCGCATTCTAGATCTGGCAGAGTCGGCGCGCTCTGAAGAGTTGGTGCTAAGTCCTGAAGAGGTTTCACTTTGGGCCCAACGTACTTTTTGTTTATTGGGCAATGCCAATGCCGCCATTACGCATGAAAGGCGCAAAGGTCTCCTAATTAAGTTAGACCCTAAGTTAGCCAATCTGGCTTCTCAGGACCCTGGACTCAAAGCGGACGGTTTACTCTTTGGTGATTCTTTGGTCAAAGACCTGTCTAAATTTGTTTCCACTTTCGCCTCCCTTGACAAGGCCCAACTTTCCATCAAAAAAGTTTTTGCACCTCGGGTTTTTGGCAGGGCCGGCAGAGGCAGGAGCCGCTCTTCCGGCCGCTTTTCCACCTTCCAAGGTTCCAGAGGCGCCTCCAACGCCAGATTTCGAGTACAAGCCTCAGTTCTACCCCCAGCGTGGCCGTGGCTTCCGGGGTCGTGAGCACAGGGGCCACAGAGGCAACAACAACAACTCCAACTTCTCCCAACAAGGTAAGCCTGTCTTCTGGCCCTCCCGTGGGAGGGCGTTTAGCTCTTTTTCTAAGCAAATGGCAAACTTTAACCTCAGACCCTTGGGTTCTCAGTTCCGTCCAAGGCTATCTCATAGAGTTTTACGGTCGTCCTTTCCAGGTTACTTTGCCTCCTCCTCTGGTTTTTTCCGCCTACGTGTAGCGCTTGATCTCTCAAGAGATTCATTCCCTGTTGGCAAAGAAAGCTATCCAAAGACTCCCATTCGACCCCTCGGGTTTTCTCAGCACCTTGTTTCTGGTTCGCAAAAAGAACAAAAAGATGCGTCCTGTTATCAATAAGTTTTCAATCAGTTTGTTGTATACAGACATTTCAAAATGGAAACCATTATTAACCAGCGATTGGTTGGTCCGGCTGGACCTTCAAGATGCATATCTGACAGTCCCTATCCATCCCTCGCATTCCAAGTTCCTCCAGTTTCAATGGCTGGGCGTCACTTATCGGTTTTGTTCGCTCCCCTTCGGGCTTTCTTCGGCCCATTGGTGTTTCACCAAACTCATGAAACCTGTGGTGGCTTATCTTCGAGCTTTGGGAATTCGCCTGATCATCTATCTGGACGATATTCTTCTGATGAATGCGAGCAAACCAGGTCTCTTGCGGGACCTTCAGGTGACCCAATCCCTTTTGCTCGGTCTCGGTTTTCTGATCAATCCAGAGAAATCCATGTTGATTCCCTCTCAAAGTGTAGAGTTCCTGGGGTTTCGCGTGGAGTCTCCCTCAGCGTCTCTCTTTCTCCCTACCGAAAAGATCGCAGCTATCCGTTCAGAAATTTCTCAAGCTCTTTCTCTCTCCCAAATCTCCCTTCGCTTCCTCACAAGGATCGTGGGGCTTCTCTCCGCCTCCATTCAAGCCATCTTCCCAGGTCCTCTTCATTATCGGGCCCTTCAGCACCTAAAAATACGACATCTACGTCAGGGGCTGGCTTACTCAGATCTTATCCTCCTAGATCGAGATTCGCGTTCCGAACTGCAATGGTGGATAGACCATTTAGATGCGTGGACCGGAAGGACTATCTTCGCCACGGCCCCAGATCTTGTATTAGGATCAGATGCCAGCCTGGTGGGTTGGGGCGCCCGTTGTGGACCAATCTCGACTGGAGGTACATGGTCTCTAGAGGAGTCGTCATTGCACATCAACTGTTTAGAGATGCTTGCCGGCTCCTTTGCAATCCGCAGTCTCGCAAAAAACAAGGTAGGTTGTTCCATTCTTCTCAGGATGGACAATGTTTCTGCGGTCCGTTACATCAACCATCTCGGTGGCACAAGATCCAAACCCCTCGCGGAACTCGCCAAGAGTCTATGGCATTACTGTCTCTCCCACAATCTCTCCCTCCAAGCCGAGTATCTCCCCGGCGATCTCAATTCCGTCGCGGATTGGCACTCTCGGTATCTCCAGGATTCCAGCGATTGGAGATTACTTCCCTCCGTGTTTCATTCTCTCTCTCTCTCAAGTGGGGTCCTTTCTTCATCGACCTGTTTGCATCCTGCCTCAATTCCCAGTTACCTCGTTTTTACAGCTGGCGCCCGGATCCGCTAGCTTTAGCGACCGATGCGTTACTTCAGGATTGGTCACTTCATTTCAATTACGCTTTTCCTCCATTTCTTATGATCAACAGGGTTCTTTCCCAGATTCGACGCCAGCAAACGTCTCTAGTCATGATAGTGCCCTTTTGGCAATCCCAGATTTGGTTTCCTTCTCTCTTGGAACTAGCAGTGGACTTTCCGGTCCTTCTCCCTCATTCCACGGACCTTCTTCTGGACCCTCGAGGTTCCCCTCACTCCCTCATTCTGGATCGGTCTCTGATTCTTTCGGCCTGGAAGCTCTCCGGCCTCCCTCTACTGACTAACTCCTTTCTCAGGAAGCTTCAATCTTTATCAGCCGGGCCTGGGCTCCCGGTACTTCCAGAGCATACAAATCCGCTTGGTCTCTTTGGTCAAGCTGGTGTCTGGAACGGTCTATCGATCCCTTTTCAGCCTCTGTGACTTTTGTGGTTAATTTTCTGGCCTCGGACGCCAGCGCTGGCAAGTCCTATCGCACGGTGAACCTGTACAGATCAGCTATTTCACTTAATCATCGTCCCATTGACAATAAGCCGGTTGGCTCTCATCCGCTGGTTTGCCGTTTGTTAAGTGGAATCCGTTTTTCCAAACCTCCGTTGGCTAAGTATTCTTCTTTATGGGATGTTAATTTGGTTCTTAAATTGTTTATGGATTGGCCTGATAATGCTGCCCTATCCCTGAAAATGTTGTCTGCAAAACTTACTATGTTGTTGTGTTTAGTCTCCATTAAACGTGTTTCTGATGTTAGGGCTTTAGACCTTTCTTCAAGGCAGTTTTCTCCTACTGGAGTGTTGTTTCAGGTGCAGAGACGCACAAAAACAAATTTACAGTCAGTGTTTTATCCTTACTTTCCAGCTCAACTGAAATTATGTGTGGGTCGCAGCTTAAAAGCCTATGAACAAAAATCTGCTGACTTTGGGACTTCTTCCCATACCCAACTGCTCATTTCTTTCCGCAAACCTCACCTTCCTGTTTCTGCTGCTACTCTGGCCCGTTGGGTCCGTTGGATCATGTCTCTTGCGGGCATTGATGCTTCGGTGTTTGGTGCTCATTCTACCAGGGGTGCCATGGCTTCTAAAGCCTTTTGGTCGGGCTCTCGCCTAGAAGATATCCTTAAGTCAGCAGATTGGTCTAACAATAGTATTTTCAAGACCTTCTATTGTAAACCTGTGATTACTGCTTCTTCTCTGGTTGTTGATATGCTTTGAACTAGCATAATAGGAGCCTCCGGTCTTGCCATAAAATGTAGCTTTTCCTAATAAGTTATGACGGAAAGTCTTAATTTTATTAAAGACATGGAGGCGAGTATTATCCCTCCACAACAGCTCTAATTTGTTCTGTTTCTCCCCCCCTAGGTACTCCAGCATTACCACCGCCTTCCTCGTGAGTCTGGTCCTACCTCACCGGAGTCCTTGACGTCGACTTCCATCGGGCTACCATCTTGGTTTCCTCAGGATGTTTCGTCCATGGTGTTCCTCACTCAAGAACTGTTTACCTGGATATTGACTGTTTACCTACTGTTATTTTTAGTTCCTTTGTTTTCGTCTTCTTCCTAACTCGCACAAGAAAAGAGGACTGCTTGCGGTCAGATAGGTCCTTATATGGTTGGCCTGACCTGATTGGTTTATTGTACGTTATTGGTCTCCCCATTGGCCAGTAGTTTTCTCCTACAGCCTTCTGGGGAGTGTAGTTTTTTACTTATCTTGCTGCTATTGGAATAAATGCAAGAAAAGAAAGCATAATACTCGCCTCCGTGTCTTTAATAAAATTAAGACTTTCCGTCATAACTTATTAGGAAAATCTACATTCTACTGCATAGACTCTGCTATTATACAAGTAGGTCGAGCGAGAGGTAAACTGGTGATTATTTTGTGGTTTTCTATTTACAAGACGTATCTTTGAACATTATTTTTATTGTTTTGGGGGAAAATATTTCTGCTTCTGCAGTTGCTCCTATCATTTGCTGGAACCAATCGAAGTTTACTTTGCATACTCATTTGCTTCAGTAGCTTCCTCTTATTTCGGCAAACATGCAACAATATTGTAATCCTCCACCTCCCTCCATTACTTCAGTGTCCAGGAGATCAACCAATGAAATGGGAGAAATGTTTGGGGTTATTAAACAATTGCCTTTGATGCTAACACATTTTCTACAGCCAGGAAAAAAGGTCCATTGTTAAATGCTATAGGTGCTGAAGCACAGGAAATCTTTGAGCATTTACCAGTTATCCAAACTCCTGCTAAGGATTATGATGAATTTTGTGAAGCTATTGACAGACTTACGCTACATTTTTTTGTTGAACCTAATGTGGCTATGGAGAGGTTCAATTATAATTCAGTGCACCAATCTTCCAATGAGGCTATTTAAAGTTATGTGAAAGCATTACGTATTTTAGCATCAACATGTGATTTTGGACCCCTGGCGGATCAGATTATTATGAATTGAGCCAACAAAAAAAACCCAGGAACAACTTTTATGGTGTAGGAATCCAAAGCTTGTTGAAGTAGTAGAGATTGCCAAGGGTATATAAAGATTTGCTGAGTCATGCAGGGTTCTTAATGAGCATAATCATTCAGAGTTTGCATTAGTGCATAGTGTTAACAAAAGCAGATTCAACAAGGGTATCACAAAAAGATTCTCCAGTAGACTCAAATGTTCTAGATGCGGATCCAATGTGCATGCAAACAGATCATCATGTTTAGCGTTAGCCAAAGATTGTTTTAAATGTGGTACATCTCGACATTTCTCGGTGGTATGTACACCTCAACGCAGTATAAACAAGTCTCAGAGTATAAAATGGAGAATTCACAAGAATCTGTGGAGAAAGAAAATATGATTTTAATGATTGATGGTGGTCACAAAAAACAATGAAATGGAGGTTCTGCTTACTGCTGTGGATGTGGACTCCTGTAAAACTCAGACATATGAAGTTGTCATTGATGGTGTCACAACACAGATGTGGATTGATTCGAGATCACCATTTTCGTTGGTGTCAGATGTGTTTTTCAAAGAACACTGGAAGAACAACAGAAGTCTTGAAGAAAATGACATTAAGGGTTATGGTTATGGCAAATCCATAATCAACATTATTGGTTATTTTGTGCCCTCTATTTCCATGTTATCTCAAGAAGGGCCAGCATGTATTACGATGGAGGCACCAAGGAAATCTAGGACTCGTTCTTGATCCATCTGCTGATATCCCTATTTACTGTATGACAATTCAGGAACAAGGTATTGAAAATGTGATTTCTTGTTATAAAGATATTGTTAGGAAAGAGCTGGGGAGGGTTAAAGCTTTTACCCATGAAATCAAACTGAAAGTTGGAGCTCATCCTGTCAAACATAAGCTTAGGAATGTAACACTGAGTGTTAGAAAAGACCTTAGTATGGAAGTGCAACAATTGCAAGCTGATGGTGTCATAGAACCAGTAGATTCTTCTGAATGGGTTTCTCCGATAGTTTTAGTAAGGAAAAAACTTGTTCTTTGAGGATGTGTACAGACTCTGGCAGATTGTCATCCTTTACCAAAAATACAAGAATTATTAGCTCAGTAAAAGGGTGCAAAATATTTTACATCTTTGAATTGTAAGTCTGCATCCCACCAGATTGTGTTGGAGGAAAGTTTTAGACAGTTTACAACTTTCATCACACCTAATGGAACATACAGGTATGTACCTACGCATGCCCTTTGGACTAGCCGCGGCTGCATCCGTTTTTCAGAAGCTGATGTTTACACTGTTCCAGGGTATGCAAGGGGTTATGGCTTTCCAGGATGATATTCTGGTGGTGGCAGACTCTAAAGACTTGCACAATTCATGGCTGTCAGAAGTTTTATGCATCTTACAGGACCAGGGAATGATGCTGCAAATTAAGAAATGCAAATTTCTACCTCAAGAGGTAGAGTATCTGGAGCATATAGTATCTGGGAAGGGAATCTCTTCCACACATAGTCTGATTCAAGCCATTGAGAGGTAGGCCATGTAGGAAGCTGGCTCTGTATATACTATACCAAAGTGAGGTATAGTGTGCACAGAGTCTAGTGGAACCCCAAAGGTAGGCAGAGGTAAAGTTAGATAGCACCTTACTCTCTATTTGAGGTAGTGTGGTCGAGCAGTATGGCTTTATCCGAGGACAGTGTTAAGCATTGACTTCACACACTCAAAGACTGAACTTCAGACCAAACTTTTTGTATAAAAATATTCTTTTAGTTATTTTATTTCCTAGAACCAAGCAAGCCTGGCACATGAAAGTGATAAATACTTTGCAGTAAATATACAGTTGTAACACAGTTTGGATTGCAATTGTAAATGTACTTTGGTTTGATTAAAGTAGTGTTACTGATAATGCAATGCTTTTCAGAATACAGCATCATATACTTTGTATAGGATTTTTAGTAAAACTACAGGTAAATTACTTTTGAGATTACTTTTCTTATACAGTGTAGTATACTACACTGGGATATTTCCTGTAAACAGGTAAGTAAAATCGTTTTTGTTAGTTGGTACAATTTTAAAGAATTTCTTTAGATTTTCCAACTCCACACTCATAGAAAAACAGTCAATGTTATCCTATGAAGGAAAACAGTGTTATCGGTTTAAAGGTAAGTACTTTATTGTGGGAGTTTGTGTTCTGTGGTTAGACTCAGGGGTCCCCCAGGGTCAAAGATGCACCCTCAGCGGCACTAGGGCGGCCGGGTGCAGAGTGCTGAGGCCAATGTTATCCAATGGGGGTTAGGGGGGCTCCGGTTGGTGGCTGCTGACCAGCAGGCCACTGGGATGTGGGAGCAAAGCGCCTGGCCTAAAGCTCAGGGAAAATTGGGGTTTAGGCCAGCACAAAAGTTGCACCCTCAGCGGCACTGGGGCGGCAGGGTGCAGAGTGCTCTTTTGGAGTCGGAAGCACTGTAGCTTTCAATGGGGAGTCTCCGGTTTGCAAAAGCACTGCAGGCTTGGGGACAAAGGTCTTCTCGGTGCGACCACCTCTTGGAGAGGTAAGTTGGGATGTTGGGGGTTGGTTAGGCACCGTCAGTTGGGCCACCCAGAGGTGCCTTTTAGGGTCTGATCTTACCAGCTCCTGGTCGCGGTTAAGGGGACCTTCCGGTTTGAGGCTGCAGGCGGCGGCTGGAGGCTTGAGGCAGGTCAGGGGTCACCAGATCCCGGCTCAGGATCTCCGGGGAGACCTGCTCATGGTGTTTGCCTACTCGAGCTCGGGCCGTTGATGGTGGGTGTAGAGTGGTGCGGATTCACAGTTTCCGGCTGGGGCCAGAGGTTGTTGATGAACAAATCCGGTGTTCACAGGAGACACAGTCTTTGTGATTGAAGGCAGGCAGGTCCACCGGCGTTTCCGAGGTTTCTGGCTGCAGGACACACCGGGATTTCTCAGGAGCAGGTTCGAGGTGGAGACAGGTGTAAGGAAGTGGGTTTCTGTTGCAGTAACTCCCCCACTTTTTGCCTGATATCTGAGGCACTTTTCCTTGGTGTGCCCTGGGTCCCTGCCAATCAGGTACCCAGGGCATGTGTTCCTTCCCTAAAAACTGTACTAAAGCCTAAACCCAATTGGCATCTCTGGCCGCATGTCAGCCCCTGGTAAATGGTACCCTAGGTACCCAGGGCATTGTGACCAGAGAAGACCCCTAAGGGCTGCAGCACTTATTGTGCCACCCTAAGGGGCCCTGTACCCTGACACACACACACTGCCTTTGCAGGCTGAGTGTCCTGGTGCAGAACTAAACACAGAGTCGATATGACACACATCCCTGTGTGCCATGCCCACAAACCCTCTGCCCTGGCATACATCAGCCACCCCTCTAGCTGGGTGCCCTATGCCAGTGATGAGGACACAGGTGCATGAGCCCTGTGCCCCTACAGAACCCAGGGCCATTCCTGGGCACTGTAAGTGCAGTGATGCCATTTAGAGTATATGGTGCTGGGAGGTTGTCATTACGAACTCCACAGCACCATAATGGCTACACTGAAGACTGACAAGTTTGATATCAAACTTCTCAGCACATTAAGCCCACACTGATGCCAGTGTCGGATTTAATGTAAAATGCACTACAGAGGGCATCTTAGAGATGCCCCCTGAAACCTAACCTACAATCCACATCTTGTCTGAGAGGCTGCCTAGGCTGCCACACAGCAGACATGTTGCTGGACCCCTGGGTGGAGAGCCCCCGCTCTCCTGGGCCTGCAACAATGGCACATCCTGGACGAGATGCTAGGTCTCCTCCCCCAGGATGGGCAGGGGGAAGCTTCAAAGGCATGCCGCCTTTGTGAGCTTCTCCAGGCCACTTGCTGTACTCAGCAACTGGCCCCCACTGGTTCTGACCCCCACTCTGGCGGGAAGATTGGCTGAAAACCCTACGTTAGGAAAGGGGGTGTGTCAGCCTGTGCCAACTCCACCCCTCAGGTGGGAGAGGCGAGGTGAAGCACAACTCCGGGCTCCGGCCATCTTGAGGATGGGGAGCCCTGCCCAATCACAGCTAGGCTCCTGCCCCCCTCCCACCGGAGAGGAGCAGGATAGGGGGTGTACTCACCCCAGGACAGGGACCCATTGGTCCCTGCCCTCACCCTACCTGTAACGCCCCTAAATTTAGTATTTAGGGGCACCCTGAACCTTTCTTCCTCAGATTCCAGATTCTAAACCAGCAAAGAAGATCAAGAAGAAAGAAGACCTGCCGTGCAGCTGCTAAGAAGAGAAAGACATCAACTGATTTGGCCCCAGCCCTACCGGCCTGTCGACCCTCGAACCTGCTCCTGCTAAATCCCGGCACTTCCTGTGGCCAGCAACCTCACAAACCCTGGAGGACCTGGCTACCTTGTGACTCTGAGCCCCTGGGACTCCCACGAGCAGTGGCTCTGCTCAAAGTAAGAATCTAACCTCTGGCATCAGCCCAAAACCGCGAACCCTGCACACTCTGCACCCGCCACGCCTAGCCTGTGCCGGAGTGGACAAAGTCCCAGAGGACGTCCCCCCGGCGACTGTGACCCCAAATCTGGCACCCAAGGACCCACCTCGACGCTCCTGACGACGCCTGCAGCCTCAGAACCAGGGACCCCCCCAACCGCGATCAACAGAGGGTAAGATTTCCCGACACCAAAAGGCACCCCTGCACCCGGCACCTTGCGGCCCCCTGTGCCTGACTCCTGGGTACCTACCTATCCTCCAACTACCCAACTTACCTCTCGAAGTGGTGGTGGCACCTGAAGAATCTTCGTCCCTGAGCTTGCAGCCTTTGTTGGTCCTTGAGGTTTTCCATAGCAATCCATTGAGCGCCCGAAGGCTCAAAAGCACCCTGCACCCAGCCGCCAGTGTGGTTTTCTGTGAAATTTCTTCTGTCGATTTTTGCAAACTACAAATATTCTTTAAAAATCGTACCAACTGTGAAAACATAATTACTTACCTGTTTTAGATAGATGTCCCAGTACTGAGCCTAGGAGCCCAGCACTGGATTACAAAAGTAACGAGAACATACTTTACCCGTAACTTGAATTTTCTTCCGTAGGAAACCATTGACTGTTTTTAAATGAAATTTCTTCTAAGTGTCGATTTTGCAAACTTATAAATATTCCTTAAAAATCGCCTGTGTAACTTAAACGCAGTTTCTCAGCTGCTTACAGGTGGTAAACTAGTGCTGGATCCAGGATCCAACACTGACCTAGAAAAAGTAACCATAACCCCACTTACCTACTAAGTGAATTTCCTTCCATAGGATAACATTGGTAATTTGATCAGAAAAAGTTTCTGTCAACTTTTAAAATAGCAAAATATTGCTTAAAAATCAGAACAGTAACTAAAACGTATTTACTCACTTGTTTCCAAGAACTGTCCCAGGACTGAATCTAGGATCCAGTCCTGGAGTTAGAAAAGTAATACTGAAAGTATTCAATTGCATATAACTTAAAATTCCCATTGAGCCCAATGTATTATTGTGTTTGAAATTGTGTTGCCTATTGCAACAAACTGTAACTATTGCATTTCAAGTCAATTGCCTCTTGCAAAGTATTTAACTAAAGCATCTCATTCTGAGAAAGTATATTTTGATACCTCTTGTTGGTTCTAAAATAAAACAACCATATATTTTTATATACAAACCAATGGCCTAGAGTTCAGTTCTTCAGTGTGTGAGACCATTTGCTGACTGAGTGTGTACAACAAATGCTTTACACTGTCCTCTGATACTGCCTTACTGCTCGACCAAGCTACCACTTTAGAGAGTAAGGTTATATCTAGCTTTAGCCTCTGCCAAACCTCTAGGGACTGTGGACTCTGTACACACTGTACCTATTTGGGAACAGTATATACAAAGCCACTTTCTCACATTGGTGGATCAGCGGTGGGATACAAACTTGCATTTGTTGGACTACTTGGTTACCATCTGATCACACAACAGAACTCTTTAAAATTGCCTTTAGAATTCTGATTGGTCTTTTCCAAAATACTAAAAGTCTTGTCAGGGCCTTGCTTAAGTCCCATTAGAATTTTAGAAAAATAAAAGTCACTATAGTCAGGGTAGAGGATTACAACTGTCAGGTTAGAATGACTCAAATAAACCCAGCTATTAGTGAAGATAATACCATGCAGGACCTGGTGGAGGAGCTCGACCTCACACCTTACTTACACTTGTCTTTCAAGGAATTGAGGTCCCTATGCAAACTAAAAAATGTACCAATGGGCCTGCATCCAACCAAACTAGGGCTCCAGGTGCTCTTGGCTGAGTATGCTAAGGACCACCCATCTGAACATGGTGATGGCCAGTCAGATGAGGAAAGGGAAGAGGAGGAGGAGGATAATAATCCCCCTACACTATTCCCTAGGGTGGAAAGGGCCCCCATACCCTTGCATCCAAGAATTAGCATCTGGGAACCTAGAGATCACACAGGTGAACCAGGTACCAGGGAACTCACTGGGGGACCCCCCAGTGAAGAGGACAGCTTTCTAGCAAAGCTGGCCAAAAGATTGGATCTAGAGTCCAGACTCCTGGCTCTAGAGAAAGAAAGAAAGGAGATGGGCTTAGCACCCATCAATGGTGGCAGCAATAATAAAAATAAGGATAGGGAGGAAACTTCTGATCCTAAAATCCCCAAAGGGATTGTCCCTAAATTTGAGGAAGGTGATGACATCACCAAATGGTTCACAGCCTTTGAGGGCTTGTGAAATAAGAAGAGTAAAGAAACCTCTCTGGGGCGCACTCCTGTGGGAACTGTTCTCTAGTAACTGCAGAGACAGGCTTCTGACCCGCTCGGGGCCAGATGCATGGTCCTATGACCTCATGAAGAAGACTCTGATTGAGGGATTGGGATTCACTATTGAGGAGTACAGAATTAGATTCAGGGGGGCTCACAAAACCCAGACCCAGTCCTGGATTGACTTTGTAGACTTCTCAGTAAAAACACTGGATGGTTGGTTAGCTGGACATAATGTGCATGATTTTTCTGGACTTTACAATTTGTTTATGAAGGAACATATACTAAGTAATTGCACAAATGAAAAGTTGCATCAGTATCTGGTAGACCTAGGTCCACTTTCTCCCCAAGAATTGGGAAAGAAAGCAGACCACTGGGTCAGAACAGGGGTAACTAGGACATCCACCGGGGGTGACCAAAAGAAAGGGGTCACAAAGCCCCCCCAGAAGAAAGAGAGTGAACCCCTTAAGGTTAAAAAAAAAGTAGTCCCAGGTAGCCCCCTCAAAAGCCTGTCCAGGAGGGTGGGCTCAAAGACACCTCACAAACTAAACCAGGGTACCAAGGTAAGAATTGGGATCCCAACAGAATATGGTGTTACAACTGTCAGAAGTCTGGACACCACGCCAAGGACTCTAGCTGTCCTAAAAACAAGATCCCTAGTACAGCTCCAGGGGTAACTAATGTAGCCCCAGGGGTTGCCAGTGTAGCTTGGGAGGGAGGGTCCTCAGATGAGGAAGTCCTCCAAGCTTTCAACTGGGGAATGGGCCCAAGAGGCAAGCTGGAGATCCCAGAGGGGAGTAGACACTTCCACCACCTACTGGTGAATGGAATCCCAGCCGCTGCCCTGAGAGATACCTGTGCCAGTCACACTGGGGTACATGACAGGTTGGTATTCCCACACCAGTATGTCCCAGGGGAAACAAGAAGAGTAAGGACTGTCCCAGGGGGAGTCACTGTTAGGCCTGTGGCTATAGTGCCCCTAGTCATAGCTGGGTCCCTTAGATGGAGAAAGGTGGTAGTCAGTAAAGACCTCCCCCTTGATTGTCTCCTGGGGAATGACCACTTAGAGATGTATCTGAGCCAAAGAGAGGCACGGGGTCAATGCTAAGCCTCACCCAAGAAACCTAGGGGGGCTCAACCTGCAGTCAGTGCAGCTGAGCCCCAAAAGAGAAAGAAGGAACAGGATAGGAAAGGTGGGCAACTGTTAGCCACAGTTCCAGAAGGCCAGGGAAATTCCATCGTAGTGAGGGAAAACTCCGAAAGTGGCCCTGGTAAAGCCCCCCCCTAGCCAACAAAAAGACCTGACTAGTCAGGCAACTGTCCAGCCTGAGTTGGTGGCTCCTCAGCTGGCAGAACAAAGGGTGGAGGAAGGGTGTTCACTACCAAGTGTGGTGATCCCCCACCCTAAAACAACAGGCAGACAGCCAGGACCTAAAGAGACCTGCAAGATAGCCCCTTCACTTGCCAGTCAGGAGCTAAAGGTGTGGTTCTGGGCACTGACAGCTGTCAACAGCCTCTGCTTGGTGTTAGCCTTCATGACAGCCCTATCCTTGGCATGGAGGCCTAACCCCCTGCCAAATAGTAAGTGAGGCCCCTTGACCATATTGGTCATGGTGAGGTTGCTCAAACTGTGGGTAACCTCCATGGGTAAGCTGGGCCTTGCCCTGGCTAAGTTAGACTTTACCGAGGTAGGCACCTCTGGAACCAAAATGAAAAGATGGGATGAAGACACTAAAGAGCAAGGAGAGGAGCTTTGGGAATTAGGTCCTGAAACTGATAAGGTAGGCCAGCTCCCCAAAGGGACTGACCTGGACAGAAAGATAAAAGGCAGAGCAGGTCCTGCAACTTTCAAACCACTTCCCTAACTCTTCCTCGCCTGAAAGACTGGAGAGACTCTCCCAGCAATGGCTGAGTCTCCTGGCCTTTGGGCTGGGGGGGCTAGTGTAAGGAAGTGGGTTTCTGTTGCAGTAACCCCCCCACTTTTTGCCTGATACCTGATGCACTTTTCGTTGGTGTTCCCTGGGTCCCTGCCAATCAGGTACTCAGGGCCTGTGTTCCTTCCCTAAAAACTGTACTAAAGCCTAAACCCAATTGGCATCTCTGGCCACATGTCAGCCCCTGGTAAATGGTACCCTAGGTACCCAGAGCATTGTGGCCAGAGAAGACCCCTAAGGGCTGCAGCACTTATTGTGCCACCCTTAGGGGCCCTGTACCCTGACACACACATACTGCCTTTGCAGGCTGAGTGTCCTGGTGCAGAACTAAACACAGAGTCGACATAGCACACATCCCTGTGTGCCATGTCCACAAACCCACTGCCCTGACATACATCAGCCACCCCTCTAGCTGGGTGCCCTATGCCAGTGGTGAGGACACAGGTGCATGTAAAATGCACTACAGAGGGCATCTTAGAGATGCCCCCGAAACCTAACCTACAATCCACGTCTTGTCTGAGAGGCTGCCTAAACCCATTGGTCCCTGCCCTCACCCTACCTGTAACGCCCCATAATTTAGTATTTAGGGGCACTCTGAACCTTCCTTCCCCAGATTCCAGATTCTAAACCAGCAAAGAAGATCAAGAAGAAAGACCTGCCGTGCAGCTGCTAAGAAGAAGAAGACACCAACTGCTTTGGCCCCAGCCCTACCGGCCTGTCGACCCTCAAACCTGCTCCTGCTAAATCCCGGCCCCTCCTGTGGCCAGCAACCTCACAAACCCCGGAGGACCTGGCTACCTTGTGACTCTGAGCACCTGGGACTCCCACGAGCAGTGGCTCAGCTCAAAGCAAGTATCTAACCCCTGGCATCAGCCTGGAACCGCGAACCCTGCACACTCTGTACCCGCAACGCCTAGCCTGTGCCGGAGTGGACAAAGACCCCGAGGACGTCCCCCCGGTGACTGTGACCCCGAATCCGGCACACAAGGACCCCCCTCGACGCTCCTGGCGACGCCTGCAGCCTCAGAACCAGGGACCCCCAACCGCGATCAACAGAGGGTAAGATTTCCCGACACCAAAAGGCACCCCTGCACCCGGCACCCTGCGGCCCCCTGTGCCCGATTCCTGGGTACCTACATATCCTCCAACTACCCAACTTACCTCTCGAAGTGGTGGTGGCACCTGAAGAATCTTCGTCCCCAAGCTTGCAGCCTTTGTTGGTCCTTGAGGTTTTCCATAGCAATCCATTGAGCGCCCGAAGGCTCAAAAGCACCCTGCACCCAGCCGCCCGTGTGGCCCTGGCAGTGCAACTTCTACTCCTACCTACTTCCCCATTTGCCCTGAGCAAGTGACCAGGAGCTCAGCTCCCACAGCCGCGTGGCCTGCTAGTCAGCAGCCACCAACCAAGGGACCCCTGCCTTCCATAGGATAACATTGGGCCTAACTCTGCCCCTGTGCCGCTGAGGGTGCAACAACTGTACTTACCTGACCCTGGGAGACCCCTGAGTCTATGCCCTGAACCTTAACTCTGCTAGTCGAGTACTTACCCAAAAGCCGGTAACTCACTTTTCTTCGATAGGGTAACATTGACTGGTTCCTCTTGAAATTTCTTCTAATAGGGTAACATTGACTGGTTCCTCTTGAAATTTCTTCTAAGTGTGGAGTTTCTAAACTTTTAAATATCCACCTAAAATCAACCGAGTAACGAAAGCGGAAATACTCACCTGCTATTAGGAGAGATCCCAGTGCTGGATCTTGGTGCCCAGCACTGACCCTGAAAAGTACTTAGGACCGTACATGCCACTAACTCAATTTTCTCCCATAGGAAACCATTGACTGTTTTTCTGTGAAATTTCTTCTAAGTGTCGATTTTTGCAAACTACAAATATTCTTTAAAAATCGTACCAACTGTGAAAACGTAATTACTTACCTGTTTTAGATAGATGTCCCAGTACTGAGCCTAGGAGCCCAGCACTGGATTACAAAAATAACGAGAACATGTTGTTTTGCTCTGTTATTCTTTTCCTTACATTCAGGATACCTTGCATTGTTACAGTTTTTATTTTACTGCAAGTTTTTTTTAATGATTTTCACCTCCTTGGTGTTTAAAGTTGCATCTTTTTTGTTTAAGTTTCGATTATAGCTTTGTTTTATTTTATTTTTACATTTCACCTTTGTAAATGAGGGAGATGTGTAGTAGTTTGTGTTTATAAATATGTTATGTTCAGGGCACAAGTGGCTCCACGAGCCAGCTTTGGTCACTATGATGTAATATGGAATGCTGTAGGATTTTTTATTGACCTCAGGCAGTTGGCTACCGGTTGCTCACATGCGTGGACACTGTTTCGCTGCTGGGGACACTTTGTTGAATAAACTCGTTCTTCAAGAATTATTGGCTGTATCTCATTACGTCATACGTGTATTCAAAAGATGGTCTATTTCTACAATCATTATAGTTAAAAACATGGTTGTATTTAAAGCTGATCCGTCCATATAATTAATAATGTTACTCACACCGCTCTAATGTGAAATAACTAACTTTGTGTGAGAAGCTGGCCTGGTATATGATATACACTTATGTAAGTGGACACCTTGCACCAGTCCAGACAACCCTTATGGTGATTTAAGAGGTCTTAGACAACCTTAGAAAGCTCTTTAAGTGGTAGCTGTGGAGAGCAGCCTTCAGGCTTAGTCCAAAAGGAGTGTAAAGCAGCTTGTTTTACTAGAATGCAATATTATAGTATAGATTAAGTGAAAAATAAACACACATATGTATTTATTATATAATACACACAAATATTTCCTATTCGGAGATATGCACGATGCACACAATACTTTGCAAAGAAACACAGTAAATAGCACATAATACACAGTGGGCCCCAGGGGGTTCCAAACCATATACTAAGAAAGTGGTATAAGAACCACGACTCAGGTCAAGATAATGTCGAGAGGATGTAGACCTGCTGGGGACCCAAGGAACCACCCAAGGTGAGGGACTAGGAATCCCACGGAGAGTGTGTGCAATGTGGGAACACGACCGCATGCTCCGTACAAGTCTACGTGTAAGTCGCGGTTGGGTTTTTAAAGATTAAGGACCCTTCCCAGTGGACCCTGAAGAAACCCAGTGGAAGACAGAAGGTTGGAGAGCCACCCCACCCTTGGATACGATAGTACCCATGTTACCTACACCAGGGAAGCCGGGTGCATAGGTGTGAAGTGGTGCCGGAAACTGCCGTCGTTTCCAATAGAGGACTTCAGGAAAGGGCTGCTGCTGGAAGAGAAGAAAGTGTCCGGTGAAATCCGAAGGTGGATTCTAGACGAGAAGTACCTGCAAGCAGAGGGGATAGAGTCTATGTCATTCAGGAGTGACCAGGAGACTTGGAAGACGAATGCCCTCCGATGTTGGGTGTTGAGGGAGAATTGACGAGGACCTTGACTCTGCAGCTGTGAGTACCAGGCGATGCTGCGGAAGTCCAGGAGCCGTACACGAGCTGTCCCACATCGGATGTCAATTGCAGAGGGGCCGGTGTTGGCGAGAGTACCAACAAACCTTCGCAAATGCAACCCACGTAGAAGTCGAAAAAGGTGAAATGTTGGGACCAGCAAGGTCCAGGGGACTCACCAAAAGCAGGGTAGTCAGGGCAGGCCCCAAGCAATCAGGGGAGCCCAACAGAAGTAAAGGTGACCCTCAAATGGACCCACAGGACAGAGGCACTGGAGTCGCGATAGGACCTCAAGCAGCTCACCAAAAGATGCAGGCCACGATGCAGACGATGCGGTGTGGTGGCTCGAGGTTGGGGCTACTTGGAGCTGAAGATTTTCTTGGAAGGAAGTCAACAAGTCTTTGTAACTGCAAGTTGATGAAGTGCACAGGGTTTCAGTTATTGCAACCCCCACAAGGGATACTTGCCTCAAACTTGGTGAGAGGGCAGGGCAGGCCTCGGGAGCTGTGGAAAACCACCACCTGTGTTGCTGAACCTTTCAGAGTCCGGAGGAGCTCAGGATCAGCAGACTGGTCGACTTAGTTGCGGTGCCTGTGAATGCAGGGGAGTGACTCCTTCACTCCAAGGGAGATTCCTTCAGGTGTCTTTGATGCCCACAGGCCTTGGAAGGTCCCTGTGTGGTGCGCAGGCACAGACGATGCAGCAGACTGAAAGGGAGACGAAGTCGAGCCCAAACGAAGTCCAGTGAAGTCCAGAGTGCCCACAGGGTAGAAGAAGAAGTGGTGTCTGATCTCAATATTATCCCACGATGAATCTAGGGACCCACTCACAGGTAAGCCCTTAAGTACCCTAAGGAAAGGGTTGGGATGATTCAGGGGACCCTCCCAGGGCAGGGTCTGGACAGGGGGGAGGTTACTCCCATGTCCTTTGTCCAGTTTCGTGCCAGAACATGAGCCAACTGCTCCTAGGACTGGTTTGAACGGGACTATGCATGGGGACACCAAATGTACCCCACATGCAGACGAGTGGCACTGGCAAGCGCACCCACCCTGTACCAATACACTAAATCCTGTCTGGCAGGTGGTTACACCTCCGTGGGACAGGATGCCTATTGTTCTGCCTTCCCCTGCTCGAGCTTGGCTCAGCAGCAAGAGGGCAGAATCGTGTCTCTGGTCAGCAGCAACCATTCTGTGCTGTCCGGGTCAAGAAGGCTGGTACTGGAAACACTGAGAGCCTACCGGAGGGCTCGTCCAGTGCTTGGAATCATACCTCCCACACCGTATGATTCCAACATGTTTGATACCAAACATGATTGGATTCATTGCAGCCAGTTTCCAGATGGTCATTGCGTAACTTCGCGGTGCCACTCTATATAGTATATAGTATATGGCTGCTTCACCGACAACCCGGGAGAATGGACTCCATAGGCTGTAGGGGTGTCCTGCTCAGGTAGGGCACCCTCTCACTTAGAACCAAGCACCCTGCCTTCAGGATTGTAAAGGCCTACTATAGGGGTGACTTATAGGTTTTAAGTGCAGTGACCCTAGATATAGGAAACCTATATCTATAGTAAGTGGTGCTCGCACCAGCTTACACAGGCTCCAATGGCAGGCCTGTAGTTCCATTTTGAATGGTCTCCCATAAAGGCATAATGCATGTTTCAGCCCATGGGGGACCTCTGGGCTACCTATGCCCTGGTTACCTTAGTACCATATGCTAGGGACTAATAAGGGTACTTCAATATCCAATCTGGGATGTACCTAAGTACTGTACAGAACAAATTTAGGGAGAAAGCAAACAGACTGGGCTCCTGATTAACAGAATCCCAGTCAGACTAATCAATAACAGCTTAGCACCAGGCAAAAAGTGGGGGTAACCATGCGGAAGGATCCTACCTTCCTACACTTAGGAGTACATTTTAGCAGAAATAATGTACACCTACAAATTGATGTGTAGATACAAATATACCTCCTGGTTGCACTGATTATCATGCAAACAATTTGCAAAATACCTGCAAAAGAGAGAATTGAGAGAATCACCACTGTACGAGCTCAGTAATGAAATGTGGCACGCATACTACGATATCCTACCAGACAAGAACATGTTTAGCTTCCTATTCCTTTTCCTGTGTTCATGTAATTCATGTGCAGAAATTCAGTAAATGGCATAAAAAAAAGTGGCTGAAGTGGGCGGTATCTATTGGGGACAACGTTCCCAATCTTTTTAAATTTTACTCTAAGAGTTCCCATGCTTCTTGTTGTTCACCCCCAAATTTGCCTACCTCACCCCCATTGTACTCATCATAGTTCCCATACTTTTTTTAATGCACTTCAACCTCAAAAGCTAGCACCCAATGGTAAGGCAGGAGTCTCGACTGGGGAATCCGAAAGTGAGAGGAAGCTTCAGAGCAAAAACGAACACACATATCAATTGTATGTGAATGTGGCTGGCTTATCAAGTAGGTTCAAGAGCTGTCAAACATTTTCTGCAACAGATGAGCTTTCAATTAGTGAGTGAACACTTACAGTGTTAACGGAAAAAGAACGCGCCATTTTGGTGCGCTAGTAGGCTGTCACCTACTACACAAACACTAAAAGTGAACAAGTGTCATCTGCAAAGACATGTTATTTATTTAGGTTATTTGTAGATTGTGTGATCACCAAAGTTTCATGGCTCTACATAACCGTAAAAACCAGAGGCAGACTCTTAGATATTGTACATGGTATCAAAAAGTAAAGTTTTCAATGCTCTTTTGAAGAGCCCTGTTGACGCTTGGTTTCTCAATTCAAGGGACATCAAATTCCATACTTTTGGTGCGGCATAGGAGAAAGGTCGACCAAAGAAAACAACAGTTCTTATTCTTGGAACTGATAGCAGAAACGTACTGTAAGAACAGAGGTTAAAAGAAGAGGAATGTGATGTGACATTTTTAGGCAACAGAGAAGGGGAGTGATAATGAACAATCCTGTGGACCACGACCATGGCCTTAAATAGAAATCTTTGATTTACTGGTAACCAGAGAAGTTGCTTGAAGGTGGGCGAAATGTGCTCTCTTGAGGAAGCTCCAGTGATGATCCGAGGAGCTGAATTTTGGATCAGCTGAAGTCTCCTAATGGATTTTTTACAGAGGGCCAGATACGAGGATTTAGCATAATCTACATATGACTGAATATTAGTGGTAACCATGTGTTTGTGGAGAACTGTTGGTATAAAGGGTAGGATTTTTTCAGGATCTTCAATTGCCAGAAGCACTTTATTGCTCTGAGGTGATAAAGTACAGTCAGCATCTATGAGAACTCCCAAGTGAATTACTACTGTTGAGGAAGTAGGGACTACACAGGTAGAGGTGGGCCATGAAGATGGAATCTCTTTCTCTCATGGATGTCTGTAATCAGAACCTCCCTTTGTCTGGATTTAATTTGAGAAAATTGCAAGCCATCCATTGTCTTACGTAACGAAGAGATTTGGTGATGAAATCTTGATTGCCCATTACAGGAGGAAGTTTGAATAATAACTGTGTTTTATTGGCCTACATGTAAAGCTGGACTCTCATATCTATGAAAGTCAACTGTAGGAAAGTAGGATCTGCTTTCATGGATACCCCCACGTTTTGCCTGGTGTCAGTGTGTTTTGGACTGTACTCTGCTGGGATCCTGCTAATCAGGACCTCAG
The DNA here is from genome assembly GCF_964204655.1 of Triturus cristatus. Lineage (NCBI taxonomy): Eukaryota > Metazoa > Chordata > Amphibia > Caudata > Salamandridae > Triturus > Triturus cristatus. Next base: position 1,023,319,585 of record NC_140592.1, read on the forward strand.
CAACTCAGCTCGCTCCTCTAAATTGGCTTTGGTAAGTACTTTGGTGCATCCACAATTGGCTACTGGTATACCCTTGTAAGACCCTAGTATATGGTACTAAGGTACCCAGGGCATAGGTATAGCAGGGGTCTACCATGGGATGCAGCATGTATTGTGCCACCCACGGTAGTCCACTTAAACTCTGACTACAAGCCTGCCATTGCAGCCTGTGTGATTTGGTGCTTGCACCTCCCATGACAGATATGTGTCCTTATATCTGAGGTCACTACACTTAAAACCTATAAGTCACCCCTATGGTAGGCCCTTCTGTCCTGAGGGTAGGGTGCTTAGTTATAAGTGTGAAGGTGCTCCTGCACAAGCAGGACACCCCTGCAAACCCTAGTAAATTCTACAAGCTTTGTAAGTGCGGTCAGACATTTTAAGGGATATAGTGGACATCAGTCATTATGAAATGACTAAATATATAATGGCTGCACCGAACCTGGTCATGTTTGGTATCAAACATGTTGGAATCATACTCCAACACTGATTCCTGTGCTGGAAGTATGATCCCATGTACTGGGGGCTTCTTATGGGACCACCCTGTACTCCTGTTAACAGCCTTTCAGGGTCTGCCAGCAAGCTAGTACTACTGCCGACCACAGACACGAATCTGCCCTCCTGCTGCTGAGCTGAGCTTGAGCAGGGAAATGTAGAACAATAGGTTTTCTGTCACAGGGAGGTGTGACCACCTCCTAGATAGGACTTAGTGTATTGGGCTGGGGCATTTTGCAATTCCACCAGACTGAAACTGCTAGGTAGGTGGTTCTAGAGGGTATTGGCGCTCCTGGGCAATACGCAGGTAAGTATACTCTAGTACTGAGTGAGGATTGCGGTGCATAAGGGTAGGGAAAGCCACCCTCCTCCCCAACGTTGGATATCCACTGGTAAAACAGAACAGTCTCCTGCACGCACTAACAGTACATCAATTATATCAATAACAGTGTGACAAAAGTTTGAGTGTTTGCTGGAACATGCACTTCAGTTTATTCACAACAGCCTTAGCCAACACGTGTTTCGTCTCGCTTACGGTTGTGCGCAGCGACTTCTTCAGGGCTATACTCAATACGTGAAGATCCTTAAATCCGGTTGTATTTCCGTCCCAAATAGGATTCAATAGGGTCTAATGTTAGACACACAGTTAAGACTGCACATATCTTGTGTCCAGATGTAATCCCTCCTATTCACAGTATATGTATCCTGGAAGTGTTTCCCAATGAGGAGTTCCTTAAACAAGGATTTAGTGGGGGCGTGGCCAAGATGGCGACCTGATCGGACGCAACTCCCGGAGGCTCCTCGCTGAGGGTCCCCCTTCCCCGGTTATTTGAATTCAAGATCCCCAACTGTGCACCCCAAAACAGTGGCAAAGCTTGGGCACACGGAACGCCATCACCGGGAGCAGCCGGAATGGTTGGAGGCGGCGCGGGGACTCATCTCGGCTTGGCGCTTCCCGACTGAAAATGGCACCCGGGCCGTGATCGTCACGAACGGACACTGCAGTGGGCAGCCAATAGACCCTGGTGGTGAAGAGACGGTGCCGGACTGGATACGAGCTCCGGGGGAGACGCCTGCCGTCCCGTGAAGGCGAGCGGCTGAGTGGGACAACGTGCTCCGGACGCGGGAAGACGATCAGCCGGAGACGGAGGGTCGGGAGCCGACGCGATCGGGCCCGAGGATGAAGGGCCTATATCAGCAAGTGTTGTGCGCCAGCGATTGCGGCAGACGGCGGCGCCGCAGGGCGGAGGCCTGGAGGCAGACTGTGAGCCAGGCGGTGGGCTGCGATATCACCTTCATTCATGTCACCCTGCAGGGAGAAGCGGTGAGTGCGCACCTGCGGGCCCCTAATCAGGACAAGGCGTGAAGCACAGGAGAACAGCGGGAGGGCCTCTACGGGCCGGGAGATTGACCTTGGCCTCCCACAGTGCCCGTCCTGGAAGAGTGTGGTTAGCGGCAGTCGGACTTCGCGGCACCCGTCACCAGGCTCAAAACCCGCAGTCCCAGAGAGGCAGAGCCGCATACAGAGGCCTACAAGCAGCGGGTGGAGTGCAGCCCACGTGGGTGGTGGGCCTCACGGGCGGGCCCTAGCAAGACGCAGAACAGCGGCCTGGGGCAGGGCTGCGCACGACAGCCTTCTCTGCATTCCCAACCCGGTCGGGCGGGCCGCCTCCGCAGTGGGGGTCGGCTGTCATTGCTGAGCACCTGGCGGCTGGGCCCCCCATATATGTGGTTGGCTAAGGAGACGGAGGACGCACCGGGGCCTAGGCAGGGTGCATATTACATACCCAGCGGTGGGGGAGAGTCGCCGGCGTGGACGGACCACCCGTTTGGGGCCTGCTACGACACCTATGCAGTCATCAGCAATGTTGTTGCGCAGGAGGGGCCACAGGTGAGGCGATAGGCTACACGGAGTGGCCTGGTGGGTGGCCCGGACTGGAGAGCTCACATACACTGACAAATCACCCTGGACTGCCACCAGAGCCCCTGGAAGGGGTCAGAGAGCCCCTTGGCCCCCTTTCTACAACTCGGCGTGACCATCAGGGGAGCCCAGTACTGGGGGGCCCGGTCGGGGTGGCCTGCGGTGGGTGCGCAGACACGAGGAGGTGACGCTGGAGGACGCTTACAGGGCAGGACTTAGCAGGGGAGAGGCGTTTCCTTGGACAGCTGGACACCTTGACACCCCCTGCGTCGGGGAGCATTTTGCGGATCGACGGGGCTGGTGGGGTACCGCAAGATGGCTAGTACGAGGAAGAAGGGGGAGAGAACGCTCACCAAAACCCCTACAACAGGGGACAGAGGAGGTCTTGCTCCGCTGGCATCCCAATCCCACCCTGAACAAGAGCCAAAAGACATACCTATCACCAGAGAGTTTCTGGAAAGGCTCTTTAACACACTCCGGGACGATTTTCAGACTCTGAAACAGGAGGTGGCAGGAAAAGTAAGAGAAATACGCCGGGAGGTTGACGAACTCGGGGAGCGGGTAGCTGTCATTGAGAATGGAGAACAGTCCAAAAGCGAGGAAGTAGAGCTCCTACAGCAAGAAATCATCCGCCACAAGGAGCAGCAGGTGGACCTCCAGGCGCAGGCTGAGGATTTGGAGAATCGGTCACGACGCAATAACATCCGGGTCAGGCGGGTTCCGCTGCGAGAAGAAGGGGCAGACGTGGCCGGATACCTCCAGGACCTCTTCAGAGAAATCCTAGGTGAGCCTTCGGACTTTGAGATTCGCATCAATCGAGCACACAGGGTGGGAGCTGGGAGGCGGGCTTCGGCACCTCCTCCTGACATTCTTGCCTTCCTTCCAGACTTCCAGTTGAAAGAAAGTAAACTAAGGGAGGCCAGGCTGAAACAGCCTCTGCGATACCAGGGTCGCCCTGTAGCCCTCTATCTAGATCTGGCCTCCATCAACCTGCAGAAGAGGAAAGCATTCAAGGAAGTGACAGCCTACTTAAAAGACAAAGGAGTGCCGTATTCATGGGGACATCCCTTCCGCCTCATCTTCAAATGGAACGGCAAGTTGCAGCAGTTGCGCTCATTCCAAGAAACTTGCGAACTTCTGGGCCTAGCGTGCCATAGCAATCGACAGGGAGCGGATGGCAGAGAGTAGGACGTAGACGCTCACCCACAACTGAATCAAAGCCAGACGCAGTGGCTATATCCCAGGAGAGGGCATCGGCCCTGGAAGCGGTGCTACAAGATACCTCGACTCCCGAGTTACATTAAAGAAGCACATGGGGATCCCACAGCACGGAACTATGGCTGATCGGGGGGGAGGGAGGGGGGGAGCCAGGGTCGACTGGGCTGCACGAGGACCCTACTCTCTTTTTCCCATTTGCCGGCATCTTTGGAAGGCGGGCATTGGACAATGGTGGTTTGTTGGGGTTGTTCTGTTGGGGTTAGGGAGGGGGGGAGACAAAAGAAGAGGGGTTAGGGGGATGGCTGGGGTTTGGGTAAGGGGAGGAGGGGAAGCACGGACAGATCCAATGTGTTACCCAGGGTGAGGTTTTGTTGGGGTTTGGGCGGGGGGTGTGGGAAGGGGGAGGGGAGGGAAGGGAGTTGGGGGGAAGGGGGGAGGGGGGTACCGGTGTGCAGCCAAAGGGAGAACACGGTCGCAGGTGACATCCATGAGTGGGAGCTACTTCAACACGGAGCCTTTAAGTTAGCTTCCCACACGCACAAACTCTCGTTGATCAGCTGACACACACTCAGCGAACTACCATGTCTACCAATGCAACCCAAGTCCTCACTCTCAATGTGAAGGGGTTGAATAGCCCCATCAAGAGACGGGCGATTCTTAGCTACTTAGAGGCCTCGATCTGCCTGTTACAGGAAACACATCTGTTATCCAAAGATTGGCACAGAATGAGATCTCAGGCATTTCCTCATCAATTCTATTCTTCTAGGCCAGATAAGAAAGGAGGGGTGGCTATACTTTTGGCGCGGCACTTCCATGGCAGAATTGGGGACAAAATAGCAGAGATAAAGGGACGGCTGCTAGCTTACAGGTTTTGGGTGGGGGACACCCCCGTCATTGTGGGATCCCTCTACGCTCCCAACGCTGGGCAAGAGCTCTTTCTCACAGACTCCCTGTCGGAAGTACTTCGCTATCACGACAGGCAAATTTTAATTGGTGGAGACCTCAACCTCGTCATGGACTCTGGAAAAGATAGATCAGGTCAACGTCACGGGGGTGCAGGGGCGATATCGAGTGCAGGGCGGGACTGGCTACAGAGCAGGGGGCTGATAGATCTCTGGCAAGCAGCTCACCCTCACAGCACACAATACTCACTTTATTCCCATGCACATCAAACGTATGCTCGCCTGGATCACTTTATAGGGTCATCCGACCTCAACGCCCTGGTCCAGACCGTCGAAATTGTCCCGGCAGCTTTGTCTGATCATGATGCCGTGACTGTGACTCTTGACATACGTCCCCTGCACCGTCCAAAGGGGAGGTGGTGACTCCGGGAGTCCCTACTACAACGTCCTGACGTCTCACAGCAGGTGCATAAATGCATCACTGACTATTTGACGACTAATGATTCTCCTGACATATCTTTGACTGCACTGTGGGGAGCCCTTAAACAGTAGTGAGAGGGGAACTAATAGCCATTTCCGCGGCTGACAACAGGATCCGCAAAGAGAAGAGGGAGGAGTTAGCGGCTAAAGTAGCAGAACTCGAGAGGGTACACAGTCGCACCGGGGCCCCGCGAATGTGGCGGCAGCTGAAATCAGCCAGGGCCCATCTGGCTAGCCTTGACCTTGATAGGGCGGAGTACGCCGCCTTGCGGCTTAAACACTCCTACTATATCGGGGGGGGATAAAACGGGGAAGCTCCTTGCGAGCAAACTCTGAGCCCGGGCTCAACGCTCCAAAATTGCCGCCCTTCACACTTCATCCGGAGAGCGGGTCGAAGGCGACGAGCAGATCGCAGAAGCCCTTCGTGACTTTTACGCAACTCTGTATAGTAGGGACCCTACGATCGATGGCGCAGGGGAGGCTTATCTCAGCCAGGCGGCGGTAACAGCCATCAATGTGTCCGGCGCCACAGCGTTAGATGCGCCAATTAGAGTGGAGGAAGTCATAGGCGCGATCTCCCGCCTCAAGCCTCTGAAATCACCGGGGCCAGATGGGTTCTCAGCGGGTTTTTACAAAGCCTTCTGCCAGCCCCTAGCCCCGATATTAACTTGCCTGTTCAACTCCTTTGAGGGACCGGGTTCTATCCCTGCAGACATGCTAGAAGCCAATATCGTCATCATTCCCAAACCCGGGAAAGATCCCACTCAGGGCGCAGCATACCGTCCAATCTCCCTACTTAATCTTGACCTAAAGCTATTTACGGGTGTCTTAGCCACCAGACTGGGCCCCCGTTTGCCGGGCATAATCGAACCCGACCAATCGGGTTTCATACCCAACAGGCAAAGCAGCAACAATACCAAACGGTTAATGCACTTAATAGACAAAGCCCATTATATGGGACTGGACGCTATATTACTTTCAGTCGACGCTGAGAAAGCATTCGACAGGGTGGATTGGGGCTTTTTGGACAAAACATTAGAGCGCTTTGGCATAGGAAACCGTTATCGGGCCTGGGTCGCAAGTTGCTACGACCAACCCAAAGCGACGATCTGTGTCAATGGGATCAGTTCCCGGCCGTTTGACATCCGGCGAGGCACAAGACAGGGGTGTCCTCTTTCACCTCTGCTCTTTGTGCTTTACATCCAACCCCTAGCACAACGGATCAGGGACAACCCCAACATCTCTGGTATCTCCTTTGGGGGGGGGAACATCATACTGTTAATTTATATGCGGACGACATCTTAGCGACTGTTGACACACCCAGTCGTTCGGTCCCAGCTTTCCTGCAGGAGCTGACTGACTTTGGCAAAGTTTCGGGTTTTAAAGTCAACGTGGGGAAATCAATGCTGTTGCCTCTGGGCCTTAACGAGAACGATTCCGAGAGCACATTTTTTAGGGTTCGGGGATCTGCAACCCCAAACGGAGATCCCATACCTGGGGATAACTCTGACTCCCTCCACTGACCAAACAATTGCATGCAATTATTCCAACCTCCCTTCCCAAATACCTCGGGATCTTCGCAAGTGGCAGACTCATCCCATGTAGCTGTTCGGCAGCGTCGCAGCGGTTAAAATGTCCATTTTGCCTAAAATACTATATATATTTCAGACTATTCCGGTTGAACCCCCCATGCGTTATATTCGCTCACTGCAATAAGAGATACACCATTTTATCTGGGCTGGGAAATGACCGAGGGTATGTAGAGACTTAGCCTACCGACCCACGGACGACGGAGGTCTGGGGATTCTCCACCTACTGACCTACTATAGAGCGACACAACTTCGCTACCTTGTAGAATGGAGTAGACCTGAGTCAGAGAAAAGATGGCTTTTCCAGGACAGAGCGATGGCAGGCCTCTCTTTGAGGAAGATACCATTCCTGAAACCTTCGGATAGACCAAAGTACCTCAACAGATCTCCCATCACTCGCTCCGTATTACGCGTGTGGGACACGGTGGCGACCCAGCGGAACCTTACCTCCTTCCCCTCGCCTCTCACACCCTTATTCGACTACCCGGATTTCCCCCCAGGATTCGAAACACGGGCGTTCCCACAATGGCGAGCCTCGGCCTGTAAATCTGCAGGACACCTCTTTGATATTAACGGGTTCCTCCCTTACACTGAGTTGTCTACTTGGCACGGCATCAAGGACCCCAAAGATTTCAATACTTCCAACTTCGCCATTGGTTACTTCATCCTGACACGCGCCCTCTGGTTAGCAGACACCTTACGACCTATGAGAAGTGGCTTTTGTCGAAGCACTCTGACCGCAATTTGATTTCTGAATTATACCTTCTGTTACGCCCACCGGCACCCATGGAGCGCTCGGCTGGGCAGCGACGGTGGGAGACAGAATTAGGCAGGAGCCTTTCACTAAAGGAATGGTAACAGATCTACTACAGAGCAAATCACACTGCCAGGAACACAGCAAGCAGGGAAGCAGCGGTTAAAGCAGCCCTTTACTGGTACCTGACCCCGGCCCGACTACATAAAATTAACCCAGATCGAAGCCCCACCTGCTGGAGGGGCTGCGATGAAGAGGGCACGCTGACGCACATCCTCTGGGGCTGTAGGGAGGTGACAGGTTACTGGACAGCAGTCCTTAATGATATAGACACTTATTTTGAAACAGAAATACCCCGCTTTCCTGCCTATGCTCTTCTAGGGTTGCCTAATTCAATCACCTTCCCATTGAAATCCATTCGGGGGAAACAAATGGGGCTAGCAATCGGCGCAGCAGTACACCACATTTTATCACTATGGGGCACGCAAACTCGCCCGACGCATACTGGGTGGCTACACAAATTGTGGTACATTATCGGGATGGAACGAATACACGCTAACCTTACCCACTCATCAGATTCCTTCCGTACTATCTGGCACCCCATCCTTTCATTGCTGGCACATGAATTTAACGAAATCACATGCCCCAAATACCTCCGCTTGCTTAGACTTACTGACGCCCCACAGTCTAAGGATATAATTTAGGAAATACTTCATCTTCATGCTCACATGGCGCTTTGGCACACCGGTACCGGGGAGGGAAGGGGGGAGTCGGGGGAGTTGGGGGAGGGAGGGAGAGAGGGGGAAAGTGGCGGGTGGGTCTGACAGGGAATAACCTTATGTACTACCTTTTCAAATACGCTATAAGTTTCGGGCCTAATGTTGGACATTCTCTTTTTGGACATGGACATTAGTAATTAGCTTTGGCTACGTAAACTTGGGATAAGCCGCCTCAAACAAGTAATGGGGTCTGTTGGGCTGCAAATGGGCGGTTGTGGGTCTGTTTGCCTGTAAGACTGCCTGCTTGAAACCAATAAATAAAGTTATTTAAAAAAAAAAAAGGATTTAGTGGTAGTACAAGTTTATTCTGGCATGAATAAATAAAATACGTGGTGCATTGCACCCTCTCGATGCAGGTTGTGTTAAAGAAAATAACCGGCAGCTACATCCTTGCCGGTATTAATACGAGACCTTTGCCTCTGTGATGAACAGAGCTCCTTCTGCGTGTACGCTGGAGACCTGGAGTGCCACCAGACTGGATTGAAGGGCACATTTGGTGTCCTCTTTGCATACTCTAGCTTGAGCCAGTTCAGGAACCCTTGGTTCCCACTTTGGCGCAAAACTGGGCGAAGGACAAGGGAGTGTCCTCCCCTCTGTCAGGCCCCTCATCTGGGAGGGACCCCCAAGTCGTTCTAACCCTTTCCCTAGGGTACTTAAGGGCTCCCCTGTGGGTGGGTCCTCAGATTTGTTGTGGAACACGACTCATCTCTGAAACCACAACACTCTTTGACCATCTAGACACTTGGACTTCGTTGGACTTCGACTGGAACCAAGACTTCATCAAGGAAGACACCTGCTGCTCCTGGTCTCGCTGTTCTTCAAGTCCACTGCCTCATCTGTGTCTGTGCTTCACCCAGGTTCTCCAGAAGACCTGTGGGCATCAAGGACATCCAAAGTTATCTCCTTTGGGTCCCCTTGGGAGAGGGACACAAGAGGCACAGGTCTCACAAAGGTATCCTTCTTTGAAACGCAGACTAGGTTGCCACCTGCAGTGAAAGGTGTACCGATGGCTTTAAACAGCTAGTCGCATTTCTCTAATGTGCTATTCCCAGTGCTTGTGCGAATTCCTACCTGTACTGGGAGCAGCACATTTGCTGTGAAATGGCTCACTGGCACACTTTGCTCCCATCACACGCACACTTAAGGGTGTGCCATGGCACAGTGTGGGACAGTGCACATTATCTGTAATTTGGACCCTGTTTTCCTTAGCGCCTTTGCTGGCAATATCACTGCAGTCACTATTTAAAACCTTGAAGTAAGCCATGTTAATACTTTTTAGGTCTCGCCTGAGCCAGCGCGCATGCGTTGCTCTGCGAGGCTTCTAGTAAGGACTTCCATCACGCACATCTTTTCCTCATGTTTTTTTTTCCGGCCACGCATTTGATTGGCTATGTGCGTAAGGCTTCCACAAAAGAAAGCACACAAATGGCCAAAGGCTCGGGTATGTCCCGCCTTATCTTTAAATGTTCCCTCCCACAGCCTATGTGTCTCGGGAGCGAGCGCAGTCGTCAGCGGTGTGCAGTGTGCCAGCTGGACGGCAGTCTGCATTCCAGTATCAGATTACTTTTCCGCCACTGTGATAAATGTTTACTCCCAGATCGTTTTGCTCTCGGGAGCCAGCAGCAGCACGCAGGGGCCATCTGTTTTTAATTAGCGTGGCCGCTTTGTCTCCCATGCAGTCTCTCTTTCCCCCCTCTTGTTTTTCTTTGTCCTTTGGCTTGGATTGGCATTTGTTACATGTCATGTATTTCTACTTGTCGATACAAATTTTTCTCCAATTAAAAAAAAAAGGTAACTTAAGTGAAAGAGCTGCGTGTAAAGTTTCCGCTAAAGTGTAATGTGACAGCAAGCTGAAATGATACTCTGTTGACGGAGACTCGTGCGAGGGTAACATGCGTTGTCTTCCGTGTTCCATATTAATAACTGGGCACAATAAAAAGGATTTGTCATATCCTGCCATGCCTGATTCTCTGAGCGAGGAGACTTCCCAGCTGCTGGAGGATTACCTCTGACACTGCAGCCTTGGCCCCTCCAGCTCACGGCCACCGGTCAGCCCCAATGAGGGTAACTGCAGAGGTGCTGGAGCCGCATTGGGACTTCTTCTGAGACTCCTATTGTGCCCTGGAGGTTCTGCAGCAGGTGGCCCAGCAGCTGGGCGACCAGGGCGACCTTAGCTGGGGTTGGGTGGTGGCGCTCATTGCATCGCTGGATCTCTGGCCAAGAGGAGCAGCGGCTGTGCAGAGACCCCCCACAGAATGGCAGGGGTCCTGAGCCATTACCTGGTGCAGGAGAAGCGTGAATAGCTGGAAAAGAACGGTGGATGGGTAAATAGTGTCCGAACCGCTGGAGGCTAGCGTGTAGCCCCATTCATTTATGTGCGAGGAATCCTATTCATTCATATGTGAGGCGTCTTGGAGGGAGTCCCATTTGTACCTATGTAGTGAGCCCAAGGAAAGACCCTTCACTAATAACCCACTAATTGTTCCACCTTTTTATAGAACGGATATTTCACATGATTGCTGTAGGGGCACTAAGCACAGTACTGTTACTTGTTGTATAGTAGCCGTTGCTTATGGCACCCTTCATGTCATTAGACCTGACCAGTCATTGCCACAGTGAATTTCTCTTTAAAGTATAATTAGCCATATTTATAGCAACATTCATTCACGTGAGTGGGTTCGTATGCACCGCGGCATTCATGCGAAGAGCTCTGGGCATGGCACCACTCGAGTGGCCGAGGCACAGCACCATTCATTGCACCCACCCTCTTGTACATTAGGCATGTGACAGTTCGACTTTCATACTCCATCATTCACGGGAGTAGCTGGCGAGAGACACCCCCTTAGCTCGTCACTCGTTTTCGAGGCGTTCCACAGTACCATGGATTTCTACCCATCACGTCAGCGCACTGTGCTTTGTTCGGATGACCAGACTTTGAAAGCCAGAAACCTGAACATTTCACAAAAATAGAATGACTACAATTTACTCCAACGAGCACAGAAAATGACAGCACTTCTCAGCCGAGAATTACACAAGTACACAAATCAAATGCAAATTTTTAAGCCAGTAACATGCCTGTTAATTAAATTGCGTTCTTATAACAGCTGTGAACGATCCCTGCTTTGGAAAACATAAAAGGGCACCTCTCACCGTTTTCGATCGACCCTCTCTAAAAACCGGGACATAAGCTTAATTTCACGAAATTTGATGTAACAGCTGGTGAAAACCGGAACTGTCCCGGCAAAACCCGGGACGCCTGGTCACCCTATGCTTAGTGTATATGTACAGCTATAGCTTCACATCTAGCCGCAGATCCCAGTGTTAATAGGTGTCCTCTCGTCGCGCAGTACTCTCTGCCTAGTATTCCTGTTGTGGCCCAAGTGAAGAACAAAGCCCTGCTGAGCACTGTTTATTCAGTTGTCTCTCTAGGCTGCACACGTGTGCACTTCACTCATAGCTGGCTTTTGTTCACAGAGCACTTCCTTCATACACTGGGCGTGCATGGTGCCGCATGCCCATCAGCAGGGCAGTCTGTGCCTAGCACACCTTTGCCTCTGTGTCATTGTTCCTTAGGACGGTCAATACGAGATAAATCACAGTTTGTATTAGCTTTGATTTAATCTCTAATTGGGTTCTTAAGGTATGTGCAGAGTGGAGTTCTTGGCGTTTGAGCTAATTCATTGGATGACTTGCTGTTGAATTGGCCATACCGCCGCCATTTGGTTCCAGTGCTGGTGACGAGATATTGTATAGAGAAAAACGATTCCCACAGGAATGTGGAGCTGTGATTCCGGTTCTTCAACCCCTTCAGTAATTACATTGTCTCCAAGTGTTGGTTTTCCTGGGAAACAGCCTTTACCACAAAGGCTTTTCTACGCGTTACGTTTACAACGGTACACTTACCTCGTAAACGTCTTCACAACGCGTATTGCTTCCACGACCGTCTTTATCACGCAAGCAACGTCTTCACGGAACGTCTTCTACCTCATCCGAAAAAATGCGTCAGTCCTTTTTTAGTGTCGGCGAAGACGTGAAAAAAAGGCAAAAAAAAGAAAAAAGGGGGCTTGGGAGGGTCTCCCCCCCCCCCCCCCAAAAAAAAACCGTGGTAAAGGAAAAATCGAGGTAAAGGCTACGCGTAGAAAAATCATTCCGTTGTAACGCATGCGTGGAAAAGGCATGCGCTGCAACGGAATACGTAGTAACGACATATATTCGGTTTTCCTGAAGGAGGTAACTGGAAAGCTATTGTCATTACGTGGGAGCCGCAGTAGGGTGGACCTTTGTGAGCAGTGTTGAGTTTAGTTAAGATTGGGCTTGTTTTAGAACAGTCGGTTCCTAGAGGAGGTAGGCCTTGTTGTATTGATTTAATACACATACCCGTTGGCTGACGCTCCTGACACCACGTTCTGCAGTTAAAAGTGGTTATTTTTCCTCCGAACTTTAACATTTGTTGGTTGTTCTGAAAAAATATATTGTTTAAATTGATTTTTTAATTATTATACATTTAAAGTGTGCTACTGCCAATGAGACCGGTTCAGCGCACATTCCATCATTCCGTAGACGTGAGCCCGATACCGAAAAGCGCCTGTATTCTCTCAATCTAGTGTGATAGCTTGGGTAGGTCGGGGTGAGTGGTATTGTGGTAGCCAGTAGTGTGTGTTAACTTTCTATTTGATGGACGCTAAACCTTTCAGGCTTTAGTAGGTGACAGCTGTACAGACAGGTACTGCTGGTATCCAAGATGGGTAGTGAGTAAATTGTGTTCTTGAAGTGCGAAAATAACATGCACTGGTGCGTTTTGGACTCTTGTATTTTTGTTGTATGGGTAGGCTGGCGTACAAGGCAGTGCAATTTGTAGTCTAGGCTTGGGTGAACTAAGGCCCCTCTTACCATGGGTCTCTGTTCTCTTGGGAGATGGGGGACGTTTTAAGCGTTTCAGTTGGTGGACGGTGGATTAGACTAATGCCCCTATTTCTAAGTTGAGACATGGGCCGGCATCTTTTATCATTCCTAACTTTCTAACCTTGGATTTGATTGGGACAGTGGTACCTAAGGAGGTGAGAGTGTACTCAGTATGAGTTTTTCATTTCTTGACCTTTAGGATGTTGTTTGGTGTCTGCTGCGACACTTGAACTGTTTTTCTTTGATTTTCTGTTTCGTATTGCCCGAGGTAGATTTTGTGTTGGGTGCATACAACCCCACTGGCTCTCCTGTTGGTAAGAAGCTCCATGTAGCTTTTAAACAGGAAGTCTACATGTGGCTGAGTTTGTGTGGGAGGGAATAGAGGGTATCCCACTTGTCTATCGGAGCTGGCCTAATTCTACAGTCCTTGCTGACTGCCGGGGATCCTGACTTTCTCTAACAGCACAAAAATGAATTGCATATTCTTGTACGTTCATTCGTACATTGGATTGGCGCGTCCTACTCGCCAGCATGTGTAAGTCTTCATTGACTGACTGTCTCTAGGTGTTTTTCAAGGGTCATGCAAGCACTTTGATAATCTTATGCAGAGATTTTACGCCAGCATTTGCGAGAATAGTTTCTTAATTTTACCATCTTGGTAGTGTGTAAGCGGGAATTCAGTGTTTTTCTGTCGAGGTAGAAATGGTCTGAATTTGGTGACAGATCAAGGGAGAGTTTGTGGTACAGCCAGGGCCATCGTGTATTTGGCATTTGAAATGATTAGTGAAGCTTGTGTGTTTCGTGCAGTTTTTGACAATATATAAACAAGCATTGGCATCGCCAATAGGTCTCGCCTTTGGGACATTATAAGTGTTTAAGTTATCCAGCACAATATCCTTGGTGCAACAACATCAACTGTTGCATGGCTAAACACTTATAAGGTCCCAAAGGCGAGACCTATTGGCTATGCCAATGCTTGTTTCATTTTGTGAGTCTCCCAAGTAACCCTTCTGAATGCTTTTCAGTTGAAGAACTCAATTATGCACTTCTTTCTCACCCAAAATGTCCCCTTTTCAAAAATGTTATGTTTGGATACAGGCATTGCAAAATGGATAACTATTTTGCCTGTATTGTAACCACATTCAATCACTTTACACATCAACTTTCTCTGATGTTTCTACCTTCAGAGGTCCATGGGCCCAGATTTGCTATTCCTTTGTGGCAGTAACAGCTGTGTCAATCAACTTTTGAGCTCAAACAATACATTGCACTGTCAGTCAACTACCTCCAGTGAGTGAATTGTTCTTAACATTTTGTATCCACTTAATAAAACAATCGATGATTGGATGAAGATTGATTTGGTGTTATCTGTGCACCTAAAGAGAATGGATTGATTTTGTATTCTCTCATAAAATTTTACTAACTATTATGGACCTATTTTGAATGTAGAAATTTGGAGTGCTTCACCCTAACAGAAATTTCGACTATACTACTAATAAATAAGTATTTATAACTCAAATTTACTAACAGTTGGACTGCACAGCGCTGCATCAAACTTTGAAGCACTGTTATACTAACCTTAAAGAATTGTGTAGCACTGTATTTGCCAAATTTTACCAGCTTATGGTGTTATCAGGAATGCTTGCACAGAAAAGGCCTGCTTTGCATGAAACAAAACATTATGCAACACACAAAGAGCCAGCAAAAGTCCAGCATGAGATTTGTGCTTGATAGGTACACATATGTATTTGAAGGTTCAGCTATCTAAGATATATGACTTTGCATAAATCACGCCGCTTGTATCTATAGCTCGTGATATACTGGTAATCCCCTTGATTGTGACTGGTTTCACTTGGTGCAAGGATTTAACACAAAGCCAAGTCAGGCTATTTTAAATGATCTGGCTTTGTACCAAGTCTTATGGGCGTTTGCACAAGTCCACCATGTAGCACCTCCTTTGCCTATGTTAAAAGGTTCTTCCTGGTGCAAATCTGCATGATTTCAATTTCCAGCACAAAGTAGCTTTTGAACACAACATTTGATCAAACCAGCTGCTTGTGCTGCACAGGATAGTTATTTGGGGGCAATGGGCATTTGAAAGCAGAAAGGTAAGAGAAAGTTGATTTGTAAAGTAATCGATTTGATCAGAGTACAGACAAGGTACCAATATTGGACCATTAACAAGTTGAAAAGGTGACATTGTAGGTGATAAAGGGATGCATAGTTTGTTCCCCAAGTGAAATGCATTCAGAAGGAGTTGAGTGTGGGGGCCAAAAATGAAAAAAAATGATTTTCTGCTTTTAAGTTTTTAAGTGACTACTGAGGTAATACTACTAGCACAGGTGCTAAGGAAACTGTGGGCCACATTACAGATATGGTCCAGATATCGCGCACTGTGCCACTCTGCACTGTGGCACACCACCCTTATGTGTGTGTGATGGGAGCAGCGTGTGGTTGTGCACCATATCACAGCAAACGGGCTCTTTCCAGTGCTGGCGTGAACTCACGCGCACACTGGGAACAGTGCGGAGAAATGCGAACCAGCTGTTTGAAGCCACTGATCGCTTCCACTGCAGATGGCAAGCCAGCCTGCATTTTGAAGGGGGGCCCGTGAGTGGCCCCTGGGGCTCTATTGCTCCAGCTTGCCCCCCACACACAAATGACTCTTGAACAGCGCACTGATTTTGCGCAGTCTCTGTGTGACACACAGTAAAATGCTCCCCCTGTCATCCTCTTGGCCCAATGATTAGCTTAAAATGATGTCTTTTGCATTGGGCCCTTTCAAACTGTTCACTGGACTTTCAAAAATAAAGTTTTCTTTATTCAACAAAAGCACGGGACCATATGTCCCCCGATATGATTTGCAGAATATGCTACAACTACCGACCTCAAAATGACATAAGACCCACTGTAACACTGAGAAGGAACAGTTGTGAGCCATGCGATTTGTTTTCTGTATAAACATGTTGAATGTGCAAGCCGTCTGAACCTGCTGGCCATCTACCAGGGTTCAAAACTAGTGCCAGGAGTGGAAACATACAGCACACGCTTTAAAATAATGTTTACATGCTATTTTACAATCTGCTAAGTGCCACTTCAATGAGGCAAACTAAAACAGTTTAAAATGTAAAACATTACTTCTAAAACATGACTTGCAGTTGTGAACAGAAAACATGAGCAGATGACCCGAGGCACTCCCCCTGGAGGCCAACAGCGAGTACTTCTCAGCTTCACAGGAAGTGGCTCCTGCCAGGGCTGTCTCCAGCTTCCAGAGACCTCCTGACTCCCGTCGTTGTCTCCGCCCCCTCAAATCTGCTGACTCAAACCGCAGTGGACTGAGAGCAAACCAATGCATGAAGCACGGGTTTCAGCGAAAACCTGTTCAAAGCAAGCTCTTGCTTTGTGATTGTGGAAATACGAAATAGTTTGCCATGGGCATTCCAACATTAGTTAGCTGTACCATGAGCACCCAAAACAGTAAGTGATCTTCAGAAAATTAAATATTTTGTATACAAACAAATAGAGTGTAGTTGCAAACCAATGTGTTACTTTTGGGAACCACACAAGGGTTAATGTCTAGCCGTGCTCTATGCATGCCATTCAATATTGTAAGCATGTAACCTGTACATCATACATGCAAATAAGCAACTAATGCTTTCAAACCAATAGTTGTACATTCAAGCAGGAATATTATTCATACAAACCAGTACATTACAAGAATGAAGCAATATATAATGAATGCCAATGATGCAATTATGTATGTCAGTCATTACAGTATGCATGCAACTCAATGTGGTATTTACGCATATTAGTAAGATATGTATGTGAACCAATGCATCACATGTGCAAACCAGCATGTAATTCTTTCAAACCAATCGGTTGTACATTATAACCAATATATTGCACATAGAAGACAGTACACTAGTAGAGGGAACTAATACAAAATGTATCTGAAACAAGCAATTATGTATATCTGCCAGTACATTATGAATACAAAACAGCATATAATGCTTCTGGCCAATATATTACACTAATAAACTAGTGTATGTAGAGAGTGAACCAATACATTATGTACCCAAACCAGGATATTAGTGCTTTATGAATGTAGACCAGAGCATAATCAAACCAATACTTGATTTTGCTCCAACACCTTTCACTCAAACCAGTACTTTACACGAGTGAGCCAATGTAGTATGTATACGAAGCACCACATGAAACATCTGCACGGATTGTTACTCTTGCAAAGCAGTACACTGTGGATGTGAATAAATGTACTTTGTTTAAAACCAGAACATTTTAAAGGGAAAACCAATATATTATGTATCTCAACCAATATGTTACACGGCTGGACCAGTGTGTTTTGCAATCAGAGCACTAGGGTACGCATGTGGACCACAACAGAATGCATATGAACCAATTTATTATGAGGGAAAACTAATAGAATATGTAAGCACACCATTGTGTTATACACGCACCAGTAATTACTGTGCATGCACCAATACACTAAATAGACACAGCAGTGTTCTGTTCATGTAACCCATATAGTGGAACATTTTGTGTTAAAAAACAAACACCTTAAACCATACAACTCACAGAAACGAACGTGCTTTTTTGGTGTTCATATAGCTTACCTTTTCATTAACCAACATATTGATTCCTCAAACCAATATTACTGTAAACCAACCAGTATCATAGATAGTATGCTCACTCTTGCTGGGTTTCGAAAGACCCACATATATCAATTCAGTATTACCATAACACCCTTTCCTCAGTCATGTTTAAGGTCGAGCCTAGCAGCGCGCATGCGCTGCGCTGCGAGGCTTGGTGTATTCAGTACATGGGCTTCCAGACGACCCTCTGCTTGTCATTGGTTGTTCCATGTGCCTTTCTAAATTCCTTACTTTTGAATGGTAAATTGTGCCCATTTGTCTCTCCTTTTGGTCTGTTGTTCCCTCCCATAGCGACTGGCCCTGTTACAGGGCTCATTTGACTTCTGTCCATTTCAGTATGTTTTGCACACAATTGTTTTCCGATTGCCTGCTCGTGTTCTGGAAAAGTTGCAAACGTGAGCAGCTGACCAGTGTTACTGCTTTCCCCTCCCACCCACCGTTTCTCCATCTGTTCTCCCATTCACACCTTAGCTTTCACTTATGATCTACAGCATGGGAACTCACAAACTTTCTGTCTGGGGCCAGAATTACATTGTGGTTTGTGGCCGAGGGCCGCACCAGTAGGCGTGGGGTCAGTGGGGGAGGGGGGGTCAGTAGGGGGTGGGGTTGGAATAAAAAAATCAAACCTGATTCAAAACATTAGACAATGCGACAATGCTGTATTTCAAAAGCAGATGGAACTACAAAGAGCACATTTAGATAATATATTTTAGTAGCAGACAATTGCAATCTTAAGAGGCTTTGCATAGCTTCATACACACTTTGACCCCAATTCCATAACAGTCCCTCTCTCTCTCTCTTAGTCAGTCAGTCTCTCTCTCTGTCAGTCAGTCTCTCTCTCACTGTCAGTCATTCTCTCTCTGTCAGTCAGTCTCTCTCTCTGTCAGTCTCTCTCTCTCTCCCTGTCAGTCAGACTCTCTCTGTCAGTCTCTCTCTCTCTGTCAGTCAGTCTCTCTCAGTCAGTCAGTCTCTCTTTCAGTCAGTCAGTCTCTCTCTGTCAGTCTCAGTCAGTCAGTCTCTCTCTCAGTCAGTCAGTCTCTCTTAGTCTCTTTGTCAGTCAGTCTCTCTCTGTCAGTCAGTCTCTCTCTCTCTCTCTCTCTCTATCAGTCTCTCTCTCAGCCAGTCTCTCTCTCGCTGTCAGTCTCTCAGTCAGTCAGTCTCTCTCTCTCTCAGTCAGTCAGTTTCTCTCTCTCTGTCAGTCAGTCTCTCTCGGTCAGTCTCTCTCTGTCAGTCAGTCAGTCTCTCTCTCTCTCAGTCAGCCTCTTTCTGTCAGTCAGTCTCTCTCTCTCAGCCAGTCTCTCTCTCTCTCTCTCTCTCTCTCTCAGTCAGCATCTCTCTTTCTCAGTCAGTCTCTCTCTCTCTCAGTCTGACAGTCTCTCTCTCAGTCAGCCTCTCTCTCTCTCTTAGTCTCTCTCTCAGTCTGTCAGTCTCTCTCTCAGTCAGTCAGTCTCTCTCTCTGTCAGTCTCTCTCCCAGTCAGTCAGTCTCTATCTCTGTCAGTCAGTCTCTCTCTCTCAGTCAGTCTCTCTCTCTCTGTCAGTCAGTCTCTCTCTCGCTCTGTCAGTCTATCTCTCTTTCTCTCTGTGTCTGTCTCTCTCCCTGTCAGTCTCTCTCCCTGTCTCTCTCTCTGCCTCTCTGTGTGCCAGTCAGTCTCTCTCTCAGTCAGTCAGTCTCTCTCTCTCTCAGTCAGTCTCTCTCAGTCAGTCTCTCTCTCAGTCAGTCTCTCTCTCTCTCTCTCAGTCAGTCAGTATCTCAGTCAGTCAGTCTCTCTCTCTACTCTCTTTCCACTCTCTCTCCACTCTCTCTCTCTCCACTCACTCCACTGTCTCTCTCTCTCCACTGCCTCTCGCCACTCTCTCGCCACTCTCTCTCTCTCTCGCCACTTTCTCTCCACTCTCTCTCTCTCTCTCTCTCCACTCTCTCTCTCTCTCCACTCTCTCTCTCCACTCTCTCTCTCCACTCTCTCTCTCCACTCTCTCTCTCCACTCTCTCCATTTTCTCTCTCTCCACTCTCTCTCTCCATTTCTCTCTCTCCACTCTCTCTCCATTCTCTCTCTCCACTGCCTCTCCCCACTCTCTCTCTCTCTCTCTCTCTCCACTTTCTCTCTCTCTCCACTCTCTATTCACTCTGTCTTCACTCTCTCTCTCACCCTCTTTCTCTCTCCACTCTCTCTCTCCACTGGCTCTCTCTCTCCACCTTCTCTCTCTCTCCACTCTCTCCACTCTCCCTCCTCTCTCTCTCTCCCTCTCTCTATTTTCTCTCCCTCCACTCTCTCTCTCCACACTCTCTCTCCACTCTCTCCACTCACTCTCTTTCTCTGCGGGCCCTGGGTACATTACTTGCAAGGTCCGCGGGCCGCCAAGGAATGCCTTCCGGGCCGCTGGCGGCCCGCGGGCCGTACCACGAGTACCACAGATCTACAGAGTCTCGGTCACCGAAGATCGAGTTGAGCAGTCACAAAGTTAGAATGTTAGACATTTTACTTTAATCACTAGCTCCCTTTCATCCAATCTTTCATTTTTAGCATGTATTATGTTTCACTTCCTCTGAGTTCTGTTGCTCTGTTTCTGTAAACAGGGCTGTAAATCTAGTTTTTAGGTCTCGTCTGAGACAGCGCTTTAGCGCTGCTCTGGCGAGACTTATAGTAAGCGAGTTTTGGAAGTGCAAACAGTGGCTTTTCAGGCCTCCAAATACAGTGCATGTGCCCTGGGCGCGCGCACCATTTGGCAGCCTGAAAAGAACTGCCTGATCACTTGCTTTGATGTCCTCAGTGAGCCGCGCGGCCACTGAGGACATCAAAGTGCACACCATTTGCCACCCCCTTCTTGTTTCCTTTGATCCCTATCTTTCCCTTTCTCAGTCTCACCCTCTCCCTGCCTTTTACAACTGCGGCCCACACCACTGTGCCACTCCCTGCCTTGATATCTTTTTTTTTACCATAGTCCTGTTTTCGGGTTACGTAAAATGCAGCCACATCATTTTAAAAACGCATCACGCCTACACATTTACCCCCAACACGCCCCCCTCTGCACTGTTAAAGTCTCTCATCTCATTGACCAGCCCCTGCCAGTCGCTCTCTGTCCTATTAGAATTCATGGCTGAATAAAGCATCGGAGCTCTTGTTCGTAATTAGGTTTGGGTTGAGGAGGGCTTGTTGTCGTCACCGGAGAGCAGCGCGCGCAGCACTTGGAGCAGAGGGCCGGCTCTCCGGACTGTGCAGGGCATTACCTCATTCCCTATGAGTAATGCATATGTGCAACGCTGAGATCAAGAGCCGCCGAGTCCGCTGCTTATTGGACCTGCCGTGGGCTCCCATCCCCCGGATGAACTAGTTATTTCTAACCGCTGTAAAGAAGAGGAGTTATTATTACCCAACGTGACAGTACTCACTCTGTCCGCCTTAGAAGGATGAACGTCTGAGCTGACCTGTCGGTATTCAAAATCATGGTATAGACTGCACCAGAAGTCAGCAGCAAGTACTGAACCTCCTGTGCTATCTTGCTATGCCAGGAGTACACCCATGAGACAGGTGGTGAGGTGAGTAAATGGAACAAAAAGCTACATGCCACCCTACAGCCCACCGCAAACACATTTCACTCTCTTTGTACAGGAAAAATACACAGGACCCAGTAATAGACTGTGTGTATACACTTACATTTGGGTTTAAGATTTATTGCATATTATACATGCCAATAGAGTAAGATTCTGTAATGGGAATGTTAGGGTATGAGCAGATCATGGCAAAATGTAAAAAGAAGCAAAAATATGAAAAATCACAGAAAATATTTA
Organism: Triturus cristatus; assembly: GCF_964204655.1. Taxonomy (NCBI): domain Eukaryota; kingdom Metazoa; phylum Chordata; class Amphibia; order Caudata; family Salamandridae; genus Triturus; species Triturus cristatus. The sequence goes on from NC_140592.1 coordinate 1,023,341,123, forward strand.
ATGGCACTTTGGCGTAGGTATCATGCATTAAATCAGACAGCTACATGTGTATAAATGACTTAATCCTTAAAGTTGGATGTGGGAAGGAGCTTGGATGCACACCAGTCTGCTTACATCATTAAAAGAAACTCCCGGTTTTTGCACAGCTCATGCAGTTTAGGGGGAGGGGTGGTGGGGTCCCAAGCCTGGGTTAGTGGGCTGCCTTCTCATCAGAGTCAACATTACGTTTTCAGGTTATCCGCTGTCCCGAGCCCCGAAGGAGGAACCAGGGCAGTGGTGTCAAATTTAATTCACCTGTGGTTGCCTAAGAGCTAAGACCCTAGCGAGAACCACTTTGAAGTGTTCGTAAATCTCAGTTACAGACAGGCGCGCAACACCCATTGGACTCAAAGGGCTTCAGCACCCCCCCCTCGTGTGTGGCAGCCCGGGATGAGACAGTGTCCAGGGCACGCACACAGCCGCGCCCAAGCATTTCACAGGTCTTTAAAAGACCATTTGCACGTTAATGAGGCCTCGCTGTTGTTTCACCCCTTCTAAGAGCCCCTGCAGTTCCACTTTGCCTATGGCTTAAAAGATTCAGCCGCCCCCGAAATTTTTTCTTAGCACCCCGAAATTTGGCTCTAGTTGCGACTCTGGTTACAGATAATGGGCTCTGCATGCTTTGATCTGCCCCACTCCACATGAGTTATCCACTATGTGACAGCAAGCGGTTTTACCCCACGCTTTACCACTGTGAAAAATCATCAGCCGCCACTGCCTGTGGGATGATAGCATCCTATTGGGGGATATCTATTCCACTTTGTCTCTCATGCTTGAACAACCTCTTCTACCCGACCCCCTGATTGCTTTGCTAGGGTACGTTAGGCCATTACCATTAGGATTACATTGTTTTACATCTATTGCCTTACTCCTAGTGAAACAGCAGATCCCGCTTCACAGGGTTGCTTACACTCTCCGAGCTGTGTGTCAGCCTAGCTGAAAGATCTGTCCTATTGTGATATTATCTCTGAATTGTACGCTTCCCTGCAACTAGTTACTTCCAGGCCCAAAGATATCTGGCAACCCCTGTAGGACGACTTGTTGTCCATTGATAATTCGGCAGATGATAAAATGGCAAGTTAAACACTCGTTATCTGTCACCTGCTGTATAAGGCACTCTCCTGTTGTGCTCTGAAGTGCCCCGATGCGCTATGTCTGCTTTTGAAGTGTAACCTGTGTATCATTTGTTCGCCTTGCCCTTGTATTTACCTGCATCATTTTCTTGCCTAGTAAATTTGTGGCGCCACACATGCATTATTGTTTTATATTTGAGTTCTGGATTCATTGAATGTATTTGTTGTATAAAACGATACATAAAGTTGAAAAAGAAAACAATAAAAGTATTAGAAAAGGGATGAAAGCTCATGTCAGCTATTTCATTCTTAGCAGCTAAGCAGATGTATTTTTTATTCAAACAAATTAATCTCTGCAGTCTATCATTAAGAAGTAGAAGTTACATAATCGAAAGTATCTATTTATGAAGTGAACTTTATTTTTTCAGTCGATTAATATTCATGGAAATATGCAAAGCAACTAGATTGTATATCAGTTTTTAATTAATTCACAAATCGGGCTCTATTTGGCACTGGAAATTTCAAGCAAACCCTAAAGTAACATACTGACGTCTACAGTTCCTAGTGCTCCTATCCAACGTTCCATAAAGCGATGTATAAGCCTGCTTTGCCAGACACAGACATACATTTCCACATTGGAATGTTGGGTGCCGCACTGAAGGTACAGCGGTAGAGGGTCAATAATTACTGGTATTGGCCTCCTTAATCATTTCAATATTTGCCTTCCTGTTACATTGCCGCATTCTACCCCATTGCCTGTAATATTACCCTTTGTCTCGGGCTATGCCAGTCTTAAAAGTGCCCTAGATGGAGGCGCTTGCCTGCAGCTCAAGTCAGAAACTCTGGGCCTTTAAGGGCCTTGGAGCCCTCGGCAGCAAACTATAATGCTACCGAAGAGCCCAGTTATCCCACCTCCAGACAGAACACAAAACACCAAGCATCTCTCAGCTGGGGTAGTAATGTTCCTGCCTTTACATATAAATCCACTGTGCCCTTATGTGCGCAGACTATTTCGCGACTCCCATACTGATAGGCAATGAACTTTCCAGTGCCAACGATTCAAGGGTCGGCAAAGTGCTTGGCAAGGATAGCAGCAAGCCGTGTCAAGGTCTCATCATAGCCTGCGTAGAGAAACCATACAGGACATTTTACAAGACTTTTTAAAAAGGGAGATCACACAATGCAGCTGCAATGTAGGCATAAAATTAAGACTCTGAAAGAAAGAAGGGCAACTACATTAGGCACAGACTATAAACATTCTGGCTCCTCTTAGTAATGTTAAAGATCACTATAAACTTCCGTATCACACAGCTCTTATGCCCATGTATCTTCTTACCCATTTCTTAATCATAACATATAACTTGAACTCCATACCTTTTCTTGACTTTCCTTCACAACATTTTTTTTGTAATCCAGGCCTTCCATATGCATCTTTACACACTGGGTGCTAGGAATGCTAGCCTCACTCTTACCAGTGGGGGACAGGATGTGGCCTAACGGCCAGAGTTGCCGCATTTGGAGCTGTGGAACCAGGCTCGAGTCTAGGTATGGGCTCAAAATCCAGTGAGTCTGGGCAAATCCCTTAATCTCTCCATGCCTACCAAAAAACAAGCATTTGCAATGCAACAGGTCAAGCATTTACGCAAGTTTGAGCTATTGGCATTGTAAATGACAATGCCTTTTATTTATGTTTTTGTTTTTGAAACATAAATAAAAAGCATTGTCATTTACAATGCCAATAGCTTAAACTCGCATAAATACGAGACCTATTGCATTGCAAATGCTTGTTTATCTGGTCACAAATGTGGCAGCTGTGTCTCTGTTCCCAGTGGTAAATCACCTTTCTTAGTCCTCTAGGCAGTGCTGCAGTTGCGTCTCTGTTCCCAGTGGTAATTCCTCATTTTTAGTCCTCTAGCCAGTGCTGCTAGCTGCTTCTCGGGTCCCAGCGGTAATTCCTCATTCTAAGTCTTCTCGACAGTGCTGCAGCTGCTTTTCTGGTCCCAGTGTTAATTCCTCATTCTTAGTCCTCTGGGCAGTACTGCTAGCTGCTTCTCTGGTCCCAGGGGTAATTTCTCATTCTTACTCTTCGAGGCAGTGCTGTAGCTGCTTCTCTGGTCCCAGTGGTAATTCCTCATTCTTGGTCCTCTAGACAGTGCTGCAGCTGCGTCTCTGTTCCTAGTAGTAATTCCTCATTCTTAGTCCTCTAGCCAGTGCAGCTAGCTGCTTCTCGGGTCCCTGTGGTAATTCCTCATTCTAAGTCTTCTCGACAGTGCTGCAGCTGCTTTTCTGGTCCCAGTGTTAATTCCTCATTCTTAGTCCTCTAGATAATGCTGCGGCTGCTTCTCTGGTCCCATTGGTAATTCCTCTTTCTTAGTCTTCTAGGCAGTGCTGTGTCTCTGTTCCCAATGGTAATTCCTCATTATAGTCCACTGTCCAATGCTGCTAGCTGCTTCTCTCGTCCCAGTGGTAATTCCTCATTCTAAGTCCTCTAGACAGTGCTACAGCTGTGTCTGGTCCCGTTGGTAACTCCTCACTTTCTGACCTGTCACTGCGGTAGCACCTCTCCAGATCCAGGGAGGTCTCCAGTCCTACAACACATGTGGTGAAGGCTATCGGCTCCCGAACCCTCAGCAATTAAGGGCTCTTCACAGCATCTATCGATGCGAAGGATTCGCCTTGTTGGGCCACCGCCCGCAGGGAGCCCAAGCCTCAGTGCTCCTCTCCCAAGGGTATGTGGTGCTTGGAGGGTCATGATGGCATCTGCTCAGGTCTGGGAAGCTGCCATGTTGTGGAGGGTCCTTTAAGAGTCTCTGGCTGTTGATTCCTCGTTCGGTAGACAATGTGGAGGAAGGATAACTGCCGGATTCTTCTGGTTGTGGCCGCCAGTGCCGGCTTTAGGGCAGTGCGACTGGTGAGGTTGCACTGGGCGCTGACCTGCGGAGGGGGCGCTGGCATCATGAAGGGGTATTGAGTTTAGCAATAACTTGTGATTAAAGAGATCAGTGGCGCTTTTGCCCAGTGGTAGTGAAGGAATCCGAGGAGGCAGTCATGGGATGTGGGGGGTGCCAAAAATAAATACAGCACCGGGTGCCACCAGCGCTAAAGCCGGCCCTGGTGGCCGCGCTCTCTCTTTAAACATGCTGGTCACCATCTTGCTGCCCACGTCCCCCAGCGTGATTCCTATATACACCCATGTAGTAGTTGTGTGAACCACTATGTGTCAAATACAAGTTAATTGAATTTTGGCTTCGTTGGCACCTCATAGTATAGCATATTGTGTTGCTGTTTCTGACCCACCAGCGCAGGCCTATAGGGAGAATGGGGAATTTTGAGGTGGTGCACGTTCTTATTTCATGTGTACATCAAAGCTTCCTCGCGTCCTTTCCAAAGGCAGAAACGAGCTGCTTAGTTATGACGGGCCTTCCTTTCGGCACTGCCTCCTGCTTTAAAATTGCTTTTCTTCAAATATGGGCACGCAAGCAGTACTCTGTGTGTCTGAAACCCAGACAGCAGAGAAAATAGTAATTCTTTATTAGCATGACTAAATAGAAAAGAATTGTGACAGTTTTGCATGACACCTACTTCACTGCTGCATTTTTACGATAGTTGCCAAGTGACCAGATATCACGTGCGGGTGCACTCACCATTCCTGGCACGGCCGGACTGGGTACCAAATTATTCCCTGTAAAAATGTGCAAATCATCCCTGCTCACGCCTTCCCCACATTCTCTCTTACATCCATCCATTGTATGTCTCTCTTCTTCTCTTCCTGTCCTCTTTTTCCCCTTGCTGTCTCTTTGCTTATGCTTCCCACTGTACCTACTGCATTGAAGTAACAGAGGTGTGTGCCAGCAGCAACCCAGAAACTATAAAAAATGGCGCCCGAAGGCTCCGGGCCACAGGGAAATGCCGAATGTGACAAGTGGCAAGTCCGGCCTGATTGTCCCGCTTTATTTTCGCCAGTTTCATGCAGTATTTTGTAGACCGGTTTGCCTGTTTCATCGGCATCACTGCACAAGAAATCGGTGTCAGTACTAACTAAACCTGGGCGGAGTTCGCTGAGTTCCATGGAAGAGACAAAAAAACTCAGCCAAGCTATGTGGAGTTCCGCAAGCGGCGCAGTGGGTTACCTTGCGCCGTCGGCGGTCACACTGATTTTTTTGTGCCGTGTGTTTGTCCTGCCCTGTAAAATCAGCGAGAACGGCATCTTGCACGGTGCAATAGGGCGATGCTTCTTTCTGCCGCTCGAGTAGAACTTCTACTCAAGCAGCTTCCTCAACGCGAACAGAAGGTTTCTCAGCGCAAATGGTAGCGACCATACGCGACCGCCCGTGTTGAGAAATCTTGCAGGGAAGTGGTCTGGTGTTGGATTTTCCTCGCTCACGCTTGCCAACTTGCCGTTAGCAAGCGCGAGCGTGGAAAAAACACAATGCTCTCCACGTTTTTTGGGGAACTCAGCGAGCTCCACGGAGTGCAAAAAACTCTGCAACGGAGCAGAGTTCACAGCTCAGACTTAGTACTAATGTGGAAATAGTGGGCAAGTGTGGAGAAGACGCACAAAAACATTAATTCTGGATGGTCACTTTAAGGGGACATACTATAATTCCAAGAAATAAGCAAGCATGTGTTCTTCAATGCTTTCCACAAAACCAAAGGGCACACAGATTTAAACCAAAAAAGTAATAAATAGCCCTTCAGATGCTTATAACTGATACACCCCTTCAGGGCCAGCATTTTGCATGTACCAGTTGGGCCCACGTCCAGGGTGCCGACCTCCAGAGGGGTGCTGATGCTCCTTCCGTTAGTTTCCCTACGACTTAGCTCCAAAGAAGTGTGTTTAAACACATTTTCTGAAGACCGTTGTCACCCTTGTTTGCTTTTTGTTTGATTTTCTTTTCATGACCCCCTTAATCCTGCTCATTTACTTCCCTCCTACTGCTCCGAAATCTTCAATGCACAGGCAGTTAAAGAGGATGAGAAGTGATTAATTTGTAAACAAACATACCTGCAGGGCAGTGGCGTAACAAAACGTCAGTGGGCCCCCCTGCATGATATGCTGAAGGGCCCCTCACACACACATCAGTATGGGTAAGCCTGGGGCCCCCCACCCCGCAGGGGCTGAGGGGCCTTCGCTATGCCCCTGCTGCTGGGCCCTTCCCGGGAGGCCACTGCAGCTTGCGCCACCCACTGGCCCTGCCAGCCCTGCCAATGACAGCACCAACACAACTACTAACCATCACACTCCTACACGTGAGACAATTCAGACTAATCGAGGCCTCCAAAGCTACAAGAATGGCTTGAGCGGCACATACTCGTCATTTTTAATGTATACTAAATTTATAAACAACTGTAGTTATGCTCATCTCTAAATTAGACAAACATCGCCACCATGTGGCAGGCTGTCATAAGTGCCAGTGTTGACAATTATGTGCTGGTGTTGCGCACCGGAAACCAGAGGCTCAAATTAAGCACTAAGGATGACTGGGAAGGGGCATAAAATTTGGGGTTTGGCACTTTCTCTGCAAAGGCCAACTTTGAGTCCCATATGCAGACCCATGAGTTTTACCCTCAGGACAGCATGCAGTGTCTGCCTCCACACAACTGAGCATGGGTGACACTTCATCAAAAGGTCAGTGGTCGCAGAAGAGACCTCATGCACACATTGATATACCCACCAGCCCCCTCCAGCTCCTTCGATTGACCCATTATTCTGCTGCTTCCCACTGAAGAGTCTCCTATTTGCTGCTGAGGACCATGGGAAGAGCAAGGAGTGGAAAAATAAACAGTGTAACTAAGGCTCCAAAAGCTGTCGAAGTATTCTGTTCACTATTCCTGCTGGCTGCTGCCAAGGGTAGAAGCGGCTTTACCAAGGGCACCAAAGGGTAGGCTAGGAGTATGGGCTCTAACCCCCTGGTGACCCCTCAATGGCGTTCATACACCAGAGATGTTAGCCTTGGCATCGCAGGCATGGTAAAGACGGATCATTTGCACTGGCGGGAATCCACACCCGATATCCTCGTGGTGTTGATTTTCACCAAGCCTTATCAGGCCTGGCACACTCTGTGAAGAGACCCAAAATCAATCAGCTGTTGGTGATGGTAAAAAGAGGTGCAATGAGAGGAAGAAAAAAAAGCACCAATAACTGAAAAAAGAAGGAACGAGAGTTAAAAAATAAAGGAAAGGAATGGCAGTCGGTGTAAGTGCTGCAACCAGCAGGTGCTCCCTGGTGGCCTCCCCAAACGTCTTAAAACCATTTCTACCAATTGTCAATCCGGCACCAATGGGGGAAGTTGACCCCATGGTTGACACAACTGGACATCTGCTGGTCCACACGGTAAAAACAGGTGGCGCAGTTGAAAGGTCATCCCTGTTTTACCATGCCACTGTGGGTGTGCTTAGGATCTTTCTCTGATTACCAAACATGGCCGCATTTTAGGGCTTCCCAGCCCACTTACACGCACCTCAATTAAACAATGAGTATGAAAAATGCATCCTGAGCAAGGCAAGAAAAAACCACGAGGCAGTAGAGTTTGTCACAACAGGCTGTACAACGCGGTGAGTGTGAGAAAACAGACTTTTTGCAGGTTCACCCCCACTTTTTGACTCTTAGTTACTGATGTAATGACTGTAATCCAGAGGGCCTTTCTGACCAAGCCTCAGTGCATGTGCTCTGACCCTCCAAAAGTGTATGTTTTATTGGCTTATACCCAACTGACCTAAGTTAACTTACTTACTTCTTGGTCCCTAGTATATGTTACCAGGCGTACCCAGGGCCTGTACCTTAAGTGTCCCTTGTGACTACAGCAATGGTTGTGCCAACACGAGTATGACAAAGTAAAACATGATACCCACCCTGCCACTTCAGACTGGTAGAGCAGTTTAAAATTCTAACTTGATTTTGCCAGTTAAATTATTTGTAAAGCCCAAACCTTGCTTTTTTTTTTTTTTTTGAAACCGTTTATTACAAATCTCAAGAATATACAAATATGGGCCCACAACCTTCCGGCCGGCCGCTAGGAATGGCAGGAACATATGGCATACGTTCATAGAACACTTGGCGTTACAAAGGAGCATAAGCAGGAGTTATCAACATCATGGGCCACAGCCATAATACCCCACAGTACGGTTTCATTTTATACAAACAACAAGAAAACAACACCCACAAGGCTACCCACAGTCGAAAGTAGCAGCACGTGCTCCCCAATGGGGAACCCCAACTATCAGAGGAGTCCAAGGAGGGGAAGGGAAACAGAGCGAGGTCTGGGGGAACCCTGTGCCCGGGGCTAGGGGAAGGGGTCAGCTAAGGGGACGGGGCTGGTGAGGCAGCAGGCAGCAATGGTGGCGCGCAAATACTCCCACGGTAGGCGTTCCAGGGGCCCCACACTTTCACCCATGTCCCAGGCTTACCCCTCGCCACATACACCACCTTTTCTCGAAACATGCACCAGTCCATGTGCTCTTTCCAGGCCGACACCGTCGGGGGGTTCTGGGATCCCCACAGTTGCGCAATATCACGCTTAGCAATCATATATCCCAGAGTCACCCACCACGTTTGCGGAGCCGAGTAGTCAGTTGGTTCCCACACATTCAACAGGCATCTCCTCGCTTCCGGCAGCAGCGCAACACGCGTAACCACTCGCAGGACCTCGTGCACACCGCGCCAGAATCGCTCCACCTTCGGGCATTCCCATAAAATATGCAGGAAGGTCGCCACGGCACCACAACCACGCTTACACAATCCATCCTCAGTATAGCCCATACGCTGAAGCCTTGGCCCCGTCATGTAGACCCGGTGGAGTATCTTGAGCTGGACGAAGCGAAGGCGAGCCGGTATAGCCACCTCCTTCGGAGAGGCCACCGCGGAGATCCAGTCCTCATCGTCCAATTCCAGACCGTCGGCAACCCAAGCCTCGCGAAGGCCAATCAGCAAGCCCGATCGATCATTAATCAGTTTTTTATAAATAAGGGAGATCGTACTGTCTGGGACGTGGCCATCTAGCACTCTATCCTCCAGGGGGGAAGACTCCGGGATGGAGGCGACGTCTGGGAAGACGGAGCCCAGTGCATGACGGATCTGCAGGTATCGAAAGTATTCACTGCCCTGCAACTGAAACTCCGTCTGCAGCATCTCGAATGTTTTAAATCCTCCCCTCGACCAGAGATCCCCCAGTTTACTGATGCCTATCATGTCCCATTTCGCGAAGCCCTTCGAGGTCCAGAGAGAGCCCAACTTCTCAGACGCATACAGCGGTGACGCCCGGGTCAAACGGTCCTTCCACCCCATAGCTGCATTAGCCGCATGCCATACTCTGACCATGACACGCGTAGGTCCCGTCAAGCGAGCGTCAGGCGCGCCAGAGTAGAGCGCTCGATTGTAGTCGCCACCGGGCAGTAGCATCTTGTCCATCTCAAATGCCGGGTTCAAGGCGGGCCCATAGAGGCCATGGTTAATTGCAGCTAGCTGGGAGGCCCAGTAATACCGTTTAATATCCGGGAGGGCAATCCCCCCGTCATACCATGGGAGCGTCAACTTCGCCAGGGCAATGCGCGGCCTCCCGTCCCAGAACAGGCGGCGCTGTAAACTCTCCACCTCACGGAAGTAGCGCGCCGAGACTGGGTCCATAGTGTTCTGGAGAGCGTATAAGAAACGTGGCAACGACATCATCTTAAACAACGCCGCCCGGCCGAGCGGCGAAAGCGGCAGGCGCCGCCAGCGCACGACGTCCTCCTTCAAGCGCTGGAGAGGGGGAAGCAAGTTCCGCTCGTAGCGGGCCTCTGGGTCCAGAGTAATGTAGACACCCAGGTATCGAAACCCCTGAGAGGCAATCTGAATCGGACAACCCCGCGGAAGGACAGGAGCCTCCCCAGAGAGCACATACACGCATGATTTAGCCCAGTTGATGACAAGGCCTGAGTTCCGGCCGAATGAACGTAAAACATCAACCAGGACTATGAGTGACTTACGTGGGGAGGCTAGGTACAAAAGGATGTCGTCAGCGTATAGGGACACACGGTCCTCATACTCGGGGGTCCAACGGAGACCACGGATGGAGGGGTGCCACCGCAGCCACTCCGCCAGGGGCTCCAAGGCCAGCGCAAACAGGAGCGGCGACAAGGGGCAGCCCTGTCGCGTGCCCCGGCCCAGCTCGAATGGGGCCGAAACTCTTCCATTCACCACCACCTGCGCCAATGGGCCCGAATACAACAATTTGACCCAACTGATGAAGCCCGGGCCGAATCCAAACTTCGCCAGCATCGCCCAAATGTATGGCCACTCAAGCGTGTCAAACGCCATAGTGGCGTCTAAGGACGCCAAAATGGCCGGCTCCCGCACGAATGGGACACGTGCGAGCACCCCGTGCAAGCGCCGCAGATTAAGGGCCGTGTTGCGATGGGGGATAAAGCCGGACTGGTCTTGGTGGACCAGGTCGCCCACCACGCCGACCAGCCGATTAGCCAGCACCTTGGCGAGAATTTTGGGCTCCGCATTCAAAAGCGAGATAGGCCGATAGGATGTGACCCGGTCCCGAGGCCTCCCCTCCTTGTGGATCACCACGATAGTAGCCAGACGCTGGTCCGGCGGGAGGGAGCCCAGCGAGTGGGCCGCCAGGAACATCGCGCGGAGGTGGGGTGCCAGTACATCTGGTCGCAACTTATATAACTCGATAGGGATGCCATTCGGGCCCATGGCCTTGCCAGAGGCAACCGAACGTATGGCGAGGGCAATTTCGTCGGATGTAGGAGCGGCATCCAGCGACACCCTGTCCTCCTCCGAGAGGGAGGGCAGCGCGATATCCCTAAGCAGGGAATGGGAGTCCTCCTCCGAGCAAGGAGAGACCGGAGAATACACCTCGCGGAAATAATCCGCGAAACAGGAGACAATTTCTTCTGGCTCGGTGACACTCACACCATCCGTCCTCTCAATCAGCGAGACCACACGATTCACTCTCTCCTTTTTATCCAACCACGCTATCAGTTTGCCCGCCTTATCACCCACATCATACAGTCGCCCCTGCTGCTCCCTACTGAGGCCCCTGGCCGCCTCCGTAACGAGGGCCCTGTAGGCCGCCTGCTTAAGTTGTAGGACATGCAGTGCAGCATCCGTCACTCCGCCCTCTAAATCACCCTCCAATTCAGCAATTTCGGCCTCCACCCGGGTAACCTCCTCCCGCTCGCGCCTCCGGGCATGGGAAATGAGGGACAGGGCCTCTCCTCTGAGAACTGTCTTGAAGGCTTCCCACAAGGAGATAGCCGAAGGGACGGACCCCACATTCTCATCAAAGTATCGCTGCAAGGATTTAATCACAGCAGCGCGAATGGTGGGGTCGCGCAGGTACCAGGCATTGATGGGAACTACCCTGCCCTCACCCCTCGGAAGGACATCAAAATGGAACAGGAGCGGGGAATGATCTGAGATACCCCGCGCCAGATGGCGCACCTCCCCCACACTCCCAGCATAGGCCGCCGGGACAAGGACATGATCAAGCCGTGAGAGGCTACCATGTGCCCCCGAGTGGAAAGTGTACTGCTGCTGCGTGGGATGTTTTAAGCGCCAGCAGTCCACCAATCCCAGTGTATCCAAGAGGCCAGATAGCCACGCCTGGGCCCGGGGGAGGTCCCTAGGGGGGTGACGATCCAGAGTCCCAGAAACCACCGCATTGAAGTCCCCCCCAACCACTAGGAGTCCCCCCGGAAGGCCCAGGAGGAGGCGCCCCAGGTCTGCAAAAGTGGTCGCCTGTAGCCCCGGTGGGACGTATACTGATACAAAGACCACTACTTTGCCTTCCATTCTCCCCACTAAAACAGCATAGCGTCCCCTATCATCATGGCGCACCTCATCAATTTCCAACGGGAGCGAGTTCTTCACCATAATGCCCACACCCCGTGAGCCCGACGTGAAGCCCGATTGGGCCACCAAACGATAGCCACGCCGATTCATGGCACAAAAAGAATTTCCAATAAGGTGTGTCTCCTGCAGGAAGACTACATCGGGTGAGATTTGTTTCAAATACTGCAGGACCACACCTCGTTTGATCCTATCCCCCAGTCCATTAACGTTCCAAGACAACAAAGTCAAATCCCTACCCCCCATCACACACAGGAGCCATCAGTCGTCCCCCGGAGAGCACCTTAAAAACAATACAGAAAAGGGTTTGCCTTGTGGTAAAAACGAACAACACCCCACCCCAACTCCCCCACCCCAACAGAACTCCCCCCTCCCTGCACCCCTGCATGAGCCCAAACAGCCCCCCCAAAGTGCAGTGTGCCTGTCGCCCCATAGATGGTGAAACTAACTAGACCCCCAGAGGAGGAGGGAGAACCCCCAAGAGACCCCACACGACCTCCACAGGAGGAGACTTACTCGAACAGGCGAACAGTCAAAAGTGACATCAATTTTGTCCAGAGCGAGGCATAACATTAGTCCCTCAGTCCTGATCCGGCGGGCCCTCTCCCCCCACCGCTCCCCCCCACCCCCCCGATCCCCAGGCAAGGTATCTAGCCAGTCCCCGGCTGCTTCGGGACGATCAAAAAAGTGCGTGCGGCCATCCAACTCCACCCGCAGCTTAGCCGGGAAAAGCATAGCGTACTTGAGATTTAGGTCCCGTAGACGACGTTTGACTCCGAGAAAGCTTAGTCTCTGCTTTTGGACCGCTGGGGTGAAGTCAGGATAAAAATTTATATCCATATTGTCGAGTCTGACCGGCCCCTGTAGTCTGGAGGATTGCAGGATAGCGTCTCTGTCCCGAAAGTTGAAAATCCGGGCGATGAGAGGCCTCGGGGGGGCTCCGGCCTTGGGCCTTCCCCCGGGAACCCTGTGGGCCCACTCCACCGCGAAGAATTTACTCAGTCCCCGGGGCTGGAGGTGGGTGAGAATCAAGTCCTCCACGAATAGATCCGCCGCCGCCTCCTCACGTCCCTCAGGCACCCCGAGAATACGGACATTGTTCCTCCGGGCCCGACCCTCAGAATCCTCCAGGCGACGATCCATCAGCGCGCTCGCCTGGCCAAGCCGGCGCACCTCCTTTTGGAGGGCTGCCACAGCCGTCGTGAGGCCCGATGTGGTGTGGGCCAAAGAATCGACCCGGTCATTAGCCTTGGATAGATCGGCCCTTACCAGGCCAACATCCACGAGGACCGAGTCAATTTTCTGCGCCAGTGTATCAAAACGCTGGTCCACCGAGGCCTTCATCTCAGCGATGGCGCCCATCACGTCTCGCAGGGTCAGATCCGCGGGCAGAGCAGGAGCATCAGTCGGGCCCTCAGGGGACCTACGCGGCACCTCGGGAGATCCCTTCTGGAGGGTATAGCGGTCCATGCTGTTAGACTGGTGGACTGCGCCACGTCGGGTCGATTTCACCTTTGCCCGATCTCCATCTTGCTTTGTGGACATGGTTCCAGTCCCACGGCCGTGCCAGGCACGTCGTAAAGGGCGGGCAAGCCGGTTCACGGGATCCGGGGGGGGGGTCACCACAGGAACGCGGGGCAAGTCACAGCCGGCGGGCCGGCAGGGCAGCCCAACGGGGCCACACCACCTCACAGTGCCCCGCGACCCAACCTCGCCGAGACAGCAAGGAGGGTGCAAAAGCGAAAGTGAAAGTGCGGGGTACGCGAGCCGCCGCGCCCAGCCCGCCGCTGTTGTTGACTTTGCCTCCGGATCACCCCACAACTCCAATCCGGGGTCCGGCGTGGAGAAGGCCGGAAATCTCAATCGGTGCTACCGCCGGAGTCCGAGGTCCAATTTGGAAGCGGAAAGCGGGTGCCACCTCAGCTCGGGCTCACCAACACAGTCCCCTCATCTAGGACAGGATATTGTCAGGATATATGTAGGAGGTCGCGGAGGTCCTCGGGAGCCTCGCACCTACGCGGCCATCTTGGTTGCGCGCTAGGCTCCTCCTCAAAAAACCTTGCTTTTTAATGTATATAATTGTCTCTCCTAGGTAGGCTGAACGAATCCTATGGCAGGATGCTGTATATTAAAAATGTGAACTTTTTTATACATGTGCTATACATGTGCTAACAGTAAAACCCCCAAATTGTCATTTTTTAGTGCAGAAAGTCTAGCTGCCCCATTGATGAATACAGGGTCACACGCTATGTGTCCCTGTGGATTTGTAAAGGGATCTCTATTAGCCACATAAGGTACTGCATGCACCATTAATGCAATTATGAAGAGAAAGATTGCAGCTGAGCGTACCTTTCCATTTGGTTGTATTGGAAGTGAGATGTTTGGTAGCTTGCATTTTAAAAATGCACCACTGTTGTTTATTTAGCATCTCACTTCCAATAAAAATAAATGGAAACATATGCTAAGCTGCAATCTTTCTCTTTGTAATTGCATTAAGAGTGCAGTAGCTTATGTGGCTAATTGAGGTCCCAATACAACTCCACAGGGACACCTAGTAACAGCCTGTGGTGCTGCACCCTTTCCTTGCTTTGTGGATGGGAGGGAGATGCAGCGCCAAAGCTGCAAGTAAAAGATAAAGCGCAGCCGCTTCTAAAACGGGCGCTGCACTAAAAGTGAAGAGAGGAACCGGGAAGAGTTTAAATTTGAGACGTTTTTGCAGTGCAGAAGCTGCAAATAAAAGATAAAGTGAGGCACGTGTTGAACGGGCGCCGTACTAAGAGTGAGCAGCGGTGCCGGGAGGAGTGTGAATTAGGCACGTTTTTTTCCGGTGGAGAGAGGGAGGACACCCCATGGTAAAATGCAGCGCTGAAGCTGCAAGTACAAGATAAAGTGTGTCACTCATTAAACGGGCGCTGCTCACGAAATGTAATTAAAAGGTACAGCGTAACATCACATGTAAGAGGGGCAGTCCTTATGGGAGGTTACATTAGTAGAAACGGAGGGACTAAGTAGGGACTACCAAAAAAATTAACCAATGAAAAAAATATATTTACAAAACAATTGAAGGAGTCAATCAAAACATGGGTGGAACATGGGCGGAGCTTAAATCCAGATATTCTGAATACAACATGTCTCGAAGAGACAGCACAAGCGCTGCCTAGGCGAGACCTAAAATTTAGGACTCATTCAGTCTTTGATGTGAATGAAAAACAGAGAAAAGTTTTCAAAAAAAATAATGGATTTAAACGCGATAAAAATGAATTACTCAACAAAAAATTGAGTTTTTGGAATATTTCATGACTTTGCTGTGCAACATGTAGCTGGAGTGGCACGATGCTCCATGTATTCTGAAATTACATACCCTTGCTTTGGGGTAGGGCACGAGACAAGCCTTCACACAAAAAAATTTCCAGGAGCATTCTTTGAAACTGTGGAATTCAAGCACATGGAGTGCATTCTATCACGTGCATTGAGTTGGAATTTTTCTTGCCCCTTCGATCGATGGCACCTAATGATAAAGAGCATTAAAAACGGGCAAAAGCATGGCATCATGCCAAAGGCTGACGGGAAATGTCAAGTTCACTCGAGGGAGTCCATTCCTCCACTTAAAAACTGATGGAAATTCTGCCAAGGACTGGAGATCATTAAACACGGGTTTTCATTCATTATAATTGATGTTATTTGATAACATAACACTTGTTAAAAACTGTGTTCATTGCTTTATAGTGTGTACATTTTTTTTGTTTATACCACCAGGGTTGTGTTTTTTATGTAGTTACACGCAGAGCGCGGTGGGGGGCCTCTCTCTGATAGCTGGTGTTTTTACTGGTAGTCACAGTCAGGTGTTAGGTTTGAATATCCGCCGGATGTTTAAATAGAAAGGTTACACTTGAGGCGGTTTAACTGGGACTAGTTTGCATTGTGCACTGTCGTGTTGCTTTGCGGAGTGGAGGAGGTGGTTATACTGCCGCTCACGACGTGACAATTTTGCAGGTAAAGATCAGTTTTTCACAGCAGTTGAATTCTATTTTGGGGTTGGAGTTTGGTTTTACACAAAAGGTTTCTTTTAGTTGGACGGGGGGATCACTTCATTTATTTATGTTGTCTAATTACACATTTGATTTATTATGTACAGTGCTTTTCACGGCAAAAGGTGGGGATGTTTTTTGGCACGGTTTTAAGGAAATGAGGGGCTGTGAAATGACACGGGTGGTAATCTTTGATGGATTGGAATTTACATAAGGGCTTAAGTCATATTTGGTTTACGTTTCATGGGAGTGTGTTTAGAATATCACAGTTAATCCTGGCGAAGGGCTGTCCAACCCGAAATGCATTGGGTTCATGTGAATGAGGCTACCCGGGGTAAACTGTGGATTCCTGTGTGCTTTAGAATGTGGCTACGGATGGGCATTTCTTTTGCATTTGAAAAATTAAGAATCATTCAGCCTTTGATGTGAATGAAAACAGAGAAAAGTTTGTAAAAAAATAATCGATTTAAATGTGATTAAAATGGATTTCTCAACAAAAAAATTAAGTCTTTGGAATATTTCATGACTTGGCTATACTACATGTAGTTAGTGCGACACGACGCTCCATATATTCTGGAATTATGTTTCAGTGCTGTGGGGTACGGCACAACACAAGCCTACATGCAAAGATTTTGCTAAGAGCATTCTTTAAAACTGCGGAATTCGAGTATACAGAGTACATCCTAACACTTGAATTGCCTTTAGATAGTTGTCACGCTATTGCCCAAAGGTTTTCAGTGTCCATTTACGGTTGCTGGCCACAAGACAGCATTCTGCCCTCCAGGGGGAGGTGAGAATGACTCACAGGAAGGAACACAAATGGCCTACCATTGCAAGAAGTGGTACCTGTCCCAGGCAGGTACAAGACAAGGTGTGAGCCCAAAAGGCAAGCTTCAAAGGAGAAGCTGCCTTTGAAGGGCAAATGGTGGACACACATGAGAGGGGCTGGTCTGTTGTTCGGATAGACAGGTTGGCGAATGGGACAGAGAATGGAAAACAGTTACCAAACCAGTTGTCCTGTGGGCGTTTAGTCCTCATTGGTGGGCTACCTAACTCCACACATCGAGACAGGGGTTCTGTCATCTTGGGAGTAAGTAGAAAATTGCATTATTGGAAAGCTCAATGCCACACTTTTCAGGAAGTCATCATCAGGCCGGAGGGGACCTGGTAGCCCACTGGCAAGTATTCACTGCCTCCCTGAGGGCTAGTTCACAGCATAAAAGTGGCACCCAGATCTTAGATCACATCTTCACTGGAGAGAGGACCAAGGAAGGACTGCCCTGCTGTTCCCTGGACCCAGCAAAGAGAGGCTGCACCAAAGACTGAACTGCACCTGCTGATCCTTGGTCTGACAAAGAGAGGACTGTGCCTGTGATGCCCTGCTCAAGGAAAGGTCATCCCCGAGTCCCAGATTGCCAGAGTCAGTTGGTCGACTTACTGTTACAGCTACAGGGCCACAAAAGCTGAATAAGCTGTCTTGGTGAGTAGGTAGCCAAGATTGCCTGACCGCGTCTGACCACCAAAACAAAGCCTTGGAAAACAAGTCTTGACACTCAAAAGTTGCATCTGAATCTGCTAGACCGGGAGAGTTGTCAGAGTGCTGTTTGGACGACCAATACATACACTAGTGCCAGTTAAAGGGAACCTCTGGTTTCACTGTAACCAGAGACCAGTAGACAAGTGGCAAATGCTTTTGGCTTCAAATCAACTGGGCTTCAAGGGGCATCAACCTCTATGGCCAAAGTCCCCACCATGTTCCTGGACCAAGGAGTGGCCCCAGGAAGACTTGCATCACCGGATCAGCATCCTCAGTACCCTTCAATATCTTAAGCATGCGATATCCCTTGCATCAGGACCACTCTATTGAAGACTATGGCCGTTCACCCACAGAACCTGGAACTGGACTGGAGACTGCTTTGACTGCAAGGTAGCTTTCCTAACATGCCATATTAGCCCCTGTGACTTGCTCCCTGCCAGAGTTGGTGGCCCAGACCAGTCCAGATTAGTCGTACTCAACTTCACAAAAGTTTACAAAAGTTCTCCAAGTAACCACTAATCGCTGAAGTTGCCAATGCTTGCTTGCGATTTGAATAAAAAGCAGTGACCTTTTGCTTAATAATTTATACCTACGGAACACCCCCAGTGAATTTGTTCATTCTGACGCATACAAATTCATAAAAATAACAGCTATATTTACTAACTGGAAAACACCCCTCTCCAATAGGAGAGTGGATTGAAAAAAAGAAAAGAATATGGGTACTGTGGCACAGTCATTTCACCCCAGAATGACCATCACATGGCTTAATGTCTACCAAAGGATGGAGGCCAGATGGCTACTCTAACGCAAATGAAGAATTTCACTAGTGAGACACACCAGGATACATTGGTGAACCCATGGCTTGTGCAAAGTGAGAATTCAAGGAATGGCTATCACTGCTCTATTGGACATAGGTACAAAGGTCAGTGTTTTGTTAAGCAAAAAATATCACCAATTAAAACCAAAGTCCAGGCTAACTTAAATGTGAATAAAAAATGTCTAGTGAAGGGCCGCAACCTTTCCAGTGAAGGAATGCTTTGACAGTCCAATACGCCAACAGTCAAGGCAGGTAGTGGCATGCATCTTTGTCGCAGAAGCGGGAATGGACTGGCTACTGAGCTGCATTGCTGCCAAAGAACTCAGGCTAATATAATTTGACCTCACAGTCTCCATTTATGGATTTGAGAGCTTACTAGGTGAATATGCCTCATCATTCATAGAAATAGGTAGTCTGTACTGCAAAAAAACAGTGTATCAACCCCATCATTCGACCAATGGTCCAGAAGCATGGGCGAATACCCATTGTACAGTACTTTTGCTAAGCAAGGAGCTGCTGATTAGTCCTCCTGAACTGCCATTTGATGGATGGTAGGAGTGAGAGGTGTGGCGTAGTGGCCAGAGCGGCTGACTCCGGAGTGCGGGGCTCACAGTTCTATCACCGGTGGTAGCTCAGCTCATCATCATGTGACTGGGCAATTACTCACTTAATCTCCCCGGTGGCCCCCCAGCGCCTGCATACCCTTAGGGGTGATATGTTCTCACTTTACAAATGTGGAATTATTATTATTATGAGGGTGAGACTGCAGGCCCCATGCATTGTGAGCAGAAGGGAGTGAGTGAGACTGCATAAGATCGGTTACTCCGAAATTAAACAAACCAGGCCCACGCTGATCCTCTCACACCGATATCAGCCAACGATCCAACAAAATACTATGTGACACTGTGTCCAAGACTGCAAAGAGGTCTAAAAGGACCAACAGGTCTGTACCTGCAGATTCAAGGATCATTCTGATCCAGCTGATACCAGGACCTTTTCATTGCTGAATTTAGGGTTAAAGCCATATAGTTGAGGGTTTAGAAATCCATTATCTTCGATGTAAGAGGAGAGCTGCTGTTTAACAAAGCGTTCTGTAATCATGGCAGTGAATGGAAGGAGCGAGACATACCTATAGGTGGATAGATGAGGGGTCTGCAGTAGTGTTTTTAGCAGAGTGGCTGTCAAGGTCCTTTTCCAGGAATCAGGCATTATTCCAAAAGACAAGCTGGAATATCACAGAGATCAATTAAGACACTACGGATGATGTGATGGCTTTAGCAATATAGACAGGACATAATTCGAGCAGTGGTCCAGAGAATATGGAGATCGGTTTGGAAAACACTTCTTGTTGACTCCCTAAATTAAAAGAGGAAAAGGATGTATTATAAAGATTGGTCTATTGTAGCTTGAATTGAGTGTCTGGCATAGGTCAGATTGGGTCTTTGTGCCTCTGTTGTGCTGCTCCAGGCTGGAGAGAACCCTTCTGTGAGAAGCATCACTTTGTCTGAAGAGCAGCCTGGAAAGGACAATTGTAAGGAGAGCCATTCCTAACCAGTTCTGAAAGTGAAGACATTGCCTACACTAATCCTGTTTTTTTTCTGTATGAGTGGGGCCCCACTACCCCCACTTGTTTCATTTTCAAGTCCTCTAAGGCCAAGGAAGGGAGTGCTCCGCAGAGTACTTAGAGGGCTCTTGTGCAATCAGAGCCGGTGTCTGCCTGACAGCCAGCTTCTCAGAAGGGATGAGACATAACCTGAATCTGTTGCTTTGCTGGAAGAGCTCTGTAGCTCTCTGAGGTGCACCAAAGGCAACCTGCCTGCCCAGAGAGGGAAGAAGCCCTCCAACCCTTCAGGATGAGTGACTGCTTAGGAGAAGAATGAGCAGTGTTGGGCGCCAATGATGGTGGAAATTCCAGAAGAGGAGGACTGTTGAGAGCAATCTCTATATCCCGATACCTTTGGCCTGCAGTCTCTCTGGAGGAGGTTCTGAGCTTGCCAAAATATGGTTGTATTGCCCAGGAGAAGATTAGCCTGAGCACGGCCATGTTATCCAGAAGGATATCGGCCTGTGTGTACCTACTACGCCAGTAGATCAGCCAGTGCATGACCACACTGTAGGAAGAGAATTGGCCTGTGTGTGGACGCACTGATCGCTGAGAGCCAGCCTCCGCAGGATCTACCTGTTATGAGCTGAGATCAAAGCTTTTGTGGGATCTCCTTTCCTCCCTTCTCGACCACCGCCTATAGAAAAGGGCAGAAACAGGACAGATGAAGCTGTGTCCGCCGGGCAGGTGCCTGCAGCCAGTGAGGAGATTCCAGACAGACTGCTGGTGAGCACATCTCCCAGAAGCAGGAAGGCGCGGACACCCTGAGACATACCTGGGTGGTTGCCTGAAAGGGCTGTTCAACCCCGGGTGGTAAGAACTGATTAACTGAACTTTATAGAAAGTAAACTACTGAACTCTGAGAGAATTAGAGCATATACCTTAAGGTGGAGATCTGCACCAGAGGCATAATCACACTATTACCTTAATCCCAGAGGAGAACCACCTAGACCACAGAGGAGGAACCAGAAAGAGATAGAGAATAGAGGTCCAGCTCTGCCCAACAGCAGCCAGGACACAAAAATTGTGCTTTAACTATGTTTGTGTGTAGTGTTCTAGTGTGCTTTAAAGCACTTTTCTTTCTTGAAAGATAAGCAGTGGGTTAGGCAGTTGGTTATTGCGCGGCTGTGTGATTCTTGAAATCCCAATCACTACCTTACTGGGAAGCCAGTGATGTCTTGCCATCGCTACCACTGAGAGTCAAGTACTGATGCGGTTGTTCTTGACCCAGTTTGCAGAG
Source organism: Triturus cristatus (assembly GCF_964204655.1). NCBI lineage: Eukaryota > Metazoa > Chordata > Amphibia > Caudata > Salamandridae > Triturus > Triturus cristatus. The sequence continues at coordinate 1,023,362,306 of NC_140592.1, forward strand.
CCATAATAAGAGAGACCCAGGGACATCTGAGGCAAACATCCTTAACTTGAACGGATGATGCTGGAGGCAACATTACCCAAAACCCTCAACCTTCTTGGAGTTAACTGCGAAACAGTTGCAGAAAACAAGCTAATGTTCAGAGAAACTCCCTTATAATGCCAGCCTCTTTGACCAAGAGAACAGTTCAGATAAGTCACACCACCCATTCAGAAGTTGTCAGGACAAAGTCCTGCCAAGAAAATGAGTCTGTTACTCTAGCATGGACCAAATGGTTGAAGAGAGAAGACACTGCATGGTTCATGAGTCAAGCCACTGGTTCATCAGAGAGATCACTGTTCAGCTGAGCACCTCTCCCTGGGAACGGCTGAGTGTTCATTTTCACAGCAGTGCAGATGGGAGGCATTGACTCATAATCATCGATGAACACTCGATGTTCCTTGAAATGGAATTATCTCCACTACAGCGAGAGCAGTGTTGCCCAAAGTAGAAAAAGTCCTGACCATGCCAAGGTTATCCACTGAATAATGACAGAAATTGGACCTTGGTTTCAAAGGCATGAGCTCCAGAACTTCCTGAAGGAAGAGGGTATCTTCCACCTTTGCGTCACCCCTGCTGACTCTAGGCTAACGGGGGGATGAACATGTCATGCGGATGCACAACACAATGCTGCTTACAACTTTTGCACAGAGGCACGATCCTGAGCTGACCATGTCTCTGAACTAGCCATGTCTCCTAACATTGAGCAACTTGGGGAGGGACTCCAGTAAAGGACTTTGCAATGCCCCCAAGCCAACCCGTCTGCATGTGGGCTCCCCGAATACTGCGACTGTGCCCTCAGAGTCTGCCCTGTCTAGATCAGGTACATTGAGAAATGGGCAAATCCTGGCATCCCCAGCATTTGCGTCATGTCCCTGAGACAGAAAATCCCCCAGTACCAAATTCAACCTCAGGCCTGACCCTCTTAAAAGACATTGTGACATTGAAAATTGGTTAACCCTTGACCTCTTTCACCATGACCCCCTTGCCCCAGTTAGCATTATGCATATCATACACCCATTGATACTTGGTTGCCCTGCGTTTTTGCTTGGAAACGGATGTTGTGTCTCTACGTAACCTCATCGATTTAACCCTAAGGTCGGGGGTGCCGTGTCTTCACGCCGCCACGATGCATAGCTTCAGGGAGAGTGTTACGGTTGGTACACCTTTCCAATAAATGCATTCTTTCAGGTTTTCTGGGATCAGCAGCACTGCAGACAGAGATGTATGTCTGGCTGAATCTTTAAAGTATTCTTTAAGACTCATGAGAAAGACACACACAGACGTACGCACACCCAGGCCCTAGAAAATAAGTGGAATAACTCATCACTCTCTCCCACTCGCCTTTTCTCTACCTACCTTTTCCTATCCACGTGGAATAACCCATCAAGCTATCTTACTGATATTGGGACAGGTGACCTACAGTTTACGGAATGATTGCAGAAGCAGACACATAACCACCTAAACTATTTCAATGGAATTGCAGCGTGCAACTTGCAAGTGACACAGTCCTCGGTTTCTACCTGAGTGGAGGCACCACCTTTGCTGATTCCTAAACCATGCGGTTCTCTCGCCATAGCCCGCAGCATTAACTGATCTGGATACCAGAAGTGGCCGGGCCGGGGCAGAGAGATGGTGGGCCTCAGTATGGTGGTACATGAACAGATGTGGTCGGGCCAGGGCAGCGAGAAGGTGGGTGTCAGCATGGTGGTACATGACCAGATGTGGCCGGGCCGGGGCAAGGAGATGGTGGGCTGCAGCATGGTGGTACATGCACTGGTTTGCTGAGGTTCCTTCTCTGTCCCATGGAAATAGCTCTTGAAGAAGGATCCCAGGAGTTTCCCATGCCCTGCCCTGCATACATAGCACTTTCAAAGGATTGCCCTGGGCCCCCAGGGTACATTTACTCTCCATGCTCCCAGGGGTGTGCAAACAGGAGGATGTGTTACCAACATATCTGAGCTTCCAGGCTCCACTGCCTTGTTATTACTGGCTGTGCGGCGGCTGATGCTACTTTGGTGCCGGGCGTATTGCCTCCATCTTCCAAAGTTAATATTGAGCTCAAACTTCTTTGACAGAACATTTCTCAAGCTCTTCTTGTAGCACCTACAGACACCTCAATGCTTGGATAGAATTGAAGGGCTTCGCATATGTTGTTTGCCCTTCAAAGCATAATGTTTCCTATCATGAATACCCATAACACCCTAATACTCTACCCATCCAATACCTCTTAACCCCCCCCCCCCATCTCGCTGCTCATTGCATCACGGTTTTTCGTGAGGTATGCCCATGTATTTATTGGCAAATCCTAGGCTCGCACCCCCAAATCTCATTGACCTTTCTATGCCCTTGTGCGGGTACTCGGATCACATGTGGAGTCACAGGCAAATTAAAGGATGTTGCTCCACTCAGGTCTGCACCCAGGCACTGTCAGTCGAGCATCACTACAAGTGCTCCCTGCGTGGGGTTGTCTTTAATTCCCGGAGTATGCTACCTGCAATGGCCCACAGTCTATCTATTACCATGATCATGATGCAAACTAAATCAATTGGAATCGTCTCTGCATCAATTCAGTAGGAGACCTGGGACCTGCATGCAGCAGCTGTATCCAGTAGATAACATGTGAAGCCAACAAGGATTGCCACCAAGGTGCAGTCAATGGTGCTCCCCTCAAAGCCATACTCTTTTGGGCACCATGTCCTTTATATTATTAAATGCTACCTCTGCTTTCAGAGAAGGATGCAGCACACCTGCTGACCTCTCTCTCCCAGGACCGTACTTGATGCAGGCAGCTACCAATGACTGCCCTGAAATGAACCTTGTAACCCAGAACCCTGTCAGCAACAAATGTCACGGTCCCAAGCTGCATTTTACTTTCTTTCTTTATGTCTGTCTTGTTAATCCTTCTGTAGAGTTTCAATGTATTAGATACGAAAAGCGCATTTTAGAATGAATGTTTTTAATTTCCACACAAAGAGCTTTGCATTTAAAACGTAACTTATAATAATGCACATTGTTGAATAAAACACATTTTAAATATTAGCACATTACCCCCCCCCCCCCCCAAAAAAAACACACGCTGCTCAAAACATTCACAGACATATCTGCATTCTTAGGAAAATAAAAAAGACTAACTGGATGAGATTTAAATGCACCAAACTTTTCTAAACAGTACTAAAATCAATTAATAAATCATATAGTATTAAAAATTCATAAAGAGTAACGTGTTATATCATCCTGTATTGCTATCTCGGGGTTCAGGTGACATTTACAAACCTTTATAAAAGTCACCAGAACAGATTGATGGCAATAGAGGCCCATATTACATAGTTACCCAATATGAACTCTCTCTTTCGCTCTCCCTGTAAGTACATCTACAGCCAGAAAACAATGCGTTTCCTCATCTATATTTATATAAAAGAAAAAAACAGAACTAAGGTTATTTGATAAGCTCCCTTCGCTGTTGAGAAGTCTGGCATGTGCAGAATAACTGTATGGAACAGCAAGAAAGCAGACCTTCTCTTGCATGTAGCCTGGTTCCGCAGCCATTCCAGTCCCCTATCCATTTACCCTTTGATCATGTTCAAAAACACCCCTCTGAGCAGAAGGCCGGCTCTGTTTTGATGTTCGGAAAAGATGGTTGACTGGAACTATTTTTTTTAATATAAACAATCTTACCCAGCGCTGTTGCTTCTGATTCTATCAGAGACTGGATGAAGCTAGGGGTTTGTGCATGAAAAACTGAACTACCTTCTCCCCCCTAAAAGATGGCTCTCTGCCTGCTGGTGCTCATTCTGCTGTGCAGGACTTCAGCTAAAAGTGCTCTCGTAATGGCGCACAGACATTTGTAGGGCGTTGATGCCTTCGAGTTTAAACGCCACAGAAATTCATGAGAATGTGTGTTACATTAAAAAAAACCTGATGGGTGAATCTCAGGCCACCGCCCGTACAAAGCGCCAAGAGGCCAAATAGTTGGCAAACATCGCGCTGTACAAATATGCAGTAATATAACATTTATAGGGCTACTTAACAAACTGCAACAACCCTCGAGGTATATTGGTGCACGTTTATAATGTGTTTTTAATAAATGTGAAAAAATACTATTTGCAACACTGTTTTTAAAGGAACAAAAAATACATCTGGATAAATATAGATAACGCCATAAAAATGATGGTTAAAAACACCATAAGCCAAGAGCCTTTATCATATTCTGTTTTCTGCCATCCATTTCCCTGGATCCTGTGGCATTTGCACTCTCAACCTGAACACCCCCGCCCCCTCTGTGGACTCTGGTTCATATCCCCTCCTGCAGATGTTTGTATACATTGGATGCCAGGCCAGGGAGCTGTGTGCAGAGAAAACAAGAGGAAACAGAACAGGAGAGCCACCCGGAAGCGATAAGGCTCGCGCCAGCCCCACCTAGACAAATAAGCATGGCTCCTCTCCCCCATCACAGACAAGGCCATGTTTGTTCTTGTCACTTTCAACTGAAGTCAGATTCCTACATTTCACAACGTGATACCAAAGCAGAGATTGTGTAAGAAGAAAGAGGGAATTTGACTGGAAGAGGAGTGTTTGCCCCAACAACTCTCATTTAACGGAGTGGTATTTGAGGAGTCAAGTCATTGAGAAAAAGCAGATTTTTTTTAGAAACTTAAATTGAGGGTGTCTCTCTCCTGCATGCAATCGGATTCGACCCTGAGCACTCACAGGATTGTTTACTGAATGCTTTAAAGGGCACAGTCTTCAATTGTATTGTACGATGCGGGTCCCTTATTCCCCCCTTCAGCCCCAGGTGCGTGCTCTGTGCAAGGCACGGTGTTTATTTTACAAGCGGAAAGGGGGCAGGGAGGACTGCAGAGCCCCCGAGAGACGGGGCGGGGGATGCAGAAAGGGGACAAGAATGCTGGGACACTCCGTCTCTGGATACAATGAACAACTGCCCTCTTTTTTCTTTGAAATATCTCTCCCGCCTTTTTGCCTAAAACATCTATTTTACAATTATTTCGTCATTTAAACGAACCCCTTAGTGACTCTTTTTGGTCTGTCACGCCCGGATTTCTCTTTCATCTTCACTGTCTGTCACCGGGTTCCCTTCCCTCGTTCATTTGTCCTCTCATTCGCCATTCTTTTTTTTCTTAGCGGTGTGAAGGCCCTACATTGCAGTAGAAGCACTACACACGAAACCAAAAACGCATCTGCCCTCTTTCTCCCCTGTACCCCCCTTCCTATCCTCAGCTTCCCTCTGATATGTCACCTTCATTCTTCTGTCCTGAGGAGGCCTACAGATGGTATAAGAACTATATAAGGGACCAATGTAGCATGATATTTTATACTTTTTAGGTCTCGCCTACGCAGCACGCATGCGTTGCTTAGGAGGGGACCTTTCGGAATCGATCAGCATTTTGGCCAAACACGTGCACGTTTTGCATTGCTTTCTATTGCAACGCGTGCACATTTGGCGTTTCCCTTGCGGGAGCGAGCTTTGGCGCCATCTGTTTGTAATTATGTTGAAAACAGATGGTGCCCCTGCTCGCTCCCGCAAGGGAACGCTGTGTGTGTCTGGGATGCAGGCCGTGTCAGTTGCCTTTCAATTCGATGACACGCCGCATGCCGCACCTTTACCCCCTTCTGCCGTTTTGGTCTTTGCCCCTTCCATGCTGCAATTGGCTCTGTATATTTTTAATGTTTTATTTTGTTTTGTGCTCTTCCGCACTATATTAACTTATATTTTCAACTGGCTAAAAGAGATATCGCTAAATGGCGGAGGTTACCCTTTCCTCCTCTGATAGCTTCCTGGAAGCAGTAATACGATACAAAATCCAAAGCATTATATTTTATAGTGCACAGACACGCTTGACTATAACGAATGAGTATATGAGCCTGCAAACAGAAATTAATTTCAGTGTTTGAAGGGCCGATTAGGTTTCTTTTCTCAGCAAGAATCAAATGCCTTTAGAAACCAATACTTTGAATAAATATGTTAGAACTGAGAACCCGGATAATATTCGGCGTCTTTCTGCTTTCCCATGTGCCCCCTTTGAGATCCTCCTCTCCTTCCGCATTCTGCCAGCACCCTCCTACCCAATAGTCATCCACCACCACCACCATGTCCACCACCACCACCACGTCCACCACCACCACGTCCACCACCACCACGTCCATCACCACCACCACGTCCACCACCACCACATCCACCATTACCATGTCCACCACCACGTCCACCACCACCATCATGTCCACCACTACCACCATCATCACGTCCACCACCTCGTCCACCACCACCATGTCCACCACCACCACATCCACCGCCAACACCACCACCACATCCACCACATCCACCACATCCACCACGTCCACCACCACCATGTCCACCACCACCATGTCCACCACCACCACCACGTCCACCACCACCACGTCCACCACCACCACCACCATGTCCACTGCCACGTCCACCACCACCACATCCACCACCACGTCCACCACCACCACTTCCACCACCACATCCACCACCACCACCGCGTCCACCACCACCACATCACCACCACCACATCCACCACCACGTCCAGCACCACCACCAGCACCACTACCATGTCCACCACCACCACGTCCACCACCACCACATCCACTACTACGTCCACCACCATCATGTCCACCACCACCACGTCCACCACGACAACCACCACTACGTTAGCCACCACGTCCTCCACCACCACTACCACATCCACTACCACGTCCACCACCACGACCACCACGTCCACCCCGCCACCACCACCATGTCCACCACCACGTCCACCACCACGTCCACCACCTCGTCCACCACTACATCCACCACCATGTCCATCACCACCATGTCCACCACCACCATGTCCATCACCACCACCTCAACCACCACCATGTCCACCCCCACCACCACATCCACCACCACGTCCACCACCACCATGTCCACCACCACGTCCACCACCACCATGTCCAACACCACCATGTCTACCACCACCACCACGTCCACCACCATGTCCACCACCACCACCACGTCTACCACCACCACATCCACCACCACCATGTCTACCAACACCACGTCCTCCACCACCACCACATCCACCACCACCACATCCACCACCACCACGTCCACCACCACCACCACATCCACCACCACCATGTCCACCACATCCACCACTACATCCACCACCATGTCCACCACCACGACATCCACCACCACCACCACGTCCACCACCACCACATCCACCACCACCACGCCCACCACCACATCCACCACGTCCACCACCACCACGTCCACCATCACCACCACGTCCACCACCACCACGTCCACCACCACGTCCACCACCACCACCACATCCACCACCACCACCACGTCCACCACCACATCCACCACCACCACGTCCACCACCACCACATCCACCACCACCAACACGTCCATGACCACCACGTCCACCACCACATCCACCACCACCACGTCCACCACCACCACATCCACCACCACCAACACGTCCACCACCACCACGTCCACCACCACCACGTCCACCACCAACACGTCCATGTCCAACACCACGTCCTCCACCACCACCAACACGTCCACCACCACTACCACGTCCACCACCACCACGTCCACCACCACCATGTCCACCACCACATCCACCACTACGTCCACCACCACATCCACCACGTCCACCACCACTTCCACCACCACCACGTCCACCACCACCACGTCCACCACCACGTCCACCACCAACACGTCCACCACCACATCCACCACCACCACATCCACCACGTCTACCACCACCACCACCTGTGACAGGTAAAGTGTCACTGGAGGGTAGGGGTAATAGGAGTGTCAACCCTGGCTGTACATGGGACATTTAAGGATGCATTGGGTGCGAGTAGACGGAAATAGGGGCTAGAAGTATTACACCAGATCCAAGATACATTTTGAAGAGGCGCTGTGTCACAGGGGCTCCTGTAAAAGCACTCGCAGCATCTCTACCTCACAGTGGCATACCTAAACGAGCCACTCACTCAAAACAAGCATTGGCAAAGCTAATAGGTCTCACCTTTGGGACCTTATAAGTGTTTAGGCATGCAACACTTGATGTTGTTGCACCAAGGATATTGTGCTGGATAACTAAACACTTATAAGGTCCCAAAGGCGAGACCTATTGGTTATGCCAATGCTTATTATTTTAACATGTAAGCTCCAGAGTCTTTAGGACAAATACATTCTGTAATACGCTCAAGAGCTTTGGCTCAGCCGCCTTCAGCCAGGGGCTTCTTTGGCGCAGAAACTTCCAGTCATTGGCTTAAAGACATTATCAATTGCATCTTGGCTCAGGCCACAGGGATATTTTAGTCTCATCTCCATTCTTTTGACTGTTTGAATGTACCTTTCCACCTCCCCTGGAATGGTTTAGATTATGTTTTAAATCTGAAAAGTGCACTCTATCCTCACATGCTTCATTTTATAAAACTCATTTATGCATTGCATACACAAAGCAATTCCTTTTAGGTCCAGGTTTTGCCAGCACAGCTGCACAGAGAACTATTCTTCACAATAAACATATAATGGGTTTTGGGTTCTCCCATCCAACCACTGACTTTCTCAACCAGCCTCTTTCAGTACTGTCTTTAGACTTTGTCAGTGATGTCATGGCTCAGCCAGTGAAGTATTTTTCTCACCTACTGCTATTGGCAGTGTAGGTGTATCCTTCTGCCTCTACTTGAGTGCTCACATTAAAATTCACGAGGGACTACTTTACAACTATAGACATCTGTCTCCTGTGTTTCTCACTCTAATGTGCTAACACATGTACCTAGAGCTATTGCGTCTGTCAATGCTTACTTTGATTGTTTTGCACTGCATGAAGTATTTTTTCTTGCTTTTTTCAACACTCGAGTGTGTTAAACCTATTGCCTTTGCCAAAGCTTCTATTATTTTCATTGTAACGTTTGCCATTTTATCCAGCTTAAACAGTGGCATGTCAACACTTGCAAGCCTCTGTCTTTGTCCCGCCTTGCTATTCTCGGACACATTTCAAGTGATAGAGAAGCATGTTCTACTTTGTTACTTTATGTAGAGCACTTATGTCAATACAACCATATAAAGTAATAAAGTAACATTCTTTACTTCCATTTGAAAGGTGTCAGAGAATAGCAGGAAGGGGAAAAAAGATTATTGACAAGCATTTTCTTTTGTATATAGCACTATTATACCGGTAAAATGTTAGTGTCCTTTTTGTGGTACACTAATCACACAAATGGTGATTGGGGGAATACTTAGAAATGTCTGACTAATGGCAATCGCTCAGGGCAGCATTCCAACCCATTATTTTGCACCCACTGCGTCACTCAGTCTATGCAAAGGCTCACCATACAAAACAATACTGACCCTGCTCCTCATGGGAACAGTTCATGCGGAACTGTCAGGCAAGGCCGCTTCCAGAAGGGACCACGAGCCACCCCAGGCCAGGTTCATCCTTCGTCAGTGAGCATGGGACCCAGGTCTGGGCATATACCCGTGGCCACCCAGTGTGTTACATCAATCACACAAAAAGTGAGACCCGAGCCGCGAGCGATTGCCAGTGGTTGGACTACTTGCAAGCATTCCTCCCATTACATTGTGTATGATTGGTTTGCTTTGCATAATACAACGATGAAGAAACTCGTTTTTCTACAAGCGTGCAATGAAATTCAAAATTCTATTAAGCAGAAATGAAGCAGGAAAGAAAGGAAGAACTTTCAGGTGAGGGGAAAGAGAGGTAGAAAGTTTGAGTCTGTGGGTTACATAGATACAGGATAATTGCGATTCTCCTATTAACATGACCAGAGAATATGAATTTCATTAAAGACATGGAGGCTAACATTATGCATATCACTTTTAATGCGTCTCCAAGCAGCCGCATACATCTTAAAGCAAGTGTTCCAAATAGAACGTTAATAACAATAAAAGGCATGAGCCCACAACATCCAGCCTCTTTTAAATCGCGAAAACAGGATAAGTTTGTTTAAAATCCTTGGAACTTTAAGGAGTGAAGAGATGCAAACATCTTGATAAAACATCATGGAAGGCAGGATACCGAGGATGAAGAAGGAGAAGAAGTTTGAGTCCTGAAGTCATGAGAGATTATCTGCAAAAAACAGAAAGCCATGTGAGTACATATTGATAAAATAAAGGATAAAATATGAGAGCAATCAAAGAGATTAATACAAGCATAAAATCGAGAAAGCATAAAACTTATGTCAAGTCAATAATGTATTTAATGTTTCAATTCATAAATAATAGATAAGTTGTACTGAAGGATAAAAGATTTAGTGGGAAAGAGGAGGGAGGGATAATGTTAGCCTCCGTGTCTTTAATGAAATCCAGATTCTCTGATCATGTTAATAGGAGAATCGCAATTTCATTACAAGACCGGAGGCTACCATTATGCATGTTGGTAGCTTTGTAAGACTACGTCGGACATATGAGGAATAGGTTTACAATAATGCTGGGCAAATGTTCTAGCATTCGACCAGTCAGCAGCTTTAAGTATATCGTCCAACTTACTTCCAGACCAGAAGGACTTACTGGCCATTGCACCTCTGATAGAGTGAGGTTTAAAAATATTAAGATCTATACCTGCTAGGTTCATAACAATTTTAACCCACCTAGAAATAGAACTGGAAGAGATAGCTTTGTGAGGTTTAACAAAGGAGATGAGTAATTGAGTCACACTAGAAGGACAAAGAGAATTCATTCTAGAATCGTATTCTTTCATACAGTCAACCACACAGAGTTTAGGGCAAGAATCAAAACGAGGGTAAAAGATGGAATCGGACATGGTCTTGGTTCTTCTGAAGAGATCAAAGTTTACTCCGAACATGTTGTATGATCTATTAGATATTTCAAGGGCTTTAACATCAGAGACTCTACGACAGGAAATTAAGCAAAGTAAGGTAGCGAGTTTGATGGAAAGGTTTTTATGGTTTAGAAGGGTATTAATTAGTTTGTAAAAAGGTCAAAAATTAAGTGGACATCCCAGAGGGATTGATATCTAGGTCTAGGAGGTCTCCTGAGTCTGATGCTTTTGAGAACTCTGCAAATAATTGCGTTTTTGCCAATTTTCTTACCATTGACGAGATAATGACCAGCAAAGATGGCAGATCTATAACAATTGATAGATCTATAACTAAGGCCTCGTTTGAATTGTTCTACCAGAAAATTGATAATGTCAACGATAGGTGCTTGAACAGAATCCAGGTTCCTTTCCAAGCACCAACGAACCCAAGATTTCCAAATGTTGTTGTACCGGTAGTGTGTACCGGGAGCCCAAGACTCAACGAGGAGAGTTGAAGCTGTTGACGAAAGTCTTGAGAGATCATTGGATCTCCTGACACTCTCCAGGCAAGAAGGTTCAGTTTCCCTGATTGAACCATGGGGTGAAGATGACCGTCTATGTCTGTAAGAAGATCCACAAGGAAGGGAATTAGGAATGGAAGGTCGTAACTCATTTCCAGGGCAGTTGGGAACCAGGCCTGAGAGGGCCAAAAGGAGTGATTAGGACGATCGAGCATCGATGAAGTCTGACTTTCTGAAGGACCCTCTGGATCATAGAAAAGGGGGGAAAAGCGTAACTGTTGCTGCCTTGCCAAGGTTGGAGGAAGGCATTCACTGCCAGAGCACCCGGGTCTGGCATCGAACTGTAATAATTCTCGATTTGGAAGGTTAGCCTGCTGGCAAAAAGATCTATTTCTAGGGGACCCCAAAAATTGTTGAGAGAATTGAAGACGGAGACATTGAGTTTCCAGTCGCTGAATTCTAGGAGGAACCTTGAGTTCCAATCTGCGGATACATTGGATTTGCCTGGGAGATATTCGGCTCTTAGAAATATTTTGTGTTCCAAACAGAACATCCAAAGTCTCATGGCTAGATTGGAGAGGTCTGAAGATTTGGTTCCACCTAGGCGATTTATGTAGGCAACAGCGGAGATATTGTCCATTTTTAGAATGATGGACCTGCCCTGAATGGATTGTTTGAAACTCATCAAGGCATAGAGGCCGGCAGTCAATTCCAAGAAATGTATGTGATGTGAGGATTCTTCTACAGACCAGATTCCACCAGTGTTCTGGCCTTGGAAGCAAACTCCCCAGCCATAAAAGCTGGTATCTGATTCTAAAACAAATTCTGGAGTTGAGACAAATATTGCTTTCCCATTCCATGCCTCTAGGTTGTCTAACCACCAGATCAGTTCTACTTTTGCTTCTTGGTCTAGCGAGATGAGGTCTCCGTACCAGAGGCCCGATTGAAGGGCTCTTGCTTTCACTCTCTGAAGGGCACGATAATTTAAGGGGCCTGGAAAGATAGTTTGTATGGAAGAGGAAAGGAGACCTAGTAACCTGGCTAGTTCCCTTAAGGGAAACTTTTGAAGTTTTAGAATGTGTCTTATTTCTTTCTTTATTTTTGATACTTTCTTTGGAGGGAGGCGAAGGAGGCATTTTATGGTATCTACGGTAAAACCTAAGAATTCCAAGTTTCTGGAAGGGGAAAGGATTGACTTTACTTTGTTTATGATGAACCCCAGGTTTTCTAGTAGGTCAATCACAGTTTTCAGGTCTTGAAGGATTTGAGAGTGGTCCTGAGAGAGGATGAGAATATCGTCTAGGTATAGTATCATACGAATACCTTTTTCTCTTAAGGATGAAGCGATTGATCTCATTACCTTGGTGAAACACCAAGGGGCTGAAGAGAGACCGAAGGGAAGGGCTTTGAATTGGAAGAGATGGTTTTTCCATAGGAATTGAAGGAAAGGTTGGTGAACTTTGGCCATGGGGATGGTAAAGTAAGCGTCCTTTAGGTCTAATTTTACGAGCCAGTCTCCCTCTAGAAGTATGTCTCTGAGGAGGTGAATTCCCTCCATTTTGAAGTGTCTGTAAACGAGGTATTTGTTGAGATTTCTTAGATTTATGACGAGTCTCAAACCTTTGTCTTTCTTTTTGACAAGGAAGAAGGTGCTTATAAATTTTAGCATCTCTAAGGGGACTTCTACTATAGCACCCTTCTGAAGCATGGAGGAGATTTCCTCCTCTATTATCTTTTACTGATCTAAAGTAAGAGTCATTTCTTTCAGGAAAGAAGAGTTTGGAGTTTGGGTAAAGTCTATCATAAACCCTCTCACAGTATTTAAAACCCATGAGTCTTGGGTTATTAATTTCCAATTGTTGAAAAAGAGTTTGAGTCTCCCACCTACTTTGGGGGAAAGGGGATGAGGAGGGGAGGTAGGGATTGTACTCACTTTGGGTGTTGTTGTAGATGGATGCTCCGCGTGATCTGAAGTTTCTGGAACAAAATCCTCTTCCTCTAGGATAGGGCCTCCGGTTGAAGCGGCCGGAAGACTGGCCCCGTCTACCGGCCCTCCCGAAAAGGTTATTTGAGTTAAAGACTCTCTTCATGTTTTGGTGGGCTTTATCTAGGGCTGTAAAAGTCGAGACATATTTGCCTAGAGTTTTAATCAAGTCTTCGCCAAAGAGCAAGCCCTTGGGGTTGATGGAGGGTTCTTTGTCGGCTAAGTCGCTTAATTTCGGGCTAATTTTTGTGAGGACTACTCTTCTCCTCTCAGAGTTGAGGCTGGCATTAGCGTTACCTAGTAGAACGAGAGCTCTCTGGCTAAGGTCTCTAATGAGTTCTGTGTTAAGGGAAGTCCCATTAATGTGGCTTTCTTCTGTAACATCGATATTCTTGCGAGGGGGCCCAGGATGTCTAGGACTCTATCTTGGCAACCTTTTAGGGATCTCTCCATACCCTTTCTAGGGTCTCTTCCGAGTTTAAAGAGGTACTTGATGACTTCTGGATCAAGATTTGGAGTCTGGCAAGCTTTATCTCCGATGGAGGGTCGGGAGCATTCAGCTCTTAATAGGTTCCGTGCATCCCTGTCTAGAGGGTTCCTTAGCCATTTGTTTATGAATTTGCTCACGTGGTCGTGAGGAATGCATTGTGAGCTCCTGGGGTATTTAATATTAAGAGGAGAGAACATTTCTTGACCTAGGGGTCTAAGATGGTATTTTTAGAAGAGTGAGGAAGGTCTTCATCGAATGAGTTGAATTCAAGATCGTCTTGATCTAATTCTAAGACATATTCATCGGGAGAATCAGAGGCATCATCAATATCAAGATCATCATCGTTATCAACGAGGTCGTCATTTTGAGCACTTCGAAATTTTGTGCCGCAGGGGACACCTTGATATTTTGTGCCGCTGAGGATACCTTTATGAGTTGTGCCCCTAGGGACACCCAAAGTAATAGAGGTGCGGCGACCTCCCATAAAAGTAGAGGTACTAGGACCTCCAGTGCTCTTGGGGATAAGGTCTAAGTTCTTACATTTTTTGAGTCTTTTTCCCCTTGTATGAGTGAGATCTTCGTGAGGGAGAGTATGTTGGTCTAGAGAATTGTTATCTTCATCACATAGGAAGGATCTTTTAGATGTAATCACTTTAGAGAAAGTCTCCAACATACAGGATCTCATTTCCTCGTGAATGATGTTTTTAAAAGCCTCATTGTTTAAGTTGGGAGTAGGTGTGCTAGCCTCTGCTTCGTCTGAATCAAAGTCAGACATGATAGGTGGAAGTAGGAAAGATAAAATGAATAGAGTATTCTCTTTCCTATTATTTATTTTAATATATGTTCTCTCTCCTTTTTTTTTTTTTATTTAGTATAGGAATAAAAATTAATAAATAATTGTATTTCTCCCCTTTTTTTTTTAAGTAAGGTAGGGGAATGAGGGTTTAGAAATAATAATTATATTAAATATAACTCTCCTCTCCCCTTTCTTATTTTTTTTTTGGATTAAAGGCTAAAGTTTAAGAATAAGCGTGGAAAAAAACTGCCAACAGCTGATGAACTCCTTTCCTCCGGTGATCGTAAATGCGCTCGAGCGCGATCACCGGAGACTGTTGACACGCTGGTTGCCAGGAAACAGGCAGCGCGTGAACAAAGGCCCGATAGGCAGCGCTGGAGACAAAATGGTATCGAGGAATGTTCCCTGGCAACGCGACGACGTTAGCTTCGCGTTGCCAAGGTTCATTCCTCTAATCTTCGATGCGCACAGGCGCCATTGTTGAATCGGGGATAAATATTAGGATCGGTCCGGAAAGCAAAGCGAAGCGAGAGCGTAGGATTGATCAATGAAGTGCGGGTAGGAATGAAGATTTTCGTAGATGTATTGAATCTAATTCTAAACATTTACATTTTAATTAGTGGGTGAGCGCATGGTCATAATCCAACCTCCGTAAATTGGAGGTGGTAATGACGAGAACGGAGGGGGAAGAGAGAAGGGGGGGGAAGGCCCAAAGACGAGGAGCGGGACGAGAGACAGAACGTACGAAAGGGCACAGATACGGAATGTATGAAGGGGGACACGGATATATATAAATATACAGTAAGGTAAAGTGAAAAGTAAATTAGAGAAGGCACATTGTCAGCACATTATAAATTTAAGTTAGAGAAGTAATGTAAGAGAACTTATCTGCCTGGAGCCGCATTTAAAAGAGGCTGGATGTTGTGGGCTCATGCCTTTTATTGTTATTAACGTTCTATTTGGAACACTTGCTTTATGATGTATGCGGCTGCTTGGAGACGCATTAAAAGTGATATGCATAATGGTAGCCTCCGGTCTTGTAATGAAATTCACATCCTTCCAGGTGGCCTGGCAGGTGAGTGGAGGCACCCAATAGGCAGTAGAGCAAACACCTGGTAGGGATTAGTCTGAACCTCGGGTAAAGGGTTTCCCCCAGCAGAGGCAGCTGAGGCTCCACTGGCAAAAACGCTGTAGTCCCCCCACCTCTAAATGAGGCAGGGGAAGCGTGTGGTTGGTGGATGGAAAAACAGATGCGCTGCATCTGCCATTTTCGAATGGACCACCAAAGTGTCTTTTGTATTGTAGGGATGAAACAGGGGTAGGGTTGGCTTACGATTTGTTCTAAAGATTGCAGTAGAACAGTAGAGTTTTTGTTCTCCTTAGTAATTTTCTTGACACCTGAGTTCTATGGAGAGAGAGTTCTGCAACCTGGAGAAGTCCAACTTGGGGAGAGGGTGTGGCCTAACGGCTAGAGTGGTCAACCTCGAAGCTGGGGAATCAGTTTCGAGTATGGCAGGGACGCTCAACATCCTATGATTCTGGGCAAATCATTTAATCTCCCCATGCTTAACAAAAATGAGTGCGCCCCTACTGGTGCACATGTAAAGCTCTCTGATACCTTCGGGTCGAGTTTGTGTTATATAAAACTTTTTACAAAACTAAAAAGTACACACACAAAAAGTCCCTGAAAATGTTTGCGAACCAGGCAGGTGAAAATTGTATTACTTACCTTCAAGGGTCGGATTGTTTTCTCAGGCTTTTTTTCTTCAAGGAGGTGGAGTGATAAAGCGTTCACTTTCAGCTGCCAAAGTTGCAAACCTGTGGCAGAATTTAGAATGGGAAAAACTAAAATGACTGGATGATTCTGGTATTTTGTAGTGCAGGCCATTCAATTCCCCAAAAAAGGGTGTTGGGTGGAAGTTCAGCTGGAGGCACCCTCATTTTAGGGAATAGTATGTAAAACATAGCTTCGCTACATTAAAATATTGATTTTTGCATTGTTTTACTACCAAATTTCCATGACTAATCAAAAAGGATGCCACTGCTGAATCAATAAACTAAGACTTCATTCCACAGTTCAGCACAGAATTGGATCCTCTCTCTGTGTCAGTGACCCAAATATGGGCAGAAACCAGGTAAGTAAGTGAAAAAGGTACCATGACCTCCTGCCCCAGCAATGGACCTAATTCATAGTATAACTGATGAGCGTTGTTACTGTACCTTTGGAGGGTTCCCTCTGTGCAGGCTGAGGGCTCACATTATTACACAGGGGGTTTGTGCATTACTCAGAGAACACTCACGCTATGGGTTGTGGAAATTCACAGTGTGGCTGCTGTCAGTTCCCTGTGCCTGCTCTTGGTGAATGGCCTGCCTGCTGTTGTTCAGGTTGTGGCTGTTGAGAGTGCACTGAGCCTGCTGTGGGATCACAACCTGCCTGCTGAGCCTTCACATTGTAGTTATTCTGAGTTCTCTGTGCCTGCTGTGGATTCTTCAAATGTCTGTTGACAGACCACCAGAACTGGGGCCAGTATCAACGAAAGACCTAGATGGAGTACCCGCTGCTCAGATCCACCCTCAAGGTGGGTGGCCATGCGATGACCCAGCATGACTGTCCACGTTCCATTCTCATTGTTTTCAAGATGACGTTACACCACCTCGTCCAGGGCCACTCTGTCCATCAGTGTGAGATGGGGACAAAGCTGCTGTACGGCACTACCAACCAGCAACTGAAGAAGGGTCAATTGCCTCCCAGCCCTACTCTCAGGCAGACTTGGTTGATGTCCCAATCCGTCATGGGGCAATCCCAGGTAGGGCCTTCCCAAATGTTGCTTCCCTGGTAGGGTAAAGTACCAGCCCTGTAAGTCCATGCTCTCTAGGTTCTCTTCCCAACTTAATCTCCTTCTTTCAGAACTTTCTATTACACATTCACTTTAGGTGTGCCTGTTTATTGACCTAGAAAGTCATATACCAACCATGTGCACAATGATTACCGGGCACTATCCACGCACCGAAACCACCAGCCAGTACATCTTCATCATTTCAACGGCATCAACCAACCACAAAATACATTATTTCACAATGTGTTGTAGGTGTATATGTTATATCAACACAGGGCTTTATTACGTGCTCAGTTACAACAAGCAATCATGAGGGTCTCTCGCCTTACTGGTGGGCATCGGAGTGAGGAAGCAGACAAGAGGGATATGTGGGTAGAGAACAACAAAAGTTTGAGACAACCAGGCAGCGGGAAAGTGTTGGGATTTATTGGTGACTCAGAACTCAAGGCTTGTTTTATTTGTACAAATGCATTTTCATTTTCTTCAGACCACTGCAAGGGTTCCGGTGTCCTCTCTGACAAAATCTTGCAGCGGCTTTGCCACTGTGGTTCAACCCAGGATCCTCGGTTTACAGTACCCAGTCATACCCAAGAAAGTTTGTACCTGGGAGATGGTCACTGGACAGGGCATTATACGAATGGCTGATGGCTTTAATTCACTCAGATGACAAGTATCGCTCGCCGGTGGCGATTTCATGACCAAGATATCCTGCTTGCAAAAGGCAGAACTGAAGTTTCTCCTTTCAAGCCTTATGCCCCTTCTTAGCCAATTCAGTGAGAAGATAGAGGAAGTTGGCCCTGTGTGACCTAAAGTAGCAGACAATAATTCATCAATTTATTGCACAAAAGTAGAGCCGCTGTGAACCAAAGTGTCAATGTATTTCCTTAAAGCTTTGGAAAAGATTGGTGGGCATTCTGCAAATCCTTGAGGAAACCTCCACCCTTAAAGTTGTGATCCGCCGAATAAGGACACAAAGAACCATTGACTCTCTTCATCTATGGGGGTGAAGTAGAAGGTGGAGTAAAGATCAACCACCGTAAACCACAGGGCGTCTGGTGCGATGCAATAAAGGATAGTAGTATGGTTATATACAACAGGGATACATTGGCTAACTACATTATTGATGACCCTCAGAACTTGGACAGATCTGTACACATTGGCCTTTCCTGCTTTTTTATAAGGAGAATTAAGGTATAACATCTCCCAACAAATCGGAAGTAAAACTCACGCCTTTTTTAAGTCAGCAATAATGGGACAAAGTCCTGCTTCAGCCTCTGGCTTTAGGGGTACTAAGGAATCTGAAGCAGTTTCTTTTGTAGATTGATCTTTAAGTTCAATAGCTCCATAGAGGTGAAGAACCCCACATCTTTAGCCCCTATGGACCACAATGTGGTGGGCACCTGAAAACGTAAGTTGGTCAGATTAGATTTTGTGTCAGATTAGATCTTGTGTCAACAGACTGACAATACATATTTCCACAAAGCAGTGCCAACACCGTGTTCTAGTGGTGTTGGGTTATCTTGAGGTAGACTCCATTGGGAGTACAGAACACGTTACAATTGAGATGGAATTGAGTTTGCACAAAATGTTCTGACCCAATAGATTGGATGGTCAGCATAGGCAATAGTAAGAAGACATGTCCATCTGCAATGGGCCAACAGTTATGGAGACAGGGTAGTAAATGTGGTGGGAAACCCGCTGATTTCAAATACTGACTACATGTATGGGTATGAGAGGAAATGAAGGAATTCAGAAGGCAGAGCAGCTGGTGCCAGTGTAAATAAGGCAGGTAGTGCATTTACCATTTATCATGAAATTGACATAGAGACCTTTTCGATCAATGGGAATCAGGGTATTCAGGGCACATTAGGAGCCTCTTGGGACGTCCTAAAATTCAGGATAAGTGTGCTGCATGATTTGGTTAAATTTAGGTTGTTCAGTAAGAATGGGTATATCTGAGAGAGCGTTAGGGTAATCTCTTTTCAAATGCCCTAAATGACCATAGACAAAATATGATCCTCCCGCACCTGGAGCTTCCCCTCTACCCCTCCTGTCGTCCCTCACTGCTCTTCCTACCCCTGTTCCTCTCTCTGTTGCCCCTCTGGTGGGGGCTACCCACCCTCCCCCTTTACGTCCTGCTGCATAATTTGCAGTTTCAAAGATATTAGTATAGATTCAAATGCTGATTCTTTATTTCATGGAATGCCACACAGTCATTGGTGACCTTCACTAACTCTGCAAGTTTCTTAGTTTGCATCCAATGCATAGAGTCATCAACTGACTTCTGACATTTGGTAACAATCCCTGCACAAAGGCAGCACCTACAGCTTTCTGAGACATCTCCATCAGACGAGCGATGCCCGGATACATTTCAAACATATCAATAAGCCTGTCTCGATAGTGTTCTGGCGAGTCACATTTATTCTGTTACTAATTTGAAAGATTGGCCTGATTCATTTTCATGAGGTACACATTCACAACTGCATTCAATAATGCATCCTTTGTCATTTCCAGGGTGCTGTTGTTTCAAGGGTCCTGTTTCATCTATGCCGGCTTTTCAACCAACTGATCTCTCACTTCACTGGGCACCAGAAAATGCAACACTTGATTCACCTCAGCCCGGGTAGGGCTGTATTTTTGTAGTTCCTCACAGAAGTGGGTGGGCTATTCTCTAATGTTGAGGGCTGCTTCTTAATACTCATTAAGTAAGGAGGGTTTCAAGGGACATGAACAGCGACATTACCCCCAGGGCCGGGGTTGTCTATCAATGGAAGAATGATATCAGGAACAGGCAGGTTGGAGTCTTCATCGTCTGCTTCACTGGAGGGAGGGGAAGCTATTCCCAACTCTCTCTGAATGTGGCTTCTACGCTGCTGGTTTGCTGTTTTTAGACTTTCTTGAGTAATGGTTGGGCTACGCTCAATGAGATCTCTAAACCCACCGGGACTGAACGCACTCTTGCTCTAAACCACTCCCCAGTCTGTGTCTTTTCTAGTTATTTGCACACTTTTACTGCGAGCTCTGATGCCGGTCGCTCACATGGACGTGCTCGCTTGTGCGTTACCTCCATCTACTCTGTCCACCAGCGGTCCAGCATGTACTGCTCTATTTCCAAGTCCATCTAAGGCTGCACCTCTGACCCCATCAGCTGGGATGGGAGGACACATCCAACAAATCCTCCTCCCTGGGGTCCTCTCTCTCCTATTCCTATTGAGGCTCAGTGATCTGGGGGAATAAATAGGGAGGAGGAAGAGCAGTTGGAGCACAAGCTCTAAATCTGTCTCTGAGGTGGCTTATTTGTTATTCTGGCTTCTCCTGGGTGTTTTTACACCACAGACTTGGGATTCATGCTTGCGTTTGCGTGAGCTGGAGGAGTGCACCAAACTTATACTCATTGGACTGACAGTGGACTACTGCCCCAACAATTGGTTTAATACATAGAGCAGTAGTGACAGCGTACAGTGTTATGTGAATCCATAACTGTGGCCAGACCTTTAATCTGTGGCAGTGAAGTGGGAGCCTACTGGCCCACTTGAGGTAAGTTCTACTTCTATGTGCTAACCTAGATCTTAGTGCACATATCCCATGTGTATGTTGTGTTTGTGCATGAGACCTGCACGGTACATGCACTGTGTTTACGAATAAACCAGAGTAATGGAGGCCGTAGTGACCCACTTTGGGTGTCCCTGTGCACAAGATGGAAGTGACAGAAGAAAAGTATTGCTGCCATTCCTGGAGCTGAAGGGAATAGACGTAGGCATCACAGGAGGGAGAGAGGAGACAGGGCTGCTGTATACATTCAATCAGGTCTTCTGCTGAGAGGAGCTGCTCAATAGTCTTCCAGTACCACTGCCATTGGGTAGATGGTGGGAATGAAGGCGGGACTAGTCTATGTTGTCCAAGGTGAAAGAGACCCTTAGGTGAGACCAGGGCAGTTTTTTGTCTTCGCCCTGATCACTGCTTAGTGTAGCTGATGACAACTATGTTCGGAAAGCTCACACATCTTTATGCCTCCGTTGTGGGTGCTCCAGGCTAAGGACTCCTCTGCTGTGAGAAACATCACTTTACACAAACGCTGTCTGGAGAGCAGCCTGGAAAGGACACTTCAATGGAGAACCACACTGAGCCGGTTCTGACAGTGCAGACAGTGGATCCAATCTCCTGTCTGCTTTCACTGTGTAAACGGGGGTGCCACTGACACAATTGTTCCAGTTCCAAGTTCTCTATGACCAACGAAGCGAGTGCTCCGCAGAGTTCTCAGAGGACTGCCTGGCAGCCAGTTTCTCAGGGGTGAGCGGCCATCACGTGAAGGCTTGTCTTGCTGAAAGAAGCTGTTCATCTGACCTGAGGTGCCTAGAAGCCAATCTGCCTGCTGAAAGAGGGAAATATCCTGCCAACCCTGCAGGAGGTGAAACTGTTTGGGAAGACCCAGAAGCAGCGAGACTACAGAGTCTGCCAGACAAAGGATAAGAGCTATCTGTGTACTCCAAACTGCATTACACCCAGCCATTGGCGCTGGTCAGCAGCGGATGGAGGGTAGAGATGTTCTGGGCCCCAAATAGAACTCCTACCTCAATGAGCCACATGGAGGCACCCCGCGCCCCAGAACGGTGGGGGGCAGAGCAGGGTCCACTGCCCAGGGCCACACATCCATGTGTTTGGAGAGGCTGGGGGCTGCTCTGGCACTGCAGAGATCTCTGCCTGCAGCCTTATTCCACGGCTGCCCTCTCGAGGGATTCGGCTCTGAGAGATGAGGGGAAGATATGGTCGCGGTGTGGGAGAGGGTGGGGCGCGGGGAGGGCTGTCCAGGCCCCCGAGCTCCGCCTGCCCGAAGGGAAGCTCGCGCCGCAGGAGAGTACTCGAGAGGCTGATTCAGCAGGGAAGGAGAGACAGCTGTGCAGAGAAGGAACTCAAGAGACTGCTTCAGCCGAGAGAACAGAGACAGCGAGGCCAGAGAGCTGGCGGGGAAGAGAGCGTACAAGAGACCGCTTCAGCTGTATAGTTGTGGACTGCTTCAAGTGGTACAGCAGAGACAGCTGAGCCTAAGGGACAGTTTAAGTTGAGAAAATAAAAAAGGGGTGACAGAGCTCGAGAGACTGCTTCATCAGCTGGGAGAGCAGATGCAACTGAGCCAGAGAGAGAGAGAGAGGACAGAAGACTTCCCCACCACTAAAAATATAGATAAGTCAGTGGAAGGCAGAGTTCAAGTGAGTGTTACAGCTGAGAACACGGAGAGATGAAAAGCAGGGCGCCCTGTCGGAGCTGGGGGACCAGAGGCGTCTCGGACAGAAAGAGCCGCTGAAGGGCTCATCCGGCAGCGAGGACGCGGGAGTGAGAAGGAGCAAGAGAGCGCTTCGGGGACCACCTATTCAGCCAGAAGAGCAGAGACATCTCCGAACCGGAGAGAGTTCCAGAGACGTCTCCACCGGTTGAGCCGAGAGAAAGGGTACTGGAGACCTCCCTGCAGCTGGGAGGGAGGAAGCCATACCTCGTCTTGGACGGGCAGCACGGCAGAGACACAGGTTCAGGCATTGCTTGAACCCGGAGAGCAAGAACAGCTGAGGCGGAGAGCGCTCCAGAGACGGCCTCAGCTGTGAGAGCGGGAGAGAGAGAAGTAGAAAGCCCCAGTGGAGGCTTCAGCTGTCGTCGGGATCCCCCCGTGTGATCTTCGGCAGTCCTCTGGAATGCTCAACCCAGAAACCAGACGCTGCAAATCCTTGACTTGCTAATTGAGGCGGAGACCGCAGTGCTCGTCTCTGGGACTCCTGAGGGCGGTGGATTCTGGAGTCTGGGCGGGAGCGCAACTCTTCGCCTCTGCAGGGACACAACACACGCAGCTGTGCTTTATGGGGCAGTGCTGCATAATATCCTACGAGTGAACTTGGCCGTGCTAAAGTAGAAATACCCGTTCGTTCCGCATCATCTGGATCCGTTCTAGCGCCTGGGTAGCCAGTGAGATGTGCGCTTTACAATTAGTCATAATATAACGTAATCCCCTAGGACGCGTAGCGCTGTGCGCTTGTTCTCAGAGGAGCTACACTGGTGTATACTGACCATGTGAGGCAAGTGTCACATCCCCGGCGCACCCTGGGGCAGGACGGAGCAGGACAGGCGGCTCTGCTGGGAAGCACGGACTATGGCACGCGAGGACCGGACATGCCTGGGGGCCCCGGGCTCCATGTGACTGAACGCCAGCGATGTGGGTTGTGCACGGCGTGCTGCAGTTGTTGGCTCCTGTCCTACTGCACCTGTCGCAGTGTCAGGTAAGAGCCAGCCATGGCCTTATACACCGCAGGACAGAAGACACTGCTTGCTATACAAGTAATGTTACACGGCGACGCTCAAAGTCAAGGCAATCTAACGAAACACTTAAAGAGACAACACAAAGTAACAACAGAAAAACACTCAGGAAATGAACACAAAGTAAATATGACACGCAGTCAGTGAAAGTTAACTAACTTAACATAGCAAACAAAACTCAACAACTCATCTCATGTAACTCAGTTCAAAAGCTTTATTCGGTATGTAAAATACAACCATATAAGCAGAACAAACATTTAAAAATACATATAAGACAAAATGTCTTATACACAATAACAAAAACAAAAGACCATATTTACACATTATTAAAGTGCATAGTTCTTTCCTTAGACTTAATAATCTTCCAACAAAGAATCCACATTATGAATGAAATAAAATGTAGATTCCATGAAAGTTATCCAATAAGTGCAAATATACAAAAGTGCTAAATATGGTAACAGTCCCACAATACATAATTCATCAAAAATTTCGCTTCAAGTTACAATTTCATATCAAAATCTGGGCGGTGTCCCTATATACAAGGTACATGACTAAATAAAATTAATCGGTGCAGACTATAGACTTCCTAATATTCATGCATTTCAGCACATAGGATGCCACAAAAAAACAGGTATCAGGGCTTTCTAGGGTTATTAGGAACTTCATTGCTGATTTAGTGGAACGTATATTATTTTTTAAAAGGATAGGTTTTAAGTAAAATTTCCTAAAATGACAATAAAATTTACAAAACAATAAAAAGTGACAGCAGCTTTGTTTTGACATATTATCACAGGGACACAGCATATTAGATTTGATCTTAATATCTGGGAAGGAGACTAGATGGTGTACAATTCCAAGCCTTAAACGGGTTAGGATAAATCTGTGTGAGTTATAAGTCACGGTGGCAAGATAGGTTTGAAAACCTGACCTTAAATTCAAGTCAAGGTAAGAAGCAACTGTTGTTAGATTTTTAGACTGATTTTCTCTAGCCAACTTCTTGAATGCTAGGAACTTGGATTTAATGTCTTTCTTTGGTATCAGTACAGCAGCTTCGGGGTTCAGACGGATGTTACATTCAAACAAAAGATTAAACCAGTGATAAATATAACTCAGCCAGGGAATACGAGATAGATTATCAAGTTTCAAGCAATCCTTGATGATTGTTTGTGTGAATACAGTCTCAGGTTTGGACCAGATAGAGCGCCAAAGAAGTAATGGGCGTAATGCGGCTAAATCCGCAATGAAGTCAATACCAGCCTCCATATGAGTTAAAATGTTGGGAGCCGAGGACGGGGCGCATAACAGCTTCTTCAAAAACTTATTTTCATCATTCTGTAAGCCATTAACAGAATGATGGCCCCAAACTCCTGCCCCATACAAAGCAGATGAAATACACCTAGCTTTGTAAATAGCTAGCATGTCTTTCACACTCCTTTGTCCCAGCTTAGCTACAAATCTGAAAATACTATTGGTGTTTCTATTCATCTTTAACCTTACGTTCTCGTCTTCATTCGTCCATTTCCCGTTGCCTGCGAATGTTATCCCTAAATAACAAAAACTATTAACCGGTTGAATCTTTACTTTATCAATAAAGAAGGAGGAATTGGATTTCGCCCTCTTTCCACAGGTCATAACAAAAGTCTTACTTTTATTAATGATCAATTTCCTCTCTTTGGTAAATAGCACAAATCTATCTATGAGGCGTTGCAAACCATTCTGTGTGCGTGAGATGAGAACTGCGTCATCTGCGTATAATAAAATAGGGGTAACGCTACCGTTGATCAAGGGGGCGTCTGAGGGTAATTTGCTTAAAATTGAATCAATTTCATTTATAAATCAAGAAAATAAAAACGGGGCCAAAACGCACCCTTGACGAATCCCTCTTGCAACTTTAAAAAAAGGTGTGCATTCTCCCATAGGACCAAAGCGTACTTTACATGAAAGGCCAGAATATAACCGAGCCAGAAAGAAAACACACTCTTTGGGAGCTCCGAGATCTAACAATGTGTCCCAAAGGATGTTGTGGTCTACAAGATCAAAGGCGCTACTTAGGTCTGCGAAACAAAGGAAGAGATTCCCCTCCTTTGCAACAGTGTATTTGTGTATTAAAAGATCTAAATTAATACACTGTTCCTGCGTCCCCAGGCCTTTCCTAAATCCGTATTGCGCCTTTGAAATTATCGTGTTATCTTCTGCCCATGTCTCAAGTCTCTTTAAGATTATTCTACTCAATATTTTTATCGAGGCGTCTAATAGAGAAATGGGACGATAATTGCTTGCCTCGGACCTTGATCCCTTCTTGAAAAGAGGAATAATTATTGACTGGCCCCAGGAAGTTGGCATCTGGCCCTCCGTTATTGCATTAAAAAACCTGGTCAGGATCGGTGCCCACAGATCTAATTCAGATTTATACAAATCCAGCGGGACTCCATCCGGGCCAGGTGCCTTTCCGCCCTTACTATTACGTAGGCCTTCATAAACCTCATCAAGACCAATATCTAAAGGCAATCTAGGCCAAGTAAACTCATTGTCCATATGGGAATCTAAAATTAACCTATCCGGATTAAAAATATTTAAAAAGTGGTGCATCCATGATTGACAGTCGACGTGAGAGGTTATTTCAGGCACTGAGTCATCTTTTAAGAAGGGACTGTTTATGGTCTGCCAGTATAACTTGCTATCGTTTGTTTCAGCCGCACAGCTGAGTTTATACCAAGCCTCCTCTTGGAGAGCTTTTTTCCTTTTAGCAAGCGATGTTTTATAGGCAAAACGACAAGATTTAATTGCTGTACAATCGCGTGGTTTAATGCTCATCGCCTGCTTTAGGGCATGAAGAGCATGCGTACAACTTTTATCGAACCAACCAATGTTAATTACTCTTTTCCCCTTATGCGGCTTTGTGAGTAAGTTATCAATTGTTGCACTAATAGTACGTAGGTGGTTCAATATAACTTGCGAATGTACCTCGTCGCTAATACAATAGGTTATCTCCAAGGTACACTTTCTTAAAACCTCCTCCAACAATTCATGTGGAACGACCTTGGACCATTTAATCCTGAACCCATTGGGTCTTACAGCCTCGATAAAATTAATCCTATTGTTAGCATCCATGTTTTTGGGACCCCAACAGTGCAGTGATACAGAGATACTGTTATGATCACTTAGAATTTGCTCGTTAACACACAAGTTGGAGTATGCACAATCGTTGGACAATAAAATGTGGTCAATGTATGAGTTAGCTCCTCTTCCGGTAAATGTTGGACAGGTAACGTTGTTACTATTCTTCGTGCAACTTAACATATCCAAATCAAATTTTGCTAACATCATGTTAAGGATAGTGCCATAAGTACAATGTGGGAAGTGTAAACCATCATTTCCCTCCATGTTACCACTTTCCCTTGTGAAGCCACATGAATTACTCGAGGCATGAAGACAGGGACTTATATTAAAGTCACCCAGCCAAAGAACTATAGATTGGTGGCCTGTGACTGCCTGAGTCCTCTCAATTTCTTTTTCAAGCTCAATCAGGATATTACCTCTATCGGCAGTAAATACATTATTATAAAAATTTATCAACAACAAATCTTTCCCTTTGTCAAACTCTAGACGTAGCACCTGGGAATGGACATCCACAGAAACACAACTTTTAACTTTGCAGGTTTTTAGTTTAGTAGATATTAAAAGCAAGAGACCACCTTTAGCTCTTCCTGCAATTGAACTCACTGCATTCAAGCTGTATGCTAAATAACCCTCAATAAAGATAGGTTCCTCACACCACGTCTCCTGAAGACATATTATATCGTACCCAATATTAATAAAATCCTTCCACCAGGGGGAGTCTAACTTCCTCTTCAGACCAGCAATATTCCACGTGACAACGCGGTAACCTGTATCAAGATCAAGATCACGCTTAGCCCTTGTGTGATCATTTGCTGGGTCTACCAGGGGAAGGTCAAAATTTAAAGAAGGATCTGCAATGGTACGACAATTCTGTGTCTTATTGATTCCCTTGTTCTCCGGAGCAGCTTCTGCCTTGTTAAGTTCAGGCAAAGGTGAGGGGGGAACAGTCACTACAATATCAGAGCAGATACCACTAACTGTTTTCGCATTCGTGGTCATAGAAATATTGGACAGTCAGTCATTTTCCTCCAATGAGGACAGGGCAGAGTAACGGTTGAAAAGGGGAATGGTGTAGTCCCTTTGCCTACCGAATTCCTCATTAAACTGTGTATACCCTCTATTATAATGCTGCGGGGCTCTTGGTGGCAAAAAGGGAGAATAACTAGCCCCACCCCTGATTAAACCGGGTTCATACTGCTCGATCTGTTGGGACCTTAACGATTGTGGGCCATCTAAATAGCTGTAAAAGTATCCTAAAGGTCTAGCAGAAACCAAGTTAACTTGGTTGGGTAGGGAGGCGGCTCTTAAGAGGACAGTTGCCACGTGTTGTGGGTGTTTAAAGTTAATAAGGATACAATCCCCTATAGTAGTTTTCCTGCCTTCTCCTATCCAGCTTACTCGACGGGTAGATAAGATGTCTTGTGAAAATGCCAGCGGAAATCCACAATTTTTGTTAAGCCAGGCAAGTGATTTATTTTTTAAAGAATCATGAGATTCCTGGCTAGAGTTAGGCATACTAGAGTCTGCCTCCGGGACATTAATCAATACTACTGTATAAGGGGCACACTGTGGTGGAAGGTTAACAATATGATTTTTCCTATGTTTAATATGATCAGCATCTCCCCTGGCTACATGCTTTTGATTTTTACTTGAGCATGTATGTGCAGAAGTTACTTTTCCTGCTGAGGTGGCTATTGTGGGTGGAGCCAAAACTGATATTGCAGTGGATGATGCATCTGTGGATCGACTCAACTGAATACTGTCCCCCAGTCCCTGTGGAGCTCCCGTATTGTGTGTACCAAACAAATGCAAAGTAGGTTCCATGGCGCCCTCTGTGGGCTTATGGTGGGTGTAGGCTGAACCAGCAGAAACGGGGGTAAGCGCGGGGGGAGAATGTCGTTTTTCATAAGAGGTCATGAGGCCCTTTAAATTGTCTACTTCTGCCGAGATTATATCTAATTTTGCCATCAAAGGACTAATTATAGACTCTAATTTGGTCTCAAAAATTGAGACCAAATGTCCTATGGTGGCTGCATGCAGAGAGACCCCCTCTGTATTATCGTTAGTCCCTGATATTTCTTTGGACAACTCCGGTAAAACCCCCCTTCCTTGTTGAAAGGAGCCCTGTTTTTTTGGCTTGTTGGTCGCCACTCTCTTTGCTGGTGCTTTCCTACATGCCCGTGTTTTCCTCTGCATCGGGGAGGGGGTTAAAATGGTTTTAAAACCTGATGCTGTAGTTGATGTGATAGAGGAGTTCAATTGGGAGGTGAGTTCATCAATGCTTCCAACAGTATCTGAAACAGAAAATGCAACAGCAATCCCATCAGCATTGTCTGTAGTAACCGCACTACTTTCGACGGGTATTTCAGTATTGGGAGCTAGAATATCCGTTGGGGAAGTTTCTAAGTTAGATCTGCCCAATGAAAGTCTCCGATCATTATTAATCTTATTTACAACTTTTACCAGATAGTTGTCCATTGTCCTCTTATCCCCAGCACCAAGATGGTTGGATGATTTGGGTTTCGACATGAGTGTGGACATATACAGTAACTTTAAGACAAGATTTTATAGAACTGTTCACTTACAAGTTAAGCGATGATCTTAGGTCCGTGGCCCTGCCCTGCCTCCTCCTGCCTCTGACGGCCACAGACGGCCCGCCCTTTGCCCGGGCTTAGCCCGGCGCCGCCCGCGCGCGGTCCCGCGATGCGGTGTCAGCCTTCGTGTTTTAAGCGCCTCCAGGCGCGAAACCGCGTTCGGCGGCTTCCGGGTCCGCCGCTAGGGCCGCTGGGAAATGTAGTTCGTGCTGGGTTCCGCACGGGCCGGGACGGCGACAGCAGGACAGGGAGCACAGTGCTCCAGCACACCCAGGGAGCTGTAAGGACACAGGCAGCGGTCAGCACGGCAGTGTAGGCTCCTGGAAAGATCCCCGCTCTGTCAGGGTCAGCCTTCGTGTTTTAAGCGCCTCCAGGCGCGAAACCGCGTTCGGCGGCTTCCGGGTCCGCCGCTAGGGCCGCTGGGAAATGTAGTTCGTGCTGGGTTCCGCACGGGCCGGGACGGCGACAGCAGGACAGGGAGCACAGTGCTCCAGCACACCCAGGGAGCTGTAAGGACACAGGCAGCGGTCAGCACGGCAGTGTAGGCTCCTGGAAAGATCCCCGCTCTGTCAGGGTCAGCCTTCGTGTTTTAAGCGCCTCCAGGCGCGAAACCGCGTTCGGCGGCTTCCGGGTCCGCCGCTAGGGCCGCTGGGAAATGTAGTTCGTGCTGGGTTCCGCACGGGCCGGGACGGCGACAGCAGGACAGGGAGCACAGTGCTCCAGCACACCCAGGGAGCTGTAAGGACACAGGCAGCGGTCAGCACGGCAGTGTAGGCTCCTGGAAAGATCCCCGCTCTGTCAGGGTCAGCCTTCGTGTTTTAAGCGCCTCCAGGCGCGAAACCGCGTTCGGCGGCTTCCGGGTCCGCCGCTAGGGCCGCTGGGAAATGTAGTTCGTGCTGGGTTCCGCACGGGCCGGGACGGCGACAGCAGGACAGGGAGCACAGTGCTCCAGCACACCCAGGGAGCTGTAAGGACACAGGCAGCGGTCAGCACGGCAGTGTAGGCTCCTGGAAAGATCCCCGCTCTGTCAGGGTCAGCCTTCGTGTTTTAAGCGCCTCCAGGCGCGAAACCGCGTTCGGCGGCTTCCGGGTCCGCCGCTAGGGCCGCTGGGAAATGTAGTTCGTGCTGGGTTCCGCACGGGCCGGGACGGCGACAGCAGGACAGGGAGCACAGTGCTCCAGCACACCCAGGGAGCTGTAAGGACACAGGCAGCGGTCAGCACGGCAGTGTAGGCTCCTGGAAAGATCCCCGCTCTGTCAGGGTCAGCCTTCGTGTTTTAAGCGCCTCCAGGCGCGAAACCGCGTTCGGCGGCTTCCGGGTCCGCCGCTAGGGCCGCTGGGAAATGTAGTTCATGCTGGGTTCCGCACGGGCCGGGACGGCGACAGCAGGACAGGGAGCACAGTGCTCCAGCACACCCAGGGAGCTGTAAGGACACAGGCAGCGGTCAGCACGGCAGTGTAGGCTCCTGGAAAGATCCCCGCTCTGTCAGGGTCAGCCTTCGTGTTTTAAGCGCCTCCAGGCGCGAAACCGCGTTCGGCGGCTTCCGGGTCCGCCGCTAGGGCCGCTGGGAAATGTAGTTCGTGCTGGGTTCCGCACGGGCCGGGACGGCGACAGCAGGACAGGGAGCACAGTGCTCCAGCACACCCAGGGAGCTGTAAGGACACAGGCAGCGGTCAGCACGGCAGTGTAGGCTCCTGGAAAGATCCCCGCTCTGTCAGGGTCAGCCTTCGTGTTTTAAGCGCCTCCAGGCGCGAAACCGCGTTCGGCGGCTTCCGGGTCCGCCGCTAGGGCCGCTGGGAAATGTAGTTCGTGCTAACTTAACATAGCAAACAAAACTCAACAACTCATCTCATGTAACTCATATGATACAACACCAATGCATAACAAAACAATACAACACATAAAAACACATTTTAACATAAGACAGGATTCACTGAGAGGTTTTAAAGCACGGACAAGGGTAGGCCCTGGCCCCACCCTTTCAGGCCCCCCCCACCCCCTGATTCAGCCAGCTCTCCTTGCCCTGATGCCTTGAATAATTCTTCATTTATTGTTTTAAATACCTTTCTCCTTTAATGTATTTTTAACTTGGGTGATGCATTGGAGTCTATTACATACATTTGGCAGAGAAATGTTCGTTTTTTAACACCATGCAACATTCATAAAAACAGTTCCTTTTAGATCAAAACAGGACGGGGGGTCACAAAGGTTATTTTCAGTAATATTAGTGACCTGCTGCTGAATTATAATCTTGAAAACACACCTCACTACCCCTGAATATTAGATATAAACACATTTAGAATTTGGCCCAGTCTGCCTTTGCCATGTCAGTGGCCTGGCCACAGAGGGCCTGAAAGAGCTGAGACTGGATCATAAATTCAAAGCTGATCCGAACAGGGGCCCCCAACAGACGTGTGACCCAGGCCCCCGAAATACTGAAGATATGACTTGGAATATAGTGCAACATTGCACATCTCAAAATTAAATAACAACCATATCAACTGAACATAAAGTAACACAATCTTAACTCAATAAAACACTGAATTTAACATCACCTAACACAACGCTCAAGGTGTCAACTCAACCAAAAACGACTCTACATAAATACTCAGCCTAACGTAACACAAATCAGCACTCCAGTCAGCACAATGTAAATGAGTTCAATATATCATAACACAACATAACCCGTTTCAGTGCAACACACATAGCATACACAACTTAGATTAACATAAAGGGCCATATGTAGGTAGCAACACATTTACCGATTCATAAATACCGAATTTTACCGATTCTGTATTTATGAATCGGTAAATGTGATGTAGGTAATGAATCGGTAAATTTTACTGATTCGGAAAAATTCGGTAAATATGAATCGGTATTTACCGATTCGGTAATGGGGCATACCTTCCCATTGATTCCTATGGGCCTGGAGGCCCATAGGAATCAATGGGAAGCCAGTCACCATTACCGATTCGGTAAATACCGATTCGGTAATGGGGGGAGCATATACAAGGGTGGCAGGGTGTCACATTGACACCCTGTTGCACCCCTGATTCTTGCATGTGTGCACATGTGGCGCACATACATGCCCTAAGGGCATGTATGTCTGCCACATGGCACTCTTACATCTGCAAAATATTGCGTTTTGCAAGGTATTCGTTATTTATCACTAACCTGTATTTGGTGGTAAATAACGAATTCTTAATTCTAATTTGCACTCTTTAGAGTGCTCCCTACATTCAGGATTCGGTATTTACCGATTCGGTATTTTACCGATTCGGTAATTTACCGAATCCTGAATTATGCCTCCTACATCCCAAATAGCTAAATACCGGTCGGTAACGGGATATTAACCGAATTTCGGCCGTTACCGACCGGTATTTAGCTACCTACATGAGGCCCAAAATGTCTTATCCTAAAATAACTCAATCACTGTCTCAACACCACAATAAGTACAGGAACCTAGCAACCTAACAAAATACAATTTAAAAAGCTCAACATAACACAATTTGATATAATTCATCAATAGATTGTATTGCAACATTTATATAGTGCTTACAACCCCTATGTGAAGCTCTGAAGCACTTGCCTACACGAGTAGGGCACTACACTGTGCAGAGTGTGCTCGGAAGCCTGTTTTCTTTGTTTTGATCCTATCTGAAAAGTGTTTCCATGTCGTGCGTGATGACCACCAAAGTGCGGTTATCGTGTTATGAGATGCAGCGCTTGGAAGTGTCATGGATGAAGAGGTGTGAGAGAGAGGGCTGCACAGTTTATGGTTTTCTGTAAGCTGACAGCTTTGAACAGCTCTGCAGGTCTGCAGGTCACTATGTGGTATTTCCTACTATCTTAGTCCACTTAGCTGGTTACTGCACTGGGGATATTTTGATTAAAGTGCATGGTCCTGAGCAGGCATAGGCTGAAGGGAGACATGGTGGAGAGATCTGCTGGGATGGACTTTGTTAATATCATCCTAGATCTGGCTGTCATTGTGAGATGCCAAGGATCGATCACACTGTGTAGCTTGCAGGTGTGGACTAGATTAGAGTCTTTCAGTTAACCAGCAGTGTGTGGTAAATCTCTTCAATTATTCCATGCCTGCTCAGTTGGTGAGGACTGGCTTATGAGCTGGTACAGTACTGGGTGATGTACAAAACCCACAAGACTGCAGTGCTTAATTTGAGCCAGTGGTTTCCGGTGTTCAGTATCAGCACTTAATCATCAACACCAGTGCTTTTCATGAGCACCAGTCAAGGACATTCATTTATGGGGAGAGTAAGTGATTTTCCCAGAATCACAGGATGTCGAGCCGAGGTTCCCCCGCTCCGGAGTAGGCAGCTCTGGCCATTAGGCCACACCCTCTTCCAACTTTCAAAGCTAGTGGTTGGTTCTTTTTTAGGCGGCGCTAACAGAAGAAATGGGCTGGTGCAAGCCGCTTCCTGACGTGAGCCCTGGCACTCATTTGTTTTTACAAATTAACCACTGCACAACCGATGTATCTAATGCAAGTGTGAGAGTGTCCGGCAGTATAAGGAAATTATTGTGAGGTCTGTAAGAGCTAAAACAGACTTCCCGACTGTTGAGTGTCATGGTATTAGTGTGGTCCAGGAGGGTCGTATGTTGTATTGATGAAGCAGTTTGCACTGGACAGCATGGTGCTCCGGAAGCCATAGTTAGTTGGTTTTCAGCCATCATAACAGAACATAATAAAGCTTAATACACAAGTTTAACATAATTGGCAACATGGCTCAGTAAGTGCTCTAGTAAGACCTGTAGATCACAAGGTCAAATCACAGCAGGACCAACTCAGACTTTCATCTATCTGAGGATGATAAATGGAGCACCCTTACACTGTGTTAAAATAACACCTGTTATGTACATGACTTATAAATCGCAAAAACTGCGGTATGAAGCGGTGTATTAAAGTCAATTATTTTATATAATATGACTCAGTCAATCATACAATAACATACTGCAACTAGGTATAACACCACAGCCTAACAATTCACCCTAGGGTCGCTCAACTCAATTTAACACTATTTTGTTGGTTTAAAAGGGCTGTGCGTTTGTCACAGTTCTCTGGAGCAGGCACCTAGCCTGCTCTGCTGTTTCTTTCCATTTCATAAGACTGATTCTGAAACATATACCGAGCTGTGAAGAACATGTTACCCCCTTTTGTGAGGTTTGTGGTCCAGTCCTGTCGCAAACAAAGCTAGGAGGTACCACACCTACAATAAAAAAACAAGCATTTGCAATGCAATAGGTCTCACATTACTGATAGTTTGAGGTATTGGCATTGCAAATAATAATGCAACGCCAATAGCTTATACTTTCAGTAATGCGAGACCTAGTGCATTGCAAATGCTTGCGTAGTGAGCCAGGAACCAGCATTGTATGTCCCAGTGCGGTACCGCAAGCTGCTGCTAGAGGTCCCTAGTGAGCAAAGCACCAGCATTGTATGTCTCGGTGCAGTACAGCAAGCTGCTCCTAGAAGTACCTAGTGAGCAAGGCACCAGCACGTCTCGGGGCAGTACTGCAAACTGCTCCTAGAGGTCCCTAGTGAGCAAGGCTCCAGCACTGCATGTCTCGGTGCAGTACCACAAGCTGCTAGTAGAGGTCCCTAGTGAGCAAAGCACCAGCACTGCATGTCGTGCAGTACTGCAAACTGCTCCTAGAAATCCCTAGTGAGCAAGGCACCAGCACTGCATGTCTAGCTGGAATATATGACGTTACAATGCAAACAATTACAACACATGCTTTTACAACGCGTTTTTTACATGGCAACTACCATTACATTATAATACACAAAGAAAACTATGAGTCTTGTAACGTTTAAGACCTAAACACTTGTACGAAGGGAATGCTTAGTAGAGTGAGACTATCAATTGACGTGTAGATATATGTATATATGAATTTGGTTCCCATCATCCACATGGTGTGGCTCGCTTCATCATCTGGGAAACCGGGACCTGTTAGAGAACCATCTTCTACTTACATATCGTAGATATTGGTCTCATATATGTCCCAGATATCTTTAGTAGTGTGTTGATATTTTGTGATGAAGGAGAGATGCTATAGTAATAGTTCAGGATGATGACTGCAGTGCAAGTGATCAGTGCTAGTGAGCAAGTGCTGTTTAAAATTGTCTATCAAGGCACAAGAGATAATTTATTAGAGTGCTACCTTGATGACAATGAATAAAAACAGTGCTACAACAGTTTAAACAAATAACTGTGATGGAGAAATGGTCTACATGTTTCA
This sequence comes from Triturus cristatus, assembly GCF_964204655.1. Classification (NCBI taxonomy): domain Eukaryota; kingdom Metazoa; phylum Chordata; class Amphibia; order Caudata; family Salamandridae; genus Triturus; species Triturus cristatus. The sequence continues at coordinate 1,023,398,074 of NC_140592.1, forward strand.
GATACCGGATAATGTTATCCAAGCTTTCGTCAGGACCAAAAGGAAGCTACTGCATAAGTGATATCGTGCCAAGGTAACAAAGACAAACAATTACGATACAACCTGAACCCTGTTATTGGGCCAAGAGGATCCGGGGAGAACTATTTTACTTCATTAACCTGCACGGATAAAGACAAAAGAAACACAAAACAAAGCATAACCATTGACATCGTGATCTTATGAGGTCAAAAACCAATGCATCCAGATAAATGTCTAGTATGCTAATACACTGAATGTATCTTGACACCAACATGTCTGTCCGAATAAGTTGATTAGAAAATTCAAGGCACTTACCCAATTAGTGGTGGGTATGTGCCTCGCCTCACCTGGCAACTGCTCAGGTAATGGAGGCACCGCTCTGTAAAATAATAAGAGGGTTCAACATTATAAAACCCCTAAGGTGGTTTGATATGTAAAAAAACCGCTTTATATACAGCGCGTGAGGTTAAAAACATAGCCGGGGAGTTCACCGGAAGCCATTCGATTGTCAGAATGCTAGTTAGGAACTAACATTAGTTATGTCTCAAGATCTTACGAGATCGGTAAATGTTAGTTATTGTGAGTTCAAAGATTGTGGGTTTAAAGACCCATGTCTAATGGCAGTTACAAATCAGTTGTAAATGTTCATTCTCTAAGGTCGCATAGGAGGAAAGAGATACCCCAGTAGTTCCAAATAATATACATCGTAAGGTATGCACGGGTAAGATAAAAGACTCATAACCTCACCCTGTGTCTGTAAATTGAGAAATGAAACTAGTCTTTCATTCTGGTCGCTTGGTTCAGATCCAAGAAGTAGTAAAAGGATAATAGCTGTGCTCTCACCTATCCGTCGGTACCCCTCGCTGATGCTGAGCTCGAAGGGGAGGTAACCAGCGTGCGTCGAGCTCCTTGTTTAAGTAAAGAAAAGTGAGATCGGTTGCTAGGGGTACGAAGTGCGCGTCGAACATGGGACGCGGGTGGATGACGTCATGCCGTTACGTCAGTGACTATGGTCTCTGGGAAATGTAGTATGTCTTCGATCAGAGGAACTACCAAAAACCCGTTTGTACATTGTAGCTTGTATAATGCCGTAGTATCGTTAGTGAAACTACTTACAACAGATCTTATACTTATTTTAGGCCCCTGATTCCGCTGTGGAACAGAGAATCATCTCGTAGTTTAGCAACCTATATATAGGCTGCAATATTAGTGCCATCTTTCATATTGTAGCGTATAATGCGAGAATGCAGAGCCCTGCCGCATGTATAGTCAGTATTAGAATATTAGAGATAGCTACACATTTCACTTAATATGTGGATGCAGCTGGCATGTAACTCCACATATATTAATAGTTTCAATAAGTACTTGATAATACAGACTATTACTGTGTATCCAATGATGGTGCAAAGTCGATTGTAGGGTGATGCAATAGTTCCCTATTATAGCAAAGTCCACGGAATATCGTCATTTAACCCTTGGCAGTCACTTTTAAGTTTGAATACCCATTTTTGTTCCTTAATAAAAAGAAACTTGGTGACATCCGTGACATGTGGTGGAATAAATGGTTGTTCCAAAATGAGCCATTTGAGATCTTCTGGAAAGGAGGAGACGGGACACAGTGAGGGCAAGTAGCACCGTACCCCAAACCGCACTGCAGGGTAGTGAAGGACCACCTGGACTCAGGGAGCACGAGCTGCGATCTGAATGTGTTACTGTGGTTATCCGTTGTGTTTGCAGATATGTATCTTGTCTATCATTGCTGAATATGTGAGAAAGTGTAAACTGTTTGAGTTTAAAATGAATAAAAATCAATCAAACATATTTGAAAAAAAAAGAGTGTAGGTACCCGAGTAACAGAATATTGTGCCATGCAAACACCCACGCAAACTTTAGCATATCTGTCACTTAATATTTCCTTCTGCAGAGAAGAGGGAGGCCACCACAGTTCATTCTTCTCTCTTTCCATTTCAGACTGCATGTATCTGCGGCCATCAAGGCATTTTGGAGTATGTGCAGTAGTTCTCATGTAGGACTGTTTTACGCATTCTTATATCCCTTTGTGAATTGACTGCAAAACATCTAAACTGACAACAGTCAATAATTATTTATAGAAGGTTGGTACAAATCGAAAGGCCTGTTCCCTTTTTGCACTTTCACTAACTTGGAGTTGAATGGTTCATGGATGATTCACAAAGGCTTGTAAGAGCACGTAGAGTACTCCACGGGTACTACTGTGGCACCACTTCCTGTACGCATAAAGGCCTCTGTGATTCCGCCCATCTTGTGCAATCGTTATAGTGTAATGTCAGTGGTTTACATGGCTGCTTGTGTCTGGTTGTAGAGTTCACTACTGATTAGCGGCCTATTGAGATCAGGTCACATGACTGCCTCCACCAACCGAGTAACTGAAATCAGTGTGGTGTGTGCGAAAAGATATTCGTCTCCATAGAGAGGAGACTAGTATTTGTATCTCGGTCGCCTGGGGCTGACAGCTGTCTAGTTTAGCAGGTGATATTGACTTCTAGTAAATCTCGAAAGTAGGTGGGAAGGGTTATAGTGGTGATGAAAGCAAGCGAGAGGGCCCCATGGCAGAGATGACCTCTACTGGGCTACTCTTCAAGAAATCATCTGCCCTTTACCGGGATGCCGCGCGGTGACAGGGAGTGCGGTGTGGTGTTGGTTTGCACCTACCCTCCTCCAGTCTAATTCCTCTTCTAGCCCTGCCCTCATCGCAGTGAGATGGCGCAGTGTTGGTGCCGGGCAGTGAAGGTGTGTGGATTGACTCATGTCTATGAATGCGCTCTCTCCCATCCTGGTGTGGAGGCCATGCTGCTCTGTGGTCCCATCCGTCTTGTCTTGTCTTTCCCAATCACGATAAACAGGTCAGCGTCTACATCCCTGCGGTGTACGCCTTCATGGGCAATCCTCCTGGTACTGCTATGGGTGTTTTGGTTTGGTGTGACCAGGCGCGCAACACCCATTGGGCTCACCGGGCTTCAGCCCCCCCCCCCCCCCCGTCGTGTGTGACAGCCCGGCTGAGACAGCCTCGCGGGCTGGCGTCCGTCTAATTGCAGCCGCAACAGAGTACTTCACGGGTCTTTAAAAGACCATTTACTCGTTAATGAGGCTTTTGTTGTGTTTTCGCCCTTTCTTACAGCCACTCTGCCTATGGCCGGAAGACTTAGCCCCCCCCGAAATCTTTTTCAGCCCCCCCCCCCCGAAATTTGGCTCTAGTTGCCCGCCTGGGTGTGACCATTGGTCCTTCTCGTAAGGTAGCCTGTTCCATCTCCCTGTGCCCTTTCTGCATGGGAAGTTGTGCGTTGAGGGGGCTTAATGACATCTGACTGGGTTTCTTTCACTGGGCTATCTGGATTCGGTTTCTTGGCCTCGACCATTTGTGGTCCTTTGCAAGAACATCTGAGGGCGCCTTGTTTCTTATTCTTCTGCTTGTCATACTTATGACCTGCCGTTTGGCATCTCATCGTAACCGCCATCATTTCATCTGCTGCTTGGGGCCAGGACTGTAGGTCTAGCTATCATTGGCCTTCCCATCACTGGGTTGGTGGATCTGAAGGCTCATCCCCGTTTTTAAGGAGGAATTATTGAGACTTGAGTCAACTTTTAGGTGCATCTTTTAACTAAGAGTGTTTCAATTTGTTTGTTAAACATATCATTGTTTTCGTCTTTCAGCTACATTGGTTAGCTTCTTCTGGTTTCTTTTTCTTCTACTTTTCACTTTATTGTAAAGCACTTTGGTGAAAGTGTTACAATAATTCCATAAAATAAATAACAAAACGCAGTGGTCACTTTATTCGTCCTGGAAGCTCAGATTGACCCCAGAACCATGAGATTATGCAAACGCCCTGTACGACAGACAGCCTTCTATACTCCCCAGCCACAGTTCAACTATCACCAACGCAGCCCTAAAGCATTTATTTATGCTTTTTATATAGCGCTACTCTTAACTTGGAGGATGTCAGTGCGCTTTACATTTATCAAAGGCGTAAAAGACTACAGTTTAAGAAAGATACATGTGAACGTATGGCACAATAAAATAGAGCCAAACGTGAAATAAATGGAGCATGAAAAGGCAAGGAAGGGAGGGGAGTGGACACGTGGGTAAAGCAGAGCATCAAAGGTTGAGATTGGTGAGTGGGGGGAGGAGCCGTTTGTTAAACTGAGAGCTAAATAACATAGCGTTCAGATTGTGTTTGGAATGGAAGGACGCTTTCCTGTCGTTTCTGATTCTCAATGAGAGGATTGCAGTGACGTAGCAGCACGAGGAAACCATCTGATTTTTGCCGCAGCTGAGTGGGGTTTGACTCTTTTTGATTCCAGTCGAAGGACGTCTTTGCTTCTGAGGCTTTTGTGGCCTCCAGATGTTTTCCTGGCATCATGGAGGGCACGTGTTGGTTGTTGATGTCCGAGAGCTTTGAAAATGAGGCAAGTTATCTCTGGGTGTAACAAGGCAAATCTGTCACTCCTGCAGTTAGGTTTGGTGTGTAGCCACGAGAAATGCATCTCTTCAATGCCAGTAAATCCTAATGCTGTTGAAATCTGCAGATTATGCATCGGATGATCGATTATGTGGCAAATCAGGCAAATCTATACCTATGCAAAAATTGCCTCGTCCGCATAAAGTCATAATTCCAGTGGCCCTGCCTATTGTACATGGAGAATTACCACTGCCGCTAGAGCGAGGAGGGAGTAAGACTCCAGGAACAGCCTAAGAAACACTAGGGCTCTGACCTCGGGACTGTATATTGTATTCTACTTTGTTGTGGTAGCTGTAAAATAAACACTTCTTTATTCACAATAGCAAGTATTTGAGTGGACAGTCATTTATTGCTGCTGCGGCACATATTTTGAGTTGTGAACCTGTGTTCATCCCCCTGTACCAGCCCCCCTCTGAGATGCCTTAAACTGCTCCACTGGGAGTCAAGTGCTAAACGGGTACTTGGCCCAGTTGCTCAGGATCCATAGTAGGTCGGGCCCAGGGACATCAGCAGTAAAAGGCCTCAACCCCCATGGTTGGGCCCAGTAACCCCTGCTTGCTCCGTCGCCTTCTGAATGGGGTTCTGACACTCATTTTGTTCCATTCCCCCGTGAAGCACACTCTTAATTCCATTGTATCTTCACCATTTCACTATATTTTTTTTGCACTCATTTTTTTCGTACTCTTTCTTCAGGGACATGAATTGATACATACATAAATAAATTAATAGAGAGACACCATTCAAATAACGCTGATGATATAGGAGTGACACCTTTTCCTGAGTATTGTTATTAACACCCAAGTAATGCCATTCACCAGTGGGAAACCAATACGCATATAATGTTATTATAATTAACAATGATGCGAGAGATGAGCCAGATTGATGATGTTAACACAAGAGGGAAACAGGGACATGTGTAATATGTTCAATACAAGGGGGAGGCAAGTATAAGAGTAATGTTAATAATTAGGTCAACGGGTTCATCAATAATGCTGTCAACACTAGAATAAATATTCACAGGAGTTTTTTATGCTCTGAGTAGTCGAGTAACAGAAATATTATTAGAACTGAATTAAACATATACCTAAGTAATGTTATTCACATCAGGGGTAGGAAGGTTTCAAATTAATGTTGCTAACACTAGAGGGAGACATGTAACAAAGTATTTCTGCCATTATCACAATCAAACAAGACACATTGGTTCAGTGCGGTTTCATTTAGACAACAAATTAAGATTACGCCGCAAATGATTAGTCTGCTGAGACAAATCTTCTTTTCTGAAAATCCTCTTTAAAAACAGTAGATGTTTAAAATACTAATGAATTTAACTGGGATTTTGCTGGCAACTTGTTTTATCATATACATTTGTGTCTCTGTTGGTTTGCTATCTGCGATATTACCATAATTTATTGTCTAAATCATATCACAGTGATCCACTGTTGATTATTTCTGTGATGGCCTTTGGTTCCTGGCTGGTATAGAATAAAAGAAAGTCCTTGTTCCAATATTATTATTAAAACAACGAGCACAATGAGAAAGGTGTGAAACTGCGAAAAGGTGTTTCCAGTACCTTAATGCCATAGGATAGTTGGTTTCTGGGAAATGTTATTAAAACTAGAGTGGGACGAATCAGAGCTCACGCAGACGTAGGGATGGTTGGTTCCCCATGACCCCTTGCGTCTTCTCCGGGGAGTATTCAATGGCCTAGACGTCTCTAGAGCTGACAAACGCTTCTAGGGCACTGCGATCGTGGTGGCTAAGCGAGACATTGCGGCGGCCTGGTCTCAGGCCTAACCCCCTACTGTGCGTAAATGGCGATGAGGGGTGGATTGGCGCGTGGCCCAAGAAGAACCCCTCTTTGAGGCCAGGGGATGTCCTGAGAAGTTTGAAAAGGTTTGGGGCAAGTGGCTAAATTTGTAGTTTTGATTACTGTGCACGTTTCTCTTCAGACGTGTTACATCCACGAGGTGGCCTCTTTGGGGGGCCTTGTTTCTAGGTCTGATATCCCGCTGTCTCCTGTCGATGGACTTTGATATCGTATGTCTTTGTATGTTTCGTCTATTTCAAATGCTAATGAAAATGATTATCAAAAAAAAAACTAGAGTGGGACAGGAAGCAGGACGAATTTTACATGTGAATTGGACAGATATATGAGTATTGTTATAGCATTGTAGAGAGACAGATATCTGAGTAATGTCATAAAGACTAGAATGGGTTGGATGCTTGAGTAATGCTGTTAATACCAAAGAAGATCAAGTACTTGAATTGTTTTTAATAGTGGGGTAAGATGGGTACCTGAACACTAGTGTAGGACAGGTACCTGGCTAATGGTGATATTTACCTGGCTAGTCATTAACACTAGAACGGGGTGGACAGTGTTTAAAGTAAGTAAGGCAGGTACCTGAGCAATTTTTATATCACTAGAGTGGAATAGATTCATGAGTAATGTTGGCTCAAACGTCTCTATTTCAGAGAAAAACCCAAAATGTCGAACAGCCCAATGATTCCATTCTGGTGAAACTCCACCTGAATGAGAAAAATAAATTCCCCCCCAAAAAGGGCCCTTGTACACCAGAAAAAGGGGCCATGGGGCAGGAACAAGAAAACAGGTAGGGAAAAATTGGAGGAAGGCAAAATAGTGTATGTGGTAGAGGTACTATGATATAGACAGGAGCAGAGGGAGAAAGATGTAGGTAGGGGTGGTAGGTTTGTGTGGTATACTAAGGAATAGGCACAGGTAGAGATACTATGGCATACTCAACCCAACGTATAGGCAGAGGGGTAGATGAACTAGTGTACAAGGAGGTTTAGGAGTAGTGGTCCTGGGGTATAAGTAGGGAAAGATATATTAGGGCAGAATTAGAGGTATACATACAAGAGTATAGCCTCTAATTAGTCATAGGGTATATTAGGCCTGACATCCTTGCCGTGGTATTCCCCTAAACATTTTGCCTTCACCCCTAATGTTTTGCTGAATCCTTTTTAGGTCTCACGATCTGCGTTGCACTGCGCAGCAGTGCTCGTGCAGGCGAGAGTCCTTTTGTCTGGGGTTCAGAATAGGACCCTGGAATCGCACACGCTTGTGCGTGTGTTTTCTGTTTTGGGGTCTGTAATTGGGCTTTGAGTGCGTGTTTTGTTTCAACAGAGCACGCAATAGGCCAAAGGCGGGCGCATTGCTCCGCCCATGACCTATTGGTGACTGTTACGCGCACCAAAGCCCATATGTTTTCAATTATCGTGCCCGGACACAGGCGCGATAATTGAAAACATATGCATTGCAGTGGCGCGCGTGCGCGCGCGCACCACTCGCGGGCTTGTTTTTTTTTTTCTTCAGTGCCGCTTGTATTTTCTTGCGCGTGGCTTATGTGTTTTCGTTTTTACAGAATATTGGCATGTACCGTCTTCAGCCGTAGCGTTATATTGCTGAGCGCCTTCTCGCTCTTCTGAGCGTCCACACAAGAAGCTGTTCTGAAAACTGTCATATTACCGCTCTCGGAGCAGTGGGCACGAGAGCAGAGCACTGACAAGGCGCGAGCCTAACTCTGTTTTAATGTGCGTCCCATGGTTGCTTGGATACCGTCCATGACCTGGAAACTGCAAGGTCTACTTCCAGACACGTTTTGTCGATGTTGCATCAGAATTGGTGAACAAGAAACCGGGATGGAATCTGCTGGACAGCAAAGTGAGTGTTGAGCACGTTTGAAAATGGGGATGGGGGCTTTGGAGTGCTTGAATGGTGGAAATTCAGTGTCACTGGCTGCGAATACCAGGGTCTTTGACGCCTCTTGTACACCTAGTATGTAGTGCCACCTGGAATTTACAGGACATCAGGGCACTCTCCTGGTCCCCCCGGGCCTCCCACCACCTCTTAGAGTCAGACGGAGATAGAAGTATGTGTAGTTGGTGAGTTTATAATACCTAAACTGAGGTGCACCAGCACTTTTGAAGGTGCTCTTGGCCCGCTATTTTTTGTAAATCCCAAGATGGAAACCTGAGAACACGGGAGGCTCTCACTCTGTTGCTTAATAGTTGATCAGGATGCTTTAGATCATAATGTTTCTAGTTTTTGTTCCATTTATATACTGGCTGTGATTTTCTCTTATTCGTGGGGGATGTGGAACTTTTATTTCCCTTAAAGGATCAATGAGATTTTTCCAAGTGTGACACAGTTTCAGAGTTATCACAGAAAGTGCAGCAGGATCTCTGTCTGGAATCGCCTCACTGTCCTTTAAATTTAAGACCCCTTTTCCACCAATCATTTTTGGTGAAATGTTCTTGTCTCTCCTGCTGTCCGTTTTCTGAAAGAATCTGACACACAAGGGCTTCAGAGATGCAGGGACACTGACTATTTGATAGTAAATAGTTTTTCCCCGAAATTCTTAGGACCAGAGCAATTCCTTGTGCTTTTACATGAGAACCATATATTAACAGCGATGCTAGCCCGCATGCTCAGTTGCTATCTTTACTGAGAGATTTACCCAGCATCTCCTTAAATGGGTTCACACCCTAGGCATCTTTCCTTCGGCCTAGACAGGCTTTAGGCAGGGAATAGAATCACTGGACAATGTAGCATACGATGGAGAGAGAGGATGCTTATTGGCCAAGATGGCAAGGCCTTCCTGGTTGACTGGCATTCCCAGTGCATTGTAGGAGAATCTTTTTGGCCTAGATACTTGAGCGGACACTATAGTCAAAAGCCTAGCAAGGCAGCAGGGGAGTGAGTCGAGATTGTGTCATTGCACTGATCCTCTTTGTGATTTATGCAGGTGACCTATTATTCTAAGTTGATTCCTCGCTTCTGAAGTTGAGCTGACCTAGAACCTATGGTTTTGGCTCTTCAAGGAAGTCTGTACCGACTCTAAACACATAATCTCAAGGGAATTACCTTTCTGTAAATCACATGAAGACCAGGCTGCTTTTGGCGTTAGGGGAGCCAAAAACTAATAGTAGTCAGCCAGTGCAATTTGTTTAATTTTACATTTTATATAGTGTCACTCTCCCTGTGAAATGGGGTTAGTGCACTTTACAATGAACAAACAACAATTTTCTTTACATTTAATTTTAAGGGAATAAAATAAGGGAAGGGAGAATTAATTAAACGATCGTCAAGTACATCATTTGAGTGCAACATCTTCTTCCAAAAAGGTAGGAATGGATAATGAGGTGTGTGTGGTTGTGTGTGTGGGTGTGTGAGTGTGGTTGGGTGGTTGTGTGTGTGGTTGTATGTGTGTTGTGTTTATGGTTGTGTGTGTGGTTGTGTGTGTGTGTGGTGGTGTGTGTGGTTGTGGTTGTGTGGTTGTGTTTGTTTGTGTGGTTGTGTGGTTGGGTGTGGTTGTGCGTGTGGTTGTGTGTGGTTGTGTGTGTGTGGTTGTGTGTGTGTGGTGTGTGTGTGTGGTTGTGTGTGGTTGTGTGTGTATGGTTACATGTGTTGTTGTGTGTGTGGTTGTGGTTGTGCGTGTGGTTGTGGTGGTTGTGTGTGTGGTTTTGGTGGTTGTGTGTGTGGTTGTGTGTGTGGTTGTGTGTGGTTGTGTGTGTGGTTGTGGGTGTGTGTTGTGTTTGTGGTTGTGTGTGTGCTTGTGTGTGTGGTTGTGTATGTGGTTGTGGTTGTGTGTGTGGTTGTGTGATTACACATCACATAATTACACTGTACTCAATACAACATAAATACACTCCACATACCACTCAGTACTACATAATTGCACGTCACATAATTACTCTACTTAATGCAAGATAAATACACTCCACACAATACCACTCTGTGCCACATAATAACACAACACACAATTATACTGTACTCAATGCAACATAAATACACACCTTTCACTCAAGTTCGTGCTATATAAAAAAAACCAATTGCAATGCAGTAGGTCTCACATTACTGAATCTTTGAGCTGCTATTGGTGTTGCATTATTATTAGCAATGCCAACAGCTCAAACTTTAATAATGCGAGACCTATTGCATTGAAAATGCTTGTTTGGGTTGCATTAGGACTGCTAACCAGTGCTAAAGTGCTTGTGCTCTTGCCGTCAAACACGGTAAAATTGGGCTACACCTAATTGGCGCATTTAATTTACTTGTGAGTCCCTACTAAGCTGACCATATCTGTACCAAGGGCCTTTAAATTGAATGCTCCGAGTGGGCCTGCTGCACACGCTGTGGCACCCACTACAGTAGCCTATTAAAACATGTCTAATGCATGCTTCTGCAAGCCTGCAGTGCAGTTTTAAACTGCTAGTTCGACCTAGCAAAAAACACCTTTTGCTAGGCGTAAACCTTCCTACTTAATGCTTCTAAGTCTCCCCTAAGGTAGGCCCTAAAGGCTCATAGGGCAGGGTGCATTGAATTTATGTGTACTTAAGTTTTACATGTCTTGGCAGTGAAAAACTGTAAAGTAGTTTTAAGACCTATCTCTCCCCTTGACTAACACTGGGTCACCTTATTATGTTAATTAAGTGAAAACTTTAGATTGGGAGCAGGCAGAGATATGATGTTTGCACTCAAATGAATTGTAATTTAAAGTTCCCTTTAACAGTGAAGTCACAGTTTTGAAAATGGCACTTTTAGAAAGATGTCATTTTCTTGTCCCAACCATTTCTGCCTTCTGCCAGTGTCCTGGTTCACATGACTGTGAATGGCTCTGCTGTTGCAGTTTGTGTATTGTTTCCAGACATTGACACAAAAGAGTCTTAGGTGTGGCCAGGATGAGCCATTCTGACAGGATGGCTCTGGGCCCAACTTCACTTACACTTCAAGGGCTTTTGCCTCCTGCACACACATGGGAATCCGACACCAGTCCTGCCTGCCTTTTTTCACGCCAAAGCAGTTTGGAGCTTTGACAGGGAAAGGGGAAGAACTTTCTAGAGTCAATGTGTGGGAATAACAGTTCACCACTCCCCCCACAAAGGCTGGCACCCGGTATGAATATCAGACATCCAGAGCCACTCATCAGAACACTTCTGGATCTAGTTACAGAAGCAGGACTGCTCTGCTGCCAGTGGACTGCCCTCCTGATTGAAGGACTGCCTTGCTGTCTGAGAAGGAAGATGAGACCTGCTTGCTTTCATCCCAGGCAAACCAGAATGACTCTAACGGCCAGTTGACCTACCTCCTATGTGAGCTACAGATACACAACAAGCTTCAGAGTCCTCCCTGCAACTGCCCAACTGACTTGCTGCAACCGGACCTGCCTGAGGCCTGCTGGCCTCTTCTGGAATTAGTTCCTGATTGCCTAGAGGTGCCCTCCGGGCCAGGTCCTTGACCCTTAGTTGGTATCAGTTTGAGCTCCTCCAAAGAAGAAAAGGTGAAATCCAAAGTCTGGGCTCTTCCCGACCGCGAAAATGCCCGTTCGCTCCAAGACTCTGTTGCTGGGATAGACTGCCAACCTGAAGCTCCAGTGAGACCTGCACTTCGAGCTACATCAAAGACATCCGGCGGTGACTCTCAACTCAAAGTTCCGGTAACGACCATCTGCGACACCCATCTGGCTCTTCGTGCTACAGCAAAGACCACCTGGGATGCAAGGCCTGCTCTGCGAGCTATACCGAAGACTACCTACAACACTCTCCCTGCTCCTCAACCTCCTTCACTGTGAACAGAATTCTTCGTGCCGGACTAAATTGGTCCCTATATTCAGCCCACACTCCACCATGGTCAGCCTGGACTACACCCCCGCACCCCACTCACCCCCTCTAGGGTGACCTGATGAGCGCGAGTCATGCTTTGTGCATCAGGATGCTATTGTTTTACCAAAAACCTTAAAATTGCATATCTCCAGTTCTATTGATGGTATATTTGTCATTCCGGTATCATTCCGTTTATTACAATTCAATTTATTTTGCTAAATTGAGATGATTCTTGTGTTGTGATTTTACTTTATTATTGTTTGTTTGTTGCATAAATATTTTACACATTTCTTCTAAGTTAACCCGGACTGCTTTGTGCCAAGCTACCAGAGGGTTAAGCACAGGCTCATTTAATGACCTTTGTGGTTCACACTGACAAGTATTGTGGTTGTTGCCTAGGTGGCTTTCATCTCCCTCAACCAATAACCCAGTTTCTCACAGGGTATAGATAGGTGTAGATGATTAATAGTATAGGCAAGAGTACAGTACCACGGTATTGGTAAGGGTGGAAGTACTAGGGCATAGGCAGAGGTAAAGAACAGATGTTAATTAAGCAACATAGTTAAGTTATTAAAGGGAAGGAACCGGATGGCCTATACCAGCATTTCCCAAACTGTGGGTCGTGACCCGCTGGTGGGTGCAACTGAATGAGGTGTGTTGCGAAAGTCCAAGCAATAAATAAAGAAACCTTTAAATTCTGTATTTATCTTGTCACATTTGCTGCGCTTCAAATAAAGAGGTCAGATGTCAGGTTATGCATTCTGAAAAATTGCTGCTTATTTTTTTAACATGGGGATTGGTGCTTAAAAACTTCTCTCACTTTGCAGTCAGAGAAAGAAAGAAAAGTGCAGTGCATTATGTGACAATCTTGCTGGGATACAGAGAGTGTGAAAGGAAAGGCTGTTGATGTCACTTTTTCGTAACACACAACAAAATGTAAATACCTGTAAATGAACTGTACACATTTAGCAAAAAGGAAAGCAAAAATTAACTACACTTTTTATAATTCTGAAGTGTGATGGTAAAGAAAGATTTTAAAAGGATCAAAACAAATCAAGACACTTTACTTGGTGATGCACATATGATTATTTACTGAAATCCTATTTCCACACATTATCATTTGCACGCAATATAACTTTATCAGTAAAACCGTATGTCTGTGCAAAGTCAGTGGAAAATATGTTATCTGTAAATGACAGTGTGCTACCACTCGATGCTTTAGTTATATTACATAATTTCCCTCCTCATGTCCATTAAAGCTAGGTGGATTGCGAAAGTGTGTCGATCTAAAAATTGGTCATGGTTCTAAAAGGTTTGGTAGCCACTGATCTAGAGGAAGAGAGATTTGATTGTGTTTATTTTAGTTTGTAATACACTTCTAATAACCCTATTGAGGAGGAGAAGGATCGAAAAGAGAGGAGGAGTGTGGGGAAGATCTCCTGCCTCAAGCATGACAAAGAAAGGGTAGGGCAGGAAGTGGGAAGAAGTGAAGTAAGGGTAGTTCCCGCTTAAAATTGTAACAAGGGATCTGCGTGGCTGTGCAGAAACACTTCAAGGGACTGCTTTCCAAATGGGAGAGGTTGACATTCTAGGAAGGCGTTGGAGAAAAAAACGAGGACATGGTTTTGTGGGGAAAGTTTCTCCGAAACAGGTTCCTTTACACATGTTTTTCTTCAGAATTCCATAGAACCAATGTTATTAGGTTTTACAATGGGGCTGATGCCAGAGTCATATTAACACGAGGCACTGCCATGGCACACAGCAACAGTCCTCTTTCAATGGCAGCTCACTGCTCTCACATAAGGAAGGTGTTGACACTGCTGGAGGATGGACCAGGGAAGGGGAGGTGCCTGGAAAGGGAAGGGGAGGGGCCTGGAAAGACAGACACACTGAGTTCTGCTGCGGTGAGTGACATGGAAGGCTAGATTCGAGCCTAGGAAGGAGGGGAGGGCTGGGCTGGCCCTGGCTAGCCTGGGCCTGGGCACGAAGGCGCCCCTGTATGCCCCTGCCCTTGCATGCTCCCTGAGTCAGACATTTATTTTCCTTTGCTGACTTCACTTGTGCTCTTTGCAGTTCCTGCCATGCTTCATGGTTGCGGATCAGTGACTAATGATCTCCTCACAATATGTTGATTTAAACTCTGAAGAGTCTGCTTGTGTGTGTTGGAGGATTGTCAGAGCTGCAATCCACCGGCCTGGTGTGACTGAGAGGGAATGAGAGTAAAGCACTAGAGCCCTGCAGACGAGGAAACCAAAGGAGTAAAAGAGAAAGAGCACTGTGGACAGTACAGAAAGAGACAGAAAGGAAACTTGGAGGAATATTTACAAGCTCTTGCCGCCGCCGGTGCGTCACTTTTAATATGGGAAGAAGTGACGCACCGGTGGCGCAAGGGGCTTGTAAATAAGCCCTTTTGTCCCTTTTATGTTGTATCATCTCTATGGTTATCCAAGCTGTGCATGTAGTGATATCTAAAGGTAGTATAAATAGAGTTTCAAAAACAACAGTTGATGGACAGAATGCAGAACAATGTCATACATTCACCCCAGTAAGGGATCTGGGCCTAAATCCATCGTTTTTTTGCTCACCATGCCATTCCAGTTTGAACCCAGCCATATGCAAATCAGTCTTGACCCTGTGCCTCATGGGAATAGTCCAGCCCGAACTGCCAAGCCAGGTCCTCCCTGGACTGGAAACAAGCATCCTAGAACCGGTTTCGGGGTTTCACCCCTCTTCAGCCAGGATAGCTTGATTCCAGTGGCATGGAGAGCACGGGACCCACGTCTGGGCATACCCGTCCCACTCGGGGTGACAAATGCAATAGAGTTGACATTTTTGTAATTACTATCCACGCTGTGTGTCAAGATCTGAAATGTGGGCCCATTTCATAAAGTCATATTAATCTGTATTTACATAATGCAAGATGTACGCTCTTTGTATTTGCCATGTGTAAAATATTCTAATTCACAGTTAGGGGCATATTTACCAGGGAATCTCGCAACCAGAACGTCACTTTTAGTGACGTTCTGGTGGCGATATCCTCTTCTCCTAATTTACAAGGTGGCGGCGTTAAGCCACTTAACGTGGCGTAGCGCTGCCTTGTAAATAAGGCCCCTTTTCACGCTTCACTTAGCGTGAAAGGGGCATGCATTGGGTGTTGCAGTGGGCGCTCCACCGCAAGACCCATTACTTTTTGACGCCTGCCCATATTCAATCAAGGTTAGTAAAGCGCAGCTACTCACCTGCGAGGGTCTCAAGGCGCTATTCACGAGGATGGGGCAGCGCCATAAACTAAGACCAGGTAAAATCTGGTCCTAGGATGGCGATACGAGGAGAAAGTATTAATTTCTCCTCGTATTTTGCTCTTTCTATGTGTGCTGCATTCTGCAGAATACATAGAAACAGCAAATCACTTTTAACCTCTTCGGTGCCCATGACGAGATAGTCTCGTCATGGAGCACGGTTGCGCTGTGCCCATGACGAGACTATCTCGTCATGAACCCCACCCACTAGTGCAACGCCCGGCACAGGAGGGGGAAAGGGCTCGGCACTGAAGGGGTTAAAGATAGTTTATGTGAAGGGAGGTGTCCCTTCCTGCACATAAACAATCGCCCCTGCAGCGCAGGCATTCTTGCAACATGGTGCAAGGGTGCTTGCACTAGGCAGCTTTTTTAGCACCAATGCTAAGGAAAACGCAGGGGTTCACCGTAATTTTTGTAAATACGGTGCATCCCTGCGTTTAAAAAATGTTGGAGCACAGCGTTACCAATTTTGGAGTAACACCGCCCTACGACAATTTATTGTAAATATCCATCTACGTTTGCAATGTAGGTACATGTACAACCTTAGCTGCACGTGCACAATTGTAAATCCTGCATGCATAATAATATTCAAGAGAAAATGACTAAACATAGGTAGTTTCCATGGGGTGTGACAAGGAAATGGACATTCACTGCAGAAAAATAGAAGTGGAAAGGGTGAAATCCAGGATTTGCTCAAACGTGATGATGCAAACCACCATACACCGCTACAAGTGAGTAAGTCACCCAAGAATACTTATTCACAAATAAATAAATATACCTACTACAGTAGTAATCATATGCCAGGCTGCAAAACGTTGCACCTAATCCTATTAGACTAAGTCATTTCCTACATACAGGGTAAAATGGATCTGGAAAGGGCACAAACTGCCTGGTGGAAAGGACAAGCTAAGCAGCATCATTACAGCTATTGTGCACACATCTATCTTCTTCACTTCATGCCCATTCAAAAATATGGGTCTCTCACATAAAACTGGTAATTGCCAAACCTCCCTTATACCCAATACGTTGCGGTGCAAGCCAATTACATTGAGGGCTCTACATCGGAAGTCACTATGTAGCATGGGACATTACTTTCATATATTTATTCACTGGAAAAAAACAAAGGTCAAAGGGATATTATAGTAAGGTGAAAATGAATGTTAAAACCTATAGTTTCAAGTGAAACCACTGAAATTCACTAGTTATATTTATCTCAATTAACTATAACTCGTGCCCTAACGTAACTATAACTCACACTCCCGCCATGCACAGTTTTGTCATCAATGAAGTCATTGCTAATGAAGACACAACCTCACTTTTGTTGGAAAGTCCTGTACTTATACATTTCTAGAGCACTATTTTGCAAAAGGTATCTTGGCATTGGGAGTACTAATGAGCAGTCCCTCACGCCTCCCACTGATGTAATGTTTAATAATAGCGATTATCACTAAATATTTTTAATATAGCATTTAAAAAAACATTAACATATCATTAAGTGTTTTTACCTCTTTTGAGGCCACAAAATGCACCCACAGAACCGACCACAAGAAGTCCCCTCATTACAACAGAAAAGCATATAGCCCCACCTCTGAGTGCTTTAACAATTATGGTAAGCTCTCCTGAGGTCATGAACTTAATGACCCAGGAGACTTACTGCAACTTTTTGAGAATGTTGCTGGCACAGCTGCTGTAGTTCTTATCAGCCACCTCCCCTCCCTACCCCCACCCCCAACATAAAAAAAAAAAGCTTGGTGGTGCACCTGCTACTTCTAGGGCATTATGGGGCACTCCCTAGCTGAAGCAGTGAACGAGAAATGATCAGCTACTCTGCTTAGTTCACATTCACTCCTTATTAGGTCTCGCCTGAGCCAGCGCGTGCGCTACTCTGCGAGGCTTTTTGTAAGGGCTTCCAACTGGGACCGCTCGTGCGTGTGTTTTTTTTTGGCTCCCACGCTATTGGCTTTTTTTGGCTCCCACACTATTGGCCTTTGCGTGCGTCTTTCTAAGAAAGACGTACAAAAGGGGGTGGTGATGGACGGAGCATCAGAAACAATCAAACACTCACACCCAGTCAACAGATCTGGGTTTGATCCATCACCGTTCTTTAGCCCACTCTGCCACCCCAGTTCAGACATGGCCATATGCAAATCAGTCTGACCCTGTGCCTCATGGGAGCAGTCCAGCCCGAACTGCCAAGCCATGCCTTCCCTGGACCGGAAACAAGCTTCCTAGGACCGGTTTCTGGCATTTCAGCCGTCTTCAGCCAGGCTTGCTTGAATTCAGTGGCAAAGTGAGCAAGGGACTCACGTCTGAGCATACCCTGCCAACTTATGGCGAACAAAGCGGTACAAAAGGGGGTGGTGATGGACGGAGCATCAGAAACAATCAAACACTCACACCCAGTCAACAGATCTGGGTTTGATCCATCACCGTTCTTTAGCCCACTCTGCCACCCCAGTTCAGACATGGCCATATGCAAATCAGTCTGACCCTGTGCCTCATGGGAGCAGTCCAGCCCGAACTGCCAAGCCATGCCTTCCCTGGACCGGAAACAAGCTTCCTAGGACCGGTTTCTGGCATTTCAGCCGTCTTCAGCCAGGCTTGCTTGAATCCAGTGGCAAAGTGAGCAAGGGACTCACGTCTGAGCATACCCTGCCAACTTATGGCGAACAAAGCGGTACAAAAGGGGGTGGTGATGGACGGAGCATCAGAAACAATCAAACACTCACACCCAGTCAACAGATCTGGGTTTGATCCATCACCGTTCTTTAGCCCACTCTGCCACCCCAGTTCAGACATGGCCATATGCAAATCAGTCTGACCCTGTGCCTCATGGGAGCAGTCCAGCCCGAACTGCCAAGCCATGCCTTCCCTGGACCGGAAACAAGCTTCCTAGGACCGGTTTCTGGCATTTCAGCCGTCTTCAGCCAGGCTTGCTTGAATCCAGTGGCAAAGTGAGCAAGGGACTCACGTCTGAGCATACCCTGCCAACTTATGGCGAACAAAGCGGTACAAAAGGGGGTGGTGATGGACGGAGCATCAGAAACAATCAAACACTCACACCCAGTCAACAGATCTGGGTTTGATCCATCACCGTTCTTTAGCCCACTCTGCCACCCCAGTTCAGACATGGCCATATGCAAATCAGTCTGACCCTGTGCCTCATGGGAGCAGTCCAGCCCGAACTGCCAAGCCATGCCTTCCCTGGACCGGAAACAAGCTTCCTAGGACCGGTTTCTGACATTTCAGCCGTCTTCAGCCAGGCTTGCTTGAATCCAGTGGCAAAGTGAGCAAGGGACTCACGTCTTAGCATACCCTGCCAACTTATGGCGAACAAAGCGGTACAAAAGGGGGTGGTGAAGGACGGAGCATCAGAAACAATCAAACACTCACACCCAGTCAACAGATCTGGGTTTGATCCATCACCGTTCTTTAGCCCACTCTGCCACCCCAGAAACCGGTCCTAGGAAGCTTGTTTCCGGTCCAGGGAAGACATGGCTTGGCAGTTCGGGCTGGACTGTTCCCATGAGGCACAGGGTCAGACTGATTTGCATATGGCCATGTCTGAACTTGGGTGGCAGAGTGGGCTAAAGAACGGTGATGGATCAAACCCAGATCTGTTGAACTGGGTGTGAGTGTTTGATTGGTTCTGATGCTCCGTCCATCACCACCCCCTTTTGTACTGCTTTGTTCGCCATAAGTTGGCTGGGTATGCTCAGACGTGAGTCCCTTGCTCACTTTGCCACTGGATTCAAGCAAGCCTGGCTGAAGACGGCTGAAATGCCAGAAACCGGTCCTAGGAAGCTTGTTTCCGGTCCAGGGAAGACATGGCTTGGCAGTTCGGGCTGGACTGTTCCCATGAGGCACAGGGTCAGACTGATTTGCATATGGCCATGTCTGAACTGGGGTGGCAGAGTGGGCTAAAGAACGGTGATGGATCAAACCCAGATCTGTTGACTGGGTGTGAGTGTTTGATTGGTTCTGATGCTCCGTCCATCACCACCCCCTTTTGTACTGCTTTGTTCGCCATAAGTTGGCTGGGTATGCTCAGACGTGAGTCCCTTGCTCACTTTGCCACTGGATTCAAGCAAGCCTGGCTGAAGACGGCTGAAATGCCAGAAACCGGTCCTAGGAAGCTTGTTTCCGGTCCAGGGAAGACATGGCTTGGCAGTTCGGGCTGGACTGTTCCCATGAGGCACAGGGTCAGACTGATTTGCATATGGCCATGTCTGAACTGGGGTGGCAGAGTGGGCTAAAGAACGGTGATGGATCAAACCCAGATCTGTTGACTGGGTGTGAGTGTTTGATTGGTTCTGATGCTCCGTCCATCACCACCCCCTTTTGTACTGCTTTGTTCGCCATAAGTTGGCTGGGTATGCTCAGACGTGAGTCCCTTGCTCACTTTGCCACTGGATTCAAGCAAGCCTGGCTGAAGACGGCTGAAATGCCAGAAACCGGTCCTAGGAAGCTTGTTTCCGGTCCAGGGAAGACATGGCTTGGCAGTTCGGGCTGGACTGTTCCCATGAGGCACAGGGTCAGACTGATTTGCATATGGCCATGTCTGAACTGGGGTGGCAGAGTGGGCTAAAGAACGGTGATGGATCAAACCCAGATCTGTTGACTGGGTGTGAGTGTTTGATTGGTTCTGATGCTCCGTCCATCACCACCCCCTTTTGTACTGCTTTGTTCGCCATAAGTTGGCTGGGTATGCTCAGACGTGAGTCACTTGCTCACTTTGCCACTGGATTCAAGCAAGCCTGGCTGAAGACGGCTGAAATGCCAGAAACCGGTCCTAGGAAGCTTGTTTCCGGTCCAGGGAAGACATGGCTTGGCAGTTCGGGCTGGACTGTTCCCATGAGGCACAGTGTCAGACTGATTTGCATATGGCCATGTCTGAACTGGGGTGGCAGAGTGAGCAAGGGACTCACGTCTGAGCATACCCAGCCAACTTATGGCGAACAAAGCAGTACAAAAGGGGGTGGTGATGGACGGAGCATCAGAACCAATCAAACACTCACACCCAGTTCAACAGATCTGGGTTTGATCCATCACCGTTCTTTAGCCCACTCTGCCACCCAAGTTCAGACATGGCCATATGCAAATCAGTCTGACCCTGTGCCTCATGGGAACAGTCCAGCCCGAACTGCCAAGCCATGTCTTCCCTGGACCGGAAACAAGCTTCCTAGGACCGGTTTCTGGGGTGGCAGAGTGGGCTAATGAACGGTGATGGATCAAACCCAGATCTGTTGACTGGGTGTGAGTGTTTGATTGTTTCTGATGCTCCGTCCATCACCACCCCCTTTTGTACCGCTTTGTTCGCCATAAGTTGGCAGGGTATGCTCAGACGTGAGTCCCTTGCTCACTTTGCCACTGGATTCAAGCAAGCCTGGCTGAAGACGGCTGAAATGTCAGAAACCGGTCCTAGGAAGCTTGTTTCCGGTCCAGGGAAGGCATGGCTTGGCAGTTCGGGCTGGACTGCTCCCATGAGGCACAGGGTCAGACTGATTTGCATATGGCCATGTCTGAACTGGGGTGGCAGAGTGGGCTAAAGAACGGTGATGGATCAAACCCAGATCTGTTGACTGGGTGTGAGTGTTTGATTGTTTCTGATGCTCCGTCCATCACCACCCCCTTTTGTACCGCTTTGTTCGCCATAAGTTGGCAGGGTATGCTCAGACGTGAGTCCCTTGCTCACTTTGCCACTGGATTCAAGCAAGCCTGGCTGAAGACGGCTGAAATGCCAGAAACCGGTCCTAGGAAGCTTGTTTCCGGTCCAGGGAAGGCATGGCTTGGCAGTTCGGGCTGGACTGCTCCCATGAGGCACAGGGTCAGACTGATTTGCATATGGCCATGTCTGAACTGGGGTGGCAGAGTGGGCTAAAGAACGGTGATGGATCAAACCCAGATCTGTTGACTGGGTGTGAGTGTTTGATTGTTTCTGATGCTCCGTCCATCACCACCCCCTTTTGTACCGCTTTGTTCGCCATAAGTTGGCAGGGTATGCTCAGACGTGAGTCCCTTGCTCACTTTGCCACTGGATTCAAGCAAGCCTGGCTGAAGACGGCTGAAATGCCAGAAACCGGTCCTAGGAAGCTTGTTTCCGGTCCAGGGAAGGCATGGCTTGGCAGTTCGGGCTGGACTGCTCCCATGAGGCACAGGGTCAGACTGATTTGCATATGGCCATGTCTGAACTGGGGTGGCAGAGTGGGCTAAAGAACGGTGATGGATCAAACCCAGATCTGTTGACTGGGTGTGAGTGTTTGATTGGTTCTGATGCTCCGTCCATCACCACCCCCTTTTGTACTGCTTTCTAAGAAAGACAGCACACAATTGGCCAAAAGCGGGTGCATGTCCCGCCTGCCTTCTCTCTACCCTGGCCTAGGGAGCTCGGGAGCGAGCAGCAGCGCGGCCGAATGCCAGCTGCATACCTCGCATTCCTTACAGTGCGCGCGCACCGCACTTGTTTGGTTTCATTCTTTTCCTTCATGTTGGCTCATCGCCTTTCCTCCTTGCCTGAGCTCTATGGAGGCCTGCCTGGCGTTAAGTGTGTCTGAATTAATTTCTGTCGACCCAGAAGACCCTGCGAGCCTGGCACTGGACTCTGCCATAAACCAGAGGAAGCCTTGTACAGAGACCAGCAGCAGGCCATGTACACAGCAGCATCTCTCTGGAAACACGAGCACTGCTTGGAAATGGGCCACTCAGCCGAGGGAGCTGAGCCAACACAGTCCCAGTGTGTCGTGCCAGCTACTAGTGGGCAACAACAAATATTGCCTTAAGGTTTTGAGCAATGATGCCAGAAAAGATGGTAGGCACGCGAGTAAAAAAAAATAAACCTTGCGCTGGTACACGTATTCAGTGGGAGCAAGGCTATATTATGATGTAGACTGAGAAGTAAACAGGTCTCCGTGGTAGTAAACAACAGTGCTAAAAATGACAAGTAAAAACAGCTGCAAGAGCTCAGGACAACACAAGGGGTTGAGTGGTTGTTCTTTTGTACTCCCCTCACTTCTTTCCGCGTGAAAAACAATGCATGATTCAGAGTGCAGCGGTGACATGGGGTGAAGGAACGCTGTACACACAACTTATACTCACTTCCTGTTTTTAATAGGCACAGATATAAAGACACAAGCAAGAAAGCTTGGATTATATGTCAGTGTGTGACGTTGTGTGGCCTTCTCCTTGAGGAATGTGAGCGGCTGCTAAACCGCTCGATGAACAAAAACACTCCACTGCTCTCGTATAGCGCCAAGAAGGCATGGCGCTTATGTCACACCCCGCTAAGTGAGCAGGGGATGTAACATAGCCTGAAAAATTCAAATGGGCAGAACAGCGTCTTTTATACCGGCCATAAATCCGACAGTATTTCAGCGGCTGCGGTGAAGACTGTGTGGCCCTTGCAGGGAGCAGCGCTGTCGGTGCGGATCTGTTAGTAGTTCATTAATCACACAACGTACACTCCATGGCGAGCCCCTCCTCCCGCCCAGAGCTGGGCCAGCTGGGAGCCAGTTAGAGACCACAGGCTGAAACCGAAGTTTACCTCAGCACAGTGGAGTATGGCGGGGAGGCCGCGAGTACAGCAGAGCGCTGGCAGGCACCCAGGGCCCTCTGGAGGGTCACACCTCCCACCAGACGACACGGATGATGTTAATCTCTGACAGACGCCCCCGACACTCTGGTCATCGCTGGTAGAGTGATGGCAGAAATCCGAGGGAGAACCCCTATACGTACCAGCTGACTGCCAGTGACCGCTAGAAAGGACCACGCCTAGGTATATTACAGGGTATCGACCCCTCGTGAGCCCTGCAGAGCGCTGGCAGACTCCCACGCGTTCTGGAAGAAGGTACGCACAATGCTGTACTATGAGGTACGCATGACACCGTACTACTCAAGCACACGCATGATGCCGTACTAGGAGGTACGCACGGCCCTGTACTGCACAAGCACACACATGACACCGTACTACAAAACTATGACCCCGTACTGCACAAGCACACTCAGGACACCATACTACACCATCATACGCATGACCCCATACCACACAAGCGCACGCATGGCACCATACTACAGAAGCATAGGCATGATACCATACTACAAAAGCACTCCCTAGCAAAATAGAGCGTTGGCAGACAATCACGTACCTCTGGGATGAGGTATCTATCACACAATGTTACATACTTAGCCTGTGACTCAGTGAATGGGTGCCTCCAAAACAGAAAAGCCCAACAGAGCAATGGCAGACAGGGACATTTTAAGGATTTTGGGGGCCCTAGACCAAATATATTTTGGGGGGCCCTG
This sequence comes from Triturus cristatus, assembly GCF_964204655.1. Lineage (NCBI taxonomy): Eukaryota > Metazoa > Chordata > Amphibia > Caudata > Salamandridae > Triturus > Triturus cristatus. The sequence goes on from NC_140592.1 coordinate 1,023,421,808, forward strand.
TTGGAAAAAGCTTTGATTTTATGATCCAGTTTCAGCTCTTTCATGCCCTCTTTGGTTAAATTCTAAATGTGTGTACATCTGATATTCAGGGATAGTGATGTGTGTTTTCAGTATTGTAACACAGCAGCAGCTCACTCTCACTCTCTCACTGACTGACTGACTCTCTGACTGACTGACTATCTCACTCTCTCACTGACTGACTGACTGACTCTCTCACTGACTGACGCTCTCACTGACTGACTTACTGACTCACTGACTAACTATCTCACTGACTGACTATTTCACTGACTGACTGACTCTCACTCTCTCACTGACTGACTGACTGACTCTCTCACTGACTGACTGACTGACTGACTGACTCTCATTGACTGACTGACTCTCACTCTCTCTCTCACTGACTGACTCTCTCACTGACTGACTGACTCGCTCACTGACTGACTGACTGACTCTCTCACTGTCTCACTAACTGCCTGACTGACTCTCACTGACTGAATAAATGACTCTCTCCCTCGCTAGATGCAAAAGGCATTTTGTGTTATCGGAACACTGGCGTCCCGGGAATAAAACCGGATTGGTCCGAGTCTATCAAGCCAGGCAGATGAGGGGAGAGCCTCTGTGCCAGGATTCCAGTAAAGATTTTTAGGTCGACGATAAGAAGGGAAATAGGATGAAAAAACATACATTGTCGTTTGTCATTGCCTGCTTTGGGAATCACCGAGACCAATGCCTCTAGCATCGACGGTGGGAGGGGATTATCTGCCCCAACTGAATTGTACACCCTCATCAGCAACAGAGCTAATATGGTGAAAAAGGTTTTAAAGAAGGTGGATGAGAAGCCGTCGGGCCGGGAGAATTATGTGCTTTTAATTTAGATATGGCCAAGATCACCTCTTTTAACCTGATGGGAGACTCTAGATCCTCCGATTGACCCGGTTTCAACTTGGCAGTATTCGCCCCCTGCAGATATTGCACAGGATTTCCCTCAGGTAAGTCCTGAGCCCCATACAAGGACCCATAGAACTGCCAAAATGTTTCGGTGATACCCTGGTCAGTGGTCTGTTCATGACCCCATTTATCTGTTATTGTGGGGATGTGAGATGATTGTTGTTGCGCCTGCAATCTATTGGCTAAAAGCCTCCCGCTTCTATGTCCCCCCACGTAAAAAGCTTGTTTGAGTCATATTTGGCCCTGTCTGTGTCCAAGCCCGCTATTTGCGCCCTCGCTACCTTCAGTTGTTTCCAGACCCTGGGCGCGCCAGTTCGTTGGTGGATGCGTTCTAATTCTACCACTGCAGTAGAGAGTTGCTCCCTTTTGTCTCTTCGTAACTTATTGTCCTTGGCAGAAATCGCTAAAAACTCTCTCCTGATCACCGCCTTCAGGGCGTCCCACAAGATCGCCACCAACACATCAGGAGTGTCGTTAATGGCTAAATAGTCAGTTATGGTTTTAGTGATTTGCTCGACTACTGAGGGACGCTGTAACATCTTCTCTCTGAGAGGCGACAGGAAGATCTATCATAGTGTATAGACAGGGAAATACACACAGCCGAGTGATCAGACTGGGGGCATGGAAGGATCTCCACCCTTTGTGTCTGTTGTGTCAATGGGTCCGATGTCAAAATGTAATCTATTCTTGAATACGTTTTATGAGAGTGCTAGTAGTACGTGTATTCCCTAGAGGTCGGAGGGTGCAGTCGCCAGACATCCTTGAGCCCTGCCTCGGCCAGATGGCGTCTGCCCGTCCCAGTCAGGGCCCCAGTCTTCCCCGAGCGCTGGCCGGATCTATCCAAACTGTTGTTGAAAGCCAAGTTGAAGTCTCCACCCAAAAGTAATGCCCTGTCAGGGGAGTTAGACAATTCCTGAATCACATCTCTAAGGAACCCTTCCTGTCCGTCATTGAGAGCGTAGACTGTAGCTACAGTAAAAGCGCGCTGCCCCAATGTAAAGATGTATACTAAAAGTCTGCCTTTGATCTCGGCCTGTTTAAGGCCAATTTTACCCTGGAACCTAGCAGAGACCAGAATAGCCACCCCGCCATCTTAGAGGCATAAGAGGAGAACAATTGGTGGGGAAAGGCCCTGGAACGCAATCTGTGTCTTGACCAGAAGGTGTGTCTCCTCGAGGAGACATATGTCGGCATCCGAATTTTCTAAGAAAGACTGGGCTGATCACCTTTTGACAGCGTGATTAAGCCCCTTGACGTTCAGCGATACAATTTTAACGTCCGCGGTCATGAGGGGGAATACCGAAATGCACTAAAGGAGCTTGTGAGCCTACCTTAGCTTCCACCCCAGCACACACCCTGTTCTTGCTTAACCATAATGTCTGGTGGTCACCCCGGCATTTAAGTTTCAAATCCATTCCACTAATGGGAGGAAGAGGAGAGAACCCCAATGCCCCAACAACAAGAGGAACAAAACTGGTTGAAAAATTACAAAATACGTGAATGTCCTGGGATGCAAATCCCATGGTGAAGCATGAAATGTTCAGCAGGAACCCCCACACCGCCCCCCTCCCACCCGGGCCCCAAGTGCAAAAATCCGGAGGTAACAAGCTGTCTCAAACTCTTCCCCAAATCGCCGGGTGGGCGCGTTCTCAATCCAGCGTCACGATGACCGCTTTCCTCTCCTTGGCCATCGTCTCAGGGTCGGGACGGAGTCGCAGCGGGTACCTTCTGACCTGTCGCCATTTTTCAGTACCGGCTCATATCCCTCCCGTGTCTTCTGGTGCCGAGGTCCCCTCATCGTCCTCGGTCAGGTTGAACAACGTTTTGGCCTCCCGCAGAGAGCATACTTGGTGAAGTCTTCCCTCCCTCTTAAAAACTAGCCTGAAGGGGTGCCCCCAAGAATATTAATTGTCCTTTGGGCCCAGGAAGGCTGTGACTGGCCTAAACTCTCTCAGTTTTTGCAGAGTGGAAGCAGCTAAGTCCTGTAACAGAAGGGGCCTGGTGGAACGAAAGTCTATAGGGTGCTTAGCTCGTGCCTCCCGGAGGATCCATTCTTTCAGCTGAAAGTTGTGGACACATGTTAGGATGTCTGGGGGGGAGCCATCGCCGCTCTCTTAGGCCCCATCCGATGGGTTAGGTCCAATTTAATCCATTGTTCCGGGGGGGCACCCAAGATGGATCTGAAGAGTTCCTCCACAAAAGCTTCTATGTCCTGCCCCTCCGCACCTGAGGAACCGCCCGGATTCGTATGTTGTTTCGATGGGAACGATTTTCCAGGTCCTCCACGTGGGCTTGAAGTTCCAGTTGCCGATCCTGAAGGCAGAGGACCTCCTGCTGAAGCTGATCAACCTCTTCCTCCCACGCCGAAGTCTGTATCTCCAACGTATCTACTCTTTCACCGACAGAAACAATATCCCTTTGCAATTCCCGGAGTTCCAGGGAGATTTCCTTCTTCATGGCATGGAATTTTCCTTTCAGTGACGCAAATAAGGATTCAAGGACACCTTTGAATATATGATCCAATTTCAGCTCTTTCATGCACTCTTTGGCTAGGTGACTAACAGTGCACAAGCACACTGGTCCAAGTTCTATATTTGTTTGTTTAATATTCAGGGATAGTGACTTGTGTTTTCAATATTGTACACAGCAGCAGCTCACTAATATTACTGAAAATAATCTTGGTGAGCCCCTCCCATTTCTCATATGTGAGGTCCTGTTTTAATCTAATAGAAACCTTTTTATGGATGTTGCATTAAACATAAACACAACATTTCTCTGCAAAATGCATATAATATTATCTACCGCGTCACCTACATTAAAAAATAAATTAAAGGAAAACGGTTCTTAAAAATAATCTCCAAGAATTATTCAAGGTCATCAGGACAAGACTCTGCATAACAGAGCTGGCTCTATCAGGGGTCCCCTGAAAGGCTGGGGCCCTGGGCCAGAGCCCACTTTGCCCATACCTTCAAACGGCTCTGCAGTGCACTCCGTCAATCTTTAAATTTTTGGCTGTGATTAAAGACTATGGAGTTGTAACCTAGCCAGTTGTAGTGTTAGGGCTATGTTGGTAAGCAGTTTTCGCGATTGGTGGAAGCAGGATACGTACTTTTGGGTACACCGTTCCGGCAGATGCGGCTGCTGCAATAATTAAACAGAATCCGAGAAAAGACTAAGTCTGGTTCAGATGTAAAATGCATGCTCCTGAAAATATGAAAATTGAGAGGAGGCTGGGAACAAGAGCAGCATTCGGTGCTCGTTGACGTTTGGAACCCTTAAATTTAATACAGGCCCATGACTTTAGAAACACTGGATGTTTAGTGAGCACAACAGATTGATAGTTCCAGCACATATATTCGAAATATTGGAACGCTGCAATGCTACACCCACGCTAAGGCATCTGTTGCTGCCTGTACAGGTTTAGACCCTTAAATTGTTTCCTTCTGAAGGTTTCCTAGTTTCCCAGTCACATACTGGCTTTGAGATTTTTAGGTCTAGCCTAGCGCATGAGCTTTCTCTTTGAGACATGCTGTATCTAGAATATGGGCTTCAAGAACCGTCCATCTTTTTCATTCGTTCCTCTTACTGTCCTTTTTAGATGCCGCATTTTGATTGGTGAATACACTTAATAGTCCCTCCTTTTGGACTTTTGTAACCTCTCATAAGGACTGCCCGTGTTTTTTGTGCACTTACTCATCATTTTATTTACAATACCTTGTGGGCACTTTTTTTGTTGACTTTTCGCTTTTGAGTTAATATGCATGGCATTTACATTTCTTTTTTTTTTTCATGTGCTTTAGACACGTTCCGAGGGTGCCTGTTTCATGCACTTCCCCCTACTTTGACTTTCGAGCTAAGAAACACACACAACATTTGCATTTCTTTATTTTCTGCTCATTATATGCGTTCAGAGGGTGCCTGTTCTGTGCATTTCCATCTACTGCATGTTTTAAATTGGGGTGAACACTTCCCATTAGTGCTCATGTATTGTTCTCATGTTTAGTGCGCTTAATTATGCAGCTACCTATCACGCTGCACCCGCTTTATCACACAGCATGGTGGCCGCTTGGGGGGCCATGCACCTTTATTTGTTTTAAGTACTGTGCCTCTTCCCTCTATGAACTGAAGGCATGTTCCACCACCACCGTGAAACCCCCTGGAGGCAGGGAGCAAACAGAGCCGGCTGCTTAATTTGGCTTCCGTCCACTGCTGGTGATTTAATTTTACACATTGTTTTACCCTTTAGACGGCGTGAAGTGTCTTTTTGTGTGCTGTCTCACATGAAACACCCAGGGCAAGACCGCAGAGGACTCGTCCCATCCTAAGCCCCTCTCTATGGCATTCCCTGTATTAGCCTTTAGCATACATATCCAGCATACTGCCCAGCGTTAGAGTTAACCATGTGCATACACAAAAGCTCCGCTAAAATCAGTCCGGAAAATAAGGAATATTGTTGAAATGCTATGCGGCATCCTCCGGACATCTCCCTCTTCATAATGATCGCCACAACCGTTCTCAGCAGGATGCTTTAACATGCTGCACTGTCGTTTGCAGGGGGTAATGCGCTTCCAAGCACCACAAGTATTTCTTTACCAATATGTTACAAATAGTTGGTGAGTGCTCCACTGAATATGTAGATATATCATCGCCAAAATGTCGTAGTGCACACTTTCCCCATGCCTCTGTAGATTGTACCTCCGACTGCAGCCTTGCCAATATTTGTTTTTGGATCAGCGTTGCATCAGCATTTTAAATGTGTCCACAGATTTTTCCACTACCTGCTATTAACGTTTGCTAACCCTACTTTCAGAGCGGCATGTTTATCACATTCTCTTTTTTTAATAATGTAATCTTTTTCAATATTTTTAGTTATATTGTTGCACTAGCACAGATTTGTAAAGGAGTCCATGTGATCGTATGTATTTGTTTTTCTTAGCTTTTTTCGTATCTGCATTTCTTTCCATTTAGTTTTACTTGAGTTTCTTAAAATGACATGTCATATTCAATGCGTTACAATGTAAATTATGGTAATCCTGCAAAGCTGCATCCAGATGACAATATTGTGTTTGTGTTTGGTCGGATCAGCATCTTTTAGCTTTGGAGTTGCATCAGTGTTTTAATTTATGTTTGCTAACCCTGCTTTCGGATCAGCATGTTTATCACATTCACTTTTTTATAATGTAATCCCTGTTCATTATTTTTGATTGTATTATTGCACCAGCAAAGATTTGTAAAGGAGGCTGTACGACTGTATTTGTTAGTTATTAAACTTTCTTAGTATCTGTATTTTTTTTCGTTTAAGATTTTGGTTTACGTGAGTTTCTTTAGGCGGCATGTAGTATTCAAGGGGTTACAATGTAAAGTATGCATCTGTTTTTAGGCTACGGTTGTTTCCTATTTCAAAGCTAATAACAAGTTTGCATATATATAACCGGTTTGAAGTCCAGTGTGGCGTTATTGTCTTCAGACACACAGTTATGAAGAAAATAAAATATGCTGATTATGTACACTATATTTCTCTCTTAACACAAAGTTCTTTCTAAAACTCTGCCATGCGCCCTCTGAATAAAAATGCTCTCGCAGTGTTGAAAAATCACTCGCTCTTTATTCCAAAATGCTGTTCTATGTACCCTGCCTCTGTAACAATATAATTTATAGGAAGCACTTCTAAAAGTATCGTCATTTTTAGATCATTGGTTTTGCGTCGCCATTTTTAATGTTTCTTCGTTTTTTACGGTACTTACATCTGAATTTCTAATTTTTCCACATTTTACCCATGCTGGCATTGTGCTTCTAAGATCTATTTTTGGCAACAGTTTTTATTTTTGTGTTTTTCCAATCGGCATTATTTTCACATCAGGGTTGTATCCACATTTTTAATATTTCCCTCATTGCTGCTGGAGCTCATCACTCATGAGACCATCTTCCTTGGCGGCTAGTTATATACATCGAGCACTTCCTAGAAGTGCCTGCCAGCGCTCCGCCCGCTTTCTAAGCAGCTGCTATTTACAATAACAATAGCTCCAACTTTCACAAACGCAAGACCCATAGCATTGCAAATGCTTGTTTAACTTTTCTGTTGGGTCATCAAGAGAGATGTGCTTTCAGAACTGCTCTTTGGAAGAATCACGGTGAGCATTCATTCATCTTGACCCACTTTGTACTTTATGCCAAAGTAATCATCAAAACTCTGCTTTGCTACACAGCTGGGATTGTAATATTTTATATATACACCCTGTTCTAGATAACTAAGCAACTTTGTTAGTAGTTCAGTTTTTAGGTCGAGCCTAGACAGCCCTTGCGCTGTGTGGAAGATCTGTTATATGTACATTGTGGGATCTGCCCCCGGACTTGTCTGCTTCTGCCTTTGCTTAGGGACTTTTTTTTCTGTTCAACTGCCTCTTTTTAACTGTATTGATAGAAAACGACCAGTAGAGGTCAGTAAAATACCAGAATTGCTTTCTGCTTTTTCAACTGTCTCTAATTAACTGTCTTGATAGAAAACGACCAGTAGAGGTCAGCAAAATACCAGAATTGCTTTCTGCTTAGCGACTTCCTTTTTTTATTTTTCTGGCAGCTGCCGCTTTTTAACTGTCTTGATAGAAAACGACCAGCAGAGGTTAGTAAAATACCAGAATCACTTTAGCATTCCCTAGAATCCAGGCCATAGAAACTTGTCTTCCACGAGCATCTGTAGACAATAATATTTTTTTCAAATCTTGTATTTTCAGTGATATGACCACAGAAGGGGCTCATTTTATATTAAAAACAAAGCTTTGGACAATACAATTTCCTGGTGATAGACAGTTTTTCTCTCTATGTGTTCTCATACCAGGCGTGTTCTTCAGTTTGGTGTTTACTTTCCCTCTATGTTAAAGAACAGTAGATGGTTCAGCACCCAGGCTGATGTGCTGCATAGCTAAATACATATAAGGTCCCAAAGCCGAGACCGATTGCTTGGCAAATGCTTGTTATTTATTTTTTATTATGGGGAGAGGGATGTGCAGCCCAAATCCCCAAGCCTATTTGGAGTCCTTGGTACCCCATTCCCTACTTTTTAATGGGTAGGGGGGGTCAGGCTTCCTACCCAGAGCCTCTTCAAGACCAGGGGGCACTACCCCCAGGGGTGCTATCTTTTTAATGGGGAGGAGGATATGAGGACCCACTCTCCGGGCCTTATGAAGGGCCTTGGTGTGCCTATTCTCTGTAACCGATGCTTTTTTCCATTTTTGGGGAGAGTGCGTGAGGACCCCTTCCCTGGGTCTTGGAAGGACCAAGGGGACCTCTTCCCCAGGTAGCTCATGCTTTATTTTCAGGAAGGGGTGCTGGTCCCCACTCCCGAGTCTTGGAAGGGCCCTGTGGTCCCCATCTCCCAGGCCTGAATTTTTTTGTGGGAGTGGCCCTGGGCACCCCATCCTCTGGACCTGATGGCAGCGGTGTCCCAGGGAACCCATCCCCGGGACACTGCTGTTTCCTGCTGAACCCTCCCAGCAAGTGCACAGGTAGGGAGAACTTCAACTCCCTGCCTGCACTCTTGTGGGCAGGTAACACTAGTTTCCTCCCACCCAGCCAGAGAAGAGAAAAGCTCTCTCGCCAGGCAGGAACAATCAAATGTTGCTGGCTCCCACTGCACCCTAAATGAGTGCAGGCAGGAAAGCCAGCAGGGGCCCCATGGTGAGTCTTTTTTGGGAAAGGTACGAGAAAATTCGTCAAACGGCACCAAAGTTATAAGGAAATAAAAAAATCCATTTCCTCTGGAAATGTGGCCCTAACCCATTGGTGATAATTTTCACCACAATAAATAACCTATTTGATCAGTCGTGTGCTATAATTTAACATAAATTGCCAGCATACATTGCACCTTGCTAAACATAACCAATATTTTATACTGTCTTTATAAATCCTGTTATGTAGCATGTCATAGTAAGAAAATCATTGACAAGACGTTGGGGATTTTGCAAACTGACCTAGTGATTGGCTGGTGAATTGACAATAAACTCCCAAGTTCCATTTGAAGAAGAGATCCTCATGAAAGACAAGTTAACGAGAAGCCATTTTAATTTTGCAAAAGAAAAGAGGTGGTTGGAAAGTTAGAAAGGCTTCTTTTATTGTGGCAAATGCAAGAATGCTACATGTAAAACCACATATCCATTTCCCTTTTCTACTGCTGAATGAATTACTGTGAAAATGTGAAAAAAAATGTGTAAGGCAAGCTACATTCTAGAATGTTCTTTGTCATGATACTATATTGGCAGCAATGTTCCCTCCTATTCTTTTTCTCTGAGTGCGGCAACAGTGTGTTCATATGCCCAATTTTCATAACTGTGTGCGAAATCGAGAGCAGCGGTGAGTCTCTGTGCTACTGAATGTGGTGACTGATCGTCCACAACAGAGTGGTGCGGGGGGAGGGGCATGGATGGGTGTCATAGACAAGAAAGAGGCTGTGGCGACCCACCCAAGATGATTATTATTAGTAACTTCAGCAATATAAAATCTGCGTATAACCAGGATTCAGCTGCTCATTTTGGACTATGATTGTGGACGAAATGTCTTTAGCTTTAAGAGTTTGCAGTAGAGGCGCAAACCTACCTACTGTCTCCAGTGTGAAGCTTTGCTATATATAAGGTGAATTATGTTTATGATGATGGGTAGACTTCACTCCACTTAAGATTGCAGCTTAAAAATCACTGTAAGAGAACACTTTAAGTTTGCACTACATTGTACACTGCCATCTGCGCAGGAAGGCCTATTGTTCAACCAAGTTGCTCTTATATACACAGCGCTCCGGAAGTGTAGTGGCTGCGACCAGATGAGCTAGCCCCGGGAGATGGCAGAGGGTCTGAAATCCAAAAACAGTGCAACGGAGCGAGTGCACTTGAGAAACCCAACACCCGGTCAGAGCTGCATCCTTTAAAGGTGTAAAGTGATATTGAAAAGTGTTTCACCTTTGCACCACTCTTTCTACAGGACGCTCTGCAATCATGCTAGAATCATGCTAGGGTCCTGACTTTCACCCACAGAAAGTTTTACAGAACACTGCCAACTCAAGCAGACTCCAGCCGCACACATTCAGACGCTGCTGTGACTTTCATGTTTGGTTTGAACGTGAGAGCCATTCAAAGCTACATTTCCGGCATGAGGTCTTCCTCGCAGTGAGAGAACAGTCACCCGCCCTTCAGAGTGCACCTTTGGAACCCTCCATGCACATTGTTGTAGACAAGCCTGTCCCTGTTTCAGCTTTCTCTGTGCTGCACCAGGTGCACTGCCCCTGCACTGATCAGCTGCATTAGAGGATGAGGTTGTGAATGACCGAAGGATGCAAATAACACTGAGATCACCATATAAATATGTGTACTCTTAATTCAGTGCACACTTTCTTATTCTCACACTGGGGGGCTTTTCTCAGGATGCCTTTCTGCTGTAAAAAGAAGACAGGGGCACGTGATGTTTTATTGTAGTTTTTCTTCTGTTTTGAGAGGGATTAGGATCCCTCAGGTGCAGTAGAGGGGCCCTTCATGTAAACAGGAGACCGGGGGACCCCAGCAGGAGCAGCAGAGGTTTTATGAGATGCTAAACTCCTTAGCAGCACCTTTAATCTTTGTAGCAATGCTAATGAGGGAAAGAGGGGGAATGTAGTTAGTCGCCTACATGACCCAGCTGTAAAGTGGTGGGGGCGCTAGGCCCACATACTTTATAAATGAGCACACAGACACCAGATTGAGAGTAGATAACTGGCCTTGAGCACGTGCGCTCGGATTATCAGGGTCACCTGACTGGTGACGCCTGTGATGGGTGTGTATTTAGTGTGGGTTACAGCCTCAGAAACACTAGAATGTATCCAGACGGATACTACACCAGCAGCGGACCGGTCATATAGCCCTTCACGCATGCTGAGCCAAAGTTTTAGTTCAGCCCTGCCCACCTTAATGAAAGATACTTTCTGTGCGCGCTCCCTGTTTTGTGTGCGCCATGAAAAGAGAAGCTGGGTGGGCGCTCGAGCATGCAGTTTAGAGGGAACACACATTGGAAGTACTATTTTTCCTGCCAGAAAAGGGATACTTGAGCATTTTGGGTCAAATACGAATGTGGTAGGATACTCCACCGATCATACATTACAGGGAAAGTTTTGGCGAGAATTGGAGCTAGACCTGACGACTGTTGTATTAAGGGGTGTGGCGGACCGGCCACATTCTATCACACCCTGTGGACCTGCCCTCAGATGTGTACCCTTTGGGAGGCGGCCTCAGACCACATGCGCAAAGCTTTGGGGAAGGCCATAGAATTAACACCACAACTGGAAATGTTGAACATATGGGAGGAGACAGATCTCACGGAAGCTGAACAGCAGTTTACCACACTGGGCTTCACGCTGGTGAAACGAGAACTGGCTAGAGGTTGGGGGGGTGCATGCGCACCACTCGTCACTACCTGGACCAAAGCAATGGACTGATGCATGTTGGCAGAGACTGAGGTGTTCAGGGCTCGGGGATGTCCCAAGAAATGGGAGAGGAAGTGGTCACTTTGGAATAAGCATTGGGGGGATCTATGTGTGTCGCCTGTTGTCGAAATGGAGATGCATAGACAGGCGGGTTCTGTAGGGAAGGTTTAATATGCACAAGGGAATCAATGTCTATGCAATTATTTTGTTCGAAAATCTTAAACTTGTCGTCCAATCATGTATGTATGGCTAAGATTGAAACCAACAAACAAAGTGTTAAAAAAAAAGAATGCGAATGTGGGAAAAAATTATCCAGTAGCGAGACACTTTAAGGCCTGTCATAACAGTGATAACAGTCAATCACTAACGGTGATAACAGTTTATTGAGATATTTCAGAATTAGCTGAACCCATTAAGATATGATCCTAAATTGAACTTGGGGCAGCTAGAATAAAGATAAGTTCTTGACTTAGATAGTCTTCTACCGAATTGACTAAATGTGGATCATGAATTCAGAGCACACTTACAAACTAAGCCTGGGCGGAGTTCGGGGTAGCGGAACTCCATGAAGTGCAAAAAAAAGCTCTGCCGCGCTACGTGAAGCTCTGCAAGTGACGGAGTGCGTTAGATAAATGCTGTTCGCGATGACTTTCAATGCCAGATGCTAGTCCGCACTGTGCAATCATCGCGAAGTGCACAGCGCAAGCGGGCGCTGCTTCCTTTCTGCTGCCCGAGTAGATTTTTACTTGAGCAGCAGCTTTCTCAATGGGAACGGACAGTTTCTCAACGTGATGAGAAATCTGACTGCCCGCGTTGAGAAATCTCGCCGGGAGGTCGATTTATCACGCTCGTGATCGCCAACTTGATGTTGACCATCGCGAACGAGGAAAAATATAGTATGGGAGATGGATTTTCCACACTCGTGCTCACCAACTTGACGTTGGCGAACGCGAGCTAGGAAAAAAACACAGCTCCACTTTGCGAAGCGGAGTTTTTCGGACCTGATGGCTTGGTGGGGTCAGGTTAGTTTTAAGTCCTCAGGGTGTGGGGGGTACGTTTTAGGGCTCAGGGGGGGTAGTTGTTAGGGATAAGGACAGGTGGCATAGGGTGTTATCTTTACCACACATCCATATATCAGTCATGCCTTTACCACAAAATTGTGTGGTAATGGCATGAGTGGTAAAGGAATGCATTGTTCAGACTCGTTCATAGTTTAGGCAGCACGGTAGAGGCACGCGTGGTTTAGCCATGCATGCCTCTGTCATACAACCATCTTTACAGGGCATACCAGATGCATGTTCACAAAGAGCTTAACCTGCATTGGGAAGCACACATAGGTTTTTCTCACTCTTACACAAGAGATCATATTGAAAAGCATATGGAACGTGACATGCAGAGTTGTTCATGTGGAACCCACATCATGCACAACTTCTACACACTAATGATTCTGCCTATTCTCTTTCCATATCTCCTGACTCCCTTTAATCGGTCCCATCACTGTACTGAAACTGAGTTTCCAACAAGCACGCCAACACAAGGCATCATTGAATTGTCTGTTCAAGTCACACTTAAGGTGCCTGCATAACTTTAGGGCTATGCTCCTTTGCTCCCCAGTAAGGATGTCCTGTTCTGCTGGTTTGCATAATATCAGTGACCCGGAGCCACCCACCTGGCCTTTCCATAATGGTCAGCTGTATGAACAGTGCAGATTGCGCAGTGGAACCGCCTCAACTACTGGAAGAGGCAAGAAGAGTTAGTTATTCCAAGACAGGAGTCGCAAAGTAAGATAGACCATGATTGCATGTACTAATGACAGAGGTGGTGAGAAACAAAAGATGGGGATTGTACAACACATGGAGACAGGTAGAATATCTCCTGTGACAGAAACATATGTGAGAGAGTATAAGAGAGACAGCTTCGCTGGTGCTGTGACACTGAGACACCTACATGACCCTGCCACGGTGGTTGGCTTTATGGTCATTCCATGTTGCAATGTAGGCACATCTCCTCTGTTGGGACAGGCAGTGGGTGTGGCTGTGCCAACTGGTGCTGCAAGGTTAATAAAATCCATCAACTTGAAAACGGTATTTAGGTATTTTAATGGTAGGAGACATGGTTGGCGCTGCCGAGTGTTTGTGGTTTGAGGCATCACCAAGAAGAGTGGAACTGAACCATAATGGCGTAATTTGACAGGATGTGTGTGTGATATGATAACATGATGGAGCATCATTAGAAGGGTAGGCAGTTACATGTAGCTCTGGTCCTTACCCTGGCCTTATCACCATGCTCTCAGCAACAGAGCGGTCATGCAACTACAGGGGGCACATAATATTGATCATCTGCTGCAGCGCTGGGGTCAGTCGAAGAATTCTTCTGGGTCAGCCTCCGGCCAATGTACCTGACACCTGTATCCTGGTGCACATCTCCTTTACCCAGATAGTCTCTTTCTGCCATTTCTTTTTGACTCCCTCCACGTTGTGTCTCCAACCCCTTACATTCACCATGTCTCTGACATGCTGCCACATGGCCTACTTTTCAGGGGCACTGGGGTTGTGTGGTGGCAAACTGAATAGTTGTTCATAGTGATCCATAGCATAGTAGATCAACACTTTCACAACACTCCTCTTCTTCTTCAGTGCTTTGGACTCCATCTTTGTTGGTTAATATGGCACCACAGTGATCCAGAGAGGAAAAGGGCCAGGGAGGCTTCTCTCCTTATGTGTACGGGCCTGTCACTGGTGTCAGCTGTGTGATATATACTTCTTAATTTTACCATTTGCAGAATTAAAGTATTTACAATCATGTAGGTTATGCGATTCATGTTATGCATCCCTAATTTTATAGTCCTGAACATTTGCTAACGTATACTTTTTCAGACGTAGCTCCACAATTTGCACATGAATGATCTGCATATGCTAATTATGGGATGTCCTTCGTACGTCTACACACAGGTAAATATGCAAATGCATTTTCTGTGATTTTGGAGAAATCATAGCTTTATGTTGAAAAGGAGATATAGTTTTACTCAGGGCTTTAAGTGGGATGAAAAAACTGGAGGGGCTCTCTAAGGGGTGTGGTCAATGTAATTAAGGGTGTGGCTTAAAACACGTAACCAAAAAATCTGTGTTTAGCACAGTGTGCCGAACGACTTGTATTTTGCTGTTCCTGTCATTGCGAGGCTGGTTTTCAAGCTGGGGAGCGCAGAAGGCACAGAGGAAGATTCCTCTGCTCCCCAGCCTTTTATGGCCAATTTACACCAGACCGGTTCTAGCCGGCTTGGTGCTGGCCACTTGCGTGACCCGGAAGTGATTCGCTTCATTTCCGGGTCACGACCCATGACCCCCGACCAATCATGTTGGAGGCGCGCCTGTCGCGTCACTGCTGTGTGCGACAGGCCCGCCTCCCAGGTCGTCGGGGGCCGGCAGGACCGCCATATTCTCGGCGTGTCCGATGCCGGCCCCGCCTTTTCTATATCTCGCTGAGAAAGCCCTAACCTGCACTGGAGGGAGCTCCACCCCCGCCTATAAATGATCCAATCCCAATCCTCCCCCCCTTCCTCCAGGTCGTCTGCACCACTCAACCAAAAATCCTGGGGGTGGACCCCTTTTAGGAAGCCACCACCAGAATACACAATATAGCAACGCCAAAGATGATCAGGTATCTGGGTGGTGTTATTAGCAGTAGAAAGGGATAAGTATCCGAGCAACGTTATTAGCACTCTATACTGGTGGGCCCCGGGGGAAGCACAGTCGCAGACTAGTCTTCCCCCGGGGTCGTTCACGCAGGGGAGGACCAGGCAGGGTCAGGAGGTGGGTATAAGAACGCAGGGGAGGAAGGGAACTTCCTCTTCCTGCGTTCTCAGCACCATCGGGAGGGCAGTTTTTGGAAAGCGGGAAAGACAGATTAGGTTAGGCCGTTGGATGCACCTGGTTTGTCGAGCGAGGGATCGCGGAGCCACTGGCCGGTGGTGTCGGGCTTCTCGGTGTGCGATCGCTGGAGCGTTGATGGCGGACATAACTGCGGAGCAGGTGAGGGAGGCGTTGCACTTGCTGGGCCGGGTGGGTCGGGCGGATCTCTTGCAGACTGGGGTGCTGGGGGAGGTGTGGGTGGGTATGGCACGGGCCCCGCGGGCGGCTTCCGCGGGTGTTGCGGCGGCGGTGACGGCTTGCTTGGACGAGCCGCCGCCGTTGGGGAGAGGCGCGCGGGGGCGGGGATCGGGGAGCAAAGAGTCTACACGCGGAGGCCGGCGTAAGAGCCTGCCTCCAAGGCCTGAGCTTCCCCAACTGGAATTCCGCGCCCAGGGGGCGGGGGGGCCTTCCATGGTGACGGCTGCTGCAGGGGACCTGCTGACTTCTACTGGTGGGAGCGAGCAGGGAGGGCTGGGAGGGGGTGTGCCCGGGGGGCTACAGACAGGGCAGTTCATGGATGAGGAGGCAAGGGTGTTGGGTGGGGTGGGGGGGCCTGGGGGAGCTCCAGGGTCTGTCGAGGAGGCTTTACCTTTGGGGAGAAACACCTCAGGGGCATTGAAGGTCGTGAGTCATCGGGAGGACGCTCCCATTGACTTATCTAAGGGCTCTAGAGGGGGCACACCTGTGCCTACAGGGAGAGTGGTAAAGGCCGCGGACATTCAGGTCAGGTGTGAGTTGTGGGCCACGAGTCTTGGGGAGGCGCTGGCGGCAGGCATGTTGTCACCTATGAGGGGGGTCCCCCGGTGGGAGGCTTTAGCCTGGGAGGATAGGATCCGGAAACAGCGCCTATTGGTCCAGCACGCAGAAGCGCGCTGGGCGGAGATGGAGTCAGCCAGGGTTGCGGCAATCTAGGAAGAGGTGGCAGAGGGGCCTCCCACATCTACCTCGGAGGAGGAGAGGTGGGCGGAGCAGGAAGAGTTCGACAGGGCAGAGAGAGGCAGGTTGGGGGGCGGTAGTAAGCGGCCGCAGCCCAAGGCAGGGACGGCTAAGGCGGCTTTGAGGCCCGATGGTGCTGGGGCCTGCCCAGGTTGGAGCGACCTGGGGGGAGGTGGGGATCCAAGCCGGCGGAGGTCAGCGGAGTGCGGGGTGGCCCGGCGGGGCGCAAAACGGCCTCGCGATGCCGGCCTGAAGCAGCAGGGTGGTCCGCCGCGGCCATCCCTCCCGCGCGGGATCGGGCACCGGCGTCATGTGTGCAGAGTGGGGGGTGTTGTGAGTGACAGACAGAAGAAGGGTGTGAAGAGAGCGGTGAAAGAGGTGTTGTGGGCGCTGGCGGATGTGGGACATGAGGAGGAGTTGGACTATGATGAGGAGAGTGATGAGCTGGAAGACGGGGAGGTGAGGGATGACAAGGACAGGACGGGGGGTGCGGTCTAACAGTGGCATTGGTGTTTTGCAGGACCCCAAGTCTACGAAGAGCAAGGTGAAGGCTGCGACGGCTAAGACTACCGGCACCAGAGGACGGCCAGGAGAGGTGCACACATCATTGGCAGGTGAGGGTGCTTGGTGGGCAGTGTGGGATGGCGGGCCTCACGTGGGACGGAAGAAAGCTTGCCGGTCAGTTGGTGTCGGGGAGGGGTCTGGGAGGGCTGTGGTAGGTTTACCGAAACCTCTGCTTAAAGTGGGTGACAAATCGGACAAGGCAAAGAAGATGACCACAGCGGGTGTGCAGACAGATAAGGTAGAAGGGACGGATGGAAAAGGGGAGACTACGGAGGATAAATTCCAAAGAAAGTTACCCTACATGGGCCTGGCTATGCTCCTGGGGTCCCATTTGTCTGAAAAGTTAAAGAATAGGATCTGGAAACACGAGTATGTGGACGTGTTCAAGTTACTACACAGGGAGGTACAGGCCAAGGAGGGGTCTAAGGAGGAAGAATGGGAACTGACTAGCCGCCCCAGGGTTCCTGTGAATATGGAAAATTGGATGTCGGCGTTTCTCATTTATGCTAGTATTTATTGCGAGAAACACCTAGATAGGGCCATAGCGCTGCTGAAGTACATGGATATCATAAGAAAGGCCCAGATGCAATTTGGGGGCTTTGCTTGGCTGAGCTATGATGAGGAGTTCCGATCCAGGGTCAGCGTGAATCCGGACAAGCACTGGGGGGAAGTGAATCAAGAGTTGTGGATGCAGTGGATGGCATCCACGTACTCGTCGGCGCCTACACACACAGCCAGTGGCCTGCCGGTCACGTACAGGTCTTTTCCGCCACATCCCGCCCAAAGTGGGGCGGGGGGTATAACGCTGGGGTGGGGCCCACAGGTCAGCCCACCAAGCCAGGTGGTGGCACCACCGGAGCATGTTGGAGCTACAACAGGGGCTACTGTTCTCGGTACCCGTGTAAGTTCCAGCATGAGTGCTCTAAATGTGGGGGGGCGGCATGCGCTTACCCAATGCTTTACCTTGGTCACGCCCTCCGAGCAATGGTGAAATGCGAAGGGAAGGGGACAGTCTGGACAGAAGGGCACCTACACCAGTTAAGGTGGAGGAGATGGCCCCGTGGCTTTCGTGTTACCCGGACAGGGAGGCGGCTTTGAAGATTCAGTGGAGTTTCACGGAAGGTTTTCGGGTGGGCTATCAGGGACCTAGGGTGAGGAGATATGCGGACAATTTGAAATCGGCCAAAGAATTGCCAGGGGTGGTGGCGGCCAAGTTGATGAAAGAGGTGGAGGAAGGGAGGATTGCGGGCCCGTTTGTCAGCTGGCCGGTTGATGATTTGATCATCTCCCCATTAGGAGTTGTGCCAAAGAAGGAGAAGGGTGAGTTTCGCATGATACATCACCTGTCGTGGCCCGAAGGGCGGTCTGTGAATGATTTCATCGCTGAAGCAGACTCGAGGGTGCTCTATGCATCGATGGATGATGCTATCCGCCTAGTGAGGGTGTTTGGGCCGGGGGCGGAACTGGCTAAATGTGATGTAAAATCTGCCTTCTGCCCACACACCCTGCGGATTTCTCTCTGCTTGGGATGCAGTTTGCAGGGGCCATCTACGTGGACAAGGTTGTGCCCATGGGGTGTGCGATTTCTTGCGCGCTTTTCGAGATATTTAGCTCAATCTTGCAGTGGGCCTTTACACAGATTAGCGGGCATCGTGACGTCACTCATTATCTGTATGATTTCCTGTTTTTGGGAAAGGCGCATTCCGGGGATTGCGGCAGGGCCCTGTCGCGGTTCCAGGAGATGGCGCACCGGTTCGGAGTCCCTTTGGCGCCTGAAAAAACGGCTGGGCCTAGCTGCTGCATGACGTTCCTGGGAGTGGAGCTGGACTCAGTTCAGTGGGTGGCTTGACTCCCCGAGGCGAAAGTGGCGGAAATGCGGGCTTGCCTACTGTGGGCGATTGGTGAGAAGCGGATCGCGTTGAGGGCAGTGCAACAGCTTCTGGGCTTTCTGAATTTTGCATGCCGGGTGGTAAGGGCTGGACGGACTTTCTACAGGCGGCTCGACATGGCCATGTCGGGGGCAATTCTTCCGCACCACAGGGTTCAGATTTCCATGGGGGTCCGGGCAGACTTGAGGACATGGCTGACATTTTTGGCGGATTTCAATGGGGTGTCACTGGACTTTGAGGACGAGAGGATGGTTTGGCAAGTACAAATGTATTCAAATGCAGCCGGGGCGGCAGGTTTGGGGATTTTCTGGCACGAAGGTGGTGCGCAGAGGAGTGGCCAGCTCACTGGGTACCTCAGGGGAGGTGCATTGTGTTTCTGGAATTTTTTCCATTGTTGGTGGCTCTGGAGGTGTGGGGATCCGAGTTTCAGAGCAGGTCAGTGCTGTTTCATGTGGACAACATGACAGTGGTCGAGTTGGTCAACCGACAGAGGGCGAGGGATCTGAGAATGCTGCGACTGCTGAGGAGTTTCATGTTGAAATGCCTGAGGTTGAATGTGGTTTTCAGAGCCAAGCATGTCCCTGGGGCGAATAATGACATAGCGGATGCTTTGTCTCATTCGCAGTGGCAGCGGTTCCGGAGATTGGCACCAGGAGCGGATCAGTGCAAGACCGAGCTGCCGGACGGCATCTGGGCCTTGGGGGAGTGAGGGTGAAAGGCTTGGTGGAGAAGTCTGTAGCTGATACCACAAGACGAACATACAGACTGGCATGGGCGGAATTTGGAGCCTTTATGGGATGGAGCGGGGATTCTGCTTGCGGAGATCGGTCAACGGTAGAACAAGGAGTATTGCAGTTTGTATTGCATTGCATTGACAAAGGGCTGTCTTCTGCGACGATTGCAGGCAAACTGGCGGGAGTGTCGTTTTATTGTTGCTTGTTTTTTGGTTTTGACCCTACCAAAAATGTGATTGTTAGTAGTGTGCTCAGAGGTTGGGGCAGGGAATGTTGGGGTGGTAGGGCGTTGAGGGAGGCGATTATGTTTGATTTGTTGGTCAGGTTGGTTGAGGTTTTGCTGCTGTGTTGTTATGACACGTGGGAGGTGCGGATTTTTCGCTTGTGCATGGTATGGATGTTGTTTGGGGCCTTCAGGGTCTCCGAGCTGCTTGGGAATGCGAAGGATGGGTGGCAGAAGGTATGAGGAGATCTGGTTGAATGAAGGTCACCTGGAGATTTGGTTGGCCCAGTCCAAGACAGTTCAGTTGGGGAGGGGCAAGTGGATTTGGTTGTGTGAGACGGGGGGCGAGGATGTGTGTCCGGTGTCTGAATGGCGAGACTTTTTGCGGACTGCGAGGGCTATGAGTGGTGAGATATTTTGTCACGCGTCTGGGGCTAAGGTGACGACGGGCCAGTTGTTGGCGGTGTTGCGTATGGCATTGAGGAGGTTGGGGTTGGACCCGGCGGGTTTTGGGACGCATTCATTCCGTATTGGCGCGGCGACGGCAGCTGCGAGGCTGGGGTGGTCCTGGGACAGGATTCAACAGATTGGGAGGTGGAAATCTAGGTGCTGTGAGCTTTATGTTCGGAAGTAGGGGGCTTGGTGTAGGTTTGGGGGGCTCAGCAATGGGGGATCGTTTGGCTGTGTTACTAACCTCTTTTTCTTCCGTAGGTTGCGTGGGTGGCCCGGGGGCCAAGATGGTCACTTGGATTGTGGGGCATTTGTTCGTGCATTGAGCCTCCAAGTATGCGGAGCAACAGGTGTACGGCCGTATCCTGGGACTCAAAGGACAACATCATGAGGTGCACTGGTGGGGAAAAGGGGGAATGTGATGGGGGGCACTATTGCCCTGGCTCGTGAAAATGGTTCCCCAGAAGGGATGCCCTGATCTGTTGATCATTCACTTGGGAGAGAACGATTTGATTCGGCTGTCGGGTTTGGCGCTCTTACGGCTGATGCAGAGAGACTTAGAGGTTTTGAAACACAGATTGGCTGGGACATCCATTGCCGGGACTAAATTTGTTCCAAGGAGAGTATGGAGGGGGGCGATTAAACACGGGGCTGTGGAAAAAGCGAGGAGGAAACTCAACAGGGTGATGCGTGTTTTTTGCGGGACATCAAAGTAATTGCACACCCTGGACTGCGACTGGAGGAACCACTACTGTTTAGGGATGATGGTGTGCATCTTTCACGATTGGGGAACGCGTATTACATGATGGAGATGCGGGATGTGGTGAGCAAGTTGTGGAATGAGGTGATTTGGTGTCACAGGAATGTTTGAATGGATGGGGCGGTTGGACGCGCAGTGGGACCTCGGGGGGGGGGGGGCTGGTAACCGCCCTAGATGGGGGTTCCCTGGTTGGCGATACTTGGGAGGGGTGGGGGAGTCAATAGCGGGCGTACCCATCCCTCGGGGGGAGGGGAAGAGTGAATGGCGGGGGGGAGATGGAGGCATGAGGGGAATGCCAGGTGATACTGGGGGGATGCTACGAGAACGGTGGAAATGGATGAAGAATGGAACGGGGCATGGAGTGGTAGAAGTGAGTTCGGAGAGGGTAAAGAGAGTGAATGGATGAAGAGTGATGTTGGGGGGTTGTTGGGATTGTTGTTGCTGTTATTTTGGTTATTGATCATGTTGTGCTGCCTGGTCCTAATAAATGGCCTTTTACGCTTAAGTTACCAGCGTGGTCTGTTTATTGCGCGATGGGTGCTGTTATTCGGAGGCATTGAGCAGACGGCAACATTTCTCTATAAATGGCGCCGGACTCGTATCACTCACACGAAAGGTCGGTGTCGAGTGTCGGCAGAGCAGCAGTTAGTTGTCTAAGCCCTAGTTACCGATGGAGGGTGGAGTCAAACCGCGCTCGGCTGCAGTTGGTGTCATGGCGGCTTGAGTTAAGCCCTCGAAGAAGCGAAGGATTACCCCGGTTAGGCCGTTGGTCACGTAGGCGCCGCTGGTATGTGTCTGCCGCCGCACACCCCTGATCCGTTATTGTCTTAGCAAGTCATTTATTTTGATTTCCTGGCTTCCCTTTACAAGTTGCTGCCTTGCGGTTCGGTTGTGGGTCAATGACTAATCCGTAACCTTCTCACAAGATGTTGATTTAAACTCTGAAGATTCGGCTTGTGCGTGTTGGAAATATTTCAAAACTGCCAGTCAGCGCAGAAGCAGCTGGCTGTGGATGTAACAGAACGAGATGAAATCAGCAGAGGCGCCGGAAGAGGAAGCCAATAAAGTGTAAGGGCGTGAGGAATTAAGAAAGAAATGAAAAGTGAGCCGGCCACATGACATCTGTGGCTCAGGGGCGCAGAGGACTGCTTCACAAAGCAATTTATTTCCCCGTGCAGATAAAGCCCACGTGTGCAACTGGCTTCATTTACAAGTGCAAGGAATCCACAAAAGGTGATTTGCACTCGTAAATCGATTTAACTGTGTTTTAAAGGGTGACGTTTATGGGGTAATATAGTCTAGATCGTGCTCCGGGGAGAGGATGCCCTTAAAAGATTTTCTCAAACCTTTTTCCTACCCATTTAAACCCTGCACAGAATTTAATAATGATTCCTGGCAAAGGAAGTGGAAAATCCCTTTCCAGAATGCGAATGGGAGTGTACCATTCCCAGAATGCAGGGGTGGGTTTCTCCATGTGGAGAACACTTTCCCTCATGGATGAATACAAGTGATTGCAGAGATGCGATGTCGTTTGTCCAAGCATACTTGTTGTACCCTGCGTTATTCTTGTACTCCGTGTAATTGCTCCTACCCTGTGGCTTATTATGACTGTGGAAACTTCTCCCCATAAACAATTATCAAAACTCCTTGAAACCTGCGACTGTTGCAAATGTTCTAAAGAACTCCTGTGAAGGTATGGGTTTCCTCATATTCGTTCATCTGCACCGATGTGAGAGTGTTATCCCGTGTGTGCAGATTTACGTATATTTTTGTGAATTGGGCCCAGACCATGGTTACTTATCTGGCTGGATCAGGAAACGCAGGGTAGGGCAGAATGCACAGGAGCACGAAGGTATGACTGTTGTCAATCCAGAATTGTGAGCTTCGGAGCCATCTTTTATTAGCCCGCTCACCTGTCTCTACATTGCCGGTCGATGGTGCATAGAGGTTTGGGCATACATCGGCCATTGGCAAAGCTAGTGGGTCTCACCTATGGGAATTATTGGCTTTGGCAACAATTTGCAACCATGCTGTACTACAGCACAGCTGCTATGCAGCCTGCATTAAAATTAAAAAAGCGTTATGACGCAGCCAGTAATAATGCACGTTTTTCAAGCACTGGTCATGTCCAAATGCTTTTTAAATTATTTTTAGCCATGCGCTTCCCCATCCTTTCTCAGCTGACCTTTGCCCCCACCAGCATCCACCTCTCCTGCACTCCCTCCTTCTGTGTTGCCAAATGGGGGAGTGGGTTGGGTAGAAGCAACAGGAAGGGAGTGTGGGAGGAATAGATGGATGCAGGTGTGGTAGAAGACAGGCAAGAAGGGATGGGGGAGCACCCTGACAACAGGGGTTGGGGAAGGGGCTAGGATGAGCACATGAACCACAGAGGCGGGGGTGGAAGGGACTAGAACAAGCACATGGCCAACGAATAGTGGAGTGGTGTAGAGTGGAGTGATGTAGAGTGGCATAGAATAGAGGGACATAGAGTGAAGTATCGTAGAGTGGTGTCGAGTGGAGTGGTGTTGAGTGGAGTGGCGTAGCTTAGAGTGGAGTGTTGTAGAGTAAAGGGTTGTAGAGTAGAGTGTCATAGAGTGGGGGGTTTCATAGAGAGGAGTAGAGTAGAGTGGCATAGAGTAAAGTGTCGTAGAGTAGTGTAGGGTGTCGTACAGTGTCATGGAGGGCTGTAAAGTGGAGTGGCGTTGAGTGACTTAGAAGGGTATAGAGTGGAGTGAAGTAAAGTGACATAGAATGGAGTGGAGCAGAGTGGCCTAGATGAAGTGGAGTAAAATGTCATAGAGTGGAGTGGCATAGAGTGGAGTAGAGTGGAATGGAGAAGAGTGTCATAGAGTGGAGTGGCCTTGAGTGAAGTGACAGAGTGGAGTGCATACAGTGGTGTGGAGTAGAGTGTTGTAAAGTGGAGTAGAGTAGAGTTACATTGAGTGAAGTAGAGTTTCGTATAGTGGAGTGGCATTGATTGACGTGGCATAGTGGGGAGTGGCGTAGAGTGGAGTGGAGTAGGGTAGTGTGAAGTGGAGTAGACTAGAGTGGCCTGGAGGAAAGTAGTGGGGAGTAGAGTGTTGTGGAGTGGTGTATAGTGGCATGGAGTGACGTACAGCAGAGTGGCATAGCGTAGAGGGGAGTAAAGTGTAGTGGAGTAAAGGGTGTGGTAGCGCACTTTCTCCCTTTCCCGACAAAGGTCCAGAAAAAGCTATCAACATACTACTCACCATACACCTGGAGCAGAACCTTCTTCTTGACACCTCCCGGTCCGGATTCCACAGCAGTCACAGCAATGAGACCACCCTGCTCGCAGCCACCAACAACATCCAAGCCCTCCCCGAATAAGGAGAGACGGTGGCCTTGATCCTCTTCACTTCTCGGGGGTATTCAACACTGTTACCCACCATACGCTGATTGCAAGGCTGCACAACATCGGCATCCAAGGGGACGCTCTCAGATGGATCGCCTCCTTCCTCATTGGAGGAACACAGAAAGTCTGCCTACCTCTTTTCACCTCTGTGCCCAAGGAAGTCATCTGCAGTGTCCCCCAAGGCTGAACCCTCAGCCACGCCCTCTTAAACACCTACATGACACCCCTAGCTAACATCATCTGATTCAATTCATTATGGGAGCGATGAAGTGAACACCGATTTCTTCATATTTTAAACTAATCCCTTTGCAATTACTTCATCTCAAGATCCGAGTGCTACCCGAAAACGTGGTCAGCCCTAAGACACGCTGTTATGAAATATGCAAAAACCTGGAGCGAACTGCCGCTCCAATCCGGATGCACATCCTGCCAGACCATGCCATCCTGCCAGACCATGCCAAAAACCTCAGCATCATCCTGGACAGCAAGCTGACAATGATGTACCAAATCAACATGGTACCATTTGCCTGATTCTCCACTCTTGGCATGCTACTAAAAATCTTCAAATAGCTACCCCTGAGCACAAGATGCACCGCCACTCAAGCCCTCATCAGTAGCAGACTGGACTACAGCAACACTCTCTACGTGGAGATTGCCGCACACTTCCTCCAGAGACTATAGACCATTCAGAATGTCGCAGTTAGACTCGTCCTCCCCCGACGGACCCACATCACCCCTCATCTCAAAGATCTCCACTGGCTCCCAGTACAGAAGAGTTGCAAGTTGAAGCTGCTGACTCCCACATACTAGATCCTACACAACCAAGAACCCGCCTACATCAACCACCGCCTGAACTTCTACCAACCACCCACACAACTATGATCTCTGTCTCACTCCGTTAACCAGATACATGAGCAGAGGGCGTTGCTTCTCCCTCGCAGTAAAGACATGGAATGGCCTCCGTCAGCAGCTCCAGGCCTCCCCGTCTCTACCGAAATTCCAAAAGGTGCTCAAGACTTGGGTATTCGATCTAATCCCTCGGACCCTGCAAGCACCTAGATACACTCTGGTGACAAGTTGTGCTATACAAATCTTCTGATTGATTGATTTCAGACAAAACATTTTCAATTGAAATGACCATTACATTTGCACAGACATACAGTTTTACTGATAAAACTATGCAAACAGGAGGAGCCTAGCGCGCAACCAAGATGGCCGCGTAGGTGCGAGGCTCCCGAGGACCTCCGCGACCTCCTGAATTAATCCTGGCGATATCCTGTCCTTGTTGAGGGGACTGTGTCGGTGAACCCGAGCTGAGGCGCCACCCGTTTTTTGGGCTCGAATCGGACCCCGAACACCGGTGGGAGCATCGATTGAAGGTTGCGGCCTTCTCCTCGCCGGCCCCCCGGATTGGAGTAGTGGGGCGATCCGGGGACGAAGTGAATAACAGCGGCGAGCGGGGCTGGGCGACTCGCGTACCCCGCACTTTCACTTTCGCTTTTGCGCCCTCCTTGCCTCAGGCGGGGTCGGGCTGCGGAGCGGGGTGCGGTGGTGTCGCCTTGTCCAGGTGCCCGGCTGACCCGCCGGCGGTGGGTTGACCCGCGGCCCGGTGGTCGCCCCCGCCCCCCCCCCTGACACCCGTGATTTGGTGTGGCGGCCCGTCTGGAGATCTTGGCACGACGGTGGAAAGGCCAGCATGTCCACCAAACAAGATGGCGACCGGGCGAAGATGAAGACAACCCGCCGTGGCACGGCGCACCAGGCCAATAGTATGGATCGCTATACGCTCCAGAAGGGTTCTCCGGAGACATCGCGGTCATCCCTGGTGGGCCCGATGGAGGCTCCTGCCCAACCGGTGGATCTGACCCTCCGGGACGTCATGGGCGCCATCGCAGAGATGAAGGCCTCAGTGGACCAGCGTTTCGATACCTTGGCGCAAAAAATTGACTCGGTCCTGGTGGATGTGGGCCTTGTGAGGGCAGACTTGTCAAAAACGAACGACCGAGTTGACTCCCTGGCCCACACCACAACGAGCCTCACTACGGACGTGGTGGCCCTCCAGAAGGAGGTGCGCCGGCTTGGCCAGGCGAGCGCCCTGATGGACCGGCGACTGGAGGATTCCGAGGGTCGGGCCCGGAGGAACAATGTTCGCATTATTGGTGTGCCGGAGGGCCGAGAGGCGGAGGCGGCAGATCTCTTCGTGGAAGAACTGATCCTGACCCATCTCCAGCCCCGGGGGCTGAGTAAGCTTTTTGCGGTGGAGCGTGCCCACCGGGTCCCTGGGGGCCGCCCCAAGACCGGTGCCCCGCCGCGGCCTATTATTGCCCGGATTTTTAATTTCCGGGACAGAGACGCCATCCTCCAGACCTCCAGGCAACAGGGACCGGTCAGGCTGGACAACATGGATGTACACTTCTACCCAGACTTTACTCCGGCGGTCCAGAAGCAGCGACAGAGCTTTCTTGGTATTAAACGTCGCCTAAGGGACCTAAACCTCAAGTACTCAATGCTCTTTCCGGCTAAGCTGAGGGTGGAGGTGGATGGCCGTACGCACTTCTTCGACCGGCCCGAGGTGGCTGGGGACTGGTTAGATACTTTGCCTGGAGATCGGGGTGGGGGGGGCGCGGCTGGCGGGGAGGGCCCGCCGGATCAGAATTGAGGGGTGACTGTATAGGCCTTGCTCTGGATATTGTTCCTTTACCATATATTGCTTTCGTATGTTCCCCTCCCATGGAGGTCGGGTGGGGTCTGCTGGGGGCTTCCCTCCTCCTCGGGGGGACTAGTTAGTACTTAGCTATGGGGCGACAGGCACACTGCACTTTGGGGGGGCTGTCTGGGCTCATGCAGGGGTGCAGGGAGGGGGGAGTTCTGTTGGGACCGGGGGGTGGGGGGGGTGTGTTGTTTGTTAGCACCGCAAGGCAAACCCGCAACTGTTTTGTTGTTTTTAAGATGCTCGGTGGGGGGCGACCGATTGTTTTGACGTATGATGGGGGGTAGGGATTTGATTGTGTTGTCATGGAATGTTAACGGCCTGGGGGATAGGATTAAGCGTGGTGTGGTCCTGCAGTATTTAAAACGTATTTCTCCAGATGTTGTCTTCCTGCAGGAGACACACCTTATAGGTAACACCTTTCATGCAATGAATCGGCGGGGATATCGTTTGGCGGCCCACTCCGGCTTCACTTCGGGCTCGCGGGGGGTGGGTATTATGGTCAAGAACTCGCTCCCGTTGGAGATTGACGAGGTGCGCCATGATGAGAGGGGACGTTACACTGTTCTGGTGGGACGAATGGAGGGTAGAGTGTTTATCTTTATATCAGTGTACGTCCCGCCTGGGTTACAAGCCACTACATTTGCGGACCTGGGGCGCCTCCTTCTGGACCTTCCGGGTGGCCTGTTGGTGGTTGGAGGGGACTTTAACGCGGTTGCCTCTGGGTCTATGGATCGCCATCCCCCTAGGGACCTCCCCCGGGCACAGGCGTGGCTGCCCGGCCTTTTAGACACGCTGGGCCTGGTGGATTGCTGGCGCTTAAAGCATCCCGTATTGCAACAGTACACCTTCCACTCGGGGGCCCACGGTAGCCTCTCGCGGCTTGATTACATCCTTGTCCCGGCGGCCCAGGCAGGGAGGGTGGGGGAGGTGCGCCATTTGGCACGGGGTATCTCAGACCACTCCCCATTGTTGTTGCATTTCGATGTCTTCCCGAGGGGGGATGGCAGAGTGGCCCCGATCAATGCATGGTATTTGCGCGACCCCACCATTCGTGCCGACTTGATCAAATCCTTACAGCGCTATTTCGATGAGAATGTGGGGTCGGTCCCGTCTGCCATCTCCCTGTGGGAGGCTTTCAAGGTGGTTCTTAGAGGGGAGGCCCTCTCCTTTATTTCCAATGCCCGGCGGCGCGAGCGGGAGGAGGTGACCCGGGTTGAGGCCGAGATTGCAGAACTGGAGGGTGACCTGGGGAGCGGGGTAACAGACGCCAAGTTGCATGTTTTGCACTTAAAGCAGGCGGCCTATCGGGCCCTCGTCACGGAGGCGGCCAGGGGCCTCAGTAGAGAGCAGCAGGGGCGATTGTATGATGTGGGTGACAAGGCTGGCAAATTGATTGCGTGGTTGGACAAGAGGGAAAGAGCGAGCCGCGTGGTGCCTTTGATTGAGAGCGTGGATGGTGTGTGCGTCACTGAGCCGGAAGCCATTGTCTCCTGCTTCGCGGATTATTTCCGCGAAGTCTACTCCCCGGTTTCTCCCTGCTCGGAGGAAGATTCCCATGCCTTGCTTCGGGACATCGCACTGCCCTCCCTTACGGTGGAGGACAGGGATTCGCTGGATGCCCCGCCCACCTCGGACGAAATTGCCTCGGCTATTCGCTCGGTTGCATCCGGCAAGGCCATGGGCCCCAATGGTATTCCCATTGAGCTATACAAGCTACGCCCGGATGTGCTGGCGCCCCACCTGCGCGCGATGTTCCTTGCGGCCCACTCGCAGGGCTCCCTCCCGCCGGACCAGCGTCTGGCTACAATTGTGGTGATCCATAAGGAGGGGAAGCCCCGTGAGCGGGTCACATCCTATAGGCCGATTTCGCTTCTGAACGCGGAGCCCAAAATCCTCGCCAAGGTGTTGGCCAACCGGTTGGTTGGCGTGGTGGGCGATTTGGTCCACCAAGACCAATCGGGCTTTATACCACACCGCAACACGGCGCTTAATCTGCGGCGCTTACACGGGGTGCTCGCGCGTGTCCCATTTGTGCGGGAGCCGGCCATCTTGGCGTCCTTGGACGCCACCATGGCGTTTGATACGCTCGAATGGCCATATATTTGGGCGATGCTGGCGAAGTTTGGGTTCGGCCCGGGTTTCGTCAGCTGGGTCAAATTGCTATACTCGGGCCCGTTGGCGCAGGTGGTGGTGAATGGGCGAGTATCTGCCCCATTCGCGCTGGGGCGGGGCACGCGACAGGGTTGTCCCCTGTCGCCTCTCCTGTTCGCCCTGGCCATGGAGCCCCTGGCGGAGTGGTTGCGGTGGCACCCTTCTATCCGTGGTCTCCGCTGGACCCCCGAGCATGAGGACCGCGTGTCCCTCTATGCTGACGATATCCTTTTGTATCTCGCCTCCCCGCGCCAGTCACTGATCGTCCTGGTTGATGTTTTGCGCTCCTTCGGTCGCAACTCAGGCCTGGTCATCAACTGGGCGAAATCCTGTGTCTATGTGCTCTCCGGGGAGGCCCCGGTCTTGCCACGGGACTGTCCGATCCAGATTGCCTCCCAGGGTTTCCGGTACCTGGGTATATATATCACTCTTGACCCGGAGGCCCGCTATGAGCGGAACTTGCTGCCCCCCCTCCAGCGTCTGAGGGAGGACGTGGTGCGCTGGCGGCGTCTGCCGCTCTCGCCGCTCGGCCGAGCGGCCTTATTTAAAATGATGTCCCTGCCGCGCTTCCTCTACGCCCTCCAGAATACCATGGACCTGGTCCCGGCACGCTACTTTCGCGAGGTGGAGGGCCTCCAGCGGCGCCTGTTGTGGGACGGGAGGCCGCGTATTGCTCTGGCTAAATTGACGCTCCCGTGGTACGATGGAGGGGTCGCCCTCCCGGACATCAAACGGTATTACTGGGCCTCCCAACTAGCTGCAATTAATCATGGCCTTTACGGGCCCGCCTTGAACCCGGCATTTGAGATGGACAGGACGCTTCTGCCCGGTGCCGATTATAATCGAGCGCTCTACTCTGGCGCGCCCGACTCCCGTTTGACGGGACCGACGCGTGTCATGGTGCGTGTCTGGCACGCGGCTAATGCAGCTATGGGGTGGAAGGACCGTTTGACCCGAGCGTCTCCGCTGTATGCATCTGAGAGGTTGGGCTCCCTGTGGACGTCGAAGGGCTTCGAGAAGTGGGACACGATCGGAATCAGCACGGTGGGAGATCTCTGGACGAGGGGGGGATTCAAAACTTTTGAGACGCTGCAGGCGGAGTTTCAGCTGCAGGGCAGTGAGTACTTTCGGTACCTACAGGTCCGCCATGCGCTGGGCTCCGTCTTCCCGGATGTTGCATCCATTCCGGAGTCTTCCCCCCTGGAGGACAGAGTGCTAGATGGCCATGTCCCGGACAGCACGATCTCCCTCATATACAAAAAATTGATTAACGATAGATCGTGTCTGCTGACTAGTCTCCGCGAGGCTTGGGTTGCCGACGGGCTGGAGCTGGACGACGAGGATTGGATCTCCGCGGTGGCCTCTCCGAAAGAGGTGGCCATCCCGGCTCGCCTTCGTTTCGTCCAGCTCAAGATCCTTCACCGGGTCTACGTGACGGGGCCAAGGCTTTTACGTATGGGTTTTGCCGGTGATGGAATGTGTAAGCGTGGCTGTGGTGCGTTGGCGACTTTCATGCATATACTGTGGGAGTGCCCGAAGGTGGAGCGATTCTGGCGTGGTGTGCATGAGGTTCTACGAATGGTTACGCGTGTCGCGCTGCTGCCTGAAGCGAGGAGATGCTTGCTGAATGTCTGGGAACCAAATGACTACTCGGTCCCGCAGGCGCGGTGGGTGACTCTGGGATACATGATAGCCAAGCGTGATATTGCCCAATTGTGGGGATCCCAGAGGCCCCCTGCGGTGTCGGCCTGGAAAGAGCATATGGATTGGTGTATGTTTCGTGAAAAGGTGGTGTATGTGGCGAGGGGTAAGCCTGGGGCGTGGATGAAACTCTGGGGCCCCTGGAACGCCTACCGCGGGGGTATTTGTGAGCCGCCGCTGCTACCGGCGGCCTCGCCGGCTCCGTCTCCCTAGATGGCGCCCCTCCCTTGGCCGCGGGCGCGCGGTCCCCCAGTCCCTGATCTACTCCCGTCCCCCTCTTCAGAATTTTGCTGCTGGTTTGGATCCCCCACTTATGGAGCACGTGTTGTCACTTTGGATTGAGGGTTGCCTTGCGGTTGTGGTTTGTTTATGTTGTTTTGCTTTAAGAAAATGGAACCGTACTGTGGGCATGGAGCTGTGAGGCCTGCACCATTGATCACTCCTGTCTTCCTACTGTGCACCGCTGAGAAAGTTTTTTGCTGTATGTATGTAATATGCTTTTGATGCTCTAGCGGCCGGCCGTGTGGTTGTAGGCCCATACCTGTAACTTCTATAAACTGCAATAAACGGTTTCAAAAAAAAAAAAAAAAAAAAAAAAAAAACTATGCAAACAGAAGATAATGTGTGGAAATGGCATCACTTAATATATTGATTTCTTTTGATCGTATTAAAATATTTGTTTCCAGCACACTTCAGAATTACAAAAAATGTGCTTCATTAGTGCTTTCCTAATTCTAATATAATCTAAAATATTTGCACAGTTCATTTACATACATTTAAATTTTGTTGTGTGGTAGAAAAACATTGTACTGCCTTCCCCAGCACACCCCCTGTACCCAGCATGATTGTTACATAAATCCTCAAACTTTGAAGTCGTAGAAAGAATAGCTAATGCCAAGCTCCTTCAGAAGACAGAGCCTAACATTTGACTCTGTCTTTGAATGCTTAGCAAATGTGACAAGTTAACAAAATTTAAAGCCATGTTTACAGAAAGTACTAGTGGAAGAATACAGTTAACAGGCTATTCTTTTTGGGAGGGAAAAAGACCTACTGGACAGCCAGCCTAAAACAAATAAAGCCAGCAAATAGAAAGCAAGCAACTGTGAGTAATAAAACACAAAGCCAGTGGTAAGCAATGGGCGGAATGTTTTCCAAGGGAGGCTTTCCCAATGTCCCGAAGAAGTCTTTACAAACTAGACTACTGCATTGTCTGGTAGGCTTCGACCGAACAAAGTTCACATCATTCAGTACTTATGTCTCAAAGATAGTATTGGACTCTAGGCTTGTTGTGATCTCTCTCTCTTTCTCTCTATAGCCCTCTTTCTGTCTGATGTCCCTTTATTATTACATTTTTCGAACTGCAGGGCTGTGGTATTTGGAACAAACATCACAAGACCGTATTAGAACTCGCAAGGTTATTAATTAATCAATAAGGAGACCAATATGGGACTAGGAGCTGTATAATTGAAGCATGTGACCTTCTTTATGGGACACCTTAGTCTTGAGGAAAGTGCTAGACCTGTTGGCTATCCATGCACTGAAACTAGTAGACAACTTTTTAAACAGTCCTTAGACATATTATGTGCAGTATTTTTAATCATATGATGGGCTGGTGATAAAAGGTTTTTGTGTTTTTGCCTGTGTTGCAAATAGGTTCCACCCATTTAGTACTTCAGGATTTTTCACCAACTCATCCAATTTTGACCTTTATTGTGGGTGAGTCTGCCTATCGGAGTCTCACGCACGGTAATTTCACAGTAATTTAACTGAACGTGTTCGCCTTTTAAGATAAGGCTAATGGAGTGCAGCTAGGGTCAGGGGCACTGAACTGGTTACAAGTGAGCACATGTATGGGCTGCATGTGTGAGACTTATCGTGTGTAGCCCGGTAATTGCAGCCAGGTAGACTGGCGCTGAAGTGGCTCTTAAAAGATAGGTGCTTGACCTGGGGTAGGCCTTATAATATTAGTGAGCATTTATAGATAGATCTGTAGTACTTTTACTGAATGCACGTAGGTGAAATCAGCCTTTAAGTGCAAGTTTGCTCCATTTGTGCCTACACAATCCAGCAAGGTGTCAAACCGGGGCAAAACATGCACACTGAGTTTGAGTATGCATCCCCCAACACAGTAAATAAAAATCTTATGGGATAACAAGAATTGTCATAATTCTCTGGCTCAGCTCAAAATCATATGCCAAGCCTTTGTCCCCCCCGTTTCACCCCCACTAGGCCACGTTTATTACTCTGCTCCCCAGCAGAGGTGACAAAGGTCTCCCTACACAAAAGGAGTAATTATCAGTGATTGACCCAGTTCCTGGGAGCGAAATGGTGGGTGGGGGAAACCTGCATCTGGTATTTAGCTGTTGCACTGCACCTGGGCTGTGTCAGCCCAGGCACACAGAAACAGAGGCCCAAGTCCAGACAACTGAAGCCAACACAGGAGGAGCTCCCCTCTGAAGTTATGGTGGAAAGGAAATTGGCAGTGATGTCAGCCAAGGGTGGAGCTGAGGTCCTTGGAAGAGCTATTCACAGAGAAAAACTTCACTGCACCATATTGGATTGTCCCAGAATGCGTTGGGATAGGGGTTGCAGGATGATGTGGCATCCTAGGATTGGTTAGGGGTGCCTAGCGTCTTGAACTTTCCACTCCTCCTTACAAACCCCTGCTTAACAAGACCCTGGATCCGGAATGGACAGCTGGAAAGAGAAGCCACATAATACCCTGCAAATATGGTCTAAAGACTTTGTGTGCTTTGACCCCCAGGACTAGATGGGTCTCTGCAGGCCTGTTGGCACTGGCCCTTTTATGCCCCCTGAGGCCCAGTGGGGGAAGTCCTAGATCCCACTGCCCCCCTGAGTGCCCTCCACGACAGACAGGAGGAGGAGACAATTGTTGCAGGGAACCGTAGACCCAAACTCCCAGCCATTTGCACCTTTTAGAGGTCAGGGGCTAGATCTCACCACCAGGAGCAAAAGGAGACAACAAATGTGAAAATCAGCCCAACAGGGCCCAAGATAGGCTCCTTTAAAGATTTTACTCTTGACCTGAAAGCAAACTGAGAATGTGATGCTTACAGTAACTTCTACTATTCTTCCTGGGGTGCACCAGGGCCCAAGGGTTGGTGAGTCTTTGTTTAAAAGAATTCTTGGGAAGAAGAGCATGCATGGAGCCTCCACTCCTGAAGCCAGTTTCTGGCCCAGTAGGGCCCATCTTTGGGCCTTAATAAAGATGCCTCAAAGAAGCCAGGAGCTGACTTGGGGCTGCTCTGGCCTGATACTTCTCTGTCTGCATTTCTTATGAGCAGGGGAAAACAGTGTAGGTCCTGCCATAGGCAGGAAGCAGCAAGATGGGTTGCTCCTGCACGGTGGGAGCAGAATGAATGTGGCTGGCTTCCACAAAGCACAACAGGATGGGTGCTACGCCGGGGAGTCCGTGGGGTCACAGTGGCTTTGGAGCTCTCACCCCACATCACCCACCTTGAGTAGAGCTATCTGGACGCACTGGGTGGGAGCAGGGCACCCTCAACCTAAAAACATTCCAGGAGTACACCAAAATTCCTAGTGAGGGCTGATTTTACACATCCCCTCCCTCGTGATGCTGCAAGGAAGGGCAGGGCCAACAAAATTAGTAAGTGTTGTGGGGAGCTGCAGGGAGTGCAGCAACCCCCCAGAAATATTTTATAAAAACTAGCCCTAAGTCTCTTTACCATTTTAAAACTCTGCCAGAATTGGGGCTGGAGCTCTTCAGCTGTGAAGAGCGGGACCCTTTGTGATTGGTCCTATGGCTACATAATGTGGCCTCAAGAGAGTTAAAAAAAGACTAACACGTTTGTTGTTAAATCATATGTTTTATTATTAATTTGATTGCTGAACATGGCCATGCTTTATTAATAATTAATGCATTTGCATATGGTTATTGATTCCATCAGTTTTAATGATGAACCATCAACATGTTATTGTTTTATTATTGTTACATTGGTGGCAAAGCCAATAGGCCTAACTGATATACTGATGTGTTGTAATTATAAGGGTTCATGACCCTCTAGGAGCGAAAAGTGAAATAAGGGTGTCACCAAAGGCACTTCCATCTACCTGATGTATATATTTGTAAATTAATGCATACTACTTAGTATTGTTTGTGAAATAAATGTACTTTTCCTTTTTAAAGAATATCACTGACTGGACATTAATTCATTGAATGGTGTTATTGGGTGGCAGCTAGTGGAGATTACTAACTCACATTACCTCCACTGAGTCGGCTTTGGACTGCTCTACTTCTTTACCCTGAGAGTGTTTAATGCTACAATGGGCAACAATGACCGCAGAGACCGTTTTGCCGGAATTTCCTTTTGGAGTTATAGTACTACTATTATTGGAACGCTGTTTCTTTTGATTTCTGGCCTTGAGAAAGCCCTAGGCATGCCAGCCAGTTTGGGCGAAACAAGTGTCGACTGCGCTTTGTTACATCAGGCTCAAACCCTGATGTTTTCAATAAAAGCACATCAAAAGCAAAAAGAATCTCTTGGGCATTTATTCCTGAAATAAACCATAAACTTCCTAGGCATGGCCTGTTTTTCCTGAATTACATTTGTGAACATATTACTTTTGAAGCACTTACACCCTTCACAACTAATAACCCAATTTCTTATAGCCCACCTATATTTTTACACTGGAGCAGTAGTCGGGAATTTCATTTATTGTTAGCCGTACACACTGCACTTTGCTCTACAGTGGTTTCACCACCAATAAGACACTTCAAGAGTTATATCAAATTATGTTTCTCTCTCGGTGGGATGCTTGCTATATTCACAAAGGTATAACTCAGAAGGAGAACTGGTGAGTGGAAGGGTGAGGTTGCCCTCCATAAAAAGCGCCCATGCAAGTAGTTTTGAGGTTCCTGTAAGGTTTCAATAAATTTTTCTCTGCTGTACCTTTCACAGTTCTGAATATTGAGATTAGAACTGCCATAGGTCTATTTAGTGCCTTGCATTCCTAGTGAGGTTTGACAATTAGCCCTGAGGTATACAATTGTATGTGTAAAACTAACATACCTAGTTTAATTTTTAAACAAACAATACCCTATAGTATGTGTGTTCGTAACACCCACATATGAGTATAGACAGATCTTTGACCAGTAGTAGATTATAATACCATATTTCTTATTTTCAGGTGTCTCCTTCAATACGGATTTTCACATTGTAATGCCTTATTTTTCTCTCTTCTTGTGACTGATTGATAATAATGAGGCAACATGCTGTATGACATGATAGGGTTAACCTAGAAATATAGTTACCATGGCATATCAAGTCAAAGAAGTTGGAGTGCTTCTGTATGTTCCCAGCTTAGTGGAGCCTTCTCCAAAGGTCTGATGTCAGTGAAGCACGCTTTGGCTATATGGACCACTTAAGTTTCCATATACCCGTGGAAATCCCTTTGATGGAATTGTGTCCTATTGCCCTTCTTCTTCCCTGGAAGAATCGCAAACACAGCTAAAAAAAAATCCAGATTGGGAAGGACTGTTTCTCCCAGTTTTGATGACTTTTTTGGATTATCAGATATCAAGAAAATATATCCTTTTTCTGAGAAGAGTTAATGCCTTCAATTCGGAGTGTTGTAAACGTCTCCACTATTTATTTCCACAACAGGATAAGTGGTCCTTCAATAAAAATCTAAAGAACCAAGCTGGTTTAGCTGTGGGGTATAAACGGTCAGGCATACACTCCCCTGTGCATGAGTATCGCCAAACAAAACATCAAGTTTAGTGGAATGAGTTCATAAATATATTTGACACAACTATATATTTGCTGGGTGTTTCCCATAGGTTTTCAATAGCTTAAAGTTGCCAAGTTCTTCTCATGTCCACTCAATTCCTTCTAAAGCAAATTACTTTTTTAAGGGCTTATTTAGCGATTGATGAACTATACTCTGTTTTCACCAAGGCAATTGAGGAATATACTAGGATGCTCTTGTTGACTATATCCCGCCATAATATGTGATGTCTCAGGGGCTCCAGTGAAAGCACTGAAGATTTGCTGTTCAGGTACTGTCCAGTGCACCTGCACAGCAAAGCTTTTTTAAACTCCCAGATCTGGAGTTTGTTTTTGAAAAGAAAAAAAAAATTATCGGGAAAATATAGGGAGTTTTCTCCAAGAGCGTAGGGGATATTTATTTGTGTTCCTTTTTAGGGCCGCCAGGCTTTCCCTGATGGTCCCAAACAGGAAGGCAATACATCAGAACTTCTGGCCAAAAAAGGGTTTATGATCTTGGGGTCCTTCGACGATTAGCCTAAGGTTATCTGAGCGATTGAACTGGAACTTTGGCAGACAAGGTACTCCACCTTGCATGTGTTGGAGTACCCTGTTCGCCAAACTCTAGCTAAGGCCCTATAATGGGTCGCTCACTCCAGTATTCACAGTGGCAAACATATTGCCTCACCAGAGCTGTCTTCTGTTATACTGTTGTGAGTGCTCCAATTATCACTTCTCTCTTTGCTTGAATGGGATCCCGACGCTTACACACCACAATCTAGGGAGGTGACCATCTACCTGTCTCTCCGCTTTAGCAGTAGGGAAGGGAATTTTTCAATTAAGGGCATTTGAATAAAGAGCTGAGGGGTGCCATTCTCATTAGTTGAGGGAGAAGTCGCAGGAATTCTCACAACGTGATGCCAATTTGGGGGAAAAGTTTACCTCAGCCACCTGAACTGGGTCTTCTGAGCACCTTCTCCAAACATCAACTCCAACTGACTTCTCACGACAGTCACACACCACAATCCACATGGCCTTGACTAGCCATCTAAGTATCACACAGCCATTCAGAACAGTGGAGCATAAATATACTGCATTTACATAACTAGACAACTAATTGCTGCAGTGCAGATGGCAGGTTCATTCACCATGTGCATACCTCTAGTTTCGAAATGCACGTCCAAAAACAGGATCGCTGAATTAAGTTAAAACAAGGCGACACCATAAGGAAACCTACTGACCTCTCTGACCTTCTCAAATGTACTTCCGTTATTTCTTAATAACAGTATTGTATGAAAATGTTTAGAACCCCCCAACTCCAGCACGAGGAGCTGATTAATTATCCTACATCCTTTTACACAACACACGCTTCTAATCCATGCCATGCTCACCCTTATTTTTCGGTCTTGCCTACTGATGCAGCGCATGCGCTGCGCGCCTTGGCGAGACCTATTGTTGTCGGTTTGGTGGGCAAAGGGGGACATGACATGTGCATGCGTGTGGAACAGGAGATGTGCACGCGTACGGCTCGCGGCGTTAGCACAACTCCTGCTCGCACCATACGCGTGCACATCTCCTGTCTGGCGCACTTACGTCAGCTCCCCCATGTGCCACCGCTGACTGCAGCTCATCTGGTGCCCTGCATGGACTGGCAGCCCGGGTCGCCGCCCTGGTGAGTCACTGTAATCGGCGCTGTCCTGTGCTTGCTGCCACTCAGGAAGAAGTCTTCCCTGCCCAGTGAAGTCACTCACTTGATGGCCCCAGAGTGGCCCAGGAAGCTCTATAACTTGGTCTGGTGGAAGCAGAAGTGGGACTCTTGCTGGCTGACCCCAATCTCGTAGTGCCAGTACGCCAGCCAGTGGCCACACAGCATGTTCGCCCCGCGGAGAAGGTCTGCTTCAGGGTGTTCTCATCACTGGCAGAGAAATGGGGGCTAAAGTAATCCGCTTCAGCCCGGCGAGACTTGGTACCCGGAGGCGGCACATCCTTGGGTACCTGGATCTTGTTACCCACGAGGACACTACCGAATGTGCCCGACTGCCCCTCGTCGTCAAGGCCCAGGGTAGGGATGTTACTTTTCACCTCTTGGTCCAGCACACCAGACTGCACCATCTGGTCTTGTTTAATCGTGTCCCTGCTCTGTGGACAAACAGTGCCCTCATACATATCAGACAAACGCTTCACCAATTCATGGTTTGGAACAATTCGCCTGATGCCCAGCTCGCCTGTAAAGTGATAAAACATAGAAAACACTTAATCTTATTTTTAACTTTGGTTTTGTAACTATTAACTTGTATACATTACATTATTTGGGTATTCCTGCCACTTGGTGGCTGAATCCAGAACGCATTTTGAATGCGGTTTCTTGGCCGAAGGGGGACAGGACATGTGCACACGTGTGGAAGACAGGAGATGTGCACGCGTACGGCTCGCGGCATTATCACAACTCCTGCTCGCACCATACGCGTGCACATCTCCTGTCCGGCGCGGCGCGCTTACGTCAGCTGAACTGAGTAAAAGAACACACCGCGAGATGTGTGTCGGTGCCCCCTTCTGACACCCCCTTGGATCCGCCAGCAGGACCCCCATGTGCTACCGCTGACTGCAGCTATCCCGGTGCACTGCATGGACTGGCAGCCTGGGTCGCCGCCCTGGTGAGTCTCTGTAATCGACGCTGCCTTCTGCGTTTGCATCAGATGGACCAACATGCTGGGTTAATACATTGACATATGGAGCATAATCCAAGAACGGCACATTTGCTGGTGCTTGGCAGAAAACACTGATCAATATTAAAACCAATATCAATATTAAAAAGAATGAACACTAGGCCTGTTAGATTACGTTTGTATTAAACCGCCTGTTTATCAGTGTTTGACCCCAGTGTTAATCCTCTGCCACATAACCTACAGGTTTGCGGATTGAGAAATGTACAGTAATGGGGTGAATCATGCATGATTTCACGATGACAGAACTCATTTAGACTGTAAATGTTGCAATAACCTCCCCTCCTAGCCCCTGTGCTTCGGTAATTCCATTTTAAAAGGAGCACAAAGCACCATAATGTTATATAAATACCACTATGAGTAAACGCAGCATTTACATCAATAATGCCTGCACTGTTTACCCAGCAGCTGCAACAATTTTCAAGAAAATTGATTCAGAAGTGGAAGGCTAGCGGGGCTCAGGGTTAAGACAAGAAGGCTGAACTGTTGTTTCCAATCAATAAGCTATACGTCCAGAACACGGCGTAAGTGATGGAAATGTGCAGGCTGGGACTGGAGTAATAGAAGAGCTACAGAGCTGAAAGTGGCACCCGGGAATCTAACAGCTTCAGTGCCTCACTGCTGTAAATAATGAAAAAAATGTAATTTATTGTGGGCCAAAGGGATGGAACCGCTGCATCGGATACCTGCCAGTATCATTAGCATAGCTTGACATTGATGGAGAACTCAGCTTCGCCCCCCCCAGCTGTTTTAAAAACACTCTTGAGAAGGACTCTTTGGGATGTATGCTGTTTCTGTGTATACTGACCCAAGTTCTGTCAAGTTACCCAATCTGGTAGTAAGTGGATTTATTTTAAAAGCCGTTGTAATAGTTCTTAGTTTTCAGAATGTTTAGTTTTTTGGCAAGTGGTTTTTTTTCCGTCTGGCCGGTGTCACTTCCACCCTTTTAAATAACAAACACGTCCTGCTTCCTTCTTTTCTAAGCACACTGCAGGCTCATCTTGTTAGCGCTATATATAAATGCTATTACAATGACAGTTCACCAAATCCAGCCACAACACTCAAAACAAATACACATGGGTAAAAAACATTGCCATTTACAACGCTAATAGCTCTAACTCTAGCAAATGCGAGACCTGTTGCATTGCAAATGCTTGTTATACCTTGCTTCAATGCTATATTCAGTCTTTCAGTCAATCCACTAGTCCCTGGGTGACAAAGAGTTGAACCGAGGAAGATAAAGATGTAATTAGACAGACATGGTGCTGAAGAACAAAGTCTGAGTAAATCTAAGGAGCTGTGCTGAGCAACAGCAAGCCGACGCTGCTCCTTCCGAACTCTCTCTCAATGAGCCCACAATTGTACCCATAAAGCCAGTAGACCTCTGACTGAAATGGCACCATTTAATTTACCATTCTAAAACTTCCCATATAATACACTCACAAACTTTACTTTGTTTTATTTTCACAGGCGTTCAACCTGCTGAACCGGAACGACACCATGGAAGGTATGTTGAGAAGCCACAGGATTACTTTCTAAACTTATTCTTCTTCTGTGTGCATAGTTCTGTGCTCTTGGAGGTAGTCGGTCGAAAGGGTAGGGATAATGTAGTTTGCACTTGCAAGGAGCAGAGTTAGTTTAGGAAGAATTTGGCAATGTCACCACTTTCTAAATATAATACATTTGTGGCTAACTTCCATTTCCAGTTATAGTGTGCTCATTGATGTGGTCTTTAGGTGATTGAAGTTAATGTACCTGTAATTGTTCACATGTTTCTTCTTCCAGTCTAGATCTGGAAGTGGTGAGCTAAGAAACATTGCCTCCTCACTAGACAACACTGCAGGTGGGCAAGGAAGGACTGAGCCAGAGTCAAGCCAGTAGGCTGACGGGACTGTGGGAGTCACAGTAAAGCCAAGACATTACAAGTGAAGCGTGAACATTCAAAGAAAAACAATATAATAGAAACGTATTTCTCAGAACTCAAATAATATAAAATCCAAAATTAAATGAATTACAAAATAATAGCATCTTATTCTCAGAACACAAATAATATTACATCTAGAATTCAAAGAAACATTAAATAATAGCAACTTATTTCTCCGAACTCAAATAATCTAAAAGCTATTTAGTGAGAAAAACATAGAAGAAAATCAGTTAATAAAAACTGTATTCATTAAAAAAAATGTGGTCCCGCCATAGAGAGGACCAGTTGTGGGACATCATTTTAAAACTGTAGTAGAAAAGATTAGGCTACATAAAAAGGAGGAGGCTGGCTAGGGGAAGGGTTCAGAGGAGGAACGAGGTGTGGAAAGAAGGGGGGTACAAAACAAAATAGAACAATGAGCAGCATGGAGATGGAAACAAATCAACTCATTTAAAAAAATGAATGAAGCAGATGTTTTGGGAGAGTGTTCCCCCAAAGCAAGTGTGAGAGAGGAGAGGGAGAAGGAACACGAGAGTGGAAAACAGTGTACGTATTTTCTTTTTTTAAATGAAACACAACCCTGTAGCTTGATGTGGAAAAGAAGGTCCCATTCTGTTCTATTCTATGAAGCCCTTGTAGAGGTCTTGGCTACCCATGTGCATCCCAGCACTGGTAGTGCAACACAGACTAGCCAGAGGGATCTAGAGGGAGCTGTTCTGGAATAGCCAGGTCTTTAATGGTTTACGAAAGGGAAGTTCCTTTTTGGATGATCGCAAGGGGTAGGGAAGGATGTTCCAGAGTTTGGCCACATTATAGCACATTATTTTGCTCTTCTAATGGTAGGTACCTTGGCCAAATGTGCATTCCAGGATCGCAAAGTTCTCCCAGGAGAATAGGAAGAGATCAAGGATAGAGGGATTGAAGGCCCTTTGTCAAGGAGTGCACTGTGGGCAATACAGAGGGATTACAATGTCATTTTCTCTGCCCCTAGGAGCCAATGGAGGGTGCTCAGGGCTTGCTGGGCACATTTATGTCTGGGTATGTTATACAGTATCCGGGCAACTGAGTTCTGTACCACCTGCAGTTTCCTTATTGTGGTTTTGGGGCTCCCAAATAAAGGGAATTACCATAGTCTAGACGAGAGAGAATGAGATCCTGTAACACTAACCTTTTCGAGGTTGGAGGGAGTACATGGATAATTTTTCAAAGCATCCTGAGAATGCAATAGCAGGTAGCCGCTAACTTTACTGCTTGGGAGTTAAAATTCAAGGCTATATACAGCCACATTCCTTGACGCCTTATGGCTGTTTTTAGGGCAGGAGGGGAACCTAAATAGATCAGCCAGCCCAAACTCATAAGAGAATTAAGATTATTGCCCAGGATCATGAGCTCCTTTTTTGTCTCCATTAAGCTTAAGTCTAGTATAATGGGGTGACCCAGTGCCCCTCAGAACCTGGGAGTAAAGTTTAGAGATAAAGTTGGTTCTCTCGGGAACAGAATTACTTTTTAGCTTTACTGAATAAAACAACAATATATCTGTGTATGGAACTGCTTATTCATACAATTGTGTCGTTCTTTGAATTACGCAAAAAGAAAAAAAAAACAACAACAAAAACAAGGGAACACACAAATGATGATTGAATCAATCAATGTATTTAAGGAACTACTTTTTTTCTTTTTTTACATTATAAAGTGTGTGAATGACACTAATAGGCTGTCACACAAAATGAACAAATACAGCAGCGCAAGTGCTGAGGTGACAAGATGCAGAACAGTGCTGGTTGGTGAAAATATTATATACAGTGAAGCATTGTGAGTTAAAAACAATTATTTAGATGACATCCATCCCTAAGTAAATGGGTCTCCGAGGCACTTGGGGTTTTAGTTTTCCTTTTGGCGTGGAGCTGTAAGAGTAGGGTCAGAATTGTCACAAGCGTGTCGACCTAGGTGTGAGCGTGGAGTATGCGTCACAGCGGGTCTTCTTCAGGACTGGGGTAGCGAATGTTGACAGTCTTGTAAAATTCTAATCATGTGCGGGTCAAGATCCACCATCCGTTTAGGATCTTGCGAGATTGTGATGAATGAATAATCTGCTTATCATGCGCTGGGAGTCTCAAAATGAAGTCAACAAGACCCACTATACGGTACTAATCTTGGGCGAATATGAATTCCAATGATTAAGGGTCTTGAAAAACGGGTGCGAGTGTCCTGTCTGTGCTTAAGGTAGGAACTATTCATCCACCTGGCAACTTTATCTAGACAAGTGGTGATTGGAAAAGAGGTCCACTAAAAGCCTGTAAAAAAAACCAAAAAAAAACCAGAGAGAGCCCCTTTCCCATATAGAATAATGGCATTTACAGCTTAGAAAAATCAAGAGGAAAAAATCAGTTTTGAGAAAAAGAGTCTTTTTACCACAAGGCATATCGAATCATTTACCCATAGTAACATATATAAAGACTGATATACCTGTCCTAAGGGGTTACTGGAAACTGGACACATGGGAACTGACTGACTGGAACACCAGAACGATGAGCTTTACTTTAACGAGGACACAGGAACCGTAACATCAGAGGTAGATTTGTGGGAGGCTTACAAAGTAGTGATAAGGGACCAGCTGATTGCCCACGTAGCAGAGAATAAGAGAGTGAGCAGCTGTGGCCCGTGCAAGTAAGAGTGGTGGGGCTGTGGGGTGGATTTCGACTGAGGATGAAGAGGTAAAACTAATTATTTATTTAATTTTCCCTCGTGGTAGTCTGTCAAATCCACCCCAACCCAGCCCCACCGCCATACTGCTCTTACCTGCACAGGTCATGACTGAGAGTGAGAGACAAGGAAAATAGGGGCCTGGAGGTGAAACTACTGGCTGGTAATGGGAATTTGTGGTCTCGTCCTTATTGGACCTGGCCCAAAAGATCGAGGGCTTGAGACAGAAATGCAGAACCCATACACAACAAGAAGCAAGGTCCCAATTCAGAGAGAAACAGGGCAGGCTTTATGAGGTGGGCAATATGGCAGGGAAACTCTTGGCCTAGTTGACAAAAACGAAGGAGGGGCCGCAATGGGTATGTGAGATCAGGATAGAGGCTACTGTGAAGGCAGAGACCGCTGCTGCGATTGCGCAGGTCTTTGCCACTTATCTAGCAGGCCTGTATAGGGCAGGGTCCAGAAGCAAAATGGGATTCTTAAAAAGTTTAATTAACTACCTCACAACCCCCAGACTGGGAACTGAGTAGTGCCGCTCTGTGGAATGGCCTGCCACTGGAATTATTTTAAAGTGTGAAATCCTTGCTGGTGGGTTTGTTTCTTAAGATGTTCTATGGGGCCATAGAGAAAAGTATACTTCCAATGGACCTCAAAGGGGTGACAGTGGTACTGATTCACAAGACGAGAAAAGCACCTAAGGACGGTGCCTCTTATAGGCCAATATCATTGTTGAATGTGGAAACAAAGATATTGGCGAAGG
Source organism: Triturus cristatus (assembly GCF_964204655.1). Lineage (NCBI taxonomy): Eukaryota > Metazoa > Chordata > Amphibia > Caudata > Salamandridae > Triturus > Triturus cristatus. The sequence goes on from NC_140592.1 coordinate 1,023,466,450, forward strand.
TACTTGCGAAGCACTTGATGTAGGTGGTGGACTTCCTAGTCGCCCCAGGCCAATTGGGTTTTATGCCCTGAAGAGTGACGAGGCACAGCCTGCAGTACTGGCCTGGTGCTTGGCATGTAAACATTGCATAGGCGTGCTGAAGGATGTCTGGCAAGATGGAGATGTGATTCCCTTCTCAGAACTACAAGAAGAATACAAACTAACGGGGAACCAAATCCTCCAATACGAGCAACTGAGACACATACTACAAGGATACTAGCCCTCCTTACAGACATGGTGGAAGAGTCACCCCCAAGAATATAGGGTGTTGAGGACTGCCCTGAAGAGCCATGCAACATCACAAATTTACTCGACTGTCCTTCAACATGGTTTTGCACCATTAGACACACTGAGAGAGAAATGGGAGGGAGACTTGGGTAGATTGGAAGATGACTGGTGGATGGCATGTCGGTATCTGGGAGAGGTAGCAATCATGGCAGGTTTCAGGCTGATCCAATTAAAGTTGCTCCACATGGAATATTATAGTACAGCTTGGCTTTTCTGGACGGAGAGGATTAAAAATGATCAATGCCCGAGGGCCTGTCATTGGAAAGGTACCCTATGCACATGATCTGAGAGTGCCCGAGAGCTCAGGAATGCTGGAGTAAAGTGGGATGTAGAATTTCGGCAGTGCTAGATTGCCAGGTGGTTCTCACCCCCAACTGGTGTCCCTAGGTATTTGGGGCGAACAATCCCTTGACCATTACTCGCTTCTTTTCTGCAACGTGGCCCTGGCGGTAGCATGAAGGGATCTGAATAAATACTGGGGGAAAGAATTGCTGCCCTCTTTGCAGGAGAGGGGGGAGAATATGGACTGGTCATAAGAGCTGAGAAGCTAGTATACCGGGCACGAGGATGCCCCCACAAGTTCGAAACAGATCTGGGGCCTGCGGAAAAACATAGCAGACCTGGCCTAATGTTTACTGGCAGGAGCACAGGAGAAACAGGACAGTGGGGAATCGATTGGACGGTGGGGGTGAGATGACGACTGTGCTATGTTTACTTCTGCAAGGACACGCTGTTCGGGTCTGACCTTTTAAATGTGAATTGGATACAATTTGACGATAGCTCGACAATATGCCTCCTGAAGTTGGTATCGGTTTGTTACAGTAGAGATCTATGTATGAAAACTTAATAGAAATATTATTATTTTTTAATTTAAAAAAAGGCATTCAATTCATGTGCTTATTCCAAATGGCAAATGCCATTCATCCTGAAAACTGTGATTAAACAATTGAGGTGAAATGGTTTCTCAGAAGTGAAGCTGCGTGCAAACCACAGAAAGACCTGTCCTATAAATAGCAAGCATGTTACATTCGACAAGATTCTTCGCAATTCAAAAATAGTGCGTTTATGTCTACATTTGTTATGGTTCCGTTGCATACAATAGATTACACTACTGCATTTAGTGTCAATCCAAACCCCATTGGGTGTTTTTTTTATCACAGAATAATGGCCAGATGCAAACACATGGCCCCCAATGCAAAAACAACAATTGATGGACAGAATGCAGAACAATGTCATACATTCACCCCAGTACAGAGATCTGGGCCTAAATCCATCGTTTTTTTGCTCACCATGCCATTCCAGTTTGAACCCAGCCATATGCAAATCAGTCTTGACCCTGTGCCCCATGGGAACAGTCCAGCCCGAACTGCCAAGCCAGGTCCTCCCTGGACTGGAAACAAGCATCCTAGGACCGGTTTCGGGCTTTCAGCCCTCGTCAGCCAGGATAGCCTGATTCCAGTGGCATGGAGAGCAAGGGACTCACGTCTGAGCATACCCTTCCCACTCGGGGTGACAAATGCAAAAACAACAATTGATGGACAGAATGCAGAACAATGTCATACATTCACCCCAGTACAGAGATCTGGGCCTAAATCCATCGTTTTTTTGCTCACCATGCCATTCCAGTTTGAACCCAGCCATATGCAAATCAGTCTTGACCCAGTGCCCCATGGGAACAGTCCAGCCCGAACTGCCAAGCCAGGTCCTCCCTGGACTGGAAACAAGCATCCTAGGACCGGTTTCGGGCTTTCAGCCCTCGTCAGCCAGGATAGCCTGATTCCAGTGGCATGGAGAGCAAGGGACTCACGTCTGAGCATACCCTTCCCACTCGGGGTGACAAATGCAAAAACAACAATTGATGGACAGAATGCAGAACAATGTCATACATTCACCCCAGTACAGAGATCTGGGCCTAAATCCATCGTTTTTTTGCTCACCATGCCATTCCAGTTTGAACCCAGCCATATGCAAATCAGTCTTGACCCGGTGCCCCATGGGAACAGTCCAGCCCGAACTGCCAAGCCAGGTCCTCCCTGGACTGGAAACAAGCATCCTAGGACCGGTTTCGGGCTTTCAGCCCTCGTCAGCCAGGATAGCCTGATTCCAGTGGCATGGAGAGCAAGGGACTCACGTCTGAGCATACCCTTCCCACTCGGGGTGACAAATGCAAAAACAACAATTGATGGACAGAATGCAGAACAATGTCATACATTCACCCCAGTACAGAGATCTGGGCCTAAATCCATCGTTTTTTTGCTCACCATGCCATTCCAGTTTGAACCCAGCCATATGCAAATCAGTCTTGACCCGGTGCCCCATGGGAACAGTCCAGCCCGAACTGCCAAGCCAGGTCCTCCCTGGACTGGAAACAAGCATCCTAGGACCGGTTTCGGGCTTTCAGCCCTCGTCAGCCAGGATAGCCTGATTCCAGTGGCATGGAGAGCAAGGGACTCACGTCTGAGCATACCCTTCCCACTCGGGGTGACAAATGCAAAAACAACAATTGATGGACAGAATGCAGAACACTGTCATACATTCACCCCAGTACAGAGATCTGGGCCTAAATCCATCGTTTTTTTGCTCACCATGCCATTCCAGTTTGAACCCAGCCATATGCAAATCAGTCTTGACCCTGTGCCCCATGGGAACAGTCCAGCCCGAACTGCCAAGCCAGGTCCTCCCTGGACTGGAAACAAGCATCCTAGGACCGGTTTCGGGCTTTCAGCCCTCGTCAGCCAGGATAGCCTGATTCCAGTGGCATGGAGAGCAAGGGACTCACGTCTGAGCATACCCTTCTCACTCGGGGTGACACATGGCCCCCATACTTTCCGAATTAAAAGGGGAGTTTTGGCCTCCTGGACATAGTTATTATGGCCAAGAGCTCCAAGGGTCTTATTGCAGCATTACACTGAGAGGTAAAGAGCCCGATCCCTCCACACAGTATCCGTGCTCCAGCAAGGTGGGATGCAGATCTAAATGCCTCTGTTTCGGATGAAGTCTGAGAATATTGCTGCTCATAGATGGCCGAACTACTGCCTAGTACCAGACCGCGACTAATTCATTATCTTTTTTTACATAGACTGTATCACAACCGACTGGCTTTCCATAGATGTCAGCTGAGAGCTGACTCACATTGTGAAAGGTGCAGAGAAGAGGGAGCGGGAATCATCCTTTTAGCATGATGTAGGTGTATCCGGGCGAGAGTATAAGTTATAAGTTGATTAGGATAAAATATCCAATTGATGCAAGTAGATCAGATGATGATGGTAAGATATTCGTGCTTTTATTTGTCTGCTAGAAAAGAAAAGAGATGGCACAGCCAACACGTGTTTCGCCCTCTAACTGGCCGTCAGGCCTAGGGCTTCCTCAGGGCGGGTAGTCACGTAATGGGGTATCAGTGGGTTTCTGCGGCTTTGGTCACCAAAGCCGCAGAAACCCACTGAAACCTGGCATTAGCCGAGACCGGAGAATCTACGGGTTCACAAACCCTTCCATTTACTAAGATACCCCATTACGTGACTACCCGCCCTGAGGAAGCCCTAGGCCTGACGGCCAGTTAGAGAGCGAAACACGTGTTGGCTGTGCCATCTCTTTTCTTTTCTAGCAGACAAATAAAAGCACGAATATCTTACCATCATCATCTGATCTACTTGCATCAATTGGATATTTTATCCTAATCAACTTATAACTTATACTCTCGCCCGGATACACCTACATAATCCTACTTCAAATTAGGGGGATAGGGGCCTCTCCCCCTGTTTCTGGGCCAGAAACAGTACAAGAAAGATACATGCTTATTACATGACTAGTAAGGGATGAGGATCTTTTTCCCCTCACCTACATGCAACATCCTTTTAGCATGGTCATGTCCTGGAATCTTCAATTTTTAGACTTGAGTTATTAACACCATCCAGAAAATGGTAGAATGTTCTTTGCAGTCATCTCCTACCATGGCCCTACTGGGATCGGTCGAGACGATACCTTATTCCAAGAGAAAATGTATTGCTGTAGCACTACCGTTGGCGAAGAGACTGGCTGCACGCTTTTGGGGAGGTCACGCATCACTAAAATAAAACATTGGCTGTCTGATCTCACATACTGTAATGAGCAACTTGAACTTAATATGGACCTGCTGCCCATTGCTTCCCGCCCAAAAGATATGTGGACATGGTTCAGACAATATCTAACTTCATGGTCAGATGATGAGGATGCCATCACCCCCTCTCTCCGCAGACAGGGGAGGACCTGGAGGAGACTGGGGTGAAAGACACTGTAAATGGGGAATAGATGAGCTAGTAGATCGGTGCAGGGACGTGGCTTTTGGGTATGTGGAGGGAACAATGAGTAATGTTCTACTTTCATACTGCTATGTTCCAATACAGCAAATTTCAGTAAACAATGAAAAACATTTTTTTTAACTGAAAAAGATTTACGAAAACGCGTCCCGCAATGTTGTTAGGACTGACCCAAGCGAACATTATATTTTCCATGTGCGCTACATGAATGGTCAATGTTATTATACAATTTGCAACATTATATGTCATATGATATAACAAACACTGAAGTCAATCACTTCTAGGAGTTTCCAAATGAAAATGAGACACATTGAGAAGAGTGGTTTACTTCAAATCTCACACAATGGCTAAATGGGGAATCTGTAGGGATGAGGGATGCACTCATTACTTCTCACTTCTTGTCAATTATTTTCAAAGAGTGCGTGCTGATTGGGTTGGTGCCCCGCCCGAATGGCACCTGGAAACATTGAAGGAACAGGGGCGACGTCTCGCCCCAAACCCAACGCACAGCAAAATTGTGCCTGTTATGGCAGTCAAATGTTTCTTTCATATTTATCCGTGTAATTTCATTAATCAGAACTTTTTAGTAACCATTTTCGATTGTGTCAACATTGTATACATCCACACGTGGAATGGAATGCCGATTTTCAATTTTCTAGTGTAAATGGTGGGCCATCCGAACCTCATCCAGAAACACGAATGACGCAAATTCATCCAAAACAGCATTTTATTTATGTAAAAACCCAATGCATTTCGGGCCGAAATTGCCCTTCATCAGGGGTCACTGTAATAACAAACAAACAATACACGTAATCAATTAAAATCATGATTAGACATAGCGTTAATTTTTGTACATGCAAAGGTCAACGTTTTTCTTGTTTATACCGACATTGCGAGAAGTTATACGTATCTATCCAAATAAAAACCACTCGAGAGATAAATCTATGGATCGAAACCAATAGACCTTAAATGCGTCGTGAACTATTCCCACTAAATAATGAACATGATTCCCCATGAACCAAAACGGTAAATAAACTGTGATTTAGGCCCTGCCTTCCTCGTATGGCTCATGCTTCTTTACCGCAATTGACTAATACTTCTGTCTCCATTTTCTTGACATACTTAGGTCACCTTACACGTATCGTCATCCTCACGTAGCCTTCCTTTCCCTCCGCATGCAGCCCAACTTGCATTGTATCTCACCTCGTACTAACTCTATCACGTACGTACTTCACTGCACTATACCGTGCCACTCTCTTCTAATTTAGTTACCCCATGTTTACAAATTTACTCAACATTGTGCTGCAGCGTGAGTCGACAAAAATACAAGACTCCATACCTGTCATAAATGTTAAAAGCGGACCGCTTCATCTCTCGTCCGTCGGAACGTTCGCTACACTCAAGGCTGTAATTCACGAGCAATCATTCCCTCCCTTTTTCGACCTCTATTTAACCACGCGCTCCTATCTATCATTACTCCCAATTGGTTCACTGTTTACACGTTACCCGCCCTCAAGGTTACATTGTAACACGGCGAAAAATACAAAGAACTACGTTTCCCACAATACCGCTACATGGTTGACAGTTAATACAAACATTAACACATGCAATTTTTTAATAGTTCATGAAAACATCATTCAAACATTTGTTTGCTGAACTCAATTGTTTACTAAACTAAAATGTTATTAAGTGCGAATGAAGGTTTCTTCAACTTGTTCCAAATAAATGCCATGCCAGCTTGTGTGATGAACCACGATGTCTCGCCTCGTGTGGATTCAAACAAAGTTAATGACTTTTGAATTGTTCTTCTATCTTTTTCTTCGGTGCTATCCCAATGTCGGGCAGTCTATTCAACAAGAAATTGTAGGGATGAGGAATGCACTCATTACTTCTCACTTCTTGTCAATTATTTTCAAAGAGTGCGTGCTGATTGGGTTGGTGCCCCGCCCGAATGGCACCTGGAAACATTGAAGGAACAGGGGCGACGTCTTGCCCCAAACCCAACGCACAGCAAAATTGTGCCTGTTATGGCAGTCAAATGTTTCTTTCATATTTATCCGTGTAATTTCATTAATCAGAACTTTTTAGTAACCATTTTCGATTGTATCAACATTGTATACATCCACACGTGGAATGGAATGCCGATTTTCAATTTTCTAGTGTAAATGGTGGGCCATCCGAACCTCATCCAGAAACACGAATGACGCAAATTCATCCAAAACAGCATTTTATTTATGTAAAAACCCAATGCATTTCGGGCCGAAATTGCCCTTCATCAGGGGTCACTGTAATAACAAACAAACAATACACGTAATCAATTAATCGAAACCATTTAAGCCCAAGTTTTTCGGCTACTTAGTATCAAATGCAGCTACCAAAGTTATCACCTCCAGTTTCTATTTGTATCAGAAATGATCATGCTTTATGCATAGTTCTCTTGTAAGATCTGAATTTGCACACTGTTCAATAAAGCAGACTTGTTAAGAAATAACATGAAAAATGTACCTAAAACTATATAACAACTTTTATATTAACAGGTTAGTCAAAAGAATTGTGCCTTAAACTCTAAAGAGAGAAGAGCACAAAAAACAATGATTAACTACAAAATGCGTAATATACATTAAATAAATCAGTAAAATACATGAGACACTTTGAAAGCTACAGTTGTGGATATGAAAATGTGTTCACATTTGCACCACTGTACTTTTATTTATTTTTGCGGGGGAAATATTTTTCTTTATATGGGAATCCTATTCCGTGGTACTCTTACTCTAACAGAAGGACTCTGACCTGGCACAGGGCAAACAATACAACCGTATGGACTTAATATTTGATACCTATCCCTTTCAGAGTCACGAATATGTAGAGCCAAATTTGCCTGTTTCTGTTAAAATGAAAATGTTAAGGCTCAGATTGTTTTATATCCTGATGAATGAATTTGAGGGGTAACGACGGAACCCAGTTTTTAAAGATAAAACTGCTTGTTGACTTGGCGAGGGGCAACTGAATCCCCTCTGCACCTTTCATGTGTCTGTCCTAAACTGTTGCATTTAAGAAAAAAGCATTTACGACTTATGTTCAACAGGGCAAAATCAACTGTGGAGGCTGTCAGGCACTGTTCTAGCATTAGGGAAGACAGTGCAATAACAATGCTGACGACATTTTTAAATCGGGCTTATAAAGCCCTATCTGCATGATTTAATTACTTATTTATACACCCTGATTTGTCTCTTTTGGATCTAAGCAAGCTGTTTTTATACAAATTACCTTAAAGGATATGCCTTTTGCACACTTTGCGCATTTGCACCACATCGGTGTATTCAATAAAATTCAGCTAATGGGTCAAATAAGATCAATGGAAGAGGCTGCTTGAGACTGTAAGAGTGTCTGGGATGTTATTGGTTGAGAGTTATAAAGCATCTCGTCCATAAATATGTAAATGTCCACACTATGCTTTGATTATGCTTGTATCAAGATTTATGGAAACTGTTCCTATAAACTGATTGTAAATTATATATCTCTATTTAAGAAAGGGCCTTTTGCCAGGGATTTCCATGATAAGATCTACAGTGTAATCCGCCTGCCACTGTGATAGTCTCAAGGACAGTAGTACAATAATATGCCAATGAAATCTTTAGATAAGACACATACATCATCAACTCTGTGATTTAAATATACTGTCCATACTCCGAGTTCATACGCAAGGAAACTGTATTTTTATGCCTTGATTTTATACACTATTATTTTAGAATCTTTTACCCATCTTCCGATACTTGTACTGATCGTGATGTGTTTTATTGTAATCTTTTGATTAATAAAAAGAAACTTATATTACTTCTACTAGACGAACCGCTTCTCCAGTGCCCCTATAATCTTTGAATCCCACTGAATAAACAGATTCACCACTACCCTTGAAAATAGTAAATATCAGACTGTACCCGAGGTGGGAATGAGTTGAGAAAAAATTGAGGAAATATCACTCCTGACACTGGGAGCAGAATTCGTCCCACATAGGGTGACTCCTCCAGGGTAATCATATAGTGGGTATTATTAAGAAAGACGTCTTAGAAAGTGTAAAAGAGTTTGTAAAGGCAATTGTCTAAGAAACTGTGAACAGATGAGAACTTGTTATCAAATATTGTGTGAAAACCCCAAGTGTTGGCCATATTTGTCCAGTACTGAAAATAATTATTTTGCGTGTAATGGGCAAATCTTTAGGGCTTGGGTTCATATGAAATTAATGGGCATTTGGGAACACCATGATCTGACAAGGTGTCATAAATCGTTTCATAAACCTGGCTTTGGTAGGGGCAAGAAGGGATATTGCACAAGGATGGGGCAGTTCTGAGGTACCCATGACAGAGGTGTGATGCAGGAATGTAGATCGGTAAAAGGATGCCGACAGATTGACCTATATTCCCCAGGATGTTTCCATACATTTGAGGTGTGTGGTCCATAGCGAAGATATGTAATCGATTAAGGAGCCTACGGAGGAGTTTTGGGCGTTGGTAAAATATCAGGATGGAATTGGGCCAAAAATGCCAGATGGCCTCTGTGCTTTGTAAAAAGGAATTTCCCAGCAGACTGAAATTTCCTCTGGAGAAACAACGTGGACTAATGTTTGAGGTATTCATTTTAAATTACAAAACCATGAACAAAACTGTTTTAATACAAAAATATATGTACATCACCATATGTTTTAGCGGTAAAAAAAGGGAACTCAGAACAGTTTAAAAAACAAAGTCTTGTTTAAAGCCTCTCTCCACAGTAGGCTCTCTCCTTACTTATACGGAGCACTCCTTTACACTTTCAACTGCTACCCCCTTCTAAAGCCATCTTAATGTTTTATTCCGAACAGAAACCATTTCTCATACAAATATAGACAATCCCGCCCTCCCCGGACGTTTCAATCATCAAACAGGATCACCAGTGAAAAACAGAGTTGCGTTACTATCTTCCACAAAAGTAGTCTGTCCTGTTCACTCACTCCCACATTATCTTTCTCCTTCTTTGTACCTCCTGTAGTCGACTTCATCCTCACCAAAAATAGAAAACTGAGACTTGTTGCTATCTACCACCCTCTTGGAAACAACGCTACTTTATTAAATCAGCTTCAAGAATGAATCACCTCTAATCTCCTCCTCCCATTTGACTCTGTCCTCTTGAGGATTTTAAAATCGGGTGCAAGAAATCCTGTGACCTGCTCACATCTGAGACTGGCCTTGTTCTTCTCGGCTAAGTATCTTTTTCAACTCAGCAAACCTATCCACCGCAAAGGCTACGTCCTTGATCTTATTGTCACCAAAGAAGATTGCATCCAATATGTGTATATATATATATATATATTCACTGAAAAAACCATAGGTTTCACACACGTTATAGTTACGAATTAGCATTTAAAAAACCTTGCAAATTCACTTAAAAAACCATAGGTTTCACATATGTTATAGTTAGCTGGACATTTCACTCGTAAAAAACCAATGAAATTCCCCCGTTATAGTTAGTGCAGGCAACTATAACTCACGCGACCGCAATCCTCTGCTGATGACGTCAGATATTACATCACTGTATTTAGACACTTATTTACCCATGTCTTCTTCCATTAATCTTTAGCTATACATATATTACAAATATTTATTTTTCATAAAGACACATATGTCATCAGTAATGTAATATTTGACGTCATCAGCAGAGGATTGCGGTCGCGTGAGTTATAGTTGCCTGCCCTAACTATAACGGGGGAATTTCATTGGTTTTTTACGAGTGAAATGTCCAGCTAACTATAACATGTGTGAAACCTATGGTTTTTTAAGTGAATTTGCAAGGTTTTTTAAATGCTAATTCGTAACTATAACGTGCGTGAAACCTATGGTTTTTTCAGTGAATTTGTACGGTTTTTTAAATGCTAAGTTATTTATTTATTAAATTTTTTTTTTCAGGTTTTTCTCCGTGCGCGCATCGTGAAAATATTAATATTTTTTTTAAATCGCAAGGTGCGCGCACCCGCGCTGTGAGCACCCACGGTTCGCAGTGCGTGCCGCACCTCGCGATTTAAAAAAAAAAAAAAAAAATAATGTTCTCCCTTGGGGGTCCTTCTGTGACCCCCTGACCAAGGCTAGGGGGTCAGGAACTGTCCACTCTGCCCCCTTTTCACATTCTCCACCTTTTTTTTTCACCCCCTCAGACTGCGAGAGACAAAATGGCGGCCGACACTTCCTGGTTTCGACCGATTCGAATGTTTCCCGACATCTAACAACCAATCAGAATTGCGCTCGCGCACGGCAGGGTGCGCGCACAGTGCACGCACGGTGCGCGCGTATGGATATTGATATGCTTTTAAATGCTATTTTCTCAGGAAATACTGAACAGATTTACACCAGACCTGCAAAAGGCATTTCCTTGACCTTATGGCTACCTCTCTGCCAAATTTCAAGTAATTCTGTTCAGCCGTTCGGGCTGTAGCTGCGACTAAAGGTCCTATGGAAAAATGCATGGGGAAAACGCGTTTTGGGACCCCCCCTTTTTCTCGGCCCCCGCTTGACGAATCACCCCGAGACTTTCAGGGTAGGAGCTGAGCGGAGCGACCCATTAGTTTTGAAAATTTCGCGAAGATTCGTCAACCGGCGCTAAAGTTATTCAAAATAGAAGGTTGTAACTATAACTATCTACTGGCGACCGCCAGTAGAAAATATATATATATATATATATATATATTCACTAAAAAACCATAGGTTTCACACACGTTATAGTTGGGAATTAGCATTTAAAAAACCTTGCAAATTCACTGAAAAAACCATAGGTTTCACACATGTTATAGTTAGCTGGACATTTTACTCGTAAAAAACCAATGAAATTCCCCCGTTATAGTTAGTTAAGCTAACTATAACTCGCGCGACCGCAATCCACTGCTGATGACGTCGCATATTACATCACTGTATTCACTAAGATACTGTTAATAAGTCAGTTATACAATTTAATTTTACAAAATAAACATCCATTTAGACACTTATTTACCCATTTATTCTTCCATTAACCTTTAGATATACATATATAATAAATATTTTTTTTTCAGAAAGACACATATTCACTGGATGATGTCATCAGTGATGTCATGAGTGATGTCACTGACCATGTCATGAGTGATGTAATATGCGACGTCATCAGCAGTGGATTGCAGTCGCGCGAGTTATAGTTAGCTGAACTAACTAGAACGGGGGAATTTCAATGGTTTTTTACGAGTGAAATGTCCAGCTAACTATAACATGTGTGAAACCTATAGTTTTTTCAGTGAATTTGCAAGGTTTTTTAAATGCTAATTCCTAACTTTAACGTGTGTGAAACCTATGGTTTTTTTAGTGAATTTGTAAGGTTTTTTAAATGCTAATTTATGTATGTATTATTATATTTTTTATATATTTATTTTACAATAAACTACCTATGTATATAGTTATAGATTGACTGTATCCTTTAATATGGAATGGCTCAGCTCATTTATTTTGAATTTGGATAAAGTTGAACAGCATAGTTAATATCTTCTATAAACTTATAAACAGTTTAAAATGTTTTTTTCTTTTTTAAGGGCTTTTCACCGTGCGCGCACCGTGCGCGCACCCCGCGATTTTTTGAAAAAAAATCAAATGTTTTTTTCACCCTTCGGGGTCCTTCAGGGACCCCCTGACAAAGGCTAGGGGGTCAGGAACTCTCTACCCTGCCCCCTTTTCACGTTCTCCACCTTTCTTTTTCACTGCCACACACAAAATGGCGTCCGACACTTCCTGATTTTGACCGATTCGAATGTTGACTGACATCTAACCACCAATCAGAATTACGCTCGCGCACAGCAACGTGCGCGCATATAGATATTTATGTACTTTTAACTGCAATTTTCTCAGGAACTACTGAACAGATTCACACCATATATGCAAAAGGCACATGCCTGACCTGAGGACTACCTCTTTGCCAAATTTCAAGTAATTCTGTTCAGCCGTTCGGGCTGTTGCTTCGACTAAAGGTCCTATGGGAAAATGGATGGGTAAAACGCGTTTTGGGACCCCCCTTTTTTCTCAGCCCCCGCTTGACGAATCACCCCGAGACTTTCAGGGTAGGAGCTGAGCAGAGCGCCCCATTAGTTTTGAAATTTTCGCGAGGATTCGTCAACCGGCGCCAAAGTTATTCAAAATAGAATTTTCAGATTTACTATGGGAACTCGGTCCTAACTAGAACTATCTACTGGCGACCGCCAGTAGACTATATATATATATATATATATATATATATATATATATATATATATATATATATATATATATATATATATATATATATATATATATATATATATATATATATATATATATATATATATATATATATATATATATATATATATATATATATATATATATATATATATATATATATATATATATATATATATATATATAATTCTCAATTACTTGATAAAGATAATCTGAGCACTTCCATCTCCTCAACATTCATCCACCTGCCTCCTGTGGCACTAATCTCCTCTTTGATATGTGTAGCTCCTCTCTCGAACCCATATGTTATGATCCCATTTTTGATGATCTCATTGCTCTCCCTAGTAAACCTACAATAAACAAGCATTTACAATGCAATAGGTCTCGCAACTGCGAGTTTTAGAGCTATTGGTATTGTAAATGGCAATGCCTTTTGAAAAATGAACAGGTATTGTAATTTATAATACTAATTTTCCACCAGTACCATAACTACCACTATTATTATTACTATCACCACAGAGTAGTAATAGTAAAAATTGTAGTGGTGGTTATGGTACTTGTGGTGGTTGTAGCGGTGGTGGTAGTGGTGGTGGTATTGGTACTGGTGGTGTTAGTGGTGGTTGTACTGGTGGTCTACGTGGATTTTATTTAATTACTTATGCTACTTCTGGAATATTTTTTAACAAAAAAATACAAAATACAATCTTAGATTTGTAGACACTCGTAACAGTCCTATGGTAGGAGGCAGTTGTTCAGCCAGTGTAAGGCTAATAGCTAACACAACTTTGCATTTTGTTACCTGAAGTTTTAAATTACAATAAATGTAGTAGACCTCAGGCAGGAGACTTGAGTTACCAGTAACTGTGGAAAGAGCAATAACTTTTGAAACTGGTGCTTTATTTCACCTTTTCTGTGGTGTGAAGGTTACGTAACTGTTTTATTGCGTTCGAATGGGCACAATGGGGCTTATTTACAAGTCCCTTGCACCGCCTGTGGTTCACTTTTTGTGTGGGAAAAAGTGACGCGGTGGCGGCGCAAGCGGCTTGTAAATAAGCCCTAATGTCGTTGGCAGAATGCTTTAAAGATGCCAGTCGATCGCCGCTCACTCTATGCACACACATATATCCCAGAGAAAATCCTGCTCTTAAGCAGTGCTGCCATCTTTTGGTGTCCAGTAAAGCTTGAATACTTCCAACTGAAATCGTTTGTGAAACCAGGAGTAGCTGAATTCGCGAGACACCTGGACCTATAGTCATAAACATCTGGTATTAGCAAGGAATTGAATACATCATTAAAAAAATCCCCATGGGCCTTAATGTCCTGTGGCAGTGGAAATCCCTCAGTCAGGGCACATACGTTGTTGGCAAACAGTAAAGCCAAGGTGTATAAATAACCCTCAGAGCCTCATCAGAATGTAGCCAAAAAGTAGCACAATCAAGACATATACATAGTTGGAAAAAGTGATCTTAAACACCCAGACCGCACCCCAATGCCGCATAAATTCAACTAAATTCATGCTAACTGCCAGTGATACGGCATCTAAGTTTATGAAAGGTTGAGAAAAAAGAATAAAAAGAAAGAAAAGAAAAGAAATGAAAAACATCCTAGTGTGAATGTATATACGCCATCTAGTACTTAATTACAACCAGCGTTCTCTGGCTCTATTGCAGCTCTGCTGACCTGGTTCTCTGGCTCTACAGCAGCTTTGCTGACCTGGTTCTCTAGCTCTACAGCAGCTCAGCTGACCTGGAACTCTGGCTCTACAGCAGCTCTGCTGACCTGGTGCTCTGGCTCTACAGCAGCTCTGCTGACTTGGTTCTCTGGCTCTATAGCAGCTCTGCTGACCTGGTTCTCTGGCTCTACAATGGCTCTGCTGACCTGGTTCTCTGACTCTGCAACGGCTCTGCTGACCTGGTTCTTAGGCTCTAGAGCAGCTGTGCTGACCTGGTTCTCTGGCTCTAAAGCAGGTCTGCTGACCTGGTTCTCTTGCTCTACAGCGGCTCTGCTGACCTGGTTCGCTGGCTCTAAAGCAGCTCTGCTGACCTGGTTCTCTGGCTCTAGAGCGGCTCTGCTGACCTGGTTCTCTGGCTCTACAGCAGCTCTGCTGACCTGGTTCTCTGGCTCTAGAGCGGCTCTGCTGACCTGGTTCTCTGGCTCTACAGCAGCTCTGCTGAACTAGTTCTCTGGCTCTAGAGCAGCTATGCTGACCTGGTTCTCTGGCTCTACAACGGCTCTGATGACCTGGTTCTCTGGCTCTACAGCAGCTCTGCTGACCTGGTTCTCTGGCTCTATAGCAGCTCTGCTGACCTGGTTCTCTGGCTCTACAGCAACTCTGCTGACCTGGTTCTATGACTCTAAAGCAGCTCTGCTGACCTGGTTCTCTGGCTCTAGAGCAGCTCTGCTGACCTGGTTTTTCTGGCTCTACAACGGCTCTGCTGACCTGTTTCTCTGGCTCTAAAGCAGCTTTGCTGACCCGGTTCACTGGCTCTACAACGGCTCTGCTGACCTGGTTCTCTGGCTCTACAGCGGCTCTGTTGACCTGGTTCTCTGGCTCTAAAGCAGCTCTGCTGACCTGGTTCTGTGGCTCTAGAGCGGCTCTGCTGACCTGGTTCTCTGGCTCTACAGCAGCTCTGCTGACCTAGTTCTCTGGCTGTAGAGCAGCTCTGCTTACCTGGTTCTCTGGCTCTACAACGGCTCTGCTGACCTGGTTCTCTGGCTCTAGAGCGGCTCTGCTGACCTGGTCCTATGGCTCTAAAGCAGCTCTGCTGACCTAGTTCTCTGGCTCTAGAGCAGCTCTGCTGACCTGGTTCTCTGGCTCTACAACGGCTCTGCTGACCTGGTTCTCTGGATCTACAGCAGCTCTGCTGACCTGGTTCTCTGGCTCTAAAGCAGCTCTGCTGACCTGGTTCTCTGGCTCTACAACGGCTCTGCTGACCTGGTTCTCTGGCTCTAGAGCAGCTCTGCTGACCTGGTTCTCTGGCTCTATAGCAGCTCTGCTGACCTGGTTCTCTGGCTCTAGAGCGGCTCTGCTGACCTGGTTCTCTGGCTCTAAAGCAGCTCTGCTGACCTGGTTCTCTGGCTCTAAAGCAGCTCTGCTGACCTGGTTTTCTGGCTCTACAACGGCTCTGCTGACCTGGTTCTCTGGCTCTACAGCAGCTCTGCTGACCTGGTTCTTAGGCTGTAGAGCAGCTCTGGTGACCTGGTTCTCTGGCTCTAAAGCAGCTCTGCTGATCTTGTTCTCTGGCTCTACAGTGGCTCTGCTGACCTGGTTCTCTGGCTCTACAGCGGCTCTGCTGACCTGGTTCTCTGGCTCTAGAGCAGATCTGCTGACCTGGTTCTATGGCTCTACAGCAGCTCTGCTGACAAGGTTCTCTGGCTCTACAACGGGTTTGCTGACCTGGTTCTCTGGCTCTACAGCAGCTCTGCTGACCTGGTCTCTCTGGCTCTACAACGGCTCTGCTGACCTGTTTCTCTGGCTCTAAAGCAGCTTTGCTGACCTGGTTCACTGGCTCTACAACGGCTCTGCTGACCTGGTTCTCTGGCTCTAAAGCAGCTCTGCTGACCAGGTTCTCTGGCTCTACAGCAGCTCTGTTGACCTGGTTCTCTGGCTTTAAAGCAGCTCTGCTGACCTGGTTCTGTGGCTCTAGACTGGCTCTGCTGACATGGTTCTCTGGCTCTACAGCAGCTCTGCTGACCTAGTTCTCTGGCTCTAGAGCAGCTCTGCTTACCTGGTTCTCTGGCTCTACAACGGCTCTGCTGACCTGGTTCTCTGGCTCTACAGCAACTCTGCTGACCTGGTTCTATGACTCTAAAGCAGCTCTGCTGAGCTGGTTCTCTGGCTTTAGAGCAGCTCTGCTGACCTGATTCTCTGGCTTTAGAGCAGCTCTGCTGACCTGATTCTCTGGCTCTAAAGCAGCTCTGCTGACCTGGTTCTCTCCCTCTCAATCAGCTCTGCCGACCTGGTTTCTATGGCTCTAGAGCAGCTCTGCTGTACTGGTTCTCTGGCTCTAGAGCAGCTCTGCTGACCTGGTTCTCTGGCTCTACAATGGCTCTGCTGACCTGATTGCGACAGATTTAGGGTCTGAAGAAAAGTTAGCCAGGAGTAAATTTCAGACATTTTGGAATTGGCAGAGAATTGTAGGAGTACTGTCGGGAAACCATGATGACAATCACACTTTTTTTTAGGTCAGTTGTGGAATTCTTTGTAAATCTCAACATTCTCACATGTGTATATGGGTATTTTTGCAAACAAATATAGGTAACGTACATTTACGCTTTCGCAAATTCCTCTCAGTTACTGAAACTCATTCCCCTGCATCGCAAACAATTTTGGGTGAGTCTGTTCTCCGTTTCCACCCTCCTTAAAGATGTATTCCTGCCCGTACAATATTACATTTTGGACCGTGTCACAGGAGGGAATGGACACCCACAAACACGCAAGCTTGACGGGGAGAAACTTCCAGTCCCAGAGCATTCCCACCACGTAACGTCTGTGCCCCGCCCCTTGGTCGCACAATACATGGAAGTAAATCTCTTTACTAGTGTTATGAATCTACACTCTGATTCCTAGTCCTGGATTAACCTCTGACGGCCGTGCGCTTGCACATCTCCTGTCTGCGCTGGCACAGCGAGCAGGAGACAGGGAGGGACTAGCGATGTGCCCCTTCGGCCAAGAAACCGAGAACAATAGATCTCGCCAAGGCGTGCAACGCATGCGCTGCGTCGCCAGGCGAGACCTAAAAACCAAGGCCTCCAAATGGTTCTCATCCAGGCTCGGTCTAAAAAAGAATGCACTGTTAGAAGAGCCGAAAAGCTTTGGAGAATCACAAAACCTCCTTTGTCACTTTCCTATATCAAACTCAAAAGGAAACTCTACAAATCCTCCATTTTGTCAGATACAGTGGCATGTCTAACAAATAAATCTCTTCCTGAACAGTTAAAAGTATTAAATCTCAAACCAATGCCTCCATTCTCTGATTTTGGTCCAGTCACTACAAGATATAATGAATTCTTCTGATAAATATAAAAAAAAGAACCGAACTGGAACTTTGTTTTTAATGACATCTCTTGAATCAGGGCGCAACTCTCAATATCCCCATATGGCATCCCAGCACAGAACCACTCTCTCTCTTCTTGGAGTTAATTCTCCGTCATCTGGGAGGACACCTTCCTCTCCTTTATCCCCGATATAAAACCCTCATTGTACTCCAGTGACCCAATCCCTCCCTCTATTGCTAAAAACCTTGTTTAAGCTATTTGCCAATTGTGGGGCCCTCACAAATGTATCTCTCTAAAATAGTAGTGCACCAAACTTGTGTCAAAGTTAAACAAGTTAAACCTCGCCTCAAAAAAACTTAACATTAAACTCTCTAACTTTGAGAACAATTGTCCCATCTTGGGACTCGGCTTTCTGGCTAAGGCGACAAATACAAACCATATGTGTCCTCCCAACTGATTAACCATGTATCGGAATATTACCCGTTGACTTTGCTCCAATCTGGTTATAGTGCTGGCTATAATAACGATTCTGTGATAGTAATGATGACCGACAATGTCAATGTCCTTTGCACTTTTGAGAAAGGCAATCCCTGCCTTGTCTACCCTTTAGTTCAATATTGTAGACTTGCGAACCCTCCTCGAACTGTGAAATGATGATGGGTCTGGGGGAAGCGGTCCTGAAGTGATGTCACTGTTATTTCACAGTACACTCTCCACTGGTTAAAGTGAGTAATCCCCACTCTGATCACTCCCCCATCTCATGTGGCGTTTTTTAAATATCTTGCCATCTCATTCCACCAATAGGCACGTAACGCCCAGGTTTGATCTCAAACTGGATACCTCTATTCCATCACCATGATGAAGCATTTAAAATGGCAATGCATTGAAGATCACATTTCTTCCCTTCATCCCAAAACGTGACTTTCTTCCTGTCTCCTCTAGCTTGAATCCCTAAAATCACAGCTATCCCTCTCAGATTGACTGACCACTTCTGCTAAATACTTGGGTTTCCTGCTCAACTCAAACGTAATCTCATAGGTCACATTCAATGTAAGGACAATCCTGCCGGGGTCAAACTCGAGAGGATAAAACAAACTCTCACCCCTAGGATTTGAACCTGGCAGACAAGGCTATAGTAATCCTCAGCCTTGAATATGGTTCCTCCCTCCTCACTTGCATACTGGGAAGACGAGTTGCTCCAACTGTTTTCTTTCATGCCTTGATTTTATACACTATTATTTTAAAATCTTTTACCCATCTTCCTATACTTGTACTGATCGTGATGTGTTATACTTGTTATTGTAATCTTGTGATTAATATAATGAACGTACTACTAGAGGAACCGCTTCTCCATTACCCCTATAATCTTTGAATCCCACTAAATAAACAGATTCACCACTACCCTTGAAAAGAGTAAATGTCAGACTGTATCCTAGGTGGGAATGAGTTGAGAACAAGTTTAGGAAATATCACTCCTGCCACTGGGAGCAGAATTCCTGTCACATAGTGTTACTCCTCCAGGGTAATATGATAGTGGGTATTATTAAGAAAGAGTTCGAAAGGCAGTTGTCTAAGGAACTGTGGATAGATGGGAACTTGTTACCACATATTGTGTGAAAACCCACAGCTTTGGCCATATTTGTCCAGTACTGAAAGAAATAATTCAGTGTGTAATGGGCAAGTCTTTAGGGCTTGGGTTCATATGACATTAATGGGCATTTGGGAAGACCATGATCTGACAAGGTGTCATAAATCGTTTCATAAACCTGGCTTTGGTAGGGGCAAGAAGGGATATTGCACAAGGATGGGGCAGTTCTGAGGTACCCATGACAGAGGTGTGATGCAGGAATGTAGATCGGTAAAAGATGCTGACAGATTGACCTATATTCCCCAGGATGTTTCCATAAATTTGAGGTGTGGTCTATAGCGAAGATATGGAATTGATTACGGAGCCTACGAATGAGTGACGGAGGAGGTTTGGGCGTTGGTAAAATATCAGGATGGAATTGGGCCAAAAAGGCCAGATGGACTCCGTGTTGTGTAAAAAGGAATTTCCCAGCAGACTGAAATTACCTCTGGAGAAACAACGTGGACTAATGTTTGAGGTATTCATTTTAAATAACGAAACCATGAACAAAACTGTTTTAATACAAAAAAATATGTATATCACCATATGTTTTAGAGGAAAAAGAAGGAAACTCAGAGCAGTTTTAAACAAAATGTCTTCTTTAAAGCCTCCCTTCACAGTAGGCTTTCTCCTTACCTATACGGAGCACTCCTTTACTCTAGATTTGCTTCTGTAGAACTTTCAACTGCTACCCCCTTCTAAAGCCATCTTAATGTTTTATTCCGAACAGAAACCATTTCTCATACAAATATAGACAATCTCGCCCTCCCCGGACGTTTCAATCATCAAACAGGATCACCAGTGAAAAACAGAGTTGCGTTACTATCTTCCACAAAAGTAGTCTATCCTGTTCACTCACTCCCACATTATCTTTCTCCTTCTTTGTACCTCCTGTAGTCGACTTCATCCTCACCAAAAATAGAAAACTGAGACTTGTTGCTATCTACCACCCTCTTGGAAACAACGCTACTTTCTTAAATCAGCTTCAAGAATGAATCACCTCTAATCTCCTCCTCCCATTTGACTCTGTCCTCTTGAGGATTTTAAAATCGGGTGCAAGAAATCCTGTGACCTGCTCACATCTGAGACTGGCCTTGTTCTTCTCGGCTAAGTATCTTTTTCAACTCAGCAAACCTATCCACGGCAAAGACTACGTCCTTGATCTTATTGTCACCAAACAAGATTGCATCCAAACCTTGGATTCTGTCATTTTGGGCTAATATGACCATTTCCTTATACATAGGTATATCTATATATATATATATATATCTTCAATTGCTGCCTTCGCGGTTTCACATTCCTGCGGTGTCGGTGCCTGCTGCGGCGGCAGCTGCCGTAATATTTATTACATCAAACTCCTTCTTTAGAATTCCAGACAAAGGAGCAAGCGGCACACCAGGGATTACTGCACAATCTTTTAACGTGCAGCAAGACGACGCGTTTCGGCGTTAGCCTTTTTCGAAAAAGGCTAATGCCGAAACGCGTTTTCTTTGACGATTTCTTTGACGATTTCTTTGGTATATATATATATATATATTTTCACCAAAAAGAAGAGATACTCGCACTCCAGGAGGATAATTCAAAAGTTATTTTACTTCAATTATTACAAAAACAGCTTAAGCACCATCAGGTTCCCTTAGCTAACCAACGCGTTTCGACCACTCTGGTCTTGATCACGGTTAGTTGTGTACTACAAGTGATGTCTTTATATATCCAATTACCCATGTGGCCATTGAAGTGCATCATGGGATATGTAGTTTACATTGTGAAGAAGTGATTAATATATACAGTGTAATGTGTCACAATATTATATAGTTTTGAAGGAAGAATCTGATCATTTAATTTGTATAGAGTATATATATAATTTTTTATATATATTTCTGTATATACATTTGGCAGTTCATTGACGGCTTAGTGCCCTGATTATCGGTATAGTACCACATGTGTCCTATTTTTTGCCAATCAGTTCCTTGCTGATTTTTGCATAAAGTCTATGATATTGTTTTTTAAGCATGAGCAGATTATTTACAAGTGAACATGAAGTTCCTCATCACCGTTCAGTCCTCTCGGTTGTTTCGTTTGAAATCTAATTATTAGTTTTGATTCCAATTGTCTCAATTTTTTAGTTCTGTCACCTCCTCTCTCATTTATGGGGATTGTTGCAAGTCCCCAATAATTCATTTGTTGCCATCCGTATTCCTGATGTGTTTTCATATGTTTAGTCATTGCATATGTTTGGTCGTTGTTTTGGATTGCGCGGATATGTTCTAATATTCGTTTTTTTTAATTGACATATTGTGCTCCCAATATATCTGCTTCCGCAATTGCATTCCAACATATATATGGCATACGTGCTTTCGCAGTTGATCTTTTCTTTGATTATGTATTTGTTTCCTTTTGGACCCATGATCTCTTTTTTGTTTATTCCAATTTTACAGGCCTTGCATTTTTCACACTTTTTGAAGCCTCTTTGATGGTCCGAAAGCCAGGTTTTCTTTTTTATTCCTGTAAAGTGGCTATGTACAATCTTGTCTTGAATCGATGGTGCCTTTTTATAGGTTATATTCGGTCTTTCATTCAAGATTTTTTTCATATCTGGATCTCTCAATAAAATATGCCAATGCTTATTCATAATTTCTGAGATTGCATGATTTTCTTTGCTGTAGGACAAGATCATTCTGATATCTGATGTTTCAATTTTTTGTTGTCTATGTTTGGCCTGTAGGGTGATTTCTCTTGGAATTTCTTCTGTTTTTGTTCTTCCCAGTCTTATATCTGTAGGTTTATAGCCTCTTTCCAAGAATTTTTTCGTTGTTTCATCCATTTTTTGTTTGAGTTCATCCTCATCAGAGCAATTACGTTTCATACGTAGAAATTCCCCAAAGGGTATGCTTTTTATTAATGATTTTGGATGGAAGCTGGTCCCATGGAGGAGGCTGTTTGTGGCTGTAGGCTTACAGTATGTTTTAGTTTTTAGTTGGCCATTTTCCTGGTATACCTCAATGTCCAAGAATTGAATTTTTGTTTTGTTTACATTAAATGTAAATTGTAAGCCCTCCTTGTTGATATTTAGCTTTTTTACATATGTGCTGAATTCTTCTGATGTTCCATTCCAGATAATAAACAGATCGTCTATAAATCTGAGCCATAGCACAATTTTTTCCGTATACATTTCCATGTCTTCACTCCATGCAATTGATCTTTCCCACCATCCCATTGTGAGATTCGCGTAGCTCGGCGAAAATGAAACGCCCATGGCAGTGCCGCACATTTGGCAGTAAATCTGTTGATCAAATATGAATATGTTGTTCCTTAAACACATTTCCACCATCTCCAAAAGCATTTTGGAATGTTCCAGATATTTGATGTCTCTTTGGTTTAGAAAGTATTGCAATGCTTTGAGTCCTGTATCATGATTTATTGATGTATAAAGTGAGACTACATCTATTGTAGCTAATAGGTAGTCTTCTTGCCAATGGATTTCATTCAAAATTCTTAGAAAGTCTCCTGTGTCTTTGATATAAGAGCTTAGTGTAGTTACCATCGGTGCCAAAAATGAATCCACATATTTTGAGAGGGGTTCATAGAGACTGTCACAACTTGATATTATTGGTCTTCCAGGTGGATCTATTAGGGTTTTGTGAATTTTTGGTAGAAAGTACATCGTTGGTGTTGTGGGATTATCCTTTGTCAAGTATCGCAATTCATCAGTGGTTAGTAGACCATTTTCTGACCATGTTTTCAATTTAGATTGTAGTTCAATTGTCAGTTGATTGGTAGGATTTGTTTTTAGTTTTTTGTAGTTTTTGATCTCATTAAGTTGTCTTGTGGCTTCTTTTTTATATTGGATTTTATCCATCACCACAATATTTCCCCTTTATCTGCGGGTTTTATTTCAAGATTTTCATTTTCCATCAATTCTTTCAAAGCTTCTCTTTCTGTTTTTGTCAGATTCTCCTTTTTCTTACTTTGTTTGTTTGGTAGATTTTCTAGATCTGCTATTACCAGATCATAATAGAGATCGATCTTGTTGCCTTGAGTGAGGATTGGGCAGAATTTGGATTTGGGTTTGAAGGATGTTTTTTCTCTTCCAGATGTTTCAAAACCCAATTGTTTTATAATCTCCAATTCTTGTAATTCTTCGTCTTGCAAATCATGTGTGAGATCATATACTGTTTTTATTTCAGATATTTGATCTATTGTAATATGGGGTGATGAGTTCATTGTGTTGCTTGTTGTCATTGGCGTTGCAGTCTTGGGAAATTTTGCAAAATATTTTGCCAATTTCAGCTTGCGGACAAATTTATAGGTTTCAATTTTAGTTTCTACTATATCATGATGCATTTCCGGACAGAAAGTCAGGCCTTTATTGAGCAGTGAGCATTGATTTTTTGTAAGTTTGGTCTTTGATAAATTTACAATAAGGTTATCTTCTTTTTCTAGATGATATTTGTTGTTTATTTCTTTGATTTGCTGCGTAATCGGTACTGGTTTGTGTTTCCTGAGGCTTCTCCTTGTTTTTCGACGTTTAATGACTCCATTGGTTTGCCTCTTCCACGTCCTCGTCCTCGGTTCTGTGTTTGGCTCCTTCCCCTTCCTTGATTTTTTCCAGGCCTTTGGTCTATGTATAACAGTCTCATTTCGTCTAAAAAAGACGTTTTTTCTGGAATATATTGATTTTCTCCTTCACTTACTTCCACATCTGATTCACTTGCAGTGGTGTCTGAATCCTTTCGTTTGTCGGGATTTGTTTTTAATTGTTTTCTTATTTGTACAAATCGTTTCGCAAAAGTGAAGATAGTTCCCGTTTGATAATCTTTCTCATCTCTGCGGAATTTCCTTTGTTTTCTCTCTTCAATTTCTTTTTCATATTTTTCTAATATTGACTCCATTTCTGTCCTATAGCGTTCACTTTCTTCTTGTTTTTTAAAGGATTGTATCTCTTTCTCCAAATTTTCGATTGTTTTATGAAGTTCCTCCAGGTCTTTTTTATCATATTTGATAATTATTTCCATCATATTGCGGGAACATAGCATGTTGTTTCTCCCCCATTCTTCGAGCATTTCTGGTCTGGTTTCTGGATGATTAGGTAACGTAAAAATTCTCAGACCCCTTGGTACTCTATCGACTTCTAGATATTTTTCCATTGTATATATATATATATATATATATCCCCTCTGGCACTGCTGCTGGGACTTGAACGAAACACGTTTATGTTGTGCAGTGACTATGAATTACTTGATAAAGATATATCTGAGCACTTCCATCTCCTCTACATTCATCCACCTGCCTCATGTGACACTAATCTTCTCTTTGATATGTATAACTCCTCTCTCAAACCCATATGTTATGATCCCATTGTTGATGATCTTATTGGTCTCTCTAGAAAAGCCACTATCAAAAAACACCAAGGCCTCTAAATGGTTCTCATCCAGGCTCAGTCTTAAAAAGCATGCACTGTTAGAAGAGCCGAAAAGCTTTGGAAAATCACAAAAACTCCTTTGTCACTTATCTATCTCAAACACAAAAGGAAAATCTACAAATCCTCCATTTTGTCAGATACATGGCATGTCTAAACTAACAAAAACAGCTGTGCCTGAACAGTTAAAATTATTAAATCTCAACCCAATGCCCCCTTCCTCTAATTTTGGACCAGTCCCTACAAGATGTAATGAATTCTCCTCATTCTTCTGACAAATTAAAAACAAATGGAACTGGAACTTTGTTTCTAATGACATCTCTTGAATCAGGGCGCAACTCTCAATATCCCCATATGGCATCCCAGCACCGAACCACGCTCTTCTTACCGTTAATTCTCCGTCATCTGAGAGGACACCTTCCTCTCCTTTATCCCTGATATAAAACCCTCATTGTACTCCAGTTACCCAATCCCTCCCTTTATTGCCAAAAACCTTGTTTAAGCTATTTGCCAATTGTGGGGCCCTCACAAATGTATCTCTCTAAAATAGAAAGGGCACCAAACATGTGTCAAAGTTGCACAAGTTAAACCTCTCCTCAAAAAACGTAACATTGAACTCTTCAACTTTCTGGCTAAGGCGACAAATAGAAAACATATGTGTCCTCCCAACGGATTAACCATGTACCAGAATATTACCCGTTGACTTTGATTTTAGTTCAGTACTGTAGACTTGCAAACCCTCCTCAAACTCTAAAATGATGATGGGTCTGGGGGAAGCGGTCCTGAAGTGATATCACTTATTACACAGAACACTCTCCACTGGTTAAAGTGAGTAATCCCCACTCTGATCACTCCCCCAGCTCATGCGGCGTCATTCAGGGCTCCACCCTAGTTCCTATTCTTTTTGACTCTGGATGAACTTTTTAAATATCTTGCCATCTCATTCCACCAATAGGCACGTAACGCCCAGGTTTGATCTCAAACTGGATACCTCGATTCCATCACCTCGATGAAGCATTTAAAATGGCAATGCATTGAAGATCAAATTTCTTCCCTTCATCCCAAAACGTGACTTTCTACCTGTCTCCTCTAGCTTGAATCCCTAAAATCACAGTTATCCCTCTCAGATTGACTGCCCACTTTTGCTGAATCCTTGGGTTTCCTGCTCAACTCAAAAGTAATCTCATAGGTCACATTCAATGTAAGGACAATCCTGCCGGGGTCAAACTCGAGAAGATAAAACAAATTCTAACCCCTAGGATTTGAACCTGGCAGACAAGGCTATAGTGATCCTCAGCCTTGAGTATGGTTCCTCCCTCCTCACTTGCGTACTGGAAAGACGAGTTGCCCCCACTTGCCATTGCAAGGTTTCTCTACCGCCAAGAAACTGGACCGCATTACCTCCAAACTCACTCCCTTTAGCTGGCTCCCAGTTGAGGCACTTGCTAAACGAGACCTGCCTGTCTTATGTCCATTCCTAGGTTTGTGCATGCTGTCATATCAGGGGCGTAACACTGGCCCCCACAGCCCCCGCGGTGCGGGGGCGCCCCCAAGCTCCAGGGGGCCCCCTCAGCAGAGTACTGCAGACGGACGCAGGCAGCTTGCAGTATTATTACAACTCTTCATATTTGATACAATGTAAAATGAAAATATTCAACCTTCAAATGCAGCCATACTGAAAGAAAAATAACCTCTGAAATGAGGCCCCTTAAAAAACACAGCAGTTGTTGCGTTGCTGACAGCAGCCTGCAGAAGCAGGAGGGCGGTTTGTCCAGGGTATGACCTGACGGAGAGGCACGATAGACCACGTGACATGCATGAAAAGTTAACCCCTCTCAGCATTGTCTCTGCATGCCTGCTGGGAGTCTGACCTGACTAGAGAAAAAGCGCGGGCAATTCCAAAGAGGGACAGAAAGTCTCTCTCTTTGCCTGTAGCCTGTCTGAATCTTTCCAACACACAGGAAATGGAACTGAATCTTTCCCCAGACATGACACCCTCGTTAAAACTGTGGTGTGGGTAAGTTTTTCATTTCTTTCACCTATGCACTCTAGCAGAAAGGGAACCACTGGACAACTTTCATGATATATTGCAATGAGTAATAAATACAACAAAAGAAATGTTTGAAATGCATAGTTAGTCCTGCCGGTGCGATGCCAGAAATCCTTGCGTGTTACAGTTTGGAGCGCTAATGTACATTTTAACAACAACAATCGACTACACTGTCAGGATGATAACTGCAATTGGTGTTTTAATATATTTCCAGAACATCAGGTATTAATTTCACACTTCAGAATTGTTGCTTGCACACTTATAAATGGTGCCAGTGGGCCCTATTATGTGTAACACAATCAACCACTCAAACTTTTAATCCAATCGCACTTTGAATTTCTGTTTTACCACAAAAATCATGCCTGTAAACATCAGTTCATGTAAGGTACTGTTACGTGAAATCAAGGACAGCTCTAAAGCCTGCTACATGACCTAATGCCCCTTGGTAGATTTGCACACCTGTCCCTGCTAGCAGTATGTAGATATTTTGTGAGGGAGTCTTGAAATGATGATTGCTTCGTAAAATCGTAAATCCGGTATTTGTAAAGTGTGAACTACCCACCCTACGGGTCTCAAGGCGCTGGGGGCCGTCGTGGAAATTAAGTGAGCTATTGCCCAGAGTCACATGATGCTGAGCTCAGCTGCCACCGGAGCTGGGGATCGAACCGTGAGGACCGTGCTCCGAAGTCAGCTGGCTGGGCCGCTGGGCCACACCGCTCCCTCTCCTCTTCCTGTCCCTCTATTTTGTAAGTGATAGTGAGGTTTGCACAGTTGTCATCTACGGTATTTGTTTTGTAGAGGTGAGTTTCAGCACCTGAAAACACGGTGATAGCGCGCTCTACAAATATGCATGATATATCATTTACTTCCAGTGACCTACCTGTTACAAGAGCTGCTGTCCATGCTGATCATGTCTTGTGCAAAGTTTTGCACTCATCTCCTACCATTCTCTACCTATATTGTGAGGGAGCGTTCTCCTGCTACTTCATATAACTATGTGAAGGACACCTTCACAACTCCTTTCTGTGATGCACCATGTTGTGGGAGAGATGCCTGCCCAACTAATTTCCATGGATCAGCTGCTTTTCCTAAGAATTATTTTTAGGGTCCAGCCTGAGAGTGCATGCGCCTCGCTTACGAGACACTCTTGTATAGAGAAAAGGGCTTGGAGCCCGCCAGTTTCTTACCATTTGTCGGCTTGCGTGGCACTCTTCTTTACCACCCAGTAATTCGTCACTGCATGGCTAACATCATTTCCGTTAATCTCTGTGGAGCAGGGACCAAGCAATGATTGATTCAACTTAATCAGTGTCCGTCCACTGCTCCTGACGTGATTGAGGTACTATTTTGTTCTTTTTAACTTTTAGTGCCCTGCAAACAGACGGCGTATGACTGGCAAAAACATACCCATCAGGACAAATAAAATTGCAAAAGTTCAATTTCTATAGTTAACTTTATTTTATTTTGCCAAGTCTTCTTTTCTCACTTTGCACTCATGTTTTATATTATTTTTGATCATGGGCGCTATTCTAAAAAAATTAGGATTATGTTATTGCAAAAAGACATCCTTTCTTTCTTATGTGAAATTTCTGAAATGATGCATTAACACATAATCATGCAGTACACACAAAGCCACCACTCTCAAATCCGCCCCACTCAATTTAATCCACACCAGACCAATCCAATCCAACCCACTCTAATCCAAATCACTCTCCCCAATCCAAACCCCAATCAAATCCACTCCAAACCTCCACACTCCAATCCTCCCAACCCGTCCCACTCTAGTCTGCCCCACTCCAATCCATAACAATCTGTCCCACTCCAAAACAATCTGCCCCTCTCCGATTTGTTCACTTCAAACTGCCCCACTCCAATCCAAAACATTCTCCTTCATTTCAATCTGCCCCACTCCAATCCAAAACAATCTGCCCCACTCCAATCCAAAACAATCTGCCCTACTCCAAAACAATTTTTCCCACTCCAATCCATCCCACACCACTCCCAAACAATCTACCCTATTCCAATCAGCCCCACTCCAATCTAAAACAATCTACCCCAATCCAAAACAATTTGCCTCACCTGTCTGCCCCACTCCAATCCAAAACAATGTGCCCCACTCCAATCCAAAACAATGTGTCCTACTCCAATCCAAAATAATGTTCCCCACTTCCATCCAAACAATCTGCCCCACGTCAGTACAAACAATCTGCCCCACTCCAATCCAAAACAATCTGCTCCTCTTCAATGCAAACAATCTGCCCCACTTCAATCCAAACAATCTGCCCCTCTCCATTCGAAAACAATCTGCCTTACTTCAATCCAAACAATCTGCCCCACATCAGTCCAAACAATTTGCCCTACTCCAATCCAAAACAATCTGCCCCACTTCAATCCAAACAATTTGCCCCGCTCCAATCCAAAACATTCTGCCCAGTCCAATCCCCCCACACCAATCCAAAACAATCTGCCTACTCCAATCTTCCCCACTCCAGTCTGCCCCACTCCAATTCAAAACAGACAGCCCCACTTTAATCCACCCACCTCAAATATAAAACAATGTGGCCGCTACAGTCCACCCACTCTGATCTGCCCTACTATAATTTGCCCCACTCCAATCTAACTCACCCCAATCCACCTACTCAATCCCAATTCACCACACTCCAGTCCACCACAATCCCCACACTCAAATTCAATCCACCCCTCACCAATCCAATCTACCCCAATCCAATCCACCTTATCCCCATCCAATCCACCCCACTCCAATCCAGCCCACTTCAATCCACTCCAATCCAAAACAATCTGCCCCACTCCAATCCATCCCACTCCAACCTTCCCCAATCCAGTTGAAAACAATTTACCCTACTCCAATCTGCCCCACTCCAATCTAAAACAATCTGCCCAACTGCACTCTGCACAATCCCAAACAGATTACCCCACCTGTTTGCCCCACCCAAATCCAAAACAATCTGCCCCACTCCAATCCAAAAAAATGTGCCCCACTCTAATATGCCTTACTCCAGTCTACCCCACTCCAGTCTGGCCCACTCCAATCCAAAAGAGACAGCCCCACTCTTATCCACCCACTCCAATCTGTCCCACTTCAGACCCCTACACTCCAATCCCACCACCCCAATCCAATCACATCCACCTCACCCAATCCACCCACACTCCAATGTACCACAATCCAGTCCACCCCACATCAATCCAATCCAGCCCAATCCAATCTACCCAACTCCAATCCAATCCACCTCATCCCAATCCAGTCAACCCCAATCCAATCTAGTCCACTCTAATCCAAAACAAGCTGCCCCACTCCAATGTGACTCACACCAATGTGCCCCACACCAATCCAAAACAATCTGCTCACTCAAATCCAAAACAATCTGCCCCACTCCAATCCTAAACAATCTGCACCACTCCAATCTGCCCCCCTCAAATTCAACAGAATCTGCCCCACTCCAATCCAAAACAATCAGCCCAACTCCAATGCAAAACAATCTGCCCCACCCCAATCATCTCTTTTCCAATCCAAACAATCTGCCCCACTCCAATCAGCCCCACTCCAATGTGCCCTACTCCAATCCAAAACAATGTACCCTACTCCAAATTCAAAACATTCCACCCCACTCCAATCCAACCACTATACCCTAATCCAACCCACCCGGCTTCAATCCAATCCATCCCACCCAAATCCAATTTACCCCACTCCAATCTAATCCACCCCACTCCAATTCACCCCACCCCAATTCAATCCACCTCAATCCAATCCGCCCTAATCTGTTCACCCCACCCAATCCAATCCAATCCACCTCAATTCAATCCACCTTCTGTAATCCAATCTAATCCACCGCATGCCAATCCAGTCCACCCACTCCAATCCACTCCACTCCACTTAATCCAGCCCACTCTATCCCAATCCAATCCACCCCAATCTACTCCAGTCCACCCCACTACCTCAGTCCACTCTACCCTATTCCACCACACTACACTCCATTCTGCACCACTCTACGGAAGTGCACTCTGACACTGCACGCTACGACACTCTGCCACTGAACCAGTGAACTCTACTCCCCTCTACTCAACTCTGTGACACTCTACTCCCCCTACTCCACTCTACTCCCCCCACTCCACTCTACTCCCCCCACTTCACTCTAGGACACCCCTGCCACTAACTTGTAGCCACGCTGGATAGCAGCCACACTGGCATACAACATGGCAAAACTGCATTGCCAAAGCCACTCGCTTTTGTATAGGCAAGACCTATTGGCTTTGCCAGTGCTTGTTATAGTTTCTGTCTATATTGTGCCTTTTTTGTCCTATTCTGAGGAAAGCTTGCACTGCATCTGCCAATGTTTCTATGTTTGAAGAAAACTTGCAAAGGGACTTTTGTGTTTCACCTCTACTGCTTATGTGAGCGAAGCTTCAAGTCCTGCTGCCTAAGGTATACCTATTCTCTGAGTGTTTAAATCTCACCTTCTAGCCTGTGTTCTATCTGGTTTGTGTTGCCAAGAAGCCTGCAATGCTGCTATCTGTGCAGTGCAATTACTGCATATGAATTACGTTTAAAATGCTGTTGCTTCTGTCCCTTGCACCCTATGAGAGAAACCTTATTTGTTGCTTCTTTTACATTCTGTTGCAAATATTTCAGTGATTTATTTGCCCCCACACCATTGAGCTATACACTCAACCACAGTGTCATACGTAATCTGGGTGAGAAATATACACTCAACCACAGTGTCATAAGTAATCTGGGTGAGAAACTGACTTGACTGGGCTGAAGGACCATAGTGATGGACTGCAAAGAACAAGTTGCGAGAGAAGAACAAACACAATGCTGTCAAGGAAGAGGCAGGACAACAGGCAAAGATGGGAGGAAATAAATCAAAGTGGGAGAGGAAAGGAAAATGAAGTGACCCTTTGATTCGATTGACTTTTGCAACTACCACACTATTTCTCTCCTTTCCATTTCAAAATAAGCTTTAGATTTGGGCATCTTGGTCTCAAATCAGTATCGCATGGCACAGCATGGCCTCCCCCATCATGTATATGCAGTCCTTCTTCCACACTATAGAATGGGACTGATAGTGCTGTTGAATCTGGGTAACCTGAGAGGAGAGGTGTATGCTGGCTGTCAGTGTCCACATTCTTTTAGATCTGGTGGCATCATTCACAATTAACAACTGTCATAATGGAGTTTACAGAGGTGGGTATTCAAGGCAGTCTAAACCAACATTGCTAAGACAGTGCCTTGAATACCTACCCATGATTGAATTTAACAAAATCTCGGCAGCCTTGGTTTCCCAGTTTTGCTTGCTGTAAGAACTTGGAGTGAAAACCCACCTCAAATAATAATTACAAGCCTTATCAGCATAAACCACTGGGGTCACCTATGCTTAACTCTCTGATAGCTTGCCACACAACAGTCAGTCTTACCTTTAAGGTAATGTGTAAAGTATTTATGCAGTACTCAAACAGTAATAAAGTGAAAATAACAAAACAAAAATCCCAAGCCAATTTAGGAAAATATAGTAAATTTTAATAAACAAGACTATACCAAAGCGATAAAAGTCCAATAAGTAGAACCGGAGATACGAATAAGCGTCAATCGTGGGCATCTGATCGTGTTAGACCAGTTCAAAATCAAAAGTTAAGGACGACCATGATGGGAGCGTGGGTCGGATGCAGGGACTAGGTTCCCGCCAGTGGAAGGTTTACCTTCTGACTTAGAAAGTAAACCTTCTGACTTAGAAAGTTTTATGGGGAAAATGTGGTCTCTGAAGAGTGATCGGCAGGGCAAGCTGGATCTGAAGTGGTGTTTGATGACGGTGGGTTGCTTATGAGCAGAATCATGGTGCAATTGTCGACGAAAGCGGGAAAGAGAGCGGGTGAAGTTTGAAGGCCATGCCTCGGAAGGCCTCAAGGTTGATCGGATGCTGTTTGGCATGGATCCTGGTGTAGCCCTCTACGTTCAGACTTAGTAACATTGCTAGAAGTCATATCTCCTTCAATGGGGCAAACAAGAAAGTCGAGACCGACAGAAGGGGTGTTGGGAGCACACTGCCTCACATCCCAGCATGACTGGCAATTTGACATCAATGACAGAGCTCTGGCAGCGATCCCGGTCTGTCAGTCCTCCAGGCAGAAAGCCGCCAGAAAGTTTCTGAGTCCCACTTCTTGCAGTTTAGGGACAGGAGGTGTAGACTTTAACACCAGCTAAGGGTCTGTGCATAATTAAATTAATTTACTATTGCATGGTCACCATTTGTGAATGCCTTGCACTTGAAAATGAAGTCATTTACCTATGTACGAATTCCAGACTGGCTTCAGATCATGCTGTAGCTTTGAGACTAGTACCTTACACGACGTAAACAATGCCCTTCTAATCCCAGATGAAGTTACCACTGTCGTATGATATTTCTGGACCTCTCAGCTTTCTTCAACACACCAATGATACACAGTTTTACTTGAAAGTCTCCTCCTTTTCTAACATCCAGTGCCTCAAACACTGCCTGCATATCATGCAAATCTGGATGCCCAGCACCTAGCAGAAGCTCAACCCAACCAAGATAGAATTTCTGTTGTTTGAAAAAGCACCCAAAAGCAATGTGCAATTCCAAATATTGCATACTGTACATTTCCCCTACAAATACTTGGGAAAGAATATACGTATAGTGCACAGCATTAATGTTTTGTCTTAGCTGAGGGCCATGCCCCCCTAAAAATATCATTCTGGCTACGGGCCTGCGGAAAGCTCCTGATTGTGTCCGGAAGGGGCCCCTCCACGTACCTTGCAGGGGGGCCCCCTCATGTTTCGTTACGCCACTGTG
This sequence comes from Triturus cristatus, assembly GCF_964204655.1. Taxonomy (NCBI): domain Eukaryota; kingdom Metazoa; phylum Chordata; class Amphibia; order Caudata; family Salamandridae; genus Triturus; species Triturus cristatus. The sequence goes on from NC_140592.1 coordinate 1,023,500,251, forward strand.
TCATATAAGACGACAGATTGAGCACACAGTCAGGGCTGCTCTACGTCTGTGTGTTTTGTCTGTTGATTGAAATATTCCTCAAGGAACCATTGTTATTACTGAATGTATTAGGCCCCGGTTCCAGGGGGGTCATTGCTCCCAGAATCTCTAACACCCCCTTTTCATATTAAAAATGAGATTCAAATCTCTACTTAAGCGCGTTTCCCCCTGAGAAGCGTCTGCACCTGTCAGTCTAATTCCACAACTCATGTGCTCTCTCTCTCTCTCTCAGTGCAGTCTTTAGCCTCATGTTGGCTTCTCTCTCTCTCGCTGCCCCTCCCGCCCCCATCCCTGGTTACCGTTCAGTATTATTTCTCCCCCCCATTGTCTCACCTGCTCTCCTACGAAGCTAGATTTCACCTTATACCCACTCTACCTCCAGACCCCTGGATATGTGATCCAGAAATTGCTGATTATCGAAAGGTTAACTTTTAGACAAAAGCAAGCTTCGTTTGAATCTTTGAAGGAGAGGTCAGGCAGTCTGATTCGTAAACTACAATAAACTTTATAGATACCTCTGCATTTCCCGTCTTGTGCAGCAGCGCCATCTTGTGGCTTTAATGCAGAAATGAATTGCGTAACAGTCCAGACTACAACCATTAAATAAATGGCTCTTAACTTTTTAACATCTGTGGGACCCCTTTGAATCATTACTGGAAGCCGGGGTCCCTAGCATAAGCAAATTCGATGATGTGAACCTCAAAACAATGCACATAAATACAGGAACAAACTTCATCAAGCACACACTCAAATGCTGGGATATTTAATTTAATTTGCAAATATAAAATTTTCATTTTAATGAAAAGGTTAGGGATTTTCTAAATTCATATTCTGTTTGATGTATTTGCTCTACTAACATGAATCAATCTGAGGGCGCCAATTTAATGTTTAGCTACCAATTATACATTCCTGCATATTTATAGAACATTTTAAAATTTACAATTTTGCATTGTACTTCTTTATATACTTTTTTTATGAATCTGTTAATATTTAATCTAATCGGTGACGGACCCCCTGAGTAGGCGTTGCGGGCACAAGAGGCCACAGTACTACAGGCCAAAAACTTCTAAATTAGGGTGTCAAAAGAAACAATAACAATCTTCCAAAAACGGCAATTCACGAATGAATGCAACTTCCGCAGCCATCCCAGTTATGCAAATCATTGCAAAACTTGACAACATATTCGTTCAAGAAAAGCAACCAACTTAACAGCTTTAAAAACTATTATTATATACATAGTAAATAAAAGTAAATACCATATACGACGATCTGACGTTCCTGACTCTCTGCTCTGGCTCTACGGGTCATATTAAGACTCCCACTCGTAGTCCGCAGTCAAACAGATCCCGGCAGCTCAGGGTTTCCCGCTGCCACCAATTAGGAAGCAAGTATTGGCAAAGGCAGTAATTATGGTGCTGTCCTCAAGCCTTTTGGCTTTGTCAATGCTCGTTTTGTTTTGTCATGTTATTTGCAAAACTTTACTTTTGGGGAAGGTGCCGGACCCGCATCAGTCGAAAAAAATGATTAAAAGTAAAAATATTGTTTTCTGTGTCAAAAACCCTACATTGCCATAGTAGTTCTAGCATGTAGGTGAACTGCTTTGCTTTGTTGTTTGACTGTGCTCCTTGCCTTAGCTAAGATGGATAATGTCTTCCCTACTCTCAAGAAAGCGGTGATTTCTAAGTCTTCTGACCCCCTCTTAGACCACCCTATTCCCCAAGATGTCATTCTCACAGCCCAGCTCACGTCCTGGGTGACTCCAACCTCAAATAACTCTCCGCACTCCTCATGCTTACTCTATCCCTCCCAGTCCCTTGACTTAGTGTTCCCAGAACCTCCACTGTCCACACGAGGGAATCGAGTGCCTTGTGGCCCTACGGTGATACGTACATCCACGATCTCGATGCAGATACAATATGGGTCCCCTGACGGGGCTACCTCTACCGCTCCTCCGCTTTTTCTCTCTCCTGGTGAACTTCCTAGAATGACCTCCCCTAACTCGCCATTAGCCCAGTCTGATTCCTGGCCACCGCCCTCCATTGATCTTATCCCACCCAACACATCCAACTTATTTTCTCCCGCACCCCACTCACCACACCTAAGCACCCTCACTCTACCCTCATCCTGGCTCCTCAATACTTGGGACTCCTCAAGCCCTCAATGACTCATTCGCTCCCCCTGAACAGACCAATTACTCTTTTGACCTTTCAGCTAGCCCTCGTGGCCCCTCCCCCTCGCCGTAACTCTCAACACAACCTTTAAACAACAACCAACACTCAGACTGGGCCGCTCGCCTTGATGAGATCTCTATACACCTGCGCCTTCTCACAGGCAAGCTCCAAGATTTGAAAGCCATCACTATCGAACATCTCCCCCTTGCTATAAACTCTTAGTACCCTGAGACCTTGAGACACTGTGCCTCTCTTGGCTATGTAAATTACCTAGTGACTATTCAAGGAGAGGTAAATCCCCTCCAGATTTCTTTATATTATCACTTTAATTATTATATGGATCCATAGATCAGCCCTGACAAATGCCTGAGACCAGTTTAGGCTACCTAAGGGCAGAAACATGTTGGCACCTCAGAGGGGATGTAAGGGCGATTGTACTCAGTAACATCATTCAGTATACCTTTTAGTACTTTTATATATACCTAGGGTACCACTTAATAAAGGGATCTTTGTGGTTTATTCTAGGGTATTTATAGCTCAAATAACTTGATCAGAGATAATTATCCAGATGAAATAATTTCTAAGAACTCCCTCAATATAGTCCCACTTGAGGTTGAATCCGCCCAGGTAGTGCCATCTTACCAGAGTGGGATGAAGTGGCCTATGATGAAGCATGTCACATTACGTGAGTGAGCCCACCACATCCAATTCTTGGATTCTAGCGCTGGGTTGCCTTCGGGTAGCCATGCGCTTTAGAAATGCCTATTCAATTCAATTAAATTGCCAGGATCTAGAGTAGGAACGTCGGATAGGCAGGCAGAATCTCTAGAGCAGAACAAAGAACTTGCAAGTGCCTTTCTCACAGGCTGCCGCGTCTATGTGTTTTGTGAGAGCGCTACAACTCCTAACACATATGCCATGATGCTCTAAAGACCCACCGTGGCTGGTTATATACTGCCATGTTATGATATTCCTGCATGCTTGCAGTTTCTCAAACCACTCTCAAGTGGCCTTAGAGTGGTATGGAAAAACCATGAAATGTCCATCCAAACAAACAAAGGAGTCAAGCCAGTTGCACTTTATATCACAGATAATTCTTCAAGGGGAGAAGGTTCAGAGTGGATTTCTTTCAGCCCTCGAGTTTGTCTAACACAGTTTTAAAAGGTGCCATCTACTGCCATATGTATTACTCAGAACCCTCACTGCCCAGAGAAAGAGTGATCTAATCATATTTCAAGCTGCTATTCCTCTTAGAGTTGACCGGGCAAACACATCATCAAAGAACATTTGGGTCTAAAGAAGTCAGAAATTGAGTAAACTTGTGCAAGGGACCCAACTGTGGTTTTTCCTTATCACGAGTACCTAGCAAAGAAGGAAATACCTTGAAAGAAAAACATATTTTACTGACTAAAATCTGTGAAACAAGATGATTTCCGAACAAACCCCCTTGTCAATGCATTTCCTTTGTCTTTTAGCAACATGAGGTGGGAACAGACCCTCTCAGGCCACAGGTTGCTTTGGTCTCTACCTCAGCATGCAGTGCAAACAAACCCTGCAGTCCAAGGGAACCTTTGGCTACAACATGTGATGAGGAAAGACCCCGTGGTCTATGGGTTTCTTTAGTCTCTGCTACAATATGTGGTGAAGACAAATCTCAAGATCAATGGATTCCTTTGTTTCATGCTACAATATATGGTGAAGACAAACCTCGATATCCATGCGTTCTTTTGGACTGTGCTACAATATATGGTGTGGCTAGAGCCCTACGGCCCACAAGTTCCCATGGTCTCTGCTACAATATGTGGTGAAGACAAACCCCGAAGTCCATGGGCTCCTCTGGACTTTGCTGCAACATACGGTGTGGATAGACCCCTATGGTCCACGGGTTCCTTTGGACTCTGCTGCAACATGCAGTGCAGACAATGAGATCATTTGGTCTCTGCTACAACATGTGGTGAGGATGGCTCCATGGTCCACAGATTCCTTTGGTCTCTGCTACAACATATGGTGAAGACAAACCCCGAAGTCCATGGGCTCCTCTGGACTTTGCTGCAACATACGGTGTGGATAGACCCCTATGGTCCACAGGTTCCTATGCTGTCTGATGCAAAATGCAATGCAGACAATAAGATCATTTGGTATCTGTTACAGCGTGTGGTGAGGATGACCCCATGGTCCACCGGTTTCATTGGTCTCTGCTACAATATGTGGTGAAGACAAACCCCGAAATCCATGGATTCCTTTGGTTTTTGCTACAATATATGGTGAAGATAAACCCTGAGATCCATGCGTTCTTTTGGACTGTTCCACAATATATCGTGTGGATAGATCTCTACGGCCCACAAGTTCCTTTGTTCTTTGCTACAACATGTGGTGGAAACAAACCCCGAAGTCCATGGGCTCCTCTGGACTTTGCTTCATCATACGGTGTGGATAGATCCCTATGGTCCACGGGTTCCTTTCGTCTCTGCTGCAACATGCAGTGCAGACAATGAGATCATTTGGTCTCTGCTACAACATGTGGTGAGGATGACTCCATGGTCCACAGATTCCTATGGTCTCTGCTACAATAAGTGGTGAAGTCAAACCCTGAAGTCCATGGGCTCCTCTGGACTTTGCTTCACCATACGGTGTGGATAGACCCCTATGGTCCACGGGTTCCTTTCGTCTCTGCTGCAACATGCAGTGCTGATACTGGGATTCTTTGGTCTCTGCCACAACGTGTGGTGAGGATTACTCCATGGTCCACCGGTTCCATTGGTCTATGTTAGAATATGTGGTGAAGATCCTGAGATCCATGGATTCCTTTGGTTTATGCTACAATATATGGTGAAGATAAACCCTGAGATCCATGCATTCTTTTGGACTGTTCCACAATATATGGTGTGGATAGATCCCTATGGCCCACAAGTTCCTTTGTTCTCTACTACATGTGGTGAAGACAAACCCCGAAGTCCATGGACTCCTCTGGACTTTACTTCACCATACGGTGTGGATAGACCCCTTTGGCCCACGGGTTCCTTTGGTCTCTGCTGCAACATGCAGTGCAGACAATGAGATCATTTGGTCTCTGCTAAAACATGTGGTGAGGATGACTCCATGGTCCACAGATTCCTTTGGTCTCTGCTACAATATGTGGTGAAGACAAATCCTGAAGTCCATGGGCTCCTCTGGACTTTGCTGCAACATACGTTGTGGATAGACCCCTATGGTCCACGGGTAACTTTGGTCTCTGCTGCTACATGCAGTGCTGACAATGGGATTCTTTGGTCTCTGCTACAATGTGTGGTGAGGATTACCCCATGGTCCACCGGTTCCATTGGTCTATGCTACAATATGTGGTGAAGACAAATCCCAAGATCCATGGTTTCCTTTGGTTTATGCTACAATATATGTGTGTGGATAAAGCCCTATGGTCCACGAGTTCATTTGGTCTCTGTGCAACATGCAGTGAATACAAAATCTGGGGTTCACGGGTTGATGTAGTTTCTGCTACAATTTGTGGTGAAGACAGACACCCTTGGTCCATTAGTTCATTTGGTCTATTTTGCAACAGTCGGAGGGGACAGACCCTGTGGTCCAAGGGGTTTCTTTTGTCTGACCGAACATGTGAGAATGGACAACAATCCACTAGTTTCTTTGTTCTCTGCTACAACATGTGCTGGGGACAGACCCATAAATGGTCCAAAGATTCCTTTGGTCTATGGCATGCTATTCGATGTGGCGGGATAAAAACATCTATCGATGTATTCCTTTGATATCTGCTACAAGATGCTGTGGGGACTGATCCCACAGTCTATGGGTTCCATTGGTCTCTACAAATGAAGTGCGGACAGACCATATGGACCACAGATTCATTTGATCTCTATTACAGCATGCAGTGGGGACAGACTCCATGTTCTACTGATTTCTTTTGTCTCTGCTACAACATGCAGTGGGGGCTCCCCTCCCTTTCTACGTGTTTCTTTGGTCTGTGTTAAGCAACATGCAGTGGAGACAGACCCCCAAGCCTAAGGGGTTTTTTGGTCTGTGTTCCAACATGCAGTGGAGAAAGACCCCAAAGCCTAGGGGTGTCTTTGGTTTCTGTTACAACATGCAGTCGAGACAGACGCCAAAGCCTATGGGTTTCTTTGGTCTCTGTTATAACACGTAATGGAGAAAGTCCCTAAAACCTGTTGGTTTCTTTGGTCTCTGTTACAACGTGCAGTGGAGACAGACCCCAAAGCCTAGGGGTTTCTTTGTTCTCTGTAATAACATGCAGGCTAGACAGACCCCAAAGCCTAGGGGTGTCTTTGGTTTTTGCTACAACATGCAGTAGAGACTGAACCCAAAGCCTAGGGGCTTCTTTGGCCTCTGTTACAACATGCAGTGGGGGCTGACCCTATAGTCTGCAGGATTCTTTGGTCTCTGTTACAACATGCATTGGAGACCGACTCCAAAGCCTAGGGGTTTCTTTGGTCTCTGTTACAGCATGAAGTGGGGGCTGATGCTATAGTCGGCATGATTCTTGGTCTCTGTTACAACATGTGGTAGAGACAGACCTCAAAGCCTAGGGGGTATCTTTGATCTCTGTTATAACATGCAGTGGAGGCTGACTCCAAAGCCTAGGGGTTTCTTTGGTCTCTGTTACAACATGCAGTGGGAACTGACCCTATAGTCTGCAGGATTGTTTGGTCTCTAATACAACATGAAGTGGAGACAGACCCCAAAGCCTAAGGGTTTACTTGGTCTCTGTTACATCATGCAGTGGAGACATACCCCAAAGCCTAGGGGCTTCTTTGGTTCTTTGGTCTCTGTTACAACATGCAGTGGAGGCAGACCCCAAAGCCTTGGGGTTTCTTTGGTCTCTGTTATAACATACAGTGAAGACAGACCCAAAGCCTAGGGCTTTATTTGGTCTCTGTTGCAACATGCAGTGGAGACAGACCCCCAAAGCCTAGGGGCTTTTTTGGTCTGTGTTACAACATGCAGTGGGGACTGACCCTATAGTCTTTAGGATTCTTTCATCTCTGCTACAACATGCAGTGGGAGCTAACCTCCCTTTCTACTGGTTTCTTTAGTCTCTGTTGTGCAACATGCAGTGGAGACAGACCCCAAAACCCAAGGGGTTTTTTGGTCTCTGTTCCAACATGCAGTGGAGAAAGACCCTAAAACCTAGGGGTTTCTTTGGTTTCTGTTACAACATGCAGTGGAGAAAGACCCCAAAGCGTATGGGTTTCTTTGGTCTCTGTTACAATGTGCAGTGGAGACAGACCCCAAAGCCTAGGAGTTTCTTTGGTCTCTGTCACAACATGTAATCGAGAAAGACCCCAAAGCCTATGGGTTTCTTTGGTTTCTGTTACAACGTGCAGCAGAGACAGACCCCAAAGCCTAGGGTTTTCTTTGGTCTCTGTTACAATACGTAATGGAGAAAGACCCCAAGGCCTATGGGTTTCTTTGGTCTCTGTTTCAACATGCAGTGGAGAAAGACCCCAAAGCCTAGGGGTTTCTTTGGTTTCTGTTACAACATGCAGTCGAGACAGACCCCAAAGCCTATGGGTTTCTTTGGTCTCTGTTATAACACGTAATGGAGAAAGACCCTAAAGCCTATAGGTTTCTTTGGTCTCTATTACAACGTGCAGTGGAGACAGACCCCAAAGCCTAGGGGTTTCTTTGTTCTCTGTAATAACATGCAGTCTAGACAGACCCCAAAGCCTAGGGGTTTCTTTGGTTTTTGTTACAAAATGCAGTAGAGACTGAACCCAAAGCCTAGGGGCTTCTTTGGCCTCTGTTACAACATGCAGTGGGGGCTGACACTATAGTCTGCAGGATTCTTTAGTCTCTGTTACAACATGCATTGGAGACCGACTCCAAAGCCTAGGGGTTTCTTTGGTCTCTGTTACAGCATGAAATGGGGGCTGATGCTATAGTCGGCATGATTCTTAGTCTCTGTTACAACATGTGGTGGAGACAGACCTCAAAGCCTAGGGGGTATCTTTGATCTCTGTTATAACATGCAGTGGAGGCTGACTCCAAAGCCTAGGGGTTTCTTTGGTCTCTGTTACAACATGCAGTGGGAACTGACCCTATAGTCTGCATGATTGTTTGGTCTCTAATACAACATGAAGTGGAGACAGACCCCAAAGCCTAAGGGTTTACTTGGTCTCTGTTACATCATGCAGTGGAGACATACCCCAAAGCCTAGGGGCTTCTTTGGTTCTTTGGTCTCTGTTACAACATGCAGTGGAGAAAGACCCCAAAGCCTTGGGGTTTCTTTGGTCTCTGTTACAATGTGCAATGGATACAGACCCAAAGCCTAGGAGTTTATTTGGTCTCTGTCACAACATGTAATCGAGAAAGACCCCAAAGCCTATGGGTTTCTTTGGTTTCTGTTACAACGTGCAGCAGAGACAGACCCCAAAGCCTAGGGGTTTCTTTGGTCTCTGTTACAACACGTAATGGAGAAAGACCCCAAGGCCTATGGGTTTCTTTGGTCTCTGTTACAACATGCAGTGGAGACAGACCCCAAAGCCTAGGGGTTTCTTTGGTCTCTGTTACAACATGCAGTGGAGACATACCCCAAAGCCTAGGGGGTTATTTGGTCTCTGTTACAACATGCAGTGGAGACAGACCCCAAAGCCTAGGGGTTTCTTTGGTTTCTGTTACAACATGCAGTGGAGACAGACCCCAAAGCCTAGGGGTTTCTTTGGTCTCTGTTACAACATGCAGTGGACAGACCCCAAAGTCTAGGGGGTTCTTTGGTCTGTGTTACAACATGCAGTGGGGGCTGATCCCATAGTCTGCAGGATTCTTTGGTCTCTTTTACAGCATTCAGAGTGGACAGACCCCATATTCCACAATAGGTCTCTGTTACAAGATACAAAGGGCAGGGGACACACTCCACAGTTCAAATCTTCCATTTATCTCTGCTAGAATCTCTGTTTTGGGACGGGCTTCATGATCGATTAATTCCTTTTGTCTGTTCAACATGTTGGGAAGACAATGACAGCAGACTCCATTGCCAAAACTCTCTTCTGTCTCTCTTACATATGCTATCAACAGACTCCATGGCCACGACTCCTCCTGGTTCTTTTACAGCTTGCGATGGGGACCAGCACCGTTGTCCACTAGTCCAGATATGTCTCTTATAGACTGCACAGCGAGAGCAGACATCAGTTCCCCCTTCTGCCTCTGCTGCGCTGCATACTTTTTGCATAGTGTAATGCTTACCAAATGCTTATTATTTTACCTCTTTTTGGTGTCTTTCTTTACCGAATGTTGTCAATTGACTGAATTTTTCCCAAGTCAGGTGTTTTGGTAGGATTCTGCAATCTTCCATTAACAGTTGTTAAGGGCTTCTGACTGCCAAAAATGAGTCTTGGTCCTATCCAGGTCGAGATTGAGGTGGTGCCTACTCGTCCTGAGACTGATCTAATAAGGACACTTAAGGAGGTTGGGAATGCCAGATGAGAGGGCACCAATGTATTTGGAAGATGAGCGGCGCGTCATCTGCATAGCTATAGCATTACAGTTAAACAGGTTTACATTAGTAGCATCAGGTTTACATTGAAAACCTGCAGTGATGACAGAGTCCATGGCCATAAGTATTTTCAGGTCCCTTCTGTCTCTGTTACATTGCATGATGGGGGTAGTTGTTGGTCCAGAAGTGTTTTTCTCAGTTACACCCCGCAATGGGCATAAACGTCATGGCCCATGAATTAGATTGATCTCTGTGACACTTGGATGAATGAAGGAAGATCTATTTATAGCACAACTCCCATCATGAAGCCTCCTCAAATGTTTTGTCACTCTATGAACCTACACAGAGGCTTAGGTGCCCAGTTTGTCCCCATTATTTCCTGCTGTGGGAATTGTCATGACTTCTAACAAATCCTTCTGTTCTTGCTTTTTTCCTTGCTTTTCCCTATTTTTGTCAATTATTATTCTCCTTATGCAATTCTTGGTTGCCATCAGATGTTTCCTATTTAGAAGGTCATTCTTATTACCAACCCATTGAACTCTTCATTCAACTAATAATCGGTTTTTGTATCTCTTTCAAAACAATGAAAGTTTATAACAGTTGGTCCTCATTTTGGGTATCAATAGGAACCAGAGGAAACTTTGCACAATGGGAAAGTGTGTATCCAAAGTTAAAGATATGCCGTTTAATTTTTTTCTAAGAGGGGGAGTAGGTGCCAGCGATTTCTGTCATGGTGACCTTGATCTCTCTGTTGTTCTGCTCCAGCCCATTAAGTCCTTTGCAAAGATGAACCGTGATTAATGGTGCCTACGGGAACTCAGACCCTGTGATTTGCAGCCTCCCCTTTTACCAAGCATCTAATATGTTCTGCGTTCTACCCCTTATCCTTGCCTCTACGGGCGGTCACTTCTATTCCCCAACCTTCCATACACTGTTGAGGCACAGCCTTCTCTCTGAAAAGCCTTTAGTGCACAATCCATATGACTCATTATCCCACCCTCTTCACAACTGACTGTCCTCTGTGGTGAGCTTCCTCAGAACCTTCTATTCCATCCATTCACCAACACCCTCTACTCTTGCCAATTGCCCTGACAAGCTTCCTACAACCGTACTATATTACAAAGCCTGCAATTCTCTTCACTTTTAATCTCTGTGATAAACCTCCCTATAAATACCCCACACATCACAGTTATCAATAAATGATAGGCCTTCATATTGATGAGCATCTTCTAAACCTTCAACATCACCCAGTACACAAGCCTCTACAACCTTGGGGCGCTAGGTGGCGCACGAGCAGAATGGCCGCTATCGTGTGAGGTTCCCGCAGTTCAGCGCTGATAATCCTTCATTTATCCTGGTTCCTTTGATAAAGTACGTCTCAGCTTTATGGGATTACGAAGTCCAGCCGGAGCGGATCGTCGGATGTCTGTCCTGTGGTTGTCCTTGCAGATTTGAAGCGCCTGGCATTCCTGGGACGTCTCGCCCGGACGGATCGGGTGACGTGCTGGAGCTCGCGGCTGGGCAGCAGGGCTTACACGACCGCCGTGGTGCCCAAGAGGCAGGCAGGCCTCTGCTGTGCGGTGGTGGTGAGAGCGTGGCGCTGTGGGATACTGCTGACGAGCGATTTGATGAGGCGGTGACTGGCAGCGGAGGACCGGAGGCGAGGTGAGCGGGTGGCCGGCAGACGGCGAATGCTGAGAGTGCTGCCGCCCGGAGCTACTGAGATCGCAATGGGGCAGCGAGCGGTGCGGCCGCACTGAATGGCGGTAGGCGTTGGAGAGCCCGGCGGGGGACTGCTTATTAGGTGGAAGATCAGGCCTTAGGCGCTGCTACTCTGACATTGTCTTGGGGCAGCGACAGGCGACCGCGTGTGGCGGCTCAATGGCAAGAGCTTTTCAGGAGTGCTAATATCACCCCACTGATTGCTGTGCAGAGAATACAGGCCGAGAGACGCCTGAACCGAATTGAAGCAGACTAGTGCAGGGGGAGTATCGCCTGTAACACCCTCCTGATTGTGACACGCATGCTGATATAATTTGGCTGGCATACTTCTCAGACATTGGGACAAGTGGGGGCCCTGGCGCAGACTGAGGCGGCTTGGCTCACAATCGCTATTGCATGAGGTATCAGTGGATCATCTCCCCTGAGTGGCGGATGGCGTGAAGGCATGTCACGTGCGGATGCCTATGGCAAAGATTTGGCCAGTGAGCTGCGAGAGTGCCCCGCACTAACACAGAGGGGACGGTGTGTCTCTCTTCTTGCTTTCTTGTTTGTCGGAGTGCAGACCATTGGTGTAGATCCTGTGAACTTTGTGCTGAACGCAGAGGAGGAGGGTCGGGTAGCGGTCTGTCCTTTACCTCGTAGGGGGGCCGAACTGCACTAGACTGCTCCATATTTGCTACAGTGGACACCAATGCTGAGATGGGGAAGGTTGATGCGCACCAGCCGCGGCTGACATTTGAGGCGAAAAAAACCATGCGGCAACAACAAGCGGAAGCTGCTGTCCAACTGGAAGAACCACCGGTGGGGTCGCAGGATTCCCCAGGGGTTGCCGTGGCATCGGTCCTCTCTGAGATGCGGCAGGGCTTCGCAACGATGGCGGACAAGATGGACACGTTAACGTCACGAATGGACGCCATAGCGCGAAAATTGGAGGGTCATGAGACTCGCATAACGGAGGCTGAGCACAGAATCTCGGAGGTCGAAGATGCCACTAATCAGGTGCAGGGTGCAACAGCACAGCTAGAAAAGCTCTTGAAAATCATAGCAGCTAAAAACGAGGACATAGAGGCGAGAAGTCGGAGGAATAATATCCGCATCTTAGGTATACCGGAGAGCACCCTTACAGGCAGAATGGAGGACTACATTGAGAAGATGTTAGTGGCAGTGGTGGGCCCGGAACTGTTGTCACCTAACTTTATCGTGGAGAGGGCTCACTGCTCGCTCGGGCCGCGACCTCCCGCTGGCAGCGCCCCCCCGCCCATCATTGCAAACCTGTTGAACTACAGGGATAGGGATGTGGCGTTGCGAGTGGCCAGGGAGAAAAAAGGAGCTGCATTACAATGGTGTGTCCTTCACGATGTTCCCGGATTTCACCTTGCAGGTCCAGGAAGAGCGCCACAAGTTTCTTGCCGTTAAACAAAAGTTGAGACAGGCTCAAATTGACTATGCATTGCTGTACCCTGCTCGTCTGCGCATCACGTATCAAAGGACCCAAACGTTCTGCACGAAGCCTCAATAGGCGGAGGATTTTTTTAAACAACTTAAGAAACATAAGAAGAAATCGCCTGCAAAGGAAGGGCCACCGTCAGCAACGACCTCGGATGTAGAGTGACTGGAGTCGTGGTACGTGATTCGCGGTTGGAGTAACATGTTGCCGCTTAATACTGACAGTGTGGCTCTCCTTATGCACCTGGAATGTCGACTGTGTCTTTGGAAGTTGGATAACCAGGGATTCAAGCGTTCTAGGGGTGCGGGGAGGGTCCTGGGTGCTGTGATGGCTAAGGATTGGAATCTAACATTTGAAACAGCAGCTGAACACCCACGCAGCCTTTTCAGGATCTTGCTACCAGATGCGGGATCTCTGGACAGGCGTGAGGTACACGTGGGCCACCCAGCAGAAGTTCCCTCACAAGGGTGTACCCCATTATGTTTCTGTGGGACTATTGGTTTCTGTTTGAATTTTTACCATATTGCTCTGGACAAGGGCAGGGTTGTTGTTTCTTGAAAGTGCGTTCTGGGGACTCAGGGGGGGGGGGCGGGTTGCGGACAACTGGCATGATTGGGATGTTTCAGTGGGAGGGGGAGGGAGAAGTTGGGGGTATAGTTGTCATGGCACGAATAGTATGTGGGGCACTCATTGGGGCATTGAATCTAATGTGCGTTTGGATTTGGCGAATTGGGAGTCTACAATGTGTTTGTTATATATGGTTGAGGTGGAGTGAAGGTACCAGATGACAAATCCGTATTGAGAATATTGTCTTGGAATGTCAGGGGACTGGGGGATCCGCGGAAGTGCAGGCGCATCTTGGGATATCTTGATAGACAACAGATACAGATAGCCTTGCTGCAGGAGACACACCTTAGACCCACAGATTTTTCTCCTCTTACTCCTCCTATGCCAGAGGTACCGCCATATTAGTCAAAAAGCAGACTCCCTTTGAGCTGGTGGGCGCCATTGAGGATACGCAAGGGCGTTATGTTATTATATGGGGGCGACTTGGGAGGGATTCGATAACTATTGCGAATTGCTATGGGCCCAATGTGGACACTCCAGCGTTCTTCACTACTGTTTGGGGAAAAATATTGACCATTGGTTCCACACATGTGATTTGGGGGGCGGGGGGGACTTTAACGTAGCCCTAAATCCGGCTGCAGACAGGTCCAATGCTGCGGCGCATCATTATACTCATGCACAGGAGGTGTTACGGGGGATATTGGAGGAAGGGGGATTAGTTGATAGCTGGCGACATACACACCCAGGGATGCGAGAAGGAACGCACTTCCATCTTACTCTGGTACATGGGCACGTCTGGATTATTGTTTGCTCTCGCGGGGGCTGTGTTCATCTATTTGTAATGTTACACATTTAGCCAAGACGTATTCGGATCACTGTCCCGTCAGGGTGTCCCTTACCCCGCCAGGATATGATAAACCGAGGCCGCGTTGGCGGATGCAGCCTGCTGCGTAATTGGATGCCGTATTTCAAGCTGAATTGGGGGATGAAATAAAAGATTTTTTTTCCAGAAATAAGGGGTCAGTAGACAGTGTTGAGACCATATGGGAAGCGTTTAAAGTGACCATACGGGGGTATTGTATCTCCAAGAACTTTGGGGTGCTTCGGAACTTTCAAAGGACACTTACGAGGCTGGAGCAAGAGTTGCGGGCGCTGGAGAGGCGAATGGGACAGGGGGAGACAGGACAGGTGCAACAAATCTTCTGGGATAAGCTATCAGAGTATACGGATACTGCCATGAGGGAGGTCAACTTCAAAGGGAAGTATTGGGTGGCACGGCGATATGGCGAGGGGGAGCGACCGGACAAAGCTTTGGCTGAGGTAACCCGGAGTCCCCGTTTCACGACACACGTTTTAGAGGTTGAGGGGCTGGATGGGGAGCTACATCGAGACTCATTGAACATACTTGAAACATTCACTAGCCATTATAAGCAGCTTTACATGTCACAAAGACAAGGTCCGGTGGAGTTGGATGAATACATGGGGGATGTGGCATTGGGATGGCTAGGTGATACGCAGCGGGGGTTTCTGAATCTACCTTTCGAGTTGGACGAAATCAGGGAGGCAATCATGCAACTGAAAAGTGGGAAGGCGCCGGGATCGGATGGGTTGCCTGCGGAATTTTATAAATAATATATAGATATCATGGCTCCAGTGCTTCGAGAGGTCTACGAGGAGTCTCTTGAGGTTGGGATTCTTCCACCCTCAATGAGGGAAGCATTAGTCACGTCTTTATTGAAGCCGGGTAAATCCCCTAGATCGTGTGACTCCTACCGCCCACTTTCCTTGATGAACTGCGACACTAAGATCCTGGCTAAAGTGTTGGCCAACTGACTGACGCTCCTTCTGGATAAGCTCATTCTCCCGAATCAGTCGGGTTTTGTGCTGGGTAGAGCAACTACCCATAATCTGTGTACGCTTTTTTCGCTAATTCAGACAGTAGCACCCGACTTCCCGCTTGCTGCAGTATTCCTCGATGCCACCAAACCATTCGATTCTGTGGAGTGGGATTATCTGTTCGGGGTGATGCAGTGCATGGGTTTTCCGCTCCCTTATATATCCTGGGTCAAGTTATTGTATCACCAGCCTACTGCCAAGATACTGATAAATGGTCTTTCCTCCCAGTCGTTCACCATTTCTAGAGGTACCCGGCAGGGATGCCCCTTATCCCCACTTCTATTCGCCATTGGGATTGAGCCCTTGGCTTCCCAGCTTCATCAACTCCACCAAGACAAGGCCTTTCGATGTTGCCTGCGTAAGCTCCTAATTTCATTATACGCGGATGACGTCAAGTTGTATATTAGGGACCCTCAGCAGAACATGAACCCTCCGCTGCGAGAGTTCATTGTCTTCGGCAGGCTCTCCGGCATCACGATTAATTGGGGCAAATCCCAAGTCTTCCCCCTAACTCCGGCCGTTATTTAGGTATACAGGTGGCCAGGGACAAAGCGGATACAATAAGGCTCAATTATGGTACTGCCATTACACGCCTGTCTAACAATGTTACCCGTTGGATTTCACCGCCTCTTTCGCTTGCAGGAAGGACATCCCTCATAAAAATGATCATTTTGCCACAATTCCTTTATTTGTTTTTGAATATACCGTACCACCCTGGGGCCTACTTCTTTGCCACCTTACGTACGGAACTGCTCCGAATATTCTGGGGCGGCAAGCAGTCGCGGCCTAAATGGTCGATGCTTACAAAGCCATATGATCAAGGGGGATTCTATGTCCCGGATTTTGAGGCGAACTTTCTGAGTGCCCAGGCGCACTATGCATATTATTGGATATATCCTCCTAGGTACATGCCGCAGGTGGCAGTGGAAGACTGGCTTGCGGACCATATACCGTTGAATGGCATGATCTTTGGTCCTATGCGCGCCAGGTCGGACCCCCCTACCATGATTACTGGCACAGTGGATGCGTGGCATCGGATAACAAAGTCCATTGCATCGCCTTTCTTGTACTCTCCTAGGCTCCAGCTGACTTATCATCCCAGTATTAGTTTGCTGCAGGAAACTGGGTTCCTCAAACCCTGTAAACGTACTAATGTTAGTACCTGGGGAGATCTCTTTCATGAAGGACAATTCCGCTCACTGGAGCATTTTTTCCAGGGACTGCAGCCCACGCCGTTAAAGGTGTTTCTCTACGTGTGATTGCGACAAGGGATAAGGGCGGTGCTCCCGGAGTTTCCTAGGGAACCAGCACCTCTCATCCCACTACATCAACTACTGGGGTCTAAAGATGGGAAGCATCTAGTGTCGGGATTGTATCAGGGCATACGGGTACATCAGGTAGACACTGTTGGTTCGGCCTATACACAATGGGGGGCGGACTTGCAACGGGATATAACTGAGGATCAATGGCGGTATTGTTGTACTCAAACGGGTCAAATTTCTGCTAGTTGCTGGCTACGGGTGATTCATTATAAATTTGTGCAGCGGTTGTATTATACGCCCGTCAAAAAATACAGGTTTAAACTAGCGGATAATGACAGATGCGAGAGATGCAGAAGGCCCGGCGCGGGTTTCCTGCACTTGGCGTGGGAATGTCCTGAGGTGGGAGAGTATTGGGTGCAAGTCTTCGACGCCCTTGAGCAGATGGTGGGCGGTGCACTGGAGAGGGACCCGCTGATAGCTCTTCTGGGGTATGTAGCCCGGATACCTGTGGCATACCGGAAATTCATCACTATCTCATTGCTGCTGGCCAAAGGAAGAGTAGCGTGTAGATGGGGTAGGGGTCGTGCCCTGAAATTTAAGGCCTGGTTGGCGGACTTGATGTACTGTCAGGAGCAAAGGACTATCTATGCTGAAACTCTGCCGAGGGCATCCAAGCCGAAAGATATCTGGGGCCCTCTGCAGGGGTATTTTCTCTCACAGCGTGTTGAGGAGGTTGCTGATGGCTCCCATGAGCCTAACTGACTGTAGGGTGTGGATCTCAGCTTGGATTTGTGGTTGCTCATGAGTAGGAATACTGTGTATGTTGCCTATGCCTGGGAGGGATGACTTATTGCTGCAGGGAATGCTGCCCGTACTGTTATTGTATAATGGTGCCCCTGGGTCTTTTGGTGCCTTAAATGGGTTTCGATTTGCGTTGTGATTAATTGGATGATCGGGAATGGATATCTATTATATAAAATGCAATCTTTCCTAATAATGCCATTGCAATACTGTATATGGGATCTTTTGAAGCAACAAGTGAAGTCTGTCACATATTTGATGCCATGTACTGTTGTTTTTATTTTCTCTCTTTATCCTTTATTATGTATGATAAAATCATAAATAAAGTAAAAAAAAAAAAAAAACCTTTACAACCTTGGCCTCCTCTTCCTATAAACTTTCTGTATCAAACAGTTGTTGGTTTTCTTGACTCTTGAGCCACCACCCTTCCCCCAACAACCATCCTCTAAACCTTTTTTTACCCAGTTTCCAGTCCTCTAGACTCTTGACCTCTGTCCTAGCGCGTTTTCTAAAAGCATCACATAATACAAAGACGTTCTTCACTGACACTTGGCCTACTCGCTGTCATATCTCCTGTACATCTGGAAGAAGCCTATTGTGCAGCCCCAGTGCGACTGACTCTTCGCCTCTTCTCCTACAGCTCTGCCTTTCAGTGATGTCTTGCACCGCAGTGTCTGCCGACCGCTTGAGAAGTTGGTGAACATTTTGACTGAGTATCCAGGTGAGGTCGATCATATGTTCAGCCCTTCGTGTGTCCCTTTGCAACGCTGCGCTGGATGCTGCGGGGATGAGCGACTGCAGTGTATAGCAGTGGAAACGGCTAATGTGACAATGGAGGTAAGAGGTCCCTGATCCTAGACCTCCAAAGCCAGTATTCAGCTCTGTCTGTATGTGTCTCATGCAGGAAATGCATAAATATCATCCAAGCAAGTTAAGCTGATGACAGCAATAATGGTACCATAAGAGGTGACTGCCACAATGCAAGTGGAGCTGAGGACATCAGCAGTGCATGTAAAGTGGCTACAATTCGTATCCTAGTGTAAGAAATTGGGTTATTGATTGAGAGCGGTGAGAGCCTCACTCAAATAATAAAGACAATCCTTGTAAGTGTGAATCACAAAAGTCACTAAATAAACCTGTGCGTAACCTTCTGGTAGAATGGCACAAAAGCAATCAGGCTTAACTTAGAGGCAATGTGGGAAATGTTATACAGCACTCAAACAGTAGTATAGTGAAAACACAAGAAAAATCCCAAACCAATGTAAAGGAAATAGAGCAAATTGTAATAAATAATGTGACACCAAAACAACAAAAATTCAATAAGTAGAACCAGCGTTATGCATTTTTTAATTTCAGGTAAAAATAACACGAAGAAGCACCAAGCACCACTCTCGGTTATCTGGTTGCGCTAGACGAGTTCAAAGTCACAAGTTGAGGTTAATCGTGATAGGGCATGGGTCGGATACAGGGACCAGGTTCATCTCAGTGAGGAGTTTATCTTTTTACACAGTCCAATTCCACATGAGGAGCCTCAGCCAGAACTCCATGTTGGCAGGAGCAGTAAAGAGTTTGTTGTCAGCGTGAAGAGCAGGTTGCTGGCAGAGCTTCACGTTGGCGAATGATGTGGGCGGTCGCTGCTGATGTGAAGAGCAGGTCCATGTTGGTGGAAGACGTGGAGGTTGTTTGTGGTCACTCGAAGCCCCAAACCTCTGGATTTTCACCTGGAGTCCGGTTCTGGAAGTTTTGAAGTAGAAGGAGTACACTCTGTCACCAGCCCAGAGTTCAGGACCTGGGAGGCACCTCCTGGGGCTCAAGACAAATTCCAGTAGCGGCCAGCCTCAGGGCTCAGGCAGATCTAGTGGTGTTGGTTGGCTAAGTAGGTGGAGGGGGGCCTTGTTGTGTCCGTCTAGCTCAAACAGGTCAGCCAATTGACTCTTAGAGTCACTTCTGGTTTCCTGGGGTCAAGGCAAGCAGGTCTTCAGACAGCAGGGCCGTCTTTCTTCTGAATCTTCCATATTGTTGTCAAGTAGTGTTCTGATGAGTGGTTCTGAGGGTGCCACTTTTATACCCAGTGCCAGCCTGCATGTGAGGTCCCTCTCTTTGTCTACCCCAGAACTTGTTACTGTCAATGTTTCCCCTTCCCCTGGGTCTGGCTTTAAACTGTCTAGGTTAACAAAGGGTAGGCAGGCCTAGGTGTGGACTGCATTTGTCACTGACTGGGCAGGCAGCTTCAGTAGTCAGGAAGGGGTGGGCACAGCCTTCAGACTACTCTTTGTACAGCCCGCCAAGGCCATCCTGCTCAGGAGAGGAACACCTTAATCACCACTTAAGTCCCTTTTGTCTTATGTCTAGAAGGAATACACGACACACCACGGGAGAACCATTATCAGACATGTGACCCTGGACATTGGCAGAAGGAACATTTGGTTAAGGCAGAAAAAATGTCAACTTTCTAAAAGTGCCATTTTCAGAATAATAGCTGAAAATCCGACTTTACTATTAAAGAGGATTTTTAATTACAATTGTATTCAGTGAGAGTAGTCTTTCTGTACCTGCTCCCAAACCGGAGTTATCTCATTATGAGGGTAATAGGATACTCTAGTTTTTAGTCTATGGGAGATTTAGCCTTGCAACAGCGTAAAATGACTTTGGGAGATTTTCATTGCCAGGACATGTAAAACATAAGTACACATGTCCTACTTTTTAGATACCATGCAATGTCTGCAATTAACATGAAAGCAATAAAAACACAAATGCTCGAGCCAGAGTGCCTGGAAAATCCTCTGGGTAGTATTCCATTCCATCATTTTAGTTTGTCTGATCCATTGCAGAAGGAGGCCGACAATTTGAAAACCAGTCTTACCATTCTCTTCCTAAATGGAAAAGTCCAGCTCAAATTGCTGATCCTCGTATTTCCGGCTCAGGACTGTAAGCAATTTGAGGAATTCTTTGGCCTCATCAAGAAGGAGTCTAAAGCACAGCAAACTCTAAACATACCACTCCCACTTACAGTGACTCACTGATCTAATAAAAGGTAATGGACGGAACTGCTCAGCCAAAGTCTCTGGTGGGGAATGCATGCTTAAACGGGTGTGCCTGGTCCCCCCCCTCCCCGGCCAGGTTGAAGAAAAAATGCATTTTCCCAAGCCCAGGTGTGATCTGACTCATGGAAAGATTACGCCACGATTTGAAAATATTCCAACTATATGGAAATGTGCAGAATGTAACATAGTATATATTATTGAGTTTATAACCCTCCACCCACCCTTTGGCAAGGTGGAGGGGGCAGAGGCAGACACCTGGGCAGCTGTAGCTGTGTCCTGTCCTTGCGAAAGGTGGGTGGGTATTGGCTGCAATGTCCCCTTAAGGCTCTGAGGCAAGGCAGGGTAGGGAGTAAATATACTCCCCCCCCCCCCCCTCCACCCAACCTTGGGCTAGGCAGTGGGGGCACTGTGAATAGCCCCCGTGGTCCTGCCAGGCCAGGGGAGACTGGGTCAAACTCCTTTTTTCTTTGTTTTAATCTCTTTCTGACCTGTGAAACAGGGGAGGGGTATTAATAAGTAGTCAAGGCATGCTCCCTCACTTATGAATCCTTCACCATCAGCTCTCCTGCTAAGCAGTTTCCTGTATTTCTTTTTCTTGTGTTTTCCTCACAACATTTGTGAACATTGGTAGGAAAACACTTGTGAGTGTACAATGCAGAGGATTTTCCATACCCACTGTGTTCAGATTTTCTAACATCAGTGAGTTTACGGGCAGGTTGAAAAATGTACATACTTTGTGACCTGCGTACTGGGCACTCACATTTTGCCTTATATGCCAAGACATCCGAACGGTTTTGCACCAAACCAAGAAAAGGCACTGAATGACTGAAAGGCCACCCACTGTGCCATCATTTTTGCAAAGTCAGAATTACGCAAGGAGAAAAGGAGAAAAAATATACTAGGGAAATCCCTTAAAGCCTAGTGTAAAATGATTTGGGACCTCTGCAGACTTGTCTTAAGGGAACAGAGTCATTGGGGACACAGAAATCCTATTTCCTATGGAGTGCGGAATCAACCTTAAGTATAACTATGTGAATATATATTACATGGTTATTTGTGCAAAATGCAGTTATATAAAAACCCTTATTTCAAAGGAACCAATGAAAAATGGCCATATTTCAGTGAAATGACATCCAGTGGCAGCCGCCGTTGGAGAGGGCAGCGGGTTTAGGAGGGGAGGAGAAATAAAAGAATTTAAAAAAAAATACTTACCTGCTGCCCCGCTCCACTCCCTGTGACGCCTGCATCGCTGTTACACAGCCAGGTTGAAGAAACATAAGTGCGCATGTGTGTTTGGCCGGCTCGGACGACCTGCCAAACAGACATGCGCACTTATGAGTGCACTTCACTCCTCTCTGACACGCTATACTTTTGTATTGCGGAGCTCAGACAGCATAAATAAAATGACAATAACATTGCATTATTATCATCTTATTTATTGTCTGCTGGCGCTGGCTGTGGGGCGACGCTCCTCCGCCATTATGGAGGAGCTGCCCCTGATAACATCATCATGAAAGCCTCTGCAGAGCCTCACCATTGTCCACTCTTTATTTAGTAACCTGTAAATACAAGCTAAAAACCTCCATTAAAACTGGGGCAATCAAATTGCAATTATGACCCATTGTTAGCTGAACATTCCATGAATATCTTCAAATATATCTGAGGCTCTCCATTGCACATGCTTTATATTGCAGAATGTTTGTGAAAGTTAGTAAAAATCTGAACATTTAAATGCAATCAAGGGGGTATTGGTGGCTGCCCATTGCAGGAATAGCTTTACAAATCTCTGAACATATCCACTTTTTATTATTTAATCAACAGTCGATTCATGAAAGCAAAACCATTATTTAATCACTCAGGGCGCATTGTTATCTTTGCCTTGCTGACAATAGCTTAACTTATCTCTGATTTCTGTAGCCACAATATGTCTTTTAAGAAAGCAAAACAAAGCATGGTTTACCTCATATCCTGTATTCTTCATAATTAAATACCTTGATGTGGTCATTAGTTGTTTTGTTTTTCAGATACAAGCTCCCACTTTGGAAGCTTGTTTCAAAAAACAAAAACCTTGTAAATGTTTGGTCGATGGCTTTCAAAACCAACAGCGGCCTTCCGACAAACCTTTAGCCTATACAAAGGAACTGCCTTCATGGCGGGTCCTTTCAGTGTACATAGATGACCACAGAGCCAGCAGTCATCTCTAAATCTGATGGACAGATTACCCTTGGGATGGAGGAGGTCATGCTCTCCACAATCTTGATGGACACCACTCCATCTGCCAAACTCCAAATCAGGTCCTTACTTTTCATTGATACAGTGTCTGCATCATCAGATATTCCTTCCTACTTACGAATTTAAAACGTCTTCTGTGCAAATACAAGTATACTTGGTTGTATGTTTCTGACGTTCCCTGTTTGTACGTGTAGATAGATTCAGAAGGCAAGGAAACAATTCATTGTTTTATCCTTTTAGAGCCTGTAATGCATCAGTAATTCTCCAGAGGGTGATTGTATTTCTAAATGGACCCCTGCCTAATCTTCCCTTATCTTGGGTCCAGAGGATGACACAGGATGAATGCTCTTCTAAGGAGGATGTGTGTAGATTGTCTGAAGGCTGTGTGTACACGATGTCCAGAATATAAGCTGGATGTATGCCAGATTTGTGTAGGCTATAGGAGGGTGTGTGCATGGTGTCTGCAAGCTGTCTAAATGCTATGTGTCGACTGTGAGAAGAAGGCTGAGGGTAGGTTGAGTATGGCGTCTGTGTCTAATGTATGGTATGTACAGGTTATTATCTGGTTGTGTGCAGGATCTAAGCAAGATGTCTTTATGTTGTGGGCAGGCGCTGTGTGCAAGATGGGGGGTAAACTCAAGCCGTAAGCAGGATGTGTGAATTTTGTTTCCAAAATAAGTGAAGATTGTGCACATAATGTGTGCAGGATATATGGATAATATGTGTAAACTGTGTGCAGAATGTGTGCAGACTGTGAGTGATCTGTAGGCAGATTGTATGCATGATGCATGAAAGATGCATTAAAGCTGTGTTCACTGTTAAGCCTGTGTGTGGGCCTTGTGAATCATGCAGGGTGTGTAAAGGATATGTGCAGGATGTTTCCAATAGTAGGGACTGCTGTGGTTAAATACATTTGACCATTTTCTTCTATATTCCAGCTCTTGAAGGTACTTCCTGGACAAAATGCATACATGGAGCTGTCCTTCATTGAACACAGGCACTGTGAGTGCAGGTATGGGACCCTGTTGAGAGCATATATCTTGTCCAAGGAGGATCATTTTTGAGTAGGCTCTGTCTGTTGATGGGCTTTAGCAGGAGGGCACTCCTGGAGGAAAGTCACTCTGTTTGAGGGATGAATCTCACAGGAACAGAGTGTGCAGATGGGTATGAGTGAGGACATTTCACTCGGCTATGGTCTTGTAGCATTGACAGATATTGCTGAAGGTGGCTAATTGGACCTTTAGCAATTCACCCGGCACTGGAACTTGTTCAGTTAACATCGCATGGGCCCTGTAGTGGTCTAAGAAAAAGATCCCCATTGCAGACGTCCTAGAGCACTGAGGGTCACTGCAGGCAGGAAGCTCACAGGCGTGGGTCTTATGGCACTTACAGGGATTGGGGATCCAATGAAACTCGCACTGCTAGCACTGCATTGCATTTACAGGGCACAGCTGGAGCTAGCTCGCACTGCTGGATCCCTGAGCGGCAACAGCGTATTGCTGTGGCACTGTAACGCCTAAAGGGCGCTGGTGGAGCTAGCTCATGCTGCTGAATTCCTGCAGCGGTAACAGAGTATTGCTGGGGCCTTGTAACCCCGACAGGCACTGGTGGAGCTAGCTCACGATGCTGGATCCCTGCGGCGGCAACAGAGTATAGCTGTGGCCCTGTAACGCTTATAGGGCGCTGGTGGAGCTAGCTCATGCTGCTGAATTCCTGCAGCGGCAACAGAGCATTGCTGGGGCCTTGTAACACCTATAGGGCACTGGTGGAGCTAGCTCACGCTGCTGGATTCCTTCAGTGGTAATGGAGCATTGCTGGGGCCTGTAATGTCTACAGGGCACTGGTGGAGCTAGCTCATGCTGCTGTATTCCAACAACTGCAACAAAGCATTGCTGGGGCCCTGTAACACCTACAGGGCACTGGTGGAGCTAGCTCACGCTGCTGGATTCCTTCGGTGGTAATGGAGCATTGCTGGGGCCCTTTAACACCTACAGGGCACTGGTGGAGCTAGCTCACGCTGCTGGATTCCTTCGGTGGTAATGGAGCATTGCTGGGGCCCTGTAACACCTACAGGGCACTGGTGGAGCTAGCTCACACTGCTGGATTCCAACAACTGCAACAAAGCATTGCTGGGCCCTGTAACACCTACAGGGCACTGGTGGAGCTAGCTCACGCTGCTGGATTCCTTTGGTGGTAATGGAGCATTGCTGGGGCCCTGTAACATCTACAGGGCACTGGTGGAGCTAGCTCACACTGCTGGATTCCAACAACTGCAACAAAGCATTGCTGGGGCCCTGTAACACCTACAGGGCACTGGTGGAGCTAGCTCACGCTGCTGGATTCCTTCAGTGGTAATGGAGCATTGCTGGGGCCCTGTAACACCTACAGGGCACTGGTGGAGCTAGCTCACACTGCTGGATTCCAACAACTGCAACAAAGCATTGCTGGGGCCCTGTAACACCTACAGGGCACTGGTGGAGCTAGCTCACGCTGCTGGATTCCTTCGGTGGTAATGGAGCATTGCTGGGGCCCTGTAACACCTACAGGGCACTGGTGGAGCTAGCTCACGCTGCTGGATTCCAACAACTGCAACAAAGCATTGTTGGGGCCCTGTAACACCTACAGGGCACTGGTGGAGCTAGCTCACGCTGCTGGATTCCTGCAGCAGCAACAGAGCATTGCTGGGGCCTTGTAACACCTACAGGGCACTGGTAGAGCTAGATCATGCTGCTGTATTCCAACAACTGCAACAAAGCATTGCTGGGGCCCTGTAACATCTACAGGGCACTGGTGGAGCTTGCTCACGCTGCTGGATTCGTTCAGTGGTAATGGAGCATTGCTGGGGCCCTGTAACACCTACAGGGCACTGGTGGAGCTAGCTCACACTGCTGGATTCCAACAACTGCAACAAAGAATTGCTGGGGCCCTGTAACACCTACAGGGCACTGGTGGAGCTAGCTCACGCTGCTGGATTCTTTCAGTGGTAATGGAGCATTGCTTGGGCCCTGTAATGTCTACAGGGCACTGGTGGAGCTAGCTCACGCTGCTGGATTCCTGCAGCGGTAACAGAGCATTGCTGGGGCCCTGTACCATCTACAGGGCACTGGTGGAGCTAGCTCACACTGCTGGATTCCTACAGTGGTAATGGAGCATTGCTGGGGCCACTGTAATGTCTACAGGGCGTTCGTGGAGCTAGCTCACACTGCTGGATTCCAACAACTGCAACAAAGCATTGCTGGGGCCCTGTAACACCTACAGGGCACTGGTGGAGCTAGCTCACGCTGCTGGATTCCTTTGGTGGTAATGGAGCATTGCTGGGGCCCTGTAACATCTACAGGGCACTGGTGGAGCTAGCTCACACTGCTGGATTCCAACAACTGCAACAAAGCATTGCTGGGGCCCTGTAACACCTACAGGGCACTGGTGGAGCTAGCTCACGCTGCTGGATTCCTTCGGTGGTAATGGAGCATTGCTGGGGCCCTGTAACACCTACAGGGCACTGGTGGAGCTAGCTCACACTGCTGGATTCCAACAACTGCAACAAAGCATTGCTGGGGCCCTGTAACACCTACAGGGCACTGGTGGAGCTAGCTCACGCTGCTGGATTCCTGCAGCAGCAACAGAGCATTGCTGGGGCCTTGTAACACCTACAGGGCACTGGTGGAGCTAGATCATGCTGCTGTATTCCAACAACTGCAACAAAGCATTGCTGGGGCCCTGTAACACCTACAGGGCACTGGTGGAGCTAGCTCACGCTGCTGGATTCCTTCAGTGGTAATGGAGCATTGCTGGGGCCTGTAATGTCTACAGGGCACTGGTGGAGCTAGCTCATGCTGCTGTATTCCAACAACTGCAACAAAGCATTGTTGGGGCCCTGTAACACCTACAGGGCACTGGTGGAGCTAGCTCACGCTGCTGGATTTCTTTGGTGGTAATGGAGCATTGCTGGGGCCCTGTAACATCTACAGGGCACTGGTGGAGCTAGCTCACACTGCTGGATTCCAACAACTGCAACAAAGCATTGCTGGGGCCCTGTAACACCTACAGGGCACTGGTGGAGCTAGCTCACGCTGCTGGATTCCTTCAGTGGTAATGGAGCATTGCTGGGGCCCTGTAACACCTACAGGGCACTGGTGGAGCTAGCTCACACTGCTGGATTCCAACAACTGCAACAAAGCATTGCTGGGGCCCTGTAACACCTACAGGGCACTGGTGGAGCTAGCTCACGCTGCTGGATTCCTTCGGTGGTAATGGAGCATTGCTGGGGCCCTGTAACACCTACAGGGCACTGGTGGAGCTAGATCACGCTGCTGGATTCCAACAACTGCAACAAAGCATTGCTGGGGCCCTGTAACACCTACAGGGCACTGGTGGAGCTAGCTCACGCTGCTGGATTCCTTCAGTGGTAATGGAGCATTGCTGGGGCCCTGTAACACCTACAGGGCACTGGTGGAGCTAGCTCACGCTGCTGGATTCCTTCAGTGGTAATGGAGCATTGCTGGGGCCCTGTAACACCTACAGGGCACTGGTGGAGCTAGCTCACACTGCTGGATTCCAACAACTGCAACAAAGCATTGCTGGGGCCCTGTAACACCTACAGGGCACTGGTGGAGCTAGCTCACGCTGCTGGATTCCTGCAGCAGCAACAGAGCATTGCTGGGGCCTTGTAACACCTACAGGGCACTGGTAGAGCTAGATCATGCTGCTGTATTCCAACAACTGCAACAAAGCATTGCTGGGGCCCTGTAACATCTACAGGGCACTGGTGGAGCTAGCTCACGCTGCTGGATTCCTTCAGTGGTAATGGAGCATTGCTGGGGCCCTGTAACACCTACAGGGCACTGGTGGAGCTAGCTCACACTGCTGGATTCCAACAACTGCAACAAAGCATTGCTGGGGCCCTGTAACACCTACAGGGCACTGGTGGAGCTAGCTCACGCTGCTGGATTCTTTCAGTGGTAATGGAGCATTGCTTGGGCCCTGTAATGTCTACAGGGCACTGGTGGAGCTAGCTCACGCTGCTGGATTCCTGCAGCGGTAACAGAGCATTGCTGGGGCCCTGTACCATCTACAGGGCACTGGTGGAGCTAGCTCACGCTGCTGGATTCCTACAGTGGTAATGGAGCATTGCTGGGGCCACTGTAATGTCTACAGGGCGTTGGTGGAGCTAGCTCACACTGCTGGATTCCAACAACTGCAACAAAGCATTGCTGGGGCCCTGTAACACCTACAGGGCACTGGTGGAGCTAGCTCACGCTGCTGGATTCCTTCGGTGGTAATGGAGCATTGCTGTGGCACTGTAACACCTACAGGGCACTGGTGGAGCTAGATCATGCTGCTGTATTCCAACAACTGCAACAAAGCATTGCTGGGGCCCTGTAACACCTACAGGGCACTGGTGGAGCTAGCTCACGCTGCTGGATTCCTTCAGTGGTAATGGAGCATTGCTGGGGCCCTGTAACACCTACAGGGCACTGGTGGAGCTAGCTCACACTGCTGGATTCCAACAACTGCAACAAAGCATTGCTGGGCCCCTGTAACACCTACACGGCACTGGTGGAGCTAGCTCACGCTGCTGGATTCTTTCAGTGGTAATGGAGCATTGCTTGGGCCCTGTAATGTCTACAGGGCGTTGGTGGAGCTAGCTCACACTGCTGGATTCCAACAACTGCAACAAAGCATTGTTGGGGCCCTGTAACACCTACAGGGCACAGCTGGAGCTAGCTCGCACTGCTGGATCCCTGAGCGGCAACAGCGTATTGCTGTGGCACTGTAACGCCTAAAGGGCGCTGGTGGAGCTAGCTCATGCTGCTGAATTCCTGCAGCGGTAACAGAGTATTGCTGGGGCCTTGTAACCCCGACAGGCACTGGTGGAGCTAGCTCACGATGCTGGATCCCTGCGGCGGCAACAGAGTATAGCTGTGGCCCTGTAACGCTTATAGGGCGCTGGTGGAGCTAGCTCATGCTGCTGAATTCCTGCAGCGGCAACAGAGCATTGCTGGGGCCTTGTAACACCTATAGGGCACTGGTGGAGCTAGCTCACGCTGCTGGATTCCTTCAGTGGTAATGGAGCATTGCTGGGGCCTGTAATGTCTACAGGGCGTTGGTGGAGCTAGCTCACACTGCTGGATTCCAACAACTGCAACAAAGCATTGCTCGGGCCCTGTAACACCTACAGGGCACTGGTGGAGCTAGCTCACGCTGCTGGATTCCTTCGGTGGTAATGGAGCATTGCTGGGGCCCTGTAACACCTACAGGGCACTGGTGGAGCTAGCTCACGCTGCTGGATTCCT
The DNA here is from genome assembly GCF_964204655.1 of Triturus cristatus. Lineage (NCBI taxonomy): Eukaryota > Metazoa > Chordata > Amphibia > Caudata > Salamandridae > Triturus > Triturus cristatus. The sequence continues at coordinate 1,023,529,184 of NC_140592.1, forward strand.
TCGGTGGTAATGGAGCATTGCTGGTGCCCTGTAACACCTACAGGGCACTGGTGGAGCTAGCTCACGCTGCTGGATTCCTTCAGTGGTAATGGAGCATTGCTGGGGCCCTGTAACACCTACAGGGCACTGGTGGAGCTAGCTCATACTGCTGGATTCCTGCAGCGGTAACAGAGCATTGCTGGGGCCCTGTACCACCTACAGGTCGCTGGTGGAGCTTGCTCACGCTGCTGGATTCCTTCAGTGGTAATGGAGCATTGCTGGGGCCCTGTAACACCTACAGGGCACTGGTGGAGCTAGCTCACACTGCTGGATTCCAACAACTGCAACAAAGCATTGCTGGGGCCCTGTAACACCTACAGGGCACTGGTGGAGCTAGCTCACGCTGCTGGATTCCTTCAGTGGTAATGGAGCATTGCTGGGGCCTGTAATGTCTACAGGGCGTTGGTGGAGCTAGCTCACACTGCTGGATTCCAACAACTGCAACAAAGCATTGCTGGGGCCCTGTAACACCTACAGGGCACTGGTGGAGCTAGCTCACGCTGCTGGATTCCTTCGGTGGTAATGGAGCATTGCTGGGGCCCTGTAACACCTACAGGGCACTGGTGGAGCTAGCTCACGCTGCTGGATTCCTTCGGTGGTAATGGAGCATTGCTGGTGCCCTGTAACACCTACAGGGCACTGGTGGAGCTAGCTCACGCTGCTGGATTCCTTCAGTGGTAATGGAGCATTGCTGGGGCCCTGTAACACCTACAGGGCACTGGTGGAGCTAGCTCACACTGCTGGATTCCAACAACTGCAACAAAGCATTGCTGGGGCCCTGTAACACCTACAGGGCACTGGTGGAGCTAGCTCACGCTGCTGGATTCCTTCAGTGGTAATGGAGCATTGCTGGGGCCTGTAATGTCTACAGGGCGTTGGTGGAGCTAGCTCACACTGCTGGATTCCAACAACTGCAACAAAGCATTGCTGGGGCCCTGTAACACCTACAGGGCACTGGTGGAGCTAGCTCACGCTGCTGGATTCCTTCGGTGGTAATGGAGCATTGCTGGGGCCCTGTAACACCTACAGGGCACTGGTGGAGCTAGCTCACGCTGCTGGATTCCTTCGGTGGTAATGGAGCATTGCTGGTGCCCTGTAACACCTACAGGGCACTGGTGGAGCTAGCTCACGCTGCTGGATTCCTTCAGTGGTAATGGAGCATTGCTGGGGCCCTGTAACACCTACAGGGCACTGGTGGAGCTAGCTCATACTGCTGGATTCCTGCAGCGGTAACAGAGCATTGCTGGGGCCCTGTACCATCTACAGGTCGCTGGTGGAGCTAGCTCACGCTGCTGGATTCCTTCAGTGGTAATGGAGCATTGCTGGGGCCCTGTAACACCTACAGGGCACTGGTGGAGCTAGCTCACACTGCTGGATTCCAACAACTGCAACAAAGCATTGCTGGGGCCCTGTAACACCTACAGGGCACTGGTGGAGCTAGCTCACGCTGCTGGATTCCTGCAGCAGCAACAGAGCATTTCTGGGGCCCTGTAACACTGGGAGGGCGCTGATTGATTCAACTTAAGTGCTGAAGCCGTGAGAATACCCCTTGCAAATATTCATATGGCGAAGCTCTGTAACTCTGACAAGGGCACTGACGAAGGAAGCTCAGATAGCGCTGAGAGGGCAACCGAAAAGTTATAGATTGAAGAACTTGAATCAATTTGGCCCAATGATAAATAATCGGGGCGCATTCCATCAATCTGAGCTTTTCTGTGTCAGCACGGACAGGAACCAAACGCGCAAATGGGTGTTGACCTTCCAGAAGAATGGACAGTGTAGTTGGATCCTCCACCTCTGAGAACCACATCACAAACAATCACAGTTGCTGACTAGCTGGACTCATCAGTGAGTCCTAGTACCCAGAGGGCTGTGTACTCATTGCTGGAAATCCCTCTGCTACCTAAGGTAATTCACTTAGACAATACAAAAGGGATGTTTGGAAATGCTTGAATCAGCCTAAACCACTGTTAATTTCTCTGCACAGTTGTTTCATTTATGTTTGAGGTTGGCTGCCGTCATTATGAATGAACCATATGCAAATCAGTCTTGGCTTAGCCACAAAATGGCACAGTCCAGACCCAATTGCTAAGTAATGTCCCCTCTAAAGTGAAACACAATCAACCATATATGTAATCCACCCTTGTTGCTAAATAATAATAAACTAGAATGCATTCTGAGTAATTTGTGGTGTTTCAGATTGCACATGGGTTGTCTGTTGTGAGACATTTTGTGGGCTTATCAAGAACATACAGGGGCTAAAAGCCAGTCCATTCCTTATCATTGGTTTGCGTTCCTACCACTCTTCTTTGCCTGCTTCTTATTTGAGTCCCAGCTTGTCACTCTTTAGTTTGTCCCTTCCATGAAGCATGGCCTCTCTACCATCTCTCTTGATTGGCTGGCACCTATGCTTCTAATGCTTGCTTTTCAAGCACTTCTTTTGGTTAAGTACTCCATGAGTGTGTATGTGTTTTCCAGCTACCTCCCTCATGTAGTTCTCTCTCCTTGCACTCAGTGTTGTTCTCTGTCACCTGTGTGCTTCTCCCCACCCCCTCTATGTTGCACTTGCTCTTGTTCCCCAGGGGTGCAATAAAGCCCCCGCTGTCCCTGCTGTGTGTGTGTGGGGAATATTTTTTATTAGAATTGAACACACATCCTGTCACAAAGCTTCTTTGTTTTGAAAGTGAGAGTTGAAACTGTGATGAAAGTTGCATGGATGATGGGGCTTTCCCTTCAAGGAGGGGAAGGCCTCCTTCAAAGTGGGAAAATAGATACTTTTCGGCAGAACTCCACTCGGTAGTGCCAAGACCTGCCTGCAGTAACACTCACTTCCTGACTTAAGTGTTAGTCTCGATCCAGGCCCCACTTTAGAAGTGAGGGATATCTCCCTGCTCAAATGCTCACTCAAGAGACTAGCAAGAACTTACAGAAGGAGGGTTGTGTGCACTTTCTTGCGTGACATCCTTACACACAGAGCTGGCACCGCCACTCCTCGGGATCAGGGAGCGACAGGCCAGACAGCAGTTACTCCCTGCCTATTCCTAGTGCCCTCGTCTGTTACCTGGTGCACCTGTACTTTCATCAGTATGGAGGCTGAATCGACCCGAGACCTCTCAGCAGCATGCAGCAGCACTATAGGGGACTTAACACTAGGAAGCGTCAGGGGAGAGCATAAGGGAACTAAAGATTATACTTTGAGTTGTTTCTGAAGCACTCGGTATCTCCCAGGTCAGACATGAGAAGCTTGTCCGCTCCATGTTTTAACTTTGCATTCTGGTAATTGTAGTTGCGCAGAATAATGGGGAAAACAAAACTAAAAGTAACAGAAAGTGAACTTTCCACTGGACCAACTAGGGACGTCTGACGTTGGGAGGCATAAGGTGTATCTCTCCTTGCTGTATCTCATAACATTGTATCTGCCCAATGCTTTCCCTCGTGGGAAAACATGGAAACACAAGGATCTTCTTTTGTGTTTTAAGTTTTACTCGTGAACACCTGGGCGCGTAGAAACTAAAGGCATTGGTTATTGGTTCTCATGCTATCTCAGGACTCTCACAAAGCTTGCTTCTTTAATTAAAACGCGCACAGCTTTGCAGTACAGGCAGTCACAGAGCCCTCACACTGTACCGCTGTCCTGCCTTGCACCTGCACTGCTATCCCAGGACTGAGACATCTACAGAGCTCTCACAATACATTTCTATCCCAGTAAATCTTCATTCCACAACAAAGCCCTCACAGTGCAGCTCTACCTTCTCGTGAAACCTTCATTTCTATTCCTGTAAGAGTTCCACAGAGCTCCTGTGGCGAAGACCTACCCTAACGCAGACCTATTCCAGTAACAGTTCCACCAGGCTCTCACAGCAAATCTCTACCTTCACGTGTTCATGCATTGCTGTCACAGTAAGACGTCTGCAGAACTCTTGTAATGCTACCCTGGCCTGGACAATCTGCTGCGATCCCACCGTGGCTTCTATTCTAGGGCACGCTCACGATGCACCTCTGCCCTTCCTTACATGCACCTTCCGTTGCCGTATCACTCACACAATATCAACCCTACCATCTCCACTCTCCCAAATAGTGTAAGGTATCCGCCTTAGATCAGTACAGGTCTCCGCTACATATAACGCATACATACGTATGGAGCCAGTAGACTTGACAATCAGTTGATTGGAAGCCAGCAATACATAGAAAATGGAGCAATTGAAAAGGCGATAGGGCCATTAATTATTGTGCAGGACAAACAACAAATAGATTGACCGATTAGCGACTGATGGGTCAATCCATGCATTTACTTGGTAAAGGATACGTGGGCTAATCAATGGGCTCGTTGTCAAGGAAGGATAGATACACAGAACAATCAATAGTTAGATATGTAAGTCAGTAAATTGCTGAGTCATTAATGGACAGATGAGCTTATCAACGAATGGATGCTTCTTTCAGTAACTCGTTGGTCTGTCAATCAGCCTATGTGCCTATGAGTTAATTATTCGGAAAGTTATTGGATAAAAAAATCTGTAAATTAATAGATGGTCCTATTAAGACTGAAGACAAAAAGGGCAAGAAAATAAAGCTGGGCAATAGACCTTCTTCATGTACGCACCGTAGAACTGGAATGACTTCCTCACTCATATCTATCAGAGCGATCCCCACCTTTCTTCAGTTTAGGAAAGAGCTGAAGACACAGTTCTTTAAAGAACACTACATCTTGATGCAGGTCTGTCCACCCACTCCCAGAACCCCCTGTCCAGAATCACTCTCTGATTTTTTCTTCCTTCAACCATGTATAGCCTCTGTTGCCTTTTGGCTAGGTTCACGCTATAGGAACACCATGTGCATCCATACATGCATACCTTAATAGATAGGTGGAATAATTGATCAGAAAATGGACAATCAGTGGTTGACAGGTTAATCATTGTGTAGATTGACTACTCAATGGGTGGGTCAGCCAATTAATGAGTAGACGCACCAATAAATGGGTGGGTAGCTCAATCAATGGATATGTGAGTTAATTATCAAATAATCAGTGGGTAGGGGGGCAAATCAAGGGATAGATTTGCCAATTAATTGATGCATGGACCCATAAATGGGTAGATGGATCACTCAATGTGTTTTTTGGGCAAAACAATAGATAGAATGATCTGGATCAAACTCGTAATTATGCCCTAAATCAATGTTTGGACAAATGTGATAATAGGAGTTCTGGGTCAACTAAATAGACCGATCCATGGGCTAAGCAGCAGAAATGTATTGTTAGTTCAGCCACACAGCTACGCAAGGCATTATTGGATAATGGATTTATTTGTGGCGGGGCAATTGAAATGTGGGTCGGACAGTCAAGGATTGATTAAGGAGTCAAACATATTGATAGCTCAGACATTCAATAGGGCATTGAGCAGTTGTTTGTAAATAAAAAGAATGTGGATGAATGAATTATTAGTTACCACGAAAAAAGCGTCTGTGAATGTATGAGACAGTGGGTGTTCTTGACAATGTATTTTTGCAATGACAAACAGCTGGAGAGCAGCGATCTCTAGTCACGTTATAGTCTGTCTTGCTTTTCAGACCCCGCAGGAACAGCCTGAAACTAAATAGGTAAGTGAGATGTGTTTCCTCTATTCTGATTTATTGCCACTCTCTTCACCTCAGTCTGGAGTTCATTTTATTTTTCATTTCTAAAGGCAGAAGATGAGGAGTGGAGAAAAAGTTAGGAAGCGGGAGAGGTCACGAGGTCAGAGTGTCAAACGTGAGTACGGCAGGGACTGGGGACCTGAGAAAAATGGAAAAGTGATGAGGGATGCTGGAATTCATCTGAGCCATTACCACCCATAACTTTGACCCCTGTGCGAGTTATTTAACAGCTAGCCCCCCAACACACACGGGGTGGATAGTATAGTGGCCTATATCAGTGTCAGATAAAAGGTCCTACACGTGCGCGCACACACAAACACACACACGCCATCCTAGCCTGCACACATATTCCCCATGCCCTAGTGGAACCACCTTCTGCACAGGCCCACCTGCAAGGCGTTTGCAGATGGCCAGCATGAAGAACTAGCCCAGAAGGCCTCTGTGGGGACGCAGTGTGAAGACCTAGAAGAGGAGGCTTCTGTAGAGGCGCAACATGAAGGAGCAGCCAAAGCGGTCTACAGGCTCTGGGTGCTCAGTACACCGATACCACAGTCTAACCTCTGATACTGCCTTTTACAAACTCACATTGTCTTTTGGGGATATAAGACGATGCTGTGTGTTCAATTTTCAGAACAAAGTATACTGGTCTCCATTTTCTCAAAATCTGTTACTATTGTAGCACAAAGGCCATCCTCTCTTACCCTGATGAAGAATGGACTGCTATCAGTATTTGGACATAATTTCGAGTTAGTAATATCAAATTGCACAAATATCGAGTTTTTAATATTGTGACACATTAATATCGTGATACGGAATTATCGTGGACAGAATATCGATTTGTAGTTAAGTAATATCGTTTGCAAGAATATCTGTGTTTTTAATATCGTTTGCAATATCGTAAAAAATATTGTTTATTAATTATTTTCATGTGTTTTAGTTCATATTTTAATTGTATATGTTTTTGTTTGAATTTGTTTATTGAGTTTTAACATTTCAGATACAATTAAACAGAGCTTTTTATTTAGAATTACACGCATATATGTACTTGCATAGTTTCGGCTAGCAGTTTTGTACTGGCATTTGTCTTTATGCATAGTTGTTACATATCCGTATTACATTCCTGATGTTACATGCCTATTGATTCAGTCTGTACTGATCATATGCTTTCCGTGGTACACCTGTGAACATGTGCCCCTGGTTTGGGAGTTATGTCTGCCTTCGCTATTGTTGAGGGTCGTAATGTAATGTCCGGTGATAGGGTTACGCTTTCTATCAATTGGTACCGATGCCATAACTGCCAGGTTGCATCCCTGACTCATAACTTTGGTATTTAACTAGGGTGATAACGAGGGGGTTGGTGGGGGGGGCTCACTGTTTGATAATTTGTGACCATCTGGTGGTTCTTGGCTGTGTATGTAGGGGATGTGGCCGTTACACCTGAGTTATCCCGGGGTTGTGGTAGTGGTGCTAACTGTGTGAAGCTCTCCCTAATATGTGTTCGGCCCGACTTGTTGTGCCCGTCTGCCGACTTCAGCTAGATAGTGGATGCTGTCTGGGGTGGGGATGTCGCGGATGGCTCTTCCCGTGTGGTTTGTTGTTTGAATTGATGTAACAGTTGTGCCCATTCCATGGATATGTGGTGTTTACGTGTTCCTTTCACCTCCTCGGTCCGTAGCACTTTCTCCCCCGTCGCCCCCCCTTTCTTAACCGCACCCACCCAGGCCTCCATTGGGGGTACCTCCGGGGGCCCGCCAGTACATGGCTATTTCTCTCTTTGCCAATAGCAGAGAAAAGGACATGAACCGGATCTGTCCATTTTCTGTTTCTCGTCTCCGGAACACACCCAGTGCACATGCTTCCCATGAGTTCACTTCTGTAATGTTTGTTGTTTCACGGAGCACCTCGTGTATGCGGTCCCAGTACTGTTGTATTGTGGGGCACCCCCAGAACATGTCTCTAAAGTCCGCTTCGGGAGCCTGACATCGGGGGCATAGGAACTGTTGGGGTGATTAGGATGGCGATCCGCCCACCATCTCAACCTGATTTACCCTTGCCATATTATTATGGCGGGGAGTATCGTGGCAGACGCACAGTGCGTCCGCCGCTTTTCCGCCTTTCGGCAATCTTTACGATTGCCGGCCGGGCGGAACTGGTCCTCAATATAGTGGCCATCCATATTAGGATGGGTGTGAATCAAGGCCTTTCCATGGCAGTGATGCCGCCATGGAAAGGCTGGCGGGGATTCATTTTGGGGGCCCGTTGTGGACCCCCGGGGGGTGGGAGGTGAGGGGCTGCACTTGGGGGGTACCAATGGTACCCCCTACCCCCTACATTGCCATGCACAAGGTGGCAGGCATCGTGCAGTGCCTGCCATGTTGTGCATGACAATGCACGACATGCCATTTCACCATTGCGGCAGTTGCTGCTTACAGCAGCACCCGCCGCAATGTTAGAAATGTGTGATGCGTCCGCCAGGGTGGCGGTCGCATCCTGATTAGCAGTGCGGGACCACCACACGTCTGGCAGCCGATCCCTCGCGGTGTGGCGGGTGTCATCCTAATGACCCCCTGTGTGTCTGGGTAGAAATGTTGCAGGCGCCCTGGCATCAGATATGCCCTGTGTAAAATGTTAAATTTTATGTTTTTAAATCGTGCGTTTCTAGATACTTTTTTTGGGTATTCTATGGCCTGTTCCCATTCTTTGTCGTGCAGCGGCCAGCCTATCTCCTCCTCCCATGTCTGTCTTAGCGAGATTAACGGTTTGAGTATAATTTCCAGATGGCTTTGTACAGCCATGTGACTAAGTGTCTGCCCGCCCCCATGTGCAGTATTGTGTGTGTTACTGGATGCTTCTGTGGTCCCCGTTCTGCCGGGTCCCAATACGTGCGTGCTGCTGGCTATAATTTGCCTGTGTATTAGAAATTGCCCCGGGGGAAGGTCATACTCCTCCGCCAACTGATTGTAGGGTTGTAGTTGCCCGCCTTATTTTAATTGTATATGTTATGTAGTATTTGTACAATTGTTGTTAACATTTTTAAATATAGTTTTTCATTTTAAGTTATTTATAATTTATAATTCAATTGCCAATACTAATTTATAGTGTTGTAGCAGGTTGTGAGGTTTGCAGGGGTACATGATGGGAAGTTAATTAAGTATAATTAATTAATAATTATTTTTTAATTATGATTAATTAATTGATAACTATGTAAATTGTGTAATTATATTTTTTCAAGTTATATTTTAGGTGTGGGTTGTTTTGTTTGCAGGAGTATAGGGTGGGGAGGTAAGTAATAGTGTAATAATGATAAATTAATTATTATTAATTAGTTAATTGATAATTAATTATGTAAATTGCGTAATTATATATTTTTATTGATATTTTTGATGTCCTTTTTGGGGTTTGTAGGGGTATAGGGTGTCAAGTTAATTAAGTATTAATTGATTAATGCTAATTATTTAATAGATGATTAATTAGGTAAATCGTGTAATTATCTTTTTATGTTATTTGTTAGGTGTAGGTTGTTGGGTTTGTAGGGGCATTGGGTGGGAAGTTAAGTAATAATACATTATCAATTAATTATTAATTTTTAATAAATGTGTAATTCATAATTATGTAAATTGTTTAATATTATATTTTGTGTTGTGTTTGTAAGGGTACAGGGTGGAAAGTTATTCAATCATAATTAACGATCACATAATTGATCATTTACTAACGATTATTTTATATATCATTTAATATGTAAATTGTGTTCTCTTTTTTATTTTAATTATATTTTGATTGTGTGTTGTTGTTTGTGGGAGTAAAATGTGTTTTTTTTTATTAAGTAATTAATAACAATCATTTGAATTTGAAAATAATTATTACAATTAAAAAAAATATTTAAAGTATTTAATTGTTTTTTACATGTATATATATATTTTTTATATTAATAGTTTTATATTTTTGGTCAAATACAAGAGTTAATAAAATATGTTATGTGTTTCAAGTTAACTACTTTTTCTATTGTGGCACAAACTGGAGTGGGAATATTAATTTGACCCCTCTGGTGTCCAACGTTTTCCCTACTGTTATACAGACTGGAGTGGGGATAGTACATTTAACCTCCCCGGTGTCCAACGCTTTCCCTACTGTTGCACAAACTGGAGTGGGAATAGTAAATTTTACCCCTCCGGAGTCCAACGCTTTCCCTACTGTTGCACACAGTGGAGTGGAAATAGTATGTCTAGTTTTTTTACAGAGTTTACTATATTTTTATTATTGCTTAAATATATCTAATATTATTGTTTATTTTTAAAATGTTATATTATATGTGTGTGTGCGTGTATATATATATATATATATATATATCGTTACGGTTCTTTCCTCCAAGCGTAAATTCAAAGAGAGAAGAGACAGCACACCAGGAAACGGCACAAACGAACTTTATTTGTGCGCTAGCTTAATCCAGGACGACGCGTTTCGGCGTTAGCCTTTGTCAAGTAACTTCCTGTATTCCAACAACCGTAGAAATACATGCACAAGGTTGATAAACATAAAAGAAATACTGCTATTATTTCGCATAGCATACATAACTAGCGTGAATTTGGACAAAAACAATCATCCTAAATTCAGTTAGTAAGTCAATAATAATAGACATCGTGTCGACAATCATAAGAATGGTGCGATAATAAATAAACAGTAACAATCCATGGTCGTGACTTTATGCGTTAACATGGAAAAATAGACGTAATGTTACATTCCTTATAATCAGGGATCATATGTAATTTCATTGGTAGTCCATATAAGTCCACAGAATAAAATAATTGCAACGAGGTTGCATTCAAGTAATCTGCCCACTGAATCAAATAATTGCGTTAGGAATGAACAATAGTCTACGGTTCTTTGGAGTGGAGAGGATTCCCAAGCACACACGGGGAGGTGTCCGAGAAAAACAGTTGAGAATATTTGAGTCCAAATTTATTATAGATTTGGACTGTAAGGCACCCCGGGGACTCAATAGTGGGGAGGAACTTGCAACCCACATAGGGCTTTAGTCTGCCATTTTTCGCCACACTCTGCATTCATGGAATAAGCAATGTTTTCTTCCCAACATATTTAGGTTGGGATTTTATTGGTTATGGTATTATATTTTCTTAGATTTCACATTTTATTTAAACGGGGCTATTGGTCATCCTTGTATGGGTCTTCATGCCCCAATAGGGGTCAACCGCAATTGCAGTAAATGTTCTGTGTCCCGCATATGTCCTAATACCCCGATTTGTCACTTGTAACAATGCACTTCATCTCCCACACTCCCCATACCTAGCACTTATTTAAGGCCACTTCCTGTATCCCACACGGACCATACTACCACTGAAAATTTGCCCACAGGAAATTGAAAGGAAAGGAAATGACAATATTATTGCAATAGCGCAATTGTGCTATATTACGTTGTAGTTCAATGGGGATTCCAATTGGTTTTCTCCGGACACATGAGAACAGCATTCACAATAACTTGTTCAGGTTACCGCACACACACAAAAAAACGGTAAAGGAAACAACCTGAGTATGCTTTGAATTTTTGTAACTTTATTGTTCATTCCTAACGCAATTATTTGATTCAGTGGGCAGATTACTTGAATGCAACCTCGTTGCAATTATTTTATTCTGTGGACTTATATGGACTACCAATGAAATTACATATGATCCCTGATTATAAGGAACGTAACATTACGTCTATTTTTCCATGTTAACGCATAAAGTCACGACCATGGATTGTTACTGTTTATTTATTATCGCACCATTCTTATGATTTTCGACACGATGTCTATTATTATTGACTTACTAACTGAATTTAGGATGATTGTTTTTGTCCAAATTCACGCTAGTTATGTATGCTATGCGAAATAATAGCAGTATTTCTTTTATGTTTATCAACCTTGTGCATGTATTTCTACGGTTGTTGGAATACAGGAAGTTACTTGACAAAGGCTAACGCCGAAACGCGTCGTCCTGGATTAAGCTAGCGCACAAATAAAGTTCGTTTGTGCCGTTTCCTGGTGTGCTGTCTCTTCTCTCTTTGAATTTACGCTTGGAGGAAAGAACCGTAACGATTCCAGAGTGGTTTCTGCTACCACTGACGGCACCAGCGTCGCAGGCATGGGGATTGCTCTAGCAGTGAACTAATAAAATATATATATATATATATATATATATATATATATATATATATATATATATATATATATATATATATATATATTATATATGTGTGTGTATGTTTTATTTTTTAACTAATATTTTTAGTAAATGTCTTTTTTATGTTTTTATTTGCTTTTATATTTATAATGTTGTAATGTTTTATGTGTTTATATATATATATATATATATATAAAATATATATGTATATTTATGTGTATGCTTTTTATATTAGTAAATAATAAAACACATTTTAATATATCGTAAAATATAAGTTTTTAATATTAGTCGTTTGTTATAGATATGTATATATAAACATACACACACGTTTTTGTGTGTGTATGTTTGCATAAGTATATATTTATTTATAATATGAAATGTTACTTAGATTTATATACTATATACTATATTATAATTATGTGTTCAAATGTTTAAGTGTTACTATTCTAAACTGTGAATTGATTGAAAAATGAAATGTGTGTCTTATTTTTAAAGGTATTAGTGTAAACGATATTTTTAACTCGATATTTTTGTTTATATGTATAGAACAACGCTATTTGTGTCAACTATATATATATATATATATATATATATATATATATATATATATATATATATATATATATATATATATATATATATATATATATTATCTACTGGCGGTCGCCAGTAGATAGTTATAGTTAGGACCGTGTTTCCATAGGAAATCTGCAACATTCTATTTGGAATAACTTTGGCGCCGGTTGACGAATCCTCGTGAAATTTTCAAAATAGGTGGGGCGCTCCGCTCCGCTCCTACCCTGAAAGTCTCGGGGGGATTCGTCAAGCGGGGGCTGAGAAATATATAGTAGGTCGAAACGCGTCATGGCGGCGGTGCAGGTTATGGATTGAATAAAAAACTAAGAGCACCTACTTCTGGGTCCGTGTTCGTCTCTGGCGTGTGTATGCAGCGCAACCTTTGAGGCGATTCCTTGCGGCATATATATATATATATATATATATCTTTTTTTTTTTAATATGTTTATTGATTTTCAAAAAGAGAAAAAAAGACAATCAAGTAATGCAATGGTGTGCAAAATGATTCGATACATAAAATCAAACGTGCCCCCCCCACCCCCCTGCAGGCATAACCAGATCCAAATTCCAGAGCAAACAGAGCAAATCCGCATAACAATAAGTAGGTGCATGTGGAGCAGCAGCGATGCTGCAAGTAGTAACGAACAACCCCCGAAGGTATCTGGTACCGGACACGAGGTGACTGAAAGCAGAGCAGCTTGCGGGCAGCCACACACAAACCATTAAACTAGGTAATAAGAAAGGTGCAGCAAAGCTAAAAATCTACAAGAGGTCTGGGTGGGACAGCAGATAGGCCGTAAGTGGGACCCAAAAGTCCTTTGGGGCGGAAGCCTGCTGGTAGCTCCTCTTCATATAGCTGCAGCTGCGTCTTGCAATAGCTCAGGTCCCGGAGCCACTTCTTCACTGTAGGAACTGTTTTGCCCCCCCAACACTGTGCAACCGCTCTTTTCGCAAACAGGGTGGATATAGCAACAATTCGCCTGTGACAGGGCTTGAGGCGTTTCACATATCCCAATAAACACAACTCAGGAGTACAGCTCACAGGTTCAGACACCATATCGGTAAGCATGTTTGTTACAGCCGTCCAGAAAGCGAACACACCTGCTCACAACCAAGCCACGGGCAGGAAGTCAGCGTCTGCCATACCACAGCGCATGCAATTAGCAGTCTCACGCAGACCATACCTATGTAGCTGTGAGGGGGAGTAGTATACCTGATGCAAAAATTTGAAGTGAATAATTCTGAGGTTGCAGTTAGCAGTGAGGTGGCCAGTGAGTTGGCAACACGCCATCCAAACCTCCGGCGCTATAGGAATGCCCAGTGTGGCCTGCCAGGGCAAGCAGGAGGGGTGATCCCCCTGATCTCGCACGCGCAGGGAAGCGTTATAAAGTTTGGTGATGAGCCCCTTCCGCCCCGCGCCCGACAACATCGCCTGCAATGCTCGTAGTGTAGTGGTCTCCTCAGGGTACGCTGAGGACACCGAGCGAATAGCCTGGCGCACACGGACGTATGTGAAACCGAACATAAAGCCACGGTCTGTGCCATCTGCACCTCTTGCACAGTTTTAAAGCGACCATCCTTACATAGGTCCCTGAGCCAGGTCACACTCACCGCAGCCAGCTCTCGCAGGGCCGACGTCTCACGCGCCACAGAGATTTCCGGGTGGGAAGCGAGGAGGAGCAATGAAGCGTAGAGATATGAAAGATTGGCCCGGGACGCCAGCATACGCCATGCCCAAGCCGTGCAAAGTGCAGGGTTGACTTCAGTCCGTGGGCCGCCCGATCCACCAGACAAGGTCACTGCCTGCAGCGGAGTTGGCAGGACGGCATCAGCCTCTATAGCCACATGGGGCTGGAAACGTTTGGGAAAATGCCAATAGTGCGCACACTGAGCCTGTGCGCACAAATAATACAGGCGAAGGTCGGGGGCCTCAAAGCCGCCCAGATCAAAGGGGTGAACTAATAGATCCCACCGGCAACGAGGTTTTTTGCCACCCCATACAAACGTGAGGAGTGCCAACTGTAGGGTACGGAACATTGCCACATTTAATTTAATAGGAATATTCACAAAGAAGTAGAGCAGTTTCGGAAGAAAAGCCATCTTCCCACCCCTATTCTATCTGCCAATGAAAGGAGCAAATGTGTCCAGCGCTCGGCCTGTTCTAAGATGCGCGTGACCGCACAGCCATAATTCTCAGTGATAACTATGCCCGGGTCCCTGTGTATCCACACGCCCAGATATTTCACGGGGTCAGACGTCCAGGTCAGGGGATAATCCATCTCTACTTCTCTCGTGCACGCAGTGACGTGGAATACCACAGATTTCGACCAGTTAATCCCGACACCTGAAAACTGTTCGAACCGGACATACTCCCGGAGCAGCGCCGACAAATGAACGGCCGGTTACCGAACGTATAGCATCATGTCGTCCGCATATAGGGAAACAATCAAAGGTCGTTGCCGGAACCGCAGAGCGACTTCCGCGTGCATTTGGCGTAGCTTGCAGGCAAGGGGCTCCAGGGCCAAGGAGAACAGCATGGGGGACAGAGGGCAGCCCTGTCGTGTGCCCCGTTCAATATGGAACAAGGAGGACACCCACCCATTCACCTGAACTCTCACCACCGGGTCGGTGTATAGAACCCGAAGCCATTGCAAAAAAAGGGGGGAAGCCCATCCTGGTCAGAACCGTAAACATGAACGGCCATTGCAGCGAATCGAAGGCTTTTGCTGCATCGAGCAGCACAGCCACTGCCTGGAAATCGGGCTCAAAGTAATGTAAAGTGGAGAAGAGTGTAAGCAAGTTATGTGTTGTGGAGCGCTCTGCCACAAAGCCAGATTGATCAGGTAAAACCAGAAGGAGCACCAGTAGCTGTACCCTCGTGGCTATCATTTTGGCCAGGATTTTTGCATCAATGTTGATGATGGAGAGCGGTCTTTGGGAGCCACATTGGTTCGGAGGCTTGTCAGGTTTTAATAAAGTGACAATAAAAGCCTCACAGAGGGAGGGCGGCAGGTTCCCCTTCTCATAAGCTTCCGCATACACCTCTAAGAGCCGTGGCACCAGAGCTGGGGCATACGCCTTATAGAATTCGCTGGGCAGGCCGTCCGGGCCGGCAGCCTTACCAGCGGGTGGGGCCATTATGGCTTCTTTAACATCATCCTCATCGAATGGTTGCATTAAATTTTCATGATGAGGATTGGACAGCCACCCCAGCACAACATCCTCCAGGTAATCGTCAATCTCTGCGGTCGATGGGGAGGTCCTGGCAGCATATAGGCGGGTGTAAAACCGCAGCACAGTATCACAGAGCTCCGGCGCTGAGTGATGGGCCTCTCCCTCCTCATCTAACAGTTCTATTATAGGTTCCTGACTGCGTGGCTCTGCCAATTTTTGCACGAGGGAGCGGCTGGGGCGGCTCCCTTCACCATAATACCGCGTGGTTACCCTCCGAGAACAGTGCAGCAGCTCTTGGTCAACCGTGTCATTGTGCTCTGTGACTAATTCCCTGATGGCAGCCAATCTATCAGTGGAGGGAGCAGAGTCATAATCACGCTCTAATTTAGATATATCGGAGGCCAATTTCTGTATACTTCGTCGAATATCTCGCAAGACGCCAGCTTGAGCCCCGATTCAGGCACCCTGAATAGTAACTATGAAAGCCTCCCACATCACTCCCGCACTATCCACAGACCACTCGTTCTCCCTAAAAAAATTGTGTATCACCTCAGCGATTGACTGCCTAAAGACCTGGTCGGTAAGCTCCGAGGGTTGGAGCCTCCAGGCAAAGGGCGGTCGTGCGCAGGTGGGAAGTTGTAATGCTAGAAGCACTGGCGAATGATCAGAAAGAGTGCGCGCCTCGTGCATCACCCCATGCACCCAGGTGCAAACCAACTCCGACACGAGCCAAAAATCTATACGAGACCAGGAGCCATGAACAGAGGAGACAAAGGTACTCTCCCTGTTAACAGGGTGGCGAGAGCGCCATATGTCGCAAAGGTGGCCTGCATCCAGTAAACCCACTAAGACCTCCGCTGCTTGTTTTGGCCGCATCTCACAGCAGCCCGCTCTGTCCAACGTGACATCCAGGCAAACGTTAAAGTCGCCACCCCAAATAACTGCTGCATGTGAGAAGGGGGAGATTCTGCGCCACACATCCAGATAGAAGGAGGGGTCATCAACATTGGGGCCGTACACGTTCACCAGAAGCACACTCCTGCCACCTAGTTGCCCATGCAATAGCACCACTCATCCGCAGTCACCCGTGTCGGCGCGAATCATAGTAAAAGGGACTCCTTTCTTTATTAGGATCAGGACACCCCTCGAGTAGGTGGAATAGGATGAAGCGACCCTCACACTCGCCCAGCGTGCTCCCACTCTCTTCGCTGACTCTGACGTTAAATGCGTCTCCTGTAGGAGAGCTATATGCACACCCATACGGTCCA
Organism: Triturus cristatus; assembly: GCF_964204655.1. NCBI lineage: Eukaryota > Metazoa > Chordata > Amphibia > Caudata > Salamandridae > Triturus > Triturus cristatus. The sequence continues at coordinate 1,023,546,046 of NC_140592.1, forward strand.
GACCAGCAAACACAGAACGTATTTTTTGGGGGGTGTTTAGTCCGCAGACATTCCAGGTAAGGAGCCTAATGTTGTCAGCCATTACGGGATTTCAAGCTAGATTGCCCACCGAGATAATATGCCAGGTCTTGCACACCTAGAGCGCCGCTCCACATACAACCAAAGACTATAATACTCCGTATGACCATCAGACCGCCTGCCCCAAAAAAAGCTTTACCGCCCCCCCCAACCACCCCAACAGGTCAAGTCAATCCCAAAGCCTAGCCCACCCCCCCAGCACACCCAGCAGAAAGAACACCGTAAACCATTGGTAAGCAACCTGCGGGGAACAGTCGCAAATGACAGAGTCAGAGAGCATAAGCATGCCACATTGTCGATGGAGTAGCATATAACCAATCCGCAAACATTGATAACCATCGAAACCGTCCCCTAAAAAAAGCCCACATCCCCCCACCCACTTCAGCGTACCCAACTTGCTAAAGCCATCCCCACCCAAAAACATTAATCTCCACAAAATGCAACGAACAAGGCATAACATTTGGGGTACTCCCATACAGAGGAGCGCTAGAGAGTTGCATACCCCTCACAAGAAGGAGAGTGGCTAATCAGAGCTAGAATTTGTGCCGCAGCATCCCAGGGCTGGAATTAGGTCAACAGGTAAGGCACCCTAGGCAAAGTACATAGTAGGAGCCATCCTGGCCTATGAGCAGCGTGGCCGGAAGGGCCGACAGCATTGTAGCACCCCAAACACCCCAGTAAGCTAGTCAGCCAAGCTGTTGGTCGCATAAGAAACGGATCTGGTCGCCTCTGCACATGTTACAGTTCGTCATCACCGGGGTCAGGTTGGGACTGCGATCGACGACGTTTCAGTTGTCTGGCATGTTCCATGGCAGCCTTGGGATTCGTGAAGATTTTAGATTCCCGCTCCTGGCCTATGCGTAGGTGGGCCGGGTACAGCATGGCGTATGGGATGCCCTTGGCATGGAGGAGCTTCTTCACCGCCCCGAACTCTCTCCGGGCAACCTGCACAGTGATCGTAAAATCAGGAAAGAAGGAGAGAGTATTCCCATGGTGCTCTATAGTGCCCTTCTCCCTGGCCATTCGCAATATACAGTCCCGATCCCGATAGTTCAGTATGCGGGCAATGATAGGGCGGGATGAGGCCCCAGGCACCGGGCACCGGGCTTGCTGCCAGCGAGCGGTGTGCCCGCTCGACGTTGAACATGGTGGAGAGGTTCTCGGGGTCAAAAATTTCCTTTATTAAATCCTCAATGTAAATCTCCATCCTCCCAGTGTTGGTCGATTCCGGCAGGCCGGTAATCCGAAGATTGTTGCTCCGAGACCTGGCCTCTAAGTCTTCGTTCTTGGCCTGGATTAATGAGAGTACTTTCTCCATGTTGAGGGCTTTGCCGGACACTTCAGTCAAGCTGTCTTCCATTGTAGAGACCCGCTGTTCGATCTCCCCCATTCTGGCATTTTGTTTTGAGAGCTGAGAGGACATGTGATCTAAACAATTATTTATGGCAGCCATCGTTTCTTCAATCGCCTGGAGGCTTTTCTGCATGGCCATTAGAGTCACTTCCAGCGTGGAAGGGCCCTGCACACCTCCCGGGGCGTCCGCCTCAGAGTCCGAGGCAGCCCTCTGCAGTGACTTGCTGGGTTTGAGCCTTGTCTGTCCTGCCCATGGTGGCCGGCAGGATTGGGGTGTGTTATAGCAAGCTGGGGGTACCACGGGTTCGAAGCGCCTCAGTCCTGCAAAGTGCTCAAGAATCTGGTGTGAGCAGCAGCGAGAGCAAGGAATATCCAACAGGCCGGAGCCGGACCCAGTATAACCGGCCACCCGCAAACTCATGAGCAGCCAAATCTCGAGGGCAGATCCCCAGTCCACAGGGTCAGGCCGGCGCCCGTCCACCAAGCTGCAGCCGTGTGCCAAGGCCAGACAGCAAGGTTAGGAGAGCGCCGGGGCCCCCGAAGCAGGCTAGATACCTCGAGGCAGCAATGCAGCAGGTAGATGACGGGGAGACGCAGTCTGGAAGGACGCCACCTACCCTCCTCCAGAGCCAACAATAGGGAGAAGAGCAGGCCGAGAGGCGACCCCCAGCAGACACCTGGCGGGCCCCTGAACCCCAGGCCTCCCTGGAGAGCGATCCGGCAGACGTCTCAGACATCAGCGCACGTCCCATGCAGCAGGCAGCCACACACACCGTAGCGCACCGCACAGGTAGGCTGCGATTCGCAGGCCGCAGCCCAGCGCATGGGCCCACACCCGCCTCCACAGAGCAGGCCCTGGCAGAGCCACCACCCACTTACCGCGACCCGCTGCTGGCACGAGCAGGATCCTCAGTGGCACCAATGTCGCTCCGCCGCTCCGCTGGTCCCCAGGGTCCCAACCTCCAGCACGGCAGGGGCCCCAAGCAGGGAATGCGCAGGCAGCGTGGTCGTAGCAATCCAGCCCCTCCACCGAGTCCAGTGCTCCCACCAGGTAGTAGGCCAGCCGATATTTGCCGCAGCTCCAGGTATCTCACAGCCGTTGCAGGGCACCCCAGGGCTCCCACCAATACACCGGAGAGGGGTCTTACACTCAGCACGCCCCCGGCCCAGCGTTGCAGACTCAGTTCGCGGCCACTATTTGCAGGCAAGGCCTGACAGGCCGGGCAGCGGGGAATATTTCCCACTCCGGCCTAATCCAGCAGAGAATGAGGCACAGCGTATAGGGTGGATGCAGCACCCCGTGCATGCACCCTCAGCGGCTCTGATGGCACTCCGCCGGTTCCCAGGTCTCCACAGGGCGCCGCAGGGGCACAGTGTGGGCGCTGCACAGGCAGCGTGGCCGCAGTGGTCCAATCCCTCAGCTGGGATCGATACTCCCAATATTTGCCGCAGCTTGGGTGATCTCACTGCCCCACTAGAGCTCCAGCCAGCGCGCCGAAGAGGGGCACTGTGCTCAGCTCGGAGTCTGCACGAGCAGGCGTTCCAGGTTCAGACCGTGGCGGCCGTCATTTGCACGCTGTTCCAGGCAGGCCAGGCACCGGGGGATATCTCCAGTTCTATCCGTCTCCAGCAGCCGATGAGGCCCCCAACCGATGGCGGAGGCAGTGCTCTGTGCAATGCAGGCAAGGATCGCCTGGTATGCAGCCGCAATTTCACGGATATTGGGCGGATGGTCGATTAGCCGGCAGAGCTACACTAAAGTGCGGCCATCTTGCCCGGCGCCCTCTAGCGCCCCCCCCCCCCGTCAACAATATTTTTGACATGATATTTGTGTGCTTGGTATTATGTCACAGATCCCTGCTATCACCTCACCTGTCCCAACTGTTGTATTATATCTTCATTGAGAGAACCTAAATATCAATATCCCAGGGTTTTACCACTATCTTAATATTTGAGATCTGTCTTTATGAAAAGGGCTCATGAGGATCATAGTTTACATAGTGGCTATTAGAACAAATACTGTGAGAAGACCAAAGATCCGATGAGGGGATCCTCGAGTCTTGCAGTCAAGACTGAAAAGCATGGCTATCTATATGAATGTTGATGACTTCAAGTCCCCTATTAGGGGCACAAGAACAAGTTCTGTAGGCTGGTATACAGTAACATGTTTGGAAGAGATTGCCCACTCTATGGTAGAACTGAAGTAGGGCTTCTAGACTGTGTAGGGTAGGAATTCACTGCAAAGCTGCTAATGCTCAAGGTCTCAGGTGATGTATGTGCAGACCCTTTAGTATTTCGTAGCTCCCCTACTAAGCTGCCTGTGAAACCCATGGCACTCTAGCCAATATTTCTGGAAAATTGTGCTATAAAATGCACAATATGGCCTCTTTCCAACCTTTCTTGCAGGAGGATCTGAGACTCTCTGGAGAGGGTTGAACATTTTTGCCAGTGGGTCCTTTGTGTCCAGGATCAGTCCTTGGTCAGGTGATAAGGCATGGTGAACTAGGACTCTCTGATCATCACACTACCAGTATGTTATTGATATTGATTTTATCTTACAGAGCGAAAATGTAGTGGTGGGCATATTGGGGATTGGGAAAATGTTGATAGGAAAACACTGGCCATGTGAAAAGCATTTGAAATTTTAAAAATATAAAGATGGTTCACACACCGAGCAAGGTTAATACAAGGCTAGTTAGACTAGTAAATGAACTGGCATATCTCACTGAGTTACAGCAAAATATAGTGTACTAACAATGATTCAACTGGACATTTGTTTTTAATTAGCCTAGAACCGTGAGACAAGTGTGGTAGAAACTTTAACGAAGTAACAATTTTGAGGCAAGTCAGTCAGTCCTTATTCAGAACCTATAAGACCTGAGGTTAAAGGGTAGAGTACAGAAGAGTTTGACCATTGAACCGTGTTGGAAAATAGTCCCTGAGATAGCGCGCTCCATGATTAAGATTGAGGCAACTGGCAGCTGTCACTGAATCTCATAATCCACATATCCACCATTGGCTCCAACCCATGAGAGGAATGCCAGACATGCTCCAATCTAGTTTGCTTCTCCACAAAGCACTCTCAATGCAAGGCAACCCCATCTGGGGTCTGAACATAAAAGGAGTCATCTTCATTTGCGCCTTGGTTATGCCCACATTGTGGTACCTACTGACACTCAGGAGTGTGCACATGAACATTTGGTTCAGTGACATGTACCAGAAGATTTGGGTATGTCCATGTACAGGTACCTGGGGAGGTAGACATATTTCCGACCTGTGAAGTCTCACAGGAGTTGTTAAAAAAGGTTTCAGTCATGCCAAGGTTTCTAAATAACTACTTGCCTTTTTGGCGTGCTGGTTGTTAAATTGCTTTCGAGGTTTAGTAGATCTCTGGTAATTTTGTCTGTCCTTTATTTCAGGAATACGGCCAGAATCAAAAGGAATTCAGTTCCGAAACACTGTGGGTAAGATTTCCATGTCTTGTATACTTTTTTTGATAACCAATTTATTTGAGTTTTTACACTGTGAAAATACACAACTAAGATGCCACAAAAGGGTAAATGTCAAGTATTCTGGAAGCCAGCTGCATAAACAATGACAATATTGCAAAGCAAAGCAAATGGCTATATAGGAGACAAGATCATAAAGTCAAAAAATACAGTATTGCCCAAGGCTCATTCCCAATGGTCCAGCCACTTCCCCCATATGCAGTTTGGAGGTATATCCCCTGGCTTCATATGCAGGCTTCTCCTGTTGTGCACACAAGCCCACTTCCCGCGGCCCTCTGTGGGGGGAGCCGGATTTTTCCATCGGGCTGCTATGTCACGTTTAGCCACCATGGTAGCCATACCCAAAAATGGCAGATCTGCTCTCAAGTCATCAAAACCCTCCATAAACCCAAGCAGCAGCATCAGTGGTAGAGTTGCACCTCCCAGCCCAGGAACGCAGGAAGTTCCCTGGTCACTGACTTCCAGAATCTGTGGATCATCAGACATAACCATACCATGTGGTAGAAATCAGAGGGGTCATTGGAACAGCGGGGGTAGGTGGGAGCTGGAAGAAGGCCTGCCCGGTGTAACCTAGTCGGCGTGAGATACGTACAGTAGAGATAATAGGTTTGTATCAGGCGGAGCCTGGAGGAGACCATTATGAGGTGAGCGTCATCACGGCTTCTCGCCAGTCTTCATCTTTGAGAGGCCCCCAACCAATTCTCCCAGCGTGCTCTAAGGTGGTTCCGCATACCAGGGCCATTGATGACAATGTTGGGGTAAATCTGTGAAATGCATTCTTTGTCCAGGGCACCATGAGGAGTCTGGCTTCCATGGGACTGAATTCAGGAAGAGAGGTGTCACAGGTTAAGGGTACATGTAATGCATGGTGTAGATGTAAGTATTTGTAAAACTGAGGAGAGGTGAGTGTGTAGGAGTCTTGAAGCTCCAGAAAGGAGTACAAGTGGCCCCGGACAGTATGTTTCCTAGTTGCAATATCCCAATGAGATCCCATTTCCCAAAACCTGTCAGTGCGTACACTTCCCTCAACCACGTGCCGTGCAACCAGGGGGTGTGGAGTGTGAGTTTGGCATCCCACTTAATGTGTCGCAGCGTGGCCCTCCAGGCCAAAAAGACCACCAGAGTCATCTCGGGATACCAGCAGAGTCCATGGATCCATATAATATAGCCATATTCTTAGGGAATCCCAGGAACGTCAATTCCAGCCAGCAGGCAGGGTCAGACCACCCCCATATAGCCAGTCATTGATCATCAAAAGGTGGGATGCGAGGTAGTATAGGTAAAGGTTGGTCATCCCTAGACCTTCATTGTACGGAGCGCGTTGGCAGTGACAGAGAGCTAGGCGAGGCCTAGAATTATGTCAGAGAAACTATGATGCCAGCCTATACATATCGCGAAACCACAGACGAGGTAGGAGCATCGGTAGGTTCTGAAATATATTATATATAAAGCTATCCTACCCATCACGTTTCACAGTAGGGTCTACCATTTTTTAGGCCCTCTTTAGCTTTACGCACCATGGAGCCGAGGTTAAAAGACCAGGTGAGTTCAGGGTTGAGTGCCACCCATATTTTCAGATATCGGAAGCTGAGGCGGCGTATGTGGACGTTATCCTGCCAGTCTATACAGTCTCCAGTCGGAGCCAAAGGCACTAAGGCCGATTTAGCTGGGATAACACTGGGATAACATGTAGGCCCGAGCTGCAGGCATAGCGGGCCACTCATCACAGGGTCAACCAGGAAGCGGAGGACATTGTCCACATAAAGGGCGATTTGACCTCGTGACCTCCATCCGACTGCTACCCTGTATCAGAGCATCACCTTGGATGAGGCACACGAGCTGCTCAATCACTAACAAGAGGGGAGACAGGGGACATCCTTGTTGGGTCCCCTGTTGAATAGGAACTGAAAATTAGAATCTCCAGTGGAAGGGAAAAGGTGTCCCCTGCCTATGGATAGAGAAGAGCACAAAGAGTCTCTAAATAACTAAATGCAAATCTCTCAGAAGGGGAGCAGAATCAATAGTAAAGCGAGCACCTGAGAATGCATCTATGTAAGTAAACATACATAATAGAAAATACAAAAATATTTTAATCAAAGTGAAACAATTTCTAAATGTTTTAAAAATGTTTTTTTTCTTTTTATATACACGTGTACTGGAACAAGACAATTGTCATAATAACATAAATAGAATCTGTCCGATTGTATCTACAAGAAAACATATAATAATGTGGCTCGTGGTGTGTCCCCCAAAAATGAATAGATTGCGGCAAAAAAACAATTAAAACATCCTCATGACAGTTGCATGCACACACAATCTTAACAGTAAAACATACCGTGTTCACATCCACACTTCTATCTCACTAACACAATCGCACATTAAAAGAATTGCATATACATAGACAGGAGCCTCAAATGAAAAGGACAGTGGCATCATGTGCGATCTTGAAGCTGGGTCAAAAGAGAGCAACTCAATAAGACAATGAGAATTCAAGAGGTAGCTAGGATATCACGATCAGACCACTAGTACGCAGAAAATGTTGTAAACATTTTATATTTAGTTCAAAGGCATTGATTTTGCTATGTCCATGAAGTACTGAAAGAAAATCACATTAAAACACTTTAAAGGTGCCGATTACGATCCTGTAAAAAATTTCCCCGTACGACTCGTATCCGGTCTTTTTACCGTACGAATCGTACAAGTGCCGTACAAACTGCCAAGTACGATTCGCATGGGAAAAAGTCCATACGAATTGCATTGGGAATAATTCCCCACACGTCCTCGGGTCGGAAAATGTGTCCGACACGTCCCCGGACGATTCACCGTACAAATGTGAAAAGTGAAGTCCGACCGCGCAAGTAAGATCCATCCCGTGCGTCTGATGTTACAACCGTATGGAAAAAACACCGTCCGCACCGAACTCCCATAGCAACCATGGAGACATGTGCCCACATACGCGCCAAACACACCCCCAGCCCCCGTGAGTACGCACCGAACCCCCGTGTATGTACACCCGTGTATGTACGAGTCGAACCCCCACCCGTGTACGTACGAGTCGAACCCCCACCCGTGTATGTACAACCTTGTACGTACGAGTCGAACCCCCACCCGTGTACGTACGAGTCGAACCCCCACCCGTGTATGTACACCCGTGCATCGCACGCCAACACAACGCCAACACAACCTCAACATCATTTCCTACGCCGATGACACCCAGCTAATTCTCTCCCTCACCAGAGACCCCGACACCGCCAAAGCCAGCCTGCACGAAGGGATGACAGACGTCGCTGAATGGATGAACATCAGCCGCCTGAAACTGAACACGGACAAGACAGAAGTCCTCATCCTGGGACCATCACCCTCCGCATGGGACGACTCCTGGTGGCCCCCGGCACTAGGCACCGCACCTGAACCGACGGACCACGCACGCAACTTGGGCGTTATACTGGACTCCTCCCTATCGATGACCAGACAAGTCAACGCCGTCTCCTCAGCTTGCTTCCACAACCTCCGCATGCTCCGAAAGATCTTCCGATGGATCCCAACCGAGACCAGGAAGACGGTCACCCACGCTCTCGTCACCAGCAGACTAGACTACGGAAACACCCTCTACGCCGGTACTACGGCCAAGCTTCAGAAAAGACTTCAGCGTATTCAGAACGCCTCCGCCCGACTCATCCTGGACGTCCCCCGACGCAGCCACATCTCGTGCCACCTGAGAGACCTGCACTGGCTCCCGGTCAACAAGAGGATCACGTTCAGACTCCTCACCCACGCACACAAGTCCCTCCACGACCTAGGCCCAGGGTACCTCAACAGCCGCCTCACCTTCTACACGCCCACCCGCCGGCTACGTTCCGCTAACCTCACCCTCGCCGTCGTCCCTCGCATCCAGAGAGCCACCGCTGGAGGAAGGTCATTCTCCTACCTGGCAGCTAAGACTTGGAACTCCCTACCCGTCCACCTGCGGATGACCCAGGACCACCTGGCCTTCAGGAAACAGCTCAAGACCTGGCTGTTCGAGCAGTAGCAGACCCCCTTCCCCAAGCGCCTTGAGACCCTTACGGGTGAGTAGTGCGCGATATAAGTTCCATGATTGATTGATTGATTGATTGTGTACGTACGAGTCGAACCCCCACCCGTGTACGTACGAGTCGAACCCCCACCCGTGTATGTACACCCGTGTACGTACGAGCCGTACCGCCACCCGTGTATGTATGGTGCGTAGGTACGCACCGTACATACACAGGTGGGGGTAAGACTCGTACGTACACGGGTGTACATACACGGGTGGGGGTTCGACTCGTACGTACACGGGTGGGGGTTCGACTCGTACGTACACGGGTGTACATACACGGGTGTGGGTTCGACTGTACATACACGGGTGTACATACACGGGTGGGGGTTCGACTCGTACGTACAGGGGTGGGGGTTCGACTCGTACGTACACGGGTGTACATACACGGGTGGGGGTTCGACTCGTATGTACACGGGTGGGGGTTCGACTCGTACGTACACGGGTGTACATACACGGGTGGGGGTTCGACTCGTACGTACACGGGTGGTGGTTCGACTCGTATGTACACGGGTGGGGGTTCGACTCGTACGTACACGGGTGTACATACACGGGAGGGGCATCGACTCGTAAGTACACGGGTGTACATACACGGGGGTTCGGCGCGTACTCACGGGGTTGGGGGGGTGTTTGACGCGTATGTGGGCACATGTCTCCATGGTTGCTATGGGAGTTCGGTGCGGACGGTGTTTTTTCCATACGGTTGTAACATCGGACGCACGGGATGGATCTTACTTGCGCGGTCGGACTTCACTTTTCACATTTGTACGGTGAATCGTCCGGGGACGTGTCGGACACATTTTCCGACCCGTACGTACACGGGTGGGGGTTCTATTCGTACGTACACGGGTGTACATACACGGGTGGGGGTTCGGCGCGTACTCACGGGGTCTGGGGGGGGTACGGCGCGTACTCACGGGGGTTGGGGGGGTATGGCGCGTACTCACGGGGGCTGGGGGGGGGTACGGCGCATACTCACGGGGTCTGGGGGGGGTACGGCGCATACTCACGGGGTCTGGGGGGGGTACGGCGCGTACTCACGGGGGCTGGGGGGGGTTCGGCGCGTCCTCACGGGGGCTGGGGGGGAGGGGTACGGCGCGTACCGGGCCCCCTAATCTGCTCGTTTCGCGGCGTACTTCGCTTTTCCGGCACTTTTTGGGTGCCGTAAAAATATTGCCGTCCGGACTGCTGTCGGTTCGATTCGTACTTCCTGGGTCGTGAAACGCTACCTGAATGCGTCCCGACGTCACGTCGGAGCATTCCCGGATCACATTTGTATGTATATTTTCGTCGGTCGGTGTTTTGTACGACTCGTACGGAAATGGTGTTTCCGTGCGAATCGTACTTGCATGTTTGTGAAGTTTTACAAACGGGTACGAGTCGGACGGAGAAAAGCCTCCGTCCGACGGTTCGTACCCGGTTTCTCCAGGATCCTAATCGGCACCGTCTTCTTTAGCTCTTTTACATATACCACTGTGAGGATCCTATCAAGCACGGTGCCGACGCGCGTTTCTGTGAAGGGCTAAGGTAAAGCCGTCACCTTCTTCAGGGCACAAACAAGATGCAATCCAGGGTGTAAGCCGCAGTGGTCAGGGGGAAAGAGATAGTGTATCTAGTAAGAAATAAGGTCCAGGGTTCCGTTAAGAGATAGCCCTCAGCATAGATACTTAGTCACGTAGCTACTACGTCCGTACTGACCTCCAATTGTCAGCATCTGGTATAAATTCACATCTATAAATGAACTCAAAGGAAGAATGAGGTCTCCGCATCAAAGTAGGGGAAGATAACCCTACGGCTGAGCTAATGAGTATTCCGTTCAGGGCGAGGAGAATGTTCAACCGGCAGAAATGAATCACGGGGGTCCAGGAGCGGAATGCAAGGCCTGCCAAATGGAGGCACCGCGCCCTCCAGAGTCGATCTGGGGCGGGGCCTCTCCTGCACTGCTCCGGAACCTTAAAGGTGTGATACGTCCGGTGAGATAAATCAGAGAAATTACCTCGGTGTAAGCAGCTGAGCGCGAAGCATCTCAATCCTCGGCGTTTTGTCAAAGAAATTGGCAAATACGATCATTGAATAGGGAAGGCATCAGAGAGCACACCTTTGATCTGAGCATGCGCCGTGGGGTTAGAATAAAGCACGTGGCCAAACTTTCGGTAACTGGGGCGAAAGCCAGCTCTTATCAAAATGTGTTACAAGTAAGCCCAGTCCACCGAGTCAAAAGCTTTCTCAAAGTCAATAAGGAGCAATGCTAGGTGAGGGGGGTGCTGCTAACCATGAGCTAGAGCAATGTGGAGATGTCGAAGGCAGTGCTGCGTACTTCTGGCCGGCATAAAGCCGCACTGGTCAGGGTGCCCAAGAGGGCAGAGGACCTGTTTGAGTCTGGTAGCGTATATCTTGACCTCACCATTAATAAAAGAGATTGACCTGTATTCACCACAGGAGGGTGATGGAGGTTGTGTCCTCAGAAGAATTACAATAGTGGGCGTGTCTATTTTGGTGGGAAGGCGCTAGCCTTAGTCACCTCTTCATAGTGTGCAAGGAGTCGGGGCAACAGGATATCCCTAACCCTTGCATAGTATTCTGCAGGTTAACCTGTCAGGACCGGGAGTCTTCCCAGAAGCTGCTGCTGAAGTGGCTGCTCCTATTTCATCAACCAATAAGGGTTAGTTAAGTATGTGAATCTCCAAATGAGACAGCTGAGGGAGGGGAACTTCCTGCAGAAAGTGAGAGTCAGACTCAGTCTCCGTGCTGGGAACCAACGCGTACAGCTGACTATAATAGTCAGCAAAGGCTTGTACAATATCACGAAGAGCATGCTGAGCATGGCCGTGTTTATCCCTAATTTCCAGTATTAACCTATTTGCTAGCGGGTGGGAGGCCAGCCAGTATAGCAGCTTGCTGTTTTTGTCTCCTCATCCATATACCCTGGTAGTCGAGGGTTTCCACAATTGTTTCGCCGCATCAAGTGATAGGAAATTGATCTCCTTGCACACTAGATGATTATGAGGCATGAGGGGGACCCTTGCAGAGCTGAAAGGGCCCATGATGCAGAGGCCACTCCAGTGTCCTCAGAGCAAGGCTGCGCGATCGGGCCCCGGTCATCTGTTGCACTCCAGACGCAGTCCCCCAGGCCAGTGACAGGCAAGGACGTCAGTTAGGCTGAGCGGGTAGTGGTAATTAGGCCGCAGGTTAGCCACAGTGTCTCCAAGGCTAGGTCAGGGTGTCGCTGATTAGGGAGGTGGTGGGACCTTACTCCCTCAAACCGCCACACAGGGCCGGCCTGGCCTCAGGGGGCCTGTGCAGCAGTTCATGGGAGTCTCTGGGTGAGGCTGCTGACGGGCACAGAGAGGCAGGGAGAAAGCCGTCTGAGGGTCATAGGCAAGAATTTTCAAACTGCAGTACCTGTCCCAAGATAGCGCGGCACTCACTGGGACTCAGCGGTTCGTGAGCCTGACTCCTGCGCCGGCTGTCATATTGAGTGACATCCGAGGTCTTCACTATATGGCCAGCAAATGGGACCCCAGGACCCCTACACATTCAGAATTGCTTCAGACCCATCTAGAGGCACTCCGTCGGTGCTGTGCAGGGTGATTGGGGCCCCGAAGGCTCGTAGATGGTAGCGGATGACAGAGGGGTCTGGAGCACTCTTCTAGTGTGACCGCCATCTTGAGGCTCCAAGCATTGTCCCATGTCTTGTATACTTAATTGTATGACACTATATCAAGGTCCAAAATATCAGTCTTCAAAAATGTCACATCCGCTACATTGTCTAATGCTGCCTAAGTATATGTTTGTTGTTGTTAACTCCACATCTACTCATCTACACTTACCATGGAATGTAGTGGATAGTTCGATGCAATATTTTTGTGATGCGACATATAGCATCGATATAGTGAGGGAATACTATAAACTTAGTCAGGGACGTGGACCCTTGTCTCACTTGTGGGGTCTATGAATCTTCTACAGCCCTGAGAGCTGAACAATAAGAGCCTTGTTTACCATTTACAAATCTGAAGTACAAACAGAAGCTAGAGGTAGGCAAGGTAACAGGAATCTCTCGGGCTCACTTAGAGTTCATATGAGAGGAGAAATATAACTTATGCAGATCAAAATGTATCTTTATTCTTTGCTGTAGTGAAATTGACCAACGTTACAAATGCATAGGGAGAACAAGAGTTTATTAAAGTTCTTCAAAACCTATGTGGGAAGGAAGACATAATTTCTTCCAGTGATCTGACTATACAATAGATACAACAGCACATGGAAAAAGTGCACATTGGTGGCAGTAGTAACCAAAGAGATAGGAATCGAAAATATGAAAAACTAACTTATATATTAGGCACCTGCCAACAGAAACAGAGTAGTTAAGAAGCTGGTAGCAGCTTTCTGCACAGGTGGAATTGTCTCTGTCCCACCTGTAGGCAGGAGGAGGAGCATCAAAGCTCCAGCAACAGGTATACTCTGCAGTGAATCAATCCCTGATCATCTTTATGTTCCACAGCTATGCATTGTGGAGCCTGTTCTCTACTACTTGTTTACACACTCACAGTTGTAGCAGTGTAGGTAGCGGCAACATGGCGAGTGCGGTCAAGAACTACAGAAGCCTTTTCTTTCAGGTCTACACAAAGGCTTTCTAAGAATTCAAGCCTTTGCGTGGACTCTCCAATTTATTGTATTACAGTATAAACACAGTGAATTTAATAATGTATTGCCTCTCATACCCTTGTGAATGTGAACTTATCCCATGGTCTTTTTTGCTGCTGGCCATCTGAGGTGGGCAATACCCTCATAACTATAGAGTGACTTGTCTAGGCAGTGCATTCATCTATAACCTAGCTGCTTTCTTCTGTGCCTCGCAGCTTTCTGGGCTGTGTTCACCCACTTCTGGCAGGTGCAGGATCTCTTCAGCCCCCAGGGGTTTTTAGTCATAGGATGAGGAGTCCTGGTTTTAAGTCGCGTGATGAGGAGTGGTGATTGAAACCACACCATGAGAAGTCAGAGGCAGGGGTCAAAGAGGAGCACCTCCGTGAATGTATCATTACTTTATGGTGCAGGACTCCTGCTCTTGTCTGTTGCCACAGATTACCCTTACTTGACCAAAGCCATGCCCACCCTGGTGTTGGCTTAGGGAATACCATGGATTTAAGCAGAGACTAAGAGGGAAGGGGCCCTCACATATTGGTCAGTGAGCCTGCAGCACCCACTGACATTGGTATAGAAAAACATTCTGAGTGAGTGTGCATTACACTGCCCTGTACTAAGACCCAGTACCCTCGTTACTGTGCACCCAGTGCCTCTATTCACAACAATAACCCTATTTGTCTAGGGAGAAGAGGATGCCGGCATGGATCTAGTGGGAACTCCCACTTTTCACATTGTATAGGACCACTCATAAGCAGGAGAGTAGTTGGCTGAGTCAGAGGATGCTGGTATGGGCATACATGCACGTCTTTGTGTGTGAGCGCATGGGATTATCTATCTGGGCATTTAATGGTAGCACGATGATATGTTGGCATAAGAGGCACTACATGTATATATGTGTCTTATAGCATATGAGGCCAATGTCTATGAACATTTGAATTTGTACACAGGCAAGTGATAGTCAGATCTTGGCATATTATGGTTAGCCTTGGGCATATAATGTTGCAACTGAGAATATGAGTTTCTGCTTGGGTATTTGAGGCTTCTTGTGTATTGAAGTTCATTGCCTTGGAAGTGATGGAGCAGACATTGCAGCCAGGAAGGAGGCTGCTAATGGACTTCCTAAAGTATTGCGGTGAGCTGATGAAACCTTCTTAAATTCTTGATCAGCCAGGTGGCTGCATAGCAGTAGCTTTGTAGCAATGCCAGATGCGTGTTAGGGATGCCGGTGAGCAGAACATTAACTTCTTCCAGTGCTTGTATTGCCATTTTGAAGCCAGATTTGGAGAGGTACACCTAGTCTCTATAAAGGATGAAGTGGCAGTGTGAAACTGAGGCCATTGTTGATGCAGGCACTGTTTGACAATTGAGGGTATAGACTATCGAAGTTCATTGCCACTAGTTCATCCGGGAACTTTTAGGTCATTAAGCTTCAGATCTGTATTCAACATCAAGAATTCGATTAGTCCAGTAGGCAGTTGGTGTCGCTACTAGATGAGATCTTCAGGAGGAGCTGCGTTTCATCTTTATATTAATGGATATTGGCGTTCCTGCTAGCCAGTAGGTAGTGGCCAAGTGGTTCCCTCAATAGGTTGAAGATGAGCAGTAACAGAATGGAGCTTTGCGGAATGTCATGGTGAGATGCTCCGAGCTTGAGGTGTTTACTTGGAGGACTTGGTATCTGCTAGAAGGCAAGCCACCTTAGTGGCATGTCACTGGAGCCCATTTGTGAGTCAAGGGTGTCAATGATATCAAACACTGTAGAGAGTTCGAAGAGGAAAAGGAGATGGGGGAAGGAAGGTCATTATTATTAGTGATCTGGAGGACGTAATTAACCCCCTGGATGGTTGATGGTTCTGTGCTGCTTTGAGACATAAACTTTGACTGGCCGTCCTGTAGGAAGGTGTAAGTCTAGGTCACTGCACCACAGATATCTTCTAGATAATCTTGCCCAGGACAGGGAGGTGTAATTGGCAAGGTCATCTGGATAGAGGTTGGCCATCTTCAGCAGTTGGACAGTCTGAGAGCACTGGAGGGTATCATGGAAGATGCCTGAGCCGATTGTCTGTAACTGAGCTTATCAGCTGTACTTGAGAATGTAAAGTTATACCTGGATATGTCAGATTGTATCAGAACATATAATTGGCGATCCTCAGCATACGAGTGTGCATGAGCTTATGTACCTATGTAGGGTCATTTGAGGTTGTTCCTAGCTTACAGTGGTGGTACCTTGGTACACGAGGCCCTACCAGAGTATGTGGTACCCAGACTGCAAGGCCAGGTCCCCTCTACAAAGGAAGACAAGCAACCATAGACTGGTTTCAGCATTGTTGGGCCTCATCCGTGAGGTGCAGCTTGGATCACATGGTGCACAGAGCATGGGATCACACAAGAGAAGAACCATGATTAATTTGCACATGGTTTTCCCTACCTGGTGTGGCACAGTGGGCTAAATATATGCTGTGCTGGGATGCAGCCCGGGTGGTTGTCAGCTGCTTCGTTTTAGGGAAATATTGCACCTATCCCATTTTTGTTCTTTTATTGTGACAGCCAAAGTGCAACAGGTATGTTCCAAAAAGGGCCATGATTTTGATGTGCCATAGGACCAAGCAAGACTGAAGCCAGCTCTAGCTTGCTCAGTTTCTTTTAGAAAGGGACATGGAAGAGCAAGTTGGCGTGGACGGTTTTGTTGGCAGCATGTCTAAGACTGATTTGCACATGCAAATGCTCTCTGTCTGGTGTAGTGCAAATGGTTCAAAAATGACAGACTAGCATGCGGTGCAAATGGTTGCTAAATATTTTGCAAACAGTCTACCTGGGCAGAGGTATCTGAGCATGTAAAGCTGTGCTGTGTCTGAAGCGATTGTACCTTGGCATGTGATAGTTGAACTTGGGTGTATAAGTCTTTACATGGACCTATGTAGATTTGCAGGGTAATACAAAGCTGTCCCTGGTTTATGGTGTCGGTACTCAAACTTATGAGACAACATCTGATCATATGATGATGGCAAGATGGCTCGGTGAGTTAAGCATGCCTTGCTGTCATCTAGTGTGACATGCAGTTCATGACTAGGAGTGTGCAGAATTCACGTAGTTTGCTTTCGCTAAATTATGTGAAGTTTTGGCAACATTTTCCAAAATTATGCATAATTACACAGAATGCAAATATATAATTTTGTCCTATATTATAGCACGAAATGCACCCTTGCGTCAATGTATGCCCTATGGAAGCATTTTGTGCTAAACTAAAATGCATAAAAACAAATATCGACAAGCTATGCTCTCATTCTGTTTCCGTGTGTGCACAATAAATTTGTACCACAAACAGAACATAATTGTGCGAAGTGGTGTAATTTCAGGAATTTCACGTAACACGCAGAATCTGCAGATTACATGGGTGTAATCGAAATTTTGCCTAAGCCTAGTCATGAGTTTGAATGTTTGCCAGTCAGCACTAATGGTACCATACTCTGTAGTGCAAAGTCTCCTGCAAAACATAGATCAGCAATTGGTGGAAAGTTAAACAAGTATTGGCATAGCCAATAGGTCTCGCCTTTGGGACCTTATAAGTGTTTAGCCATGCAACAGTTGCATAACTAAATACTTATAAGGTCCCAAAAGCGAGACCTATTGGCTATGCCAAGCGGCCGTGCGGCCGCGAAAGTGAAAGTGATCGCGACCAAACATCAAAGCGGCCATGAGGCCGCGAAAGTGAAGGTAATCGCGGTAAAGCACGTGCCCACGCACATGCAATGTAGCTCTAGGCTGGCCTGGTAGCACTTTTTAGAGCCCTCTCAATAGGTCTCGCCAGACCAGCGCATGCGCTGGGTCAGGCGAGACCTAAAAATGGGACTAAATTATGTTTAAAAAATCACATGCATCAGAATGGGACTTGACAAGAAAGAACCAACAGAAGAGATCATAGGAGGGATGTAAACAGAAACAGGGTAGCAAGGGAATCACAGTCAATAATACCCTTTCACCATAGACTCGATTGAGTAAGTACATAGTGAGTGAGTGTTGATGCTGTCATTGATATGGACATTGATGAGGATATTACAGCGGGCATCAGTACGTCGGCAAGCAATTCGAAAATGTTGTTGTTTGCGAACGACATTTTGATGAAACTGTCAACCCCAGTAGATCTATACCTACTCTTATGGAGACCATTTCCGGTTTTCTGTCTCCACTGAATACAAGATTTACTGGTCAAAGAGTGAGGCATTGCCCATGTCCACAGTCACTATAGTGCAATCCCTCCATGGTCTCCCTTTCCACTGGAAACAGATGAAAATGAAATATCAGGGTATTCGCATAAGTAGCAACTTACAAATTATGATAAAAGACAACATGGATATCCTTCTGACAACAAGGACATCCTCCAGGAACAGATACTGAAGGACTTTGCCAAATGGAAACATCTACAGATCTTCTTTTGGGGAAGGGGACAAACAATCAAAATGGTAGAGGCAACTCGCTTCAACTATGTTTTCGGAATACTACCCCCACCCAGCTCTACGCAACTTTGATAAATTGATGGCTAGATCAGGAAATATATTTGGCAAGGATAAACTCAACAGCTGTTAAAGGCTAAGTTGTATGCTGCTACAGCAGTGGGAGGCCTACGCCTCCCAAGTATAGACCTGTGTAAAATGGCTACACCTTTTATGCAACTTTACTACTTCCATACTGAACTTCGGACTCTAGACTCTGTACTACTGGAGAATCTTCTTCAAGGGGGCATCAAAGCACATCACTTATAAACAGGAAGTATGCCACAGAGCCAATGAGACCCAACCCCATCATCTCAAGAAACAACAATGTGTGGGAACACAGATTAAACTACCATAGCAGAACAGATACCTACATACTTCCACACCCATTTGGCAATCAAAGTAGCTCATGAAACTCTTATTTGGCCCTTGTGGTCGCAGAAGGGTGTCCTCTATGTTAACCATATCCTTCAATACCATACATTTAATTCATTTCAAGGTTTGGAAGAAGAATTTTATCTTTCCTCTGCTATCAGCCGCTGAAACGTGGTCTACTGTGGAATTAGGATGTCGTCTTGCTGACTGGAAAAACTCCACTTTGCACGAATACATGGCCAAGGGGGGGGGGGTTGGGAGGGGGGACTGCACAAAAACCTGCTCTAAGGTGTTATGAAACCATGACTGATATACTATGCTCCACACCCACCTCATTGTAACTCTTCAGGAAATGAAGACTCAAGAAAGTGCAGCTCAAATTTAGCTTTTAAAAAATTCTGTGTGACTGGCAATGGTCGCCATTTAAGATGCACAGAGCGAAACTGGCCCCCGGCGGAAAGTGCTTCAGGTGTGAGCAGTTTAGAGGAGACATAGTATATATTTTATGAGCCTGCCCAACAATTCAGCAATACTGGGACTCAGCGGAGTAGCCAGAAAAATAAAATACCACCTGTAGGAAAGTGCCCCTTTTTAAAATGTTACCCCCCATTTTTTGTCTGATGTCTGATGCACTTTGACTCAAAGTGCACTGGGTCCCTGCTGATCAGGTTCCCAGTGCCTGTGTCCTTTGTCAAAACAGTACCTTTGTTTACACAATTGGCACACCTCTGGCCCACATATAAGTCCCTTATAAAGGATACCATCCTGCACTCCATGAAGACGCCTGCAGCCTCATCTCGAAGAATCCCCCTGATCGCTCTGGTAAAGAAAATCCAACACCTAAAGGCACTCGTTCATCCTCACCCCCTTACTTTTGAGAGCCCAGCCAATGGTGCCTAGCCCTCCTTCGACATTTCAACTTACCTGCCCAGTTGGTGGTCACCTTTGTCCAGCCTCCTGGCCTGAGCCTGCAGCCTCATAGTACAACCTAGATTCCCATTTGCCTGCATTGTGCACCTGTCGCTGATTTGCTCCCTGCACCCAGCCACCCCTGTGCCGCTGGTGGTGTAAGGTTGGTGCTGCCTTGTGGCTCCACCTGTGCTTGCTTTAACTCTAGAGGCCTGTGACCTGAAACCTCAGTCATTACTTGTAACCTACACCTCTTGTGGGTGACTAACATTGAGCCCATTGACCTCTGCACCTGGCCGCTGCAGTGCCGCTGATGGTGCAGTACCTACCTTGATATGACCCTTGCCCAGTGTTGGTCCAAACCCCTGAAGAATGGATGTGTAAGTGGATTACTTACTTGTAAATGCTTATAACTGTTTTCCTCCCTTAGGATTGCATTGCATTTCTGCCTATTGCCCTAAATGCTTATCTCTTACATTTGTTAAGTTTGCTACTGTTTGATTGACATTGCCAAAGTATTTTTTAATACTCCTGTAAAGTACTTCTGCGCCTTTACAACACAATACCTACTGTATTTGAAAAGTATTGCTACTCTTGAAACTGTTACTTACCTGCATCTGAGATCCTCTTGGTTCTGAAATAAAATAACAAAGTAATAGTTTTTTATACAAAACAATTGGGCTTGGACTCAGTCTATGAGTGTGTGAAATAATTTCTTGCCTGAGTGTGCACAACAAATGCTTAACAGCCCTCTAATAAGCCTAACTGCTCGACCACACTACCACAAATAGAGCTTTTAGTATTTTCTACTTTAACCTCGGTAAAGCCTCTGGGGATCCACTGGACTCTGTGCACACTATATCTTTCTTTGGTATAGTATATACAGAGCTAAGTTCCTACACCACCCACTTTGAACTCTATCCTGATTGACAGTGAGTGAGGTGAGGAACCCCAGTATTGTTCATTTGCTTTCCTGAGGGAATTCTGAAAACAATATGCCCAAATGGCGACTTCCAAACCTCACTACTCCATTGGTCATCCATCCATATCTCCATCCTTCATTCCTTCTCTCCACCCATCTCTCGCCCTCTTCCTCTAGTCATCATTTTCTCCAGCCATTCATCCCATCTATCTTTCCATCCATTCTTCCTTATTTTCTAAATATCTCTTCATCCTCTCCATCCATCCTTCCATTCATCATTCCATCCCATCTATCTTTCTCTCCATCCATCCACTGTTTCCATCCTTCCCTCAGTCTATTTAAACGTCTAGCTATTCATCCATTTACCGCAATATTTCCATCCTTCCATTCACCCAGCTCATTCATCCAGCTATCCAACCATCTATATATCTATCTACCTATCCTTTCTTTCTTTTTTTCTGCTCCCTTTCATTTTCTCCAAACCCCACATCTCCTTCATAGTCTTCCCTGGGAGTGACATTCAATTTTGAGACCAGTGTCTTTAATCGAAGATAAAAGAATGGCAAACAACATTTTTTCAGGGTCTTATGATTCACAAATGGCCATGTGACACCCACCCTGCTCAAGCCGCTGAAGCAGTGGGTTTCTGATGCCCCCGGTTAGAATTAATATGGGAAACACTACAAGATGCCGCTGAACTACAAATGCAACCCACTCTCCAGCTTGGCCTAGTGCATGGCACGCAGGACATTGTGGGCACAACTAATCACAAAAAACATGGTTAGACACATCCCTGGGAGTTGCTACCTTGTGTATATTAAGGCATTGGAAAAGGCTTGAACCTCCTACGATGGAGGAGTGGTCAACAACTATGACGGAAACAGTGTCATACAAATGAGTAAACTACAAACGTAAAGATCTGCTACAACTAATTGGGCACATCTGAGAGACATGTCTAGATTAGTATAGTTCAGCATGGGGTGTTACTAAACATACTGTTGCAGCGAAAGCTACTTTTTTATTCCTTCTTCTTTTTCTGCTACCAACTTTTTCCACTTCATCAGTAACAGGCCTGCATGAGGTTTGTAATTCTACTTTGTGCTATAAATCATGCAACCAGCTTTGTCCTTCAATAGATCTTGCTTGTCCAATAAGGGGTAGGGACTTCTGAATACCCACAAATGCTTACACGATGAGGACTAGGAATTGGTAACTAATCTATAGGAGATCAAATTTATATACACTATTCTCAGAACAAGACTGTAGATATATAAAATAACTACAGGTACTCCGAACCTCCTAGAGAAGTTCAATCGGGCCAAAATCATACAGACCAGAAGTTCTGCTACCGAGGTACTGAATAACAAAAGCAAAACCTGTTGTTGTGCAAATGGCCTATGATTCCCCTGATTATGCATCAAGATCTGGAAACTATGTGCACAGCTTTAGAGAGAAAAACATTAATGAAATTAGAGACTCAGTAAGTTATGATTCAAATGAGTATTGTATTAATTTCAGACACCTCAATTAATATCAGCATTTAGGCAATTTAGTCAGAATTTGGCACAATATAGCAGTAGTATAAAACTACACTTCAAAACGCAGATTTAAAGAAACAATTTATAATCAATGCAATAGATTAAAAGGCCAATATATAAACACACTCTATCGGAAAGGAAGTTTGTGAAGCTGCAGTTCAGGATAGGCAGTCCATAGGAAGTTTGTGAAGCTGCAGTTCGGGAGAGGCAGTCCATAGGAAGTTTGTGAAGCTGCAGTTCGGGATAGGCAGTCCATAGGAAGTTTGTGAAGCTGCAGTTCGGGATAGGCAGTCCATAGGAAGTTTGTGAAGCTGCAGTTCAGGAGAGGCAGTCCATAGGAAGTTTGTGAAGCTGCAGTTCGGGAGAGGCAGTCCATAGGAAGTTTGTGAAGCTGCAGTTCGGGAGAGGCAGTCCATAGGAAGTTTGTGAAGCTGCAGTTCGGGAGAGGCAGTCCATAGGAAGTTTGTGAAGCTGCAGTTCAGGATAGGCAGTCCATAGGAAGTTTGTGAAGCTGCAGTTCGGGATAGGCAGTCCATAGGAAGTTTGTGAAGCTGCAGTTCGGGAGAGGCAGTCCATAGGAAGTTTGTGAAGCTGCAGTTCGGGATAGGCAGTCCATAGGAAGTTTGTGAAGCTAGGAATTCTGCCACCAGCAAAAGGCAGAAGACCGTTCTATGAATTCTCTCAGAGGACATGGGATCTAGTTAAATGGCAAAGGGAAAATGAAGGGACTTGCAAGCCTGCTGCTGTAACTTCATAAGACAGCAGGGGCAAGGGGCAGCAACTGCCCGGGGGCAAGAAGGGCAGTGGCTAGGCTGTCGGTTCAGAAAGTCCACATAGTTCGCAAGGAGAAGCTCTCTGCACCTGCTCTGCATCCGGAGGGTCACCAAGAAGGAGTCTGTGTCAAGTCTCCTCAACAGGTCAGAGAGACAAGATGACAAGCGGGCAAGAAGAACCGAAGGAAAGGCCAAAAGGATCAGTAACTCATGGCCAAGACGTCCGCAGCTCACAGCCCACGGTCCTTCAAAAGCGTTGTTAATATACTTTAGCAAGTCCGCAGATGATGTCAATAATCACCTCATTATGGTGGACATTCCAAGTGAGGATCATCTGCTCATGAGGTGGGAAAGTAGCAAGTAAGGTATATAGTTCAAGAATGCATGGGCACCGGTTGTCTGTCCATGGCACACAGGTCACTATACAATAGGCCATTGAACCATCAACTTTCACATCGGAAAAGTGCAAAAGTTGTAGTCCTATAAGAGTGTTCTTCATAAGTATACAAAGGTAACATTTGTCACAAGCTGGTCCATGATAACAGAACAAAAGACTCGCATGAGAGGAACAGCGGTGTCCTCGTTGCCATGAGTCTGAGAAGAAAGTGTAAGCTTCGCATTTCAAAGTTAATGCTTTTCAAATTACATAGATCTAAGTATACTTTCAGAAATAAGCAATATAATCCAGTGAATACATTAGTAAAATAGTCACTCATTTTAAATGTTTCTTGTAAAGGTTCATTGTTACCTATGGCCTATTACCACATTCTAAGTCTATACAGGGCAACTATAAGTAAACATCCAGATAAGAAATTCATTTTATGGAAAATAGATCGCTATGGCTATAAGGAACATGTGTGGGAAGTTTTACATTTCTATCTCTAAACTTGACAGATTTGGACCAATATTTCAAACGGTCAATGGTGCATAACACTTAAGAGTAAAGAATAGGCTTTGGCCATTACACATTAGTATTTGGCAAGATTTTTCACACAATAATCAAAAAGAAGCCTTAAAATACATTAAGACATTAAAATTAATTGCTTTCATAAATGCAGAAAAAACATTTCCATGAGGTATTATTTTTTTTCATTTCAAACTTATATGAATATGAACTGCTATGAAGTTAGGCGCAATCTATTTACTTCATTTCTAAATCAAAGCACGCTTTTACGGTGCTTGTACTACAATTTCTTAGTGTTTTCATTAACTTTTTCAAAGTCGTGCAAAGTGGATATGTCTCTTATGTATGTTTACATTGACACATCTAGGATATATGTCGTAAAAGGCGAAATCAGTATTTACGCTGCATCAATGCTGTACTTTACAGTAATGTATCTATATGGATTTATTCTGACAAGCAAACTGTTCGGGTCATTGGGATCCACATAACAGATACAGATTTCTTGTATCCTTGCTTTACACAGAGTGGGCACTTTAGATTTTTCTGCTTTCTTTATTTGCTATAACAGTCTGTAAAGAAATCCCTACCTATCTAAATTATCCTTACCTGTATTTGGGTAGGATGTCTAAATGCTGCTCTTTGGGCCTGATTACGATGTCAGTTGGAAAGCCTCGAACCGCTGGTTGGAGGCTTTCCAATCGACAAGGTAGGTTTAAAGTCCGACCCCTGTATTATGATGACGGGAGCCCGTCGGCCAGTCGGAGAGCCCTCACAATCCCTTAAGGACGGCGTTTCCGCCGTCGGAATTATGATGTCGGTTTCCGACAGGCAATCCATGTCAGCCTTTCCAACATGGATTGGCTGTCGGAAACTGACCTGGCTCTCCGCATTTTGCCCTGGGGGGGAACCTATGCGGGCACCCATGAGGTGCCTGCCACACAGTGCATGGATGTTTAAAAACGTCAATTTTTCAGTGGGAGCTTGTGCTGCGGGCGGTTTCAGCCCACCACACAAGCTTTGTTCTTATTGTGTTCTATTTCCTGATGCTCTCTCTTTCATTTCTTGTTTCTTTGTTCTTACCGTGTTCTGTTTCCTGAGGTCCTCTCTTTCATTTTTTGTTTCCTACACTATTATATTTCAAGATGATATCTCTTTCTTCACACTATTTTTATATTTTTTACTTTTAGTATATTAAATTTCTGATACTTTATTGCTGATTTTGTCCTTTCCTTTCTTCATCTCTTTTCAGATATGGGTGTGGTCATTTATGTACAGCAAGGGAGCGCCAGGCTGATTCTCCTGTCTCACCAAACTCTAACAATGACTCCTTTCTGTCTGTGGCTGTTTTTCTATTCTGTAACTTTGGTGTGCATGAAAATCCCCAGAAGTCTTTGTGACACTCCTCTGATGAGAGCTTGTGTTTTTTCTTCTATTTATAGAATGTCTGGAAAAAATGAAACAAATAATAAAAATACAGAATTTCAATAAAATAGTTGGATTGTTATGGTTACAGTTGCAGAGGTTGTGGGTTGGGAAGGAGCATATTTTGTGAGCAATGAACTAAGAAGTGACGGATCAAGTGTAACTGTTGACGCGTAGGGGCTTATTTACAAGGCCATTGCGCCGCCAGTGCGTCACTATTGATATGGGAAAAAGTGATGTACCAGCAGAGCGAGGGGCTTGTAAATAAGCTCCTTAGTGTTGACCATTGTCTGCTACACAACAGATCCCTCCTATTCATAGAAAATGAGGTTTATAGGTATTACACCAGGGTAGAGTACAATAGATGCAGCTCAGCTGTAAAATAAGGCTGGGCAGTACTGTGTGGACAATGCACAGTGGAAAATGCATCAGGAAGTTGTACACTAAAGAACATGACGAAGGCAGTATAACAGTGTTTTTTATTTTTTTATGGTATTGTGCATAGTGCAAACTCAGGCACTGAACCATAAACACTGTTTACATATTTGATTAGTGCTAAACTGCTCAGTTCTGGTTACATTCACCATGTTCAGGCAGCCTCAGAAGGGGGCAGTGCACCAGAGGATCTGTACATAATCAAACAATGCCCTGAGTTAGTCAACGAAACGTGGCACACGCAAGAAGTTTGCTCCAACAGGAAGTTCAACAGTACAACGTGGAGGAAGGAGCATGGTAAGAGAGAGTACACCAGGTGAAAACACAACAGTAGAATTGGAAAAGGACAATACACATGGGGCAGTACACAATGGGACAGTGTCCTAGGGATAGTACGAAGAGTGGCGCACGTGAGAAATGTACTCCAACAGGAAGTTCACTAGTGCAACATGGAGGAAGGAGTATGCTAAGGGAGAGTACAACAGGTGGAAACGGCAGTAAACTTGAAAAAGGACAATACACATGGTGCAGTACGCAATGGGACAGTGCACTGGGGGTGGAAGAGTTGTGTTGTAATCATAATACTGCACGTTTGCTCATTGGTGGTTGTGGTATTTCTTTTACCTACAGGTTAGTCCGTGCTGGATGGGGCCATTACTCAGTTATGGAGAGTGAATTTGTTTCAGTGTACACTGTACTAACAGCAGATATTTTCTTTGTTGCAGGTGCTCCTTCCCCCGGAGTTAACTGCATCACCTAGCGGACCTGCCTCCTTCATCCTCATTTATTGCCCATTCTTCGCTTCCATTGCAGCGTGGACCATATTTGTTCTGTGTACTGGGAAAAGGCATTCCCTCAGAATCATATGCCCTGCAGGTGTATACTGACTGATCCTTGACAGCTGACGCTAGGTGGCAAATACCAACAGAGACAGATGAACTACTGGTTCTTGATGTCCACATCCCCACACCTCCTCCAAAATCAACTCTTATAATTGCATGTGTGGATCTTACCATGATTGGTATGGGGATAGACAAGGAGGACTAAGTACTTAACAGTGTTAGGCTCTGCTTCTGTCTAGTAGTGCAGATCTTGGACTTTTGCTGATCTGTGCTTCTGATACTCAACAACCAATCCACCTGAAAATCTATCTTGCTAATGTTTTGTTTGTACTGTTTGGAATGCTGCCTAGTCCTCAGCAGTTCATTTTATAATATAGGGCTTAATGTTGACGTTGGGCGTGTATTCTAAGCGCTCATAATACATGAGATTCCCTGGCCTGGCTAAGAAGTTTGCTCTTGTGGTCCCAAAGCTCATACATTGGCCAACAAGTCCCCACTCCAGTAGCCTACACAAATGCACCCAAAACCCTGCTGACTAGACAGCCCTCCACTAGACCATTTTTTCCTGACCACACCTTTCCAGCAGATGACATCTCCTTCTCTAGATGTTACCTCCTGAGTTAGCCCATTACACTGTTTCGGATTTACCCCTCTGAGGAGGAAATGTTCATTTGGAAAGACAACTCTCACTCTCAAATGGCTACACCAGAGACTCCTGTTTACACAACCTTCCCAACATGATCAAACACCCTCTGATTAGAACATCTGTCTTCTAACTACCCAAGTCTTATCAAAATACCACATCTACACCGAATAGACCGGACTACTCTGGATAGTACCACGCCTCCGCTGACTAGACCACATCCTGTCCATTACCCACACCTTGAACACCAGACCACACCTCCAACACCAATGAACTTATACACTTCTCAGCGTCTTGACTCTTCAAGGATAAAATATAATGTATTATAAAACACATTAGTTACTTTTCAGCGGACCATAGAAAATAATTCATCCCACAAACTGAATTACAAGAGCTCTGTTAAAAAGTTCATGTTAACAAAAAAATAGTACTGACAAGAAATAATGTAGAGGATCTCTCGTTGTGAAAGAAAACCACTGAACCAATTGTTGTGTAACATCAAGAGTATTGTAGAGTAGATTTCTTCTCCCGCCACAAGTTGCTTTCAGAAATTGTTTCTATGTTTACTCTGCATCCAAACATCTCTAAGATGTTGTATGAGAACCCTGCATTCAGACTTTTTCAAGAAAATGTCCTACACTGCAAATAGCTTTCTTCATGAAGCCTTTCGTAGACCATGTAGCTAAGGCTCTACAATATTGGTCTGTGTGGTCTCTGCATGTAATCTTCTTCAAGATGGCTCAGGGCAGAACCTGTATCTAGACGTTCATAAGATGTCTCTGAGTACATCCTGTATCCTGGCTTCTACAAAATGGATCTGTTAGGATCCTGCATTGAGGCTTTTTCAAGATGATCCTCTCCAGATCCTTCATCCAATTTTTTCAAGATGGCTTTGTGCAAATTCTGCGTCTGGGCATTATAAGATGGCTATTCCTGGATGGGGCACTCAAGCTACTAAAAAATATATCCTTTCACATTCCATATTGCAGATTTTTCAAGATGAATGACTGCAGATCCTTGATCCACACATCTTTGAGATGGCTTTGTTATGTTAACTTAAGTGAATTTGTAGAGTGCAACAGATACCCAAAATGGGCTTCCCGGAGCTAACAGGAAGTGGAAGCAAAATGAACTGAGGCATTATCTGAGGTGAGTTTTTAGTTGTTTCCTGAAGCTCAGCAGATTGTTGTTGGACCTAAGTTGTTTGCCCTCTTGATTTTGGGCACTGCCAGGAGGGAGAGATTGTTCAATCTTAGTGCTCTTAGGGCTTTGTATGGTGTGATAACATGTTGCAAAGCATGTGGTGTGACTAGATATTTTAACTTAGGAGCTATTCATAAGGCCTTGAATTCAATGTGTTCCTTAATGGGTAGCCAATGCAGTTGCTGGAGGGCTGGGTGGGCTGAATTCATTATGGGGGAACCTGGAAGAGCTTGTGCTGCTGCATTGTGTATGACCTGCAATTTCCCTAAAACTTATGCTGGGCTACCCAAATATAAGGAATTGCTGTAGTCGAGGCGTGGCAGGATCAAGCCCTGAATCACCATCCTACGCCAATCCATTGGGAGCCACCTCCGTGTCTTCCTAAGTTATCTTAGCATTCCAAAGCAAATGTCTGCCACCTTCTTGGCCTGTTAAGTCATGTTCAGATCCTTGTCCAGGGTGAACCCCAAGATATTCGTCTCAGATTTAGGGGTAGGGGATTATCCCAGGCAAGGGGGCCATGTAAGTTGCTCCCAGAGAGATAGGTTGTTGCCTTCCCCCATCACCTCTGATTTGTCCCCATTCAACTTAAGACAGCTTTCAGTCATCCATGTAGCCACCTCTTCAAAACAAGTATTTATTTTGTTGGAGGTGGAGTTGGTGTCTGGTGACTTGAAGACGATGATTTGAATGTTGTCAGCATAGGCTACCATAGTAAAACCATGGGCACAGATGATTTCTGCGAGAGGTTTAACATAAATGTTAAACAACATTGGGTTCAGCACAGAGCCCTGAGGAACTCCACAGTCCCACTTGTAGTTTTCTGATAGAAAAGGACCTTCACTACTTTGGATGCTACTATAAGATTAAAAGGCAGTTAACCAATTTAGTGTCTTCCCAGTGACCCCTATTATCTTCATCCTGTCAATTGAATGGGAGACCGCATCGAATGCCGTGCTCAGTCCAAGAAGTATGAGCGCAGCTGACCCTCTTTGATCTAGTGTCATTCTCATATCTTCAGAGGCCAGCAAAAGGGCTGTCACAGGCTTTGAGTGGATCCTTTTGTCAGACTTCTTGAAAATGTGTCTGTGTTGATCATGCAGCCACACTTCTTCAAGATGGCTCTGTACGTATCCTGAAACTAGGACTCATTGGATGGTTATGAATCAACCATGTGTTCAAAGCTCTTTAGATGGTTCTGCGCACAGCCTGAATCTAGGTCATCTCTGATGGACTCAAAGCGATCCTCCCATCCTTCATCTCAGAATTTTTAGATGACTCTGAGTCAATCCTGCAGCGCTACCAACCAGGTATCTTTAACCTAGGTTTGTGCTGATCCAGTGTCAAAACATGTAGAGCCTGGCCATTTGCACACTAGACAGCATATCTCTTAAAAACAGTCTGAGCAGACCAGCATACCTCTTTGCGGAGTTCTGCGTATATGTTGATAAAGAGCAGATGTTTCTGTTCCAGATCTACTCTTTGCAGCAGTCCTTAGTAAATTAGTCCAAACATCATCTTTATCTGCTCACAAACCCCGGCTTTAGGGAAAGAGACCCGCTTTTCACTCCATGCCAACATTGGTGGCTGCTTGCAACAGAAAGTGGTGGGACAGTGTGGGGGGATAATAATTTTTTATTAAAAACACGTACCTGTCACTGCCACTCCCTGTCCCACTGCTGGCCACCTCGGTGCTCATCTGTTACCGGCGGCTACACAGAATAGGCTCCCAGACTCCCCACAATATTCAGACGCTGCTGTTATTGCTATTACCCAGCATGAAAGCAACACCGGGCTTAGCCCACGCAGGCACAGGGAGTCTGCCTTTTCTCCACCAGGGTGTACAACACAGCTGGGTGGGAGAAATCTAAGTGCGCAGGTCGGTTTGGCTGTCCTAAGACTGCCAGCCAAAACGACATGCACACTTACAGTGCCCACCACTACTCCACCCTGCTTTCCACGGAGGAAGGTCTGGCCCCACCCCACGCCGCCCCACCCTGCTCTTATGGCATCAGCTCACTCAGTCAGGGAATGAAAAATAGAATGATCATAACATTGTTTTATTATCATTTTATTTTTCATTTGCTGGCTGTGAGCAGTGGGGCGACGCTCCTCTGCCATTACGGAGGAGCCGCCGCTGCATGCAAAGCATATGATCTACAGTCACAAACAGAACATTTGACTTTCCTGTAACTATAGGTCAGTAGTTTGTAGTGCACTAGATCCGCATGCGCCCTCCCACCTCTCTGTATGTGATATCAGTTGTAGATGTTTCACATTACTGCACATAACTCTTTAACATTTTCTCAATGCACCTGAAGACATAAACTGCCCTGCTTCACTTCACTCCACATACTTTCACTCAGCATTTTGGGAAAAACAACTGAAGGTGGAATCTTTGTCCTGGTCTCGCCTTTGGGACCTTATAAGTGTTTAGCCATGCAACTAAATACTTATAAGGTCCCAAAAGCGAGACCTATTGGCTATGCCAATGCTTGTTTTAAGTTGCTTTTGCATGTGCTTGCCAAAAATAAATATATTTTCACACTGAGAAGGCCAGACCTATTGTTTTTGCCAGTGCTTGTTTTAATTTTCAGTTCTACCTTCTAAGTAAAACGAGTTGGTGGCCTCATTCTAGTTGCCAGTAGGCATGTGCAAACTGCGAACAAAACATTCAGACCCTATGTCAAAAGTTTGCAACATTGCTGACTGTGACAGCCGAAAGGCCAATGAATGAATCGGTATGAAGCCGTGTTTGTTTGGGATATAGGGCAGGTTCTGATGCACGTTTGCAGGTACTGCACTTAAACGTATCTCACTCATTCGACTTTCACACACATTCAGACGTGCGTCACTTTGGATTGTGCACCACAGAAACTCTCTTCCAGAACTGTCTTCACGCATCTGCTGTATACCTTAAATCAAAGCGCAACAGACCAAAGTTGAGGTATTTCCAAAGAGACTCCCACCCAACACACACACCCTTCAGTGTGCTAGTCTTGTGCATCACGGGAAATTGTGTTTTTGAAACCTCTCAGGAGCCAAATTATCGTCAGATTAAATATTTAAGGTGCGGTTTAGATTTAGCACATAGGATATTACGTCAAAGCGTGACTGATATGCCGACCGCCGTATTAGATGTGCAGGTAATGCTGTGTGACGTTGTACACCGTCCGTGAAATCCCAAATAAGGTACTACATTCTGTATATAAGTTACAACCTTTTTATTTCTCAAAAATCGATCATATTAGTTTTTAAAAAACATGCTTCATTTAAACATTAAAAGTGGACCAGGATGAAGGCTAAGAGAGAGTGAGCAAGAACCATTAGAAAGGCAGAAGTTTGCACTTAGATCAATTGAGCCGGATTACCAACCTCCAAAGAAGTGCAATGCGATTTTGACCAATATTGGCAGCTACTAACCCATACAACAAGGAAGTTAAAATGCTACCGCCGGCAACAGCTTGCAGTGCATGTGCGCGAGTGGTGCGCGCCCAGCAGTAATCCCGCCATATGGCGCCTCTGCTCAAGCGCGCGCCCGCGCACACGCACTGCAAGCTGTGGCTGGCGGTAGCATTTTTTGACGCCCTTACTTAAAGTCTCGCCAGAACAGCGCACACGCTGGGTCAGGCGAGACCTAAAAACAACTTGCACTGTCCTCGCACAACACTGGATGGCAGGAGTGTGTGAAACATGTTAATGAACAGCACTACAAGTTACAGGTAAGTTAAAAATGCAGACCTGCCAAGTACCACGCACCAACGCATTTCAGTGTGGTGCTTCACATCACTGCACTGAAATGCATTTGTCACGCATATTTGCATGATATGTTTCTGTCACTGAAGCGCTGGAAACCCATGTGTGGCAGCTGGTAGCGCGCAGCCTATGACTGTACGCACTGCTACCCGCAGGCTTGGGACGCTCCATGGTACTTGGCAGGACTGCCAGCTGAGAGCTAAGGCCACACGGTCAGTGCTACAACGTATTCTATTTATTCAATTTGATTCCTGCAGCGCCGCCCTGCCTGCGCAGCACTGAGCCACTTGACACAGCTCCGAGACAGCCTGACGTCACGGCCGGACGGGTAGTATGCCCTGTAGCTACTAGTAATACTGTGACTGTCAGGTTGTTTGATACATTGACCGTGGCACCACGGGCGACGTCAGGGACTGCCACCTGCTAGAATAGTGCTGCAGGGTCCAGGAATATGAAGGCCAGTGGCTCAGTGGTTTGCGGTAGCCGCTGCCGGTGCAATCATTATCGCGCTCCCAGCAGTGCTGAGTGACTACTGCTCGCACAGGCAAACTATTCAGTATTTCTAAGCCAGGTCAGGAGAGTGCAGTGCGTGGTTGGAGTGATGCCCTGTGACCGCCACACTCACTGACCGTCCGGTTGGGTTGCAGCGGCCGCCAGGAGAGAACTCGGACAGACTACCAGAACTAACTGGGCACCGGCTGCAAACCTGAAAATGATTGCCAGGGGGGGTGGCTGGAGGCAGCCTGAGCCTGCTGCCTACCTGCTGCAGTCAGTCGCCGAGGCCAGTCACGCAGCGCTGCGGCTGCCTGGCTGAACAGATCTGAAAAACAAGAACAGAGTTTGGTAAGTAAAGTAGTTACCACTTGCCACCCCCACCCGAGAGTTTGTCAGTGTACTAGGTTAGTGCCCTTCCATTTCTGGTCCTGTGCAGTACTTTTAAGATCTTCTTAGAGGTCTTGAACCTTTTCTGTACTGAGAGCTACTAATATTACTAGTGGTGTTATATGTATTTTAATTCAACCAAGCAAAAGCTTTCTAATTTAATAAGCTGGGCTGCACATAGATGAGCTACTCAGAGGTAGCTGGCGAGCTACAGTAGCTCACGAGCTACTGATTGGAGACCCTTGTCTTAGAGTTTCTTGTTGCTGAAATGAGTGTATTTGCTGATATTTATATAATTCCCTCATCTTTATTGCTTTATTTTGCTTGCAAGAAAGTGTCACTCATAGTCGCTGAAATGTCACTCGTAATTAAACTGAAATTATGAGAATGTCACACATGGCAACCTGAAACCTTGGCAGCTATGAAACTGTCCTAATTATCCCTGTACTTGTTGCTTGTATTTCCTGCGTAACAATGCTACTAATTCTTCCATAACCTGCATCTTTGTGTATTTGACCACATATTTGCAGGATCCTATTTCCATTTCTAATAATTACCACGCAGGATGGCTCCTACAGAAAGCACCTCCTACAGGACTGGTTGAAACCTGGTGCATTCGGGCAGGAAGACTAAGGCTTGCGTCCTTGCATGGTTTATTAGTGATTAGTGATAACTTTATTTCGGTCAAAAGACCATAAAAGTGCACCTATTTACATCAACAATTACAATAATACAATAAGACAATAAATAGACATATAAGTTAAAAGTTTTAAAAATAAAGATTAAACTACTAGTTATCAGTACAAGAATAATTAAGTTAAAAAAGCTTGTCTCCTGCGCCACATACTGTGAAGATAGCGAGATACAGCAAAGACAATATTGGGATGAGTATCATAGATTAGTGACCTACACGCCTGCTTAAAGTGACGAAATCCCAGGTTCCTGCAAATAGGAATCAACCAACATTTCCTAATTGTGTAATAAGCAGGACAGAAAAACAGCACATGTGCAACAGACTCCGTTTTATAGTTACAGGCAGGACAACATTCCTGATTTTGGGTCTGCCATTTGGATGAAAAGGACCTAACCGGTAGTGTGTCATGTCTAAGCTGAATATACAGTTTTCGAGCAAGTGGGGGTTCTATTTGATCCATGAATTCCTCTAGTCCGGGATCTTGCTTGGCCATGAGGAATTCTAAGGTCAACCTACCCATAGCAGAAGAGCTCGAAAGAGAAGAGAAATAATTTGTGGACATCCGAGAAAGTAATTCTTTCCTCGGGATCCCGGAACAACTTGCTTCCGGGTTTGACCACAATTCCGGGAGTCCCATGGTTTATAAATTGTAGATTACTGAGTGGGATAATAATAATAGCCAATTAGCACCTAGAGCCTGTTCGTTTGTGTGGTGAGTTCTATTTAAAGTGTCAATTGTATACTAATCTGCCCTGTGACTGCTGAACAGCATGAACCCATGTGCCCTTCCTTACCTGGCAGCCTGCAAGGGGGGTTTTGGGCAAGCTCTGAGACACATCCTGTACAGCACCATTTGTGTTTAACTTCCTCATTATCACTGTATGGGGACTTTCCAAGCACTCTTTATGCCAGTGTTATGAGAATGTTCTAATTCTGGTGCCTGAATTATACCTTAAAACTGAACATTTTTGTGTCATCATCTTACACATTTTATGGAGCACTAATAGCCGGAAATCATAGCCTATGTTCCTGTTATCCACGGCTTCATGTATTTTGTATAAAACTAAAATGAAAAATAACTGCAATATTGAATAAACTTTATCAAATAAAAATTGTTTCTTGAGTCCAAGTCTATTGAAGTATGTGCCAACACTCATCCTTTACTTATTGAACACTAATGGCTTGATTTAGAGTTTGAGGGGAACAGAGCTTCTGCCATGGTTGAGCTCAATGCCACCTCTGCCAACATCTCAGTTCCCCTTCTCATTGTATAGGTAGAGGAAGTGCTGTGCCCTACTGGGCATGACTGTAGCCGCTGCTTTGTCAAAAACTCCAGCCCGGTGACTTCTCGAATGTTTATGTTTTTTTCTTTTGTTTTTTTGCTATTTTCTTGACATTATCACAGTTTGCCAGCGGTCAGTGGCAATTATTTGCCATTTTGGACTATTCCTCCCGGTTCTTCTCTTCTATTGCAGGTTTTGTCTTTGTTTTCTATTTTCCTGATAAATCTTTATTGTATTCCTTTTTCACTTTTTTGTCAGTGGCATTGAGTTATGTCCCTGTCCCAGCTATCAATGCAGTAGTCCTCTTTTCCTCCCCTTAATTTTGAATGCTATGTTTAAGCTGCATGCATCCTGAGAGGGCTGTCACTTCCTATGACTACGACCTCCAAGACTTTCTTTTGCACTTCTGAGGATAATGAAAAAAAAATATATGCAGAGGCAAAAAATTGTACTAAACTACATTGTATATTGTATGTCCAACTCATATATTTGATACACTTTAAAACTAGCTGCACGTTTTGCTCCATAAATTCCCAATTTCAGTGTCATGACCTTCGTAAGGGTTAATTTAGGTAGCATGCACACAGCCTTGGTTGGAGCTTCATCCCTCTTGCAGTCTTGAGCCTGGCTTTAGATTATTGCCTCAAATAAGTATACAATGTACCAATTCTGTGATGCCTGATCATTTTAATTGCCAGCTTCAGTGTTAGGTTATCCAAATGTTTGCTCCAAGGTCCAGACCTATTAAGGGAGACTCCAGGAAAAATGTAGCAAAACCTAGGGCCTTATTTATGAGACCCTTACACCGCCATTGCATCACTTTTTGTGACGCTGCGGCGGCGTAAAAAATGTGCGTCCTTGCGCTATATTTACAAAGTCACGCATCTAGGCAGATGCATCACTTTGTAAACCCCTGTGCTACATTATAACTGTGTCAGGAATAACATATGCAGTGTGGGTGTTCTGGCACAGAAAAGGCTTGTAGAAGTGTCGCAGTGAAATGTATGAGATTTCACTGTGACAGGTTTGGACTGGGAAACAAAAGCAGCCCTGGTAATTTTTTCGGACCAGCCACAGGGGTGTGGGGTAGCGGGAAATGCAAGTGTAAAGCACTGATGCTTTTGTTACTGGTGGCTCATATTGCAGCACCGATGCAAAACTGGCCCCAGGAACAAAAATCGCCCCCACCTCTGCAAAACCGGCCCCCACCCTTCCAGCCTCCCGGGGAAACGTCTGATGTCCGCTACGGCCAGTCTGGCACTGGACGCCACTGTGTCACATCCTTACGCCTGCCTCACAGCAGGCTTGAGGAGTAACGCAGGCCCTTTCACATTGGGCTTGCCCCATGTTAAAGGACACATTGCTTGGGGCGTGGCTTGGCGGTCCAATATGGGGACGTGCCCTAGCCAGGCTCCCGTATCCTGCTAAAAAGCCATTTTTAATCCTGCCACATCTGCTGATTCTATGCATCTACAAGACTCAGCGGAGTCCTGAGATACCCTGCTGCGACATATTGAGGGCTCTGGAGAGCACAATATTGTGAATCGGTGGCCGTGGAGCGGGCGCATTGTGCGCGGCCCGGACATGGAAGCGGGACGCGCAGCAGAATGAGACATGCTGCAGCCAAACCCAGCTACCGGATCGGTAGAGGACTGTGGGGGCGGTCGCACCCAGAGAGGTGAGGTGACTCCTGGGAGTGCAGGCCGGCTGCTCCCGGTCAGATCCTGCCGGTGTCTCGGCAGCCAGGCCGGGCCGCAGCGTAGGCATAGGCTGTACTGATCACCTGGGCCCTGTCGTGAGGCAGCCAGCGCTGAGGGCAACTGGGATGTGGGCAGCCCCAGGGACGGTGCAAAGGTCGGATCTACACTTTCCGCCTGACTGGACGAAGTCACTGTTACTGGACCGGGCTGCCATTGGGCGGTCACCCTCCGGCAGCCATTCAGGCTGCGACTTAATCAATATCGAGCCGCTTGAGCCCACGGTGGGGTGAGCGTCAGGGGCGTAACACAGTTCCCTGCGGTGCGGGAGGCCCTGAGCTGCAGGGGGCCCCCTCATCCCAGAACTCAGGCCTGCGAGCTCCGGATTAACTCTGGAGCGGGGCCCCTCTGTGCACGTGGCAGGGGAGCGGTGGAGGTGCCTCTTGAACGATGTGAGGGGCGCCCCAGATCCAGAGGCCTTGAGTCGAGCGGCACATCAGAGCCTCGGCGGCCGGATCGAGCTGCGGCAGGCGTGTGCTTCCCGCGCGAGAGGCGTGCCTGGTGCTGCCGTGACAGAGAGGAGCCTGGGCACAATACCAGGTGCTGGGTGCTTTGTTGGCCCCGCACGGGCTGCGGTGATACGCGACTGGCCCCCGCTGGGTATTGGTGACAGATTTGGATCGGGCCTTCCCTCTTCCCCCACCACACTTTTCTTCCTCTCCTCCTGGCCTTATTTCAGGTGCTGCTGTTGTGAGGTGGGGAGGAACATCAGACTACAGCCCAATATCTGGCCTGGTATCGGGGTCTCCCAGTGGAAAATGAAGCCTGGGTGCCTGCTCCTTCCCGGGGATACCCATTGACAATGTGTGGCTGCCCTCGGCGACCTACCTTCTGGGATAGTATCTGATTGAGGTTGTGTGTCGGCACCCGTTAGGGGAGGTGGGGGTGCCCTGTTCGCAGAAGCGGTTGGACCAGGTTTGGTGCGGCTTGCAGGTGCGGCGCTCTATCCTTGCCGCCCCCGTGTGGGCTCGCTAGGGGGATTGAACTGGCACCACTGTCCTGCATTTATGGTGGCGTATTGTGTCACTTGTTGGTTCTACATCCTGAAAACCACCTATTTCATAAATTCACAGAATGGCTAAGGATAAGCCACTGGGCACGTCATCTAAGCAAAGCATGATGGATAAATATATTAGCGCCTTGCCCAGGAGGCGGCCATGCCCGATAATGTGGCACTACTTGCAGAGATTACACAGTCTCGTGAAATGCTTGAGGCCAAGAGTGGCGCTGTGGGCTCGAACGTCATGCTGCTCCAGCAAGATCTCAGAAACGCGGTGCAATGCATCGTTGAATCAGAATCCCGGATCTCCATGGTGGAAGACACAGTAAAGACCCTCCAAAAAAAAGTCTCTACCTTAGAGACACTCACAAAGGGCGTAGCGACGCACGTAGAGGATGCAGAAGGGCGTGCTCGTAGGAATAATCTCCGTTTCGTTGGATTCCCTGAGGGCTGTGAGGGTGGCAGCGTGGACGACTTCCTCGTCAAATGGCTAACGGAATGGTTCCCGCCAAACGCAGTTTCTCTCTGCTTTATAATCAAGTGCGCTCATCGGGCGTTGCTGCAGAAGCCCCCGCCGGGTGCCTGTCCAAGGCCATCATAGCGATGCTCCTTAACTACAAGGATAGAGATGTTATATTGCAGCAAGCTAAACTAAAAGCTACTCTTACATTTGCTTCTCACCATATCATGATCTTCCTGGACTATACCATACTGGTACTACAGCGTCGACAATCATTTGTGGAGGCCAAGGCTCGTCTTCATGGCCTCAAGATCCAGTACTCCCTGCTGTTTCGGTCCCGCCTGAGAGTATCTTATCAGTCCCTCACACACTTCTTTGAGACGTCGAAGAAGATGTTTCACTTCATGGCTGAAGTTGTGAAACTTGGGCCTCATACTCCACCCAGACATGATTCAGACTCCTTATCTGGGGGCCTGGGCGCGGGTCCCCCGGGGCGATTGGCAAACAGCACTGCCTATCACACTCCAAGAAAAGATCTAAAACTTGCATCAAGCCCCATAGGCGATTGGCAGATGATCAGCCGGAGCTCGGAGCATCCTAATGGACACTCCGCTGAGAACTGCATAATACTCCTACAGTTCAGAGGACAAAAATGCTTGGGCTACAATTGTACATATGTTCCTCTGCTACTAGACGTTATTATGCGCAGGGGACTCCTATTGGGAATCCATTGGCTGAATGTTGCTCCTACTCCCCGTTTGGGATGGGAGGGAAATCATGCCGCCATAGATACTTCAATGTTTATGAGGTATTGGGGTGGTGGGGAGGGGTTGGGGTTATTGGGAAGTTTTTGGTCAGTTCTAGTGCCATAGTTAACTATCACACACATAGTCTCCGGGTTGACCTGGTAACCCAGGTAAATACAGCCATACACATTCCTCACAGCCATCCAAGACATCTCATTTGATGGGGTCCAGTAGCCGTGAACTTCAGATCCTTAGCTGGAATGTCTGCGGCCTTCTCGACAAGATCAAACGAGGAGCCTTACTCCGACAGGCTAAACGCTATAAAGCAGAAGTCCTACTCTTACAAGAAACCCATCTACTAGGCACTAAGACACCCTGCCTGGCAAGACTTGAATTTGTTCAGACTTTCCACTCTGGGTTTACTAGGGGATCCTTATTCACCGCAGCGTTCCTTTTGTCCACTGTAAGCCGTGGTCCGATCCGCAGGGCAGATTCGTAGTAATTACGGGAACATTATATGGCGAGCCCCTTGTTCTGGGCAGTGTGTACGCTCCTCGTCCCCTAGCCTGGAATCTCGTAGAGTGCTTGACAACACTCTGGACTGAGATCCCACCTGGCCTGACGACAGTGGGAGGGGATTGGAATGATGTACTCTGCCCAGAGGGAGATAGATGGCATAGTGCGGAGCGATTAACAGCAGTGCGAGGGTCAAAACTTGGACCCTTGATTCAGGGGATATGCGCTGGGTTGACTCCTGGAGGATGCTACACCCCACAGAACGTGAATTCACTTACTTTTCTGGAGTGCATGAGTCCCTCTCCTGCATAGATTACATATTTATATATGCACCCCACACACACAGAGTACGATCCGTCAAAATCCTGCCTCGTGGCCTGTCCGACCACTTGGCAGTAATGCTACAAGTATGCCTCCAACCTGAGCGCTCCCCTTTCTGCTGTTGGCTCTTGCCATGGTTGCTGCAAGACAAACAATATAGGCTGCATCTCTATACATCTATTAATGATTATTTCTCACATAACATGCGCACTGTCGAATCCCCTACAATTATATGGGAAGCCATGAAACCTACACTTGGGGGGGGGGGGGGACATAGCATTTTGCGCCGCGAAGCGCCTACAGCTTCATGAGAAGTTATTACAGACTGAAGCCCGGCTGATCGATTTAGAGCGTAGAAGCAGACAGGAAGATGGAGGCACTGATCGCAGACAGCTGCTCAGCACACCGCAAACATATGCCAGTGAGCTTCTGGACAAAGCTAAATTATACAGGCTTGCTACCCGTAGTCGGATATACCAGTGGGGCGACAAATCAAGCACCTTACTTCATCACCTGTGTCAACAGACACTACGCCCACAAACTCTCCCAGGTATACATGGGCTGAATGGGAAGACACTCACAGACCCTTCACAAATTGCGGCTAGCTTTGCCACTTATTTTACAGATCTATATACCCCTCGGGAGACCCTGTCCACCAACTCTATTCATAAGTTCCTCGCGGACCTGCCCCCGTAGACCCTCTCCAATTCTGTACGCGAGGCCCTTGAGGCTCCCCTGTCGGCTGAGGAGATGCAACAACCATAAATGGATATGAGCTCGGGCAAGGCACCTGGCCCAGATGGCTTCCCTTGTGAGTTCCTCAAAAAATACCAATCTCAACTGCTGGTGCCATATCTGGCGGTCCTTAACGCCGCTGTGGAAGATGGCTGCCTTTCCCCGGATTGGAGGCACGCAGAGATAGTGGTTTTCTTAAAGCCGGGAGTCGGCTGCCTGAACTCTACTCTTCATACCGCCCGATCTCTCTCCTTAATGTTGAAGCCAAACTAAGGCAATCCCTAACCGCCTAGTTTCACTTATTACAGACTTGATCCACCCTGACCAGGCTGGCTTTATGCCTAGTCGTGCCACATGGCACAATATTCGCTGTGCACACAATGCCATTGCTGCCGCAGACCGACTTGATGGACCTGCTGCACTCCTCCTTGCAGACATCGACAAGGCATTGGATTCATTCAGTTGGACCTATCTCTTCGCCCTAATGAGTTGCTTGAATATTGGCCCTCGCCTCCTTACTTTAATACATCTGCTGTATACTGACATCACAGCTTCAGTTCGCTTGGCTAACTCTATCTCGAGAAGCTTTGCTATTGGGCGGGGAACTCATCAGGGATGCCCTCTATCTATTTGCGCTGGCTATGGAGCCGCCGCCGCGTGGGTGAGAATAGATGCTCAAATCTATTTCTTTGAGTGGTCGCGGGATGTCTCGGACCGCATATCACTCTATCCAGATGATATGCTGTTCTTTCTCACACAACCCAATAGAACTGTCCCTCTTCTGCTCAGAATTATGCAAATCTTTCGCGAAACCTCTAGCCTCTACATGAATCAGAGTATATGGTCCTATTTTCAGGCCCGACGCTTAGAGGACCACCGCCTGCAACCAGGACAGTTTTTATGACCTGGAAACGAGTACTACGCACCATTAGATGGCAGGGTAAATTGACCAAAGAAACCCCTTTGTGGCATAATGGCCAGTTGCCGCAGCTGGGTGCAGCTGCCTGGGTTTCAGGGCTGGGAGATTATTAGGATTGACACAGTGGGGGTGGTTGTACATGGTCAGTCATTTCAGGAACTACAGACAGAATATGCCATGCCCCATTCGCAGTTCTACAGATACCTCCAATTCTGTCACGCCTTCTCCCGTATCTAGCACAGCAAGCAGACATACCTGACTTTCACCCAATAGAAGCCAAAGTCTTTATGGGGGATCTGGGAGACCACAAAATAACTAAAATATATTGCACAATTCTGAATGATAGCCCTACTATACTACATAAAACTCTGGATGCATGGCAGCTGGATCTCGGCCCCCTAGATGAGGATGATTGGGTGGAGGCGACGGAGTCCCCGCGCAGCGCGGCGATTGCGGCATGCTTAAGAGTTATTTAATTTAAATAATTTCACCGGGTCTACTTTACTAGATATGGGCTTTGGCGCTCTGGACTTCTCGCCTCCCTCCCTTACTTGCGTTGTGGGCTGCTGAGGGCACCTTCATACATACAGTATGGCAGTGTACAGCCTTACTGAAGTTTTGGAGGGGGGTGACCACTTGCCTTTCGGAGGTCTTAGGATGGGATATACCACTTTTGCCGCGCTTGACTATACTCCACATCACTGAAGTCCTGGGTGGCAACAGATGCAAGCATCACTTGTTGTTTCTAGGCCTCACAGTAGCTAAACTTGATATTGCCAGGGCGTGGAAAGATGAGTCTCTGCCTTCTGTCGCAACATGCAAGAAAGGCCTAGACTTCTCTGTGGGTCTGGAAATACCTGCTTTCAAGGCGAGGAGATGCCCCCAGAAGCATCCTAAAATATGGAAGAGGAGGGCTTTACTTGGAACCTGAACCTCCTGTTTCTGCCATCGAGGAACTGCTGATATGACTGTTTTGTGTTATGACCCATATTTTGACCATATTTGCCTTCAAACTGGATAGCTCGGACCTATGTATCTCAGATCTTTTTATTTCTTCTGTAAGTTTAATATAGCACTATTGTTTGTTTTAAAAAGTTTCATTCGGAGATGCATAAATCCAAAATGATGTTATTACAATATTGCAAATGTTGATATCAGTAGTGTTAACAATTGCTGCACGTTTCTTGCCCACCTGGTAGTGCCAGGTCTGTATCAGCTGTCAACAAATAAACTATGTTATGGATAAAAAACAGGACACAGTGCTGGAGTTGTATCTGTTTTCAGATGCACCCCAGCAATGCGCCACTTTTGTGCCTACAGACACATCAGGAATACTGGCGTATCTGTAAATCCTTGCAAAATGGAGCGCCGTACAGTAAATATGGCGCATCCATGGTGTCGCAAGGAGGACGCACTGAAAAGTGTTACATTGCTGTTTTCACGGAGTGATGCAACACTTTTCATAAATGAGGCCCCTACTTTCTAAGGTCACTGCATTCAGCCACCATTTTGATGCTACTGTCTTTTCCCAAACACTAACTGGGTCATTTCAAGTTTGGTGGATGCAGATGACCCGCCAACTACTAGCAAATGTATACCATCTACTACCGCTGTGTACCATCCTCCCTGTTTAGAGTCACCCTCCATGGCGGTATGGCGACTGTGGTCCACCTGCCATGTTTGCCACAAAACTTCACCCCAGTATACAGATGGGGCAACAGAGATCCGCGGTGGGCAACTAGAAAGGCGGCAGAC
The DNA here is from genome assembly GCF_964204655.1 of Triturus cristatus. NCBI lineage: Eukaryota > Metazoa > Chordata > Amphibia > Caudata > Salamandridae > Triturus > Triturus cristatus. The sequence goes on from NC_140592.1 coordinate 1,023,588,985, forward strand.
CACCTGGCATCTTAGGGTGATCCTTCCACCTCCAGATGCATGACATAAAGACTGCCACACCTTGAATGGGGGACATGAACATCAGTAGGTTGTCAACACCCATATGACAATCAGCAGCAACATGGACCTGCTGCTGCATCTCGTGAGGGTTGTAGATAACCGGCAGCTGCTATTGTAATGTAAGGGTAGGCACAGCACAACAGCAATGCACACAAGCGTCAAATTATACACAACTACCAACAAACAAGTCCTGCACTGTACAGAACTGTGCACAACACAAGTAGTATTGACAACAATTGTCCGTCTCAAAAGTACGCAACCCCGACTGCCACGTTGTGTTTGTGACATAGTGAGGGTGTCACAATCGAATTTGACAATTGTATAAAAATACCTGGCAGCGAAGCATGCTTGTAGTGGTTTTCTAACCCTAAAGATGTGAGAACATGCTGTTTGTTTAATGCAGAAAGGTTTCATTCCTTTTGTTGTGCGTGCTTGCAAAGTTCTTGGATGAGAGGTGAACTGATATTTCTGTACAAATGCAGAATGATGATTTAAGGAAAATAGACACACAAACATGTCAACCCAATTAATCATTATTTTTCCTGAACTTCGCCCAATATCCACTTCTAGTTAAAAGAACAGCTTGGACCATTTCAGTCAGCAAAGCACCTGATTTCTGATTTCTGTAAGCCGTCATTATCACCAGTTCCGGATGCCTAACTTGCAAAGTGTTTCTATTATGGGCCCGACTACAAGCGGCAGACTGCTGGGGCAGTTAACACCACAGTGCATCACAGTGCAGTGAATCCACACCAGTGCTGTCCAATTGCGAATAAAACCCCATGATTGTGGCGTTGCCATGTGAGACCGATTTCTCTAAGGTTTTAATGCATACATTTACACGTGGGAACCTGTGAATGGGGGAGGCAGAGAAGGATGGGGCTGGGGGAGTAGGAGAGGTTTTTTGTCATAGCTGGGGGAGTGCTTTCCCTATCAAAAAACATACATTGAATGAGTGTTGCTTGGCTGCTGCCTCGTGCAAAAAAAATTCTGGCTGTAATTACTGGACAGAAAAATCGAGGTTGGTTCTCCCATACCTAAAAAATGTGGGTGTGGAAAAACATACGCGCTCTGAATCAGGAGAAGTTAAATTCCATGTGGTAATTGACTCAGAATCGAGGCCGATGTATGTTATTGTACACAGACCAATAATCCCAATTGAAGGCTACTGCATGAAGAATACATGTAGGAGCCACTTGCAAGCTGTGAACTGGAATAAATGTTCAACAGGACATTGAGTGAGATGGCCAACTTATGAGTCACCATCTCACCCAACATCCTAAGATCTTACTATGGCCAAAAAGATGGTGATCACAAATCGCGATCACTCAAAATGTGAACATATTGAAGCCGCTGGATTGATCCAAACACACTGTTCATCACAATCTGCCCCACATGCACAGAATACAATCTTGAAGCATCCTGGGCGTTGTGTCGCAGGTGAACACCCAAGGTAGTGGGAGGAAATGCACACCTGTGAATAAATGATTAAAAAACACTGACCGGAATCATCCAAGAATGGGATCCCACAGTGAAACTTAACGTGTCTCCTATGACAATCACTCCCCTCCCCATGAGCGGCAGAATAAATATGTAGAGTGACCACAGAGCTACCAACAACAAACATCATGAAGAACACAGGTTCTGCCACGTGTCAGGATTTCAAGTCTGCAGTGTGGTCTCCCCTGTGGATCACAAGCTCATGCCAGTGGGGTGGGTAATTTGTACAGACAGCAACCGATCATGAGCCCTCTACACACCGCTCCCTCACTCAACGACTCTTGCACCTCCCCAGTCTCTCATGCCTATTGGAGGTGGGGGTTATTCATGGGTTACAGGTTAAGATAGAGGTCTGAGAGACTCTCCCGCATTTGGCGTGGTAACCGGCGCTTGAGGACCACATGGACCACCTTGGTGGGCTCTGAGGGACAGCTAAGGAATATTTTAGGTGAATTGTGGCAGTCGAAAAGCAGAGGCGATACTACGGATTATGAGTGGTGGTAATGTTGGCCTCGACAAGTCACTGTGAAATCTGGGACAGAAAGTGTTAGTGTCTCATAATAGTACACGGGAGGTACACTATGTTGGATGATAACATGGCGGCACCCTTACCAGGAAGCGGAGAGTGGTTCAGTGGAGGTCTTTGCATGGTCCACTTCATATTTCAGATCCTCAGAGCTGGAGGAAATATCAAACTTTAGAGAATGTCAGCACCTAATTCCATTGCACTAATATTTTAATTGAGCACTTATGCAGACATTCCCACCTGCTTGGACTGTTGGGGTCAGGAGTCCCTCTCCGTAAGGATGCGCTCCAATGGTTGGCTTTCTCTCATCCTTGCAATGCATATCAGATACATGAGCATGCTTCATTTGTTGCAGTGGTGCTTTACATGTTTTATGACATGTACTCCAGTGGTAACTCTATTAAAACATATTCACGTGTTTTCAGCCGACCTTATAATTGCACTATTGTCCTAATGAGATCTGCTGTTTGATTCTCTGAATTACACATTTACACTTAGTTTGCACCTCAGAATTTTAACCTGTCTTAAGAAATAGCAGCTCACACACAGTTTTGACACAGTTTTGTTTGCATTAGTTGCCATCCATTATTAGAAACTTTTTTCTTAACATTATGATATATTTAATGAAACGTTTACCTGAATTGTCATTTACATTTAATTTCGTGTCCCAGATCTCTTGGTTTGTGTGCTCCTAGGCCTCCTCTTTGGTGCTTTTTGCTGTTGGGAGCTGGAAGCGCGACACAGCGAGAGAGAAGCATGACGCCACCGCAGCAGCCTCTGTCGCATCATCAAGGAAGCGCGTCGCCACAGCCGCTGTTCACCGTCGCATCACCGGAGAAGCGTGCCGCCGCCACAGAGGGTGCCGTCGCATCACCGGAGAAGTGTGTCGCAGGGCCGTCGCATCGCTGAGGAAGCGCGCCGCCGCTGATCGCTGCCGCAACACCAGAGAAGCGTGTCGCCGTCACAGAGGGTCTCGGCGCATCACCAGGGAAACGTGTCACAGGGCCTGTTTCGGCTCAGGAAACCACCGAGTTTGCCGCGTGGCCATCAGACGTGCACGCATTGCCTCCACATCGCAACAAAGACGCCATTTTGTCGCATCGCACTGGATCATCGCAATGCATTGAGGCGCCATCTTGTCGCATCGGAACAGGAGCGCAGGAAGAATCGATGAATTGCCTACTCTGCGAACCTTTGTTTGTTTTGCGTTATGCATCCCGGGTACCTTGAGACAAAAGTGTCGCATTTGTCATCTGCAAGTTTATTTTTGCAACAACCCTTCTTAAAGACAATCTACTGAGTTTCTGTATGTTGGATTTTTGTCGTTTTGGTCTTGTTCAGTTTAAATAAAGATATTTTATTTTTCTAAACTGGTTTGGTGTCCATTTGTGGTGTTTTCACTGTGTTACTGTGAGTGTTGGTACAAATACTTTACACATTGCCTTTGGGATAAGCCTGTCTGCTCGTGCCAAGCTACCAAGGGGGCGAGCAGGCGTTATCTAAAGTGTGTATCCCCCTTATCCTGACTAGAAGCAAGGGTCCCTTTTTAGTCAAAGGTACCTACCTCTGCCAACTAGAGACCCCCATTTCTAACAACTGTTGTTTGATGTGACTCTCTGACCACAATGGCAATAGCTATAGTTAATTTATGCCGGTGAGGCCCAGCAGCCAAGTTGTACTTATTTGAGATGACCAGCACGTTTTTGGTTTCTCCCAACAGGCGGCAGCTCACTAAAAAAGTGTTCCTCAACCGACATGTCGTAGGCTATACTTCAGGGACTGTTCAAGTCAGGCACTCGTTGCATGGTCTTTGCTTCACACTGGAAGCACTGCTGGTGACGCCATTTACTTTTGGGACTGTCAGTGCACTCCTATCACTAGGACTGTTTCATTGGTATGGGCCACGCTGCCCGCCTATTTATAATAGGCTCTGCCAGACATGCTCTGCGTGGCAGAATCTTGCTATGCAAGTATAACGAAAAAGGCTGTAGGTTCCGTTTATTCTTCTTATTGCACGTGCCATGGCGTAGACTCAGAGTTGATAAAAACCTGTCCAGGTTCCAGCAGCAGCAGAACAACCACTACTTCTATCTGCAGCCGGCTAACGAGCTAAGGCGATGGTTCTTAGCCTTTTGACTTCTATGGACCTCCGCTTAATAATTACTGAAATCCAGGGACCCCTAACTGAATAATTATTTAAATCCAGGGACCACCACTGAGTAATTATTAGAAGCCGGGGACCTTGGCCTATGCAATATGGTGATTTGAACTCCAAAACAATACACTAATGATTAAATATTTTATTTAATTCACAAACAAATATTTAAAAAATCACAATATTCATTTTAGTGGGAAGGATGGAGCTTTTCTTAATTCCATTTAGGCAATCCATCTCCCATTCTATATTCTGTTTGATGCACTTGCACTGTTCCACGAATCAATCTGAGGATACCAACTTAATTTTTAGAGTCTCACTTCAAATTTCTTCGCATTTACAGAACAATTGAAAATGGTCAATTTTACATGCTGCTTCTTTATTAATCTTTTAATATTAATTAATTTTCTAAGCATGCTAAGAACGGCGTATTTCACTGATTGTGGCATGCAAGCTATGGTGATGTATAATACCAAGGTACAGTTGGAGCACTTTGCACCTCCCCACTCCGTGCACCCCTTCTAATCTCTCTCTGTCTCTCCCTGCATGTAGGCCTGTATTTGCCATTGGTGCTGCTAGTGCAGGTGCTCCAGGATCCAGATATCTGAGGGCCCACTGCAACGCTGTTTCATTAATTCATTAACGTGCAGTACTGGAGCAGGCAGAGGCATAGCAGGGTGACTGAGGAACACATCCTGCAGCCTACAAGCCCCAGCCCTGCCCTCGGGTTATACATTACCTGGATTTGATGGAGGAGGCCTCAAGGTAAACTCAAGGCCCGAAACTGCTCTTTTATTGAAAATGTGGAGAGACGCTCTTCTGATGCCTGTCATCTGCCATTTGCCACAAGTCACACTACTGTAGCTAGAACCTCTTCAGCCTGCCCCATTCTTGGAGGCATGTACTTTGCTCCAATAAACAGTGTTTGTTCAAACAGATAATGCAACTGACAGGTGAGAACCCAAAGCTATTGGGCTTGGCTATCAGTTTTAAATGCCTCAATCTTACAGTACTGACAAAGAATTGGGCAACCCAATAAACCCTTGCAGGCTTGGGTAAGTCTAGATCAAGATAGAGTAAACATGTCAAAAAGGGATTTTTTGATAATTCAACAAACTGTATCAGTGAAGCCCTAAGAGTGACTTCTGGCAAATTAATTGGCAAAAAAAACTCAGGTTTTCATTGAAGATGAATATATCAACAGTAACACAAAGCAAACCGGGTGTCTACTTTCAGAATACAATTTATGTAGAAAAATGTATTTCATAAATAAGGGCACAAATCACATAGATACAAAAAGTGGCTGAGATAGATTGTTTAGAAACCAACCGATTTCTCATGTACATTTTTGATACAACCCATTTCAGACTATTTACAGTAAGGAGAACATCATTGAATATACAATGAATCTTTCCAATAAACTTTTCTCAAAACATGAATATGGGTTAAAATATAGTCGTTGCGGTCTTATTTCATGTTTTCATCTGTAAGACCATCTTCAGGGCGAAGTATTCATATGTAAAATTAATACCCTAGTTCAATGAGTAAGAGCACATAAACTGAAATGGAGTATGAATAGTCTCGGAAATCTTTTTTTAAAAAAAACTTTATTTATCATTTTGTCACATAGGAAACATCACAGGTATCATTTTACACAGTCTCATGTGTTATGCAAAATACAAAGACGAATCGCCTGTACATTTTAGAAAACTTCAAGTGTCTAATAAAAACATCAAATATGGCTGGTCCAGGGTGGACTTCCTGGTTGCTACTCATCAGTCTATATAGGTCAAGATGTTCATCCGCTCAACATGTTGTGTGACAGCTGTATTTATGGCTTATTACAATGTACATGTAAATTCGGAGATTGCAACGATCTGGTACATCTAGCAATCAGCCATTTCAGTAGGTTAGTGAAGTGTTGTGCGTCTTTAACCCACCCCAGATGGCACTATGCCTTGTTCAAGCTGTGTGGCCGTGTCGCTTTGTCGTGATGTGAGATAGATTTTCAGTGGACCCCATATGTCTCTAGGCCTTGATGAAGATGGAACAGTTGTGGAATACATATCGCTGTGTTTGTTACAGGTAACCAGGCTTCTCAACCAACTCTGAACCGTAGGCACTGTCTTACGGCCCCAGTGTATTGCCACATCCCTCTTGGCCAACAATAGACTAAGGGCTACAAATTTCCAAATCTTTTTGGGAAAGTTAACCACATAGCCCAAGAGTGCGATCTCAGGTCTAGGGTCAAGTGGTATGCTGATAATGTTGCCCAACTCTTTGTGAACCGCCCCCAGTAGGGCTGCAAGCGAGGGAATGCCCACGCCAGATGTGCAAATTCAGCGTGGGGTGACCCACATCTGCGGCAACTGTGGGATCTGGACGGGTCCAGCTTGTGTACTCTGGCAGACGTGCTGTAAACTCTGCGTAAAAACTTAAAGTGGAGCAGCTTGTGTCTGCTGTTGAGTGAGATGTCTTTAGTAATAGTACAGCAGGCCTTTCATTGATCGTCCGTGATCGTGCCACCCAAATCTCCCTCCCAGCCCCTACGGATCTTGTTGTCATTGACAGGAATACGTTTCGCGCAAGCCTTGTACAGTTTGGAAATGCGGTGAGCGCCCAGGTCACTTTCAATGACTAGAGACAAGGGAGCGGACGAGTCAGGTTCTAGGGGAAAGCTGGGTAGTGTGGCGCGCAGCGCTGATTGGATTCGCCGGAGCACAAACCGGTCCATAAATGGGGAAGCGGGTGTTGTCACTCACCACAAAGGCATGGCCATCCGGGAACAGGTCCCCCAACGGAAATCTAATGTAATACTGCAGCCAGAGCTTAGTTAACTGGACTAGCCAAATGTGCTTCAAAAAAGTAAGACCACCGACACCCCCTTGTTTGTCCTGTGGGTGGTATAAGGGCATATAGCAAAAAAAATGTTGTGCTCATTCCATCGTGTTGCCGCTTTGGGATCCCGTCCTCGATCGGGTCTCAATCTTAGAGTGGCATAACTTGGGGGCATCCCAAAGGAATGCTCATGGCTTGTCTGTTGCTCCTCCCCTTTAAAATAGAGTTCTGCCTGGCAACAACCTAGGACTCTGTGCTTGATTTGTCTGGAAAGCATGTCAATGACAAAGAAGGTATTACGCTGAAACTTCCACGATTCTTTTCCATTTTTTTCAATGATTGTTTAACAGTAGCAAATAAGTGTGTGTGTGTGTGTGTAGTGTGTAGTGTGCTGTTGTAATCCTAGAGTACGCCTAGATCTGACACTAAAATCCATTTTGGGAAAGCCAGTGTACTACCATTAAACCCACAGATAGAAGTCTCGTAGAACAAACGTAGGGTTACAGCAACCAGCTAGTGGCTACACAAGAAATGTTTTGGCATCCCTTCTTTTCAAGTGTACCACCAGTGTTATATGTAAAACCCAGAGACAGAAGTCTGGTAGGACAAAGCAGGATTCATCAGCAGCCAGACAGTGGAAACTCAAGAATTGTCTTGGGAGCCTGTTCTCTGACTTTCAAGTGCACCCCAAAGTCTTATGGGTAACCCAGAAGGCCTATCAAGTAGAATTTGACATTGTGAGTCAAAAAGGATGCTCACAGCCCCCATCCTGCATATTCTGGTAGAATCAGAAGAGTCCTCTCTGCTCTTTCAGGTAAGCCTATTGTTTGCTTCTTTAAAGCATTTCACACCATTTTCATACCTATTGAAATACTAATTACTGGCTTTCAGAAGTGGGATAGCAAATGCAAATTCAGGCCCCTGGATTTTCAGGCATGGAAAAGGTAACTCTCTAAAAGTAACTTTTTAAAAATATATATCAGAAATGTGACCACCATTGAATTGGATTTGTAATACCTATTAAAAATAATAGTTTATTTATTGTTCTAGCTAGTTTACTTCCCAAGATACAGTATTAGGATTTTGAATCTGTAATCTGGTTTTCTGTGTTAGCAGCAAGGCCTGCCACAGTGTAAAATAGTGTTTTGTACTAGTCACTGTAGGCCATGTTAACATTACATTTCTACATGTCCTACTGTTAAATACCATTCACCTTGACTTATGGGCTCCAAGGCCTACCTACGTAGGAGTCACTGACTAATATTTAAAGGGGAGAGTTTGACCTGTCAAAAGGGTTTATTTTGACAGGTCAAAAAATGTTACACTGCTGCAGTTATGCTACAAAGCTAGGTTTGAAGCCATATTTTACACTGTCACTGTACTGGATGGCAAAATAGGTGCTGCAGTCCACTAGTGACATTTAACTTACAGGCCCTGGGTATATTTTATACCATAAACTAGGGACTTATAGGTAAGCGTAAGTTAAATATTCTAATTAGGAATATGCCACTTCAACCATGGTTAAGGGGTAGTTCTGTCACTTTACAACTGGTTAGCAGTGATAAAGTGTCCAGAGTCCTTCAAAGAATAATCTAGATCCAGCAGACCTACACATCAATCTTGAATGGCCTCTTGTTAGGAAACATAATGAAAAGGTCTGTGTTCAAGTCGATCTCCAACTTTCTGTAATAAAACAATATTTCAGACCAAATAACTTGAGAGGTATCCAACCCGCTCTTATTTTTCATCTGAAACAACTGGAAGACCCCAGTGGGCAAGAATGGAGATGTGGAACGTCTGCTACTGGACTTGTCCACTGCTTTTGACACAGTCCATCACCTTTCTGCTCTCTTGAGATTAGAGGAACTTGGCATCCGGGGAAGCATCCTTGACTAGATCTCCTTTTTACTCTCTGAATCATCTTGTGCCCATTCATATCACCACTTTCAGTATCGATGTGGCCATTCCCTTCAGGCTTGTAGAAGAAGAATACTTTATTGTGCGATTACCTAAATTCATTACAAATGCAATGCATATTACTTTCGAGATTAAAACAATAGGTTAAATAAATAGCATCTAAAAGAGGTTTTAAAAACAGCTAGTTGCTACTACATCTAAAAAGAGGTTTTAATAACAGCTAGTAGCTTCTACATCCGTCAATCAGTGCAATGTTTTTAGTGCATCTAATGGATAAAGCATAGAGCAAGATGAAACAGCGACATCAGGCTTCATAAGTCAGTGCCCTAGTATATTACATCTTAACCATAGATACAGGATCACAAGTGGACATGCTGTACAGTGATGTTAGTGCTCAACGACAGTAGGCATTTAGTTAAAAGTATTATTATGCTGTTATGTTTTGTTCTTGTGTTTGGCATAAAGTCTTTCCAGCAACGGCAAAGAACTTCCCTGCACGTGTGAGCTCCGTGTGGTACCGTCGTGGTATATATGAATGTTAAAGCCTCCTTGCAGGTCCATACTTTGTTTTGGATGAACATTGTTCTTAAGTATAGGCGCCTTGGGCTAGCCAAGGCTGGACAGCAACAGATCACATGCTCTGCAGATTCAGTGTGATATTGACATAAGCGACATCCGCTGTTTACAGCTGGTGTAGTTTTCCAATGTGCCCTATAGACCTGTATTGGTAAAGTTAGAAGCCTGGTCTTCATGACATTTTGAAGAGCTTGTGTGCCCAGACCGGCTTTCAGGTATGGTTGGCATAGAGTGACTTCATGTGAGTGGGCAAGGCCCTCTGCGCCACGGATGGCTCTGATCCTTTCGATGTCCTGGTTCCTTGAAATGATCTTTGCCTGCTTTTTTAGCAGGTTCTTTAAGCTGGCCGTTGGCAGTTGAATGACCGTTGTGAGATCAGCTGTCAGGCAGAGTGTACTATTGGCTGACGCAAGGTACCTTGCCCATTGACTAGTATTGTCCGTGAAGACTATGTGGATTGCTTCCCTCAAAGTGCCTGGCCTTGCCTTAATCACTGCCATTCCCTTCAGGCTTAATCATCTAATCACTCCTCTTCAATGTCTATTTTTGGCAACTGCTGAATCCCATTACGTTTTTCAACTACCATGTTACTACAACACCAATGACACTCAGATCATCTGATGGGATGGGACGTCTTCTGAATGGATCTGGAGAGCATGCATCCTTTCCTTATATTGATAAGGCTAGTCATTTGAAAGTTGTAGGTTTTTTATTTCTACTTCAGTCAATGTGCCAATCACACGTGTCCATTGAGAGTTTCCCTGTTTACATAGATTGTGACATTAGAGCCTGGCTCTGAAGTTGAGGGGGCATTCTTGCTGCATTCCTCTTGTCCAGAGAGTGCTACTGCCCTCTCTACGCAGGCTGTAGTAGACTGACAGTGGTGGCAGCATTAAGCTATACTCAGGCGCACCTGTACCCCTGTACTCTTTAGGAAGGGTGGCATAACCCTGTACCCTTTAGGTGAAGTGGCATATCAGCTTCTTCCTAGTAAAGTCTGTACAATCTCCCTTACTTGGGTTCATTTTGCCTCTGTTGTATGTGGGATATGTGTATTGAGAGCCAGTGGGTTCATGGGGTGAGGATGGTGAGCCATTGTGTTTAATGTGAGCTGAGCTCGCATCTGTTCTGCTGGACCTTCCAGCTCTCATGCTCCTCCCTATTCATTGTAGAAGCTTTGTGGGTTAGGACAGGCACCAGCTGTTTTCTGTATCTAACTAAGGCTCCCTCTGCTGGGATGACCCCCTCCTTTTCTGCTGGGTGATGGTCAGGGCCTCCTTGTCTGAAGTAAATGAAAATTACTCCCTGGAAGATAGGCTGACTGGCATTAAGAGACTGGTAAAGAACCCCTCCTCACACGCACTGACCCTGCAGTGAACATGCAGGAAACATGCTCCAGGATTGGAGGAACACCCAACATGCAAATGTAGCAGACCCCTGGTAGGATTAGCCTGTCAATCAGATATTGATAAAAGTCTGGCCTCGTCGTCCAGTTGTCATTTAAAGGCCTTTCTCTTTTTCTGACAAGACACCCAAAAGGAGCCGTCGAGGAAGCCAAGATCCAGTAGTCCCCTTTCAGACTCGGAGATAAGGTTTGAACTTGAGAAGGTGTCTCTGTGACAGATCAACGGTGGAAGGAATTTGCCAGTTTGATGGAAGGGACTGGGCTTCAGTTCATCAGACAGCATCGTAGCAGACAATGGGCTGTCTGTGAGTATTGTGGGGGCTATTTTTGCTTTGGGACACAAGGAGACTGCAGACAGGTGCTCAAGATATGGAATTTTACTGCACATCAATATCGAAGGAGACGTTGGAAGCGGCATATTTCCATTGAAGGTGAGACTGCATCACCCCAGCCCATCTCCTGTGCTGTGGGAGCCTGTGGGTGCTCCCAGTTACTATCTGTAGCTTGGGAAAGAGTGTCCTCTTGAAGAATTTACTATTTAAACTCTGTCTCTGCACCAAGACTTGGATAGTCTCCAGCTTTGTCCTTGCTTGTCCGGCACTAGTAACAATTAGCACCATATGCGTGGGTGCTCGGCTATTATAAAATCTAAACCGTGACTGGTGGGCTCTGTGGTACAGGTCACCACCCCTTTTGTGTCACCTGAGGATATCAGGGGGGACTGGCACACTGGCCCGTCACTACCCTCCTACAGCTAGCCCAGTGGCTACTGGACGAGTGGGACTCCAGTAACTGTGCCAATACACCAGGTACCACTAACCAGACTCCTGAAATCATCAGAGCGGAATAGTGGGTGGGGAGTGAATATTTGACTTCATATTAACTGCTGAAATCAAATCACTGCAATACATGTATTGGTACTATTGTTCTAGCTCTAAATAGTAACCCTGTATACATGGTCCGTAAAATGCAATGTTACTGTTTGATGGTACTTAATGTCCAGGCACCATAATACTGTTTGTGATCATAACTCTGGCCCATAGGGTTGTAGAGACTTCTGTCTTTCACTGTGTATTTTAGTTGTATGTGTAGTATATTTTTCTTGTGGGGATTAAATTACTTTGGGGCATATTTACATACCCCTATCACCACCACAACGTCACTTTTAAAGACGTTGTGGTGGCGATATTGGCTTCGCCTTATTTACAAGGCGGCTTAACGCTGCCCTATAAATAAGGTACCCTTTCACGCTATACTTAGCGTGAAAGGGGAGGGCAATGGATGTTGCTGTGGATTTTCCACCGCAACACCCATTGATTTTGCCGCTGCCCCTTATTTACAAGGGTGGCGTAAATATGGGGCATCTCCAAAATTAAGACCAGGGAAAACCTGGGCTTACCCTGGCAGAACAAGGAGAAGTTTTTTATTTCTCCTCGTTTTTGCTGTTTCCATGTGTGCTGCGTTGTGCAGCACACATGGAAATAATAAAACACCTTTGATTGTTTATGTGCAGGAAGGTGTCACTTCATTAAAAAAAATGACGTTTAGCAACTTCTATGTGCGCTGCATTCAGTAGCACACATAGAAATTTCAATTCGCCATATCAGAAGTGTCCCTTCCTGCACATAAACAATCACTCCCCTCAACGCAGCCACCCTTGGTGCAAGGGTGCCTGCGTTGGTGTTAGGCAGATAAATGTAGTGCCAGTGCAGGGGGGAACGCAGGGCTGCGCCATATTCTTGTAAATATGGTACAGCCCTGCGTTTCTAAAATGACGGAGCGTGTTGTTAGCCTTCTTGGCTTAACGACACGCTTCGCCACTTTCCTTGTGACTATGGCCCTTTATTTTATAAAGTAAAACACTGACCTGACATTGATCCTATTAGCTGGTATTATGGTGTAAAGTGTATCCTGAATGACTAACCCTCCTTACCTCCTTGAGTAAGTCTTGGGCTGCTTTCTCTCGGTACCCTGAGAGAGTGGAGTGCTGTAGAGGAGTAATTGGTTATCCAGTTTGGGATCCAGTAGTAGTGACCCCAGAACATCAGTGGTGAACAAATCTAGTTGATGCCCAGTAACCCCTGACTGCCCTGGTGCCTCAGGAAACCGGTCGTCACATAATCTAAAACCTTTAAAATTCAAGGGACCTAGACACTTGAGGAATAGACCTATGCCTGTGATCCAATGACCAGTAAATGCTGAGATATCAGTGTCAAATTACCATGCATATAGATTTCCTACAGTAGATCATTGATACCATCTCTTTCATCTGGATTATGCAAATGGACTCTACCATGGAACTCCACTCTTTCTCATCTGAAGTCTGCAAGGAATCCAGAATGCTGCATCAACATCTACACGTTCATCTATCTGCCAGCTTCTCACCTGAGCCTCAACTGCTCTACTGGCTTCCCAGTGCCAAACGCTCAGCCTGCAAGACTTTCCACATGAACGAGAGGACTTTCTGCAGCAAGGGCCATCCTTCATCAAAGTAAAACTGCAATGATATTTGCCAAAATGAACCCTCCTCTCTAGACTGGCACTCCAACTGTCTATTCTTCTATATATAAAGAAACCCGTCAGTCGAACCTCCTACTCCTTAAAAGTGGCAAAGTTTTGGAATACTTTCCCAGGAAAGACCAGTAACTCCTAGATGACCAGGAATTCAGAAACACAGTAAAACCTGCCTCTTTCCAAGATGATTCCTCAACAAGCTGACAGAACCACTTGCCATTACAAGGAGAGTTGTACGGCACAGAATTTAGGATCATGCCCACCCGAAATTGAAAAAAATTAATTCAGGGAAGAAAGGCAACACCCCAGGCACAGATACTTCTCACTCTCCTTTGCTCTCCTCCACACATAGGTGAAGCTAAACATTTCCATTGTCATCATATAAGGAGGCTCTGCCATAGATTCCCAACACTAAAACACTTTCCGCTTAGGCCACACTACATTCAGACACTTTCCCTCTATTCATTCTCTAGCATCTTAAATGCCTATCCATCCTTTCTCACTTCTGTGACTTAATTACACCATCAGACACAGCTGCAAAATAACAACAAAAGCACAACATAACATAACAATTCTGGTTATAAAGCATGTAGGAAATGTGCCCTTTCTACTGGGTCACTCTTGATTTGTTTGTCTTTTGCTTGATGTAGATCTCTGTGCTGGCTGTAGAACTCTTTGCATTTTACCCCTGCTAATGAGTGATAAAGTGTCTGTACTCCCCCTTTCAACATGATGAAATTTGCATTTCCCTGATTGGCATGTCTAACTTACCTGTAAGTCCCTAGCATATGGTACCGAGGGTACCCAGGGCCTGCAATTTAAATGTCACTGGTGGTCTGCAGCACCCATTGTGCCACCCACTACAGTGATAGTGCAAACATGACTGCAGGTCTGCCATTCATAACCTGGCTGTTGTAGTTTTAAACTGCAAATCTGACCTGTCAAAATGACCGCTTTTGACATGTCAAAACCTCCCTTTTAAATGTTTATAAGTCACCCCTATGTTGGCCTTATTACCCATAAGGCAAGGTGCATGGTATTTAAAAGTAAGACATGTTGGAATTTAATGCTAAACATGTCCTTACAGTGTAAAAGACACAAAAGCTATTTTCACTGTAGCAAGGCTGGCTGAGCGATAAGAAAACACTGGGTTTCGTTATTTAGTAATACTGATTTTGGATCGGTAACAGCTAGAAAATAATTAAGCAACTATTTTTAATGATTATTAAAAATCCAATTCAATGGTGAAGTGAGATATTTGAAAAACAATAAGGAAAAGGTACTTTTAGAAAGTTACCCTCTCTCAACCTGAAGCCTTTGGAGGCCCATTTGCATTTGTTCTCCCACTTCTGACAGCCAGTAATTAGCATTTGAAGAAGTGTGAAACTTCTTGCAGAGCAGAGAACTAAGGCCTGTGGGGAGGTGTTGTTGTTCCAATGACATGATGACTGGGGTTTGGGCACAATAACCGGATTAACTTCAAAGAGGCCTCCCCTCTCACAGACAAATGTGAGCTGACACCGGGGAAGGCCCCCTACCTTTGCCTCACAGCCAGGGAAATTCCAATAACAGTGGGCCTCTCTTTGACATTACAGTGTCAACTCCTGCTTGACTGGTCTGTTGGTTTTACATATAACACTGGGGCACACTTGAAAGGAAAAGAAAAAAGATGCCAACCCAATTCTTGTGGATCCACTGCATTGTTGCTGGAAGACCCTGCTTTGTCCTGCCAAACTTCTGCCTCTCCGTTTAAAGAGGTATCATGGCTCTTCAAACTGGATTTTGGGATTTCACTAGGATTACCATAATACACTCCCCACATACAGAGATGTTTTCAGGCATGACCAAAGTGGCCCTGACCCAGGGCCCCAGCCTTTCAGGGGGGGGCTGATAAAGCCAGCTCTGTTCTGCAGAGAGTCTTTCCCTGATGACCGTGAATACTTCTTAAAAAGATTGTTTTAAATGCTGTTTCCTTTAATTAATTTTAATGTGAATAATGTATGGGAGTATATTACAGACATTTTGCAGAGCAATGTTTGTTTTTCACAACACCCATAAATGATTTTTTTAAAGATCAAAACAGGACCTCTCAAATGAGAAATTGCAGGGGTCACAAATATTATTTGCAATATTATTAGTGAGCTGCTGCTGTATATATAATAGTGAAAACACACATCTCTGTCTGTTAATATTAGATGTAAACACATTTAGAATTTGAACCAGTGTGTCAGTGTACTGTCAATGACCTGGACAAAGAGGACATAGAAAGAGCTGACATTAGACCATGAATTCAAAGCTGTTCCAAATAGGGGCCCCCAAATTACGTTTGGCACAGGCCCCCAAAATCCTTAAGATTTCCCTGCCCACACGTACTCCAGCCCTCAAAACCCAGTTTAGTGTGACTGAAGACGTTTGCCATCTTGAAAATGCACAAAGTGGGTAGGATTGGTCTCAGAAACTTTTACCCCCTGGGTTAGGGAATGCCCAGGAGTCATTCTGACCCACTGGCTTGTGCCAGACATAAATGTGGCATCACCAAGCACCCATTTCAGGACAGTCCTTGACCTGAGGAAGATCTGAAGAGCCCTGAACCTGCTGTTGGTGATCCTAGAAGAGCTCTAAAGGACTGAACCTGCTTTCTCTTGTACCTGGGACAAAACAGTATTTCCAAGAGAGAAAAGGCTGACCTCTTGTTAAAGCTACACGGACACAACAAGCTACAAGAGGCCTTTTGCAACTGCCTAGCTGATCAGTGGCAACTGGACCTGGACAGGACCTTCCTGCTGGCCTCTGTGTACCACGCTGTGAGTTTCCAAGGGCCTCCTCCAAGGTCCTTACTTGCTTTGGAATTGTACTCATGTGTTGTCTTTGGGCTTAAAGGACTAAAGTCAGAAGATAAAATCTTTCACCAGAACAAACCTGATTGGTGAATCCAACCTGCACTCTACCGCAGTCAGCATCAATTTGCACTTAGGTGTCGGTCTACCGCGCCCATTAACTGTCTTTGGCACTTTATGCTTCTTGGTGTTATTTCTACTCTAAAAACAAAATTCATATCTCCGGTTACCGTTTTTGGATTGTTTCATTGTTTTTATTAAATTTTACTCAATTTTTATAATTCGGTTGGGATTTTTATTGTGTTGCATTTCGACTTTATTACTGATTTGGCACTGCATACATAATTTAAACTTTGCCCTAGTTTAAGCCTTTCTGCTTTGTACCATAGCTACCAGCAGTGGCAGCCATTGCAAAACTCAATTGTGGGAGGCGGGGGACGGGAGATTAGGAAAATCATTTTTTATTAAACCTGCCATTCCTGCTGCCGATGCTGCCGTCCGCCTTGGGGCTCCTCTTCTCTCTTGCTCCCAATAGTGTCATAGCATTCCCTGGGACACCGGCACAGGCTCCCCACCCCATCCCGGCGCTGCTCTCAATAGCATGAGAGCAGTGCCAGGATTGCAGAGGCGGTGGGTGAGATTTTAAAGTGGTGGGGTGCAAACGAATTAGCATACAGCACCGTAGCGAGCGAGCGTAGCGAGCGAGCCCGAACCCCAAAAGGGGGGTTTGGGGGGCTTACCCCCCCCAAGAAAATTTTGAAAAAAAAGAAGAAAAATCGTGCATTTTCAAGCAAATTTGAGAAAGCAGGAAGGTTAATAAAGCAATTGTGAAAGTGCAGTTATTACATTAATAGATGGCATAACATAGGTAGCTGCTTATTCAGTATTACCACAGAGCTTCATACATTCTGTCCTATTATGCTCAGGTGCTGAATTCAGACTATAAGACTCATGGAAATCTCAGCTCTAAGAGTAGAAGAAGTTGCACAGCAGTGTAATGGTTGCCAGGCTCGTTCCGCAGGAGCGTCAGGAACTTGAAGAAAAGTCCACAGTCTTCCCCTACGGCCTTCCGACTCTATTAGACTCTAGAGTAACGAATGGCACGCAAGGGGAAAACAGGGAAACAAAACAAGGAAAGGCGGGGGAAGAAAAACAGTCTGACAACATACTGAATATTAGACTCTAGAGTAACGAATGGCAAGCAAGGGGAAAACAGGGAAACAAAACAAGGAAAGGCGGGGGAAGAAAAACAGTCTTACAATATACTGAATATAAAAGAGGCAGCGCAATGCGCTGTTACCGTGATTCTGGTTGAGCTGAACTTTGTACACACACTTCACATAGGTCCACGCAAGTACCCCAAATATAAATGGTATAAAGCAGTGTTTCCCAAACTGTGGTCCGCGGACCCCCAGGGGTCCGTGACACATTCCCAGGGGGTCCTCAGGCAGTAATTTTAAAAGCACAAAAAAGTTCCTTGTAGAATCAGCAGTTTTCCAGCAACAATAAAAGTGTCAAGATTACGTCGGTGATTAATGTACCTGCTGGAGAGAGATGAGAGTTGTGTCAAGTGGCAGCTTTGACTTATCTAATGTAGCACAGAGGGTTAATATGCCTACTGCAAAGAACGTGTACCATGCATTTTGAAAAACATTTTTTATGCGCCTAGGTTAGTGGGTTACTGCTTTAGTCACAGATTCTTTTGTTACTGTGCAGTTCATAAGTGACAATAGTAATCTAGCACAGTGACCTATAAACTGTCATCAAAGAGCTGCTTGCAAGCTGCATGATACAAGTTAGAAACATATGTTTGTTTCAAGTCTTTCATTATCCTAATCCTGCTAAAAAGGTTTATTTGGGTGGCAATACATTTTTATTGTTAAAGTCAATGCTAACCACTGTTATGTTCTGAATCCTGAGTTTGTGCTTCTCCAGACCAAGCACTCTTTAAAAATGCCTACCAGTATGAATAACATGTGAATCCTACACCCTGTAGTCGCATTTGCCTTATGTAACATTTTCTATACACTGATTTACACGTATGAATCATTGTCTCCATGGGGCAGATTTGCAAGGAAATTGACTGTGTGTGTCGCAAGCCATTTGGCTGCGCCGCACTGAGTCACTTTCGAAGCACAGGGATGCGACATATTTACAACAATATGTTGCATCTCTGTGCTTCCCCCTGTGCTGGCGCACAAACTGCTGCCATGCGCCTGCACAGGCACATTTGCACCATGGTGCAAGGATGCCTGTGTCGTGGGGAGATTGTTTACATGCAGGAAGGGTTACTTCCTGCACATAAACAATCAGAAATGGCGTTTTTCAACTTCTAAGTGTGCTGCATTAGCACACATAGAACTTGCAAAACGTCATTGTTTTACTTATTGTTTATGTGCAGGAAGGGACACCTTCCTGTACATAAACAATCACCAGAGGTAATATCCTGTTTCTATGCGTGCTGCAGAATGCAACATGCATAGAAAGAGGAGAAATTAATACATTTCTCCAAGTTGCCCCTCCCTACGCCTCCCCTGGGGTGGCGTAGCATTCAGACACATTTCCAGATTTACGATTCCTCGCAAATCTGGAAATGTGTCTGGTTCCATGGGTTATGTGTGGGAACACCCACAGCAACACTCATGGAACGTCCCTTTCACGTAGTGCTGTGTGCAATTGGGCCATATTTACAAGACCATGAAAAGTCACGCAGGGTTGCTTTTCCTGCCTTGGAAATATGGGGCACTAAAATGCGTCACCGGTGCATCACTTTTTGTGACGCACCTGTGGCGCAAGGGGCTTGTAAATCTGCCCCTATATGTGTGTGATTTAAGGTGCTCTGACATCCTTCAATGGTATGAGAGATGTTATAAAACAAATTAAATACATGTGACAGAGGGGCTATGGAGAGATGAGAGGCACTGTTGGAGGAGGATAATATGGGAATCATTGAATAACCCCAACAAAGATTGTCATATCCTGGTGCATAGTAAGGTCATCATTTACTACTCTTTAAAAGCTGATACAATTCAATATATAATGATAAATTTGTTGTAGACTGTCACTGCACCATTGTTTCCTAAATTGTCTTGGGGGGAGAGCCTCCCAAAGCCCCCTTTGTAGTGGTCAGGCGCACTCACTGCACTAGGTGTGCACTGTATGGGGACTGGTCTGAAAACATTTGCCAGGGCTGCTTTGGGTTTCCAGTCTGGCCCTGGCAGGAGTCTCATACTGCGAAATAAAACCAACCATTTAAAAGTTAGTCATGGAGATGCAGCGCTAACCCTCCTGTTTTTTGCAAATTCTTTCAATATAAAATACTAAAATCCTTAGGAATTCGAGTATCCGTTTTGTGTGCACACGTGTGTTTATTGTTTTCGAATTACTGTTTTAATGTTTGAAATATAAGTCATACAAATTGCTTGGGGGTCCCCGGCTTCCAGTGGTGACTCAATTGGGGTCCTCAGGAGTAAACAGTTTGGGAACCACTGGTATAAAGGTTTTCGCAATTTGCCAAGGGGAAAGGTTTGATAGGCAACACAAGCAACGAATCGTTCACCCTGCGGGAGACAGGTCCGGCCAGTGAACAAAGGTGAGCAAATCTGTGTAGTCTCCAAATAGAACAAACACTACAAAACTTTTAAAAACAGAGATAACAATGCATTTCTTACCTCAATCAGAATTTTTTGTATTCAAACAAGTAGCAGCATTCACTTTTTGTAGATGAAATCCGCACGTCTCTCTTTCAGTGTAGCAAACTTGTCAATTACTTTCATGTTGAAGTCCGGTATCTTTTGGTCTAGCTTGCTCTCTACAGATAGCATCGCCAAAGCATTTATTCTTTTCTCTAGCATGGTGTTCCTGAGGAATGTCTTTATGCGCTTTAAGGCTGAAAAACATCGTTCAGCTTCTACTGTTGTCATTGGAGTCGTAATCACAATTTTTAGTAAAGTCACTGTCTCTGTAAGTGAGTTTTCCATATGCAGTTTATGAATTAAACTCAGCAAAGTCAAGGCGCTTGTGGCCTTCCGGTACACAGGCATTCCGTAGAGTACAGTTAACTCAGTTCTCAGCTGCTCTTTTTTGAGCATAGGATATGCTTCCACAGCCTGATTCAGAGCACGCTCAGGGAAGGATTCATCATATTGTGCAAACTCTTTACTTTGCAATAAAGTCGCACTCACCAAATGTTTTGTGAACGAAAAACGTTCTTTCGCCTGCACAATTACAATGTCACATATCTCCTTTCCAATTCGAACCAGAGAGGTGATGTTTTGTCTGCGGTTTGCAAAAACAGAATGCTCCGGCAGTTTGCTCTCTAAATCTTCAACCCCATCTCTCACTTTCATAATCTGTTGTACAAATGCAGATGTATTGGCTTTCACAGAGACAGTATCTAGGTCTTTTCTTTGCAACTGATCGTATAACACATCAACAGGAATCATTATGTCATGAAATAAAAACAGTAAGAATTGAAACTCTTTGTCTTGTAGTGTTCTAATAAAGCCATGGGCTTCATTCTGACTTGTGTGATCAAAGTCTGCTCTGGATGCTATGGCGACAAAACATTTCTCAAGGCCCTCCCTCTGTTCAAAGATTAAGTTGACTGTACGAATGTGAAAGTTCCAACGAGTTGAGGATCCCCTTGGTACGCTTTTGTCCACAATCTCATGAAGGGCTTCTGTTCTTTTGGGGGAACGTGTGAAGAATGCTGCTATGCCTCCGATATCCTGAAAGAAAACTCGTGTCTCTCTGATCTTTGATACCGCCTGTTGCATAATAAGATTGAGTTGGTGGGCGTAACAGTGCACAAAATGAGCATTAGGGTACACATCTCGAATTCTCTTCTGAACTCCACTAAGGCTCCCACTCATTACGGATGCACCGTCATAGCTTTGTGCGATAAGTTTTTGTTTTTGAGGCAGGTCCGGGAAAATTAAGTCCAGTTGACACAGTATTGCTTCAGTGATGGTTGCTGCACTAGAGTCACTTAAATGCGTGAAGCCATAATATCTTTCCACAATGTTTCTGTCACTGTCAAGGTACCGAAACACTAACACGGACTGTGTTTGAGTGGACACATCAGTGGTGTCATCAGCCTGAATAGCCACAAAGTCTGTGTTTCGCAACTCTTGCACAATATGGCTTCTTATAATTTCGAGCATACAGTCAAGGAGTTCATTTTGTATTGCATTAGAGGTGCCCTTAAAGACTGTAGCATGTGCTAAATGTCTTTCCAAATCCTGGTCTATGGTTGACATTAAATCCACTAGGCCTCGGAAGATCCCAGGTTTTGAGGAAGTTTCCGATTCATCATTGCCTCGCAATGCCAGTTCGAAAGCACCACAGAAACGAATGCAATCAATGATCTTGGATAGATTTTGTCTGTTCTTATCCACAGCTTCATTGTGTTTTTGAATGGATTTGCGATACGCATCATTTATCTGCTGCTCAATTGGTGCGTCTTCCCCCAACATTCCCAGTCTTGTCAGGTTTTCCAGATGATTTCTTGTGAGCGCATGCTTCTTTATTTTTTCAGCGATGTGCTTCAGGTCGACCATTCCTTGCCGTGTCCAAGAAAAGTCACCGCCAAACAGCAAGCAGGGGAAGCAGAACAGAGAATTGCGTATAGGGCAGCCTGTAAGCCAATCAGCTTTTGTGTACCAGGCATTTGAGAATGTACGTTTTGACATTTTTCCTCTGTCCTGGGTAGTTTGCTGTAGGTTTATTTCAGGCTGATGAGGTCCCAATTCTTTTAACTTCAGTTTTTGTTCAAGTGGCCGTGACTGGAATGACTTTGTAATCAGCTCTTGTACTGTATTCATGATGGGGTGTCGGGTGTTGCTGGCCTTACCAATATATATATATATATATATATTAAAGAAACCTGTCAATAATCAAAGTACAACGTATAAGGTGCAGTGCAATAATATCAAATTTCAGTATAAATACATTATACATATATATTGTGCATTATCCTAATACATCTCAAATGACTGCTAAAAATAGAGCCGTACTGCCTCCTGCCTCTCTGTGCCATAGTGTTGCTGGAGGCACTGAAAGACACTGCTTGAGGGCCTTGAGAGTGACCACATGACATACATGCTCTAACTACGATGTAAAAAAATATATAGCATCAGTTGCCTTACCTTTAACACTGGTGTTTGCTGGGTTGTAGCCGGGGTCGGGTGAGAGAGCAGCAAAGGAGGTTGGGGTCCTCTTGTTGTTTGCTGGAAAATTGCCCCAAAATGCGGTAATGTTTCAGGTTGTCAGGTGCTGAAAATGAAAAGATAACAATTTATTTTTGAAACAGTAGGGTAATGAAACAAAGACTGTGGGGAAAAAACATAACGCTCCAATTTTTTCTTTTCCTAGACATCAGATGAATCTATTGGAGGCTTTGAAAATAAGGAGAAAGTGACTGCCAGGGAAAGAGGTCCCATCACTGCCCTAGAAACAGTTACCAGATTAGAACGAATGAATTGAGTGCAAAAACCTGCATCCTCTGAGGTCCAGACATCATTCTCATTGTAAGGTCCCTGAAGAGGCAAGTCTGTGTCTGACCCCTAGGTACCAAATATTTAACCTTTGCAGCGGGTGTCATAACTCTGCAGGACGGTCTGTTCTGTGACCTCATCACTACTCTAGAAAAGTGGCTAGGGATAATGGTGGGGAGATACCCAATCTAGTTAGTAGAGCAAACAAACACACAGAGGAAACAGACAGGGCAACCCTAGTCTTTGTGCTTCTGAAAAGCTGTGTTCTCAGTGTCAATGGGAAATAGGCACATTTTGATTGGTGTCTTGTTTTTTACACCACTTTTTCCCATACATCAAAAGTGTTCCACCAGAATCAGCAACAAAGCAGGCAATTGGACACTGAAAGAGAATGCAGATCCAGGGAGGCTCCAACACAGAAGGGTGTAGAGTCTGGGACATCTAACGTAGTGCAGTTGAAGTGAGTGATGTGTGTTCTGACAGCAGTGAGTGATGTGGACAGTGAGCCTGATGTCTGGGATGTGCCTTCCGTGACTGATATGAGCACCGTGAGCGATGTCAATGGAGTGCGGGATGTGATGATGTCATTGATGCATGTGAGGGGTGTGAATATTGTGAGTACTGTGAGTGATGTGAAATAAGTGAGCGTTGTGAATTATGTGTGTAATTTGAGTGATATAACTCATGAGACTAATGATACTGGAGTGATGTAAACTTCGAAAGCCAACCCACTACAGCTGACCCCATCAACTGGTTCACACCCACGAACTCAAATGCCGAACGCCGCTCACCCACTGGGAATCTCTCACCACTCTATATGCTATTGCCATCATGAACTACGTGTACTCTGGGGCACCCACCGACGCATGCCCCCATCACGTCTTCAACAACACCAGCATGACAATAGTTGACGAGTTCAGGAAGGTCCTGAACACATCCATCACTGTGGCCTTGTTCCCTGAGGAATAGAAACCTGCTGATTTAAGGCCCCTCCTGAAGAAACCATCAGCAGACCCGACATGTTTTAAGTGCACTAACTCAATCACTCAACAAAAGACATTATCGCAAACTTCATACAACAGTGTCATATTTTTAATGTACTACAAATAATCATATTTGATGCCACATGTAACACCTGATATCAACTTGATTGGTGTGGGATATAAATACAGTCGAAGACTGCATAGTTTGTTAAAGCACTTTTAGTATCCCATATTTTATATTTACTTGCATTTGAGGAAAGCCTTAAAATTAGGATTTGTCTCAGTTTAGTAGTAGTAAAGTTAGGAGTCCTAACATTAGGACTCCTAAACTGAGAAAAATCCTAATTTTAAGACTTTCGGTATTCACACAGAAGGCATTTAGGAGTCCTAAAGTTAGGACTCCTAACTTCTGTGAAAACCGAAGTGAGTAAGTGTCTTCTGTGAATACCAAAATGAGTAAGTGCCTTCTGTGAATACGAAAATGGTAGTAAGTTTAGGATTTTGTCTTAAGTTAGTTCTGTGAATCGGGCCCTCAATGTTTGCTGGCTTTAGGATTCTGGGCACTTTACCACTACAAATCAGTGCTAAAGTGCATATGCTCTGTGCTCTAACCATGGTAACATTGGTGTATCCACAATTGCCATATTTAATTTATCCCTAGTAAAGTGCACTATATGTGCCCAGGACCTGTACATTTAATTCTACTAGTGGGCCTGCAGCACTGATTGTGCGAACCACTGCAGTAGCCCTTAAACATGGCTCAGGCCTGCTGCTGCCTGTGTGCAGTTTTAAACTGCCATTTCGACCTGGCAAGTTAAAAAACTTGCCAGACCCAAACCTTCCCTTTTATTACATATAAGTCACCCCTGAGATAGGTCCTAGGCAGCCCTATAGACAGGGTGCAGTGTGTTTAAAAGGTAGGACATGTACTTTTGAGTTTCACATGTCCTGGTAGTGAAAATCTGCTAAATTCATTTGTCACTACTGCAATACCTATCTTCCCCATATCTTAGCATTGCGATTGCCTTGAAGTATCTTTAAAGTGTAATTTACAATTGGGAAAAGATAGAGATTTGGAGCTTGGTGTCTCTGGTCTCACAATTTGAAATCACAACGTATAGTGAAGTCAGCTTTTAAACTGTAAGTCTGAACATGTCACTTTTAGAAAGTTAAATATATACACTTTAGATGGTAGAATGCACTCATTTTCTTTTTCCAACAAACTTTATTGAGAGTTTTCAATCTATTCGGCCACATACTGTAGGGTGTGCAATGCAGGCTCGATCCTAAAAACGTTCTTTCTCTTTTATCTGTGACGGACAAACGTCCGCTCCACTATCGTGGTGAATTTTAATTAGGACATAGATTATTCAAACATTTTTTTCATACCAATTGTTCATAAACATGGTCTCAATTAGGGAACTTTGACCTTCCCTGTGGGTAAAATAAAAACATTTCTGCAATTTAAAGACTTTGGTTTTGTACCTTCCTCAAACAATGGATGATGCACCAACATTGTGATCCATGAAATGTCCTTTCACAATGATCTCTTGCATGAGCTGAATTCCCTCTCTTTTAGCTCCCAACGCCTCATAGTGGAATTGAAAGCACTTCAGCTTTTTCTGTCGTTCTTATGGTAAAACTGACTTGACATTTCTTAAACCTTAGCTTTGGTAATCTGAATTTTACACTCTTTAAAATTTGAGAGGAGCCCATCTGACCAGTAGAAAGTCTGGCCACATTAGAGTTTTATACCACTGCCGGCTTTGCAAAGTCATTGCTACAGTGAACATCAGTTGAATGATAATGTTTGAATCTGTCTAGGCTTGGGTGTTTACAGAAGCACAGGGTAGGTAGGTTCATCAATATGATACAATTAAAAAACCTTAAAAGTATACATTCTTCTAACAAGTTTTTTGATCAACTGGCTTTGATGTCTATAAGCTTTTTTTCTTGATTTTTTTTAAATCACGCTGTTGCGTCAGCTTAGTTTTCACTACACACAACAGAAACATCACAATTGGTATTTGTATTGGCAGCGCCAGCAAAGAGGCCTCTGAATGAATGACTAAATATCTGGCCCAGCATACGAATTTTGCACTATCAGAAGCAGTAGTGATGCACCAGTTCCTGGACTGTTTTCTTGAATGTGAATGAAGAAAAACAGTACTAGTTGCATGGAGCACAGGGATATTTTTAAGATGGATCCTGTCCTCCCTTCTGGGCTGGGGATGACAAGGCACAGAGATCCTGTCCTGCTATTGAAGATGAGAGATGGTGATGTCAAGATACATTGACTAGTATGAGAGACCTGTGGTCCTCACCACAAATTAGATCAGTCAGTCCAGCAAGCGTAATGTAAATACACATTTTATATTTTAAAAATCCCTGCTCTGATTTGGGTGGTTTTATTTAATTTTCAAGTTTTTTTTCTGCAACTGGGTTCTCTATGTTCAGCCCTCCTTTCAAACATTTCCAAGCCTACCCTTAGTTGTGTTCTATTTCCAAGGGATACTAGGCCTGATGTAAAAAGCCCTTCAAGGGTTACATCCACAGAAGGGCTTTTTTATATGTACTAAACCCATTTGGGTTTTGTGATCCATTCCGACTCGTAATTAGGAGGGGTCGTAAAAGGGGTAACCCTGCCTAATTACAAATAGCAAAGGCATTAATAATTTGCTATCATAATTGCGGTCGCAAACCATTGGCCAGTTACCAATACCACAAAGGAAGGGTTAACTGATTCACAAAGAGGAAGGCTCATTTGCGAACTGTGTCCACAGCCTGGGAGGGATTTGAGTAGGTGGTTTAAGGCACTTGGCCAGGGCATAGGTCGCATCACAAAAGAAAAGTAAAGACAGGTCGTAAAATGTAGGTGCACTTTTTCTGCCCATCCTTTTGATACATCTAGGACAAAATGGCTTTTCAAATTACCAGGTGGATTTAAAAAGAGTCCCTTGTCGTTTCGCACTTTACGGCTGGGTTGTTATTTGTTCTGTTAATGGCGGTAGAATAAAGTTGAAATACATGGAGATTGTCTCGAAGTATGCGACATTGCGACAGGCCCCCCCCCCTCCCCCTTCCCTCCCCCCCCCCCCGCATAGCAAGCAGCGCCTTCATAAATGCTAGCCCGCGCGCCAGAGTCCCTTTATGAGCACCAGACGCCTACAGTGCAGCGAAGCGCGCAATCCTTAATGCCACCTGCATTGATATTTTATGGCACAAAAGCGACATAACTGTCGGGAATCCCTTTGTTAAATGGCCGCATTAAGCAAGCAGTCTCATGAAATGTCTAATCCCCAGTAACCCTGGTGAAGTGTGTTTGTTTTTGCCGTGTCATGTATGCTCTGGCCGTAAGACCCACAGTAACTTGGCCAGTTATCAGGGAGCGTATTGGAGAGAAGTCTTAGAGTTCTGGAGTGAGGTCATTATTTACAAATGAGATATTAGGAAGATTTCCAAGGGTGTCATTGCTAAAATAGATAACACGGGGAAAGGAAGGCCTTGGCATTAACGGGAATGAAGTTACTGCACAAACCAAGGGAAACAACAACAGCAGCAATGCAATACAAGAGAGAGTAAAAAAGAAAAAAAAAACACTGTACGAACGACTAAAAACAGTACAGCAAAATCGTGCATCGAAATGCAACGCTGGTGACCAATTAAGAAATGTCCCAAGTATTGTATCAGAAAACCTGGGACTGCATCAGGCAGTAGATGGCTCGATGCGTTTTTCTTTATCTTTGCACATACACGTCTAGAACAGAACTATTTTACTTACTGTACATCGAAGGCCGTCAGAATGTGTGTGTAAATTTATCAATAGTATGTTAGTGCGTCTGACCAGGTATTAGTCATGTCTGAATGCGGGGACTCCAAATGTCTTCTAGGCAGCAACAATCTACTCAGTTTCACAAGTTAGTTGATGAAACGTCACTCCACTGTAGTTCATCTAAATAAAAGAGTCACTGAACGACAACTCCAAACCAAACTCACAGAAAAGGTGATCTTGTACGAGTAAGACAGCAGCAGCACACACCGTCCCTCACGACCACGAGGCTGTCAGGCTGGGCTCAGGCGACACGCACGAGTCGAGACAGAGTGGTGAAGTGAACCCGACCGTTACCTCTTACGTCACGCGCTCGGCATCCAATATGGATTGCCCGCCCCTGCGGTGACCTGCCAATCCTGGCGCAGTGGCGCTGCATGCAGCACCAGGATTGGCTTGGAGGGCACAGTGACTGCTCGCCCTGTCGCCCTTTTGCTGCCAGCGCTGCCGCCAGCAGGTCCTGCACCCCCCCCCCCCCTACTAGCTAATGGGGCCGGCCTGGGTGCGCATGCTCGGGCAAGTTGCTGCCCGAAGCATACATGCGGGGAAAAAAACGTTTTTTTAAAGACCTGTCAATCAATCCACACCAGCCAGCCCGGCCCGCCCCCCCCCCCCCTCCCGATAAAGTCGGGTGCTGCCCGGCGCCGTGTAAATGTGGTAAGTAAAGTAGTTATTTCGTAAAAGTTTCATTTACTTTAATTCTTTAACGCGGGTCCAGGGCTGGTGGGGCTACGCCCCTACGCCCCAATGGACGCACCGCGGCTGCAGGATTGGTCTGAGTGGCCTGGTTTGCCACTCAGACAGTGCCTGAGAGTCTGTGTTCTTTCTCCAACCCGTCTATGCAACACAACTGGGTTGGAGAAACCTAAGTGTGCATGTTTGTTTGGCTGGCATAAGACGACCAGCCAAACTGACATGCGTACTCTACACTGCAACTACTACTCCTCCACCTGCCCCGCCCAAGACTCCTTGGCTCAGTCAGTCAGCAGAAAATAAAATTATAATATAGCCTTATAGCCCGCTACGGCGGGCTATACCGGCTATTAAAGGCCCGCTGCAGCGTTAAAGGCCCGAGCCGAAGGCGAGGGACTTTAACAAAAGCAGCGGGACTTTAATAGCGGTATAGCCCTGCTACGAAGGGCTATAAGGCTATTAGAACATTCTGCCACTAGAGGGCAGAATGTTCTAATAAATTAAACAAAGGCTTCTCGAAGCTCGAGGGGATTTAAATCCCCTCGAGCTTCGAGAGGCTTTTGTAAAACATTGGAATGTTGCTCTGCGGGCCTTTACCGGCCCGTAGAAGCATGGAGCACTCCATTGTCTACAATGGAGCTCCCAACATTCCAATGTTCTAATATTGTTTTGTTATCATTTTATTTTTCGCTGACTGACTCAGTGGGGCAACGCTCCTCTGCCATTACAGAGGAGCCACCCTGGCTACCAGGGGGTTGAGCTCAGGTTAGTTTAGTGATTTTGAGGGACAAGGGTTCGGATTATTTCTTGAGGTGGGTAGTCACCCACCACTAATATTAGTCCAATGTCTTACAAAGCACAACATCAAAACACAACTGACAAAGACCACAAGATAGACACACGCTGTTCCATCAAAGCACTGACACGGAGTAGCCAGCTAGCCATTCGGAAATGTGCTTTGGCACTTCTTCATGGGTTCAAGTGTTGAGAAAATGCAGCTGAACAATAGTGCTTAGTCTTCATTGATGACTTTCAGCCGCTAATGATGACTGTCATTTCTGTGGATGATTTCCAGTAGGGATGTGCAAAGTTGTGGTATTTTTTGTGAAATGTCATTAAATTCCATATCCCCCTACTTGTAGTATAAAGTCTAAAGAGATGACTGCAGAAGATTTGTTCGATCAGATAATATCTCTCGGTGAGACATTGTCTATAAACCAGTCTCCCGTGGACAAAAATTATACGAAATTGTCTAATGCAAAATTGCAACAACAAAAAAATGCAGATTTCGCCGACACTATTAAATTTTATCCAGACCTATGCGTGAAGTTCGTCCTCAATTAAGCTCAGCACCTATTGATTATGCCACGACTCTTATGTATGCTCAATTCATATTAATAATGGTATGCCCAGCCTTCATTGACCTTCAGCTTCCATGATGGTGCAGAACCCTCAGGGATGAATCTCAGATGCCCCTCGCCCCCCCCCCCCCCCCCCCTTTCCCTTCCACCTCATATAGAAGGTTCAGCTACCACTGACTTTCATCCTCCCTCGAGGATGAGTCTCATTGATGATGATGCTATACTCAGCCCCCTCCCCGCCCACGCCCCTTCATTGGTAAAGCTCAGCTCCCATTGATGGACCCAGTGCTGGTTATTGGTGCTTTATTGTAAGCACAAAGAGATGAGCTCATCGGCAGCCAATCAGGTCCTTCCCGAGCGTGTGCTGCAGCCTAGCTCTGTGACGGCAGTGTTACGGTAGGAAGGAAGCCTCGAGGGTAGGAAGACTGCACTTTAGGCAGGAGGTGGGGGGAATACTACAGATGGGGGAGGAAAGGGAGGGGCCGGAAAGCAGGTGAAAATAAGGACTGTACAGGAGGTGGGAGGAGTATTCAGGACTGTAAGGGTTAAGGGTAGCAGGAGAGTGAGTCAGGGCAAGGGCACTGTGAGCTGCACGTGGGAGGGGACTAAAGGGAAGAGACGCGCTGTAGAGAGGCGGGTGGGACACTGACAGCAGAGCGCCTCTAGGGAAGTGAGGGCAGTGGCTCAGCTGGTCCCGCGCCGAGGTGGTGACCCCTGAAACGGAAGTAGTGGCTGCCCGGAAGAGATGCTGCTCTCGCCTTCTGCAGGTATGGATGATGTAACAGTGCTTGATTCTTGGCAGGTCACACGCAGAGTGCTCAAACCGCAACTCATGGTGTACCATCAGAGTACACCACGATTCAGGCGGTCGGTGCCCAGTTAGCCAAGTCCAAGCTCGCACATAGGAAGAAGGCTGGGTTTCTGTTTTATATCCACAACCAGCACACGGTTTTGCAGGAGTGAGCGCTTCAGCGTGGTCTAATGAAGCCACATAAGCGCATTTGAGTGTATCAGTCAGTATATTGATTACCGTGATGTGTACAGCAGTTGGTTAAAGTGTGTCTGACAGCTGTTTGCCTGTGAATCAATGTATAGCTTTGTATTGATGTGGTGTTTGCGCCAATCTTTGGTTTCTTTTACTCAATAGTCGGTGGTGTAACTAAGAAATGTATTCCCGGAACCCATAAATTGGGGGTCAAGATGTGGCAGAAAGGGGTTGGAATCACGAGGGGCGGAGTCATGCAATGTCGAGTCTGACAGAAAATGTACATTTTTTTAAAAAAAAACTCTGCAGAAAATACATTGACAACAAGGACAAACGTGACAGTAAATCTGCTCTGCCTTAATTGGTCACAAACGCTACATTTTGAAACGTGTTATGGAGTTAAGGCACATTTTGTGTGGCCAGCAAATCTCAGGAGATAACAATGATGGTAATATAACTGGTGGTTAATGCAGTAGCTGGAAAGAAATGTGTTTAGTGTCAGTTTTGCCTCCTAAGGTAGCATAGAGGCTTAATTTGTCTCCTGCAAAGCACATTCTGTACATGCAGATTATAGACCATGCACTCTTAACATATACCTACCAGTAAAGATATGTGACTCCTACACTTCATAATCCCCATTGTTTTATGTAATACATTCTGCATATAGATTTTCACACGTTTACATTATTGTCAATATATAAAGTGTGCGTGTGGTGTAAAGCGCTCTCATACCGCACATTGAGATGAGTAGCACTTTTGAAGAATTAAATTTAAAAAAAAAAATAGTGCTATTTAAATTATTTGTTTAAATACTCATACAGACCTATACATCTGACAGTTACATGCATATCACATATATACAGGGATTGAACAAAATCAAAGACTTGCCTCCAATGTTTCTCTTAACAGGGCCGGACTGGGAACCGAAACACGCCCAGGTAAAGAACTCGGTCGGGGGCAGGGGTGTTGTCGCCGAAAGCTTTGTGCCGCTTTTGTTGCAGGGGGCCGATATTACAGCTATACTGCAAAGCTGACCCCCGGTAACAAAAACGGCCCACCAGGGGTCTTAAACCGTCCCTACCCTGGCAGCCCAGTGGGGAAACGTCCGGTGCCCTTTGCGTCCAGTCTGGCCCTTAAGTAGGTGGGAAGAGGTAACCAGCTGCATGCCTTTGTTTATACCCATTGCATTGGCACATAGGTGATAGCCTCCAGATAGCTCTCCGGCAGGAACATACTCAAACAAAAGGAGATGTCCCCTTAAATGGATCTTGGCAAGTCTGCCTAAGACAGTAGACATGTTTAAACAAAAACAAGTGCAACCCATATGTCCATGCGAACGGGGGATCAAGTAATCCTTGGAACAGGCGTTCACATGGAACTTATTCTGAAGAAATGTATTAGTATAACAGAACTTTCTTTGTGGAATCAATCCTAAAAGGCACCGAATCGTGTAAATCGAACAGTGTCATTCAGCTACAATTTGTAATAACAATAGTAGCAAAGCCAGTATTTTTGTCAGAAACTACAGTTCAGCCGAACCAAATTTTTATTAAACAAAAATTATTTAGATAAACAATATTGATTGTTTTTTTAAAGGACGCAAGGAAAGAGTAAATAGAAAACAGGTAGACCCCTGGTGTGCAATCAAACCGAAATCACAAAGAAAAAGGTCAAGTAAGAAAGAAACATTTAAAGTGTATTGGTTGATTCTTTAAAGAGACAGCAGTTTCTATTCAGTACAATGAGGATACAGAGAATTAATCATTGTATCGCAGTTTAAAGAACGTTGTTTGTCTCTGTTAGTGTGTTGACGACTTTCTGACCCTTAAAAGGATAGGAGGCTCTCATCAGGACTGAATTGTCTGGGTTGGCTGAGAGTGTTGAGGCGCTGCTCAATATAAACAATAAGTGCTCCTATTATGGCCGCCTTGCAGTGATTCACCGAGCCGCCTCGGTGAATATCGCTGCTAGGAAGCCATAATAGGAGCACTTATTGACTCATGAGGGACTATCACATTGAAGATAGTCCACTACATGGTTTATGTTTCTACAAGACTCGGTTTCCATTGTAGCGGCTCCCATAACAGTAAGGAATTGTTCCTTCGGTTCACTCCGTAGTCAGTGCAGATGTTAACTCTATGAGCAGGAATTATTCTGATACCCTCAATGGTTTCATGTTTATATTGAGCAATGCCTCAACACTCTCCGCCAACCCCAGACAATTTCAGTCCTGATGAGACCCTCCTATCCTTCTAAGGGTCGAAATGTCGTTGACACACAGAGACAGACAACGTTCTTTAAATTGTGATACAATGATTAATTCTCTGTATCCTCATTGTACTGAATAGAAATTGATGTCTCTTTAATGAAGCAACCTATACAATTTAAATGTTTATTTCTTGCTTCAACTTTTCCTTTGTGATTTCTGTTTTAGTTTGATTACACACCTGGTATCTATCTATT
Organism: Triturus cristatus; assembly: GCF_964204655.1. Taxonomy (NCBI): domain Eukaryota; kingdom Metazoa; phylum Chordata; class Amphibia; order Caudata; family Salamandridae; genus Triturus; species Triturus cristatus. The sequence continues at coordinate 1,023,622,124 of NC_140592.1, forward strand.
TTCTATTTACTCTTTCCTTGTGTCCTTTAAAAACACTCAATATCTAAATCATTTTTGTTTAGTAAAAATTCGGTATGGTTGAACTTTAGTTTCTGACAAAAGTACTGGCTTTGCTATTTACAAATTGTAACTGAATGACACAGTTCGATATACACGATTCTGTGCCTTTTAGGATTGATTCCATACAGAAAGTTCTGTGATACTAATGCATTTCATCAGAATGAGTTCCATCTAAAACAGTAGACAGTCCCTGCTCCTTCTCAAGTACCAGTTTAGACCTTGGTCTTGAGACCACAGCCCTCGTCTTACTCCGAAGAGTCCTCATACCGGATACCAGTTCAGAGAGAGTGTAAGTTAGCTTTGCCACTCACTTCCCAGTTCCAATAAAAAATCTTAAAGTCCATTTCCAGACCAGTTGCAACCGGTCTGCTTCTTCTGGGTGCTCTATTATTTATGACCCGTAGAGCTAATCAATGATCAGCTGAAACTGACCCTTCTGTAGGACAAAACATATAATACTTGGTTTGGGCGGGTTACATTCCCATCCACATTTCAGCAGTCTGTCTCCACTTCCTGGCCACTGTAATTGTACAAGACCCTGGGAAGCAGATTGAAATGTAGGAATTCCCAGTAGAAGTCATGTGGCTGCGTACTGAAGAATTAGCATTTTTTTGTGGACCCATTTTATTGATATTGATGAGGAATGCGTTGCAGTAATCTATTTTTGAGATAATGAGGGTTGAGGATACGCTTATTTGGAAGTAATAGTTTTAATGTGCCCCATAAAAGAAAGATTACTGTCAAAGACAACACCTACATTTTTTGCCCTGGATTCAGGAATGGGAGGTGTTCCGAAATCCTGCGGCCACCATCTCTGAAACCAAAAAGATATGTTCCTACCAAACAGCAATACCTCGGTTTTTCCTGTGCTTAGTTTAAGTAATTTTGAGACATCCTTTTCCCAGTCTGCAGCATGCAGTCATGGAATCTGGAGGCAGTGTTGTTCAGGTTACTGGCCACAGACACCAGATCTGGGTGTCATCAGCGTAGGACACTTCTGCAAAACCAAATGACTTGTTGAGATCAGCAAAGGGGGTCACGCAAAGATTAAAGAGCGTGGGCTAAGTGATGAGCCCTGTGGCACCCCACATGGTAGAGGGAAAGAAGTGGGGTGTTGAACTCATCCAGGTTGACGAATTGCTCTCGGTCTGAAAGAAAAGTCTTCAGAAGCTGAAGGGCCTTGCCCCAATACCTAAAGAGGATAAACAGTCTATAATAATGTTGTGGTTTACTGTATCGAATGCTGCAGAGAGGTCTAATAATATTAGGGCAGCATTCTCACCTGCATCTAAGGTTTGTCTGATTTCTTCCGAAACAGTAATGAGGGCTGATTTGGTGCTGTGTTGACTTCTAAAGCCAAAATGGGTGTCATCCATTAGACCATTGATACTGCTCAAAGCTTTCAAACTATTACACTAGTAACATTAGAAAATTGGGCTGCCCTCGAGTATGCCATTACATTGATTCTCTCCAATGGAAGACCGAGGCGGTCTCACCCAAATTGGCTTGTTGACCTCTCATCTTAGGCCGAAAGGCATAACAGTCTGATAACATAGCTCCCCATTCTAGAATATCAACTCTGCTATTCTTTTGCAAATTTCTTGTAGCAGTGGACTAGGCCTGACCATTCACATTCCTTTTTTAATCTCTTTTTGGGCTTCCTAGTTGATAGAGGATAGAAATTAGCACCCCCTCTCTCTTTGGACAGCAGACCCCTGTGACGCATTGGATAGGGAATCAGCCCTTCTGCAGCTCCCTCCTGCAAAGATCAGGAAGGTTGTTCATCTGTGGCTAGGAAACTGAATACAGTGAACTTTTATACCATAAAGGAAAAACATGCCCTGAGAAATCAGTCTGTGTCTAGTGGAGAGAAATGACGGAAACTAGGCAAAAAGCAGATTGTTTTACAGTTAACAAATATCTTTCTAAATGTACTGTGATGATACCCAAATTCACTTCTGACTGGACAACAACTCCGAGTCAGAAAAACATAATAGAATGCCTCGACCAAACTTCCTAGTAGACAAAAGAAAATTGTCTTTGACTGGAAGAAAAAAGCACATGAAATTAGGTGGTCCTCACAGGGATACGTTTTCTTTTAATTGGTCCACATGCCTCTCTCCCTCCTTACTACTTCTCAGACATAACATATATTGGGGTAATCTTTAGTACAGATTTTTAATTTTTTTCTCAAGTTAATGCTGTGTTTAATGGCCTTAACCTACAATTGTAGTTGCTCAATAAGATCATGCCACTTTTGCAAAGCAGTCATCAAATGGGACTGACAGAGCATTAGCAAAGATTCAGCATGGTCCATACAAGACTCCCCAAAAAAGCCTACTGACGGGATGAAAACACTGCAGATTAATGCAGCCTAACTCTGCCTCAACCTCTGGAATCATGGGTATACGAAACCGGCCTTGAACTCCCTTCACAGATTCCCAATGAAATCCAGGATTTAATTCAACATTCTGTGTATTACCACAAGGCCTACTGGAAACAAGCATTTACAATGCAATGGTCTCGGCAATATTTTAGGTAGAGCTATTGGTATTGCTCATTATTTTTTTATCATTTTTGTATCTCTAAATAAATGGCATTGTCATTTCTATTGGCATTAGCTTTTTTTTTGCATATGTGATACCTATTGCATTAGCAGAGAGAGAGTGAGGTAGTGAGATAGAGAGAGAGAGAGAGTGGGGTATTGAAATAGAGAGTGAGGTAGTGAGAGAGAGTGAGGTAGATAGAGAGTGAGGTAGTGAGAGAGAGTGAGGTAGATAGAGAGTGAGGTAGTGAGATAGAGAGAGTGAGGTAGTGAAAGTGAGGTAGTGAGGGAGAGGGATGTTGTGAGGTAGTGATATATAAGCATAGAGTGATGTTGTGATGTAGTGAGATAGAGAGAGAGGTAGTGAAAGAGAGAGTGAAAGTGAGTTAGTGAGATAGAAAGAGTGAGGTAGTGAGATAGAGAGTGATTGAGGTAGTGAGTGAGAGAGTGAAGTTGTGAGGTTGTGAGCTAGAGAGTGAGGTAGTGATGTTTTGAGAGAGAGAAGTTGTGAGATGGGGAGGTAGTGAGATAGAGTGGAGTAGTGAGGTAGAGAGAGTTATGTAGTGAGAGAGAGTGAGGTAGTGAAACAGTGATGTAGTGAGGGAGAGGGATGTTGTGAGGTAGTGAGATATAGGAAACATTACAACACCCTAAAGACCAAGAGATGTAAACATTAGGAAGACGGTAAGGGATGTGGCGTTATGGCCAGCGCCGTCGAATTTGAAACCGAGGAACCGGTTTCGAATCTCGGCGTCTGCTCAACCACTTGTGATTCGAGACAAATTACTTAATCTCCTCGTGGCTACAAAAACGAATAAACCATGTGTAATGGAACTGGTGAACAGTAATGCCCTCCAATAGCTCCGTTCGACGTAGCGCTACATAAAACTGCAAAAAATTTACCAAATTCTGGCGAAAGGGCAACAGACCCCCGAAAACACTAGACCTTTTCACCAGGATTTAAAAAAAATGTTTTACTGCCTGCAGCACACACATCAACACATTTTAACTCAATTTCAAATGTGATTTCTAAGCCTTTTTATCTCAGAAGTATGTAAAACTCTGTGATGGCGAATTAGAATTTTCGAAAACATTATGAAATCTGAAATATAATATGACGTGTGCCCACAAACTTTTTACATTCGATTACGCTGACGGTGGGCTTCCGAATAGTAAATTGCTAGGATATTGGGGACTGCTTGGGTGCCAAGGACGGTTTCTGCTGTTTTTTGGGGCAGGGTGAGTATTGGGGCTATATTCACTAACTCAGATTTATTATGAAGGCAGTAAATACACCCGCCTGTGAATATTAACCATTGATGGGGTGGCAGGCTAAAATTCATGTTGTCGGGGTGTGATTTATATTTGCATAATGGCATGTTCACATTGTGCATGGTGTTACTGTGCTGCTTCCCATCCCCAGAAACGCACACACCTGCAGTGGCGTGATGCAGGGTCCTTGCCTAGTCCCAACCAAGGCTTCAGGAGTGGATGGGAGGGTGGCTTCACACAGGGGAGGCGCAGGCTCGCCTGGGAGAGAGGGGTTAATGCCCCGCCCGTGCCTTCAGTGCGACGCTGTGCTGACGGCGGCGCGGGCTCTGAAGTCCAGGGCGCTCCCAGCTGTAAAAGGGAGTCTGCAGGGGGGGGGGCGCAGAGCTGAGGGCGCTCCTGGAGCAGAGAGCCAGTTCTGTAGTGGCCTTCCATGGGGCTGTGGTGTGCCCCCATCCCTCGATCTGACCGGTTCCTTGTTTGTGCGAAGGCACCTTCGGGCCGTGTCCCTGCACTGCATGCGGTGTGAGTGCACAGCTGTACATAACCCTCCAGTGTAGAGGAAGGGGGTTCTTTCCACCCAGACCTACGGCTCTAACAGCCCCCACCAATAAACACTCAATACGTGGCTGTGTTCGATGATAGTAATCGTTTGTAGACTGGCAAGCTGCGGACCGACCTCTCACCTCAAAAAGATACGCACAACCCCAATAATCATTTTTGGGGAAAGTATGGGTCATAGTCATTTACAGTAACATTTGTCAACTTTCAAAGCCACTATATGGGACACAACTGGGAGCACACGGGGCTCCCGGTTGTGCACAATCCCAGAGCTGTTCGCTGCTGGTGCCGCGGCGCGGACGGCACTGGAAGATAGCGGCCGGGCTGAGGGTGGAGCGCAGCCACCGGGATCCTCGGGAGGAGGCTGTCGGTCTGTGATGCGCACAGGGCAGCCGGGCATGGAGCAGGCTGCACCTGGGAGCTGTGCACAGGATTCCCGAGCCCGGCGCCGCCTGCAACGCCCTCGGAGCTTCGCATGATTGCTAAAAAATGGCAGATGGAAGCTTCGAAACTTTTTCGGATTCGAGGGCGTGTTCCTGCTGTTCGAAAAAGGGCGTGGCTAAAAAGTGGAAAGAACAGCACGGAACACGCCCCCGAATCCGGAGCCTATTTGGAGGGACGGCTCTCTCCTCCAATGGCTGGCCTCCGTTTAGGAAGCCAGCCAATGGAGGAGAAGCAAAAAGAGAGGCGGGCTAAATAGCCACTCTAAGAAACATTAAATCTCCGACTTCCGGTTCTGCCTTCGGCAGACCGGACGGTCCTCGACCTAAAAAGGAACCAGCTACCTTGCAACCTAGTCCCACTTACATTGCAGCTAGAACCTTTTGAGAAAGACATCTGGACCATATCTAGCAGACATCTTAAAACATATGAAAGCATATCATTTCTTGTCAATGGCCCTAAACTCTGGAAAGTCTCGGGCCATTGCGTGAGAGCAGCCTCCCAACAACATCCTCTTAGAAGACGCCTACAGACCGAACAGGAAATCAGCTGATCGCCGACGTGGAGAGTAGCAGAGCTAGAGAAACACCTATTTGGGATGCTTCATCTTAAATTCAATGAGAATATCCCCCCTTCATTCAGACTCCTTTTATTTCAGTGATCTGCAGTAGCCGCTGGGCTATATTTGCGGAGCTTAATAAAACGTTTAATTTAGTATTAAATACATTGCACTGAGCAAGCAAAATAAGCAAGTCCAAGTTCCTCCATTGAATTGTTTGGGGGGGGGGGGGAGCATGGTGCAGCCCCTTCCTTCCCCAAAATGCTTAAACTATGGGCACAATGGTGCATTTTATTGCCAACTTTTCACATACAATTGCTAATAATCCACAAGTTATATATTGCAATATGTTCATGGTGTGTGGAACAGACCTGGCCATCCTCACAGAGGTGTGGAGATTCAAACTGAAATAACTGCATTTTTAGCAAAAGTTATACAAATTTGCAAAAAGACAGTTTATATAAGTTAGGTATGTAGTTTCACATGGTCTTTCGTTTTTCAAAATTTACTATGCATTTTGCGTTTCTTCAGATCTGCATTGCACTTCCTTAATGTCCCATTGTTTTGTTTCTACGGATGTTCACAGTCACATGTTATATATACTCAAGAAGATGGGGACAAAAGTGTTGTTGACGGTTGGCTCCACTTCCAATGTACAAACAAATATCAAAAAGAAAGACAACCCACTCTCATTGTTTTATTGTCTCCCTAGACTTACCCAGAAGGTCATTCTAGTTGTTTTTAAAATCGACTATCACCCCACAGAACTTCTAGTGGCATGCTTCATCATTTAGTCCCCACCCAGTAAGCCCGTCCTAGCTGGTCAGGCTCTATCGACCTTGAATCTCAATGGAGCACTTTTTTAGGAGACCGGATCTAATATTACAAATGCCTAGTGGGCACCCCTAATATTTTTCTTTTTGAGAAGCTTGCTGGCAAGATAAAAAACAAATGTAATATTTATGGAGGGAATTAGTTACACCAGCATCCATAGGCCTACATGTTTCAGCCACAGTAGTTGGCCATATGGTTGTGTGTCTTTCTTCAGGACCAGCCTTAGATCCCTGTTTTCCAACTCTTGTTGAACGTATCATCGAACTTGATGTTTCACTCGTGAATTTGACCCATTCATCCTCATGCCAAACACACAGGCCAGTCCAAGATTCTTTCTTTTTTTTCTGTGGCTAGAAGAGATTAATGGCGTATTATTCACTGCGAGAACTGCACGTACTAACTGTAGACCAACAAGCAAATTGATTTAAAATGTGCCACACGATGGGACCCACTTGCAGATTAGTTAGGGAATGCGTATTCTGATTTGCTTGTTCGTTATCGTGATATTTCAAGGAGAACTCTTTAGTGCAAGTCATTTAGTGTCCTGTATGCTGCTGACCTATATGACCGGTATACTTCCTGTGCCCACTAGTGTGCTAGAGTAGGGCGGACCTTGTAGTTAAACACTATAGGGATCAAAAGCCAGAGCCTGTGTTTTAATTTGCACTGAGCATCAAAGCTTTCTACTAGTGAAATTACCCCCGACCCCAGGACTTGTCAAATGAAATATACGTGTGGACCCAAGCTCCTGAATGTTAGTCGGAGTTTGAGGCCGACACCATTTAACCTGTTTCAATCCTTTTCCATGTTACATGACCCAGCCATGTCTGCATCATGATGTCATACGTTGAAATAGCTTAATGAGCATCACTACTGTTCTTGTTCACTGTTGTTATGTATAGTGATAATTTAAGATTGTTGGTTCAAATCCCACGGCAAGTAATAGCGTTTATGAGCGGTTACGTTTACCTTGTTGTTTTAAATATTCAATTATGTACATAAAACATAAGTTTTGTAGATGTTCTTCTTATTGCGAGAAAGTAACAAAAGACAGGCTGAAAAGTGACCAAAACTTTCCTAACGCTACTCCTGCACCTATTTGCTGTCGTTATGTATAGGGTTTACATAAGAGTGCTGGTTCAAATCCTGCCGGCAATTTAAGACGTTTTAATTCATCCTACGTTTCAAATACTCAACTCAATACGCAAAACATAAATGTGGTCTTTGTCTTTACTTTTGGCAAAAAAATTAGTACGAAACTGATTTTAAAAAATTCACCAAAATATCTGGTTTTCATTTTAAGAGTCCATCATAGGTCTGGCTTAGGTAGCATGTAATACTTTGTTATCATCTCAAAACTCTATAGTCTTATGGTCTCAGTGGTGCTACAAGTCTCACATATTCATGGCCTATTCAGATGTACCCACACTATATCCTCACTCATGCCTGGGATGTGGGTGGTTGGCCCATATATCCACAGTTGTTCCTTTTCTTATAGTAATTGTTGCGGTTTTTTTTTTACCATTTCGTCAGTTGTTCAATAATGACCCAATTCAGGTCATTGACAATATGATCCATGCTTAGATAGTGGTTGGTCATTTTTTGGGGTATTGTGTTTACGTCGTAAGTTACTCCGATGTTTGAATGTGTGTGTTTTGACCTTCCTGCGTGTCATCCATACATACGTATGTATGATAATGTAATCATGTATTCTACTAGTGTTGAGTTACAATTCATGCATTTGTGTAAGACCCACAGTTTTTGTAAATACAGTTCCAGTGTCTTTGTTGGTTCTGCCAGATGGCACAATCTACAGCTGCCAAAGGGGTAGTGCCCTACTATCTTTGATAAGCCCCACGTGCTTGTTAAATAAATAAATGTTAGTATGTTCTTTCTTTGGTCTAGTGTGTATTAACATGTCCTTGCGACTCCTTCCCCTCTTGTATGAAAACATAGGCTTCTCTAGGGAGAGTTTCCCTGTGTTTAGTAGGTTCCAGTTTTTATTTATTATCTTTTTTAACGGTCTTTTTGTACATTTTTGGAAATTTTCGCTAAAAATGCAATGTTGTTTTAAAGTTTTCTACGAAAGGATGAACCTGAAAGCAACGGATCATTAGCCATTGTGTGTGAAAGCTTTGCCCTAAAATGCACCATTGTGCCCATCTTTACAGTATTTTGGGGAGGAGAGAGGTTGCTCGATGATGCAGCATGCCAGCAGAAGTTCTGGAAGGCTGAAGATGTACACTAAATGTTTCTGGTCTCTTCGGCTGCAAGTTCTTGGAATCAACCAGTCCCAAGAATATTCTTTTCCATTTGTTTGTATTAAATATTTAAATTGTTCTGAGTCCGTGAACATTTTTTAGTCCAAGACCGTTCTCACTGTGTGTTAGTGAAGGAGCCTCCACTTTCTGCCTCATTTACAGTGTAACTTATTTGAATGCAGTAGTTTACACGTAAAACACACCTACATTTTTGTAGACAATAAATGTATATCTTTGAATATGTTCTATAATTTCCTTACTTTTTACTCCGTATACAATTATTTTAGGCCAGTGCATGGTCATGCAAGTAGAAAATGGGAAAAACTGTGAAGAAAATAAATAAAATGTCCAAACATCAACTGATTCAGAGGGTCTCCATACCCATTGAAGAGATTCTTTTTAAATAACTTCCTACACCTCTAAACAAAATGGGCAGGCTCTAGTCGAGGCCTTTTTGAGGAGCAGGTTGGCATATTCCCTTTGTCTCTGTGTCAGGTGGCCCACATGTGAGGCACAGAGGATTGAGAGGAGCTCCTGGCCCCGGACCGCTGACTCCTTTAAACTGTTAATTGTAAATGCACAGTGTGATACTAAGGGTTACCAACCCCACAGGAAAGTGTCAGGATAAAAGGGGAGAGTTAGTTCACCTAAAGACTTTGGCACACTGCAGCTCTTCTTAGACATACATTTATCAGTTGGAAACATCAGCCACAGCCTAATAGGGTACTTGGACTTGAAAGCGCCTTGCAAGGTGGTGGGGATTGTCCCCACACCTGTTAGCATAATGTAGTTACCCACTTATGGTTTCCTAAGCTGCTAAATCAAGAGTATGACCTTTATGGGTGGATATAACTAGGGAAGGTGACGGTGTCTTCTTGCGTGGTATGAGAGTGAATAACTGTAGCTGGAGAGTGAGCCACATGCATAGGCATGTGTGTGTTTCCCGAATGGGTGAATGTACTGTGTTTTCCAGAGAGGGGTACATGTGTAAATAAACACTCCAGAGTGTAAGTTGCTGTAGTAACAGCCTGTAGGTATGGAGTGCCAAAATATATATATGCACATTTATATCCAAGAGTTTCTCTTACCTTATTAGGTGAAAAGACCCGTTGGGTGGGCTGCATCGTGATGGACGGGCAGGAGCCAGTCCGGAAAAGCCAGAAGCGGAGATGAACCGGAGCTGTATGGAGGGCCATCCTGGCCCAGAGGCTGAGACCCGCTCTAGAGCACTGTCACAGGCCCGTGTGTACATCGAGCAGATCCGTACCCGCGTGTCAGCCGGTGGCTCCTCTGACATGCAGAGCATGCCGAAAGGCTCCGCTCTGGGTGCCAAGCGGGACTACCTAGTGGACGCTGCCAAGCAGATCCGCTTGGCACTGGAAAGGGATGTCGGCGAGGACTACGAGGCCGCCTTTAACCACTATAAGAACGGAGTGGACCTGCTCTTGGGGGGCATTCAAGGTATGAGGCATGGTGGGTATGGGGTGACATGGGTCTTCCACAGTAGGGGGAGAGATACCATGATGGTATCCATGGTACCAAAACTAATGTGTGGGAGATAGGACCCTGCTAGATGTATGTAGTCAAAGGTGGAGGGCCTTTGGACGATTGAATTCTTGGGAAGGCATTCTAGAACGCACTAGTATCTCAGAATAAGAAAAGGCTCTCTGAGATCGCAAAAACGGTACACAAGCACACCCTCCACTGCTTACCATAAAGCATATTAACAGGCGATTTATTTACCAAGGTTTTGGAGTGAAAGACCTAATTCAAAATCATGGATAATGCATTATAAAGTCTGCATAGTTGCAACCTTAATTAGTTTACAGTATCCAATTGTATGTATGGAATGTCAATTAAGAATAGATATAAAATGTATTTTTAGTTTGTTTAATAAGATTTTATTGAGGTAAAAAGAGAAGCAAATACAAGCATAAAGTATATGAAATGTACATAAAGAATTATCATCATGAAGCAATAGAGAACGTTTCATATAACTAAAAACATTGATGAATCAAATTATATGGTAATGATATAAACTCCTACTATGAAATGAAAGAGGTGATAATTGAGAAGAGAAATAAGACATTAATTAAGGAACAGTGTTTTACAATGTAGTAAAAGGTAGCCATAATCAATCAGACTTAATTTTAGATTGAACAGTTTGAGTAGACATTGTATGTATTCTATGATTGGCACATATAATATTCCACCAAGAATAAATCCAGAGTTAAATAATCTTTCCATGTGGCAGTAATCTGTCTAAAAGCAGTAGCAAGAAGATTATTAAATAATATAACATAAACTATAGGATATAGAGTCAGTGAGAAACAGTTGGACCAAGAAAGATATTATTAAATGTTAACAGTGATGACAACTTAAATATTGATGCACATTTACCTCAAAGCTGTTTCCAATATTGTTAAACATTAGTGCATTGGAATAACATATGTAGTAATGTACCAGTTTCTTTAGCACAGGACCAACATAAATTGGAATCATTAGGGTGAAACTATCCAATTCGCATAGGAAAAATCAATAATTTATTATAAGTAGAAAGGAAAGATTGTGCAACGACTGCTGACATGGAAGGGTGAAACGGTTTCTTCCAAATTATTAACCATTCAGATATTTCAAAACATTGCTGCTGGTCACTTTCCTACGTGAGTTCCAAAGCAGATTTAGTTCTATTTGAAGTTGGGTCATGTAAAAAAATGTATAAATGGCGGCATCCTGGGGAATAGTATGATTACAAATAAGCTAATAGTAGTTATTTGGTGGAATAGATAGGCAGTTGACTGTGGCATTGGATACTGGAAACAAAATCATCAGGTAAATTATATTTCAACTAGAGCGTCATATAAGGTAAAACAGAAACACCACCTCAAAGCTGATTAATCCAGAATATTTCTTTTATTTGTACAATATTCCCAGGAGAAAGATGGATTATTGATTTTTTTAAACATTTGTTGTGCAATAATAAGGACTAAAGCATACATTGAGGTTTAGTGTAGTCAGAAAAGAGTAAGTTTGAAACAGTTTTATGTGTGAAATTCAGTACTAAACAATAATTCAAATAGTTAACATTGAACATATGGAGAGTATCATGAAAAGAAAAACAGTCCAGAAAAGGCTTTTCCATACATACTTATAATGGAGTAAACACTCTGAAGTCTAAAAATAATATATATGCTTACCCAATAATAAATAAGGTATGATGCAATTTGAAATCAGGGACTCTAACTCCACCTTCTGAGTTTAGTTGTTTAAGTTTAGCCAAATCTATACGTGGAGTTTTATTGTTCCACAACAACATTTGAGCTAATGGCATCTAGATGCCTATAAAGGAATCTCATTGGGTAACACAGTTAATAAGTTTTATTCTCAAGTAACAACCATAATTTTATCGTATCCAGACTACCCCACCATGACAGATGTAAAGTGGACCAAATAGCTGAGAGAGCGAGATGGCTCTATCTTTCAAGGAGAAAATGGTCAATTCTTTAGTCTTCCTGGGATTTGTAGCAAACAATGTACCAACATTTTTAATTTTACAGAGAGTCCATACATAGTACCTTGAAAATATGTTACTAGTACAAAAACATGTAATGGTACTACTTTGGTTTTATTTAAGTTAGATTGAAACCCTGAAACCTTTGAGTATATGTTAACCCATTCTAAAAAGTGGAACAGTGAGGAAGAGGGATTGGACATGTCTAATAAAAATAAAAGATCATTGGCATAAGCAGATAATTTGATTTCCTTAAAATTACATTAATTGCCAGAAATATGGGAGCAGAAGATCAGATTGAGGGCTAGATCCCTGAGCTGACAATAGACAACACAGAAATGCATTCAATAGCAACATCTCAACATAACCCCCAGAGCTACAAAATATTGAAAGACTATATATTAATGAATTTGGAATGGAGAATATCCATTGAAGGTGGAGACGTACCTGTTAAATACTCCTTCAATGTAAGTAGATCCTCATAAGATCTAGTAACACCATTGTGCGTGATCTTGCACAAACAAGGATGTATAATATCATATCTTATAATGTCTGAACATGGGACGAAGAGCCAAAACGTATTTTCATGAAAGGTTGTAATGCTAGTATTATGTCAAGGACCTTATAGAGAAAAAGATTATTAGATGCAGCAATAAAAGCAGGATTCTTTTTTTTTGTCTTTTCTGCTTTGCATGATAAGTAAAAGATTAGGGTTTACTAATAATCTGTAAATCCGATATTTTCCCAGTATCAGTTTTGAAACTTTCAATAATAGTTTGGAACTTTCCATAAGCAACCTTTAATAAGTATGGCAAAGTGCTAGCAGTACAAGAATATTACAATAGCACTCCATAGATGTGTTGTGCAAAAGATATTTACCCACAACATTTGTAGAACATGAATTTTCTCCAGCAAACAGATAATCCAGTAGAAGAATACATTATAGGCAAATACTTCATTTAAGTTAATATGAAATATTCATCATATTATAAAAATGAGAAGCTCACAAAATGGTGGACCAGTAGGAGAAAGAAAAACTGACCTCAACGTTGTTTCAGTGATGCAAGCAGTAAAAAGCTTTCGTATAGAAAGATAATTTTAGAATATATATTGAGTACCTCATCTTAAGAGCGGTTATGGATAAAATGATTGCCTACGCGCAGCATTACAGAAAAAACAAAATGCTGGCTGACTGACATTTGTATGAAAGTGTGGCGGTCAAAAAATACTTCTTTAAACAAAAGTAAGTAAGCTAAAACATGAACATAAAGATAGTATTACCACTCCTGAGGTGGAAGCCGGGAGAGTTTGTTGCACATTTCGTCTTGTTTTTAGCCTTGCAATTGTTACTGCTTTTAATTTGCACTGTACTCTTACCTGTGAGCACTTTACCCCTTGAAAGCTGCTGAATCGCCCCTGCACAGCGGATCCTAGCGCTGTGACGGGAAGGTGACAACATCGACGCCATCGCGCGCCAAACCTCGGGGCCACGCCCACTTCCTGAGGCCACGCCCACTCCAATTTCAAATCCTTCTTAATCGCGCAGAACCGCGAGCGCGCTAAAGATAGTATTACCACTCCTGAGGCGGAAGCCGGGAGAGTTTGTTGCACATTTCGTCTTGTTTTTAGCCTTGCAATTGTTACTGCTTTTAATTTGCACTGTACTCTTACCTGTGAGCACTTTACCCCTTGAAAGCTGCTGAATCGCCCCTGCACAGCGGATCCTAGCGCTGTGACGGGAAGGTGACAACATCGACGCCATCGCGCGCCAAACCTCGGGGCCACGCCCACTTCCTGATGCCACGCCTCCCCTCCCCCTACATCAATGTGCCTTCCCCGGACGCGCAGCGGACGTGCGCAGCGGGCGCGTCGTATGCGCGGCGAAGGCGCGCCAAAGGGAAGCCCGTCTGCGCCCGTCCGCGCCAGGTCGGGCCTAGGGACCTCCTCCCCAGGAGCCCACGTTTGTGGACAAAGGGTGTACTCGTCTCATCTGATAATGTCCATGCGACCGCCTGTTAAGCAACACTGCAAGACCCTACCAAATGACAGGTATGACACCATCTCATGTTCTAACTGCAATTTCCAACTCGATGTCCCCAAGCTTTGTAGGCCCACCTCCCAAGGTCACAAGCCGACACATACTTGGCGCCTTGGAAGCCTAAACTGTAGATCCCTTGGTAAACATAAAAGAAATATATACGATCTACTATCCGACAATTTACTGGATGCCTTATTCCTCACTGAGACGTGGCTTCACGCCAGCTCAGGCCCAGATATAGCTGAAGCTCTTCCGCCAAACTATGCGATAGTCAGACAAGATCATACCACCGGAGTAGGGGGCGGCATAGCAGTCATTTTCAAAAAATCACTGCATTGTACCTTGGAACATGTCTCTTTAAATGCCTGTGAGATAGCCCTCTTTAAACTTTTACTCCATCCGAAATTCTCTTTCATGGGTCTCTTGATTTACCGACCACCTGGCCCGTTGAATTCTTGGGTCACGCAACTGGTGGACTGGATTGCCTCGGTCAGGTTAAATTATAGCAACCTATCTATTATTGGTGACCTGAACATACACTTAGATGACCATAAGAACAAATTTGCCACAAATCTAATTCATGATCTGGCTGCCATGAATCTTACTTTGTGGAATTCGGGAGCTACGCACAAAGGCGGCCATTTACTGGATCCAATTTTTTCCAGTTTTCCCCTGTCACTTAGCCATCCAGCCACGCCCTTACAGTGGTCAGACCACTTTCTCATTTACTTTAGTGTGTCTAACCATCTGACTTTCAGATCCTCCGGCTTGACAGGGCAGTCCGGCAAAAGAAACTGGAAGAGACTGGACATAACTTACTTCATGTCTGTATTAAACTCTGCCCCTCTAGATGAATTCTTTAATACTGAAGATATTGAGATTGTTGCCTCTAATATAAACAATTGGCTATTAGGAGCTCTAAACATCTGTCTCCCGTTGGCACGTAATAAATTTGCATCCCACAATGCTCCTGCGCCCTGGTACAACGAGGAATTGAAGGCAGCCAAATCCAAGTGTAAACGCTTGGAACGTCTTTGGAGGACGGACTACTCCCCTGCAGCCTGCCTGACTTACCGAAAAGAACTTAAGCTCTATCACAAAGCATGTTCCATGGCCAGAGCTAATTACGTGGCGAAATCAATTTCAGATGCCACAAATAAATCCAAAATTTTGTTTAATCTTGTAAAAGATTTAGCAGGCTCAAACACTGCAGCCAAACCTCTTCCACTGAATTATGTTCAATGCGAAGAACTGGCGCGCTTCTTCACAGATAAGATCGACATAATTCACCAGGACATAGTAAAGCAACACCAGACACAAACAGCGACAGATCGGGACCTCGTCCCGAAGATGATCACCTTCTCCCCTGCATCATATCTGTCCTACGAGCCACTTACAGTATGGCCCGAGATAAATCTTCAGGGTCTCCAAGACATTTTAGGGAAAGTTAAATCTGGCTCTCCCAATGACCCCCTCCCAATCTCTGTACTTAGACTTCTCGACATCCCACAACTCTCTATCATCTGCCAAGCCTTAAATTTATCTCTCACAACAGCTAAGGTTCCAGCCATGTGGAAACATGCCATGGTCTCACCTCTTCTTAAGAAACCATCGGCAGATCCAAAAATCCTGGCAAATTTCCGCCCAATATCTCTCTTACCTGCTTTCTCCAAAGTTATGGAGAAACATGTTCATGGACATCTCGCTAGTTTCTCAGAGGCGAATAACATCTGCCAAGCCTTAAATTTATCTCTCACAACAGCTAAGGTTCCAGCCATGTGGAAACATGCCATGGTCTCACCTCTTCTTAAGAAACCATCGGCAGATCCAAAAATCCTGGCAAATTTCCGCCCAATATCTCTCTTACCTGCTTTCTCCAAAGTTATGGAGAAACATGTTCATGGACATCTCGCTAGTTTCTCAGAGGCGAATAACATACTTCATCCCTCCCAGTCGGGCTTTCGCCCTGGTTTTTCAACAGAGACCACACTGCTGGGTGTGACGGAAAATCTTCGCCTCCTAGTTGACAGAGGTGAGACCGCCGCACTGATCCTACTCGACCTCAGTGCAGCGTTCGATACTATCTCCCATGACACTCTGTTAAACTCACTTTCCACTATAGGTATCAGGGGCACAGCATTGGACTGGATATCATCTTTCCTAACTCTTAGGACTTTTCAAATCACCTCCAGTAATGCGACCTCGAATGTCCACCTATCTCCTCACGGTGTCCCCCAAGGTTCGGTATTAAGCCCTCTGCTCTTCAACCTATATGTCACTCCGCTTGCTCAGATCGCTGAAGCAGCAGGTCTAAACATGTTTACCTATGCCGATGATTCACAGATTATTTTCTCACTCTCCAATGGTGACCATGACTCCCCCTCCCTTTTGAAGTCTGGTCTTAGGAACATCTCCACCTGGATGAGCAAAAATATGCTCAAACTCAACGGTAGCAAAACGGAGGTTGTAATCGTGGGCCCAAATCAAACCCTTTGGAACCCAAGACACTGGCCATCCGAAATGGGTTCCCTACCCATTCCTTCACAAAAAGTTCGCAATCTAGGCATTATCATTGACAACGGCCAAACCATGGAGCCCCAGGTTATTAACCTAACATCCACCTGTTTTACCATCCTGAGGTGGCTCGGGAAAATCATCTGGATGCTACCGGACGACACCCAAAAGTCTGTGGTCAATGCACTAATCACCTCCCGTTTAGACTACGGAAATGTTCTCTACCTGGGGTCCTCACAGGGAACCATGCGCCGCCTACAATTGGCGCAGAATGCTGCGGCAAGGTTGCTCTGCAAATGCAACAGAAGGGAACATATGTCCGGACATCTTAAGGCACTCCACTGGCTACCGATCGGAAAAAGGGTCAAATTTAAAACACTCAGCCTTCTGCACAGAATCAAATTGGGCAATGCCCCTAGTTATCTGCAAAACCTTGTGCGAACCTACATTCCGGCTCGCTGTCTGAGATCATCAAACCAAGGTCTTTTCTGTGTACCTAAAGTTCGCTTAGCAAGGATGGGGGGCAGATCTTTTTCCCTATTGGGTCCTAAGCTTTGGAATTCCCTTCCTCAGCACTTACGTTTGGAAACCAACTATACGCGCTATCGCAAAGCCATCAAAACCTGGCTCTTTTGCCAGTAATCTGCTCCAACCTCTCCTCTAAGTTTCTAGTTTCCTCAAGTGGTCCATATCTTTAGCGCCGGGAAACCCTTTTTGGGTAGCTGTCGCGCTTTATAAACTTATATAATAAATAAATAAATAAACCCTCATGCACTGCACACCTCGGTGACCTAGAGACTATAAAAATAATATCTCCAGGAAGAGAAAAGATCGTAAGATTCTGTGAAGCCGCACGCGCACTCTGAGCTCACAGAAGTGCAGCCATCTTGAATGTCGCCTGAAGACTGCACCCAGTTACAACATTTCTAATAGATGATAAAATATGACAAAAATAACAAGATTTCTTTTCAGCACCCTGCAACGTTTCGCATTAAAAGCTCTAATATGTATCTTGGAATGGCATCCTAGTGTGAGCTATTACTTGGGGTGGGAGAGGCCTATCTTACCCTCTCTGAGACAGAGATGACTCTGACACAGAAAGAGGCAGCCGAAGGAAAAGACTAACAGATGCATGGATGGTCAGGGCTGTGCACAGGTTACAAAAGGCCTTTAAACTATCAAATAATCTGCACGCACTTCTGTTTTTTCCCAAAATGCAGTGAAATGGAAAATTGCGTTTGGCCAGTAGGAAAAATCAGAACACTTTACAAAATGTTAGACAACGACTTCTAAATAACCACTAGAAACAAAGGCAAATGGAAGTACCCTGGGATTTTAAAGTCTCATTCTACTACAGGTGCAATGTGATGAGTAAAGAAGATTAAAATGAAGCGTGGAATTTAAGGGAAGAGGCTGGTAAAAACACAAACACCTCCCACTTTATCCCTGTTTAATCTGAAAACGTGTGCTGTGTGGGGTTCTTGGTTTGAATTGGACACACATCCCTGTGTGGGATACCGAAGTATGTTGGGATTGTAGCAAAGGTGGTTTGGAGAGACGCATGGTGGTACTCCCTCCACCCCTCACATCCATGTTTTTTTTATCAAGTCAGGGATTGGTTTATGAAAATAGTCCCCGTACACACTCACTCATTTACCCATCTCTCTGGTGTCCCCGTATTTTGAGATTTAGGGAAGGGTAATATGGAGGGTCAAAGAATGGCAACGCCTGCCCCCAACTTTATTTGGTGACATGTTTTTATTCTGAGGTTATAAATGGTGGTATAGGGATTATGAATGGTTCCCCCACACACTTCTCAATGGGACACCTGTATTCTGACAATACCACTCTGGGATGCAGGAAAGATGGTATTGGAGGGTTAAAGGATGGTACAGCCTGCCCCCATCTTTGGTCGGTGATTTGTTTATCTTGGGGTTTTATAAATGGTGGGGTATGCATTATGAATGATGCCCCACACACAAACTTAAATTTCTCAGGGGCACCTGTATTCTGGGATACTAGCAAAGATGGTATGGAGGGGTCGGAGCACGGTGTCTTTATTTATTCTAGGGGTTTGTAAATAGAGATGTACAGATTATGAATGACGTCCCCACATGCATATGTCCATGGGCACCTGTATTCTGGGATTCACATAAGGGTGGTATGGAGGGCAGCGGATGGCACACCTTGCCCCATATTAATGTGGTGCATTTGTTTATTCTGGGGTTCGTAAAGGTTGTACAGAGATTATAAAAAATGCCCCACACATATACATATCTCTATGGGGCACCTGTATTCTGGGATTTTGGCAAGGTTGGTATGGAGGGTCAAAGGATCGTACATCCCGCACTCATCTTTATCGTGCCCTTGTTTATTTGAGGCATTTGTAAATAGTGGTATAGAATCATGAATGCCTGGCGCATATTCTCTTCTCGTGCTGCTGCCCCTGAATTCTGGGATTATGGGGAGTGTGAAGGATGGTACAGACTGTCCCCCCATCTTTATGCAACGCCCTTATTTACCATTGTGTTTTGTAAATGGTGGTGGAGAGATTACAAATGGTTCCCCCACACACACACGCATATATCTGCTGGGGCACCTAAATTCTGAGATTCTGGAAAGGATTGTATGAAGGATAAAAAGGATGGTTCCGCCCCGACCCATTGCTCTCTGGTGCCTTTGTTTATTTTGGGGTTCTGGTGAGGGCATTACTGGGATGACGGAATGCAAAAACCCTTCCCATGATTTGCAGTGCTTCAGTTTATTATAGGGTTCTGGGATGAGTTGTGTGTAGGCCAGCGCATATAACCCCTTGCCCCATCTTTCACTATGCTATTCACTTATTCTTGGATACTGGAGAGAGGGTGACCTTGATGTAGAATGGTACCCCTGCAGGCCTGGATACATAGACTTCACTCTCTGGTTCCACTGTATTCTGGGCTTGTGGTGATGTGTGTGAAGGGGTATTTGATGGAATGTTTCTCTGGTGCGCCTGTTTGCTTTGGGGTCTGGGAAAGGGGTATGTGCTGCAAGATGCTGGGAAGCTCTCGGGCAGCCATGCGCTTTACAAATCCCCAAAGCATAAGCAAATGTTACATCTCCATATATCCTTTTATATCCCTGCTTTCTCTACATGCTGGATAGTGGAGAAGAGTGGTGTAACTCTTCATTATCACAATGCTCTTTTTATAGTTTTTTAAAACAAAGGGCTTTACGATGGAGAAAGTTCCAAAGAAAGGTTTTGGGGTCTGTTAGATGTTATCCTTTCTGCCCATAGTGTCAGTAGAAACCCCCTCTTTTTTTCTTGGTGAAGTGCAGGTCGTAGGTTTGCAGCATTGCAACACCTATTTGCTCCTGTTTTATGAAGTATGGCACCGTACACTTGTGTGTCTGTCCACTATTTATTCTGAAGTTTTGCATAGGGTGGTGTGGAGGTGTCGAATGGTAAAGTCCTCTGCTCTTCCTGCTAATGTGCTTTCATTCTGGGTTTTTGGTTGCTATTGAGTGCATGGCAGGACCCGCGCATCTCTCCTGCCTGTCCTTCTGCATCCTTGTAGTGATGGAGCTGTAGGCAAGTGCAGGTTGGTGGCTCCCATATATTTATGCAGCACTTTTTTCAGTCTGACTGTTGAAAAGGGTCTATAGTGGTTGATGGGTGGTAGCACCCAGATCTGTGTTTTTTTTTTTTATTAAGCACCGTGTAAGGGGGTATGGGGATGCAGGATGTTTGACTGTCCTTACACTTCTCTGTGACTCTCCATTTGACAGTTGAATCGAACAAGGAGCGTCGTGAGGCAGTGAAAAGGAAGGTAGCGCAGTACTTAAAAAGAGCCGAAGAAATATTCAATTCTCACCTGCAAAAGGCTTTGGGGAATGGACTCTCGATTACAGAGGTAAGGCCACTTGGGTAAACTGTCAGAGGGCTGGAGAGGCCTCTTGCGAGAATGGGGTGATGGAAGGGTGGGGGTACATCAATGAAAACAATGGAGTTGTCGAGAACTCTGGGAGGAAAGGTAACTTGAGAAGGGCTCTTTCAAACATCTCTTGATCCAGAGGTAGGGTTCACTGCAAAGGATTCTGGGAAATAAACTAGTAGGGCTCCAAAAAATGCCTAGAAATCCATCAATGGGAACAAGCACAGTCTCGAGGACTTGGGGAACAAAACGAATGACTGCAAATGAAAATCAGCTGAAGTAAAGTATACTGAAGGGTGAGAAGGCATCACTTCTTTCTCACAACTAGTGACTCTTAACTTTTACTTCCTCACAGGGTTACAGCAGCCTGCGGTTTCGACCCATCAGAAACCTGAGCTCGCCCATCGAGCACCTGAGGATGTGCAAGGTCGTGGGAATCCTAGATAAGGTACTGCAATGCGGGATGGAATCCTAGATAAAGCACTGCAAGGCGGGATGGAATCCTAGATAAAGCACTGCAAGGCGGGATGGAATCCTAGATAAAGCACTGCAAGGCGGGATGGAATCCTAGATAAGGTACTGCAAGGCGGGATGGAATCCTAGATAAGGTACTGCAAGGCGGGATGGAATCCTAGATAAGGTACTGCAAGGCGGGATGGAATCCTAGATAAAGCACTGCAAGGCGGAATGGAATCCTAGATAAAGCACTGCAAGGTGGGTTGGAATCCTAGATAAAGCACTGCAAGGTGGGTTGGAATCCTAGATAAGGTACTGCAAGGCGGGATGGAATCCTAGAGAAGGTACTGCAAGGCGGGATGGAATCCTAGATAAGGTACTGCAAGGCGGGATGGAATCCTAGATAAGGTACTGCAAGGCGGGATGGAATCCTAGATAAGGTACTGCAAGGCGGGATGGAATCCTAGATAAAGCACTGCAAGGCGGGATGGAACCCTAGATAAAGCACTGCAAGGCGGGATGGAATCCTAGATAAGGTACTGCAAGGCGGGATGGAATCCTAGATAAGGTACTGCAAGGCGGGATGGAATCCTAGATAAGGTACTGCAAGGCGGGATGGAATCCTAGATAAGATACTGCAAGGCGGGATGGAATCCTAGATAAGGTACTGCAAGGCGGGATGGAATCCGAGATAAGGTACTGCAAGGCGGGATGGAATCCTAGATAAGGTACTGCAAGGCGGGATGGAATCCTAGATAAAGCACTGCAAGGCGGGCTGGAATCCTAGATAAAGCACTGCAAGGCGGGATGGAATCCTAGATAAAGCACTGCAAGGCGGGATGGAATCCTAGATAAAGCACTGCAAGGTGGGATGTAGTCTCATGCTACGGGTCACAAAGAGGAACTCTTCAGTGTTTCAAGGGGTCTCAGTGTTACAAGTGAAGGAATGGGAGTCACTGGAGAAATCTAGGGTTTATGACAAGCATGACTTGTCGTATAAAGATTTTGGGTCCCAGAGAATGTGTGTGGTACTACAAAAATGTAATTTAAGATTTACATGAAGCAGAGGGGGTTAAAAAGGACGTATGAGATGACAGGACACGTCTGAAGGGCATAAGGGAAACTGGGGGCTTATCAATGAAGTATCCGAGGCAAAGGTGGTTTACAGGAAAAGTTGGGCGCTCTCTTAAATCCAATCAATCAACCCTCATCGGCTCTAGACTGTCGGAGACAGAATGTTGAAACTTTGCATGATCTTGTGTACATCTGATCTGAAGGATAATAGGCCAGGAGGAACATATGTCCTACATATGTTTCCTGGACAAATATACATTGCATCTGTAAGGCCTCAACGTGCTTTGCAATAGGGAAAGAGAGGCTTCACCATACCTCATATTGTATTGTACTTTCCCAGGGATAACTCACCCAGACACCAAGCACATACATAGGTGTAAGCATAATTGTGACTTTGTATCTCTTGGTTAAATGTCAACTATTAGAGCTTTCATAGATTTCATTAATCCGCTATATCAATTGGTGACTGTGGAAACCTTTTGAGAGAGTATACTAAAACGGTGTTAATGTCTCTGACTCACAAACCCAGATATGTAAGTTATGGTTCGAGGCATATGAGCTGCAGATCACACACTAAGGATAAGATCGCCATCTGGGCTCGGATGATTGCAGGTTGTTGTTGTCTTCGGAAGAAGTCTTTGGTCACGAGATTGATGACTCCTCCCCTGGACAACAGTGCGCATGGGCATCCACTCCATCCTCAGATTGTTTTTTTCCGCCATTGGGTTCGGATGAACTTTTTTCCGCTCCAGCAGAAAACTTATAGCAATCCCTACAACTCTCATAACTTCAAAACTCGACGTCGAAAAAACCATATCGGACCGACTCCGGACGCGGCTGATGGAAAGGACACCTTTTAAAAAATGCCCCCAATGTGGAGCAAAGTTCCCTCATAGCGATCACCACGAGGTCTGTAATTTGTGCCTTTCACCAGACCACAACGAATCCAGCTGTCCAGCCTGCGCCGCATTCCGTTCGAAGGAAACCATCCGGGACCGAAGAGCTGGATGCCATATCATGGCCAAGCCGGTTCCGGAACCAGAAGACATCTTTGCACAGGACGTCCCTGACGATGACTCCGAAGATCTCCAAATCGTGTCCGAGGCCGACGATTCAGATCCGGGGCAGCCTGTGAGTACCAGCCCCCCTACCCCAACACCACCCAAAAAGACATTGGTCAAGACTCTGCCAACTGGGCCCAGTTGCGATCCAAAAACATCTTCTGGAGCCCTGCCCTCGGGCCCGGCTCCGAAGAAAAGTAAGCCTGCAGGTGGCTCGGGCTTGAGCAAACCTCATGTCATTGTGCCTATAATACCTTCGGCACCAAAGCAGGCTTCGGGACCGAAATCTCCATCGGGCCCGAAACGTCACTCGGTCCCGACATCTCCACCGGCACCGAAACGTTCTTCGGCGCCGAGGTCTCCACCGACACCAAAAGGCTCGTCGGCACCTAAAGGTTCTTCGGCACCGAAAAATCCACCGGAACCGAAAAGTTCTTCGGCACCCAAAACATCTTCGGTGCCAAAACACGTCCATAAAGTCCCGAAAAAGTCGGCGCCACAGCCGCCTTCGGACACTGAGGAACTCTTTCGACCTGATCCTAAGCAAATACGGATTTACATAAATCCAAACACTGGACATGTCACAGCGGTGCCCTACAAGAAAAGGAAGCTGGACTCACCACCTCCTCCAGCACCTCCAAAGAAGAAGGACTGTGCCACTTCACCCATACGTCCTTCCTCTCCTACATTACCTCCTATTCCATCCCCACAACCCCTACCGCCTGCACCTCTACCATCTCCTTCTCATACACCACCTCCACAGGATGATGATTATTTTGGGGGAGGGGGAGACCCAGATTTCTTTACTTATCCCACTGATCCTACTGATCCCTTTACACTCCCGGACACAGCACCAGTAGATGACTCGACTTACCCTATGCCTGATGTGCCTGACCCCGCTCCATACCCCTCGAAACCCTCCCCTCCTGATGACCATTTAGGGTTTGGTCAGCTTATTAACAGAGCAGCATCGTTTCATGGTGTCACCATGCACACCGACACTGTTGAGGAGGATTTTCTACTTGACACTTTTGAGCAGTCCCAGAAAACAGTCCACATTCTACCCATGATTAAGGGAGTGATCAAGCATGCCACTGAGGTTTTTAAAGACCCTGTCAGGGCCAGGGTTCTCAACCCCAGAATAGAAAAAAAATACAGACCAGCGCCACAAGATCCTGCGTACATCAAGGCACAACTCCCCCTAGACTCACTAGTCATCTCCAATGCCAGAAAAAGGGCCAACTCCCAAACAACCGGAGACACGCCACCCCCAGACATGGAGTCGAAACTCCTGGAGGCTTCCGGCAAAAGGGTTGCCGCTCAAGCGGCTAACCACTGGCGTATCGCAAATACACAAGCCCTATTGGCTCGTTATGATAGAGCCCATTATGATCAACTGGAGGATCTCTTGCAACACCTGCCTGAACCTTTCAAAACAAAGGCCACTGACCTCATACAAGAAGGCAAACTAATATCCAATGCCTCCATTAAATGTGCATTAGACGCAGCGGACACCGCTTCTAGGGCAGTCAACACAAGCGTATTGCTTAGACGCCACGCATGGCTGCGCATCTCCGGCTTCAAGCCGGAAGTACAAACCTCCATTCTTGCTCAACCCTTTAATCAGGAGCGACTATTCGGCCCGGCAGTGGACACTGCCCTAGAAAAAATGAAGAAAGATAATAAAACTGCAAAATCTATGGGAGCATTGCAGTCTACTCAACCCAGAGGCTCCTTTCGTCGCTCCTTTTATAGAGGAGCTTCCAAAAATGTGGGAACAGACAACTCTTCCACTTTCAAAACATCAGGTCAAACATCCCCTAACAAAGGATATTTTAGAGGAGGGTTTCGGGGAAACAATAATAAGGGACGGGGCAACAACAACAACACCCGTTCCTCTACAGCCACCAAACAGTGACTTGCCACCACTCCCCCCAGACCATTCCACTCCGGTCGGGGGCAGACTTCAACAGTTCCTACCTGTCTGGAATACCATCACTACAAACAGGTGGGTAAGACAAATTATCCAATATGGCTACTGCCTCGAACTCATAAACCCGCCCCCAAACATACCACCCAGACACCGTCCCATGACGTTTCACCACCTCACGCTGCTGAAACAGGAAATACAGTCTTTGCTTCAGAAAAACGCAATAGAACCTGTTCCACTACAACATCAGGGCACAGGAGTATATTCTCTATACTTCCTCATTCCCAAAAAGTACAAAACCTTGAGACCCATACTGGACCTCAGACTACTGAACCAGTACATACAATCAGATCATTTCCACATGATCACTCTCCAACAGGTCCTTCCATTACTTCAACAAGGAGACTTCCTTGCCACATTAGACCTCAAGGATGCATATTTTCACATCCCTATGCATCCCGCTCACAGGAAGTATCTACGATTCGTGGTAGACGGTCAACACTATCAGTTTACAGTTCTCCCATTTGGAGTAACAACTGCACCAAGGGTGTTCACAAAGTGCTTGGCAGTTGTGGCAGCATATCTCAGGAGACAACAAATCCATGTCTTCCCCTATCCGGACGACTGGCTCATAAAAGCCAATACTCTAGACAAATCTGTTCACCACACCCACCGCACTATTCAAACCCTGCACAACTTGGGATTTACCATCAACTATCCCAAATCTCAACTACAACCCTCCCAAGTACAATACCTGGGAGCCACCATAGACACAGCCAAAGCTGTAGCTTATCCCAGCATAGCCAGGATAGCCAACATACAAAGTCTGATCAAAACATTTCAAACACAACACTCTCTCCCTGCAAGAGTGTTCATGCAACTCTTAGGCATGATGGCGTCATGTATCTCCATAGTACCCTACGCACGCCTTCAAATGCGTCCCTTACTGGAATGTCTAGCACAACAGTGGAATCAGGCCCACGGACAACTTACCGATCTGGTGTTGGTGGACAGCCGCTCACTTCACTCACTGAAGTGGTGGAACACCATCAACCTGTCCAAAGGGCGGCCGTTCTTGGAGCCCCTTCCACAAGTTGTGCTGACCACCGACGCATCTCTCACAGGGTGGGGAGCCCACCTCCTTCAACACACCACTCAGGGACGGTGGACCACTCAACAAAAACAGTTCCACATCAATCACCTAGAACTTCTAGCGGTGTTCCTAGCACTAAAATCATTCCAAGTGCATCTCCAGAACAAAACTGTCCTTATCCGCACGGACAACATGACCACAATGTATTACATACAGAAACAAGGAGGGACACATTCTCTACAACTGTCCCAACTGGCGCAACAAATTTGGAGATGGGCGATTCCCCGGAACATCTACCTGCTAGCAGAACACCTCCCAGGGGTTCAGAACCAGGTGGCCGACCTCTTAAGTCGCCACACACAGCAGATACACGAATGGGAACTACACCCCAAAGTCTTACTCCCATTCTTCCAAAAGTGGGGACAACCAGACATAGACCTGTTCGCCACACCAGAAAACGCAAAATGCCCAACCTTCGCCGCCAGGTACCCACACCCGCGATCAAAGGGCAATGCAATATGGATGAACTGGTCAGGCAGATTTGCGTACGCTTTTCCGCCTCTCCCTCTCATTCCATTTGTGGTACGCAAACTGAAACAACAGTCGCTGACACTCATCCTAGTGGCTCCCACTTGGGCACGTCAACCCTGGTTCACCACACTTTTGGAACTATCGCTAGTTCCACATCAAAAACTGCATCTCTCCCCGGATCTCTTAACCCAGAACCATGGAGAAATCAGACACCCAGATCCTCAAACACTGAACTTGGCAATCTGGCTCCTGAAGTCTTAGAGTTCGGGTACCTCAACCTTCCTCCAGACTGTATGAATATCATTAAAGAAGCCAGGAGACCTACTACTAGGGCATGCTATGCTGCAAAATGGAAACGATTTGCCATTTACTGCGCTAACAATGACATACAACCACTGGATGCTTCCATCCAGAACATCATTTGCTATTTATTGCACTTGCAAAGATGCAATTTAGCGTATTCCTCTATACGTCTACATCTAGCGGCATTAGCAGCCTATCTGCAAAATAGACAACACCTGTCCCTCTTTAAGGTACCAGCTATTAAAGCATTTATGCAGGGTCTTAAAAGAATCATTCCTCCTAGGTTACCGCCTTCCCCGGTGTGGAACCTTAATATTGTTCTAACAAGGCTCATGGGTCCACCATTTGAACCAATGCACAAATGCGAACTGCAGTTCCTAACATGGAAAGTGGCTTTCCTCATCGCAATCACATCCCTGCGAAGAGTAAGTGAAATACAAGCCTTAACTCTAGAAGAACCCTTCCTACAACTACATCGGAACAAAGTGGTTCTTAGGACGAATCCAAAATTCCTCCCTAAAGTCATTTCCACTTTCCATCTAAACCAGTCTGTGGAACTGCCAGTCTTCTTCCCTAATCCAGACTCAGTAGCCAAGAGGGCACTTCATACCTTAGATGTTAAAAGAACCTTGCTCTATTACATCGACAGAACCAAACCCTTTCGGAAAACCAAGCAACTGTTTGTTGCTTTTGCTCCACCACACAAAGGCAACCCCATTTCAAAATCGGGTATCGCCAGATGGATAGTCAAATGTATCCAAATATGTTACCAAAAAGCTAAACGTACTCTTACCGTTCCCCCTAGGGCGCACTCCACGCGTAAAATAGGGGCCTCTATGGCATTCTTAGGGAACATCCCCTAAGAAGACATTTGCAAAGCAGCCACATGGTCTACTACACACACCTTCACTAAGCATTACAGTGTTGATGTGCAATCCAAACAACAAGCTTCAGTAGGCCAAGCTGTCCTAAAAACTCTATTCCAAACTGCTGCAACTGATACAGGTGATCACCGCTAGGGGAGACACTGCTATATAGTCTATCCTTAGTGTGTGATCTGCAGCTCATATGCCTCGAACGGAATATGCTACTTACCAGTATGCATCTGTTCTTGGCATGTAGAGCTGCAGAGCCACACACTCCCACCCACCTCCCCGGGACCTGTATCTGTTCCAGCATTGTCTTAATTAGACACTACACATGGACATCCTTTCTCTTTACTTCTTACACACTCCATCATTTCCCATCATGGCGAAAAACAATCTGAGGATGGAGTGGATGCCCATGTGCACTGTTGTCCAGGGGAGGAGTCACCAATCTCGTGACCAAAGACTTCTTCCGAAGACAACAACAACCTGCAATCATCCGAGCCCAACACCAGATGGCGATCATATCCTTAGTGTGTGGCTCTGCAGCTCTACATGCCAAGAACAGATGCATACTGGTAAGTAGCATATTCCTTACTTATTCCAACATCTGTTTTTTTATAGATACAAGCACCAGACGTTGTTGTCCAATTAAAGAAATCACCTTTGTTTTTGGTCATGGTTTCTTGAATATAATTTAATATTGTTTGGAATATTGTCTAATGTGAAACTTATTTCTCGTTTATTATGATTGCTCTTTTTATTTAACTGTGATTATTTTAATTATTCAGTGCTCTGTTAACCTACAGAAAGATTCATGCTATAGAAGAAAAAGAGGCAAGCATTGGCAAAGCCAGTTGATCTGGCTTTGATGTGCCAAAGCCTGTGAACACAGACATTCCCAAATGTATTTTTCAGATGTAAAATATTCTCTCATGCATTCCGCCGGAAGCACTTCTCAGAAGTTGGAATCGTACACCAAACCACCCATAGCATTAAGTGAGATAGTTACTGTTTTGAGTGGAGCGAAATGTGTATTGTAAAACATTGGTAACGATAGGTCGTGCATACAGCTTCCAAATACCGAAGTGTCCACTGTAAAGAAGGTATCCTAAAAAAACGCTCCAGCAGATCTGGACGGACACTTGATACAGCAGACACCAGTAGGAACGGCCCAGGCAATTGACAGCATGTCCGGCCTGGAGCCTGGCTATTGGTAGACAGCTGAGCACCTGAGCCTTTGTAGTTGTCTAAGATGTTAGGAACGGCCCAGAGCAAAGACAAGAGAGAAATGGATAGAGAGATCGAGTTACAGAGGGAGACATGAGGGGAGAGCAACAGCAAGAGAATAACGAAAAAGACAGGAAAAGGTAGACTAAATTCAGGGGAAAACATGGGGAGAGAGTTTAGGGAAAGACCGAGAAACAGATAGGGAGAGGCAGGAGAGAGCGATGTGGAGAGAGGGAGGAGAGAGGCAATGGGCGAGGGAGAGAGAAACTGAAAGACAGAAATACAGGGAGAGAGAGGAAGAAACAGAGAAGCAACAAGAAAGAGATGGAAACCGAGAAAGAAGCAAAAAGAAAGGAGGACAGGGTGGGATGGGGAGTTGGAGTTGGGTCCATCTGCCTTTGAATTCTGCTTTGTCTACATGTTTCTTTCCCTTTATCTCTATACCTGTCTGTGGGTCGATCTGTCATATCTATGGGGCTGATTTATGATTTGACGGACAAGGTACTTCCTTGAAAATATGTCAGAGTACCCTGTTTGCCAAAGTAATGGTCTACGCGGCCTATTTAGCATAGGGAGGGCCACCAGCTTTCTGTGGACAGAGCCCCTTTTGACTCCATCGATGGAAAGCCTCCTCTGACGGCCTGAAACACTAGGCGTTTATCGGAAAAAGGGCATTACATAGCCTACCCTAGTCAGAGTGGACGGTGTGATGGTTTTTTTCTGTCAGTCTCATAGCAATTTCTGGTTTTCAAAAAAACTTCTAAGTTGTATTTAAAAAAAAAAAAAACTTTTTAAAGTTCGATGGCGGCTATCAAAACTGACGGCGCCGTCCCCCAAACATTTTGTACCTTGACAGGGATCGCCTGATGGTGGTTCCTGTCAACGTACAGAGATTGCTGATGGGCCAGTGGTGATCTCTGAATGTGCCAGTCGCTAGTCCTTCAGGGTGGCAGATGTATTGTCCTCTGCCACCCTGACTGATGGGGTACCATTCACCAAACTATAGATCAGCTCACTTCTTCCTACCTGTGGCCATTTATCTGTCTGTCTCTTACATATCTATATATTCATATATCTAGTTGGCGATCTCATATCTTCCGATATCCATCTCTGTCTGTCTGCTCTGTCTACATATTTATATTTCATCTCCCTCACTATTATGTCTCCCCCCCCCCCCCCTCTTAATTTGTGGCTGTCACTATGTTTGTCTCTGTGCTATATTTGTATATATATCTTTGTATAAGACTGTGTCGCTCGGTCTGTCTGTTGTCTATCCAATTGCCTGTCTATATATCTTCCCCTATCAGTTTACCAGTTTCTCTAGCTGCCTCTGTCCATCTGTGTATCTCACTGCCTGCCTGTTTGTCTCTAAACCTATCTATGCCTGACTCTCCTTCTGTGTTTGTCCGTCTCTAAGTCCCTGTCTCTTTTTCTTCCTCTGGCATCAGTGTCACCCTTTCATTATCTTTACCCTTCCTTCTGCCTTCCAAGCCTTTTTAAATTGCAGTCTCTTGCGGCACTAGAGGGGCACAAGTGCATCACGGTCACAATGTCTCTGCATCTGAAGGGCGGCAGTCTCAACATAAATAAAGGAAGTAATGTGTTTACTTGGCATATGTAGTTGGCAATACATAGAATACCATAGGAGGACTTGGCTTTCAAACTATGATCGCGGTGCTACGAGGGAAGCCTGAGTCCTGAGGGTTTGACAAGGAGGGGTAGATGGGCTTTGCACAGAAGTATGGTACAGAGGTGGCTGGGAGTATTGGAAGAGTGACACAGGAGTAAGGTGTATCAGTGGCAAGTGGCCTTATATGTGATAGCAAATGTGAGATATGTAGGCATAGAGGATTAGATGGACAAGCACATGAGGTAGAAGGCAGGGCCGGGGTTGTATTAATGCATGGGTACTCACAAAAATGTTCCCGAGGGTCAAAAAGGTTTGTCTGTGGTGTGGCCGAGGGCCGCATTGATGCTAGCAGGGTGGCAGTATTGGAGGGGAGGTGGCGGTGTTGTCTACTGTTAGGTGGGTGTAGGGGAAGTGAAGCATGCACATCTATTGGCTGAACTGCATAATGTGTAAACCAGAATACCTGGGTCAATCTCGGCTTTCCCACTTTGTGTGATTCTAGACAATTGTTTTATTTCACTTTCCCTCCTTTTTTCTTCATTATCCCATATAAGAGGAACTTGAAATACATGACTTCGTGAATTCAGGACGTGCGCTGTACGAAACCTTCTCCTGTGTATGACTTAATAAACTATAATGTTGTCCATGTATAATAGCAACCCAGGCCACCCAAAGGGTGCATATAACAAGTAACTTGCCTCCTAATTCACTATTGCGATTGTTGTTAGTATGGGTGGAAGGAAGTAATGAATGTTTCTTAAATTCATGTTTGAAAAATATCACTTTAAAAAAAACACTTCTCAATGCACTGATATAATCTGATGTTGTAAGGTGAGCTGTATGCTAAAGAAATACACATTTTGAATTTTGAAGCTTTATCATATTTTTATAGATTTTAAAGACCAAGGTCCATATGTATGAAAATGCTCATTTGCGGTTCTCAAATAGCGATCTTTTGCGAATCGCTATTTGAGAATCGCAAAACCCTATGTATGTAGGATTTGCAATAAATTTTGCGAATCTTACATATTCCTTAATTGCGAATCGCAAATTGCGATTTGCAATTAAGGAATACCTCCCCATTCATTCCTATGGGCCTAGAGGCCCATAGGGATGAATGGGAAGACATTCTCAATTTGCGATTCCCAATTAGAGAATCGCAAATTGGGAATGCAATTTCAAGGGTGCCAGGGTGTCAAAAGGACACCCTGTTGCACCCCTGAAATGAGCATGGGTGCAGATGTGGCGCACATACATGCCCTAAGGGCATGTATGTGAGTCACATGGCACTTTGAAAAATGCATAAAAGTGCATTTTTCATAGAAATCGCAAATTACCACCAACTTAAAGTTGGTGGTAGTTTGCGATTCCTTAAGTCCAAATTGCACTTTTTGTGTGCTTTTTACATTGCATTTAAGGAATCGCAATTTGCGATTCCTTAAATGCAATCGCAAAATAGGGAATTGCAAAATTTGCGATTCCTTATTTTGCATGGGGTGGTTTGTGTCATACATATGACACTGCTGTTTTGCGATTGCAAATGCCGAAATTCTGCGAATTTCGGCATTTGCGATCGCAAAATTGCCTTCATACATATGGCCCCAGATGTCTTTAAAAATGAATGTGTTCCTAAAGTTAATTGGTGCAGGAAACCTTAGTTACCTCCTTTCTATAACTTCAACTAATCTGAAAACAATACTTGCATGTTTATTTAACATCTTTATAATAATAGGGCTGTTTTGAGTAAACGGGAGCCAATGCTGCTGACGACCAAGGGGCCGCATCTAAAGGTTAGGAGAGCCGCATGCAACCCCCGGGCCATACTTAGAGTATCACTGTTATTTTAATGATGCACGATATAATATAGATGTATTTCTCTCTCTAATGCATTTTATTCCTCGTTCTCTAGGTACAGTTGGTCCAGGACCCCTGCACAGGCGAGACCTTCGTCCTAAAGGTACCCGAGACTTCTTTCTAGTCACCCCTAACCTCACTCACCTAATTTTCAACTTGCCATTCACCTATCACACATCACTTAATCCTCACACCATCTAGATACCCTTTAAACATCCTCCTCTCACCCACCCTTGTTAATGCCATCCTTGTTCCCGCTATTTATCCACTAGCCACCCAATCTTGCATTCATCCATCCTCCCAACATACCTTCAATCTATTCTCCTTATATGTCCGTTCATCATATTTTAATTTTATCCTCCAACCCTGCTATCCATCTGTCCATCCTTTCAATCAGTCATGCATCTTGTCCACCTACCAACTTACTCTCCCATCCATGTGCTACCCTGTCCCCCATCAGCAGCCACAAGCCAGTGGGTAACCGCTTTAAAACCTGTTTGGGGTATTCTCTGAAAAGTCCTGGGAATATTTTTGTGGCATTGTATAAATGGGCATTATAGTTGGGTTACTTAATCTCTGCATGGTGTAAAGCAATACTTTGTGAGAATGGAGGTGAATAGTTTCAGACTTGTTATTTTGGGGGTTTTCTCTGTCTATTATCACTAACCATATTTTACCATTTGGCAAATCTATGAATTGCTTTTGTCGAAATCGCTAGTTTTGCTGTGACAAACAACGTATTGTGGTGCACAACGTTATCATACTCCAGCACCGATAAAAGCTGCTCCTGTAAAGCCCCCAACTGCTACTCATTGTATTGGCCTCAAAAGGATCTAAGGCTAAGTAAGGGGGTAATTTAGAGTTTGGCAGGATGAGAAAACCTGACGGTGCACCAAGCCTTTCCAAGGTCACTGAACCCCCACTCCATTGAGAGGGCTGAGTGCTGCCAAGGTTCAGATGAAAGAGGCTCAGCTGTCAGAAACCTCTTCATGGCCACGCGTCTGCCAGAGGGTTGCTGCAGCCAGGGCATCAGATGTGACATTTTAGAGGTGGGCATTCCAACGCTGGTGACGCATGACGGCCTTGGGCCTTAAAAATCACAGAGCATCCTCGCAGAGGGAGAAAATTCCCTTTGAGTGAGGGCAATTGATTTATTTTGTTTTAGTAATAAACCAGGGTTTTTTTCCCCCCACCTTTACATGTTTGGTAAAAGAGCTCAGGGCCATCCGTGGATTCTTTTTTGCCAAAATTATCCCAGGCTGACTTGGATTTCCTAGTACAGCAGGCTGGGCTCTGTCAGGCGGGAGGTGGTATTTGCCTGGCTGGTGGGCCTCCCTCTTCCCTCCTTAAGTCTTCAGGGGAAGACTGGCATGGCTCCCAGTCACCGGACTGATTAGGTGAGCATCCATCAAGGAAGATTAACCCTTCTTCCTTGTGCATCTCTGTGGAGTCACTGTAGCAGATGGCGACTCGGCCCACATGAAATACGCATATAGATTTAAAGCGACTCAGCAACCACTGGCAACATTCTGGCACCACTGCACCTAGAGGGAGAGGCAAGACTCATCCCCTAGTTGACTGGGGACCCTGTGCCCAGAGTGACAATTGGACATAAACCTATAGCTCAGTAGTGTAAGATGAACAGGAGCAGATGTTGCCCTTGATCCAACTTTTGCTTATGGGCATAGTAGAACCTCCCTTTATCTGTAATAATTGGTTCCAGGTGAACCACACCATCAGGTAGAAAATGATTGTTTCACCCAGTGCCTTCGGTCCTTGTACCTAGCCGGCTTTGAGCGTGGCCATAGATGGTGACCTTCATGAGGAAGGTGCGGAGGCTTAGGTATGGTCTCTGCATGTTTCAGAGTAGCCAAGATTAGGGACTCTCCCCTGGTTGAACCGTCCCCATCGACCTCCTCAGTGCCCCTCTAGTTGACTGCAGCGGCCTCTACAAATTCAGATTGCCTCACGATAAAGAAGTCTCCTTTGTCCTTTATGGCTTTCCCTCCTTTGGAGGTCTAAAGGCTCCGCCTGCCAGCACCATCAACTTTATTAACACCAAGAGCAAAGAAGAATACACCAAAGCATAACTAGTTCAGCTGTTTTCCGCCATAAGCAAGGCTTTGTTATAATGTTTGAGTACACTACCGGAGCAAAACACAGAAGCAAGATTTCATAAAAAGCTTAATAGCCTAAAAGGTGTAGGCTTCGATTAGCTTATCATAACTAGATCCTTACGTAAATTCATTTTGAGTATCTGCCATGCTTGATTCATCCTAAAATAATACTTCACAAGATGATAGTGAAAAATAACTCTATCCCTTTATATCATATTCTCCCTAAGACTAGTGGTAATTTAAGTTTTAGGGTGCTCCTAATTTGTTAGAGACCTTGCGTTTGGCTGCTATCATTGCTTGTCTTACTTCTGTGATGGGACTTGTCCATGTAAAACGGTATTCTGTATCTGTTCTCTTTCAGCTCTCATTCCTCACTCTTCTAGCCTCACCTGATAGGTTTGTTATGCACATACTGCTAAACTACGGAGTCCTGACCGTTCACCTTAGCACTGCTTACCTCAGGGTCCATCTGTCACCCAGCAACGCTCTAAGTGAGCAATGGAAGCTGGTTCACTGAAACAATTCTGTGGTCTCAGGAACATGGGACCTCTTTCAAGGTAAGCCTGTAAGAGGCCCCAGGAAAATCTCCAAATGTAAGAGCTACCTATGCCTAACTTTAGATGGGTGTACAGAACTACTGCAGCTCCTGGCCTCTTCCCCTCTTGCTTCCCCCTCCTCACGCGCTGACTCTTCACCGCAGCACTGAACATTCTAAATGATGATATCACTGGAGGCATCAGCTCTGGCTGGCCCTGGAACATTCTACACAACAGCACATACGTATATCTCAATCATACAAATAAGTAAATAATGAAAAATTATTCATGTGTAGGCTCTGGAATTGTCGTCCTCATGGGCACTATACAAGGGGAATATAAAGGTCTCTAAATATAAATCTTTTGACTGTTTAGCATCCCTGAGTCTAGTTGAACACGTTTCCTATCTGCTGTGGCGTTGGTTAAATTACTGTGCTACTTTGAATAGTCAGAAGTGTTCTTTTAGGTAACCCCTCCCAGGCATGCGAGTTCGCCCCTCCTTTGTGGCCTTACTATGCAGCACCCCCCTTGCATTACTCGGGGACAAAATATTATGGGCCGCAGTTTATTTTCAAGAATCATGGATCGTACATTTCGCAATTTCTGGTTGGTCATTCGAAAACCCAAGTTTATTCCACATTACATTTATCATTGCAAACATTGATCCACTGGTTTGTTTCTATTTCCGGTTGACTGCACTGGCCCTGTGCGAGAGCCCTTTTAAGCAGGTGTCTCAGTGTCCTGCGGATTCTATGCTTCACTTGCTACGGAGTTTGTGGGCAGCCGTCAGACGCGGCCCAGGCTGCAAGTGCTGTTCCGCTCACCCTCAATCCTTGCTGACCACCCTCCTGCTCCCAGTGCCTCTGCCTTGTGGCATCCCAAGAATACTGTTTGAGCAGCTCTTTTACTCTGGCCATCATTGTGTGCTGTCATCTGCCCCCTGTGACCCTGCCGTGAGGCATCACAAGTACACCGTTTGAGCAGCTCTTCTACCTATGTTGCTCTTTCTTCTGTGCATCTTTCTGGGCTGCCTCTGCCGTGCTGCTGCTGGTTTACTGATCGGGGGTAGCTGCCCGCTTAGCACTCACTCATGAGAAACTCACATATTTTAGGACCCCGACTATGTTAAGTAGGAACATATCCATTCCTACCCCGGTCAAGTGTACCCCATCTTTTAAGTGGTAGCCTAGTGTCTTAAGTTTGATCAGCTCGTGCTGCAGGAAGTCCCAACCGTTCGCCCTACTTATCTTAGCCATGATGATATTTAGCTTATGCTTAGACTTGTCAATTGCCCCCTGGTTGATTGCCTCTTTCCAGACCCAGCAGGCGATCAGTTTGGACCATGTGAACTCTGCTGGGCAAATCAGTCTCGTCAGTGCCACCATTTCCCCTTGCAGTTCTCTCCCTCCACTGCTTGCCAGGTCATTTCCTCCTAAGTGAATGACCAGGCATCGGGCCACTCACACTGCTGCAGTGCCTCCTGCACCACCAGGAGCATCTGGGCCCACTTCATGCTTGATTGTCCCAGCCATGCGTGAGAATAGCGGCCTGGCAGCGAAGGTTCTCTGATCCATGTACTCCTGCATGAGACAAACCCGGCAGCATGCCCTGTCCTCAATACAGTTGATCCTTGTGTGTTTTCCCTTGCCCGCCTGGTCCGTCTTGGACCGTCTTGGGTGTATACCATGTACCCCTGTCCTATGTGTAAATCCTCTGTGTGCACACATTCCGTCCCGAGATTCCCTCTGGCTGGGGCTACTAGCTTGCTGATTCTGTAAGCCCCGAAGAAGGCTAGTGCAAATGCTGCTTTAAATAGAGCCACTTTGTGATTTCCTGTGCATAAACCTTTCCACATGCCCAGTACCAACTTCAGGACCGCAAAATCAATGGGCCTTCTTTTGTCACGATCCCTGGGCTGAAGCCTCCTCCAGCCTTTCACCGCTGTCCTACAGAAAAATAACCCTGCTAGGTCCCTCTCCATGGCCAGTCTTGCGTAGTGTTCCACTGTGCTAAGATGTACTTGGGCCCTCTACTTGTTCTTCCCGCTCTGGAATACCCAATCAATGAAAGCTACAACCTCAGCTGTGTGAGTCCTGGTACTAAAGACCTCCCAGCACTTACGATATTTCCTCTTCGTTTTGGGGGCCAGTGCATTGTTCACCAGCATCATTATTCCGTGTCCACGAGGTCCCATAGGTGTCCGGGAACCAGAGTCATGCTGTGGTCTGCATGGGGTTGCCAGCTCCCTGAATCTGTCCCACTAAAAATGAGAAATTGCATCGGCTATTGAATTCGCCACCCCTGCTATGTGCCTGGGCCTCACTGCTATGTTTATACCCAATTGGCAGCTGACTAAATGTCACAGGAGCCTCACCACTGGCGGGCATTTTGCTGTTCCCAGATTAATTGCCTGTACATCTACATGATTGTCTGACCACAGCGTGATCTGCCTGTTTGCCCACATTGTAAAAGCCACTATAATAGGGAAGATCTCTAGGGGCCTAATGGTGCCTGTGACCCCTGAGCTGTGCCAGCTGTGTGCCCATTGTGATGCTGACCATGCGAAGATGGCCCCAAAACTGTGACTGCCAGCTGCATTCGTGAAAAGCTCCAGTTGTTCGGACGTTACCCAGGGTTCTCGCCACATGAGCTTGCCATTGAACCCGGCTGGAAAGGTATCCCACTACTATAGGTCCTCCATCACCCCTTGTGTGAGGGGCACCCTAAGATGCCTCTTCGTCATCCCTTTGGTCAAGCATGCTAGCCTCCTGGTGAAAGGTCTCCCAGCTGGGATCACTCTGTTTGCAAAGTTCAGTTTCCCTAGTAGCTGCTAGAGTTTGCCAACGTCGCCTTCCTTTTTTGCTGCAGTTGTCCTATGATGTGCCGCACTCCGCTATCTTGTTGCTGGGCAGCCTGCATACGCCCTCTACTGAGTCCAGCACAATTCTCAAGAATGATATCTTGGTGACTGTGCCCTCCATTTTTCCTGGCGCCAATGGGACTCCCAGCTCCTCCGCCAATCCTTCAAACTGAATGAGTAGTTCTGCACATTCTCCTGACCCTGATTTGCCAATGAACAGGAAGCCATCCAGGTAGTGTATGCGCTCTCCCACCAGGTCACGTGTCCCCAGCGCCCACTCTAGGATGCTGCTGAATGACTAAAAGTAAGCGCATGATATTGCGCACCCCATAGGTAGTCATCTGTTGTGGTAATTCGCCCCATCTAATTGAAAACCCAGTAGATGGTAGCTGTGTGGGTGTACCGGCAGTAGGGGAAAAGCGGACTCTATATTTGTTTAGGCTATCAACTCCCCTCTTCCCATCTGCTTAATCAAATCCACTGCATCGTCCTGCGAGGCGTACACCACCGGGCAGCTGTCCTACTCCAACCAGTCATTTACTGAATGTCCTTGTGGGTGTGACAAATGGTGCGTGAAGCTGAATTTACCCACCTCTTTTTGTTGGTACCACCCCCAACGGGGATACAATGAGATTTTTTTTTTAAGGGGGGGGGGCGCTGAAAGGTCCCCTGCTCTACCCACTGGACCTCCTTTCCTACGTTCTGCCTGGCTACCTCAGGCTTTTCCTGCATGGATTTTAGGTTGCGGCTAAGCGTGGGCCCTTGTAAGGTATGGGAAACCCGTATGTGAAGCCATCCACCAGTAGCTGTCTTTATTTTTCCTTTGGGTAATTATTCAGTAACGCCACTAATCTTCTGATTCTGATGGGTGAGTGTCCCTTCCTCCTTTCGTTCGCTTCCCCCTCTGCGATTGCTCGCACCCCTTGCTATTTTCTATTGCCATGCTCTCTGCTGTCCCCTGCTCCTTTCGCCTGTTTGCAGTGGGCTGCTGGGTGTTTGCCGTCGCAGTTACTACAACTGTGTTTAAACCTGCTGGCGTGTCCCCACTTACACTCGTCTTTGTTCTATTACCAGCATGTAGCCGTGCACCCCTTCCCAGTCTTTCCCTCTGGGGGGGGGGCCCTCGATTTGTTGCCCTGCCCCTGGCCTTCAAATTTTTCCTTTAGGCCAGAGGGACATAAAATTTGTTCGCGCCCCTACACTGTCCGTGGCCTCCACCATGTGACGCGTAAAACCTTCTATGTCTTGGTGACCCCATTCTATGACCGACTATGTCTGCATCTTTTCCCTGAATCCCTCATCCTAACCTAACGCAACCAAGCTTCCCCCTGGTATTTCTATTGTGCCTCATGCACTTTCTGTTTGTGTAAGAACAAGGCAATTGCGCTTTGCGGAAACTTTTCTGTGAAAGATGCACGCCAAGGTACTAAAGGCCTGCAGCCAATTTTCAATTTACCTCTCTATCCTGGGTTTGTGCCTATCCCTCCTGTCCTCCTTTTTGTCATGCTCCGTTAGATCCAACCCTGCTTGGCACACCTCCAATAAGCCTGTCTGGGTTGCCTTGGTCAACCATCCCCTCATCTGTGTTGTCCCCGAGCCTTGATTCTCTGGGGCTCTCAGTGCTTCTGCTAGCCCCTGTCTTTTTGAGTACTGCTTGGTTTGTCCCTTTTCTCCCTGGCTTCCGCCTTCCCATCATACCTGGGTGGTGCCCTGTGTTGAACTGCGAGCCTGGCCCTGCCAATGGCCACCATGGCATACACGAGGGTGGGTGCCGCTGGGAGGGAACATGCCTCCAGGCCTCACCCTGTCCCTCCCTCTGATTTGCTGGCCAGAGGCGCCTTGTAGTTGGTAACTCCCAATTGTGTCCTGTGGTTGGCAATGTTCCCTGGTGCCCCTTCACTGCCCTGTTGCCCCTTCACTTTGTGCCTGTTGCTCACCATTGATCAGCCCTGCGCCATAGTTTGTCGAGTTCCCTTTCCCCCTGGGGGCCAACATTGTAGCCACAGTATGGAGCTTTCGCTGCAGTACCCTTCTGGTTTACTGCTCTCTCCCTCGACCATCAGTGCAGGTGCTGTGCTTCTGCCGCAACCGTCCCGTCCTCCTCTGGGCGGGCCTACGTTAACCGTCTTTCGCAAGCAGGAGGCTTTCGCCCCTGACCCCCTCCCCCCCACCCCCCCCCCCCCTTTGCCCAATTTGGTGGGGGCCGTCGTTCTGGCTCCATGCTCCTTTCCACCAGGCCTTGGGGGAGGGAGGGGGGTCTGCATCCAGTCCTGCTTTCTTCCTTTGTGCTTGCTTGGCTCGGTTTGCTGGCCTCTCCTCCAGGTCCCCATTAATTTGTTTATCCATCCACATTTTTCCTTTCATGGCCACCAAAGCCCTTGTTTTCTCAAGGAGGACTTGCAGATCGTCATCCAGCTCTGGGACAGCTTCCACCCGCGGCGTGACCTGTTTCCCCTGCCGTGGTCCCGCCTCCTCCTCTTGATCAGCTTCCTCGCGGAAGCGCGCCAACCTTTTTCTTTGCCTGCCGGCCTCCCTCAGTCTTCCCGCCATGTTCTACTGCCCCAATGAGCCTTCTCCGGTTTGCTTTGATCTCAACTTGTTCAGGTGGGGCCGCCGCTTTGCACCACTACGATCCCGCTTTGCTGTTTATGCCACGTCCTATCAAGCGTCGCAGCTGAGCGCTCTTTACCCTGCTCGGTGATGCGCCTCTTCCCCGCTCGTGTCCCGCCTTCCGCTGCTGCCTCGCTTCGGTTGCCAGGGGGTTGGAGAGGCACACTCCGCTGATCCGGGCAGTCCGTGTACGGGGCACAACCCCGCCGAGTTCCCTGCCCCGCTCAGGGAGGAGCTGTTGCCCTGCTGTTGACCCTCACCTGTAGCGCCGTTCTGTTTCAGTGGGCGTTGGGGGGGGTCTGCAATGCCTTGCTCTGCTTCCCCGAATCGCCTTGGTGTTCTCTGGTGATCTGATGACTGCTCACCTCCCCACGATACTCCCCGCGGCGAGAATAGGTCCCCCCGCCGGCGTCGTCCACAAGCTTCCTGGGGCATAGGTCAATTCCCCCACCGGCATCGTCCACGATCAACAAAGGTTAGGATACCGAGGCCAAGGTGGGATTCTTTGTGGACAAAAGTGGGGCCCGTGCCCACCTTTTGACCCCTTAGTCCACTCCGCCCTCCTTCTGTCATTGGCGGTTATAAAGGATGCACCCAATCTTTGTTTGTTTCAGGTGCTCCCGCTGCCGTTAGGCGTTCCATGCTGGCCCCTATTGGGTCCCGCTTCGCCTTCCCAGCCCGTGCCTTTTCTCAGTTATAAACAGCTGTGTATCGATTCCTGAAGTGCATTAGCAAAGGCTGCTACAAGAACGGATTGGCTCATGTTATTGACCTCTCTTCGCAAGACACACTGGTTGGCTGGCACACTGGCTGGATGCACCAGATGAGGATTGGTTGCAAAGTATAACCCACCAATCTAGTGCCAGAGAAAGAGGAATAAAATAAATGCTCTGTGAACCTCTGGTAATGTCGACCAGGTATTCAGGTGGAGGCTGAAGTCTGGCTGCATGTATGCATGGCCGTTCTTGTATTAGGCTGTGGTTAGTGTATAGTCGCAGACAAGAAGAGACTGAAAAAATTAAGGTTATCACATGAGTGTTGCTAATTTGCATGAGGTATTGAGACCCTGTGGGATGCTGAGATTTTCCTCTGAGTCAATCTCACACAGAATGTGTGATACTTGGGAAGAAGGCTGCAGGTAATGATCGAGGTGCATAGATAGTAGCGCTTGTTGGCTCAAATCCTGGCTAGAGAAGGGTGCTGCAGGCAAGGATGTATGTGGGAAGGCCAGGAGTGTAATAGGGAAAGGTTTAGGCTAGCAGCAGTACCTCCTCATTATGTGCTTGCTTTGTCCAGTGATGGAATTTTCTTGTGTCTTGCAGAGTCTCCCCAAATCACTTGTGGAACGGCGGGAACAGCAGACCATCATTCCACAGGGAGTTCCATACATGGTGAAGCTCCTGCGGTATTATGTCAGTGAGGACTCCATCTTCCTGAGGCTTCAGCGTGTGCAGGGTGTGTGTAACTAATAACTGACGTCAGATAAGCTCTTCATTTCCATCTACTCTGCTCATAGCCTACAGACTCCTTATTTGCACATCACATCAGGTTACTAACTTCTCTCTCAGCACTGTTGCTCCATTTCTATTTCCTGGGTCTTTTCCAAGGTCGTACAGTCCTATCTTCACTTCCTCTGTTGACGCATTTGTTGGTTTTCATGTGAAAAAATATCTTCAACCATTGTTGCACCTGACCCCTGCTGTCACAAGATTATATTGTGAATTTTTAGTCCTGAGCCCCCTCTCAGCTACATATTGTAAAAACTTCTAAACCCCAAATGGTCACTGGCTCACACGGTCATTCACTCCGTCATTCACTCCGTCACTGACCTGCTACATCATCTAAATTCTGTTTCGCAGTCTTATTCATTGTCTCAGTTGTCAAATGCTCATGTGCTCATTCATTCACTAATTCTCAGATGCGTCAACTCATTCATTCCACCTTTCACTCATCATCTGCTCTTTCACACTGTACCACTAGGCCATTCTCTGACTCCCACGCTCCCTAAATAAGTCTTCTCTATGCTTTGCATTATATTTTCCCCTTCCCCTTCTCAAATTTGAATTTTGGCTTTACCATGTTCTAATCCCCCTCATCTCTTCTTTTCCTCTCTTATCCAGGAAGCAAGCTCTGGTCACACCTCCGCCGACAGCTTCATCCAGACATGGAACGGGGGAAGGAATACCCAGAATGCTCCAGTCCTTTCAGAAAAACCATCAAACTTAAGAACAGTTACACCACACCCAGCATGAGCTCCCGACTGGAAGAGGGAGGAAATTGGTGGCACTGGGAGTCGAAGGGTACTTGGGATGGATGCAGTGAAGCTATGGCAGACGGCAATATGTCGTCTCCTACAAGCGTTCATCTGAGCCCAGGACCCAGCCAGAGTCCTGATTCTAACCAGTCCTTCTGCTGGGATGAGCGTTCCAGTCAATCCTCTTATCAGGAAGTATCAGCGGACCCATATCTTGATGGCCGTGGGTCATATAGCAGTATTCCATCTGGCACAGTCTGCATTGGCCCGATAAATAACATTAGAGCGACAGCCCAACGTCAAGGATCAAGGTTGATTACTGTACATCCCACTTCCATTACAGCCAATGATTCCCATTTAAGCCAAAGAGAGCCTACTAAAGAGAATGGTTCCATAACCCAAAGTTGCCAGGATCTCTGGTCACCAGAGTCGCAGGCGCTTGTGGATAGCTTTAGGAATCTACAGGGCAAGGTTCCTCTCTTGGATCACCATTGTCCCAATGGGAGATTAATACAGGACACAATTCCTGGGCCAGATTGTGGACCCAGGCTACCTGCTGTGGCAAACATAACAGAAATGCATCAACCGAACCCTAACATGGTGGAAAACCAGAATACACTGTGCCTTGGAGCCAAAGACCCAGATGAGGGCAACACTACCAATGGCAAACCCTTGGGGGACAAACCATTGGATTGCACTGAAACTCACTGTACATTGTTGACAGACCAGCACTCAAAGGACTTAAGTGGGAAAGAAGACAAGAAGGTTCTCTCAGGGTCAACAGCTGGGATGCTTCCAGCAAAGATTGAGCACAGAACTATGTGTGCCTTAGAGGCACCGGACATGAAGGTGCCTGCCTCCCTAGGGCAAGAGGTGCGCACTGGCACACGATTGGTTTCACCTGATGCCAGTCCGGACATTGAAGTGGATGGCTGGTGTTTTGTGTCAGCCCCTCCACCATCTGCAGCAGAGTCGAGGAGAGGAGCACAGGGGCCATGGGGCCTCTCCGAGCAGCAGATTCAGCTATGGGCATCTGAAATCCTTCTGGCCTTGGAAGGTTTGCACCAACAGGGGGTAATATGCCAGGATCTGAACCCCAGGAATGTACTACTGGATGACACAGGTGTGGAGGAGCTGGGACCTCGCAATTTATATATCAGTTGTAGG
Organism: Triturus cristatus; assembly: GCF_964204655.1. NCBI lineage: Eukaryota > Metazoa > Chordata > Amphibia > Caudata > Salamandridae > Triturus > Triturus cristatus. Next base: position 1,023,666,203 of record NC_140592.1, read on the forward strand.
CAGATTGGGGAAATGTACACCAATACGTATCAGGTAAAACTGGGGATGTATAATGTAGTGTCAGTTCCAGGGAAATAAACTAGGGATGTTGCATATAATAGCACTGAGGGTATACTCTTGGAATGACCCACTTAGATTCACTTCCAGGGACAACCCCTCAGGATGTGTTGTATAACTATGTTAATAGGGGCTGATACTTGGAGTGTATTATAAAGAGTCACTATGGGGAAGTTTGCGTATGTCAGACTTTTCCTGGGCTCTATTAACAAGGTACAGCTATTTAATCCAGCAGACTGCCCAGAGAATTCAGTGCAATACTGCTGCTCATATGCAACTTAATGGTCCAGTTGCTATGTCTGAAGAGTCACTCCAAGCTTGGTTATGATTGTTTGTGAGGTGGAAACACAAGGCAAAGGTTTCTCAGAGTTGGGGAGGTGTGTATTGACAGAGAATTATGCAGAAGTGCAGTATCAAATTTGTGTGGTCGAGCTAATAAAAAAATAGTTCTTTAGTTGCCTTAAAATGATTAACATAATCAACAATACTAAGAGTTCAAACTGATGCTATAAGTGTAGGAAGCTGGCTCCTTATGTAGGATACCAAAAAGAGTTATACTGTGTAAAGAGTCCAGGTATCACTTATACGTGGACAGGGGCTTGCTCTTGCAATTCCAAGGTGCTCTCTTAGGGGTGTAGTGTGGTCGAGCAGCCTTAGGCTTATCAGAGGGGAGTGTAGACATCTACGATACACACACAGTCAGTAAATGGTACACACGACTCAATAGGAGATCCACATTAATTTATAAAAATAACACTTATCTTTTTGTAATATTTGGCACCAAGATCAACGAGATCAGGCGAGTACGTTTTGAAATAGAAATGTTTGTAAGTTTCAAAAAGCGACAGAGTACAATTTTCAGAAGCAGTAATGTTATCCTATAGAGGAAAGACATATACTGCAAACAGTTACTTCACAGTGAGTTACAGGACCAATCTTCAGGACTTAAGGTGAGTACAGGGCCTGGTCCAAGGCAGCACTAACAGGCCACCTTGGGCAGCACTGGGGCGGCCAGGGTGTAGGGGTGCAATACAGCGTTGGGTGCCCCATGTAAGTCAATGGGGATAGGTCCAGTCACAAAGTTGATGCAGGTGGGGACTGGGAAGGGGGGGGGGGTCAGTCATACTGAACCAACAAAAGGGCTCGGGTGTCACAGTGGTCAGGGATGTAGGGACACCGCTCCTCTTCTCCACTGGCCGGGGCGACCGGGTGCAGAGGTGTTCTGAGGCGTTGGGTTTTCGTCACTGGAGACTTGCAGTTGGGGGGGGGGGAGGCTGCAGGTAGTGTCGGGAAGTCCACAGTTGGCAAACCCAAGATGGGCTTTGTGTCTTGAGGGTCTGGGGACCACGCTGGCACCGTTGGCCCACTTCAACTCGAACTAGGTGGTTCGGGTGCTGTGGTGCTTTCCAGTGTCGGGTTTTGGCAGTTGGGAGTCCTCACAGGTCTCTTGGGGTGCCTGCAGGATGCAGGGAAGCAGCTCCGCTCCCCCACAGGAGTTCCTGAGCCTTTGGTGAAGGGCTGGCAGTCCTCCCAGGTTTTTGGAGGTACAGCAGCTTACAGATGAGTCGACTTTGGCACAGTGGTCAAGGACAGCAGGCAGGCCAGATGGGTTGGCGCCAAGTCAGTAGCTGTTCCTCTGTTCTTGCTATTGCAGCTCTTCAGGGTCCGTCTCCTTCTTTCAGGTTGGCAGGAACTGATTTCTGGTGCCAGGGCTCCCCTAAATGCTAGATTTAGGGGACTGTAGGTTATTAGGCAATTGGCTACTTACCTCTCGGGTCACTAGGCCCCCTATATGACCACTACCTGTGGGAAGTGGGCATAACCCTTTCCTAGAGTCCCTAATTCTGCCATCACATAGATGGCAGACTTTTACATTTCTTATCCACATCAGGTAGCTCACCTTAGGGGTGGAACTAGCCTGAGGGTGATAGGTTCGGTCACAAAGTTGATGCAGGTGGGGACTGGCGGGGGGCGGCGGAGTTAGGCTGAACCAACAAAAAGGCTCGGGTCTCACAGTGCTCAGGGAAGTAGGGACACCTTTGCTCCTCTTCTCCACCTCTCTGACTACTAATTTTCCCACCTGTCCAGTTGCCAAATGGGCGCTGGTCAGTGGGGTGGCATCCCTCTGAGAGAAGCTAGATTTGCATAGCAAAGGTGGCAGGCTCTTTGAAGCCCCCTGCATTGGAATGCAAATTTACAGATCATCCTGTTGGAGGGGGTGTAAACACCCTCCAACAGACAAGTTTTGTTCCTGACCTCTTGAGAGTGTAGGCCTTCAGCCCTGGGGGTCAGAAACTTGTCTGGGGTGGCAGTCTGGTCATGACCAGCCAGCCAGCACACTAGTAGTTGGTAGGTTTTCAGGGAGCACCTTTAGGATGCCCTCTTGGTGCATGTATTCATAAATCCACCACTGGAATCAGTGTGGGTTTATTAATACAAGATGTTTGATCCCTAAAATCCTTGGTTTCAGTGAAGCTGTCATGTAGCTATGGAATTTGTTTTCGACCAGTGTCCAGCACATGTACTTAAAATGGCTTCCCTGATCACTTGTGCTGGCAGTAATTGAACTGACGAGCACAGGGACATGTCTGCTCATGCAGATGTGTCCACACATGTAGTATACTGCACCCTGCCTTAGGGCTGTAAGGCCTACTGTAGGGGTGACTTACCTATACTGCACGAAGTGTCCGGTGGCATGGCACATAGGCTGTGTGCCATGTCGTGTTTTCATTTTTGTCTGCACCAAGACACGCTACCTGCAATTGTAGTTTGCATGAGTTTGGTGAGCGGTCCCATAGGGTGGCATAATTCTTTCTGCAGCCCTTTGGGACCCTCTTTAGCCTCCTTGTTCTGGGTACCAGTGGTACCATTTACTAGGGGCTTGCAGGGAGTGCTAAAGGTATTGTCAGTTGGGGAAACAATTGTACATTTTACGGCAAGAGATCTGGCACTGAGGACCCGGTTAGCAGGAACCCTGTGCACTTCCAGTCAAAATTGCATTAAATCCCAGGCAAAAAGTGGGTGTGACAGTGTCAAAAAGGGGCACTTACCATCAATAACCATTCAAAAGAAATAACCCTATATAGTTCTGGAATCAAATTTGTATAATATTGTGGCCAAAATCCACAGAAACTAGTGCAAACGTCTGTTCTTTCACTGGCTTTAATGCACATTTCAGTCTAAGGGACTGACGTAACATTCTGACCACAAAGCTGACATGGGTAAAGCCACTGCTTTTCTTTATTGATCTTCATGCCCCCCACACCCGTTGGGCAAGTTAATGGGCCCATGCTGCATGATATTCCCCAGGACACCGTAATAAAGATGCTTACTAAGGGATCTCCAATAGCTCTCTAGAGATCACTAGTTCTGAACTAGATATGCGTAGTGCTTCTCCAGCAATCACTAGTGCCTGCTTGGGCCAGTAACTTCAAGTTGTAGAGTCACTTGGCTCAGGGCAGTAATCTCGTACTCCAATCCATAGAGGTGGCAGGATAGCCTCACAGGGTGGCAAGCATATTCGCTTTCTCTCCTTCTCACAGGTTTCTCACTAGCAGGTAGCTCCCCATGAAGGCAGAAGAATCTGGGGCAGGAGGAGCCGTGGTAGGCTATCTGGATAAGGCCTTTCCAAGCAGGCGAGGGCAGATTTGCTGAAGTCAACGTCTGAGTAAACTGGACACTCCTCCAGGAATCCCCTCTGTAACCTCTCTTGAGGCTATGGTTAGAGCTAGCTCTCTCTCGATGAGTTCATAGATTTAGTGTGACCAGTTTAGCCTGTGGGTAGGGTACAGTGTCATACTTTAAAATGCACTAATCTGGAGGGCTGCGTCTTTCCTTCAGACGTAGCAGTCTTTAGGTTTGGAGGGAGGCAATTCATAAAGGGATTAGAAAGCCTTTCTGACGCACAATATGTAGGATGTATTCAGCCAACAGTGATGTTGGGCTGGAACAGACTACCATGGAGACTTTGCAGGCAAGCTGTAGACTGGTAACCTGATGCTCAAAGTTTTTTCGGTGATATGGCAGTGATCCATTTCTGAAAAGGAACTCCACACAGCGAGGCCACCTCATGCATAATCAGTTTATCCCTTCATCCCAGGTATTTAAATAAGACTGCACAAAATGCTTCCAACTGCTTACAATGCACTGAGGAATACAGAAATGTAATTGGTGAAATGCTTAAATTAATCCTAGCCACCAGGATTTGTTGGGACTGCATCATAGTCCATAGTTTTTTGCCCACTATTCCACCTCCGACTAGACTCAGCCATATGCAAATCCATCTTGGTCCTGCTCCAATAGTAACAGTTCACCCTACACTGCCGGCCAGTTCCCTTCTGAACCGGTACACAAGTATACCTTGAAATGTTTTGGCCTCATCAGTAAGGTGCCGCTTGGTTCCGTTAGCAGGGACCCGTGTCTGGGCTTACCTGTGATATTCATGGTGTCACACTGAGGAATACAAGAAACGGAGGGGTTTAGTGGTTGCACTAATCTCATACATGGGTAATTATTTGCTAAACCCATACATGGGTAATGATTTGCTCCATATCACAGCCCATAGTCTTTTAGCCCACCATGCCTCTTCAGACAGGACATAGCTATTGGCTCATCAGTATTAGTCCTGCTCCAATAGGGGCAGTCCAGCCTGATCTGCCAGACCAGCCCCTCTCCAAAAGAACACAAGCAACATTAGATTGGTTATAGTACACAACATGTAACTCTAAATCACAAACAGCAACCAGGGCTGCTATCGGCCAAATATACAAGTAGTCAAGCTGCAATAGCTTACTTTCTAGAAATACAAGAGCTAGGAGATTGAAGGAAACTGCTGAAGCTGCAAATAAAAGCATCTGGCTTGCAGACCAATCACAAAAAAGCAGAGAAAATGCAGTCCTCAAATTAAGTTTTACAGAATGTTTCTGTGGGTATTCCTTGTAGTGTCCTATACCGAGGGCAGATTCTGAAAATGTAACTTGCCACAAATGACATCTACATCAAGTAGCATGTTTTTACACCTAAATTGTACCAATTTGCAAAATAATGGGGAATATTGTAGTCAGATGTTCATTGTGCCCGCTTTGTGTTAATCACCAAATTTGCCCTCAGACATGAAGATGCACTCCCATGTAGACAAAGGGATTTATTTGCAGGCAGGAGGTCTGGCGCTAACACGGAGAATTCTTTCAAGCCTTACGCGGTTCGGATCCTCCCGATCCCTGTTCACAGGCAACCTCATGGCTTTACACCAAATAGCTGCAGCACTTTTTTCTCATGCTTATAAAACTTTATTGTCCTCCAGAGGACCTTTCAGATAAGTTTGTTTTTAATTGCATGCTGGGAAACGTAGTGCTGCAACGTTCATATATATAATTAAGGGGCAGATTAAGATTGCACTGGATGGAAAGGGTCAGCTGTTCAGAGTAAATACAACATACGGTGGGTAGATTGAAAGGTATGCTGGGCATTAAATAATGTTACCTCTATTTAGAGAAGAATTAGGCATTCAAATTAAGCATTTTACATATAATAAGGTTCTTCTTTACAAAAACAGTGAAGGGGTTGCAGTGGGCAGAATACAGGCCATCCTGCGCCTATTTTGGAAGTAGCATCTAAGTTAAGTTGTGAGGTAGCGCTGGAAAATTATTTTTAGTCTTTTTCTTTTAAAGATAATGAAGGATGGGTTTGTCCTGGCAATGTATGGAATAGAGTTTTATAGCTTGGGAGTAGATCAATTGAAAAATCGATAATTTGAGGTTCTCCTCTCTTTGCAGACAGGGAGTTCTAGTTGTAGGCAATTGGTAATGCATAATTGCCTTTGCCCTCATGAAACAACATTTTTTTTCTGAGCAAGAGCTTGGAGCCGAAAGAGGATAGTGAATTGCACTTTTACCGCACTTTTAGCTTTGACAGGGAGCCATTTCAGAATATCAGAAGAAGTGTGATGTGGTCAGATTTCCTGGTACCTTAGACCAGTCTTATAGCTGTGTCGAGAAAAGCTTTCAGTGGTGTGAAGTAGAGTTTCGGGATGCTTGCAAGCAAGGAGTTGCAATTTGTCCTGTCTGCATAGAACTAGGGATTGGGCAACTTTTTAAAATCTTCAGCAGGCACGTGTAATTTATTGGAGAAAGGAGCACATGCATCAAGCTTTTTACCGGTCGCAAACTGGCCGATTCTCAGAATCGGCCCGTTTGCGACCGGTAAACAGCCATTTCCGATGCATCAAACCTCAATGCATTTGCAAAATAGGTAATCACAATCTTTGCGATTACCTATTTTGCGAATGCATTTGGGGTATCGCAATTCAAGTTGATGGTAATTTCCAAAACCTTAGAGAAAAATGCACAAAATTGCATTTTTCAAAGTCCCATGTGGCGCATACACATGCCCTTGTAGCATGGGTGTGTGCCACATGTGCACACTTACCTTTTTTTGGGGGTGCATCGGGTGTTCCTATGGCCCCCTGGCACCCTTGCAATTGCATTCGCAATTTGCGATTACCTATTTGGTCAAAGTAAATTGAGAATGCTTTCCCATTCATTCCTATGGGCCTCTTGCATTCCCTCATAGCGAATCACAATTTGCGATTCGCTATTAGGGAATGTGTAGGAATTTCTATTTATTTTGCGATTCCTACATGCATAAGGAATTGCGACTCCTAAATAGCAATTCCTTAAAATTCGCTATTGGAATTGCTTATCTTGATGCATATGTCCCTTAATCTTTTGCAGTGGAGTTGATGTGGGTTTGAAGGCTGGGAGTATTGTCTAGGTGTAAACCCAAGGATTTGGAGGTTAATGATGGATGGTTGGCAGTCGAGAAATTTTACAGCATTTGTATTGTCTAGGTGTAAACCCAAGGATTTTGAGGTTAATGATGGATGGTTGGCAGTCGAGACATTTTACAGCATTTAGCCAAGATTGTATTAGCGTAGAGCAGTTTGCTGGTGAAATCCATAAGAATTCTGTTTTTGATGGGGTTCAGTTTAAGCTGATGATGTATCATTTAAGCTCGGATTCCTTTCAGGATTAGAGCAAGAGACTCTGTGTCTTTCGGGGAGGATACCATTAGGCTGAATAGCGTCTGAGTACAGGATATTATATCCTTTTATTACAATTAACACGGGCTAATACCACCACCTTAAACCTAAACCTTCGCTAAAACCAGAGCAGCTGCTCCGTTCCTAATAGTCCGTGGTATTAAGCCAAGAACAAATTGCGTTGGCACCTGTTGTTACCACTTGCATTCCTTTCTAAATTACCCTGAGTATCAGAAGGTGGCGCTATTTATATACCATATTCACCCTATGGTTGTTGGTTTAAAACAGAATGGCTTCCAGTAAAATGCTGAAAAACATGCTTCCCCCTATCTTTCAGCTAATACATGAAGCTCTTTTGTATAGTAGGATGCAATGGGAAATGGGGGCTTTGGACATTTTCAAACAACCTGAACATAAGTTATAGCCAAATAAATTGCATATTTACAATTCCGTAAGCAGCTTCTCTGCGCTCCCCCGCCTATGGAGCTATTCTTTAATAAACACTATTTTGTATATAGGTCCCCTCATGGTGTTTGCCACTGCCAATCGTCCTAATGAAGACACCCTAGGAATTGACTAACACCTCACAGTGACACTCCTATTCTCATATGTGCTCTTCCTAACACATACTCTTCTTAACCTAGCCACACTCTTCTAACAGGTATCATCCTACTTACATCATTCCTTACAAAGGTCCCCTTCCAGAATAACTCTGTCACATAACATTCCGCACAGACACTCCTCACTCAAACAACCCATCACACTGACAGCTCCTTCTCACATGGCTACATTACACAGAAATTCCTGCCACACATGGTAACTAACATCTTCTGAGAACACCTTTTACAGGAACAACCTTCATACAGACAGCCCTGCGTCTATAGACATCCCTCCTCACACAGACAATAGCTCTTCACAGAGATACGTATAGGAGTTGTCCTGTCCTATCTCTAAGTCCTGTAAAGATTGGCCCGTACAGAATCTGCACTGATGTAGACAAGTGATTGACAAAGTAACATCAAAGATCGTAAAACAGATTATGACCACCTACTGCCATCACCCGGAGGCTTCTTTATCACCAACTGTGCAGAGGACTGATATCCCCCTCTCCTACACTCTTGCTTCTTCTATCAGGGTCACAGGTTTGTATGTTGCAATAGGGTATGAAATTTGCCTCCCCTACAGAACCTTGCTCTGTCAATAGCAGTGAAAAAAGATTGTGAAAACACTGATGGAAAAGCCCTCTCTAAGTACACATTGTCTTAGTTTCCCAATTACAGGCAAAGTGTCTGTATCGTCTGCGTGCAGTCTTTAGGCCGACTTGGTTCATGGTCTGTGACAGTGTGCTAGATGATCTCTGTTGAGCAGTCAGTGGAGGCAGTGTTGTTAGCCTTGCATTGTGAGCCCTTTTTGGGGCACTTGGCACCATCAGTCTCAGCGTCTTGATCGAACAGGTTATCTTAGCAAATCCTCTTGGCTCATTCCTAGCTTGGCTTTATTCATTTCTACATCTACTTCTTTTCCTTCCACCTTTTAGATTTCAGGTTTTCTCATTACTTAAGGGGCAGACACATGCTCCTCCTTTTCATCTATCATGTTTAATGCCTACTATGCCTGGCTCAGCCTAGCCAGTCATTGCTGATGACACTGAACCTGCTTTAGTTGGACTGAGGCCTGAGTTTCATTGTTCATGACCTAGAGACTCCATTCTGCAGTAGGGGATTGGATGATTTAGAAACATCTTCAAATTTTAGCCAGAACCTATGGCATTTGGATGGAGAAAGAACCTCTGAAACGCTTTAGGAAGGCCCTGAGACATGTGTGGGTGATCCGCCCATTCCAGTTGTTTGAGTTAAGCGATATGCTTCGCGTTGGACCGGACTCTTTCTTTGGTTCTACAAATGAATGTTTTGGTGGCCTCTTGTTGCTCCATCTGTAACTTATGAGCTTTCAGACAATTATGCCCTAATCCATCATACTATCCTGGTTAGTGACTTTATTTATGGTCGCCTGGCAGTTCTGTATACCTGCCAATATCACTGACCGTCAGAAAATAATTCTGCACACCTATCACTTTTCTACAAAATCTTGATTTGTGAACCCATGCACCGGGGGGAGTCCGCAGGCAAATGGCACAGCATCATATTTCAGTGCTGTGCATTGCAGAGAGGCAGGGCGGTATGTTAAGCTTAAACTCCTGAATAGAAATGGGAAACCATATATTTCAGGTCATGTACTCGATCTCGCAATAATGTGTTGTTTACTTTTCTTCAGTTTCATAAACAATGTACTAGGGATTGTATCTTTTTGGTTCTGACCCCTTCCTTGTGGAATTTGCATTCCAGCCCTCTTTGACTATTCAAACTCATATTTTTACGCATTTCAGAGGACATCTTTTTGGTTCCTTGCCTGAGCAATAAGTAGCCATTGTGAGTAAACTGTGCATTATAAAAGCAAAACACATACATACCCACCAGTGTCTGCCCTGAGGCACTAATGTATGTACCATGTCCGTACTGTGGGCAGAATCTGGGGATGTCCCAATCTATTTAATTCCCCAGTGGCTTTGCAGAATTTTTGTATGGTGTCGCTCCCTGGAGGAGACTCTAGGGATGTAACATTCACTCATTCTGCATAGGGCAGACTCTACGGGAGTGCCATAATCTGTCGCTGTTGGGTGCAAGTTCCCAGATCAGTACGTAGTATGACTGCGGGAGACCCAAATTCTGGATTTGACATGTATGGTATCAGTAACTTTTGTGTGGCTCATTGGATACGCCATATTGTCACTTGTGGGGGCAGTCTTGGAGAATGTACAGTATAATTTCTATGTTTGTAGCAGATTCTCTGGATGTATTGGGCAGTAACGGAGTTGAGCAGTGGAGGAGCAGAGTTACGTCCAGTAACACGTATGGTGCAGGCTTTGGCGATGATCCCTGTACTATCTCATCTGGGACAGAATCCGGGGCATATCATGCATGGTCTCTAGGCAGATCCTCGATATGTACCACATAGTGTCATTGCCTCTGCATAGCGGTGTTGTCAATAAAGACTTAGGGGATGTATCGCACATGTAAGTGTTGGGAGATTAATATAACTATGTAATATTTAGGCTCTTATTGCGAGTGGCCTCTTAATTCTAATGGGAATGTAACCACAGTTTCCATCCCCAGCATGATTATGAATTTTCAGCTTTCAGCTAGAGTTTTTGGCTCCTTAGAGCAGCTGAAAATGAGGAATCACTGTGAGTATCTGTCCCATAATTATTGATAACCCTAGTAATTCCTCATTTCTTAATGGCATCCAGAGTTACTGGTAACCCTGAAATTAGTAATTCCGGGGGGTGGGAAACAGCCTCTCGTAATGATCGTTGTGGTGTCACAGCTGGGGATCGACAATTGGGTATCCAATAGTGTCATTGCCAGAGTGTATTTTCGGCATCTACAATATATTGACAATGCTGGAAGGCCATTGGAGATTGGTCAAGGAGTGCCACCCCTGGGGCTATTGTTTTTTTTTAAATATAGATATAGCATAAAGAGTAATTTATGAGCGGACACACTGATGGTGTGCAGCATAGTAATCCTACTATAGAGCTGTCTTCCGGGGGTTCTTTCCTACTCTCGAACTGCTGTGGATTTCTGAAAACTGGAAGATTTTAAGTTTTGGCAGGAATTAGGTGTCTGTGTGGTGTAACTGGGAGTTCCCACCTCTACTGAAAGCCTGTGAAGTTTCTGAATGGGAGAACATGTCCAGAGTTGGAGGAGGTGGTTGTGAGATGCGCTGTCCACAGATGCAATACAAATGTGGCAAGTTATGTTTGAGTCGAGGATAATGCCTTGGCTTCTCACTGTGCCATAATGTGGTGTACACTCATACTACATTATTAGTTTTCTAATAGTGGGTATAAGTGATTGAATGGATGAGTAGCTGCACTTGTATAGTGTGCTGTACGTCTAAGTAAATGATCTCCAAGTGTTAGAAAATCCCAAATCACATACTAACATAGTATACGATTCATTAGAAGGACATCCAAGACTCTGAACATTGCAACTCAAGAGCTCTGACATAGAACATAGTTCTCCTGTCACAATATCCTTATTTCTAGAACCTCCTAAAGTTGAGGTGAACCAAGACTTTCCAGATGCAGAGATACAAGGAGTGGCATAACATTGAAGGAGCCTCTGAAAAGCATTTAGTCATGCTCTGTGTCAGATAAGTTCTGTTTTGGGATGTACCATGTAGTTGTGTATTTGTACAGCAAAGGGCCCATTCTGAAAAATGTAACTTGTGTTATAACTGCATGTGCAGGATTACTAAGTTGTATTAAGGGTTGTGGCTCCTGGCACACTGCATTTTCTGGGACGCAGCATTTGTTCCCATCTAGAATTTTCTTCCCTTGTTGAACGTTGTTTTCTGTAAGTTGACTTTAACTTACATCTGTCTCTCTTCTCTCCCTTTTTAACGTCCCTATCATCTCAAATCCAACTCTGTCTCCCTCCCTTTCTATCCATAAACTCTCTCCCATTGGTCTGTTCATCTTTCCTTCCTTGACTCTTCATGTCTTTCTCGCTCCCTCCTTCTTTCTTCATATTAGGTCACATTTGTCTCACTTACTTTGGTCAGTGGCCGGAGGTAGAACCGCAGTTCAGCAACCGAGCTTTGGAAGAGCTGTATGCAGCCCCAGGTAAGAACATCTCCAGCATTCTTCTCTCCATTGTACTGGGTAAAACCGTCTCGCTCTCTTCTCTTCACACACCACTAGATAAGAGGATCCCACACCCGGTACACTGCACTATTCAATATTATGGGCTTCATGTAGAGTTTGGAAGGAACTCAGAATCCTCCTATTTAGTTTTCACCTTGTGAAAAGCAACCACAATATTATCCTTAAAGTGGAGGAAATCCAACCAGTCAAGCGTACTTCAGACACTAGAATTTTTTGTTTGCTCCAAACTCAAAATGATGCCCTATGTGCTATCATCTATACACAACAATGGTAAAAAATGTAATCCCATAAATGTTAGTTAAAAAAAACCTGGAATTTGATCTCGCCCTACAAAGACGCCTGGCATAAAGTAACTCTGCCCCTCTTCATAGAACATTTTTCCTGTGATCCAACTAACCCTAACCTAGATGTAAATCAGACACTGCACACCTTGGAGGATGCAGTTTTAACTGTACTGGATACAATTGCTCCCCTGACACTGACAAAGACCAAAATAAGAACTGCTCCATGGTACACTGACCAGCTCAGAGTCACAAAGACCACTTGTCGGGTAGCGGAACGCAAATGGCGTAAGAGTAAAAGTTCGGAGGATCGTGCCATTTATAAAGAAGCTCACCATGACTATATGACGAAAATCAAAACGGCAAAAAAATTGTTCTTAACTGAAAGGATAAATAAGGCAGGAAACTCAACCAAGGAGCTTTATAAGGTCATGAAGGAATTTACAACCCCTAGAAACCTGCTGTCCACACCTGTTTCGCAACACTGGGTGGATTCTCTTTCAAATTATTTTGAAGAAAAGATTCTAACCATTCACCGATCCTTGACTCCGCATGATAATAATTTGGATTCAGTCAATGAGTCAGAAGCCCCCAGTGCCCCTCCCCACTCCCTTGATGAATTTACTAATATTGACTCTAAACTAGTTCTCACAGCCCTTCAAAAGATAAAATCTGGTTCCCCCGTTGACCTAATTTCCCCAAAGCTACTTACAAAGATTGCCCCTGCACTGCTCAAAAACATTACAGACCTTTTTAATAAATCACTTTCAGAAGCCGTTTTCCCTTCTAATTGGAAGTCTGCCCGTGTGAAGCCTATTTTGAAAATGTCTACGGCTGACCCTAAACTTCTTCCCAACTACCGTCCTATTTCCCTACTCCCCTATCTGGAAAAAGTACTAGAATCCCTTATTAATCAGCAACTTGTTCATCAGGAGAGCCACAATTTACTGGACCCTTCACAGACAGGGTTCAGAGCCACTCACAGCACTGAGACGGCTCTGGTCGAGGTCACAGATAACATCAGACGGGCTCTGGACAGACACCAATCGGTTATTCTTGTCCTTCTCGACTTGTCGGCTGCATTCAACACCATCTCCCACAGCATCCTAGAACACCGGCTGTGGGAGACTGGTGTCAGTGGTAGGGCTCTGCAGTGGTTTAGGAGTTACCTTTCGGACCGTAAAACCATTGTTCAGTCAGGACTTAACATCTCCTCCGCAAAACCTGTCACGATGGGTGTACCACAGGGTTCTATCCTGTGTCCTACCCTTTTTAATCTGTATATGACTCCCCTGGCCCCAGTGATTAGGGCCTATGGATTTAATGTCATATCGTATGCAGATGACACTCAGATCATAGTCACAATGGGCCCGATCCAAAGGAAACTATGGTACGTTTTAAAAACTGCATGTCCCACGTCAACAGGTGGATGAAAAGTAATTACCTTCAACTGAATGGTACAAAATCTGAAATCATGCTTTTTGGGAAAGCGCCTGAATACTGGTCGCCAGATTGGTGGCCCCTCGACCTTGGTGCCTGTCCTGTTTCCAAAGAGGTGGTCCGGAATCTGAGCTTTCACTTGGACAACCAATTGTCCATGCGGGCCCAGGTGAACCACATTACTAGTACATGTTTCGGAATAATGCGCACGTTGCGGAAAGTTCTTAAATGGATCCCCCTCGAAGCCAGAAAACCAATGATTCAGGGTCTTGTCACTAATGGAATGGACTACGGCAATGCACTTTTGCAGTCCATTAATGAAACCTTTCTAAACAAACTGCAGATCTTACAAAACACTGCGGCTAAATTGATCCTGAATATGCCCTACCGAACACCGTCCGCCCCATGTCTCAGAGCTCTACACTGGCTCCCAGTGAGAAAGCGTATTCTCTTTAAAGTCTTATGCCTTACGCACAAGTATCTCCATGGAAAAAGCTCTAAATACTGGTCCAAAAAACTCTGCTGGTACAAGCCTCGGAGGGCACTCAGGTCTGGTACCAAGTTCTTGCTCACCCCATTCAGAATATACACCACCAGACAAGGTGGTAGATCCTTTTCGTACCTAGCTCCGGCCTCCTGGAACGGACTGCCTGTCGACCTCCGATCCACCCTCAGTCATAGCTGTTTTCGAAAAAAAACTGAAGACATGGCTGTACGATTAGTACCCTTTCCAGTCCCTCCCATTTCAGAGCCGCTGGAAGCGCCATGAGACTCTTCGGAGTGATATGTCTGCGCTATAGAAAAAACCTCTGACTTGACTTGACTAGAGCACCACCACTTCTTGCTTGTCATTGAAGCACAGAAGCTCTTCCCAAGTGTCTTTTACCCAGTGTAGCCAGTCAAAGTGTTCTTAATACTCGCCAGTCTGGCCAAGCAAGTGAAAGTGTGTTGCTCTACCCTGGCATTCTTTAATAATTTGGTTTACTAAGAGTTTTATATGGCACAATGCTGCCGTGATATCCCTTATATAATGTCCTATTTAATTGGCCTTCATTAAGAGCAGCCCCTGTCCCTCATGCAGTGTGACCAAGGCAAAGTGTCCAATACACTGAATCACTAGTCTCTTGCATAAAGCCTCTCTTTTCCAAGTGACCCATAAACTTTACAGTACTTGCCAAGTGCCCATTGTAGGAAGTTGGCTCTTTATAGAGTGGGACAAAATAGAGTCCGGGCAAACCCCAATTGGTTGACAGAGGCACAAATGACAACCAAAATGTTCTATTTTGTGGTATTTCTTTTTTTTGTGGTAGTGTGGGTGAGCAGTTAGGCTTATCAGAGGATAGTGCTAAGCATTTATAGCAAACACAAAGGCAGTGAATGAGACACATACTCAATAAAGAAATCCAACACCAATCTATAAAAATAACACAGATTTTAAATGTGAGTTTAGATACTAAGATCATCAGATTCAGGTAAGTACTTTTAGAGTTATTATTTTTTACAGGTGTCAAAAGTTTGCTCTTAGTGCAATTTCTGGAGCGGTAATGTTACCCTATGGGGGTAAAACATATACTGCATTCAGGCACATGTCAACGGGACCCTTCTCCTGGACTTAAGGTGAGTAGGGGGGCAATGTCAAAGCCAAAACTAAGAGGTCACTTCGGGTGGCACTGTGGTGTCTGGGTACAGGGGTGTGTTTCAGCTTCTGGTGCCCTGTTCACTTCAGTCAATAACGGTCTGGTTTTAAAGTGGCTTCAAGTAGGGACTGAGGGGCCAATCCGGGCGAGCCCACAGAGGGCTTAGTCCTTGAGATGCTTGGACACGTAGGGACACAGTTGGTCCTCTTCTCCTCAAGCTGTGGGCCTTGAGTGCAGTGGTGTTTTTAGGCGTCGAGTTTGTGCTGCGGGAGACACTCGCGGTTGAGGGGGCCGGCACAGAGAGGCTACAGGTGGCGACTGGTAGTCCAGTCTAGGCAAACCGAAGGGTGGGCTCAGCCTTTGAGGGTCTCAGGACCCCGTTGGCACAGTCAGCTCCCTCCGACTCGGGCTGTGGTGCGCAGGTACAGAGGTACTTCAAGGTGTTGGGTGGCTGCAGTCGGAGGCTCACTCTGTCTTGGTTCTGCAGAAAAGGGGCTACAGCACATCTGGGCCACTCTCGAAGTGGGTCTCACTGTCTCTGAAGTCCCTCCATGTACAGGTCGCTCTTCCTCTGTGTTTGGGTCTGGGCTGGACACAACAAGCCTCTGTTGTTGCAAGGGTTCTGGTTCCCCAGGTATTGGTACTGTACAGCTCTGGTCGGTCCTGCCATCCCCACAATTGGAGGGAGGACGGATGTGACCTGTGGGAGCACGGCAACCTCTTCCTGGGCGGCTGCACAGTTGGTAGTCCCGGTAAGCAGCAGGAAGGTGAACCGGATCCTTTTTCTTTGGTGCCTGTGGTTGCAGGAAAGTAGCCCCTCTACTCCAAGGGATTTCTCTGGCTATTTGCGAAGCATTGGCAAGCCCTCTGGGTTTCTTGGAGTCTGCACAGTGGCAGAACGAGTCAGTTGTTCCACGAGGGTCAGGAGCAGCAGGCAGGCTGGAAGGGTTGGCACCAAGTGGGTAGTTGCTCCTCTGTTCCTGTGTCAGCAAACTTCCTTGTCCACTCCTTCTTTGTGTCTATCAAATGTGTAGTCCTGGCACCAGGGGATCCACCTAAATACTGTATTTAGGGGGCGTTACAGGGAGTGTAGCCAATGGGCTACCAATCTTTAGGGTGACTACACGCACATAACCCTGACCCCAAGGACCTAATTCCACCAAAAATCAAGGTGGTGAAATTGTCTGAGTCATGTTCACTTTAGGTAGCCCTCCTAAGGGGTGGTACTAGCCTGAGGGTTAACACACCTCTTGGCTAGCTAATTTGCTCTCCTGTCCTGGTGCCAAATGGGCCCTGGGCAGGCGGTGACATTTCCCCTGTCTGAGGGAAGCAATGGCGGCCTTTGAAGCCTCTTGCCTTGATATGCTGATTACTATTCATCCTGCTTGGAGGCGGTGGTAACATCTGCCACAGCAGGCATTGTTTTCGACCTCAGAGAGCATGGACTCTCACCTACAGGGGTTCAGAAATGTGTTTGTGGTGGTAGGCTGGACAGGACCAGTCAGCCAATGCACTAGAGGTCAGTAGGTGTTCTGGGGCTACCTCTAAGGTACTCTCTGGGTGCATGTACTAATAAATCCATCACTGAAATCAGTGTGGATTTATTAATACAAGGTGTTTGATACCACACACTGTAGGTTTCAGTGAAGCCATTATGTAGCTGGGAAACTCGTTTTGACCTGTGCCAAGTACATACCTTAAGATGGCTTCCCTGTTCACTTGTACTGTCAGTAATTGAACTGGCCAGCACAGAGGCATATCTACTCATGCAGCTATGTCCTCATATGTAATATAATGCAGCTGGCTTAGGGCTGTAAGGCCAGCTGTAGTGGTAAGTTACAAATATTACATGCAGTGTTAAGTGACATGGCACACAGGGTGTGTGCCATGTTGTGTTTTCTCTTTTTAGAGCACCTTGTCACGCAGCCTGCATTGGCAGTCTGCCTGAGTTTGGTGCGGTGTCCCGTAGAGTGGCACAAGATATGCTGCAGCTCTTAGGGACCCTGTTTAGTACCCATGCCCTAGGTACCAGGGGTACCACTTACTAGAGACTTGCAGAGGTGCTAAAGACTTGGCCAGTCGGGGCCCAATTGACCAGTTACCTTATTTTGGGGAAAGACCACTGCCACTGGAGACCTGGTTAGCAGGAACCCAGTGCACTCAAGTCAAAGTTGCATCAAATACCAAGCAAAAAGCGGGCGTGATTACTGCAACAAAAACCTAGTTTCCTACACCCAGCCAGCAATGCAGACCTTTCCAAGTGTCACATTGAGCGAACCTTCTCAGTCGTACCTTGCACAGTGATGCCCTGGTCAGTTGCACCCTAGAATAGTACATCCATGCCCAAGTTTCCCATTCTGTCATGCACTCCTGTCAAGTGACTAATTCATCTGTGGTAGAAGAGGTGGCTTTTCCCCCTCCTTTTACTTCCACTGTTTACCTACCTGTGCAACCGAGGGGAGGTGTGGCTGCTGGGGCGCTGAGGATAAGTGGGACAGTGCTGTCACTCCTAATGGAAGAAAAGTGAAAGGGGAGAGGGAAGAGGAATTTAGTTTAGTCTGATTAACTGGCTGTATCTCTAAATCCTATTGGGTGTTTATGTGCATGAGTATGGGTGACGACATGTCCCCCTTTCTCAAAGAAATAGACTGCAGCTCTGTTTTCCCATGATTTCGGCTAGAACTTTGAAGGCGACAAGGCTGATTAAATCATTCATCCGAGTTAATTCTAAGAATCAAGAATTGTTTTGTCTTAAAATACTCATTAACGTACAATCAGGTACAAATTACAATTAATCTCTAGGCTACTTTTTCCCACTGATTACACTCCTGATGAATATCTTTCTGGTGAGAGACTAGATCCAGAAATATGTTCCCTAGCAGTAGCTCTCCAGCACCACCAGGTGGCATCATGCAACTTCAGCTGAGACTTTGTTGGATGTTTTTCAGCACCTGATTGCTGCGGATCGGGGATTCAGAACTCTTCTCATTGTCGCACTGACACTATTCCTCCGCAACAAATAGAAACTCGGTCAAATGTTTCCTCCTTGGGTCTCAGTGGTCAAGCACTATTTAAGATTCATTTAGATGTCCTTATTGGATCCGCTCTTCATGAACTACATATCTGGTGCCTTGGACCCGACCACGTATGCTTAGCCTTTTAGTCTTATTCTTGTTCTTCAATGCACCCAAAGGCCATTCGGGAGCAGGAGATCAAGCTATTTCTGTCCATTTGGAGACTTGATGACATTCCCCAATTCCAGTCTCTGCCTTGTCGTGGGAGCCTGTTCTTTTTCTTAAAAAGTTGAAACTGGAGTTTCGTCTGCACTTGTGTGTTGATCCGTCTCGAAGACAGACCTTTCGGAAGTCCATGTTGTTTATTTTCAAGATGGCTCTGCTGCCCTCTGGGCCACTCGCCAAGGGTGGCCTCTTTACTGTGGTTTTAGAGGTTTAGCTGGCTGCAAACTCACCAGACTTTGTACCTCCAGAGGCTTTGGCCATGGTGCTGCCTACAAGGAAGCCCCTGCCAGTCGTGACCTCTGAGACGTCTGAAATCCTTGTGGCCTCATAAAAAGTGTATGTCTTTTCTGGTGACATCCCCTTGGCAGAATTTTGCCCTAGGGCCCAGAGATTCGCCGGGGTGCAGAAAATTTCAGATCAGATTCTGATGCCCTAGGAATGCCCAATCAAGGCTCTTGGCACAGAGAGGTAGAACACATGCATGCTGATCACCTTCTCCCTCGTTTCAATATAGATGCTGTCCTCTACTTAGATCTACAAAATCCATTGGCCTGGACACATCGTCAGGAGGAGACATTCCTTACTCTCAGGCCCTCCTTCAGAAAAATTCTATTTACCTCAGTGGTACGGAAAGCAGCAGAAGCACTGGAGTTATCCTTGCACACAGTTGTAACCTAGTCTGATATCTTACTAAAATTATCCACTTGTGGGGGCGGAGCTAGCGCACGGCTAAGATGGCCGCCTAAGCGAGAAGCTCCGAACGACCACCGCAACATTCATCACTTATCCGCCGTTAGAAGCGTGTTTCGAGCTCCCTTGGAGCGGTATTAATTTACGCCAGGGCTCCGGTGCCGTGAGAACCGACTCCGACCACTCTAGCAGCCCGGACGGCGTAATTAGAGACCTTGGCCTCCACGAGACTGAGCGCCGACGAGATCCCCGAGCTCGGATTCTGGGCGTGTGCGGCCCTGTGTACGGAGAAGCCTCATGGACCTGCCCTGACGCTGTCCGATTGCGGGAGCCACAGATCACCAGCTGTGGTAGCACCCTACACTGTTTCCATCCCTCCGACCTGAGCTCTAGAGGGGGATAACCACTGAGTGACGGAAAGCAGAACACTGTGACTGACCGTACCTGCATCGGAGCCGGCGGCTGAAGTAGGAGTGCACGCTGCGTGCTGGAGCCAGAAAGCTGTGTCTCTTAGGCGACGTCTGACTTCATTGGCCAGCTCAGGGGGTAAGGTGCCGGATCGACTGAGGCTAATTGCTGTTGGTCGTAGCTTGAGGCCCCGCTGCCTGGGGCCCAGAACAACTGAACTTGGTGCTGAGGTGAAGGCGCGAACTGCCATCTTGAAGGCCCACCCTGTATGCTTCGAGCGGAAGCAGTGAGGCTGCCACCAGGCTGCACCTAATTAACTTGGTGGGGGGATCGCTAGAGGAGCACCCATGCGTCTCTTCCTGTGGGGCATGCTAAGTAACTGCTGGTGGTTGGGCATAGCGGAGTCCCTGGTGCAGCGGAGGCCATTAATACCTGCTTGGGGTCTGCGTGACGTGGCCTTGGGGTCCCCGGAACATCCAAGGACTAAAGATGCAAGGAACACCAGCCTGACGAACCGTGAACGTGGTGAGGACTAGTACGGTGGATTATTGGTGACACCCGCCACCCCCCCCCCCCTCCCCCCGCCCTCTGTGTTTTCTTGCGTGGGATGATCTGAAACTACTGGGACTGGTGGTGTTGGCTGCGACGGCACTGTATTCCTCACCGGTCTTGGCTGCAGTGCCTGGAACGCTAATATCCCTACTACAGCAATGGGCAAAGTAGATTGAGCACAGCCGAGGATATCATTCGACCAGCGGAAGCCTAGGGGACGGAAAGCTGCTTCAGATGAAGCAGATAATGTACAAGACCCTCCACAGGAGAACGCGGACTGCGATATTCGCACCCTGCTCACCGCAGTGGAGAAGGGATTGCAAAGCAGCCTCTGAGTCCTCGGCTCCAAAATGGACTCCCTTTCCTATCGCATGGATAGAATGTTGGAAAGGCTAGACAAGCATGCAGAAAGATTGGATATGTCAGAGCGCCGTGTCACGGAAGTGGAGGAAGCCCAGACAACACTGGACGCTGACCATAAACAATTGGGGAAAGTGATGCATATCCTTCACGATAAGACTGAAGACCTGGAGGCGCGGTCTTGGCGCTGCAACCTGAGGATCATGGGGCTGCCAGAATCGACCCCGACTGGCAACCTGGAACACTTTGTGGAAAAATTGTTGGTCGAACTACTTGGCAGTGAAACCTTTTCTCAGCTGTTCGTAGTAGAGAGAGTGCACCGGTACCTGGGGCCAGGCGCACCCCCGAGGCCCATCATAGCTAAGCTACCGAGACAGCGATGCGGCGCTGTAGGTCACCAGGAACATGCATCCTCTACAATACGAAGGCTCCACCATCTCTCTGTTCCCGGACTTCAGGCTGCAAGTACAAGAGGCCCGTAGACAGTTTGCTCCCTTGAAGAAGCAGCTCAGGGACCAGGGTATCGACTAAGCTATGTTATACCCAGCTAGACTCCGTGTGAACCGTCAAGGCCAGTCTAGGATCTTCACAGACCCTAAGACCCTGCAGAAAGCCCTGAAAGACTGGTCCAAGGACAAACAGCGCAGCCCGGAAAGACACTTCAGTGATGGCGCAGAAGGCGGACACCTGAGTGAACAGGACTAAACGTATGGACCTTCCTTCCACACAGATAAGCCTTATTCACAAGAAGTTATCTTTGTAAGGTTTCTTAGAAATGATGCTGACGTTAGATACATTGCAATGTTTTTCCTCGTCGCTTAATGTACTGCCTGCATATGTTGCGTTTGGTCAATTGAGAC
The DNA here is from genome assembly GCF_964204655.1 of Triturus cristatus. NCBI lineage: Eukaryota > Metazoa > Chordata > Amphibia > Caudata > Salamandridae > Triturus > Triturus cristatus. The sequence goes on from NC_140592.1 coordinate 1,023,687,495, forward strand.
TTGGCGGGGGGCAGAGCTAGCTATTGTAAATTGTCCGCACTCACTACCTCTATTATGTTTTGAATTATGGTCACCGGAAGGGTCTGGTGTTCTCCTATTTGCCCCAAGCGCTTCGAAGCATACTGGTGGGGTGTGGAGCAGCAGAGTGATTGAACTTTAGCAGCTCGATCTTTGGTATTGCGGAAGTGCGAGCTACCTCCGTCCACGCGTGTAACACACACTTGGGGTATTGTTTAGTGGGTTAGGGAGGGGGGTTGAATTCCATTGGATTTACATTACATTGTTTGTGTTTTCAGTTCAACCTGATGCTAGTTGTGGGTGGGTTGGTAGCAAGTCGCCCGGGCTTGGTTGGGGACAGCCTGGCGTGGGTGTGGGGAGGGATGGATAGGGGTATTGTTAGGATGATCACATGTTGTGGACACTGTGCTGGGCATACGACAAATGTACACACAGACAGACCTAATAGCAGACATAAATAGATTGGCAGCACCTTTCCCTGACCCAACAAACAGACCGTCTCATCACACAACAGCGCAGTTGACAATACGCGCCCTCACATGGAACGTGAGAGGCCTTAACAATCACAGAAAACTGCGGAAAGTCCTAGCGTATTTAACAAGACATAAAATAGACATTGCACTACTCCAGGAGTTGCACCTCCCCCTTGATAGTCCCATGCAACACGCTAGGGGTTTGCACTGCTCCACCCATGCTGCAGGGTTTACCATGCACGCCCGTGGTGTGATTATTACCTGGATCAGTCCTAGATCATCCCTCTCACTTGAACCTTTAATCACTGATGTAGATGGCCGATATGTCGTATCCAGATGCCGTGGACAAGGCCTAGATATCCTGGTTATTAATGTGTACAGACCTAATTATGATAACTCTGACTTTTATACTGCACTGAACAACCGGGTCGCCAGCTGCGGCATAGAACAACAATTCTGGGAAGGTGACCTTAACCTGGTCTTGGACCCTACCCTTTGACCGCTCGGGGGGGAAGGGGCCAGAAAGATGACTTACTGCTTCAGCCAGAACACTTATGGATATTATGACGCAGGAGAGTCTACACAATGTATGGAGGCAGAGGTCTCCCGATAAAGGAGGGTTCACACATTATTCAGCATTCCACGACTTGCATACACGTATTGACTTCTGGTTGGTCTCCTGGCCAATTGTACTACCACACGCGGGTGTGTGAGGTCCTTCCCCGTACACTTTCCGACCATTCCCCGGTCTTGTCGATCTTGGATGCCCCCCAGAAAATGATCCCCCCCATTTACTTGGCGGTTTCCTCCGTACTCCTCGCTTGATCCACTTTTCAAGGAAGAACTAGCTGAAGCGAGTGAACTATATTTCGATATAAATGTCGGTTCGGTCGAGAGTTTTCAGATTGTCTGGGAGGTTTTCAAGGTTTATATACGGGGTGTTGCCATGTCTAAGCACTCTGGAGTCCTTAGAGCATTACGGAAGAAGCTTGCCGATTTGGAAAAAGCTCTGGCTAGTTTAGAGGAACGCTTGATAGTGGGACAAAACGAAGAGCTTCTGCGGGAGTTCAAGACCCAGCTAGAGGAATACCATGATGCCGCGGATACCGAGATCAAACACCTTGGAAAATATGCAATGGCTCGCTCCTACGGGGAAGGTGAGAGCCCGGTCGGAGTGCTAGCCCGCCTCTTAAAAAAGCGACGAAACTACGCTGTTATATCCGAACTCAAATCCGCAGAGGGGGAGACACTTACTGCTAATACAGACATAGCTGAGAGATTCAGGCAATTTTTATGCGACCCTGTATTCCTCTCGGAGTTCAGGTATGGAAGACGACATACTGGATTATTTGTCTCATATCAAACTACCCTGGCTTACTAACACTCACCGTGAGTTCTTGATGCGGCCTATAGAGAAAGAGGAAATCACTTTAGCGATAGCAAGCATGAAACCAAGTAGTGCCCTGGGCGCGGATGGCCTGACTGTTGCCTTTTACAAGGCTTACCTAGAGTTGCTCTTGCCGCACTTGACCACTCTCTTTGAAGATATGTGCATCTCGTGCACGATGCCTCCTATGAGAGAAGCAATAATCGTCACTATACTAAAAACAAACAAGCCTCCAGAGGAGTGCTTGTCGTACCGCCCCCTCTCACTGCTTAACGTAGACACTAAAATATACGCAAAGATATTGGCGAATAGACTTCTGCCCCTGGTTCCAACGCTAATTGCCCCGGAACAAACAGGGTTTGTCATGGGCCGCAACCTCACTTATAATATACGTACGGTGTTCGGAACGCTCCAACACACCAAGCCTGATGTTCCGGCAGTCGCGGTCTTTCTTGATATGGAAAAGGCATTCGACTCTGTCGAATAGCCCTTTATGTGGCAAGTTTTGTCGAGAATGGGGCTGGGCGAGGTTTACTTACAGCTGTTAGGTGTGCTGTACTATAAACCCATAGCCAGAATAAAACTCGGTGACTTGGTGACTAACTCGATACATATCACTAGAGGCACGAGACAAGGCTGTCCGCTCTCCCTGATTCTCTATGCCTTGGTGGTGGAACCCTTGGCCTGTGCCTTTCGCGAATACTACGGGTACAGGGGTATTAGCATCCCAGGCTATGAAATCATAGTCTCGTCTTAAGCGGATGGTACCCTCTTATATGTCCGTGACCCTGAACGCTATCTTTCCCTTTTACTCCGCGAGATTGTGCGTTTTGGCGGTACTTCCGGACTGCGTGTCAATTGGCCGAAATAGACTATTTTTCCCCTTACCCCTGCCACGACCCAGTTTTACCCTGACTACCCGCTACAATGGACGACGGACCCGGTGTGATATTTAGGGATCCAAATCCATTCCGACGCAGACATGATTTTAAAAGAAAACTACGGGGTTCTGATTAGTAAATTGGAGGATGAAGTAGAGAGCTGGATAAGACTCCCATTGTCTCTCCTGGGCAGAATTTCTATAATGAAAATGGTTGTTCTGCCTCGCTTTCTGTTCCTCTTTAACAATATCCCAATGGTTCTTCTGAGCGTATTTTTCACAAAACTCACTTCACTTATGGTCAAGTTGGCATGGGCGTGCAAACAACCCAGGGTTAAATGGCAAATACTCACATTACCTTACCATATGGGAGGACTGGGCGCGCCTGATTTAGATATGTATTACAGGGCGGCACAATGCGCACACGCTTATCACTGGATACATGGCCCATCCAACACTCCCCATTTGCGCATCGAGAGAGCGGTGACCTCCCCTTGCCCACTGCCCATGGTCCACAGGACCTGTATACTGGACTCAGTCAATGCGACAACACATGCATGGCACCACCTACTTAAGCTTCAGTCTGGGGCTCTTATGTATTCTACCCTTGCCCCTTTGGAGTGGTGCCAGTGGTTAACTCCGTGCAGAGACGCGGGGGTGGTTCAGGCGCTCCGCTCTATGGGGGTCAAAACTATAGGTGACCTTTTTGTAGATGGCACGGCGAGGAGCTGGGACAGTCTAGATAGAGAGGACGCTAGGCCCACTCTCCTCACCAGATTCCAGTTCCATAGGACCAGACATGCGCTGGGTCAGCTTCTGGGAAGCGACCTGGAGGAACCGCCGGAGCTAGATACCCTTACACTAATCATTAAAGCTAAAGAACCAATGAGACTTGTATCCAGAATTTACAACCTAACGCAGTCCTATAGAGAGACCCTTTTTACTAGCGCCCGCCTGGCATGGCAGAGAGACCTCAACAGAGACATTGATGATGCGACATGGACGTACTGCTGTACCAGCACAAAGCATGTCTCCCTTAATGGGCGACACCAACTGACCCACTTTAAATACCTAAATAGGGTTTATTATACCCTGGAAAGACTACACCGCTATTGCCTTAGAGACGACCCCAAATGCGAGCGCTGCACCGAAAGCATGGCAGACATTATGCACCTGACGTGGCGCTGCCCTGGCATTGCAAGGTTCTGGGGAAACGTCTTCTCAGAGATGACGGCGATAATAGGGCAGGAATTGGAGCCGGAGCCGGCCCTGGTGCTGCTAGGCTTTTCAAAATTAATACCAGAGGGGCTCCGTAGATAGGTAGACATGGGACTGCTAATGGCCAAACGTAGAGTTGTGATCTGCTGGATGCAGGGACCGCTTCCCGCGCCCTCACAATGGGCGAGGGACATGTTATATTGCTGCACTCAAACGGAACACTACAGTGAACTCCTCTACCCTCGAAATCGCCCCAAGAACTTTTGGGCCCTGTACAGTGCTTATAGAAATACAGGAGGCGGTGGGGAAGGGAATATTAATTTGAAGAGCCGTACTGTGAATGTTGATGATCCTGCCTGATTGCGCACCTGGAGCTAGATCTAGGGAACTCCGGAATGGCATAACACACCGCATGCTCTTATCAGGTCCAGAGGCATGCAGATAGTCTCTGGGAAATCCTGAGATTGATTGTGCACAAAATAAAAAATAAAAAAATGATCTACTAGTCTTCAGTCTCAGAAGCTGATCTGCCTTTCAATGTGGCGCTCTTGAAATGTGTTCTAGCTGGCTAGGAGAAACCCTGTAAGGGCCTGGCACAGGGCCAGAATCCCTGTGTCTTCTAACCAACATTCTTGCATATAATCCTTCACTAAACAGTCTGGTGGTTCACGTCTAATCTTCCAAAAACAAAAAAGATGTTTGACTCTCTAGGCAGAAAGGTTTTTGCTTTAGGCATCCTAGCCTGGCACAGTGGCAACAACTCGTGCCCTTTTGGCTAATGCCCACACCTTGTGCAGATTGGCAAAAATGACCGTGATCAGTCTTCCTGAACACTTGATAATGCCTTTTATGCACTCGATTCGGGATGGTTTGGGCACCTCTAGAGAGATCTTGTAGTGCAGTCTGGATTCAGCTGACAGTGGCTCGTCCATGGCCCTAGCAGTGGCCTTGTGCTGACACGGCTAATGTGAGCCATTAATTTCTTGAAAGATGTGATGGCTTCCTTTATGGGGACATGCCCTTTGATGACAAGTGACTCTTCTTGAAGAAGACCGACATCTCCCTGGAATGGTTTAATAACAGTTTGACTTCAGTGTACTTTCTGGGCCTAGCCTGCACAGGAAAGCAATTCCACCAATAGTACAGTCGAATCCAGAGCTACTCTATAGGACAACTTTCCCAGCAAGTCCAGCCCTTCTGTAACAGCTATAACTCTCCTTTATGGGCAAAGGTGGACCTAACGGATTCAGAAGCAGAAGCTGTAATCTCCACCATCTGCTGACTCAGAACTTCTCAGACTAATCACCCCTACCACCAGCTTATGACGGGTTGAGAGTTTTCTAGTTCACCACCAAGTGGGATACGATTAATTGCTGGGTGTGCCAGGGTATCTGCAAGGGTGTCAACATTATCTTCCTGTTCTCCACACTGTCCTCCTGCTGCCCACAAGTGCGGTCTATGACACGGCTCAATCTTGAAGGTGGAGGTTTGTGCCCTGTTGGAACAAAGGGGCTCTATAAATGGTTCCTCTGCAGGAGATAGGAAGACGATTGCTTCTTAGTCCTTTGGAGCTCTTCATTTGTAGGGCAAGTTCAAAATGCTTTCTGTGAGCCAGGTGTGCTAGCCGTGGATACGGGGGACTGGTTGGTGTCCATGCATCTCCAGAACACCTGTTCCACCAACTGATCCTCCCCTCCTATTGGCTTTCCTTCGGACTTGTTCCAAATACCACTGTGCATGTACAAATGTGGTGGGTGCTTCACAAATTATATTGCCTGGTGCAAGTCAAAATGTTTAAACTTTTTCGACGTTCTGTAATTTACGTTTTCTCTTGCCCCGCAAGGCTTGGCTGTTTTCAATGTAAAAGGTATCTGGCTGCCTTCACGTGCCTTATTGATCAACCCTCTTTCTTTGTCATCACTTGAGGCTCACTTATATATATCTCTTTCCTTCAACACTTAACCTAGTTTATTATATATATCTCTTTCTTTAGACAAATTCAAATACAACCTTCAAAGCAGTGGATTTTTAATTGTGTGTTAGCCTTCCGTACGTATTCTCCATTCAAGCCACTACACAGTTGCCTGATCTGTTCGTTCATAAGACTGTTTTCCTGCTGCAATAACTTCAGCCCGTAGGGCCAGTGATTCATAAGACTATCGGTCAGAACACCTTTCACGGAGTTCCACCAGGACAAATTGGCACTTCGCACCTGCCCTTCTTCATTGCTGAATGTCGCTACTGACCTTCACATAGGCCAGTCTGCCACTCTTCTTCCTCAACTCACCAAGTAAAAGGACCGCAGAAGACAAAACAGAGTGGCTGAACAGCTCTTTGTGGGACTCGCTAAGCTAAGGGCAACACTGTGACCTAGCTCTATCTCATGCTGTTACCCTTAGCCTAAAGCTTTGTTGTGCCTTGGTCAAGAAAGACCCTTCGCTTGGCATTTGGACCCACTCCACAAGTGCGATAGATGCTTGGACTGCTCGTACTCGAGGCGTTCAAGGCGGCTACTTGGTCATCCTTGCTTACTTTTGCAAAGCACCGTTGCCATAGAGCTCAGGCACCGAGAGATGCATACTTGCCAGGGTTGTGTTGCTTGACTTTCTATGTTAATCTGCTCCACTCAAACCTGTATCCTAGAGGGGATTGCTTTGGGACTCCAGAAGTTGAGGTAAAAGTATCCATAAGAAGAAAAAGTTAATTACCTTCGATAACATTATTACTGGTGGAAATAGCTTTAGCGAAGGCAAGTAACTTGCTTGATTGTTCTACAGTAGGTTCTTCAGCTTAAGTAATAATCTATAAAAGGTCATAACTGCTAGATACATTGTAATGCGCGCTGCTCATTAAAGGCAAGATGTCTGTGGTCGAGTCCATCACCAAACTTTCTAGTGCATGGAGTAGCCTTGCTTTCCTGTAAAATGGGTAACTAGACAAAAGGATATTACAGCATTTGGTTCGGCCTATGAGGTTTAAACGTATGCTATGCTCATGAGGAGCATTCCACTGCTGGCAGGGCAGCTTGCCCTAGTATGACTTTACTCATTCTGCTGTCTCTCACGGAGTGTGATTAGTTTTGCTGGAATCGCTCCCAACAGTCGTCGCCACCTAAACCCTGTGTTCTTGTCCGCAGAAGTGCGTGGGATCACAGAAGTGACGGAGGCCTGTGATTGGTGGAGCTTTGGGGCACTGCTGTACGAGTTACTCACTGGAATGGTAAGTGGAACTCGCTTCTTTAACTTAAATTCAGCCGACACAGATATCTAACATTGGACTGCCAGCATATCCTTTATACTCATTGAAGCCAGAGGTTGTTCACCAGAAGTTTCTCACTGAATTCATAAAAACAAAAGTGCCCAGTATTTTCTGGGCCAGGGAACCGACAACAAAGAGGTTTGCCACTTTTTTTCTCTACTTGATTTTAGTTCAACAGTGAGCCCTGTGGCCAGGTTATTCTACAGGAGAGGGTTTAGTGGCAGCTGGGTCCATGTAAAAGTATTCCGTCTTAAAGTTCTTTTAGATTTCATTCCAAAGCTAATGTTCCTGCTAGTTTTGGTATGCAGAGGATTTCAGCTTCAGAGTTTGGAATGTGCCCATGAAAGCTCCTGCTGCAAAATCCCAAAATTGCTTGACGATGCCCAAAAGACACAGTACCCAAAATAAATTAAATGTCCCCCTTTCCTAGTAGATAAAACTTTTTCTTATTAGGGTGTCAAATGGGCGTGACCCAAAATCTTTGGTTTCACCCTAGATGTCCTTAGGTGGTCAGGCAGCTGCTGCCCTGCATCTCAGAACCCACCGTTCAGGTAGAGATTTATTGGCTGCGGGCACCCACAGCGGACATTGGATGTCCTGTGGCTGATGGACGGCTGACCTCCACAAGGGTTTGAGACTGAGGAGTTAAGACTGCATAGCCCTCGAATCTTAGGGGCTGGAAAGAGAATGTTAATATTTCTGAAATCGGCACAGCTTTTTCCAGCTACTGCCAGGGATGAAGGGTGGCATTTCTTGTGACATCCTAGGACATTTGAAGACGTAGGTACGGGCACCTTACGGGTAAAGGGAATGTCTGAGAGAGAGCAGACACGCACTTCTCCATGATTGAAGGCAAAGTCTCTTCTGGATCCAGGTGTCGTCGTCCTCTTTTTCCTGGGCAGCTGGCTGGGGCAACCTCCTGTTTCTGGGGGAAGTCATTGTTCCGCAGAAGTCCTTCTAGTCTTACTGGGTTTTGGTGGTCCTCCTTGAGGCAGGTCACCTCCACTTGGCAAGGGTGCCTCAGCTCTTTGTGTATTAATCTAAATTGTTCTACGTGTGTGTGAAAATGTAGTTCATATTGCAAGGGTATGTGTCGGATTGCCTGCGCCCTTTCTTGTTGCTATTTAAGTTTGCTTCTAACATGCCAGATTTGGTGACTCTTTGAACATAATGATGAACAGGCTGATGATTGGCTGTAGATCTTTGGTAATGGTGCTAAGCTGTGCTAGTTCTGGATAGTACGTTAGACCCTTGTACTTTCTTTATTGTTTAATTTCTTTGTATTTTGTAAGGTTTGCTCTAGATATTTGCAGAAGATGTGTGAATTCCATTTCAGTTTGTCTGGCAGACTGCGCTTATTGTAGGAGTGCAGCTTAAAGTGCAATGGGTTGTTAGTCTATGGTCTTTTGTGAGTGATTGCATTAGTAACTACTTGACGGAAAATCACCAGATTCCATTCCGTAGTTGTGCTAAAACCGTGTCCCTCACAAGCCTTTGTTACAGCCTCTTGGCTTTTTATATGCAGCTTTATCTAGTGTGGCTTCTTGTGGTTTAGGAAGTCTTTTTCAAGGTTAGCAACAAAAATAGGTTCCTATCACATGCCATTCTTGTTCCCACTGCATTTTCCGTATTTTATTTAAAGAGTCTGCCAGTCTAAGGGAGTAGTTGTGCTCCCGCACTGGAATGTCCAGCCTGTCTCTCTTACTTACATTGATTTCTGGCATTTTTGAGTTAGGCAGCGACTTTGGTGGGTACCGCACAGAACAGAAAAAGTCCTGAGATGTCACCTGTTGCACCTGTGAGGGGGAGTGAATCTATTACAGTAGTCTGATCCTCCTAATATATGTTGTGTTCGACCCCTTCTCCATGATGCTGTGTAACAGTGTTCTCGTTCATGGTGCTGCTTACTTTTTTAAGAACAAAGGAAGCGTGTGATGCAGTTTGAATAGAAGTGCTACTTTTGGGTAGTGTAAGAACCGGACACAACCCAGTCTATGCATTATGAGTGGTGATGAGCATTCATGCAGAAAACCTTTTGCATCTTTCAAAGTGATAATGCATGTTTAAAAAGGAGATTGGTTAAAAAGGTGAGAATTTAGCTTATCGTATCATTGCTAAGGGACAGAGAGCGATATTCTGTAATAGAATTGACTAGAGACTATATTATTTGTCCCTTTAAATCTTACAAGGCGCAGGTTTACAGCCCAGACGTTTGTGATTAGGAAGAAATATTGTTCCCGGTTAGTTTTTAATGAATGCTAATTGCCCTAAATGTTGTGTCTTCACTAATTACGATGCAAAAAGAACAGTTGATGGACAGAATGGCAGAACAATGTCGTACATTCACCCCAGTACAGAGATCTGGGCCTAAATCCATTGTTGTTTTGCTCCCCATGCCATTCCAGTTTGAATCCAGCCATAAGCAAATAAGTCTTGACCCTGCGCCCAATGGAAACAGTCCAGCCCGATCTGCCAGGCCAGGTCCTTACTGGACTAGAAACAAGCATCCTAGGACTGGTTTCGGGGTTTCATCCCTCATCAGCCATGATAGCTTCATTACAGTGGCATGAAGAGCACCGGACCCATGTCTGGGCATACCCGTCCCTCTCGGAGTGACACATGCAAAAAGAACAATTGATGGACAGAATGCAGAACAATGTCATACATTCACGCTAGTAAAGGGATCTGGGCCTAAATCCATAATTTTTTTGTTGCTCCCCATGCCATTCCAGTTTGAACCCAGCCATATGCAAATCAGTCTGGACCCTGCGCCCAATGGGAACAGTCCAGCCCGAACTGCCAGGCCAGGTTCTCACTGGACTGGAAACCAGCATCCTAGGACCGGTTTCGAGGTTGGTGAGCAAAAGAATGATGGATTTAATCCAGATCTCTTGACTGGGGGTGAATGTTTTGATTTGTTCAGCATTACGTCCATCAATTGTGTGTCTTTTGCTTCCTCGCCCTAAGTGTGCCGGGTATGCCCAGACGTGGGTCCCAGGCTCACTGTGCCACTGGATTCAAGCTATCCTGGCTGATATGGGGTGAAACTCCGAAACCGGTCCTAGGATGTTTGTTTCCGGTCCAGGGAGGACCTGATTTTGCAGATCGGGCTGGACTGTTCCCATGTGGCACAGGGTCAAGACTGATTTTCATATGACACTTCTCGGTGGTTTGACAAGCAGTATAATTTAGAAGACAGAACATTGGTAACCTAGCTCAGTTAATAGGCTTCAAATCTTAAAAAATGTAAATTTTGTGTGAAACAGTATCACACACATTTTGCATTTTTGAACTTGCTATGTAATTGTTTAGACACTGTATATCATTGATCTTAAAAATGTTTTGATAGAATAAAAGAATATTTTTGTTTTGTAAAAAAAAAAAAAAGACTCCGTCCTATAAAGATTCATCCAGGATCGAAGCCACTTTGTCTCTCAGATTGTATACACCCATTGAGATAGTATATGATTTACTATAGTAACGAAAACATCATCCCTGTCAACCATTTGATGTGATCCTATCATAAAAATGCCTATATTATTGTAAGAGTTTTATCTAAACTATCAAATAGTATTACACTAATTTTGCATTTTTGAACTTGTATTACTCATACCTTGATTATGGTATGCTCCTCTAGATGAGAGGCAGTTCTATCATGAATTATTCTGTTTTTAACTTTCCATGTAATTTTACAGACACTTTATATCATTGATTTTAAAGATGTTTTGATAGAATAAAATAATACATTAGTTATGTCAAACAAAATAGTTTCTTCAGCCCTGAAAATGCCAGGCATTGCTGATTACTCGTCGTGCTGCATCTTGTAATGCACCCACCTCCTCTCCCTCCTAAGAATATTTTAGTTTTGTTTCTATGTGTGCGCCTGCCCTTCTTAGTAATAAATTAGCAATTGTCTTATACAATGCTAAGTAAATAATTACTTGCCACAGGATTTGTATGCACAATTGCTTCTTGATCAGTGCCACACACTTTAACCAAGACCTGCTGTGTAGACATTAACATTTCAACAAGCTCCAGTTGGCCAAGCGGTGTTATAGAACACTTTTTGAAACATCTGCTAGCTATCCTCCTCTATGGAGAGGGACTGCTTTATAGTCGCTGCAGAAGATGTGCATCTACAGCTACTCATGCTACAAACTAGTAGTATCGGGAAATTAAGTTGATATCTCCTGTGTAAGGCCTTTTGGGTTTTTGGTGGCTGTCATAGTGACATCTACCAGGCAAATGTGGGAGATAGGAGAGCAGGCAAGAGATGCAGTCTTCTGAAACTGTATGTATAAGAACAAGAGTGCCTCCACTCTTTCCCTGTATTTTACATTGAGGTGTTCATCTTGATGTAGATGCTTCTCACAATGGAGAGCCTTCTAAAAGTAATCAAAAATAACAAGGGAGTTACCCCAATGTGACACTCACAAAGGGACGGGGTATCAATATTCAGCAAAACACAAATGTCCCCATCAGAAAAGGCCTACGGGGTTGTCCTCAGCCAAGTGTCTAATGTTCACAGATTCAATTGATTATCTCAAAAACAAGTTTTGCCCTTTGATCTATACACAGTAACTTGTATATGCACTAAATAAAGTCTATTAATAAAACGTATTCATTAAAATCAAAATTATTTATTATTTGTAAACAGCAAGCCAAAATGAATCGCATAAAATATCTTTCCCTCCCAGAATGGGTTACAATCTTTAATGAGTTCAATTAATCACAATAAAAATTAGTCATTATGAATACAAGTCATAAAAGTCGACGCAGCGTTTCGGTGATTTCACCTTCTTCAGGACTAAAAACGGTTTCATCAAATCTAATTTCTTTTTGAAAAAGAAGGGGGTAGACGTTTCAATAGACTATCCAAAAGGAATGACCCTTCAAAATGGAGGTTTATACCTGCTGATTGTTAAGCCTTATTATTAGTTGAATTAAAATATTTTTGTCCGCAAGAGCCACCGTAAATGTATTCGTTTTTCGAGAAAAGCCCACTTTAAAGCTTTAGGGAATGGTTTCTCGCAATACTCAGAGACGTGTAAATCCTTTTCTTTTCTTCAATTCTTGTCATGTGATAAGGAAATTACATCTGACAGGTCTAAGGAAGTGATTATTCTCAATTTTTCACTTTCCTGTAATCGACCCTTGTCAAACCAAATCGGCCTCCCTGCTCTTACGGACCCATCGATAGTGGCCACTATTGAAGGGTCCGTAAGAGCAGGGAGGCTGATTTGGTTTGACAAGGATCGATTACAGGAAAGTAAAAAATAAAAAATAATCACTTCCTTAGACCTGTCAGATGTAATTTCCTTATCACATGACAAGAATTGAAGAAAAGAAAAGGATTTACACGTCTGAGTATTGCGAGAAACCATTCCCTAAAGCTTTAAAGTGGGCTTTTCTCGAAAAACGAATACATTTACGGTGGCTCTTGCGGACAAAAATATTTTAATTCAACTAATAATAAGGCTTAACAATCGGCAGGTATAAACCTCCATTTTGAAGGGTCATTCCTTTTGGATAGTCTATTGAAACATCTACCCCCTTCTTTTTCAAAAAGAAATGAGATTTGAAGAAACCGTTTTTAGTCCTGAAGAAGGTGAAATCACCGAAACGCTGCGTCGACTTTTATGACTTGTATTCATAATGACTAATTTTTATTGTGATTAATTGAACTCATTAAAGATTGTAACCCATTCTGGGAGGGAAAGATATTTTATGCGATTCATTTTGGCTTGTTGTTTACAAATACTAATTTTGATTTTAATGAATAAGTTTTTTTAATAGACTTTATTTAGTGCATATACAAGTTACTGTGTATAGATCAAAGGGCAAAACTTGTTTTTGAGATAATCAAATGAATCTGTGAACATTAGACACTTGGCTGAGGACAACCCCGTAGGCCTTTTCTGATAGGGACATTTGTGTTTTGCTGAGCCTTCTAAAAGGACATGGTAACCTCACCCACACATTAGTGGTATTCCTCATGAAAGGGGAGCTCATCGTGAGCAACAAATGTAGCTGAGGGGGCTCATCACAAGCTCTTTATTGAATACTTTTTCTTGTTTGTATTTTTTCAGGTATGGGGGCCTCCTAAATTCCTATTGGGGATATGTGTTTTATTTTCAGTTTCCAATATCGCACAGTAAAACCCTAAAACAAAAAGGCTAGAAATGTATGTTGCCCCTGACTGTCTGTTCAGTAATTAGTCAGTTATTGATATTGTTGATATTATTGAATAAATACACAAGCAGAACATCAGTTTCCAGCCCTGTTTTCACTGATTACTTTTTAGGTGCTTTTTTTCACCTACAAAGACAGAATATAAAATGATAATACTGGGTGGTCCTAGAAGTATCGTCTTGGCAATAATATTGCCCTACCCCCCCCCCCCCCCCCCCACCAACACCCTCACTACTGATTGTTCTTTGGATGTTGTGTGCTATAAGCTCATTCTTCCTCTCTTTCTTACCCTTCTTGGTGTTTGTCCTTGGAAGTCTCTCAGTCAGAATCATCCATCAGGAATTCACGCACATACTCGGCTCTACCTTCCAGACTCCCTCAGCTGTGCCGCGGCATCTCTGCTCACTGAGGTAAGGGTGCTGTGAAGGTTAAAACCTTTAGTAGAAGCTGCCTTCTGTGGAGTTGGCTCTGAATAGAGGAAGGAGGGTGATTCAAAAACACGACTTGAAAACTTTTATTTGAAAAAAACATGGACTGAAAAAAGGAGACATTTCTTTTTTAAGTTTTTATTTCAAACTGCATAATTCGGCATTGAAAACTGCGATTTTACTAGAGAATTATGGCGGAAAGTATGGGGAGGCACTAAATAACTAATCAAGTGGGAAAGAGAAGATTGGGTAGTGATGGAGAGGTGATAGGCAGATGGCAGGAAGGGAAGGTGGGATAATGGCAGAAGCGGATGGTAGTGTAAAGGCAGAAGAGCTTTATAAAAATGGAAGAAAAACTGGAAGTAAGAATGTAGAATGAGAATATACTGGAGATCTCTCCATTCAGAAAAGACATGGAGGGGTAAAACTGTCATCCCTTGAAAATGGACCTCCAGTGAAGAGAAAACACTAAATGGTACTGCAACTCTGGATTTACACCAAGAAGAACCAAATGAGAACAGTATCTCAGATACTCAAATCACATGGATAAATGTACAGCCCCTCTCTCGTACTATACCCCACCCTCCACTCCTGCATTTCCCAACTAAAGTACTATGAATGATATAAGTCAGCAAAAATGGTAGAGACCTAGGTCTTACTCCTAATATTTACATTACTTGTAAAGAGGGACCAATTTATTTAATGGAATGGTGGACGACTCATAGATCCGCTAGGGAGAATGAGTAAATTACTCCGTCATCCTGGTGGAGGCACCATCCACCAAATTTATAAATGACCGCCAAGCTGGCAGTCATTTGTAAAGCATTGACAGGAACCGCTGTCACAGTGGTTACTGTCAATGCGTTTTGCTGTTTCCTGCAGGGTTGGGTCAGCATGACGCAACCCTGCACAAAACAGGATTTTATTTTTATTTTGAAAAAGAAAATCCCAAAACGGGGTTTTCTTTTGCAAAAAAATAAAAAATAATGCACCCCTCACCATGAGAATCAGCTTCCATGGCGGGGGAGCATTATTTACATTTTACTGTCCCTCTGGCACTGATGGACAGTTTAAAAAAAAAAATGATTACTTATCCGCCCATCTAAATTGGGTGTGCAGACATGTATCCATTTCTCTTACTGCCCTTCATCGTGTCGTCTCAGAGGTTTGGCTATGGCGGTGACGGAGTAGTCACCACTGTAGCCAAGCCTATGGTATGCCCGCAATTAAATATGTGGACCTGCCATAATGTTAGTGGTGTGTATACATACCGTCAACATTTAAATCAGACCCAGAGTTATTGCAGTAAAGCTAGTCTTAAATTGGAAGAGCCAATTCTCTGTAACTTGAATGAAGGCCTTTGTGTCAGGGACATCTGTTCCGAAGGACGGTCGCCATACTGGATTGGATTAACTTCGTAAGCTTGTGGGCAGCTTCTTTGAATGGGAACTCCTCTCTGCTCAACTTCCCAGTTTTTCTAAAAAGCATAGTTACCATCATAAAACTAGGCAGTCACCTCCTTGTTGAATCTTACCTTGGTGGTTCTTGAGGAGGGTTTACCTGACTGTCCCACAGAATTGTGGTGGGGGGTACATGAAGGTTATTTAAACAGTTGCCCAATGTTCTCTTCCTGCTCTGAAAAGTGTCATCTGCTCATGTCGTTGCTTCCACCATGGATATTATATTCTCCACTGCTGTATCAACTATGAGCAGGGTTCACCTGCAGTTGGTTTGGCAACTTTGGCATCAGAAACTGAAACATTGGAACATGATCTGAAAGGCCTCACATGAGGTAGCTCCTAAGTCTTGATGGTCTCTTGGTATGTTTCTCTGGAGCTAGTAAGTAACAGGGTATGTTCAACAGGTTAGTAGCTGGTTTTTCAGAAGGTGGCGTAGGGCTTACCACAGATGGCACAGCGGTTGAAAGGAATTATTGAGAATACACTGGGCTAGAGGTCTTAAAGGAGCTGGCATAGAGTATAGAAAGATTCATTCAGGTTGCATAGATTCTCAAGGTCTCATTGAAGGCAGCACAGGGCTGCAGGTCTCAATAAGGGTAGGGCAGGGGCAAGAGGTCTTACAGATTTGTGAACTGAGGCTTGAAGTTCCCACATAAAGTTGTACGAAGACTAAAGTTCTCACAGATGGTGACTTATGGACTGGAGTTCTCATGTAAGGCAGTCTAAAATGTTATGGTCTCTTTGGAGGTGATACAGAGACTGAAATCTTCATGGGAGCTGACGTCAGCTCCGGAAGGTATCGTGAGACCTGCCACAAAGTGGTGGGAGGATCAGGAGAGGTGGCACAGGGCTGGAAGGTGTGATAATAATTGGCACAAGAGCTGGAGTGTTCAGGGGAGTTAGCACAGACTTTGAAAGGGCTCCTGTGAGGTTGCACAGGGGCTGGTGTTCTCATGGAAGGTCACACAGTGCTAGAAAGTCTCCTGGGAGGTGGTAAAGGCTTTCGGTCTCTCTAGAAGTAGAACCTGGGCTGGAACACTTGATTTTTAGATTGCAACGGGGCTGTAGAAATCATGTGAGGTGGAACCGGGGGAGTTGGGGTTGTGATATCACAGGAAGTGGCATCATGGCTGTAGGTCCTGTGAAAGGTGGCGGAAGCACTCTGTGGCAAATGATGTAGACCACACTTGCATTTCTTATATTTACTTTCATAGTTTTTCATACACAAGCCTGATGTTCTCATACCTGTTTTCTTCTCTCCAGCTACTGCAGTGTGACCCTGACAGCCGGTTAGGGTCTGGAGCAGATGGAATCAACAAGATCAAATCTCATCCTTTCTTTAGAACCACTCACTGGAACCAGATGCTTTAGACATGTGGCAAACAGTCCCTGCAGATCTTGAACTAGAAGAGCCTGGAATTGCCATTCAACTTTTTGAAGTTGCACGGAGTCCACAGAACTTCCAGCGCTTTGTGAGGCTTCTTTCAGATGGAACTTGGGCAATCATGTTGGCACCTCTAATCATTGTTGTATGATTTCTCTCCAGCAAATTAAGGCCATCACAGGTGCTTCCACTAAAGAGCCATGCATTCCATATATATTCCGCTGATGCTCGAGGTCCTTCTGCTGAGTCAGAGACCTCAGAGTCTCTTCTACTGAAGCATGAGTTCCATCCCCATGGTCCTAGCCCCTGCATGCCTTTCCATTGATACAGTGAGTTCTTTCACCGAGCCATCACAGGCTGCTCCACTGATGCATGAAATCCCTCTGGCTAAAAGGCTGTTCCAATGATGCATGAGCTCCCACACTATGTCATAGCCCTCACAAGCTCTTACTGATTCATGAAGTGTCTAGGCTGAGACAGCCCTCACATGCCCCTCCACTGATAATTGAGATTCCTCTACCAAGTGTCATCACAGGCCTTCCTTTGACGCACCCAATCCCTCCGTAGATTCCTCAACGACTCTTCCACCCATGGAAGATGTCCCTCAACAGTTATTGCATATCTTCTGACTGCTAAGGGGGTCCTGTAACAGCGCCCTAGCTGTAACAAGCCCTTCCCCGGATGCATGAAGTCCCTTCCACTGATGCACTTGCTCACCAGCTTCTGCCATAACTCTGCCAGGGCCTTGCAGTGCTCAGCCAGTTCATACTAATGTTTGACCCTCCTTAAGGGACTTTGGCCAAAGGCAGGTCAAGAGGTTGGGTATGTGAATTTTTGGCTCATTTTCAAACGCAGCTCACCAGGGGATATGTACACCATTGAAGATGAAACGCACTGCTAAATAAACATGTCAAAACAGCAAACCTTTCTTCTGAGTTGAACTTCACTATCATTTAAACTGCTCCTGCCTGATCAAGTTAACAATAAGAGGTAAGACTGTGAATATGCTAAGACATTAATCAATCTGTGAACCCCAGCGTAACAAATGCCACGACTATTTGTATTGTCTCTCTCTCCTGCAATGAAAATGTTTTATTTTATAAAGTACTACACTTTATATGAAAACATTTCTTTATTACAGATCCATTTTTTAAGTCGAGCCTAGAGTCAGGGCGCATGCGCTGCTCTGTGAGGCTAATTGTAGAGTAGTAGGTGAATAGAAGCTTTGCCCACTGTCTGCCCTAATTTGCCATTAGCTTGTGTCATTGTCTGTCCTAAATGCTGACTTCTGATTCGTCGATAGGCTTGTTAGTCCCTCCTTAGTACCGCTTCCTCTTCCTTTGTCACCTCCCCCTCTTCCTTTGCCACTTCTTATGGCGACTGGCCCCTTTCCTTCTAAATAACAAATAATGTGTAACACTTGACCGTGAGCACTATTTTTAGGTCTCGCCTGACCCAGCGCATGCGCTGGTCTGGCGAGACTTATTGAGAGGGCTCCAAAAAGTGCTACCAGACCAGCCTAGAGCTACAGTGCATGTGCGCGGGCGCGCACCGCACTTTACCGTGATTACTTTCACTTTAGCCGCTTTGATGTTTGAGCGATCGCGATCACTTTCGCGGCCGCAGGGCCGCTTGGCATAGCCAATAGATCTCGCTTTTGGGACCTTATAAGTATTTATTTATGCACTTATAAGGTCCCAAAGGCGAGACCTATTGGCTATGCCAATGCTCGTTAAAGCATCCCATACTTCGAGGTAGATGAGGAATAATTCTAGGTCGTCAAGGTTACAGAGGTAGGAAAGTGATAACTTCACACCTGCGTGCGATGTGGGTGCAAGGATTCCTTCTGTGGCTGACAGCGGAGGGCAGCTGGAAGAGGAAGCATTGTTTGTGACAGTTCCATGTATTGGTTCCTGGCTCTACTGGTCTTGAGGTGTGTTAGACCCCACTTCTAACAAGGTGACACTACTGGAGTGGAAGAATGGCACACCCTGGGATCTGTACACATTTACTGAAGATTCAAATGCTGCTAATCGATCTCTTAAATCCTGCCTAATGCTAATTCGTCCCTTAATAATCAATTTAAAATAGGCCATGTATGCACTCCTGTGAACCAAGGCATTCTCCCTCCTCACATGTGCAGACATTAGATAACATATATAATACCCTTGACCGAGGAGCAGCCACATGAAGCGATGTGTTCTACAGAACCCACATGAACCTACGTAAATACCTTGTAAAACATCTACTCTGCTCAAGTGTAAACATCAGTGCTTTCCAAACCCTTTTCCTGACATCCCATAACCTTCAATACTTGCACTACCCTATGTTGCTCCTCACCTGGCTCGCATCCCGTCTTCCAACATCACTTGTGAAGCCACACTCATCCAGGAGGGCATTTTCGCGCTGAATAACAGATGGGTGTTGTTAATTGATTGAACAGTACTCATTTTATCGACCTCAGAAGGCTGACAGGCTGATTAGCCCCAGCAGTCTGTGAACCTGTGGCCATGATGCTGAACACAGACCACCACAGAGGAGGCATTATTCTCCTAAGCCACCAGAACCGGTGTGTGCTCAGCTCTGTGAGCGTCTGCCTCTCTTCTCTCCAAAGCAGCATAGTCCATGCTCTGCGGTTAATCACTCCAAGACTTGCAGTTTTACTAAAGCGTGGCGAGCTGGCTCAAGTTCCTCAATCTTACTTCTGAACAACCTGCTACTTAGTTTGACTGACACACAGGCACCGTGCTCACTGGCGCTCCTTTCAACTGTCTTATGCCCATCAGATTACCCCCTTCTGCACCTGATGTGTCCCTGCAAACTAGTTATTCGTCTTAGCTTCTTTTTATGTTTTCTTGCTTTCATTTATCTCACAAACTCACCTTTCAGGACACTAACACACAAGCATACTTTTCTTTTGTAACTAGCGTTGCACCCTAGTGTGAGGAGTCTCCCTATTGAAATCCACCCACACTCCACAGTTAAGTTCTTCCCCTTATGCAGTTGTATGAGGGAGGCTGTCGTGTCCAGTGTCCGAGCCGTGTTTGGTGTAGCAAACACCAAAGCCACAGAGACAACTTGGGCTTACATGCACTTGCCTGTTTTGGGGGTCAGTGTGTTGTACATTAACATTACTTTTAACAATATTAATTCATGCCGTCTTGGATGGATGCTACTCAAAAAGCTTACTTGGAAAATGTTTCATCCTCTGGCTGTCCTCGTGCAGAAACAGATCACAAGGCTGCCACTCATTATAAGGGGGAACTGAGGCCCTCCACTTCTCATAATTGTGTGTCTCAGTTTTCTCTTTTTAGCTGACTTCTCCATTCTATAATTAGTTAGCAGTATGCAAGTATCTATCCCAACCCCAGATACAACATAGTGCAAGTTCAGTATAAACAAGCATTAGCATAGCCAATAGGTCTCGCCTTTGGGACCTTATGAGTATTTAATTCTGCAACACAATATCCTTGGTGCAACATCAAATGTTGCATGGCAAAACACTTACAATGTCCCAAAAGCGAGACCTATTGGCTATGCCAATGCTTGTTGTTAATGAGGTTCTCCTACTGCAGGCACGACCTACTTTGTTGCCTTCTCCGCCTGGCCCCCATCCGCCTGCCAGGCCGCCCTCCCTCCTGTTGTCCATGCCTTCTCCCGCTGCCCGCCCTACCCCCCTCCCGTTGTATGTGCCTTCTTCTAAATGCGAGACCTATTGCATTGCAAATGCTTGTATTAACAATGGTCGCCACGCGTGATATTTTAAAAATGTGCAGTTCGCCCGACTTATTCTTATTGAGGTTATCTGAGGGGAAGTTTCTCGTATCTTCACCCGTGACTGTATCCCTCAAGTGAGTGACTTTATGACACCCGCTGAATCGTCTCGAACTACGTGCCTGCCTGTCTCTGTGGGCATGTCATTTTGTGACCCTATCAGTGCATGGTGAATGTTCTTCTCATGCGCTCGCCGATACCACCCCGTTATTCAGCGGCAGTGACGGTGGCGTTTGTCCAGGCTAATCTTTTGGAGCCCAAGGTGTTTCTCGACAGAGCGACCCATGACTTCCGTTTCCGCACACCGTTTGGGGTGATGCTTCACTTTCCTGTTCCATCAGTCCTGCAGCCATTGCCTCCTCTCAGGATTCACATGAGTGTAAAATATTCCCAGGCCCTTGTGAAGATGGCGGATTTCTTTTAAACCTCTCTGTAGAAGCCTTCACAATATGTACTGCAGAAGGCAATTCTTTGAGTAGACTGTCCGCTGATAAAACGTTAAGACCCGGATTGGTCATACTGTTTGGCAATGGGGTGTAAGGTTCCTGGAGCTGGGATGAATGAATGGGATAACCCGTGAGCTGCTCAGTATGGCATAGTTTACTAACTTGCAAAGTTGAGAAGTTAATTTTTGTTATCCCTCTAGGGGTGTAGTTTGTTCCTCGTTTTCTAAAGGCCGGCTGCCAGGATCTAAAGAAGCAGTTGTTACATGGGAAAAGAAGAATTGTGTGATTGCTGTTTTGTCGGACTGTGGCGTGGAAAGGGATTTTAAATACCATCTCATAACTGGAGGGTTTGTGTGTGCCGTGTTCACTTCATTAGGAGTGGCGTGATATTCACTGATTGCAAAGGGTTGAATGATGCTGTTGATGAATACCTTGTCAGGTATGTGCTCGGGTCATGAGATGCTTGCAGAATTCCTTTTCAACCTACCTTTGTGGGTCTGATGTTGCCTGGACAGTGGGTGAAGTTTGCGTTCCTGATGACTGGTTATTTACTGTTCTTTGGTGGTGTTGACCATGAGTGGGCGACTGTTTGTTTCGGAGAACGTTTTGTTGGTAACTAGTTTGTCATGATGTGCATTTCCTGTTCTTGGCTGAGGGTGCTTACATTGGTGCTGTTTATATTGGATGTACTTGATTGATTCTCTATGGCTGTTCTGCACAGTGGATGCATTTTTGCTTCCAAAAAGCTTTTCGCTTTTAAAACAAAATATTTTTTTCCCATTCGTACTGTGTTTGTGTTCATACATCCACTACACTCCAAACCAAAACACAAAAGATGAAAGACATTATCAGTTACAACACCAGCTCTAACTCTGACAAATGCGAGACCTATTGCATTGCAAATGCTTGTTTTCTCAAAGACACCACCAGCTCTCCAGACATCCTCAGCACCATTCCATGCCTCTCATGTCCCCATCGTCTACTTATCTGCCCCTTTGGTGTTTTGAAACCATAACTGGGAAAGGAATTTAAGACCTAAATATACAAACCAGATGAAATGATGCTGGAATGTCAATAATGGGACACATACATGAGCACCGGCACTAGGACATTGACACTAGAAGCCTCATCAACGCGATGCCTGGAGTTTGGAGGGGAGGCTACTGAAAACACTGGTTCTGAGCGCTATCGCCCCCCTCCCCCACACACACAAGCTCCGAGCATTGGGGAATAACATGCTGCTTTGGTACCACTGGGTCACTTTGAATATGAGGATCACACAAAGGGTGGGGGGGGGGGGGGTTAATAGCCTACTGTCGAGGGATATGGTTTTACCAGACACACCCATCTTCAAGAGAAGGGGGGGGGGAGCATTTAATGCAATCGGTCTCGCATTTGTGAAAGGTTGAGTTATTGGCGTTCTAACTGATACTGCTTTTTATGTATGTTTAGTTGTTTGAAGGAGAGTGCATATATGTTGTTTGTAATGGAATTATGTGGTTTGAATTGAAATTGTTAGTTGTGGAATTGTTGTGTGTAGTGTATTTGTGTATTATAAATATTTGTTATGGTAAACAGATATAATGAGAGTTGTATAAAATCGATAGTAAGAGCGAGAGGGATAGGTAGTTTGTGTATAAAGTGGTGAAGTAGTATAAATAGTGTGTGAAGGAGAGATAGAAGGGGAGAGAATGTTATAGCTGTATAAAGGGCTGCGGTTGTGTATGTAGAAGATAGAGAAAGGAGAGGAGAGTGTGTGTTTGGTATAATTCTTTGAAAACAATTAAATATGACACATTTTTCGGTTCCACACACAATCGAATTGCAAAAATCTATCATGGGCAGTGGTAGTTTTACGGAAAGAAAACATGATCAACACACAAAAACTTTGTCAAACACATCGCCAGACCTGTTGTCTTTATTAATGTTTGTTCTGTTTTAAGTCAGTCTTCTGCCCCTGCTGTATGACTGTTCAAAATAGCATTATTCCTTATAGCACAGATGCCCCTGGCTCAATTTTAACTGGCTTGTCTCCAAGTTTTTTCCCTGGCACATTTTAGTCACATACCATCCTGAGGCAGAGAAACCTAGGGCGGCCTCTTTCCAATACCCTGCAAAGTTAGTGGATGTCTCAGTAGGAACACTTAAACATTTGTGGCACACTCGAAGAAGAAGTCATGTGCAGTTACTGGAGAAAGACCAAAACAAGCATTGGCTAAATGCCAAAAGATATCCTCGATTTTATACAAAAGCACACATTGCATCAGCAGTCCCTAGCACTGAAGGGGACTACTCCCTGTGTGGATATGCACAAGAGGTGCCCAAAGAAGCCCCAGCAGGATAGCTCCAGGCCAGGTTTTAGGGCTATCCACTGAAAAGTCATGTTATACAATGAATCTAAATGGAACAGTTACATAGTCTGTGGTTATCTGGAAAATGTGGAATGGATCCGAGTCTTTTGTGTCGACATTCAAATTTTTTTATTCAAGACCATAATAACACGGCAAAAAGACCTCGAAACAACACTACACTTTCTGCTAGTTATGTGTGCAGATGCCAAGGCACATGGCGGGCTAAATTCATTAACTGTTTGTGCTCACAGATTATCTCTAGGGCATAAATCAAGTGTTGTTGAACAGCAAGGGCAGAATGACAACTGCAAAGCATGGGTGCTCTGAAGCTGAAATGAAAAAAATTAAATCTATGGCATCCAAAAAGGATTATAGATGTTTTTAAAGAAAATTGTTTATAAGGAGAGCGGGCTGTCTTAGCTGTGCCCTAATACTGCCAGCGTAAATTAGTCACGATTTCTAAATCTAAATGTTCACTGTGGTCAATGCAACAATGGAAAATAGCAACATAGGCATGGCCTGGCCTTTCCTACTATGCACCAGTACTTTAACACTTACCCAGTAAGCTCCCCTTTCCTTCACTATGGCTAAGTGTATAATTTAAAAAGCTAAGCAAAGAATTGTGTTCCTAATTTGTTAACTGTTCATATTTCGTAAATAAACTGAACTCTGTTATGTAGAGACTAGTACCCGTATAACCGAAAAGCTCTTTCACAACCTTGAATAAGAAAACTGTTGTATCTTCCCCTTTTTACTCCCACCTTGATACCTTCCGTCCACCCCCTCCTTCCCACTTACCTTGGTATCTCCTGGAGCTTACCTTGGAATGTTGACATACCGCTCGCCAGAGAGAGAGCGAATGGCCTGAATAAAGTGGCAGTTATACTTCACTCATCGGCTTCACTTGATTATTACACTGGCGACGATCCTGTGAGGGGGGCAGGACAGGTCATTTCCCCTTTTGTGTTGCTCTCGAGAAGTGGAAGATTGATCAGCTGTGCGTTTTGCTCTAGTTTCCAGTCGTTCTGTGGGTGAGGAGTGTCAGCCCGGCGTAGGGTGGATTCCTAAGCGCTCTACAAGTACTTCAGGACGCTTTTCTTATCCTGTGTCCAGTCTCTGTTACGCCGTTTTTGGGTGCAGAGCCCCTCACCATTCGTTGGCATAGAGGAAACTCCGACAGCAGGATCCTTTCATCCCGATGCAGTTCTCCCTCGGCAGCCTTCGCTCTGCGAAACTTCCGCGTTGCTGACAGCTTCCTGGAACGGACCGAAGACGCGGCTGTCGACGCCTCCTCACGCCTACAAGCGGGCGGAGTTGATCGTGGTTGTGCTTTGGGACGGACCGAAGACGCGGCTGTCGACGCCTCCTCACGCCCACAAGCGTGCGGAGTTGATCGTGGTAGGGCTCTGGGACGGCCTGCAGACGCGGCTGTCGATGCCTCCTCACGCCCACAAGCGGGCAAAGTTGATCGTAGTTGCTCCGTAGGGACCTGGTGCCTGGTTCTGTGAAGGTATTTCTTGATGTCTGTTGTGAGTTGTGGATGCCGGCTCTCGCCCACCAGCGGGTGGTAGTCGCTGCAGCAACCTTAGCGGAAATCAGCGCGTCGTGACCAAGAATTCTGCCATTGCTGAGGCGCATTTTAGTCGACTGCCTTCGAGTATCCTTCATATCTGGGCTTGCTTCCTCTCAGTTTGCTGTCGACAAAGAGGTTGGTGTAAGGGCAAATTACCTCACCGTGTCCCGCTGGGGTAGAGTTGCCATTCAGCATTTGTGCGGTTGTATTCAGATTAATCACCTTGCCATTTTTTTGTTTTGTTCTGGCATTACTAGAACTTATACTCTGAGATGCGTCATTCGTAATAGCGCTAACTGCTTTTCATTCCTGGAACTTGTGGTGAATGTTAATTTAAATTCACAATTATTCTGCCTACTATTGAACTATTTTTGGGCCTGGCATTACAGGAACTCTCACATTAAGTGCTTTTTGGCCAAAGTGATACATGGTTATTGCAATTTGATCCAGGAACTGGTGGTGATAGATTTAAGTTAACTTCGCGTTGAGCTCTGCCTGCATTTGAACTAACTTTTGTGAGCAAATTCTTTCTACTTACCTGCTTGCCTTGGACTTCCTCTTGTTCTTCACTCATTTTAGATCTACTTTACTTGCAAATCTTTATTTTACTTTTCCTCTAGAATGGGTACTCCAGGAATGTGTCAACCTCCTTCATTTCTGAACGATTGTGGAGATCCTGATATCCATTGGAAGGAATGGACCAAGCTTTTTGAGTCCTATTTGATTGCTATGGGTGGGGAAAGGTTTTCTGCTTTACGGAAGCAGCAGATTCTCTTACACAATATTGGTGTTCATGGTCGTAAAGTGTACGAAACTCTCCCAGAACCTGAGTTGGATGAGGAAGATGACCTAGATGTGTATGATATAACTATGCTAAAGTTAGGAAATCATTTTGGGGATAAAATAAATGTGGTTCTAGAACGTCACAAGTTTTTCAGTAGGTCACAAGGAAAAAATGAGTCTGTAAAAAACTACATTGCCGATTTGAGAAGTCTCACTCAAAGGTGTGATTTTGGGGATCTTAATGACTCGTTAATACGTGACCAATTGGTGAGGTGCACAAGCAATAGTAAGATCCAAGAGAAATTGCTGTCTTCCAAAAAATGATGCAAAGGGTACTGGAAGGAATTCCGAACAGCATGTGTTTTCAAGATGATGTTTTAGTCTATGGAGCTGATGAAGAAGAACATGACTCCATATTTAGGAAGGTATGTACCAGGCTGTCGAATGCAGGGTTAACTGTCAAAAAAGAAAAATGTAAGATCAAAGTCACGGAAGTGGATTATTTGGGTCACAATCTTTCCTTTGAAGGAATAAAACCTAAACTTAGCCTAGTTCAAGCAGTGGAAAACGCTCCTTTCCCAACAAACAAGTAGGAGCTTAAATCCTTTTTAGGGTTAGTTGAGTATATGGCCAAGTTCATTCCTAGATTTTCAGAAAAATGTAAGTTTTTACGAGAACTGCTAAAAAGAATAGTGAATTCAAATGGGAAGAGACACACTCTGATTCTGTAACTAACTTAAAAAGAGAAATCATTGGCTCACGTGCTCTGGGCCCTTTTGACCATAGAAAGAGAACCATCTTATGTACTGATGCATCCAACAAAGGTCTTGGGGCACACTGACTCAGAAAGGGGAAGGTGGAGAAACTATTATTGCCTTTGCCTCCCGTACCTTAAGCCAACCTGAACGGAATTATTCTGTAATTGAAAGGAAGGCATTGGCCTGCTACTGGGCCATTAATCATTTCAAGTTTTTCCTTTGGGGCAGTAAATTTACAATCCGCACGGATCACAAACCTCTAACGCACATCTTTTCATCCAAGAAAGTACTTTGTGAGTCCCCCAGAATAGCTAAATGGGTTCTAGGGCTAGGGTTCTAGGGCTAGAGAAATTTAGCTTTCGCATTGAGTATCTTCCCGGTCAGGATAACGTTCTTGCAGACTATTTATCCAGCTCTCCTATAACAGTCAACATTGAGGCAGACCCTTTGGATACTCCCATTCTTTCGATCCACCTACCTTCTTTCTCCAAGGAGGAATGGAATATTGAAATGGAGAAGGATTCCAATATGAAAGCACTTAAATGTCTAATCATAAACGGTTGGCCTGACAAATGTTGCGATGTCATGGAGGGTTTAAAGGAATTCTGGGAAGTTAGAAACGAGCTTACCATTTATGAAAACAACATTTACCGCAATTCCAAAATTGTGCCACCTGAAGCCCTAAGAGACAGAATAATAGACCTTGCCCACGAAGGCCACTTAGGGAGGAGCTTCACCAAAAGTAAAGTGAGGAACAGTTTTTGGTTCCCCAAGATGGATTCAAGGGTAGAATTAAAGGTAAAGGACTGCTATAATTGTGCCATAAGTGACAAAGTAAAGACCTCACATAAGGTTCCTCTTTCCCCAGTGGAGGTACCAGTAGTTCCTTGGACAAAATTGGCCATGGACATAATTGGCCCCATGGATGCTTTGGGTCCACAGAGAAGGTTCATGTTTGTTCTGGTGGACTACACTTCCCACTGGGTCAATGCCAAATTCACCCGTTCCACAATGACCAAGAACCTCATTGCTTTCTTAAAGTCAGTGTTTTCTTTTGAAGGGGTACCATCTATGTTAGTGACCGACAATGGGGTGCAATTTACATCGGAGGAAATGATGACTTTTTTAAGGAACCTTAACATCAAGCATGAGAAAACGGCGCTTTACTGTCCCTAAGCTAATGGGTTAGTGGAGAGGATGAACCGTATGATTAAAGAACATATCCAACTGGCAATGTCTAATGGGTTCAACGTAGACAATTCCCTGAGAGACTGTTTGTGGGCCTACCACACGGCACCCAACTTAGTAACTGGTATCTCTCCTTTTGTGGTTTTGAGAGGGAGAGAACCTGGCACCAAGCTGTACCCCCTCTGGCTAGATGGGGGTAAGACCGTTGTCTATGACAGATCAGAAAGTCAGATTAAAGTTCAGCAACATCAATCCCGCTACAAAGGATGGTATGATAAGAAACAAGGTGTGAAGAATTTAAAACCTAATGTCAATGATCCTGTGTCGATAAAGAAACCCACAAGGGTACAAGTGGGACAGAGTAAATTTTTCCTTCCACAAAAGATTAAGAACAAGGGAAAAAATGTGGTGGAGTTGGAGGACGGTCATGTATGGAGTGGGGACAGAGTAGCTATGTAATGTTCTATCCTGTTTCTATGGTCTGTTATGTTGGGTAAGGAGATGTGTTGTATCTTCCCCTTTTTACTCCCACCTTGGTACCTTCCGTCCACCCCCTCCTTCCCACTTACCTTGGTATCTCCTGGAGCTTACCTTGGAATGTTGACATACCGCTCGCCAGAGAGAGAGCGAATGGCCTGAATAAAGTGGCAGTTATACTTCACTCATCGGCTTCAATTGATTATTACAAAAACAATTCCTGCTCTTTGCGCTCATTCTTTCGTCTGCACATGAGACAAAGTCCATGTGAATATTTTCACACTGACAAACTCAGGAAGTGAAATGCTGTTGCAAAACTCATCACCTATAAGCAATTGAGAAACCAACAACTTAAACAAGACTATTATGAAACACAGTGGCAAATGACCCGGATGTTCACTGCGCACTCATAGTAACATCTTCCCCATTTATTCATGGCTTCTTTTCAAGTACGTAAAAAAATTGCTTTAGCATAAAAAATAAATAAGCAGAAAGGCCTAGTATCTTGCGACGTATGGGACAGCTGCCAAACCAGAAAGGTTTATCGCATTGGATAAGTCTTCTTTTTTTACAGTAGACGCCTAAAATATTAATTCAACACTGTCTTCAATTAATATAAATGAGCTGATAGGTTTCGGAAGCCAATTATTTCTAAAAAGCATGCACATTCTAAAAAGCTTGCACATAGAAACTGTAACTTCCCTCACTGGAAATGGTGTCATGCTAGCTTTATCTGGTTTAAGGTGGAAGTAATTTCAAACTTTTTGCGGTAGATGGCAGAAGGGCAAGCAATACATAACACTTACCAAATCAGCATTGCCAAGCATTCCTGTATAACGCATATGTGGAGAAATCCAACTATGCAGAATAAACCGTTTTATCTTCATTCTGTGTTTTACAGGCTCAGATCTGAATGAATAATAAAGGCAGCATCCCGGGAGTGGTGTGAGCGACCGTCATTGTAAAACTGGAAGCGCGCATGGTGCGTTGAAACAAAAATGGAACTAAAAGCGCGAATGGCTCAGTGAAAATAAAAACAAAAAGTGGTGCCATTATTCCTCACGGGCAGCGTTCCATGAGTGGTGTGTGTGGCTGCCATTTTAAAACTGAAAGCAAGCATGGTGCCCTAAAAAACACAATGAAACTAAAAGCGCATATGGAGTGCTGAAAATAAAATCAAGAAGCGGCTGCTATTCTTCCTCAAGGGCAGCATCCCGTGAGTGATGTGTGTGGCCACCATTGTAAAACTGAAAGTGCATGGCGCGCTGAAGAAAAAAATTAAACGGAAAGCGCGCATGACATGCTGAAAGTAAAAACGGGGGAGGGGGAGATGGCTGACGCCTCGCTAAAGCATGCCTTAAAGAGGCAGTGCTGTGTCAGACTGGATGTAAAGGAAGCGGCTGCCATTGCTATGCGCTCGCATAGCATGTCGTGCCTGCTTCTGCAAGGCATAAATTAAGTAAGAACAGGCATATCATCAAGGGCTGAGGATATAATTATCGCCGCTTTAGCGTCCGTTTCCGGGCGAAAAGCGGCGATAATTATATTGCATTATTTGCACGGGCACGCTAGCGCGTGTTTCCTTGATTCAGCTCCCATTTTGTTCACGCCTCGCTTTGCATCTCTATTGAGATGCAAAGGAGGCGTGCCTAACAAAACACCATGGGAAAATATCGCTACCCCAGCTTCGTGATATCATCAACGAGGGGTAGCGATGTTTTAAATCCCGTTAACTATGCCTTAACGCAGGAATTTAACATCTGTTAAATTCCTTACTAAGGCATAGCTAACATGGGAGGCTATCTCCATTTTGGGTGCAACATCGCTGGTTTTCCAGCGATGTTGGCCCATTTCCCTGGAATATTATCGCCCTGGAGTAACGCGTTGTTAATAACGCTTTACCAGGGCGATAAATTCCTGCGATAGACGGCTATAAATAAACAAGCGCTAAGCGCGCTTTGCGTTTATTTATCGCCGTCCTAGTAAATATGCACCATAGTTCTCCCTAACTGCTAATGAAAACTGCAGAGTAAGGACATATGCAAGAGGGGCTGTCCTTATGGGAGATAACAATAGGAGAGAGGAAGGTACTAAGTAGAGAATACTAAACCTATTGACAAATCAAAAGCCATCATTTACAAAATACAGGAGGGTGAGCCAATTGTAAAGATGGGCAGAACATCGGGCCGAGCTTAATGCCCATATCCAGAATGCAGCATGTCTCGAAGCGACAGTGAAAGCGCTGCCTAGGCGAGACTTAAAGAAATGTTAAAACAAGTAGGACTTTCCAGCTCCAACCACTAGATGGCGGAATATGCAGAGTATGTGAATCTAAAAGAGCTTCAGGCTGCAAACCATTGTTACAGGTACGGAATTTTGTTTATTTTCCACTTCCATTTACCACCTTCTGTAAGCTTTTTAGGCCAGTGTAAGTCGTAGGGTGGGATTTTGGGAAGTATGAAGAGGTAGGGCAGGCTCCACCCTGGCAGGTGTCAGGAACCTTAGAATTAAGGGGGCGACTCAAAATGAAGGCCAGTGACACAGTGGCACCAATATTCACATGAGGCCACTGACATATTGGCACCAACAGTGCCACATAATTCAGCACCCACTTCCCACCCCTTGAGTTGGATTTATATGGGCAGATATCTCCTCACCCATTTGGAGAAATCCGCACACATAAATGAATTTATACCTAGCAGAATTCCTTAGTGAATTCCTGGCAGGTGTTAAAACAAAAGTAAATTCAGTTGTAAATTTAAATTTACGACTACCTCCCTCCAGATTATCACGGACACTTTTGCAAGTTCTGATGTTTGTTTTGATCACCTAATGCATTTTGGGTTTTGTAGTCGTGTTTTTTGTTCCATTGAACTAATTGGATCGATACTCCTTAAAAAATAGTGTTTTGTTGGTGAAAAGTTCATGATTGAAGATCGATTCCGTAAAGACCAGGGGAGAGGTGGTCACCCTTTTTACAACCGAACTGGCTGCTAATATGGCCAAATGCATATTGTGCACGATGCTGAGAAAGAGATATGGAGATGGAGAAAGCCCAGAAAAGACTAGCAGTTTAGATCCAAACTGTGGCAAAGCCGCTCACAGCCAATGCTTTAGTTGATTGAGCCCTATTTCAAAACTTCTCATCAACCTCTGTAATATTCTTTCTAATTTTAATCAAAGGTCTTCACTCCGCTGTGCTTTGACATGCAAAATTTCATACGAATTTTTCTAACTATTCAGTGGGATAGAATAACGCTAATACATTTAAGAATTTCTCAAAACTGTGTTTTGTGCTTTAAAATTACATATATGGTAGGATTATGACAAGATATTCCAGGGCCAAACCCCACCCTCCCCTCATTCTTTGTGTCTCAAATATTGGTGTTACTGGGGCCATACCCCCCTCAACATTTACTCCTGGCTATTGGCCTGCCTTGATATCACCAAGCCATACTCTTGACATATCTTCCTCTGATTCGTGAGGTCCCTCCATCTCTGATGGTTGCTGTCCTTTCGGAGAGCATTAGGGCGCGATTAGAAGTGTGTCGCCCAAGTACGAAACCTGTGCAAACCCCTGTTTTCGAAGGGGTCAGAATTCTGAGCTGTTCAAAGTTTATTGCACCAGTTCATTATTGGGTGTGATGAAGTCTGCATTCCTTAATAACTTTTGGCAGATGAAAACTGTCCCATCTGTGCATCTCCCAATGTAATGAAGTTAGAGTGCTGTTCTCTCACCCCTTAGTAAGACGTGAGCGGGAGGCTTTACTGCACTAGATCCCTCTACTGAGCCATCACTGGTGGTAGCAGAACGAGTCCCCTGCAGGCAAGTCTACGTGCACAATATCTGCACATCAGGAGAGAGGCTTCAAGTCACTGGCGATGAGGTGAAAGCTGTGGTCCACCTGGGTCTAAAAGTCCCTGCAGGGTCCCTGTCTACATATACAAGACACACATCCAGAACCATTCTTGAAAAACAGCGCTCGCAGCAGTCTCGCAGAGCCGTCAAATTTGGACACAAAAGTAAAGCCAAGCTGATGGAGGCTCGCCTTGCGTCTCTTCAAATGAATCTTGCCGGAATGTCGTTGGTTTCGAGGCCTAGTATGAAAAAGGCTGGTCAGTTTACTGGGTTTTCCTCTGGGAAGTACTCTTTGAAAAGGCAGTTCACATCATTAAAAGCAAAACCAGTGAAAAGTAAAATAAATAAATAAAAATAAACACAAGTATGTAACAACACCAGAATACTTGCTTTAACCCGTTCCCTGCTCATGACGGAACCACTCCGTCATGAGCCACGGGCGCCGTGTGCTCATGACGGAGTGGTTCCGTCATGCTGCGGCCGATGGCGGCCGCTCCTCCCACGCGGCGCTAATTCCCCGCCTGTGCGGGCGAATAGCGCAGTGGGCGGAGTCGTGACGGAACCACTCCGTCATGAGCACAGCTCGCCCGTGACTCATGACAGAGTAGTTCCGTCACAAGCATGGCGGCGCCGCACTGCCCCCAAACCCCCCCAGCGCCGCGGCGGAATTCGTGCCGCGGCGAAGGGGTTAAGTGGAATCGTTTGTATGCTATTTTGGTACAGTGTGCTTCGCACCCAAAAATGTTTTCTTTTCGAAAAATAACACTGACAAATGTTGCAGAGCATTTACTTATTCAGATCATGCATCAAGTATTTATCATGCAGCTTCGGTTGTTTTAGCAGGGGAAAACATTTTCAGTATGGCTCAGTGGTTCAGCAAATAGTCCCCGCCACACGTTGAAAACAGACCATCTCATGCATTGCATTGCAGCACTCTCTAGGATGGAATACTGGAGCCAATAGCATCACAGCGAAACATAAACCAACACCTCCGGAATATACCCTGGATATGGAACTAGAGGCCATGGGGTCTAAAGGCTAAGCTGGCCTCCCAATACAGTATGTGTACACTCAATGAGCTACCTGAGATTTTTTCAAATATTAATAATGCATCCCTCCCAACACTGCGAGTATTGGACATACACAAAAATGTGCGGGTTGTCCTCACACATGTCCAGGTGTCATGCTTCATCATAAGACAACCCACACTCTCCAAAAACCCGGTTTGATGGCGAGCTGGCCTTCACCCGGAGTCCGGGAGGCACTTCTAACTAAAAATTGAGCCGTGATTAAAGTATATTAAACACCAATGTTACCTCCTAAAAACTATGAGGCATATCAGCAAGGCGGCGCTATGAAATTATCGACACTTTTAAGTCCGTTTTCGGGTGAAAAGCGGCGATAATTTCATTGCCTTATCAGCAAAGACACGCTATCGCGTGTTTTGCTGATTTAGCACCCCTTGCAACAACGCCCAGCTTTGCATCTAATGAGATGCAAAGTGGGCATTCCGTGCCAAAATAACTGGAGAAATGTCGCTAACCGACATTTCTCCAATTATCAAGCTGCACGCAAACAAGCAGAGCGATAAGAAAAGTAGCGCTAACCACAGTTATCACTACTTTCCTTACGCCTGCTTGTAATCTGATTTAGCCATGTAATCCAATGGGAGGTGGATTACATGGCTAAAACCACCCTGCCCTATCAGCAAGGTATCGCTGGTCGCAGTGTGATTATCGCTGAATTTCCAGCGATAATCGCACTGTTTTCCAGCTAAGGCATGGATACCTATCGCTTGGCATCTAAGCGTTGCTGAGAGCACGCTATCTCTGCGATAGAAACCAGCGTTAGCCTGCGATAATTATCCTCACTCTAAAAGCGCTGAGCGATAATAATCGCAGGCCCTTGCTGATATGCCTCTATGTATTTGCTAGACATGACACTTCGTATTAAAATCGAATGTCGGGACAAGGGGATTTGGTACCCCGCCACCACTATTACCATCCGCATGTTTAGGCTCAACTGAGTCCGCAGTATTCTTCAGGATGGGCATACGGGATCCTAGTGAGGCAACCTTGCATTCAGAATTGCCTCTTAGAAAGAGGGACCTATGTCTACCTCTTAACCAGCCTCTCTCTCAAATACCCCAATGTTGGGTCTTCTAAACCCCATGCAGGAAGGGCTCAGGGACCCCTGTAGTCACACGTTCGTCGAGGTGTGTCCCTTGCGATCAGTCTAAATGCGTCTGCTCCTCTGGAAAAACAATATTTGACCAAGTTGCATATTGACCGAGAACGTAATGGTGCAGGGAAAAAGCTGATTTCTGTTCAACGGCAAATTCGCCACCAGGTCGAGCTCCCCACTCGTGGGCGATGATTGAGTAACCTTGGGGAATTGCCAGAGAAATAGCGGGTGCAGTGGAGTCCTACTCCAGGACTCCTTAAGTAACAATTAGTCAGGTGTTGGTGTCTGAGGGTAGTCTCAAATATTGTAGCATACATGCCAGCATTTCAGAAGAGCAAAGTGGGAGATTTTTTTAGAAAAAATCGGGAGAATGGGGCCTTGAATCGGGTTACTGTCATGTATGGGCTTTGGAAGTGTGCTGCTGCAGGATGGGACATTTGAAACGCAAATGCACGTTTTGTTCTTCATGGACCGCAATGGCAGGCAGAGAGAGGGTGATGTAAGTGTTGTGCACTGGCCTGGCAAGTTGCTAGTAGTGCATACACCACCTCCCCTGTGTGGCAGCCTGGGCTGAAACAGCTTCCCGGGCGCACACACAACCGCCCCCGGTACTTCACAGGTCTTTAAAAGACCATTCGCTTGTTAGTGGGGGCTTTGTTGGTTTTTCACCCCTTCCAGAGCCCCCGCATCGCCACTCTGACTGTTGCTGGAAGAATTAGCACGTTACACAATACCAAACCCTGTCAGCTGAAACCCCGAGGAATCGGGTTTCTGGTCACTGGTATGACGAGGCAGTAGAATCATAGGGAGTTGTAGTTGTCGCCGATTTCCACCAGAGGGCAGCCTGTCACTGTAGATTGTAAATGTAAAGTGATTAAGAAGACAATACATGGTGGACCCGCAGATAAAGGAGACGAGTCTTGATGCCCAAGTCGTCCCGTTTCCGCTCTATGCTGGAACAGCCAAGGCCACCCCTTCATTGGGATTTCATTCAGACCTCCGTCTTTTACTCGTATTTTTGAAATGTTTTTTTAATTCAAGTCACTGTATCTACCACCTTTTATGTGAAGAGGGAGGGTTATTGATGAAGGGCACACGGGTACTTGTGAGTTGTGCAATTTTGCACTGCACGTGCAAGCAGGCCTCGGACCCGGTAGTAATTACAAACTGACATTTTAAACGGATCCCTTTCGGGGCCTATGTTCGTCTCCTTAACTTTAATAACAAAAATACTGATCAATTTCTGAACAAAAAAAATTAGGGTAACCCATTACAACAATTTAGTTGCAGTTTATATTTCACGTTCACTTAATCTTACATTTCCTTAAAGAGTTATTTCCATGACGTTGTGTTTCTGTTTTTTCGTCCAGCATCTTATTATTGTATAGTGCATACTTTGAACTGCGTCGCCACCAGGTGTTTATTGATGGCCACGACTGAGAGCTCCGGAGTTGGGCCTGTCAGTGGGTCAATTCTGATGTTCAGAATACAGGGCCATCCAATACTTGGACCCTCTGCAGAGCACACAGGACAATGGTCACATATTCCAGTTGCAGTGGTGATTCTGTGCAAATGTGTGCGCAGGGGGTACTCAGTTGTGAAAATACTGTCAAGTCACTCAAGGAGAAGCGGTGCTTGCAGGAGAGTGTTTGGGGAAAATAAAAGATGGGAGAAAGTGCATTCAGGAGAAAGTAAAAAGAGTGCTGAAGAGGAAAGGGTTTGAGGGATAGGATCTGCATGTGGAGGAGGTGTGGAGAGAAAAAGTGCATACACGTCTAACGGAGTGATCATAACAGGAGTGATTGAGACATTCTGTAGACCACTACCCCATCCACAGGCCTCAGTTATGTTAAATTTATTATCTCACAATTTCAGAATTGAAACATTTTCAATATTATTTATTTATAATATCCTTGTAGACAGCTGGACTATGGCAACACACTCTATGCAGGCACCACCACCAAACTAATTTAAAGACTCCAGATGATTCAGAACGCAGCTGCCAGACTGATCCTCAACCTGCCCAAGAGGACCCACATCACCCAACGCCTCAAGGACCTCCACTGGCTCCCTGTCCAAAAGAGATGCCATTTCAAGCTTCTGACCCAATCCTACAAAGTCCCCCCAAGACCGAGTACCTGCCTATATGAACCACTGCCTGCATTTCCACCTACCTCCCAGGAACCTCCACTCCGCACAACTCACCCTCGCACAGAAACCACACATGCGCCGCGGCTGCTCTGGAGGACACTCGTTCTCCCACCTCGCTGCCAAATCCTGGAAGACCCTCGCCCTCCACCTCTGCACCTAACCACCTCACCCTCGCTGACCCACTTCAGGAAGGGACACAAGACCTGGCTCTTCAACTGATGCCTGCAGCACAGCGCCTGAATACCCTCGCAGGTGATACGCCGCGCTATACAAGTACGACTTGACTGATTGATTATTGTTGTTACTCATGTAACTTAACTCCTTAGCTGTTGTTACTCCTCATTTACCATACCCCTTACCTGCTGGGGTTTCCCTCCCCAGTACTGGGCCCTTTTTTTGGCTATTTGAGGTCCTTTGCACTCAGGGCTCCATAACGTATTTCCACATAATGCATCCAAGCCATATTTTTGTCCTTTTTGCCCCCCCCCCCAACATCCTTGGGATTCTAAAAGTACCCAGGGTTCGTAGATTCCCCTGGCGAAAATAGACAAAATATAGCTACATTTTGAGTTTTTGGGGAAAAATAAACAAATAGTGCTCTGGATGAAAGTGCCGTTTTGTTTCTAAAAATGGCATCAACTAACGATTTGCTGTGCTAAAGTCACATTCATCCCAGCTTTCAGGAACATGTAGAGCTGATTTTCTTTTTTACCACAGTTGTGGCATCTTTCAAACCTAAAAAACACATTTTCCTCACATTTCTGAGATGGAAAGTTCTGGAATCTGTGGGGAGCCACAAACTTCCTTCCACCCAGCATTCCCCTAAGTCTTCTGATAAAAATGGTACCTCACTATTGTAGGTAGGCCTAGTGCCCGCGCCAAACGCAACATGGATACATCACATTTTTCCACGCAAAACTGACCAGGTTTTTGTAATGTGGGTAGCTGTGGATTTTGGGCCCTAGCTCAGCCAACACCTTCGTAAGCCTGATGTTAGGCTGGGAAAGACCCACCCCATTATTTTATTGAAAATATATATTGCTGCCATACAGTGGGCTTTTGGGAGTAATTACTCCATCTGACCTTAGGGGAGCCGAAAGACTGTGTCCCATTTACCCATTTACTTTGGGTGGGAGCATAAGCATGCCCATTATCGGCAGCCTCCACCCCTATATTTAAAAATGAAAAATATCCCTGGCTTCTAGTGGGCTTTCTGTCCCCCCTCACTCCTCCCCAACAGGGGATGATCAGGTGTAATAACACCCATCTGCCCTCGGGGTCAGAAAGACTGTTCCCATTTTTATGGAGATGTGGCATGCAGTCCCTAGACCTGCAGTTCTTTAAAAAAAAAAAAAAAAACAAGGAATCCCTGGTGTCTAGTGGGCTTTCCACCCCCTAGGGGCGCAGATGTAATTTCCCCCCATCTGCTCTCTGAGGGGGTCAGAAAGACAGCATTATAAAAAAAAAAAAGAAACAGCAAGGCGGAACACAAGCTCTTGCGCTAGGGGCCGCTCTCCCACTGCCTGGTGTCTAGTGGGGGATGCCTGTATGGGGATTGCCCTCCTGCATTGCACCTCAAGCAGCGATCCACTGGACAGAGGTACCATTGGAAAGGGAAGATTCTTCCCTTTCCAATGATACCTCTCCCATTAGAATCAGTGGTCGGGGCTGAGATAGCCTCTCAAGCACTGTATCAGTGAAAGTAAAACGAGCCTTGTACTGTAATGCCGTCAGCGCGCCCTGCATGCTGATCTCATCATAGTAAAAAATAAAATAAACCCTGACTGCTCAAGAAACTCTTTTCGATCAACCTGATGTTAAAACAAATAAAAGACACCCTCTGGGGCAGTGTACCATAGGGGCCTTTATTTACCTCCCCTGTGTCGGCCAGTGGCCGACACCCACTGAAATAGTAGTGTGGGTGTTGGCCATTGTCAGACACCTGCACTTAACAGGTTAAACAGCTAACAACTATTGACAAAGCCAATTGCTGGTTTTTGGTGTATGTCAGTTTTTGTGTTATATATCTGAATGGAATAACAGAAAGCTCAGATAGGAATAAAATACTGGTTGGGCGGGACACTATGGGAATCACAGAAATGTAGTTTGCTATTTAAGCCATGCCCTTAATTACATAGGCTACACCCCTTTTAGAGACCATGCCCCCTTTTTCATCCCACTTAAAGTCCTGCCTGCAGGCTTTTTAATGGTAAATAAATCAGTATAATGCTTTGCAGCACACAAGTGCTTGCTCAAATCCTTAGTAAATAATTCCCTTGCAGTGCCCAAACGCCTTCCAATGTTTGGTCTTTTTCTACCCTTAAGGTTGCTGGTTCTGTCCTAGGTAACTGCTAAGGCCTGTTAGGCCCTAAACCTGACCTGTACTGAATTTCATTTAAATAGGAGTCCTACAAAACTGGACACAATACTGCATAAGAGGCCAAACCAAATGTTTTTTTAAAAATACATCACAGACACAGAAATAAATACAGTAGAGTTAAATATCTTCAATCAATCAATCAGGGAATCTTAAAGCGCGCTACTCACCCGTGAGGGTCTCAAGGTGCTGTAGTGGGGGGGGGGGGGGAGGGAAGCTCCTGTCAGTCGAAGAGACCAGTCTTGAGGGTCTTCTGAAGGTGTGCACGGTGGGGGCGCGTCTGATGTTGATCAGGAGCTCGTTCCAAGTCTTGGCCGCGATGTAGGAGAAGGTTCTTCCACCCGTTCTAGCTCTGCGGATGCCTAGGGATTCTAGGAGGACAAAATGTATTGTAAATGAATGAGCTAAACAATGAAGTATAAAATAAACAATTCTAAAAGTCTTATATAAAAACTGAAATAACAGTGTGAAAAAACTAAACACAGTTGGGGGCTATGGGGGAGCGGGAGGGAGTAAAGGGGT
This sequence comes from Triturus cristatus, assembly GCF_964204655.1. Classification (NCBI taxonomy): domain Eukaryota; kingdom Metazoa; phylum Chordata; class Amphibia; order Caudata; family Salamandridae; genus Triturus; species Triturus cristatus. Next base: position 1,023,726,636 of record NC_140592.1, read on the forward strand.
AAAAGTCAAGTCAATGTCCTATAAGGAAACTGGTAATGGGTTAAACAGGGATAATAGGTTCTTTCTTTCTGCTGTTAAATTGCATCCTGTGCTACCCACAGAATCTATGTCATGAGCCTAATAAAGCCCCTGTAATAACAGTGTTACTGGCACTTCGTGAGTAGGCCTTGCTGACACAAGTTTCTGCACCACTTTCTGGGTCACTGGAGGGAGAGACACTTCTCATGGTTGGGCAAACGGCTTGTGCTTTTGAGTGTAACAAGTGCCTGGGTGCTGCATAGTGCCGCTCTGTATGATTAGGTTCCTGAGGCTTATGTGAACATCTCAAATATTTTCACCAGGAAGGCCAGAACCATCATCCCATCATAAAAAAAAGCCTAACCATTCATTGGCCTAAAGACAGTGTTGGCTGTTAGTTGTTGAAGACCTGTTATGAACAATACAATAGATAGTGTGCTTTGGGCCAGCCCCCTACTCATGATGGAATGACTTTGTCTGTCTCCCTTCCCTGCTCCTGATTAGAAGGCTTTCCAACTTATTCTTGCTTTTGTCCTGCCAAGGAACATTATATCCTCACTGTGCTTTGACTGGATGTTATGTATCCTTCCACTGATGACGTCAGACCCTGTATTGCAATGCAGCTGATGGACTTTTCTCTCATTCGCTATATCTTCATGCTCACCTCGCGCCACATCTACTCTTGATTTGCTCCATGCCCCATCTACCTCCGCCACTGTCCCCCTTACTTTCCGAGCTACCTAGACATCTAGGGCAAAAATCATTCACAAAGCCTATAGGTTTTTTCGGGTGAGACCTACAGTCTTTGCCATGCCTTTTAAATATTTGTTGGGGAGAGGTCAAACTGTAGGAAGCAGAGGAATTAGTGAGGTTGACTTTGGTGGTTGTTTTCAGAAAAGTAGCAGCAATTTGGACATAAATAAAAAACGACACACTTATGTTTTTGTTATGGCGCAATGGAACTGGTTTCTGGGTAAAGCGATAATGGTAATAGGTGTCTGTTATGCGGTAGTAGTACAGATTTCTTGGTAATGATTTGTTGGGAAAGGCCTATAAGTAATGGTTTTGTGGTAAAGAGATAGCAGTAATGGTTTTGTGGTAAAGGGGCAGAAGTTACAGTTTTCTGGTACTGGGGTAGTAATGGTTTCTTGGATTGGGGTAGTGGCACTGTTTTCTCGGTATAATAGTAGTGGTACACGTTTCGCACTAAAGGTGTAGTGGGATTGGTATCTTGGTAAAGTGGTAATGGGACTGTTTTCTAAGCAAAGTGGTGGTCAGACTAGCTTCTCGATAAAGGGCTAGTGGGACTGACTTATCAGTATTGGGGTAGTGAATCTGGTTTCTTGTCAAAGGGGTAGTTGTACAGGCTTCTCAGAAAATGGGTAATGGGACTGGTTTCTCGGTAAAGTGGTGGTGGGACTGTTTTTTTTATGTAAAGGGTTAATGGGACTGGTTTCTCTGTAAATAGGTAGTAGGACTGGTTTCTCGGTATTGGAGTTGTTGAACTGGTGTCTTAGTAAATGAGTAGTGGAACTGGTTTCTCATTAAATAGGTAGTAGGACTGGTTTCTCGGTAAAGGGGTAGCAGAACTGGTTTCTCGTTTACTAGGCAGTAGGACTGGTTTATCAGTTTTGAAGTTGTGGAACTGGTGTCTTAGTAAATTGGTAGTGGCTCTGGTTTTTTAGTATAGGGGTAGTAGAACTGGTTTCCCATTAAATAGGCAGTAGGACTGGTTTCTCCGTTTTGGAGCTGTGGAACTAGTGTCTTAGTAAAGGAGTAGTGGAACTGTTTTCTCATAAATAGTCGGACTGGTTTCTCTGTATAGGGGTAGTAGAACTGGTTTCTCATTAAATATGTAGTAGGACTGGTTTCCAGGTATAGGGGTAGCAGGACTGGCTTCTCATTAAATAGGTAGTAGGACTGGTTTCTCATTAAATAGGTAGAACTGGTTTCTCATTAAATAGGTAGTAGGACTGGTTTCTCTGTATTGGAGTGGTCCAACTGGTCTCTCGGTATTGGGAGTGGTCCAACTGGTCTCTCAGTGAAGGGGTAGGGGGACTGGTTTCTCTGTATAGGGGTAGTAGAACTGGTTTCCCATTAATTAGGTAGTAGGACTGGTTCTCAGTATTGAAGTTGTCCAACTGGTGTCTTAGCGAAGGGGTAGTGGAACTGGTTTCTCGATATAGCGGTAGCAGGACTGGTTTCTCATTAAATAGGTAGTAGAACTGGTTTCTCATTAAATAGGTAGTAGGACTGGTTTCTCGGTATTGGAGTAGTCCAACTGGTGTCTTAGTGAAGGGCTAGTGGATCTAGTTTCTCGGTATAGGGGTAGCAGGACTGGTTTCTCAATAAATAGGAAGTAGGACTGATTTCTCTGTATTGGAGTGGTCCAACTGTTCTCTCAGTGAAGGGGGACTGGTTTCTCTGTGATTGGGTAGTGGTAACGAATTTCTTCATTATGGAATCCGAGATTGACGTACATCCAGATGGTAAAGCTTGCTGCAGAAGGGTGGTCTTGAAAGTCAATAAACAAACAGTTTGAACAAGGGAGTTCTAGGGAAAGTTTTAAAGACCACTAAAGGATTATATCCCCAAACAACTATTAGCAAAACACAGAAATCCTAGGGTCTACGGACTACCTCTAAGTATTATTTAAACCTATGTGGTAGTAAACCTAACTGGCAAAAAGGTAATGGACAAAATATGTATAAGGGCAGATCCCTTTAAGGACGAAATCCCTCACTCACCAATGGTGACATGCTTCATCATAGGGACTCTCCTCCCAAGGGAAAAACCTAGTTTCCTTGGGGGCTACAACCCCCTCTCTGAGAGGGAGGAGCTCAGGGATGTTTTATCTCTAGTATTTAGGACTGACTAAGTCCACATATGATGAGCAAGGATGTGTGAGCAAGGGTGCAGCGCAAAAAATGAAATTCTCGAGTATGTGAAAAATGGTGATAAGCTAAAACTGGCTAGGAGGCCCCAAAGCCAACTTTAATCAAAAGGTGCCTACTGTCAGGATTAAAAAGCAGTACACCTGCAGTATGGATTTAGAACTGCTATGGTGTGGGTTTTAGGTGGTCAACATGTTTCAGCCCACGAAGACCAAAGGTGGATCGGGCTTTCGTCAGGACCGTTCAGAGAAACGCTACTGCACGTGAATAAAGTGAATAAACTATACCAAAAAGGATATCGGGCCAATGCAATATCATCAGCCTATACCTGAACCTGCATGTACCTAGAATAAAAAGAAGATGCCACATGTCAGGAGAAAGTGATGTATGTCAGTCAAAGAATAACAAGGAATTAACACTCAATAAGTTCAATATTCAGCCAGCGCGGTCTTAAACAGTATTTAGATTTATGTGGAAGTAAAAATAGCTGTTAAACATAATATGATACACAAAAAACATGTGTTACCTTCTGGGGGTTGAGATTCAATCTCAAACGTTTTTGTAGTGTTTATGTGTTTGGTACTAGAGTTTCAATCATTTTGGCCCTAGAGTCATTATTATCCTTGGGGCTGCTCTCCTGGAACCTATTACACAGTATAAACGTATGCTCTGCTGTTTTTGAATTAGGATTAAAAAAAACAGTCCCTAACTTCTACCACGGAAGCAGCAATCAACGGTTTGTAATCGTTTTAGCAGGTCGCGTCACTGGGGACCAAAGCGAATCGGTTTTCAATTGCAGGGGGCTTGGCATAAAATGTTTTTTAAAACACTGGCCTAGGGAACTGAGAGAAAAGTTTACATTTTGCTCCTATGGTGACCCTGGTGGTGAGCCTGGTATGTAAAGGCAGAAGACTCTGGCACATGAGGAAAGGGACTACAGGTCCCCTAAGGAGACAGATGTCCAGATGGTACAGGCTCAATAATTCACTTGATGAAAGATGTTACTGGGGCTCAAAAACCCAGGTGATGCGGGGCTGTTATATGTGTGTTGCTGACCTGGGCACACTGGGATGCGAGGATCTTTCAGCTTCATGGCTTGAGGCTTCCTACATATTCTTCAGTCTGGAGTCTGCCAATATTGTTTTTAAGGGCCTCCCTGAGAAACCGGTGCAAAAGGCGGACGAGAACCAGGCAGTTCAGGACTGCTTGGGGTGCAATGCATTTGGTCATGATCTACAAGCCTTGAAATGACTGCGGCATTCCCCAGCACAACAAAGTCAAATGTAGTCTTATTCACTGAGCCATGACTACCTCCAGGACCTATTACCGACATAAACCCAGAGCTCCAACCATCCCAATCTGCAGATCAAATTCAAACAACCCACATAGTGGTCGAGAGCAGTCGGGAACATGGACCCTTTCTGTAGAATGAACTGTACTCGCCACCGAGGGAACAACAGCGACATCCGATGTTCATGAAGACTTTCAAGACCACCTCTAAGTATTATTTAAACCTATGTGGTAGTAAACCTAACTGGCAAAAAGGTAATGGACAAAATATGTATAAGGGCAGATCCCTTTAAGGACGAAATCCCTCACTCACCAATGGTGACATGCTTCATCATAGGGACTCTCCTCCCAAGGGAAAAACCTAGTTCCCTTGGGGGCTACAACCCCCTCTCTGAGAGGGAGGAGCTCAGGGATGTTTTATCTCTAGTATTTAGGACTGACTAAGTCCACATATGATGAGCAAGGATGTGTGAGCAAGGGTGCAGCGCAAAAAATGAAATTGGTGAGTATGTGAAAAATGGTGATAAGCTAAAACTGGCTAGGAGGCACCAAAGCCAACTTTAATCAAAAGGTGCCTACTGTCAGGATTAAAAAGCAGTACACCTGCAGTATGGATTTAGAACTGCTATGGTGTGGGTTTTAGGTGGTCAACATGTTTCAGCCCACGAAGACCAAAGGTGGATCGGGCTTTCGTCAGGACCGTTCAGAGAAACGCTACTGCACATGAATAAAGTGAATAAACTATACCAAAAAGGATATCGGGCCAATGCAATATCATCAGCCTATACCTGAACCTGCATCATAGCCGATATTAACTTCAGAAAATGGATCTCGGACTCTCTTGACTCCATCATTCCTATGAAAAACCGGGTAGACAAAAGCGGAAAGTTAGGGTCAGCCTCTTGGTACAATACAGAACTGAGAGTTCTCCGCAAATCCTGCAAAAAAGCCGAGCGACTATGGAGGAAGGACTGGCGTCACTCCGATAAAGAGGCTTATCGGAAGACTGTTAGAACCTACAAAGCAGCTTTGAAAACTGCTAAAGCCTTACACTTTGACGAAAGAATAAAGAATGCCTCCAATTCCGCCAGAGAATCCCACCTCATAGTCAAAGAACTCCTTAAGATCCCTCAGCCCCCCTCAACGTCCAACACCTCCCCGGACAGGAGCAAAAAACTCGCCACATTCTTCGACTCTAAAATTACCACTATCCTCGACTCACTTCCGCAGTCGAGTCAGCCAACATGTCGGGACCCTGTCCTGTCTACTATCGGCCCCGAAAATACCCCTGGCCCGTCTCTGAAGGCTTTCAGAGCAGTCACGCTGGATGACGTCGAAACGACTCTGGCCAAAATGAAAAGTGGCTCCCCCCTCGATCCCGCTCCTATAAGATTCCTCAAACAAGTTGCCCCGGTAATTGCTCCTCTTATCACAGATCTGATCAATACCTCACTGGCCCAAGGTACAGTTCCCCCTAGCTGGAAGGGAGCGGTAGTTAAAGCCCTGTTAAAGAAACCCCAACTAGATCCATCAAACCTAGCGAATTATAGACCAATCTCGCTGCTTCCCGGCATTAGCAAAATTGCAGAGAAACTGGTCAATGCGCAGCTATCCCAGTTCCTAGAATCTAACCATCTGCTCCGCCAGTCCCAAACGGGGTTCCGCCCAGGCCAGGGCATGGACACCGCCCTCCTCGCTGTCATAGAGGAAGCAAGGTGCATTTTGGATTCGGGAGGATCAGTGGCAGTGATCCTCCTGGACCTCAGTGCTGCCTTTGACACGGTGGATCACCGTGTCTTGCTCCATCGGCTGGCTGAGGCGGGACTCGGGGGCACAGCGCTGGCCTGGCTGGAGTCTTTCCTTTCGGGCCGCTCCTTTCAGGTCTGGGATGGCTGTTCACGATCTGACCCTCTTCCTCTGGTAAACGGGGTTCCTCAGGGCTCCTCCTTGAGCCCTACCCTTTTTAATGCCTATATGGCTCCATTGGAAGAGGTAGTTGCCCCTTTTGATTTTAAGATCGTTAGCTACGCAGACGACACGCAACTGGTCGTCTCTTTATCTCACCTAGACCAACATCCAGACAGCCTTCTGCACTGCCTCCAGAAGATCCATCACTGGATGTGCGAATCCTCGCTCAAGCTAAATGGGTCCAAGACAGAGGTCATGCTGATGGGAAAAAAATGGACATCCATTCCACCATCTGTCTGGCCCGACTCCCTGGGCGAGGTTCCCACCCCAAAGAAGGAACTCAAGAGCCTAGGGGTCTGGCTTGAACCAGACCTCACCTTGAAAACACAGGCCACTAAAACCGCCGGCACCTGTTTTGGACTTATGCGGTCGGTCCGCAAGATTCTCCCCCTCCTTCCCCCCCTTTCCAGGAAGCTACTGATCCAAGGACTGGTGTTGGCCCGCCTGGACTATAGTAACGCTCTCTACCTGGGAGCCCCGGAATCCACCCTGGGAAAGTTGCAACGAACTCAAAACGCGGCCGCTCGACTGCTGCTTGGTCTCCCCTCTAGGTCTTCTGCAAAACCTGCCCTTAAAACACTCCACTGGCTACCAGTGCGGGAGAGAATAGAGTTCAAGGCTATGTGTATCGCCCATAAGCTCATGAACGGACAAGGCCCAGCCATTCTTAAAGAAATGGTCACCCCGTATAAAGCTTTGAGATCCCTAAGGTCGGACAACGAACATCTGGCGAACGTCCCTAAGTTTAGGAGATCACGTACCGGAGGCCGTCGCTTCTCTGTTAAAGCTGCCACTCGGTGGAACCAGCTCCCCCGCAGATTGCGAATGGAATCCTCCTATTTGGCCTTCCGCAAACAACTTAAAACGCTGCTATTCCCCAATTAGTGAGTCCAACTCCACCCTCCCCCTTCTGAGCCATCCTACAGTTCACAGCGCGGGGATGCCTTCGGGTCACCAGGCGCTCTACAAATCCTTAATAATAATAATAATAATAATAATGTACCTAGAATAAAAAGAAGATGCCACATGTCAGGAGAAAGTGATGTATGTCATAACAGTATGAAAAGTTTACTAAAAAACAAGATCTGCATATACATAAACAAAAGACAGAGATACCTTACCCGCAAAGGCTGGGTACAGGATCTCACCTCTCGCCTGGCAACCGCTCAGGAAGGCAGCACCGCTCTAAAAAAACACACGGGGTTTTATGATATTGTGGGGTGCGGTAAGAGTCATCAAAATCTCAGAGGATGATCGTATGGTAGTCAGGCGCTTAACATATCGATCATAAAAAGATAACCATTAGTATGGGGAGCTATAAATAATGAAAGAAGAAGCGGGGTGAACCCATATAAACAAACACTACACATGTATTATGGGATTTAAGTAGGAGCTCCAAAGATACTAAACACTTAGCCTACTACCCATCAATCTCACTAACAAGAAGTAGAGCTAACCACAAGCTGTGTGAGGAAAAACTGGAGCGTCTAACACTCAGCATTCAAGTCCCAAAAGACAGCATAATTCGTTTAAACTGCCACGCTGATATGCATCAAAAATGCTCACAAACACTCACCTATCCGTCGGCACCGCTAGACCGGGAGAGCCTGCTGCCGGAGGTAGATGTTAGTACACAGCCACGCTCTTAAGTAGCCATTATCGTAACATCCTAATCGCGCTCAGGTGGAGATAGTAGTGTATATTGTCGCGCATGCCCAGTGCAAAATTTGATACAGCGCATGCGCAGAGTCAAAACACCGTTTGTTCAAGATGACGGTAACAGTGTTTTATTGCGCAGGCCCAGAAAAAAATCATAATAGGTCGTATGAACGGAATGAAAGTGCTGTATGTAGGTACAGCTCCTCTAACAGGGGGGTCGTGTTGCGACCTAGCTACCCACGCGTGTACTCAATGTTATAAAAGAAATACCCTGCAATGGTGAGGACACACAAGTCAAACTCAGAGTCTGAGAAGAGATCGACATCACGGCTGTAGATTGGAAACAGAAGGCAATATACAAACCTAAGGGCGTGCATTGTGTGACTCAGAAATTCTACACGCAATAGCGCTATGTACAGAAATGGATTCATGGGCAAGATCATAAACTGAGATAAGAACCCATGTGATGGATATGCGGGCGCTCCGTATAGAAACACGGAGTATAGGAGCAATCATGTACCCTCAAGAAAGGTAGGGATGTTAAAATAAACCCGTGTCTATGACTACGTGTATTAAACAGACCCGCAGAAAGTAATGCAGCAAAAAAACAACAACAAAAACAGTAAGTCAACACAGTGGGTAAATGTAGTCACTGAACCACAAAAGCAAAGATAAGATAACAGGGATGTTCACCCCGAGGTGCACTAGAGTCCATAGCTAAATTCAAGCTTAACCCCTTCGACGCGCATGACGGAACGGTTCCGTCATGCACGTCGGTTGGGCTGTGCTTATGAAGGAACCGTTCCGTCATGGCCCCGCCCGCGCTCAGAACCTTCAGCGTGGCGCGGAAATACGCGCCGCGCTGAAGGGGTTAAAGGCCAACAGACCAAAGGCACTACAAACAGAAGGTAATACCAAAATGGCCGGAGACCTCACACGGAGGAAGTGACATCTAAACCTGAGACACATCAGTAGTGTTATAGTGACACCCAGGGAATGTCATCATTCAGACCGGACTTATCAGTGTCCAATTTGTAAACCCATCGTTGTTCTTTCTTGAACAGAAAAGAAGAAATATCTGTCAAGTGAGTGGGAATGAAGGGGCGTTCCAACACAGTCCATTTCAAATCTTGGGGACTGTGTCCAGCCGTCACAAAATGTTGAGTCAATTTTGTGGAAATTTTCTTGCAGCGAAGAGTGCTCTTGTGTTCCAGTATGCGTGTCTTCACCTTATGTGTCGTCATACCAACATACCGGAGTGAGCAGGGGCACGTGATAAGGTAAATTAGATTATTGCTGTTACAGTTTGTATGACCAGCCAGAATCCAAGGTTTCAAAGTCCCAATATCAATCTCGGTGGTGTGTGCGGTGTGTGCACATGCAGCACAGTTCCCACAAGGGAAGTGCCCACGTACTCTCAGCAAGTCCCACAATGTGTCTTGATGGTGTTTCCTATTCTCAAGTGGGCGGGTATGTACAAGCCTATCCCTGATGTTGGTACTACGTCTGAAAGCAAACAGGGGACGTGGTAAAGGGGTCGTCCCCATATTGAGTTTATTCCAGTTTGCCAAAATGCTTTTCTTGATCTGATTCGAAAAGCTACAAAATGTATTGACACAAGTCAGTCTGTTCGTAGTTTCTTTAGGACTGCTCAGTTCAAGTAATGCAGCCCTGTTGTTGTTCGCTGCACGTTTCAGAGACTGTTTTACCAATTTTTTAGGGTAGTGTCTGGTCACCAGCTGATTTGACAGTACTCTAGCATGTTCGTTGTACTTGTCCGTCGTAGAACAGTTCCTCCTAATTCGCAAACACTGCCCAAAGGGCAAATTTTGGCGCAAGGCTTTAGGGTGGAAACTGTCATATAGCAAAAGTGAGTTTCTTGCCATCGGTTTTTTGTACAATTCGGTGCGAAGACCGCCGTCAGCCGGAAAGATCAAAACATCAAGGAAAGGCAAACTCACTCTGCTGAACTCACAGGTGAACCTCAGAAAGGCATTACGGGTGTTTAGCCAAGCTCTAAAGTCAGTGATGGAAGACAGCGACCCTGTCCATATGACAAAAACATCATCGATGTACCGTCTCCAACAACGTATGTGATGTCTATATGGGTTGAGAGGGCACAAAATGTGTTCCTGTTCAAAACTATGGACATAGAGGTTCGCTAAGCTCGGAGCGAACACACTGCCCATAGAGGTCCTCGGTAGCTAGGGACTGCATGGCCCGCCGCTCTCTCTTATTCAGGTTTTGAAACTGTCTGGCCTCCTTGGTGCGTAATTTGGAGACTTGGCTGATTACAGCTTGCTCAAACGTGAGGACCTGCGATGGCGAAAGGAACAAATCAACGTTTAATCCTTTGCCTAACCAGGTTCCACCGCAGGTCCTCACGTTTGAGCAAGCTGTAATCAGCCAAGTCTCCAAATTACGCACCAAGGAGGCCAGACAGTTTCAAAACCTGAATAAGAGAGAGCGGCGGGCCATGCAGTCCCTAGCTACCGATGAGACAATCACTATCAAACCAGCGGATAAAGGCGGGGCCAAGTGATAATGGACTCCTCTGCATACCGCACTGAATGCTTGAGGCAGTTGGGTAACACTCAGTTTTACCAACCCCTACGGGAAAACCCTACCACTAGATTGGAACAGGAGATCAAAACCATGGTAGAGGAGGCGGTAACAAATGGTTGGATTACCGAGCAGGAGTCAGGTTTTCTTATTCAAAACCATCCTGTCATTCCATACTTTTATGCTCTACCGAAGGTGCATAAAGCACAGAGACCACCTCCGGGACGTCCCATCATCTCGGGTTTGGGGTTTCTGTTAGAACCGCTGTCTACTTTTGTGGATCATTTTCTACATCCTCTTGTTTTGGACATGCCAACCTATCTTAAAGACACCAAAGATGTTCTCAATCTTATTGAAACAATTGACTTCAACGTGGATAGCGATTTCCTTGTCTCTTTTGACGTGGAATCGCTTTACACCTGCATTCCTCAAGATGAGACTCTAGCCAAGATCGAGGACTTGCTCATGGAGCATGCCCCTGATTCCATCACTCCTGTGTCCTTCATTATGAATTGTGCCCGTATCGCCATGAAGGAGAATTTTTTCAGATTTGAGGAACAGCTCTTCTTACAAGTGTCCGGGACCTCTATGGGCAGTGTGTTCGCTCCGAGCTTAGCGAACCTCTATGTCCATAGTTTTGAACAGGAACACATTTTGTGCCCTCTCAACCCATATAGACATCACATACGTTGTTGGAGACGGTACATCGATGATGTTTTTGTCATATGGACAGGGTCGCTGTCTTCCATCACTGACTTTAGAGCTTGGCTAAACACCCGTAATGCCTTTCTGAGGTTCACCTGTGAGTTCAGCAGAGTGAGTTTGCCTTTCCTTGATGTTTTGATCTTTCCGGCTGACGGCGGTCTTCGCACCGAATTGTACAAAAAACCGATGGCAAGAAACTCACTTTTGCTATATGACAGTTTCCACCCTAAAACCTTGCGCCAAAATTTGCCCTTTGGGCAGTTTTTGCGAATTAGGAGGAACTTTTCTACGACGGACAAGTACTACGAACATGCTAGAGTACTGTCAAATCAGCTGGTGACCAGACACTACCCTAAAAAATTGGTAAAACAGTCTCTGAAACGTGCAGCGAACAACAACAGGGCTGCATTACTTGAACTGAGCAGTCCTAAAGAAACTACGAACAGACTGACTTGTGTCAATACATTTTGTAGCTTTTCGAATCAGATCAAGAAAAGCATTTTGGCAAACTGGAATATACTCAATATCGGGACGACCTCTTTATCACGTCCCCTGTTTGCTTTCAGACGTAGTACCAACATCAGGGATAGGCTTGTACATACCCGCCCACTTGAGAATAGGAAACACCATCAAGACACATTGTGGGACTTGCCGAGAGTACGTGGGCACTTCCCTTGTGGCAACTGTGCTGCATGTGCACACACCGCACACACCACCGAGATTGATATTGGGACTTTGAAACCTTGGATTCTGGCTGGTCATACAAACTGTAACAGCAATAATCTAATTTACCTTATCACGTGCCCCTGCTCACTCCCGTATGTTGGTATGACGACACGTAAGGTGAAGACACGCATACTGGAACACAAGAGCACTATTCGCTGCAAGAAAATTTCCACAAAATTGACTCAACATTTTGTGACGGCTGGACACAGTCCCCAAGATTTGAAATGGACTGTGTTGGAATGCCCCTTCATTCCCACTCACTTGACAGATATTTCTTCTTTTCTGTTCAAGAAAGAACAACGATGGGTTTACAAATTGGACACTGATAAGTCCGGTCTGAATGATGACATTCCCTGGGTGTCACTATAACACTACTGATGTGTCTCAGGTTTAGATGTCACTTCCTCCGTGTGAGGTCTCCGGCCATTTTGGTATTACCTTCTGTTTGTAGTGCCTTTGGTCTGTTGGCCTTTAAGCTTGAATTTAGCTATGGACTCTAGTGCACCTCGGGGTGAACATCCCTGTTATCTTATCTTTGCATTTGTGGTTCAGTGACTACATTTACCCACTGTGTTGACTTACTGTTTTTTTGTTGTTTTTTTGCTGCATTTTATTTTTTTATGTTTTTTTTTTTTGTTTTGTTGTGTTTTTTTTTTGTTTTTTTGCTGCATTACTTACTGCGGGTCTGTTTAATACACGTAGTCATAGACACGGGTTTATTTTAACATCCCTACCTTTCTTGAGGGTACATGATTGCTCCTATACTCCGTGTTTCTATACGGAGCGCCCGCATATCCATCACATGGGTTCTTATCTCAGTTTATGATCTTGCCCATAAATCCATTTCTGTACATAGCGCTATTGCGTGTAGAATTTCTGAGTCACACAATGCACGCCCTTAGGTTTGTATATTGCCTTCTGTTTCCAATCTACAGCCGTGATGTCGATCTCTTCTCAGACTCTGAGTTTGACTTGTGTGTCCTCACCATTGCAGGGTATTTATTTTATAACATTGAGGACACGCGTGGGTAGCTAGGTCGCAACACGACCCCCCTGTTAGAGGAGCCGTACCTACATACAGCACTTTCATTCCGTTCATACGACCTATTATGATTTTTTTCTGGGCCTGCGCAATAAAACACTGTTACCGTCATCTTGAACAAACGGTGTTTTGACTCCGCGCATGCGCTGTATTAAATTTTGCACTGGGCATGCGCGACAATATACACTACTATCTCCACCTGAGCGCGATTAGGATGTTACGATAATGGCTACTTAAGAGCGTGGCCGTGTACTAACATCTACCTCCGGCAGCAGGCTCTCCCGGTCTAGCGGTACCGACGGATAGGTGAGTGTTTGTGAGCATTTTTGATGCATATCAGCGCGGCAGTTTAAACGAATTATGCTGTCTTTTGGGACTTGAATGCTGAGTGTTAGACGCTCCAGTTTTTCCTCACACAGCTTGTGGTTAGCTTTACTTCTTGTTAGTGAGATTGATGGGTAGTAGGCTAAGTGTTTAGTATCTTTGGAGCTCCTACTTAAATCCCATAATACATGTGTAGTGTTTGTTTATATGGGTTCACCCCGCTTCTTCTTTCATTATTTATAGCTCCCCATACTAATGGTTATCTTTTTATGATCGATATGTTAAGCGCCTGACTACCATACGATCATCCTCTTAGATTTTGATGACTCTTACCGCACCCCACAATATCATAAAACCCTGTGTGTTTTTTTAGAGCGGTGATGCCTTCCTGAGCGGTTGCCAGGCGAGAGGTGAGATCCTGTACCCAGCCTTTGTGGGTAAGGTATCTCTGTCTTTTGTTTATGTATATGCAGATCTTGTTTTTTAGTAAACTTTTCATACTGTTATGACATACATCACTTTCTCCTGACATGTGGCATCTTCTTTTTATTCTAGGTACATGCAGGTTCAGGTATAGGCTGATGATATTGCATTGGCCCGATATCCTTTTTGGTATAGTTTATTCACTTTATTCACGTGCAGTAGCGTTTCTCTGAACGGTCCTGACGAAAGCCCGATCCACCTTTGGTCTTCGTGGGCTGAAACATGTTGACCACCTAAAACCCACACCATAGCAGTTCTAAATCCATACTGCAGGTGTACTGCTTTTTAATCCTGACAGTAGGCACCTTTTGATTAAAGTTGGCTTTGGTGCCTCCTAGCCAGTTTTAGCTTATCACCATTTTTCACATACTCACCAATTTCATTTTTTGCGCTGCACCCTTGCTCACACATCCTTGCTCATCATATGTGGACTTAGTCAGTCCTAAATACTAGAGATAAAACATCCCTGAGCTCCTCCCTCTCAGAGAGGGGGTTGTAGCCCCCAAGGGAACTAGGTTTTTCCCTTGGGAGGAGAGTCCCTATGATGAAGCATGTCACCATTGGTGAGTGAGGGATTTCGTCCTTAAAGGGATCTGCCCTTATACATATTTTGTCCATTACCTTTTTGCCAGTTAGGTTTACTACCACATACGTTTAAATAATACTTAGAGGTGGTCTTGAAAGTCTTCATGAACATCGGATGTCGCTGTTGTTCCCTCGGTGGCGAGTACAGTTCATTCTACAGAAAGGGTCCATGTTCCCGACTGCTCTCGACCACTATGTGGGTTGTTTGAATTTGATCTGCAGATTGGGATGGTTGGAGCTCTGGGTTTATGTCGGTAATAGGTCCTGGAGGTAGTCATGGCTCAGTGAATAAGACTACATTTGACTTTGTTGTGCTGGGGAATGCCGCAGTCATTTCAAGGCTTGTAGATCATGACCAAATGCATTGCACCCCAAGCAGTCCTGAACTGCCTGGTTCTCGTCCGCCTTTTGCACCGGTTTCTCAGGGAGGCCCTTAAAAACAATATTGGCAGACTCCAGACTGAAGAATATGTAGGAAGCCTCAAGCCATGAAGCTGAAAGATCCTCGCATCCCAGTGTGCCCAGTTCAGCAACACACATATAACAGCCCCGCATCACCTGGGTTTTTGAGCCCCAGTAACATCTTTCATCAAGTGAATTATTGAGCCTGTACCATCTGGACATCTGTCTCCTTAGGGGACCTGTAGTCCCTTTCCTCATGTGCCAGAGTCTTCTGCCTTTACATACCAGGCTCACCACCAGGGTCACCATAGGAGCAAAATGTAAACTTTTCTCTCAGTTCCCTAGGCCAGTGTTTTAAAAAACATTTTATGCCAAGCCCCCTGCAATTGAAAAACGATTCGCTTTGGCCCCCAGTGACGCGACCTGCTAAAACGATTACAAACCGTTGATTGCTGCTTCCGTGGTAGAAGTTAGGGACTGTTTTTTTTTTATCCTAATTCAAAAACAGCAGAGCATACGTTTATACTGTGTAATAGGTTCCAGGAGAGCAGCCCCAAGGATAATAATGACTCTAGGGCCAAAATGATTGAAACTCTAGTACCAAACACATAAACACTACAAAAACGTTTCAGATTGAATCTCAACCCCCAGAAGGTAACACATGTTTTTTGTGTATCATATTATGTTTAACAGCTATTTTTACTTCCACATAAATCTAAATACTGTTTAAGACCGCGCTGGCTGAATATTGAACTTATTGAGTGTTAATTCCATGTTATTCTTTGACTGACTTTTCTAACCCCTACAATCGCCTAGAGTAAGCCTTTATTGGTCAGCTTTACTGGCCACTGGTAGACAGGAAAGGTCTTTTGAAGCCATACTGATGTGGTACAGTCTAGGCGTAGTCCAGCTGCTTGCTGTTTAATTCTTGAAAAGTTCAAGATTTAATTGTTTGGATCTACAACAGACTTTGTTGCAGTTATCAAGATCAGATGGAATCACTTCATGTGCGAGAGGTAAGAACATTCTCAGCATTAAGAGGTGGATGTCAACTGTTTTCCTTGTGTCTGCTGTGATCTGACGAGCAAAGGAGACTTCTAATGCGAATCATACAGGTTTGTAAATGTTTTTTTGTTGCAGGAAGCATCTCTCAGTATTTTAGGCAGCTGTTGGTTTTAGGCTGGTGTCCGCATTGCTACTGAACAGAGCATAGATCTGAAATTGTGTTTGCGTTCAAATTCCAATTTTAATTACTCTGCTGTCCTATCACTAAATACATTAAAGATCTATTCTAACAGATATAGCTGTGATTGCACATTGGATTTCATCACTTCTGCCATTCAAAACTGAGTTTCAAAGGCTCTCTCATATCCTAGAGTAAGCCTCAACACCTCACCTTCTGTCTTTTGAGGGTACAGTGTACCAGGAGACAGATTTTGTTGCCAACTGTGGATTTGAACATCTGAGGATAAAAGTGGTAAAAGAAAGATACTGGCCAGTAACCACTGACTACCCCAGTGTAACACGTATTCTTATTGTCCTTGGGCAATATGGGTGATCAGGATGGTGTTTACCACTGGTATCACTAGACCACCTGAAAGAGTCCCCCCCCCCCCAATCCAGTCAGGAGCCCTCAGGCCAGGGGCCTGTTGCCCGTGTGCAGTGCCATAGGGAGCCTCCTGGAGCTCCTGGGGTCCCTCCGCACTGCAGGGTCTAATGTTATGCCACTGTCCAGAGGGGAGGGAAGTTGAGATATAACAATTTACTCTAAGAGAAGGCAGGGGTTAGAGATTCAGGTACAGCCGAAAACAATTAACCAGATTTACACATTTTCATGCAATGAAGAAGTACAGTATCTAGATTTGCTGTACTCCATTGCACATAGGATAAGCAACTCCAGAAAGATTGCCCTGATGCTGGTGTCATCCTCTGCGCTGGCGCTTAAACATGTCTGCCTTTCACAATGTGCAGAAACGCACCAAGGTAGAGTGTGTGCTGACTAGCATAGGATTTGTACTGAAGGCACACTCTTCCAGCACAATTACAATAAAGCAATATATAAACACCAGAAGGGTCCCATGCATTGGAAGTGTTCTGTGCATAGCACCCACACAACATATTTTCTTTTGTAGAAATGGGCTGATTTTGTATTGTTTAGGACTGCTATAGATGTTAATTTTTCTTTTTCGAGTTCAAAATATTTTATTGAGTTTTCATAGTGATCAATGAACAAAGACAATACGAAAAAAAACATTGTTGAGCGAAAATACCTAATCACAATGTAAAGATACAAGAACATCAAATGAATTACAGTAGGTAACAACAATACAAATATTCATTGAAAAATAAAAAGGGGATGGGAAGGAAACAGCTATAATACTAATTGCATTAATTATAAATTAGAGCTACTATATCGCGAATAATGGACTGTTATAATAGCAATAAAAAATTAGAAATAAATATATAATTAAGAAGATAAATCTATATCAACAGGTTTCCAAAAAGAGTGATAAGAGTTAGAATTATGATTAATACCAGTCAAGGATAACTGAGCTCCTCTTCTTGTAAAAATAACCCATGACCACCGAGCATGAACTGATAATAGCGAAACATCTTTCCAACAGAATGTAATGGATTTTAAAGCAGCTAATATTAGAAAATTAAATAATTTACCTTCCAAGTCATTTAAGTTTTGCGAAAGAACAGCAGATTTGCATATTAACATTTTAAAAGAAACCTCATCATGAATATTTAATATCTTTTGTATAATAACCCAACTTCGGAACAAAATTTTAAAACTAAAGGACAATCAAAAAGCATATGTTGTAATGTACCAGGATGTAATTTACAGTGCCAACAAGTTGAAGATGGAAGAAGTTTAGCTTTAAATAAACGTAATGGAGTCCATAAACAGTTGAATGAAATATAAGAGTTAGTTTGATAGAGCGAAACAGGTAACCAACCAGAAATACTGCTAAGCCAAATATCTTTCCATGCATCAATAGATAAGGAGATTAAAAGTTCATTATTCCAAAATACCGAAATCATATTAATGTTGGATCCTAGAGAATTAGATAATTTTTTATATAAAATAGAAACACCATGAGATGATGTGGAAACAGTTTGAATATAAATTGATAAATCTGCTTTAACATTAGAAGGAATAACATGAGGAAATGAATCTAAAATCGAATTAAACAAATATTCATATTTGGTAAGGTCAGACTGAGGTAAACTAAATTGTATTTGTAAAGCTTCAAATAATATGAAAGCATTGTTGAAATAGACCTCTTTAAGATCAAAATGACCAGCATTAATCCATGAATACCATGAATCCATGAATACCAGTAACTGATATTTCTATTTAATTTAATGACTGTGCAATGCCATAATGACAAGTCTTCTGTATTAAACATGGGAAATTGAAAAATTGAATCTAAATCATTAAAAATAATTTTAGTGGATTTAATAATAACAGATTTATGAACAAATGGTGATTTATTAGACATGGTTAACAAAGTGGGTAATGGAAATGGATTTACTATTGATTTCTCTATAAGAAGCCAAATAGGTGGATTATGTAAAAAGGAATGGTCAAACCATATTAAACTTTGTTTTAAAATAAAAGATTTATGATAATGAAAAAAGTCAGGTAATCCAAAACCAGCATTACATTTGGGCATTTTTAATTTTTTATGACTAATACGAGATGACTTGTTATTCCAAAGAAATTTGGAGAGGAGTTTATCAACATCCTTGTAAAACTTTAATGAAAATTGAGTAGGAATCATCGCAAGCGTGTAGAAGATTTTAGGAGCAATCAGTAATTGTAATAGAATCCATTCTTTCCCACCACGATAGGTGAAGTGAAGACCATTTGGATGTTTTATCTTTAATATAATTTAAGATAAAGTCACAGTTCAATGTTATTGTTCATTTTATGGATGAAGAGAATAGAATACCAAGATACTTCAATTTATCCTTTTGCCAAATAATTTCATTCATAGGTATCATATCAGGAGTACAATAAACATTTAAGGGGAAAAAAACAGTTTTGTTAGTATTTTCCATTTTCTCGTAAAAAAAATTATCTTTCCAAGTATGCATTGTTGAAGGATCTAAAAGACCATATTTGTAACCAAGACTTCTTAGTTGAGGACGAAGAGCAGTGAATTCCTTGCGAATTGAAACCGTCTTCTTGGCAAAATCTTGATGTATAAATATTTTGTTCCCATTGACCATCAATGAAGGAATTTCTCGTGCTGCTTTCCTGATCCAGACCAAATGGTGGTGACGGAGAACTTTAAAGATCATTTGTCGAGGCTTTGCGAGCTGAGGGTTACGATGAGAAGGAATCCTGTGTGCCTTATCAATTTCAAATTTTTCTGAAAATTTGATTTTTAGGAGGCCAGAAATCAGATTTTCCAAATACAATCTGCAATTGGAACCCTCAACATCTTCAGGTAAATTGAAACTGCGTAGGTTATATTGTCTGTTACGATTTTCCATATCTAAAAGAAGTGTAGACATAGGTGATATTTTCACCACAAGTGGGGTAAAAGATTCTATTTTAGCTTTATTATCTTGTATTGTAATTGAATTATCAGATTCTCATTGATAAACTAGCCATGAACTGTGCGCACGTTTTTAATCTCAGACGCAATTGTATCTTTATTAGCACGAAGTGCCTGAATTTCATCAAGAATTAAAGTTAAAGAAGGTTCAGCTGACTCTACCACTTTAGATTTAATTGGCGGAGGTGAAACTTGCTGTCTCCTTTTATTATAAAGAGAATTTTTATTTTCCATTTTCTCGTAAAAAGAATTACATTTGTAAAGTAATATAAAGTTAATGAGAAGGTAGGGTATTATTTGAGAAATAATCCTGAAAATGACTGGTGCAGCAGCTAAAATGGTCTGTGGGAGTGGCTAGGCCCAAGCCAGGCCCTTTCCTGAGCAGTTACTCCGCCCCCCTGACAGACAAGCCTGGCAATACCTCAAAGCAGAGCCGGGTGCAGGAGCCAGAAGAAGAAAAATACAATTTACGCTGTCTAAGAACGCTGGAAACAACTCCACAGCACAGGTACTGGCTTTCTATATACAGCGACCTCATTTTAGGCAGAATACTGACAGAAATTTGTTGTTATATATCCAAAAAACGGCGAAAACGAGCTGGAGCTCACCGGGAGGCAGCCATCTTGGAATGCGTGCTCGTGCCTCCCCCCGAAGTTATTTTTTACACAAAACCCAGTCTATCTTAGTAGACCATGCTTTGTTTCAAAACCTATGAGTGTTTGAGCTGATCTGCTCCACTAACGCCTCTGTGACACAAAGCAATGCGAAGCGTTTTATACTTTGAGCTGAAATTTTCACAAAGCACCCTTTGCGCTGGATAGTAAATAACTCGTAGCACACACGCTTGATGGGAGACATTCATGGGCCGATTCTGGCTTCGCTGACTCTTGGCCTGTTGTTCTTTCTATCCGGATGGTAACCTTGTTATAACAAATCAGGCCTTGGTCTGGAGACCGCTCTTTAGCGAATGTTGCTCCCAATGATCTTGTTATTATTTAAAAGTTACCTCATCTTTCATAATTGGATATCGTTTCCCTGGACTTGCTATCATGTATTGTCATGATATTCTACTCGTATCTAGAGCAGGTCCGTTTGGAAACTCATTAAGCTGCTCCTTGGCATAATTTCTGCCCTTGGCGACATGGCATTTCTCTCAGGCATAAATTGTTGTGTCCTGATGATGATCCCCATATTCTGTTAGGGATCGAAACATCGTCAACTTGAATAGCTTAGCTTAAACTTGTCTACTTATTTATTTTAGATAGGAGCAAAGGTACTATATATTTGTGGCTTAACTATTGTCTGTACTTTAGCCACTTGTTATACAATGCCGGAGTTATGAAGTCCTGGTAACTTCCTTCCTGGTGTATATTGCTTCACTTCAATGGCTCTTAAATTTGGACTTAATAAACTTATAATCTCCATTTGGATCTCCTTGTATATCTGTTCATGATTTTGTTTGTAAGGGACCACTGTTCCCTTATAATTACTTGTACCCCGTATATACTACCTGTGTTCCCTTGTTTCTTTAAAATATGCAGTATGTAGGCCTAGCAATAAATATGGTAATAAATGTCTATTTAGTTCTATAATGTCTAGGACAAATTAGATTTTTTTTTACAGGAAGGTAAAATAGGCAGTGAAAACTATGATACACACAAAAAGATGAATAGGTGCTACCAACTTCTGGGGCAGTGAAACTCTCTAGCGGTGTTAATAGCATGACCTTGCTTGATGCTATAAAAATAACAAAGTGCATCATAACCAATGCTAACTGACAGGTCAACTATCTAACTAGGCTGCTAGACTAAAGTCTTTCTTGATGTCTGCTCAAGGGACTTTACTAGACTTAATTTACAGTCCTCATACGATGGGGCACATTTACCAGGCACGGAGACCGAGGGGCATATTTATTTTAAAAATAATGCAGCGCAGCAAGTCACCTTGCTGCCCTGCATGATAAGAAAAGGACAGGAATGCTCCATATTTAACATTATATGACGCATTCCTGTCTGTTCCCTGCACGGGCGCCCAATGTGCTGCCTAGTGCCAGCGCAGGCACCCTTGCACCATGGTGCAAAGGTGCCTGCGTGCTGCAGACAGGGATGCCTTCATGCTCAAAAACAATCCCCTTTATCATTTTCTTCTTTGTGTGCTGCAGAATGCCGCACACAAAGACGAAACAATGAGGCAAAATAAACATATTTCTCCTTGTTACTCCTCCCCTAGGGATGCATAGCATTTTGACAAATTCCCAAGTCTACTAGTAATTGTAAATCAGAGAATGCGTCAAAATCCATGGATGGATGTGTGGAAACGCCCACGCTTCACCCCTGGAACGCCTCCCTGGGGCAGAGTAACGCAGCGATTTGCGCTGTGTTGCGTTACTCTAGATTTATCAAGCCACTCAGGGCCACACAAGGTGGCCTTGCGTTGCTTGATAACTCTATCTTAAGAGTTGCGTCGCTCTTGTGCCCCATTGTGTGGCGCAAGGGCGACACAACTCTTTGATAAATTTTGCCCCAAATGTATCCATTTGTATAGGATCAGTCTGCTCTCTAACCTTTCGGTATTGGCTCAGGGTGCAAAGCTGTACAACCAGACCCCGCAGCTAGCTTTGCAGCAAAAAGACCTAATTGATTATCCCTGGGACCTTAAAGTCCACAATTCAAAGAGGGGTATGGGCCCCACCAAATTCTCTAGATATGGGTGCCCCGGCCAGTTAGTTAGTCATGGTTATCAGTTTTATTGGGCTGTAGGTGTTCCGGTGACCTTTGTTCAGTGGAAACCGTTTATAGTAAGACTAGTTAATGGCCCAAATGATCTCTGTCTTTTTAATGTTTTCAGCAGAGGTGAGAAGGAGTGGGCAAGCAACCACAAACATGCTCCCCAGGAGTAGCAAGCTTTGGGGGCCCATATCACGAAACGGCTTGGTCAATATTAAGATTTTATGTTGGTGGGATACACAGAGGTCTCGGGCAAGCACAAGACCCACAGACTCAGAGTGGAAGCAGGGATTTAAGGTTACATAAGCAGGAGGTGCTGCCATCCTCATCCTGGACATGGGTGCTAGCAGGATAATTGTGACAGCTGTGGGTGAGTGAGTACTGGTGCAGCCAGAGTACAGGCTCCAGTGCCACCGCCACATGACACGTGTGTACCATATCCTTCTTAGCAAAAAAAAGAGGCCTTTTTAACGCTCCACACTACACACATTGCAAAGTTAAGTTGGTTCTAAGGGCTTACTTTGCTCAAAGTTGAACCTGCTTTTGGAAACAGAAAATGGACTTATAGTAAAGCCTTTCCCTTATCTGCTGCTCTTCACGGCAGCCATCTTGTGATTGAACATTTTCCTGCTGGTCACTAATGGATCAGCTGCATTTCCTACATTGAGGCTTTGCTCTTTGGTGCAGCCTCCCCCCAATGAGAAGATACGCAACAAAAAGCCTTGGTTGGGGGGAGGATTTCATCCAGGTAGCTGAGTCTGTCTTCTGCCAAGCACCACACTTGAGAGTGCAGAATAAGCCCTGTTCTTCTCCAGTCTCAAGTAATAAAAACAAACTTCCGAAACAGAATCTTAAAACATGTCTGAGAGGTGCACTGTCATGCAAATTCGAACACTTGGAGCAAATTAAAGGCGCATCCATAGATGACTTTGCCAACTACTAATACACTCAACGAATTCAATGACCATGAAGTAATGTGATTGTGCATCATGGATGGCTGCCAGTCTGAATAATTGAGACTACTTAGAGAGAGCTACAAACTAGGGGCCATATGTAGGTGGGCTAATACCGGTCGGTAACGGCCGAAAATCGGTAAATTTTCCGTTACCGACCGGTATTTAGCCCTTTGAGATGTAGGAGGCTGGATTGAAGGATTCGGTAATTTACCGATTCGGTATTTTAAGAAATCGGTAAAATACCGAATCGGTAAATTACCGAATCCTTAAATCCTATGTAGGGAGCACTCAAGTGAGTGCATTTTTGGTTTAAGGATTCATTATTTACCACCAACTACAAGTTGATGGTAAATACCGAATACCTTTTCAAAAGCAATTTTGTGCTTTTTAGGTCTTGCTGAGACAGCGAAAGCTGTCTCTTTGAGACATTTTGTAAGTGGGCTTTCAAAAGTGCTACCCACATGGTTTTGCTGGCCTAGGGCTTGAGTGCACGATGGCGTGCACGTGCACAGCTGCTCCTTGCATTCCCCCCTCCCTTCTCACCCAGCCCTTTGATGCTCTGCTCGATTACTTTCACTTTCGCCGCTTTGATGTTTGATCGCAAACGCGATCACTTCCGCTTGGCATAGCCTGTACTTGTTCTCTTTTTTGTATGTGCATGCTGAGCGCGGTGCCAAACATCTTTCATTTCAACTTTTTTGGCTAGCGTTGAAACTTGTTCCTCATTGTCGTGCCGTGCCTTCCGCCCCCGGTCGCCCGCTACGCTTTCAACATTAGTAACAACATGGACGCCATGCATAATATTTCAGCAGGCGCCCGCTAAAACTCTCTGTCCTTGCCAATGCGCGTTTCACATTTCAGGCGTTCAGTAACATAATGTTTCCACATTTCAAGCGTTTATTTATCTCAACGCGGCACCCATCTCACAGCCGCCGCGCTGGTCATTAAGTTTTGTTTACAACCAAAAGAAGTACCAAAGCTGTTCCTTTGAGTTAATGAGACGAACCAAGGGGTGTACAAATAACCGGTGTGAATAACACTAAGTCGGATATGGGAGCCCTCATACAACCGTCTGGGTGTCGTGCCTCACGCACCCATCGGGATGTAAAGCATCATCATCGGGCTGCTGCTACGTCGAGTCGGCTGGTGCAATACCCGACGGGCTCTTTTGGGGAGCGCTCTTATGGAGATCTTTTTATCCAGACAGACGTTAGGTGAGGTGGGAGTAGAGGGCTCTATTGTAATGTAGATGAAAATGTATAGTGGGGAAATATTAAAATAGGTAAGGGAGTGCTGTCTCAATCAATTTATTATGAAGCCTCCTTACCTAGTTAAAAATTATGTGAGGTGAAGTGTAGATGCCTAGAATTATGGGCTAGGTTGTCAACACTGCCTCATCTGGGGTCAACATGTTTCTCGCTCTAACTGAGAATTACTCTAGCGATTCATCAGGACCTATTATATTCTATCTACATGTAAGCTGTCTTTGTAGCAAACTGTAGGTTATGTACAATGCTGCGCTATGCTCTTCTGCGCGAGGGTTGTGCAGTGGCGTTTCAGCCAGCAGCTGATTTTTACTTTGTTCGTCTTCATGTGGTGAAAAAAATGTTTCATATTTTAATTAAAGCAAGGCGAGCCGATATGCCTTCTAACGGGGCTAGATAGCAGCAGGATTTTATTTTTAAATAAACTTGCACCCAAGAGTATGGATGCAATTTCCCAACCAGTGAAAAAACAAGGATATTGCCTCCGCTCACCCTTGATATTTGGTTTAATGGGTGTTTGGACTCTGTGGCCATTGACCCATGACACTGCAAGTCCTAAACAGTAAGAGACGTGCTCGTTTCTAGTGGTTTATTTGTAATGAAATCTCCATTTTAATGTTGGCCACATACAATGTCTAAAACGTGCAGCAGATCGATCTGGTTAAGGCAGCCCAAGGGTGTGGTTAATTAGTTTAGGTCCAGTACAGCCTCAGCCTAAGTCTTTGATGTAATCAGCTTGACGCTGCAGTATTTAAGCCCCTTTATCAGCTTCCATCCCACCCCTTCCTTTTGTTTTTATGGGGGGGAATCATTAACCTTTCGGATCACCTGTGAATGGACATTAGCAATTGTTTTGTAAAGGTGAGAAAGGAGTACACATGGAGAGGGTGGAGTGGAAGAGGCGGAAGACACCCTAGGAAGCTACCCCATTGTATACCAGTGAGCTGAGGGCAGGTCCTACACCAGCAGCTTTAGTTTCGGCATTGCAGGGTTTCTTAACTGGGTCTGCACAGTACCAATGTTAATATTATGAATGAAAGGGGAAGGTGCATGGAGTCTGGATGGGCGCCGTAGCTATCATTAGTGCAGCAGTTGCACCCAAGATGATTGCTGTAACGTGCACTGGCACTGCAATCGTTTTTTTAAAATACGCAACAAGTGGGTAACAGACCCAATTTACTTGCTCGTATTAGGGTTTTGACTCCCTCATACACCCCAGGCCTGGGTCTATGCCAGATTACAAGCATTTGTAATGCAATAGGTCTCGCATTTGCGAGATTTAGAGCTTTTGGCATTGTAAATGACCAAGCACAAAATCCTGCATAGTAAAAGGCATTGTCATTTACAATACCAATAGGTCAAAGTTCCGAAAGTGCGAGACCTATTGCATTGCAAATGCTTGTTTAAAAGTGCCATGTGACAGACATACATGCCCTTAGGGCATGTATGTGCGCCACATGTGCACACATGCACGATTCAGGGGTGCAACAGGGTGTCAATTTGACACCCTGCCACCCTTGAATATGCTCCCCCTATTACCGATTCGGTATTTACCGAATCGGTAATAGTGAATGGCTTCCCATTCATTCCTATGGGCCTCCAAGCCCATAGGAATGAATGGGAAGGTATGCCTTATTACCGATTCGGTAAATACTGAATCGGTAATAACAAATATTACCGAATCGGTAAAATTTACCGATTTTTCACCTACATTCTATTTACCGATTCTTAAATACCGAATCGGTAAAATTCGGTATTTAGGAATCGGTAAATAGAAATTACCTACATATGGCCCTAGATGAGGTAACACCAAAGTCAGGGGTGAGCAAAGAGCAGAAACAGCAGCAGCATTAATGGAAACAAGAACATGTACCACAGGCACAAGTAATGACCATAAATAGTCACTAACTTCTGCAAACAAAGGAAAAACATGAAATAACATGAAAATCATGTGGTCAGAACCCTAAGAAGAAGAATGTTCTGTTGTGGGGGCACTTAACAAAGGATGTGGGAAGGAAAACCATTTTCAGGAGGTGTGTTGGAGCTGGGAAGATAACCTACGAGCAGCCAACACATCAAATATGATAACACGACCTCAAGACAAAACAAAGCGACAATCATGCTAAGTTGGCATGGAAATGAGCACATGTGTGTATGTGGTATTGGTATAGTACAAACCTAGCCAAAAATGCACTTTAAAGGGTCAAATGCAAAAATACTGTCAATGAGTGCTTTTGGGGTAAGAGAGGTTCAAAGAGTGGAAACGGGTAGTTACTTGGCTGTCAAGTAGCGTTCTCTCAAGAGGGGACTATTCAGCTGTTTCTTAAACTGGAGCAGTCCTGATGAATACATGGCTGCGACTAAGGAGTCGGACCCGGCCGTCGTCCTCTTCAGTTCCAATATCTCCCCTACGAGTGACAAAGGTCGGACTGGGGTAAACGAGGACACTGGGAGCATACTAGCAAGTACTTTTGGTGTCTATAAGTAGCATCACTTACTAAACTATTCCCTGAAGGGGGGGGAGGGAATGGTTTTGCATCCTTCCATGGAGGTCATTTATTTTATTTTCACACGGAGAGATGAGTATAATTTGACTCTCTTCCACCGTTTTGCGAAGTCTCCTGTATGTGGTTTATGCTCAGGGAACCCAGATAAAAGCTTCTACTGCCTGCAGGTGTCTTTTCCTTGAACTGTTGAATTTCTGGTTCAATAAGAATTCAAGCATTCATTTTTGGCGCTCAGATGGGACGCGAGCCTCCGCCGCGCCTGTAAGGAATGATGGCGCAGTTACGTGCTTATGTAATACAGTTCGCGGAGACTTTCCCTTGAAGCTGCATTTGGCACATCTATGGCTGTGGGTCTCTTTGCCCCCATGCCTTTGTGTCTCCTGCCTTTATTCTGTCCTGGTGATGGCATCGGCCTAAATAATTGTTCCAAAGGGTTTAAAATATCGACAATAACATATGTAGACCGATTTTTTATTTCTGATTGTGGTTTTTGACACGTTACATCTGTAACAACACTGTCCCAATCAGTCACATATATACATATATTTCTGTATATAGCACAGGTGCGCTTTTTAAGTCACTTTACTGACCGTCACTGTATAGGAGCACTTTATCTTTAGAGTAATACAAATCCTGTGCCATATGATTATGGACCATCATTACATGATATGAATATGATTAACAAAATAAATGCATTTATGGCATAACTGAAATAACCTGCCAAAGTGTTTCTTTACGTCACTATTGGCGTGGAAGTCAAAGTCTACACTTCCCGCATAGGGACCACCTTTACTTGATAATGAAGACACATCACTTGAGCTGCTTGGGGGTCGGGGATATGTCCAGTCATCGACCTACATGTCAACAAACATGAAGCCCACTTCGTAGACCGTGGTGCATTGCCCGAATGTGAAATGTGTAGCGCACTGACAGATTCTAGAGACTTAAACTGCAGCCGCCCCTGAGGACGCAAGGGACGCACTCCTGTAGCCAGGAATACGTAGAGCTTCCTCCAACTTCCTGTCCCATGGAACATTTTCTCTTAACATCACTGCAAAAGATTTCTCCTAGTGACGTCAACAAAACCTTAAAAAAATAAAAGAAGTATGAATGTGTGTGGATGAATTGACTGTAGGAATCCATGCACACCCATTCCACGCTTGATCAGCATGATAGAATCATACAAAGGTGTAATTTCAAAGAAGCTGCAGCATAACACCAAACGTTGTGTTAAAAGTGTCGCTATGGCATGAGGCCAAACCTTAAGGCAGATGGCATGAGGCCAAACCTTAAAGCAGATGGCATGAGACCAAACCTTAAGGCAGATGGCATGAGGCCAAACCTTAAGGCAGATGGCATGAGGCCAAACCTTAAAGCAGATGGCATGAGACCAAACCTTAAGGCAGATGGCATGAGGCCAAACCTTAAGGCAGATGGCATGAGGCCAAACCTTAAAGCAGATGGCATGAGACCAAACCTTAAGGCAGATGGCATGAGGCCAAACCTTAAGGCAGATGGCATGAGGCCAAACCTTAAGGCAGATGGCATGAGACCAAACCTTAAGGCAGATAGCATGAGGCCAAACAATTAGACAAGCAGCAGTAACTTGCAACAGCAGTGACCAAACAGCAACTGCGTGGCCATGAGACAACGTTACAAACTCACTTCCATTTCAAATTCCACTTGCTCAGAAAACCAGAAATAAAAGCCAGAGTTAGACTCAGAAGTTAAGTGTTGGAGGCCTTAACTTCCCAGTGGTGGCTAAACGTGAAATCCATAGTGTGGCTAATTTGCTTTAGATGTATTTCAATTTGGGAAAAAGGGGGTGGTGATGGACAGAGTTTCTGAATGATGCAGAATACTCTTACCAAGTCAAGAGATCATGGTTTTAATCCATCACAGCCTTCGTCGGCCCGGCTTGCCTGAATCCTGATGGTGCAATGAGCAAGGGACTCACGTCTGAGCATACCCTCCCACACAGGGACAGGTACAGACTAATTTGCATGTAGCCAGGTTCTGAGCTGGGATGGTGCAGTGAGCTAAAAAACGGTGATGGATTAAAACCATGATCTCTTGACTTGGTAAGAGTATTCTGCATCATTCAGAAACTCTGTCCATCACCACCCCCTTTTTCCCAAATTAGATGTATTTCAAGCATTCTTTTGAGTTCCCCAACCATTCACAGAGCCCGAAAAAGGAATTGAAAGCATCAATAAAGAAATACCTGATCAGTCCGTGCAGCCCTGGCATTCCACTACTAACTATAGAGGTATGCCAGTGCCTCACTGGCGGCCTTTCCCGAGTGTAGAACTACTTTTTGCGCAGAAAAATGGGACGCTCCCGGATGACCCTATCCAATACTCTCAGTAAATGGCTCAATTGTTTCTGTTGCCCACTTTCATCTGTGCACTAGAGCGTGGACCATGGGCACAGCCCGCCGCCTCCCTTTGAGGTTCCTGCCAAGTTTGGCAGCAGAGCGGCCATTTTGCAGGCTGGGAGCGCCTCTTCTGGAGGGCCACTCTGCATAAGAAGGATCTGCCTGCGCCTCTCCCTAATGGAACCTGAAGAGGCTGTTCATGCAGAGGGCCCCCTCCAAGCAAAATGTTCTTAAAGAATTTACCCTCCTCACAGATCCTTCAGTTCATGAACACAAAAGGTAGTGCGCTCCTTGCAGCTGCTGCGGTTAGTTGGATTACAGTACAATGGAAGAAGATTGTCATTAACCAACTCCCCCCCATGTTCACCCCCTTCGTGTTGCCATCTCAGGCCATTGTGTGCGAAGAAGAAAAGGATGCATTATGAAGCGCTGTGTAACAATGAATCAAGTAAACAAGCGGAGAGCAAACGAAGGTGCACCTGGAAGCTCTTGACCTCCCTGCCATTGAAGGATGCGTGGGGAAGTGGGATCTCCAAGAAGCAATTCTGAGATGCTTGTGTTTGTCCTTTGTGTTAGACATTCTTTCTTCTCTTTTGTTTACACCCTGAATTACACGCTTGAGGTGATAGTATGAGGTAAACAAGAGATTAGTGGGATAATTAAGTGGTTCTGTAGGAAGAATATACACAACACAGCACAATTGAGAGATTACAAAACTGCTTCCATGCCTATGTGGGGTAACTATTTTTAGGGTACGATAGGCAGAACTACTGCCACCACTGAGGACTGGATACAATCAGGCATGCCTCACACAACTGCAGACAGTGACATTTAGGAATGTTAATTTGACCACTGAGGAGTCAGTGGTAGAAGATTTTGAAGACACTCTGTCTCAGGACAGGATCAACTGCAGCATTGACTTACCTGCAGAGGTCCTTCCAATCTTATAAGTCACTCGAGACACAGGTCACAGAAAATCAATAGTGGTGGTCTACTTGGCACTCAAAGTCTCTGGCACTATTCCCTCCTAAACTCTTTGGACGGATAAGGAGACTATGCAGCTACAAGGGAAGCTGCTCATTTCAAGGACACTAGACAAAAGACTAGAGCTCACTCTGGGTGGAGTGGTTGACTAATATATTAGCAAGGCCACAGGCTTTTCAGTTCTTTAAACATCAACATTGAAGAAGGACTCAAAGGGGAGACGGATTCTTTTACACAACCCATACATTTGCAGCTGATCTAATACTGCAGAAGGCAAGAAAAATAAAAAAAACTGATGGGGCGTATTCACAAGGAACTATCGCCGCGTCAACGGCACTTTATCGCAGCCAAAGTTGCGATAAATCTATCGCCCCATTCACAAGCTGGTGTTAACAGTCCACAGCACCAGTTTACCCACAATAGCAGCCGCAAAAAACATCGCCACAGAGGCCCCACGCAACTATCGCTAATGAGATGCAGAGTGGGCGTTCCCGTACTGAAAGCCGTGACAACATCACACCTCAACATTCTCAACGACCAGACAAAACTGCGATAAAAACACAAAACAGGCGATAAGGCGCGTTAGCACCAGGAAATCTACACTTGCTCTGACCTGGTGTAAAGTCGGACGGCAGCCTGCACAACAAAAGGGAGCACAGCCCAGGGCCACATTGGAAGGGAAACAGATGCCATGGAGCCACCCATCATGCGGCCTGGTCACCCAAGAGGGCAACAACACCCACCGACACCACCCCTGGACCACAACCCACACCAGGAACACCCCCCTCCCCCCCCGGATCACCACAGACGCAGCGCAGACAAAGACAGCGGACCCCCAGGAAGCGTACCAGCTGCACAGACCCAACCTCTGACAATGTCACAGTCCACCACAGGCTGAAAGGGACAACCATCACACGCATACCGACCATCATCGCCCAACAGGCCTACTGCACCAACACAGCGGACAACCAACATCCCACCCCACACCAAGCTGCTGGCTTGGCAGCAGCTGTTGGCCCCTGGCACACCCCAACCAACACCCGCCAGAGTCAGAGAAGTCTCACTGCCAGCCACATCCAAGTCCCTCACACCTGTCTTGGACATCACCATCACCCTGATACCCCAGTCTCCATATGTCCAACACAATGCGCAGGTCATGCTGGAGACCAAGCAAGGACCATACGCCATAGCAGGATGCACGCACATGTTGGGGGCAATCCACAGCACACATGTCCCACCTGTGCCCCCTGGTGACACAGCACACAATCACTGCAACAGAAAGCATACGTCCCTGCCAATGTGCAGGCAACAACAGAACACGGTGGAACCTCCAACAATGTCGCCTTCAAATACACAGCCAGTGTGCATGATTCCTCCATCCTCTGACAGTCCATCAGCAACCACCGTTCCCAGGATGGCACCAAGGGAAATGCATAGCCCCTTGGCAAGTTCCAAATGAACACCCCACTCACCTCAACTTCACAACCATGCAAATCACAACTCTGGCAATGCACACATCATAAAATCACAACCAACATGCACAACAACATGCCCACCCACCAGACATGACAGAACAACTCACAATGGTTACCTGGCCAAGCCGTGAACATGAGCCATCAACGGCATGGCACCTTAGCCACACAACAGCTGAATGTGGGGAGAGGTGGCAAACAGGCATGTGTGAAGGCTGCAGTAGTACCATGATTGGGAAAGTACACAATGCCAAAAGTGGCGGAGATGTGCTGGACAGACCGCAGTATGCAGCACACACCCATATCCATGGCGACATACACCTCTGGTGAATGGAGTGTAGTGGATAGTGGATGCAACCATGTCACAACAGCTAGTGGGGGACCTCGCAGAAATCTTGCCTGTTACGCCCACCCCAAGTGTGACCGGAGTGGGATGGCCCGGTGTATGCCACGCCAGTGTAGGGATGAGAATAAGAAGCACGTAGCCCTGGGTGTGGTCCACCTCCGGAAAGCCCAACGTCTCTGCCAGGGTGGCACCTCTCCGCCGCCACGAGGCCGAAGTCGTCCTCTAGAGCAGAGTTGCCTGCGACGCTGTGCGGCTGCCGGACCCCAGAACGCTGGACCACGAACCCGTCAGGCCCGCCCCTGCACAGTCAGGCCTCACTGATCACCTGCTGACACCGGCGTGTGCCAAGGAGGGCCCACCACGTTTACGGCGCAAGCTCCAGGCCTGAGTCCCGCGACCATGGCAACCTCCTCAGACCATCACGGCCTCCACAACACAGGCCCGCTTTAGTCCTTTTTCGTTGACGTACTCTACTGCCACCTCAGGCCTACTCCTCGGCCCAGTAGGACCCATGTGTGAAACTGTGTCCTGAGTCATGAATGGCAGTGACCCCAAATCCGGGCCAGCGGCAACAGCACCAGGCCCCACCCACTCAGTGAGGCATAGTTCCATATGGGCTTCTTGCGACACGTGGTGCCACTAACCCTGTTCAATGCCAGCCGGCAACACGTGGTGCCACTAACCCTGTTCAACGCCAGCCGGCGACATCTGGTGCCACTAACCCTGTTCAACGCCAGCATGCGACACGTGGTGCCACTAACCCTGTTCAACGCCAGCCTGCGACACTTGGTGCCACTCACCCTGTTCAATGCCAGCCGGTAATACGTGGATGAGGGACCAGGACAACCCTGCGGACCAGTAGATCCCACATCCAGCACCTAGGAGCAAATCACAAATGGTAGAGTCCACACCAGTGGTCGCACGGAGAGGAGTAAGAGGAAGATGCGGCTCAGTCCAGATGAAACCCGGGTCACATACACGGAGGTGTCCGAACAAGTGGTGCCACTGAACCTGAACTACGCAGGCCAGTGGGGCCAGCCAACCTATGCCGGCAACAATTGGTGAATGCCCCGTGCTGACTGCTGCCTCAGGACTACACCACGGTCAGGTAGGTCACACATTTGGAACTGAGTATTGATTACACCTTGGCAGTGAACACCATTTAAGGCATAGGACAAGTCACTATACTCACTTCGATGTGGTTCCAACAAGTCTGTGCATGGCATCACAACCACACGTGTCTGTGGCCCTATGCGGACTACTGCCCTCGTCCTATGCTGCGTACGAGTGGGTCACAGATTTGGAACTGAACATCGGTTATTCAAAAGGCAAAATACATGTCATCGAACGCACGGAGAGGCCTAAGAGGATGGCGTGTTGCAGTCCGGAGAGAACAAGATCATCATTACGGAGGTGATCGAACACTACCGACAACTGCCCTTGTGTCACTAACTCTGTGCCTCGCCAGCCAATGACACGTGGCTGTGGGCCACTGCTCATCGCTGCCTACACTGCAGTCCAGTAGGTCACAGATTCTTCATTTTGCAATGGCGGCATCATCGCAGACAGTATCCCCTCTCAGCCCCGGTGCCACTAAGTCTGTTCCCCCGACAATCATGGACACACTCTGGTCGAACTTTGGTGGTGTCTGAGTCTATGGACTAGGGGGCAGTTTTCATCCTCATGTAGCTGATACCGCATTGGTGGTGGCAACAAGGCTGTCGTATTCCACTCCTCCATTTACTGCTTCCGGATAAAGTCAAACCTTTCAGTGTCATGCCCTGGAGGACACCTTCCACTGTCCCCCGAAACCCTCTGCAACATACACCTTGGACATTGATGGTGACCTGCTCAGGTGGCCTGGCCCATCTGACTGCACTGCAAGTCACCGTCCCATGGCTGGGTGTCTGTGCCGGCCGCTTTGCATCCGGGTCCTCTAACTCTGTACTTGTCAGGTCCGGGACCCCTACTTCTGAGATACTGGATGGCCCCTGAAGCGTTGGCCTTGGGGGTCATCAACGCCATTTCTCTGTGGTCCTGCGCTGTACGCAGCCTCCGGGCCCAACAGCGTCCCACCAGGGCTCACACACCAAATCGAGTCCTGACCGGCCCGGACGTGGCATCACCGCAGGAGGCACACGCCACCACCGCAAGGACCATCTCCAACAGCCATCTACCACAGTCAACACGGTGGTCCTGACTAACTTACGGAGTTGCTCGGACCTGTCGTGGATGCCATCATCGGCCTGATGCCCTGCTCAGTACTCTAGGTGCCAGTGACTCAGTGCACCGCAAGCCATTGTCCGTTACTGATTGAGTTTTGAGCTGTGGAGAGGTTGTGCAGCTATGTCACCTCAAACAGTGTGGGGGCCCTGAGACGTTGATGGGGAAGATGATGCAGGTATGACACACCCCACTGCATCTCTATCAGGTATCTGTCGGAGGGACACAATCCGATACTTTTTCTTCACATGGGCGCGCTCATCTCTAGTGACCCATCCCCAGGGCACTGCAACTCACGGACACTTCTGTTTGCATGTTGGCTGTCCTCTGGACTTTCTCCGGTTCCCTCCATGTTGCTCAGCAGTTGACTCTTTTATGCATGTGTTTTCTGTTTCCGTTGCACTGGTGTCTAATGTTCAAGCGGTTGCCAGCACCAGACATTCCGTGTGTGCTGGCTTACACTCACCCCACACACATCCAGCACAGGCGTCACTGTACATGTGGCCCTGCCAATAAAGGGGCCGGGCGCATGTGCCTGTTGCCAGTTCAACATGATATCTGCATGTGTTCCTGTGGTCTTGTTGTCTGCATGAGGGCCCTGGGCCCTACACCATTACATTGTGCTGTGTACATCGGATTCAGACGTGTCACCGCAGGCAGTGGGTTGGAGCTTGGACATGTAGCTTTGTCGTCACCCACTCAATTCATAAGGGGAGTGGCCAAGGCCATCGTACGCAGAGCCAACATGGGTGTGTGACTGCTATTTGCGCGCCCCTGCCCGTGGTTCTGTACTGTGAATGTGCACCTGCATGTGTCTCTATAGCAGTGTGGTTCTCCTTAGTGGGGTGTTGGTGGCCCCTGAACGGTGATAGATACCTATGTATGTGTCCTGGTTCGCATTCCATGGGTTCGGCCCCTACCCACACCTGTTGGGCCACCTCCTTTTAGCGTGCAGGAACATGGCATTGGGGTGCGATGTGTGTGTGAGTGAAGTGTTGTGAGCCAGCTGTGCTTGCGGGTGCTTCCTGCTGTGTGGTCTGTTGCAGGCTTGGTGTTCTCCTCTGAGTAGCTTGGCTGTCCAGGTCCTGGTGGGGGGTTGTGTGGGATATCCATGTGCTGTTGTAGGGCGTAGGTGTCAACGGTGTGGTGGTCCTCTCCGGCATCACTGATGTGTTGTATTCTGTGCTCAGCTGAAGGTGCCCCTCTGCGATGTGAAGGGGAGGTGCGTATTGACTTTGTGTTGCCATATGTTGGCGCATTGTGCAGGTTTGCATGCAGACTGTTTGGCAATGTACATTGTGACTGTTTGGGGGGTGCTGGATTCTTCTGCGGGACAGTATACATTTGGTCTACATGACGGATGTGAGGTCGTATGCGTACATTTTCATTTCACAGTTTCCGGCTCCGTCAGATGTAGTAGGCATGTTTCTGTGAGGAGCCACTTGTGTCCTCTTTTCTGCAGTGTCGGCTAAGCACGTTGTTCTTCGTTGTCGTCAATGTGGGTGTGCTGTTCGTGCTATGTGTGTGTGCTGCAGTGTGCAAAGGGGATCGGGACCATGGACTTGCGTGATTGTGGGTGTGCAGTGTGCCTCACCTCGTTGTGCATGTATGCCATTGTGCCCACTTCCCCCGTCCCCCCAGTCCCTGTTCGTTGCACTCCCTGTTGATGTTGTGTCAGGTCCTCTCGAGCTGTGTCCGTGCTCCCTACTCCTTGCACCGTCTCCACACTGATGACAGTGGCCTGGGTTTCCTTCAGCTCCTCCAGTGGCGCTGGACTGCCACCTCCTGTCGCCGTTGCTGCCTTCCTGTTGGCAGCGGGTTTGTGCCTGGTTTAGCTAGTAATGTCATGCCGGCGCCTATTGGACTCCTGGATTGGCCTCCTTGGGTCAGTTGCTTGTAGTGTTCTGTCACCTCCATGACGCTGGTCTTGTTTTCCTGCGGTCTGCACCTCGTCTTCCTCTCCCTCTTCTCCTTGGCCTTCCCAGACCCCGTTGCTCCTTGCTGATAGTCTGTGGGGGTTGTGGGGTTCGAGTTGGCCCCTGTGCTGTGTCAGGGTGCATCCATGTTGCTACGCACTTTGGATTGTTTTTGGTGTATTTTTTCTGTGATTTTTATGGTACATTGTTACGCCAGACACGTGGGTTTTGCCGGCCTGTGGCTGGTTTTCGCTACTTCTTGTACAGCGGTTGGCCTCATCGCATGTTTTTTGCGTTCGCATATCGCATTTATGCCGCATGGTGTTGATTTTCACGCGGAGATTTGGCTCGTTATCTGGTGACTATCGCATGCTACCGCCTTGTTGTGAATTCCAAGTTGACAGGGGGTTATTTTCCCGTGATAGGCTGCAATATTGAAAGTAGCGTTACACTACTCTTGCAGTAGTTATCACACGTTCTTGTGAATATACCCCTGAGATTGGTAAGTGAGGCACCAACTACGTTTCACTGCAGCCAAGTGGAAAGTCATATTTTTGCACTAGAGAGACCACAGTCAGTAAACTATGGGAAGAGTTCACGAAAAACCACTGCTCGACATGGGTGGAATTTGAGGGGTTCTTGAGGTCAGCTTATTCACTGATGCCAAGCAACCAGGATTGATGGGTGCCATAAGAATGTGAAGATGGCTAGGGAGAGAGCCAACCAGCACAAAAGGGGTATTTGTGTTACCAATGTACAAACCACTGGCAGGGCTACACAAAGAGTATTGTGTCCAGTTCTGAAGTCATTTGGGGTAGTATCCAAATCTGAAGAACACATCTCAAAAAGCATACAGAGAGGGACTGCTCAGACAATAGCTAACAAGAGGGTGTCCAATCTGCGCTAGCAAGAAGGTAAAGGTCGGATATGTATGACTCCACAACCTCAAAGTTTGTTCGGCTCTACGTTGTAGTAGATTGTTCACAATGCTGTTTGCAAAAAGAGAAAACAAATTACAAAAAGAGGATTTAACTACAAAGTCGAGGAGAGAACGGGGTGGGATAATGTAGAACTCTTTAAATACCAGTGAGGCACACACAGCAGAGGGATAGGTGGGAATTGGACCAAGCCTCGAAAAATGTTACCAGACCTGCTGGTCTAGTGACTTGAAGAATCTATTCGACATAAATGTAATGCGCTTGACCCACAAACTCGTCTCAGACTGTGTGGTCTTAATCAAAAAAGGTATTTCACAGTCACCTAGTTCTTCTTTACCACATTACTAGATTACTCCCAGATATGTACGTTTGGATGCAAAAAGAACAATGATGGACAGAATGCAGAACAATGTCATACATTCACCCCAGTACAGAGATCTGGGCCTAAATCAATAGTTTTTTTGCTCACCATGCCATTCCAGTTTGGACCCAGCCATATGGAAATCAATCTTGACCCTGCACCCAATGGGAAAAGTCCAGCCCGAACTGCCAGGCCAGGTCCTCCCTGGACTAGAAACAAGCATCCTAGGACCGGTTTCGGGGTTTCACCCCTCATCAGCCTGAATAGCTTGAGTCCAGTGACACAGTGAGCCCTGGACCCACGTCTGGGCATACCTGGTGCACTTAGGGCGAGTAAGCAAAAGACACACAATTGATGGACGGAATGCAGAACAAATCAAAACATTTACCCCCAGTCAAGAGATCTGGGTTAAATCCATCATTCTTTTGCTCACCATGCCACCCCAGTTTAGACCTGGCCATGTGCAAATCAGTCTTGACCCTGTGCCTCATGGGAACAGTCCAGCCCGAACTGCCAAGCCATGTCTTCCCTGGACCAGAAACAAGCATCCTGGGATGGGACTGGTTTTAGGCCAACAGCCCTCTTTAGCCAGGCTA
The DNA here is from genome assembly GCF_964204655.1 of Triturus cristatus. Classification (NCBI taxonomy): domain Eukaryota; kingdom Metazoa; phylum Chordata; class Amphibia; order Caudata; family Salamandridae; genus Triturus; species Triturus cristatus. The sequence continues at coordinate 1,023,764,535 of NC_140592.1, forward strand.
GCTTGAATCCAGTGGCAAAGTGAGCAAGGGACCCACGTCTGGGCATACCCTGCCAACTTAGGGCGAACAAAACAAATGCAAGGAGATGATGGACAGATTGCTGAAACTTTTCAAACACTCACCCCCAGTCACAGATCTGGGTTGAATCCATCATCATTCTTTAGCTCACTTTGTCACCCCAGTTCAGACACAGCTATATGTAAATCCGTCTTGACTCTGTGCCTCATGGGAACAGTCCAGCCCGAACTGCCAAGCCATGTCTTCCCTGGACCACAAACAAGCATCCTGGGACCGTTTTCGGGCCAACAGCCCTCTTCAGCCAGGCTAGCTTAAATCCAGTGGCAAAGTAAGCAAGGGACCCACATCTGGGCATACCCTGCCAACTTAAGGAGAACAAAGCAAACACAACCTTTCAAACACTCACCCCCCGTCACAGATCTGGGTTGAATCCATCATCATTCTTTAGCTCACTTTGCCACCCCAGTTCGGACACAGCTATATGCAAACCAGTCTTGACCCTATGCCTCATGGGAACAGTCCAGCCCGAACTGCCCAGCCATGTCTTTCCTGGGCCTGGTTTCGGGCCAACAGCTCTCTTTAGCCAGGCTTGCTTGAATCCAGTGGCAAAGTGAGCAAGGGACCCACATCTGGGCATGCCATGCCAACTTAGGGCGAACAAAGCAAACACAAGGAGATGATGGCTGGAGCTCTGAAACTTTTCAAACACTCACCCCCAGTCACAGATCTGGGTTGAATCCATCATCATTCTTTAGCTCACTTTGCCACCCTAGTTCAGACACAGTTATATGCAAATCAGTCTGACCCTGTGCCTCATGGGAACAGTCCAGCCCGAACTGCCAAGTCATGTCTTCCCTGGACCAGAAACAAGCATCCTGGGACCGGTTTCGGGCCAACAGCCCTCTTCAGCCAGGCTAGCTTGAATCCAGTGGCACAAAGCAGAGGAAATAAGTACATCCCCACAGAGGTGTGATTCTGGAACAAGGGTTCTTAACAGGAAGTATAAGGAGGCAGGGGCAGCCTCAAGCAAAATAATAAAAGGTTTCTAGCTTGTAGTACCGGTTCTGCATTGTAGGAATCTTCACTGAAGTAATAAACACCTGAATAATTCTGACCTTCCTGCGTTGACCCCGGAGCACTTCTTCATGTATGTATAATCCATTTAAAATTCCAATAGGGTGTTAATGCGCTTCTGTCTTCGTGGTGAGGTAACTCTATGGTTGACTATCAGGGGTTACTTTTCTTTTTATGGAAGAATACAACGAATCTGAGTATGTTTCAAGCCTGCATTGCAGCATTTCATGTGCAGAAAGGAGAAACATGTATGAAGAGAAGAAGACTTTCATTGAGATGAGAAAAACAGAAGCTCTTCCTTTAAGAATCCACAAGGCTTCTCTACCCACAGTGCACCTTAATGGCAAGTTGCCTCATAAAACTAGTTCTGTTTTACTGTAACACAGGTAGTGAACATCTATGCGGTTAATTTGCTTTCTAATGACCAGCGTTACCAGCTGAGGAGTAGGGTGGGTTTTATGTGACTTCAATTAAAATTCCTATGATGCAGACCCAGGACTACCAAGTAATTAACTTTTTCTTCGGTTGTGGGACGCGTGGCCATGGCAAGGATGGTTATGCTTCCTCGTTGTCTTTACGCCCTCCAAAACTCCTTCTGCAGTATCCCAAAATCCACTTTTGACACCCTGAACAGCATCCTGATCTCGGTGTGGGCCAGAGGAACTCAAGGTACTCAAGTTAGATGCAGACTCAGGGGGATTAGGAATCCCAGACTTTAGACTCTATTATTTGCCAGGGTTGCTGCAGTATGCAGCACAGTGGTGCGCTGAGGGCCATAATGTAGAAAAGGCAATGCTGGCGGACTGTAGCAGTGGGACAGAACTGCCAATATAACTCATGATGGGCTCCCGGACCCCTGGGGAATGCCCGTACATAATCAGGCAGGTTGCGGAGGCCTGGGAGCAAGCTGTTACCCTGATTGTCTGCAGGGCTCCATACACCCGATCACTTGCTCTCCAGTGGCTGCAGGGTTTCCACCAGATCCAGTCCACCATGGACCTTTCTAAATGGTATTAGGGGGCTGCACAACAGCTGGGGACATGTATATGAATGGGACCTTCTTATCCTTTGACGAGGCAAGGGAGTGGTTCCAAGTGCCGGATGGTTGCTTCCTACAATATGCAAAAATATCATGCACGGTTCGCGAAATATTGGCATTGTTTCCACATGAGCCGGAGGAGTTACAAACTTTAGCGTTGTAACTCGACCCGGGGTCCACTAGAGGACTAATCTCTCGCATATATAAAGCCTTGAAAGAGGATCATAAGGTTGATGTATCCACAATAAAAGACAGATGGATGGCAGACCGGTCGTCTTCGCTCACCGAGGGTGAATGGAAGAGGGCGTTTGCACAAGTCGCGACCTAGCCAGTAACGCAAGGTTTAAACTCACTCGGGGCATATCAACAAGGGCTTTATCTCTGCTTTTTTGGCTTTAAAAGCCAAAAAAGCAGAGATAAAACTAGCACCCTATCAACAACAGGGTGCTAACATGCAAATTTGCATGTTAGCACCCTTTTACTCTACGCTTCCCCTTGCATCTCTAATGAGATGCAAAGGGGGCGTTCCAGAGTAAGATAATAGGAGAAATGTCGCTAAGCGACATTTCTCCTATTATCAAGAATATCGCTAACCCTGTTAGAGACAAAAAAAGCAGCGCTAACCGCGGTTAACGCTGCTTTTTTACGTCTGGTATTTGTCTGACTTAGCCATGATATCCTATGGGAGGAGGATATCATGGCTAAGTTTGTCTGTCCCTATCAACAAGCTAACGTGAGATTATCGCTGGGTTTCCTGCGATAATCTCACGTTAGCCACTTAGCACCAGGATTTTTATCGCTATTGAGATAAACGTTGCTAATAGCACGCTATCTCAGCGATAAAAATCGGGGCTAGCCGGCGATAATTATCCGAGCGCTAAGTGCGCTCAGTGATAATTATCGCAGGTTTTTCTACCTACATCGAACATACTTAACGCCTCAGAGATTAGCACGCTTCAATCCGGGGTGCTCCTCAGCGTGCCCCCGATGCGGAGTAGACGCCGGCGACATTCATACATATGACTCGGGCCTGTGTCCGCCTGCAATCCTATTGGCAACAAGTGCTCCGGGAGCTGCGAACAGCTACAGCTGCGCGGATAGAGACGTCAGTCAAGCAGTGCTTATTAGGAGTGCCAGTGGCGTAACGATAATCGAGGGGGCCCCCCTGCAAGGTACGTGCAGGGCCCCCCTCCGGACTCTATCAGGAGCTCCCCGGCCAAAGTGCAATGCTGAGGGGGGCCCCTGGAGCTTGGGGGCCCCCGCCCTGCGGGGGATGCGGGGCCTGTGTTACGCCCCTGAGGAGTGCTTCCGGTACCTAAAAAAGGAACCTGTATGAGATACCAAATGTGCTCTTCTAGGCCTTGTCCTGGCTCAGCATCGTATTGCAATACATTGGACTCAGGCCATCCCCGGCTAGGCAGATGGAGGGCGGACATGCGAGAGTGGGGTGTGGCTGAGAAGCGCCACCTGCGGGCTGTACCTACTGACGAGAATGCAGAATGAGATCTGAAAGAGTGGGGAAACATGCTGGAGGGATTACAGTCAGCTGAGGGCCAGAATGAGAGGGAGAGGGCTCCACGCCGAAGTCACGTCATGCCACCCCTACGCCGCCCCCAGTGAATGACCCTGTGCTGGGCCAACAGTACAGCCCAGCCTGGGGTGGAATGAACCACCCGCGGCTCTGAAGATCAGATGAACAATGGGATGGGCCGAAGACTTTAGCTGCCGGCCTGGCACACGAAGGTCCAACCGGCCTCCCATGCACGCTACAGCTGGGAAATAGACATAGCGGCCGACTGGTGTCACCATCTCGCAGTTTGCACTGTAGTGACCTGGCGCCCCTACAGCACCCTAAGGTGGAAGAGTGGAAGAAAAGAAAAGGGGGGGGGGGGGCTCCTCCACACACATAAATAGCCCTCATCGGAGGGCAGGAGAGCTTGCCTCCGGTGTCCTCTGAAATCTCTGCCTACCGCTGGATAGTCCTGCTTTCGAAGTCCTGTTTTCTATTCCTTATGGGATGGGTTCCTGCCACCGATCGCTGCCAGGGTGTTTTTTGGTTTTTATTTTCATATTATAAGGTAGAATAGGTATTGCTGCACATATTTCTCCTGGGGGGGGGGGGGGGGGGTTGTCTTTGTATACTGTACAGTTATTATGCACCTAGCAATTAAACTACTGGGTGGAGCATACAGGCACCCAAGTAAACTGCTGTGACATAACATACTGATTGATAATCAGCCTAACGCTGACACTTTGTAAATAGCAAGGTCAAAATGTAATGTGTTATCTGTGCAGTGTTGTAAAAAAAAGTTTTAAAAACCCTTTTTCTTCTGCATCGTAGGATTTTCACTGATCATCATAGACTCTAGAATAGCAAGCTTTTTCAAGTCTTTAGAAAGCAGCTGCCAGGCAAGAGGAATTGTTTTTTTTCTGAAAATACCAACTGAGGGTGAACAAACGATAACATAGATTAACGAATACTCTATTTAAAGAGATTCATTAGTTTGTTGACCCATTTTTGCATCGGATTGAGCATCAGAATCTAATTTTAGTGATTGTGTTTGATTAATTTCACTTAGCTGTTCTACATATGTCAGCTATGAATACATTTTTTAGTCAACCTAGCTGCCTTTTTTCTGCTAGAGTGCGCTCTAGGTTTGCCAGGTAATGGTTTGTTTGCGAACTGGCAGCATAATGTGATACAAGAAACTATCCACTTAGCTCTAGATTGTTTGGATGTGGCTATACATTGTTTGATTAGACCAAAATTAATGAAAAGTTAACTTGTTTTCCCTAAAGCCTTTGTCTTGTCTAGAAAGAAATGGAGGACCCTTCTTGTGTCTATAGAGTGTAGAGCACTCTGCAAGTGTTGAAGGGTTAAGGAAAAATGTGGGCAGAGTAATAGTTGGATTATTATGAAAATATGAAACCACGTTCAGAAGAATTGAAGGATGGGTTTTCATTACTTCTCTGTTTGTATAGAAAACAGTATATGGTCCTACTGCAATTCGCTTACTCTTCTAGCTGAGATAATAACTATAAATAAGTTATCATCCATGGCTAATGGTGCAATGTAGGCTTGTGTATAGGTTTGAAAGGTGAACCTAAAATCTGGACAGTAGCATATTCAACTTTGAAGGTCGAAGGGTGCCTAATTGGAGGAAATACTTTAAGTGCTTCCAAAAAGTCTTTGATTACTGGCAGATTGAAAAACAATCATTTGTTTGGAGACTTTCTGCATACTATGATGGCTACTAGATGACATTTTCCTGATGAAAAATTAAAGGTTTGATTAAGTTGAGTGCAGCAAGTAAGGAAGAATCATATCTTCTTAACATAAGATAGAATCTTGTCCATTCTCTTGACCAACACAAACCTTTTCACGTTAGCGCATAACACACCCTTATTGAGGGACATTTTGCCTTTTTAAGATTTCCATACAGGCTGGTGGCAGATTCAGGTACCCATACTATCAGACCACAGGAGCCATGCAGTAAAATGCAATGATGTAAGGCTCAGGTGTCGATTTGACCCTGGAGTGTCTTTAGCAGGACCAGTCAGTATGGCAGCATCTTGTGTGGGTTTTTAATTTTTTTAATAACCAACTTTATTTAAAGTTTTGCAGCACACCATAGCAAGACAGTACGATATTTGACGGGTGCATAAGCATGGTACAATATTAAACTTTGACTTCAACAGCATATAGCATTGTTATCATATTGACAACCCATAATAGCCACACCATTTCACCCATATACGTTCATGTTTTTTCAAACAGCCACGGGCCTAAAAAAACATCGGCTTCTCCTGATGTGCGCACCTTCCCACCCCCGCCCACCAACCTCCAACAGTTGGAGACTTTCTTTGATTCCAGACTCTGGCCACATCCCGCTTAGCGGCCAAACAGGCTGTCCCCAGGAAGGCGCGTTCAGCTCTGGAGCACCCCACCTCCTCCATGAGTCCCAGCAGTACCACACGGGGCATCAACTCCAGGGTGCGACACAAAACGGAGTATAATATTTGACCCACTTCCACCCAGAAGGGTCTCAACCCCGGGTACTCCCAGGCAACATGGAAAAAATCTGCTGCGGGAAGTGCTCAGCATGCGCACATTTCTTGCGCCTCGGAGCACGTGTGTTATAAGCGTCTCGGGTAGAGATAGTTGAACTGTACCATGCCGTCCTGAAATTGCCAACTCCCTAGGTGCTATGCAAGCCTCCCTCCAGTCATCCTCATCCAGGGCACCCACCCAGGACATCCATCTCTGCCTAACCTTCTCAAGACCGTCCGGGGCATTAATTATTAAGGAACGTTAGATTCTGTAGTAGGGGATCTCTGTGTATAGTCATAATCATGTGAATAGTTCCGCCCATGTGCGTGGACCCCGGAGCAATCGAAATAGTCTCTTAAGTTGTCCTCTTCCGCAATCCTGCATAGACACTTAACAGAAAATAAAGACAAATAAGGCAGCCTGAAATAAACAAAACTGCTCTGGTCAGTACTTCATCATGAAGTGAAAAAGGATAGCCACATAACAAAATGTAAACATTTTGCTAAGTTTCACACACATAGAGAAACTCCCCTTCACAAAAATCCTTTGTCATGATAGAGAGGAAGGGTTGGACAGACAAGCCCCCATAGGCTGCCATTATGTGTCTGTAAAAGGATACCGTGCCTTTAAGGAACCCTCAAGAGACCCTCGGTATCCCATGATGCACAGCCAAAGGCTAGTTACTTTCAGTTCTTTTTTCCGGCTCCTGCTAGCAGGACCCTGGAGCATTGAGCTCTACCTTTAGTGGTATATCTTCAAATATTTGAGCTGTTTTGATAATTTGAGTGTTTCACTCGATGTCTGAGGCCTTTATTTTCCTTTTGCTGTCTGTTTGTGGCAGTTTAGCCACTTTTCTTTTCTTGTCAAAATGCCATCTTTATTTGACAAGTGCCCAGAATGTGGCAGGAAGAAGGCCAAGTCGGACTCTCCTCCTCCACCAGGGCTCTGGGTCTAAAGGACATCGAGACCTCGGACGAGGTCGACACATCATCGCCGTGGCTCTGAGTCCAGGAGACATCGCCGCTCGCCGTCGAAGCGACACCGCCATTCGCCGTCGACATCGGCGCGCAGGTTGCCGTCGACGAGAAGATCAACGCCGTCGCCGAGAAAGTCGACGTCAAGGGGAAAGTCGACGTCAAGAAGATGGTCGAGAAGAAAGCCGACGTCTAGGAGAAAGTCGACGTCGAGAAGCCATCGGAGCTCATCGTCGAGAAGCCTGTCACCCTCTGTGGTCAGCATCTCCACGTCTGTGAGCTCAAGGTCAAGACGGCGTCAACGTTCACCGTCCAGGGGCACTGCTTCCAGAGCTTCCTCTTCAAGGCCTGCCCGCAAGCGGAGGAGGGTGAGTCACACTTCGGATTCGGAGTACTCCAGGACCAGGTCACCGGAATCAGCTCGGCCTGTGGCTCCTTCTCAGTCGCCGCTGCGACCTAGGACGCCTACTCCTCTCCTCCTCCACCTCCTCCTCCATGCCTGCCGATGCCTCCGCCTCCACCTCCGCCGCCACCTCTGCCTCTGCCGCTTCCTCGGCCGCCGCCGGCTCTACCTGTGCCAGTGGTCCCGGCGGTGCCAAGAAGGCCAAGATCTCAATCTCGGCCGAGACATCCCTCTCATAGCCTGCACCGGTCTTCAACCAGATCACGCCGTTGTCATCGTCACGAGCGATCACGTTCCAGGTATACTAGGGACACGGAGTCCTCTAGTGCAGGAAGATATTCGCCGATCCTGTTGGATTCCCCACCTCCGAGGGTGTCACCGGTTGATGACATTACCACGTTTCAGGAGGTTCTGGTAAGGGGAGCGGCGAAACAGGGCATTGTACTGTCCGTGCCTACCCCGTCCACGTCTGGGATCTTTGGGACACTACAACGGAAGCAAATCTCTCGTCCTCTGCTTCCTCTGGTACCCGGTTTGGAGGAACCGGCGATGGAGTTGTTCCTGACGCCTGCCTCAGTGAAGTCGGCTCCCTCGAAACTTCAAAAGAAATACAGGCCCCCGGACTCGGAACCTGCATTCCTGCGGGTGGATCCCCCTCTGGATTCAGTCATAGTGGTGGCGGCGAAGAAGCAACATGCTACAGCCCCTTCGACCACAGTTCCACCAGACAAGGAAAGTCGTAGACTTGATTCTGCGGGGAGAGAAGTCTGCAGCCACTTCAATGAAGGCAGCGAGCTCGACGTCTCTCTTGGGCCGGTATGACCGCTCCTTATGGGAGTCTCTTCAACAGTTCATGGAACTCCTGCCTAGAGACAAATGCAAGGACTTTCAGGAGGTTCTCAATGAGGGTCTGATGGTCTCCAATCAGATCATCAGTGCGGCTGTGGACACCTCTCTCCTGGCAGCTCATGGATATTGTCATGGTGTGACTCTGCGGCGCCATTCATGGTTGCGTTTCACCTCCCTGAAACCGGAGGCCCAATAACGTATCGCTAACCTGCCATTCTCAGGCTCCACCCTCTTTGGTTCCTATGCGGACGAGGAAATGGCTCGTATGAAGGCAGAGGTTGAGACCCTCAAGGCTGTTGGGTTGGAGAAGCCGAAGGAACAGCATGAGAGTTTCCACCCCTACCAACGGTGATACTCTTCCCAACGATTCCAACGTGGACAGGGATGTCAGGCTGGACAACAGCAGCAGCAGCAGCAGTTTCAGCGGCAGCCCTTTCAGAGACGTCAGAGAGGCAGGGGCAACCAGCAGTCCACATCGGGGAACAAGGGCCCAGCTGGTTCTAAGCCCTGATGGATTACTTCCCCCTCTTCTGTTACCCACTCCGGTGGGGGGAAACATTCAAAATTACCTGGCAGAGTGGAGAAAAATAACTCAGGACAATTGGGTGCTGAATATTGTTCGCAATGGATACTGTCTACGTTTCATTACTCCTCCTCCATCTATTCCACCAGTTCGTTCACTATACCTGTTGCGCGAACTTCAAGTGGAGGCCGATACCCTCTTAAGATAAAGGGCGATAGAACTGGTTCCTCCTCTTCAAAGGGGAAAAGGTCTATACTCCAGGTTCTTTCTGGTACGCAAAAAGGACAAAAATGAATTCAGGCCCATTCTCGATTTGCGGCAAGCAAACAAATGGATTCGCAGAGAAAAGTTCCGGATGCTGTCCCTGCACCAGATTTACCCTCAGTTGCATCAAGGGGACTGGCTATGCGCCATAGATCTGCAAGACGCATAATTCCATGTACCCATTGCAAGGAAGCATAGGAAGTTCCTGTAGTTCCTTGTCGGTAACCAATCACTACCAATATAAGGTGCTTCCATTCTGCCTGAAGTCTGCGCCACAGACTTTTTCAAAGTGCATGGCGAACAAGATGTTCGTCTATCCGTACCTGGACGACTGGCTGATTAAAGCCTCCACGTTTCAGGAAGCGCAGCTACATTTCAACAGGACGGCTGTTCTGTTGAACTAATTGAGCCTTCACATCAACATGTCAAAGTCTGTCTTGACTCCTGTTCAGTGTCTGCAGTACCTGGGAGAATCCATCAATACACTCCAGGCAAGCGTGTCCTTCGGAGGAGCGACGCTTATCGATCCTTCGGAAGGCTCAGACTCTCATGTCCGTTCCTTCTGCGACGGTGAGGACGGTGTCCTCTCTTCTAGGTTCGATGGCCTCTTGCATCTTTTTCACTCCACATGCATGCCTCCACAGGCGGCCTCTGCAGGAATGTCTAGAGGATCAGTGGGACCAAAAATGAGGGAACTGGGAGGACAGGATCCAACTGTCGCCACACGCTGCCCAGTCCCTGAAGTGGTGGTGTTCACCTCACAATCTCCTTAGTAGAATTCCGTTCCACAAAGAGATACCGACTCAAACCATTGTGACAGATGCGTCTCTCCATGGCAGGGCAGCGCATTCGGAACACCTTTAGATACAAGGGATGTGATCCCAGACGGAGTCCACGTATCACATCAACTTTCTTGAACTCCGAGCAGTTCACTTGGCGCTGAAAGCCTTCCAGCCATCGTTCCACACCAGTTCCATGCTTGTAATGACGGACAACACAAGAACAATGTATTACCTCAACAAGCAGGGGGGCTCAAGATCCCGCACACTGTCTCGGGAGGCGCAGACGATCTGGAACTGGCTGCTGGCCAGGGGCCTGACGATCACGGTGACTCATCTGCCAGGTGTGCAGAATGCTCAGGCAGACGCGCTCAGCAGGCTCGTTCAAGAAAATCACGAATGGGCCTTAAACGATGAGGTGTTAAGGGGCATCTTCGCAAGGTGGGGCACTCCAGACATCGATCTGTTTGCCACAGCAGAAAACAGCAAATGCCGATTCTTCGCCTCCAGGTTTTACCAACCGGGGACGCTGGGGAATGCACTGTGGATCAACTGGTCGAACAGCTTTCTCTACGCTATTCCACCCATTCCACTGATCCCGGCAGTGTTGATCAAACTGTCCCAATCCAGGGCCAGGATGATCCTCATTGCTCCGGTATAGCCTCGGCAGTGGTGGTTCACCGACCTCCTACACCGGTCTCTCCTGCCGCATCTTCGACTTCCGTGTCGGCCGGACCTTCTCACGAAGTTCGGAGGGCAGATGGTACATCCAAACCACTCGTCGTCGAGTTTGGCAGCATGGCTCCTAAGCTAGTGCAGTATGGACATTTAAATCTGCCTCAGAACTGCATGGAGATATTAAAAGAGGCAAAAAGACAGTCTACAAGGACTTCCTATGCATACAAATGGAAGAGATTCTGCATTTGGTGCACGTCTAAGGGTGCAGACCCTATATCCTGCAAGGAGGATGTCATCCTCCCATACTTACTGCATTTGGCTCAATCTGGCCTTAATTTTCATTCCATTAAGGTTCACCTAGCAGCTTTCACTGCGTATTGGAAATGCCCTTCACAAACTTCCTTTTTCCAAATCCCAGTCATCAAAGATTTTCTGGAAGGTTTGAAGAAGGTGTTTCCTCCCATTAGGCGTCTTTCGCCTCCGTGGGAGCTTAATGTGGTGCTGTCTAGACTAATGAAGGAGCCTTTTGACCCTATTCATAAGGCTTCTCTACAGCATTTATCCTGGCAGGCAGCTTTCCTTGTAGCTATAACATCGGCTCGCAGGGCGAGATCCAAGCTCTTTGTTGCCAAGAGCCCTATACTGTGTTTCATGCATCTAAAGTTGTCATGATAACTCACCCAAAGTTTCTTCCTAAGGTGGTGTCCGATTTCCATGTGAATCAAATGATCACGTTGCCCACGTTTCTTCAGCATCCTTCCTCTCCGGCGGAGAGGCCCCTTCATTCCCTCGATGTGAGAAGGGTGTTGAAATTCTACTTAGATAAGACTAAGGAGATTCGTAGATCGGATCAATTATTTGTTAATTATGGATCGGTCAGGACTGGTCTTGCTACCTCTAAACAGTCCATCTCTAGGTGGATTGTGTCCTGTATTCAACTGTGTTACCAGAAAGCTAACAAGACTCTAGGGGGTAAGCCTAAGGCTCACTCTACCAGAGGTAAAGCTGCTACAGCGGCTTTGCTGCGCAATGTCCCCATTGCAGACATCTGTAGGGCTGCCACTTGGAAGTCAGTCCATACCTTTGCTAAACACTACTGCCTGGACTCTGATGCCAGGGCAGATGCTCAGGTTGGGCAGGCTTCGCTGAGAAATTTATTTGCACAGTAGTAGTTCTGTCTGTTTCTTCCACCGCTGGGTTTGGTTTGTGGGGATGGGCTTGCCATTCTATTCACATGATTATGACAATACACAGAGATCCCCTACTACAGAAGGAGTAGTAGTAGTTTCTTACCTGTAACTCCAGTTCTGTAGTAGGGGTATCTCTGTTATAGTCATAAGCAACCCGCCCTCCTCCCCGGTGGATGAAAAGATAATATCCTGAATGCTACAGGCCTGGCTTTATATCCCTTCAAAAAGAACTGAAAGTAACTAGCCTTTGGCTGTGCATCATGGGATACCGAGGGTCTCTGGAGGGTTCCTTAAAGGCACGGTATCCTTTTACAGACACATAATGGCAGCCTATGGGGGCTTGTCTGTCCAACCCTTCCTCTCTATCATGACAAAGGATTTTTGTGAAGGGGAGTTTCTCTATGTGTGTGAAACTTAGAAAAATGTTTACATTTTGTTATCTGGCTATCCTTTTTCACTTCAGGATCAAGTACTGGCCAGAGTAGCCTTGTTTATTTCAGGCTGTATTATTTGTCTTTATTTTCTCTTAAGTGTCTATGCAGGATTGCAGAAGAGTACAATTTAAGAGATTATTTCGATTCCTCCGGGGTCCACGCACATGGGCGGGACTATTCACATGATTATGACTATACACAGAGATACCCCCACTACAGAACTGGAGTTACAGGTAAGAAACTACTCCTTACTGAAGTGGCCTCTTCACTTAACCGCCCCAAGAAGATTTAGACCTCTAATGGATTGTGTTCCGGTAGGGATTCACCCGGGAGTTTGTGGGCTGACAAGGCGTGGTGCAGTTGGAGATATCAAAAGAACTGCGAGTTCGACATGGAGTTGTTAGCCTTCAATTCCTAAAAGGACATAATATTCCCCCTTTGTACACATCTTCCAGATATGAGATTCCAAAAAGGTCTCTTGGCAGAAAGCCCTCCAACGCTGAGAGCTGACCAAGCCATGTTCCACGCCATAGAGGGGTCATCCCAGTCAGGCGCTGGTCCCAACCAATGAGACAGAGGGCCGCCCTCCAGCAGACGAAAGATATCCACGTGCAAGATAGCAACATATCCGGCAGGCACACCCCATATAGAAGATAGAGCAGACCGTCCATACCCAGTGAGTGTATTTCCAAATGATACGCTGGATCATCCCACCCCCCAGTAAACCAGCCACTGATTGGCACCATATGTGCTGCAAGATAGTATAGATAGAGATCTGATTAACCCAGACCGCCATCGAATGGAGATTTACTGAATGAGTGTAATGCCACCTTGTGCCAACCTCCAGCCCACACAAAGTTGGTAAGTTTAGCAGTCGCTGAGTGAAACCCTTTCCGGGGGATGCAATAAGGATAATTGCCCAACACATACAGGTAACGCGGTAGGCATACCATTTTATAGAAGGCTGTGCGCCCCATAGGATTCAGTGGCAGCGTGGCCCAGTGGCCAAAATATCCTGATCAAGCTGCTGGTCTAGTCCACAGAAATTGAGGGCCCAGGCCAGAACCGGCATGGGAGACACGTGCACCCCTAAATATTTAAAGGAATGATGCCGTATAGGAATTTTAGGGCACCAAACCGGCCCCATAGCATCCCCCTTACCTCAACCAAACAGGACTTGAGTTCATTAACTTGGAGCCCAGACGCCTTACAGTACAGTTAAAGGAGTTTCAGGCAGCAGAGCCCGAACGCTGTGTAATTCTCAAGAACAGGAGCTTGTCGTCCGTGTATAGTGCTAAGCGGTCTTCAAACGCAGTCCCCAACTGCCAACCCGAGATCTGAGCATCACAGCGTATCAGCACCATTAGGGGTTCTATCACCAGTGCAAAGAGCAGTGGGGACAGTGGGCACCCCTGGAGCGTACCCCACTCAATTGGAAAAGCAGGAGATAAAACCCCATTTACTTGAACTTGAGCAGTCAGCGACTGGTAAAGAAGACAGACCATAAATCTGAACTTTTCCCCCCAAGCTACCCCGTCGAAGAACTCCATCCATAAAAGCCTATGATACTGCATCAAAGGCTTTCATAAAATTAACTAACAAGAGTGCCGTTAAGCTCTGACGCACAGGACAGCGCTGCATGGACCCTCCTTATACAGTGACGTGTACTACGGCCATACATGAATCCACATTGATCCGGGTGGATAAGGTGAGGTAAGACCCGACTCAGCCGCTCAGCTAACACGCTTGCATAGATCTTAACATCAGTATTGATAAGCGAAATCAGGCAATAGGTAGAACACTGGTCCCTCGGAAGACTCTGTTTGGACAGAAAGACTATGGTAGCGCAGTCTAGATCTGGTGGGAAAAACCCTTGCTGCAGTGCAGATACATAGAGATTCAGAAGGTGAGGACATAGGATCTCCCGGAACCTTTTGTAGTCTTCAATCGGATACCTGTCTGGGCCGGCCTGTAACCCACACACTGTGGTAATCACTTCCTCAAGCGTGAGAGCTTGGTCCAATTCCTGGGCTAAAGCACTGGGAATAGTCGGTAGCGGTATGGTTTCCAAGAGGGGGTTGGCGATCTCGGCCGGTGGCGGAGAACACCTTGAGTATAACCCTCGACAGAAATCAGCAAAGGTCTGGGTAATTGCGGGAAGTTCCTAATGACCTAATGAGTCCCGAATCACCAGAACCACTCAGTCAGATACACCCCGGGTAGCCAGCCAATACAATAATGTACCAGATTTGTCACACTGCGGCATACAGCCTTCCAACATTGTCGTACCTCTCCCAGGGAGACCTGCTGCAACTAAGTGCGGGCTAGGGCCAGGAGACCACGAACGCACTCGGTATCCTGGTGGCAGAGAGCCACTTCTGCATGCAAAATCTAGCTTTCCAAGTCATAAGCCAAACGCAGCACCTCAGCCTGCTAAACATAGCCTTAAATGCGTCTTTGTAGGGATGTCTTACTAGCCAACCAAAGTCTTGACGCTGATGACACCAACCCCGAATTCAACCCGAAGAACTGACTTAATTCCTCCTCGAGAAAGGTCTCACACTCTGAGTTTTGCAAGCACCATGCTTTAAATCTCCAGGCTGGCCGTAGGACATTGGATTAAGCTCCCCATGACAACAACAATGGAGCATGATGTGAGATGCCACGTGGAAGAATGCACACCGATTGAACTGAGAGAAGGTCCGTAGCCGGTAACCACATCAAATCTATGCGAGATTCGCAACATATGCAGCAGATTGGTGAGTGTAGGCCCACCGGGTGGGATACCAATAGCGCCATGCATCGCAGACACCCAGCACATCAGCCCATGAAGACAAGCTAGCCACTTGGGAACGCCTGGCGGGGTATGAGGAGAAGGAGACATCCAGGACTTGATCCGGAAGTTCGTTAAAATCTTCCCCGATCACCGTAACACCCTGACAGAGTCAGGATGAAGGCATTCAGCGACTCCAGTGCCCACTAAGCAAGGGCAGGCAACAGACAACGGCTCTTTTACCGCAGGCACTCTAGCCCCCAGAGTTCCTCCTGGAGAACAATTTGGGCAATTCCGCAGGCCTTTGTAGCCCGGCGGCTCGGCTGCACCCCCAAGCAAACCTGTGGCGCGGTCAGCCTCCTCAGCGCCTCAGTAGTCCAGTGGCCCCAGATTCAAACAAGCAAGGGCTTGTTTGTTGTCCTAGAACCTCAGAAAAGCCCTGGTGCCCCACAGTTCGAAGAGGGTATAGCTGTCAGGCAGGATGGCAACAGACACTCTTGAGTGCCATCTTAGCCAACCAGGCCACTTGCTTCTCACCTTGTGCGGTTTTAAGTATATTTGGAGCAAGTCCAGGTGCTACCACTCTCTCTGCCAATCTGCAGCCATCAGTATCATTCTCGTTTGAAAGCTTCAAAATTACAGTTGATACTAACGGGATCAGTGGAATAGCATAGAGAAATGGCCACAACCATTTGATCAATGGGATTCCTTCTTCTGGATGTGTAGATGCACATTCGTGGCTCTCCTGGTTTTCTGGTGTTGCTAAGAAATCTAGTGGAGGAGCTCCTCACTCTTCGATCACTTAAAACGTTGTCATTCAGTACCCATTCATGAGACCTTTCCTAGTATCTGCTGAGGAAATTTGTCTTGATATTCATTTTTTCCAGGAATGTGTTTTGCAGTCACTTTCAGGTTGTTGGCTAAAATTCAATTCAAGATTGAGCTTGCATCGACAGAGGTCTCAACCTGGTGCCTCCTTGTTTAAGTAATGAATGGTAAGTGTGTTGTCTGTATCTGAAAGGTTGGAGATAGGTTCAGAGATGGGAGGAAAGTTGTGAGAGCTAGCTCAAGGTACTTTATGTGGTACTCTTTTTCTCTTCTTGACCACTGTCCATGAACAATTAAATCTTCTGTTACTATTACTTCAGAAGGAAGGTTTTTTTGCTAATGAACTCCTACTGGAAAATTGTATAATTCACACGCCCATGTCAGTGATTGTCTTGCTGCTATGGTCATAATTAAGTTGCCTTCCCAACTGTTCACCCTTTGGCACCATTAGTCCTCTTAAGTGTTGTTGGAGAGGTCTCATATGCAGTCTTGCAATTGGGACAATGTATATGCAAGAAGCCATAGAGCCAGTATTGAGGCTATTGTTCTGGTGGCCGGTTGTGGGGTTGACTTGTTATTTGTCCTGGATAGATGAAACGCTCTCCGCAAAAGGCAACACTCTTGCCTTTATGGTTTCCAACGTTGCTTCTAGATCAGGTAGCCTTTGAACCGGTGTCAAGATTGGCTTTTGGTCATTGATCTGAAAACCTAAAGAACAAGTTTCTTACCTTCAGTAAAGCCTTATCTGGTAGAGACTATATCTAGCCACAAATTCCTTATCTTTGAATTTCCCAAGGCATCAGACTGGATCCAGAAGATTTTTCATGACCAGCACCCTGCGCACTGGTAGGTGGCGTCGATCGGCTTCATGTGCCACGTCTGTGTCGTCTGCACTGGAAGTGACGTCTGTATAGGCGCCACCTAGTTGCGCAACCGTCTGTTTCTTTTCAAGACTTTCCAAGACAGAAATGCGGATCCATAAAGAACACGGACCACTGGTGTGGAAACCTAAGGCCTGAAAGAGGCCAGCCCTGTCCCTAGAAATCTGTTCGCAGAGCAGGGAGGATGGGTAGGCTGGTAGGGAATCTGCGGATAGATATAGTCTCTACCAGATAATGCGTTACCAAAGGTAAGTAACTTGTTCATCTCAGAGACTTCTAACCGCAGATTCCTTACTTTTGAATAGATACCCAAGCAATACCTCCCCAGAGGTGGGTTTGCGGACCAATTTAAAACAAGGAAGTCCTGCAGGACCGAATGGGCGAAGTGCCTGTCCCTACGGACCTGACTGTTCAGACAGTAATGGTTGTTAAACGTGTGCAGAGACACCCATGTTGCTGCCTTGCAAATGTCCATGACCGGAACTCCGTGTGCTAACACAGTGGTTGCAGCTTTACCTCTGGTGGAATGAGCTTGCAAGCCTTTAGGCGGTTGTTTCTTGTCCAGCGAGTAGCAGATTTTGATGCAGAGCTTGACCTATCTAGAGATGGTTCATTTCTGCATCGCCCGACCTTCGCACCATCATACCCCATGAAGAGTTGTTCGCCCACCCGGAACTCTCATGTGCGGTCAGGTAGAACGACCATGCTCTATTTGGGCCTAGACAGTGGGGTCGCTTCTCTTCTTTAGAGGGATGTGGAGGAGTGTAAAAGGTAGTCAGTGTGATTTATTTATTTATTTATTTTTAGCATTTATTAAGCGCGAACAAATGCCCGCAGGCGTCTCGGCGCTGTACTGTTATTACTCTCCCGAGTGATCTTATGAGTTTTTAGAGGTTAAATAACCAGGTCTTCAGTTTCTTCCTAAAGGACATTAGATTTGAGCAGGATCTTATGGTTTGCGGGAGTGTATTCCATAGTCTTGGGGCGACTACTAGGAAGCGTCTGTCTCCCCAGTTGACCAGCCTAGTCCGTGGCACTACCAGGTCATGCAGTCTTGCTGATCGTAGCGTTCGAGTGGGGACGTATGGAACCAAATGGTCGCACAAGAATTGAGGCGCTTGATGGTGTAGCGACTTGTAGACAATGCATAGAGTTTTGAATTTAATTCTGTTCCTAACGGGAAGCCAGTGGAGACTCCTCAAAGTCTCAGCTATTGGCTTGAATTTAGGAATATTAAGAAGAAGTCTGGCTGCTGCATTTTGGATTGTCTGCATTTTCTTGATAATCCTGACTTGCGCATTGCCGAACAAGCCATTGCAGTAATCCAATGCTGACAAGACCAAAGCGCTGACCAATGTCTTTCCCACATTTTTTGGAAGAAAAGGAAGAATCTTCCTGACCAGCCGTAATTTATGGAATGCCGTGGAGGCCGTTTGATTGGCATGAGCCAAGAAATTTAGATTGTCATCAAAGATGACTCCCAAATTTCTCACCTTCGTGACCGGTTTGGGTACCGCTCCAAAGGGAGAAGGCCACCAGGTTGGGGACCAGCTAGGATTGAGATGGCCAAAAGTGACCACCTCGGTTTTATCGGAATTAAGTTTCAGACAGTTTGCTGACATCCAGTTACCTATGGCCAGCATACCTGTTCTGAAACTCTCCGCCACTGCTTCCCCATCATTTCTGACAGCCAGTATCAGCTGTGTATCATCTGCATATGAGGTAAGGTTCATCCCATGCGCTTTGATGGTTTTAGCGAGGTCCGACACATATATATTAAATAGTGTCGGACTGAGGGATGAACCTTGAGGTACCCCACATGGCAGCGATAGCTCAGCGGATTCAAACTGGCCCAGTATGACAGCCTGGGATCTCTCTGCCAGAAAAGACGCCAGTAGATCTTTTGCTAGGCCTTGCACGCCCATTTTTTCGACACGGTTGACTAAGATCTTATGGTCAACCGTGTCGAAAGCAGCCGATAAATCTAGAAGCACCAAAAGTGCTGTACCGCCTTGGTCTCTGATTAATCGGATGTCGTCCGCCGCTTTAATGAGCGCTGTTTCCGTTCCATGAAACTTGCGGAATCCGAATTGTGATTCGTCGAGCAGATGATATTGCTCGATGAATTCCGCGAGTTGGATGTTCATGGCTTTTTCGACTATCTTAGCCAGAAAGGGTAAATTCGCAATAGGCCTATAATTTTTTAGTTCTGCTTTACCTAAGCCGGGGTTTTTCAGGAGGGGTTTGAGTAAGGTCTTTTTTAATTGGTTAGGGAAGATGCCTGTGCGAAACATGACGTTACTTATTCGTGTGATAACTGGAATAACAGTGTCCATTAGTGAACGAAGGGTATTCAGAGGACAGGGATCAAGAGCTGATCCAGATTTAATAGTGTTAATGATGTCTTGGATTTGAACCTCAGTGACCTCTGCGAAGCGGGAAAAATTATTGCTTGAAGATGATCTATTTGTTTTATCTATGCCCTGTTTATCACCTAGGTTGAACGCAGAAAATATGTCGTTCACCTTGGTGAAAAAGAATGATGCCAGTGAATCACAGACATCTTGTGAGCAAGGGGGGTTAAGGTCTGGAGCACATCCCGCAAGATGTTTGGTTATTTCAAAAAGCTTTTTATTCGAGTTTTTTGCGCTTTCGATTTGTTCGGTGTAATACTTCTTTTTTGTCTCTATGATTAAAAGTTTATATTGAATTAGCAATTCCTTATACACTTCCCTACTTTCATTATCATACTTTTTCCTCCAGTTTCTCTCTTTATTTCTGCACTGCTGTTTCAGTTTCTTAAGCTCCTCAGTGTGCCATGGTGCTGAGGGGGAGCTTCTGTTCCTGGACATTGTTTTTACTGGTACCAGTTTATTAGCAGCCTGGCCCACCCATGTGTAGTATTGCTCAATAGCAGTTTCCGGGTCGGTGGCCCATATGGGTATTGAATTGTGCAACGCCTCCTTAAAACAGGGAATGTTAATGTCTTTCCAGACCTTGAACAATTCTCGCTTGGGGGGGGTTGTTGTATCGGTAGGTGTTTTATTAATTTGTATTGTAGCCAATACCAGGTGATGGTCGGACCTGGTCATTGGCAAGACATCGGTCACTAAGATATTTTCCAAATTGGAGAAAATACCATCTAAGGTATGGCCTGCAATGTGAGTAGGTCCTTTTACCAACTGCGATAGACCAAAGACCTCCATTTCTGATTGCAGCGATATGGTGTCCTTGTCTTCACTACAGTCCAAATGGAAATTAAAATCACCTAGCAGTGTTATAGATTTATCCGTGACTGAGGTTTCTAAAATGGTGAGGATTTCTGTAAGGAAATCCGACCGGGCTTCTGGTCTTCTATATAATAATACACCTTTGAAGTTATATGAGGGAGATAAATGGATGTCAAATTGAAGTGCCTCGCATGTCACAGAAGGAATTGCAGTAGTACGGATTTTAAAAGAGTCACGGGCAATTATAGCAATCCCACCGCCTCTTTTACCAATTCTGTCTAGTCTATAACACTTGAATCCTTGAGGAACGGCTATCACGAGGTCTGGGTCGGAAGCTTTATCCAACCAAGTCTCCGTCAGGAACATTATATCTATGTTCCTGTCAGTAAGTACATCTGCTATTTCTTGCCTATGCTTGGCTAGAGAGCGCACATTGATAAGGGCAATGGTAGACATTTGCTTTATCTGATTAAGATTATCACTACCTACCCTTTTATCTGATAGAGAGATGGACGTTTGACAATGTGTACAATTCAGTGCCATTTTAGAAGGTATGGAGTCAGGACTATACCTTGTGCATTTTTCCGTTGTTTGTGGGCAGAGGTCTATCAGTGCGGAGCGCGGGTATGATGTGATGCATGCGGGGGCAGTCCGACCAGGGGGGGTGGCCCTAGGCCCGAGTCCGGCGTGGACGGGCGCAGACGGGCTTGCCTTTGGCGCGCCTTCGGCGCGCCGCCGGCGCGCCCGCTGCGCGGACGGAAAGACCCCATATTTTTATACTGTATTGAGGAGGGTGGGAGGCGTCCTGCCACTGGACCGCCAACCCTTTCTCCCTCCAAGATGGCGCCTTTGCCCCGCGTCGTCAGCCCCTGATCGGCCACGGCGAGAGGAAAAGGTGAGTGGAGCGCGCCTCAGTGCTAAACAGAGCTTGTTCTCACTGAGCACGTTAGTGTACAAATAAAATCCACCAGATTAAGATATTTACAAATATTAAAAAAGACTCGCCAGAAATACCACAGGGATAGAGTAGAGCCCCCGGCTTCTGATAGATTGGCCTACATGAAATGGGGTCACCACTTTCAGGGAAGAAAGGATGCCCTTGTGGGCAGCACCAATTTGTCAGGATAAACAGAGGTAAAGCAGCTTGGATGATAAGACCTGCAGCTCACTCACTCTACGGGCAGATGTAATAGCCACAAGGAAGGCTGTTTTGATGGTGAGAAGCCGGAGGGGACAATTATGTAGAGGCTCGAAAGGAGCATGTAGGAAGCTGGTCTTCTTTGCAGATGTCACCCCCCATTTGAACTACTTGATGCTGATTTTTCGACTGATCGTGCTAACCAGACTCCAGTGACAGTGTTCTTGCCCCTAAAAAGTGACATGTTCAATTGTAACTCAATTGGGTAGAATTTTAGCTCCCTTCTAAATCCCTGGTAAATGGTACCCAGGGCATGGGTACAAGAGAGGGACCCTATGGACTGCTGCATGTGTTGTGCCACCCAAATGGACCACCACAAAAGCTGCATGCAGACTGCCACTGCAGGATGCGTGAAAGGGTGCACGTCCTTGTGAAAACACAACATTGCCCCCTCTCAGTGTGCAATGTCAAAGCACACTGCATGTACTATATGTAAGTCACCCCTACACTAGGCCTTACGAGCTATAAGTCATAGTGCATTATGTTACATGTGAGGGCATATCTGGATGAGCTTGGGATGCATAGTTCCATTAGAGGGGCATTGCAAGTGATTAGACAGCCATGTTAAAGGAACGTGTTGAGCACTGGTCATTACAAGTTAACCAGCTACACAATGACTGCACTAAAAATAATGGTGTTTGGTATCAAACACCTCGCCTTGTCTCAACAAATCTATACTGATGCCAGTGTCAGATTAATTGTGCCATGCAGCCAGAAGGCAGCTTAGAGGTACACCCTGAAATCTACTGGTACTCTAGTGAGCTGGCGGACTGGTATTGACAAGCCTGCCACCACAAAAGAGTTTATGCCCCCCTGTAGGTGAGAGCTCACGCTATGGGAGGCCAGAAACAATGCCTGCTCCGTAGGAAGGTGTTCACACCTCCTCCAGGATGCTGGCCAGTGAATTAGCATGTCAAGGCAAGAGGCTTCAAAGCCTCTGATGCCTTTCATATGCAACCGTGGATTCCCCTAGTCCTGGGGAATGCCAGCCCCTGCGCCCTGGGGCCTATTTGGCACCAGAGCAGGTGGGAAAATTAGATAGTCAGGAGGCATGTTGCACTTTCAGGCTAGGCAGACCCCCTAAGGAGGGCCACCTAAAGTAGACAGCCAAGAAAGGGTTTCACCATTTTGAAATTGGTAAAACTAGGAACTTTGGGTCAGGAAAATGCCCACTCTCCACAAGAAGTGGTTATGTACAGGGTATAGTGACCTCAGGTGTAAGTAGCCCATTAGCTACTACCCTACACTCCCCTAAACTCAATTCAGTATTTAGGGGTCCCCCTGACAAAAGGAACTTATATTCGACTTCCTGGGAACTGAAGAGGACAAAAGAAGAGCAGTCACCACGGGAACTGAGGACTGTCCACACACTTGGTGCAAAACCCTGCCTAACTGCTGGAACCTTGACAATTGCAAAGACCCGGCTCATCCAAAAACTTTTCACCCTCTCCAACACTTGAGGACTGCCCAGCACTTTGACAACCATTTAGGATCTCCCTTGGGGTGGAGGAGCCATACCCCTGCAACTTCAGACACAGACAAGCATCAAGCCCAGACCACTGTGTTGCTGGCCATCAGGCCCACCAAAGGAGCAGCACTTCAGAAAGAGGTTCTTCGTTGCTCCAGTAGGTCAGCTCTTTCTCCCTGCAAGATTATAGTTGCTAGGACCGCCAGGAGCCACCCAGCACCAATACCTTCGGTAGAGGAGTATTTGAAGCAACCAAGGCTTGTTGCGTGTCCGGTCCAGACACCCCGGATGCCAAAACAGACCTGCTGACAAGGGACTTCAGGATCCACAAGGGTTTCATCAAAAGTGGCCCTGCTTTCTTCCCCTCGCCAGGTCACCCAAGAACCGTGAGAGCCTCTAACTCCAGCGTCCTTCCGGACAAAACCAGTCTGGACCCGAGCCCCCCAGCCCAGGACCACAGAAACTGACTATCTGAGCTCCAAAGACCCTCACAAGCCAATTCACAAGCCAACCACCCCACTGGGTTCTGCTGGACTTGTCCTCAAGTCCCCACTTGCAGCCTTTTTCTTACAGGTCCCCCTTCCACTGACATTAGCATGCAGCACTGGAAGCTACCATCGGAATTAGCGCCTCTGCACCCAGACATCCCAGGGCAGGTAAACCCAAACTGCTGGTGGTTCTTTGGACCCTGGACTCCATGCACTTTAAGCCCTGAAAGGCTCCCCTTGAAACCATTTGCAAGTATATATATATGTAGTCCATGCTTCTCCCATAGGATAAAATTACAGCGTTCGAGGTTCATACCTCAAAAGAGTTATTAGAGTATTTTTGCTTTCTGTAAAAATCTACAACTCGAAAGTACTTACCTGATGCTGATTATCTTGGTATCTAAATTTATATAAAAATCTGGGTAATGTTTCTAAATTGGTCTCGGATTTTTCTTCTTGAGTGTGTGTGTTTCATTTACTGACTCTGTGAGTACAACAAATGCTTAACACTACCCTCTAATAAGCCTAAACTGCTCGACCACCCTACCACAAAATAGAGCACAAGGGATTATTAATATAAGCCCTATAAAACAATAAGGGTTGTCTGTACTTTTTGCCCTTACATTGGCACATAAAAAGCCAGCTTTCTACAGAGCACACATTAAAAAACATCCGAACCAAATTAAGTGCCCACTGAGACATAATAAATGGTGAAGGAGAGAATAGATAAACAAGACCTTCTAAGAACTTATGTACAATGGGGTACTTGAACAGTGAAGGTTGGTCAGGCAGTCGCAATAAAAAGAGCAGACAAATAGCCCCTGAGAGTGCCCAGAGCAGAACTCTGCTGGGCAAGGGAAAGAATGATGAGCAAAACGTCAGAAAGAGGGACACAAAGGGGGGCAGAAAGGGGATTAATATGTTTATCTGTACACTATGCTACAAATTACTTACAACAGCAGGCGTATGCCATTTTGGTGGCGGGACACCTGGCTGCCAAGATAACATTACAGACTTCTTGGGAAGAAGGTCGAAAGCTGTCAACTGTCATAGAACAATCTCCATGCAAGAAGGCAGATAGTGAACAGGTTTGGGTGGAGAACCCTCCCTGCTGCTGCGACAAAAGATCCTCGAGAAGGGGCAGCCTGATAGTTGGATTGATGGCCATGCTCAGTACCTCGAGATACCAGACTCCCTGTGCCCAGTCTGGAGCTACAGGGATGACTTGGGCCATGCCGTTCTTGATCTTCTTGAAAACTCTTAGCAGGAGTGGTAGGGGTGGAAAGGCGTACAGGAGGCCTGAGCTCCACTTGAGATGAAAATTGCATAAGAGTGAGAGCTGCCTTGGAAACTCCAGCGTGCAAAACAGCTGACACAGCTAACCAAGGCTCTCCCCACTGTTGAAAGAGTCCTTGCGTTACTTCCGAATTGAAATGCCATTCTTGATCCGCTAGGCATCGACGGCTGAGTTTGTCTGCTCTGGTGTTTAGGGAACCTGCCAGGTGTTGAACCACCAGGGATATGCCATGCTGTTCCAGCCATGACAGAGTCTCTTGACAAAGGGTCCACAACCCCACTCCACCCTGTTTGTTGCAGTACCACATGGTGGTGGTGCTGTCCGTGAACACCTGCACTAGCCTTCCCTTGATGGAGAGTAGAAAGGCTTTCAATGGCATTTGGATCGCACAGAGCTCCACCTCTACTAGATGGCCACCTTATCCCAGTAGTGACGCATCTGCCACTACTGTGAGAGCTGGTTGGTGAAAGGAGAGGGATCTGCCTCTGATCCAATCACGGTTCATTAACCACCACTGTAGATCTTTCACAGTTCCCTTCGAGTTTTGGACCATGTCGGAGAGGTTTTCCTGATCCTGTGCCCATTGAAACCTCAATGGCTAGCTACAGTGGTATTTTAGCCGTAGGTGTTATGGCACCACTAAGGAGAATACAACTAATCTATTTTCATGGGGTAACAATATCTAGGTGACGGTGCTTGCAGGGTGGGGAGAACCACCAATCTCCTCAAAATCTTTGTGACCTAGTGTCAACAAATACATTCAAAATATTTTACAAATCCCCAGCACACGTCAGACAATAACTTTCGAATAGAAATTAGTGCATAGCAGTAAGCATAAATTATCTTCAAACATAGGGAAATTTTTCTGGTACCGTACTCGGCTTTGCACTGAGACCGCCTTGGATCCTCGATTTTGGATTCTCGCACTAAAGATTTTACTTCGTACTACTACTTGCTAATTTGGACCATAGGACCCTTTACAGTCAGGGTTTGGAAAACAGAGAATCCCTCGTGGGACAGAAGTAAAACTACGAATTATAAGCTTTATTCTGAAAGGACAGAGCCTTGAAAAAGTCGCAGGATATTGTCCCTTTGGCGACGAAACACGTGTCGGCTGCGTTTGTCCTAAGAAGTCTTTCAGTCTGAAGCCATACAAGAATAAAAAAACAAGATAAAATTTCCATATGTTTGAAGATAATTTATGCTTACTGCTATGCACTAATTTCTATCCGAAAGTTATTGTCTGACGTGTGCTGGGGATTTGTAAAACCCATTGAAACCTCAAATCGCACTGCAGAGCCCGCACATGCCACTGGGCATGTGTCACAAGCAGGATGCAGGAGGCTACAAGTCCGAACAGCCTCAGGGTCTGCCTCACCAAAATCCAGGATAGAGGCTGAAACATCAGTATAATAGGCTGAATAACCTGGACTCACCACTCATGTGGATAAGCCAGAGACTGCACTGTGTTCAGAACAGCTCCAATGAGAGGAAGCGTGTGAGAGGGAGTCATGTGTGACTTCGACATGTTGGTAGTGAACACCAGTGAGTGCAGGACGTACGCCGCAGTCTGGAGGTGGGAGACGACATCTGGGGTGAGCCCGCCTTCAACAGCCAGTCATCAAGATATAGGAAATCGGGCATCCCTGATTTCCGCACATGAGCTGCAGCCATCGCCGTGATGAACACCTGAGGGGCGCAGCTAAGGGAAAAAGGGAGAACAGTAAACTGAAAATGCTCGTGGTCTGCCGTAAACCGCAGGCCGCACCGATGAGCATGCAGTATGGGAATATGGCTGGAGGCATCCTGCAAGTCCAATGCTACCATCCAGTCTCCTGGGTCCAGGGCAGACAAGAGACCGGAGCAAACATGAGCATTTTGAATTTCTCCTTGAGAAAGAAGTTGAGTGTTCGCAGATCTAGAATAGAATAAAGGCCTTCGTCCTTTTTGTGGACCAGAAAGTAGCAGGAATAGCAACCACATCCTACTTCTGGCCCTGGAATCATCTCTATGGCTCCCTTGGCCAAGAAAGCTGCGACTTCCTCGCAGAGAAGAGACAGATGATCCTCTGTCAGCTAATCGTGAGATGGAGGCATGGAGGGGAGGGTAGTCTCGAAAGGGAGGGAGTAGCTCCTTCGGACAATCTGCAAAACCCACCTGTTCAAGGTTATGGCCTGCCAGTGGGGCAGGTGATGGCAAATCCTGATGCCAACTGGATGCCCAAGGTGGTAAAGGGGCAGACTAGAAGGTTTAAAGGCCACAGCTGCCGGGAGGATAGTGGACTGACCAGGCTGCTGGCTACCCAACCCTCGAGGTCTGTGGGTTCCACGGCCTCATCCACAAAGACTGGGGAGCAAGTGCGGCTCTGTGGCTGGGCAGAAATTGGCATGTTTGGAAGTCCCTTCCACAGCCATGAAAGAAGCAATAGGCGGATTGGGGGTGACATAGGGCAGTAGAAAGGTCCAAGGACTCAGCCGTAGCACGACTGTCCTTGAAGCGCTCGAGCGCCAAATCCACCTGGTCTCCGAAGACACAGGTGTCATCGAAGGGCATGTACATAAGAGAAGCTTGGACATCCCCCAAAAAGCCAGTCGTCCTCAACCAGGTATGGCGCCACAGGGTCACTGCAGAATAAACCACTCTGCTCAGTGAGTCGGGTGTGTCGAGTCCACACCATATTGTGAACTTTGCTGAATCTCTCCCATCTGCACCAGCTGGAGCGAGGATGGCCCAGGCCTCCTCCGGGACCGGCGCCAGCAGCTGTGTCTCACAGAGTGTGGGAGTAACTGCCCAAAGGGCATGCAGTGCTCACAGACTGCAATGCAAGACTAGTGGAAGAAAACATAATCTTACTCAAAGAGACCAGCCTTTTGGATTCCCTAACCGTGGGAGCAGCAGGGACTGCGCCGTGGGACATTTACAGGGTAGGGTGTTGGGTGAGGAAGTTTGGATCCCCTGGAGTGAGATTCAGAATAGGGACAGTGCTGCCGGACGGCACCGGGAGAATTGGCACCAAAGTCAGGGAAAGTCGAGATGGCATGACCGGCATGTCCAGAACCAGGAATGGGTTCATGGAGGCTCAATAGAGCCGGGGTCGAAGCCACCGGTGCAGAACCAGATGGGGCCCATTCTGATCCCGCAGGGCCAGAAGATGAGCCGTACGGGTCAGGCCGCCCAAAACTGAGGCACATAACCACATAGAACTCTTTTAGTTGGGCGCGGGTCGCTCTAGCTCCCGGAAAGTCGGGAAGGTGAGGAGTAGGCGCAGGCTCTACCACGGAGCCAGGCCTTGAGTGTCGACATTCCTTTCTCATCTCATCTCATCGGCCAATGGACGAGATGTTGAAGATATTTTGACTTCTTGTGCCTCAACTTACCCGAGTATCCTAAAGACTTGAAATGGGACAATGACCTCAGACTGCACAAACGCTCCCGGGACCTTCCTCTTGACCCTCATCTCGATTTACATGGAGTCACATGCCAGCCCTCCATGAGCATTAGGGACTGCTCCCTCAAAGCCTTTGGGTTCATGGCGTGGCAATCGAAGCATGACTTTTGGTTGTGGTCACATTCCAAACACCACAGGCATACAAGATGCGAGGCCAACATTGGCCATGAAAGGCACAGCAGAGCTTGAAACCTGTCTTCCTAGATGACTTTGCCTTACACACCAGGAGGAAAATCCTCAAAACACAAAAAAAAGAATGTAGTGAAAATCCAGTCAAAAGTGACAGAGACGTAGCCCTTCTCTGGATCAGCACTGGCCGGCGCAGAAAGAACTGACATCAGCGTACCTAGGTGGTGACTATATAGGTTTCAACTATATAGGTGTCGCAGATGTCACTTCCAGTGTGGAAGATGCAGATGACACACGCGGAGCCTATCGACATTACCTACCGGCACGCAGGGGTACTGCTCACAAAAAAATCTTCTGGATCCAGTCTGACACCTGGGGAAATTCAAAGGTAAGGAATATGCAGCTAGAAGAAGTCTCTATCAAGTTTGTTTGGGAGGTTCACTGTTAGAGCCCTGTTTCACTTTTCTTGGCTGTGGCCCTTCGTTGTTTGAATAGGGATAAGTTAATATTCCTTTTCTTATAAAGTTAGCTGCACTAACAGCCTTGCAGAAAGGTAGTAATGTGCACTAATAATGGTTGTTTCGCACTAGAAACAGTAGACATTTTCTGTAGGGTCCTGCCATAGATCGTGTAGGTCTACTACGCAAATCCATTAGTTTTTTCTTACATGTGGGTTTGTTTGATGAAGAGCTAGAATTCACAGCTTTTCTCTCTTGATAAATGTGTTTCTGTCTCTCAGATTTAATGGGTCTGAACTTACCTTTTGGGTGTTTTTTCAGTATTAGAAAATGTCTGGAGTAAAATTCTCTACATTTCTGTTAGAATGTAACTTCTTCAATCGCTCCTTTGTTAACATGATTGATGGTTCATTCCTAAGTATAGATGGCTGGTGTTTTGCTGTTGGTTTGGGTGAGTTTGAAGGTAGGATGTCTTCACACAGAAATATCCACAATCTACAATATTTATCACCCATTTGTCTATTGTAAATGAAGTCCACTCTGCCATATGCAAGGATACTGCTCCCTGAACTGGAGTTGATAACTGAAGTGTTGGGGTAGGGGATGCAGTATTAGGCTGTTACTGTCTGGTGCCGGATGAGTGTCTGCCTCTAGATGAAGGAGACTTCTCTGGGGTGGTCTTCTGCTTTGAGGTATGGCGTTTGTATGGGTACCTCTGACCTTAAGGATACTGTTGTTGCTGGAAGGACCAGTGAGTGCTTTGAACCCTACGGTGATAAAACCTATAATCCTGGGATCAGAAACATTTTTTCCATTCCTCGAGGCCATCTGCTTTTAGTGTCTCTGCCTCATTTTTCATGATTTCTTCCTACGTGTGCTGAATAAACAGAGCAGTGTAGTGTCTCTTTGCTGACCCCTGTGTGCAGCAGGGCAGTCCCTTTGGTTCTTCTTTCAGTTCAGACAAGATCTGAGTTCAGGGTGCCTGGGGTGCTCCTTTTATGCAAAGAAAATGTCCTCAGGGAAGGATGTGGTTGTCAACACAAGGTCTCCCAGGTTCTCTCTCACCCGATGACCACTTCCTGCGACGTGTGGCACCTGGTTATACCAAGATACACCATTCTGCCCACTTCCAGCATGGTAGAACTCCTCTCTCGGTCTACTGAGCTCTCTAGCCCAACCCAGTGGTGTGGCTACCAAAGAGGCTACACACCCCTAGAAAACCGGCTTAACAACTGGTATCCCCTCTCCTACCCCAGTGACAGCCTGTCTATGTAAACAATAGAGTAACCCCTCTCCCAAGTGTTTCCCATTTGCCTTTCAAAGGCGGCTTCTCATTTAAAGCTTGCCTTTTGGGCCAATACTCACTTGGCTTCCTGCAGGAAAGAGATTACACCTCCTCCCAGTACAGGCTGCTATTGTATCCTTTTCTAGGAGTCATTGGTACATTTTCCCAGGACTGGAGAAAGCAGTCTCAGAGGCAGGATCCCATGTGCAACTGCTAAGAGCAGAGGTGATTAAAAGCAACAAATTGGCAAATTTGTAAAAGTTGCATACAACAACTTGATACATTAATTTTGACTTGAGAATCAAGTTGGGCTTAATGTAAACGGACGTTCAATACCTTGGAGTATCCCACTTTGGTTGCACCATTCCAGAGTAAGCACAGCTGAGGGGTCAGTATGTACCTCTGTACTTGCCATTTGGGCGACTAAGACTTTCCACAGTAAAAACTACAGTTATGACTTTTTACTGTCAAAACATTTACAATACATGTACTGCCTATGTAATTTGCAGCACCCTGCCTTTAGGACTCGATAGGCCTGCCATTGGGATCACTTACGCATAGTGAAGGGGCAAAGTTGAGCTAGCAGTTTTAAAACTGCTCATCCAGTTTGCAAATGCACACTAGGGGACTCATTTTCTCATATCACTCCCATTGTGGCACAGCCAGTGCTGCAATCCCTGGGGTGACAGTCTAACTTACATGCCCTGGGTACCATATATTAAGGACTTACAGGTAAGTTAGGGTGGGCCAATCAGGGGTGCGCCAATTCGACATACACATTTTAGAATCGGGGCACTGGCACTGTGGTCTGTTTGGCAGGCCTCTGTGCCCTTTTTGAGTTAAAGAAAATGGAAGCATTAGTCCAAAAACATGGAGGAGACCATACAAAAAGAGACCTTTCCTTACAAAGGAGATGCATGATGCCATCATTCCCATCAATTTCATGACACTCCTCACTGTCAGAGACTGCCCCTTCTGGTAGAGGAGAGTTTGATCTGCTATTGCTGATGTCATCTTAGGGACTGGGTATGCTTTTGCTGTCCTGTAGTTCAGTGTTGCCCTGATTAACACATTCACCTGCTCCAGGAGTAGAGATGATTTTTTGTGATTTATGGTAACCCCATGGCTTTGAAGTGTGTTGATGACTGTTTGTATGTCTCAGTGGCATTTTTGTTTTGATTTTGCCTTTACCATCCAGTTGTCCAGATATGGGTAGACGTGTATAGCCTGTCTTCTCAGGTGCACTGCCACCATCGCCAGGCATTTAGAGAACACCCTTGGTGCGGATTGTATCCCTCAGGGAACCACTCTGCACTGGTAGTGTACTTTGTCTATGATGAATCTGAGCTACTTCTTTTGCCTCTGGTTCACTGGTACGTGTAGGCAGGCATCCTTTAGGTCTAGGGCAGCTAAGTAATATCCCTTCCTTAGGAGCATGATCACTTCTTGTAGCGTTGTCATTCTTAAGTGTTGCACTAGTATGAATATGTTTAGGTCTAGAATTGGTCACAATGTCAAGTCTAGGCTTGGTACTAGGAAGTACGCAGAGTAAATGCCATTGCCTGTGGAAGAGACTCTCTCTGTGGCTCATTTTTTGATGAGCGCCTTGGCCTCTTCTCGCAACTGTGTAAGTTTCAGTTCCCGTAGGTTTCTATCTTGTCTTTGGGGGAACAGAAGGTGGTGGCCTGGTGAGTTCTATGCAGTAACTGTGTTAAGATCCAATTGTCTATTCCACAGCTCCAAGCCTACTTGTATGGTGCCCCCATACCACAAGTCCTCTCCCCCCATCACTAGGACGATCCTACTGGCTTGGCGCACTGCCTTGCGCCACACGAAATGGGATGGGAAACGTACCCAACAGACACTCCTGTGGCATGGTACTTGGCTGCGGGAGGCCTCGACTCTCCGGGAATTCCGTCGGTGGGACCACATTGGGATCTCACTTCTTGGGGACGTCTGGGTTGGGGACCACATCAGAACATTTGCAGAACACTAGATTCATTGTGTGCCCGCTGGGAGGGTTGGTTGGGCCCCTTAGAGGATGCGGACTGGAGAGACGCTCTTATGGCCCCCAAGACCTTGACAACCTCCTCCAAATTGCGTCTAATCCAACTCTTCTATTAACACATGGTATACCTAACCCCTGCGCGTCTATATAGAGCCCGACTGTGGCCCTCCCCGACCTGTGCACGATGCAATCACGCCCCAGCTGACTTTTATCACATGATCTGGGGTGGACGGTTACCCACGACGTCTGATTCTAGGTGTGTTTGATGGCCTGGATGGCTCTTGGGCCGACAAGCGCATCCTTGGGACTGCAGTGGCGGTGGGGAAACGTGACATTGCGGTACTCTGGTCTCAGGCCAAGTCCCCTACTATACGGAAGTGGAGACGGGGGTGGACTGGTGCGGAACTCAAGAGGAACCCCTCTTTGAAGCCCGGGGCTGCCCTGAACTATTCAGAAAGATTTGGGGTAAATGGTTCAATCTATTGTCCTGAGGGGTGTGTGTGTTTTTATGAATAGTGATAACCTCATGCAAGACTCTATCCTGATGAATGATTTACAGGTCTCTGTCATCTTCCTTGCGGTTGTATACTATCCAGACAATGTGCTTGATTTTGCTGCCAAGGTAAATCTGTGGTTTGTTTTAAAATCAATAAACTTGATTATCAAAAAAAAGATCCAATTGTCTGAGGTGATTAAATTCCATTCCTGGAGAAATCCTCCTGTTCTTCCCCTGACTGGTGTTATGTGGCAGGGTTGCTGGTCACCAGAGTTATTTGCTGCCGCCACCCCCTCCCCCGATGATTGCCCTCTCGGATTTCTGCGAAATGGCTGCCTTGCCGGTTGTTGTAACTGCTGTTGGGCAGGCTGGTGTGAGCTTGCTAGTTGAGGCCCTGCTGCTGGTGTTGTTGGGCTTTTGAGCCCCCAGTCCTGCCTTCCAGTCTTTTGTTGGATATTCCACACCTCCTGAAGGACCTTCTGACCTTTAAGGCCCCCATCGCCCTGGATGTTTCATTGTCATTTATTTGCTGGAATATTTTGTGCCTCCTGAGAGTGGTGCCCGTACACATCTTCCTACATGCTGTATCTGCCACATCAAGAGCTCATTTGAAGCAGGAGTTGGCAATGTTCTTGCCCTCTTGGAAGATTGCCTTCGCACTCATCTTGAACTACTCCAGAAGGTTCTGCATGAGTCCTTCCATTTCCTCCCATTGTTGATGGCCATACCTGTTGAGGAGTGCAATGGAGTTCACAATCCTGTATTGTGTCGACATGTCCTTTTCCATCTTTCAACCCACTAGGTCCAGCCTTTTGCTTTCCTTCTCTGGTGGCGGCCCCGTTGATTTGGGGGGTTTATTTCTCTTCCTGGCTGTCACCACTATAATGGAGTCTGTTTGTATATTATTCTTGATGTATTGGGGATCCTGACTGGAGTGCTTGTATTTCTTTTCCACTCGAGAGGTATCCGCCCTGGCTGTGGCAGGTTACTCGAAGTCTTACTTAACCTGATCTAGAACGCTGGGAAGCACAGGGAGGTAAACAATTTCCTTCTGTGATGGCATCTGGGTTTCCAGGAAGTACTATTCCTCCCTTTCATCCTTGAGCTGGATTCCAAACATGTCTGCTGCCCTCTTGATTAGCCCACTGTACATAGACATGTCGTCTGGGGCGAGGGTCTTGAGGAGTAACTGTTGACACTCAACTGAGGGGGTTTTAGTGTCAAGATGCTGTCATTCATCATCAAACTGGTCCCGTCTCTCCACTGAGATGGGCCAGTCAAAGATAGCTTCCTGTTCCTCTTTTTGTTGCTCCAGAGTAGGGGGTCCCTCAATAACCAGTACATCATCGCCCACTTTCTATAGCTCCGAGGGCGTTGTGGGTGTGCAGAACACCTTCAGAGAGTTGTAAAACTCCTTGTGCTGCAGGAGCATTGCCATTTTGACCTAGAGTCAGTGTAGCTTTTCTAAACCTCGAGCAAACGCTGTGTCCGTCGGTCGTCCAGGAGGTCTTCCTCTTCAGACCCTCTGTCCTTCGCCTCCTTGCTTTTTACCCTTCGACCTCTCCCTTGTGCCTGCCGGTGTTGAGGGTGGGTTTGAAGGTTTGCCCCCCATCACTGTCCTTTAGTCAATACCCGTGCGGCTCTCTGTTTGTGCCGACCTTCGGTTGTTGAGTATGTTGATGTTGTGGTGGCGTTCGGGGCTTTAGTTACTTTTTTGCCACTTGGTCCTTTCAGCATGCCTTGCCATCTTCTTCGCGTCTTCTGCCCTTTCAACGTTGCTCCCTTTGGCAGCCGATTCTCCCCCAAGTGCTATCTCTGCTTTCTTGACATTTTCCCTCATCATCACTAGAGAGGACTAGCTCCTTCAGGAATTCCTGCGGGTTATAGCCATGTGGTGCACCAATCGTTGTTTTAAGCTTGATGTGATTGTCTTTGGGACAAATTCAGCACAGGCTTTGCATGTTTCGGTGATGTGATCCATCAGGAGCCAAACGTTGCTGACCTTGTGTGGATCCCTCTGCATGAACTTGCGATGGCAGTTAGGGCAGAACTTAAAAGGGTTGTTCTCCATATCCCTTAGATGCCTCTCTCCTCTAAATTCTCCTGCCACATGGTGTTCACTGAGTGGGTCCCCCATCAGTGGCCGAGAAGGCTCCAGTCTTCGGAATTTTCTCTTGGCCTTTGGTGATTCTCTGGGGCTTCGGTCGACTTTTTCTTCCTATCTCAGCAAACTTTCATGGATTCTTCAAAGCTTCTCCAGTGTGCTTCAAGACTTAATGGCAGAAAAAGAGAATCTGAAGATGGTGACTACCACAGGAACTTCTGGGGCACCATCTGACATCATACAGGGTATGAATTTACCAACAAAGGGTGGTTGATGACACCCATATACAACAAAAAGAGAAAGCCAAGACAATTCCAGACCCAACCCATAGAAGGCAGAATAGGTGCACAGAAAAGGATTCATGCTGCAAAAGGAAAATGTTACACTGTAGGCATATGTTCAGGGCATGTAGTACTATATATCCACATGCTGTGCACATACATCCACCATCTAGTGTTAGGCTCAGACATGAACAACATGCTTTTCTTCGATAGAAGTTTTTTCAAGCCACAGGACCAGGTGACATCCCCCCATCAGTGGTAATGCACATGGGCATCAGCTCCATTGTCAGATTGCTTTTTCCTGCACCAAGGGCTTGACTGGAGATGAAGCACGGAGATGCATCAAACGATGATCATGCAAAGTAGAAAGTTATCAATATGCGAAAAAAGAAGCAAGAGCATCCGCAACAACAGGTGTCTGGGGAGGAGGGTGGGTGCATGTGAATCTACAGCACTACACGCCAGAAACAGAGATGCTTACAGGGTAACATTTTCAGTTTATGGCATATGTAGCTGTAGATATACATACGGTGCATAGACAGTCAAGCAGTCGACCCTAAAGTGGTGGTTCAGCTGGAGTAGGTTTGCGAATACTGGAACAGTATGCGTAGGGCAGTCTGCTCAACTGTAACTTGTTGTCTTGCCAGGACAGAAGTGTTTAGTAAAGGTGTGAGGAGTGGACCTAGGTAGCTGCTTTAGAGATGTCAGCTAGTAGTATGTTACCTAAGAAAGCCATAGAAGCCCCTTTCTTTCAAGTAGAATGGGATATGGGAGGGACAGGCAAAGACCTTTTAGCTTTAGTGCATTAAGTGTGAATGCCCTTGACAAGCCAAAATGCAACCCCTGCCTTGAAAATGGCATGCCCCTTTATGTGGCTTTGATTAGGACATGAATAGCTGATGAATCTTAAAAAATTGTATGTTCTCTTAATGTAGTACATAAGCGCTCTTGACATCCAGAGTATGTAAAGCATGTTCCGCTAAAGACTCTGGATGTGGAAAGACTGGAAACTCAATTGTCTGATTAAGGTGGAGACCACCTTAGGGAGGAATTTGATATTGGTTCAGAGGATCGCCCTAGCGTGATGGATGTGCTAATGAAGTCCATCATCGTGTGACTCCACTCGACATATTCATGCTGCCTTTTGCCTAAATTTCATGGATGAACTTCTCCCCTGAATCTCTACAGGCAAGCCATCCCAAAACATCACGGTAGGACGTTTTATTTCTATCTCAGAGACTCTAAAGCCAGCGTTTGCGCTTTGCCATGGCCATTACTACGCTCCTTATTGCTGGATTCGCACTGTAATATCTTTTCGTGCCAGAACATTCATTATTTCACCTACGCAATTAAAAAAAATAATTAAACAGTGTTTAAATTCCTACTGGACCATTCGTGACGTATATGGAGATCGCGAGCTAACAGCCTTCCTCGCTCCATAGAACTCCGAAGTTAATCTTTGTGTTTCATCTGAAGGACGTACACACGCATCAACGCGTTAACGTTACGTCTTTTTTTTTCTTCTGACTGAGAGTTTCCGCATTCATTGTTGCTTAGTAACTGAATGAATGCGATCAGTGCGCACGCATTTCAAGGCCACAACGCTGATGCGCACAGCTTTTAGTTAATATTTTAAGTCGTATTGGAAGTCGCACTCATTAGTATACACCGCTACAAATGCAAGTGAAATAAAGCGCACAAATACACAAGCTACAACGCTGATGCGCACAGCTTTCTTCCTACTTTAAAGCCGAAATATACAGGTGCACTTGGAAATCAACGCTGATTTGCACAGCTATTGCAGCAGTATTCTGTTTATTTCTACTCATTTGTTTTTGTTCATCAACATTGAGACACAAAGTAAATTCCATGTTTACTAGCCAAGCAGTGTATATTGCGGTGATATACACACCATTTATTCCATCTACTATATTTTATGTGTGGGCATCTTAGTTACAGGCATATCTTCACCTTACCTCAGTGTGCACCACGGTGACACACACACCCCATTTTTACATTGAGTTTTGGCTATTACTTCAATAATATTAACCTTTTAAAATGTTCTCTTCCTATTTTACAGTCAATCTTCCAGTTTACATTTTCTTCTCTAGTTTAGTATCTCCAACATGTGTACTCTCCAATCCGTTAACCCACCACCTGCATTTTTAGAATCTCCTGGAGAACCGCCTATCAGATGGGAGGTTTGGCATGACGCGTTTGAAACTTACATAGGCGCCATAGGCGCATCTAGATTTAGTGCACACAGGAAAAAATATTTGTTATTACTTTCCCTTGGTTTCGAAGGAAGATCTGTCTTTAAACATTTGCCTGGTCTACCAGAAGACATCGCTGTACCTAACGATGAATATAGAGAAACTGTGCTTAAACTCAAGCTTCGATTTGACAAACAACCGAACCTCATGGTTCTTAGACATTCTTTCTTCAAGAGGAAACAATCTGAAGGGGAGGATGTCGATTCGTACATTTCTGTGTTGCGTAGACTAGCAGCGGAATGTAAATTCGAGAACTTTACTGATCAACACATCAGGGACCAATTTGTTTGCCATTGTAAAGACAAAAATATATCAGACAAAAACTACTTACCATGGGAGATCCGTCTCTTGACGAAACTATCAAATTAGCTAAAAGTATAGAAATTTCTATGGTTTCCTTGAAAGAATTAGAAGACAAAATAATTGAACCGGTCAATGCTATAAACCTTAATACATCTGGCAAATCCACAAAGAAATTATTTAAAAATAGTGCTAGCAATGTCAACAAGTCTTCAAAGCATAGCACTACTAGCAATGTTGAGCCTACAGTTTGTATAAGATGTGGGAACCCACCTCATTCCAGAGGTTCACGATGCCCTGCCTCTGTCACGTGCAATTATTTAAAAAAAGTAGGTCATTTTCCTAAAGTTTGTCTTAAGCTCAAAGGTCAGAAAAATTTGAAGAAGTCTGCTGTATGTTTAGTCGAATCTGAGTCTTCTTCTGATTCTGAGATAGTTTCTGTAGTTTCCGAGCACATTACTAATGATGTTGTTGAAGGTGACCCCAAATCTTGTATTGACCCCATTGTTGATATTTTCATTGGTACCAGATGCATAAAACTTTTAGTGGATTCTGGTGCAAAAATTACTATGATCACCAAACAACTTTTTGATGATACATGGGAAGGAACACAACCTCTTTTGCCTCCCGATCGCACACCTGTGTCGTACGAAGGTCGGAAGATCGACCTTTTGGTTTTTTTTGAAGAAGAGATGTGTTTCAAATGAAGGAGAATAAGAGGGAAAATTTATGTCGCTGTTAAGGGACTAAACATCCTAGGGTGGTTTCACCAAGGATTGTTCGGAATGATTCTTAAACCTGGAGCCAAATAACAAGTCCTAGTAGTTGGGTGTTCCGTTGAAGTTCAATAACTCAAAGACAAATTTCCTTCTGTTTTTGGTTCAGACTTAGGGAAGGTACATGGCTTCAAACACAGAATTATAGTCAAAGAAGGGTCCTTACCTGTCAAGCACAAGCTCAGGGGAGTACCTTATAGCATTAGGGAGGATTTGGAGAAAGAATTGACACAGTTATGTCAGAAGGGAGTGATTGAGCCAACGGAATCTTCTCTTTGGCTTTCACCTTTGGTCGTCGCAAGGAAGAGGTGTGGGCAACTTAGGGTGTGTGTGGACTTGAGGTCCCTTAATAAGGAGATCTGGGTTGACTCACATCCTCTTCCAAAAATTAATGACTTGTTTGCTTCCACCAAAGGTGCCAAATTCTTCACCAAGCTTGACCTTGCAAGCGCTTATCATCAAATTGAATTACACCCTGATTCCCGTCACCTCACAGCGTTTATCTCTCCTTTAGGTACATTTCAATACAGACGCATGCCCTTTGGGTTGGCGTCTGCTGCATCAGTATTTCAGAGAGTTATGTCTAACATCCTTAAAGGGGTTGATGGTGTCTTAGTTTTTCAAGATGATGTATTGGTTTTTGCAAATGATGCCCCTTCGCATGATCTCATCTTGCAAAAGGTGTTGGGTCTATTCCAACAACATGGTGTTGTTTTAAAACTTGAAAAATGCAAATTCTTTTGTACAGAAGTAGAGTACTTAGGTCATAGTCTCAGTCAAGATGGTGTTAAACCCAGACCTGGCCTTCTGGAAGCCATTACTAATGCTTCCACTCCCGCAGACAAAACAGGGGTAAAATCTCTCTTAGGACTGTGCGAATACTACTCAAGGTTCATTCCCCATTATGCCACAATAGTCCGTCCTATTAGTATTCTCCTCAAAAAGGGGACTAAATTTGTTTGGAGCAAGGAATGGGAGTCTGCCTTTGCTGAAATCAAAGGTCTACTTAGTAATAGTGCTGTGCTCAAGCCTTTTGACCCTAGCTTATCTTGTTGTCTCACAGTTGATGCCAGTCAAGTAGGGTTGGGTGCCACTTTGACACAATCTGAGAATGGAGTGGAAAGAACGATTGGTTTTGCATCCAGAGTCCTGAGGTCACCTGAGTTACAATACTCTGTTATTGAGAAGGAGCTCTTGGCCTGCTCATGGGCTATTGAAAAGTTTCGTCCATACATCTGGGGAAAGCGTTTTCTACTTCAGACGGACCACAAACCTTTGGTCAGTATCTTGGGTGGTAGTTTAAGCAAGTGTTGTACTCCCAGGATTATGAGGATGGTTACCAAATTATTAGAATATCAATTTGACATCAGACACATCTCTGGGGGTAAGAATGGGAGGGCGGATTTTCTTTCCCGTTTTCCTTCCACGTGTGTTCAAAATGACGATGTTTCTTTTGCTGACTTGATTGAGGAGGATTGTGATGATTTTCTTGTGGCGGGTGTTGATATTCCTGAATTAAGATTTTGTTCTGAAGATGAGTGGAGAGATGCATTCTCTGATGATTGCATTCTTCAAGATGTGTGCAATCTGGTTAGGAAGGGGTGGCCCAGAGAAAAAGTCTTACCTCCTGCATTGCAACCTTTCTCTAAAATTGAGGATGAAATATCCTTGGAAGATGGTATTTTGTTGCGAAATGACAAACTTATTCCCCCACATGTGTTTAGGAGAGGGATAATACTTAGAGCTCATAATGGGCATTTAGGCTCTTCTTTCACCAAACGGCGTGTTCGTGATGTCTATTGGTGTCCGGGAATGGATTCGGAAATTGATGATTTTGTTTTAAACTGTTGTATTTGCTGTTCTGCTGACAAGTCTCTCAAGACTTCTGTTCCTCCTCTCATGCATGTAGAATGCCCAGATCGACCTTGGGTCAAATTGGGAGTTGATGTTATGGGACCTTATTCGTCTCTCAATGGTAATTCTAGATTTATATTAGTGATGGTTGATTATGCCTCAAAATGGCCTGAGTATAAGCTTGTTAGAGAAGCTGACTCTAAGAGCATCATTACATTTTTGAGGGAAGTTTGGTCCAGAGAGGGGTCTCCCGAAGTTCTTGTTTCAGATAATGGGAAACAATTTGTAGGGAAAGATTTTGAAACTTTTCTGTCTGTTTCTGGTGTAAACCATTTGAAAAGTTCCCTTTATCACCCTCAAGGGAATGGTCTAGTGGAAAGGATGAATAGAGTTGTAGGGGACTGTGTGAAATGGGCAAAGATCAATAACCAAGATGTACTTAAGTCACTGGAAAGCATGATATGGTTTTATAGGACCACTCCACATTCTTCTACCAAAGTTTCTCCTTTTGAGTTAATGAGGGGTAGGAAGCCCATCACGTCTTTTCGTCCAGGGTGGATGTCCAAGTGAATTGATGTAGAATCAGATGTGGGAAAATTGATGCTTTTAACTAAAGGTAATGTTTCTGTAACTCAAGCTAAACAAAAAAAGAGTTTTGACATTAAGAAAGGTTCGAGGATTTCTATTCTAAAAGTAGGTGATTCTGTTAGAATCAGGAAATCCATGCATAGTAACAAAGGTGAAAGCAAATTTGGACCTTCAGTTAAGGTGATTAAGATTTTGGGAACTGCCATTCAGGTTGAGGGAGGATTTTGGTGGAATTTGTGCAAGGTCGCTAAAGTCAATTCTTCCATTGGACAAATTTCATCTAATAAGAGTAATAATCTTTCTTGTGGCACAGAGACTGTACCAGTTGGGGTCAGGAGGAGTTCGCGTATGGTGAGCAAACCCGCTAGATACAGGGAATAAAGTTCTATTATGTATTACTGTATATTTTATTCTAATATTAGTTATTGCAATGTTTTTTTTATTTGTGTTTTCTGTTTTTAGTTATTTTAATTTTGTTTGAGAAGAAAGGGAGGTAATGTAGTGATCTCTATGAAATGTTAATGTAAGCCTATCATTATGTGTTTGGTTGGAATGTTATACTGTTACTTAGTGACTGTAGAATGTATGTGGACACTCTTGAGTTGGTGTCCGTTGGAGTTAGCTGCTGCCAAGCTTTCTCCTCTCCATGTAATCAGTAATAAACATCTCACGATAAAGCCTGCATCCTGCCTGCTTACTACACCCTGAAAGTGAGCACTTTGAACTGGAAATGCTGTCCATTTACCACAAATCTCCGGTATCTCCAATGTGTCAGGTAATGGGAATGTGAAATTAGGCATCCTTCATATCGAGGGCAGTCATGAAGTTGCTTTGTTGCAGTAGAGGAATGGCATCTTGTACAGTCATCATGTGGAAGTGCTCCGACAGAATGCACTTGTGGAGAGGTGTTAGGTCTATGATGGTTCTGACGGAGCAGTCCCTTTTAGGGATAAGGATGTACAGAGTACACCCCCTTTCCACAGTCCTGTGGCGAAACTTGCTCCATGGCACCTTTGGCAATGAGGGCCTGTACCTCCTCTTGCATGAGGCGCAGATGGTCTAGGGACAGTGTGTGTCAGTAGTAGGGAGAGGGGGATGTTTGGTGGTATTTGAATGAGTTGGAGACAGTATCCCTTCCATAAAATGTCGACAACCCAGAGGTCAGAGGTGATATTTGCCCAAGG
Organism: Triturus cristatus; assembly: GCF_964204655.1. Lineage (NCBI taxonomy): Eukaryota > Metazoa > Chordata > Amphibia > Caudata > Salamandridae > Triturus > Triturus cristatus. The sequence goes on from NC_140592.1 coordinate 1,023,806,158, forward strand.
GGACAGAAATCTCTGTATCCCTTCCCTGAAAGGTGTTGTGCGGTAGGAGGGAGGGGAGGGGAAGAGGACTAGAGTGGAGGAAGCTGGTTCTGTATATATTCTATACCGAAGTAAGGTATAGTGTGCACAGAGTCCAGTAGATCCCCAGAGGCTTTACAGAGGCTAAACTAGATAATACTAATACTCTCTTTTGTGGTAGTGTGGACGAGCGCTAAGGCTAATCCGTGGACTGTGTTAAGCATTTGTACACACACACCAGCAAGAAATGATTACACACACTCAATGACTAAATCCGAGACCAATTGTTTGTAAAAAATATTACGTTTTGTATTTCTAGAACCAAAGATAATTTGTTGCAGAAAACTACCTTTTACAAGATCACTGTTTTTCAATATCAAATGTGGACAGAGTGCATTTTTCAATCAGTACAATGTTATCGTATGGGAGGAAACACAATCAGCAATTTGCAGTTAAGTAAACAATTTACGGTATTAAGCTTTTGGATCAAGAAACAGTACCAGGCAAGACTCAGGTAAGTAACAAAACTGCACCACAAGTGGTCAAACTCAGGACCTGGTGCCAATGTTATCCAATGGAGAAAGAGGCAATCAATGTGGTACTACTTGCAGGTAAGTAGCACCGTTTTGGAACTCAGTCTACGCGGAATAAGGTAAGCACAGCAGGGAGGTCCTGGTCAGCATAACAAAGGACAGGAAGCCTTTGAGGCTCACTGCCCTCAAGACAATTCCTGCTTGGGGCTAGGTGACCCTCTTTGGTCACAAGGCCCTTGGTACCACTGGTACCTTTTACAAGAGACGTACATGTGTGCCAGAGGTGTGTCCATTGTGGAAACAAAGGTATAGTTTTGGGAAAGAACACAGGCACTGGTAACCTGGTTAGCAGGAACCCAGTGCACAAAGATGCATCAGTCAGGTTAGGGGTGGGAGGGGGTGGGTAACCATGGCAAAAGGAGTACTTTCCTACATAGAGGGTCACGATTTGGGATGGACAGCCCATTTGGGAGTGGTGCCCTTTCCTCTGCCTTTGTTGTTATTGCCCTGTATCCACCCCAATAGCATCCCTGTGAGGGTGTCTGCTGTGTGGACCTGGTAAAAGTGGTAGAGGTCTCTGGGACTGGGGCTTATTCGCGCTGTGGTATTGTGAGCAGCGAAACGAGTCACAGGGCAACCATCTCTTTGGCAGTCTTGGTATCCTTTTTTATTTTCTCTAGCATCCTGATCGACGTGAATCGGCAGCATAAAATGCATAACGGATGTTGGTGATGGAGATTATTTTGCCCTCAGTAACCAACCCCTGCCCGTTCTTGAGATACTGCTCTGTGGGATGCTGGACAAGATCCAAGCTGCGTGATGGTGCAAACCATGTGTGTAAATAAGACATGGCACACTCACTGTGTGTGCCATGTCAAAGTCAACGCATATAATATATGTAAGTCACCTCTACAGCAGGCCTTAGATCCCTAAGGCAGGGTACTTTATATTGTATGCGAAGACATAGCTGCATGAGCAGATGTACCCCTGTGACGTCTAGCTCTATTATTAGATAATGCAAGTGAACAGGGAAGCCATCTTAAGAATATATACTGGGCACTAGTCATTATGAGTTATCTAGCTACATAATGGCTGCCCAGAAAATGATGGCGTTTGTTATCAAACACCTCATCTTGACAAATCCATACTGATACTTGCATCGGATTTGTCCTGACATGCACCTAAGAGGGCACTTTAGAGGTTCCCCCTGTACCCTACTATTCTTCTTGTGTGCCTGCTCACTGGAATTATCCAGCCTGCCACCATAGACTAGTTTCTGACCCTCTGTAGGAGAGAGCCAGCACTCTGTTAGGTCAGGAAACAATGCCTGCTGCGGAGAAGGTATTAATTATCTCCTCCAGTAGGATAGCTAGTGAATCTGTATACCAAAGCCAGAGGCTTTAAAGCCTCTGCCGCCTTGGATATGAGACCCCGGCTTCCTGTAGACCTGGAATGCCACCCCCTGCTGTGAGGCCCATTTGGCACCGGGACAGGTGGGAAATGAGTTATGCAGTAGTTGTGTTGCACCTCCAGGCTAGTCACAACCCTAAGCTGGGCTACCTGAAGGGCTCCACAAAAGAAGGGTTCCACCTTCTTGTTTTTGGTGGAATTAGGAACTCTGGGACAGGGTTATGCCCACAATCCACAAGAAGTGGTCATATAGGGGATGTAGTGATCACAGCGGTAAGTAGCCCATAGGCTACTACTCTTCACTCTCCTTAACACCCCTATATTTAGTATTTAGGTGGCCCCCCTGGCACCAAGAACTCAGATTTGTCTGCCTGAAAGGAGGGCAAAAAAGAGCTGAAGACGCAAGAACTGTGCACCACCAGCAAACTTGGCGCAAAGCCCTGCCTGGCTGCTGCTGTCCTGACAATCACAGAGACTGACTCGTCCAGAAGAGGAACAGGCTCACCAAACCCATGAAGGTCTTCCCAGCACTTCATTGACCCAGCAATATCTCCTTTGGAGTGGAGGAGCCACTTCTCTGCACTAGCAGGCGCCAACCGCATATGCCTGGTACAGCAATCTGTCAACCCCCGGGCCCGAGGGAGCAGTGCCCAAAAAGAAGGACTTCGTGACTCCCAGAGGTCAGCCTCAGCTCCCCAATGAGTAGTGAGCTGCTACACCCTCCAGGAGACCCCCTGCACCAATACCTGGGGTACCGAGAGTCAGTTGCAAGCACCAAGAATTGTTTGTGTTCAGTTGGAACACCATTGCCGCCAAAACTTACCTGCACGTCGAGGGACTCAGAGGCCAGTTTCACACAGAGTGGCCCTACAGTGTTTGTTTTCCCTCTTCTGCAGGTACACCAGGAACCGTGAGAGCCTCTAACTCGTCGGACAAAACACCTCTGCAACCGAGCTCCCCAAGGTGGGCTCAAGGAAACCAACAGTCTCTCTGTGGCTCTGAGAACCTAAAGAGCGGAGCCCCCCTATGGGTTCTACTGGACTGGTCCCCCAGTTCCCATTTGCAGTCTTTTCTTTCCAGGTACTTTTTCCATTAACTTTAGCGTGTTACATTTGAGGCTACCACTGCGTATAGCAACTATGCACCCAGACACCACATGGCAGGTAAACTTGAACTGCTGGTGCTTTCTTGGACCCTGGCCCCTACATAAATCCTGAAGAACAGTCCTGTAAGTTGTCTAAGTGTACCTATGCAGTGAATGTTTCTCCCATAGGAAACATTACCACGTTTGAGGCTCATGCCTCAAATCTGACAGCTGTGATTTTCTAATGATTTTCCTGTAAAAATCTAGAACGTCTAAAGTACTTACCAGATTCCGATGGTCTCGGTGTCTAAAATTATATAAAAAACCTGTTTTGTTTCTAAATTGGTCTCAAATTTTTTCTTGTGCGTCCCATTCATTGACTCTTTTACAACAAGTGCTTAACATTACCATCTGATAAACCTAAACTGCTTGCCTACACTACCAGAAAGAGAGCATTTGGGATTAATAATTTAAGCCCTGTAAACCAATAAGGGTGATCTGGACTCTGCATAGTGTCCCTCATTTTGGTGCACTGTATACAAAGCCATCTTCCTTCAATGATGAAGTCGTCTTCCTCATGTTCTGCATGCATTTTCACCTTATGAAAGGCGGCTGCTGTAGGAAGCTGGCTCTTTATATAGTATACCAAGAGGTATGCTTTGTAAAGAGACCAGGTATCCCTAATAAGTGAACAGGGACTAGCTCCTAAAATCCCAAAGTGCTCTATCTAGGTTAGTGTGGGTGAGCAGCCTTAGGCTAATCACAGAGAAGTGGTAGAATTAGGTTCCACACACAGTCAATAAATGATGCACTCACTCAAAAAGGAGAGCCACACCAATTTAGCAAAATAACAGGTATTTTTAAATATATTTTTATCCCAAAACCTTCGTGATCAGGTAAGTACTTTTTCGTATTAGACTACAATTTTAGCAATGTTAACCAACAGTGAGTTTTTACGCGTAATGCTATCTTATGGAAGAAAGTACATTTTACATATACTTGCAATGTGTTTCTGTGGGGCATCTTTCGGTCGCGAGGTGGTAGAGGGACAAGGACCAAAGTTCCACCAGCAGATCGGTTGTATCTACCCTGGTGAGTCTGGATGCAGAGGTGCTGGATGGGTTGGTAGCCTTGCACGCTATGCAGTAGAAACGAAGGTGGGCCACCTGGAAATTAGCTGCAAGGGCGGAGAAGTCAGAGAGCTCCCAATAGGGGACTCAGGTCATGAGAGTCCTGGGAACATGGGGAAGCAGTTGGTTTCCCTGGGCCCGGGCCAGGCGGCTAGGGTGCAGAGTGTTTGTAATCATCTGGCTCTCGTGCATCAAGGCACGCACGGTTGTCAGCCAGGACCAGAAAGGGGGACAAACAGTACAGCAGGGACACTCAGTGCTGGCATCTGTGGTGTGGACGTCCCTCGTTGGCTGGTCGTCCGTGATGTTGCTGGAGTCTGGACTGAACTTTCAACAAGCTTTGGTCACGGCAAGGGTCCGCTAACGCAGGTATTGGTGCAGGAGGGCTTGTGGAGGTCCTTGCATCGTCAGGTTTGGCAGGTAGATGGATCTGACCTCCTCAAGTGCATTGACCTCCTGGGCGGCTACTGCTCAGTGGACCCACTTGACAGGAGCTTCTTTAAACCGGATGTCGCATTTGTTGCCTGCAGGCGAGTAGTCCCGCTTATCCCACAGAGATGCTGGCATCTGGCGAAGTGCTGGCAACCCTCTGGGGTTGTGGAGGGTGCCCAGCTGCAGGTCGAGTCTTGGCAATTGTCGAGTCTCTGTGCAGCAGGCAGGGTTTGGCGCCAAATGTCCACAGCAGTCTTCAGTTCTTGTGGGGGTCGGCTCTTCAATGCCCTCTTTTCAGTGAGTGGAATCTGAAGCTCTGGATTCAGGGAGCTGTTAAATTCTTAATTTTGGGGCGTTCGAGGAGTGGAGAGTAGTAGCCAATGGGCTACCTACCATTGGGGTCACTCCGCCCCCCCTATATGACGATCTCTTGTGGGAAGTGGACACAACCTTTTCTCAGTTTCCTAAATAATGCCATCACCAAGATGCCGGAATTTTCCTAGAGTGGGGCGCATCAGGCAGCTCACCTTAGGGGTTTGACTGACCTGGGTGTGCTCCACACTTACTTTGCATACTAATTTCCCACCTGTCCTGGTGCCAAATAGGCCTCGAGGATGGGGTAGCATTTCCCAGGTTTTGGGGATGCCGGGGTCGCATATAATATGCTGATTGCTAGCCATCCTGTTTGGAGGAGGAGCAAACCCCTCCTGCCAGAGCATGCATTGCTCCTGACCTCTTAAGAGCAGGACTCTCCCCTCCTAGGGGGTCAGAAACGCATGTGTGGTGGCAGGCTGGATTGGACCAGTCAGCCAGCACACTAGTGGACAAATAGGTTTCAGGGGGTACCTCTAATTTACCCTCTGGGTGCTTGTATTAATAAATCCATCATTGGAATCAGTGTGGGTTTATTAATAAAAGATGTTTGATACCAAACATCTTTGGTTTCAGTGAAGCCATCATGTAGCTGGTGAACTTCTAATCACCTTTGGCTAGTACACTGGTAATATCCAAGAATAGACTTGGACATCACAGGGACATATCGGCTCATGCAGATATGGCCTCACATGGAATATAATGCACCCTGCCTTAGGGCTGTAAGGCCTGCTGTAGGGGGTGACGTACATATATATTGCAACTGCAACAAATGATGGACGGAATACTGAAGGATTCAAACATTTTCCCCCCCAGTCAGGGAGGACCTGGCTTGGCAGTTCGGTCTGGACTGTTCCGATGAGGCACAGGGTGGACTGATTTGCATATGGCTGGGTCTAAACTGGGGTGGCATGATTAGCAAAAGAATGATGGATTTAACCCAGATCTATTGACTGGGGGTGAATGTTTGATTTGCTCTGCATTCCATCCATCACCGGTGTGTCTTTTGCATACATATATTGCAGGCATGACACACAGGTGTGCCATATCGGGTCTTCACTTTTGTCTGCACCATGTCCAGTGGTGTAGCAAGGTCAGGTGGTACCCGGTGCAGAAAGGTTCTTGTCACCACCCCGCCCACATTGAAATTATTAAAATAAGGAAAAAAAAAAAAGATAGTTACACATATTTTTTCCATTTTGTCACCCCCTCAGAGCCATTTTGTCACCCCCCTCAGTGACGAAACCCGGGGCGTCCCGCACCCACCTTTCTACGCCACTGACCATATCACGCAGCCTGCAATGGCAGTTTGCATGAGTAGCGAGGGGTCTCTTAAGGTGGCACAATACATGCTGCAGCCCTTAGAGACCCTCTTTAGGGCCCATGCCCAGGGTACCATTTACTAGGCACTTACAGGGTTGCTAAAGGTATTGCCAATGGGGGGGAACAATTGCAAAGTTTTAGGGAAAGAGATCTGGCACAAGGGGCCCGATAGCAGGAACCCAATGCATTTCTTTCAAAATTGCATCAATTACGAAGCAAAAAGCAGTGGGGGGGAACCATACCAAAAAGCGGCCCTTTCCTACAGATGCCTTTTGGAGGATCTCGAGGTAACGTCATGTGAGGGCTTCGTAGGGTACAGATCTGGGTCTGCATCTGCTGGAGACTGCATTATAATCATCCCAGGGATCCAGAACTTCCGGGTGAATCTGGGAGTCATAAGGGAAGATACCTGTGGACTATCCCCACCTCCTGAGTGTAAGGAGCTATATGGTGAATGTTGCAGAGAACCCACAGGCAAGAGAGGAAAAGTAGGGGGTAAAAAAAGAGGAAGTGGAGGAGAGTGACAAGCAGGAGGCAGTGGAGATGTGGCCCTGTTGTGTCTCCTAGTGTATGTGCGGAGGCCAGAGGAGGATTGAGGGCCTCCTCAAAAGTCAGTTTCATCTTATGAGGAACAGGCTCCTTCGACACCTGCAGCGGCTTTGCCAGGATTCAATCAGTACCTAGCTGGATGTAAACCTGGTGTTCTTGGAGCCGCTGAAGAATTGGTAGCTAAGAATCCTCAGAAGCAGCAGAGGACACACCTGTAAATGGCAAGGGTGGAGCCGAAGAGGGGCGACGACCAGACGCAGCAGAAGTCCATCTTGGCTCTGTGTGTTTCGAATCAGACTGCTTCGGAGCAGGGTATTTTAACATTGAACATTTTCAGATTGGTTTCTCTCGGCTCCTATTGTCTCAGTGCAGCATGTTTCAGCTCAGAGGGCTTCTGGTCTACCCATTTCAAGTCCAGGAGTAGCAGAACCTGTGTCTTCGGATTTGGCGCCCAAGCAGCGATTGATGTCAATTCTCAATGTGATCTCTGCACCAAATAGTGTTCAGATGCAGAGTCCAGCTCAGAATGATTGTGTCGACCGTGGCCGAGTGGCAGTGGTGCACCAGAGTCCTCAAGGGTGGCATGATAGCTAGAAGGTAATGCCTACTTCTGGTGAGTAGAGGGAGTTTCAGTACTCACTGTGACCTGTGGTGGGTGCTGGGACAACGAGGGTTCCTCCTCTTCCTCGGCATCCGCCTTGGAGTCAACACTTTGCAGTGAGAAAGCTGCCTCACTCTCAGAAGCTAGGGCACCAGACTCCTCTCTCTGAAGAGGTCCGGGTTGTCAGCCTCTTCCCTTCTGTGGGCCATCCACACCGAAGCGATGAGGAGTACTTTTTGATTCCGAAAGGTGGTCTGGTTCCTAAAGGCCAGTCACAACTACCAGGAGTCTTCACGGTGTTAGGGGAACAGATAACAGACTTTGTGGAGATCTTACCTCAGATACTTGCCATGGGCAAGTAGAACAGAATCAAACTGAGTCTTTTTCATCAGGTAGACATTCTCCAGCATCATGATGGTATTTCAGAAGGTCAACAATATTGGAACCTAAAAGGACGCAATTGTTTGCTTTCGCACCAAACCGGGGGATCCGAAGGCCCAGTGAGAACAGCCCGAAGCACCGAACCAGAGCTTACATGAACACGTCTGAACCTGATGGCAGAGAAAAAACACAAGCTAATAATTGAGACCATGCACATTACCACTGATAAGTGGAGTCAAATGGTCCACTGACTCAAAAAGACTTATTTAGAAGGAAAACGAGTTGTATACGTTCGAGCCCAAGACTAGTTGGCGGAAGTATGGACAGCATGTGTATCTTCAATTACACATGCCACGAACACCAAGTTCCACAGAAAAAAAACAATTGGTCTCAATCATACACATGTAAAAACTTTGACAACCTAATTATTGGCAGTCAGTCACGGACCTGTTTATTCCATGGATAGCAAACTTTGTAACTCCCAGGTATCTTGTAGACCTTAAGATCGACATGTAAGTAGTGGCCTTCAAGATAACTCCTTGGATTTTGGATTTATAGTCCATGTGGGTGCACTGTAGAATAACAGTTCTGATATGCCACAGTTTACCCAAGACTGGCTTTCTGCACCAAGCCTTTCCCTACACGATAATACATATTAGCTCAAATTATATTTTATTGCATAGTTTTGACAGCAAAATTGCAGCTCCTTTGAAGAGCCACCTATGACCTCATTCCCATTAATAAGGATTCTAGCTCCTTTGAAGAGCCACCTATGACCTCATTCCCATTAATAAGGATTCTAGCTCCTTTGAAGAGCCACCTATGACCTCATTCCAATTAATAAGGATTCCAGCTCCTTTGAAGAGCCACCTATGACCTCATACCCATTAATAAGGATTCCAGCTCCTTTGAAGAGCCCCCTATGACCTCATTCACATTAATAAGGATTGTGTTACTTACCCTGTAACAATCTGTTTGTGGCATCTAGTGCTGTAGATTCACATGCTCTGCATACTCCTGCCATCTAGTGTTGGGTCTGGAGATGTGAAAGTTGCTTTTCTTCGACGTCTTTAGAGTCACGAGACAGAGTGACCCCCTCCTCTCCGATATTGCACATGGGCATCGACTCCTTTGTTAGATTGTTTTCCAGCAGGCGGGTGCAAAAGGAGTGCAAGGTATGTGTAAGAAAAGTGATGTCCATGCTAAATGTAAGTATATCACAAAAGGATATAATGTAAATACAATCATGACAGGCGTCCAGGGAAAAGGGAGGGTGCATGTGAATCTACAGCACTATATGCCACAAACAGATGTTTATTTTTTTGCTTGTTGGAATGCTAAAGCATCCGCTTAGTAGTTGTAGGAAAGTTGAATCTGCTTTGATGGATACCCTCACTGTTTTTTAATGGTGTCAGTGTGTTTTTAGACCTAGTCTGCTGGGATCCTGCTAATCAGGTCACTGTGCTTTCTCCCTAAATTGACCATGGTAAGGACTTTTGTACACCCACAATTGGCTACTGGAGTACCCTTAAGCCCCTAGTATACGGCACTAAGGTACCCAGGGCATAGGTACACAAGAGTTCTCCCATGGGCTGCAGCATGTATTTTGGCAGCCATGGGAGTCCACTTAAACTGTGAGGGCAGGGTGCTTGGCAATAAGTGTGAGGGTGCCCCTGCATGAGCAGGACGCCCCTACAAACTCCAGAGTTGATTCGCCAGGCTTCGTAAGTGCGGTCAGCCATTTTATTATTTTATTTAGAAATGATTAGACCACACAGCTACCTCCAACGGAGGTGCCCCGGCGCTAGGGCAGTTGACTGACAAAGGGTACACACAGGATTAGGAACAGGTGAAGAGCCAGGTTTTTAGAGCTCGGCGGAAGGCAGGTTTTGGTTCAATCAGGCAGAGTGGGAGCGGCATGGCGTTCCAGAGTTTAGCGGTCCTGATCGCGAATGCTCGGCCGCCTGTCCTCGCCTTGCGAGAGAAGAGAATGGTGCGGAGCTTCGGGTGGTTGGATCTCAAGGCACTATCATGTTGGTAGTGTTGGAGTCTGAATCTCGAGTATGTCAGGCCTCAGCCCCTGGTGGCTCTGTGCGCCAGGGTGAGTGCCTTAAATTCTATGCGCCTGATGACAGGCAGCCAATGAAGGTTTCTCAGGTGGGGAGTGATGGAGTGACGGTAAGGTACCTTTCAGATTAATCTGGCTGCAGCGTTCTGAATCATTTCCAATCCGCGAATCAGATATGCTGTGAGTCCCAAGTAGAGACCATTGGCGTAGTCCAGGTGAGATGTGTTTAGGGTGTAAACTACCGTCCTCCTACAGTCCAATGGGAGGAAGTGGAGGAATTTCCTCAGAGTTCGCAGCTTCCCAAAGCAGGAGGAGGAGACTTGCCGAATCTAGGATTTACAAGAAAGCTCATTGTTGAATCTGAACCCCAAGTTTCTCACCGAGTCTACTTGCTCAGGAGGGGGATTCAGTTGTTGTGGCCACCACGGCGCAGCGGTGGAGAGGCCCGCTGGTTGAAGAAGAGCACCTCGGTTTTATCAGAGTTCAGCTTTAGGCAATTTTGGGTCATTCAAGCCGAGATGTTACTCAGATACCTTCTAAAGTTGACAAACTGGGGGCATGGTCAAGACGGTGGAGTGAGCGGACGTGCTTTGTTCGAGCTCTGCTCCCGCCGGCCTACAGCATTGAATAAGGCATGCCCCAGTATACGGATCTCCTGTCGGAAGCTTCACAGCAGGACAGCGCCTTGGGCTGTGAGCCGAGAAACGTGGGACTAGGAGACTGCCGGCCGGCCAGAGGTTGCGACGTAGTGATTGGGGAGACACTGGGCCTCTGCGCAGTCCGTCAGAGGCCTTCTGGGCATAGCGGACCCCCACCGCTTTTGCTGTTGTGCCCCTGGAGGGCACCTTCAAACAATCGCCACTGCGGTACTCGGGGTTATCCCCTGCTCCCGCACCTTGCCACTGACGCCTGCTGGCGGGCGAGGCACCCGGACTCAACTCAGGGCCTGCATCGCGGCCTGTGCCATCCAAGGAAATCACGTGTGCCCGTGGGCTCGCCCGATCCGGCCCCCTGAGGCGAGCGGGGCCTTCCCTGCAGCGTGAGTGAGAGCCCTGGAAGTGGCTAGTTGTCCTCGAGCCAGATCACGGGCCTTTGGATAGCAGCCTACTTGGGGCCTGCGAAGTGAGGCTGAGCCCAGGAGCTGCGACCACAGTGTTGAACAGTGCAACTGGGGGTGATCTGGCAGCCTCCCCCAATGGTACGAACGTTGCGGCGAATGACGAGGCCGCTTGGTCACAAGTAGACTGGAGGAGCCATTTCGGGGCTATCAGCAGGTGAGGTCTACTGCGAGGGGAGGGTAACGGAGCCTTTCACTCGGATTCTCCCTGGGCTTCTTCATAGCTGGTTTGGTGCAGGACATTGCTACACTGTGGTGGCTGCTGGTACTGAGGACCACCCTGGTGAGTCTATATCGTGGAGATACCTGCCGGTACAGAGTGTGGGCCTTCCCTGGGAGCCCCATAGGACCTGTTAACCCTTACCGCCACGCGCAGAGAGATTAGCAGAGTTGGGCCAACCTGAGGTGTATTGTGGCACACAGCGCTCCTGGTCACAGCAGCGATATTTCTGGGAGCCAGCGTGCTCTTACACCCCGCCACCAACTGTCTAGCACCGACGCTTCCCCTTTCTAGAGGACCCGCACGCCGTCTGGTTTGATCGGCCTACTACTCTCACAATAGCGGAGGCCAAAAATAAAAGACAGTTCCGTCCGGGATCTCCTGCTGAAGTCTACGCGGGACGCGGTGCCCGCGGGGAGGGCTCTGAAAGCGCAGTTACGAGGGAGTTCATGGAGGGCTTATTGGCTTCCCAAAGAGAGGATAACTTGGCCATGAAGACTGACCTGCAGGCGGATCTCCCGGAAGTACGGCGAGATGTGGATGCTGTGGGGGAACGGGTGGCCGCACTGGAGGACAACGCGACAGCCAGGGATGAAGAAATTGCAGCACTTCAGCAAGAAGTCCTGCGGTTGCGGAACCAGCACTTAGATCTTCAATCTCACTCCGAGGACCTGCAGAACAGATCGCGATGGAACAATATACGCATTCGTGCAGTCCCAACGGGGACAGAAGGGGAAGACCTTGGGGGGTATGTACAGTACCTCTTCCGCGCGGTCCTGGGCACCCCAGCGGAGTCCTCCGTCAAGATTGACCGTTGCCACCGTTTTGGTCCGCCTCGTCAACCGAATCGCCCTCCTGCTGACATCCTGACGTTTGCCACAACTACACAGTGAAAGAGGAATCCTTAAAGCAGGCCGCGCTTGTCAACCTCTACACTTCAGGGACCACTCCCCTCAGCTGTTCCAGGACTTAGCGGCTAGTACTCTCCAGAAGAGAAGAGACTTTGGTCTATGGAAGCATCGAGAGAAAGGACAGAATTTGGACAGTGACTCAGTGTTGTCCGGAGAGGCATTGTACTCGGATGGATTCGAGTTGGAAGGGAAAGTGGCATAGATTGAATTTTATCCTGGAAAAAGTATGACAATCCAGCACAGAGGGAAGGGGAGGGAAATATGGTACTGTCAAGGGCTGCTGGTTTGGTAAAGCCTTGAACAATTTTGAATAGTGCTTTAGCTGAATTTTCAGCTAATTAAATCCTGTGGGTGAAGTAGTCCCGCATACTGGTTTGCTTGAGTTTGTGAAAGCTTTTTAGGGCCTTTCTGTAGGAAAGCTTGGCTGCGGGGTCATATGATTGTCTCCAGGAGAGCTCCAATTTTTTTGCATAGGATTTTCTCAGTTCAAAGCTCAGGGGAAAACCAAGGGGCTGACGGTCTCTTCCCTGAAGGAGGTGACTAATCTAGGAGGAGGGCAACTACGGTGAGGGCCTTAACCACCCAGCTATTAAAGCTCGATGTATCCTCGTCCAGATTCCTGGACAGCTTAAGTGGGACAGTTAAAAGTGCAGGTGTCATACTATCTCTAGTGACATTGCTCCAGTTTCTCCTGCTCTCTGGGTCGTGCTGCGGTCTAGTGCTACAGAGTGCATGTTTGAAGCTGAAAGGTATTAGTAAAAAGTTCAGCCACGTTACTGGTAGGGGAGCCTCTACCCTCAAGTTGGAGTAATTAGAAAAGATGAGGTCCAGTATGTGGCCGGCAGCATGTGTGGGGGCAGTGACACGCTCCGTCAAGTTGAGACCGTACAGCGTTTCAGCTAGTTGGTTAGCTTTCGTACATTTGTCACTGTCCATATGTACGTTAAAATCCCCCAGAATAGTGAAATTGGCATGTTTAAGAGAGGTCTGCTGCTATATTGCAGAGCTCTGCTAGATGGCAAGCCGGAGTGTGTGTGTGTGTGTGCGTGTGCGTGGAGGGGGGGGGCTGTATACTAGGATCCCAGGCACTGATAAAGTGGATGCGATCTTTACACAGAAGGACATAGCCTACACTCAGGATCCCTATGTGTTCAATCTTTCTGCAAGAGATTTCCCTGCCCCCCCTGAGAATAATAGCTACCCTGCCTCCGATCTTGTTGCCACCTCTATTTACACCAACCAGTCGGAAGCCAGCCGGAATGGTCAGTGTTGGGTGAGGATTTTAGTTTTCCTTGAGCCAAGATCCGATGAGAAACATTAAACGCCAAGAGATCACCTCCAAGGAGAGCCAGATGTCATCTGCGTGTTTGGGGAGGGATCTGGAGTTAATCAGGCAGGCCCCAATAGGGTAAATTTCTACCTGGGCGTCAATGATATGAGAAGCGATAGGAGACAAAACGTCCTTGTGTTCCACAGAACCTGCCTCTAGAACAAAAGGACAGGAGCTACAGGCTGATTGCTGGTTGGACACGAGGCGGTCTTGCTCGAATGTGGAATCACAAGTCTTAATGTCCAAACTTAGTAGCTGTTCTCTGGACCAAACAGGCAGCATGGCTGGCGCTGGCCATGATCTGGGTGCAGACGGGCTTGCCTTTGGCACGCCAGCGGCCCAATTTAAATGGTCACCCATGAGCAAGAAGCTAGAGCGTTGTCCAACAATGCGCTGCTTCCGGTCTCACAGTGACTTCCTGGCAAGGATAGTTTCCCCCCTCCCGGGGCCTGTCAAGAGCAAGGTGAGTCAGGTAGTAGAAACCTGCCGCCGATCAAGTGTAAAGTAAAATTCAGTCAAATTAAATCAGTGCAAGTACATGATAAGTTTTTAAAAGCATAACAGTGAAAAAGTATTTTTCCATGCGACCGAGTCAGTATAAACCTTTATTTACATACATTACACTTCTCTAAAGTTTCAACCTTCATTCAATTTCACGCGGTGTGCTTTCAACAGCTTTAAAAACAATTGTTACGGACATGGTCTTCTGCACACGTGCAGCTTTTTAACTTGACGTGATCAAACCACGTTTAGTTACTCACCGGGGTACATATGCAACTACTGCAGCCAACCACCAACTAGCCTCCCTTTTAAGACATATTGTGGACATCAGTCATAACAAGATGTCCAACTATGTAATAGCTGCACCGAACCCAGTCATGTTTGTTATCAAAAATGTTGGAATCAGACCCAAACACTGATTCCAGTGTTGGAAATATGATCCCATGTACTGGGTGTCCCCCCTCCGGTACTCCCAGCAACAGACTTCCAGCGTCTACCAGCAAGCTAGGGCTGCTGTCGACCACAGACACAAATCTGCCCTTCTGTTGCCAAGCTCGAGCAGGGGAAGGTAGAACAGGTTTCCTGTCACAGGTAGGTGTGATCACCTTTCAGACAGGACTTAGTGTATTGGGCTGGGGCGCTTGCCAGCACCACCAGACTTCTTTGAAGGGCACATTTGGCGCTTTCCTTGCATACTCCAGTTTGAACCAGTTCTGGAACCCTTGGATTCCACTCTGGCACGAAACTGGACAAAGGACATGGGAGTATCCTCCCCTCTGTCCAACCCCTCCTCTGGGAGGGACACCTGTCGTCCCAACCCTTTACTTAGGGTACTTAAGGGCTCCCCTATTTGTGGGTCCTCAAATTCAACGTGGGACTAGACTCAACCTTGAAACTACGTCGCTCTTCAATCGTCTGGACACTTAGACTGGAACCAAGACTGCAACAAGGAAGAACTCCTGCTGCTCCTGGTCTTGTTGTTCTTAAAGTCTTCTGCGACGTCTGTGTCTGTGCTTCAGCCAAGTTCTTCAACAGACCTGTGGCCATCAAGGACACCCGAAGAAATCTCCCTTGGAGTAAAGGAGTCACTCCCCTGCATCTGCAGGAACCGCAACGAAGCCGACCGGCCTGCTGCTCCCGACGTCCAAGTGGCATCCTGAGGCTCAGCAACATAGGTGGTGGTTCTGTGGGTCCCTAGAGGGCTGACCTGTCTTCCCTGCAATTTGGAGTACAGTATCCCTCGTCGGGGCTGCTTGGACTGAACCACTGTAGACCTAGTCGATCTGCTGTTGCCAAGGCTTGTTTGCTCTGCACTCCAGAGATCTTCAGGGTACAAGAAGCTCCTGCCTCCGCTCCTCACTTCCTGAAGAACAGAGTCCTCCCTGCATCGTAGGCCTCCGACTTTGGTGAGCTCTTGAGGTCCTCTTGCGACTCCTGTGCCTTCAGCCTGCGAGTCCTCCTGAGGGTCCTTTCTTGCTTTAGTGGGTGCCCCTGCTTGCTCGGGGCCTGCACGGACTCTGCCTTCAGTGAGCCCCTTGGACCTTGCTGGTCCCAACGTTTGCTCCTTTTTGTTCTCCATGCCAGTTATGGCTACCAAGGCTTGTTGGCGCTCCCGCCGGACACCAACCCCCTAGACACTGACATCCGACTGCTCGTGCACAGCTCCTGGTCTTCCTCGGCATCGCCTGGTCCTCACAGATGGAGCAACAAGGTCCTTGTAATCTCTTCTGAACCTCTATACATCAGTGGGTATTGTGCTACCATGCCTCCTGGTCACCTCCGAGTGGCACTGACTGTCACCTCTGCTCCCAGGTTCTTAACTTCCAGAATCACCCCTTGGATTCCACAGGACCCCTCCACAGTCTTCTCCAGAGGCATTATCTTTTTGTCTCCCATTGTCAACGGCAGGGTTCAAAATCCACTTCACTCCTATGCACCCGGCTTCCCTGGTACCTGGGGGATCCACGGGTGGGGTGACTCTCCAACTTTGTCTTCCAAAGGGATTCCTAGGGGTCCTCTGGGAAGGGTCCGGTTTCCTTAAAACTGCAAATGCTCTATTGACTTCTATTGGGCACGCGGGTGTGTTTCCACTCTGCACACAGCCTCCGTGGGGTTCCTGGGTACTTACCGTTGGTGGTTCCTTATGTCCCCAGCTCCTCTGAATCTTCTGGTCCAAGACCGTTCTCTTTTGCAATTCACACTCCACTGCCTTAATACATGGTTTGCTCTCCCCCTGGAGTCCACTGTATATTTGTGCTACATACCTGATTATTTCAAAGTATTCGTGTGTATTGTTTTGACATCACCAGGTAGGAGATATACCAATGTGTTAGTGAGTGTGTTGTGTGATAAATAGACTTATTTTGATATCTATATATTAGTGTTACACTAATATATATATATATATATATATATATATATATATATTTGCCTTTTTCATTTAACTGAGACTACTGATCAAAGTTGGTAAAACAAGCTGCTTTACACTCCTTCAAGATCTCCACAGCTACCACTTTGAGAGCTTTCAAAGGTTATAAAAGACCACTAAAATCACCATAAGGGTTGTCTGGATTAGTGCAAGGTGAATTACTTAAATAAGTGTGCACCATATACTAAGCCAGCCTCCAACAGTGCTGTTTGGTAAATGTGTGTGGTGTAGACCATGCAGCTGCCTTACAAATGTCAGCCATGAGAATAATTCTGAGAAAGGCAACAGTTTGTTCAAAGTCTGGATGTACAGTAGACATTCCGAATGAACCTTGATGCAATGGTAGCACACAGAAGACAGTAGCACAGTAAGAACTGGCGTCAACAGAATGACTGTTCTCCAAACGTAAGAGGCAGAGTTTATTCAGGTCAGTTTTGCACATAGCAGGTGACAAAACTACCATGACTTCAAACCATGATCTACACTAGCTGAAGACAGAAGCAAACACAGCGAAAACCGTACTAAACAAAAAATGTGACTCAGCCACCATTCTGTACAACTGGTGGGAATTGCTGTCCAGTTACTAAGTAAGATCACAATAAACTGCAGTTTTTCATCATTTTATTTCATTTAAAATCAGTTTCTTTAAATATTTTAATTACAAGTTCTGTATATAATCTCAGATGAACTGAGTGATAGACCCTACTCCAAACGCTCGGGCCTTGGATATACGGACGCTCTATTACCTCCACCAAGCCTCCCATCACACCCACCGCTAGAGACTTTGGTGAATACATGTGCAGTGTCTATGAAATGAGCAGAGGGAGCCCCAGATCTGGACACAACTTCTCTTCAATTCAGGAGAGGGATGCAGTTGAGATACAGATTCAAGAGTGCTTTCAAGAGGAGTCCCATGGAAAAAGGGGTTCCTGCACTCTGTAGCTATGGAACAATATCCTTAGACAGTTAAGTAAGCAGCACCACTTATGACAGACCAGCAGTATGCTGATCCTCCTCCTTTAAAGACAGCCCACGTAAAACCAGATTACTGTCTAAAAGTACAATTAATCCAAGCATAGGGAAAACTGAATGATCCAAGACTTAACCTCTGGGAATTGGGTCCCAATTCAGAGGATACCAAGGGACTTGAAGGATGAAAGAGTGAGGTATGCAGAAGCGATAGGAACTACTGCAAGCTACCAGAGACCTGAAAATTACTCTGCACGAGTGGCAAGTCCCCAGAGTGCTACTGGCAAAATGGTGCCTAGATTCTCTGCCTTTTTCTCGGAACTCTTTCCCACCTCTAAACCCCCTCAATGGACAAAATAACTCCTGAATGGAAGAGTAACTCAGTGGCACACCAGCCACATAACTCCAGAATCTGAAATAGAAACAACAGTATAGTGTGTAGAAGAAAAGATGGGTTAGGGTCTTCAGGCATATTCCTATAAATCCAGCAGCAAGATGCGAGGATCCTCCACCACTGACTTGATCTTGCGCAGGAAAAGAACTGCCTCTCTGCCATCAATCAGGCGGTGATCATAGGTCAGAGCGACATACATCATTGGACGCACCTCCACCTAACAATAACAAAAAGAAAAAGCATGTGAGCAAGAAAAAAAAAACCTCAAATCACAACATCCATGGTGAGCAAATAAATACAAAATACAGTGATATGTTCACAACATAACATCTTGCAGAAACAGACATCCTAAAAAAGGTAAAGGAACGGGAAGGAAAAATTACCAGCTATCCTAGTTCTCTTTTGTTGGACTCTTCAATTAGGTCAAACTCATGTTTGAGATTCCAGAAAACTACATAGAATAAATGTTTTTAAATGTAGAAAAGGCAGCCAAATAAATGAGCACAATACAGTTTGGTTTTGCTTTTTCATTATACTCAACTGAACCTTAAAATTGCTCTAATACAAAGAAAATTAGGAAAATTTACCCAGTAAGGGTAAACAGTAGTTTCGGTTCATCTTCAACCCCTTTACTGATAGTTGCTTCAGTTCTTCTTGTCCGCTACAGTGTGAGGGATCCCTCATCACTCGGCTCTCACCTTTTCTTTTTTGAAAGGCCTTTCTGTCACAACCTACGTTTTTATGCAATCACTCAATGTCTTTTCTGACTGAAATCTCTATTTTTCAGACATTTTACTGTGCTTTACGTAGTAGAAAGATTCACAAGTCATATGTGCCGTTTGCCTCCCCAATTCCCACACTGTTGAGGAGCACATGTTTTTACCAGTAAATGTAAAAAAGAACACTAAATAGTAAAGATTAAATCAAGAATAGGAGAGGATGTGCTCAGATCCTGAAAATGAGAGGCCTGAAGCACAATGCACAAGAACGGATAAAGAAGAGGCCATTTTGCCGCCTTCCAATGGCTCCCACAAAGTCAGAACTAGGGAAAAACGAAAAAAGAACCCTCATTGTTCTGAACTTGATGCCCGTGATGTGGGCATTTATAAAAAGGTACAATGCAGGTAGGGAAGAGTCTCAAAAGGGACGGAAGGTTCCATATGAATCTATGAAAGATAAATGCAGGTGAACAGACATTACAAGTAAGTATATTTTACTAACCCTGTAAGCATATTTTAGCTGCGTGAAGTACTGTAGATCACATGCTCTGCTTACTCCTACCATCTAGTGTTGGGCTCGGACATATGCAACTTGTTTTCTTTCTTCGAAGTCTTTGAAATTCATAAAGTATAGTGACTCCTCCTATGGTTGATAATGCACATGAATATTTGATCCATTGTTAAATTGTTTTCCGCATAGCGAGTGAGGATAGAACTTGAAACCGTATTCATGGACGATAATATGAACATCAACTGCTCAAGGTAATACTCTGCCACGCGGAAAGTATAATCCTAGATGTCCCCAACCTGGTGTTGTATGGTTATGGGGAGCGTAAAGGTAGGTCATTGCTGGTTGGCAGATGTGCCTCTAACCAGAGCACCTCTGGCCTTCGAAAGCCATTGCCACAGAAGTCATCCCAGAGCACTATCCTTGAAGATTAAGATCGGAGCATAGGAAAGAAACGTTTGAAGACCATGTAAATGGAAGAAGGAGAAGATAGATCTGGAACAACCAAAGGCTTCCAGGGAGGTGGGTTGGCGCATGTGAATCTACAGCGCTACATGCCACAAGCAGATGCTTACAAGGTAAGTCACATATTCAGATTGTGGCATGTGTGGCTGTAGAAACGCATGCTCTGCATAGACTGTTAAGCGATACCCATCTAAGCAGTGGCTGGTTGGAGAATGTAGTAGAGGCCTGAAAAAGGGTTCATAGAACAGCTTGGCCAATATTTGCTGGTTAGGGTGCTAGAACATCCACACAGTAGTATTTGGTGAATATATGTAGAGTGGACCATATGGCACTGCCCTCAGTTCTTGACAATTTTTTTCACACCAGAAGAAAACAAGTTACTTACCTGTAACTTTGGTTCCCCAGTATTGGTAACTTTCATAGATTCTCATGCTTTGTATCATTCCCCGTCGTCGGAATGGGAGCCTCGGTAAATAAAAAAATATATCATAACCATAGAAACAAAAGAGAAAATAGGCCTGGGCCTCATCTCATTTTGTAGTATATCACCCTCTTTGTGTAAAAGAGCCCAAACTTTTGCCAGGACCAATCAGCACAGCCTCACCCTTTGGAACCTTCCTGAGAGAGCTCAGAGCCTCAGATTTTCATAGCCGTTGTGCAAACAGCCACTACCTCAGTAAACCGGCAGAGCTTTCCCAGGGGAGGTGGGTGGGCACATGAGAATCTATGAAAGTTACCAATACTGGGGAACCAAAGTTACAGGTAAGTAACTTGTTTTCTTACCCCAGTATAGGAACTTTGATAGATTCTCATGCTTTGTATCAGAATAGTTAGCAGTAAATCACAAAAGCACATTTTGGTAGACACTTGGCCTTACATAACCATCTCAGTTTACAGTTACAACTAGTACATGGTAACCAAGAAAAAACAATCATTACTGAACCAAATGTGCTTACCAGGATGGAGGGATCGTAGCTCACCTCTCAATGAAAAAGATTCCTGAGGACTGCTTGACCAACAGCCGCGTCATCTCGTCCCACCGACTCCAGGCAGTAGTGTTTCATGAAGGTGTGTACACTGCTCCACGTTGCTGCCCTGCAAATGTCTTGGATAGCCACTCCAGCAAAAAGAGCCACTGAAGATGCCATCGCTCGTGTAGAATGAACATGGGCCCTTCTGTCCAAAGGTTTACCCGCAGCCTGATGACAGAATTGAATTGCACTGGAGATCCAGCGGGAAATGCCACTCTTAGCGAGAGGCAACCCCTTCCGTGGTGCACTGTAGGAAATAAATAACTGTGTAGACTTCCTGAAAGATCGTGTGCGCTCAAGATAGAATTTCAGACATCTCTGAACATCTAAAGAATGCAATGTTCGTTCCGCCTGGGTAGAAGGACGTGGAAAAAAGGAATTCAAAATCAAGGGTTCAATCAGATGAAAATCCGAAGGAACCTTCGGGATGAATTTTAGGTTGGTTCTCAAAATTAGCACATCCTTTTTCAACTGCAGAAAAGGCTCCACTATGGACAGAGCCTGGAGTTCACTAACCCTCCTAGCCGATGTCAACGCTAAGAGGAGGGCTAGCTTCCAAGATAGGAACTTCAAGTCCGCCCTGTGAATCGGCTCAAAAGGAGCTTTCATGAGCTGAGCCAGTACAAGGTTGAGCTGCCAGATTGGTGTGGGTGCTCGGACCGGAGGATACATCCGAAACAACCCTTTAAAGGAACTGTTTCACAATCCTTGCGGACCATAGAGATGGCCCCGATGTCTTTCGTCTAAAACGGGATATGGCAGCCAAATGTACCTTGACCGAAGAGTGCGCCAAACCTGATTTAGCCAGAGACAGGATGTAAGGCAAAACCTGATGTGGCCGGGATTTATAAGGATGGAGTTTATTCCTCTGGCACCACAGACAAAATCTCTTCCATTTTGCCCTGTATGTCTTATTAGTGCTTGGCGTCCGCGCCTGAGACAAAACATCCCTGCACTCCCTGGAGAGATTCAGATGACGGAATTCTCTGTGTTCAGGAGCCACGCTGTCAAGTGTAGTGACTTCGGATCCGGATGGAGCACCTGTCCCTGATCCCGCGACAACAGAGATGGAATCAGCGGCAAGCAAATTGGGCGATCCTGGGAGAGAAGCAGGAGTTCCGTGAACCAGAACTGCCGGGCCCACGCTGGAGCAATGAGAATCATCCTGCATGGTTCCGCCCTGACCTTCCTGAGAACTCTAGGAATGAGAGGAATGGGAGGAAAAGCGTAGCAAAATGCACCGAACCAAGCAATCGAAAGGGCATTCCCCAGCGATCCTCGATGGGGAACCTTGCTTGCGTAAAACCGACATTTGGCGTTCTCCGGGGACGCAAAGAGGTCTATGGTCGGAGTACCCCATCTCTCGAACACTTCCTCCAGCGTGGCCTGGTCCAATTCCCACTCGTGAGTCACCTTCCTCTGACGACTCAGAGCATCCGCCGTGCTGTTGAGGCACCCTGCTAGGTGCTCGGCCTGTAGGGTGATCTTGTGAGAAATCGCAAAATCCCAGATCGACTGAGCCTCCTTGGACAGAGTTCGCGATCTTGTTCCCCCTTGCTTGTTGATATAGTGCATAGCTGTCGTGTTGTCTGTCCGGACCAGCACTGCACGATTCTGAAGTCTGGGAAGGAACGCCAGTAAGGCTAAGCGGAGAGCCATCAGCTCTAAGAGATTGATGTGGTTTAGGCTTTGCGCTGTACTCCAGTGACCGCTGATTTGAAGCTCCTGGAGTACCGCTCCCCAGCCTTCTAAGGAGGCATCTGTGGTCACCACCATAGGAGAAGGAGGGGTCCTGAATGTTAATCCTACTGCGATGTTCTCCTTTACCAGCCACCATTTGCAGGCCTTGCGCATACCTGGTGTTATCCACACCTTGTCGTTGAACGACCCTTCTGCCTGGCGCCATTGTTTGTCTAACTCCTCCTGCAGAGGACGCATATGAAGCCTGCAATGCGGTATTAATGGTATGCAGGATGATATCGATCCGAGTAAGGACTTGTACCGGCGAACCAACACATTTTTCCTCTGCAGCACTTGACGAGCGGAGGTGATCAGCTTGCGTTGACGCTCCTCCGACGGACGAGCGGTGCATAGTGTCGTGTCCAGAATAGCTCCAAGGAATCTTTGGGACCTGGAAGGTATCAGCACCGACTTGGATCTGTTGAGCTGAAGACCCAAGTGGGCGAACAATTGAATGCAAGTTGACACTGCTTGAGCGACGGAGCCTTGACGAGCCAGTCGTCCAAGTATGGGAAAACCTCTAAGGATTGTTTCCTGAGAAAAGCAGCGACTGGTGCCAGCATCTTCGTGAATATCCGAGGTGCAGACCGAAGGCCAAACCGAAGCACCTTGAACTGGAAATGGCTCTTGCCTACTGTGAAGCGTAGATATTGCCTGTGAGCTGGGTGGATTGGAACGTGGAAGTACGCATCCTCTAAATCCAGGGACGCCAAAAAAATCGCCCGGATTCAGTAGATGGAGTATATCCTGGAGAGTGACCATCCTGAAGGAGAGCTTGATGAGATAGTGTGTTGAGCTCTCTTAGGTCTAGTATAGGACGCCACGTATCTTCCGTCTTCCGAACCAGGAAGAACCTGGAATAGAAACCCTTGCCCCTCTGCGAAAGAGGTACTGGTTCTATTGCCCCCTTGATGAATAGTTGGTGGGCTTCGAGATGTAACAGTCGGAGATGTTTTGAGGGACGGGCGTCCGGAGCTCTCGTTGGAGGAAGATCTTGGAATTCCAACGTATGGCCACTCTGAACAATATTCAAAACCCACCGGTCCGATGTTAGAAGGACCCAGCTGTCCAGACAATAGGAGATCCTGCCCCCAACCGGTGTTCTTGGTCGGGGAGGAACAGTAGTCAGAGCCAGGAGGCCGCTATTGCCTCTTGGCATTGTCTCG
Organism: Triturus cristatus; assembly: GCF_964204655.1. Taxonomy (NCBI): domain Eukaryota; kingdom Metazoa; phylum Chordata; class Amphibia; order Caudata; family Salamandridae; genus Triturus; species Triturus cristatus. The sequence goes on from NC_140592.1 coordinate 1,023,829,558, forward strand.
TCCCTGACGATTCGGACGTCCTCTCTGGGACTGACGAGAGAAAGATGCCGATTGACCTTGGCGTTGGTTTGAATACTGATTCTTATATGACTGTCCTGACTGTGTGGAATACTGACGTAGGTTTCCTCTATAAGTAGAAAACCCTCGTCCACGTGCTCCTCTGAATGGAACCTTGCGATAATTTAAGGATCCTAAGGACCTTGCCGTGTCCTTCTTTATGCTCTGCAGAGCCTCATCAACATGCTTACCAAAAAGCATTTCTCCGTCAAAGGGAAGGTCCAGGATCTTATTTTGGACCTCCTGACGGAACCAGGTTGCTTTTAACCAGCCTTGACGGCGCAAGACCGCTGACCCTGCCAACGCCCTGAAAGCGGTAGAGGCTATGTCCATAGCACAGTCGATGATCTCAGAGGAACATCTCTCTCCTTCCATGAGGACTTGTTTGGCCTCCTCTTGATAAGAGTCTGTTAAGAGGTCCACAAACGGTTCCATGTCGCACCACATTTGGCGGTCATACCTGCCCAGAATAGCTAATGAATTTGCTGCACGAACCAACAAACTGGCCATGGTGGAAAATCTCTTCCCTACATTGTCCAACCGCCTGCCATCCTTATCCGGAGGTGTAGTCAAAGGCGTCGAAGGATTCTTGGACTTGCTCTGTGCGGCTTGAGATATCACAGAGTCAGGCTTTGGTTGTCCAAGGAGACATGCAGGACTGCCCTCTGGGGCCTTGTATTTCTTCTCCAGCCGGGGAAGGACCGGGATGACCGTTGCCGGGTTCTGCATAACCTTGATCCCCTCATTCCATACATGCTCAATGATGGGAATTGACCTGACGGACTTTCTGTACTGCGCTTTAAAATCGTATAGAAAACAGTCCGACTGTTCCACTGTGAGAGGCAGCCCAAATCGTGTGGATGCACGCTCCATAAGATTATGGAACCCCCCAATATCTGCCGGCGGTGACACGTTCGTGTCCCGCCCTGTATCATCCGGATCTTGCATTCCCGTATCATCTAGATCCACATCCGGATCCCCTGGATCAGTAAGTGGGACCACGTGCCCCTCATCGTCTCCATCCGTATCCACATCCTGTGCGTCGTCATTGGCAGGCCCGTAAATGAAGTTTGAGGAACCACTACTGGTACCACTACGGTGGAGTACTAGTGAAGTACGTGGTATATACTCATGAGGAGGTGGCAAGTCCACTGGCGGCCCGCGCGGGACCACAGATGTAGACGGACGCAGTGGTTGAACTTCAGGGCGTGACGGAAATCGAGCTCTGTACTCCTGCAACATCATCTGCAAGTCCGTAACCAGAGCCACTGGTAGAGCTATCAAGTCCTGTCTCAAAGTCTGAGGACGAAATTCTTGCTGAACATATTGTTGTTCCTCTTGCTCAGCCTGCTCATAGTACTCCTCCGTATCAGTGTCTTGCTGCTTTACATGCAGTTCCGAGGGACTGTAGGCGTCACCATACTGCTCATCCACATCCTCATCTTCCGATTCATGCAGCAGCATGGATGGTGGTAAAGGCGTCACCTGCCTAGGAGATGTCATCTCCGGTGTAATCTTTAACTTCTGTATTGTAAATCCAGAAATTTTACTTGTCGACGGTCTCGTCGTCGGTGCCGTCGTCGAAGGGATCACCAGCGTCGACGAAATAGATGACGAACCAGTCGACGGCATGGTAATCTTCGTCGACGGAGTGTGTATCGTCGTCGATAATACGGTCGTCGACGATGCCTGAATCGTCGTCGATGGTAGGGTCGTCGACAGAGCCTTTTTCTTCGTCGACAGTAAGCTCGTAGACGGAGCTTTCTTCATAGTCGACGGGACAACTGTCGATGGTCTCGTCGACGAGCTCGTCGTCAGCAGCATCGAGCTCGTTGTCAGCAGCATCGACGACGACGTTGCCGTCGTGGTCATCGTGGTCGTGGTCGTGGTCGCGGTCTTCGTTGTCGAAACCGTCGTCGACAGGATCTTCATGGAAACTGTCGTCGACGAAACAGGAATAGATGTCGTCGACGGTCCCGTCGACGAACTCAAGAAAACGGTCTTTGGAGTGGTAATCGTCGTCGACGTACCTGCTTGAATCACCGTCGACGGATGCTGTTTCTTCACAGGAACCATCTGAGGAGTTCCTGCAGAGTGTTTCTTCGCAGGCTTTTCCTTTTGGGGCGGAGGAGAAGATATTGAAACCTCCTTTTTATCCCTAGAGGCTGTGTCCACACCAGCAGCCTGTCCCTGCCTCTCCTTTACACTTCCTTGAGGAGATTTTTTGGGACCAGTCTCCTCAGACCTTTCAGAGATCCCATGAGGGGCTTTGACAGGGGGTTCTTCAGAAATGGAGGGAGATGACCTACCCCTCTTCCTTGATCTCCTGGAAGAAGTGCCAGAAATTGAATCTTCCTCATCTGACGAGATAACCTCCTTTCTGGTCTTCAGTTTTTGCAGCCATGTCAGCAGACGACCCTCTGTCTCGCAAAGTCTTGGTTGAAAGAGTGCGACAAATCTTACTGTCTGTGGCCTTGTGCTCCGGGTATAAGCAGTAAATACAACTGTCATGCTTATCTTCCACGAAAAGCCTCTTCTTTCCACAAGAAGCACAGGGCCTGAATAAGGCTTTCTTCTCCTTCTCTGACATAATGTCACTATAGATGTTAGAATTAAATTCTGAAAGAACAATGAGAAAAAACTGAGCAGAGCTCAGTGGAGACTCCCTAGCACAACGTGCGGTAGAAAAATCTGAGGCTCTGAGCTCTCTCAGGAAGGTTCCAAAGGGTGAGGCTGTGCTGATTGGTCCTGGCAAAAGTTTGGGCTCTTTTACACAAAGATGGTGATATACTACAAAATGAGATGAGGCTAGGCCTATTTTCTCTTTTGTTTCTATGGTTATGATATATTTTTTTATTTACCGAGGCGCCCATTCCGAAGACTGGGAATGACACAAAGCATGAGAATCTATGAAAGTTCCAATACTGGGGTAAGCACGGAGCCAAGCTGAGGAGGGATGACTAGTGGGCCTGTGAGGTCCAAAAGGATCGCTGAAAGTAAAGACATTTCACAGAATGGTGAAGATGGGAGGGTCGGTAAGCAATGTACGGCTAGATAAAGTCTCTACCAGATAAAGCGATACCAAAGGTAAGTAGCTTCTTAATCTGATAGGTCAACTTCTAGCAGCAGATACTTTACCTTAGAATAGATACCGAAGCAATCACTCCCCGGAGGTGGGTCTGCAGGCTGTTTAAAACTAAGAAGTTGGAGCTGGAGGACCGAACGGGCAAAATGCCCATTTCGCCAGACCTGTTGAGGCAGTAATGTTTAGCCAATGTGTACAATGCCCAAGTGGCGGCCTGACAGATGTCCAAAACTGGGACTACTCTAGCCAACGCACCTGTAGCTCTGGTAAAGGGAGCTCATAAGCCTTCAGAAGGCGGTTTCTTAGCCTCTGCGTAGTAGATCTTAATACATAGGATGATCCATTGAGGGATGGCTCTTCTCAATTGCCTACCTTTTCTTTGCCCCTGCAAATCCAAATGAGTTTATCGTCCACCCGGAATTCTTAAAGATCAATCAATATAGAACGATAATGCTCTTTTTGGATACAGGCAGTGTACTCTCTCCTCTTCTTTAGAAAGATGAGGAAGGGAAAAAAAGGATTGGCAGGGTGATATTTTGCCCAGAGTGAAAAGGTGTGATCACCTTTGACAAAAAGGATGCTCTAGTTCATAGAACCAGCTTGTCTGGGAAGAACCAAGTGTAGGGAGAGTTAACTGGAAGTGCCTCGAATTTGCTAACTCTCCTGGCAGAGGTTATCGCTGTAAGGAAGATAGTTTTCAGAGTTAAAAATTGTAGGGGGGCAGCTGTGCATCAGCTCAGAAGAACACATTAAGAAGGTAAGAACTAAATTCGAGTCCCATTGGGGCATAATGAAGGGTGTTGGGGGAAACATATGCTGCAAACCTTTAAGGAATCTAGTCACAACAGATGATTTAAAGAGGTATGGTTGGTTTGGCAACCATAGAAACTATGTATCCTCTGCCCTGCTGTGCCAGGCAGAGGATACACAGAAGGACCTCAGACAGAGGATCAATCAATTAAGATGTACACCAAGCCACAAACTTGGCCCATCGGCAAGTGTAGATGGTTTTGGTAGAACACCTGGCTGCCAGAATAACCATCACATACTTTAGAAGGGAGAAGTTCAAGTGGCAGTGGACACGTTCAAGTGCAGGACCCTGCCCTGTTGCTGCATCAGAAGGTCCTCCTGAAGTGGCAACCGAAGTGGAAGACAGATGTTCTTGCGCAGGTGTTTGGGATACCATACTCTCCATGCCCAGTGCAGAGCCACAAAGATGACTAGGGCCAAGTCATTCTTCATCTTTTTGAGAAGTCTGGATATGAGAGGTGTCGGCAGAAATGCTGAGACCTGAGCTTCACTCAATACAAAATGCTTCTCCGAGCGAGATCTGCTTTGGAATCAGTGTGCAATAGTGCTGACATTGCACATTCTCTGCGATGGCGATCAGATCTAACCAAGGTTCTCTCCAATATTTGAAAAGGCCTAGTACCACCTCTGGATGAAGACGCAATTAGTGATCTGCTAGGCATCGGCAGTAGAGTTCATCTGTCCTGGCATTCAGAGAGCCAGCCAGATGTTGAACCACCAGGAATATGTTTGTACGTTCCAGCCATGTCCAGAGACGTAGAGCCTCTTGACATAGGGTCCAGGACCTTACCCCGCCCTGTTCTTTGCAAAACCACATGGCGGTGGTGTGGTCCGTGAACACCTGAACTAACCTTCCCTTGATGGAAGGAATAAAGGCTTTCAATGCCAGACAGATCACTCTCAGATCCAACAAATTGATGTGGAGCTGATTCTCCAACAGAGGCCTGTGATCTCTGGCCAGGCAGGACGGGAATAACTAAGATAGGATGATGGCCTCCATCCTTTTTTGGCACCAGAAAGTAGCTGGATTAACAACCACGACCAACTTCTGATGCTGGCACCCTCTTGAGAACGGCCAGTACTTCCTGTCGCAAAAGCAAAATGTGGTGATCTATTAACCGATGTAGGGGCGGAGGGAGTGGCAGTGGGGTTTGGTGGAACGGGAGGGTGGACCCTCGTTGGACAATCTGGAGTACTCATTTGTCTGACGTAATATCTACACTCGTGCAGATGGTATCAGATTCTGCCACCAATGGGATGCCCATGCTGGAGTGAGTGCAAGCTAAAGAGACTTTATGCGGCTCCCGTTGGTGTTTGGGGGGGAAGCATATTGGGCTGACCTCTGGCTTTGAGCTCCATGAGGTCTGCGGCTGCTGCAGCCACAAAAGGTCTGAGCCTGGTGGCTGTAGGGAAAGGACGTGGCTGATAGCCCCTACCTTAGCCGTGGAAGAGGCGCAAGTCAGAATGCAGCTGTTGTGGGGCCACAGAGATCCCCAAACAACCTAGTAGTGGCCCTACTGTGTTTGAGCCTCTCCAAGGCCGAATCTGCCTTGTCTCCAAAGAGATGGTTTCCATCGAAGGGCATGTCCAGAAGCGAGGTTTGGACATCCCCCCCCCCAAAAAGCCATTATTCCTCAACCAGTAATGATGTCTAAATGCCACCGAAGAAGCAATGGCTCTGCCCAGTGAGACCGTCGTATCCAACCCGCATCTGACTGTGAACTTTGCTGCGTCTCTCCCATCAGCAACAGCTAGTGAAAGTATGGCCCGGGCCTCATCTGGGACCATAGGCAGCACTTGTGCAACCATCTCCTCTTCAGTATCGGATAATGGCGCAATAAGCTCGTGGTTTTCACGGACCCCAGTGGCCGGCTGGTGGAAGAAAAAATGCTCTTTCTGAAGGTATTCAGCCTCTTGGATTCCCTAGGGAATGCACAGGAATTGATTTGGGACGCTGAGGCCTGGACAACCGGCTCTCAGCTGAGATGCTGGGTGAGGAAAGTCAGGACTGCCCGCCCACCCCCTCCCCCGATTACAGACCCACCAACGCGTGTGTGTGGGTGTGGAGGGGGGTGTGATATGGCGGGAGATTATCTGGTGCACAAGAGTACCTGTGCAGGGCTAAATCCAGGCCTCATGCAGGACATCAGTGAGGGCTTTGTTGAAAGGTAGTAAGAGTTCTACTGGGGATACCATTGGTTAAAGAACCTCCATCAAGACATTTGCTTTGACTTGAACCATAAGCAGCTTTAGGCCCAGGATCCAAGTCGTCCTCTGGTCCACCATCACAAAAGAAACCCCTTCCTCTGTAGCCATTGTGGGATGATAGAGGACGCAAGTGTCTGGTGAGGTATGAAGACCGCTGGTGTCAGACAGGTCCTCGTACCAGTTGTGATCAGCAATTAACTTTGCTAGGGGGTCAATGTATGGATAGAGATCCTCAGATCCCCTCCTTTCGTGTTCCTCACTGACTGCAGTAAAATAGGGCTCTCTCTACATTCCGGCCATAGGGGCTTGGTTGGCACAGGAAATGATGCCATGCAACACAGGTTTGACTTCGTATCGGAGTCAAGAATCACAATGGGTTCGGTGTCGGTGGGACTGGCGCCACTGGAATGGTCTCCGGTGAAGGTCGCAAAGTCGCGGCCAGGCCAATCGAGATCCATCAACGGATCCTAAGGGGTCGACTGGCACCAAGTGCGAACCCCAGTCGAAAAACCTCCCAAACTCCTAGGTCCCAAAAGTGCTCCAAAAATGAGGCCGATTGGTCACATAAAACTCAGAGCTGGGCAGGGTCGCCGTGAGAAAATTCTAGGAAGCGTGGATCTGACCCAGTTTCTGATGCCAGTTGCACAGGGATCACCTGCGAGCGAGGTCAGGATTTGTGGCGTTGTTCCCTTGCGTCGCCCAAAGAATGGAAGCGATGCAGAGAAATCAAAGAGCGCTTTGACTACTTTGACTTCTTGTGGGACCAGAAGTAGTCACGGAGCAGGACGAGGACAGAAATGAGTGAGACTGGGAGCGGCCTTGAGACCTCCCACTCGAACGGGACCTGAAGCAGTACGGAGTTGCATCACGAGTGGCCCAAGGCTTCATGGCTTGCTCATGGATGGACTTGGGGTTCATTGCCCTGCACTCTGTGCATGATGCAGAGTCATGGTTCTTCTCGAGGCACCACAAGTGCGGGTCTGTCACCGCCATCTGTCTATGACAGGCGCCATAAGGTCTGAACCTTGTTGTTGAGAGAAAGGTCGAAGTCAGTCAAAAGAATATATATGAGGGAAGTTAGATCTGGATCTGCGCTGATGGCATGGAAAAGAAGGAACAAAAGGTAAGCAGGCAGGGGTGGTGCCTATATAGGCACCATGCATGCCACTTTCATCGTGGACGATGTCAACGACGCCACATGGAGCCAAACGATGTCACCTACCGGCGTGCAAAGGGGGATTGCGCAAAATCTTTCCGATCCAGTCTGACTCCTGGGAATATTCTCAAGTAAAGAATCTGAGGCTAGAAGTTTCTATCAGATGTAGCAGGTTTGGATACATTCAACAATCCACCTGGCTATGCCCACCTTGTACAGAGCCTGTCCTTTATGTGGTTTGTTGAAAGCAACAGAGTTGAGTCTTACGAAACGGCTTGGTCTGGTCAATTTAGTACATGTGGGCATAACTGACATCCAAGGTATGAAGGCCTCTATCTGCCACAGAGTCCAGCTGTGGGAAGAAAACCAGGAGTGCAATGGTCTGAGATGGAACAGGGATATCACCTTTGGGAGGAACTTTGGGTTGGTCCATGGGACAATGCTGTGAGTATGAACTTGGAAAAAGGGCACTTCCGGGGTAAGAGCCTGTAGTTCGCTAATGCACCTTAAAGACATGAAGGCAACCTTCCAGGTGAGGAATTGCAATCAGCACAAGTGTAAGGATAGAACAGGAGGGCCCATGAGCCAGGTACGGAATATTGAGGCTACAGACAGGGGCAGGAGGTGAAGGCCCTAATGACAGACTCTTAATAACAAAGAGCACTCTCAGTTTTGCAAGTAAGCTGAAATTGTAGCTAGATGAAGGTGTATGAAGTGTAAGCTAAACCTGAATCTGGCGATGAAGGAAGCAAACTATATCCTGGACTGTGGGTATGAGTGGGTCTATGTGCCTTGGATGGCAATAGCGGGTCAAAAAGCTTATACAAAAAACCTCTGTTTCTTGTATACGCTTTTTGAGCCTGTACTTTAATTTAAGATAGCATATTGAAATGTATTTAAACATTTATATTTAAAATAGGAGAAAATATAAAAACTCTTTTCTTTGAATAATAAAATAAGACAAAGAATTAATTCATCTCTGTGGGACAATGTTGTTGTGAGTGCGGAGGTAATCCCCAAATTATAATTGAATTTTAAGAAGAGGTTTCTGTTGTATTTTTGCTGAAAGAGGCAGTAACATTTCGAAAGCTTGGACCCGTGCTTAGCTGAGGTTAGCTTTTCGAGTGACTGTATATAGCACTGCCCCCAGGAAGGGTTGGACCTGGAGAGGCTGAAGGCGAGACTGGACTGTGTTTAGTGAGACTTGACAGTGTTCATCGTAAAGCCCAGATTGTGGAGAAGGTTTATTGCGGCTTCATTGTTAGAGTGGCACTGTTGTCTGTTTCAACTCTTGGATCCTGCTCCTTCTGAGATAAGAAGCTACTGAAGCAAGACTTTTTGTAAATACCCTGGGGCTGTCGTGACCCCGAAGGGCATCACTTTGAACGGATAATGCTGAGCACTTGCCACAGGTAGTGGCGGTGAGCAGCATGGATAGCAAAGTGAAAGTATGTATCCTTCAGAACAAGAGCAGTTATGAAGTTGCCTTGAGGTAGCCGAGGGATGACATCTTATAAAGCAACCATATGAAAACGTTACAATAGATGTATTTCTTGAGAGCTCCAGAAATAGAGTACAGGCCTTAGCTTCCAGACTTTCTTGAAGATTAGAAAGTATAGCTGCCCTGAGAATAAATGCTGGTTTCACTACTTGAAGGAGGCATTGATGTTCTGCCGAAAGTGTGTGCTTGAGTGGTGGGATGTGTGGAGGGGATGCAGTGAGCTCTACGCAGTAACTGTATTGTATGATGGAGAGGCCCCATTGGTCAGCAGTGGTCCCTTCCCACTGCAAAAGAAACCTCTGTAATCTGCCCCCGGCAGGTGTAGTATGATCGGGGAGCAAGAGCTTTTCAGAGGCGCATGCTTTGGCCACACCTATTTTGTACCTGCCTCTATAGAGTTGTTACCTCTGTAATCCCTTTAGAGTACCCCCAAGTTGTCTGCTGCAGCTGGCACTGGTAAGAGGTAGGCATGTCTGGAGAAGTGGCCTTGCTGCCCCGCCTATCTATATTGGGATTTATGAAAGGAGCCTTGAGGAGCAGGTATCTGTAGAGCACAATTGCCTTGGCCATGTCAGTATCTTTTTTAAGCTTCTCCAGCATCTGATCCATCTGCAGCCTGAAGAGATGTTCACCATTGAGCTGTGGTTCAGGAAATACTGGTGCACTTCTGGCTTAAAGCAAGAGTCACGAAGCCAAGAGTGGCATCTAATGAGGACGCTCAATTTGATCCCCGTAGCCACAGTATCAGCTGCATCAAGGGTGCCCCAGATGGTAGAGTTGGAGATGATCTTGCGGTTAGTGACCAGCTCTGGCCCATGCGGTGTTTATTGGCCTGGTTCCTCCATTTCATCCCAATGGGCCCAGTCATCATAGTGGGAGATCAAGCCAACAGAATTTGCGATTCTCCATTGGGTGGCAGATTGCACGGCCATCCTCTTACCGGCTGTGGCAATCTTTTTGCTCTCCTTTTCAGGAAGTGAAGTATCACCAGTTCCCCGATCATTAGCACTTTTCTGTGTAGTGTGGACAACCAAGCTGTCTAGAGGGACTTGGCCACGAATATATGGAGGGTCGCTAGGCGAAGGTTTTTAGCCCTGAACATGTGGGCCCAAGCCTTTTTACCGGCCCTTGAATGTCTCAGGTGTAGTCTTGAGCATCCATTTTGATCACTGAGAGGAACTACAAGGTGCGTTGTATCTTGGAAAGTGTTTCGACCAGGAAGTCGTCTTCTTTCTGGACGATGTACAAGTCTATTTTATGAAAAATAGAAGCCCTGTGAATGACCTTGTGGTACGAGGTGGTGTTTTCTGGAGGGGAGGGTTTGGCTGGGTAGAGATCCGGACCACCTAGTGGATCGACAATGTAGTTGTCTCTGTGTTCAGGGTTATAAGGGACCTTGTAGGAGTCTACTGGATACGAGGGCTGTCCATCAGCCCCAATAAGAGTGATTTGGGGATCCCTCTAGAGAAGGGTGTGGAGATATGGGGGTGGCACTGGAGGAGGTGGATGATGAGGAAGCAGAGGAGAACTATGAGGCAGGGAGGAGGAGGAGGAGTAGGAATAAGTCCAGGAAGTGGGCTGGGGCTACTGTCCATTGTTTTCTATACTTAGGATGAGGTGTGAACTCAAAGGCAATCTGCTCCTCGAAAGTAGGCCTCCTCTTCATGGGAGTCTGTGTAAGGTGGCAGTTTTGTAGGGATCACAGTCAATGGGTGGATAAAGAGTGCATCAAACTCCTTTTACAAACACTGAAGGAAAGGCTGTTCTAATTTGTCGGAGCCCGTCATTGACGGGGGCTTCAGTGTTCTTCGGGAGTACATTCAGGTTTTGGTGAAGTCTGAGCGTTTGGAACTAATCTGAGTTTCAGCAACTGAGTCGAAGGGGCTGTCGGCGCTGGGGGCTTATGCTGGGCCTTTGGAGATAGCGGTATTGGCTTCGAGGTCTTTTGCCGGTGCCGATCAAGGCAGTGGTGGACCGGAGCCCATATAGGTCTCCGGGCTCGACGCTAGGCCCCCGCTGAGGCGATGCTTGGCATGTACACATTGTCGATGTGCAACTGTGGGGTGTGAGTATGTACTCATGGTCAAGGTGTTCAGGTCTTGCTGAGCCTCTGAGTCCTGTTGCTCTTTTGACTATGGCAGGGTGCCTGGTATTACATGTGAGACATACCTGCATGAGCAGACATGTTCCTGTGCTGGTCATTTCTATTACTGCCAGTGAAAGTGGACAGGGAAGCCATTTTAGAACACGTGGAGGACACTCGTGAAAACTAGTTCCCCCAGCTACATGATGGCTTCACTGAAAATAGGGATGCTTGGTATCAAACATCTTGTATTGATAAACTCACACTGATTCCAGTGTTGGCTTTACCAATACATACACACAGAGGGCACCTTAGAGGTGCCCCCTGAAACCCACCAGCCTCTGGTGTGATCACGGACTGGTTTCTGCTAGCCTGCCACCTGACGCACTGTTCTGTCCTCCTACGGTGAGAGCCTTTTGCTTGCAGGAGACCCAGAACAAAAGCCTGTCCGCAAAGAGGGTGTCACACCCCCTCCCACAGGATGACCTGCTGATTAGCTTTCCTTGGCCGGCAAGCTTCAAAGAGCTGCCATCTTTGAAATGCGCTTCTGGCTTCCCTCACAGGAGAGGAAGCCAACCCCCTTTGGTACCAGGACAGGCAGGAAAATTAGCTAGTCAGGTAGGAGTGCCATCTTCAGGCTAGTACCACCCTTAAGGTGGGCTAAACTAAGGTGGACACGACTTTTCAGAAGTAATCATCTTTGTGATGGCATACTTAAGAATTTTGGGACAGGGTTATGCCTACTTCCCAAAGAAAGTAGTCTTATAGAGGGAGTAGTGATCCCAAGGGTAAGTAGCCAATTGGCTACTCCCCTAATACCCCTAAATTCAGTATTTAGGGGAGCCCCTGGCACCAGACCAGGAGATCCTGCCAACCTGAAAGACTAAGAAGGACATGAAGAGTCACATCCTTCAAGAACAGAGGATCCAGCAACTGACTTGGAGCCAACCCTGCCGGCCTGCCTGCTGCCTTCCCCAATTGCACCAAAAGTCGACTGTCTTGCAGCTGCTGAGTCCCCAAAGCCCAAGACACCTGCCAGCACTTCACCCAGGAACCAAAACCTCCAGAGAAGCAGCGGACCTGCTTCCCTGCTGCATCCTACAGGCATCCAAAGACCCCTGGAAGGACTCTGTGATCGCAGAAACCGGATGCCTGAAGACACCACTGCACCCGTGGCTCCAAGCCCAAGTTGAAGTGGTTTAACAGATTCAGCGTGGTCACCAGCCCTCCAGAGACAGAGTCCAGTGTGGCCACAACTCTTGGGGACTCCCCGACTTTGCCTGCAGCCTCTGCACGCAGACCTTCTCTACCCCGACTGCTCCTAGTAAGAAAAAACGATGCCTAGGGACACCCCTACACCCGTCGCCCCTGGGCCGTGAAGAAGAGGGCCAACTGTGTCGTACATACATGGTCATTGTTAGACCCGAGCCCTCCTGTGGGTTCAGCCAGACTGGTTCGCCTAGTCAAAGCCTGCAGCCTCTTTTTACTGTGACTGCTCTCCATAGAAGAACATTAGGCACCTGATGCTGTTTTGCACCTCTGCACCTGGCTGCCCTAGTGATGCTGCTGGTGCTGCCTTGGACCTCGCCCACCGCTCACCTTAACATCTGGAGAAGGGTCCCATAAGTCACTGTAATATAACCGAATGCCAGATTGACTTTTCTTCATATAGGATAACATTGCAGCCTACTGAAATTTCACCAAGAGTCGACTTCATGAACTCTAAAATATTTCTATTTAAAAACCTACTTACCCGAATAAATTGCTTCTGGTGCCAAAGTACATATAAAGATACTGGTTAATTTTATAAATTGGTGTGGATCTACTTCTTGAGTTGTGTGTGTCACTTACGGACTACTGTGTGTATTTTCAGACGTCGTGCACTCCTCTGTGATAAGCCTAAGGCTGCTCAACCACACTACCGTCCATAAGAGCACCTTGGGATTGTCAAAGTAAGCCCCTGTCCACTCATATGGGAAACCTCTGGATTCTTTAAATGAGATCTCATTTTGCTATATCATATAAAGAGCCAGCATCTCACACCAGGGAACTTAAACCCGAAGCTCATGAAATGAGTAGGTTGAAAGGATTTTTTGTGCCTACAGGAGAACACAGGCCAAAGAAGTCAGACGACTATCACCGAGAAGCATTGACCCGGTGTTCATTCGGTAAACATCCAAACCAAATGGTGGCCCAAAAAACAAAAAATATTGAAAAAAATTTAACAATAGAGCTGATGCCCATGCGCATTACTAACCATAGGAGGGGTCACTATCCCATGTGACACAAAAAAACGTTTAAGTTGCAAATGTCCGAGCCGAATACTAGAAGGCAGGAATATATAGAGCATGTGTATCTACAGCCACACATGCCATGAACTCTCATTTTCGCCCCCAGAATTGGATCGTTCATAGATTCACATACTTGAAGATTAGCAAAGCAGTACTGAAAAAAAGAGGAGGGTGGTATGATATTCCCCTATATAGTGCATGTTCCGGAGCACTTCTTATGGTCTCAATGTTGATGCAGTAGGGCCTCAAAGCATGCGCTCTCCATGTAGTTGCTTTTTAGATTTTCTTGCGAGATACTCCAACAAAAAGAACCGTTTTGGCTGCCCCTATTGTTGAGCGAGCTCTTGCAATTCCAGAGAGTGGTCAAATATCAGACATGGGATAGAATTATTCATGAAACAATCTAGCTAGCGCTTTTCTGTTTTATTATTGCTTTTCCCCTAATCAAGGGGATCATTAAGCTATAAAACATTGGCCAGAACAATGAAAGTCCTTAGTCTTTTGCAAGTACAATTTAAGAGCCCTTTTAACATCTGTGGAATAAAGAGATCTCTCAGATGCCGTGGAAGAGTTTAGAGAAAATGTTGGTAAACAAACATTTTGTTGTTCGAATAAAATGTTGTAGGCAACTTAGAAAATAATGTGGGCTTTGAAACCAGAGATACACTGTCTCCAGAGAATCACAAGTAAGGCTCCTTACAAGAAGAGCGTGTAATTCGCAAGCTTTTCTGGCTCATGCTACTGCCAATAGGAGAGATGTCATTTAGGAAAGATGCTGTATGGTAGGCATATCAGTTGGTTTAAAGGATGATCTTAGAGCTGCCAAAACAGTGTTGAGCTCAGATGATTGAGAAACTCTTGCCTTTGGAGGGAAGTATCTGAGCAAACGCCTTGCGAACTCTTTAATTAGTGCTGATGCATATAAAGGCAGCTTATCCTATCTCCTAAGTAATCAATCTAAACATCGCTGGCAAGTGGACTTTGAGGCAAAATAGATACCAGCCATAATGAGCTTCAGAAGAAGTGGTAAAAACAGGAAAACATATATTTCTAGCAGGCATAGCTTCTACCTTTTTGCCAATAGCACAAACCTCAACTTCTTCCATTAAAAGCCATATGTTTTAATTATATCTGTTCAGAACTGTCAGGTAACTCCAGATGACCTGTGTGTTGAAGAGCCAGACTGTCATTTGAAAGAACAGACAGTAAGGGCGAAGTATTTGTCCTTTGAGAATAGAAGTGCGTCTAACTTGCATTTGATTCAAACGTGCCAGGATGGGCGGGAGGGCTTTCAGTGTGGTAGGGGCCCGGTTGTGGAATGAGCTCCCTTGGAAGATCAGACAGCTAGACTCCTTACTGGAATTCAGAAAGAGCCTTAAGACCTGGATTTTTCCAGCAGCGTGATTGCCGTCGATGCTGCTCACCTCTCTCAGCATAAGCAATTAATTGTTTTGTCAGAGCGCCAGGATACCCGTAGGGTGCCAGTCTGCGCTATACAAATGATTAAAATAAAAAAATAATTTAAAAAAATGGTATCTGGATGGATATGTTCCACAACTTTGTGAACCAATGAAGTTGAGACAATGCTGGAGCCACCATAATCATTTTGCAACAAACTTCAGGAACTGGGGGAAATGCGCATACATTGCAATCCAGCTGATAGCAAAGTCTTTCCCTCGAGAGCAGAGGCAACACAAATTGCTCACAAAAAGGAGGAATTTGGAGTTCTGGTCTGTTGAACATGTCCGAATAGGTGCAACCCCACCTTGGGAATATCAGCTCTGATTGCATGCGGTCTAATTTCCATTATTGGTTGACTGAGTCTTTCCTGCTGAGACACTCTGCCAACTTATTATTCAGGTATGTGTTTAACCCCTTGGATGCTCATGACGGAGCGGTTCCGTCATGAGCATCGGCTGAGCTGTGCTCATGACGGAACCGCTCCGTCATGAGCACAACCCCTGGGGGAAGCGCTGGCGCTCCCCCCCTGGGGCATCGATCGTGCCCCCACAGAGGGGGATGGCAGCGGAAGAGCTTCCGCTGCCACCCCCGAGCCCCCCCATGCTTCCTGATGACGTCAGCGCACACAGCGTGCGCCGGCGTCATCAGGAAGCGTTGGACGCGCTGGAATTCATTTCTACCAGCGCGTCCAACGGGGAGGTTGAGTGTTTTCTTGCGGTGTTGCCGGGGGGGGGGGGGGGGCCGAATTCCAGTGCCTTGAGGCATCGGGGGAGAGGAAAGAGTATTTCCTCTCCCCTGATGTCTCAATGCTGGGCATTCCTGTCCCACGATCGCGCACAGCGTCGCGATCGTGGGACAGGCATGCCTCCACTAGACCCCAGGGATCTATTATTTGGCCATTTTGGGAGCGACCCCTTGGGCAAGGGTCGCTCCCCTGGGGGAGAATATGCGACAGACTTTTCTGCCCCCCCTGGGGGCAGATCGGTCCACTTTCGGTCCGTTTCTGCCCCCAGGGGGGGCAGAAAAGCCCACTAGCCACCAGGGATTTATTTATTGTTGTATGGGAAGCGACCACTTGGGCAAGGGTCGCTTCCCTGGGGGCTAATTTTTGGACAGACTTTTCTGCCCCCCCTGGGGGCAGATCGGTCCACTTTCGGTCCGTTTCTGCCCCCAGGGGGGGCAGGAAAGCCCACTAGCCACCAGGGATTTATTTATTGTTGTATGGGAAGCGACCCCTTGGGCAAGGGTCGCTTCCCTGGGGGCTAATTTTTGGACAGACTTTTCTGCCCCCCCCCGGGGGCAGATCGGTTCACTTTCGGTCCGTTTCTGCCCCCAGGGGGGGCAGAAAAGCCCACTAGCCACCAGGGATTTATTTATTGTCGTATGGGAAGCGACCCCTTGGGCAAGGGTCGCTTCCCTGGGGGATATTTTTTGAACAGACTTTTCTGCCCCCCCCCCCCCCGGGGGCAGATCGGTCCACTTTCGGTCCGTTTCTGCCCCCAGGGGGGGCAGAAAAGCCCACTAGCCACCAGGGATTTAGTTATTGTTGTATGGGAAGCAACTCCTTGGGCAAGGGTCGCTTCCCTGGGGGATATTTTTTGCTCAGACTTTTCTGCCCCCCCTGGGGCAGATCGGTCCACTTTCGGTCCGTTTCTGGCCCCGGGGGGGGGGGGGCAGAAATGCCCACTAGACACCAGGGAAGTAAATAAAAATGGAAGTGACCCCTTTTGCAAGTGTCGCTTCCAGGGGGCAAGTTTTATAATATGTATTTGGCCCACCCGCCCCGGGACAGAGTAGCCTTTTTTTTTCCTGCTGTTTTCTGCCCCACCTGGCACATAACCCGATTGACCATTTGGGTAGTTACATAGCATGTTGTAATCAGACCCCCCAGGATATTGCGGCATAGATTTGCAAATTTAGCGGCACAAAAATGGAAATTTAGCGGCACAAAAATGGAAATTTAGCGGCATTATTGCGGCACTTTATTTTACTCAGAATCATTCCTTTTCAGCCTTAAATCAATATAAACTGATTTAGCAGAGCATTCCACTATGAAATAGGCATGTTTAAAGTGTCCAATCTGCACCTCGTGAGAGGGGTCCCTTTTTCTATGTATGCTCCTCTGCCGGGGCACCGCTGCCTCCTAAACCCGTCCAGAAATTCCACCTTCTTCCAGGAGTGAGCGGGCGGTGTTTGATGTGGTATGTTGCATCCTGGTGCGCAGCAGAAAGAAAAAGAGGCCAATCGTGGGTCTCATGACACCTTATATGCTGCCATTCTGGGCGCCACCTGATGACATCACGCGCGACCCTCATTTGAGGAGAAACGAACGAGGGACTCCTCCACCTTGGCGCTTGCACAGGAAGCAACTGACGTCCCACTGCTATTGCAGTGGTCACCTGGCCAGGAGGAAGCTAGGTAGTACTAAAATACCATTCGTTCATAGCTCTCAAATGACCACCGTTCAATGTGTAACCTCCTTTTGCCTATGAATTCAAAGTGAGCACTTGCTTTCTATTTGTTCACCCAGGCAACTGCTAACCTATTTGGACCTCGCCTAGCAATGACAACTTTAGCATGATATTAAAATTCTTGACATCAGTCTTGTACCACATATTTACCTGACATTCTTAACTTGCACTTGCAGAAAAAAAAACATATTTAAAACACCGTGTTATTTTTCTTTTTCTTTTTTATGAGTTAATGTTCACACTTTGGTTGATTGCTACAACATTTTAGCAGTCCTTTTGGGTTTCACATTGAATATCATTAAAGTGTGATCTTCATTTTCTCTTCTGTCCTCAATTCAGGAGATAATATATTTTACTCCTTTTCGTGTTTTTTCTTTAATTTTTACGCCCTTTGCTCACATAGGTGGGATTAGTTACCATATATCTTAACGGCTTTTACATATTGACATTATGGAAACAGTTACTCTTGGAGTTAGACTCCAACATATGTCAACATGGACTATGTTCATACATAATTGGTATAATTTATGCTGTCATGTGTATAATTTTCAACAAACTGACTTTACTCATAATGTCATCATTTGTTGGTCTCTCTGTACTAATTTTAAAGCATCCCCTTGGCCCTGTAAAGTCAGGTTGGTCTTTCTTGAATTGGCAAGAGTTGCTTTCTATCAGGGTGAAGCAAATATTTTTTAATTAATCTGCAAGAGTTTTATTGAGTTATGTTTGTGTTCTTTACCAGCCTGGAGAAGTTGCTGGGTTATATATCCAAAAGAAGAAACGTTTTGGCTTCAAGGGTTTTTTATTTTTATGAAGATGATTAAAGTTTGACAAACTACAGAATCTATTTTGTGTTTGGAATCAACACTGAAGTACATTTATGATGTGCAAACCTCCATGTAAAACAAAGTCGAAACGATGGACCTTGCCAGCCCTACAGAATTGTTTACACCCTCCATTCCTCTATCCCCTCCCCTGACCCCTCCTGCCACGGGCAAACGGGAACTGGAAAGGGAAGGAGGGGCTAGAGCGAAGGGACAGCAAGAGAAGTGGGAAGGCGCCTAATAAAGGGGAGAGATGCTGTCACGGTGACGGTTAAAAGAGAGAGGCATGCGCAGCTGAGAATGCAGCCTCTTAAGGTGTACAACCGTGTCAATGGGCAGGGCCCACTCAAGACTGTACTTTTTATTTCTGTAATCCCTAATGCCGGCCGCAGTAAAATGCAGGCAGGTATTTACTGCTGTACGGCGCCACGTAGTGACGTATGCGCGTACAGCCAATAAGATGCAATAATTTTTTTTATGCCTGCCGGAGACCGTTTTCGCGGCCAAAAAGGTCAAAATCGCGGTAATCGCGCTCCACTGCCGATTTCGCGATTATTTTGCGAATCGCGAAATCGCGAAAAGCTGGAGGGTCTGTTGTAATGTTTATTGTTATATTTTTTGTGAATTGCAATAGTAATGTGTTTTTTTTTACTTTTTTGTTCTAGGTGAAGGCTTTTGCTCTTTTCAGTTTGCCGTGTTGTTACTGGTGGTTCTGCTGTTTGTGTAGTTTGGTAAGAGACTCTTTTTTGTACAATGTAAATGTGTTTGATTTCTCTGCATGAATTGTTTTTGCAAATGGTGTAATAATAGCAGTATGTTTGTTTTTTGAGTGTCAAAAACTTTTTGCATTGGTGCTCGATGTGTATTTTGTTGTCTTGTGAGTAATTTGTTTTTTTTTCTTCTTTCTAGTTTGATATCGTTGGGTTTTGCTGTGTCACTGCAGAGTTGGTTTCTGGTGAGTGCAGCTGTCTCTTGTAATTGGATTGTATAGTTTTTGAGTACATTGATCTTTGTGAAAAAGGTACACATTTCTTTACTTACTTGGTTTGCACATTGTTGGTTGTTGTTGACTTGTTTGTGCAGTCTTCTATCTTAGTAAGTATAATGGCTAGCCGCAGGATTACTGCTCAGCAGGTTGTTGGTTTGCTGTTTGAGTCTTCCTCTGACCATGGTTCAGAGACTGACTCTGCATCTGAGGGAGAGGAGGCAGGGGACGATTCTGGCAGTGAGTTTTCTCTCCGTATGGGGTCATCGGATGATGAAGATACTCTTAGTGCGGATGAAGTGCCTGTGTTAGAGGAGGAGACTGATGTGCCGATAGTGCGGCAAGAGGCATCTGGGCTGCCGCCTGGGGCTGCAAGGCTTCCCGTTGGTGTAGTGCGGCAAGAGGCTTCTGGGCTGCAGCCTGTGGCTGCAAGGCTTCCCGTTGGTGTAGTGCGGCAAGAGGCATCTGGGCTGCAGGCTGGGGCTGCAAGGCTTCCCGTTGGTGTAGTGCGGCAAGAGGCATCTGGGCTGCAGGCTGGGGCTGCAAGGCTTCCCTTTGAAAGTGATGACCTCTGGGTTGCCCCTGGCATGGTGCAGCCGGCATTGCCAGAGTTTACTGGTGTTTCAGGGTCTAGAGTGAATACTGAAAACTTTTTGCCGGTAAATTTTTTTCAGTTGTTTATGGACGATGTGTTTTTGGCAGAGATTGTTGAGCAGACTAATTTGTATGCCGAACAGTTTTTAAGGGACAACAGTGCCAGTCTTAAGCCATACTCTAGAGCTACCCGGTGGACTCCCACAAATGTTGAAGAGATGAAGAAGTTCTTGGGTTTAACTTTTTTGATGGGCTTGCTAAGGAAGCCATCAATGTCTTCATATTGGTCTAGCAGTCCCTTGATGGCAACGTCTATTTTTCCGGCAGTCATGACTCGTGACAGGTATTTGCTTCTGCTTCGGATGATGCATTTTGTTGATAATGGTTTAGCGTTGCCACGAGATCACCCTGACTGTGACCGTCTTTTTAAGATTAGGCCTGTCCTTGATCACTTTGTTGATCGATTTTCTGAGATTTATGCCCCTGGGAAAGAAATTGCAGTGGATGAGTCTTTGGTGTTGTTCAAGGGCCGCTTGGTTTTTAGGCAATACATTCCTAGTAAGAGGGCACGCTATGGAATAAAGCTGTATATGCTGTGTGACAGTAGGACTGGATATGTCTCTAATTTCAGGGTGTACACCGGTAAGGAATCTAGGATTAACCCCCCTGGTTGTCCGTCCACTTTTGGAGTGACTGAGAAAATTGTTTGGGAACTTGGTAGAGGATTTTTTAACAAAGGCCACCATTTATATGTAGATAACTTCTACACTGGTGTGCGGTTGTTCAGGGAATTTGCCAAAGTGGACACTCTTGCTTGTGGCACAATCCGCTCTAACCGTAAAGGTTTCCCGAAAGAACTGGTTTGTCAAAAGCTTGGGCGGGGACAGTGCAGTGCGTTGCGTTGCCAGGAGCTTCTTGCTGTGAAGTTTACAGACAGGAGAGATGTCTACATGCTGACTACCATCCATGATGAAAGCACTGCACCTGTGACTGTTTGGGGTCAGGTCGCTGAAGCGCGCAAACCTGTGTGCATTTTAGACTATAATAGGCACATGGGTGGTGTTGACAGAGTAGATCAGAGGTTGGAACCTTACACTGCTCTTCGTAAGGCTTACATTTGGTACAAGAAGTTGGCTATCCATCTTTTCCACTTGGCAATGTTTAATGCTTTTGTTGTGTTCCAGGATTCTTGCCCTGAGTCAAAGATGACTTTTGCTAAGTTTCAGGAGTCTGTAATTGGCAGCCTTGTTGTAGTGGAACAGGCAAGTGTTCCTAGAGTTGGAGTGGTGGAGGATGTTGCTAGATTGAAAGAACGCCACTTTCCAGATCACATTCCTCCCACACCCGCAAAAGATTTTCCCAGTAGGAGATGTAGAGTCTGTTGGCGAAGAGGTTCGCGGAAGGAGAGTCGTATGTACTGCCCCGACTGTCCTTCTCATCCTGCACTGTGTCTCCCTGCTTGTTTTAGAGTGTACCACACGCGAAAAAAAAATTGGGAGCATTCATGAGTGGTAAAGTGAACTGCCTGGTCTGTATTCTTTGGATAATTTGATTCTGTTTCAAGGTTGGTGTTAGTGCAATGTATTTAGTTGCTGATTTTCTGTTAGAAGATTTGTATCTATTTGCGATTTGTTTTTTTATTTTTTTCTAAAAAAAATCCTAAATGTGATGGCGGTGTGTGTAGGCTTGCGCTTGGCTGTTGGTGTGTGTGGACTGGCACTTGGTTGGTGGTGTGCGTGGAATGGTGCTTGGCTGGCGGTGTGCGTGGTCTGGCGGTGTGCATGGACTGGTGGTCTGCGTGGACTGGTGCGTGGCTGGTGGTGTGTGTGGACTGGAGCTTGGCTGGCGGTGTGCGTGGAATGGTGCTTGGCTGGCGGTGTGCGTGGACTGGTACTTGGCTGGCGGTGTGCGTGGACTGGTGGTGTGTGTGGACTGGTGCTTGGCTGGTGGTGTCCGTGGACTGGAGCTTGGCTGGTGGTGTGCGTGGACTGGAGCTTGGCTGGCGGTGTGCGTGGAATCGTGCTTGGCCGGTGGTGTGTGCGGACTGGTGCTTGGCTGGTGGTGTCCGTGGACTGGAGCTTGGCTGGCGGTGTGCGTGGATTGGCGACTGGCTGCCGGTGTGCCTGGACTGGCGATTGGCTGGCGGTGTGCCTGGACTGGCGATTGGCTAGCGGTGTGCGTGGACTGGTGTTTGCCTAGAGGTGTGTGTGGACTGGTGCTCGGCTGGCTGTGTGTGAGTAGTGACTTTCTGCTGGTCACTACACACACTGCTAGCTGAGTGCCACTCCACGCAATCCATCAGCCTGTGTACTTGCTGTGTCTGGATTGTGGGCGTGTGAAAGTGATGGGCCCTTGAATGGCGCTGTGTGCTGGTGTGAGTTTTGTTGTGTGATGGGCCCGCGGCTGGCGGTGTGAATGGTTTTGTATGTCTCACACGTATGAAAGGTGGATGAATGGCCTGTAAAGAGGTTGGAGCCTTGTCGTGGCTTTACAGCTCACGAGCTGTGAGTCAATGGTTCAGTTTCTCGCCCTTTCAATTATTACCAGTGCATTTCATTTCTGTGAAATCACTTGCTAATACAATTGTATCTACTGAACCATCACTCACCCTCGTGCCAAATCCAACCAGTATGTGTGTGTGCTTGCGGATTAGATGGCTGTGCAGTAATATTTGTCTTTCTGAAGCAGGGTGTACCTTGTCCCTTTTTGGTGAATTTTGTAATGTGTTGCTTTTGTGCCTGGTGGTGCGAATGGTCTTGTTTGTATCACGTATGAAAGGTGTGTGAATGGCCTGTAAAGTGGTTGGTGCCTTGACGTGGCTTTACAGCTCACGAGCTGCGAGTCTTTGGTTTGGTTTTTTGTGAATTTAATTATTGACAGTGCATTTCATTTTTGTGAAATCTCTTGTTAATAAAATGTAATACACTGAACCATGACTCGCCCTCGTGCCAAATCCAACCAGTATGTGTGTGTGTTTGAGGAATAGATGGTTGTGCAGGAATCTTTGTCTTTAGTTTCTCTGCCAAGTTACACTTTCCATGCAAGAATAACCCACCAACTGTAGATATTGTCGGAAACCCATGGGAGTTCATGGTGATGTCTCTATTGTGAATTACAAACCAGGTGGTTTTGCCATAGGCCATTTTGATGTCGCCTCACTACGTTTTGGGCCCTTGCCTGCCGCGGGTACTTGGGCCTCCCACACAAGTGAGGCACCATTTTTACCGGGAGACCTGGGGGAACGCTGGGTGGTGGTAAATTTGTGTGAGCCCGGTGATGCCACTACTTTCCCACCCCAAAATGTGTGAAAAAAGTGATTTTTTGAGCAAAAATTGAGGTTTGCAGGGGATTCTGGGTAAGGAAACGTTGGAGGATCCACGCAAGCCATACCTCCCTGGAAGCCGCCGGGTGTCTAGTTTTCAGAAATGCGTGGGTTTGGTAGGTTTCCCTAGATGGCCGCCGAGCACCGGGCCAAAAACCAAAGTGACCCCCCTTGCAAAACCAGGTGGTTTTGCGATAGGCCATTTTGATGTCGCCTCACTACGTTTTGGGCCCTTGCCTACCGCGGGTACTTGGGCCTCCCACACAAGTGAGGCACCATTTTTACCGGGAGACCTGGGGGAACGCTGGGTGGTGGTAAATTTGTGTGAGCCCGGTGATGCCACTACTTTCCCACCCCAAAATGTGTGAAAAAAGTGATTTTTTCAGCAAAAATTGAGGTTTGCAGGGGATTCTGGGTAAGGAAACGTTGGGGGATCCACGCAAGCCATACCTCCCTGGAAGCGGCCGGGTGTCTAGTTTTCAGAAATGCGTGGGTTTGGTAGGTTTCCCTAGGTGCCGGCAGGGCTAGGGTTGAAAATCTACAGCTAGTCACTTTGCCAAAAAAAGGGTCATTTTTCACTGCAAAACCACGTTGCGTTATGGGCCGTTTCCTGTCGCGGGCACTAGGCCGACCCGCACAAGTGAGGTACCATTTTTCTCGTAGGACTTTGGGGAACGCGGGGTGGGTGGAAATTTGTGGATCCACGCAGATTCCAGAACTTTCCATCACAGAAATGTGGGGAAAATGTGTTTTTTTTTGTCAATTTTTTACGCTTGCAAGGGATTCTGGGTAACAGACCATGGTGGGAGGCAGTCAAGTCACCCCATCCTGGATTCCCCTGGGTGTCTAGTTTTCAAAAATGTATAGGTTTGCTAGGTTTCCCTAGGTGCCGGCAGGGCTAGGGTTCAAAATCTACAGCTAGTCACTTTGCCAAAAAAAGGGTCATTTTTCACTGCAAAACCACGTTGCGTTTTGCGCCGTTTCCTGTCGCGGGCACTAGGCCGACCCGCACAAGTGAGGTACCATTTTTCTCGTAGGACTTTGGGGAACGCGGGGTGGGTGGAAATTTGTGGATCCACGCAGATTCCAGAACTTTCCATCACAGAAATGTGGGGAAAATGTGTTTTTTTTGTCAATTTTTTACGTTTGCAAGGGATTCTGGGTAACAGACCATGGTGGGAGGCAGTCAAGTCACCCCATCCTGGATTCCCCTGGGTGTCTAGTTTTCAAAAATGTATAGGTTTGCTAGGTTTCCCTAGGTGCCGGCAGGGCTAGGGTTCAAAATCTACAGCTAGTCACTTTGCCAAAAAAAGGGTCATTTTTCACTGCAAAACCATGTTGCGTTTTGCGCCGTTTCCTGTCGCGGGCACTAGGCCGACCCGCACAAGTGAGGTACCATTTTTCTCGTAGGACTTTGGGGAACGCGGGGTGGGTGGAAATTTGTGGATCCACGCAGATTCCAGAACTTTCCATCACAGAAATGTGGGGAAAATGTGTTTTTTTTGTCAATTTTTTACGTTTGCAAGGGATTCTGGGTAACAGACCATGGTGGGAGGCAGTCAAGTCACCCCATCCTGGATTCCCCTGGGTGTCTAGTTTTCAAAAATGTATAGGTTTGCTAGGTTTCCCTAGGTGCCGGCAGGGCTAGGGTTCAAAATCTACAGCTAGTCACTTTGCCAAAAAAGGGTCATTTTTCACTGCAAAACCACGTTGCGTTTTGCGCCGTTTCCTGTCGCGGGCACCAGGCCGACCCGCACAAGTGAGGTACCATTTTTCTCGTAGGACTTTGGGGAACGCGGGGTGGGTGGAAATTTGTGGATCCACGCAGATTCCAGAACTTTCCATCACAGAAATGTGGGGAAAATGTGTTTTTTTTGTCAATTTTTTACATTTGCAAGGGATTCTGGGTAACAGACCATGGTGGGAGGCAGTCAAGTCACCCCATCCTGGATTCCCCTGGGTGTGTAGTTTTCAAAAATGTATAGGTTTGCTAGGTTTCCCTAGGTGCCGGCAGGGCTAGGGTTCAAAATCTACAGCTAGTCACTTTGCCAAAAAAAGGGTCATTTTTCACTGCAAAACCACGTTGCGTTTTGCGCCGTTTCCTGTCGCGGGCACTAGGCCGACCCGCACAAGTGAGGTACCATTTTTCTCGTAGGACTTTGGGGAACGCGGGGTGGGTGGAAATTTGTGGATCCACGCAGATTCCAGAACTTTCCATCACAGAAATGTGGGGAAAATGTGTTTTTTTGTCAATTTTTTACGTTTGCAAGGGATTCTGGGTAACAGACCATGGTGGGAGGCAGTCAAGTCACCCCATCCTGGATTCCCCTGGGTGTCTAGTTTTCAAAAATGTATAGGTTTGCTAGGTTTCCCTAGGTGCCGGCAGGGCTAGGGTTCAAAAACTACAGCTAGACTCTTCGCAAATAAAGTGTAAATTTTCAGTGTGAAAATGTGGTGCGTTCACCTTAGGTTTTGAGCCACTTCCTGTCGTGGGCACTATGCCTACCCACACAAGTGAGGTACCATTTTTATCGGGAGACTTAGGGTAGTTCAGATTTGTAAAGCAACTGTTATTACCTATTGATTTTTGATGCATTTCTCCCTTCCAAATGAAAGACATTGTGTAAAAAAAAAGTCATTTTGAAAAATGACCAATAATTGTCATGCAAATATGAGTATTCCCAATTTCGAAAATGTGCAAATATGCACTGTTTCTAAACTCTAATTTGTTCCCATTTCAGAAATACATAGGTGTCTTTCATACCGATTTTTCCATGTATACATTTTCCCACAATAATTGCTATATACCCGGAACAAAAAAAAAAAAACATTACAAAATGCTGCTCAGTTTTCTACTCTGGGTTCGTTGGGCTCTTGGTGAACCTACAAGTCCTATATGTCCCCACAACCAGGAAGGTCCACCGGATGTAACGGTACATTGCTTTCAAAGAGATGTCATAATTCGAAGAAGTTACAGGTGAAAACGTTGACTCAAAATGCTGCTTTTTTCAACAAATTTTTAATTTTTCCTATATTTACCTGTAAGTTTCTATAAAGAAACCTTGATGGATCTACACAAATGACCCCTTGCTGAATTCAGAATTGTGTCTACTTTTCAAAAATGTATAGCTTTCCAGGATCCATTATTGTTTTTGTACCCATTTCTACCGTTAACTGGAAGGAGGTTGAAAGCACAAAAAATAGCAAAAATAGGGTATGTCCCAGAAAAATACCGAAACGGTGTAAAAAATGTTGGTTTTCTAACAAAATTCTGTCATTCCCTAAAAGCTGGAGAAATGGTGATTTCAGCCCCACAAACCCTTTTTTGATACCATTTGCAGAGAAAAACCCAGAAGCTTTCATTTGCAGCCCGTTTTTCCAATTTTTCACAAAAAAAACAAAATTTTGATGTATTTTGACTAATTTCTGGGAACCCTGTATGAGAATCTACAAACCCTGGGTACCTTTAGAATCCCCAAGATGTTGGAAGAAAAGGACGCAAATTTGGCATGGATACCTAATGTGGTCAAAAAGTTACAGGGGCCTAAGCGCGCACTACCCCAAATAGCCCAAAAAAGGCTTAGCACAGGAGGGGAAAAGGCCTAGCAGCGAAGGGGTTAACAGACTAATAAATGTTGTGCTCAAGACCTTACATTCATAGATTTGAGTTTTTGGGATAATAGAAGAGAGCCTGTTCCTCTCTGTGTCCACATATAGTATGTTGTGGTGGTGTCTGTACGCATTATGACCGTTTAATTTTACTTTTGGAAGAAACTCATTCAGAGGCAGTTTGACTTCTCTGAGCGTGAGCAGGTTGCTATGAAGAGATGATCTCTCTTGTTAACAGACCATGGACATGCACGCTGTGAAGAAGGGCCTAACAAACCAACACAGGCAAGCATCTGTCGTTATAAAGACCTGTGGTTTGATGGGGGACAAAAATCGTTTTTGCCTTTTAATCACCGTGGTGTTTCCTTTATTTGGAGGTGATTACCCTATCATCCCAACTCCAACTGTAAGTTTCACTGCTCATGAACTGTCTTCATTCAAAGAAGCACTGGGTGGAAGCAGAGTACACAAAGGCAGGCTTTCCAACAATGCTTTGATAGTTCAGACTGCTGCTTTTAGTTTTAAACACAGATAAAAGAACAAATTGCATTAGCTTGTTTCTACTCTCTAGAGACGGAAGGAATATGTTGCTCACCTTGTAAGCCTCTGTCTGTAGCATGAAGTGATGTAGATCCACATGCTCTGCATACTCCTGCCACCTAGTGTTTGACTTGGACGATTGCAAGTGGGATTTCTTCAAAGAAGTATTTCAAAACAGGTCTATAGAAGGGTTGGAAAGCTCACGTGGGAGACTTCACAATCCACAGGCAGTGGTCTCCCTAACAAGGACTCCTGGACATCTGTGTTGGAATTAATGGCAGTCCATTTAGCTCTTTAGCTCTACAAGATTTTCAAACAAGAGTTCACACAGAGTGGTTCTCATCTGAATGGACAACATGACTGCCATGTATTACATACACAAACAGGAGGTGCTCACTGCATCTGTCCAAGCTGGCACAGGAAATTAGAAATTGGGTGATATCTCATCAAGTATAATTTATTGTGGAACATCTCCAGGATGTGTTCAACAACTCTGCAGATCTACTCAGTTGGAGGAGTCAACAAACACTATTTTGAGATCAGCCCCCAGGTGCTCAGTTAGCTCAATCATTTTTTCCAGCATTGAGGCAAGCCAGAGATGCACCTGTTCCCCACACCCAAGAACACACAATGCAAAAACGTTGAGTCCAGGTAACCCTTCCCATAATCAGTGCTCTATGGCTCATTTGTTTAGGTTTAGTGTAATGTTTTTCCCAAGCCACCACTGATTTAATGCATCGAAGGGAAAATGCGGCACATACCAATGATGTTGATCCTCATTGCTCGCTATCCTGAGCTCCCCAAGCATATTTCGCTTTCCTGCTAGAGATGCACAGCCGCCCTTAAGAAAAGCTGCAAGTTCACTTATCATGAATAATTAGAACACCCCTACCTCAGGGCAACTCAATCTTGTGATTTTGCACCTGTAGCAATCTTAACACAAAGCCCTCGATGGTCACAGTAGAAATTATTTGCTAGCTCTTAAACCGCTAAAAATCAGAGCTTGTCTATTCCTAAATAGGTGTACAATTGGCAGCTTTAGGAACCGACCCATACAAAAAGAGAAGGCCAGTCCAACTTAAATCCTTTTGTTATACCCTTTATGGAAGGGCTTGAAAGGGTAATTCGTTCTACACTACTTAAGAGGGCACTTCCTTCTACACTATCGCCACTCTCTTCATGGAACTTTAATATTGGTCTTAGTTGACTTGCATGCACCGTTTTTGAGTCCCTGCATTAGTGTGCGCTGCTGGGAGGTGGTTTTCCTGGTATTCATTGCTTCCCTTCTCAGAGTAAGTGAATTACATACATTGTCCTTCAAATTTTTTTTATTTTTTATACAGGGCAGAGTTGTCCTTCAAGAACACCGTTGATTGCTACCAAAAAAGTCTTATCCTTTCACAGGGCCAGCTTTAGCGCTGGTGGCGCCCAGTGTGAATCTTTTTAGCGCCCTACCCCCACTCCCATGACATCCTCCTCAGATGCCCTCACTATCACCCAGCAAAAGGTCCATCATCTCTCCATAGCCCCTCTCTCGCTTACATTTCACGTGTTTTAACGCGCTGGTAAAGGCTGGCTTTACTAATCCACTCAGCTACCTATTTTAAATACAGATCTGTTCTTTGCAGCAGGCACATTAACCTTCTGCGGTACTTTATGGCGAGTCAATACTGCCACTAGACAAAACGCTGATCTCTCTCTAGAAGGAACATCAATCACAAGTTATCTTGACATTTTTATTGCTTCCTGAAATCTGGAAGCACAATGAACTCTGCATCAGCTGCTTTGGAATCGTAAGTTATTGCTACACAGCGCCCCCACCAGAGGCCAGTGCCCCCTTCAGGTCAGCGCCCAGACCCGGTCGCACTGTCCTAAAGCCAGCCCTGTCCTTTCATGTCACTAAGTCTTTTGACTTGCTTTCTTTCTTCTACATCCACAGTTAGTTGCCAAAAAATCTGTACATATTTTAGATGCTGCTACTACTCTCAAGTATTAGGATGACCATACATGTCCATCAGAAAAACAAAACTGTTTGATGCGTTTGCTCGACCACACAATGTCAACCAAATTTCAAAAGCTGGCCTTGCCGGATTGGATCTGTACCTAGGGCTCATTCTTCCCGCAGGAACAGTGTCCACTGGCTATTCTAGACAATATTCTATCAGCAAGCAGCTGCAGAGCTGCTACATGGTCATCTATTCACACTTTCACTAAGCATTACTGTGTGGACAATCATGTCAGACAACAAGCACACGTCTGACAAACTGCACTTAAAATACTGCTCAACATGTCTTCCACTGCTGTTCAACAAGTCTCCCACTGCTGCTCGCAAGCCATCACTTTTGGAATTTGGAACCACTTTTCAGACTATGCATCGCACGTGCTCCACACTATTTAACACCGGTGTGAGTTCACTACAGTTTGGATGACTCGTGAAGATATTGTTTTCCTCTCTGGTCCTCAAACAAGAAGAATAAGTAACTGTGCAAACTATGTTTTCTTTTATTATATTCTTACATCCAGGGTGAACGTCCTCCTTCTGAATGATGCATTGCACTCCCTTGCAGGACACCTAAGCTAGCCTATGTCCCGGGGAGAGCTCTAAAGGCCAGATATTGAAAAGCATCGACTTTTATTAGACCTACGAATTTGGGCATTAAATTCTTCCCAGAGAGTCCCCAGAAGGGCTTTATTACATTCAACTGAGAAGGCCTCCGTACACTCTGGTCTACATCATGACAATATAACATTGAAAGTAGGACATTTATTATAAAAAGCTGGTTTCCCACGAGCACTGGCAATAAAATTATGTACAGGTGACTGACTGGAACAACTTTATGCAACAAACTATGCAAAGTTCTTTCAAATAGTCCGTCTGTGAAATCAGTTATTTTGTATACTCTTTAGAACTGTTCTAATTTGATTGACGCATCCATGTCTATTCACTTTGAGGTAAGCTAGCACTATCACGGTTTGATTGGGGGCGAGGGGGGTGGGTACAGGTCTAGTTCACTCTGATTTAATCCATTTTTAACTACAGCAATGATGTATTAAAATGCTCTGTTCTATAGTTTTGACAAAAAGATAAAACAGTGTGATAAGTCGTACAATGTGGGTTGAGAACCAATTTGTGTGCTATCACTTATGTTGCCAGTCTTTATCTTTAAGGACAGTTGATACAATTAGGAGAGGCGCCATCTTTGTATATGTGTAACTAGTATAGTTATGGTCCATCCCTGGTCCAAGTAACTACTGTGCTAGAATTCTGCAGATTCTGTAGGAAAGACTCGTAGAACATAGAAAAGTCGATTCCGTTTCACTGGTAAAGTGACTGTTGATCCTTTTTTGGAGCTTGGAGAGTGTACTGTCTTTGGGTATTATTTTTTAATCAGTGACCGGTAACTGTCACAGTTCATGCTGGGGTGGCTTCAGTGATGTGCAGGCAGAGAGGGCGGTCACTGATGGAACCAGAGAAGGGCCAGACGCGGGATAACGTGTTGGATGATGTATTTACAGGTTTGCAACATTTCAGTAAAATAGGGTTACGGGAACCAATTGCTGAATATTTATTACCTACCCTCCCTCTTGCCCTTGAAAAATAACAAGATTACTGACAAACCTACAGATGGGCTTTTGGTAGCAACAATAAAACCCAAAGTAAAGTTGGCAATATGTAACTGAGCGGGTCTGACAGTTCCTGCATTCAGGAGTTTTTGAACGCAAACTATTGACTCAAAGAAATGCTGGGGGCTTCTCAATTTAATGACGAGTGGGGGAGAGGGTGCAAGGCTGGGAGAACAGTTGAATTCAACTACAAAGCTCTGGAAAATTCTGACTCTGTTAATAATGAAGCGCATCTTAGTAGGAATTGGACGAAAGTTAATTTGCAAAAAAGATTGGGATTGCTGGAGTATGGCAATCAAGCTAATCTGGTTTGGAAGATTAGCAGGTTCTGTTGTCAGCAAATGTAAACAGTTTAACTTTCATACAAGATCTTGAAGAGGGCCCTATAAAGAACGGGACAATTTGGTTATTTAAATATGAGCAGACAGGATTCTCAATTACTTATAGAGTACTTCTCTAGAGTGATAGAGGTGTTGGGCATCCACAAGTGACAATAAGGATTGTAATCAAATACCCACAAGGCTACGTAGGCAGACTGTGGCTGGTCGGATGCTGAACACAGACTGATGTGTTAAGTTGTCTGGATGGAAAAAAGTGAAATCAAGATGGACACCTTTTGATGCATTCTTTGTGAAACAAAGAAATAACAAGAGGTAATAGGTATGTATGTAAGGTGATGTGAAGGTGACCGGTCTGAATTAGAAACCCTAACATTTGCGGCCAAAGATTTGCCAATATTTATGCAAACTAAAAAGTATGGATAAGGGGCAAGTGATCTGGAGACAGTCATGACTGAAGCATATCTACCAAACAGAATAGCTAAGGTACAACATTCTGTTCTCTTACAACATTCTCTTCTCTATTTTGTGTTCTGTGAGTGATTGTCAAGTGTGTTTATGAGATTAAATGTGAGCTATGCACGGTCTGTGATATGGGGTGCGTTAAAAGGTTTTTCTGAAATGTATATAGAGGGAAGATGATGTCGCAAGGTTGTACATTTTTGTAGGCAGCATGGACTCAATTACCCTTCTGTGATCACATTTTTAGGCAAGCTACAGAATGTGATGTTTTGTGCTGGGTGTCACTACCTGGACATTGGCTTGCCAGAGGTACTGTAGGGCATTTGTAATAAACCCTTGTATTGCTAGTCACTTCACACTGAGTTGAGTGGATCAGACTTACCCCACTCTCAATGATGGGGCTGGAGCACATACTTCCAAATCACAGCAACAGAACAGGATTACCCCAATCCAATTACAATACACGCCAATATGCTTGAACATCGATATATTAAGACAACCACAGCAAGGAGCTCGCATCGTACGTCTCTAGTAATGGGCCTGGCCTGCAGACATACCTTGCCAGCAACAGCGACTGGTCTGTCGAAGATCCCATGCATGCCCAGTATGGCAGATTGCGGAGGATTGATGATGGGTGTCCCAAACATTGAACCAAAGACTCCACCATTGCTGATAGTGAAAGTGCCACCATCCATGTCTTCAATGGCCAGCTCGTTTTTACGGGCCTGTAAAAAGAACAGCAGCTCTTTTACTAACAGTTTCTTAAAAGTGACTGTGTGTTGTACATACAGTACATGTAGCAGCAGGTTGCAGAACAGGTAACAGAATTTATGATAAATGATTATCCACTACATTATGCTGGAAGACCATATATTTTACACACCAGGACCCACTGGATCATCATACCCAATACATTGTTGTATTACAGGAAAAACACGAAATTAACTGCAGAAATACAGCTTTTCACTAAGGTCTTTCCGACTTTAGTCGGTTATCTGCATGGGTGTAAATTGCTGGCATACTTGACGCTGGACACCAGGAGGCTAGTAAACATCTCCCAGCGCATTTGTTCTGACCCCTAATCATGACAGGTAATTAGCTATCCCCAATTGGCTTAAGTTACTTTTAGGTAAAGCCACAGAGGTAATGTGTGAAAATAATCTAAGTGGCATACAAGCCAAATATTGTAAATGGACAGTGGAGTGGTTTGCATAACTCACGAGGTGTCTTAAAACACAATATATGGGCAGCCACTGCAACCAGAGCTGCAGTCGGCCTAAGGCTAAAGCAAGCACGTCTGAAACAATCCTCGTCCACATTCAAAACGCCTGTTCAAACTTTATTTAAGTCACCTTAAAATGGATCTTGAAGCCCCCAAGAATTAGGTGGGAAATCGATGGAAGGAGACATGCCAAAGAAGAGGCTGGCATATTTTGCAGTAACAAAAGTCACAATTTTTTATTTAATTTTACTGGTTGGCACAGTCTCTCTCCCATTTTTAAAAGCTTGTTTAAAGAATGAACATCATATTCCCATGATCCAAAAAATAGGAAACAGCTAGGCAAGCCACATGCATGGCTTTCTGTAAGCTAATAAAAATTGCAAATCAGTGGGAAATTTGTATTTTTGATAGGTCACAAAAATCCTTTCTACAAAAGATTGTCACCACTTTGCAGTACTTTAAGTACTCCAGTTCAAAGCTGACCTAAATTACATGGGCAAGCTAGAAGAATGCTAGAAGATGAACAATCTCCTGCCTTCTTGAACACTCCCTATAATAGAGAGATCTGGACTGTTTTGACTAGAAGTCAATAGAACTGCTGCAATGTTGGGAAAGGCATAGCTTAAGAACTTAGCAGGCATAGGTAAAGAGCCTTTTAACAACCACTGCTGGGTTACTTCCATTTCTTGTGGCTCCCACAATTTGCAACATATGGCATGGGCAGACAAAAAGGAGAGAAAGCCTACTATTTGCAGGACAGAAGGTTGAGGCCTTGTATCCTTGTCCTCCATTGTACCAGAGACTTTGAATGCAGTTCTCAAAAGGCCAGGAAGGCTGGCCTTCTGTGGTCCACAGGGAAATGCTGGATAAGCGAAGGCCCCTTGGAAAATAAACCTGCAGGCTCACTGGGGCTGGACTTCGACTGTGGTCTTAAACAATAAGGGAGTCCGTCTCCCCAATGTATCTGATGTTGGATTCTTCCAGAACAACTTCTGGAAGTTATATGGGTCCATTTGAAAGTTAGAAAACATTTGACACAGCTGGGACTGGAAATTTGGCTGTGGCCCTGAAGAAGATAGTTAAGGAAGTCTGTCTGTAGCTACAATCATCGGTCTTGGTGCCCACAGAAGAGCTCCTGGGAGTTCAGGAACGTTTGAGTGAATAGGCCTACAATATAACAGACTCTGCCCATGCTCTCCGAACCTGTATGAGGCAGAGCAGTTTGTTTATAAAAGTGTTTCATTTCTGGTAGAATGGAATCTTGCGACCGATTTTGGTAATGCAGGTAGATCAACATTGACTGGACTTCCCCACTGGCTTACATTAATTTGTTTAGCATTTTTTGAATAAGCTGTTTAACTCCTGATACGCTTCACCAAGGTTGATCACCTGATGTCATTATAATCCTTTTTTGCTAATAAATTGGTTTGGGAATTTTACAGTTTGATTTCTTGACTTTCATGTAGTGTTGGTTCTGCTAAAATATGTTCCACATTTTCTCTCAGAGAAGCCCGTCACTAGCCACCGCAACCTGGGGTAAGAACGGGAGTCTTCAAAGAAACCTGCTTTTTGCCTCATCGAAACTGAGTTATTTAACTTTGAAGGAGCTCAACCATGTCTCTGCAAATAGTTAATAATATTGATTCTTATTCTAATCTATTAGAACCCCTTTCTACGATGTCTGCCTCTGAACGTATGCTGCATCAACTACCACAATATGAATGGACAAGTACCCCTTACATTAGTGAATCAAAACCACTTTTGAGGTGAAGGAACCATCACTATGCTACTATGATAGGCTCCCTGGATTTCAGAGTCAAGGACCTATCTGAACATTTCTATAGAAATGAAGGAAGAACTCCATCTCCATAATTAGTTCTCTGTAGGACTGCAGGATAATCCCTATACTAACACATTACATTCTTAAGGATATGTCTGAAGAGTGATGAGCTTCCAATCGCACATGGAATTGTCCCTTATTATCCCTGCATTCCTACTTTATTTCTCACTGGCATTTATAATACCTACCAATTATTTTGTTATGTTCCACTCAGACATCCAAGTAGGTATCCCATTCACCCCACATGATTTTGGTGCTTTTTGATTTCTATATCCCAGAGCTTACCTTTTCTCCGAGCTCGTTAATTGTTCGCTCAATGGTCGCAAAGTTCATAGACTCAACATTTCTGACCACAGGAACTACCAGACCCTATGAGAAAAGGAGAGGCAGAAACCTGAATATTGTGAACAAATTAAATGGATGCAACAGAAGCTTAACTATGGGACAGAAATGAAAAATACTACTTCAGCAAATCATCAGTAGTCAGGTGACCTTGAATCAAGCCAAGCTTTATTCGGTTTCGTTCAGAACCATAAAAGCACCACAATAAATACAACAGTATGAAAGACATTATACGTCCATACATTATTTACAGAAACCTCAATAAAGACATCCGTAAAAACATTTGTTAAAAAAAAAAAAACCTGCAGGTGCAGATTTGGTGGTAGTAGCAAATATTCAAACGAGAACTTTGAAGGCCGAAGTGGAGAAGGGTTCCATGTGAACAGCAGCTGAACATTGAGTCAATCAACCCGTGCATGCCTCGATTTCGTAATGGCTTTTAAAAAGCAGGCAACATTAAAAATAATGAATTTGTCAAACAGCAATTGTAAAAACAAGAGAGCAGGTCGGACTTCTGAACCTTCAGCAGGGAAACAAAGTAAGCTTTCCTGGGTTCAACATACAATCTGCAAAACATCATAAAGTGCATTGTGTCCCGAGGAGACACATGGTCTCAGCTGCAGGGTCCTAATGAGTGTATCTTGTGCCAACCTCATGGAGATGCTAGCAGCAAGTGCAACTGCTGTGTAGTTCCTACCAATCCGTTGGACCTGCGCATTAGTTGGAGAACACACTTTGCACGAGGTGCCTAGACTGATTTCGGGCACCCCCGCAGGATATGTTGGCATATAGAGCAGCTAGCTCACAGTGCCACCGTAAGCCCAGCTAACTTACCAGGGAGCAAATAGTTTCCGACAACCACTGAACAGGACAACCCTGACCCTTCAGGGATCATGGAAACAGATCAAAACCTTTCGCTCAGTCACTCGTGCTCAGAGAAATATACAGAATACGCAGTGGGTCGTTTTCAATATATTTAATGAACCAATGCTATTCTGGTATAGAATACATGTGCTGCGATAATCAGTAGACAGCAGCAGATGAAAGCACCAAGAGCGTAAATTGTAGATACAGGTCTATCGTGGTGCTAAGGCAGTGTATATATGCAGGCATAGACAAGGCAGTACTCTGGTGTACTCCTACTATGCAAAACCCTACAGTGTACCTAGAGGGTGTGTGGGTGTAAAGCCAAGAATCCCCCCCCCCCCCCCCCCAAGGGACGATCCAACCCTACCAGGCGGGAGAGAATGTAAGAGCCAGTCTTGATCACGAACTGGACACCCCCTCACGGGGAGATGTAAGACCACTGCGTGGTGAAGTTTCAGCTTGAAGGGACCCTCAGTGTCAGCTGAAGTGTCTTCTCTGCTCATTATTTGTAACAGAAAGCAGCCTTGCGATGCAAGTGTAGATTAGTGATGTTATGGATATAGAGATAGCCCTGTCGCCACGTGGATGAAAATAGAACGACAATTGTACCTAGTGCGTAAAGAGGCCTTGTACGTGGTTAGGATATCTGGTTTTAGGTTTAAACCTATAACAACTGATAAAACCCCACCAAGAGGAAAATAGCCATCACCGGTGTAAACATATAAACACTGAAAAAACACCTTCACAACCACAAACTAAGTGTCATTCAAAGAACGGAAAGGATGAATGAACGAGTCATTTTTATTTCTTCCTGAAGGGGCCAATACAATGCAACTTTGTTATACAAGACAGCAGCAAGAAAGACTGGGCTAATATTAAGCTGCTTGAGTTTTGTTGTTTAGGTATGTCACTAAAACATTGTCCCTTCTTCCTTCTTTTTTCAGTTTTGTGGTCTTTGTGCTAAAGATGCAGTGTGTCGAAGCAGATTTTAGGTTTTATTTAGTTATTTTAAAAACTGTAGAGAATCAGGAAATATCAAAATCATATTTGATATTTTGGCTACATTTGATTTCACCGATAGGTAAAATGGCTGGTGTCATAAGAATCTTTCCCAATATGTACCATCACTTCTTCCCACCGACAGAGAATGGGTGAAATCCTTTGATAAATCATCCCCCTTTTGTAGCGAGTCAATATTTATTGTAGGTGAATTGCCAAACACCCCAGGCTTTAGACATTCAATGCAAGGTGTAGTGAAAGGTATATGTGAAAAGAATGCTGTGACCAGGCATCTGAGATAGCAAAAACAGGACACCAGACGTTGGTAAACATGGAAAGCAGTGTCGCTTGGAATGCTGCTGGAAAAAGTTCCTACCAAGTTCAATAAAGATTGGAGTGATATTGTTTGTATTTGCAGTAATTCAGCTATGTATATGAAAAATGTGTATGATGACCTGTCAAAATCTCTACCTGAGCTAAAGTGCTTCCCTGTAAGAGATCCATGTCACTTGCTAGATGGTATGCTGAAAGCATATTTACAATCTTCAGAGTTAATGAAGAATGCTATTGAGTTTGTAGTCTATTCTGGTACACTGTTCATATATGCCCGGAAAGTAAAATGCAAATATTTCTCATTTTGTGCTTTGTGTGGCATCAAAGAAAGAGTCATCCTAACTGTGATTTAGCTGCGATTTAGTTCTCAGTCCTAGAGGCTGTGAATGCCATATTATCCATGTGGCAACCTTTTATGGAATGTTTGCTTAGTGATGAAGCAAAAGGCAAGAAATGTGATCATCTTTGGTCACATATTGATAGTGATGTGAAAAAAGTACAGTCTACTGCATGCTTAGGTTTTTACAGGAAAACATGACTGCTGCAATGGACTTAATCAAAATACTAGAGTCTGAAAACACCCTTGTCTACCAAGTGTTCAGCGTAATTGGTGTAGATGTGAAACATCTCCTTGAGAGTAGGCTGGGTGACACTTTTAGTGACTTTAGCCCTGCAACATGCTCCATGTTAGACTACTTGCCACTTGGTAAGCCAAGAAATGTTGAGGAGCAATTCAGGAAATTTGATTTTATAGTCTATGGGAAATGGCTTGCAATGATGCACAGAAATGTCCCTTCACCAACAATGGCATTTGAGGTTAAGGAGGCCTCACTGAGGTACTCTGCACAAATTCTAGATCCCTTCTGAATTTCCTCCAGGCTTTGAAAAGTACTGCTTCATTTTTGACCGCTTCAATAACTGAGGGCATATGTGCCCAATTCAATGCATATGTTGCAGAACATGTCCTAGACAATCGCAAAATTCAGGTGCACCAGTATTGGCATGGAAAGCTATGTCATTGGCCAGAGTTAGCAAATTGTGTACTGGCTGTTGTGGCATTGCCCATCTCAAGTGCCAATGTTGATAGGGCCTTTTCACAGATAAACGTTTACATAGGAAGGTTAATAGCGTGCGCCCATGACCAAAGACTATCTAAAGAAGTATTATATGGTGTTCTTTAATAAGTTTGATTTGTAAAAATGTATTTTGACCTCATATACCCTGTACACATGCTATCTATACAAATGCACTCACATGCTATCTATACAAATGCACTATCAGTGCAGAAAGCAAGCAATAATTAAAAGCAAAACATTCCATAAACACCGGAAAAACACTGTTTTTAAATGGTGCGAAAATGTGTATCCACTGATAACCACTTTTTTTAAGGTACTGAAAAAAATGAGAAAAAAAACACCAAAATTTACCAAGAATAGAAACTGAAAACAATGCCTCGAACATCATGTAACATGATGTTCGAGGCTTCGTAATAATGTTGTGCCAAGCTAGATGTGTAAACAATGTGGTTTCAGAAAAACTAATCAACATTGCTGTGCACGCAAATGTGTGCAAAAGGTCACAGTCGAAACGTTATTATGAAAAATAGGACAATGTAAGAAATAAGTTGCTTCGCTGCATGGGCTGAACCCGGGAACATAACACAACAGGTTAAGCCTGAACCTGGTGAGTTTGTGACTATTAGTTACAAATGTAAGGTAGGGTTCCGTCGACTGGACCGTTTTCAGCATATTATACCCATGCACTGTTGGCTTCGGTAATACCTCCTGTTCTCGGTCCATTAATCTACACCTCAAAAAGTACTCGCCCATTTGCGATCTGCCTTCACCATTCCCCCTCCGATTAGTAAATAGCTCTGTCCTCCCAATGCTCTGAAACAACTCCTTAATGTATTTGAGCCATGGGACGCAGAGAGCATAATTAAGGGAGAGGCAGTCCCTCAGGATTTCCTTGTTCTACTTGGTTTCTCTTCTGGGCCAAATGTCAGCCCAAGGAAGAAGTGAACGAAGGGCTAAGATGGCTACCCCCAATTCCTCATTCACAATGAATGAGGGAATACTTTGAAGGACACATAAAAGACGCCTTAAATATTTATTTTTCGGCAATTTGTAGCTGATTATATTCCACATACTCCAAATGTCACTCCCATATAAGACTTTAGAGATACATTTGGCCAGCTATACCTGCACTGATGCCTTGATTGGTCTTCTACCCAGTCAGGGAGCAAAGCTGAATACCGCTGGACTGGCCCTTGTGATTTCACCTTTTTTCCTTCGTAATGGGGGTTCAAACTCAGTTCAGAGTCTAACAGAATATACAGGTACGGGAATGCCCTCACCTTCGATAAGATATGCGTCCCCACATTAAAGGTTTTGGATTTGGTTGAACGGGGTCCTACCATAATTACAAAAAATTTGCTAACATTAATTGTTAGGTAAAGCTTGTCCATAAAGGCCACAAAGTATCCAAAAGAATTTGCAATCTCCTCTAAGCCCTGGCCATTACAACTGCGTCATCTGCATAAAGCAGAACTGGCAAACAGCATTTGCCTATAAGTGGACAATCAGCTCAGGTGTCCACTAAAACATGTTCAAGCTTGTTTATGTATAAAGTGAATGGGGCCATAATGCACTCGTCTGACCCCTATAAAACCGACGGGTGTAGGCCCAGTCATTTGTGTATCGGACTGTCGCTACAGTGTTGGCATGAAGGTCCCTCAGGAAATAGACAATATCCAGGCCCATCCCCATTGTCAAAATGATTTACCATAATTTATTTTGGTTGACTCAATCACAGGCCGAGGTATGGTCCATGAAGGCCAGGTGAGTGGTGCCCAAATGGGCCACTGTATATTTACCCATAATCATATGCAGGTTCAGGCACTGATCAATAGGCGATCTACCAGGCCTGAACCCGTACTATAAATCCGATAAGATGGTATGATCATCAGTCCAGTGGTTAATCTATCCACAAGGAACTGCCCCATGACCTTAACAAATGAGTCGATCAAGGAAATTGGCCTGTAACATTGGAGGTTATCCTGGTCTCCCTTTTTGAAGACCGGGACAATAATAGAAGTAGCCCAGGAAAGAGGAGATCACGCCCTGACTGCAGC
Organism: Triturus cristatus; assembly: GCF_964204655.1. Taxonomy (NCBI): domain Eukaryota; kingdom Metazoa; phylum Chordata; class Amphibia; order Caudata; family Salamandridae; genus Triturus; species Triturus cristatus. The sequence goes on from NC_140592.1 coordinate 1,023,869,715, forward strand.
ATCTAGGGTCAGAGTTAGTACTGGGGCCCACACCTCAGGATCCCACCTGACCTGTATATAAGTGACACTATCGGGACCAGATGCCTTGTTTTTGTCAGTAACTAGTCACATTATCGAGAAAAAAAAATATCGACTGGACAGAAGATAGAGTTTTTAATATAGAATGGACAGAATATCGAATTGCAAAAATATAGTGGTGCAGAATATCGAAATTCAGGTAAGAAATATCGATTTTCATAATATCGAAGTTAGTAATATGGACACTCATAATATAGTTAAAAAAATGTTTTTATAGTGTTTTAAGTGTTCGTATATGTGTTAAAAGTATGTATTATTTTTGTTATGTATGTTTGAATTTTTTTTAAGTAATGAATTTTATGCTATTTTATTTTTGCGTAATTTAATTCTGTAGTGGGTTGTGGGTTTATAGGGGAATAGGGTGGGAAGTAATTTAATTATAGTAAATTAAATATTAATTTTTAAGGAAATTTTAATTATTTTTAATTTAATTTTGCGTTTTAGTTCTGTAGCGGGTTGTGGGTTTATAGGAGAATAGGGTGGGAATTAATTTAATTGTAATTAAGTCATTATTTATTGGTATTGATAATTTATTGTTAATTATTAATTGGTAATTATTTTTTATTAATTGATAATTATAATAATTGTATTAATTTATTATTCGGAGCGGGTGTTGGGTTTATAGGCGAATAGGGTGGGAAGTAATTAAATTGGAATTAAGTAATTATTGAAATTATTTTTGTGTATTGATAATTACTAGTTATTTTATTTATTACTTATTATTTTTGGTATTGAAAATTAATTTGTTAATTATGAATAGGTATTTAATTTTTAATACATAACATTTATTGGTATTATTGATAATTTATTTTTTATTTAATTATTAAATCATTACTTTCCCTACTGTTACACTCACTGGAGTGGGAATAGTAATTTTTACCCCTATGCTATCCAACGTTTTCCCTACTGTTGAACTCACTGGAGTGGGAATAGTAATTTTTACCCTCCCGCTATCCAATGCTTTCCCTACTGTTGCACTCACTGGAGTGGGAATAGTAGTTTTTACCCTCCCGCTATCCAATGCTTTCCCTACTGTTGCACTCACTGGAGTGGGAATAGTAAATGTTATCCTCCCGCTATCCAACACTAAAAATATTGAATATTTTTTAATAATATTAAGTTAACATATTAAAGTGTTAAAAAATAAAAATGCATGTGTATTTTTTTTTTATTTACATTACTTTTTTATTAATTTTAAGGTTATTTAAGTATTTAAGTATGTTTTACTTAATTATATATTTGTTATCTCATTATTTTACATTACTTAAGACATTTAAAAAATTCGATATTTTAACAAACTATATTATTTACAACAATATTTTGGATTCAATATTTTTGTACTTACCCGTTTGTAGATAGGAAGTCGATATTCTGTCATTCTATATTTTCTCATCGATATTTTGGCAGGCCGATATTTTGCTCCTTGATATTCTGCCAGTGATCCGTTTTTGTCAGACCTAGTATGCCTTTTCTTGCTTTGTTTAGTGTGAATAAAAGATTCAAAGTCCCTTCCATAGTTTGCCTAGGCTCATAATCTGAAGGAGGGGTAACGTGTATATTCCTTTCAAATGGAAAACCCATCTGCCAGCAGTAATATGGTGACATAATGAAGCGGCATCAGCTGGGGCAAAACACGGCTCCAAAATGTGGCCCTGTTCTTCAGACAGCTAGCTTGAAGTAGGTTGTCCCAGGCTGTGTTCCTTATGACGTTCTTATGTATACTAACTTCAGACTTGCACTTACTATGACAGGACGCAATACAAGCAGAATCTCTGGGCTTAGTTTTTAGGGCTCTCTTTAGGTTTCCGAGTGTCTGGGAACACACATATTCAAGCCATTTTGCTACAGGCAGAGTCTTAGGTACAACTGGCAGACAGAGGAATTTCAACACTTCACAGGGGATACTTGCAAAGGCCCGTAACACCTCCCTTTGGTTGTAATCCATATCTAAACAAAAGGAAAACTAATTTGTGTAGCTTGAGAACAGGGTTTGTTTAAAACTCACAGGAACCACCTGTGACCACCTGAGCCTTTTGACCTGATTGGTCGCCTTTCAAACCCCATTGTCCCCTTGTGTGCCCACAATGACTGTCTACGACAATCGTAAAGATAAGCAGACAGGGCTACGGTCACTATAAGGGCTTTGCAGGATTTACACCAAATCTATGATGGAAGCCCATCCCCCCTCCCAATAAATGTTGAGGTGACATCGGAAGTATTGGAGATGACTAGCTTATCAAGAGAAAAACAAGGTTTGTGCGGAAGGTGTGTTTGCAGGTTACTGCGTTTAGTGGGGCTGCAGTTAGCTCCAGGCTGCAACTGTTTGATGATGCAGATGACTCGCTGGTTGGAGGTGATCTCTTCCCAGTGCGGGAGAAACCCCTGCAGTCCTCCCTCTATGGTGTAGTGTGATCAGGGATAGGGGCAGTGGTAAGGAGTTCCTGCTTGGAGGAAGCAGCTCCTTTTGTACTCCTCTTGAATACCCCTGATTTGGCTGCTAGTGGTATTGTTGTTGTTGCCTCTGGTAGGAAGCGGGAGAGTCAGAAAAAGTGGGTTTACTTCGACTAGCAAAAGGACCCCCGGGAAGTGGATGACTGAAGAGGACCCATCGTCTTGGCTTTATCTGTGCGCTTTTTCAGCTTTTCCAGCATCTGTGGTCTGAAAAGGTGTTCACTGTCAAATATCAGGTTCAGCAGCTGCTGCTGGACTTCTGTCTTAAATCTAGAGACACGGTGCTAAGCAGGACGCCTGAATAGGGTACTGGTATTCACACCCCCGGTTGCAGCGTCAGCGTTTGAGATGGTTTTGCCTTCAGTAACCAGCTCTTGGCCACCCTGTCTAGATTGCTAAGAGGTGTAAGGGAGTTCATCCATCTCATCTCAATACACCCTGTCATATCGGGAGAGTAGGCCAGCGTACTCCGGGCGGGGGAGTTTTTCTGTGCTGTGTGGACCACGAAGGAGTCCTGTGGAATGTGGACATGGATGTAGGATGGGTATTTGGGTGAGATTTTGCATTTTTATTGACCCTAGGTGTGATGACCCAAGCCTTGACCGGCTCTTTGAAGGTCTTGGGTGCCGTTTTGAGCATCCCCTTCAGCATGGGGAGGAACTGGAGGGTGTGATGGGTGTGTGAAAGTGTTTCAACCAGGAAGTCAGTCTTCCTGTGAGAGATGCATATCTACCTAATTACAAGTAGCCACCCTCTGTATAACCTCACGGTACGAGGTAGTGTTGTCTAGTGGGGGTGGTTTTGTTGGGTAGAGATCAGAGTCTGTATCGCCCGGGGGAGATTTACATTTTAGTCATCCCACAGGTCATCGTGGGGGTGGGAGTAGTCAGGTGGGGTGGATTGAGGGGTAATCAGTGTTGAAATCGATACAATGGGCTGCCCTCCTCATAGGAAGAAAGTTGCAACCCCTCTGGTGAAGCTGGAAGTCGTGGCACATAAGGTAGTGGGTAAGGAGGGGGACGACTAGTAGGGAGGGGGCTAGTGCCTCTGTCCTTATGTCTTTTATGCCTTAGAGGAGGTGTGGGTTCCAAGGCAATTTGCTCCTCAAAGGCCAGTTTCCTCTTCCATGGCACTCTCATGAGGCTTTGGTTGGAGCTTCGTAGTGATTTTCCCAGTTTGCGGGTGAATGAAGAGTCACTTTTGGTGAGTGTCCACCTCCTCCTGAATGCGTTGGGGGAACAGGCTACTCTGGGTGATCTGAGCTAGCCGTCAACTGCACTTTTGGAGCACAGTATGTGTTTGGCATGTATGGTGTCTTTGACATCAAGGCCTTCGGCGCTCGTGTAAAGGTTGGCTTCGGTGCCGATGTCGGTTTCAGCGTCACCTTCAATGCAAAAATCTAAGAGCCCATCGGTTCCAAGAACGGTTACAGTTTATGTGGGGTCTTTGTGCCGGAGAAAGGAGCGGTGCTGGCTCCGAAAGCTTCTGTCATTACAGACCATGGCCCAAAGGTAGTGGTAGATCAGCAGACTGTTGAGCCCTGGGCTCGATGCCCAACCCTCACTCGGACATTGCTCTCTGAGTCTGAACTCTACTCTGAACTGGACTGCATCAGCTGGGCCTCAGAAGGCCCAACTTTTTCTGCCACCTCACATCGTGCTGCCCGGAGATGTTGGGGGGCTCGTCTTCACCTTGGCTTTGCATCCTTTGATGGACCAGCCTCAGACCGGAAGGTGAGGCTGGCCTGGCACGAGGTCTTGTCATGTTCGGCGGAGAAGCAGAGATTGCAGACTTGATGGTAGTCAGTCTAGGGGAACTTGGAGTGACACTGGGGGCAGCATTGGAAAGGTGTCCTTTCCAGCACTGACCTGGCATTCTCGCTGAGAAGGCGTCACAGACTAGGGGCAGATGGCCCTAGCCGAAAGCATTGAAGTGAGAGCGGCTGTTCAAGCTCCTCAAATGATAATGAAGCAGAAATGCAGATTCGTGAAGATTGTTCAGTTACAACTGGAGTCAAAGGGTTGAAGAGTCTTGGCGGTACAGTTATTAAGTGCCAAACACCGAACCCAACTGTTACACGTCCAAACCCGATCATGGAAAAATAAAATATGGAATCTATGCATATGCACATTACTAACTAAAGGAGGAGTAACCATAACTTGGGACTCAAAAGACTACTTTGAAGAAACACATTGCAAACGTCCAGGCCCTACACTGGACGACATGAGTATGCAGAGCATGTGTATCTACAGGCACACATTTTACATACATGTTTTTTTAGGGATGGCAGTGGAAAAAGAGTGCTAAAACTGAACCGCTACAACAAATAAAAAAAGAATTCCTATATGACCAGAAAAAGCAAGCAATAGAAATGCATCAAGGGGATATGTAAAATAGCAGCACAATGAATGGAAGAAGTCAAAGATAAGCAGTGGAAAAAGGTGCTTTATTGGCAATGTATCATTGTAGCACACTGTTGATTCTGAAATCATTCATAAAGACACACAAGTTAAAGGTCTAATGCAGGCGAAATGTCATCAGGAAACCACCAATCTACCTCCTGTCACCTTTGACAGGAATATTGGATTCAAAATAGATCAAGAGATGTTGCACACTCTTTCCATATTAAGGCAAATGCCTCCTCTAATTTTTTATGCTGTCAGGGCATCAGGAAGATTGATTCGCTACAGTCAGGTACTACACAAGTGATTCCTTCCACGATCCAGTACAAGAGTTTCACCATGACCCCCTAACCTGCAGCAGTTGTCAGAAATGTGGGATTCCAGCACACAAATGCATACCACACTTCCTGGTCATAAAGCACAATCCCACTCTTTCACATCTACACACCTACATGGTGCCAAAGATGCAATGGTGGAGGTTGAGGTGAATTTATACTTCAGTAGGCCACTGAGGTCTTAATTTGCTTATATTCTTACATACTCCTTTTTAAATTGAAAGACAACATTAATTCTGCTACTAATTGTGTATAAGTGAATTCATTCTTGGCAAACGAAGACTGAAGCCTCAGGAAGAGGAATGCAAAATCATAAGGTAATTTTTTCAAAGCATTTCAATTAACCATCAGCTTGAACCTACAATGAATTATCAGTAGGTTCTTAAAGAGAAAGAACCTTCGAAAACATACTCTGCCTTACTAGGCCTCCCATCTTAGTACAAGAGAAAAAACACTCCTCTCCAATTATCGTGGTTAAAGTAAAAGTGTAAAGAGGGAGGGTAAAGGCATCAATATTACTATTTTCAGAGGAACCTTTAACGACAACACAGATGCCTGAAAGGCATAGTTCACGTGAACCAACCACTTTAGAGAAACCGGAGACCGACACAAATAAATGAAGGGTTGTGAGGCAGAACGACCCAGACTGGAACATCAGTTTCAAGCAAGAAAATACACTACTGAAATAAAACAGCCAGATAAACTGAGAAGCAACTCATAAATAAATGGTGCAGGGCTAACCCCTCTAGGTCACGAAAGAACCGCAGAAGATATTATTCTGCTCACTGCAGAAGGAATATGCTACTTACCAGTATGCATCTGTTCTTGGCATGTAGAGCTGCAGATCTACACACTTTTGCATAGATCGCCATCTGGTGTTGGGCCCGGATGTTTGCAGTTTGTTTTTCCTCTTGGAAAGTCTTTGGAAGTCACGAGGTCGGTGACTCCTCCCTTGGTCCGTATTGCGCATGGGCTTCGGCTCCATCCTCAGATTGTTTTTCGCCAACAGGGAAAGATGGAGCGTAGTAATTATAGTGAAGAAACCCATGTGTGTTGTATCTGAATAAGATAGACTGGAACAGATACAGGTAGCCGGGGAGGCGGGTGGGCATGTGTAGATCTGCAGCTCTACATGCCAAGAACAGATGCATACTGGTAAGTTCCATATTCCGTTCGAGGCATATGAGCTGCAGATTACACACTTTTGCATAGACTATATAGCAGTGCCCAACCCTAGCGGCGACCACCGGTATCTGTTGCAGTGGTTTGAAAAAGTGTTTTTAGTACAGCCTGGCCCACACTAGCTTGTTGCTTGGTTTGCACATCTACACAGTAATGTTTAGTGAAAGTGTGCGGTGTTGACCATGTAGCTGCTTTGCAGATATCATATAATGGGATGTTCCCTAGAAAAGCCATAGAAGCCCCTATCTTTCGTGTAGAGTGGGCTTTAGGGGGAACAGATAGCGTGCGTTTTGCCTTGTGGTAGCAAATTTGTATGCATTTTACAATCCACCTAGCTATCCCTGATTTAGAGATGGGGTTGCCTTTATGTCGTGGAGAGAAAGAGACAAACAGTTGTTTTGTCTTTCTGAAAGGTTGTGTTCTCTGGATATAGTAAAGTAAGGCCCTTTTAACATCCAGTGTGTGTAGAGCCCTTTCTGCAACAGTTTGAGGTTGCGAGAAAAAAAACGGTAATTCTACCGATTGGTTTAGATGAAAGGGGGAAATGACTTTGGGTAGGAATTTTGGGTTGGTACGGAGGACAACCTTGTTCGGGTGCATTTGGAGAAAAGGTTCTTGTATAGTAAGTGCTTGTATCTCACTGACCCTTCTAAGGGAGGTGATGGCTACAAGGAAAGCGGTTTTCCATGTGAGAAATTGCAGTTCACATTTATGCAAATGTTCGAAAGGCTGTCCCATTAGCCTTGTGAGAACTATATTGAAGTTCCACACAGGTGAGGGTGGTACTCTGGGGGGAATAATTCGTTTGAGGCCTTCCATGAAGGCTTTAATGGCAGGCACTCTGAAAAGTGATAGGTGCTGTCTGTTTTGTAGGTAAGCGGCAATTGCTGCGAGGTGAAGCTGAATGGATGTATATGCTAGGTTGCACCTTTGTAGATGGAGTAAGTAGCATATAATGTGCTGTATAGATACATCTAGAGGGTTGATTGTGTTGTTATAGCAATAAATAACAAATCTTTTCCACTTTACAGCGTAGCAGGCTCTAGTAGTAGGGCGTCTAGCTTCTCTGATGACGTTCATACAGTCAGGGGGAAGGTTAAGGTATCCGAATTCTAGGATCTCAGGAGCCAGATCGCAAGGTTGAGCTGAGCTGGGTCCGGGTGTCTGATCTCTCCGTGGTTCTGGGTTAGGAGGCATGGTGAGAGGTGTAACTTTTGGTGTGGCACTACCGAGAGTTCCAGCAGCGTGGTGTACCACGGTTGTCTGGCCCATGTTGGAGCTACTAGAATCAGTGTGAGGGAGTGTTGTTGTAGCTTTCGCACCACTAATAGAATTAGTGGGAGAGGTGGAAAGGCGTACGCAAATTTGCCTGACCAGTTCATCCATATCGCATTGCCTTTGGACAATGGGTGTGGGTATCTGGCGGCGAAGCTTGGGCATTTTTAGTTTTCGTGGGTGGCGAAGAGGTCTATGTGTGGATGCCCCAACATCTGAAAGAACGGGTGAAGAACCTGCGGGTGAAGTTCCCACTCGTGGATCTGCTGCGTTTGTCTGCTGAGCAGATCTGCCATGGTGTTTTTGACTCCTGGAACATGTTGGGCTAGGAGAAAGATTTTGTGTGGAATTGCCCATCTCCATATGCTCTGTGCTAGTTGAGAGAGCTGTGGAGAGTGTGTGCCGCCTTGTTTTTGAATGTAGTACATGGCCGTCATGTTGTCTGTGCGAATAAGGACTGCCTTGCCTAAAATGTGTGTGTGAAAAGATTTTAGGGCTAGAAAGATTGCCAGTAACTCCAGATGGTTGATGTGGAGTAACTTTTGTTGCGGCGTCCATGTGCCCTGCACTGTGAGGTGTAATAGATGAGCTCCCCAGCCGGAGAGCGATGCGTCCGTTGTTAGGATTATTTGTGGAACCGCGTCCAGGAACGGTCCACCTCTGGAAAGATTTGTGGTGTTCCACCACGGCAGAGAGCGATGGGTGCGACCGTCTACCAACACCAGATATGTCAGTTGCCCCTGGGCCTGGTTCCATTGGCGCGCTAAGCACTCTTGGAGTGGACGCATCTGGAGTCTTGCATGAGGCACTATGAAAATGCAAGAGGCCATCATCCCTATCAGTTGCATAAACACTCTTGCTGGGAGAGAGTGTTGAGGTATGAATCTTTGACGCAAAGCCTGAATGCTAGCAATCCTGGCAGGATTGGGGTAGGCTATGGCTTTTGAGGTGTCTATGGTGGCACCGAGGTATTGCTTTGTGTGGGATGGTATTAGCTGGGACTTTTAGTGGTTCACCGTGAAGCCTAGCTGGTGAAGTAGTTGGATTGTAGTGGCGGTGTGATGTACACATTGATTGTAGGACGTGGCTTTTATTAGCCAGTCGTCCAAATATGGGAAGACGTGAATGTGCTGTCTTCTGAGTTGTGCCGGCACTACCGCCAGGCACTTGGTGAATACCCTTGGTGCTGTTGTGACCCCGAATGGGAGCACCTTGAACTGGTAGTGTTGCCCATCCACTACAAATCTGAGGTACTTTCTGTGAGCATGGTGTACCGGAATGTGAAAGTATGCGTCTTTCAAGTCCAGTGTGGTGAGAAAGTCGTTCTGGGAGAGGAGCGGAAGTACCTGCTGAAGTGTTACCATGTGAAAATGGTCCGAATGTATGTATGTGTTTAGAGACCGGAGATCTAAGTTAGGTCGTAGAGTCTCGTCTCTTTTTGGTATGTTATGTTATTTTGTTATTTTAATTTATTCAGCGCACAGCTACTCGGAAGTGTCCCGGCGCTATAGACCGCTGGGGAACCCGTCCTGGCTATCCCTGTGAGATGGTCCCTTTCTGGGCATCTCCAAGGTGAAACCAGGCATCCCCGGCGTCTGTGGGGCCGGCGTCTGTGGGGGGCTGTTGTGGAAATGAGGCAAGCTTAATGCCCAGAGTTGCCGAGTGTGTTCCTGGTTAGAGTAGGTACCGAGGCGAGAATTATCAAGTCCGTTTTGACCCTGGTCCAAGACCCTGCCGCGTCGGGAATTGAACCCTGGTCGATTCTCTGCTTACGGGTCTGCCGCCTCTAACCAGTGAGCCACACCTCTCCACAGGTATCAGAAAATATAGGGAGTAGACACCCCTAAATTTTGCTGATTGGCGGGGGCTTGTTCTATCGCCTGTTTTTGTAGGAGGGAGATTACCTCCTGTTTTAGTAACGTGGAATATTCTTGTGACATTGGGCGTTGCCTGGGTGGAATGTTGGGGGGGGGGGGGGGGGGGGGGGTAGATGTCAATTCTAGACAGTACCCTGAACGAATAATTTGGGTCACCCATCTGTCTGATGTGATGGTCTCCCAGATGTGAAGGAAATTTTGTAGCCTGCCCCCGACCGGAGTGGGATGGTCTGGAGGGAGCAGGGGGAAGTCATTGGGTAGGTGGTGTGGCAGAGCGGGCGGTATTTGTTTTGCCTCTGCCTTTATTGTTATTGCCTCTATAGCCGCCTCTTTGATAACCCCTTGTGAAGGTGGATTGAGCAGGGGATTTGTAGGAAGTGGACGCGCTATCTGAGGACTAGCCTCTAGCTGTACCCCGAAAGGAAGAGCGGCGAAAGGAGCGCCTAGGAGGGTGTGACTGCAGGGCTCCCATAGATTTCGCCGTATCTGTGTCCTTCTTCATCTTCTCGAGGGCCTCATCTACCTTTGGGCCGAATAGATGTTCTTGATCAAATGGATGATTTAATATGGAGGCTTGTACCTCAGGTTTAAAGCCTGAAACTCTCAACCAAGCATGGCGACGGAGGAGGACGCAAGAGTTAATGGCCCTGGAGGCTGTGTCTGCTGCGTCTAAGGCACAGCGTATAGAGGTGTTAGTTATGGTCTTACCCTCTTGAATTAATTCATTGGCCCTATTTTTGTATTTTTCTGGGAGATGGTGCATGATCGTTTCTAGTTCATCATAATGCGCTTTGTTGTATCTGGCCAATAGCGCTTGAGTGTTGGCGACACGCCATATATTGGCTGCCTGTGACGCAGTGCGCTTTCCTGACGAGTCCAGTAGCTTTGACTCTTTGTCAGGTGGTGGTGCTTCGCCTGACGCCTGGGAGTTTGACCTCTTCCGTGCAGTGGAGACTACTAGGGAATCCAGTGGCGCTGGCCCTTTGATATAGGCAGGATCTGTGGGGGCAGCTTTATACTTTTTCTCTATGCGTGGGTTAATGACCCTAGCCCTGACTGGGTCTTTAAAAACCTCTGGCGCATGTTTAATTACCCCCTTGAGCATAGGTAGTATAGAAGTAGACCTATGTGCAGTATCAAAGGTGTCGAGGAGGAAATCTTCCTCTACCGGGTCAGTGTGTAGCTCTACCCCGTGATAATGTGCCGCCCTCTGAAGTAGGTGGTGAAAACCTAATGAGTCTTCTGGTGGAGATGGCCTGGATGGATAAAAGTCATCTAGTGGGACATCTGGAATGTCTGGGTTATTATAATTGTCCCATGGGTCTGGGGATCCTGTAGGGGTGGGGTCTTGTGGCACATCCCCTGGATCGTAGTATGGGTCCCCCTGATCATCATGGTCTGGAGACGGGGTCGGAGAGCGATGAGGCGGGGGTGGAGAAGGCGGGGGTGGAGAGGGTGGAGGAGGTGGGGAAGGCACTCTGAAAGGGGAGTTAGCACAGTCTTTCCTCTTTGGAGGTGGAGGCGGAGCCGGTTTGTCCAAATTTTTTTTAGAAGAAAGTGCCAAATGTCCAGTTTTTGGATCCTTGGTAAGTGTCTTTTGCAAAGGATCCGGTGTAAACAGTTCCTGAGACAATGTTTGTTCGGTCGGCGCCGAAGGTTTCGGGGCCGATGGCTTTTTAGGCTTGTCCGTGCCGTGCTTTTTTGGAACCTCCGATTTTTTGGTCGGTGCCGAGGTAGGCTTCGGCACGGGAGTGTCGGTGCCGAGGGCCTTATGATGTTTGGTCGGTACCGAAAGGCTGGGTTTCGACACCGAGGGCTTTAGTGCGGAGCTCGGTGTCGAGGTAGAGGCCGGTCTCTTTTTCGGTGCCGAAGAGTGTTTATCGGCACCGCTGGCAGGCTGGCTCGAGCCCGAGCCGTCGGAAGGCTTATTAGGCTTTTTCACCGGGCCCGAAGGTGGGGTGTTCGAAGCAGTGTCTTTGGTCTTGCCTAGGCTCGGAGGCGAAGGCGTGACCGAAGCCTTTTTGGGTGTCGGTGTGGGAGGGGGTATATTACTCACGACCCTCTGCACCGGGGTGATGTCCTCCACATCCGAATCGTCTGCTTCGGAAGCACTGACGAGGTCCTCTTCGGTGTGCTGCTGTCCCGGAGCTTCGACGTCGTCCCCGAAGATGTCGACTGGAATGGAGGTCGAGGAATGCGCCATGTTCCGTCTGGCCCTTCGATCTCGAATAGTCTTTTTCGATCTGAAAGAATTGCAGGCGGGACAGTCTCGAGCCTCGTGTTCAGGGGAGAGGCAGAGGTTGCACACCTCATGAAGATTGGTGTGGGGGAATTTGGACCGACATCGAGGGCACTTCTTGAATGGAGTTCTTTCCATCAGCCGGGACCGGAGCTTGGATAGGCCCGAAAGCCGCCGTCGACTACTGGAATCGAAGGTGTGTCAAAGAGAAGGTGATTGAGGAGATCAGGATCTGAACAATACCGCGATGAGCGAGGATTCCGCTTCGATCGTTGAACTGGAAATGTTCGGAACCGGAGCGCGAAGTATTACATCCGAGCCCGATGGCGGAAAAAAACAATCTGAGGATGGAGCCGAAGCTCATGCGGAATACGGAATAAAGGGAGGAGTCACCGACCTCGTGAATTCCAAAGACTTTCGAAGAGGAAAAACAAACTGCAAACATCCAGGCCCAACACCAGATGGTGATCTATGCAAAAGTGTGTAATCTGCAGCTCATATGCCTCGAACACAATGTTCTTCGTCTTCTGGCACAAGCTGCTTCCCTGCAGTCCTGTGTTGCGATAGACATCCTCTGCATGGATTTGTTAAAATGTGAAGTCCCGTTATACTTTTTTTTTTTTTACCCGACTTATTTCTGTTTCTCGTCGGCTTCTCTGTTTAAGAGGAGACAATCAATTGCCGTGTTAAGTGGATACTCCCAGGTGTATCCCCAAACAAAGCAAGAATGGCTTCTGCCTCTTCTTACCATGCAGTGAAGCAAATGGTGATGGTGGCAATAGATTATATATTTTAGGCTATTTTAAAGCACCTCTCAGAGAAAGGAAGTGAGAGCAGCCTATTGGCCCTTGCCTTTGAAGCTGCGCCCAGTCTGCATAACTTGGGACTCTTGCCTATCCTCATGTGGGGTGCATTTTTGACATATGGGAAGTGTGCCTTGCATAATGTTCAACCTGTAAGGGGGGTGTTGGCACATAAGTCCTCTACATGAGTTTGTAAAGCTGTGCCAACTTGCCCTAGCAGTGGTGGCAGCGATTTCAAAGTCCACGGGGCCATGCCTTTTAAGAAAAAAAAAACTTGTACTCCTGTGGGTAGACTGCTCGTTAGCTCTCCTTAGTAAAAACGCCCATACAGGGGCCAGTAACAGGGACCGAGTTTTCATCATGTTGGGGAGATATATGAAGAGTGTGTAAATGTTGGGGTGTACCAGGATGAATTGGTCAATGGCAGTGTCCATTTTGAGGTTGTGTGTACCATGGAGTTTCCTTTTGGGAATGCTGGGTTAGTTCCAGTTGGAAATGTAAGCCTGCAAATGCTGCTCTTCCAATGAACATGATTGATACCGGTTGTACCTGGTAGGTGTGGAGAGGACTCCAGCTCATCTTATTATCCAGAAAGAGTGAAATTCGAGCCATTTTCTATTTCCTGTTCTCGGGTAATAGGTCTATTTCACACCACCAGTGGAATCAGTCCAATATAATCTGACTCGGTACTCTTGACTTTAGAATCAGCAAACACTGGACACCACCTGGAAAGATGCCCTTCTAACTGGAGAAGGGTTTGAACATTAAATTAAGAAATGCTCTTGTCTGCTGTGGCTTCATACTTTGTCACACCGAATCAGTGCCTGGTTACTGAAGATTATGTAGACACAAAATCGGCTGTTATGAAGTCGACATATGGGCCGAAGTAAAACTTCTGGTGAACTCCTACTCTCCTTCAAGACTGGGCCCAGATCGGGTAAGTCTCCATCAAGCCTTGCTGTTGAGTTTGACATCCCAGCAGGAACTTATATTTTTCATGTCATCCTCCCAGAAGTCTGCTGACCTGCTACGTGGGCGAGATCTCCAGTCTAATATTTTAGTTGTCCCCTAGTATTGGCTCCAGGGAGGTATAACAGTAAGAAATCTATCAGCTAAGGGTGCAACAATAACAAAAACAGATGTAGCAATAAAAGGATCTCTCAACCAAGCTACCAAAGATATGAAAGTAGTGAGACGCGAGCCTGCATTCTATCCCGAGTTACTTTATAGTTTCTTTGATCTTTGCTCACCTTTGGGGTGGAAACTGCCACACTGATGTCAATGTAATCCCTGTATACAATCTCCTTCGTTGTGTCGTCAATGACTGTAGAGTAAAAAACAAAACAAAGCAAAGAATAAGAACTGTTTCAGTGAATGACAATTATCAGTGGGAAACGAGCATTAGTAGCCAAAAGCACTCCAACTTTGCATCCCTTTGAACGGCAGGTGACTAGACCACCACACCACATCGGATGCGACAATGCACACTACATCCAAGGTAACTGCAGAGATTGAGGATTGGCACAACTCCTCTGCGTTTGGCACTGCAACTTTCCTCAAACGCAATTTCCACCTCAAACAGTATGCCCCAAAGGCAGAGGGATGATTAAGAAGGCGGGATAAGAGACATAAGAGGGGATGAAATGAAAATGAAGAGTGTCCTTATCCTGGGGCCTTACAGACAGACTGTCACTACGGCTGACTAAGTAGCAACTTAAAGGCATATCAGAAATAAAGCTCTATGTAATGTTTTTCCATTTCCCCCACTGTTCTGGTTTTAATACCCAAATCATTCATGCCCTGATTTGTACACCTTTAAAAGTACAGTGCACTTGTGAAAGGCTGTCTCCGACGTTATTCATGTATTTGCCTTCGCTAAATTCGAGCTGGAGGATCAGAGTTGACAGTCCATTTGCATATATGAAGAACAGAAGGATATGCACCATAAAAATGATTCCCAGATTATTCCAGCCTACATCGTGCCGCAGCCCTGGGCTGAACTTTCACAGTGCAGAGGTCTGTACTCACTCCCTTTTGCAAAAGCGATTTTCTTTTTACTAATTGTCGCCAAAAGAGACTCGCACGGGGCAACTTTCTTGCTTTAATGCATCACAGGTACAAAAACACATCAGCTCATCACCCGTGTTTCCTAAACCTCTATCCCCCACTTTATTAAGGTGCTCAGATATCACAGTAAAATGATTACAACTCGAAGGGAATATGCTACTTACCAGTATGCATCTGTTCTTGGCATGTAGAGCTGCAGAGTCACACACTGAGGATAAGATCGCCATCTGGTGTTGGGCTCGGATGATTGCAGGTTGTTGTTGTCTTCGGAGAAGTCTTTGGTCACGAGGTTGGTGACTCCTCCCCTGGACAACAGTGCGCATGGGCATCCACTCCATCGGCAGATTGTTTTTCGCCATGATGGGAAAAGATGGAGTATATAGAAAAGAAAGAAAGGATGTCCATGTGTAATGTCTAAGTAAGACAGATGCTGGAACAGATACAGGTCCCGGGGAGGCGGGCGGGCGTGTGTGACTCTGCAGCTCTACATGCCAAGAACAGATGCATACTGGTAAGTAGCATATTCCGTTCGAGGCATATGAGCTGCAGATCACACACTGAGGATAGATTATACAGCAGTGCTCCCCTTAGCGGTGGTCGCCTGTATCCGTTGCAGCAGTTTGAAATAAAGTTTTTAGGACAGCCTGGCCCACGGAGGCCTGTTGTTTGGCCTGCACGTCAACACAATAGTGTTTAGTGAAGGTATGCGTGGTAGACCATGTGGCTGCCTTGCAAATGTCTTCTAAGGGAATATTGCCTAAGAAGGCCATAGAAGCCCCTATTTTACGCGTGGAGTGCGCCCTAGGGGGAACTGTGAGTGTACGTTTAGCCTTGAGGTAGCATATTTGGATGCATTTAACTATCCACCTGGCTATCCCTGATTTGGAGATTGGGTTGCCTTTGTGTGGTGGCGCGAAAGCAACAAAGAGTTGTTTTGTCTTTCGAAAAGGTTTTGTTCTGTCGATGTAATAAAGCAATGCTCTTTTAACATCTAAGGTATGTAGGGCCCTTTCAGCTACCGAGTCTGGATTTGGGAAAAAGACCGGTAGTTCTACTGATTGGTTAAGGTGGAAAGGGGAAATCACTTTTGGAAGAAATTTAGGGTTTGTCCTAAGAACCACTTTGTTACGGTGTAGTTGTAAGAAAGGTTCTTCAAGTGTAAGGGCTTGTATTTCACTTACTCTGCGCAGGGAAGTGATTGCGATAAGGAAGGCTACCTTCCATGTTAGGAATTGCAATTCACATTTGTGCATAGGTTCAAATGGGGGGCCCATGAGTCTTGTTAGAACCACATTGAGATTCCACACTGGGGCAGGTGGCAATCTTGGGGGAAGAATCCTTTTGAGACCTTCCATAAACGCTTTGATGGCTGGTACCTTAAAAAGGGACAGGTGTTGCCTATTTTGCAAGTAGGCTGCCAAGGCTGCTAGGTGTAATCGTATAGAGGAATACGCTAGATTGCATCTTTGCAAGTGTAGTAGATAGCAAATGATGTTTTGGATGGAAGCATCCAATGGATGTATGTTATTATTAGCGCAGTAGATGGCAAATCGTTTCCATTTAGCGGCATAACACGCTCTAGTAGTAGGGCGTCTGGCTTCTTTTATGATATTCATACAGTCTGGAGGGAGATTGAGGTAACCGAACTCTAAGACCTCAGGAGCCAGATCGCTAGGTTCAGTGTTTGAGGATCTGGGTGTCTGATTTCTCCATGGTTCTGGGTTAACAGATCCGGGGAGAGGCGTAGCTTTTGATGTGGAACTAAAGATAGTTCCAGAAGTGTGGTGAACCACGGTTGACGTGCCCAAGTGGGAGCCACTAGTATTAGTGTTAGTGACTGTTGTTTCAGTTTGCGTACCACAAATGGAACTAGTGGGAGAGGCGGAAAGGCGTACGCAAATCTGCCTGACCAGTTCATCCATAGGGCATTGCCCTTCGACTGTGGGTGTGGAAACCTGGCGGCGAAGGTTGGGCATTTTGTGTTTTCGGGAGTGGCGAACAGGTCTATGTCTGGTTGTCCCCACTTTTGGAAGAAGGGGAGTAGAACCTTGGGGTGTAGTTCCCATTCGTGGATCTGTTGTGTGTGGCGACTTAGGAGGTCGGCCACTTGGTTGTGGATCCCTGGGAGATGTTCTGCTAACAGGTAGATGTTTTGGGGAATTGCCCATCTCCAGATTTGCTGTGCCAGTTGGGACAGTTGGAGAGAGTGTGTCCCTCCCTGTTTCTGTATATAATACATTGTCGTCATGTTGTCTGTGCGTATGAGGACAGTTTTGTTCTTTAGGTGAATTTGAAAGGATTTTAGTGCTAGGAACACTGCTAAGAGTTCCAGGTGGTTGATGTGGAGCAGTTTTTGTTGACTGGTCCATCTGCCCTGAGTGGTATGGTGAAGGAGGTGGGCTCCCCACCCCGTGAGAGATGCGTCTGTAGTTAGCACAACTTGTGGAAGAGGCTCTAAGAACGGTCTCCCTTTGGACAGGTTGATGGTGTTCCACCATTTCAGTGATCGAAGTGAGCGACTGTCCACCAACACCAGATCGGTAAGTTGTGCGTGAGCTTGGTTCCACTGTTGTGCTAAGCACTCTTGTAAGGGACGCATTTGAAGTCGTGCGTGTGGGACTATGGAGATGCACGACGCCATCATGCCTAGGAGCTGCATGAACACTCTTGCTGGAAGAGATGGATGAGTTTGAAATTGAGAGATGAGATTCTGTATACTGGCTATCCTGGCTGTGCTGGGATAGGCAATGGCTTTGGATGTATCTATGGTTGCTCCTAGATACTGATGTAAGTGGGAAGGTTGTAGGTGGGATTTGGGGTAGTTGATAGTGAATCCCAAATCGTGGAGAGTTTGAATCGTGCGATGAGTGTGGAGAACGCATTTTTGGTATGTATTGGCTTTTATGAGCCAATCGTCCAGATAGGGGAAGACATGGATCTGTTGTCTTCTGAGATGCGCTGCCACGACTGCTAGGCACTTGGTGAACACTCTGGGTGCTGTTGTTACTCCGAATGGGAGAACTGTAAATTGATAGTGTTGCCCATCTACCACAAATCGTAGATATTTTCTGTGAGCGGGATGCATAGGGATGTGAAAGTATGCGTCCTTGAGGTCCAATGTGGCGAGGAAGTCTCCCTGTTGTAAAAGTGGGAGGACTTGTTGGAGAGTGGTCATGTGAAAATGATCCGAATGTATATACTGGTTTAGTAGTCTGAGATCCAGTATGGGCCTTAGTGTTTTGTCCTTTTTGGGAATGAGGAAGTATAGAGAATATACCCCTTTTCCCTGATGTTGAAGGGGGACTGGTTCTATCGCATGTTTTTGTAACAGGGATTGAACTTCTTGTTTGAGGAGAGAGAGATGATGCGAGGACATTGGACGTTGTTTGGGCGGTATGTTTGGGGGGGATTGTATGAGTTCGAGGCAGTAGCCAGACTGGATAATTTGTCTTACCCACCTGTCTGTGGTGATGGAAGTCCAGACAGGCAGGAATTGTTGGAGTCGCCCCCCGACCGGAGTGGAATGGTCTGGGGGGAGTGGTGGCAAGTCACTGTTTGGTGGCTGGTGAGGTGCGGGTGTTGTTGTTGTTGCCCCGTCCTCGACCTTTGTTATTGTTTCCCCTATAACCTCCCCGGAAGTAACCTCTGTTAGGGGATGTTTGTCCAGAATTTTTAAAGGTGGACGTGGTCTCAGTTGATGTGTTTTTGGAGCCTCCTCTATAAAAGGAGCGACGAAAGGAACCCCGGTTTTGATGAGACTGCAGTGCTCCCATAGACTTGGCAGTTTCATTATCCTTTTTCATTTTTTCTAATGCAGTATCCACTGCAGGGCCAAATAGCTGCTCTTGGTTGAAAGGTTGAGCTAAAATTGCGGTTTGAACCTCCGGTTTAAAACCGGAAATACGGAGCCAGGCATGTCGTCTGAGTAAGACGCCAGTATTGACCGCTCTAGAAGCAGTGTCTGCTGCATCTAAGGCGCATTTAATGGAGGCATTAGATATTAATTTGCCTTCTTGGATGAGGTCAGAGGCCTGGGACTTAAAAGGTTCAGGCAGATGTTGCATAAGGTCCTCAAGTTGGTCATAATGCGCTCTATCATACCTGGCTAACAGGGCCTGGGTATTCGCAATACGCCAATGGTTAGCCGCCTGCGCGGCGACCCGTTTGCCCGAGGCTTCTAAAAGCTTAGACTCCTTGTCTGGGGGAGGCGTTTCTCCAGTTGTCTGTGAGTTAGCGCGCTTCCTGGCATTTGATACGACTAGGGAGTCTAAAGGGAGCTGGGCCTTAATGTATGCAGGGTCTTGCGGGGCTGGTCGGTACTTTTTTTCGATGCGTGGGTTGAGAACCCTAGCTCGAACAGGGTCTTTAAAGACTTCAGTAGCATGCTTTATGACCCCTTTGATCATGGGCAGTATGTGAACAGTCTTTTGTGACTGCTCAAAGGTATCAAGGAGGAAGTCCTCTTCAATGGCGTCTGTGTGCATAGTAACGCCGTGGAATGTTGCTGCCCTATTTATAAGTTGGCCGTACCCTAGGTGGTCATCAGGAGGGGAGGGCTTGGAAGGGTAGGTAGTGGGGTCAGGCATGTCAGGTATAGGATAAGACCAGTCATCCATGGGTGCTGGGTCTGGGAACGTAAAAGGGTCGTTTGGGTCAACAGGATCATCAAATAAATCAGGGTCCGCCCCTCCCCCTAAGTCATCATTATCATCCTGTGGAGGAGGTGAATGATAGGGAGATGGTAAAGGTAAAGGTAAAGGTAAAGGAGAATCAGGAGGAGGAGGGGGGGACGGGTTAGGAGGTAAAACAGGAGAGGAAGGACGAAGTGGTGAAGTAGCACAGTCCTTTTTCCGTATGGGAGCTGGGGGAGGTGTAGTGTCCAGCTTCCGCTTTTTATATGGGATGGCAGTCACATGTCCCGTTTTAGGATTGATATAGATCCGCTTCTGAGTAGGATCTGGTCGAAAAAGATCATCTGGCTCCGAAGGTGGTGTCTGTGACGTCCGCTTCGGGTCTTTATGAGCTTGTTTCGGCGGGGACGCAGTTTTCGGCTCCGATGATTTTTTCGGTGTCGACTGATTTTTCGGTGTCGACTGATTTTTCGGTGTCGACTGATTTTTCGGTGTCGACTGATTTTTCGGTGTCGACTGAGGTTTCGGTGCCGACTGAGGTTTCGGTGCCGACTGAGGTTTCGGTGCCGACTGAGGTTTCGGTGCCGACTGAGGTTTCGGTGCCGACTGAGGTTTCGGTGCCGACTGAGGTTTCGGTGCCGACGGACTTTCAGGCATCGATGTTGAAGAACGTTTCGGTGCCGGTGGAGACTTCGGTGCCGAGGAACGTTTCTGTGCCGAAGGAGATTTCGGTCTTGGAGCCTGTTTCGGTGCCGACAATGGGTGTTTGGGTGCCGAGGGTGTTAAAGGCACAATTAGGTGAGGTTTGCTCGAGCCCGAGCCACCCACAGGCTTAGTTGTCTTCGGAGCCGGGCCCGAGGGTGGGGCTTCTGAAGAGGATTTCCGGTCGCGACTGGGCCCAACTGGCGGAGTCTTGACCAATGCTTTTTTGGATGGGGCAGGGGCAGGGGGGGTGGTACTCACACGCTGCCCTGGAGTGATGAGGTCATCGGAATCGTCTGCTTCGGACACGATCTCGAGATCTTCGGTGTCGTCTTCGGGAACATCTTGAGCAAAGATGTCCTCCGGTTCTGGAGCTGGTTTGGCCATAATATGGCGTCGAGCTCTTCGGTCCCGGAGGGTCTTCTTCGAACGGAAAGCGGAACAAGCTGGACAGGTGGACTCGTTGTGTTCCGGCGACAGGCAGAGGTTGCAAACCTCGTGGTGGTCACTGTGGGGGAACTTCGCTCCACACTGGGGGCATTTTTTGAAGGGTGTCCTGTCCATCAGCCGCTTCCGGAACCGGTCCGAGTTGATGTCGACGTCGATGAAATGAAGATTAAAGAGTTAAATTGATTGCTGGAAGTTTTCTGCTGGAGCGGAAAAAAGTTCATCCGAACCCAATGGCGGAAAAAAACAATCTGCCGATGGAGTGGATGCCCATGCGCACTGTTGTCCAGGGGAGGAGTCACCAACCTCGTGACCAAAGACTTCTCCGAAGACAACAACAACCTGCAATCATCCGAGCCCAACACCAGATGGCGATCTTATCCTCAGTGTGTGATCTGCAGCTCATATGCCTCGAACACTACTTTCTCACATAAAATGATAACATTCCCAATGAGAGTCCCCCCCCTTTGTTTGAGATTATATTGCAGTTACTTATAGCATCAATCCATTGATCATGAAACCAATTCTACATCTCTCGCGGCTCACTAGTGCTGCCAGAGTTCTGTACTAAAGTGGCTCTTAAGAAGATACATGGACATATGTCCTAAGGGGTTACTTTACTTTTTGGGATCTTACAAATAAAACCACATACTAAATGCACAGGCCTGATTCAAACCTTTTTGTTCCCTCTTTTGCAGCACTTCTAGGCCTCTCCCAGGGATCATTAGTGCCCAACATCTCACTCCATGTGCTTAACATTTGGCGGGAGAGGTTAGTGGGGCTGACTTTTGCCCCACCCTGCTGCTTCTAAGCACATCAAAGACCTTCACTATGCTTAAACCTGACCATCAGAAGGGAGGATCTAAATGGTTGAGTTCTTTGTTGCAAAGATCACTATAGTTAGCATTACTTCTGTAGGACACTGGGTTTGTTGCAGTTGTCCTCTCACTTTTTAGCTACAGATGCTGATTTTCGACTCCGACAGTGCACTGAGGCCTGCCAGTGCTCCTTTCCCAAAACAAGGTGTTGTCTAGTTGTGCTACAATTGGCCAAGAACTTTAGCACCCCTGTAAGTCCTTAGTAAATAACATCGCAGGTACCTAGGGCATGAGTACTAAAAAGGGCCCCTAAGGGCTGCAGCATATCTTATGCCACCCTAAGGGACCCACATACAAATTCCTTCCAGACTGCCATTGCAGGCTGCGTGACATGGTGCAAACCATGACTGAAAACTAGACATGACACACTCTTGTGTGCCATATCAAAGTCACTGCATCTAACTTACGTAAGTCACCCCAACAGCAAGCCTTTGAGCCCTAAGGCAGGGTGTATTATATTTTATGTAAGGACATATCTGCATGAGCAGATATGTCCCTGTGATGTCTAGTTCTATTACTAGATATTGACAGTGAGCAGTGAGGCCATTTTAAAATATGCACTGGGCACTGGTCAATAAGTGTTCCCCAGCTACACAACGGCTTCACTGCAACATATGTTGTTTTGTATCAAACACCTCACATGAATAAACCCACACTGATTCCAGTGATGGATATATTAATACATGCACCCAGAGGGTACCTTAGAGGTACCCCCTCAACCCTACTAGCCTCCTAGTGTGGTGGCTGACTGGTCCAATTCAGCATGCCATCACAGACGAGTTTCTGACCACCTAGGAGGTGAAAGCCCTGCTCTCAAGAGGGCAAACAATGCCTGCTCTGGAGAGAGGTGTTATCCCCCTCTCCTCCAGGAAGGCTGGTAAATCAGCATATCAAGGCATGAGGCTTCAAAGGTCTCTGCCACCTTTGATATGTGACCCAAGGCTTCCCCAGACAGCCACCCCTTGCACTGGGCCCAGCTGGCACCAGAACAGGAGGGGAAATTAGCTATACAGGAGGAGTGCTGCACTGCAAGGCTGGACACAGCTCTGGGGTGAATGGCCTAAATTGAACACACATTTTGAAATTCCACCATCTTGTGTGTGGTGGAATTAGGCACTCTGGCACAGGGTGATGCCCACTCCCCAAAAGAAGTGGTCATCTAGGGAGTGTAGTGATGCCAGGGGTAAGTAGCCAATTAGCTACTACCCTTTATTCCCCTTAATGTCCCTAAATTGAGTATTTAGGGGACCCTGTGATACCAGGACTTCAGATTTCGACTGACAAAAAAGAAGGAGTGGACAAAGAAGACTGTTGAACCAAGGAGCACAACTGACTTGGGGCTAACCCTGACAGCTGCACACGACCCTCGTGGAGCAACCAACTAATCCGGCCCCTGTGTAGACTTCAAGAAACCCGTAGGGCTGCCAGTGCTTCACCAATTGCCAAAGAAACTCACTTGGAGTAGAGGAGCTACTTCCCCTGCAGCCGCAGGCACCAACGAAGCAACTCTGGTACACCCACCTGCCTCCTACAGGGACTACCGATGCAGCAGACCGGTCCGATCCGACCTCCCTCCAAGTGTGGAGACGCCAGGACCAACCAGAGCCACACAACACTAATGAGTTGGTTACTGGACCCCATGCAGCAACCAAAGCTTGTTGTGACCAGACAGGACACCACCGCCTAGGAAAATAGACTTGCACGCCGAGGGACAGTGGTACCCACAACTAGAGTGGCCCAGCTGTCCTGTTTGCCCCCTTCTGCAAAAAAACACTAAGCGTGCCCTTGTCTCAAAGCACCCCTACACACGCGTGCCAGAGTCTGAGGGAGGTGACTGTGCCCCCACGGGTACTGAAATCCACAAGAGCTGAGCCCATCCCTAGGTCTGACCAGACTCTACTTCCAGTTGCCACCTGCAGCCTCTTTCTGCATGCCACCTCCAACCGCGAGTGACTCCAGCACCGAATCAGACGCCAAAAGACACCACTGCACCAGAGCCCCACAGCTTGAGGAAAAGTGGATAAACAGTGTCTCTACTTGCCCGAGCATCTCAAGGATCGAGCCCTCCTGTGGGTTCCCCAGACTGGCCCCCCTAAGTCCCAGCTTGCAGCCTCTTTCTGACCGGACCTTTACCCATTGAAGAGAATGGGACACCCGATGTCATAACGCACCTCTGCACCCAGATGCCCCAGAGCCTCCTGAGGTGATCTGTTGGTGTGGCCTTGGACCTTGCCCCATACTCATCTTAAGTTCCGGAGAACAGTCCCGTAAGTCGCTGGCAAGTGCCTGAACACAGTATGTTTTCTCCCCAAAGGATAACATTACCACACCCAAAAACTGAATTAAAAAGGTTTGAAAACTAAAGAATTCATAACTCGAAAAGTACAAACTGGATTCCAATGATCCTCTAAATTTATTTATATAGTATGTGTTATTTTTATAAATTAATGTTGAATTTCTTTATCGAGCGTCTCTCACTTACTGCCTTTGTGTGTGCAATAAATGCATAGCACTACCCTGTGATATGCCCAATTGCTCGCCCACACTACTACATAAGAGCATTTGGGGCGTCATTCCTGCCTCTGTAATTTCTTTGGGGTGTGCCTGGACTGCACAATGTACCTCTTTTTGGTCCACTATATAAAGAGCCAACTTTCTACAGCTTCAATTTTAGCAGGTAAATGTAACATGTGGATTTGGTGTAGATGAGTGCCAGATTTAGAGTACTAGATAAGGACTAACTTCATAGCACTGCAAGGAACACACTCCTGAGTCACGTGGAAGGGACATTCGTGGAAGGGACATTCATGGAAGGGACATTCAGGTTCAACACTTAAATCAATCCTTAGGTGACTGGTGCCAGTCTCTGCTTACAAGCTGTGATGTGGGCTTGTGGGCGCAGGAGGTGTGGGCGGTAATGGGTATGTCACACCAGGTACATCTGGGTTAAGACATGCAACTCTTTTTCAAAACGGCTGCAAAACAGACAGCCTCATGTAGAATAACTTGGAAGATTTCCTGTTCGGATCTAAGTAAACAGCCTAAAACTGAAGGACACTTGTGGTAACCTGCATCCATGCGGGCCAGGTGGGTGGTGATGTAAAAGACCTTGGAGGTGTTCCTTTGAATTGTAGCAACCTGTTTAAGGGACGATCTGAATGTGCCTAGATGGTGGAGGCGTTTATCTACGTAAAAAACTTGGCAACCAGCTCCAGTCATGTCCTCATGTCATTATTGGACATTCTCTGCAGGCTAGTGCTTTGTTACAGGACGTATTATCCTAGAGCTCCTCGTGCTCATTAAGCCCAGTCAAGAATTCAATTCATGATGGACATGAGGAATGCCACTCAGAGGTGCATTAAATGGAAAAAAAGAAAAAATACTTCCTTTATCCTCCACATCAAACATGGTCTTTGCTCGTCCTTCTAGTGCCTATCTTAGGCAGTAGATTTCTTACTCACACTTCCATAGCTTGCTACAAACCACACTGTCTGCTCAGACCTTCACTGTCTGGTGAGTAGCCCGTTATCTGAGAAGGCAAATTAAAAATAAATATTCCACTTAGACCTCAGGTCCGCCTGGTGTGACGTGTAGTGGTTAAAGAGCAGAGATCTTGCACGAAGATGGCAAGATTAAATAAACCACAGCACCTGCATGCCATGACTCATAAGCCATGTCCCTGAAACCTCAAAATTGAAGACAATTTGAAAACCGAGGGCCAAAAGCTTCAAGCAGTGGACAATAAGAGGAGACTTGATAAAAGAGGCAAAGGTATCACAACTGTTCACTTGCAGGTGCACAGCATCACATTCATGCCAAGAAAGGTAGATTCTCCAAGGAAGTATTCATATTAAAAAAAAATAAAAAAACATTTCGCAAATTAGTTGGATAGGGGGCAAGAGAATAAGAAGTTGAGACAGTTCTTAACAGGAAAAATGGTGGGCACCAGAACCAAAGAAGAAGGGACACTACAGCCAGAGCGAGATGGAGAGTCACCAGAACTAGTAGGTAGAGGCAAAACGGATGGAAAGAAGAGATAACAGAGTACAAGAAGTAGTGTAGAGAGCTGAGAAATACAATGAATGAGGCAGAAAGGACAGACCAAGCTGGAGATGTGACAGTCAAAGGAAGCTGTGGTCTGCAAAAAGTAGGTCAATGCAGCACATCCCAGAAACCAGCAAACACAAGGCAGAAGCATTAGCAGCAGATACTGAGAATCACTACAGCCAAACACCAACCACCAAAGCTTCACTGTCTATTTTTACTAACTCTAGTCTCAGACCACACCTCCCTACGAGGGCTGGTTGTCTTCGGAACCCACAAAGACCTCGGTGTGTTATCTGCTACTTGCAGGCTGGTCTCTAGCTTGCAACCTTTGGAGCTGTTGGCTAGGAATGGAATGGTTCAATCCATCGTGTCGCTCCATTTACCAGTTGCACTTCCAGTTATAACTATTCTCAAAGAAGAGTCTCCAAAAAAGCATGGTTTCTTCTCTAGGTGACTGCTGGGGCTAGTCTCTGTTAGGATTTCAATCAGCCTGGACTCTAAACTCTGCATGTCCTCAAGAACTGCATGTTTTCAAGCACTAGGTACTGTGAATTGGTTGCTCCTCAGTCTAAGCTCCATATTAGTTGCACCTAGCTTATCTGAAGTGCACTCTACACAACTAAATGTGGAAGACTTCTTATCCCCACAACGGAGGTCTTCCTTATGCCAACATTTGGGTCTAGGACCTCTTCAGACTTCATGGGCATGTTTTTTTTGTCTCTGACTGATGGGTACACAAGAGTTTTATAAATGTACAAGGAAAATATATTGGAGACACTTCATCCTTCTAGCAAAGGAGGAGTTGCCAACCCAAAACATACAGCCGAAGAAAGAATTGTTAGAATTACTTCACTGCAAGTTAGTACAGCCAAAAGCACTGACTGAGAAATCCCTGGAGCGCTAAACAGTGTTACTGGAGCCGTATGACAAGAAGGAGGGCAGAGACCTCATGATTTTCAGCTCTAGAATCAAAACTTTGTACAGTCCAGCAGCGCCCTCGGCCTAGAGAAGGCGGCAAGGGATGGTCTTAGAAGGTTTTTGAAATCCTGAAAAATGGAGGTAAGGGGATTCCCAATAAGGCATTCACTAACATATGGCGAAGGAGAACTCCATGTAGAGCCCCAGGACCCCAGTATACAGGCCTATCTATGAGCGTTTGACTGAACCTACAGGAATAAGATTGCTAAATCAGAGTCATCACGCACTGAGCTAGGAGCAGCAATGTTGCTCCTGAAAAGCTCATACATGCAGCGCGAGCTCATATCTGCAAGCATGGATCGAATTATAACAATGTCCTGTGACATATCTTCTCAACTATCTGTAGGTGACACTGCTCACACCGTGTGCAGTTCCGACAGAGGTCAGAGTAATTTTCTTACTGGCATTATTTAGTGTTCACTTCACACCCATGAGTTTCCAAGTGTCAACCAAGTTTCATACTCTCATAATGGCTTCAATCAGGATGGCCTAAAACTGGTCCAGTATGAACGACAAAGAACTAGCAGCACAGTGCAACAGGTTCTCCACTGACAGAAGTTCAGACAGAAAAAGTACCAAATCAAGATAAGCGCAAAATTGCAGCAGTGGGAATCATATTTTACAAGACAGTGACCCCTTTCCATACTTTCTATGTTTGGCACATATTTATTACCTAGATTTACTTTCTTATATGTTCAGCTTTGTTAGCTAGCTGTTAGACAAGAGATTCCATGAGGTTAGCTAGCTAGAATGCGAATGGGTGTAAAACAAACTGTTGTGAGCTAAGACCCAAGTAGATCTTTGTTTTGGAGATGTGTTGCTTATTTTGCCTCGCTAATGAAATGGAGGCTCAACTCTTTCTCTTAACAACCTGCCATCTGTGGGCCAGCTTGGGAAACATGTCCGTCCTGATCAGGGGCAAACGTATCCCACTCTTGAGAATGTCATGAGATCCCATTCCAGAGATACGGTTTTAAATTTTGAAACTAGGTACCAGCCCCTAATACCCACCTAACAAAGTAACTTCTAATAATAACGTGTCTTATGGCCAACACTACAACGTACTAATATCTCTCTAAACACTTTGACGGGTGTGGGTGATGCAATGAACTATGGACCAATGTTCAAACATTCATTGAACATCTCTTGTTAAATAAAGGGCCTTGAAATGGAGTGTGCCTCCTTGCATCACAGATATATATCCAAGGAAGTCTCCAGCCCTGTAGTTGCTGAAGCTGTGCACTAAATCTGGGACATACTGAGCATCCACAGCAGGACAGGAAATAAGTAATTGAGACTGCTAACGCTGCCATGGCAGTGACATTTCCCAAATTCTCACCCCAAACTTATTACAGGCCCTGGTTTTAGAGTGTAGTAGCTATCAGATGCTGTAACCTTAGCGATTTATCTTCCTAGATAGTAATGCAAATAACCAACCCAATTGCATCGTGAACTTGAGCCTCAGGTTTGACAACTTACTAGTAGAACAGGGACGATAAAAGCAGGATGGACTCACAGGTCCATCCCAATGCACAAATCACTGACAGGTGCCTTACTAGCGGTTTGGTTAAGTCAAAAAGGCTTTTTGAAAGTGTCAAATATGTTGTTGTTAAAATGCTTAGATTTGCAAAGTCCCTTTCTCCTGTGTTACTCGGTTATTCTCAAATGCTGCTGAATGTTGGCCAAACAGAGAATGCACCAATTGTCACCTCCATGGCACTATCACACTTACGAGAAAAATGAAGAGGGACTGGATATGCACTAGATGTTCATCCTTCTACATTCCTAACGCTAACTTGTTTTTCATCTAGACACAGCAAGCCCAGCTGTCTTTTGACAACAAAACAGGTGAACCGAGGAATGATGCAGGGATCCTTACTCAGTCCAGCTCTCTAATATTTATGTAAGCCCCTAGACCAACATGAATATTCAAGATGAGCCAAGCTACTTCACCTGTGCTGAAGATTCCCAGATCTCTCTGAAGAGAAACATGGACAACCCCTCTGCCCCAAGACCACCCTCCTGGCTATATGGAATGCAAACAGAAGACCTTCCTTAAACACAACAGCAAGGCAGAGCTACTGGTGATGGCATCAATCTCCATGATGGAAGAGTTACTTACCTTTGGTAACGATATATCTGGTAGAGACACAGTCTAGCCGCAGATTCCTTAACTTAGAATATCCCCAGGCATCAGACTGGATCAGGAAAATCCTTTTTCCCAGTAATACCTCTGCACGCCAGGAGGCGGCGCCGAGAGGATCCGTCCTGACGTTGCCCACGGAAGTGACGTCAATGGAGCATATAGGCCGCCCACGGCGTGCGGACGTCGGTTTTCTACAGGAAACTTTTCCACGCTATAAGGCGGAGCCATGACAAAAAACTACGATAGCATAGGAACAGTGTGTGTTAAAAAAAACGAAGTAGAATTATGTATAATTAGTTACAAAATTATTTGAGAAAGCCCCCAGTACCACAAAGTACTGCAGTGAGCTCACAGAGCTTGCGCTGAAACAATGGCCGAACAAAGTGCCAAGCTGTGCCCCAGCGTGGGATGGCTAAGGCCGGTGCACAATTGACATGACAAGGCAGACAGAGCTCGTTACCCTAGGAGGGAGGTGAAAAGAATCACAATATGGAAGGAACATGCTGCCAGACAAGTGATTAGATGTGAACGACCATTTGAAAGTTCACTACCCAAACCTTACGGTGATTAAAGGACTGGAACACCAAGAGAAATCCAATCTAACCAATTGCTATTGTAAGAAGCACAGGCATGGGCGGTGTGAGGGAATTAAAAGCGGAAGAACCCCATGCATGTTGAACACCGGAGAAGCAACATGAGTAGGCAGTGGAAAGCGGAGACTTTAACCAGCTAAAAAACAGTGATGGAGTGGAGAGCCAAAGGGCTCGAAATCCAAGCAAGACCCTCAGCTATAAAGGAAGGTACGATAACACGCTACCAACCAAACAGGGGAGTCCGAAGGGCCCCAGGCAGAGCCATAATCCCTACCCCAGAGTGAGGAGATGAGCAAACCTCTGCAAGCCGACGACTTCCACGACTTCAGTTTGAGCTTACCAGTGGTAGGCGAAGGATGACGGTCCCGGGGCCTGCCCCTAACAGGAGCATCGTCGTGCAAGTGCCGGCGCCGTGTTAATGATTCCGCCGGTGATGATTCCGACATCTAGCGGGAGCAGGACCGGTTTGAAGCCCGCAGGCATCGAACACACTGTTCCTTGACGCAAAAAGGGCATTGAGAAGGCCTGAAAAATACAAAAACAGGGAGGAGGCATTACTCTCCCGGATCCGCGTTAGGATGCGGAAAAGAAGAAAACTGACGTCAGCATGCCGTGGGCGGCTTATATGGCTCCATTGACGTCACTTCCGTGGGCGACGTCAGGACAGAGCCAAGCGGCGACATCTCCCGGTGTGCAGAAGTATTGCTGGGAAAAATGATTTTCCGGATCCAGTCTGACACCTGGGGATATTATAAGTTAAGGAATCTGCGGCTAGATGTCTCTATCAGATCCTAAACTATGTGGCCCATCTCCGTTGATCAGTATCCAATATCACGCCAAGTTAGTTAAGAAACTAGGAGTTCATGTTGATGAGGAGCTCGTAGGAGAAGTAGAAAAGGCTCGCCAATGGCAACTAAGTATTTGCAAAAAGATGTTATTACTCCATGAGAAAACTCAATTGGGGTGCACTCTTATTTTCAGATAAACTTGACTACTGCAACTGGCTTTACCCACGGTCTTTTACTATACATGTTGGCCTGAGGACAAAAGCTGCAAAGTTAGCAGCTAAATCAGTACCTTCAGACGTCAGATGTCTTCGTTCCTCTAGAAGCAGCTATTTTCTTTGATTCTAGATCATCTAGACTACCTCTGGGAATGGCAAAGTTCAAGTCCTCTGTGTAGTAAAAAAAAATTTGAAAAAAATCTGTAGTTGATAGCGTGTCTGTGTTCCAGCTGTACTTTTGACCAGGCTTGTTAGTATTTCCTAAGAATTTCCTAACACTTTATTGCCTGCTGGTTGTGGAATACTGTGGGCAACGATATTCCATTGTTTTTTGTGAGAATCTTGTATTTAAATGATGAGGCAGGTGGGGGCTTACCTTCTGGGCGAGTGCGCAATCTGAGCCAGCTCAGGCAATAAGGCGTTGAACGTGTAACCAGGAGCGGCTCCTTCTAAACCACTTCAATAGAGTCTGCTTTTCCAACTATTTCAGACATATTTCCATCTATGAACTGTACTCATCATAAGCATATCTAAATAAAATAGGGGATTTGATAAATCATGAATCGGTGGATGTGCTTTTGAAGTCCAAGTGGCTTACTGTGGTATCTCCTCCCTCTGTCATAAAAACACCAAAATTATATTTTACCAATTAACCTGGCTACTTTCAGAATATAGTGCCACAGCTACTGTCTGGTCCTGCCCCACTCTCTGTTTGGATCAGGCAGTGCAATTGGCCTTTGGATAGTAGAGCGCTCTATGAAATAAATAAGTCCAGTACAATATGTTACAGGAAATGCTCAGGCAACATGTTCATAATTTAACCCAGTTCAGTGTATTAAGTTGCAGGTGCAGCTCTTCTCAACAAGTCCCATTTCCAGACCCACTTAATCTTTCAAGTTCCAGATTTAGCCAATCTCAAATTCAACAAGCTCAAGCCATGCTCAATAAAACAGGAGTCGAATCTGATCCAATCAAACAAGATTAAGAGCAATCACTGGTCTAAACGTAGTTGAGTCGACATTGTACAATGATAACAAACCTATGCTTGCCCTACTAAGACTTTTTTTTTTTTTTTTTTTTTTTTTACAAACAGGATAATGAATGCCCATTTAGATTAAGTGTTATCTAGCACTCCAAATCATTTTCTTGGCCTATTCTCTAAGGTCTCTTTCTGACCAACAGACCTTAACAAATTTAGGGTAGTATTTAAATGTCTAAGGAGAGAGAACTCTGTTGCACCGGTGACAGAACTCCCTCCCTGCCAAAATTATGGTTTACCCGCCCGATTCTAGGTTTGATGACAGCAAAGACAACTCCGTCTCTGCCATGGTCCAACCCCTCCGACAGCCTGATGGAGCAAGGTCCATCAGAAAAGTGGCTATATGTCCGCCCACCTAATTTAGGTGGGCAGACATACAGATGATTTTCAATGCCCATCACTGCCAGGAAAAACCTGGCAGTAAGGGGCAATGAAACGTGCTCATTGCCGCCTTCGCCATGGGAAGAAACGCCCATGGCGAGGACTGGAGCATTCATTATTTTCAAAAAGAAAATCCCATTTTGGGATTTTCTTGCTGTAAATAAAAAAAAAAACATTGGAAAATTTGCCTTACAACTCCATCATGCTGATGGAGTTGTCTGCTTAATTAACAATGCATTGACAAGAATCTCTGAGACGGCAGTTGCTTCCAATGCTGGAAATGTCTTCAGCGGACACTTCTGAATTTGGGAGGTGACACCTCTGTCAGTGTGACAGAGTAATTTACTCCATTGCCCTAGCAGAGAAAAAGGCTGCCTGCCAATATTTAAATAGGGGCCCTAAATTTCTGACATCTATGACCTTCCCTTGTTCTTGAGGAGTCTAAATCACTCTGTAATGGTTTTCTGTCCTGCACTTACCAACCCACACAACTGACATTCTAGTAAGTACTCGAGTGCACCGCTCTTGCAACTCTTACCTGCATTCACAGACGGCTGATCCTGCAGAGCAAATGCTGCAGCCTTCACAAATGCAGACATAAACCCGAGCTTCAAATTGTGTTTCTTCAAGAATGCATCTTTGTGACGTGTCCTCATATCCTGGATATTACTGAAAAGAAAAAGTACAATATAAAATCACAATCTTCTGCATGGCTCTGGACAGCATGCTTCCCTGTCCAATGTTGAGCTCCAGGCAACTCACTGGACAGGTGCTGTAGCTTTGTTGATTTTACATCAGGGAACATTACAATCACGTGTATTCACTGAGAGTTTACGCGTTTACATGGACTGTGACCTAACAGCTTTGCGCTGAGTTTTAGGGGGAAAATAGGCTACTGCACTCTTTATCCAACCAGTCGCAGATAAAGTGGTTTCACCATTAATCTACAGTCAGTGGTACCTGTACCCCTTGTGAGGTGTTACCTACCAGCTCCACCTTTTAAAGTTTTTACAGTCACCCTTACATGGGTTTTTTGGCCTCCATTTTGTCTGATTATATACAGCTGGCAACATTGTCTACATAGAGACAGAGAGGACAGCAACTTAGTGTTGCCTAACCACCAGGGAGGATGGGTCATTCCCCCCCAAAAGATCACAGTACTTGTAGGAAGCTGCCTTTTTATATAGTATACCAAAGAGGTATACTGTGCAAAGAGTCCAGGTATCCCTTATAAGTTGACAGGGGTTTGCTCTAGCAATCCAGAGGTGCACTCTTAGGGGGGTAGTGTGGTCTAGCAGCCTTAGGCTCATCAGAGAGGAGTGTTAGACATCTGCAATTCAGCGTCAATAAATGGTACAGATGACTCAATAAGGATATCCACACCAGTTTTCAAAAAAAATAAATAACATTTATCCTTATATATATTTAGGCACCATAATCAATGCAATCAGGTGAGTAAGTTTCGAGATAGAAATATTTGCAGTTTTCAAAAGTCGACACTTGGTGTATTTTTCAGAGGCAGCAATGTTATCATATGGAAGAAAAACGAATACTGTATACAAGTTCCTTACAGCGAATTAAGAGATCAATCTCCAAGACTTAGGGGGAGTATGGGGCAAGGTCCAAGGCAGCACCAACAGGTCACCCTGTGCAGCACTGGGGCGACCGGGTGCAGAGGTGCAATAAAGCGTTGGGTGCCCCATTGAAGTCAATGGGGATCAGTCTGGTCACAAAGAGGCTGCACATTTGGACTGGGGGCCAGTCCAGCTAAACAAACAGGGGGGCTCAGATCTCCCGATGCTCTGGGACGTGGGGGCACCTTTGGTGCTCTTCTCCTCAGCCGGAGCAGCCAGGTGCCGGGGTGTTTTGTGGTGTCATGTTTTCCTCACCGGAGACACTTGTGGTAGAAGGAGCCTGACAAAGAGGCTGCAGGCGGCATCAGGAAGTTCACCGCTGGGAAACGCAAAGTGGGCTTCCAGTCTGGAGGGTCGGGGGACCATGCTGGCATCGTTTGTCCACTTTAACTCAGGCTACGGGGGTACAGATGCAGTGGTGCTTTCCGGTGTAGGGTTTTAGGTAGTTCTGAGTCCTCACAACTCTTCTGAGGTGCCTGCAGGATGCAGGGGAGCAACTCCACCACTCCAAGTGAGTTATTGGTTCTTTACTTGAAGGCTGGAAGTCCTCCCAGGCTTTTGGAGGTACAGGAAGCAGCAAGACGAGCAGTCTTTTCGCAACTTCCTCTGTGGGACTCCAGATCCGCATACCAAAGACGTCGGCCTCTTTGAAACCTCCTGCCTTGGAATGCAAATGTACAGGTCATCCTGCTGGAAGGGGGTTTAGTCACCCTCTACCGGAGCATGCTTTATATCTGACCTCCTGAGAGCGTTGGCCCTCACCCCTGGGGGCCAGAAAATCGTCTGTGTTGGCTGGCTGGTCAAGACCAGTCAGCCAGTATACTAGTAATTGGTAGGTTTTCAGGAGGCACCTCTAAGGTGCGCTCTGGGAGCACATTATTAAATCCATCACCGGAATCAGTGTGGGCTCATGAAATACAAGACGTTTGATACCAAACATCTTTGGTTTCAGTGAAGCCAACACGTATCTGGGGAGCTCGTTTTCATCAGTGTTCAACGCATGTCTTTAAAATGGCTTTCCTGGTCACTTGTACTGGCAACAACTGAACTGGCCAGCACAAGGGCATTCCTGCTCATGCAGATATGTCTACACATGCAGTCTAGTGCACCATGCCTTAGGGTTGGAAGGCCTGCTGTAGGAGTCACTTACATACACTATATGCAGTATCTGTAGGCATGGAACACAGGGTTGTATGGCATGCTGTGTTTTTGCTTTTGTCTCCACCAAGACATGCAGCCTGAAATCGCAGTCTGCATGATTCAGGTGAGGGGTCCCTTGGGGTGGCACAATACATGCTGAGGCTCTTTGGTACCAATGCGAGGTACACGGGATACCATTTACTAGGGATTTATAGGGTTGCCAAAGGTATTGCCCATTGGCGGAGCAATTGTACATTTTGGTAAAGGGCTCTGGCACTGGGGACCTGGATAAGGGAAATCCAGTGCACGTCCACTCAAGATTGCATCGAATACCAGGCAAAACGTTGGGGCTGGGGAGGACCATGTCAAAAAGGGGCACTTTTCTACGGTACTGTACAGAGTTCCCCCTCTCCGCTTCCTGCTTTAAGGCTTCATGAGGGGCGGAATGAGGGCAGGGGGCTCAAAGGGGAGCTGTGCACCACTTTTGAGGCCAGAGTCAGGCTCTCATTTGAAGGTCTAACACTTGAATTGTGTTTAGCTAATCTCCAAAATGCCTGGTATCATAATCTCATCCATACCATGTTCGCTGTAGGAGCCATGCACGAGACGAGTACCAGCTGTGTCTTGTGTATCGCCAGACCATTGCATTTACTGTTTGAGGTCTTGGGCATCAGTTAGATCTCAGACGGCTCACTCACCCCCCCCCCCCCCCCCCCCCCCCATCTTGGATTCCAAAAGGAAGAATGCAAGCTGAGGCAGAAATAACTATACATGTTAGACATCTTCATCACTACCATTCAAGCAGTGGAGGCTCTTCCACTAAGGCGGAGGAGTGTCGCCCCACAAGAGAATTGAAATAACACCATGTAATTATCATTTTATTTTTCCCCAGTTGTTCTGTAGGAGCGGGCGGGCTGGGCTGCCCACAGAGCAGGAGGAGGAGTGGAGGGAACTTTCTATGTGTGCATGACTGTTTGGCCGGCCAAACGGTCATGAGCACTTAGCATGTTCTCCATCCGGCTGTATTGCAAAGCCCAGGTGGAGGACATGCACAGCCTGCCAGCCCGTCTGAGCACCTAAACACAGCGCTCAGACCAATCATGACGCTGCTTTCAAGCTGGTAACAGCAGCGTCGCGATTGGCTAAGGGAGTCTGGGTGCTTCCTGTTTCCTGTGTCGTGGACAGAAGAACAGAGGAGAGGGGCCACTGGGACGGTAGGTTACATTTTCTCCCCCCCCCTTTTCTTTTTTTTAATCCACCCCTGCCCGCCTCACCACTACAGACCCATAGCAGCTGCTACAGCATTCAAGTAGTTAAGGGAGTAATGAAGCAGATACCTTCCAAGTGCATTCTAATCCTAGCTGATCTGGTTTTATAGAGGGGTGGTTATACATATATGCACCAAGGTCGTTAAGAAGGTTATAGGACACTGTCTAGGTCAAGAGGTGGAGGAGTTTCCAAATAAAAGAATATTCGGTCATGGTTAACAGCATTAACAACAGGTCAAGTGGCAATCAAAAACTGCAAGGTTGGGGGCACGGAAAGAGGCTGCAATTCTCAGTTGAGGAACTACTGTTTTCAAACATTTTCCCTAGCATTCTTCAGTGTCTTTGGCTCTACAAAGGAGTGGCAAAAACAGACGGCACCACAGTAAGGGGACTGAAATTGGATGACTTCACTCTTAGGCATGACTGAGCAGGAATGCCAATAAGGCAATCTAAAACCGAGCAGTCAGGCAAAAGGGACATCCATGCAGTGAAAACAAAACAGGGGGCCACCAATTCTATCGAGTAAATCCCTGCCAAACTCCCATGGTAGCTGCTAGTCCACCAGGATGAAAAGCCTGCATATCAATTCAGGCATACCTTGGAAAAGGCAATGTCAAAGCCTAGATGCTAGGGAGACAGTATCAGCCCAGTCTTAAGTATTTCCATAGAGGGCCGTTATGAAAACAGGAAGGTGGCAATCAGACTATTACAAATTATATGATGGAGTCTGATTCTCAAAGGACGTGTGCCACCACATTTTTCGATGGGAATCAGGGGTCATGCATGCTCTGGAATTTTAAATCTGCTTCCAAAGACAAAATCTGAATCTCCGAGTTAATGGGAGCTGTTACCTACGAGGGATGTGCAAACTGATCCCGCTATGCTCAAGCATGATGCTCAAAAGGAGGGTCACAATTGCATCTTCTGGCACGAAAGCACTTTATTATAAATACAGCTGAGAATGTATTTATTTTCCCAACACTCAATAAATCGCCAATTAATTTTACTTGCCGTATGGATTTAGTGAGTGTACAAGTGAAGCCAGTAATAACCTATATCCTACACATCACTAACAGGAGGGCTGTCATTGCATCTTCTACCAATTCCCTCTTTGTTGGGATTGATTTGTATGCTGTTTTCAAAGACATAAGCCAGGTATACTTGTATTCCACCTGGAAGATGACCTTGCATTCTGCCGAGAGGACTTGCCTTGTGAGAGACTCTTAATGACCTGGGGCACCGATGGGCAATGGTCAGACATTTTTGGTCCTAGATCATCCCGAGTAAGGAATGGCATGAGGCTAGATTGCCTGCAGCTGTTAAACTGTTCAGGAAGAGGATTAACGTCACTGCGCAGGCATTTCTGAAGCAATCTGGTTTGATGGGGCAGTCATCTGAGTAGACATCGGAAAGAGAACCTTGCACCAGATGTGATGTACTTGTCTGATGCTGGAAGAACATGGTCTTACTCAGGAATTCGGTGGGGCTGGAGGAAACCAATAAGAGGAGCTAGGACATGTGGGGGCCCTCTGGTATCGCGAGGTACCAGGCCCCATTGATTGGTAGAGTTACAGGCTGTCTGGGTAATTTATTATGTTGCATGCATAGTTTTTTCCTTAAATCCTACAAACAGAGAGTAAGAGAGTTCAGTGGATGACTATGTATTGGCAAGACATTGTGTATGATGTAAACTAGCTGGGCCCGGTTATCTAGTATGCCAAGCTCATCATAACCTGTATGAGTCATGGTGCCCCCCCCCCCCCCGCGAGCCAACATAATATAAGGTACGAGACGGATGAACCCATGCCCAGTCGCGTTCGGTTTCATGATGGCAGTTTGTTTAGTAAATTATTAGTTTAGTGAACCAGACTCTGTATGTCTAATTGGTACATTTTGCAGATTTCCTAGTTTATACTGATGTGGTCATACATTCGCAGCCCCCATGTGATCGCTTTTGTACATTCCACGTGCTAATTGAACGGTATCATGTAAGACGAGACTACATATCACGCTGATGTTATCTGTAAATATGTGAATGGAACGATGCAATGCGAGAAGAGGGTAGCATGCAACTGCTTATTAGCATAATACACCTGTGGAGACGTGTATATACGCATACGTTTTGTAATCCTGCTTCTCCTATGCACCTCCGCTATGTGTACTCTTGTACAATGTTGGTCAGTACACGTATGTATGTTACTCCGGAAGACCACAGACTGTTATAAAATTTAAAAATGCAATAAAGATATATAAACAAAAAAAATGATGTAAACCAGCTGGAATATGTTCTAATTGACATTCCAGAACCCAACTGCACATCCCTAGCCCTAGCAGAAGCCTGCTGGGTTGGGGAGGAACCAGCTCTTATCTGCGATTAGCTCAGACCTTCCTTCTGTGGGAACACCCCTCCTATTCTCCTCTAGCCTAGGCCCCTTGCATCAAGTTTATTAAAATTGCTCTCTGGGAATAGCACACACAGGTACTAAAAGACAGGGGAGAATGGCAGCAGGCTCACCCTATGCAGCAACTATTGTGAACACATACGAAACATGCCACCAGGAATGGAAGGGTATCAGAAATTAAACAAGCCCTAGAAGACCCGCTCAGTCTGTCCATCTGGGAACATTAGAAGACTGAACTATCCTACACCTATATACTTGAATTTTAAGGCTCTAAGTCCATATGAATAAAGTTATACCCACAGACTAGGTAAACAAAGAAATGTTTTTTTTATGAAAAAGTCATTTAATAAATTTTTTCATTTTTTTTTCCCCCTTTTTTTTAGAGGTAGTTATTTATCCATTTAACATAGAAAATTAATTACAACATTTCGACAAAGATAAATATGTCAACAACAAAACACCATGTCAACGAAAATATAAATACAAAACTATAATAATAAACATCAACACATCATACAAAACCAACAAAGGTACAAAAAAAGTACATATAAAACAATACAATGGCTATGTAGGTGAGACTAGCAGAGAATTTCGAGTCCGCCTAAGTGAACATAAGTCGGCCATCTCTAACCAACGAACTGGTGCCCCCTTAGTTCTACATTGGACTGAAAAAAATCACACTGTCTTTGATCTCCGTTGGATGATCTTGGAACATATTCGTTCCCCGAAGGATGGCAACATTGACGCTGTCAGACGAAAAAGAGAGGTGTTCTGGATGTTTACTCTTAAAACATGCGAAAAAGGTCTTAATGAACATCTACCATGGGAAAACGCTATCCAATAAGTGTCCCATAATGTTTGGGCCTGGTTTATTTAATTCGCTCTGTTCTGGATATTTTCGGTCTGTAACATCTTACAGCCTTGTGCGTATCTGCCCCTCATGAATTTGCCATGAATTTCCTGTCATTTCCAGACACTCACCTCGCTACTATTATCTTATAGTGATGTACATAGTGTGTCATTAATTAATCATATATTTTTTCCTCTTTGGATCAGTATAGGTCCCTACAATTCTTTATTATTTTCGTAGTTGTGCGCTCATTCGTTATAGCTTTGCTGTACTTTCGGACATATGACGCCATATGTTGAATTCATCCTGCCTCAGTTCCAATATGGCCCCATACGTTGCAGTACTGATATAAGAGTCTGACTTTGTCCTTTTACTATTTCGGTGGGCCCACCGATTGGACAAACTAATGAGACTTTGTTAGTCCTTCTCTTATATCTCTCTTTCATTTTGGTTACACTTCCGGTTCGCACCTCCTTTTAAGGAAGACGCTTAGACCAGCACCTGTCTTCTCATACTGCGTGGACTCCGCCGTATCCGTTAGACGTTCCAATCTGCTCATTCAGGTAATTTTCTACCTTTATGTCCACCGGGGTTGAGTTAATTATTGTAGCGCTACTCTGGGGCATCTTTGATCTAACTCGTTGGCGTACTTATGCGTTAAATACTCTAATTCTTTTAGATGCTTCTCTGATTGACACTATTATTATGCCCATGAGACGGGGATCACCCTACGGGTCGGAATAAGTACAGATTTCACTGGTTTCATTTATTCTAACTCTATCGGTAAGCTTATTCAAACTATGTCCTTCCGTTAAACCCTTCCTTAAATTTAAAGATACGGATTGGTTTTTAAACTATTTCTGGTATTCGTGTTTTTCTTACAAACAGAAGCAGATTGTTTATATCACTTTATAATGAGCCCCCTATCCAGTGGAGGCAACTGAAACGGCGGAACGTAAAATTATCTACTTCACAAGCAAGACGGCTTTATTGGATTCGTTAAGCTAATGTATCATAGTAAGTTTATATGGCAATTTCCTTCGCAACGTAAAGCCATTAACTATGGGAGTGTAGCGTTGGATAGAATTCATTTTGGTCTTACCCTGATATAATACTGTATTTCTATCGTCCACAGTTAATAAACTTATGGGTATATACTAGCTTAGTAGAATAGGGTAGTCCATTATTTAATGCTGGTATCTAGATATCTAGGATGCCATTCCGCTCTTGCACCTAGTATATATACTTTTATCTCATCAGGCAATCTATTATTATCACGAATGGTTGCAGATTTGAAATAAGTGATCTAGTGTCAGCACTCTAACGCGGCTAGGCGTATTTTGTCTATAGTTCTTTTTTACCACAACATATGTACAACCCTAATTGGAATCTTGTTAGGTTTATTATATACTGGGGTTATTCTTCACATTTGCCCTTTAGGGTTCCGTATTGGATTTATTGTCTATCCTCTAGTCCAGCTTGTGATGATCTTGGCTATCTACGATGGTTTCTATTATCATCAATGCACC
The DNA here is from genome assembly GCF_964204655.1 of Triturus cristatus. Classification (NCBI taxonomy): domain Eukaryota; kingdom Metazoa; phylum Chordata; class Amphibia; order Caudata; family Salamandridae; genus Triturus; species Triturus cristatus. The sequence continues at coordinate 1,023,910,092 of NC_140592.1, forward strand.
TTATTTCTTCTTTGTAGCCCCAGATAGCTCAATAGCCTAGCTAACTGATGCTGGATGTTTTCCCAGTGGCCCCATACGCTTAAAGTAGGTGATTCTAATTTTGAATAGTGCATCACTTGGTGATTGGTATCTTTATCATCTATATCCTTTGCTAACATAGTTCGTGGCCCTATACATTTTCTTGACTACTGGGTTACCTGATCATCTAAGGTGTGTACTAGTATCTATATTTTTTCTCTTAGGGAGAGAAAAGTTTTTGCAACTTTTGGGTCGTTTGGTTTTTATCTTCTCTGACTGACACTTCTATACTCCATTCCTTCCAGCCTTATTCGTTCTAGTTGAGGAGCATTATTACCCATTTATGTTTTTTGCCCACAGACTTATGGTTACAAACTTTGTCAACTTCTACGCCTGTCAAAGATATGTACGTAATTTGTGCTGTCGCCTGAAAGACTCACCTTACACGCCCTGAGGAAGGAGCCAACATACTGTCTAGCTCCGAAACGCGCGTTGGCGCTTGTCTTGGCGGTTATACCTGATTGCACTTTTTATAATGAACTGTTTTTATATAAAAATTGTATTGTTTTATATGTACTTTTTTTGTACCTTTGTTGGTTTTGTATGATGTGTTGATGTTTATTATTATAGTTTTGTATTTATATTTTCGTTGACATGGTGTTTTGTTGTTGACATATTTATCTTTGTCGAAATGTTGTAATTAATTTTCTATGTTAAATGGATAAATAACTACCTCTAAAAAAAAGGGGGGAAAAAAAAATGAAAAAAATTTATTAAATGACTTTTTCATAAAAAAACATTTCTTTGTTTACCTAGTCTGTGGGTATAACTTTATTCATATGGACTTAGAGCCTTAAAATTCAAGTATATAGGTGTAGGATAGTTCTGTTGTTTTTTGATTACTTTTCCCTGACATTCCCTACACATATTCTGTTAGTTCAGGGTCCCTCTGCTGTAGTTCTAACATTAGAAGACTGACCTCATTGCCCAGTGGGCTGTTCCGCATTTCTCTTATTTTCTGAGTAAGTGGAAACATAGGAGTGAAATCCCACAGGAATGCTATTCTCTCTTCAAGACCTAGAAACAGAGTATGGATTTGAGGTGTTTCTATTATTGATTTGCACAAAGAAATACATTTGCAGTCTGATGCAAGGAGTTGGGCATAAGCTCACCAGCGAAGGACTTTAAACAGCACAAAGCCAGTTATCTGCAACGTGCAGTTGAAGGCAGCTGTGGAGGGGTGCTGTCTTTGAAGACCAAGGAGACTCGAGGAAGATGTTACTCAACAACGAAGGAATTAGGGGAAGCTCCTTATGATCATTCATGGTGTGGATGCTTCGTCCCTGCCACCTCGCCTGTGCTTTGGGAGCCTGTGGGTGCTTCCAGGTCTAGACTGACCAGTGGACTTTAAGGAAGAGGCCCCACTCCTTTTCTGCGAAGTCTGAGGATATCCGGGTGAATTGGCACCACGCTTGATATACCATTACTTTCCTGCAGCTAGCCCAACTGGAAACTGGACTAGTGGAATTCTTGTAACTGTGCCTAGACACCAGACACCCTTGACCAGACCTCTGACATCACCAGAGCATTGTCTCCCAGGAAAGGCGGGCCCTTCTGTTCCTATGGTAGGACAGTGGGCAGAGCGGTACATTTAACTTCTTATCAACAGCTAAAGCCAAAATCACTGAAATACAAGCTTTGGTGCTGTTGCTTTATCTTTGAAGAGCAACCCTGTGGAACATGTCTGTATAATCCAATGTCAACGGATTCTATAATGCTTAGCATTTTGGCAACAAAATACCGTTTGTGGATAGAACTATGGCCCAGGGGGTTGTAGAGACTTCTTGTTTCACAGTATCTTATTGTTTGTGTAGTATATTTTTTTAGCTGTCTATTTAAGTACTTTTCTTTTATAGAAGAAAGCACTGACCGGACATTGATCTTTTTAGCTGCTCTTACGGGGCAAACCCTATTCTGAAAGTCTAACCCACCTCACCTCCTTCAGTAAGCCCAGGACTGCTTGGTCTTGCTACCCTGAAAGAGTCAAACGCAGGAGAGGAGTACTTGGTTATACAGTTTGGGGTCCAAAAGTACTAGGGAACCAGGACACCGCTGGTAAACGACTTATGCAACTGAAGCTCAGCAAACCATGACACCAGTTGTCGCCTAATCACTTGCCAATTTGTAGTTGAATGGCAGGAGTAGCAGTCTTGAACAGAGCAACAAGATGGCAGCAGGGATGGAAATTTCTACAAAGAGGAAATGACACACTGATCAATGATTCTGAAATATTCAGTGAAGCTCTCCGCCCACCATTGTAAACACATTTATTGGAGCTTCAGATAGATTATTAAGGGATTTATCATCTGAAAATGTTATGTTTCCTGCATATAACCTTATTTGATGCTAGGATTACTCGTATAAATCCATTACTGTATCCCAAGATACACCGGAATGAGACAAGGAGAGAGAAACAAAACCGCGATAATAATCTTTGCTCTGAAAAAAGCCCATATGTGAACACCGAGGAGCGCCAGGCAGCAGTGCCTGCTCCCAGGAGGCCCAGCAGATGCAGATCCTTACCCCCCAGGACCCTGCCGGTCTCCGTTAAGGCTTGAAATGGCTACCAGGTCAATCCATGCAAATCCAATTAGGGCCGAAAGCAGATACGGAGATTCTGCTAGACAGGACTATATACTGGAAAGAATCCTGCTTAGACTCATAATCAGCTCTGTTTTGTCAACCTTAGCTTTCTAAACCCAAAATATTTACATGTTTTGTCTTAAGGAGTCAGGTTGGGTTTCAAAAGGAAACTCAATTTCATCTAATGAGTGGAAACCAAAGCTGCCCATTAGCAGAGCACCATGTGCAAATGGTTCAGAGAACAGCAGGGGACGAGGAGGATAGTGAAAAAGGCAGACTTTTGAGGAGAGGTGTAAAGCACGATTCTGTGGAGAGAAAAAGCATCGAAGATACCATGGGAGGATAGAGAAAAGCAGAACTGGGGATACCAAAAGGAGGGAAGACACCTCGGCAAAAGGAAAAATCAGGCGGTAAACCAGAGAAAGCAGCAGGAGACTAGGAGAGAGAGAAATACAGGAAGGAGAACGTTACACAGGGGAAAGAAAAGCAAGCTGGATAGGAGACAAAAAGAGTATGTAGCAGACCACAGGGAGAAAGACAGGCAGGCAGGCAACCAAGGGGAGAGTGGAGAAGAAAGGAATGTTTAGGTATAATGCAGCATACAAGAGACTATTGGAGAGGAAGGACTGAAAGAAAAGTACCACCAGGTTGGCTCAGAAAAGCTGTGCTGCTCTGCCAGATTCATTCTTTATGTTCTGCATTATGGCTTCTTTCCAGTGCACACAACAATCTACAAGTCCATTGGAGACACTCCCTGATTTTTTGTAACATTCCACAACAGAGGTTTGTTTCTACTGGAAACAGGCATACCATAAATTGTAGCTACATCCATAATTAAGAATCGTTACTGTAACCTACAGGGTAACGTCACTCAGTGGCAGCTCGTTCAGGGGTGCACAACCTTTTACAAGTAGCCATGAAAGGGAGGCATTCTATCGGCCACACATACCTAGCCTTCTTAGGTGTGTTCAAGTTGGATGCAGTAACTGGAGTTGCATGGTTTGTCTATGTGAGACCAGGAGACAGAGTCAAGGGTGAATAGTGTCGGAGATGGACACAGTAGGAGTGTTTGCTCATTATAATTGTGTTTCAACTACAAGAGGACTTTATCTTTAGTGGAAGTGACAATGAGCACGATCTTTGTTCCTTGGGTTTTTGGCCCAAAACTGCAGTTGTTTGGTGTACTGAGGGAAAACACATTTACTTCCTTTAACAAAAACAAATACCCTCCACTGACCCAAAACCCTTCTGGCCAGCCTGCCTTCTTTCCTGTGGTGTGCTGGGCACAGCGTAGCAACCACAGAAACTGTCTGGGATTCCCACTTACCACCTCTTACTGGTCAACGTAGTTCCGTCACAGCCCAGAAAGTCATGAAAGAAAGTAAAGTCCAGGAAATTAAATCCCTCATTACAGGAGGAGTATTTAGATTTTAAATAAAAATGCCTTTTTGGGTGACTTTGGATTTCTTTCAATGGCCTACACTCAGAATTTTCCCCTATGGATTGTTACTTAGTGATCATCTGAACTTCGATAAGGTGTCACTACTGAAAGCAGCAGATCGAGACACTTTACCAGTCATTGAGCCCCACGCGCAGTTGCCCTCCATAAGGGCTGAGAGCCCAAGACTCGGAAAGAAACCATGACATAGATGATTAGAAAGCTGGACTGCCCAAGCAGAGCAGATGAGAAGACCCTTGAGCAAGGGGACAAAAAACAAAGCATACAAGATGTTTTTCTTCATCCCAGGCCCAGTGACTAGTGAGCCAGTCAGAGCCATTATAATGGTCTTTCTATAACCGTTCAATACGTATACATCTTTAGAGTCACAGTTGGCCACTTGACCCTAATTTTCAGTTCCTAGCTCAGACTAGTCAGTCCTGTGAGATATCCCTGATCCCATGAGTGCCTTCATTAATTGAAAACAATAATTACAACTAGCAAGTTCCAATACAAGAGCTTCGGAAATTTGGCACCTACAAGGAATTGTATTGTCTGTGCCACAATCACCTAGGATCTATTCCCTATGCAAGGATCTATCTTGAACCAGTTGAGCCCCTGTTCCAGTAACTGTGCCCATTAAATTGGAAATGAACTTGCCTTTGGCACTCGGAGCTTTTTTTGGAAAGTGGGTGGGACTCTTCCAATTTGGGTTTTTGGATTTTACATGTTGGGATTTTTGTGTGGCAAACTTGGTTAACAGAGATTCAAACACTCTATTATGCCACATTGTATTCAGGGTTACCAGGAAGCTAGGTAAGTTGTAATTCCCACATTATACTTACTCAATACATCTGGTACCTCTGCCCTATAGACTGTATGGATCAAAATCAATATTAATAAATGCAACAGCTTTAAAGGTGCCATGAACTATCCAAGTGCCACCCCAACCCATAGGATAAATTAGCCAAACAGCCCCATATGATAAGAATTTTAGTTTAGCACAAATAAAATAACTTTGTCTTATCTCTGACCCAAAAGTTGGTAGCACTTTGTTTTTTGTGACACATAATGTTGAATTTGCCTTTACTTGTAACATGTACCAAATGCTCAGAAGTAACAGCTCGAACTGCAGAATCAATTTATTGTGTGTTAGTTATAGCAGCATGCTGCTTCTTAATTTCTAATCCACCGCCACCTCCTAGAGCAAGCCTTGATTGCATTGTTACACCCTGGCAGGAAGATGCAAGCAAGAGAAAATAGGAGAAAAGAAGCAAGGGGATATGGGGAGAAGGTATATGAGGAGAAGGGATTAGGTTGCAATTAATACTTCCAGCACAACAGATCCTGTGAGGCTCGACCAGTAAATGTCCATGAGACTAAGGAAAGGGCACACTGGTATAGGCAGCACATGCAAGCTGAACTTGTAATGGAAGAATCCGGAGGGTCGCACCTCATGTCGATCTCATTAAAGGTGGTGAGCATGGCACACGTGTTCTGAGCTTCTTTCAGGCGCTGCGCAATTCGCTGTCGCATTCTGTTCATCTTCACCTGCAACCCAAATATAGCATTAGAGAGGGGCAAGGATGCAGGGTCCAGCAGAAGCTGCATTAAGCATAGAATGGAGCAGAAAGTCAGGAATACTTAGAAATATGTTGGAAGATAAGTGATGGGGGCAGAAATTCAGAGGAGGACAGTGTGCAGAGAGGTGATGTACAAGTATGAATGTGATGAACAAGGATTTCATGTATGGAGAAAAACGTGCATCAGCAGGGAAGTGAGACACAGAGGTAGAGGTAGCTACACAGGAAAGTGAAGCAATGGCACTCAGCGTCAAGCAAACAAGTGGCCACAATTTCAGAAGAGTTTTGAAGGTTAGCCATTTCCCCCCTTTCTGGATGATTTTGTGGGAGCCCTCGTTCCACACAAAAAAACAAAAACCTAATGGCACACATAATTAGTGCTCCTGAAAGACACGCCTCGTGTACACTAGGATAAGAGTCACCCTAAACTCGTCTCCCCATCCTTCAGTCTCACAGGAGTTACCTCACCTTGACCTATTTCCCAATGTCCATTTAGGCAGCTTTCAAATGCAGTAGGTGCACCAAGGCATGATACATAGTGGGTTCCATGTGTATATCGAGTCCAGCGACTTCAGGCAAATGGTGCCTCTTCCTCCATCTTTTCTTTCATAATGAACTATGTGAATGTTTGCGCCCATTATCAAGATTGCGTTAGCAAGCAATGGATCGGTGCAAACAGAAGACCGGTCTAGATCACTTCAGTGCAACGGTTCGGATTATCCCGGGAGGACTGTGAACCTCACTGATGTGAATTCAGAATGGAAAGTATCTGTTGCCAACACACAACTATCAGGCAATATCCATTTACCATTCCCCCCCACTCTCTCTCTCTTCTTCTGGGGGAAGTATGCCAGCTATCCCGCAGGAGACCCCTCCCGGAGAGTGCGCGTGCCTGGAGTCAGACTCCTGCCGCGCGGTGCATTTGGATCTCTAGATTCACTGGGACCGATTGGCAGTGGGCCAGTACCCACATGTCAAAGGCCTACCATACCCGTCAGGCAGAGCTCCGCTCCAGCAAAGGAGATCTTCATCAACACAAAGAAAGCACCACCTTTTGTTTTTTTTATCCCCCCAAACAAACAGAGCTACTCCGGGCCGGCACGGCCTGATAAACACAGGCATGGCAGCAGCAGTATTTAATAATCGCAGGGCCACTCAGGCAGCCGCACTTTGCTGCAATGTTTCCAGAACACGGCGCAGAAAGATGCCCATTAACTCTAAATTAGGATTAAAACAGACGCCCAGTTAAACGCTGCTGCCAATGACTTTGTCGGCGTTGAGGTGCTGAGCAAACCCAAGGAGACCAGAAATGAGCAAAAGTACCCAGAAACTCCTCTGTACTGCTCACCCTAGACAGGAGTTGGGCTGTCCAAGATCAAACAGCATGCGCAGGAGTCGAGCGGCGATTCTGCCAGGCGATGACCTCCCTTCCTGTGTCAACCTGTGCTTGCTTTCTTCACCTTAATGAGGCCCCAACACGCCCTTTTCTCAGCAGCCACTGGCAGCATGTCAGCAGGACCCCGGCAGCAGCAAGAGGAGTTCCAAGTGTCACTTGCCGGTCTCCTGTCCGACTGAACGGAGGTCCAAAGCCAGGCTGGCTTGTGCACGAGCCGGATCTAGTCTTGTGTGGTCCGTGTAACGCGTTTCACACCAGTCTGCTGCCCTCGGCCCTCCAGCATCGGACCTAGTGCCACAAGCACCTTTTAAATACCAGACCTTCAAGATCCGAAACATCAAGAATTCCTAACCCCACACTGGGAGGCAAACCGTGGTTTTCCAGTCCCATTGCCCTTCACCATAAACAAGACTCATTCACAGAAGTGGAGTCTTGTTTTCTCTCCCCACGGATTGCATCATCTATAGAGTGTTTAGTGTAGCTTACCTATAGGTCACTATGAGCTAATGGGCGCAATTCAACAGCGCATTAAAAATTCTGTTTCAGGCGGGGTGATTTTGATCATCAATGGCCTTCAAACAATTATATCAGTGGGGAATTCATGATCAACTAATACTCGCAAACCATATACATTTTGGGCACCATAGGTCATAGCGTTGCAAATGTATGAAATCATGTGATGGAATTATTAAATTGTTTTTCTTTTCATACAGAAGAATCTTCAGAGGCCAGTTTTCCGTTACAGAAAGCAACAAATGCCCCAGATTTTATTAAATCCCCCAATCTCTGAGATGCCCGAGTAGTTCCAGGACTCGCACAACGGACGTGTGACTCGTGACCAAACCATGATGCAATCACAGGACCAATGTCAAAGGTGAGCTTACAGGTCAGATTACATATCATCTTACCATTAACGATCAATGAGGCGACTATGAACATGGATTCCTACACTAGTTGGGGTTTGAGTATGTGTTGTAGTTTGAATATGCTGTGCTTTCAAGTGTTCTTACAAGTATTGTGGGGCCATAAGCACTGCATTGGACGTGGGAGCTTTGGTTTGCGTGGCTGTTTTGCATTGTGGATCTAAATAACTGATGAACTTCATTTTTTTTCAGTTTTAATTACTAACCACTACTGTACTTTAACTGTACCCTTTTCAGTGAATTTCAGGGTTTCTTTCGCATGATGTAGTGCATCCAGCTACTTTAAAGTTATTCCATCCCCAGGGCGCCAACCCTCTGCGGGTAGCACACTCCTGCCGCGCAGGTCTTTTGCCCATGCGCAGCAGCGACTGGCTAAAGGGCTGCGGCGACCAACTCATGCGGCGTAACACCTACAGCTGGTGTCAGTGTGGGGTGGCCACAGGGCCTGGCTAAGGTCCAGCCCATGCACCCAACTTACCACAGCCCACCAACCTCCAATGCACACAGCTGAACTGACCATAAAGCCTGGCCTATGGCTTGACCCTGAAGCCAACCAATTGCGGATGGTCTTTCAGGCCCTAGATGTTTAGAGTTTTTTTTTTTTCTCAATAGTATTCTCAAAAGACCCTTTGAGGGCTTTTTATTGAATTTTGACAGTTGTTTTCGCAACTTTTGTGGCTAACAGCCACTTATAAACTAAACTATTTTTCCCTTAATGATGACATTTCCTGTAATGGTTTTGCATAAATTTACTTACCGATCCCGGGTTTCTTCTTGCACTAGATGTTGATTTTGCACTCCACACACTAGTGTGAAAAGATTCTGAGTTTTGTCACCTAGTTCTGGGGCTCAGAATATGCTCATCCCTTTCCCACTTAGGAGGCCTTCACATTTATTTTTAGTAAACGACAGTGGCCACATCCTGTATTTGCATGCACACAGGAACATTTTACCTACTGCCAGTCAGAGCTCTGCGACCCGCAGAACCGAAATGGACGTCGAGGGGAAAAAAGTCCCTCGTCCAACAAGATTTATTTTTTTAATTTAGGTTTGCGGTCAGTTTTCAGATTAACGGGTCCAGAAATATTCGATTTTCAACCCATTCAAATAGTCCACCTGAAAATGTGGTAATGCTAATTCCTACAAAGACAACTGAATGGATTTACACCAAACCAACAAAGGAGCTTCCTTCAGTTAAGTGCTTCTTTCCTGCAAAATTTAGCACCATTCCAGTCAGAATTTTTTCTGTAACAAAGGTGCTATGGAGAGTGAAAACGAGAAATGCTATTACAATTCTTTCACTATCACCTCTGAGACTGATGTGCACGAGCACAGATTGGAGGAGGGTGGAAGAAGACTATGGTGTGCCTCTGTACAAGGGGGCGGGGTGGTTGCACCGATTATTTTGGCGAGATGCCAGCTGAGCATGGAGACAGTACTGCTATGAGAAGGTATCGTTTGCATGGTGCGGAGGCTGTGTATGGCACCAGTGTCTATGTATCCATTAACCTGAGAAGCATGTAGCAGCACTTAAGTATCTTCAATACCAATGAGAGAGAGGATCTGCTCGTATATTGTCTATGGTGAGAAGAGGGTAGCTGTGTCTTGGTACCTTCTATACTGGCGAGTGTCTTATGCCTGAATATTCTGGTAGATGGGCAGCAGCCAGTGTATCTAGGTAGCCTTTGCACTAATATGGGGCCTGCACCCAGGTATCCTTTATACTGAGAAGAGGCAGCTGTGTGGCACTATCTTCTACAACAAGAAGGCAGCTATGCTAGGGTATTGGGTATTCTTAAAGGAGGTGAGAGAGCACATGTACATACATATTCTTGATGTAGGAGGGAAAGTGTCTAAACATGGATACTCTATAAAACAGGGAGAAGCCGGTAGACTGACATTCATTATACTAAAAAGAACATGCCTGTGCTGAGGTATCCTTTATACTGTGAAACAGGAAGCTGCGAGTATGATTCATACTAAGGAGAATGAACTCGGGCACTATCTATAGTGGGAGTCTATATTGGGGACCCACTAAACCCAGGAAGGAGTAGGTTTACCTAGGGTCCCAGTGTATAAGAAAGAAAGTGGAACATAAATAAGGGAGTAAAACGAAAATAACTTCATGAGCCAGGACAAGCTACTCCGCCAGCTCTCTTTTCTATGGCAATGCAACATATTTTTATTACCATTCTGTAACCAGCCCATTTGAAGAGGAACTAGGTACACCCTAGAATTCTTTACACAGAAAGGCCATGTCACCAAGGCAACATCCACTTGGTAGGATTTGCCATCAAAACTGCGGCCTCCTCCTCTACCTAAACGTCTCTCAAGAGTGCCAATGAACTACAGAGGACTCGCAGCAAAGAAGGGATCTGCTGAGTGGTACAACCAGTGACCAGCAGGACTTAAGACCTGCACTAGCACTTATAAACGATTAGATTGGTGGGTCATCAAAGGTTTCCAGCCATGAATGGACAATTGGTGCCCTCAGGGCCGAGCAAACGTCAACAATGCCAAAGAGCCAAGATGACAGATTTTCACTCACGTTCCCCTGTACATATCGTTCTAACTAAATTATTTACTATTTCCCAGTATCTCCCCTGAGATACATTCACAAAACCCTAAAGCAAGAATAACCCTGAATGTGCTAAAAAGAACAGTTCTAGTAATCAGGGCCACCATAAAACACTGATAAGCTGTTAATATGGCAGAGGTGGGAGCCCCGAATTTTTCAGCTTCATGGCTTACCCTGTGTTCGGATCGAGAACTCGTGGCAGGTGCCACCTCTGGAACAGCTGGAGGAGAAGTCGGCTTCACTGCAGACACTAAATGGAGATGGCAAGAATTACAACGCACCAAGGAAGTAACATGCAGCGCCACCGCAGCACATGACATTATGCAGAATCAGGCAGAATTCGCCCGCATCTAATGCAAAATATGAGCGAGCTGCTCGCTTCATACACCTTGACTGCACTTGATCTTCACCCCTGCTCATCAGTACCCCATCCTCTTACTCGCTGAGGTTTTTAAGAAGCTGGTGTTAACTGGAATTGACTAGGACGTCCGATGTACACTGATGGTGTGGGCGGTGTCCAAAGCCCTACCTCTTATCGAGTAAGGCGCTTATCGAGTTCCATCCTAGCCCACCCCTTCCTGCTTATGCTACACTGAAATGTATGGAGGATGTACAACCTGGCTTAACTAATCCTAAGTAGCAGGGCACAAAAAAAAAAAAAAATCAAAGCTCTTATCAGGTCCCTATGATAAGATATTAAATGAAGCTGGGAAATAGTGGAGGGCCCCTGCAGGACCATCTCTTGAAAGTCGAAAGTGCTCTCAAAGAGGTTGTATCCCCATTGTTTACTTGATATACAGGCCTCTGAAGAACAACAAGAGGTAAGTACTGGCACTGGCGCTGCTGCGAAATGGAAGCAGGACTCACCTGGCTTGCTGTCCATCGGCAGAGAGGAGACTGGAGGCACTGGAGGCATGGAGGTAGGGATGGGCCCTGCCGCAGGGGGTGGTGAGGCTGCCTCTGGTTTCGGGGGTGCAGGTGGAGCAGCCTCACTTGGTTTTGCTTTAGGGGCAGCAGCTAAAAAATGTTAAAAAAACAATTACTTCATCTTTTAATGAAAATTAGGCCGTGTTCAGTATTTAGCGCTCAATTTTTATGAATACTAGCACTTTCTACGTGCAGATACCTGGAAGCCAGCTTCCTACAGCACCCCACACTGACTGCATTCCATGCCCATGGTTTCCTACTCTAACAATGATTATGCTGCGCTGGTAGCAGAGCTGGCTTGGCATTTATAGAGCTGCACTCTCACCTCCAGATTTCCTGAGTGTAAAGAGGGGTGTCCCGCCTTCCACTCTACCCCCATCAGGAACCAGGAGAGCTTCAATCACACCAGCAGCAGGAGCTGGAACTTGTACAGATGTCTGCCAGGAAAAGTTAGAGAGAGGAGACTAGTCAGACTGCAGTGTGCCTCTGAGGAATAGTACCATAGACCAGAACTCTTAAAGGTCAGACAAAGAGCCCAATCCAGAGAGGTGAGAACAAGATGATTCAGGAAGAAAGGATGACGAAGTAGCCAGGATGGAAGGAGAAAGAGTAACGCATGCAGATAGGTTAACAGAGGATGAAGGAGGCAGCGACACAGAGAAAAATTAAGACTGAAAAATAAAACAGGCGAGAGGGGGCTCTTAAAACGAGGGCCCAATGTTGGGAGGAATGAGGATAACGGGGAAGGGAAAGGAAAATTAAAAATATTGAGAACAATCATACTGGTACGGCAAGCCTTAGAACATGACAGGCAAATGAAATGGTGCATCTCGACCTGCATCAAGCGTCCTCTACCTGTAGGAGTCGCTTAAGCAGACCCAGCCCCATAGGCTTCTCAAAGGAAGGACTGCACAAAAGAGCATCTTAAGCCTTTCAGAAACTTATTCAAGGTGAGTTACACTCACAACCTAAAGAAGGACTCATCTCAAAGTCAAACTTGAAACCCCTAAACCAGAACAAAGAAGAAAATATGGAAAATTAAGGGTGGCTCCAAGATTTGGTTGAGGATTGAGTGCATGTCATTAAGTGGAACGCAAGGGCAAATGAGACAAGCAGATGATGAGAAAGAGATGCAAGTAAAACAGAGACAAAAGAAACGGAGAACAATCATGCTGCTAGAAGGATGTCCAACAAAAAACAGAACTCAGCAAATAACTATCAGAAAGAGGCCAAACAATAGAATCAGAAAAAGTAAGATTGACACTGAAAGAGCAAATACAAAGGTCAAGCGCGAGCAAATGGCTAAATTAGAAAAGAAAAGGCAAGAAGAGGTGGGGAGAAAAATCCAGACGGATATAGATACAGATTAAGACTAAAAAAAGAGAGGCGGACTCAAACAGAAAACCAAATGTATAATAAGTGGGCTTGGGAAACAGTCAATTAATTTATTAGACTAGGATGTTCAAAAACAGCCCCTACAGAAAGGCAATGGAGTCGGTCTGTTCAAGCCACACCAAAAGTCACAGCTGTGGAAGTGGCAAGGATGACAGTGGCAAAGCTAGCCACTGTACTTACTTTATCAGTCTCAATCTCGCATACCACCTCGTCTTCAGACACTGTGTCCCCAACAGCTGAAAAAGAAAAAATGTAAGCAGCCACTGGAGAGGGAAGACACAATAAAGCAGATGCAATGAAGGGAACAATTAAATAAGGCACACATAGGACACGCACTATATGATACGCAACATACTGCTGTAGGGTGATGCGGACTGAACAAAGCTACAGGGACATGGAAACAAGGGAATAATAAAGCACTAACACATGAGCGTATGCAAAGGGCATGCATCAAGAATGCTACTATAGCGGTACATACATAATTACACAACTGAATCAATACAGCATAAACATGTACAGAGAGAATCCACTAAAGACAAAGCTATGGGAATGCACACAAGACGAATGAAACCATGCCCAGAGTACTGCAGCAAGGCTCAAACTGAACACTAGTATATGGGTGTGCTTAGTAAGCAAGCATGGAAGACCATGGTATAGAAGCATTGGTACATATGGGGCAGCTATAGAAGCATATTTTGAAGGCACAGGTGGGCGGGGTATATAATTCACATTGACAAGCTACATAATGATGGTCCAGTAAGGGAATGATGTACAAAGTATGAATGGGACAGGAGTGCTGATTAAAGAGTTACTTCCGGGGCACATCTAAAACAAACCACACAGAAGGTGCCAGGTATTACTGTTACAGTGGAGGACATGCAGAGGACACATACATATAATCCACTCATTGGCTAGACAACAAATTTGTCTCGTATATAGCCTTCATCCAAACAGGAGAAAAACACGTGTCACAGACAGAAGACGTGACAACATACTCCTGTGCACGCAGCCACCGCAAGGAGAAACACCTGCAGTTATTTCAGAGTGTGCATGACAGCTTTCAAAGGGGAGAAGAGAAGGACTTATTTTATACACAGTTAAAACCACCAGCCAATAGTAAGAGTGATGAGGGAAGAGAGAGACATAAGTTCAGCCTTGAACTAATCACAGAAGGCGAGGGGGGAGAAAGCTGTGAACTAGGATTACAGTATTAAACATGCACTATGATGCCACCAGAGGGTCTTCAATTGAGCACTAAGGAAGCCATGCCAGCAGGCAGTGAGCCAATGGTGCAAGCTCCAATTTCTAATCATAAGAGCAGGCAGAGCAAAGCTCGAAAGTAGGCAATATGTGAGCAGAACATGACACATCTTATTGCAGTGAGCAAGCAAAGCAGGTGCAGGAAAGGGGCCATGAACTAGGACAGTAAGCAGGCATCGTTTGAGCAGAAGGAGAGGCGGCCTTGGAAAGCAAGAGCCATAAGCAGGGAGTGAGTAATGCGAGCCAGGAGAGGCTGCAGCAAGCAGAGTAAAATCTGGCTTCATACTAGTAGCAAGAGGAACAAACCACGGCCCCCTAGAAAGGCTCACTGCACTGCAAAGAGCAAGCAGTACCGGAGGCAGCCATAAGCAGCGAGATAGTAAGGAAAGGGCCAGCGGAAAGCTGTTCAGGGAAGTAAGCACGCGTAGGTGTAGTCAAGGAGTCAAAGCAGTCACTTGAAATAAATTAAGTGTAGCCACAACTAGTACAGATGTAATAGCCACAGGAAACAGGTCAGTTGGAGAGAAAAATGGAAGCAAGCAGCACCAGTCAGAAGGAGCAGAATGAAGAGAATGAGCCAGCAGAGTCAAAGATAGCACAGGGCACAATCGAGCAGAGAGCGAGCTGGCCACAATAGTGTGCGAACAGAGGGAAAGTGGTTTTGAGCAGAGAAAGCAAAGATAATGCTAGAGCCAGAATGGGTGGCAAGAGCACTATAACAAACAAGGGTGGGCAGTTCCTCGGAAGAGTATTTGAGTCTAATGTTTATCAGGTCAATCAGGGTAGAAGGTGCACTCACCTTTCTCCCACCGGACATCTCCCTCGGTGACAGACTCTGCAAATGCTGGTGTGTTTACAGTAAGCACATCTTGATCTGTAAGAAGAGACAATTAGCGTGGATATTAACCATGCACACTTACAACTATTTACGCCACAGCAAAAGACTCATCCAATTAAACACAAGGAGCAGAACTTTGATTGTCTGAGGCAAAGCGCCTGAAAGAGAGGGCATCAGACAGCAGGTATAAACACAGGCAGAAGATATACGAAAAATGTTCACGCTCTGAGAAAGGGGTGGGTGCACACGTCTAGCTGTATGCAGATACACCTCAAATATGGGGCACTGTGAACAAGTAACACATTCACATTGCCAAAACTGGAGCACTGACAAAATGACAATCTATGAATTACAGTCATCACAAGGAGAAAAGACCTGCAGAGGACTGAACATACAGATTCTGAGAAGTGCGAAGCATGCCACAAAGCAAACTAGGTTAAATCCTCACAGCTGAATGATGTGGTATCTGCTGAAGCAGCTCTTCTGATACCCAGGCCTTGCTACATACTGGGGCATTGCCATTTCCTACAAGAGGTATCAATATCAGTTACCGGCTGGGATTATTTTTTTCTACTCACAAATTCTGCATTGCGTCCCACTGGCCAGGTGATGTACACAGTCAAGTCTGAAGATGCATCAATGTGAAGGATTTGCCCCAGTCATCCTATCATTCCCAACCAAGTGCATATGTACAGAAAGCCCCAGTGCACTTTCAGGGGCACAACTTCAAATACGTAGTGTTAGCAATCTGGCACATGCACCCATGGGAGGAGACTGGGCAGCTCTCATAACTTACTGCAGGAAGCAGTGGTTCGAAATAACCGGACTGTGCTTAGATGAGGACAGTTGCCTCTGCAAAAAAGGAGAAGAAAAGAGTCAGCAAAGGCCTGGTTCACTCAACCTCAGCAAACTTGAGAGGCAAAGGGGGGCGAAGAAGTAACATCCTCAATGACACAGCAGTTGTCCAAAGGAAAGACAGGATAGGGCTGGAAAGACTTCTCTAACTTACAACAGCAAGGTCACAAGACCATACCACTACATGTAGTTGGGATATGTCCCTTGGATCTCCACCCGCACCCAGTGTAGGGGCACCAGCATTTCCTACTTGTGGCGGATTTCTGAAGAACAAAAGAAACGTAATCAACGTACTGTGTAACTTTGCCTGTTTGTACTTACGGCAGCCACCTGCTCTTGGTACATGACGGTCCTTGGTAAATGGCAAATTCTAAAAAGAGAATTGGCAAGTTGAGAGTAGATAAGCTGCTCACGGTGCAAACCTACAGTTCTTTCACCCAATACTCCAACAGCTCCCGCTGCCCGAGGGCCCCACGCCTAGCCCTGCCAGACGGAAAAGAAAGACAAAAAGGTCCACACATGCTGGAGAACTGTCACCAGTCATCCCTCATAGAACATTCAGATTCTTTCCTACAACATTTGTGCAGCCTTTCTGATGGAGCCCTAAAGGACCCAACTCAAAAGTGTTTCAACACACTGCAGTCCCCAGAGTACCTCATATTGATGCAAACGCCCCCCATAAGTGGTCATTCTACAGTACAATAATCGAATACAGCATCTACTATAGCACCTACAGGGCACTTCTGACACTTCATCCTCGTCTTAGCTTTTAACTGACCTACTACATCCCATTTCAGGTGTGCTCTGAAAAGTGCGCTCCTTAAGGCTCCAGATACAAACCTGCCTGCTGCATGTTTGAGGTACAAACTCAACAGTGCTCCCTAAACTGAACACATATATAATGCATCCTTATCTAGAAGTATTTACAGAGCTCGACTGTGCTCAATAATCAGTACTTTCGACCAAACACCATCTTAGCTGAACTAGATTATGGAGTTTCGCATATCACTGGACGGCTCTAAAGGTATCTTTTGAGAAATTAAATTCCATACTCGGAAGAAGCTCTCCCACAAAAGGAACAGCTCTTAAAAACAAAAAAACAAATAGTGAAATCTTTATGTCCATTTTTGTCACTATAAACATACTTACGTGATACAGTACGGCTTCCAAGGAGGCTGGGCCTCTGCAAGAGAACAATTGGAAATGGATTATTCCACCAGCCGTAACAAACACCAATCAGCTAGACAAACTGACAAAACAGCCATGTGTCCTATAGCGTCACAATTTTCGCAACCGAAAGGTGGCAGGGTCATAAATTTTTATATTTTATATTTAGCTCTTTTGTGCGAGTATTGTATATCTAGAGAGATAAAGACAAAAATGTTGATTCCACGTGCATCACTCTATGACAGAGGTCTTCAAACTGTGGAGCACGCGCCCTTAGGGGGGCGTGGATGGCTTCCAAGGGGGCGCAAATGTCTCTGCAAGTACATGTAAATGAAGATAGCCTGGAAATGCAGCAAATAAACATCGCCGCACTTCCAGGCTTTCTTCATTTACGTAGGGCCGGAGATCAGAAAGTGTGCTGCTGTGGGCTCGGCTGGGCAGTGTCTGGTGTCTTATGGGACGCCCGAGCTTTTCACAGGTCTTTAAAGGCCATTTGCATATTTACATGCCTTTGTAAACTGGTTACAGAGGCTTCCCGTTTTTCTGTTTCCAGTACCCCCTGGGCCCTATTCCTTACATTTGTATTTTCCATTTACTGCTGTAGTGTGAAAATGCATTTCATGAAAAGGAATATATAGCAGGGTTGCCAATAGAATAAATGCCAGCAATGTATGTTTAAAGAGCCTGCAAGGACCTTGTCTTGACACTAAATAGGGTTATAAATAAATATTATGTATTTATTTGTAATGTGACTTTACGGTCTGTTCCCTTTAATTATCAGTCATGAATCATTCGGCCACCCTCGAACAAATTAAAAGTTCTTTCTTGTTATATTTGCTGTTCGAAGTACTTACAGATAAGTGCTGAAAATAGGGCTTTAGGTGACTGATTATTTTTGCACCGCCTGCAACACCAAAATAATGAGCTGGCAATCCTAATCATAAAATTGGAAGTTTGTTGCAGGATCAGCATTTTATTTATATCCTTCACCCTTGATCCCCGATTAATGCCAGAATAGCAATAGTTTAACATATCTGAAACCCTACGCGCCCCCAACAATAACATGCTGATTTACTTTAGTGTGTGGGAATGCACTTTGCATTCAGACAACTCACTCCTCATTCTTACCCTTCACTTTCACGCTCACCCTGCACTCAAAGTACATAGTTATGGATTTCCCTAATTTGCCACATAATCCATCATCTGCATTACAAGTCGCCAATTCAAAAAAATACTGGTTTCTAGCTCAAACGGTTGAAAAGTTGCTAAAAATGCAGCAACACATGTTACCTCGCAGTGGAAGGCCCTTTCTAAAGGTTGACTGGTCACTTTTCTGTTGCTTATCACTATATGTGGGTGTTAATGTGGTACTTATGAGGGGCAATAAAGGCCAGGACAGTGTTAACAAGTGTAAAAATAGCAAAATAATGTAGTATTGCCATCACAAAATATACAGCATTATGCAGCATAATTCGACTTTGCTTTGCTGCAGAATTTAGTCAACCATGCCGCATAATTTGGCCTTCTCCTTCCGCATAATTCCAATGGCCCTGTTTATAGTGCTATGAGGTCCCAGCCGGTGGCAGAAAGCACCGTGAACATGCAAGTCATTATTTTAAAACAGTATTTACATACTCTAAGCTAGGCTGTGGCAAAATGATGCAGTGATTGAGATAAAACAAGTTCTTAAAAAATCTACTTTGTAGTAATACGTAATCAAACTGTATCTAATGCAGACATTTTTGTGTCTCCACTACTCCAGATCTCAGATGATGACACCCTTACATTATATCTCAAAAAGAACAGATCTTTGCCAGCATGAAGTTTTAAGCAGAGCCACTGGAATTATTCAGCAGAAGAGAACAACATTACGCGGCAAGTTTGACTAAATTATGCAGCAAGAAAAGGTCAATTATGCGGGACAATGTGCCACATTTTGTGGTTAGCATTACTTCATTATTTTGTAATTTTAACTCAAGGTCAGAGGAAATATTTCACCTCATTAGTACCAGTTTAACACCCAAATACAGCAGTAAGCAACTACAAGATTACCAGTCAATCTTTGCAAAGGGCCTTCCACTGCTCCGGAACACTTTGTCACGCTTTAAGTAACTTTTGTTCAGTTTGAGCTAGAATCAAGTTTTTGTTGTTGAAATCTGCAGATTATGTAGCAAATGCAGTAAACTGATAATTATGTGGAAAACGCTGCTGCTGCAGAAACTCATAATTCCAGTGGCCCTGGCTTTAAGTGACTCAATCAATTAATGGATGCTAAGAAGGCTGGTTTCTTTTTTAACTTTCTGCACTACCAGGACACCCTTCGATTTCAGGCACAGGCATCGTTAAGTCAGTATTAACCATTCAGGGGCATTGTGAACGCTGAGTACCTGGTGTAGCAGGTAGAAGGCCAGCAGGGTTACATTCAGATCCAGAGCCCTAATGCTCTCGCTCCCTGGGGGCCTCACAGTAATGGTCTAGGAGACAGAGGAAATGGTCAAAGAAAAGGCCCTGAATAGGGAGCACTGTATGTGGACTCATTTTTGTTTTTACAAATGGCCCGAGACAGCTTCTTCAGAAAGATACCCAAAGAAGGGGACAATATGTGTTTTTTTTTTTTTTTTTAAATGGACATTCATTAGTGAAGTTGATACTGCTGCCAAGTGTGTAAGTGGCCACAGCTGGTTATCATTAAGGAAGCAGATGCAGCAGGCCTGGGGCCCAGGGATTTGAGTGGCCCACTGCAAAACAATTATGACTGTCTAACTTTAAAAAAAGGGCATTGGAGCTTTTTTTCCTTTCAAGCATTAGGACTGAGGTGATGATCCGTCATGGGGGGGGGGGGGGGGAAGAGTTAGAAGATGCAGAGGAGATAACTGCAGTACTGAGTAGCAGGCTATCATTAGTGCAGCAGGTGTAGTTGCATTGGGGTCAAGAGTGCAAGGGGTTCATAACAACCCAATTATGGGGAGCAGTTTGTTTGGGATAATATCTGTTTTTGTTTGATGCATTTGCTGTTTTATAAGTCTCATATTTAGTGCGGTTCATAAGCTATAGACAAGCATTTGCAATGCAATAGGTCTCGCATTTACGCGAGTTTGAGTTATTGACATTGCAAATAACAATGCCTTTAACATAAATAAAAGGCATTGTAATATCCAATGTATAAAACCAATCATTTAAAAAGATCTTCTTTGTCTTCAATACAATCACACTGTGTTGGAGTTCTTTCATTTTTTGAAAGGTTATTTTGGAAAGCAATGCTGGTGTAAATACTGCATAAACATTATGCATCCGCCTGTTGTAATATTTTTGTATGAAAGGCATGCAAAGATCATAGTTTTGCAACACTAGGCAGCCAATGAAGTAGGCAACAGCTCTGATCTCTGGGGAAGAGCCCAAGGCACCTGTGCGCTGCCTTGCTCCGTTCCTTAATAAATTCCCTGATGCTGCATCCAACGTCAGGATGAAGGCATGCATGATACATGTTGAACCATTGCATGGGTCACGTGACATATTACATTCCTTTCCAAATTTTCACTTTTGCCAAAACTGTCCGCCTCTGAGAGAGGTCAAGTAATAAAGATAACATATCAATCTTCATCAACTCTGCATTATTAAAGTGATGACACAGAGGTATTAACCTAGAAGCAGCACCGCTTTCTGCCTCTGGAAGACCTCAGGCTGCAGAGGTTTCCTTGGTTTTAAGCGTAGTTTTCATGGACCTTTAATATTTGATTACGGTGTGCATCGCGGGGATGGGAAATAGTTTTTACACGCAAACAAAACATTTTTAGTGAACATCATAACTCCCAACTGTCCAGGTGCAGCACTCTGACTATTGCACAGTGTGCTCTGAGGCAACGGTACTTTGCTTCGGTGGCACACAAGCACACTCATGGTTTTCACCATACAACTACAGCAAGATCATGCTGCCCTCACAATTAAAGTAGACAACGATTTTTGTTTTACTTCGACAAATAATACACTGACGGGTGCTACAAAGTCCACAGATGTACTCCAGGCAGCTCTATGTAGTGTGTCGTCATTTTCGGATTGTAATAAACATGTTATATGTAAGGACTGTGGTGAGCATCCTCATTAGATAACTGTAAGAGACCGTAGGAACCGTCAACTGTTAAGAAAAGACCGTTAACATGTGGTGGTACCGGGTTAGAACATGCTTATACCAATATAACATTAAATGCAAAAATTATGCCAAGGTCAGTCCTTTCTAGCTGTCGAAACACGAAAGCTCAGCAACACTCTCACAGCAGGGCGTTATTAAATGCCAGGAACCGCTCAATCATCGTGCGGAAGCGCAACTGCAGGCCGGACACGTTATGTAGCGAAAGCAGTATTGTGGTGTTCCGCTCCACTTACCATGTCCGTTGGGGTTGTTTACACTGCCAAACAGAAACAAGCATTGACAAGGCGAATGCATCTAGCTTTGGTATGCTAACAAATGTAAAGTGCACCTGTGCATGCCCGATTTTCCCTATGTGCACCTTCAAGCCCAACAGATTAACTTTACCAATGCTTGTTTTACTTTAAGCCAGGAAAGTGTGCACTTGGATGTATGTGTATAAACGCATGTGTGTAAATGAGAAACTAACACTATTCTCAACTAAAACATTTTAAAAACGGAGAGTAAAAACCCCAAAGCGTGTCTTTCTGTATGAAATGCAAGGATGAGGTGAAGAATTTCATGTGAGATGATTCTGTGTACTTTTGAGATGAAAAATACTCCCTCGTGCCCTGTAAAGCAAGCACTCCATAAGAGGTGGAATGCCATCCTGCAAGCAGATCACAGCGGCAAGAGAAAAGTACTCCTCTGGGTGGAGTAAAAGCCCATTTTGAGTAAATTTTAGATAAATGGTAACAATAGTTCTGGCTTCAGAAATAGAAGTACATTTTATGTTCTTATCTGTTAACAAACAGCCAAATGAATACAAAAATATTAGTGATTTAAAAATCGATGCGTATTCAGTCATATTACAATATCAATTAGGGCCGATTCATTTCAACCTAGATGAAAACAAACAGCAGTAATAAGAAAATCAATAAAATATTGAAATCAAGTAAGACGGCTTTGCAAGAGACATGGAGAACAAGGAAGACAAAAGTAGCGTGTGTCTTCCCGTGGGCTCGAGCTCCCCGTGCGCTGCTGTACGTCAGTCTCGCGCCCAGATTAAAGAATGCGGGCTTTGAAGCGGCAAGGGGCGGGGGAGCGCATTCCAGGCGGGGGAGCGGACCCTTTGAAGTAGGTGCACGCGCCAGTAGGCTAAAGCGCTTCCCAAAAGTGGATTGCATGGCGGGACGATGCACGTGATCGTGCGTGTGCTCGCCATGCAATCCACTTTGGGAGCACTTTTGGGAGCCCCTTACTAGAGTCTCGCATAGCGATGGCTACGCAATAGCTAGGCGAGACCTAAAAAAGTAGATCTGAAATCATCTCATAAGCCCCGCTCCCTGTATGCAGCCATGTCACTCCCGCTCTCCCAATCCCTGCCCTAAAGTTTTGGATGAGGGCCCGACCTCAAAACATTTTGCCTAGGGGGTCTCAGAGTAAAACAGTTTGAAGACCTCTGCTTTATGAGGATGGAGAGAATAGCCACCTCTTCACATTTCCAATCACGCGTTTTTAAACAGTTAGCACTTGGTTCTCTTACTTCCAGAAACAAAGTTTGCTCTCCTCTCTCAAACTAAAAGACACTAGCGCTTCACCTCAATATCGATTTAGAGTACAAAACCTTGAAAAGTGGTGGAACTGTAACAGATCTCAATTGAGCTCAAGACGGGTTAACAAGCAAAATAAGCATAAGATTTTTCACATGGTCGATGAGCATACTCTACCACCACCTGGCTAAATCCAACAGAGACAATGTCCTGGTTCCAGTTCTGGGAGGGAACATGAAGAAAGGGGGGGTTGGGGGGGGGGGGGAGGAGAGTGGGGGGTGAGGTACACAGTAGCATGCACGGACGAACTAGAGCAGCATGGGAGGGGGGCACACAAGCAACAGGGGGGCAACAGTGTCTGGAACTTTTTGAATGTTAATGGTCTGATAGAAGGTCGGAAAGGATAGCAATGAGAACCTGGGGTGGCCAGGGAGTGAGGGGGTGGCAGGCGCCATGAATGAGATATGATGGAAGCACAGAATTACATAAGTAACATGGAGGAGGACGGGTGGGAGGTGTGCACAGAAGCACACAGGAAGAGGGCAACATGAGCGAGGGTGGGGCCAGAAGCATACGGATGACAGTGCGACACAGGAAGGACAGCAACCTACAGGCTAAAGCTGGGGTGGGTGACAAAAGCAAATTGGTATGGAACAGCGACATGGGGTGTGGGGGGGATTAAGCACATGAGGGAGACCGCTTGTTAACACATTCACTTTCACGGTGAACTAAAAAAAAAAAAAAACATTTGCTTCTACAACCCAAGCATTGGAAGAACCCAAGCGTGGAAGAACACAAGTAGTTGGACCATGCTCGAGAGGAAGGCCAAACAGAAACAGAGAAAGTGAAGCCCTCACATGCTGGCAAACGAGAAGCAAGCAAATGAGCAACGATTAAGCAAACCAATGATAAGCAATGGGTGGCTCTAAACACACAGTAAGTTAACACATCTCTTGGGAGACCTAAAATCATACAATTCTTCCTTGTCATACTAAACAAACCGCCTACCGATATGACGGTCTGTCCCTAATTAATAAAAAAATAATAACATGAAGAATAAAAGAGGGTTTGCCCATTAAAGATAGAATATCTGCATCTCAGAAACATACAGGTATGCTCAGACAAGTGAACACGTTTGAGTTTGCTTTGGTTAGTGTAGGTGCATAACATATCTTTTATATTTAAAAAAACAAACTAACAATGACAAATCACCCGAGATTAAAGATGTAGGTTTCATTTTTTATTCTTCTTTAACAAGTGACGATGGAATTGTTGATAACTCAAGTTCAATCCGAAATTAGCATCTCTGGAGAGACAACCCCAATGCTAATTTAGGTGTCATTTCTAGCCTTATGCGCCCCAAGAGAACAGAGCTCCTGAAGTGCGATGCGTGCTTCCAAAACGGCTGTTTTAATTTATCAAAATTATACTTGCGGACCAGAAACACAGGCAGCAGCGCCATTCATTTAAAGCGGACATCTTTGTCAGACATTTTTTCAAGCTCCATGATGGGGGTGCCCTTGTGTCATTTATTAAAGAGTTCAAGGTCACACATCAGTGCCATGGTCATTTGTTTCTTGGTCTCCAACAATTTGTTAACTAAAAGTAGCTCAATATAGTTAAAACACATAACTGTCTAACTTGCTGCCATCAAACAAGTATGGGGTGTGTGTATAGTATCTAGAAGTGTGCAAAACTAGTCAAAAAGAGTCCAGGTTCCATCCATGGTTACAGGGTATCGTTTGTGAATACTGTCACTTACACCTGGGGGCTCAAGGCCAGATACTAGCAGACTACAGCGAATAACAAAGTTACTTTTGGGCAATTGATTTTCATGGGGTAGCGAGGTCAAGCAGTCAAGTATCATCCAGGGAGCCGAGGCCAGTTAAAAAACTCAGTAATACAATTCATTAAAATTAATGTCCCGTCAGTGTAGAACAGGAAAGAGGTCTTTATTTAACAGGGAAACAGTTTTGTACAAAATAAGAAATACAGAAGGTCACAGCACCTTCTAGGGCCAAGATAAATCACCAAATGTGTCAGAGATGGGCGCTAGATTGCCACTGTCCTAATATGGCCCATGCCTCAAGACTCAGGGACCATCATGAGTGCTCGAGTTCCTGGGCGATTTAAACTCCCAGAAAAAGGCCAAACAGGCAAGCAAGGTATACAGATGAAGGGGCCTTTGAAAAAAAGCTCGTCCTGAACCAACCCTGAGGATCTCTCCATTACCAAATAAAACATGGCATTAACAAAAATATGATTAGGGCAGAATAAAGTGTCACCACTAAAAATCTAATCCCAAAAATCCACCACCCAAAAAATTAGTATGCCACTGAGCAAAGAAGCTATTGCACTCTCAGTGCCCTGTCCATGGATGAGTTAAGGGCCCAACTGGTCCGGTTTTGTTTAAGGGAACTGATGAAAATACTGGGCCACCGTACACTAGAGTCCCAATAGTGCTTCCACCCCAAGCGGCCTATTTCTAGAAAACCATCAGTCAAAATTTTCTAGAGGGAAGGCACCCATGGAACAAGTCTTAACAGAGGAGTGGTCATTTGAGGGCTGGGCTTGATCTTTGCTTTGACCCATGAGATCTTCAGAACCCATCGGGTTAGAAAGATGGTTCAAACTGTTCTGGAGCAGGGCAACCTCTTTCAGTAGGAGCAACTGGATCCAGGGCAATGCCTCCATGTCCTGCTGCACCTGAGGAAGGTAACCTAGAGGCACATGCCTGGTAAAGAACGGTGCAGGCTCACCCTTTTTGAAGTTCAGAGGTGTGAAGGTGATGAAAGGGCTCCTTGAACCCAATGAGGTCCTTGCTCCGACTGTTGAGCTGTCCTCATACAGGACCTTCTCTGAGCGTGCTTAGTCCAGCTATTTGGCAGGCAGGTAAGCATTCCTTCTCTCCCACAGTCACAGCAGCAAGACTAACCAGACTTTTGCCCTGTGTGGTACGGCAACTAGGCAGAGCTTACACTCCTGCAGCCCTCTTTATCTACATTGTGAGCAAGATACCAAACCATGAACCCAAGGTTCTAGCTGATGTGTCTAGTACTTATACCTGACTGGTGGTCAAGGCAGTCTGCCAGAGCCAACAAGAGGATGCATAACATTTGAAAGTTATGTATGTTCAATTAGTCCTGGAGTGACAATCTGTACTTGTTTTTAAACAGATTTTAGAGGCTTCCAAGCACAGTTTGCAGCACAATGGTTTGTGACAAGTTAGATGTGTGTATTGGCATCAGACAGATGCCTGTAAATACTCCAGTTTAATTGGGAGATGGACAAAACACAACAAATGGGGAGCACAGTGGCTTTGGCGGGTTATTGAGCAAAGAATTCTTTATTTGGAGGGAATGGTGCTGCGACTACAGATTCTTCATGAGCTTTTAAAGGATGTCCCGCAAAGTAGCTTGCCGATAAGAGTCTTTCTCATCAGTCTCGGGGAGTCTCTGTCCATCTAGTTCTTCAAGTAATCTTGAGTGGATCTTCAGCAGCAGTATAATCCCATGTTGGATTTCTCACCACCGACCTGAGAAGCATTCAGCGCTCTCAGCAGTCCCCTTTTAGTTGCCTCCCAATGTTCTGCGTTTGTTGCACAGATCATCCCAAAATGAATCCCCCTCTACCCCCCACCCCTTCCCCACTACAGACTTGCCTGAGGAAGAGTGAAGGATGCAGTCAGTCCTCCAGGCAGGACCACACTGCATTACTTCTGTACTTCCTGTGGTCCCCTTATTTACACTTACCAGATGGATGTACACTTGCCCAGCCCCTTCAACATGTAGGGTATTGTTGCTTTATTACTAGACCTGACTCACACTGGGACTGACTCATTCCTTCAAAATTTTGGCTCCTCCACTTTTAAAATCGCAGCCCCCACACCCCTTCCTCCATAGGTTTTAAAAAACACGGACCCGCAGTTACCCAAGTACACTTTTGGGTGTCCTTCGATATAGGTGTAGGAAAGTGCCCTTTTGACATGGTCACCCCCACTTTTTGCCTGGCATTCAATGCAATTTCGACTGGATGTGCACTGGGTTCCTGCTAACCAGGTCAAGAGTGCCAGATCTCTCCCTAAACTGAGCCATTGTTTCCCCAATTGGCAATACCTTTGACACCCTCTGTAAGTCCCTAGTAAATGGTAGCTTGGTGCCTGGGGTACTAAAGTGGGTCCCTAAGGGCTGCAGCATGTATTGTGCCACACTAAGGGACCCCTCACCACAATCATGCAGACTGCCATTGCAGGCTGCATGTCTTGGTGCAGACACAAATGAAAACACAACATGGCACACAGCCTTGTGTGCCATGCCTGCAGATACTGAATGTCATATAGGTGAGTCACCCCTATAGCCGGCCTTACAGCTCTAAGACAGGGTTCACTATACTACATGTGTGGGCATAACTGCACGAGTAGATATGCCCCTGTGCTGCCCAGGTTAGTTACTGCCAGTACAACTGAGAAGGGAAGCCATTTTAAGTAAATGTGCGCGGTAGTGGTCAAATGTGAGTTTCCCAGCTACAAGATGGCTTCACTGAAACCAAAGATGTTTGGTATCAAACATCTCGTGTTAATGAACATTCAATAATTCCAATGATTGCTTTATTAATTACAGGCACCCAGAAGGCACCTTAAAGGTGCTGATTGAAAACCTACCAACTACTAGTGTGCTGACTGACTGGTTCTGGCCAGCCTGCTACCACAGACTCATTTCTGGCCTTCAGAGGTGAGTACCCCACTCTCAATGGTCAGGAACAAAGCCTGCTCTGGCAGAGGGTGTTTACACCCCCTTCCAACAGGATGACCTGTAAATTAGCATTAGAAGGCCGGGAGCTTCAAAGAGCACCCTGCCTTTGGTATGCAAACCTGGCTGCCCTCAGAATGAGGGGATGCCAACACCCCCAGCCAAAGGCTCATTTGCCACCTGGACAGGTGGGAAGATTAGTAGTCAGAGAGGTGTGTCTACTCTCAGGCTTGTTCCACCCCTAAGGTGGCTATCTGATGGGGATATGAAATGTAAAAGTCTGCCATTTTGGAATGGCAGAATTAGGAACCTTTTTCCAATGTTACAAGATTACGCGCCAAATAGCGGCATTTTAAAAGAAATCATCAGTATCCGGTCACATGATGCGAGTCAAAGCACAATCAAAATTTTGTTCAATGTGTCTAATGATAATCACTGTAAGTATTATATAGTACTTACTTTAGTAGGCTTATTTAGCGTTTGACATTTAGATTCAACCACTTGTTAGACGTTCCAAGATGGCACCTGTATTAGAACGGAATGAGTATGGTCCTATGTCAATTTTGATTGTGCTTTGACTCGCATCATGTGACCGGATACTGATGATTTCTTTTAAAATGCCGCTATTTGGTGCGTAATCTTGTAACATTGGAAAAAGGCAGTAGCCGAAACGCGTCATGTTATTTATGGATTGCATGAATTAAAAACTTTGCTAAAACCAAGAGACCCCTGCGAGTACTTTTCCTGATCGAGACAGGGAAGAAGGAAGGAGCGAATATATTATATATATATATATATATATATATATATATATATATATTCCCAACAGAAATGCCCATGCATTCGGACACGCACTATATATATATATATATATGTTATTTTTAGATATCGGTGTAGATCTCTTTATTGAGTCATGTGAACCGCTTACTGACTGTGTGTGTATTGCAGATGTCTAACACTCCTCGCTCATAAGCCTAAGGCTGCTCGATCACACTACCCCCTTAGAGAGCACCTTCAGGATTGCTCGAGCAAGCCCCTGTCAACTTATAGGAGATACCGGGAATCTTTATATAGAATAGCAAAAATAGGTATACAGTGCAAGGAGCCAGCTTCCTACGATAGGCACAGATCGGATGTCAACAAAAACAGAGTTACGGTGGGGCGTGGTCTGCGACCGGAAAAAATGGCCGCAGCCTAAGGAGGCTCCCGAGGACGCAGAGATAACCCCTGACAATTCGGGCATAAATCCTGAAGTCTGTGGCTAGAAAACAGCGACGGAGACGCCGCACCACCAGCGGCGACTGCTGCCGCGGTCAGAAAATCGCGGCGTGCCTGGGAACCCGCCGGAAGCCCAAAGAAGCAGCGGAGGCCTAAACCCGGCGGAGAAGCCGGGAGGCACAGTGGCAGCCGCAGCCGGGAGAGAAGTGAGCTGCGGTGGGAGGCGCGCCGGGCGAGGACGCTGCAGCTCACAGGTAGTGGGAGGCAGGACTGGCGCAGGGAATTAATATTGGTGAGATTGTTTTAAATAATGTATTTATTATTGTTACCTATTTATTATAATATTAGCGTTATTTTGCACATGTGAAAGAAGAGAAAAAAACACTTTCATAGTATGTTTTCTATGTCCTTTGGGAGCACGCGACACTAGTAGGTGGTATTTAAAAAAGCTATGGTATACGCATTTCTCCATGTGATCAAGGCTGCTGCGTCAGTCGAAACGCGTAATGACATATTGAGTGAGCAATAAACATCCTGTCATTCCAACTAAGAGGAGTTCGTGCTGGTTCTTTTCATCGCCCGTGGGGAAGTTGGAAGGCAGCAATTCAGTCATAGGATTAGAACGGAAGTGGGTCTGCTTCCTGTCGACGAACCCCCTCTCCGCAAGCCGGCTGCCGTGTTCAGCCACTTTATCCAAGTGTATCCGGAAGGATTTCTCTAACGGCGGCCCCCTGTGCAGACTATTGCGGTACGATACACCACCTGGAGCAGTGACAGGCTGAGTCGGAGGACGCGCCCGAAGCCGTTTCATGGTGGTGAGTACTGTATAACAGTTGTAGAACAGGAGGAGAGGTGTTTTGGAATTTTTGTAGCGGCAGCACCAGAAATCGCTTTGCCGCGCTCACATATGATGAATATGTCAGGAAATGCACTACGCGACCGGGAGGCTGAGGCGGACGAGTTGTTTAAGAACCTGCCAAGTACTTTTAATCGTACATACCAAGGTAAAGCTGATATTGTGGAAGGAAACGTTAAATCCCTCCTTAAAGCACTGGAAAAATGTTTACGTTCGGAAATGACTAAATGGTGGGAGCAGAAATCATTGGAGAAATACCAGGAAGCTGGTCGGGTGCCGAGGGGATTAAGAATACTATTAGCTCCTAGTTTTGAAAACCCCAACCCAAAAATGCTAACTGAATGGGCTGAAAGCAATCTATCTGCCTCGATGAATCTTGTTAATATTCTGGTGAAATATGCCCAAATAGATCGAGAAATGCTTTGCAAAGAAATAGACAAGCTAAATGAACAAATAAACAAATTAGAACAAACGGAGCATATAGCCAAAATGAGAAAAGACATACAGGACAGAATTAAAAAACAAGAAGATAAAATTAAACTCAGAAAAGTTCAGAAATTTGCCCGTGACAAAGAGGATTACGAGTTGGGGCAGATTTTCACGTTTGCGCGCAAGTATGATAATGTGAGAAAAATGAGGCTGAATGAATCCAGGGCAACGGGAAATCCGACTACTCAAGCCAATGAAACACCGAATGACATAGAATCCTCGGTGTCGGATGTGACCTCATTAACAAGTGGAAGTGATTTGGAAGAAATGAGTGATAATGCACGTGATAACAGTGACGAAAGAAGCAGATTGAAACCAGGTGAAGAATTGAATTTTTTAGCCAACGACAGGCGGCAAACACTGAGGCCGCGCAATCCACGGAATTATCAAGGGCAAGAAGAAACAAGAAGCGCAAAGCAAGGCGCAAGCTCAGGCGGAGCAAAACCGAAAAGAGGTCAGTGGTACAGGCGCTAGAAGACAATACCATTGTCAATCTATCCAAAGTGACCCTGAGCAAAGCGGAAACACAACTTTTGGCGCTGGGACTTTCTTTTTGCCCTGAAAGTAGTTTCAACTATGGCAAAACAAGAGTTGACATTTTCTCCTACATACGAAAATTGAAGCAAAAAAAATTCTTTACAATCAAAGGCAGCAACAACGAACCACAAGATAATATCCACAATGAGGCTTTCACTGATGGCGGCTCTGCTACCAATCTGCAGGCTTCCGATGCGAGCATGCTTCTGACCATTCACGAACTCGCAGGAAATACAGCGGTGGAAAGTGATAGTACTGTAATACCAAACTCGACACAAGAACAAATTAAGACACTGAATTTAATTGACTCATGTGCTGGCAAAAGCCCATTCAAAAATAAATCCACCTTTTGTCCTATGATGCCAAAGGACGCTATTGATATCTTCCATGAGAGAACGACCGAAGATCTGAAAAATCTATACCACAAGGTTAATCATGTGAAGAACAAGCACAGAGCGAAATTCCATGACATTGAATACAAAAAATTGATATCCAAGTTAAAAAACAATCAGGAAATCATCATCAATAAGTCCGACAAAGGTGGCAATCTGGTTATATGGCCACGCAATGACTATACAAATGAAGCATTACGCCAACTCAATGATACCACATGTTATGCTCAGTCATCTATGGGTGAATACAATAAAGCTAAAGAAGCCCTTAAGAAACTTCTGTTGGAATACAAACGGAATGGCCTTATTTCCAAACAGGAATATCTGTTTTTGCACAAGGAATTTCCTATTATACCCATCCTATATCTTATCCCAAAGATCCACAAACAAACAAAACCTGTTCCTGGAAGACCGATTATCTCTGCTATTGGGGGGATGTGTGAAAATATGAGTCGATATGTGGATTACTTTTTACAAAGTCATGTACAGATGCTCCCAACGTACGTTAAAGATACTGGAGACTTTCTTAAAAAATTGGAACAAGCCAGCTGGAATGATGATTGTATACTCATCACTCTTGACATAGAAGCACTGTACACAAGTATTGAACACCAAAAAGGATTGGCTGCTGTGCAACACTATTTAGAGACTAGATCCCTCAGTTATTATAAACACAACACAATGTTAATTGAAATGATCAATTGGTGTTTGAATAACAATTTTTTTATGTTCAATAAAAAAATGTATAGACAGTCTAGAGGTGTGGCGATGGGAGCTTGCTTCTCTCCCAGCTACGCGTGTTTACACGTGGGCTGGTGGGAGGAGCAGGCTCTCAGAGGCATTTTTAGTGAGACAGTGGACACTCATGTTAAGAGCTGGTTTCGTTACATAGACGACATCTTTATCATTTGGGAGGGAAGTGTTGAGAGTGCTGAATTGTTTATATCCAACATTAATGTCAATGAAATGAATTTACACTTTACATCATGTATCAACAAAAGCAGCGTTGACTTTTTGGACACCACTGTCTATGTGGAAAATAGGACACTTCACACAACTCTACACAGAAAGTCCACCTCAGGCAACTCCACACTACATGCCACCAGCTCACATCCATACCATTTGATAGCAAGTATCCCTTTGGGTGAGATATTAAGACTTAAAAGAATTTGCAGCACAGAAGAGCAATTCAATAAATGCAAATTAGAGTCCCTTGATCGTTTCAGAAAAAGAGGGTATAGCGATGACATTTTACAGAAAGCCATTCTCAAAGCTACCCTTAGATCTAGGGATTCATTGTTAGACAGAGACACTGTCAGTAAGGACACTAGTAGTGGAACTGAGGCTAACCTAGAAGTACCCAGACTAATTACTACTTTTAGTCAACAGCAAAGACAAGTAAAGGCCATTATTGTAAAAAACTGGCCTATTTTACTAACTGACGCTGTTTTGGCACCAAGTTTACCCAAAACACCTACCCTTACTTTTAGAAGGGCTAAATCTATGAGGACGGAACTAGTCAAGAACAGTCCTGAAATTCTTACCAACACGACATGGTTAAAGCCTCAATCAGGTTTCTATAAATGCTCAACATGTAGAGCCTGCAAATTTGGTAAGAATACTACTCATTTTACGGTTCCTTTTAGTCCCTATAAAAGAGCAATAAGAGGACATTTTACATGTCGCACAGATTTCGCTGTTTATGTCCTTACCTGTACCTGCAATTTACAATACATAGGCAGTACCAAATTACCAGTTCATATGCGTATTCTGCAGCACCTCCGTGCTATAGTTAACAACGACACAAATTATCCTGTAGCACGCCATTTTAAGACAACACACCATAATGACCTCAATTGTCTAAAGTATTATGTAGTAGCAGCAATCCCTGTTCCGACAAGAGGAGGTGACAGGGAACTCATGCTGAGAAAACTTGAAACGCATATGATAATGGAGTTTGATAGCAAGTCGCCCAATGGACTTAATACAACAGAAGATCTGCACTATTATTTATAATCAATTTCCGTTCGAAATACTTTTTCCACCACCATCAGGTATTATACCACTATTATAAACACAGTAAATCCTTGGATAGGCATATTTATTATTGTCTATGTACTTGGCCGTATCTCTGGAGGTTTCTTTTTACACTCGCTAGCCCCAGTCTTTCCCAGTAATATTACCATCTTACGGTCACATACACGATTTTAAAAATAATCAATTAGAAAATTATCCCATAAAAAATCAACTTAGTCAACATATATTTTAGAGTGTTTAGATGTGTTTTTAGATAAGGGTTTTACTATTTAGGGTATTTATTAAGCACTAGAGAAGCACTTTTGGATTAATAATTAGGTGTTTTTAGGCGTAATTTGCACAAACTTTTTTGATAAGAAACATCTGGTATTTTAATTCAGATCTGACAATACGACCATGGGAAACTATCAACATCGTTCATATTCAAATAAGTGTTTGTAATATAGTTTCAAGAGAGGTACATGCGAGATTTTACTGTGGGTTTGAACAACAGGATTTTAGTACTAAAAGATGTACCCCATTGCTGGTTGTAATTTTTTTGCATTTGAGCAAAGTATTTAAGCATATGATCATGCGGACAAACTTTTGTTTTGTAAAATATTATTGTTTACGACAGCAATTTAATGGTATCCACTCACATATTTACATGTTTTATTTCTGCATATATGAATACAAAATCCGGCCCACAGTATTATGTACTTCACCAAACTCCATATCATGATTTCCATTGGTCTAGATGTATTATTTATGGATTTATCCAATTAATATTGGTGAGATTGTTTTAAATAATGTATTTATTATTGTTACCTATTTATTATAATATTAGCGTTATTTTGCACATGTGAAAGAAGAGAAAAAAACACTTTCATAGTATGTTTTCTATGTCCTTTGGGAGCACGTGACACTAGTAGGTGGTATTTAAAAAAGCTATGGTATACGCATTTCTCCATGTGATCAAGGCTGCTGCGTCAGTCGAAACGCGTAATGACATATTGAGTGAGCAATAAACATCCTGTCATTCCAACTAAGAGGAGTTCGTGCTGGTTCTTTTCATCGCCCGTGGGGAAGTTGGAAGGCAGCAATTCAGTCATATATATATATATATATATATATATTCCCAACAGAAATGCCCATGCATTCGGACACGCACTATATATATATATATATATATATATATATATATATGTTATTTTTAGATATCGGTGTAGATCTCTTTATTGAGTCATGTGAACCGCTTACTGACTGTGTGTGTATTGCAGATGTCTAACACTCCTCGCTCATAAGCCTAAGGCTGCTCGATCACACTACCCCCTTAGAGAGCACCTTCAGGATTGCTCGAGCAAGCCCCTGTCAACTTATAGGAGATACCGGGAATCTTTATATAGAATAGCAAAAATAGGTATACAGTGCAAGGAGCCAGCTTCCTACGATAGGCACAGATCGGATGTCAACAAAAACAGAGTTACGGTGGGGCGTGGTCTGCGACCGGAGAAAATGGCCGCAGCCTAAGGAGGCTCCTGAGGACGCAGAGATAACCCCTGACAATTCGGGCATAAATCCTGAAGTCTGTGGCTAGAAAACAGCGACGGAGACGCCGCACCACCAGCGGCGACTGCTGCCGCGGCCAGAAAATCGCGGCGTGCCTGGGAACCCGCCGGAAGCCCAAAGAAGCAGCGGAGGCCTAAACCCGGCGGAGAAGCCGGGAGGCACAGTGGCAGCCGCAGCCGGGAGAGAAGTGAGCTGCGGTGGGAGGCGCGCCGGGCGAGGACGCTGCAGCTCACAGGTAGTGGGAGGCAGGACTGGCGCAGGGAGGGCCTAGCAGCGCACCCCTGATGCAGAGAAGTGGCGCGGGCCCATTGAAGGAAGGTCCTGTGGGGAAACAACTAGAAAACCCTGAGGCAGGACGGAGCTGGGCCTTCCGCGCACGGCGCGCCTTAAGTAGATCGAGACGGCTCAACGCGGCCCCCGCCGAGGGAGGAGAAGGCCCCACGCAGGGGAGAGGTTGTCCTTGTATGGCAGGAAAATAAACAAGCATTTGCAATGCAATAGGTCTCGCATTGACGCGAGTTTGAGCTATTGGCATTTTAAATAACAGTGCCTTTTATTTTTGTTTTGAAAAAGAAAACGAAAAGAAAAGGCATTGTTATTTACAATGTCAATAGCCCAAACTCGCGTCAATGCGAGACCTATTGCATGGCAAATGCTTGTTAATTACTGCTAGGTCTGAGAAGCGGAAGGACGCACCCCACGTAAAACCCTGGGCACACTTCGACAATAGACCTGCCATTAAAATAATCTTAAAAGGTGCACATCAGGAGCTACTTTGAAACTAGCCCCGGTCACCAACAGTCTACCAGCCCGTCGATGCTGTTGCTCTACGCGGGCATTAGTTGGGCTACCTCCTCCCTGTGTCAGCAAACTGTGCAGTTGGTTTGGCTGTGATGCAGTAGACCCCCTCTGCTTTCCCGCGGATCCGGCACTGCGGGCAGGGATTTCAACCGCTCGGGCCGGGGGTGAGTGTACAGCAGTTCCGCCCCCATCCCAGCAAGTGGCGGATTGTAGGGAGGGTGCGCGTTGTCTACCGTTCCAGCCGCTTGGACCCCAACCGCCACATCACAAGAATCGCGTGAGTCCCGGCGCGTGGCCGCTCCTCCCCGCCTCAAGCCCCGCCCACGGAATCCCTGCTGCCGGGGCGTGCGAGCGCCTGCACCCGTGGGAGCAGCTATGGAGGAAGAAGAGTTGATGCTGGCCATGGCAGAGATCCCTGTGAGTACCGCGGCATCTTGGGGAGGGAGGGTTGGGTGCGCCTGGTATGGGTAGGAACTCAAACGTTTTTCGTGCCATATTGTCCCTCAGCCTTCTTACAACCATTTGTCCCTCCCCCATAACTGCCTGTGATCTGCAGCATTGTGGACTGTGCCCTCAGGGAGCAGGGTCAGCCCTGCCTCCCCCCCAGTATTCCGCAGGATATTGTTTTCTTTGTGCCCCTGGGGGATGATTTTAAGCAGCGATAAGCGGTGGTAGATAAGCCTGTCAACTGTTTAGTTATCGGGTTGAAAACTGTAACGCGATGTGCATAAAATAGTTTATTTTGAAGCATTGTTATTGCGCTTTGGCAAAACTTGGTATCTTCGAAATCACGGGAAATTAACTATTGGTCCCCCTTGCTGCCGGAAGTTCTTCTATCAGTCGTGGTCTCTCTGCACGTGTCCGCCTATTTAAAAAAAAAAAAAAGTGCAAACACAGCCTTCGTGCTTTAAAAAACCAAAGGTCATTATCACAGCATGCCGACAGGCGCCCCACGCTGCGGACCTATAATTAACTCAGCAGGCACTCAACGCGCAAGCGCGTTCACAGCGAGAGCGAGACCTAAAAAATTACGAGGCTGGTGAGGACGAAAGTGAAACTGCTTGCTGGCTTGCGAGGGAAGGGGGACAGGAGATGTGCACGCCGCGTGGCTGTAAGCGCGTACACCAACTCAAATCCGCCAAAAGCCTGCGCGTGCACATCTCCTGTCCCACTTCCGAGGCAAGTCAGCAACAATAGATCTCGCCGAAAGCAGCGCTTCGCGCTGCGTTCGCAGGCGAGACCTAAAAAGGAGCAGGGGCATTGGGAAAGAGGAAGAAGGGAGAGGCGCGAGACACCGGCGCCCTGACGGCTTGCCAATCTGCAGGTACTGAAGAGAGGAGATCCCCAGAGGCCATAGCGGCGGGTAGTTGGTCGGCCCCGGAGGTCGTGGTTAAGGCCCATACCCGGCCCCCGCATAGCTAACTACGCGCCACGCAACCGATACTGGTTGGGGTACCTCTATCCTACCCAGGGCCGGGATCGGAGTAACAGAAGGCGGAGCGTGCGGATAGGCGATTGGTGGTGGACGGGTTGCGCCGCCTGCCCTGTGGTGGACGGGTTGCGCCGCCTGCCCTGTGTCGACTGTGCAAAGATCACCCACGTTGATACTCAAGGCGCCATGAGCGGCAGGGGCCCAAGATCTGTGCAGAGCAACCGCATCGACAAGTACGCCACCGGCAAAGATCGGCATGGCGTGTCGGAGGCGGCGCCGGGAGTCCTGCCTGACCCACCTTTTGAAGAACAAAAAAGAAATCACGCTCCATGATGTTATGGCCACCCTGCAGCAGATGCAGGCCTCCATAGGTACCATTTCTTGCGATGTGACACTGCTGAGGGCCGACATTTCGAAAATGGGAACGAGGATGGCGGAAGTTGAGGACACAACGGTGGTCCTCTCAGTTGATACGCAGACTCTCCAGTGGCAGGTACACCAGCTTGAATTAGCTAACAAACAGATGGCGGAAAAGCTCGATGACCAAGAAGGGCGCGCTAGACTGAATAACGTGCGCTTATTCATTTTTGTTAGGCACAGGAATATTAAGTGATTTGCCCAGAATCACTGGATGTTGAGCACCGTTGCCCAGACTAACTCTGTTCCCCAGCTTCGAGGTCGACCGCTCTAGCCGTTAGGCCACATCCTCACCCCATACCTTACTATCAGCAACAAAAAGTGAATAATGCAGCTGCTGTTTTGGGGCTCAGGGGCAGAAACACAAGAGGGAGTGAGCAGGAAAGGACATGCATTCTGATCGAGTGCTTAACCAACAAGCCTGTCGTTCATTGAAATAAACGGCCGGGTACATACCGCATGGTGTATTATGAGATGGCCATATTGTGCAGGAAAGACAGGAGCATGAAGGAGCAGTTTAAACACATGTTAAGAAGGTGGGCAAATGACAAAGTATTGTAATCGTTTAATATACATTTATCCATTCATTTTACACTTCACAACATTATATCGATTGCAAATTCCTCAACAGTGCTTTGTAAAATGTGAAGCTTTGAGAATACTTGTGTAATTAGTCGTGCCAGTAAACCACTGCGGTGCTGTATTTCTTTTTTTTAGGAATAGGCTGTTTGACGGGCATGTACAAAACCGACCAATCCAAGATGACTCCCAGGGCACCTTCTAAAACGCGAACGGGTCTTCTGTCACTTTCATACAATATCGAACACTTATGTTTCATGTCCATCTTTGAATAGGCCACGTCCTCTCCCCAAGGGCGGGCATGGGCTGGCCGGGAAAGAAGATAGATGAAAGGGTGGTGGTGTAGATAAAGCAGCAGCGGCGTGTGTGCTATGCTGAGGAGAGCTTTCCCAATTAGCAAACAGAATAAGAAGTGCAACAAGCATTTGCAATGCAATAGGTCTCGCATTTACGCGAGTTTGAGCTATTAACATTGCAAATAAAAATGCCTTTTTTTTGTTTTTGTTTTAAAAACAAATAAAAGGCATTGTTATTTACAATGCCAATAGCTGAAACTCTCGTAACTGCGAGACCTATTGCATTGCAAATGCTTGTCCTTGACTTAATGTAGCTTTCGCCCGACTCTGCCATGGACCGGATCAGGAAAAGTGTTGTTGCAATGCCCAGCAGGTTGATGCCCTAGACTGGGACTTTAAAGAAAGCAGAGGTACATCTTCTGGTTTCAGCAGAACATCGAAGCAGTGGCACATCAGGAACGACGAGGGTCATGTGAAAGTGACATCAAGTCCCAAAAGTAGGCTCGGACAAACAGCAGGCCTGCCCTTTAACTACTGCAGAAGAAATGTAGATGTTACATGCAAAGCAAATGAAAACGGCAGGCTGCCACAAAACGGAACTCATAAGTTAAAACAAAAGCAAAATATGTCTTAAGACTCTTCAAGCATTTAAAAAAAAACAGTACTAAAGCTTTGTATTATTTTTATAGGATTAGTAACGCATTTAAAGCAGTTTTTCACCACTCAGATTTGCACATTCTGGTCATTTTGTGTGATGCACCTCGAGCATTGCTTCAACCCTACAAATGCTTCTACTGCATACGTTAAAATAATTACTTATGAGTGACATTATTTTTCTTCAAAATGTGTTCGTGTTTTTGGTTTCTTGGAAGATCATTGTTACCAGGTATATTTCAGTCCCACACTCGTCTGTATTCTAAATTACACTGAAGCTGGACGATTTTTTTTGGTACCTTGTTAATATTAACTCCGTCATCAGTTGCTTGAGAGGTCAATATGTACATTAGGCACCTCTATATATTAAATGAAGTTCTGTTATGATCAGTCCTCAGGGGGGACAGCAGCGAGGCTGAAACCACTCAGTAGAAAGCTGACGTGTGCCCAAATACACAGTTCCAATAAACAGAAGTGGAGACACAAAAGAAAACATAAAAACAGAACATACGTGAATCTGCACACCAATGACAAACTGCAGAGAGGGGTGAGACGAAGAGGGCCAGCAACACGGTGACAGTGATGCACGAGGATAAAAGCAGAATTTAGAAGCATGCACAGTAAGTGAAACGAGCTTTGGCAACGCGGCCGCAAAAGTGAAAGTGATCGCGATTACGGGAGGAAAGACACAACGAAAGTGAAAGTGATCGCGATTACGGGAGGAAAGACACATGGCGCTGCGCGCGTGCACGTTCACGTGCACTGTAGCTTTAGGCCACGGCAGCACTTTAAAAAGCCTGTATACAAAATGTCTCGGCCAGATCAGCGCAAGCGCTGGATCAGACGAGACCTAAAAACGAAACAAACACCACACAGTAGCAAATCCACATGCGAGGGGGCCAGTCGCCAGGGACAGGAACCACTCACCGAAAGGAGGGATTAATGTTAATGTTAGCAACAGAAGGACGGGGTTTTTAGATAAACACACACAGGAACCACGGGGAGGCGAAAGGCAGGATCAATGCCTGTAGAGAAGATACAGCAGGCCTCGCAGACCAGCGCATGCGCGCTGACTCTAGGCTCGACCTAAAACTTATGTCAAGCACTGGCAACAGCTTCCCCTTACGCTAATGGGCAGAGTAGCCCTCTATAAGAAGATTTACCTACTTAAATTCCTTCACGTCCTGCAGAAAACTCCATTTGAGGACCCTGCTTGGTTCTAGGGAAGTGGACGTGGTGACGAGGGCACTCTTTTGGGATGGGGGACCCCCTAGGATAGCACTCTCACCCCTGAATACGAAACCCCGTGATGGGGGTTGGGGGGGGGGGGGGGTTGGAATGGATTGCTCTCCCGCACCTAAAATTATACTACTGAGCATCTAAAATATTGGTGGCTAACGACTGGGTTTACGCAAGCCAATGGAACCCCGCTCTGATGGCACACAAGAGAGCAATGGACCCAGAGGTATATCTGTGCTACCTGTATTGGGGAGATTGGATGAGCGCACACCCGTGCCAGACAGCGACAGCGGTGTGCTTATGGAAATAAGCAACAGTGGCCATGGGTACTGGGAGGAAAGTTAACAATGGAGACACCCCTCTGGGAGACTGAGGTATTGAAAGATCTATGGCACATAGAAGGCTACTGGAGGAGGGACCAGCTGGGTATCTCTAAAATAGTGGACGTCTGGAAGGACGGAGTGGCGATACCATTCTAGGACCTCCACACGCAATATGAGCTGTCAGCTAGCCAGATCTTCAATTACATGCGGATGAGCTATATAATGAGGGCCCATCTCAGCAACCTGGAAGTGATGGAGAACAAAACACTGTTAGAGGTTAAAGTTCTGGGACGTCCCTGCACAAACAGATATATGACACACTGCTTAATTATAGTCTACCCCCCTCACTGCACTTGGGGACAACTGGGAGCGAAATGTAGGGAGATTTGAGGTTGGCCATTGGGCAGAAGCATGTAGCTACCCTAGGTAAGCTGCTATCCGGGCATGCTTTAGGGTTGGCACAATTGAAGGTATTCCACAGGGGGTCCTACACTAGAACACGTTTTTTGACAAAGGGCAGGATAGACAGTGATAGATTTCTCAGAGGTTGCAGACAACAGGGCACACTATCGCACACCTAGTGGGACCGCCCATGAATACAAGGATACTGGGATACGATAAGTAAAACAATATTGAGAGGGCTGGGCCTCACTCTGTTTCTTACTCAGGCCCTGGTAATGCTGGGAATATGGGGCGAGCAGCCACAAGAAAATTACACAGGACTATTTTATAATGTGGCATTGGTAGTGGCTAAGTGGGACATAATCCTCAACTGGGTATTGGCGGCACCTCTAACAGTCAAGGATAGGAGATAGAACTTAGAATGGTGAATGCAACAGCTAAAAATGGTCCGACTGTCACAATGCGTTCCCCAGAAACATGAGAAGGTATGTGGTCCGTGGAAGCACCTTATGGATGAAGCAGAATGATCGGAACTGGATGGCTGGGTCCAGGATTGACACTGGGGGAGGTGGATTGCCTGACTGGGCTCCAGTCTAGTGGGGAGGAGGGGCGAGGAGATACCTCAGGTGGTGCATGATGGGGTAGGGCTCCTTCATTACGTACGGGGTGACTATGTGTGCTTGATGTTTGGATCGGTTTGTGTTCTGGGGACCTAGGGAGGATTGGTGGGGGGGGCGTTGGAGACTACGGTTTCATGTGTATATATAAATATATACCTATACCATATGACCTGGGTTAAAGGAATGTTGACTAAGAGCTGGATAGCCATATTTACACTTAGAACATGGACTTCGGTTCATATTGTAAAGTAGTGAATGATTCTCGTGCAACATGCTTTTTAAAATTGTTTTTTTTTTGTTTACAGGTATGGGACACATACTCTTGATGAAACAGAGGAAGTGTAAAATGCATTTAGTTTTGAAAACACTGTACAGGCAGGATATTGAAAACAAAAAACATAACATTTAAACTGGAGGAAGTGATAATTTTAAACAGTAAAACACCCATGATTAATAATGATTTAAATTACCTTAATCAACTTAATATTTACGGCCAAGTTGTCAGCCGGTGCTTAGAAATATCTGGGACGAGAGTCTGAACCTTTTGATACTGCATCCTATCTTTGTCCATTTACAAACTTTCCCCTTGTAGTTCACCTTTTCCAATGTTCGACTTCAAGCCAGATTGAAGTCAGTCACCAAATTGGTGCGCAATTACAAGATTCAGACGTGACTGCCCGAAATACGGAAGTTCTAAAAGGGACGGACAAAAAAGGCGATGCCAGGTTAAAGGCAATGCCAGGTTAAATAAAGTTGTGCATGTAGGGGTTCTGGAAGAGGGCAGTGCCAAGATGACTCAAAACAAGCCACGCAGTTGCCTTCTGTCACCAGGGAAACTGCCAGTGGACTGGGTCTGGTACAGGAAAATACTGCAGGGATCCAGCACGAAGAACGCCAAGAACATAGAGGGATATAAGAAACTCAACCAGACAACGGACGGACCAGTAAATGCGACAAGACAACCGTCGATAGGACACAGGCACCGAATACTCAACAGCCATAACCCTGTGAAGTTGTTGCAGCATCAGGCAAGTAAGTGATCGATGACCCAAATCTGTGTAGTGGGCTTTAGGCGTAACAAAGGCAGACAGAGGGCCTCAGGGACCTTGAAAGTAGGCGCAAACATGAAGAGTTTTAGGAGCAATTCTTACCCACATCCAACTCTTAAACATCAACCCCCCCCACATAACTAATTCACAAAGGAAATCACATACCCTCAAAAACATGTGCGGTACCTGTGGTGGGAAAAGGAGTTCACCTGTTTCCAAGAGCATGGTAATCATCCTGCTTAACTTGGTACACATACCTGTAGCCAATTAACCCAAGTCTTGCACCCCTGACTTTTATACAGAGGGACACTCCACACTTTTTGAAGAGCTTCAGCCACCCCGGAAAACCAGATGAATCCAGACAATACCACATCAAACAAAGGATCACAAAGGCATCTGTGTGTCAGCATACACTCTGCAAGTAAACCATAACAAATAACAGGCAGTGAACAATAGACACCCAAACCTGCATCGCAGCTTCTTCGCAGTCAAAAGGACTCCACCCACATACTATCTTAGACCAGAAAATCTGGGATGGTGGAAGTAGGAGCACGGAGACAAGCTGAGCATGCTTAGCATTTCTGGCTAAACAGGTTCTTAACAATCACCTTATACAGAGTATAAAAACTATAATTGAAAGAATTAGGTAGTTAGACATAATTAGCTAAGCAGAGCATAAATCCTCTTC
The DNA here is from genome assembly GCF_964204655.1 of Triturus cristatus. Taxonomy (NCBI): domain Eukaryota; kingdom Metazoa; phylum Chordata; class Amphibia; order Caudata; family Salamandridae; genus Triturus; species Triturus cristatus. The sequence goes on from NC_140592.1 coordinate 1,023,953,114, forward strand.
GCTAATTATTTCTCTTCATACCCACAGTACTTTTCGTGACAGTAAAAACTCACAGAAGAGATTCTCTTTGCCTGCTGCAACAATTTTCAGAAGTGTGCACTGATCATATCACCACCAGACAGCATACAAGGCCATGGGTATACCAGTACAATACTTAAGAGAAACCGGATGACATATCTTGCCCTCCCCGGTCTAACTTTGCTAAAGCATTAGTGGGCACTAACTGCCGGATGCCATCACATGCCCAGAATATGACTGGGCAACAGCACGCACCTCCAGTCCCCAGAGTGATCTATAACTATGTGTTCAGCTGAAAGATTACCTAAAACACGCTAATCCACAGAGCATACCATGCTCAGGCTCTGACTGTACAAGGGTGCAACAGGGTAACAGGCCTAATACAGCAAACTGCAGTCCAATATTGTACACAACAGTAAGCTTATGCTAAAATACCACAGGGTCCATACCTCCAGAGAATGCACTATACCATTTGCTTGACTACTACAAACATGCTACAAATCACCAGCCCAGAGAGTATACCATGTCAGTGATGGACTGAACTGCAATACTAAGGACATTAATTCAAGGGAGCATACCATGTGCAAGGAGTTGTTTGCAGTACAATATCACATATTACCACCCCCAGAAAGAACAGCATGAACTGTTGACATTACTAGAATACTACAAGTCATCAACCACTAGAAATCATACAATACCACTACTTGCACATAAACCTGCCATGACACTGACCCACAACAAACATAACTGTTCTAATGTCACCATTACACCGGAGGGAAGCTAAAACAGGAGAATTTAAGATCTTGTCCAAGACTCCGACCATGATGATGTGTGCGGTATAAAAACAAGTATGTTGTCCAATCAGTCACAAAACAATACATAACGTTTTCTCATGCTGGTGCCTGGATGTAATACTTGTGTCAACATTATACATTCTAATAATTGTCACTGTTATTTTAGTACAGGTCTCTCATACTGTGCTTACACTGAATATGAGAAGTGTTTTAAGCTAGTATGATAACCATTTGAACTTCAAAATTAGCATATACACATCCAATGAAATTGATTGGACAGGTTCAATATTGTAGCATTTGGAATATATACACATATTGAGTGATTAAAGTGGAAACAAAGTGAATGTTTTAACACGTTTACAGTGAACAAGCTTAGTGTCAATGTGCACCTTGAGAAAGTCTCCAGGGACAAAATGCACTGGCTGGCAAAACTGCTCTAATAATATTTTTAATACATGTTTCTTCAGATGAAAAGCAATTTTAAAGACATAAATAGAACTAACTGCAAGACTTCACCTGGATATCTAAGTGAATGACTGATGATGGCCTGATAAATGGAGTGATATTACACAAGTTGCTGAGTGCACACTAAATTCTACTATAAGTATATACATTCCAACACTTTGTGTGGAAATTTGGGGTTGTATTAGCTGGCTCCAAGTGGTTGCACCTGTTTTTGTGCTACTTACTTTGGTTTGGGTTTAGCGTGAGGCAAGATATAAGAGAACCAGCTACTACGATTAATCGTTTGATAAACCTTTTGTGTACATGATCAGAAAAGATCTCTCAAAAAATTGTTGTTCAAACCTTATTCCCATCACCAAAGTGCCATCAATTGAGTGTTTATGTAAAAGTATTGCCGTTTACAGTGTTCGCTTCAAACAAGCAAAAATGTAAATGAGGTCATCCATGATAGATAATATGGTTCCTCGTTTGCTTCACCCATCATGTAAGTCAGTTTCTAAACCCTCACTGAAGGTGTTGTTGCCCACAGGCAATGTTCATAATCCATTATTCAGTGGTTGTCACAAACTACTTGTAACTAAGTCTATTTTATTCAATGCTGGGGATTTCTGTGTCCCTTGTGGGGAAACAAATTGCTGCGGTTTCATCAAGAATCTGATTCTATCAGGTGCAACTTCCTATTCGGTAGATTAAAATTGGAAAGGGTTACTAATGACTCCATCTAAATTCTGTAAACATGACAGACTCCAGGGGTGGGGAATTAACATTGTCTACCACCTGAAACATGTTGATGTTTGTGACGGGCAAGAAGATCTAATGTCTATTTTGTTTAACGGACAATAGACATTAAAATCACATAAATAATGTATGGGCTGTGGCACTCTGGGGCTCATAGCCAATCGGAAATGCTGTCAGAAAGTTAGAGAAACTTTGGAAGCCTTGGATTGGCTAGAAGCCCATGACTTTGTTCTGGTCAGTGATTGGCTAGGGGAGTCTTAAGACCACGGCCCAGTCAGACGCCAGCGTTTGTGGCTGCCTGTCCATAAGCCACTCCCAGTTGGAGACCTGAATCTGCTGCTCTGAAGGGCGTAGTGCCCCTGCAAACCTGGAGCCAGCCCAGGTTTCACACTCATCTGCTCTCCATGGCACAAACCAGCTGCAGATTGTGCAAGGGTGGATCTCAAGGCAAAAAACACTTTCTCACCTGCCAAGTCCAAGCACTGTGGCTGGGGCAACCATGTGATCTCTCCGCTGCCGGTTACTGCGCGGCTCGATCCCCCTGTACTACCCTGTCCATCTTGGCCTCAGCCTCCTGCTCCATTTGAGGCAGGCCGCTCATCTATGGTGCGCTACAGGTCTAACTAGCGAGTGTGCAAAATCTCCTGTTTTCTATTGCTCCCGGCACCAATACATATACACATCAATATTGCACATAAAATGTTTCCAGCAATAATGCCAGTAAAACCCTAGTAGCAATAATATATATATATTTTTTTAAATCAGACGAAGAAATAGATTGGCTTCGAAAAGGTAAAAAAAAAAAACTTTACTTTTTTACCTTTAATATTGTATACCTTTAACAATAACTTGCAAAATAAGTCATGGTTTACAGAATTACCAGTTTGTTTGCACAGTTCATCATGTGTAAATGCCAAACGTTGTGCAGGGCTCGCAATAGAGGATTACTAAATTAAGTGCTCTAGCTCAACAGGAGGAGAGACAAATCAAAATGTACTAATTCCACTACCGTAAAAATTCCTAGTTGAAGGAAGTTTCTCAACACGGATGCTTCCAACTCATCTAAACTCTCTACTGGAGACAACTGCTTAGATGCATCCTAAAACATAATTAGAATTAGTTTCCCTTGATAAGCTTTATTAGGTGCAAGACCAAAAGAGCCACAAGAGACTTATTGATAACAGGTAGGAATATTGCACATAATTTCCTAATTTCTTTTCATTTTCCCAACCTTACTTTTCAGATTTAATCCATATAAATAACAAGCCTGTTCTTTTCTGCCTACTGCTCCCAAGTATCCAAGACTATCTTAGCTGATTGCCATTGCATTACATAACACAATGACATTGTCTCAATATAGAGCTGTTAAATATTTGGACTCAATACTCTGGTGAAATAACGAAGCCTTAGCGACCTCCCACTCTAGGTTGCATAAAAGCATAGTAATAAAGGAACGAAGTCAGCACACAGCACTGCTGGTCTCCACTGGCACAGCTTATCTTGATGTAGGCTCAATCACAATGCATCATCATATCCCAAGTATCCTGAGGCAGTTGCTAACAATGATCAGGCATTCGAGGAACCCATTCCAGCAATTTTAACTCCATGTAGCTCTAGCAACTTTCTTGAAAGATGCAGAGCAGTCAACAAAGGCAAAAAGCAGAACACAGTTTTCAGGCTGCTTGTTTGTTTAGCCATCAGGCTAGGGGCAGCTGCACCTTTCCCTAAACCTGTCAGAGGGTACAAGACAAATGATTCCCCTGCAGCCCAGCTCAATAGTTATTCCTTGAACGTATTTCAAAATAATTTATAATGCAGATATACACTCAATCTGACAGTAATATTTTCCTTCGTCTGTGGTCATCTGTTGCGGTTTCAGTCTCAGATTGAACACTATATGTCCAACTAAAGTGGCACTACACTCGTGGCACCCCATGATTTGCCTGACATCTGACACTAAGTGGACATAGCATGCCATATTGTGTTCCTGCTGTTTCACCAATGGTCCTTTGATAAACTTTGTCCAGGTTAAAAAAAAAACGCTCTAGGGTGTTTAATTTGCAGCACACTTGTAACAATATTATTTAAACATAGGTGGGGTGTAATTTGATTTTTAGTATTCAATATATTATTCGAAGAACCCCCTTTCCTTCCATCCATTATCTTTCTTTTCGCCTTTCTTTCTTTTATTTGCCATCTTGCCACTCTTTACTTCCTTATTTGCCCTTTCCTTTTTTCTCTCTGCTTTTTTCCCCCCTCTTTTCCTTTCACATCATTTCCTTTTTTTATGCCTTCTTACCTTACTTTTTAGGGGTTTTTTTGCTTTTATTTTTTCTTTCCTTCCCTGCAGTTTTATTGTTTGCCTTCTTTACATTTTTCCATTTTCTTTTTCATTTTTTTTGCCTTCTCTTCTACTTTGTTTTTACCTCTAATTTTTTTAACTATTTTTCTTCCCTTCCTTATTTGCCTTTCTTTTTTGCCTTACTTCCATTCTATTCCCTTCTTTGTTTCACCTTTCATTATTTAATTTTATACAATTTTATTAAGCAATTACACATAATTTCTATTTATTTTTTTATATAAGGTAACATGGATGGTAGATTTGAATCACCTTTCTGTAAGCTTGTACTTTTCATAAAGCTCAAACCCTTTTCTTAGTGTAAATCTTTTCTTGGCTTCTAGATCTAGAGTGCAGCCTGTGTAGCACTGGACTTCAGCAAGTTCACAACTTGGCATGAAAAAGAATCACCATGAACTGAAGTAGCAGAGATTACATGCAGCAGGCAGCCTCAAACCTTGTTTTTAAAGAGTTTGAAAAACTGTAGGAGGAAAACTGTATCGAGACTTAATCCAGTCTCCTATGTGAAAAGCTTGTTGCCATAGTAGCTCAACATTTCTGGACTGCTAGTTTAAAACTGATCAAGTATTCACTTAGTCTCAGACTTGATCAGTTTGCCCTGTTGATCAGCAAATATGTCTCAGCGAAGTCTTTCCAACATTGGATTAAAATAAAAAGTACAGACACTGATAAAGAAATGCCAGGAGAAGGAAACCACAGAACTAACTGAGGTTGGGCTTTATACTACCCCACATAATCCTAACATAACCAAGAATAAAAAGTATGATGCTGAAAACAGAAAGGTTTTTCAGTCTCACTGTGTGGAATCCTGGCCATGGCTACCCCTGAAGGACGGTCAGGAGGGAGATGGACCAAAGTTGTACTGCACTATTTGTCACACATATCCTACTGTAGCAGCCAGCTATTTGATTTCAAATAGAAATGCATTCTGAAGCAGATGTAAACAGTTGCGCATTGAAACAATCAGAGCTCATGAAACTATTAAGGCACACATGGCGTGTTTAATGGTACCGCCAGGAAATTAAATAAACAGCCCTGCAGTATTAGACTCTAACAGCAAGTACCTCACATTTTAGAGTCCCTACAGAGCAGCCCCTCGGCATGCAAGCAATACAGAAACTGAAGGACAGAGAAAGAAAGAAACTGACCATCTTGTTTAACAAAGCTTACCCATATACAAAACAATGTAAGCCACTCTCAGACATGGAAACTCTATATAGGGCTAGGAAGAAAGCAGGTGTAGATACAGGAGAAACTTACACACACCGCGAAAAAGCCTCAGAGTTCATAAGATGCTAGGCAGATATACTTCAACAGGACGTTATAAAATAGTTTCAAATTCTCACTTCATCTGCATTATTGCTGATAGAGGCACAGATAGTGCCATCATTGAACAAGAAACTGCTGGTGAGAGTAGTAAACTGTGGGAAACTCTTCACTCTATGTGCAGATCGTATTTCACTCGAACATGCACATGTTGAAGGTTTTCTGGAGGGTATAGTTAAAGGAATCAAAAGGTCATCTTTGGATTTAGTAGGTCTGAGGTCTACATAACATCCAGGTCCATCACTAACAGCAATCAATGTTGATGGTGCTGCATTTATGATGGGATCTAAGGGAGTGCAGCACTTATAAAGAAAGACATTCCCTTTCTTCTGCCATTCAATTGTGTAGCTCACAAGCTTCAGCTTGGGATTCTAGACTCTGTAATATCCAATCCCTCTATTTGTTAGTTTGAACATATTTTTAAATGAATTTTCAAATTTTACTGGGATAGTCCTAAGAGGCGAAGAGACACCAAAGAAATTGAAAAAATAACTGATGAAAACTTTGCACATTTCACGGATATTAAAAAAGGTTAGAGAGGTATCCAGCAAAATCAAGTCCTTGGCAGGCATTTGGCAAAACCAGGACCTTGGCAGCCATTCATCAAAACCTGCAGACAGTGTTTCTACACCTGGGACAGGTTGCAGCTGGGAGTACCTCATAATTTTATCTAGTTTTACATTTATAAACACCTTTACAGTCAGATGTTCTGAAGCCAGTGGCTCAGCTTTCAAAATTCTTTCAGTCTAATGAATTGCTTTTATAGCATTTTCAAACTGCTGTAGAGAGAGGTGTGCAGTAACCCTAGTAGGCCTTAGGAGTGGGCTGGGTGAATATATGCAGCAGTTTAAAACAAATCTGTACCACCCCCAAGAAAATAAGTGTGGAAACATTTCTACTGATGGCTGAGAAATAAAGTTATCAGGACAATGCCCACCAGCAAGCAACAATCCAAAGTGACACAGAGAACATGGACAACATGGTTAAGTATATTGATGAGAGGCTTGCAAATTTTAAATTGCATGAGAGTTCAAGGATTTCAGGCATTTGATTATACATTGTGGACTGAAAGTAGAGAGGAACTCTAAAAATATGGGGTCTCTGATATTGAGGCAACTGCACAACACGTTGAAGGTACTTTTCACCACAGATGAGAGGTTGGCAATTGTAGAGGGGTTTTGTGGACTTAAAACACACATGAAAAGCTTTCAGATCAAGGGCATTCCTGTACTGCCTGCATACTCCTCGTTGCTAGCAACACAACCTTTAAAGTGGACTAATATATTAAATCTTGTGGAGATGATGTGCACATTCATTGCATCTACAGTAGAAGCTGAACGTGGGTTTTCTGCAACGAATATCATTAAGAACCCACTTATAACAGTCAAATCAAGATGTTCTCCAAGACCTAATGCTTCTTAATATAGAAAAACCCAACTTTGAGGAATATGACCCCAGCAGATATATTGATCTTTGGCTAATTAAAGGAGGCACAATGCATGTGTGAGGACATAAGAGGTCACATCTATCATAACTACTGAAGAATTGTCAGAGGCGTGGCCAAGCATCATGGCCGAAAGGACGTGAGCTCTTCCGCTCCCAGCCAGCCTGCCGTAAAATCCTACATATATCCTGGAATCCGGAACCCACTGCAGTCCCTGATTGCCGCATTGTGATCGGCGGCTGATAGTGCATAACAGGGTACGACCCTCGGCCGACAGGGCACCGTCACCACGGGACAAGCGCGGGGCCTGCTTAGGCCCAGGAGCTTGACCGGGCTTGCTTCACAGCTGAGGTCAAGGGAGGAGCTGCTGCGGCCCACGCTTCAAGGAGAGATCCGGTGTTGGAGCCTGCAGGGACGGGGCTTCGTTGGCCAGACGCTTTGGGCCGTCCTCTCCCCCCTGACAGCCAGTGGGGTCTGGCGGGCACCCGGACAGATTGGAAGCCTTGCAGCCTTTGGCCTCCGGCTGCTGATTTGAGCTGTGTGGCAGATGCTGCGGAAGAGGCTCTGCCCGACTGTGACGAGGTGCAGCCGGCCGCACCAATGGAGGGCTGTCGGCACTTTTCAGCCAGACCTGGCAACGGGCCTGTACAGCTGGGTTGGCCCGTGTGGAACTGGAGCGGTGTTTTCCGGGCGACCCACCCGCTTGCTTGGTCGGACAGCTTTCATGGGCCTGTAGACTTGTCTGGCCTGAACCTGGAGTTTCTAGAGGCGGTTGGGTGCCTCTGCTAAGTCAGGGCTTGTGTACCCCAGTGAATCAGCCAATTAGAGGGGCACCTGGCTGCTGATGCCATCCAGGCTGTGTTGGGGGCCGGTTGCTGGCTGACTACTCGTGTGTCTGTGGGACCCTACTAGATCCGGGCTATGGAGAGGAGGTCCCAACTTAATGTGTTTTGAGGATAAGCCTGCTTCTGGGACCCGCTGGCGTGGACGTGTCACTATGAGCACTCAGTGGTCACTGGTGCAAGGGTGAGGCTGGCCCAGACAGTAATGCCACTTTCTGCTGTGACTGCTGTGGGGGGCTGAGATGACTGTCCCCCTTTTGACCATGGAGCGGATGTGGACTGTGGTGGATGGGCTCGATGAGAGGCGTGCTACGTGGTGCATGGGAGCTCTCCCATAAAGGTAGGACGACTCGTGGCAGCTTGCCCCCTCCCCCTTCAGCCTGGGGTGCGGGTGATGAGGCTGCAAATCGTGGAGCTGCTGGGGTGCTGGACCGGTGCCCCTTGACTTCTTGGCCTGGATGAGGCGGGTGTGGAACTGGCCCACCACACGCAGGAGATCGGTTCCAATCCTGCCCCAGCAGAAATGTAGGTCCCTGCTTTGGAACATCGGCCCTAAACAGTTGGGTGATGTGGGGAAGCTGTTTCCAGGCTACTTGCGAAGCCGCACTGCGAGTGTGTTCGCTGTGTGCTGTGGGAGCACTCTCCTTGACCTGCATTGGGGGAGCGACACAGGGAGCACTCACAGTTGGATGCGTGGCTACAACCAACGACAAGACCTGGTCTGCACATTTGGGTTGAGACCGGAACCGGGGCAGCACAAGTAGGAGCGCTCCAGCTCACGGGGACGCAGGTTGACTGCACGCGAACTGGCATGGGGCGACAGCCCATCCAATTCTGACATAAAGTTGTAGATAAAGTCACAGCCCTAGAGGAGGTTGCATCAGGCTTGAAGGGTGAGGTCTCTGCCTTGGAAAAAAATACAACACAGTTATCCTCCACAACCCAAACTCTGGAGCGCCGTGCCAAGGATGCTGAGGGGCACAGCATCATTCATCTGTGTACTGGGCTTCCCGGAAAGGGCAGAGGGCAGGTCAGCAGAGCGTTTCCTGGAACAGTGGATCAAAACCCAGTTGTGTCCCTCTGGCCTGTCTGACATGTTCACCATTGAGAGCGCCCACAGAGCCCTGGTCCCCCCGCCACCCCCGGGGGCCCCCTGCGTGCCCCCCCCGCGGGTGTTCATTGCCAAAATCCTAAATTACAGAGACAGTGACTGCATCCTCAGGGCCGCTAGAGAGAAACAAGATATCCAGTTTGAAAGCAGCAAGATCACTACATATCCAGATTACACCAAATCAGTCCAGGAACAGAGGAAATCTTTTTTAGGAGTGAAAAGGAACTTAAGGGACTTGGGCCTACAGGGCATGCTATTATACCCAGCGTAACTGAAGGTTCTGGTGAAGGGCAAGGCCCACTTCTTCGAGAGTCCTGAGGAGGTCTGTGAGTGGTTGGAGATCAGGGGGAGGCCTTGCCATGGCGAGAATCTCAGTCGCGGCCTGAGCGATGGGGGTCCCGGCCAATATGTGGGCCTCCACCAGGAGCTATGGAACACTTCAACTGAACTGCGAAATCCTGCCTGCTTTAGAAATGGGGGGAAAGAGGCAGCTGCCTCGGAATCTGCTGTTTAGTCTTCATGGCCGGAGGCGTCCGTGGACATGGTACCGGAGACCCTGCTCGAACAGGAGGGCGAGCCCTCAGATGAACAGTAAAGATCAAAACTCGACACCTGAACTGGTTCCGGACTGTGTTGGGTGCCGAACCTGTGGATTGTATGTACACTATGCATACATCCCCCTCCCAACTCTCTCCATTACTATTTGAGTTGGCAATAGAGCCATTGGCTATATGGATGCACAGGGACATGAGTCACTGGGGTATAGGCAAGTCCCCTCATATCATATCTTTATATGCCGATGATGCCCTATTCTATGTCTCTGCTCCACAGGAGTCGGTCCCAAAGCTCCTAAAGGTGTTGGATGAGTTTGGCAGTTGCTCGCATTTCCGGCTCAACAAAGCAACATCATTGATATTCCCTCTCGCTTGTTTGGCAAGTGATACCATGGATTCTCTCCTCGACGTGGGCTTGCGCTGGGAGACGGAGTACTTTAGGTAATTAGGTGTGCAGGTGGCCATCGCAAACCCTCAGATATTGCAGCACAACGCTAACAAGCGGATAGGTACCTTAAAGGGGTGTGTGGGCTTCTGGAATGCACTTCCGCTCTCCCCAATGGGTAGATTGTCAATAGCCAAGATGGTGGTGTTGCCTCGTCTCTACATGTGTCCCATCCCTAGGCAACTTAGGGCGTCGGATTCTATCCTGATAGCCAAGTACAGGGCAGGCCGTCGTAGTAGAGTGGGGCACGCCACTCTCAACCGCACGTATGAGTATGGTGGACTCGAGCCACCATGAATGGAGCTGTATTATTATGCCGCCCAACTACAACATGCAGCAAGATGGTTCACTGAGGAGGATAATTGGGAAAAAAGTGCCACAGGATAGAGTACAGATTGCAGACTTGCTGTCCCTTCTTTTACAGGGCTCTAGCAGTCCAGGCCCGGTGCCATACGTGGTCCGACAGACTGCCCACGTGAGGAAATTGTTTGTAGTGCGAATTTTGAAACGTGCCCCATTTCATCGTGAGCGGTCGGTGTGGGCTATTGCACTGGTTAGGAGTGTGATGTCGAACATGTCATTTAGGGCGTGGCGGGAGAGGGCTGGGGCGTGCGCGCATACCTGTATCCGAGCAAAAGCTTTATTACATTTGAACAAGCATGCAATGCATTTGATTTGGGGGAGGGAAAATACATCCAATATGCCGCTTTAGTTAATATAGTCAAAGAAATATGGCCCATGTACTCAGCAATCTCACAGCTCACACAGACACTGGACATCATACTCATCTGTGGCGTGGGCAAACGTGTGGGGTCATTACTATATAGGGCCACGAGGGAAGACACCGGGGCCCCTCCCACCAGAGCGGTTACCACCTGGAATGCATTTCTAGGGGTGCTATAGGAGGATAAGGACTGGAGGGTGGTTGGTCTACTCACACACACTGTCTCCTGCAATACCGTTTTTGAATAATTCACTATAATTATATGCACGGCACCTAGATGACCCCGGACAGGCTACATCGCATGGCCCCTGACAGATCCAACTCCTGTCCTGGGTGCCACAAGAAGGGCACCAATTTATGCACCTGGCGTGGGAATGCCCTTAAGTCAGTAGCTTCTGGTCTGAGGTGGTTGAGCGGATTGGGGGGGGGGACCAAGAATGGGTGAGTACAACTGACACCCACACATTGCCTGCTGGGCTTAATTTGGAAGCCCAGGAAGCCACACAAAATAGCACTCAGACTCCAGCAGTTGCTTTTAGTCTTAGCTAGGCGTAGAATAGCTATTGTGTGGATGGGGGTGCGTCCAACTGAGGTCTCAGCTTGGATTTGTGATGTGCGCAAATGAACATTAGCTGAGGAGGTACATAGGAAGAACAGTCTCACAGAGGACAAACTAGAGGACGACTTAAGACTCTGGAGGGAACTACGTCATGATTTACTCTCCAATGGACTGCAAACTGGATCCCAGAGCACACTATCGGGAGACAGCCAGGCTGGATCTAAAACAGATGAAGGGGATTAATAGTGTATTATGCTTGTTAAATGTCTGTCATTGAAGGGGTCGCGGTTGTACTGTTACCTCGCACCGCACTATAATGCTTTATCATCATAGGTTTTATCTTCACTGACAATGATTGCACACCTGATTTGTGCTTTTGTAAAACGTTTAAATAAAGTTTTTTTTTTTTAAACAATTGAAGAATTTTCAATAGGAGTCATAGTGCAGCCTGCCATGCAAGATCATTTATTGTTGTATTCCTATACAATTTCTATACTTTTGGATAATAGAGAGAATATCGATTTTCAAGTTTTTCTTTAGCTGTATTCCAAATCATTGAATCGTTTATTGATTTTAGTAAAAAAAAATAAAAGGTGTAATAAATGCTTCTCTGTCATCCCTTATAATTGATGTGGGGACTAGGGGGGACATGTGGATTTTACTGGACATGTAGTTCTCGGTAGGATGTTGTTTATTGGCCAACTACATTTAAAAAAGTCTACACCCCTGGACACAATTACATTTCATACCAGTCTGTGGCTTCTTCTTATGTTTCGGTATTCATTTAACAATATACATATAAATATACAAGTGGAGTAGGTGGTACTATTACAGATGTGGAGTAGCAGTCACCACTGGAGATTTCTGTGCAGAGATGAACCAGTGAAAAAAACAATTTTATTACTTTCCATTAGACATGTTTTAGGAAATAATTTTTTCAGGGCCTTAGTCTTGTCTCAACCAATCAGGTTTTGAAGCTTTGCATTCAAGATGTCTGGTCTGCAGCTCAGCAAGTTAGCTGCCCAGACACCATCTGATATGCTCTCAGAAAGTGATGTTTAGGACCTCTGTTTCGCTGTTTACAGCTGGGGAGTAAAAGTGAGGTTGAGAATGGTCATTTAGGAGGATTTTGATTTTCTGTTCCAGGTCCCAGTTGGGCGAGTTGTAAGTCTCGAGGCCACTAACAAACTTTGAAAAATTACTAAAAGATGAAAGCCACGACAAGCATGTGACATCAGGTGCTTGCAAACTACCCAAATTGACTGTTGGCCAGAGACAATGGGAAGGGAATCTCGAAGATTTTACGAAAATGCCCAAATGTCCTTTTTCAATGTCAAAGGAAGGGAAGCAGAGTATAAACTCCTCACATACTGGTACCATACTCCAGATAAAATTTCAGCCTGGGACAAAACAAAAGCGAGCACCTGTAGAGGAGGTTTGGGGGTCACTGGTACCTCATACAGTTATTCTAGCAGAGCCTCAAACTATACATGTTTGGGGTGGGGTGGGGTGGGGGGGGGGGAGGGGAGATGTGACAATGTTTCAAGTGCAGATCCCAAGAGACCCGGGAATGGCTTTGCTAAGAACGTCATTCCCAGTGGAACAATCACACAAGTCCCAAAAGTGCAAAACGCTGATATTTGCCATTGTCTCGGCACTCCAAACTATTCTAATGTTACGGGGGAAGGTGCAACATGCAAATTAAATAATATTTTTTATGTAGATAGCTCAGTGGTTTACTGTTGTCGTCACATAGTTCCTTTTGTTACTTACAGTTCTTTTTCCACAAACTTTCATTATTCTAAGGTTGCTAATTAGGGTTCATTAGGATAATTATGAATACCTATTAGTGAAATCAACCCCAACTATTAGGATATGTTTTAAATCCTGAGTTTGTATGTCTCCAGACCAGGCACTCCTAACATATAATGCCTACCAGTATGGGTGACGTACGGCTCCCACACCTTGCAGCCCTCATTGTCTTAAGTAGCAAAGCCTATATTGTGGCTTACACACTCATATGCGTCATTGTCTCTGATATGTGTGCGATGTAATGCACTTCAACACCCTGCCTTATATACTTGGGCTGAGTAACGCTATAAAAGAAATTATACATGAGAAAGTAGGTGGTATTTTGGTGGGGTGTGTGGCATCAAAGTTTGTCAAGCCGGCTGCCACCAGCGCTAAAGCTAGCCCTGTCAAGGGCGTAGCTAGAGGTGGGTGAGCCGATGATAGCTCTGGGCATAGGTTGCACCTCATGTTTACCAATTTAACACCGAAATATAGCAATAATCAAAAGAAAGCTCACCAGTCAACCTTTGAAAAGGGCCTTCCACTGTGTGGCAACACGTGTCATGCGGTTTTAGTAACTTTTGAACCGTTTGAGCAGGAAGCAACTATTTTCGCTAAAGTCTGCAATTTGTGCAGCAGATGATGAATTATGTGCAAAATGCAGCAAATCCATAATGCGAAAAATGCTGCAGCCACACAATCACATAATTCCAGTGGCACGGACTATAATGTTGCTTTCCATAATACTCTAGACACACACTGAGTTCACATGACAACTGTCTTGCCTCTTAGTTCTCTAAAGGCACGGTCGCCATAGTGGGGACGAGGGGCAGGAGTGGCCCAAAGTTCATGTTTAAAAATTATCACTTTTAATAAGTACTTCTCAGTGCAGTGCTATAATGTGACATTCATGTGAAAGCTGCCACATGTTAAAGATATGTTTTGAGTTATGAAGAGACTTTATCATATTTTATGTGATGTTTGTTTACATAAACAGAAGAGTGAAACCAACTATATGAAGAGCTAGCAAGAGGAGTCATTCTTGTTATTAGAAGAACCCTCATTCACCAACCTAGTTCGTGACATGCTTAATCATAGGGTTCACACCAGAGAGGCCGAGTGTCTCTCCGGTGTGCTGCGACGCCTGATTACAGCGGAGCAGATTTTTTGGGGATTTTTTGTGTAGGTGCAAAAAGTGAAGGTGCAAATATTAGAATTGCCTTTACTAATCAAAGTATTTATTGGTGAGTAGTAAGGCAAGGTTGTTAACAACAATTTAGGTGAGGTGGATGTAGTACTGGGTAGATTGGCCGGTCACATCCCAATGTGGCGATCAGATGTGGTCTACATGTTTCAGCCTCATAATGCCTATAGCGAGGACCAAATGCCATGGTGGTATGCTCACGCTAAGGTGCACCCTAACCTGTGGCATCCCCTCAAAAAAAATGTGTAAACTTACGGTTACCGTGGCACCTTCAGAATTCCTGAAAGCGACGTGACTATAAGGTGTAGGAAACCCTTACACCATGGGTCCTGGCGGGGGGCGGTGGCTTGTAGTCACACGTACACCAAAGCCAGATACCCGTGTGGCACCTGGATCTTCCCATCAGCAGGGGTCCTGCAAGGGGGACTAATAGCCACCGCCCCCGCCAAGACCCATCGTGTAAGGGTTTCCTACACCTTATAGTCACGTCACTTTCAGGAATTCTGAAGGCGCCACAGTCACCGTAAGTCACACGTTTTTTAGGTCTCGCCTGACCCAGCGCATGCGCTGAGCTGGTGAGACTTTTTGTGAGGGCTCAAAAAAGTGCTATCCTGTAGCCTACAGCTACAGTGCATGTGCGCCTCACTTTTGATGTTTTCCGTGAGCCAGGTTTTTTTTTTCCTGTTTATTACTTCTATGTAGTAATGGTGGCACACGTGCGCCGCCATTACTACATAGCAGTAATAAACAGAAACAAGCATTGGCATAGCCAACAGGTCTTGCTTTTGGAACCTTATAAGTATTTAGTTATGCAACTGTTGCATGGCTAAACACTTATAAGGTCCCAAAAGCGAGACCTATTGGCTATGCCAATGCTTATTTTTGGGATGCCACAGGTTATGGTTCACCTTAGCGTGTGCATACTGCCGTAGCATTTTGTCCTGAAGAAAGCCTTGCAATGGGCATTATGAGGCTGAAACATATAGACCACACCCGATCGCCACATTGGGATAAGACCGGACAATCTACCCAGGCCTACATCCACCTCACCTAAATTTTTTTATTTTACAGAGTTTTATATAGCGCAAACTTGACCCTAATTGGTATCAGAGCACTTTACATAGCACAGTTGCATTACACGAGGACACATTCATTTTTGTTAGGCACGGGGCGATTAAGTGATTTTCACAGAATCTCAGGATGCTCAGCGTCATTGCCGAGACGCGAACCCAGTTCCCCAGATTCGAGGTCGACCGCCCTAGCCGTTAGGCCAACTCCTCTAGGTTCAAACTGACACCGTATTACATACTGCACCAATCATATCTGACACCTATAGCCTGCCTGAGATGACCAGCCTCTCAAAACTATTTTATTTGGATAAACACTATGATTGTTCGTAGCCCCAAAACATGTTCGTAGAGATTTAAGGATGAGAACTAGGAGGGAACAAAAAGTCAAGTAAGTTTACCAACTTTGCGGTACACTCCTTGCCAAAAGACTGTTTGCTATGTCATGAAGGAGGGTCAAATCAATGTGGACGGCTCACTGGATAAAGGAACTCTTAAGGCGGGCGGAAGTTGAAATGACAGCTTTAAGCCAACAAAGTGAAGATGGCAGAGAATTACACCTAACGGAATGGGACGGGTCTCTTAAAAAATTATCTGACAAGGATTACAAGAGACCCCCCCATGAAATACATACGTTAAACAAACCCAATACTGAGAAGCTGGACATTCATACACAGAGGGCACCACCCCCATCAAATACTTGTTGAATACAGGTACGGTTGTCAATAAACTGATGTTATATAAAAAGGTCATAAGACAAAATAATAATGTCACTAATATTGGTTGAGAGGTATGTACGCGAAAATCATCAAAGATGTCTAACCATAAATTTCTGAATAAGACAAAATGCAATACAAGTTTTTTTTTCTGTTCCTTACAGGTATTTTGCTAATGGAAGTTCCAGAATATTTTGGTGAGCTCAATATGCTGCTTTCTTCCCTGCTTGGCAGCCCAATAACATTTGCTTCTTTTGTAGAGGCCTTATCATGTAGTTCCCACTAATCCGTTGGATCTGCGTGTTTGTTGGACAACATAAACATTGGGTGAGGTGCCTACACTGATTCCAAGCGCCCACACAGGATATGTTGGCCTAGAGACCAGCTAGTTCACAGTGCCACCATAAACCCTCCACTAACCTTACCAGAGAGCGAATGGTTTCCGGCAACTACTTCACATGACAACCCTGACCCCTCAGTAATCATGGCAACAGATCAGATCCTTTCGCTCAGTCACTCGTGCTTACATGTGCTCAGACAAATATGCATAGAATACACAGTGGTACGTTTTCAATCTATTTATTGAACCAACGTTATTCTTGTATAAAATACATGTGCTACGATATTCAGTAGGCAGATGAAAGTGATTACAAACACCAAAAGAGTGAATAGTAGATATAGTTCTAACACGGTGCTAAAACAGTGTAAGTATGCAGGCATATATACACAAAGTAGTAATCTGGCGTATTCCTACTATGCGAACCCTACTCTGCGTGTACCTAGATTGTGCGTAGGTGTTTAGCCAAGAATCGTGTCCCCACCCCCCGTCACCCCCAAGGCACGATCCAACTCCATTACCTAGCAGGAGAGAATGTAGGAGCCCGTCTTGGTCATAAACTAGACATTCTCACGGAGATGATGGACCACTGGTGAAGTCTTAGCATGCAGGGACCCTCTGTGTCAGCTGAAGTGCCTCCTCTGCTAATCTTTTGGGATGCTCATTATTTATATTAGAAAGCATCCTTGTAATGTGCGTATAGATTAGCGATGTTATGGATATGTAGATAGCCCAGTCGCCCCGTGGATGAAGATAGAATGACATTTGTATATTGTGCGTAAAAAGGCCTTGTACATGGTGTTCAAGGCATCGTGATAATGTTATGCGAAACAGAAGTGGTTTCAGGGAAATGAATCCAACATGGTCACGCACGCGAATATGTGCAAACAGTCACAGCAGAAATGTTATTGTGCAAAATTCGAACAATGTAAGAAAATGTGCAGCTTTGTTACTCGGGCCTAACCTGTGCACCTAACAGCCTGATCCAACTGCACTATCCCCATCAACCATTCTTCCCCTTAAAGATACTGTTACCAGTATATAGAAAGGAGTTGAGCGCCAATAATCACTGTGCAACATTTTTAGAGCCTATGCTACTTTTTTGTACAAAACGAACATTCTTCCTTTACAAAGCAGTGTAATGAGCACCCCTCCCCCCAGCACAATTCCTGGATATTTGCTAGGCATCCCAAAAGAGCACCAGCAGTGGCTAGATGTCTTTCAGTGGTTGACTGAGGCTTTTCTCCTAAGTGCCAAGTCATTCCGACCCCCATCCCTCTACCTGGAAGGATGCTGAGCTTAGAAATTCCGCCAATACTCTTGCAACAAATGTTCTCCCCATGAAGGAGACCCCTGGCATTGATGAGAGGACCAAGGACGTGGATTTCCTGAATGAATCTGACAAGTAAAGCGGTTCCAGCAGACTGAAATCTGCTACTGATTGCAAAACTTTTTGGGAGCAAAGTATTATTGTTTTTAACAACCTTGCCTTACTACTCCACCAATAAATACTTTGCATTAGTAAAGGCAATTTTAATATTTGCACCTTCACTTTTTGCACCTACACAAAAAAAATTATCAAAAAACCCTGCTTCGTTGTAATCAGGTGTCGCAGCACACCGGGGAGGCACTCGGCCTCTCTGGTGGGAACCCTATGATTAAGCATGTCACCAACTAGGTTGGTGAGTGAGGGTTCTTCTAATAACAAGAGTGACTCCTCTTGCTAGCTCTTCATATAGTTGGTTTCACTCTTCTGTTGTTGATTTGCTATTTCATTAGGGGGACCAAGAGCGGTTCCATTTTCCCTCTCTCTTTGTTTAAAGATGTTTGTTTACATGGCAAACATTTCCAGAGCTCGGTGGGTGCACAGGTTTTAAGAGTAAAGCCAGACCCTTGGCCCAGCTCACCCACCTCTAGGTGTAGCCATCCTTCCTGCAGCCTGTGCAGTGCACCAGGCCCTGAGGCTTAAGCACTTTAAAAGCTAATTGTGTGACAAATTGGTAGGAAGGCATAGCCTATGAAGAGAGGGATTTCAGTTTATTGTAATCCTTGTTTCTGTAACGTTTTTATTTCACCTTTTCCGAGTTAATTAAGAACGAAGTATGCAATTAGAACCACATAAAAACAACATTACCAGTGTGCACAACTCCCAAAATCTTTTAGTGCCGCGCTGTAACCTGCCAGACAAATGCTCTGTACTGGAACCTTGGAGGTATTGCTCAATCATTCTTTGAAAAATATTTTTTTCTTAACAAACTGATTTTCTGTCTTTAACTATATGTTATTTCAGTAGCATGACCCTAGCCAAAAGGCAGCCCAGCGCTGTACAAGGTCAAAGACAAAACGTATGTCTGGACATCTGTGCTTAATCATAAAAGGGCATATTTACTAAAATTTCAGAAAGAAAAGTAGCTGCTCTGCCATCACTGGAAAGAGCAGAACAGCACCAGATTTTCAAAGATGTGGTGCTTTGGAATTGAGATTGAAAGACCTGGCATGGAAGTTGCAAAGTGAACCCTCACATCAGCTCTCTGTTGACTCAAATCAACCTCTTACCCTCTGTTCTCTTTTCTCTATCTGTTCCCTCAGCTCTTGCCATTTGTCTCTGCCTCTCCCCTTCCCACATTCTCTCAGTTCCCTTTACCTCGCCTTTTATATGCCCACTCTACCTTTTCCTCTGTTCGATCTTCTCCTGGTTACCCTCAGAATCTTTCTGTATCTGTTTTTGCTCCTTTCTCTGCCCCATCTTCTTCTGTGATCCTTTTTTCTCCTTCCATTCTTCTTCTCTCCCAGTTAGCAGATCCCAGCTTGCTTTCCTCTTCTCCCACTGTTCACTTTCATTGTTCCAAACTTCTGTCTGTCTCTCTCTCATATATATATATATATATATATATATATATATATATATATATATCCCCCGCTCTTTCCATCATTTCTGTCTGTGATTTACACTCTGTTGTAGTGCTGCTGCCTGTGAACTCAGTCTACTTACAGCAATACAGCGCTGGTTCTGCCACTATCATTCATGGTACTGGGATGGAACTGAGAAAACCTCCCATTATCTTGGCTGTCAAATTCTGTTTGTAGTGTATTTGTTGCTAGTTTTTCCCCCTTTCAGTATGTCCAGCTATGTGTGACTATTTGATCAATACTCCAATGTGAAGTATAAACTAAAGAACATAACCCTATTTTAGGGTGTACTTCTGCCAGGTGTCTTTTATAAACGTGCAACGTTCTCAGATGGATCCCTAAAAATTGAATTTTGTCTTGAATTGTAACCCTTTGTCCTGGATTTCCACTGTCACTGTTTAGAATTTGCGTTCTTGCCAGGTGGTCACCCTAATGCTACTGAGGGTGAGTCAAGACAACCAGGATGCAACCTCCAAGATGGACCGTCTTCATACAAATAAATCAGAGAAAAGGAACATGTGTTCGATGACATGTAGACATCTGTTAACGCTATGTCGGGTTATCAGGCGACTTCACTACCAAAGGGTTGGGGTGACACCTAATACGGGATATCCTTACGGTTAGCTACTGCAGTTCAGGGAAGAGGTAATGTAAGGAGTCTAAAAAAGTGGATGGGGTTATCTGAGAAGCACAAAGCGGGATGCTCATTGGTGGATGAGATCAGGAGTACTCGGTTCATAGGTCGGGAGGTCTTTGCTATCAGGCCAGACTACCTTGGCGAGGGAGAGACCATGGTAAACGGCTTACACTTCACAGCTCTCAACCTGTCAAAAAGTTACTCAGTGTCCTTTCATGCCCCCTTGGAGGGTTTTTCCGTTAAAATGCACTTGGATTCATAAATATTTAGAACTGTCACTGCTGGAAAGCGTCATTGTTTCTAAAATAGCAGGACAGAACTCTGTTGCAGTTTCCAGGCACTGCCCTCCCCCTGCCCTTGGGCCCCGTCTGCCACACCCCTGCATTCCCTCTTCCAGACAGGCCGCGCCCACCAGTGAACTCCCGTGCCCCGCAGGTCTACCCCATCTCCAGCCCGTACCTGACGCAGAGCCCCCAGCCCGCGGCCGAGCGCCCGGGACACAGGTCGTGACAGCAAGAGCGCCATGATGAAGCCGGGACGGACCGGAAGAAGGGCTGGGAGGGCGGAAACCGGCTGGGAGAGACCAAAGGAGTAGGGGTGAACCAGGGAGAGAGGAGGTACAAGTTCGGGGCGGGCCCAAGAAGGGGCGGATACTGGAAGAAACCAACAGGGTAAGGGGAGCCCATGGGAGACTACAATTCATGGCGTAGAAAGACAGGGGGAGAGAGGACTGGAGGGGTCCGTGGGTAATAAGCAGCGGAACACGTGTATTTTATTAGGTCTCGCCTGAGCCAGCGCTTCAGCGCTGCTCTGGCGAGAGCTATAGAAAGCGGGATTTGGAAGTGCAAACTAGTGCTTTTCAGGCCGCCAACTACAGTGCATGTGCGCTGATCACTTTCGCGGCCGCTTTGATGTTCTCAGTGAGCCCCGCGGCCACTGAGAACATCAAAGCGGCCGCGAAAGTACTCACCATATGCCATATGAGTCCAAGTACCGCTGTGGACTATAGATAAAAGTGAGTTAAGGTAATGCTCAGATTAATTAGCAACCTCTAACATCATTGTTTAATGAAATATAACCAGGGCTATGGGTATCATGCAGGTACACAATTTTCTTATTGTAATGGATTTAGCACTCTTGCCACATATTGAACAATCTCCAGCATGCTTTGTGGGTTTTAGCAAACAGGATTTTTTGCTTCAACTAATCGGAAGTTACTAAAAGACACACAACACTGGTGGTGCAACCAGAGCTGTCCTTTACTCAGATAGCGACCTGGGTGAAACCAAATTTGGCTCCCACTAGTCTTTAATTGTCTGCGTGTTAAAAACTTGGGAGGGGTAAGAAGTTGCAGTGTGCAAGACTAAGGAGCGCCACAAAAAGATACAGACCAAATGCGGTTATGGGCTCCAGCAGTCTTCATAAAGACTATGGGGCCTATTACGATGTTGGTCATAAAGCCTCCGACCTTAGGACAGAGACTTTACGACCGACCATCATTCGTTTCAATTCCGACTAACTGATTACGATACAGCTGGTCGGAATTGAAACTAGCCGGTCCTTCCGGCTTGCTTTGAGCGGGCTCAAGGAGCCTGCTGGCCAGTCGGAATTGGCTCATAATCCATATGGATTCTCCTATAGAGGAATAGGAGAATGCGACCGCACCATGTGCGGTCGCATTATAATTAGGCGGTCGGGACCACAGACCGGAGGTTGGTCGGTCCCGTTTCTGCCATGGTGTCAGTCGTAGGAAACTCCGACCGACATCGTGATAGGCCTCTATTTAAGCACACTCTATTTGGAGCTAGGTTGAAAGGAGATTGTTCCAGGCACCTCCTGCTCCCCTCTGAAGGTCTGCATCCTGAGCTTGAGCCTAGCTTGACCATCTCAAAGGCCGGCCCTGGATGCAAAACCATGGCAGGCTCTCTAGAGGTTAACTGATGGACTACCAGTTGCTGATTGCTGTATTGAAGTGTTAAACTGGTCATAATGAGGTGAAAATGTTGCATGAATAGTATTCATGTTTCAAGGCATTAATCACGTCCAGACTGGATTATGCGAACGTACTCTACCTGGGCCTGCCGGACTTCCTCCTGCAGCACCTTCAGGTGGTGCAAAATTCAGCAGCTAGGGCAATTCTCCGTTTAAAACGGCCCCTCATCTTAAGGCCCTTCACTGGCTCCCTGTGAGGGAGCGGATAAAATTTAAGGACATGGTAACTTTTTTTAAAGCCCTCCACGGCAAGGAAGCCAGTTACCTCAGGAGACGTGTCTGCCGGTACGCACCTACAAGAGCACTCAGATCATCCTCTGCGGTGTATGTATGTGTCCCTAAGGTGCACCTGGCACACAGGGGTGGCAAATCCTTTAGCCTCCTGGGTGCACAAATATGGAATAAACTTCTGTTGCCCCTCAGAACCTCCACGGATCTGACTAATTTTAAAAAACTGTTGAAAACCTGGCTTTTTAGGAGCTAAACCATCTCCAGGGCAGTATTGTGTGAACTAGTAGCGCTGGGACACTCCTGTTGGAGTAGCTGTGCGCTTTATGAATACCAGTCATTCATTCATCCAAGTTGACAGTCTGGCTAATGGCTTTTATCCTGTGGCTTGAAGAAAAATCCTTACTTATTTAAATGTAATTCAAACAGCGAGGAAATAATTCTTTATTTTTCCTGAAAATATAACTTCATTATTCATGCACATTTTTGTTGCACTGTTCCCAAAGCATCAGTTTTTTTTCAAAAAAACTTTTAGAGCACAGAAAAATCCCAAACATTTTATTTCTCTTTTTCAAGATCTCATGTCTTGAATATTACAGTGCTCCTAGAGAGACGCTTACATTATGCATATGTAATGAACAATACCCGTTTGCAGGGTTCTTTCTTAATGCAAAGTGGCTCTGTCGAAACCCATATTGTGAACACAGAGTAAATCAAAAACTGAAGGTCAGTTCCAAAACAAAATCAGGGTAGGGATACTGCAAACGGTTCACCGTTTCTCACTAGAAGTGTGTGTGTGTATGTTTTTGTTCTGCTTAGGCCAGTGTCCGTGTTACACTCAGCAGAAACATAAGTGAAGCATCACTGCCTACGAGGGCACACGTCTTGTACACATAATTTCATTCATGGAGTTAGCAGGGGCGATGTTAATAATCATGTGCCCAATTCACAAAAGTAAGTGTTCCTGTGTTGATCTTTGCACATGTTGATCTACTCATACACATAGGTGTAAATCTCCAGTGTAGAGTGACTATTAATAATTTTCCACTTGTTAGTAGAGATCTTGTATCTATAGGAAAGTTTAGGGAAATGTATTTAAATATAGTTATTTACAAAAGTAATGTAATTAATCATCCTCGACCCCAACGATGCTGGCCTGGCGAAGAGCGATGGACTGGTGTGCCAAGGTGGAGGAACTGATTTATAGGGCATGGGGTTGCCCTGTGAAAACATCAGAAGATTTGGGGGCTTGGTGGGAACATTCGGGGCTGGCTATTTTGCCTGGTATCAGGTGAGGGGTAGGATGGGGTTGGCAATGGGGGGGATCCAGGCTGTGGGGTTGTAGGTGAAGCTTTGGTTGAGGTACGGAGTAAAGGCTGGTTATTGGATAACACATGCTGTGAAAATGCAATAAAGTTGGTTAAAGGAAAATAATGTAAAATAAAAATGTAAACAAATAACAATAGTATTAACTAGGGACAATTAAAGAAAAAGACACCACAATATCTCGTAAAATTAACTTTATATTCAATTGTAAATTAATTTAAATATATTAATTTTGTAAAAAAATTATTTTAACATTATTTCATCATTAAAATAACCCACCCTCCCTTACATTTTTATTTTATTTAATTTATAACAAACTGTTGTAACTTATGTTTCTAATGTTAGTAAGTTCGAGGCTTTTTAAACTAAGTTAAAATGTTACATTTTAAATTTAAGTGTAAGTACTTTTAGGGGGAGGTCCTTTATACCAGCTTGGCAAGACCCAGGTACTATTTCAGCAGTTAAGACCGTGGTGGGGACAGCCATTCAGAGTTTTGATATTTAGCCTCTCTTTCTGAGGTGACTGCAAAAAAGGGCAGTAAACCTGAGGAATACTGCTAGGACATGGTCGCGCTATTACACATTGTGGTTTACTGGCTGATTCCAAACTTCCCGGGTCAGAATGGGGACTAGCGTGCCGTTTTGTTTTACCACATACAATTATCCTTTGCAACAGTGCCTAATTTGTAAAATATTAAGTGCAGGTGCTCAGACTTATTTTTAGGAGACTACCCCCACTTCCCCGGGCTCCGCCCACTTTCTCCAATGGCTCCACCCACTTCCTTTATTGGCTTCACCCACAAGCCTCAAATCATCAGAGCCTCCTCCTCACTTCTTTAGTTTCGCAAGATGCTGAATACCTAGCTCTTCTCATATGCACCACGGGGACCTCACACTTACACACCTGCCCAAGCGCCTGGATACCCTCTCCTATGATTAGTGCACTATATAAATCAATATAACATAACATATGGAAAGCCTATGAAAACAACTCTAAAGTGAAATCAAATTTGAGAATGTGTCTACATCTCAAAATGCAGCTTCAGGAAAGGTTTATTTGAGGACTTGAGGAAACTTGGCAAATTGAAGAGAATAGGCTTGTACAGTGCTGTTTAAAAGAAAGGAAAAGATGAAGGAAGGAATACATTAAAGAAGGCAGCATCAAATGCAGGCAGGAAGGGGAGTAAAGGAGTGAGGAAATAAGTAACGGATGAAAGATGGAGGAAATAACAGAATGTGAAAGGCAGAAATGAAGGGATAGAAGGACAAAGGAAGTGAACGATGTGTGATGGAAGAATAGAAAGAAGAAAGGATTGCAGGAAGACAAGCACAAGGAAGGGTGAGTGTAAGACCTGGGGTCACCAAGCCCTAAGGGGGTAACGTGACTCGAGCGGCTGGGCACCCAAAGGCTTTTGTGTAAAGCGACCATACACCACACACCACCTCTGAAGCAGGGAACGCACACAATAAGGGACGCCACACTGTAGGGTTTATGCAACAACTCAAGTTTATCTAAGCAGATAGGCATAAAGACAGTTTATTATATGTCAATGCAATTCATTAGATGTCAATGCAGTTCCTTAGCGGTAATTGCAGTTCATTAGAGGTAAATGCAGTTCACTAGAGGTAAATGCAGTTCATTAGATGTACATGCAGTTCGCTAGAGGTTAGCATTTGTTGCACCCATCATACATAACGGTGCTGTAGGCAGTACCTGATACACTCTGGAACAGCGCTCAAGAACCCAGCGCTACTCGTGATAATGGCGCCGTGAATCCTGGTGAGCGGAGCCTGCGGACACAGCGTTACTCGTAATAACTAAGCATGGAACCCTGCAGAGCAAAGCCTACCAACACAGCGTTACTCGTAAGAATTGAGCCTGGAACACTTTAGAGCAAAGCCTACCAACACAGCGTTATTCGTAATAATGGAGCATTGAACCTTTTAGAGCAAAGCCTACCAACACAGCGTTACTCGTAGTAATGGAGCATCGATCACTTTAGAGCAAAGCTTACCAACTCAGCGTTACTCGTAATAATGGAGCATTGAACACTTTAGAGCAAAGCTTACCAACTCACCGTTACTCGTAAGAATTGAGCCTGGAACACTTTAGAGCAGGGGTCTTCAAACTGTGGGGCGCGACCCCCAGGGGGGCCGTGGAGTGATGCAAAGGGGGTCGCGCCTTCCCAGTCACACTTCTGCCCGGGCCCAAGGGCTTCAGCCCCCCCCCCTTTCCCCCCGTCCTGTGTCTCAGCCCGGGCTGCTGCAGTGAAACTTGAGCTGCTGGGGGCTCAGCTGGGCAGTGTCTGGATTCCTATCTCCGGCACCCCCGTGTTTTTTCACAGGTCTTTAAAGACCATTTGCATTTTAACATGCCTTTGTAAACTGCTTACAGAGGCTTAGGTTTTTTTGCTGGTTTCAGTACCCCCTGGGTCCCCACTGCGCCGTTTCCTTACATTTGGATTTTACATTCACTGCCGTAGTGTGAGAATGCATTTCATGGAAAGGAATACAAAGTTGGCTTCCTGGGGGCGCCGTGTGTGTGAAAGTTTATTGTGCTTTTGAAGCACCTGCTGCAGCGTTTCTTTCCCCGGCAATTACCAGGCCTCACATAAATGTCAAGATAACTTGTGTGATTAATTATCTTCCTGGAGAGAGATCAGAATGTTGTATAGTTGAGGTTTTGACTTGGGTGATGTTAGTGCAGAGGGTTAATATGCCTGCTGCAAAGAACATGTACCAAGTAGATTACAGAGTGCGTATGATGTGAAGAGATCAGCAGGTTACTGCTTTCAAAAGAGACATCCTTTTGTTACTTGCAATTTATAACTTAAAGTCCTAATAGAGAATAGTGAGCTATTAACTTTCATCCTAGAACAGCATGCACACTACAAAGAATACATTATTAGACCATTGATTAATGTTGCAAAAAGGGTTAATTTGGCTAGAAATCAATTCTTATTATTAAAGGAAACTCCCAACTATGCTGTTTCTTTTTCGACTCTGAGTTTGTGCTTCTCCACACCAAGCACTCTTGAACTATACTGCCTACCAGTATGGATGACATGTGACTCCTATACTTTTAGTCCTTTGGCTTATGTAACATTTCCTATACACTGATTTACACACTTATGATTGATTGTCTCTGTGTAATGTGTGTGTGATGCAAAGTGCTCGGACACCCTACACTGGTATGAGTGGCACTATATAACTAATTCAATGCATCTGAGAGTGTGGGGTTATGGAGACTTGGTCACTGTTAAAGGGTGCTAGTGAGAGAATCTGTGGTGGGGGTGGTCATTGTGGGGGGCACCAACAAACATGGTCGCACAGAGCACCACCAGCACTAAAGCCGGCCCTGGGAAGTATGCACAGATAAGCGCTGAAAATACCGCTTTAGGTGACTGTTTTTTTTTTTGTACCGACTGGGCCACCAAAATAATCTGCTGGCAACCCTAACCATAGGACTGGAAGTTTGTTGCAGGATCAGCACATTATTTATTTCCTTCACCCTCGATCCCCGATTAATGCCGCACTAGTTTAACTTAGATCTTAAAGTCTACGCCCCGTCAATAACATGCTGAGTTACTTCATGGGTCTGGGAATGCACCCTGCATTCAGACAACTCATTCCTCATTCTCGCCCTTCATTGTCACGCTCACCTTGCACTCACAGCGATCACAATGCACTCACACTGATCACCATGCACTTGCACCATTCACCCGCTCACCTTGCACTCACAGCGATCACAATGCACTCACACTGATCACCATGCACTTGCACCATTCACCCGCTCACCTTGCACTCACAGCGATCACAATGCACTCACACTGATCACCATGCACTTGCACCATTCACCCGCTCACCTTGCACTCACAGCGATCACAATGCACTCACACTGATCACCATGCACTTGCACCATTCACCCGCTCACCTTGCACTCACAGCGATCACAATGCACTCACACTGATCACCATGCACTTGCACCATTCACCCGCTCACCTTGCACTCACAGCGATCACAATGCACTCACACTGATCACCATGCACTTGCACCATTCACCCGCTCACCTTGCACTCACAGCGATCACAATGCACTCATTCTGATCACCATGCACTTGCACCATTCACCCGTTCACCCTGCACTCACAGTGATCACTCTGCTCTCAAAATGCACTTGTCCTGCTCACACTATACCTCAACCTGCAGTCACACGAGTACACTACTCATCCTGCACTCATGTGACACTTCACTCACCTGTCCCCCTCACTACTCAATATGCAACTCACTCAAACAAGCCCATCAGTAATCATACATTCATTCATCCCATTCTGAACTTGCATCCGCACCCAAAATGAGAGAGGACAGCAAGGGAGTGAGAGAATTTGATTGAAGAGGTCAGGGATGAGGAGAAATGTGAATTGCCGAAGAGAAGTGTGGACACGCAAGAAGTGAGTGTGATCCAAAGGTGAGGGCTTCTGTTAGAACAAAGGGGAGATGTGAAAGAGGAATGGGGGGACTGGAGAGGTGTAAGATACAAATAGACAAAAATTTGAATGAAGAGACGAGGTGAATGAGAAGTGCTGAGGGGCACGGGAGCTGACAGGGCCAGAGAGGCCATGAGATAAATGTGAGAGACTGTTAGAGATGAGGGCAGTGAAAGGACAGAATGGCAAGAGGTGATTAAAGGTGAAGTGAGAGGTTGAATGGGGAGAGTTCAGAAGTTGTAAAAAGGGGTGAAAGAAAATGACCTGCAAAGTGAGAGAGGGATCCGGGGTTAGGAGAGGAGAGAGGGATGGAAGGGAGGGGGTGAGAGGAAAGCTGCATGGGTAAAAGGCTTAACTCTACACAAAACCGCCAGGGTTTTAAGGGACCCCTGCTTCTTCCGGTCAGGGCCAGGTGAGCTTCTAATGTGGCAGCACGTATTGCTGCAGAGTGGAAGGCCCTTCACAAAGGTTGACTTGAAATCTTTCTGATGATAATTGCTGTATTTTGGTTATAAATGGGTACTGATTGGGTGAAATCTTTCCTCAACGTTACTGTGTGTAACAAATATCAAAATAATGAAGCAATGCTATCCCAAAATACACGGCATCACATAACCTTATTTACATTTTCATCCCACGCAATTTAGTCAACAGGTTTAGACATTTTTGTCAAGAGGGGGTCCTTACGCCTCAAAATGTTGACAGGGGGGGTCTCGGCATCCAAAAGTTTGAAGACCTCTGCTTTAGAGCAAAGCCTACCAACACAGCGTTACTCGTAATAATGGAGCATTGAACCTTTTAGAGCAAAGCCTACCAACACAGCGTTACTCGTAGTAATGGAGCATCAATCACTTTAGAGCAAAGCTTACCAACTCAGCGTTACTCGTAATAATGGAGCATTGAACACTTTAGAGCAAAGCTTACCAACTCAGCGTTACTCGTAATAATGGAGCATTGAACACTTTAGAGCAAAGCTTACCAACTCAGCGTTACTCGTAATAATGGAGCATTGAACACTTTAGAGCAAAGCTTACCAACTCAGCGTTACTTGTAATAATGGAGCATTGAACACTTTAGAGCAAAGCTTACCAACTCAGCGTTACTCGTAATCATGGAGCATTGAACACTTTAGAGCATAGCCTGCCAACACAGCGTTACTCGTAATAATGGAGCATAGAGCACTCGGGAGCGGAGCCTGCGAACATAGCGCTACTCGTACTAATCAAGCTTCCAGTACTTCTGTGCAGTTCGTGGGGCATAACGCTGCTCGACAGTCTCGGAGGAGAGGGGCAATCCCTCGGCGGGGTGTCACAGTCTGGGGTGAACGGGGGAACTCCCACGGAGGGGGAATCCGGGTGTCGGGGTGCGGTGCCGCTCCCGGACTATAGGGGGCGCACCGGGTCCGTCCCCAAGCCTCCCGGCTTACCTTGATCTCGACGTCTGGAGGCGTCCGACTCAGCTCCGGACTCCGCAGTAGCTCCTTCTGCGACGGGGCAGGCCACGGCCTTACACACCTCTGCATGCAACTGCCACGGCAGCGACAGGGCCCCGGGCTTCTCCGCGGGCCACGCTGGGGTGATGATGCACACTTCAGGCTTCCGGGCCGCAGCGGTGAGCGCGCTCTGGTCCCCGCACACACAGGGGGGGGGGGTCAAATTAAGCGGGAGAGCTCCGCGCTCAACGGGGATGGATGCCGGGGATCCCAGGTCAGGTCAGGGGGCGCAGGGGTCTCAGCGCCAGTACCTGGTTGATCCCCAACCGTTCCG
Organism: Triturus cristatus; assembly: GCF_964204655.1. Lineage (NCBI taxonomy): Eukaryota > Metazoa > Chordata > Amphibia > Caudata > Salamandridae > Triturus > Triturus cristatus. The sequence continues at coordinate 1,023,982,953 of NC_140592.1, forward strand.
CAATCAGCTTTAGCGTAAAGTTTCAGTGTTCAGGTTTGACATGAAGTCTCAGCATTCAGGTTCAGCATGCAGTTGTGACACGAGGTCTCAGCATTCAGTGTCAGCATTCAGGTTCAGCATGCAGTCGTGACACGAGGTCTCAGCATTCAGTTTCAGCATTCAGGGGTGACCTGAAGTCCTGATGGCGCAGATATTTCCGGCGCCCTTGGGGGGTTCTGTTCCTGGGGGGTAGGGATTGAGTTGGCGACTAGGTCCTTCCTAGTCAGGCTGGGCAGAGGTTCCCTGGGTCCTCCTACTGCTGGGCAAGATCAGTGGGCTTTACAGGATCCCTCACTCACTTAAGAGGCAGCACCTAAATCCTGTCACTCTCAGAGGCATAAGTCCCTGGCTAGGCCCTACCGCCTAAAACTCCTGCGTGGATTCTCCAGCTCTGCTCTACCCCACTGGCCAACTAACTAGAAAATGTTCCCTCCTTCACTTATGTATCCCTAGGTCAGGTGACCTCTATCCAAGGCGGCAAAAGTAAAAACCACACCTCCCTTCTAGAAGGTTCCAGCACATTCCAGGAGCTTCCCCATTCTACCTATGGGACAAAAAAGGCGGGCTGGTGTCGCAAAATTGTTGTGGGGGTTCCAGCCAGCTCCTGGCAGCTAGGGTGCTACTAATGAAGACTACTCTGCAGTAGCAGGGGCCTGTGGCAGCCATCTTGGGAGAAGGGAGCACCTGCACCGTAACACTGATTGGCAATGAAAAAGCGCCCGGAGACCTAAGTCCAACATAAAAATGAGGGTGGAAAAAATGAGGCGCGATCAAAAATGGAGGGGGAGACCACCCTAGGGCTGACAGATCTAACAGTGAGGATAAGAGAGGAAGAAGTTAAAGAAGGGTTGAAGGAAGGATCAAGAAAAAAAAGTAAGGAACAAATGGAGGAAGAAAGAAGATATGCACCAAAGGAGGAAGGGTGGGGAATGAATGATGATGTAAGGAAGCAAGAATGAAAAGAAAAAAGGAGGAATGGCTTGAGGTGCTGAGGAAGAGAAAAAGGAAAGAAAGGAGGTCTGGGGAATGGATACAAGCATGAAATGTACTGGGTCAAGGAGGGACAGAGGAAATAATGAGTAATATTTCAAATAAATTGAAAGTAAAAAACAAATTAAAGTACATTTCTGTGTCCTTAACACACCATGTATGTTTGTACTTCATACATACGCCAGAGGAGGCCTTGCAACCAAGTTCAAAATGCTGTTATCCAACTCAAAGGCACTAATTTTATCCACCTCAGAAAGATGAAAGGCTGAGTGGCCACACCAAGATTTAAATTTATGACCACGTGATCAAACATTTCACCAAGAATTGATACATACACCCAGACAAAAACGCACACACACACTCTCCCTCTCTCGGTTTTGAAACTCTTCAAATATATTGATTATTTTACAAATTATTGTAATTTAGCTCACTTAGAACCCCTACCAGTCCATATTCCTTTTCTTCACCACTGCCCCTTAGACCCTCTCATGCACCCTGTTTTCCGTATATTGTGTCTTAACATTACAGGCCAGTGTGATTATTGGGAACCTGAAGCTCACCCTGTCAATCTTACTAACCAACTACTCCCCTGGTTCATGCGTACCATGAGCTGCACGTCCAACAGGCGATGGCGTTCAAGCCAGTGGACAAATTAATGTATGCAGGGTAGAGGAATGAGAAGGGAAATAAGGGAGTAAAACGGGGCAAAAGGGGGTCCACTACTGCAAACGTGAAAAAAACAATTTTAACAATTGGTAAATATTTTGATGGTCAGTAACATTTGATGGAATCTTTCAGCTTTGGTGTGATCTAAAACTCTTGGACCTAAACCTTTTATATCAATAGAGCAGCATGCCTTTTCACCAGTGACTTTCAGCACTCTGTTGTTTTAAGGCTTGGTCATCTTTTGAGACATTCACTTTTGGGACCCCAGGGGCGTGGGCTGTCATTTGTGCAGCCAATGCAGTGGCTGTGAGAGCCCCTCTGAACTCCAATTATTGATGTTTTTACTGCCCAGTAGGAACATTTAGGCCCCATTTTCTTTGCTAGCATTAGGGCCCATGAGAGCCTTGCTCTGCCACTACCCACCCCCTCTTCGTTTCTGTACCGTTTCCTCTGTACTGTAAATTTGAGCCTGTGGGATGTACTCCCTGTGTGTACACCGGTCTCTGTAAAGCACCTTGTTCATTTCTGTTCACTTTGCGGTAGATAAATACCCCACAGACATGCATGTGCGTAGAATATAAATCTAAAACGTATAAGTCCACTGTGTTTTAATGTATGAGATAGGAGAGCGATGTTTTTCAGCTTCCCTCGAGTCGGACCTACAGCACACTGAGTGTCAAAGTCAAAGAGCAGCCTCTGCCCCCATAATCAGAGGAAATGTGACCAGATCAAAAGCACTCAGCACTCGCACATTCCAGAAGCCAAGACCATGGCCCAACAATATAGTGGGGAAGTGAGAAATAGAAAACAGACCATAAAAACACAGTGCAATTTGGCGCAGTGGTGGTGTTAAATAATTTCCCAAATTGAGAGAGCGCAGCACGGTAAATATCTGAGAATAGAGTAGAATGATGTTTTTATAAAATACTTTGAGAAAGCAACAGGTTGGTATTATGTTTTAAAAGCAATTCCGATTCTACTTTTTGAGTGTGTCTTCATATTTTTTCCATTGGTGAATATTATCTCATGCAGTAAATAATTTGTCATAGACATACAAAATTAAATGAAAAGATTTGTGACCACCTGGAAGATAAGCCATGTGACACTTCTATATAGGGAAATGGAAACACATTGTGCCGCCATCCAGGTAAACGGTGCATGTGCCTCATCATCCTGGCTAAAATTGAAATAAGTAAGTCTATTTTCATAATGACCCGGTACATACTTTCCTCTACAGCCCGTCCTCTAAATTTACACTTGACTACTTCATGCACCTCTCTATTTCCCCAGCACCTTTTTACATCCATTCGCTAAGCGCCCCACAGAATGATGCTTCAATATTTTTTGATGTCAAGTTTCTTAGTAAAGTAAGTAATCAGTATGGTTCAAAAAATAAAAGTGTGTGTCTAGGCCAAAAAATAACATGAGCGATCAGCGTGCATGTCTCCAATACAATATATTCATTTACCTGTTGCTGCAAGTTCACTTTTCCCTCGGTATGATGACTTTATTTCAGGTCAAGGAACGGTAAGCCTTCGCCTGTGTTCACAAATCAGAGACGACACCGATGACGACAGATTTGCATCATCTTTTGGCTTTAAAGCTAACAGGTGTCAGGGCGCACACGCATTTGCAAACAATTTAGAATGGAGGAAAAAGCATTAAAGCTAAATATGAACCAGAAAAACATATCCAATCACTATATGCATTCCAAATGAAGCTGCGCTGTGATTGGTTAGACTGTTTCCACCTTCGGACTGCCTGTTATTTTCTGATTGTGCACGTGTCACATGTGCATCTGTCACAGAGTTTGATTTGCATCGAGGCAGGCCTGCCTCCCATCCAATCCTGAAGCCACTCTCCTATTTACTACAAAGAAATACTTGAAAGGGGCATCTAGATTGGCTGGGAAACGTAATCAAGCACTCGATTTCGATTTAAGAACATGGAGCTGCTTTCTCTCGGCTCTCAGACAGTGAAGCTGGGAGACCTCAAAGTGTGCAAAATGGGATGAACGAGCCAGAGAAAGGTCAATCCGTCATGCGCTGCTGTGCAGTTTAATCCAGGGCAGCAACAGCCTTGTCACTGACGACTAGCAGTAGAACAAGGAACATGCACCACAGACAAGCAAAATTTACTGGGCCCATTCTATAGACCCGGCCCTGGGAAAAAAGTGCCGGTGCTAAGCACCGGAAAGCAGCGGCACAAATTAAGCACTGCTTTGCAACCTTTTTTCCCCGCATGGATTGCTCGAGGTAATGCCTAGACATATTTATGTGGAACAAGATACTTGGTTCTAGATGCAATTTGCAACCATTTTGAAATTCCAAATCTAAATCTGGCACAAAGCTTTCAATTCTGGAGTTACCACTAGACATGAAATTAGCTTGCCACTAATACAAGTGGATTCCAAGGACCATATTACATTATATGTTCCTTTAGTATTATGCTTCTCATCATCTTGCAGTAAAAGTCTTTACCTGTACAACTGAAATTGATGGCTTGGAATCTGAGTTGCTCCCAATCCTTGTATGTAAATGGATTTACGGACTTCAGGCAGGCAGGTATTCTAGACTTGTAGAGATATCATTAAGACATGGTGATTTATGTATGTCTAGGAACTGGAGAATTCACCTTTTTCTATTCCAGTTATGAAACACTCTCCATCATATACAAGTTTCCATGAAATGTATATCATGATGTGATAATGTCATGTATCCTGTGTGATTTTATTTTTCAGTTAAATCCACAATACTGATGTAGGTCATGTTAAAGGTTACACAATCTGTTCATTTGTTTCTAAAATGATCATTAATTTGTTTTTAATGCCCATCTGCTGTTTGACCAGAACTGTAGGTACTATTGAATAAGCAAGTTTTCATATAGCACTCTGAGGCCAAAACATAAATTAAATATGCCACAATTGTGTAACACATTGTAATCCAACCAGGGTCCTGCTTAACCTTAGGGTTCTTCAACATATCTTCAGGGGTTTCTTGAGAAATCACTGAATAATAAATCGTGGGATAAATAAATAATAAACTCTAAAAGTATATTTTAAAGTACTGTAAAGAATTTCCAACAACACTCTAAACATTGTGAGAATTTATGTCTGGCATTTGCCAACCCTGGAGTAATCTCCATGCACTACCATTTGCCTTTCTGTTTTGTATTTGGTCAGTTCATATTTAAGGCTATATTTAGTTATATTGATCAGTGGTTGGTTTATATTGTTTTGGAAGGCTCACCTGTAGCGATAGGCAAGTACGGTCCTGCCAAGTGATAAAGAGCAGCTCAGTGAGCATTCCTTAGAAGCGGTTTCCTCGCCTCTGCAGGTAAAGTTCCGTAAATCTCTTTTGCCTGCCAACGTCCTCTCAGAATTCTCTGCATTTCTAGGTTTTATTAATCACTCTGCTACCAGCTTGTTTGAGAATGTAATTTATTTAAAAGTGATTATCAGGCAACCAAGTCAATCTGGAGTCATCGGAGCGCTTCCATGGATCTTTGCAAGAGTGTTACTGTGGTAAGTTATTTTCGGGAGTGATTTCAGGAGTGGTCTTCAGTGCATTTTACTATTGTTTGCTGTTTTGTTGAAATAGAACAGCTCTTTCCAAACTCGCTTACTTAACAACAACTTAGCATTAATTGAATTTTGCTCTACTCTATCAACTGTTTCTACTCTGTAGACTTTTTCATGGGTAAGAATAGGGGTTCCTCAAAGGGAAAAGAGTTGACATAAATAACATAACACATCCCATGCAAGTGCATATAATGGTCTGCCCAAATCATTCATTACCACTTAAAACTGTTAAACTACATATGGTCTATTGATGTGATTGAAATTATGAAAAACAGCTTTACATTAAAGTCCAGTTAAGAGACCAATTGCATCTAGAAAATTGAATTTATTTCATTTTAGTTTTGTTGTAATGCTGCAGCAAGTATTTTATTTATTGAAGTTTGTGCTTTATTTCATGCCATACTAAGTGCAGTCAGGCTCTGCTTTCAGAGTTATTCCCATATTAGCTGACAAACTATGTCAATGTCTTTAAGGAGTTAAAGAAACTAAGCTGACACATGTCGCCTTTTTAGAGCCTATGACCATTTTTTCTGCCCATTCCCCTTTGATCGAGAAATCTACCTAATATTACACAAATGATTTAGCCATTTTTAGGGCTCGCGCCTGCGTTGCAGTGTGCAGCACTTCTCGCGCAGCGAGAGCACTTTTGTATGGGGTTTTGAAAGCTGACCACACGCTCGTGCATGTGATCAGGCTTTTGCTGGCAGGCATTGGCTTTCGCATGTTTAAAAAAAAAAAGTCACACGATTGGGCAAAGGCGGGCGCATATCCCGCCTTTGCAACGCTCATTCCCGAGCGTGTCTAGCACGCGCAGCAGCGCGTGTTCGCCTCCCTGCCGCTGTAGCGCTCCCTCCCCCACTCCTCTGTGGTGCGCGTGCACCACTGGTTCCCCCACAGCTCTTACGCGTTTAGACTTGCACGTCCTTCCCGCCGCCTGCCTTTCAGTTTCAGTTTCACTTTTACTAAAGTCCGCCTCTCCCACCCAGTCACTCTCCGGGCCCCTGGCATCGGGAGGGGCTACAGCCGCTCCCTGGCCTCCTCCCTGTAGAGACTGTGGAAGTTGGCGGTCGTTGAGCCACAACCTGAAGCCCACAGGTGAGTGTCCCTCGTTTCATCGCCTCTGTATGTTTATTATTATGTTGTTTGTGATCCCCATTGTCCATAGTTATAGTTTTATGTCTGTGCATCTGCCCCTTCAGGACCACAGTGAAGGTGCACCTTGTCTGTCGTACCGCGTGCTCCCTCTGCTTTGAATTAATCGCAAAACGCGATGTTGGGCGTTTAAAGTATTTTGTTGACATTTTCCGGCGAGTGCCTGTCATGCTCGATCCTGTGCGGCTTTTGGTAGGTTCTGGAGAAGTTACGTGACTCTTACAGTGTCCGCTTACCTTATTCAAGGTCAGATCTTTATTTAACCGCAGTCCTCAAGTGTCGTCGTGGAGGGGCACCGCGGCCCTCTGCCTGCGAGGCCGCCTTCCTGTCAGAAATACAGGCCTCAGAGGCACATGACCCGACGGGGCTTATACGAAGGTGAGACTAGCAAATGTTATATTTCCTTGTGCCTTGAAGGATACTGTGGAAGCACGTGTGACAGGTTTATTATTTGCTGTGGATGTTTTATGAACATACATTTGTAGTTAAATTGTGATGTAGCATGCTCACCCTACTCTGATCTTAACGCAGGAAATGTAGTGGGGCCAGATAACGAAACGTTGCATTGCTCCAATTTGGGCCATATAGCATTTTTCCTCACTTTCGGAACCTGGAATTTGTTCCAGTCCATATCACATAAAGTTATTTGCACCAAGGCAAAAGTGGAGAGAACTAAATGTGCATTCTTTTCGGGTGTGGGGTGTGTGTGTGTGCGTGTGTGTGTGTGTGTGAGAGAAAGAGAGAGAGAGAGAGGCACCGTTCTCTCCACTTTTAACATATGAAAGATGAAACTTATTAAATGTGTTTCTGGCAGTAGTCAAAGTGATGCTGCGTAAAGTGCCATCAGTTTTGTCTATTGGTTTGCTTTATTTTGTTTTTGGTTACAACAAGAACAAGCATTTGCAATGCAATAGGTCTTGCATTTACGAGAGTTTAAGCTATTGGCATTATAAATAACAATGCCTTTTATGTATGTTTTTGTTTTTGAAACAAAAAGGAAAGCCATTGTCATTTACAATGCCAATAGCTAAAACTCCTGTAAACGCGAGACCTATTGCATTGCAAATGCTTGTTTTTTTATAGACATCGACAAAATAAAAACATCCAGAGGTTTCGGTTGTTGAACTGTGTTTGCCCTCATCTCGGCTGCCACTCAATCAAATGTGAGTACATATAATGTCCACGTTTTTTGTTATTTCTTCTGCAAATTAGGTATAAGCCTCACCATCTTTTAACCTTTAACTGCTTTCTGGACCATCAGTATTGACAAGGACTTCCAGCTGCCCCAGTTCCCTGAACAATAGTTGAGGCATGGAGACTGGTTCAGACAGAGCATAAGAAATCGTGCAGAGGGACTAAAGACAAGAGATATAGCAATACATGTATACGATGTAGGGAAACCGAAATGGGACCTGAGAAAACAAAAAAGGTGAAGTGAGGGAGGGAGCTAGGTGCAAAATAATATAAGAGTTTCAGAAACCCACCAAAATAAAGTTTGCCTGGCAGTGAGTTTTTGCATCTTGCCGCCTTTCGTAGTGATTTGGTCTATAATGCCCCAGAAGAGGAAGTGAAGTTATGATATGTAGAAGTGGCCTCCACCTTGGATCGGATACTAGTATGGGAACAGTCAGTGACTCTTCATGTAAGCCCCACTATCTTGCAATGGCAACTATATTGACCTTGAGTCTTCAATCTCTGACCATACCCCGGTTGCTATAGCATCCAATTCCCCTGATGTCTTACTCTACTGGAATCCACCAATGTCTAACTATTGGTTGTCGTGATGTGTTCAAACTTCTAACCTGTCAATAAGTCATGACAGTAACAAGAACTCTAAAGGTCCACACATTTTAAAATGGTAACTATTAAAAAAGGACCTAATTAAATAGGAAACATTGACAAATTAAACAGGTTCTCAAGATCTCTCCTCAGTCGCATAACCTTTCCAATCTACTAGGAACCATCACACCCATGCTTCGCCACACCATCAACTGCTCCCTGGCGAACGCCTCCTTCTCCGACGACTGGAAACACACCGAGATCAACCCTCTCCTGAAGAAGCCCTCGGCGGACCCCACCGACCTAAAAAACTACAGAACCATCTCCCTGCTCCCGTTCCCAGTGAAGGTCATCGAGAAAGCCATCAACAGCCAACTGGCCACCTTCATCAAAGAGCACAACATCCTCGACCCGTCCCTATCCGGTGTTACCCGCACTACGTCTCAAACTTAGAGAATCACACTTTTCCATATTTCACTACAAGTACCATAATGCCTTGGGAGGGTGAGAGTGATTGTGTGTGGTCCCATGCTACCTGACAATGAATCAGATCACTCGAGTAGTCCCATGTGACCTGACAACGAATCAGATCACTCGAGTGGTCCCATGATGCTTGACAGCGAATCAGAGCATTCGAGCTCTTCAAATGGAGAAACGCCTCTCCCCGTAATTGCTTGGCTTCTTCGATTCGTTGAGAACCCTGCCTGTTGCGAATCCAATCTGTGGTGATTCCTGCCTGTGATGATTACTACGATTATTGTGGATATACTGCAACTCTGAAACTCTGCATGCCCCTGAAGGCATCTCGCCTTTCACCCAGCAACCTTGGAGCGCTACGTGCCACTGACAGCAGATCGCTCTTGCCTTTCTACATTGCAACCTTGCAACATTGTAAACCTGCGTGCCGCTGACAGCGTATCTGAAGCTCCACAAACCCCCGGCGTCATATCGCTCTTCACCCTGCTACACTCCGGATAATAAGTGATTTCTTTAAAGACCGGAACAAAGACAGAACTTATTGATTTAGGTGAGCCATTTGCTACGAACGTTTCGCTGGCAAGATTTCCTTCATTTTCATTTTTCAAAGACTTTAAGGACTTCGATAAACGAAGATTGATTACATTTGGTGAACTCTTATTAAGAACGCCGTATTTAGCGATCACATCGCGAAGCGCACTACAACTTGAGGCGCCATTATTTTCTGCTGGCAGTTGTGTTATATCCTTCATTTTTTCTTTGAACTCAGCGTTCCTTCACACAAGGACTTGTGATTATTCATTACTCTCGGCTCCCCTGAAAAAGACACTCTGTATGATTGTAATACGGAGAGCACCAAACGAAGCCACAATAGAGTATTATTAACACAGGCCTCTCTTGGACTATAACGCTATTTCCTGTTCCTTCTCTTTGGCCTGCGTTATATTACCACAGGTGAGTGGAGACCATACACAATCCTTCTCTTAGTCGCATAGCTCTGATACCTCCCATTCCGTACATTATACAACTGGAGTAGAGATTAATAACCTGTTCTTTTCTCTTTTTACACAGTAACTACTATTGACTACTATACCATGGTTCCCTCCCACGCTGAGTTCCTTTGAAGTTCCTTTGAAGTTCCGAGTCTGCTCATCGCTCCCTGGGGGTATCTGTAAGCCTGCTGCTATAATACTGTAGGGGCTTGCGATCTCTTCCGGGAAGGTGAGAAATAGCTTCGCTCCTGAGGATTGCAGATTGGTGCGGCCAGCAAGTCGTGATATCCGGCTTCAGCAAAAACCACAGCACAGAAACCGCCCTCCTTGCTGCAACAGACGACATCCGCTCACTACTGGACAAAGGTGAAACAGTAGCCCTCATCCTCCTCGACCACTCAGCGGCCTTCGACACGGTATCCCACCGCACCCTAATCCACAAACTCCACGACGCAGGGATCCGGGACAAAGCGCTCGACTGGATCTACTCCTTCCTCTCCGGCAGAACACAGAGGGTAAGACTCCCCCCTTTCCTCTCGGACCCTACACCCACCACCTGCGGAGTCCCCGAGGGACCTCCCTCAGCCCAACACTCTTCAACATCTACATGGCTCCACTTGCCCCCTTCATCAGAGCCTACGGACTCAACATTGTTTCATACGCAGACGACACCCAACTCATCCTCTCCCTATCCAACAAAGCCAACACAGCCAAACACAACTTCCAAGAAGACATGGAAGCTGTTGCCAAATGGATGAAAAGCAGCTGCCTACAACTCAACACCGACAAAACAGAAGTACTCATCATGGGCCCACACCCGACGCCTGGAACGACACCTGGTGGCCCCCCGCCCTCAGTAGCCCACCCACCCCCATGGACCACGCACGCAACCTCTGAATCATCCTCGATTCTGAGCTCAAAATGAACCTCCAGATCAACTCTGTCACATCCTCCTGCTTTCACATCCTCCACCTCCTACGTAAGACCTTCAAATGGATCCCCCTCGAGCACAGAAAAACTGTCACCCAGCCCCTCGTCAACAGCAGACTCGACTACGGCAACGCACTCTACACCGGCATTAACAAAAACCTCACCCACAAGCTACAAAACGTCCAGAACGCCGCCGCAAGACTGGTCCTCAACCTACTACGTAACTGCCACATCTCCCAACACCTACGCACACTCCACTGGCTCCCCATCGAGGCTAGAATCATCATCAAGACCCTCACCCACAAAACCCTCCACAACACCAGACCAGCATTCCTCAACAGCCGACTTAACTTCCACGCACCCCAAAGAACCCTAAGTTCAGCCCAGCTCTTCTACGCCGTGATTCTCCGCACCAGAAAGACCAGAGCAGGAGGCCGCTACTTCTCCTTCCTCGCGGCAAGAGCATGGAACGCCTTACCCCTCCACCTCAGACAGACAACATCGCTCCCCATCTTCACGAACAACCTCAAAACCTGGCTCTTCGACAGACCCCCTCCTTGATGAACTGGAAGCTGCATTCCCCCCTCCACCCCCCCCCCCCCCTCCAGAGCCTTGAGTCCGGGAGAGTAGTCTCGCTTAACAAACCTGTGATTGATTGATTGATTGATTGATTGATTGATTGAACTGACAATCAGTGGCGTAGCTAGGGTGGAGCGGTGGGGGCGGTCCGCCCCAGGCGGCACTATTTTGGGGGAGGACAAAGGCATTCAGATAAGGCTGGGCTTGCTTTCGTGGACGTTCGGGGACGGGCAGAGAAGGAATAGGACTCGAGCAATGTCCTCTTCTTTTTTGTGCTGGCAGCTGTCCCCCCTCTCTTCCTATTATTCCCTCTCTTTCTGTCTTGCTCCTCACTTACTGAAAACCGTAACTTGAAGAAACGGTTCACAACCTCTTTCCTTCTTTCATTTAGTTGCTTCCCTGTGAAATGGATCCAAAAAAGAAAAACACTCTTGCAGGAAATGCCCTTTTTCTGACATTTTTCTATTCCAAAGTGCAGCGGGATGGAGAGAAATAGAAGGTTTTAAATATGAAAAATAAATACATAACTAAATAAAGCAAGACAGAGTGATTGCAAAGTGGCCAGATTGGTTTTATTCACATCCAAACACATCAGCCTCACTTTACAGACTTTGCAGTGAAGCGCTACTTTTGTTTTCTCGTCTTTCTTTGAACAGCATTGTTGTCCCCAGGTGGGGAAGTGCACCATTCCTGGAGGTACTGCAATACCTGGTTGATGGATGGATTGGAAAACAAAATGTGTACCATGGCTCTGTTTATGGATGTGGTCTTTTTAAAACCATACTGCTTACGTTTATCAAGGATATAAGCAATGGACATTGAAACGGTTCCCTTCAGGGCCCTGTAGTCATGTCGTTAACTTTTCAGGTAAAACCACTCGCTGATTTCTGAATAGTGAGTGAGAGATCGTTAAGGTAACCATGTTGTTTCTGCTTACATTTCACACGCTTTACTTAATCTTGCATTCCCTATGAGTGTTTGCTTTAACTTTTTTTTTTTAGGCAGCATATTACTCTTATCAAGTGCATAATTTGAATTGAGCCACATCCAAGTGTTTATAGCGGGCACAATTAGGTTGTAGCTGAAGGCAGTGCGAGTTTCTCTCAGTGGGGCAGTATGGTGTTCAGTGGGGGAGAGGATGTGGCACTATGGCCAGAGTTGTCGAATTTGGAACTGGGGAACTGGGTTCAGCCTTCATGACCAGTAAACCAGACCATTCTACTGAGGGAGCATATTCCCATGCTAGACCTTATAAGGCCCCACTAGACCTTAAAAGACTTGATGTCTTAGCACAAGCAGGTGTACCCTAGTGGTGTCAATTGTGAGTTAAACTTGAAGACCTGTCCACCACAATCCATACTGAAGTTCATCTCCAGTCTTGCGGGCAGGCCTACGAAGCAGCACACCCTAGAGCAACAGTGATCCAGTCACTGTGACTCTGTCACTGAGGTCACATGAACCTTGAGCTCCTCCCTTTTCCTGCCAAAGTCATCGAGAAGACCGCCAACAGACAGCTCGCCGCCTTCCTCGAGACGAACGGATCCCTCGACCCCTCTCAGTCCGGCTTCCGAGCCAACCACAGCACCGAGACCGCCCTAATCGCAGCCACCGATGACATCAGATCCCTGCTCGACAACGGGGAAACAGCGGCCCTCATCCTCCTGGACCTCTCCGCAGCGTTAGACACCGTCTGCCACCGCACCCTAGTGCAGCGCCTCAGCAACATCGGAATCCAAGGGAAGGCACTGGAGTGGATCATCTCGTTCCTCGCCGGAAGAACCCAGAGAGTCCGCCTCCCCCCGTTCAGATCCGAAGCCACCAAAATCATCTGCGGCGTACCACAAGGATCATCACTCAGCCCAACCCTCTTCAACGTCTACATGAGCCCCCTCGCTGCCATCGCACGCCAACACAACCTCAACATCATCTCCTACGCCGACGATACCCAGCTGATCCTCTCCCTCACCAACGAACCCGACACCGCCAGAGCCAGTCTACACGAGGGGATGAAAGACGTCGCCGAGTGGATGAAGAACAGCCGCCTGAAACTGAACTCAGACAAGACGGAAGTCCTCATCCTGGGATCATCGCCCTCCGCCTGGGACGATTTCTGGTGGCCCCCTGCCCTGGGCACCACTCCCAAACCAACGGACCACGCACGCAACCTCGGCTTCATCCTGGATTCCTCCCTCTTGATGACCAGACAAGTCAACGCCGTCTCCTCTTCATGCTTCAACACCCTGCGCATGCTCCGCAAGATCTTCCGATGGATCCCCACCGAAACCAGGAAGACCGTCACCCAGGCACTCGTCACCAGCCGACTGGACTACGGGAACACCCTCTACGCCGGAACCACTGCCAAACTTCAAAAAAGACTCCAACGCATCTAGAACGCCTCCGCACGACTCATCCTGGACATCCCGCGACACAACCACATTTCCGGCCAACTGAAAGACCTGCACTGGCTCCCCGTCAGCAAGAGAATTACGTTCGGGCTCCTCACCCACGCACACAAGGCTCTCCACGACCTGGGCCCAAAGTACCTCAACGACCGCCTGACCTTCTACACACCCACCCGCCAACTACGATCGACCAGCCACGCCCTCGCCTCCGTACCACGCATCCGCCGAGCCACCGCCGGAGGAAGATCCTTCTCCTACCTGGCAGCCAAGACTTGGAACTCCCTCCCCATCCACCTTCGGCTGACCCAGGACCACCTCTCCTTCAGGAAGCAGCTCAAGACCTGGCTGTTCGAGCAGTGACGGACCCCTCCCCCCCCAGCGCCTTGAGACCCTCCCGGATGAGTAGCGCGCTATACAAATGCCTTGATTGATTGATTGATTGATTGAGCAGGTTAGGGCGGTGCAAACGGTGTCACCGCACTGGGTACCTATTTCGGGTGGGTGCGTAGTGTTTGCAAGTATATTAGGGTTTTAAAAAAAAAATGCAACCACCTTCCTGGCTTCCAGCAATTTTCAGAAACAATAAAAATGTTATGATAACTTCGGTGATTAATGTTCTTCCTAGAGAGAGATCCAAGTTTTGTCTAGTGGAAGGGTTGACTCCTGGAAAGGTAGCACAGAGGGTTAATATGCCTGCTGCAAAGAACATGTACCATGCAGATCACAAAGTGCACTGCTTTAATTGGGGGACCATGATGAATGGTCATTTAATGTCAGCTGTAGATGATGGATCCCTGAACAGTGTCATGTATGTGCATGTTTGCATTGTGCTGAGGGGATTACCAGGTAATTGTTCACGCAGCTCTCTGATGGATGTCACATGTGGTTTTTCTGAGTTCCCAGATAGATCATGCAGTCTGTGTGTTCTCTTTTGTACTGCCAGTCACTGGTGTATTCAGCTGTGTAGCCTTGGACCGTGTCATGTATGTGCATGTAACTTGCATGATCGAGGTAACTATTAGCGGCGATACTACGTGTCTCTCGATCCTCTTTCAAGTGCTTGCCGGCCTTTTTCCCCAGCAACCCCCCCCCCCCCCCAGGGGCGGCAATCTGAGGGATAGCCCCGGGCGCCACAAGCTCTAGCTACGCCTCTGCTGACAATGCTATCTATACAAAATGGGAGTCCCATTTCTCCTCAGCTTCACTCTCTAAGTTTTTATTAGCAGGAGAAATGGATAAAGAACTTAAAGCTGGAGAGGGTCACAGCAAAGAAACATGAAAGATAAGATGTATACACCAATGATTAGGAAACTGAAGACAAGGGGGGCGGAGCTTAGCTCGCAGCGTAGATGGCTGCTTGAGCTCGGAGCTCCGGCGAGCAAAACACCGATCCTTCATTAATCCTGCCCTGCAAGCCTACAAAAATACTTCAAGACAGTGACGACGACGCTAAAACAGACGCGCACCCGTCCGGTGCAATCCAGCGCCCGAAGCGAGCCGCGGAACGGCAGCGGGGATCGGCGACATCGGAGGCGTGCTGGGTCGGGGATCCCCGGCCTCGCGTGCAGACTCGGGCGGCTGTACGTCAGCGTGCGTGCGGCCGGCTGAGAGAGGAGGAGCCGCCCCGGCGCTGATGGCCGAAGAAGAAGTGAGGCATCCCGAGGCATGTGCTGAGGCGGGGAGCGCCGGCGGCTGTGAGGCACGGGAGAGACTTGCGGACGAGCTGCAACGTGGTGATCCACCTGGGGGCTCCTGAGCTTGCCACATTGCGCACTGAGGGGAGCAGAACTTCTGAATTGGGGCCTGACTCCAGCGATGGTGCAGCAGAGCGGCTGGATAATATAGTGGAGGTCAGCGAGGGCGGACTGCCTGGGGCACACAGGTGGCGCGGAGCGGCTGCTCCTTATTGATCACCCCGGACTTGGCCTGTGTTGGCGGTAAATAGAGTGCCACGTCGACGGGGAGGCCAGTGGAGCCGCGCTGCAGCGGCGGAGAGGTGTACTAACGCGGCTCGGACCGACAGCTGATGTAGCGGTGGCCCAGCTGTGGCCCCCGCAGGAGGTAGAACCTTGGAGAGAGCAGGCTTGAGCGTGGTGGCACCTCCCGGCACGAGCCCCAGGACAGCACATTGGGCTATTGTAGAGAGCGGGCGCTGACCGGTGCGGGTCGAAGTGGTGCAGTGACGTGAGGAGTGTCGCGGCTAGGCGGCTGGGCGGATGTGTAAACCGGAGGGGCCAGCAGTCGGTGCGCACACCGCGAAGGCAGACGCCGGCAGCCGTGAGGCGAGCAAGAGCGGGGACGGCGGAGTGGGGCCCAGCTGAGCAGCGAGAAGCGCGGGTGAGCACACGTGGCGCACTCTGAGGGCACGAGCCGCACGGCCGCCAGGCGTTGCAACCCAAGATGGGCAAGACCGACAAATCCCAGCCTAAGTTGACTTTTGAGCAGCGACGCCCCAGAGCCCAGACGCCGCTGGAGGGGGCAACGGGTGGTACGTCTACCCCCCCCCGGAAGAAGAGCAGGACATTCGGGGGCTGCTGCTGTCGATGGAAAAAGGGTTGCAGAGTGGCATTACCTCCCTCGGTGCCAAGATAGACGCACTATCGTACAGGATGGATAGTATGGGCGAGCGCTTAGACAAGCACGCGGAATGCCTGGACCAGTCTGATAGACGTCTTTCGGAGGTGGAGGGAGCGCAGACGTCCCTGGACGTAGACCAGTGGAAACTCGAACGCCAGATGCAGGCGCTACAAGACAAAACGGAGGACTTAGAAGCACGTTCGCGTCGGTGCAATCTGCGCATTACAGGCCTACCGGAGACGACTTAGACGGGCCGCATGGAGTGCTTTGTAGAGACGCTGCTGACAGAGCTGCTGGGAAAGGAGGTGTTTTCGGGGATGTTCGTAGTGGAGAGGGCGCACAGGTCCCTGGGCCCCAGGCCCCCACCGGGAGCGCCGCCTCGACCGATTATTGCGAAATTGTTGAACTATAGGGACAGGGTGGCCCGCGAGAATTAAACTTTGACATACGAGGGGTCAACTATATCACTCTTCCCGGACTTCACGGCCAGAGTGCAGGAGGCTAGACGCCAGTTCGCCCCAGCCAAAAAACAGCTCCGGGACTTGGGCTTGGATTATGCGATGCTGTATCCTGCTAAACTGCATGTCAACAGACAGGGCAAATCACACATTTTCCTGGACCCCAAAGCACTGCAGAAGGCGCTGAAGGACTGGACTAAGGAGCAGAAAAGGAGCCCAGCGACGCAACTGCAGGACGGCGCAAGGAACGGCGGACTGGACGAACAGGACTGATCCCGGAGGGCAGGCAAGATGGGGTTGCATCTCATGGCTGCAGCGCAGAGTTGAGTTGGGGTTGGTGTTTTGGCAAGGTTAGTGGTGATGGTGGTAGCTGTGAGCGAATAAAGGGGGTCTTGTGCGCATCTTCCCACCGGCGGAATAGCTGCAGGCGAGAGAACGCGGGAGGGGTTTACCTAGCCGGGCCCGAGCACGGCGCTCACTCCTTGAGGGGTTTATGTACACTGTTTATCTGCGGTGGGTTGCACGCGGGAGCTCCTGGGTTATTAGGGCCCGAGTAATGCTGTGGTGCCGCGGTCGACTATGGATGAGATATGGTGGACGGGCAAATATTGGCTCGCCGGACCGGGTGGTGGCCGTCAGGGTCTAAGTGCTTCCACACTAGAGTGTGAGCGCTGAGTGACCTCCGCCCACGAGTGCGTTCCACAACTTTGAGTGGGTCAATAAGTTGGGGGTAGGGAGGTGGGAGGTTTAGGGTGCCCAGATATGGGAAATTGCAAGGCCAAGTTGGGGTGGGTCTGCTGTGGGAGGAGGGAGGGGGGGGGTCCATTTGTAGGGTTTTGAGGTTTAACTACCAGTATGCATCGAATTGTACATTTTTGAGCTCCTGCTGCTTGCGACACAGAGTCATGGGCGATTTGAGCTCCGGCAAGAAAGATGTCCATTAATAGCACAAGCACACCTGAACGCCTTGGCACTCTCAGAATTCTGACTTGGAATGTCAGGGGTCTGAATGATCACCGTAAGGTCCGTAAAGTTATGCACTACCTTAAGAGGCATGAGATAGACATAGCATTCCTTCAGGAAACGCATCTCCCTAACAACAGTCCTATGCTGCGCTCCAGGGGGCTCTGCGACGCTGCGCATGCGGCGGGGTTCACAACACACTCCAGAGGGGTGCTGACTTGGGTCAACCCGAGAGCGGACTACAGAACGCAGTTGGTAGCTACGGATAGCGCAGGCAGATTTGTGCTAACGCGTTTTCAGGGCAGAGGTTTGGATTTACTGTTGGTTAATTG
This sequence comes from Triturus cristatus, assembly GCF_964204655.1. NCBI lineage: Eukaryota > Metazoa > Chordata > Amphibia > Caudata > Salamandridae > Triturus > Triturus cristatus. The sequence goes on from NC_140592.1 coordinate 1,024,000,869, forward strand.
CTATGGCCCGAACTTTGATTGCCCTGAATTCTACACTGAGTTGGCGGCAAAGATTAGGGACCTCGGACCGCGGAGGGTGCTGTGGGGAGGGGACTTTAATGTAGTTTTGAATCCTGGGAGGGATAGATCGGGCGGCCCGGTAAGGACACAGTCGGCAGCGGCGAAGGCGATATCACGAGAAATGCTTTGTTTAGATCTGGCAGATGTGTGGAGAACTCTCAACCCGGAGCAGGGGGGCTTCACTCGGCATACCACAGCTTGCATACGCGAATAGATTACTGACTTGCATCGTCGACGCTCCTTTCGCTGGTGCGAGCATGTAGGGTGTTGCCGCGCACGCTCTCTGATCACTCTCCGGTGCTGATGCAGTTGGCCGTGCCCAGTAGAGCTGTTCCGCCATTTCTGTGGCGCTTTCCCCCATACTCTCTGATGGACCCCCTCTTTAAGGAGGAACTGGCGGAAGCCATTGGGCAGTTCTTCGATACCAATCTGGGATCCGTGGACAGCTTCCAAACTATCTGGGAGACCTTTAAGGTCTATATCCGAGGAGTGGCAATGGCCAAACACTCGGGGGTGTTGCGGGACATTAGGCAGCGGCTGACAACGCTGGAGCGCAGGTTGGGAGACCTGGAGGCCAAACAGCGCGTAGCAGAGGTGGAGGGCGCTGCTGAGGAGATGAAAGTCCTCCTGGCGGAAATTCACGAGACTGCGGACGCGGAGCTGCACTTGGGGAAGTACGCTACCGCCAGGGTATATGGGGAGGGTGACAGACCCGGATCGATATTAGTTAATCTACTTAAAGCCCGTAGGCGTAGAGCCGTCATCACCCAGGTCAGGTCGGAGGAAGGGTCGCTCTTAACGGAAGAAGAAGATATAGTTGCGCGCTTTCAGTCGTACTACGCTAAGTTGTATGCTTCACAACAGACCGGCATGGAGGATAGCATAGGGGACTATCTGGACTATATTAAGCTGCTGTTTCTCTGGAACGAACACAGGGAATTTTTGGCCCTGCCTATTAAACGGGACGAAATTCTGGAGGCACTGGCAAGCATGAGGGCGCATAGCGCCCCGGGAGTGGACGGCCTCACTGTCGCTTTCTATCGAACCTTTATAGATCAGCTCCTCCGGCACATATCGACACTGTTTGATGACATGTGCGTTAAAGGGCACATGCCGCCCTCCATGCGAGAAGCTCTCTTGGTCGCGATCCCAAAACCGGGTAAGCCGCCGGAGGAATGCAGTTCCTATAAGCCACTATCGCTGTTAAACGTCGACGCTAAACTATACGCGAAGGTTTTGGCCACTCGATTGGCCCTGCTAACCCCGGAGCTTGTTGCCCCGGAACAGGCGGGGTTCGTGCCCGGCAGGAACCTCACATACAATCTGAGGACGGTGTTTGGAACCATGCTACATGTGCGCCCAGATACGCGTGCGCTAGCAGTCTTTCTTGATATGGAAAAGCCTTTTGACTCTGTGGAATGGCCGTTTATGCGGCAGGTCCTGACAAGAATGGGGCTGGGCCCGGTTTTTCTGCAGCTGATTGGGGTGCTGTACAGCGGACTCACTGCGAGACTACGGCTGGGAGACCGAGTTACGGGCGCGATGCCTATTTCGAGAGGGACGAGACAGGGCTGCCCCCTGTCGCCTATCTTGTATGCACTGGTGGCGGAGCCATTGGCGTGTGCCCTACGGGAATATCACAGTCTGAGGGGAATCAACTTCCCAAATTATAAGATAGTGGTCTCCACATACGCGGATGATACTCTGCTATATGTTCGGGACCCAGAAAATAACCTGGCCTCTCTGCTGCGGGAGGTGGTTCATTATGGGGCACTCCCAGGCCTAAAGGTGAACTGGACCAAATCCATAGTGTTCCCGTTGACGCCGGTCACGGTCCCCTTTGAGATGGAGTATCCGCTGCAGTGGTCGGATGACGCGGTCCGCTACCTGGGAATCCAGCTGCATATGGATTCGGAGGTGGTGCTGTCTGAGAACTATGGCAGGGCTATCAGCAAACTCGAGGATGACGTGGAGGCTTGGATTAAGTTGCCTCTCTCGCTGCTGGGACGCATATCCATCATGAAGATGGTGGTGCTCCCCAGGTTCCTGTTCTTGTTTGTTAACATCCCCATGGTGCTCTCGTGCGCCTTTTTTGCTAGGCTTAAGGGATCCATGTTGTGGTTGGCGTGGGAGGGCGGGCAGGCACGAATCAGCTGGCAGGTTTTGACGTTGCCCTACCATTTGGGCGGCCTGGGGGCACCGGATCTCGAACTATATTACAGGGTGGCGCAGGGGGCTCAGGCACACAGCTGGATGCACGGGGACGGAGCCATCCCGTATCTCAAATTTTAGACATTATTCGCAGCCCCGCTCCCGCTCCCTGCTGTCATCTTCGAGCCGTCAGATCTTAGAACGGGGTTCCTGGACTCGCTAAACTCAACCCGACATGCCTGGAATAATATTTTACAGCGCACGCTGGGGGCGTTGCTGTATTCACCGGCGATGCCACTTGAATGGGCAGTTTGGCTGACCCCCTGCAAGGAAGAGGGGGTGGTGCGGTCACTCAAAGCACTGGGTGTGCACACAATGGGGGACATGTTCGTGAACGGAGTAGTCAAGACGTGGGAGGAGGTAGCCGTATCGGCGGGGGGTGTCACGCAGTTGCAACGTTTCCAATACCACAGAGTTAGACACGCTTGGAGACAGCTGCTGGGGGACGACATGGCGGAACCGCCGGAAGTCCCGGAGTTGTTCTTTATTATCAAAAACAAGAGTCCCCAGAAGTTGATCTCTAAGTTATATCGCACGGCGCTGTCGCGGAGATCGCAGGAGTACACTAAGGCCCAACTGGCGTGGCAGAGAGACCTTGGCATTGCGGTTGACAACGCCATGTGGGCATACTGTTGCACGGGGATACGACGCATCTCCCTGCACGGCAGACATAGGTTAGTTCACTTCAAATTTATAAATAGGATTTATTATACCCCGGAGCGACTGCACCGTTATGGCCTGCGAGAGGACTCGGCGTGTGAACGATGCAAGCACCCAGTGGCAGACTTTATACACCTTGCGTGGCACTGCTCGGGCTTATACAGGTTCTGGGAGGCGGTCTATTGGCAGGTAGCTAGAGTGGCAGAGGTGGAGCTGGCTCCCGATCCGGCGGTGGCCCTGCTGGGACACTCCAGGGTGGTGCGGCGGTTGGTAGATATGGGGATGCTCATTGCGAAACGACGAGTGGCGGTAAGCTGTATGCGTGGCCCCTTGCCCACAGTAGCACAGTGGAAACGTGATTTACTCTACTGTTGCACTCAGACAGAGAGGTTCAGTGAGCTGCTGCCGCCGCGCCGTCGGCCCAAAAACATTTGGGGGCTATATGCCGAATATATTGGTAGGGGTGGTATGGAAGCAGAAAACGGACCGGAGGGGATCGGCTCGGAGGGCGTAGCGGAGGAGGCTCCTGGGGAAAGCGCTGGAGGGGCGGAGGCATGAGATCCGCATTGGAGCGACTAGATTAGAGGTGATGAAGAATATCAGAGACGCCGCATGGTGTCGGGGCGCGGGTGGGCACTGAGTGCAATACTACCCACAGGGTGGCAGCTGGCAGGTGACCTCAACTGATTGGACGGGGCGGGCGGGGCGGGGGGGGTCTGTTGGGGTTCTGGGGCGGGGATAGGGGGAATAGAGTTTATGGCCAAAGGTACGGAATAGAGGTGCTCAAGAGACGGGTAAAACATGCCCTGAATGTGCCACTGTCAGGGGGTCACTTCAAAGACAATGTCTTCTTGTAAAAGCGACTTGGAATACTACAAGAGCTGCACCGGCTGCACATGGTGATGCCCGGCCTCCGGGATGTGGGATAGCCTGTGCTGTTGGGTTCATATTTGCCAAACTGTAGCCGGCCCCCGGGTTGTAGGCGCGGAGCTGTGTATGTCGAAGTGCCTTTTGCATTTAATAAAATATTTAAAAAAAAAAAAAACTGAAGACAAACACCCATGGTTTACAGATGCTTCATTCTGAAAAGGACCCACAAGCAAGGTTTAAACTTGACATGGGTCTCATGTAAATTTAAGTATCTAGAAGACAACAAAACCATATCGCCAAACTTAAAATATAGCACAGGTATTCTTATGCAGCAGGTGGTCTTTTATGAGTCCATTTAGCAGCCATAACATGAGAAACAACTTGTATGTGTATGGTTTGAAGTAGTGTTGAGACAGAAGAGATCTTACTGAAAGAAACTGTGGTGGCTAGAATATGGGAATAAAAACCATATGAACACAAAAAGGTGAGAGAATTAAGGGAGCAGTGCAAGGAAATATTTCACTTAGCAATAGGCAACCAACACATTCATCTCTCAGGGTGTAGAGTTATGAAACATCATGGATACTGTTCAAGGGTTTGATTTACTCTCTCTGTCTTCCAATCTGTCTGACCATTGATCTTCGACCTGGAATGCATAACAATGGAGACCAGAATGTAAACTGTGTGCCTCTATCTGTTACCTCTTGGAAAGTCATGAAATCTGACAATCTCTTTCATAAAAATAACTGCATGTTGTACATCTGCATGTTGCCTGGGTCCAGGTAAAGATAACACATGAAATGTTTTAACATGGTAAATACATCAATAACAAGCACAATAGTTTAAAAGATTCACATTTAGGTACGTCTACAATGACATTCATGGATCTCAAAGACTATGAATAATTTGGAATGGGTGAGGCTCATAATAATCACATTGGTTTAGAGTGAAATGCTTTTGTAGACTATCTCATTGATGCCACCCAAAATTTACTGGTATTTAACTTTTCAGTATGTCAAGTTCCTGGATGGGTGAATTGCATCATGACATCAATGTAATAATTGTTTATGTCACTCGGAAGTGGGCTAGTACAATTTGTTATTTCACAAAAAGCTTTGTCTTTGAGATCGTTCAACTTCTAGCCATACTTCAATCAATCAATCATAGCATTTGTAAAGCGCACTACATACCTGTGAGGTTCTCAAGGTGCTGGGGGGGGACGCTGCTACTGTTCGAAGAGCCAGGTCTTGAGGAGTCTCCTGAAGGTTAGGAGGTCTTTGGTCTGCCGTTGGTGGATGGGGAGGGTGTTCCATGTCTTGGCGGCGAGGTGGGAGAATGATCTGCCGCCGGCGGTCACTCTTTGGATGCGGGGGACGGTGGTGAGGGCGTGGTCTGCGGAGCGGAGCTGGCGGGCGGGGTGTAGAGGCTGAGTCGGCAGTTGAGGTACACTGGTCCGGTGTCGTGGAGTGCCTTGTGTGCGTGGGTGAGGAGCTTGAAGGTTATCCTCTTGTTGATGGGGAGCCAGTGCTGGTCTCTCAGGTGGGGTGTGATGTGGTTTCGGCGGGGGATGTCAAGGATCAGGCGTGCGGCGGCGTTCTGGATGCGTTGGAGACGTTTCAGGAGTTTGGCCGGGGCTCCTGCGTAGAGTGCGTTGCCGTAGTCCAGTCTACTGCTGACGAGGGCCTGGGTGACCGTCCTTCTAGTTTCGGTGGGGATCCACTTGAAGATCCTGCGAAGCATGCGGAGGGTGTTAAAGCAGGAGGAGGAGACGGCGTTGGCCTGCTTCGTCATGGAGAGTGTGGAGTCGAGGATGACCCCTAGGTTTCGTGCATGGTCGGTGGGTGTAGGGAGTTCAGCTTCAGTCGGCTGTTCCTCATCCAGTTGGTGACGGCCATCATTCCTTCGTAGAGGTTGGTTTTGGCGGTGTGGGGGTCCTTGGTGAGCAAGAGGATCAGCTGGGTGTTGTCGGCGTAGGAGATGATGTTTAGGTCGTGCTGTTGGGCGAGCGGTGCCATGTAGACGTTGAACAACGTTGGGCTGAGGGATGAGCCTTGGGGTACGCCGCAGATGATCTCGGTGGCTTCGGAGTGGAAGGGGGGGGAGGCGGACGCTCTGGGTTCTCCTGGAGAGGAAGGAGGTGGTCCAGTCCAGGGCCTTCTTTTGGATTCCGACGTCGTGGTGGCGTGCTCTTAGTGTGCGGTGGCAGACTGTGTCGAAAGCGGCTGACAGGTCCAGGAGGATGAGGGCCGCGGTTTCTCAGTTGTCGAGCAGGATCCTGATATCGTCGGTGGCGGCGATGAGGGCAGTTTCGGTGCTGTGGTTGCTGCGGAACCCGGACTGGGACGGGTCTAGGGTGTTGTTCTCTTCGAGGAAGCTGGTCAATTGTTTATTGACGGCCTTTTCGATGACCTTCGCCGGGAACGGGAGCAGGGAGATGGGTCGGAAGTTCTTGAGGTCCTTGGGGTCTGCCTTGGGTTTCTTTAGTAAGGCGTTCATCTCTGCATGCTTCCATCTCTCCGGGAAGGTCGCTGTCTCGAAGGAGATGTTGATGGTTTTTCGGAGGTGGGGTGCGATGGTGCTGCTGGCTTTGTTGAAGATGTGGTGTGGGCAGGGGTCTTCCGGGGATCAGGAGTGGACGGTGTTCATGAACTTGATGGTGTCGTCGTCATTGATGTTGGTCCAGGCGGTTGGTGCGGGTGGTGGTCGTGGGAGCGGGGGTGTCGGTTGTTGCCGGGGTGGTGACGGCATCGAAGCTGTCGTGGATGTCTGCGATCTTGCGTGGAAGAAGGTGGCCAGTGAGTCGCACAGGTCTTGTGACGTGGGATGTCGTTGGTGTTGGAGCTGGGGTTGGAGAGTTCCTTCACAATGCTGAAGAGCTCTTTGCTGTTGTGTGTGTTGTTGTCTATGCGGTCTCTGAAGGCGGTCCTTTTGGCGGATCTGATGAGTTGGTGGTGTCGGCGGGTGGCGTTCCTGTGAGCTGTGTAGTTTTCCGGTGTTCTTTCGCGGGTCCAGTTTTTTCCTAGTTTTCGGCAGGTTCGCTTGGAGGCCTGGAGGTCTTCGGTGAACCAGCTGGCTCTCTTGCTGGTGTGGATGTTGGGGGGCTTCTTGAGCGGGGCGAGGGTGTTGGCGCAGTCGTTGATCCATTGTCTGAGGCTGCGGGCTGTGGCGTCGGTCGGATCTGCGGGTGGGCTCTGGGCGAGGGCGGTGGTTAGCTGGTCCTCGGTGATCTTGCCCCAGCTGCGACGAGGCATCTGCTGGGTGCAGTGGTGTGTGGTGGGTTTCCGGAAGGTGAAGTGGATGCGGCGGTGGTCGGTCCAGTGGAGTTTGGTGGTGCAGTCGAAGAAGACGTGGGTGCTTGCTGAGAAGATGGGGTCAAGCGTGTGGCCGGCGGAGTGAGTGGGTGTTGTGACGAGTTGTCTGAGTCCGAGGTTGCTGAGGTTGTCGATCAGGGTGGAGGAGTTGGAGTCGTTGTTGTTCTCAAGGTGGAAGTTCGGGTCCCCGAGGAGGATGTAGTCCGTGGAGGCGAGGGCGTGTGTGCTGATGAAGTCGGCGATGGAGTCGCTAAACTGCGTTCGGGGTCCGGGGGTCTGTAGATGAGGGTGCCTCTGAGGGTGGTGTTGGGGTCGGTGTGGATCTGGAAGTGCAGGTGTTCAGCGGTGCTGAGGGTGTAGTCGGCGTTTGTCAAAATTTTTAGAGTGTTTCTGTGGACGATGGCAATTCCTCCTCCTTTTCCATTGGTGCGGTCCTTGCGGATGATCTTGTAGCCTTGCGGGATGGCTATGACGATGTCGGTTGCCGAGGAGGGGTTCAGCCAGATCTCCGTCAGGAAGGCGCCGTCTGGGGCGTTGGCGTCGAGTAGATCCCAGAGTTCGACGTCGTGTTTGCGGGCGGAGCGGGTGTTGAGCAGGATGCATCTGAGGAGGTTGGGTTCTTCGGTAGGTGTGTTGGCGGGCCGGATGCTGGTGAAGCTACAGTTCTGGCAGGAGAAGGGTCCTTGGGTGCGCTTCGGGGCGGCCAGGCAGCAGGTGCGTGATCGTCCGCCGTTGAGTGCATGGAGGGTGCTGGAGTCGTAGCAGAGGCGGGCGTCGCAGCGTTCGCGGGGGCCTGGGATCCTGGCGCTGGGCGCGGTCCATGTCCGGACGGGCGCAGGCGGGCTTGCCTTAGGCGCGCCCGCTGCGCGGGGCCTCCATATATAGGGGGTTAGGGAGGGAGGAGTAGCTGGGAGGTGGGAGTGGGGCGGCGAACGGGAGCTGAGGGGGCGGGGCCACAGGGGAGACAGCGGCAGGAAAAAGCGGCGGGAGTGGGCACAGCGGGAAAGGGTGAAAACAAATGGAGAGAAGCACGTAAAAACACACAACAGGGTTTACAGCAGTTTACCAGGGGGAGGAAAAAACAGTGAAACAGTAAAAAACGCTAAAAAAGGAGACAAGTGGCACGGTAACACCAAAAATAACCAACAGTGTACCAGGGGGCGACAGTAGTAGCAAGGCACTAGCAGCGGTGGCACAAGATGAGCAGCGGAGTGGGGAGCGGCCTATTCAGAACCAGGGTCGCTCTCCCTACCGCTGCTCGGCCTCTATATAAGGGGGTTAGGGAGGGAGGAGTAGCTGGGAGGTGGGAGCGGGGCGGCGAATGGGAGCTGAGGGGGCGGGGCCGCAGGGGAGACAGCGGTGGGAAAAAGCGGCAGGAGTGGGCACAGCGGGAAAGGGTGAAAAAAATGGAGAGAAGCACGTAAAAACACACAACAGGGTTTACAGCAGTTTACCAGGGGGAGGAAAAAACAGTGCAACAGTGAAACAGTAAAAAACGGTAAAAAAGGAGACAAGAGGCACGATAACACCAAAAATAACCAACAGTGTACCACGGGGCGACAGTAGTGGCAAGGCACTAGCAGCGGTGGCACAAGATGAGCAGCGGAGTGGGGAGCGGCCTACCCAGAACCGAGGTCCAGGGTTGCTCTCCCTACCACTGCGCGGCCTCCATATAAGGGGGTTAGGGAGGGAGGAGTAGCTGGGAGGTGGGAGCGGGGCGGCGAATGGGAGCTGAAGGGGCGGGGCCGCAGTGGAGACAGCGGTGGGAAAAAGCGGCGGGAGTGGGCACAGCGGGAAAGGGTGAAAAAAATGGAGAGAAGCACGTAAAAACACACAGCAGGGTTTATAGCAGTTTACCAGGGGTAGGAAAAAACAGTGAAACAGTAAAAAACGGTAAAAAAGGAGACAAGAGGCACGATAACACCAAACATAACCAGCAGTGTACCAGGGGGCGACAGTAGTAGCAAGGCACTAGAAGCGGTGGCACAAGATGAGCAGCGGAGTGGGGAGCGGCCTACCCAGAACCAGGGTCCAGGGTCAAGGGTCGCTCGCCCTACCGCTGCGCTGCCTCCATATAAGGGGGTTAGGGAGGGAGGAGTAGCTGGGAGGTGGGAATGGGGCGGCGATTGGGAGCTGAAAATCATGTGGCTGTTGAGCTTTCAAAACCCATGTCATGAATGGATCTGCGATGGAACTTACAGTAGCGGCCAGAGGTAGTATAAAGAAGTGCACTGTACACAGGGTCATCGTATCTCAAAAAGGTATCTGCATTTCCATGTCTTTTTCCTGTTTGATAACTTGTCTCTAAGTAGGAACTAGAGACAAAATGCATCCATTGTGCATGTCTATGGTTTTTCACACCTCTTGGGTCTTTAGAACTCCACATTTTTGTGATCAGTTCAAACTCTAATGTATGTTTTGATTGTTCTAAAGTAGTGTTGCCAGTGAGCAAAAGAGTCCTCGATGGCTATTGACTCTCGACCATAGTGTATTCAGTATAAGTGAATGTTCGAGAAAAGAAAGCAACTGGATAAAGGGCTTTTGCTTTCAGAATATCATTGTGAGAGTATTTCTCCTGCAGTTATAGGAGAGGCATCCGTTTCATTTATGTAAAATAGCCATACATTTGGACATCCTAAAATATGTGCAGTGGTAAAAGCATGTTTCTGGGAGTCAAAGGTTTGTTCCTGTGCGTCCTTGGTTAGTTTCCAAAAAGAAGCAAGGAGAGAGGAGACGCATTCTATGAATTAGGTATAGAAATTTACTAAACCACAAAAATGCTGCATTTCCTTCACATTCCTGGGACTAGGTAATTGCAAAATAGTCTTCACATGTTGCTAGTTCATACTGAAGTGACATCCCAAGAAAAAAAACCTCCTATGGTTTCAAATTGACATTTCTCCAGTTTGGCATACAAGGCATGCTCACTTAAACAAGTAAAAATATTTCCAGGAATTGCTGGCGATGTTAGAGTAAAGTTTTAGAGAAGATGGGAATGTTGTCATGGTAGACTACCGCAAGTTCATGTGGCACGACTTGCATAATTTCATGTTAGAAAGCAGCAGCATTACACAGCCCAAAAGGCTTCACTTGATATTCAAAGTGATCAAATTTAGTGACAATGCATTCTTCACTTCATCCCCTTCTTATCTAAACTAGATTGTATGCTCCCCTTACATGTAGGTTGGTGAACTTGTGGGATGAGTGCCGGAAACAGGTGGCACAGGAGATCAATTTCTAATGGTAAATACATTTAATTCACGGTAGTCAATGAAAGGACTTGATGGGGGTTGGTACAAAAATGTAGGCCCATCAGCTGGGGAGGTTGAATGTCTTATGAATCCTTTAGATACACTCTCATCAGTGCAAGTATTATTTTGGGTTTCTTCTCTTTGAGTAAGTGTATGGATTCTTCCATGAGGTACCCAAGAATGAGGTTTGTATCACAGTTCTGAGGTCTATGAAACCTGTAGAGTCTTGATACTGTTGAGGTATTTGTACAGGTGTTTGCAAAGTTTTGTCTTCATAATTCTCTACTACTGTCACAGTTTTGTTACTTATTTTGTCTTGACACTGGTCCCACAAACAACTTGAAGAAAAACTAACGGTGCTGTGTGCCCACACAGTCAGAGTATTACGTTTCTGTGCCCAAGAGCTGTGTCTGGGATGAAAATGTCCCCTGCACGATACATCATTGTCGAAGCACACACTCTATTGTTTTCGTGAATTCCTTGATAAGTCAATAGATGTAGTTAATAAACAAGTTGGTCAAAGTCCTCCGTTTATACAAACTTCTGTGCATCACATGAACCATTTTTCCCATAGAAGCAGCCGATATGCGTTTCGTCCGCAGGACTTTTTCATGGCTACAAAACCATATAACAGTGTATATTATTGACAATCCATAAATGCGAGAACCTGAAGCCTCTCCCGGTGAGCATAGAGATGTGATGTCTAAAACAACTTGGAGGAAATGATGACCCGACAGTGCAGAGGGATACAAGAGAAGGTTTATCAGAAAAGATACCAAACAGAAGCGAGGCATGCTGGAAGTTGGGCATGAGACATTATAGCACATACGGTGCATGTCATTCAAGACAGGGAAAATATCAAGATGTATCATGGAGCCACCAGTCATTATACAAAGAAGTGATTCTGTCATCTCAGTGTCAGAAGCACCAATACCATCTGAAGAAAAAGGCTAAAAGTGATCATTGAAGAAAAGTCTGCTTTGCCCTGCCTTACGTCCCTGGAAGCTAAATCTGCATTTTGCCTTCTCTCTTCTGCCAGCCAGTTATTAGCATTTCAATGGATGTGAATGAGGTGTGGTCTTTCTCCCAGTACAGGGACAAATGGCCTTGGGGGTGGGGATGTGTTTTTGTCCCCTTGACAGAATGGCCAGTGGGCTGGGCCCAAGAACTTGGTTAACTTCAAAGAGGCCTACCCAGTGACAGGCAAATGTAGTTAACACCCAGTTCCGCACAATTCTGTTGCCTCCCCAGTCAGTCAGTCAGACTCCAATCACGGTGGGCCTCTTTTGACATTACAGTGTCACAACATGTTTGTCAGGTTGGCTGGATTTACATATAAGATTTGGGGGGCACTTCAAAGGAGGGAAACAGAATGCCAAAACAGCTGATGTGTGTCCACTGTCAGGTATAACAAAGCTCGGCTTTGTTATGCCGGACTTCTGTCTCTGAGGTTGTGGGTAGAGGGACTGCCTAAAACTGATTATAGTTAGATGTGGGAGACATAAGGATTACTGTGGCACACTCCACATACACACATCCAGCCATCAGGTCCAAGTTTAGTGAGGCTGAACACTTCGGCCGGCTTGAAAATGCCCAAAGTGGGTAGGGTAACCCCTTGGAACATTTAACCCCATTGGTTAGGTCATTCCCATCCACAAGCTTGTTACAGGCAAGCATGTGACCTCTCAAGGCATCCACTTAGGAACACTCCTGGATCTGAGGAAGATCAGGAGAGGACTGATCCAGCTGCAGGCTGAGAAGAGCCCTGGAAACTGGGCTTGCTTTCCTTTGGACCCAGGACAAAGAAGTGGACTCAAAGGATAAAAAAGCTGACCTGTTGAAATGCGGGGATACAACAAGTACAAGAGGCCTTTCCTGCAAGGGCCCAGCTGACCAGTCATAGCTGGACCTTGTACGAAAGTGGCTCTATATATACTGTTCCCAAATAGGTACAGTGAGCACAGAGTCCACAGTCCCCAGACCTTTGACAGAGGCTAAAGTTAGATATAACCTTACTCGCTAAAGTGGTAGCTTGGTCGAGCAGTAAGGCAGTATCAGAGGACAGTGTAAAGCACTTGTTGCATAAACTCAGTCAGCAAATGGTCTCACACACTCAAGAACTGAACTCTAGGCCAATGGTTTTTGGATACAAATAGGTAGTTTTATTTTAGAACCAACAATAGGTATCAAAATATACTTTCTCAGATTGAGATGCTTTAGATAAATACTTTTCAATAGGCAATAGACTTTTGAATATAATAGCTACAGTGGTTGCAATAGGCAACACAATTTCAAACACAATAATACATTGAGCTCAATGGAAATTTCAAGTTAAATGCAATTAGTTACTTTAAGGATTGCTTTTCTAACTCCAGGACTGGATCCTAGATTCAGTCCTGGGACAGTTCCTCGAAACATGCGAGTAAATAAGTTTTAGTTACTGTTGTGATTTGTAAGCAATATTTTGGTATTTTAAAAGTTGACAGAAACTTTTTCTAATAGAATCACCAATGTTATCCTATGGGAGGAAATTCACTTAGCAGGTAAGTGGGGTTATTGTTACTTTTTCTAGTTCAGTGTTGGATCCTGGATCCAGCACTAGTGTACTACTTGTTAGCAGTTGAGAGAATGCGCTTAGGTTATACAGGCGATTTTTAACGAATATTTGTAAGTTTGCAAAATCGACACTTAGAAGAAATTTCACAGAAAAACAGTCAATGGTTTCCTATAGAAGAAAATTGAGTTAGCGCTAAGTATGGTTGTAATTACTTTTCAGGGTCAGTGCTGGGCACCAAGATCCAGCACTGGGATCTCTCCTGATAGCAGGTGAGTATTTTTGTTTTCGTTACTCGGTTGATTTTAGGTGAATATTTTAAAGTTTAGAAACTCCACACTTAGAAGAATTTTCAAGTGAAACCAGTCAATGTTACCCTATGGAAGAAAAGTGAGTTATCAGCTTTTGGGTAAGTACTCGACTGGCAGAGTTAAGGTTCTGGGCATAGACTCAGGGGTCTCCCAGGGTCAGGTAAGTACAGTTGTTACACCCTCAGCGGCACAGGGGCAGCCAGGTGCAGAGTGAGTTAGGCCCAATGTTATCCTATGGGAGGTAGGGGGCCTGTGGTTGGTGGCTGCTGGCTAGCAGACCGGCTGTGGGAGCTGGGCTCCTGGTCACTTGCTCAGGGCAAATGGGGAAGTAGGTTAGAGTAGAAGTTGCACTGCCAGGGCCACTCGGGCAGCTGGGTGCAGGGTGCTTTTTAGCCGTCGGGCGCTCAATGGATTGCAATGGAGAAGCACAAGAACGAACAAAGGCTGCAAGCTCGGAGGCGAAGATTCTTCAGGTGCGACCACCTTTTTCGAGAGGTAAGTTGGGTAGTTGGAGGATAGGTAGGCACCCAAGAGTTGGGCACAGGGGGCCGCAGGGTGCCGGGTGCAGGGGTGCCTTTTGGCGTCGGAAAATCTTACCCTCTGCTGGTCGCGGTTGAAGGGCTCCCTGGTTCGAGGCTGCAGGCGTCGTCAGGAGCGTCCAGGTGGGTCCTTGGGTGCTGGATTTGGGGTCACAGTTGCCTGGGGGACGTCCTCGTGGTCTTGGTCCACGCCGGCACAGGCCAGGCTTGGCGGGTGCAGAGTGTGCAGGGTTTGCGGTTCCTGGCTGATGCCAGGGGTCAGTTACTTGTTTTGAGCAGTACCACTGCTCGTGGGAGTCCCAGTTGCTCAGAGTCACAAGGTAGCCAGGTCCTCCAGGGTTCGTGAGGTTGCTGCCCACTGGAGATGCCGGGGTTTAGCAGGAGCAGGTTCGAGGGTCGACAGGCCGGTAGGGCTGGGGCCAAAGCAGTTGGTGTCTTCCTCTTGTTAGCAGCTGCATGGCGGGTCTTCTTGCGTCTTGATCTTCTTTGCTGTTTTGAAATCTGGATCTGAGGAAGGAAGGTTCAGGGTGCTCCTAAATACTAAATTTAGGGGCGTTACAGGTAGGTAAAAGGCAGGGACCAATGGGTCCCTTTCCTTGGGTGGGTACACCCCCTATCCTGCCACTCTCCTGTGGGAGGGGGGCAGTAGCCTAGTTCTGATTGGGCAGGGCTCCCCATCTTCAAGATGGCGAGAGCCTGGAGATGTGCTTCACCTCGCCTCCCCCACCTGAAGGGTGGGGTTGGCAGAGGCTGGCACACCCCCTTTCCTTCCTTGAGGTTTCCGGCCAGTCTTCCCGCCAGAGTGGGGGTCAGAACCGGTAGGAGCCAGTTGCTGAGTACAGCAAGTGGCCTAGAGAAGCTCACAAAGGTGGCATGCCTTTGAAGCTTCCTGTCATGCTCCTTCACTTACGGAGCCGTAGGCAGAGGCGCGAATATCGCGTCTTCCCTTCCCGAGCGAAATAGCGTAGGCAATCCCAAAAAAGAACTACAACTCCCCGAAGGCTGGCCCGCTTCCGGGTGATGACCCGTGTTCCCAGCGATTACGTTAAAAGCACTTCCGGGGCGAGAGGGAGGCGCTTGACAATCCCTTCCGAACAATGGCGGCAAGCGGACGCTTTCCTTCCCGCGGATCGGAGTAAGCCGGTTATTCGTTTTGGTATTCATCAGACCTGAGAGGACTTCACAAGAGTCTTGTTCCCGTGAGGACTTCAAAAGAGATTTGTTCGTGGTGTGGGAGCCTTCTACTGAACCAACAAATTCTGACGCATTCTACGAAGGCAGAGAAGCCATTCTCCTACAGTCCCCATCCGACGATCCTTTTCTGCAGAATTGAGTGACGCTTCCCGTTTTTCTGTTCCCAGCATTGAACTAACAGGTACCGAGTTGCGCTACTCCCCCGAGTCGCCTGTAGGATACCCTGTTTCTTTTCCTTTGACTACTAACTTCCAGATCTGGTGCTCGTGTGTGAAATTCAGTCTGCTCACAAGACATATTGCTAAAGTGAGTGTTGGGACCCGGAAGAGGTACTTATTACAGGCACTGTAAACATTAAACAGTTATGTAAAGCAAGTACAAGGTACTCTCCTGTGGATTGTGAGGAAACAGCGCAGGAGTGGCACATGTTAACGCTAACTGCGGGGACCACAGACACTCAGGTACTTACATTATATTGGTTACCAGGAAGGGGAAAAAAGGGGTAATTGAGGGGTTAGGCTGTCTTACTAATCACCCTGTTGTGTGTTTCTGTGTCCTCACTGCAGGCAGTTTATACTCACTCGTAGACCAGACCCCCAACACAAAAGACCCTGAAGTTTTGCTTTCTGTTCCTTGTCCCCCGGGTGCGCTCCCTCCTAGCTGTGTCACATCACACTCTGGGGAGAGACCGCGTCCGGTGGCGAAGGGATCATATTCAGCTTGACATCGTCCCTGCTGGCTGCTACGCAGAGGTTAGTGAATTCTGATTCCTTCTTGAGCTGCTGACACCCGACAGATTGTCAAGCCCAAGAACGACGCCCAGCCCGGACGATGGACACGAATGTCGTGTTGTCCTCTTTGCTGGAGAGCGTAACCGCGCTGCAGCAGGAGGTACACACCTCGCGTGTAGAAAATCAGGACTTACGTAAGGAAGTGAATACATTGAGAAGGGAGGTCGCTGGTTTATCCCGTAGGGGCCCGAGTCCTTACATCAAAGAAGCCACACTCCAAACCCCTTCTCATCCCTTCCGACCTCCCTCGTCAGTCGATACACATGGGGGTGGGTTCCTCGCAGCCTCTCCAACTCCCCCACCAACCTACGAGTCCGTTCCAGCGATCCATGTGATCCAGAATCGCAGTATCCCATTGGCGCCTCCGGAACGCTTCTATGGTGAACCCAAGAAATTTGAAACCTTCCTAAATCAATGTCGGCTGCACTTTTTGTGTAAACCTACAGTCTTTCAGGAGGAAACGGCAAAGACAGCCTTCATGATGTCCTACATGGGAGGGAACGCGGCCAGCTGGACCATACCATTAATGGAACGAAACGACCCGGTGTTACACAGGTTTGCGGACTTCTGTGTAGAGATGAGGAAACTCTTCGATCGGAAGTCCCATATGATGTCCCTGGATCGCGAACTCCTTACCCTGCGACAGGGCTCCCAGGACCTCTTATCTTACATCACCTCGTTTAATCGGTTAGTTGTGGAGACCGATTGGCCACAGGAGAAAAGAACCACCCTTTTTTACCAAGGGCTAAGAGGAGATTTGAAAGACGTCTTGGCACAGGTGGTTCAATTGCCCCCCACGTGCGGGGAGCTGATTGATCTTACAGTCCAATTAGAACACCGACTACAGGAAAGAAAAGGGGATAGGAATCGAGGGGAGGTGCGTCCTCTCTTTCACCGTCCCAGAACCCCGGTTGAGGAGCGCCCCAAAGGAACCGACGGACCAGAACCAATGCAGATTGGGGGGGATCAGAGGTCCCCTCACTACCGAAGAACGAGAAAAGCGGAGAAAAATGAAGCTTTGTCTATATTGTGGTAAGGAAGGGCATTTTATACGGGAATGCCGTGCCAGAGCTCAGCTCCCGGATCGGAGCAGCTCGCCAAGAGCCCTAGCCTCCATGGAGAACCAGGAGATAGCGGAAAACTAAAAAGCCCGAGTCAGATTGAGATCACTGGTTCGGGTAGCTCAAGTATACCGATCTCATCCGTCATTGCAAACACTCTTCAACCTGCAGTGGCACATTTGAATGTAGGAGTTTCCCTGTGGATTACAGGGTCTAATGTGGTGCATTTGGAAGCCTTACTAGATTCCGGAGCCACAGGAAACTACATGGACCAAACATACGCACGACACATTGGAGTGTCATGGGAAAGAAAAAAGAACCCTGACAACGTGAGAGCCGTGGACAGCTCAGAGCTAACGTCCGGACCCGTCATAAGCCATACCCATCGCCTCCTGATGCGGCTCGGTAAGGAACACTAGGAACGCATTTAATTTGATCTTATTGACGCACCCCAGTTTCGTCTTATCTTAGGCATGCCATGGCTTACCTTACATAACAAAGAAATTGTGTAGTGCCTGCACTCCTGTTTATTCAGTAAGAGTCTATAATTTAAGGGTACATAGGTCGGTTATAACAGTTATCAGCGTGCTGTCATGTATAAGGGTTTCAGCCCTGACCCTATCTATATATCTGAACATGAGGAGGTGTGGAGTGATCCACACCTACATGACGCACAGCAATCGCACTCAAGAGAGTTTTCAAAAAAGTAATTTATATTTTTACTCAACCATTATTTGTAAAGTAACATCAATCTTTGGTTTTCAAAATAAAACACATGAGTTAAACACGTATTTTTTAAACATACGTAATAGGTGAAACGTAATTCATGGTTGAAATATTTCATAAACAAAAACACTTTGTTAAACAGTGTAATTTCTTAAACTTCAAAATACATCGAATTTTCAACATCCATCCCAATGCATTTCGGGTTGCTAACCCTTCTTCAGGGGATCAGTTCGATCACGAGTGCAAATCCTATTAGTGCAGATGTGAACTAAGTACTATTGTTTCAATCTTTTGTAGTGTTACAAACGTGGAACTGTTTATTGAAGTACACGAACTGAATCCCCTGAAGAAGGGTTAGCAACCCGAAATGCATTGGGATGGATGTTGAAAATTCGATGTATTTTGAAGTTTAAGAAATTACACTGTTTAACAAAGTGTTTTTGTTTATGAAATATTTCAACCATGAATTACGTTTCACCTATTACGTATGTTTAAAAAATACGTGTTTAACTCATGTCTTTTATTTTGAAAACCAAAGATTGATGTTACTTTACTAATAATGGTTGAGTAAAAATATAAATTACTTTTTTGAAAACTCTCTTGAGTGCGATTGCTGTGCGTCATGTAGGTGTGGATCACTCCACATTACCTTACATAACCCCATGATCAGCTGGGCTGCCCGCACGGTGTCCATGAGTTCACCGTATTGTAAGACACACTGCACTGAAGAGACGGCCAGGCCTGAGACCGACTCCGCGTCTCAAGCCCTTATGATGGCAAACGCTTGTAGTACGATGGCTTCTGAGAAACCGAGCACGTTACTTGAGGCATACCAGGAGTACCAGTCCCTCTTTAACAAACAGAAGGCAACCCAACTACCTCCCCACAGAACCCATGACTGCCGTATCGAGTTAATCCCCGGAGCGGACATTCCATGCAGTCGAGTGTACGCCCTGACAGAGCCAGAAACACGATACCTAAAAAACTACTTGGAGGAGAATCTGGCCTCCGGATTCATCACTCATTCTTCGTCTCCTGCATCGTCTCCTCTTTTTTTATACCAAAGAAAGATTGTGACGAGCTGAGGACTTGCATCGACTATAGAGCATTGAATCGTGTAACAGTAAAAAACCGCTACCCACTCCCATTGATCCCTGTACTTCTGGACCAGCTGAAGGGTGTCCGGTACTTCACTAAATTGGATTTAAGGGGCGCATATCATCTCGTCAGAGTACGGAGTGGAGACGAGTGGAAGACCGACTTCCGAACCAAATTCGGGCTATTCGAATACAGGGTGATGCCTTTTGGGCTATGTAACGCCCCAGCGGCATTTCAATATTTCATGGATGAGGTGTTGAGAGGCCTCTTGGATGTTTTTTGTGTGGTGTACATAGATGATATCCTCATCTACTCTCCCTGTCTAAGGGACCACGTCACTCATGTTAAGACAGTGTTGGAAAGGCTTCAGCAACATTCCCTATATGCGAAGTTGGAGAAATGTTTGTTCCATGCTCAAGAAGTTGCCTTTTTGGGCTACGTGATCAACGCAAATGGATTTCAAATGGATGTTAACAAGGTGGAGGTGATCACCCGCTGGGAAACTCCACATCATGTCAAATCGGTCCAAAGTTTCCTAGGATTCGCCAATTACTATTGGCGATTTATTAAAGATTTCTCAAAAGTGATTCAACCCATTACCCAGTTGTTGAGAAAAAACGCCCCCTTTGTGTGGGGAGAAGAGGCCGAAAAGTCATTTCGGGACTTAAAGTCTAGATTCACCCAGGCCCCTATTCTACGACATCCTGACTCTTCTCTCCCTTTCGTGGTAGAAACGGATGCTTCCCAGTACGCCCTAGGAGGGGTATTATCCCAGCGACACCCACAAACGGGACAGCTACACCCTGTGGCGTACTTCTCTAAAAAACTCACAGCCAGCGAAATCAATTATTCTATCTCCGACAAAGAATTGCTTGCTATCAAACGGGCCTGTGAGGAATGGCGACACTATCTCTTGGGGGCACAACAAAAAATCGAAATATACACCGATCACCGGAACCTGTTGTTCCTAAAAACAGCTAGGGCACTTACACCCCGACAGCTGCGATGGACATTATTTTTTGCTGATTACGATTTTATCATCAAATACAGACCTGGAACCCAAAACGGGAAAGCAGACGCACTCTCCCGCTTTGAAGACCCTGAGAACCTCGGAGACACAGAAATGCAGGAACCCCCCTTGATCCTCGCGGAGGGCACCATCGCAGAATCGACCCTAGCCGTCCTCTTCTCCCAGGCCTTCCTCGATGAAGTCAGGACTTCCTTAGCCGATATCGATGTACAGGCCTGGATACAAGAGGAACCCGAACACAGAGTCGTAGAGAAGGACTTGCTGTACCATTCTCACGCACTTTACGTACCAACTGCGGGCCTTCAGGGACAGGTCCTGGCATGGGCTCACGTTACCGCATTGGGGGGACACCTGGGAACCTACAAAAGAATCGCCTGTATTGAACGCTCCTTCTGGTGGCCGAAGATAAAGAAGGACACGAAAGAGTACCTTAGCGGGTGTTCGGTATGTGCTCAAGGAAAAGCGGTGCACTCCAAACCCATGGGACTTCTACGTCCTTTGCCTATCCCTCCTAGACCCTGGCACACAGTCTCTATGGATTTTATCGTGGAAATGCCCCCCTGCAGTGGGTACACAGTGGTGCTAGTAGTCGTGGACCATCATTTCATACCTCTGAAAGGGCTACCTACATCATCCGACTTAGCCCTTGTCTTTCTACAACACGTAGTCAGAGCCCATGGGCTGCCCAGCGTTCTCATCACGGACAGAGGAACTCAATTCACCTCTCGATTTTGGAGAGCGTTATGCAAGGCCATGAACATCGACACCAGGCTGTCCACCAGTTTTCATCCCCAGACCGATGGCAAAACGGAACGCCTCAATCAGACCCTGGAACAATACCTTCGATGTTTTTCCCTCCAGAGCACTACAAACTGGGTTACCCTCCTATGGACAGCGGAATTTTCATACAACAACGCTGAACACTCCACACTAGGGTGCTCTCCGTTCTTCTGTTTGTACGGATACCATCCAAACATGCTCCCCTTTGAGTGGCCCGTCCACTTACCGGTCCCTAGCATTCAAGAACATCATGCGCATCTACGCGCCATGCTCCAGGAGGCAAAACAACACCTCAGGAAGGCGCAGGCGGCACACAAAACATTTGCAGACCGGAAGAGAACTAAAGAACCAGAATATAAAGTGGGGGACATGGTCTGGCTAGCTACAAAAAACCTGCATTTAAAGGGGGCCAACAAGCTAAAACCCAAATACATAGGTCCCTATACCATAGTTGAAGTCATCAACCCTGTGGCCATGAAACTGTATTTACCCCCGTCGTGGCGCATCCACCCCGTTTTCCATGTTTCCTTGCTCCAACCGTGCTCTAGCCACGTTAGGTTGCCAGAACGACCCCTCCCATTTGAAATCGAGGGACAAGATGAATATGAAGTGCAGGAACTCCTTGATTCCCGTCTGGTACGGGGAAGAGTGCAGTACTTGGTGGACTGGAAAGGTTATGGGGTGGAGGACAGGACATGGGAACCCGTACAGAACCTCCACTGCCCCGATCTCGTTGAACGATTCCACGAGACTCACCCTGGAAAACAGGGACGACCGCCGATACGGCGATCCTTAAGAGGGGGTTCTGTCATGCTCCTTCACTTACGGAGCCGTAGGCAGAGGCGCGAATATCGCGTCTTCCCTTCCCGAGCGAAATAGCGTAGGCAATCCCAAAAAAGAACTATAACTCCCCGAAGGCTGGACCGCTTCCGGGTGATGACCCGTGTTCCCAGCGATTACGTTAAAAGCACTTCCGGGGCGAGAGGGAGGCGCTTGACAATCCCTTCCGAACAATGGCGGCAAGCGGATGCTTTCCTTCCCGCGGATCGGAGTAAGACGGTTATTCGTTTTGGTATTCATCAGACCTGAGAGGACTTCACGAGAGTCTTGTTACCGTGAGGACTTCAAAAGAGATTTGTTCGTGGTGCGGGAGCCTTCTACTGAACCAACAAATTCTGACGCTTTCTACGAAGGCAGAGAAGCCATTCTCCTACAGCCCCCATCCGACGATCCTTTTCTGCAGAATTGAGTGACGCTTCCCGTTTTCCTGTTCCCAGCATTGAACTTACAGGTACCGAGTTGCGCTACTCCCCCGAGTCGCCTGTAGGATACCCTGTTTCTTTTCCTTTGACTACTAACTTCCAGATCTGGTGCTCGTATGTGATATTCAGTCTGCTCACAAGACATATTGCTAAAGTGAGTGTTGGGACCCGGAAGAGGTACTTATTACAGGCACTGTAAACATTAAACAGTTATGTAAAGCAAGTACAAGGTACTCTCCTGTGGATTGTGAGTAAACAGCGCAGGAGTGGCACATGTTAACGCTAACTGCGGGGACCACAGACACTCAGGTACTTACATTATATTGGTTACCTGGAAGGGGAAAAAAGGGGTCATCAAGGGGTTAGGCTGTCTTACTAATCACCCTGTTGTGTGTTTCTGTGTCCTCACTGCAGGCAGTTTGTGCTCACTCGTAGACCAGACCCCCAACACAAAAGACCCTGAAGTTTTGCTTTCTGTTCCTTGTCCCCCGGGTGCGCTCCCTCCTAGCTGTGTCACATCACACTCTGGGGAGAGACCGCGTCCAGTGGTGAAGGGATCATATTCAGCTCGACATCGTCCCTGCTGGCTGCTACGCAGAGGTTAGTGAATTCTGATTCCTTCTTGAGCTGCTGACACCCGACACTTCCCCTGCCCATCCTGCGGGAGGAGACCTAGCACCTCTCCCAGGATGTGTATTGTTGCAGGCCCAGGAGAGCGGAAGACTCTCTACCCAGGGGTCCAGCTACATGTCTGCTGTGTGGCAGCCTAGGCAGCCCCTCAGACAAGACGTGGATTGTAGGTTTAGGTTCAGGGGGCATCTCTAAGATGCCCACTGTTGTGCATCTTACAGTAAATCCCACACTGGCATCAGTGTGGGTTTACTGTGCTGAGAAATTTGATACCATGCTTCTCAGTCTTCATTGTAGCCATCATGGTGCTGTGGAGTTTTTGTTGACGACCTCCCAGCACTATATACTCTTAATGGCAGCACTGCACTTACAGTGCCCAGGAATGGACCTGGGTACTGTAGGGGCACAGGGCTCATGCACCTGTGCCCACACCACTGGCATAGGGCCCCCAGCAAGAGGGGTGACTGAGGTATGCCAGGGCAGTGTGTTTGTGAGCATGGCACACAGGGATGTGTGCCAGGTCGACTCTTTGTTTTGTTCTGCACCAAGACACTCAGCCTGCAAAGGCAGTGTGTGTGTGTCAGGGTACAGGGCCTCTAAGGGTGGCACAATATGTGCTGCTGCCCTTAGGGGCCTTCTCTGGTCACAAGGCCCTGGGTACCATTTACCAAGGGCTGACATGTGACCAGAGATGCCAATTGGGTTTTGGCTGTTAGGCAGTTTTTAGGGAAGGAACACAGGCTCTGGGCACCTGATTGGCAGGAGCCCAGGGCACAACAAGGAAAAGTGCATCAGTTATCAGGCAAAAAGGGGGGGGGGGGTTACTGCAACAGAAACCCACTTCCTTACAGACCTGGACTGGACTCTGCCTGCCACCCTCTGCGTTTAAAGTACATCCCTTGAGCTCCCGGGGCTTTAGAAGTGTACTCCTGTAGTGATTTGGATCTTAAAAAACGTAAATCAGAAGGTAAAATCTTAGACCCAGGATGAACCTGGTTGGTTACCACGTTCCATTGTGGTCAGCATGAAATTGCACCTACGTCCTGTTATACTGTGACCATTAACTAGTATTGAAACTTTTTGCTTCTTCATGCTATTACTACTTAAAGCTTTCAAAAATCATATCTCCAGTTTCGCCTATTAGATTTTTGTCATTTTGGTGCCATTTTGTTAATTAAATTCTACTCTATTTTCATTTTGGGGTTTTTATTGTTTTGTATTTCAACTTTATTACTGTTTTAGTATTGCATAAATACTTTACACATTGCCTCTAAGTTAAGCCTGTCTGTTCTGTGGCATAGCTACCAGGAGGCTGAGCTCAGGCTAATTTAGTGACTTTGAGGGTTCACCCTGACAAGGATTGTGATTATTACTTGAGGTGGGTACTTACCCTCCTCAACTAATAACCCAATTTCTTACAGTTTGATAATTACAATTCAGAAAAGGTGCTGAGAGCACAAAACATTGGTGGTCTAGTCCTTGGTATTTCAGAGGAAGCTGTAACTGAATCCGATTGCAGAACATTCACACTATTGCTAGATACGCATGTTCTGCGGAGGTATACATAGAGTATATTGCTATCCTTTGGCATGATGAAAAGACGGTCCCGCTCTCTGGACTGTGCCAAGGACACAGGAGTAATGGTACAGTTTGCTCTGAAGCTATGTCACAAATGCAAATACAGTATATCACAAGCCAGCTTCTCCCTTGCTGAAGAAAGTAAGTGGAGTGAATGTGGCAGATCAGGACATTTTCAAAGAGCTCTACACCAAGAATGAGCCCAGACAATCATGTTCTTTACCACAGTTGCAACCTATTGGCAAACTGAGGCACAGAACCAGGTAAATCATTATGAGGAGTTGTGCTGCTTTACGGAGTAGAAGTTCTTGCCCAGAGTCTCCTTACTCAAGAAGAATGACATGGTCGATCTTCTTCAAACACCACCTCGGTGTCCCTCTGATAAAATATATATGCAATATAGGCAAAAGTTGGTAATGGGTAGGGTGCTAAAGCAAACTTTCAGTAGAATGGGAAGAAAGGTACCTTGAGGGGAAAAAAAACAAGGTCTGAAAGAAAATCCTCTTATCAAGCATACACAGAATATACGATGGCCCAGCCATGTGGGTTGCCATCTTAGAATTGGTCTATATGATATATGTCCTCTGGTAGGTTGGGACAGTATATTATGCAGATCTGCCACAAGAAGTCACTGTTTTGAAACTTTAAAAGACCCTCCTCTAAGCAGTGTCAATGGCTTTTCCTAACAGAATGACTGACTGTCATGCTACCACCGCTTGAAAATTCTAGTCCCTCACCTCTTGGGTCCACACATGCCATTGCCAGAAAAAGGAATAATTCCCAAATGAAGGCATATTTTTTCTCACTCTCTAGACTAGGGGAACTTGGAATGAAAGCACAGATACTCATATGCTTTTTGCGGGCTCCTTAGTTGGGAGCAGTGTAGAATTTCAATTTCTGCCTGTGCTTGCTGCCCCTCCACTGCTTGCTCCACCACTGGAGGTGTAAAAAGTGGTCCCTCTGAGACCATTTCACCAGCTAAGCATGGCAAATTACAAGGATTTCTTTTCCATTTGGATCAGTCTTTTAACTGATGATGATGATGGCGATTACACCTAACAGTGGTATTGATTATGTGATTATTCTCGGGAATAGTCAGCTATTGCACAGGATACATTCTGGACTGTGCTTTTATTAATGCCCCTTCGAGGGTTTGCTTCCATAACGGTCTGCCATACCAGTTGCTTGTCGCTGCAATCTCAAGCTGATTTTGAGGCTGTTAGGTTACAAAGTGCAGAGGAATATGGCATGGCATTCTTTCATCTAGTGTTACATTAGCAATAGTAGATGCATGCCCCAAGGGCCTACATACCATCCTGGCTCAGCTTGAATCCAATGTTCCTATGTGCATGTGGGAGGGCGGGCCGGATAAACAGACGCGGAGGCTGAATGTAATGAGCCAGTGGATAGGTTTTTATTGGCAAGGCAGCAGATAGGATTGTTGGATCGGATGTCAGGGGCTCCTGACGTGGTCTCGCGGTCTCCTCTTCTTCTTTCTCTTCTGGGCGGTCTCCTCTTCCGGTTTCTGACTCTGGAATGGCCGAGATGGGTTCCCCAGGGAGGCTCATGAGAGGGATAGAGAAAAACGAGAGGCCGTCAGGGAGTTTGACCGATCAAGTCTACAATCAAGGGAAAGATCCGTCACCGCACCCGTGGCTTATATGGGATGGAGGTTTTGTGACACTGTATCTAAGGTTTTTAGGCTAGAGCAGGGAGGTGAAAGACCCGGTCACCAAACACGCCGCGGGCACTCTGGGTATGTATCTTCGGGAAGGGGTGGAAGGGGAAAAGAGACGTTCTAAACTGCAACACCGTACCACCACCACCACCACTAAGCAACACCCTGTGATCCCGTAACCACCCTCCTCCCCTTTACCCTTGTCTACCACCCGCTTCCCGTTCCCGTTTCCCCGTCGTTCAGCCACTCACCGGCCCCGCCGCAACACTTCCTGGTTGCGGCCGCTCTCCAGCCTCCTCCTGTGGGGTCCACCACTCCTCGCACCACGTCTCGTATGGGGCCTCCTCTGCTTCCTCAGCCTCTCGACTCTGCCGCGTCGCTCTCTCTCCTCCCAGCTCCGGCTCGGTCCTCCTCGGCTCCGATTCCTCGTCCCGCTGCTCCTCGTCCTCCGCTTCTCTTCTTTCTTCCTCCGGTTCCTGCTTCGCCTTCGCTGCTTCCTCTGTCTCCCGTCTCTCTCCTGCACAAGTGCGTCCGTCTTCTGTGTTGGTCCTGCTTTTCTCCTGTAGTAAAGAAGGACATCCGGGTTTAGTCCCTCCCCCTTCCGGGTCATTCCGGGCAGCACCATGACCTGTTCGACTTTGATGGTTACGGGGCGGGGATAGCCTCCGTAATGGGTTTGGCCGACCGTGGGATTTCTCGAGGACGGTCTCCCCAGGCATAGTCCACAGGTAAGAGCGGGGAAGATGCGAGGTCAGAAACATGTCCGAGGTCCTCTCACAGTGCATTATTGCAAACAAAGACTAACATGCCCTGAGAAGGTATTCTTACAAGTAGAAAAGAAAAGCCTGGCTGTAGTATGGGCCTGTGAACATTTGTTTGTGTATGGAAAGACATTTAGCCTTGCCACTGACCATCAAGTCCATGAAAACGTATTTGGTAACCCAAAAGACAAGAGGCCTCTCTAGGCTGAAAAATAGGGTCTGAAACTACTATCATTTTAAAATGACTGCTAAGACTGGAAAAGATCAGAATCCTATTGATTTATTTTCCCATTTCCTGTTGGCAAGCTGTGACATCAGTTTGATTGCTGAGGAATTCATCAGATATATAGACAACTAGGTGTATCTCTTGGTGACAAAGTGATCACCATAAAAGCTTTGCAGGAACACCTTACTCTTTGGGCCGTATCAGATTTGGTGGACTCTCAAAGGAATCAAAACCACTAATAGAAGTTGCCCACTTAGGGAATTTTAAACATGTCCAGGGTAATCTAGCATACCACAGAAAAGGTTTTGTTCTTAGAAGCAGCAGGTTGCTGAAGTGGCACAAGGGCCCTAGGGGTACTGCCTCTACCACGCGGCTCTTGAGACAGAAAGTGTGGCTCCCATTCCCTGATGAGCTGGCATTGGTGGCCCGTAATGTGCAGCAGGGGTAGGGCAGGCACACACAAGCACACTCTCTTTCGCACGCACACACACATACACCCAGCACATGTGTGGAAATCTGAAATTATTTCCGTTAGCATAAGCTGAAGTAATCTTGGTTGTGGCATCCATTTTGTTGGAAATGTAATTCTTCCGTCTTCACTCTTGCTTGCTCTACTATTCTGCAGGTGTTATCAGCTTTAGTTAACTCCTTCTGTACTGAGCCAAAGCAATGTATGTGCTGAGAAAAGGCCTGTAGCTGCTAAAATGCACCTGGTTAAAGATGTAACTGTCAATCATTTGTGCTGTTGTTAGCAGTTCTGTTCTCTCTCCCACTTTGCTGACTAAGTGATTACACATATGCCCATGTCTGGCTGTAACTATTCCTGTGTAGGCTTGTACCTTCTATTTGTAACTACTTGTTTACTCTGCAACAAACTCTGTATATAAGCACCATGGTCTGTGTATTCAATGTACTACCTCAGGCAGCACTTGAAAGTGCTGTGTGGACGTAGTCCCACTCATGAGTGATTAATAAACTTGTTATTTGAATTCCAGCTTCGGTGCCAATGTCTATTTTGTTGGTCTACGAACCCGTGGACGGAGAAGGGTGACCCCTGCACCGGTGTGCCCATTAAAAGGCACATTTTCACAGTTGGTGCCCGACACGTGGGGCCTCATAGAGGACGCGGCCGTCCGAAGGAGTGATCTTGACGGAATAGTGGAATATTGCTGAGGAGACGTCCTGCATGAGGAGACCCTTGTCTTTGCAGCTGAAGTGATTTTATCGGTTTTCTTGATTTGACCCTCCAGGTGTTGGCCGGTCCCGACTGAGGTATCCTTTGGCGTAAAAATTGCAGTGACCATTAGGTCGACCAAGAGATTGGCAGTTGGAGGTTGGAGACTCTTGTTTGGTAAAGTCGCTGAAGTGGCACTCATGATTTTCTTGGCCAAGATTCTGGTTTTGTTTGTTTGATTTATTTTTTGCAAAAGATAAAGGCAGGTAATGTGGAGATTTTTCTCTACTTTTGAATATTTTGGAAAAGTAATATTTTACAAAACTTTGGTAGCATACCTGTTTCCAGCACACTCCGTACGTTGTGTTGCTGTCTTGGTGGTACCAAAACGGATTTAGAAAGAAGTCAGCCGGCTCTCCCAGAGGGGACACCTAATAGGCGTATGTATGTCAAATATGGTATTTCTTCCATAATGTATAGTACACTGTAGAACAAATATACGAAGGATCCTGATCTACAATGGCCAGTGAATGGGTCATTTGATTTAAAAAAGATTCAATATGTAGGGCAGTGTTTGTTTAAAAGGAAAAGTCGACAAGATATGTTTGATTGTGTACGAATGTGGGAGAAAGAAGTGCAAGAGAGAGTGAGGAAAGAAGAAGCTATAGCAGAGAAATAACAGCAAAAAACAATATATCAAAAAGGAGATGAATGAAATAAAAGAAAAAGAGGACAGGGAGCGCCCTTTAGAGGTAACTGGTCAGAACACTATTAGGCGCCCCATCCATCCCATACTTAATAAACCTCAGAATGATTCCATCTTATTAGATCGACCCCCGCCCCAGACGAAGAACATCTTTCTTCGGACGATAAAGACAAAGATAAGTCAGATGGGCAACAGACTCGCTCTACTCTAACTATGGACAAAAAAGCTACTATCAGATCCCCTGTTCGTAAAGAAGCCCGTGGGATTACCTCTGCTCCAGATCTTGTAGCATTGGTTCAGCAGTGGAAAGATTTAGAGCAGTTATATTTTGCAGAGAAGTTCGCTTGGGAAGTAAGACTTAATTTTAGAAACCTTTCTACAAACTTAGAGCTTACTGATATAAATTCTGATTTTAAAGAATTAAGTGATGGAACTTTTCTTTGTTCAAAAATACCTGATCTAATTAAGTGAGTGGTTACATTACGAGATGACACATTTTGCATTAAAGCGGAGAAAAAAGCAGCTGGTAAAACTAAAACTGTACAAGTAGCCAAAACCCTCAGAACAGAAAGTAGAAGTTTCAGAAACAGATAATGGATTTAGTAGTACTGAAGTTAATAAACGACCAATGCGCTAAGCTGCGCCTTTGTATGTTCCTCCGAAGGGTACGGGAACAGATGAAGATAAAGCTTCAGATGATGCAAAAGGATATTTTATTCATAATTGGGTTTATACTCCTTTGAGTAGAGCGGATGTTATGGCTCTTAAAGCCGCTTTGCCCGATCCGCGGAAAAATCCTGCCGCTTTCTATGAAGAAGTAGAATGAGCCATTAGCTCCTGCACTATGACTTTGCCAGATATCAATATGTTTTTTGGACTTATTTTGCCCCCTGATATGTAGAGAACGATTCGGAAAATAGATGATAATGTAGCATATGGCGATACATGGGCACATTTAGAAGAAATAGATGCGGCCAGGGAGCCTGCGCAGAAACCTCAGCAGGAGATTTTAGATCTTCCCAAAACTATTGTGACTAAGTTGAAAACTCTTATTTCCCCATAAAAATAGATTGGACTACGTTAGCGTCCTGTAAACAGAAACCGGATGAGTTAGTTTCAGATTTCTTTACATGATTTGAAGAGACATTCCATGACTTTAGTGGGCAGTCATTGACTTCCTGGTTGACACGTGGTGCACAATTGCATTGGCATCTGTAGCAGAGCGACTGCAATGGAAAGAGGAGTCCAACAGCTACTACAATCTGATTTATTCTATAAAAGTGCATTGTGAGGTAAACACATGCACAACCTCGGACAACTATGACATCTTTTAGACTTTCGAAAGCTCACTAAATCATCTTTTTAAACAGTAATTGATCATTAGGGCGATGCCAAAGGCTTTCTCTTCACATCATGTAAGCGCCACAGCCCACAGTACTACCTACTTTTGAATGTACCAAGTTCAAATTGTGGTCTTGGCTCATAAGTCATAATCATGTAATTTCTGGCAAATTGCTTTCCCTTTATGCTTAAAAAAGGAAAAAATGTACTATAGCCTTCTTTGCGCTGTGACTAAGCCGTGGAGGGTTTCAAGAGCCAAATTTTGACTTTGATACACATGCTGACAACCGGTATCGTAGTTTACAATGCAGGCCATTCATCCAGAGTGTTACATAACATCTAGGGGCTCACAAGCAGGGCTCTCCTGATTTCTAGGTTCATTGTACCTGCCGGTCTCACACCACACAAGAAAATTATGCACAATGGGACTGGTGGCAAAATTAACGAAGGTGGGACAATGAGCCTGTAGTTTTAATCAAGGTTTCCCACTCAACCAATTGAGTGATCCTGTGCACTCCACTTCTCACGAAGCTGACAAAATTGGCGATGCGTTTATACTTATTTAACAAACTTCAATGTATTAAAGTCTAAAAAGACGTAATCGCCTCGCCACCTTTCATGAATCATGACGTCTGTGAAATGGAACACATTCTAGCCGGATTATTCATGTCACACATAAATCAACTTAGGTCAAGGCACGCCATTTCTTTGATGAAGATAGCACAGGTGCACGTAGTTGTATAATATGAAGTCCTTTCACCCAATCCGCTGTGACTACAGTATATACTTTGCGCCAGTGCTGGTTTCCCTCCTCAACAGCCAACGTGAACACCTGCTGTGCGCTGATTATCCTGGAAATTAAATCGGAGCTGCGTGGACGAACTCTTCCACAGCCCACTCCGCAAGCTTTCAACATCCAATCAGGAGACTCAAACAGCAGTACAAACATGAAGGGAGTGCTTTAGTTGTTGCCACCCACTTCACTTTGTCCATGTAGGCCAGCCCTGCCCCTCACCATTTAGTTCAATGGCACGCTGCTGAAAACGCCTAGGCTTCAGCATAAGCGCCCCATTGAAAAGTAAACCATTGCCGCTTCCTTCGGCCACTCCCATCATGCTGACATCACTCTCCTCGTGTGTATCTCGAGGGCAAGCAATAGCCCTCTCCCCGGCCACCACATGCGCCGAAGGACTCCTCACTGACCTCACCCCTTCCTCCAAAAAAAAAAAAACTAGAATTTTTATTGGAATTAGCAGAAAGCAGTGAGCGCTTAATTTAAAGCTGCTCAAAGGTGTTCATAATTCCCTCTCGTCTCCCGGATGGTAGTAGGGCAACGCCCCTTTCGCCCATTAAAACCAGCTGCCACTGCCTTACCTAGTACTTTGTGGGCTAAATCAGATACTGAAGTGGGTCAAATGGTTATTCCACCAGTGCATAATCAAGTGAAGGAAGTTGCTTTTTACCTTGATTGCCTCAATACAAAATATCTCAGGAAGGCGAAGAAGCATTAACACACATTGTTCAGGATTTGATCGGGGGGGGTGTGGAAGAAGTTCCTTATAACATTTGTAATAGCCCTATTCTTCCTATTTTGAAAAGAGACACTGATACTAAAATGTACAGATTCATTATTGATTTACGAGAGGTTAACAAAATTGTGGTGCCTCAATACCCGGTAGTCTCTGACATTACGACACTTTTTACTATGGTTCCTCCTACTGCTACTACATTCAGTTTGATTGATTTAAAGAACGCATTTTTTTCAATACCTATTCACCCTGACAGCCGTTATTTGTTTGGCTTCACTTTGAATAATAGATCATTCAGATTCTGTAGAGCTCCACAAGGGTATACAGAGAGTCTTAGCATTTATAGCCAGGCATTGAAAAGGCAGCTTGATTCCTTTCCTGTGCCAAAAGGGGTGGCTCTTATTTAATATGTCAACGACATCTTGTTGGCGGCTGATACCCCTGAACAGTGTGAAGAAGGAACACTGTTGTTTTTGTTATCATTCCTTGCCTCTCATCATAATAAAGTCTCTCGGAAGAAATTGCAATATTGTAGGCAGCAGGTTACCTATTTAGGTCACCTCCTGTCTAAGGAGGGACGTGCACTCACACCAGATCGCATTCAGACCATTTTAGATACTCCTGTGCCCCATACTCAGAAGGACGTCCGTGCATTGATTGGCCTTACTTCCTTCTGTAGGCAGTGGATCCCTAGCTTTTCGTACATTATTAAACCCTTGTTGGCCCTTTTGACTAAAGACACTCCGATGCCTCTCCCATGGACTACTGAATGCCAGAATGCTTTCCAACAGCTACGTCAAGCTCTTTGTTCTGCACCAGTATTAGGAATTCCAGACTAGACTAAGACTTTTACACTCTACGTACACGAGAGGGAAGGTTGCCCTTTCTCAGTTTTAACACAGATACACGGTGATAAGCAACGTCCTTGTGCACATTTTTTGGCTGTCCTTGATCCAGTTGCTCGCGCACTGCCTGGTTGTTTCCAAGTGGTGGTGGCAGCGACTGTGTCCATACGTCAGAGTCAGGGAAGTCTTGTTACATAGATTGTTTGTGTTAGTACCTCATTCAGTTGATGCCTTGTTAAATCAAATGAAAACACAGCATCTGACTAGTGCCCACTTGATAGGATATGAATTGACACTTTTGGCCCCTCATATCACGTTGAAAAGATGTTTGACTTTGAATCCTGCTACATTATTGCCACTTCCAGCTACTCAGTCTCAGTCACAAGAGTTACATGGCTGTATATCCCTTACTGAAGAACAAACAAAGGGTTGTGTTGACCTGCAAGATACGCCTCTCTCTAATGTTGATGGAGAACTATGGGTTGATGGTTCTTGCCTGAAGTTGCCTGATGGCACTACATCTGCTGCTTATGTGATTTCAACACTTCAGACAGTAGTTGAGACAGCTCGTATCCGGAGAAGTCAGCTCCAGCAGCCAAGTTGATAGCATGTGAGATTAGTACAGATTTGCTATTTAATATTTACACTGATAGCCAATCGCCTTCAGCGTGGTGCGTAACTTCGGAAAACTTTGGAAAGAAAAAGGCTTTCATACTTCACATAGGACACAGATAATGCATGGGGAATTAGTCCATAATCTCCTTACTGCTTTGACCTATCCTAAGAAAGTAGCAATTGTTAAGTGTAGCGCACACAAGAAAGTAAACGATAAAATAGGAGCAGGCAATGCCGTTGCGGATTACCCAGCTCATGAGACTGCAATGCAGCGGAGTACCACATCTAATTATGTAGTTAAGTCACAGGCTGAGCTTTGGCATGATGCCAGGCTAGAGGTGCTGGACATGCAACAATCTGCTTCTGTTGACGAATTAGACCAATGGTCCAAGGAGGGAACATTGGATGATGAGGGCTGTTGGAGGAATAAAGAAATGACAATGACAAATGGAAGTTACCCACAGCCTATTTACATCCCGTGATTCACATGGCACATGGGCCGGCACATGTTGGAGCATCCTTAATAACAAAGCAACTTATGCAAGTTTGGGATCACCCAGAGATTGCCGGCACGGCTAAAAAAGACAGTCCAGTCCTGTCGTCTTTGTCTCCAGTATAATCCTGGAAAGGGAACACGAACTCCAACGGGAGGGTTTGTGATACCAACTGCACCTTTTGAGGTCCTGCAAATGGACTACATCCAGTTTGAGCATTGTAACAATCTAAAGTATGTCCTGGTAGTGGTTTATGCCTTCAGTAAATGGGTGGAGGCATATGCTATGAAGGATAATACAGTTCTTATGACAGCAAAGGTGCTCCTAAAGGAGTTTTTTCCCAGTTTTGGCATTTGTCGAGTTTTTCACCCACAATCAGCAGAGCTAGTGGAACGTTACAACTCCACTCTGAAATTGAAATTGGCTAAGATACAAGCATCCACGTCATTGAAATGGCCTGATGCGCTGCCTTTAGCATTGCTTTCCATTAGATCGATACCACATACACGATCTGGCCTCACACTGTATGAGGGGGTTTTTGGAAGGCCAATGAATATTTGGGGGATTCCTAAGCCACGCCCTATACATGATGTACCCTATGAATTGGTGAATGACTATTTGTCTCAGTTGACAGACAGTTTGTCTTCTATTTATCAACAGGTTCGGGAGACTCTTCCAGACAGGTCGCAAGGTGAGGGCCACTGCTTGCGCCCTGGGGATTACGTGGTAATAAAGTCCTTCCAGAGAACCAGCTCCCTAGCACCGAGGCGGCGAGGACCAGAACAGGTACTATTGGCTACCAGGACTGCAGTTCGAGTGACGAACCGGAAAAACTGGGTCCATGCGACACACTGTCGAAAAGTGTTGCAAGACCTAGTGAGCCTAACTCGTTGGCAGATCACCGCGATATCCTGGTCACCGAGAAAGGACAAGCCACGTCACCTGAAGGATCTGAGGAAGTCTTCCCGGACCACGCGATTCCTGGTACATCCCGATATCAACTGCGACCCAGAAAGAAAGACATTTCGTTGCTGAAAAAGACTGTTTGAGCCACTGTCCTGGGTGGTTAAAGACTGACTTCAAAGGGGGGTAGTCTAATAGTGACTACTCGTCTCAATGTTAGTGAAGAAATCAACGCCTGCCCAGGACCTTAGGGCACCATCTGCTTTGTTGTTTGATGACAGAATGAATATGCTTGAGGAGAAGAAACCGGCTGCTGCGAGAATCTGTAAAAAACAAACTATGATTGCTGCTGGACTCACTTTGACTGTTGTTGTCATCGCTACAATAACTTGGGTTGTAGAGGAAGTAGCTCCTAACCGAAATCTATTGACTGCTACTACTCCTGTCCCCATTGAACATCACTATTTCACTCTACCTTATCATGAGCAAAAGCACAGAATGTCCTACCTCAATAACACTTTCATTCAGATGTTGCACCATACACAAAATGCTACGAACATTACCAACTGCTGGGTATGTGGAATGATACCAGCTCATCAGAAAAAGGGAAGAACACCCTTTATTCCTTTGCCGTTTTTTCATAATGGCTCCTGCAGAGCCTGGTTTGCACTATTGTGGGCTTCTCATATCGCTAATATTACTAACTTTGATGTAGGAAGACGTAACGCTCAGTTGAATAAAATCTGTTACCCTGATGAGGAAGGAGATCCACAAGCTAAAGGAACTGTATGGGAAATGGAGGAGTATCGTGGAGGAAATTCCTCCACACACTATGTTTTCCAAAACACTCGAACCATCAAGGGTAATGGACCTCCTGCTATTGCTGTTACTAGAGCTCGAGCGGATCTCTGTGTGAGCAGTATTGGCAATATCCCTGTGGGAAAAAGTGACTGTACTAAAATGTTAAATATTACTGGAATGAACAATAGCAGTGTTTTGTCTTCACACAACACCTATTTCATTTGCGGAAGTAAAGGTTATTACCATCTACCTATTGGGTGGTCAGGAAGTTGCTACGTATCCTTTTTTGCTTTCACCTGTATTCTTAGCACCTGCATCCTATCATAAAGACTATAAACTGTTTAATGACATTTCCAAAAATAGATTTAAGAGGACGATAAATAATGATGAGGTGGATCAAACTGATACTGCACTACAGCAGTATATTGACTTTAATTTGGCACTATTAGTCTTTGTTGGTGAGGCCTTAAACAGTCGAAAGATCAGGCACTTGACACAAGTTGTAGAGGCTGTAACCAATCAGACAGCAATGGCGCTTGGTAATATCACAGAGGAACTTTAAATTGTGAGAATTGTGGCCCTCCAAAATAGGATGGTTCTTGATGTCATCCTCGCAGACCATGGTGGTGCATGTCGCATCATCGGGAGTAGCTGCTGCGTTTATATCTCTGACCACACCCCTTCTGTTTTTGATGCAATTTCCAAGATGCACAAAATAGCCACTGAAATCCACCAGGATTCAGGGACATGGACTTTGACTGGATGGCTATGGAACATGTTTACTGTATGGGGCTGGAAACTTTTATCAGACTGTCACGATGCAGGTGCTCCCCACTCTGTGGAAAAGTATAACAAGGGTACGGTATCTATTACGGAGTGGTGGGCCGCCCCAACTGACAAGTCCAGTCTCCTTCCCTTTCAGCCACCGGACTGGAGCCACGAACCCGCGACTTCATGGGAAACTTGCTCTCCCATTTCGGAAGCCTATCTCTTTAAGGAACCGACCAGACACGAAGACCCCGCCCCTGAAGAGGACGTAATCAGCCCCGAACCTATCACATGGGACCAAAGCTGGATGACGAGAGAAGATAAACCCGGAAGACTTGAGATCCGTGTGTGCAGCAGGGAGAACAGAGAAGAGACAGAGTCTACAGGAGACGAGGAGCAGAGACGCCCCCT
The DNA here is from genome assembly GCF_964204655.1 of Triturus cristatus. Taxonomy (NCBI): domain Eukaryota; kingdom Metazoa; phylum Chordata; class Amphibia; order Caudata; family Salamandridae; genus Triturus; species Triturus cristatus. The sequence goes on from NC_140592.1 coordinate 1,024,037,038, forward strand.
GCCAGAAACCAGAGACCGAGGAACGTCTGGAGGCCATCGGACATACTCTCCGCCCAGCCACGCTTCAGGAGGAGCGTGGCTAAGCCAGGTACGGAGCCGAGTCTCGGGGTGGGTCGGGAGGAGGTCAAAAGAGGAGTCGTAGTATTTTGTACACCCATCGCCCCCCCCTTTTGGTTAAAACAGACTCACGTGCACCGACCCATAGTGATACTGCATTTGCACCGGTGGTCCTTCACTCCCTCCCTGAATAAGTATAAAAAGGGCAAATTGTCCTCACGCGTCGTCCCTTTGTTTCTTTTTTTTCTTTTATTTGTTCGATTCCTTCTATGGAGCGCGCTGACATCATCCCGAGGAAGCCAGATAAGGCGCACAGAAGAAGTAGACGGGGAATTGTACCGGTAGCTCGCAGGAAGACCAGGATAAGAGACATTATCTTCCCTTTCCTTTACTTTACCACATTATTTTGGTTTTGGTTATTCATTTGGATAACGCCTGGCGACCCGCAAAAGTACTGTTGGACAACTAATAAAACCTAAACTCACAAGGTGTGGTGTACATTCCTCCTTACTCGCCGGTCCCGATACACCCACCCCTTCACACATACCTATGTCTAATTTTTGCGATTCTTTTTACTTGTTGCATATGTATTCAATGCGGCCCAATGCTTTGTTCCCTTTGTGTTTCTACTTGTACCTCTTGTATACCGACTAAACAAAATGTAAAAAATGTAAATGCTCGACTAGCAAGTGATCAAGAAATTAATGAAATGATGCAGATTGACGTTAATTATATTTTTCGTATTCCTTCAAAAGCATAGGAAGATGTCTTCAGCATATGCTAAAAGGGTTCCCTGTGGAAATCTGAAATAATTTCCGTTAGCATAAGCTGAAGCCATCTTGGTTGTGGCATCCATTTTGTTAGCTATGTAATTCTTCCGTCTTCACTGTTGCTAGCTCTTCTATTCTGCTTGTGTCATCAGCTTTAGTGAACTCCTTCTGTACTGAGCCAAAGAAATGTTTGTGCTACGAAAAGGCCTGTAGTTGCTAAAATGCACCTGGTTAAAGATGTAACTGTCAATCATTTGTGCTGTTGTAAGCAGTTCTGTTCTCCCTCTCACTTTGTTGACTAAGTGATTACCCATCTGCCCATGTCTGGCTAGAACTATTCCTGTGTAGGCTTGTACCTTCTATTTGTAACTACATGCTTACTCTGCAACACACTCTGTATATAAGCACCATGGTCTGTGCATTTAATGTACTACCTCAGGCAGCACTTCTGTGTGGATGTAGTCCCACTCATGAGTGATTATTAAACTTGTTATTTGAATTCCAGCTTCAGTGCCAATCTCTATTTTGTTGGTCTACAGAACCTTGGAAAGAGAAGGGTGACCCCTGCACCAGTGTGCCCTTTAAAAGGCACATTTCCACACATGCACCCACAACCATTAACTGCATGCATGCACAGATACACAAACATTCATACATACACACACAAACCAAACAATTAAAAAAAACGTAACAGGCGTGGCTAACCAAGATGGCCGTGCGGACGAGATCCACGAGGGCTCTGTGGAGTTTTGAAAATCGAAGCTGGAAATGGGCGGCCAGCGGGAGCCCGGAGACTGCGGCACTCCGGGAAGCCCTCCTGCTGGCATTGAGCGGAGGGGTGGAAGAAGAACGCTGCGGATGGGCGTGACAGACCAATCCCCTGAGTGCCGAGGCCTCTGGTGGACCAGAGGTGCATGTAGGAAGGCCCGACCAGCGAGCTGTTGGAAAAGAGGAGAGGCTGTGACGACGATCTGCAGGTCCAGAGACGCGGGACAGCAGCAGACACCCCTGGGGGACAAGTAAGGGCGATACACTTACCAAGTGACACTCACCCACAGGAGGGGTCCCGACCGGGGGCTACCACCGGGAGGTGCTGAGGCTCGCCAGGAGTGATGGCGAGTGTGGACTGCGGCGGTGGGACCCCTGAAGACTCCTGGTGTCCTGCAGCTGCTGGGAACGTCGGGGTTTCGGCTGAGTACATGGTCCTACAAGTGAAGTGAGAGAACAGATGGCAAATGTCCAATGTCTGACTTTAAAATGGCAGCGGCAGGTGACGGTGTTGATATTGGAGCACACCGGGGAAACCTCCTGTGACTCAGCTAGCCCCAGGGGATGCTGTCAATTAAGCAGGACCGGTAAAAAAAAAAAAAAAAAACAAGAACACTATACTGACTGCAGTCTACTGTGGCTGAATTAAGTGGGCCTTAAGTGCACCCGAGGGTGATACACAGGTCCTGAGGCCTTGTGGGACAATGGAATAGTGGGCCAGCCTACAAATGATTTTGCTGGATGCAGACTTGGTATTAAGCTAGGCTGAATGGTGGCAGTACTTGAGAGGTAAAGAATTTAACGGCTACGGAGGTTGGTGGAGGAGCATAAAGACAGCAGCACCGTCAGTGAAGTCCGGCCCTTAAGAGGCAACAACGTGGGGTGGTCACCCCTTCTGGTCTTTATGCTGCTGAAGAAGGCCCAGAGTAACAGGGTCTCTAACTATTTTGCTGCAACTGAGTCAGGGGGCCCATCCGCACCGCGGTCCAGACCCTGAGAACATGGCTTTTACGAAGGACGATCTACTGGCCTCATTAAGGGACTTTAAAAAGGAGCTGAGAGAGGAGCTCAAGACAGATCTGACTGCCTCGTTGGAGGTGTTGCTGTCAGACATCAACACACACCTGCTCTCCCTCCAGCAAGATGTTGATGCAGTCGGCATGAGGACAATGGACGTGGAGAATAAGGTTAACAACCTGGAGGGAAAAACAAACCGGTTAGAGACCGCTGTGGAGCACCTGCACAACCAACTCAAGATGGCGGTCGTACAGAACGAAGATCTTGAAAACAGATCACATGGAACATAAAGGGCCTAAACTCTACCGCGAAGAGGAAGCACCTATGAAAGCATATTTTAGATAAGACACATGACATGGTGGCTCTACAGGAAACCCACCTTAAGAGATCCGAGGAGCATCGCCTTAAGCATAGGCAATACCCACTAATGTATAAATCATTGGCAGCTACTAAACCCAAAATAGAGTGGCATTCTTCTTTCATTCTTGCCTACAGTTTTCCCCTGTGGGATGTAAACAACTTCCAAATCACCCTGGGGAACATTTTTGCGAGGGGACGATTATACTGATGGGGGACGTTAATCTTACATGGGAGGCAGAATTGGACAGCACAAATTCACAGCGCTCCCCCACAGGTAGCTTCCCCAACTTTCTCAAGAGGGCCTTCACAGAACTAGGTTTCCTAGACTTGTGGGGCACATTACACCAAGATGAACAGGATTATACTTTTTTCTCGCATTCACTTAGAAGTTATTCCTGATTAGATTATGTATTTGTGAGTAACACTCTGAAAAAGGCTACAGTATCCTATAACACTCTCTGACCATGCGCCAGTGAATACATGCATCGACTGGGAGATGTTACCCCCTAAAGAAAATGATTCTTTCTGCAATCGCTACTTCAGGATAGACTCTTAGGAGATTCTTTAAGAGCCACCATTAATGACTTAAAAAAAAAAAAAGCAACCCGGGAGACACATCTCTATTAAACAATTAGGATGCCTTTAAGGTGGTTTTCCGGGGGCAGTGTATAACTCTGAACTCCGCCCTTAACAAGTCAAGGGTTAAAGAGCGTCAAGCCTTAGAAACAGAACTTCAGGCAGCAGAGCTACTTCACAGAGACAACCCTACATGGTTACGGCAGAAAAAAGTCACAGCCTTGCGAGGGAAACTCAATGCGATTTATAATAATCAGGCTGAACTCACCCCATTGCGTCTACACCGAACTACCTATGACCAGCGTAACAAGATAGGTACCCATCTAGCCAGACAGCTGGGAGTAAAAAACGAAAAAGAACACATAGGGAATATCTGTAATGAACAAAATGAAAGTATCGGGCATGATACAGGGAAAGCCCAGGTATTTGGGAGATTTTATCGAGCCCTGTACAATAGGCAGATCCCTTCTATGAAGCCACACAGTTAGAATACCTACAAACAGTTACACTCCCGCGGGTCTCGGAGGCCAAATCGAACTTCTGGGTAGTCCTATCATGGAAGAGGAGGTTCACAACGCTATAACCAGTGTCAAATCCCACAAGTCTCCGTGGTCAGATGGGCTGTGTCAGGGACTGTCCGGGACTATGTCGGTAACACAGTCAGGTACTTGAGCAAGGACTGGACAAAACATACCGTGCACAGAAAGAGTAGTACAGCGCTGCCCAGGATCATACAAGGAGTCAGGGGAGAAACAGGGATACAAAGGGGAAGCCTGTACAAGATGGCTAAGACTCAGAAAGGAAGGGCACTCATAAGGCAATTTAGCATTCAGACTAACTACACCCAGGACGGACGTGCAAGACATATATATATAATACAACATTAACAATAAAGGGAATGTGGGGTAACTAAATAAATAAATAAATAAAGGGAATGTGGGGTAAAGCACTAAGGAGCTCCACATGGTAAGACTGAAGCTCAGTAAGTTCCTCACCCACAATTGCTGTTACGGATACTGACTGAAAATACCCACATATGGGATATGTATGCAAAGGCAGGGTTTGTGGAGCTTATATCTATGGTGATGTTATAACTGTAACTTAAAGACAGTACTCACAGTGAACAAGAAACACCACCTAGGTAGTCAGCTGGCCCACGGATCCTGGCGATCAAACAGGAACATGAAAGGCAGTAACAGCAAAGGGGTGGAACTAAACACAAGTAACAATAGACAAGGAGCAGGCAAGAATGAGTGCTTAACAGAAAAGGAAGGAAATCACAGGGCACACTTGGCAGAAAGCATGTAACAAACATACAAGGTAACAGAAGCAAGACAGCAGAATAGAAAGATAGCAAACTAGAACTGGAAACAAGGAAATGTGAAGAAAGGCAGGGACTGGAAAAGGATATAAAGAAGGGGAGGCTACAAGGGTATACAAGAATAGTGCAGGTTCAGGAATCAAGAAAACAAAGTAGCATAGAAGGCAGTCCTGGGGCAAGAACAAGAATTGAGCTAAGGCTCAGGAGTCAAGGTAGCACTGCAGGCAGTGCTAGTTCAGAAACAGGAAATTACTAAAGCTTCAGGAGTCAAGGTAGCACTGCAGGCAGTGCCGGTTCAGGAACAGAGAATTACGAAAGCTTCAGGAGTCAAGGTAGCACTGCAGGCAGTACTGGTTCAATGAAACAGGAAATAGCTACAGCTCAGGAAACAAGGAGTCAAGAGAGCACTGCAAGCCATGCAAATCAGGAACAAGAAATAGCTGAAGCCCAGGAACAGGAACAAAGAATAACTATAGCTCAGGAAACGAGGTAGCACTGCAAGCAGTGCTAGTTCATGAACAAGGGAAACTGCTGCAGGTCAGGAACAAGGAATGCTAAGGCCTAGGAGACAAGGTAGCACTGCAGACAGTGCTAGTTCAAGCACAAGGAATAGCTATAGCTCAGGAACTCAGGAAACAAGGTAGCACTGCAGACAGTGCTAGTTCAGGCACAAGGAATAGCTGTAGCTCAGGAACTCAGGAAACAAGGTAGCACTGCAGGCACTGCTAATTCAGGCACAAGGCATATCTATAGCTCAGGAATCAAGGAACAAGGATTAACTATAGTTCATATCGAGGAATATAAAAAGCTCAGGAAACAAGGATCAGAACAGGAAAACAGCTACAATGACCAACACTGGGCTGAAGAGAGCTGGGGCTTAAAAGAGCTCACAGTACTCATGCACACCAGGTGTGAACAGGCTAGCAGCAGCCAGCCACAGGTGGGCTAAATTCCTCCACCCACCCTTGGCCTGCAGGGGTGGAGACAAAGTAGTGAGCAGGGAATTTTAGGTAATGGAGTTTCCAGCATGAGCAGACTGGCTTCCACAAAACCCGGCATGGATTGGCAATGGATGTCAATTCCTAAATGATGTACAGATGCCTGAAAGTCAGGATATGCATACACGGGAGTGTCTGGAAGCATATTAGAATACTGGAAAATCCCACAATTTGGCCCCCTAGTGGTGGGAACAAGAGCACTGGGAGTGAATCGTGACAGGCTGACAGCCCAATTTTACAAAACATATATGGCAGAGCTAATTCCGCAACTAGTCTCCCTGTTTAACTATATGGCTGACGAGGGCAGGATTACAAAATCCATGCGCGAGGCCCTGATATCTCTGATTCCCAAACAGGGAAGGACCTGACCCAATACGGCTTCTATCGCACAATTGCTTTATTGTATTTAGACGCTAAGTTATATTAAAAAATATTAGCTACCTGATTAGACAGTCTACTTCCAGAGCTGATCCATCCGGATCAGTCAGGATTTATTAAAGGTAGACAGACACACGACAATATTAGGCGGATAATCCATTTAATTGAAAAAGTCTCCAAGAAATCGGTCCTGGCTGTTCTTCTGGCGTCAGACGCCGATGAGGCGTTTGAGCGGGTGGACTGGCGATTTAATTTTCTCACGTTGCAGAAATTTGGCTTCTGTGATAGATTCCTGGTGATGGTTAAGGCAGATTACTCCTCTCCGGTGGCTAGGGTGCTGGTTAAGGGGGTGAGTTCAGAGGTGTTTCTACTTGGAAGGGGAACAAGACAGGGGTGCCCCCCTACCCCTTTATTGTTTGCGTTGAGTATAGAGCCATTGGCAGCCAAAATTCGGCAGAAGCCACAGATTTGTGGAATCCGCTTTGCAGAAGAAGAACATAAGATTTTACTCTTCGCAGATGATGTTTTGCTTTCCCTGACTCAACCTTCCTCTTCACTCACAGCCACCCAAGAAGACTTACAACGCTTTGAGAATGTGGAAGGGCTTCGTATTAACCTATCCATATCACACTTGCTAAATCTGACAGTCTCCCAGGCAGTGGTGGATGAACTCATGGGTTCAACACCCTTTCAGTGGGCCCCTCCCGGGATTACTTGCCTAGGCATTAGAATTACCCCTATACTGGCAGAACTATTCCGACTTAACTTCCCACCATTATTACTACAATTAAAGGCGGACTTAAAGAGATGGGTGCCACTATACTTATCCTGGTTGGGGAGGATACACGCCATTAAAATGTCAGTTCTCCCGCGACTCCTCTTATCCAATCAATCAGTCTTTATTTCGACTTGTTGTCATAAAAGACAAATTAAAAACACAATTCATCATCAGATACATAGAAAAAACACAGTTCATCATCAGGTACATCCGTTAGAGCTACACATTTGAGTTATACACAGAAAGCATAACACTGAAACTAAAAACAGCAGGATTTAAGTTCACTACATAAATGGTATTCCTACTCGACCAAATAAGAAAATAAATATCTGTCTTCCATAAAAACATACTAAGACTATAAAAAGTACCACAATTGTACTGGGTTTACTTTAGGGCGACTGGAGAGCTTTCAGTTTCCCAACTCTTATTGTCCACATCCATTTCAAAACTTTTGCTATCGCTATCACTATTGTTTCAGAACAGTCGGTTTGAAATATTCTCAGTGCAGTAATCCCCGTCATAATACCCTTTTGAATGCAAACTGCTCTTATCCATTTGTGACGGGGGGCCTTATATTCTGGGCAAATAAACAAAACATGAGCTATGGTTTCCGGGTGTGTTATGCAGAAAGGGCACATTTGGTCACTTTTACTAGATGCCCATTTACAGGTGACCATATTCAATGGGAGAGTACCTACCCTAAACTGATGGAATAATTTCCTATCATGAGGCATTGTAATCAGATCCCAGTACATCTCATACCCAGGAGTGTGTTTCAGCTCAAAAAAAGCCTTAGTATACGATGGAGCAGTGTGTGACTGAAACTCCTCCTGGGATATGAATGACCAGTAGGCCTCTTTTAACTGTTGTTTGGTAGGAAATAATGTCTCCTGAGGATTATCCCAAAGATCCCCCATACCTAGAGACTTAAGGAGAGTTTTAACCTTTCTAAACCATAGAATTTTACCCTCAGAGTCCATATCACGCGTTTCCAGGAGTGCTAACGCATAGTGATGCAATTCTGGGGTTACCCACAGTCTTCTCCAATAGGCAACTGGTCTAAATCTACAGATATTTTCTAGACTCTGACATCCCAGATCCATGCGCAGAGGTACGAGTGGTGTTGAATGTGGAAGCCCTGTTATACAGCGGAGAAATTTGTTGTGTGCTTTTTGTAGACCTGCTATATCAGACGACCCCCACAGTTCCGCCCCATATAACATGGAAGATCTTACTCTTGAGTCATAAATTCTTAATACTGGGGCTACAGGTTTAGTGGCTGACAACTTAAATTCTCTTAGAAGGGCACCAGATAGTTGTGCGTGCTTGGAGATTAAATGGGCCACATGCGGCTTCCACTGTAACCTAGAGCCCAATGTGATACCCAGGTAGCTGAAGCTATCAGTCTGCTCTAACGGTTCCCCATTCATAAAGACTCTGCCCCTAATGTTCCTATGCCTATGCATCGTCATAAATTTGGTTTTAGAGACATTAACAGAGAGGCCATAGTCATTGCAAAATTTTTCAAAGCAGTCTATTGCCTTCTGAAGCCCTTCCTGAGTCTTTGATAATAGGAGGGTATCATCGGCAAACATTAGCAGGGGGACGGGGATGCCGTTCTGTTTGGGTGCATCAGTAGTAGAGTCCCTATAATAATCTATAACTCTATTTATATATAGTGTGAATAATGTGGGTGCCAGCACACACCCTTGCCGCACACCCCTTTCCGTTGGAAATCTGACGGTCACCTGGCTCTGGTTACCCCATCTGACCTGCGCGTAGTTATTTTCATGTAGTTTTATCAAAACCGCAAGCAGTTCTGGTGGGATACCCTGCTCGTGGAGCGCTCTCCACAGCCTATCTCTTGGGACTAGGTCGAATGCAGCCTTTAAATCAACAAAGGCTGCATAAAGTGTGCCACCCCCCAGGACCACCCATTTCCAATATATTGTGGAAAATCTAAAAACTTGATCTACCGTGCTAGTCAGGGGTCGGAAGCCAGCCTGTAAAGTGGACATGACTCCTGAGTCCTCGATCCAATTCTGGACCCTAAGAAGTACCATTCTGGCCACAACCTTCTGAATACAGGCTATTAGGCTAATTGGCCTGTAGTTTCCCGGGTCAGCTCGGTCACCCTTCTTAAAAATTGGTATGATTTCTGCTCCCCGCCATATATCCGGCACCGTAGTGCCTTTGGCAATAGTGTTCACCAGTAGTTCGATGTAAGGGACCCAGACTGATTTACTATGCAGAAACAAATCTGCGGGAATTTTATCGAAGCCCGGGGCCCTGCCCTTGGGTATTAAGTTAAGGGCACATTCAACATCTTTCTTGGTGAACACTAGCGTGTTTGCTAATAAAGGACGGCTGAAAGAGGCTAGGGCAGGTGTTGGGACATTTTTTGTGTTAGCAAACTGGGACTTAAAGTGCTTAACCCAGTGTTCTGGCGGGACATGATTAACCGGAGTTGGTTTTTGGTTCCCCGTGCCCCACCTCACAAGATGCCAGAAGTCCGTCGAATCTCTGGACTTACTGGCTACCAATAACTCCTCCCAGTATTTAGTGTCCCACGCTTTTTTCGCGGCATTTTGTGTCCATTTGTAATGGTTCCTTGCCGCCCGAATGGCCTCCCTATCAGTGGATCGCACTGCATCAGCTAAAGATTTGTATGCAGTCCTGCAGTTTTTATCATACCATGACTCCGGTTTTCTTTTCCCCTTACCAGAGTTCCTCTTCCTCGGAATACTAAAATATTTACTTAGTTTAAAAAAAAGGGTCGAGTGAATATGGACTACCCTGCTGCAGTAATCCTCATAATCCAGCTGCCCCTGTATTTCAATGATTGCTTCATTTACCATGTCATTCATTTCACTAATGGTTTCGGGTTTACCCAGACACTCGGCCCATCTAACCCGCCGAGTATCATTTGTCATCACAATGTCATCTATTATATCATCTGGTATTAACCCCAGCCCTTTGTGAAGCTGTAGCTCAAGACTGAGAGGGTTGTGGTCACTTTCGATACGATGAATTATAGTCATATCACGTATTGATGACCAGAATTCAAGATTGACCAGAATATAGTCAATTCTGCTGGTGCTCAGTCCGTTATTAAAAGTTGGATTACCCTGCTCATCCCCTCGTGTCCTGCCATTCACTGCTCTCAACCCGTGTTCTAAACTGAAGGTCTTAAGTTGTAGGGCTGCCTGGGTCCACCGTTTAATAGGGGGTATACTAAGGGGGGGGATTTGCCAACAGATATCCTCTGCCTCCGTGAGCTCTAGATCCATATGGTCCAGAGGCTCATAGGAGCAGTTGAAATCTCCGCAAATTAATATATTAGCACCTCCCCTCCAAATACTAACATAGTGTCCCAGTGCCACCACGACTTCTGACAATTTCCCTCCCGGCTTTCCCCTGGCGTACACGTTAAAAATAATGAGTTCACCAAATGAGGGAGATTTTAACTTGACCCCCAGAATATCCCTTGAATTAATTGCTAGTTGTGTAATTGTAAATCCATCATCCTGTTTTACCCAAGTGGTCAGTCCCCCCTTAGGTCTTCCTTTATTTGTTTTGGTTGCAGCTATTGCAAAGTGAAGATACCCTGATCTATGTTGGGGTTCTAATGCCCATGTTTCTTGCATACTGACAATCATATAATTATCAATAAAGGTAGCCCAATCCCTGGAGGCCATCTTATTTTTGACACCTGCCACATTCCACGAGACCAAAAACTGGCTCTCCACATTACTGCTTAAAGGATTGTGAACATTTGTAACATCTCCTATGCTGCTGTTGGCCAGCACTCCCTCTGTCTCTGGTCCACTGACCTCCACCAGACATCCAGTTTCATTGGCCTTCCCTGAACAGTTACTAGGTGTGAAATAACCTGTAACTCCAGGGACAGCTTCATAGTTGGTTAGACCATGGATTGTTGTGTCACTTACACGGCTACCTTGGTTGTCTGTTTGTGTGCAGTGGTCAGAATTATTTGGCACATTTATAATGACACTAGTCGGATCAGGAACTCCATCAGATATACTTGGAACAATGGGTACATTCCCTTCCAAAGCCTCAACCAAACCACCTGCATATAAAAAATGTGCACCCACTATCTCCTCCCCTCCTGACTGTAGACTTCAATCACAGGCATCCAGACCACTAAAGATGTCAAACCTGTTTGACACCTCCAGTGGAGTGAAGGGCACTGGATAGTCCGTGCTCCTATGTACAGTAATACTTGGCCTAGTAGGTACTAAATTCCACCCAGGTGTTTCTGCAATTGAAGCTGCATGATGCACATAGGCTGAATTCCTATTATTCATCATAATGGGGAAGTGGGTAGTAGGAAAAGAGTAACCATGGGCAGGTTGGGAAGGAAATACTACAGATCTTGGGTTGAAGTAGGTCAGAGGGCGTGGAATGATGCTACTGTTAAGATTTACCTGAGGCCAATTCAGGATGTAGCGTACTGCATTGTGATCTCTAAAATTGACCACAACCACGTCCCCCCCAATGTCTTTAGATCTTCCACCCAACCACTGAAGACGGCGTACATGGATTATTTCGCCATCTATGTTGCTGGCAATTGGCCTGTGTGATGTCAGCCAGTGTGTTATTTTGTTCTTTAGTTGGGAAAAACCCTCTCTCTTGTTCACTGGGAGCTCTGGTACCCCTGTGAGAATCACTACATATGGTGCGGCCTCTGGCGGAAGATCCGGTAGTGGTCTCCTTAACTGTTCCCCCCGGGTCTGCCTGATGCCTCCCTCCTCATGTCTCGTTAATCCAATCGGGCAATTGCCCAGATCTCTGGTAGATTTATTATCAGAGATTGTTGGATAACAGTTAGTTTTAACTGTTGCAATGCTTACAGGAGCATTTGTCTGATTAGTAGTGAAATTATTATAAATGGGTTTAGGGGCAGGAGCTGTCCCACTCGACGGGTGACTACTAGAGGACGGGGCGTCTAATATGGGGTTATTTGAAATTGTATTTAAAACTGACATAATTTCGGTAGGTGATGGTCGAGAGTTATTGGCGGATTTAACCGCTAGGGAGGGAACTGAGACCTGTTTAAGCTCTAAATTAGCTTTTTGTCTAGTAGGGCTTCTCTTCCTACCCAGGTCTGCTTCTATTTTCCCTAATCTGTTCTCCATATTTTTCAATCTTTCCACTATTGCTAGCGTATAAGTTCGCATAATCATCTCAATACTATCCAAAAGATTACTGGTATGTATTGTATTAGACCCATTGTCCTCCAAGCTATGTTTAGTGCTATGTTCCCCCTCTGTATGTGCAGAAGTTAACACTGATATAGGAGCATTATCCATTCCAGTCACGTCCGTGAGAACTGCAGCAGTTATAACATTAGTACTAGAGGGGATGGCCTTCTTCCCAAAGTCAGTAAAGCTCAGCTTCTGCTTGGAAGGTTCCATCCTATTGCGTCTCTTCTTGGTAGGTCGTGGACCATACTTTGTAGTTTGTACAGGTTTCTTAGACCTTTGTCGTACTGTCTTAGGAGGAGTGGGTGTCACAGCAATCAGAACTCCTGATGTACTGGGAATACAAAAAGGATTATGTGGTGAGTTTGGAATGTCTATTCCAGTAGAACAAGTGCTGGGCACTTCACAATCTCTCAGCAAAAGAGGTACACCATCTGTGAGTAAGGTATCATTAGCAAGGTCTGGGGCTAGCTCATTATTAGGAATGGCTGCGGGGTTAGGCTCAGACAGTGCCCTATTCTTCATATTTTCTATAGAGCGTCGACGCTCAGCTCAGCGCTCTGCGAGAGAAAGTTCTGTTAAGCCTCCGGATGGTGTTCTAGTAATATAATTATCCAGGTTGCCATTCAATAAAGTCCCCACTCTATCAGCCACCGTTATTATCGGACTCAGCACAATCGAGGACATGTTATAAACTTGACAAGTAGATGTCGTAGCGATAGAGTGTAATAGCAACTTGCAATACGCTGGGTTCTTTTGAATCACAGTTTGCCCAGGGGGACGGGTCCAGTCCAGTCTCGTAGGTCCTCAGAGGGCCTCAGAGGGCCCGCTCTTTGCCCGGTCTTAACCCGGCGCGTCCCGCGAAGCGGGCCTCCCCGATCTATGTAGGCGTCACCTGGCGCTCTCAGCGCGTCAGCTGTACGCGCCGCCGCTGGGGCTGCCGGGAGATTGAGTCCCGGGGCGGCGACGCGATGTTTTGGTTCAGGTGCTACTGCTGCTGTACACGGTGTTGGCCCCCGTATGACTCCTGGCGGTGGCGGCTGTGAAAATATCGCCGTGACCCAGGTAAGGTTTGCTGCTTTTCCCGCTGCTCCGCCGGCCTCCCCGATCTATGTAGGCGTCACCTGGCGCTCTCAGCGCGTCAGCTGTACGCGCCGCCGCTGGGGCTGCCGGGAGATTGAGTCCCGGGGCGGCGACGCGATGTTTTGGTTCAGGTGCTACTGCTGCTGTACACGGTGTTGGCCCCCGTATGACTCCTGGCGGTGGCGGCTGTGAAAATATCGCCGTGACCCAGGTAAGGTTTGCTGCTTTTCCCGCTGCTCCGCCGGCCTCCCCGATCTATGTAGGTGTCACCTGGCGCTCTCAGCGCGTCAGCTGTACGCACCGCCGCTGGGGCTGCCGGGAGATTGAGTCCCGGGGCGGTGACGCGATGTTTTGGTTCAGGTGCTACTGCTGCTGTACACGGTGTAGGCCCCCGTATGACTCCTGGTGGTGGCGGCTGTGAAAATATCGCTGTGACCCAGGTAAGGTTTGCTGCTTTGCCCCTTACTCCTCTTATTATTTCAAGGGCTTCCAATTGAAGTAGAACACAGCTTCTTCTCTAGTTTATCCACTATAATAACACAATTCGTATGGCAAGGAGGGAGGGCGAGAATTTCCAATAGGGTGCTACGATTTCCTAAGGCCAGTGGAGTTTTGGCACTCCCAGATTTTATTATATATTACAAGGTAGCGCAGTTGAGGGTGATTGCTGAGTGGTCAGCCCGTGAATCAGACAAACACTAGCTCCGTATGGAGAGAGCACTCATGGGGAAAAACAAATTGGATCGACCGCCAAATGCATATCTGAGCACGCCCACACGTACTACCCTCAGAGAATGGGACACGGTCACGGGGTCAGACGGACTGACTTCCTTCCCATCCCCGCCATCCCCCATTCACTTTAACCCGCCATTCCCATCTGCACTGTACATTGGATCCTTTGAGGCATGGAGGGTGGGGGGCTGCTTGACAGTCTCCGACTTATTTCATAATTGGGACAGCCACAAGAGAGCGCACACCCATTGAGAAATTTGCGAAGGACAGCAGTGGGACGGGGGGCATGGCCAAGCCGAGCTGCAAAATGGCCGCTTGGATAAGGGGCTCTGCCGGCCGAGCATAATATCCTACATTTATCCTGAACCACGCATCCTGTTGTCGTTATGCTGGAAATGTGTTCCCAAGATTAAGCTGAACACACATACCTGTTTCCCGACCTCTAAATCGCTTCTTGGGACCTGCGTTGCTGCTGGCGAAGGAAGGCCCGACCGGAGACTGCGGGAGGCGGAGTGCGGCCTTGCGACTCGAGCGGACCTGGAGATTGCAGAGGTGCACCTGAGAATAAATCCGACGTCTACTGAAGCGGCATATCAAAATTACTGCTGAAGGCTTGGCGGTGAGCAGGGAGAACAGTGGGGGTGCTCGGCGGTGTCTGGAGGGCGCAGACGGCTCCTGACGGGGCTGCGGAACCTGCGCTGATACAACGGCCTGCGGCGGGGGAAGAGAGAAGTGGTATCAACTGCGGCGCTGCCGAGGAGGAGGAGGCGTGAACGTGAAGAGATGGCAGCCCCCTGCCGTGTGAGTCGTGCTGCCCGGATCGCTGCGGGGAGCTCCCGCGGCGGCCTGTAGGGGCAGTCGGCGCTGCAGTGGGGCGAGGCGGGCAGGCCACGGTCGGGCGTGTGCGGAGAGAACTACCCTCGCGGCGGAGACGGTGTGGGCTGAGGCGCTCCCCCGCTCGCCTCAACATACTGCACTCATGTTTTGAAGCTCAAAGGACGCATGTGCGGACAACGTTGACGGCCTGAGCACTCGCAGCTATGCACAAAATGGCGGACGTGGCTAGCAGTGCTCCCGGCTGCCGCAAATAGATTTAATTGCAGACCGATAGCGCCCCCGCCGTGTATGAACTGCTGTACATATCTGCACAGGCTTGCTGGGACTGGAACATCCGGGAGGTCGAACCAGGGAAGGCTGCACATATATCCCTCGGGTTCTGAAGGCTGGACCTGCTGCATCTACTAAATCAGCCTTCCTGTCCGTTCTAATTGAAGCAACCGCGGTGAGAGTGAAGAGTCTGAAACAGCTCATAGTCCTTCAGCCGAGTCCACGCTTGAATTCCCATACCTCGCTCGCCACAAATGGTATTGCCGTAATGCGGATCCACAATGGGAAAAGGCGATAATAAGCAGCCTAAGCTTACTTTTGACAGGCGCTCCACCCGCAATGAGGAAGGCGATGGCATGTCGCAAACGGTGGTACCGGAGACGCAGATGGAGCCTGATCAGGATGACGCCGTTAAAACAATGCTACATGAAGTAAGTGGCTGTCTGAAAGAAATTGATGCTAAAATAGACTCGCTAGCAGTTCATATGGATCATGTCTCTCATAAAGTCGACAAACACGAGGCGCAGTTGATGGTGCTGGAACAAAGAGTCTCAGACACCGATGATCACCAAGCTGAAACGCATAATCATCTATTGTGGATGGACAAGGTCCTAGAGGTCATCAGGGCGTGGGACGAAGATCTCGAAGCCCGCTCACGGAGGAACAACGTCCGAATAACTGGGGTGCCGGAGTCCACAAACATATCAAATATGGAGAAATACGTGGAGAGCATGATGCAGGACTTGTTCGGGACGGACCTTTCAGCTATGTTCCCCCCCGAGACCCATACTGGCCCACCTATTTAACTACAGGGACCGGGACACAGTCCTCCGTCTAGCACGAGAGCGTGGCGAGCTTCGATATCAGAATAATGCCATCTCATTGTACCCCGACTTCACGCAGGCGGTCCAAGCTGCAAGGAGAGAGTTTTTACCAGCCAAGAAATTGCAGCAGAAGGCAGGTCTTAAATACGCCATGCTCTATCCCGCAAAGCTTCGTGTTCAGACAAACGGAAAACCCATTTTCTTCACGGAAGCAAGTGCCGCGTTAAAGTACGCCAAGCAACAGTCTAGACTTCAACGAGACTGGAAGCAAGACACGGATGGCCAGGAACAGAGCCAGCTAAGTGACAATGACTAAGGCCGTTGTTATGCCATAGCTTCATACTTGATAGTGCCTTACTTCTTTACATATGTGGCAGGTTTAAATAGAAACTGTTGCTTAAGTTCAGTCAAATGTAGATGGGACGATTTTCTGACTAGTGGTTCCTGACGCTCGGCCACCCGGTTGCGTTGTGCCCGGGAAGTATGCCGGCAACCTCATGCCCCTTTGGGATGATTCCCCTGCTCACCTAAATCTGAAATGTTAGCATCGGGGGTGGATAGTTCTCATACTCAACTTGTTTGGGGAGTTGGAATGGGTGATGGGTGGGGGGGACTGTTTAAAGTTGTTAGGGGTTCATTGCAAAGTGCTTCATTTTTTAGTTCTGCACGAATTTTTGATAGACACGGCACACACTTATTTAGAGGCCTTCTACAACATTGGGGAACAACATGTATTGTGATGACACGTCTATAACCAGGGAAATATATTTTTTAATATACTTATGTCGACTTTAACTTGTCTAACATGGAACGTATGCGGTCCCAATGACCATAGAAAGACACGTCCAATACAGTCCCATCTCCTGCGGCACTCGGCTGCGATATGTCTCCTCCAGGAAACACACCTTACCGCATCTACTTGTACTAGACTGTGATCTCATAGGTGGAGCGAAATATTTACCTCATGCTACTCCAACTACTTCTGCGGTGAACCGACGTTAATTAAAAGAGGTACCCCATGGACAACCCAAAAAGTAGTTCGCGATATAGAGGGGCGATATGTGCTGGTGCTGGAAGCATTGTTTCATAGGCAGGTTCTAATTGCCAATGTATACTGGCCAAATATTGACGATCCCTCCTTCTATCAAAAGCTTTGGCATGCTATTCAGTCCATGGGAGACGCAGCGTTACTCTGGGGAGGGGACTTTAACACTGTAATGTCCATCGAGAGTTATAGAGTGGGAGCCTCACGCACACACCACCCACTTGCAGCTGCGGTTTTACAACAATTGGTGGACAACTATTTTCTAGTGGACACCTGGCGAAGCCTCCACCCCCAAGTCCGGGAGGGAACTTGTATAACATACCACCACAATGCCTGGACGAGGCTGGACTTCTGGATCACTTCCCCAGACCTACACTCCTGGGTTTTGGACGCCTCCCACCATGCCTGCACGCTTTCAGACCACTCTCCAGTTACCCTGACCCTACAGATACCCCAGCCGTATAGACAGCCCAGTGCCTGGCGCCTGCCCCCTAATGCGCTGCTAGACACAGCATTCAGGGAGGAACTGCACATACATATCAAAGAATACTTTGATCACAACACCGGATCCATGGATTCGGTTGGAACACTGTGGGAGGCCTTCAAAAATGTTGTGCGTGGACACTGTATAGCGGTGCAAAATAGGGTGCTCAGAGACATCAGAGATAGCCTAAAACGCCTAGAATCGGAATTGCACACGCTTGAAACACAATACTACATAACACCATCGCCGGGACTACTGGGGCAGATTCATGCGAAATTGATGGCGTATCAGGAAGAGGCATATAGGGAGGTGAAGTTCTTACACAAATATGCGATCGTGAGGAAATATAGTGAAGGTGACAGGACGGGAAAAACACTTGCGAACCTACTGAAACAACCTCGGGGAGCCACTTTCATTTCCACACTCATCACCACTGCTGATGAAACAGTACACACTCCCCCTTATATTTTAAATACCATGCATGATTTTTATTCACATCTATACAGCTCGCAGGCAGCACCCACGACCTCGGCATTAGAGGATTACTTAGACTCTATAGGGCTGGTATGGTTTAACAATCGATACCGAGAATAACTCGATATACCATTCACATTGGTGGATGTGCGGCAAGTGATTGGGGGGATGAGAGCGGACAGAGCGCCAGGGGCAGATGGTCTCACCGCGCAATTTTACAAAGAATACGCTGAGGAACTTGCCCCCCGCCTGCTGGAAGTATATGGGGAGGCATTGGAGAGTGGTATTCTCCCTGCATCGATGAGAGAGGCGATCGTTATCACCCTCCTAAAGTCTGATAAAGACCCCCAGTGCTGGGACTCTTACCATCCTCTTTCATTGATTAACCTGGACGCCAAGATCTTTGCAAAGCTTTTGGCTACTAGACTCCAACCACTTCTTCCAACGATAGTCTTGTCGGATCAGTCCGGTTTCGTGCCGGGCAGAGCCACCTCGCACAATATCAGGACCTTATTCGGAATGCTGCACTACCTGGCGCCCAACCTACCTGCTGCCGCTGCGCTGCTCGATGCCTCGAAGGCATTTGATTCACTGGAATGGGGGTTCCTCTTTCCCCTGCTCCATAAAATAGGTCTAAGCCCGACCTTTATAAAACAGGTTCAAATTCTTTACACACAGCCCACAGCGCGATTGAGAATAAATGGGCTGATCTCAGAGCCGATTGCTATAACCTGTGGCACTAGGCAGGGGTGCCCTCTGTCGCCCCTGCTGTTTGCGATTGCAACTGAGACCCTAGCTGCGCGCCTACGACAACATCATGCCAATAGGGGAATTGGGTTCACTACCAGGGACTTTACCGTATCTATGTATGCGGATGACATCACGTTATTCATGGTGCGCCCCAAAGATAATCTGGCCCCTGTGATACGAGAGGTGATCCGCTATGGTGGTCTTTCAGGAGTACATATCAATTGGAGTAAGTCTGTGATACTCCCCCTCACGTCTGGCACGCAGAAATTCGACAATAAATATTCGGTACGATGGGCTTCGAAACCGGTACTTGTGATTATGGCTGTCCTCTGACATGCAGGAAATTTGGACTGCCAATTATGGAAAGATGGTGGCATGGATTGAAGAGAGAATCAAAAGATGAAAGACACTTCCATTATCACTAGCGGGCCGCATAGCGATAGCAAAAATGATTATATTGCCCAAATTATTATATCTTTTCGTAAATCTGCCGCTCCCACTCCCAATGCACTTCTTTAGAAGACTACGGTCACTCATGATCGAACTGGTATGGGCTGGAGGCCCACTTCGTATCGCATGGGAAGTGTTGACACTACCGTAGGAACAGGGTGGGATGGCGGCCCCGGATCTCGCTTTATACGCTTACAGTGCACAGGCGCAATTCCTATATTTCTGGGTGCACCATACCAGCCACACGTAGCAATAGAAATTGACCGCATTGCTCCCTTACCAATCTCTACAGCCCTCTATCAACCATTCAAACAACCGTGGGGGGAAATAGATACTCCACAAGTATTGCGATGGGCATGGGAATGTATTCGCAAACGTGCTCATTTAGAGATATTATATGCACCTTCTATACCGCTTTTTAATAATCCCATGTTTCCTCCATTATTGGAGAGAAAAGCTCAAGAACGCGCCAGCACACACAACTTAGCAATGGGCGGCGACCTTTACCCTAACGATACATTCATCACACTCCAACAAATGTGCTCCACAGTGCAACCGACGGCACTTGACACACTATTGCATTATCAGCTCCGTGCGTCATGTAGGAGTAAGCTCCCCACATTTCCGGAACCTCCGCCCACCCTGCCGGCGCTAGACAATGTATTAGTGGTGAACCCGGGACGAAAACTAATAACACATTTATAAATACACGCAAAAAACCTCCCCAATAGTTGTTCCCCCCTCCCATGCTGCTTGGGATGCAGAATTGGACACCCCCCTCACAGACACACAATGGGAGCTGAGCTGCCAGCAGCTTGAACGCCTGTCGCCCAATTATCGCCTCCGGCTTATACACTTAAAATTTTTGCATCGTCTGTATCACACCCCCTTACACCTGTATAACAAGGGATTGCGGGAGGATGATTGTTGCTGGAGATGCGGCGCCACCCTCGCTAACTTTATACACTTAGCCTGGTACTGCAGGCCCATAGCACAGTTCTGGCTGGAGGTTTACGTACACATTAAAGATATAACTGGCCAGGACATCCCTCTCACGCCACTCACATCCCTGCTTGGGGTGTTGGAGATGGTGCCCCCCAAGTTGCGCAAACTGCCCTCCATGCTCCTATTAATGGCAAAAAGGCAGGTGGCTTTACATTGGGGTGCATCACGGCCCCCGTTAGTTAAAGACTGGATCGTGCAAACCACTTACTGCAGCACGCAACTTTCCACATATTGGGAGCTCCAGCCACTTAGAACCCGACCCACGGATATCTGGGAACCATACATCACCTGGTTGAATTCTAGAAATGTAGATGTGTAATGTAACGTTTGCATGCCATATGTACCCAATGAGATTGCTCCATAATGGAATCTTGTGGAGTTGGAGAGGTGTAGAGATGCCGAAGTGTCTGCTATTTCTTTGTGTTCACTGATGTTTATTATTGTACATGGGACTTTGGAGACCCCAGTCTTGGTGGGAGACAGCGAAAGACTGCCCTGTCGGCTTCATTCTTATCATACAGCACTGCAATGTGGTTATTTCCTTGTTGTTTGTTCTATGATGAAAATGCCAATAAAAAACAATTTTTTTAAAAAAAGGACAGCAGTGGGACAAAGGGCACTATTACCCTTCTATACAATCTACTACTGGACACTTTGCATGCACCTCGGCCCCGCTATAAAGACCACTGGGAGGGTGTCTTGAATGGATCCATACGGAGGCTCAATGGAAAGGAGTGGTCAGAGATATTGCCAGATTCAACAACTCAATGGGGCTCTGGTAGGCACCTTATAAATTACTCTTTGACTGGTATCTACACCTGGCCAAACTTAAGAACGTCAGACCGTTGTTGGAGGGGGTGTGGGTTACTGGGAGATTTTCAACACATTTGGTGGGATTGCCCCAAGATCCAATCCTTTTGGTCTGCGATATTGGCACAACTTAAAGGAATCATGGGATATCCACTGCCGGAGGATCCCGGGTTTGTACTCCTAGGACTGCAAAGTGAGTCTCTGCGATTCCAGACACATGGTGACAAACCTATTAGGTGGCTTTGCATCAGAGCAGTCAAAATGGCAGTGGCAGCGGCGTGGAAGGAGGCGGAGGCCCCCTCAATGACTCAATGGCAATCACGGCTATGGAAAGCAATAATGATGGAGCGCCTGGCAGATGTCCTGGCAGACTCCTATAAAAACTTTGAATATACATGGGGACACTAGTATCGCATCTCTCAGAGGGTCTTCTGCTTTGTGCTTGCCCTGCCAGAACTAGGGCGCTCCACCTGTTTCAATTTTAACTGTTCGCCCATAGGGGGCACACGAGTGATATATACCCATACCACAACAACAGTGTGACCCTAATGGGGCAGAAGCTTCATCCTCGAACAATACCTGTTACCTAACGTACTACAGTCTTTTTCTTTCGCATTTGTTACGGGGTGAGGGGGTAGTAGGCATTGTGTGCTACGGGGGGTTTAATTTTTGAGGTAAATGTATTGATTTAGTTGTCTTTACTTCTCTCAAGACGATTACTGTAACTCTGGAAATAGCAACTGTATTGTGCTGAGGAGTACGGACATCCTACATATTATTGGTTGTACTTTGTCATTTGAAAATAAACAAGAATTTTGACCACAAAAAAACTTAACAGGTGGTGGCAGTGATCTCGGGTGGCCTGAGGGACTGACATTATTGGCCTGAGAAAAGCTTCTGTTGTTTCCTGGAGTCTTCAGAAGGGAGATCCTGCTGCCTTCTCAATTTGGCTGACCTTGAAAGAAGGACCTTCCTTGCCTCTGCATGGAGTGGGATGGGGTTAGTGAGAGTTGCTGACCTCCACCCCATTCTGTGACAAGCATCACTGATGGATACACGCTCTGGGCACTTCAGGGCTTAAAACTGAAGAACCACAATTCCGAGTCCATCAGTGACATTCCCCATCCTCTTGAGAGGGAGGCTCACAGAAGACTTTGCCGGATTCAGGAGGTCATGCCCACTCGTTCTGTTTATGCTGTCCACATTGACCAATGTCATCATCCCAGTTCTCCTGTATCGGTGTGCCTTAAATGCAGTCAAATAATCCGTATGCAAGTATTGCCACTGTCCTTGTAAACTCAGTTAGTTACCAAGTACTACAGCAAACTTACTGAACAGCTAAGTGACTCTTCATTCGGCTTTGATACTCAAGGGCTAGCAAAGTCAAACAGATAGGCTTACTCTTGGAGGGAGATGTGAGACACAACATCTAGTTCACATAACACATATTTCAATAAATATAATGTCTAAGCAGTATTATTCCTTGTAGAAAAGGTCAAAGGCTTTATTTATAATATTATTTTCATTCATTTTGTTGGTACAATTATTACTCTGAATGTGTATCATGTAACTTGCTGCCTTCTCTATGAGCCCCATGGCATTCGTGCCCCTCATCAGGGATAGGATTACAGAGATAGTTATAAGACTACAGCCAAGTGCAGGGTTTGAGATTGTGTGTTCTCTCACCCACTTCGTTACCCAATTAAGTTCTTGGATGCTGCAGTTCAAATAGTTGCTCTGCTCCCTAGACACATGTGGGAATGCACTGCTAGGCACTGGCAGGGTCAGGCAGCAATTGCACAGTGTATTGGCCATTGGCTGTAGAAAGGAGATGCAGTCACACTTTGGGGCGACAGGGAAGTGAGCAGTGATGGTGGGGGCACAGAGATACTCGCACACAGAAGCCACTAATCAGGGAGGATGGGTCTTTAAGCAGCAAATGTTTTAATGTGACACTTGGGACTCACATTGACATTTGGTCACTAATGACAAGATACATTTTGTCATCAACCAAACAATGATGTACTACAGGCACATAACCTCACACTGTCATAGGGTCCATGAAGAAACTTATACATAATGATGATGGTAGGACATGCTGTCAGGCCACCATAACCTCAGGAGTGTTGCGATGCTCAAAAGGGCTCACCACCAGGCAAGACCAATCCCCTGAAGGACCCCCGAAGGATACAGGGAATGGCCAGGTGATGGGAAGGGCCTACGGAAAAGGAACACCTGGGAGAGAGGTCTGAAAAGAAAAGAACATGACATCTGAATTAGTTAAGAGTGTAAGCGCCTATTCCCACCCACTCATTTACAACCCGATAGAACCCTCAATATGTGGTTTGCCTGGAATAGACAGTGGTCTATATCTAGCTGTAAATATATCACAGAAGTTTCTTTGCGCCCAAATAATCACCGGAATGGTAGGTCTTGGAGGTTAGTGCTTCACTGATCTGGATAACATCCATCAAGCAAAAACATTCATAACTGAATCAAAGTCTTAACATATAGACATACCTTCCCTGACATTTATCAAAAAATCCCTTCTCCCAACAATACGTCCTCCTCTACCTCTGATACCCGCAAGGCTGAAGAATTAATGGGACTCACCGTCTGTTATCTGAATACCCGCTCTATGGTGAAACACCAGCTTGAAATCTTCCTGCTCTTACAATCTGAAAACCCTGATATACTCCTCCTTACCGAAACGTGGCTTAATGAATAATCTGCCCCAGATATTTTAGCAGCAATCCCAGACGGCTATTACATCCTTCAGGCTAATCGGTCCTCAGGGAAAGCAGGAGGCGGGGTTGCGGCTATTTTCCGCAAGGAACATCAGTTTACTTCCCTAGGGGTCACTGGTTT
This sequence comes from Triturus cristatus, assembly GCF_964204655.1. Taxonomy (NCBI): domain Eukaryota; kingdom Metazoa; phylum Chordata; class Amphibia; order Caudata; family Salamandridae; genus Triturus; species Triturus cristatus. The sequence goes on from NC_140592.1 coordinate 1,024,060,918, forward strand.
GCCCTCAGTTGATTACCTGGTTTTAAAATTTGAATCTCCTCAGTTGTCGTTCATCTGCGCCCTCTTCTATAGACCTCCCTGTAACAGGCCTACATTCTCCCAGGCATTGGGCGAGATGATATCCCACCTTGTCATCAATCATGCTAGAATTCTTATAATTGGGGATTTTAATTATTGGCCTAATGATGAACGGGAGGGCACTAGCTCGAGGGAATTTACTGACCTTCTTTCTGGGATGAACTGTACCCTGCACGTGAGGGAAGCTACCCACATAAAAGGGCACATTTTAGATCAAGTTTGGACATCAAACTTGAAGATTTCCACCCCCCTGATAGCTCTGTGTGCCTGGTCGGACCACTATTTGATTAGATGCACTCTCTCATGTGCTCCTTTTTCCAAATTCCAACTAATAGAGAATCAAATGACTAGAAATTGGAGACGTGCGGACATTGTCCACTTCCGTTCACTTTTAACTAGCATGTCCCCTCTACACTTTCAGTCTCAGGCAGAGAGTATTAAGACATGGCTTGAGTCGGCCAGCGACTGCGTCGCTCCTCTCAAAAAAACAAAGATCATGAGACCCCACGACGCTCAACGGTGGTTCTCAGATGATTTAAAAACAAAGAAACTTGCATTAAGACAAGCAGAACGCCGATGGCAACGCCATTATCGCCCAGATAAAAAGGTCCCTTACTTAACCTTGTTGAAAGAATATAAAAACCTGATTATTCAAACTAAGGCGAACTATTTCTCCCAAAAAATTATCAACTCATCACTTAAGTCTAATGGGATCTTCTCTATAGTCGACGAACTCTCTAAACCAGATAGAGTTATGTTGAAACCTGCTCCATCACAGTCTCTATGTGACTCTCTTAACTCATATTTCATTGAGAAAATTGTCGCCATTAAGGCTAGTATCCCTCCTCTTGCTTTCCCTGTACAGGATTTGAATATTGGTAAGAATCCACACTGTCTAGATCAAATTCTTTCGATCTCTGAGAAGATCTTTCTGAATCTACTAAAAAGGGTTAGCTCTGGTTCCCCCACTGACTGCTGTCCCCCTCACATACTCCGAGAAACCTTCAATACTTGCCCAGACTCTCCCCTCTCATTTCTCAACAACTCGCTTAAGCTTGGTATTGTCCCTGACTCATTCAAAAGGGCAGAAATTATCCTAATTCTGAAGAAACCGGGTGCAGACCCATCGGTCCTTAGTAATTACCACCCTATTTCTCTGCTGCCCTACCTGGGTAAAGTTTTAGAGGCCCATGTAGCAAATTGCCTCAGTTCCTTCGTTGAACACTCCCAGGTTTTGGACTCCCATCAGGCCGGTTTTAGACCCGCACATTCCACAGAGCCTGTTATTCTTACTGTCATGGACGTACTCAGAGGGGGGGCGGATAAGGGCATCACCCAAGCCCCGATTCTCCTGGATCTGTCAGCAGCATTTGACACGGTCGATCATGACAATTTGATTGACCATGTCAGCAATGCCGGAATTCAGGGTCTGGCGTTAAAGTGGCTCTCCTCCTTTCTTAGCAACCGGTTTCAAGCGGTGCGTCCTGCCAACTTTTCATCCAACAAGAGGGAAATTACCTGTGGGATACCCCAGGGCTGTTCTCTCTCTCCGCTTCTTTTTAACCTGTATCTTCTTCCTCTAATCTGTTCTCTGAGAGAAAGAAATGATGGAATTTTTAACTATGCCGACGATCTTCAACTGGTGTTTGACATTAACTCATCAGCATCATCAGTGTCTAACTTCCAAGCCACTATGATTTTTATAAGTGACTGGATGAACAATAACCAATTGAAGCTGAATCCTGACAAAACTGAGCTGATTCTCACGGGTGGGTCAGCCAATCCATGGCACTCCAACTTTTGCCCCCCCTTACTGGGCAATCCCACCGTGCCAGCTGCTTCCTCTAAAAGTCTGGGGATAATTATCAGTAATGATTTGTCCATGAAAGCCCAGATCAGTTCAGTTGTTTCTGCCGGTTTCTTTCAACTGCGGAGAATAAAGAAGATTAGTAGATTCTTGAGTAGGGAAGCCATGATCCTGGTCACTTTAGCCTTGGTAATCACCCGATTGGAATATGCCAACTCATTGTATGTTGGCATCTCGGCGTACCAACTGAGACGCCTCCAATTGGTTCAGAACCAAGCTGCTAGGTTGATTTTTCATCAACCAAAGTGGCATCATGTTAGTCCACTTATGAAAAGCCTTCACTGGCTTCCAGTGATCAAGCACTGTGTTTTTAAGCTGGGATGCACCATTTTTAAAGCTCTTCATGGCAATAGTCCAGCTTTTATTTCAGCTAGACTTCAACGCTACACTCCTTCTCGAGACCTTAGGTCCTCCCACCTGAACCTGTTGGCAACTCCCTCCTTTAAACATAAGAAGTATGGTGGTCTAAGGTTTGCAGTTTTGGCCCCACAAGTCTGGAATTCCCTCCCGGTCGAGAGGAGGTCTCTGACCTCTCTTGTACAGTTCAGAAAACAGCGTAAGACCTGGTTGTTCTCCCAAGCATATGATGACTTAGCTATTTCCCTGCCATTGCCTCGACCGTGACCCTAGTGCCATGAAACCGCTTGGTGTACGCATGCTTAATAAATGCTTTTAACATAACATAACATAACAAAGTCCACATAACAAACACCCCTGGAAACGAACTTCAATAGTTTCAGCTCGTTAAGCAGCACAAGCAATGACTGTGGTCAAAAGTCAAACTAACTAATAAGAGGCATTTTGTGATGCGCCTGAGCTGAATCCAAAATTAGGCATAAATTGCAGATATGGCTGACTCAAAACATCAAAGAATAAAGAGGGCTTATCCACGTGTCTACCTGGAGCATGAATGTTTACCGGTACTGCTGGATGACATCTCCAATGCTGTTCCTGGAACCAGACCGATACTGAACGTTGCTGTGAAGCGAAAGGGACCTCCCTCTACCCAACGGAATTGAGAGTCCTCTCCGAGCACTGAACACGAACCTCGCCTAACTGCTTTAATAATGCGCGCCCACTGTAAGGATTTCCTCTCAATAGTGAGCAGGATGCAGTGGGCACAGCGTCTTAGGTCTTATGCTAGACAGATCATGCGCTTTCTCTTCGATACATGTTGTTTACAGTTAGTGGGCTACAGCCCGCCCACAGGATTACCATTTGTTCGCTTCCACGTCGCTCTCATAGCCTTCGTTGCAGTTTGCCATGGCATGCATGCGTCATTCTTCTTCTTGTGTTTGGCCATCCCCCAGGGCATGGACCAGGTACTTGTGTCCATCCACTGCTGCTATTTTTCAGATCTACTTTTTAGGCCGAGCCTAGGCAGTGCTTGGGCTGTCTCTTTGAGACATGTTGTATATACTTTGTCTGCTTCCAGCCCACCCATTGCTTTTCATTTGTTTCTCTAAGTGTCCTATTAACCCCTTCGATGCTCATGACGGAATGATTCCGTCATGAGCATCGGTGCCCCTGTGCTCATGACGGAACCATTCCGTCATGAGGCCAGGGGCACGAAATCCCTCTGCTGCAGACAGCAGAGGGATTTCTATTTAATCCCTTTGACCTTGGGAGCTGAGAAGAGCTTTCCCAGCTCCCGAGGCCCCCTCCCTGGTTTCTGTGCAATGAAGATCAGCGCGCACGTCGCGCTGTCTTCATTGCACAGAAACCGAAACTGAAACGAGCCTTTAGGCTCATTTCAGTTTCACTTTGTATGTGCTCAGGGGGCTATCTCATCCCCCCGGGCACATAGAAAGATGGGAGAGGTATCATTGGAAAGGGGAGAATCTCCCCTTTCCAATGGTACCCCTCCCCAGGGGATCCCTGCTTGGGGATCGCCCCAGGAGGGCGATCCCCAAGCAGGGATCCACCCACTAGACACCAGGGAGGGGGGGAGCGGCGCCTTTGGCAAGGGCTTTTGCTCCCCCGAAATATTTGGAGTGTCATTTAGTCTTTTTGCCCCCCCTGGGGGGCAGATGGGGGCAGTAGCCCCAAATCTGCCCCCCAGGGGGGGCAAAAAGCCCACTAGACACCAGGGATATTTACTTGGCACACATAATTTATGAGGGTGGGGGCTGCCCATGAAGGGCATGTCCATGCCCCCACCCCGCATAATGTACAGCCCCACTAGACACCAGGGAGGGGGGGAGCGGCGCCTTTGGCAAGGGCTTTTGCTCCCCCGAAATATTTGGAGTGTCATTTAGTCTTTTTGCCCCCCCTGGGGGGCAGTTGGGGGCAGTAGCCCCTAATCTGCCGCCCCGGGGGGCAGAAAGCCCACTATATGCCAGGGATTTCTTTTTTCTTGTAATTTGTGGTGGGGGCACCCACCCTCCGCAAAAATGGCAGCCTTTCTGCCCCCCCTGGGGGGCAGATGGGGGCATTAGCCCCAAATCTGCCCCCCAGGGGGGCAAAAAGCCCAGTAGACACCAGGGATTTTTTAGGCAAATTTTAATTAGGGTGGGGGCATTGGCCTGCCCGTTTTGGGCAGCCCCCACCCTAATTAAAATTTGCCAAAAAAACTCCCTGGCGTCTTGTGGACTTTCTGCCCCCCCTGGCGGGCAGATGGGGGCATTAGCCCCCAATCCGCCCCGCCAGGGGGCAAAAAGCCCACAAGACACTAGGGATTTTTTGGGGGCAAATTTGAATTAGGGTGGGGGCTCCCAAAACGGGCATGCCCATGCCTCCACCCGCAAAAATAACAGCCTTCCTGCGCCCCTTGGAGGGCAGATGGGGCAGTAGCCCCCAATCTGCCCTCGGAGGAGGAGCAAAAAGCCCACTAGCCACCAGGGATTTTTTTGGCAAATTTTAATTAGGGTGGGGGCATTGGCATGCCCGTTTTGGGCAGCCCCCACCCTAATTAAAATTTGTCCACAAAACTCCCTGGCATGCGATTAGCCGCCAATCTGCCCTGCTGGGGGGGAACAAAAAGCCCACTAGATGCCAGGGTTTTTTTTGGGGCAAATTTGAATTATGGTGGGGGGCTCCCAAAACGGGGATGCCCATGCCCCCACCCCCTCCTCCACAAAAATAACAGCCTTCCTACCCCCTGGGGGGCCGATGGGGCAGTAACCCCCTAAGTCCGCTAGAGGCCAGGGATTTTTTTGGCAAATTTTAATTAGGGTGGGGGCATTGGCATGCCCGTTTTGGGCAGCCCCCAACCTAATTAAAATTTGCCCAAAAACTCCTTGGCGTCTAGTGGACGTTCTGCCCCCCCCTGCGGGCAGATGGGGGCATTAGCCCCCAATCTGCCATGCCAGGGGGGCAAAGAGCCCAATAGACTCCAGGGAGTTTTTTGGGGGCAAATTTGAATTAGGGTGGGGGCTCCCAAAACGGGCATGCCCATGCCCCCACCCCCAACCCCCGCAAAAATAACAGCCTTCCTGCTCCCCTGGGGGGCAGATGGGGCAGTAGCCCCCAATCTGCCCCCCCAGGGGGGCAAAAAGCCCACTAGATGCCAGGGATTTTTTGGGCAAATTTTAATTAGGGTGGGGACATTGGCATGCCTGTTTTGGGCAGCCCCCAACCTAATAAAAATTTGCCCAAAAACCTCCCTGGCATCTAATGGACTTTCTACCCCCCCCCCCCCCGGGGCAGAAGGGGGCTTTAGCCGCCAATCTGCCCCACCGGGGGGGCAATAAGCCCACGAGATGCCAGGGATTTTTGGGGGGCAAATTTGTATTAGGGTGGAGGGTCCCAAAAAGGTATGCCCATGCCCCCACCAATATTACAGCCTTCCTGCCTCCCTGGGGGGCAGATGGGACAGTAGCCCCCAGTCTGCCACCCCGGGGTGCAAAACACCCACTAGACGCCAGGGATTTTTTAGGGCAAATTTTAATTAGGGTGGGGGCATTGGCATACCCGTTTTGGGCAGCCCCCACCCTAATTAAAATTTGCCCCAAAAACTCCCTGGCGTCTAATGGACTTTCTGCCTCCCCTGGGGGGCAGATGGGGGCGTCAACCCCCAATCTACCCTGCTAGGGGGGCAAAAAGCCCACTAGACGCAAGGGATTATTTTGGGGCAAATTTAAATTAGGGTGGGGGTTGCCTAAAACGGACATGCTCAGGCCCCCACGCCCTCCCTGCAAAAATTACAGCCTTCCTGCCCCTGTGGGGGACAGATGGGGCAGTAGCCCCCAATCTGCCCCCCCCCCGGGGGCAAAAAGCCCATTAGATGGCAGGGATTTTTTTGGGCAAAATTTAATTAGGGTGGGTGCATTGGCATGCTCGTTTTGGGCAGCCCCCACCCTAATTAAAATTTGCCCCAAAAACTCCCTGGCGTCTAGTGAATTTTCTACCTCCCCTGGGGGGCAGATTGGGGCATCAGCCCCCAATCTGCCCTGTTGGGGGGGTAAAAAGCCCACTAGACGCCAGGGATTATTTTGGGGCAAATTTTAATTCGGTTGGGGGTTGCCCAAAACTGACATGCCCATGCCCCCACCCCCTCCCTGCAAAAGTTACAGCCTTCCTGCCCCCCCGTGGGGGACAGATGGGGCAGTAGCCCCCAATCTGCCCCCCCTGGGGGGTAAAAAGCCCACTAGATGCCAGGGATTTTTCGGGGCAAATTTTAATTAGGGTGGGGGCATTGGCATGCCCGTTTTGGGCAACCCCTAATTAAAATTTACCCAAAAATCTCTCTGGCTCCTAGTGGACTTTCTGCCTCCCCTGGGGAGCAAATGGGGGCATTAGCCCCCAATCTGCCCCACCAGGGGGTCAAAAAGCCCACTAGACGCCAGGGAGTGTTTTGAGGAAAATTTGAATTAGGGTGGGGGTTGCCCAAAACGGGCATGCCAATGCCCCCACCCCCTCCCCGAAAAAATTACAGCCTTCCTGCCCCCCCAGGGGACAGATGGGGTAGTAGTCCCCAATCTGCCCCTCCGGGGGGCAAAAAGTCCACTAGACACCAGGGATTTCTTTAGGCAAATTTTAATTAGGGTGGGGGCATCGGCATGCCCGTTTTGAACAGCCCCCACCCTAATTAAAATTTGCCCAAAAAAATCCCTGGCATCTAGTGGACATTCTGCCCCCCCCGGGGGGGCAGATAGGGGCAGTAGTCCTCAATCTGCCCCCCTTGGGGGGCAAAAAGCCCACTAAACGCCAACGATTACGCTGGCTTTTTTATGTGTGGGGGTGGGGGCTGCACAGAATGGGCATACCAATGCCCCCACCACCCAAAAAATAGACACAGTGTTTCTGCCCCCCTTGGGGCATATCGGGGCAACCCCCTCCCCCCCGATGCCCCCCCCCGGGTGGCAGAAAGCCAACTAGGCACAGAGTTGTTTTTAGCAATATGCCTACCTGTGGATTTTGGGCCCTAGCGCAGCCGGCACATAGGGAAACCTACCAAACCCATACATTTCTGAAAACTAGACACCCGGGGGCTTCCAGGGAGGTATGGCTTGTGTGGATCCCCCAACGTTTCCTTACCCAGAATCCCCTGCAAACCTCAATTTTAGCTGAAAAAAACACTTTTTTCACATACTTTTGTCTGGGAAAAGTTGTGGCATCAATGGGCTCACACAAATTTCCCACCACCCAGTGATCCCCTAGGTCTAGCGGTAAAAATGGTGCCTCACTTGTGTGGGAGGCCCAAGTACCAACGACAGGCAAGGGCCCAAAACGTAGTGAGGTGGCATCAAAATTGCCTCTCTCAAAACCACCTGGTTTTCCAAGGGGGGTCAACTGGGTTTTTGGTCCGTGCTCGGCGGCCATCTAGGGAAACCTACCAAACCCACACATTTCTGAAAACTAGACACCCGGGGACTTCCAGGGAGGTATGGCTTGCATGGATCCCCCAACGTTTCCTTACCCAGAATCCCCTGCAAACCTCAATTTTAGCTGAAAAAAATCACTCTTTTCACACATTTTTGTGTGGGAAAGTTGTGGCATCACCGGACTCACACAGATTTCCCACCACCCAGCGTTCCCCCAGGTCTCCCGATAAAAATGGTGCCTCACTCGTGTGGGAGGCCCTAGTAACCGCGACAGGCAAGGGCCCAAAACGTAGTGAGGCGACATCAAAATGGCCTATCGCAAAACCACCTGGTTTTGCAAGGGGGGTCACTTGGGTTTTTGGCCCAGTGCTCGGCGGCCATCTAGGGAAACCTACCAAACCCATACATTTCTGAAAACTAGACACCCGGAGGCTTCCAGGGAGGTAGTGAGGCGAAATCAACATTGCCTATCAAAAACAATTTTGGGCCCTTGCCTGCCGCGGGTACTTGGGCCTCCCACACAAGTGAGGCCCCATTTTTACCGGGACACCTGGGGGAACGCTGGGTGGTGGTAAATTTGTGTGAGCCCGGTGATGCCACAACTTGCCCACACCAAAATGTGTGAAAAAAGTGATTTTTCCAGCCACAATTGAGGTTTGCAGGGGATTCTGGGTAAGGAAACGTTGGGGGATCCACGCAAGCCATACCTCCCTGGAAGCCGCCAGGTGTCTAGTTTTCAGAAATGTATGGGTTTGGTAGGTTTCCCTAGATGGCCGCCGAGCACCGGGCCAAAAACCCAAGTGACCCCCCTTGCAAAACCAGGTGGTTTTGCGATAGGCCATTTTGATGTCTCCTCACTACGTTTTGGGCCCTTGCCTGCCGCGGGTACTTGGGCCTCCCACACAAGTGAGGCACCATTTTCACCGGGAGACCTGGGGGAACGCTGGGTGGTGGAAAATTTGTGTGAGCCCGGTGATGCCACAACTTTCCCACACCAAAATGTGTGAAAAAAGTGATTTTTCCAGCTAAAATTGAGGTTTACAGGGGATTCTGGGTAAGGAAACGTTGGGGGATCCATGCAAGCCATACCTCCCTGGAAGCCGCCAGGTGTCTAGTTTTCAGAAATATATGGGTTTGGTAGGTTTCCCTATGTGCCGGCAGAACTAGGGTTCAAAAACTACAGCTAGTCACTTTGCCAAAAAAGGGTCGTTTTCACTGCAAAATTGAGGTGTGACCACGTTGCATTTTGCGCCGTATCCTGTCGCGGGCACTAGGCCGACACGCACAAGTGAGGTACCATTTTTCTCGTAGGACTTTGGGGAACGCGGGGTGGGTGGAAATTTGTGGATCCACGCAGATTCCAGAACGTTTTTTGTCACTTTTTAAGTTTGCAAGGGATTCTGGGTAACAGACCCTGGTGGGAGGCACTCAAGTCACCCCATCCTGATTACCCTGGGTGTCTAGTTTTCAAAAATATATAGGTTTGCTAGGTTTCCCTAGGTGCCGGCAGAGCTAGGGTTCAAAAACTACAGCTAGGCACTTTGCCAAAAAAGGGTCATTTTTCACTGCAAAATTGAGGTGTGACCACGTTGCGTTTTGCGCCGTTTCCTGTCGCAGGCACTAGGCCGACCCGCACAAGTGAGGTACCATTTTTCTTGTAGGACTTTGGGGAACGCGGGGTGGGTGGAAATTTGTGGATCCACACAGATTCCAGAACTTTCCATCACAGAAATGGGGGGAAAATGTGTTTTTTTTGTCAATGTTTTACGTTTGCAAGGGATTCTGGGTAACAGACCCTGGTGGGAGGCACTCAAGTCACCCCATCCTGGATTCCCCTGGGTGTCTAGATTTCAAAAATATATAGGTTTGCTAGGTTTCCCTAGGTGCCGGCAGAGCTAGGGTTCAAAAACTACAGCTAGGCACTTTGCCAAAAAAGGGTCATTTTTCACTGCAAAATTGAGGTGTGACCACTTTGCGTTTTGCGCCGTTTCCTGTTGCGGGCACTAGGCCGACCCACACAAGTGAGGTACCATTTTTCTCGTAGGACTTTGGGGAACGCGGGGTTGGTGGAAATCTGTGGATCCACGCAGATTCCGGAACTTTCCATCACAGAAATGTGGGGAAAATGTGGTTTTTTTGTCAATTTTTTACGTTTGCAAGGGATTCTGGGTAACAGACCCTGGTGGGAGTCACTCAAGTCACCCCATCCTGGATTCCTCTGGTTGTCTAGTTTTCAAAAATATATAGGTTTGCTAGGTTTCCCTAGGTGCCGGCAGAGCTAGGGTTCAAAAACTACAGCTAGGCACTTTGCCAAAAAAGGGTCATTTTTCACTGCAAAATTGAGGTGTGACCACGTTGCGTTTTGCGCCGTTTCCTGTCGCGGGCACTAGGCCGACCCGCACAAGTGAGGTACCATTTTTCTCGTAGGACTTTGGGGAACGCGGGGTGGGTGGAAATTTGTGGATCCACGCAGATTCCAGAACTTTCCATCACAGAAATGTGGGGAAAATGTGTTTTTTTGAACAATTTTTTACGTTTGCAAGGGATTCTGGGTAACAGACCCTGGTGGGAGGCACTCAAGTCACCCCATCCTGGATTTCCCTGGGTGTCTAGTTTTCAAAAATATATAGGTTTGCTAGGTTTCCCTAGGTGCCGGCAGAGCTAGGGTTCAAAAACTACAGCTAGACTCTTCGCAAAAAATGTGTAAATTTTCATTGTGAAAATGTGGTGTGTTCAAGTTAGGTTTTGAGCCACTTCCTGTCGTGGGCACTATGCCTACCCACACAAGTGAGGGACCATTTTTATCGGGAGACTTAGGGTAGTTCAGTTTTGTAAAGCAACTGTTATTACCTATTTATTTTTGATGCATTTCTCCCTTCCAAATGAAAGACATTGTGTAAAAAAAAGTCATTTTGAAAAATGACCAATAATTCTCATGCTAGTATGAGTATTCCCAATTTCGAAAATGTGCAAATATGCACTGTTTCTAAACTCTGTAATTTGTTCCCATTTCAGAAATACATAGGTGTATTTCATACCGATTTTTCCATGTATACATTTTCCCACAATAATTGCTATATACCTGAAACATAATAAAAAAACATTACAAAATGCTGCTCAGTTTTTTACTCTGGGTTCGTTGGGATCTTGGTGAACCTACAAGTCTTATATATCCCCACAACCAGGAAGGTCAAGCGGATGTAACGATACATTGCTTTCAAAGACATGTCATAATTAGAAGAAGTTACAGGTGAAAACGTTGACACAAAAGGCTGCTTTTTTCAACAAATTTTAATTTTTCCTATATTTAACTGGTAGTTTCTATAAAGAAACCTTGATGGATCTACACAAATGACCCCTTGCTGAATTCAGAGTTTTGTCTACTTTTCAAAAGTGTATAGCTTTCCAGGATCCATTATTGCTTTTGTACCCATTTCTACCATTAACTGGAAGGAGGTTGAAAGCACAAAAAATAGCAAAAATAGGGTATGTCCCAGAAAAATGTCAAAACTGTAAAAAATGTTGGTTTTCTGACAAAATTCTGTCATTCCCTAAAAGCTGGAGAAATGGTGATTTCATCCCACAAACCCTTTTTTGATACCATTTGCAGAGAAAAAACCAGATGCTTTAATTTGCAGCCCGTTTATCCCATTTTTCACAAAAAAAACTAATTTTTGCTGTATTTTGGCTAATTTCTGGGACCCTTCCAGGGGAATACACAAACCCTGGGTACCTTTAGAATCCCCATGATGTTGGAAGAAAAGGACGCAAATTTGGCGTGGATACCTTATGTGGTCAAAAAGTTACAGGGGCCTAAGCGCGCACTACCCCAAATAGCCCAAAAAAGGCTTAGCACAGGGGGGGAAAGGCCTAGCAGCGAAGGGGTTAAAAACTTTGCTTCCAAGTGGCTAATCTTTCCTATTTGTCCCTCTGTTCTGTGGGTTGGTCCCTCCCATGGAGCACCGCCCCATTAATTGTAGCCTTACACTTGTCCCATTCAGGAAATGTTTTCAGGACTACTTTTTTCTTTGATTAACAGCGCTTTTCACAAGCATTCATGTTCTCACTCCTTTATCTGCACATGCACTAATGCACGAATAACCACAGTTGTCTTAGCACTGGCTGTGCGGGCTCAAAGCCATACCTCTGCTCTCTCAGCCCCTTGAGTACAAAGCAGTTGCAACCTCCTTTCCTCCCGCAGTCTCACTCGCCGCTACGGCCTCGCACCGCCCTACCGTCACCCTGATAAACGCATGTGCAGTCTGCTGCCGGGAGTATGTGAAACACTACAGCTCACTTGCAGGTATGGAAATGTCCACTGTAGCCACCACAGTAAGGCAGTCGCGGCTGGCATGTCTTGCGGGGGTGTCGATTGAAGAGGGGGAGTCACGCGGTGTGTTAATTTAATTAATAATTAAAATATATATATTTAAATCTACCTTTTCGCCGGCCGGGTCCTGCGTCTTCAGGAAGCAGGCAGACACCCTCCCCTCCCCAAGCCAGTCACAACGCTCCAGTTGAGCGTTGTGATTGGTCGGGCCGCCGCCCAGGAAGAGGCTTACAGGGGGGCCATGTTCTCCATGTAGGCTGCATTGCAGCCTACATGGAGAACTATAGAGCGCGCATGACTGGTCTGGGTGGCCCCAAAGGGCCGACAAAATAGTCAGCGCCCTCAGCAGTCAATCAATCAATCAATCAGGGGGCTTGTAAAGTGCACTACTCACCCGTGGGGGTCTCGAGGTACTGGCACACCACTCCTACCCTGTCCTAGAGCAGACCCGCCCACCCCCAACCAAACATTTCTGCTTTCTCACAGTGCAAGAAGCAGAAACATAAAATAGTAGTTATTACCATTTTATGTTTCTGCTTCTCGCACTGCGAGAAAACAATGGGGCGACGCTTCTCTGCCCTAGTGGAGGAGCTGCCCCTACAGTAAGGTCAGACAAACCACAAGGTACCGCCTTACGTATAAGTGACACAACAATAATTTCTGCATGCTTAAAATTATGTTTTGGTAAATAACATTACTGTGTTGTTTTTAATTATTTTACAGAGTATCTGGTATGGGCAATGGTTCTATTCTTTAGTCACCTTTCCAACATGGTGGCACCTTTATTTTAAAGATTTAGAGTGTATTTTAAATAAAGGCCCATTTTTGTATGTCACCAGCATGTCACCAGCATCAATTAAATTGACCACACATTTTCAACCATTACGTTCCAGGAGACACCATGGCAGAAAGTAGGAAGCACAGATTTGATCTTTCTGGGACACGCGGGGGATTAAGCTTGCTCAGTGGAGCTCGCCTCCTCTGTACACTTTCGGCTCCTAACAACACAGAATGCCGTCCTGCATGTTAGGGAATTCGTTTCCAAATTGAACACCAAAGGTGACTCCTTTGCAACATCTTTGTAAGTCCTGGCAAAACACAACCCAATCAGAGGTAAAATCACACCGGTGAGTTTGATCATGCTGTAATGTTCTTGTTAATGCTATATAGAGCGGGTCTGAAACAGTGTGTCTAACCATGTTTCCTTTAACAATAGGACAAAACAAGAGCTTTCACATGGAGACATACACACTGTGAATCAATATAATACAGGTTTGACTATTTACAACAAGCATGCACTGAGATATGGGAACCCCACTTTGCAATCATAACCGGTGAGATATGGGAACCCCACTTTGCACTCAACTGGTTGGCCTGTATATTTTGTAAAGAAAAACATGCATCACTTGCATGAAGATTTCCTATTAACATATTCAATTTGCTATCAGTGAGAGGGGCATACATTTATCCACGCCCGGTGTAACAGTAAAGCCATTGCGAGACCTATTGGCATTACAAATGCTTGTTTGTGTTTATGCAATGCATAGGAGTGCTTGTGTGTTTACTCACTTCTTCCCCATGCCGCCCTCTAATTGTGTTTAAGCACTCCATCAGAGTGCCATGTTGTTTCCCAAACTCCACACCCTCCTTCAATAGCTGTTGATGCTTCCCCTTCAGAAGCTGCAATGTTTTGCAGGCAGAAGGTGAGCTATTTCAAAATCATACTGGACAGAATATAAAGCCTTCATCTGAAAAGATTTAAAGTGAGAGTGATTTTAAAAACGAGGGCCCACAGCCCATGCACTCTTTGCTGTCTACTGGCAACTTTAAACATATTGCTGGTGTGGTAAAAAGAAAATTAAACAGGAAAAGGCAGCTTAAATCATCAATTGGAGCCCATGGCATTATGGGCATGCACATGATCTCAGGAACGACTTACTCGCCATTGCATTTAGGGACTGGTAAGAATTTAAACTGATATGCAGTGAAACTGAATTTGTCAATATTGTAGTTCTTCTCCTGGAGCAACACAAATTTTATTCAGGCAAACAATCACACAAAATAAATATGTTTTATTAACAAAATATCTACATTTAAAACAGCTCACAAGTATTTGAAACTGGTTAGTTGGGTTTTTATTTGTGTACCTGCAATAGGATAAGTGTGTAGTGGGACGGAAAAGTATTTATTTCACTTGTCTACACAGCTATTGATAATAGAGAGGAACCAGCACTTCATTGAAATAATGCTCCCACTTGCTCATGGCCCTGCTGCCCCTCTCTCTTCATTGCACTACTGCTCCTCCTTCATGGCACTCCTTCTCCCCTTTCATTCACATGCTACATCGTGCCTTCTTCATCGAATTGCGCTTCACCCTACTCCAATCTACCCTACTCCACCCGATTTCAATTTGTCCCAATCTACCACACCCAATCTATTTCACTGCAATCTGCCCCTCTGTGAGAAAGTGCCCTCTTTCTTGCATGGTATGCCCCCACTTTTTGCTGAATTGCTGATGTTCTTGAACTGAGTGTGCCCCGGGCTCCTGCCAATTAGGTACCCAGGGCCTGTGTTCCTTACCTAAAACTGCATTGAAGCCTAAACCCAATTGGCATCTCTGGCCACATGTCAGCCCCTGGTAAATGGTACCACAGGTACCCAGGGCACTGTGACCAGAGAAGGCCCCTAAGGACTGCAGCACTTATTGTGCCACCCTTAGAGGCCCAGAACCCTGGCACACACACAATGCCTTTGCAGTCTGAGTGTCTGGGTGCAGAACAAAACAAAGAGTCGACATGGCACACATCCCTGTGTGCCATGCCCACAAACCACTGCTCTGGCATACATCAGTCACCCCTCTAGCTGGGTGCCTTATGCCAGTGGTGCGGGTACAGGTGCATGAGCCCTGTACCCCTACAGTGCCCAGGTCCATTCCTGGGCCCTGTAAGTGCAGTGCTGCCATTAACAGTATATGGTGCTGGGAGGTTGTCATTACGAACTCCACAGCACCATAATGGCTACACTGAAGACTGGTAAGTTTGGTATCAAACTTCACAGCGCATTAAACCCACACTGATGCCAGTGTGGGATTTAATGTAAAATGCACCACAGAGGGCATATTAGAGTTGCCCCCTGAAAAACGACCAACTACCAGTGACCTGACTGATCGGCTGTGCAGGCTGCCACCACCAGACATGTTTCTGGACCCCTGGGTCGAGAGCCTGCTGCTCTCGGGGGCCTGAAACAATGCACATCCTGGGACGAAGTGCCAAGCTTCCTCCCCCAGGATGGGCAGGGTTCACGAAGGAGAAGCTTCAAAGGCATGCCGCCTTTGTGAGCCTCTCCAGACCATTTGCTGCTTTCAGCAACTGGTCCCCACTGGTTCTACCCCCCACTTTGGGCGGGAGAACTGGCGGGAAAAACAAGTGAGGAAGAGAGGTGTGCCCACCTTTGCCAACTCCACCCCCAAGGTTAGGGAGGCGAGGTGAAGCACAACCTCGAGTCCCCACCATCTTGAGGATGGGGGGACCCAGCCAACCAGGGACAGGCTCCTGCCCCCCTCCCACTGGAGAGTAGCAGAATAGGGGATGTACCCACCCCAGGGAAGGTACCCATTGGTCCCTGCCCTTTACCTACCTGTAATGCCCCTAAATGTAGTATTTAGGGGCACCCTTAACCTTCCTTCCTCAGATCCAGCAATCACAAGAAAAGAAGAAGTACAAGAAGCCGTGCAGAGCTAACAAGAGGACGACGCCCACTGACTTGGCCCCAGCCCTACAGGCCTGTCTCCCCTCGAACCTGCCCCTGCAAAACCCTGGTGCGTCCAGTGGCCAGCAACCTCAAAAACCCCAGAGGACCTGCCTGCATTCACTTTCCAAGCTGCTTCTCCCGTCAACACCGGACGTGTTTAAACTGCAGCTTCTGGTGCCAGCCAGAAACCGTGTATCCAACACACTCTGCACCCGCCGAGCCTGGCCTGTGTTTGAGTGAACAAACACCACAAGGAGGTCCCCCCGGCGATCCTGACCCAAGATCCGGTGACCCCTGACCTGCCTCAAGCCTCCAGACGACGCCTGCAGCCTCAATCCAGGAGACCCCCCCCTACCGCGACCAGAACGGGTAAGATAATCCGACGTCCAAAGGCACCCCTGCACCCTGCACCCCACGGCCTTGTGTGCCCAACCAAGTGGTGCCTAACCATCCCTCTACATCCCAATTTACCCCTCGAAGTGGTGGTCACTCCTGGAAGATCTTCGTCCCCGAGCCTGCAGTGTTTCTTTGTCCCGGAGAATCTCCATTGAACTCAACAGGGCACCCGACCTCAAAACTGCACCTTGCACCCGGCTGCCCTAGCGCCACTGAGGGTGCCCCTTTGGTGCTAACTTGGACCCCAACGTGCCCTGGGCTTAACCCTAGGAGCTTTGCTCCCACAACCCTGTGGCCTGCTTGCCAGCAGCCACCAACCGGAGCCCCCCTATCCTCTATAGGATAACATTGGGCCTCAACACTCTGCACCCGGCCGCCCTAGTGCTACTGGGGGTGCACCAACAGTGCATCACTGACCCTTGGAGACCCCTGAGTCTAACCCCAGAACCCTAACTCAAAAGACCGACTACTTACCTTGAAACTGACAACTCATTTTTCCTCATAGGATAACATTGACATTTTTTCTCCCAAAATGTTTTTGTGTCGACTTTTGAAAACTGCAAATATAGTAACAATAACCTAACTTACCTGCTAAGTGAATGTCCTCCAATAGGATAACATTGGTGATTCTCTATGAAAATGTTTTTTAGTGCCAACTTTTGAAATACAATAATATTCTTTAAAAATCGTACATTTAACAAAAACGCATTTACTCACCTGTTTTCAGGAAATGTCCCAGGGCTGAATCTAGGATCCAGTCCTGTGGTTACAAAAGTAATCTGAAAAGTAATTAACTGCATTTTACTTAAAAAGCCCATTCAATTGAATGTACTATACCTGCAATGTGTTGCAAACTGCTTTCTTAAACCTGTAACCAAAACCAGTAAAAGTTATACTGCAATTCTGAACTGTGTTCAAACAAGTAAATTACTACTGCAAAGTATTTATATGCTTACCTGTACCAGACTTGCTTGGCTCTAGAAATAAAACAACAGTATATTTTTTTATACAAAACAATTGGCCTAGAGTTCAGTTCTTGAGTGTTTGAGACCATTTGCTGACTGAGTATGTACTTCAAATGCTTTACACTGTCCTCTGATACTGCCTTACTGCTCAACCAAGCTACCACTTTAGAGAGTAAGGTTCTATCTAACTTTAACCTCTGCCAAACCTCTGGAGACCCGTGGACCTATACACACTGTACCTCACTTTGGTGCAGTATATAGAGCCAGCTTCTTACACCCTCTCCAGTCTACTCCCATCTATCCCACAACAATCTACCCCAATCCATCCCACTCCAATATACCCCACTACAATCAATACAAACTACGCCACCAAAATCTACATCATTTTAAGCTACACTACTCTAATTAACTTCAATCTACCCCACTCCAATCTACCTCAACCTACCCCGCTTCAATCTACCCAACTCCAATCTACCCCACTCCAATCTACCCCACTCCAATCTACCCCACCCAACCTACCCCACTCCAATCTACCCCACCTACCCCAATATACTTCACTGCAGTCTACCACACAAAATCTAAATCACTCCAGTCTACCCCAACTACCCCACTCCAATCTACTCCAATATACCACATCCTAATCCACCACAGTCTACCCCACTCTAATATACCATAATATACCCCCTACCCTACTCCAATCTACCCCTCTCTATCCACTCCAATCTACCCCACTACAATGTGCCCCAAACTACCCCACTTCAATCTGTCACAATCAACCCCGATCAAATCTACCACAATCGACCTCACTCCAATCTATCACAATCTACCTCACTCCAATGTACTCCACCCACCCTACCCCAATCTGCCCCACCCCAACTTGTCCCAATCTACACCACACAAATCTGCCCACCCCAAACTACCCCACCTCCACTACCCCAATCTACCCCACCTCAATATACCCCAATCTACACCACACCAATCTGCCCTACACCACTACAATGTGCCCCAAACGACCCCACTTCAATCTGTCCCAAAAAACCCGATCAAATCTACCACAATCAACCCCACTCCAATCTTTCACAATCTACCTCACTCCAATGTACTCCACCCACCCTCCCCCAATCTGCCCCACCCCAACTTGTCCCAATCTACACCACACAAATCTGCCCACCCCAAACTACCCCACCTCCACTACCCCAATCTCCCCCACCTCAATATACCCCAATCTACCCCACCCAAATCTACCACACTACAATCTATCTCACCCCAATCTATTTCAATCTACCCCACTCCAATCTAGCCCATATCAACTGCTCCAATCTACTCCACTCCAATGTACCTCACTCGAATGTACCCCAATCCAATTTAACCCAATCTACCCTATTCCAATCTACCCCACATCCAATCTACCCCACTCCAATTTACCACACTTTATTCCACTACAATCTACTTCTACCTACCCCAATCTACCCTACCCCAACTACTTCAATGTACCCAGTCTACCCCACACCAATCTGATGTAACCTACTCCAATCTACTTCACCCAATCTACCCCACTCCAATGTATCCCATTCCTATCAACCCCACTCCAACCTAACCAGTGCAATCTACCCCACTCCCATCTACCCAGCCCAATGTACCCCACCCCAATCCACCCCAAACGGCCCCAATCTACCCCACCCCAATCAGCCCCAATCTACCCCACCCAAATCTACGCTAATCTACCCCCCAACAATTTTCCCCACCACAATTTTCCCTAATCTACTCACCCTGATGTACCCCTGTCTACCCACCCCAATCTATCCCATCGCACCCCAATCCACTCACTTTTAGCCATTCTGAACAACAGCCACACTGGTGTACAACATAGCTAAAACACATTGCCAAAGCCATAGTTCTAGCATAGGCTTGACCTATTGGCTTTGCCAGTGCTTGTTTTTAACACAGGTGCTTCCCTTGCAATCGTATCTTGGGTTTCTGGGAAATTTAGTTGTTGTGATTCCTTCGACGATGATCTGTAGTTGAATCACTAAAACAAATTGAGGACAGCTGGAACAGATACATAGAAGTCTTTTATAGGTCACTTGTTTGTAACGGGGAAGTTCATGAAAATTTAATTTATTGGATCATGACACATGCACTTGGGCATCAAACTGTGCATGTCCTGAAGAAAAAGTATGCAATGGTGATGCAGAAACAGTTTCAGACAACTTCACAAAGTAGTGGTGTGGTGAGGTACACAAGCAGGGCCGGCTTTAAGGCGGTGCGATGGGTGCCACTGCACCAGGCGCTGACTTTGGGTGGGGGCACCGTTTTTGTAAGTATATTACAGTTTTCAAAGCACCTGCTGCCTCATTCCTGGCCTCCAGCAATTATCAGGCAACAATAAAAATTTCAAGATAACTCCAGTAATTAATGTTCTTCCAATAGAGAGATCTCAGTTTTGACTAATGGAAGTTTTGACTCATCATAAGGAAGCACAAAGGGTTAATATTCCTGCTGCAAAGAACGTGTACCATGCAGATCACAAAGTGCATGTCATGCAAATATGTCAGAGGGTTACTGCTTTTGTCAGAGAGATCCTTCTGTTAATTGTAGTTTATAAGTCAAAATCCTAATATAGACCAGAGAGCTATTAACTGGAAGAGGAGTTGGCCTAACGGCTTGGGCGGTCGACCGCGAATCTAGGGAACTGGGTTTGAGTCTCGGCAATGACTGACCATCCTGTGATTCTGGGCAAATCACTTAATCTCCCCATGCCTAACAAAAATGAATGTGTCCTCATGTAATGCAACTGGTGCTATGTAAAGCGCTCTGATAGCCAATACCTTCGGGTCAAGTTTGCGCTATATAAAACTATGTAAAATAAAAAAATAAAAATTTAACTGTCATCTTAGAGATGCATGCAAATTACAAGGTATAGATTAGAGCGTTATGATTTTTTCCTCAGTTTTTCATTATCCTAATGTTGCAAAAAAAGTGTTCTTTGAGTAGAATTCAATTCTTATTATTAAAGAGAACCCCCAACCATGGTGTTACACTTTATATTCTGAGTATGTGCTTCTCCAGACCAAGCACTCAAACTATACTGCCTACCAGTTTGGATGACATGTGACTCCTACACCTTGTAGCCCTCTGCCTTATGTAACATTTTCTATATACTGATCCACACACGTAGGATTGTATGTGTGTGATGTGTGTGATGTAAAGTGCTTTGACCCCCTACACTGGTATGAGTGACACTAAAAAATAATTAAATGCATCTGAGAGAGAGTGGTTATGGAGGCTTGAGGGGCACTGTTAAAAGGTGGTAGTGAGGGAATCAGTGGCGGAGGTAGTCGTTGGGGGGGGGGGGGGCTCCAACAAACATTGCCGCACTGGCAGCCACCAGCACTAAAGCCGGCCCTGAGCACAAGCTCTCAAACAGCATTAGCGCCTCTCCCAGAGGAGACCACTGGCCGAGCTTGAAGGGGGGTTCCAGGCTTCCGGTTTCGGCAGATTGGATCCTCTTATTTCCTAACATCAACACTGAAAATCCATTAAATTAGATTCTTGGCTGAATGAGGCTGTCCCTCTTAATGCAGGTCAGTCCCCCTGTGTGTCACTTTCAGATGCAGCAGTAGCCACGTTTTTTTCCTCCGGCGTGTGGGTATAATCGTTGCCCGTCAAAGAGAGACAGCGAAAACCTATACCTTTGATCCTGGACCTCCTCCTTGCAGGTGTGCAGAGCTCCTTGGGTATCAGGTGGACACCGGATGTGCCAACAGTTACTATCCAACTGCTGACCTGAACAGAACTCTTCACTCGTACCTCATACTTTTGGGAGTTACAAATCAGGAAAACTGCATTTTACTTTCAGGTGTACCATCCCTCCATGGTAATTAACCACAGGGTGTTTTTTCGCTTTAACAGGTGTATTGGCTTTCAGTCGAAGTTCTATGGGGTACTGAAGCGGGGTCTTTTCTTTCCAGCAGGACACAGCACAAGATACAGCTGCGCGTGCGCCATCTCTGTCTGACGTGTGCAGTCTGTGGGCTTGGATTTGGGCATATTTGTTGTTCAAGTGTTGCTCCTGTCAGTCAGAGGCTGAACTTCCGTCACGGCGCGCGCCCCTCCATCCTGCCAGGGAGGTGGAATCCATGACCTCTGCCACCCTGCCAGAGCACCGTTCGTCTTATTCGCAGACTCCCACCTGCCTGGCAGGGTTCTCTCTGCTGCACGGCAGGGAAGTTTGCTGACTGGGTGCCATCTTTAAAGGGCCCCCACTCTGCAAACGTATTTGTTCAGATACAACAAACTCCCAAACCAGAAGTTTGTTCTCTGTGAACAAAAAGTAAATGGACCCCAAAGCAGCGGGGCTTTCCTCTGTATGAGCAGGGGGCATTTGCAATTTTCCTAGCTTACTTCTGACATGCCACGCATGGCTGAGAATGACAGGGAATATGAGTGACGGTAGCCCCGCCCTTCAAATGGAAGGACAGCTGTCACCCCCGCACTCCTGTGGCAGACGCACTACAGGGTCAGGGGTTATGGCAGCAAAGCGCGTGGGCGCTGTGTCGATGAGAACCCTCCAATCTCCCAAACTATGAATATAGCCGAGGAACTGACAGTTTTGTGGGGCTGGAGTACCACCGCTCTGTCCGAACCCTAAATTAAGCTCTTAGTCCAGAAAGCAGCAAACCACAAAAGGTCCTTCATGCTCCTCTTCATGGAATATGAATTAAATCCAGACAATTGACACTGACTTTACAGAAAATTCTTCAGGGAGACAAGTCCTGAGAGCAGCAGGAAAAAATGGCCAAGGCAGGGAAACAGCAGTGCTGACTACCATACCACAAAGATCTATAGAGATCCCTACAAGGTAAAGATCAGCACCAATCTAAGGCTGCCCCAGGTACCCCACCACTCATGTACCCGAGCACTCTCGAGCACCTTTCATACAATCAGATGGCCCATTTGTGTCATACTACATGGTGTCATCAAGGCGAGACAATAGAAGGTCTCCCCACAAGGATGGAGGTAAAAAAAGACTCTGTCCCACTACTATAATCAGGGCCATTGGAATTATGTGATTCTGCAGGTGGGGCGTTTTCCACATAATTATGGATTTGCAGCAATTGGCACATGATCCACCACCTGCTGCACAATCTGCAGATTTTAACCCCAAAAAATGTGTGACGTGTTCCCCCACATTGGAAGACTCTTCACAAAGGTTGACTTGTCCTTTTTCAGTTGCTTATTGCTGTGTTGGTTCTTCACTACTAATGAGGTGAAATATTTGCCCATACAGTGTTACAATGTGTAAAAATGACGAAAAAAGTGAAATAATACAATTTAAAAATGTGCTGCATTATCCCACATAGTTTGCCTTTTGTTGCCACATAATTTGGTCCTCCCCTTCCCCATAATTCCAGTGGTCCTGAATATAATTCCAGTGGTCCTGAATATAATTCCAGTGGTCCTGACTATAATATATGCTGTTACGAAACGTTAGTAGTGTCATTAGCTGGTGCGAGGTCTGTAGACACTCAAGTTAAAATAAATGCCACCTTAGGGGTACCCCTTTCACCCAACAAAGTCTAACATTTGTCAGGAGACTCACAACAGGGCTCTCCTGCCAGAATGATAAAATGAGGAGCAGCTTGTCACATGGAAACTGCACGCAGGACTTTCAACCAGGGCACGAGTCGGGGGTACACGCGGGTGGACTGCGTCTACCCACTTTTTTCACATGGTGAATGCCGTCCACCCTGCCAAGAGTTTGGGCTCCACTGAATATTGTACTGAACTCGTCCTGGTGTAATTTCCAAACACCAGGACACTTTCAGCAGCGCCTGCACATTGTCGGCTTTCCATCTGCAACAAGCAACAAAGTGCAGGAGGGGAGGGATCTTAGTTCAGACTCCTGCTGGGCCCAAAACAAAGGCCGATTTGAGGGGTCATCGGGTCTCCTTTTGTTCCAGTCTGTTGGCTGGGAGCAGTCAGGAGCCTCACACCTGATGTAAATGAAGCAGAGGGGAAACAAAGGCTCACACCTTGTTAGCACTTCACACATACTTAAGAGAGGCAGCTTTTCACTTTGTTCAGCCCCTGTTTAGGAGATATGCATGCACTGTAAGAATATCAAATGTGTTGGTCTTTCCCAGTATTTGCACAAAGCAAATTGCGTTTATATAGAGCTTACTTCTCCCGAGGAGGCATTTAAATAATTTAAGTACCACTATTTTTTCTTGTATAGCCCTACTCATTCCAATGCAATGTGTCAGAGCGCTTTACATCAACAAGTGCATATTACATGTACAATAAATTATATAATAATATATAAGTTTGTAAATGAATGTATAGGATGTGTTACACAAAACTGGGGGGTTGCAAGGTGTAGAAGTTACATATCATCTTCCATAGCTCACTGTGCTATTATCCTCGTAATGCGCTAAAACATACACATGATAGACCTGCTAAACTTATATGTAAGGGCTTTAGATCTGATGTCACTTCTTATGATGTAAAGTTGTGGCTTGTGATACCACTTTTTATGATGTTAATTCCTGTGATGCCATGTGTGAAGTCATGCGCCTTGATGTCATACGCCTTGATGTCATGCACCGTGATGTCACTTGCATACTGCCTAAATAAGTTAGTCCCCCCACTTCTTTTTTTAGGACTTGTGCCCTGCTTTCAACCCTACACCCATGTTTCTCATTTTTATTTGAATTTTGTGTGTTGCCACTTTGTTTATGTTACCCATGAGTGGCACGTGTGTGACATATTGCCTGTGGCTGTCATTGTTGATTGTGTTGTCATTGTTGATTGGGTTGTGACCTTGTTGGTTGCCTTATTATCATTGCTCATGTTGTCACTGTTGCATGCATTGCCCAGGAGGCAGAGGCGCAACTAGAGCCAATTTTCGGAGGGGGGGGGGGGGGGGGCTAAGAAAAAATTTCGGGGGGGGGGGGGCTAAGAAAAAATTTCGGGGGGGGGGCTGAATCTTTAAGCAATAGGCAGAGTGGAGCTGCAGGGGCTCTTAGAAGGGGTGAAACAACAGCAAGGCCTCATTAACATGCAAATGGTCTTTTAAAGGCCTGTGAAGTGCTCGGGTGCGGCTGTGTGTGTGCCCGGGAAGCTGTCTCATCCCGGGCTGCCACACACGAGGGGGGGGGGGGGGGGGCTGAAGCCCTTTGAGTCCAATGGGTGTTGCGTGCCTGCCAGGAGGTACGGTAAATTTATAGTTTGATCATTTAAAAGCATTACAATTATAAATCTAGAATAAGGCGAAATGCACGTTCAATATAAGAAGAAAGTTTAAAGTTAAAATTTAATTAAGTCTGCCGGAAAATTAGTCAGTGCAAAATGAATGACATTCTAGAACTGGTATACCTAGGGTTCACGACCTCGCCACTATATGCTGGCCTGGCACTGTACCAAAGCATCATCACAGTGTGCAGAGGTAGACCCAGTTAAAAATCCCATCCCTACTCATCGTTAGCACATCAGATGTTACAGTCAAGACAATATTTTGCTCGGCTGCCCAATAATTGCAGAGGTTTTCCAAAAGTAATTTGTGGCCAAATCAGCTCAAATTGGTCGGTGCAAAATCGCACTGTGTGAAAGCAAACGGGGCCAATATTCCAATCCTCGGTGTTGGAAGTTCACACTGCGCAACGAAGTGCCGATTAGTTCGCGCAAAGACACTGTGCAAACATGGCGATGTGCAGGAGCAGAAGCAGGCTGTGTTCAGGCCCACCAATGAGAGCTCGCGGTGTGCAGAGACACGCCGAATGATTGGCGCAAGGCCGCAGGCAGCGGTTGAAAAAAAACGCAGACCATCGTCATATCCTCCCATTGCAAGTTCACGACCACAGTGACCTTTACACTCTGTGCAAAGGCAGGCACTGCTGGTGAGCACATCCTCCTTGCGGTTCGCTCCTTTGGAAGTCTGGCTCACAATGCCCCTGTTGCACCTAGTCACCTTTTTGTCCCTTCTATGTTACTATTTTTATTGCACCTGTAGGTGGTGCTGCCGATAGGGTCTGCGTTGGTCATGTGGCCTGCTGACAGGGTCTGCTTTGTTGCTCTTGTTACTTGAACTGGTTATGTTAACGTGTTGCTTATATACGCGCTGTGGTTCTGTGTTGTCCAGCCTGCAATGTGCTGCCTTCAACTTCTGCCAAGGAAAGGGACCTTATCCAGCACTTGTTTGTTTAAAAAGAAGAAAGGAAAAAAATCAGAAGGGCAGTGGCACCATTTTTTGTTAGGTCGAGCCTAGCGGCAGCGCGCATGCACTGCTCGCTCTGTGAGGCATGCTGTATTAGGGTATGCACCAGAAGCCCCGCCTACTTTCCACCCATATTTTTAATTGGCTTGTGCCATTGTCCTTCGTGAATGCTGGCTTTTGATTCATCATGAGGCTTGTTAGTCCAGCCATGGAGCCGCCTTGTCTCCTTTAGTTACCGCCCATAAGGACTGGACTTTTTACTAGTGTTGTTACATGCTCTTCTTTATAAGTTGGTGAACACTATTTTATTAATGCTCTTCCCCTATTCCATATACTACATAGCAGCACGCCTACTACTATATTTATTTAAATTACTACGCAGTCTGTTTAACTATAGCGGCCACACTAATTCACTTATTTAATTTACGCCGCGGTCCGCTTTCAGTTTAGCGGCCGCGCTTTTTTATTTGATTCATTGCGCTTTCACTTTAATATTGTCCATGCTCCCTTGTTAAGACGCTGCTCACTGTAACCCGAAAACCGTGAGCAGCGTCTAAATAAATGGGCATGGCCAACATTAAAGTGCTCTCGCATTTGCAAGAGTTTCAGGTATTGGCATTAAAAATAACAATGCCTTTTATATATGTGTTTGGTTTAAAACACATAAATAAAAGGCATTGCCATTTACAATGCCAATTGCTTAAACGCTCACAAGAGCAAGACTTATTGCATTAAAAATGCTTGTTAGAGCCTGCCACAGGTGTTGGCGAACAGCACGGCTGCCTTGTCTTGATTCCATTTCCTAGCTTTTTCTTCCACCACCCTGCACTTCCTGCCCCTCCATCTCACTCTAGCAGCTTCTCCTTCATGCCTGCTTTCTCCCTCTGCCCCAGTTTTCCTACTTTTCTCTTCTTCCTTCTCTCTTTAACGTCTTTCTCTCTGAGGGCCAAAGTCTGGTGCTCAAGAATAAGTCCAGGTGCCGCCAACAAAATGAGCGCTGGTGCTCCCCACCTGCATCCACCGGCACACAATAAACACTGAACCTGTCCACCAGCCCAGCCAGTGTGCCGTGGGCCCTAGAGATGATGGCTGCCGTTTGTAGTGTGAAATACAGTAATAATCAGGGTTCAGTGGGCCCCTCAGGGCTCCGCGCCCCGGTGCCACTGCACTTGCTGCACCGATGGATGATACGCCCCTAAAGCTAACACTATAGCTGGATTTTACAGGTGCGTCCAATCCAAAACTTGAAACCAAGTGGCAAGCACCTTGGCCGTTCTGGGCTCATGGATTTACTGAGGCATTTGTCCCAGTAATATTAGTGAGGGGCTGCTGGGTTACAAATATTGGAAACACCGTCACTATCCCTGGAATTAGATGTAAATAAACACTTTTACAATTTGAATGACTGTGCCACTGTGAGCTTGCCAAAAGGGCCTGAAAGAGCTGAAATTGGATCATAAATTCAAAGCTGTTCCGAACAGGGGCCCCCAAAATGCGTCTGTCCCAGGGCCCCCCAAATCCCTAGGATGTCCCTGACACACCTCTTGGCGTTCAGTGTAGGACAAACTCAATGGTACTCGCAGAGCCGAAACCAAAAATTATAACTAGTAAAAAACATAAATATATAAATATTTTTTTTAAATATATAAGTAGTAAAAAGCGAGCACGCCTCGAGAAGGGTTGATGTGCGCACCCTAAAGGTCTAACGAAGGTCCCTGCAGTGGGCGCATTAACCCGCCGCGCCCGGGCTGTTTTATGGCACTAAACCTGCTTCATTTCCCTGCCTGAGACGGAAGCTCGTCGCACACTAACTCCTCGGGTTCCGTAGGTAAACTCGCCCGTATTTTGAAAACAGCCTCGCGCTGCAGAAGGCTCTTCTTTTCCTAATTTGTGCACATGAAACATCTGGCGCGCGCGCAGCGTTAAAAGTGCCCCAGGGCGCTGGAGAGGCCACTTGTAGAAGTCAAGTGCGCCTCGCACGAGGGATAAGCCCCATGAATTAAATTCTGCACATCATGAAAGAAACTGCCTTTTGGCTCACACATTGCCACGCCCTCAGTGCATCTTTTTGAATCTAAGTTTATGTTTACAAATTTAGGTGCAACAAAAGGCAACTTTAATTGCTTCATGTGGCACATTTTGCAGCAATAATTCTTGACTGTATTTTCATTCTAAGACACAATGATACTCTCTGGTCAAGGGTTTCCCAGTAGTAGCAGGTTAACACCCGAAGACAATAAACAACAACGAAAATATGATCTGTTAACTTCTCCAGGGGCCCGCAACTCGGCGACACCATATGTGGCACCTTTTTTTGTATCTTTGATCCATTTCAGCTACAAGCATTCTTTACTTGAGATTTGCAAATTACACAGAGGATAGTGGGTTGTGTGGCAACTGTGGTGAATCCATAATTATATAGAATATAGAATATAATGCGTCTGCAGAATTGCATACTTCCGGTGACCATCATATAGGCCACAGGACAGACACACACTCTTCCAACCATAGCATTCCTCCCAAGTAGCACAATGAACTGATGTACACATTTGAAAGTCTGCAGATGTTAAAGAAAGGGACGGGGGTTTTATTTACATGCACAGTTTTCGGTGGCTCGGCTTGTATTTTGACTATAAGGCCAAGCCACACCCCTGGCTCGGCTGCCCATGAGTTTGCTCTCTTGCCCTCCTGGGGCTGCTGGCAGTGCTGTAAATGGGATGAAAATGGCAGAAATTATCTAGAAGGGGAGATGCCAAACAAGTGTTACTAGGCGTCCTTCCTTTCCAAGAGGCGTTCCTATGTAGTTAAAGGATGGGGCTTAAAACATCGGCCACAATGTCTTTTTTGGGGGATGCTGGGGGGTTTCACTACTGAACGTCCCCTCACACTGCTTTCTTATGGAGTCTCTCACTCAGACACTTCGCCCCTTTTTCTCCACATGTATTATGGAAAGGGTTCATCTCCATAGCTCACACCTCAACTCTTTCCTCTGCAGCAGTCCTTTCACTCTCTCCTTCTGCATGTCATTCCTTTCACCTCCTCCACTTCAACCCCCCCCCCCCCACGCCCCCAACACACACACACCCTCCCACTCACCTGTAAGAACTGCATTTGGCATCCTTTGGAAGTGTCCAAATTTCGACAGCTGTGGACATCCTTCTTCTGTGACCATCGCTGTGTGCGCTCTGCAGAGGCGCCAAGGATTGGATGTGCATGTAGTCTGCGCACCTTTATGCCTGACTGACAGGCACTGTGAGAAGCTGAGCTACGTTCAGGCTCAGGGCTCCCCGTCTGCCCCGCCATGAACACCCAGCCACAGCATTAACTTACTCAGATGCTTGGAGTGGAGGTGCCTCAGTCCAAAGTATACACTATACAAGCGCCAAATGTAACTTGAAAAAAAAACACACAGAAAGATAACAACTGGAAAAAGCAAACCCTCTTAAGGAATGCAAGATGAAGTAAAACACGTGAAAATGCAGGCAGGGACTGCACTGCAGACATGCATTACCTTGAAGGCGTCTACCGTCAGAGTTGAGAACTTATTTGCCTTTGAGGTAAAGGTAGTGAACACAGGGCGGCCTGATTCAAAGTCCGTTTTTAATTACAGTCTGGTCTGAGACCCGGCAGGACCCGGCTCATTCAAAGCTCTGCTTGCTGGTGCTTAGTGCTGTGTGTATTACCACTTGTGTCAGCGCTGCCTGTTTCCGTGTGTTGCCCGGTCCTTTGTGTGGCCAGCTCTGCTGCCTCAGATGTCTATTGGCTGTAGTGCCTCTTTTTCTTGCGTCTCCCGTATGTCCTCGGTCACACACCTTGGCTGTGCGGGGCTCGCAGTTTTGCTCGCACCTTCCTTGCAGCCCGTCTTCCTCTGTTCAGCTCCTGCCCCCGGGTTGCGCTGGTCCTACAGTTCCTACGGTTCGCCTTTGTGCCTTGCTCGTAGCCGTGGCCCCCTGTTGCCCGCTCTTTGCTCGAGCCCCCGGACTTCTTGCGCTACCCTGGGTCCCGGAGGTCCGCTTGAGCGGGGCTCCACTGGTTTGGCTTCGGACCTGAGGTTTGGGCATTTTAATTCATGGGGCTTTTCCCTCGTGCGAGACGTACTTGACTTCTACAAGTGGCCTCTCCAGCGCCCTGGGGCACTTTTAACGCTGCGCACGCGGCAGATGTTTCATGTGCACAAATTAGGAAGAGCCTTCTGCAGCGCGAGGCTGTTTTCAAAATACGGGCGAGTTTACCTGCGGAACCCGAGCAGTTTGTGTGCGACGACCTTCCGTCCCAGGCAGGGAAATGAAGCAGGTTTAGTGCCATAAAACAGCCCGGGCGCAGCGGGTTAATGCGCCCGCTGCAGGGACCTTCGTTAGACCGTTAGGGTGCGCACATCAACCCTGCTCGAGGCGTGCTCGCTTTTTTTGTAATTTTTTTGTTTTACTATTTATATATATTTGTTTTACTTTTTATAATTTTTGGTTTCGGCTCTGCGAGTACAGTTGAGTTTGTCCTACACTGAACGCCAAGAGGCGTGTCAGGGACATCCTAGGGATTTGGGGGGCCCTGGGACACACGCATTCTTGGGGCCCCTGTTCGGAACAGCTTTGATTTTATGATCCAATTTCAGCTTTTTCAGGCCCTTTTGGCAAGCTCACAGTGGCACAGTCACAATCATTCAAATTCTAAATGAGTTTACATATAATTTCAGGGATAGTGATGGCGTTTTCAATATTGTAACACAGCAGCCCCTCACTAATATTACTGCAAATAATCTCTGTGACACCTCCCATTCCTCCCGATGTCCTGTTTTGAGCTAAAAGAAACTTTAATATGGATGTTGCATGAAAACAGCATTTAAAACAATATATTTAGGATTTATTAAAAGTCATCAGGGCAAGACTCTGCAGAAGACAGCTGGCCCTATGGGGTCCCCCTGAAAGGTTGGGGCCCCGGGCCAGAGCCCACTTTGCCCATGCCTTGTAACGTCTCTAAAGCGTGGGTTGGATTGGATAAATAACGAAGATGTTTAAAAATGGTGAACACAGTAAAACTTATTAAACGAAAAACGTATCTGACAAATCGGTACTTAAGTCAATTTCAGCAAATAATCCAGTGATTGATACATTTTACCTAGATATGCCCTTTGTTTAACCATGTATGTAAGCTGTTTTTATTCAGATGCACATTTTGATCTCACGTAAAGCGCTCTGGTTTCATTTTCGCCCTATGTAAAATTGCAAAAAATAAGAAATAGACGATTCAAAAGGTGCACGGGGTATTTTATGAGCCAGCATAAGAAGGGCAGTAAGTAATACGTTACACGATGTGCTCTTGATGAATTGTGGTTCGCCGGGTGAGTGTTGGTGCGCACGTGGGGCTAGTATGGTAGGGCGTCATACCGTCACTGCATCTCTGCTTTGCTTCGTATATTTGCATATTCATAGATGCTGCAGCGGATTGGCGGAGGCTGGCTCCTCCCTCTCCTCTTTAGTATGCCTATTTATACAGACAGAGCGAAGCGCGGAGCAGAATGTAAGAGAGCCGGACTCCACCGAGGGTGTGTGCAGTGCACATTGTACAGCAGATGGTCGGCCAACCGGAAGGGCACAGCACCGATCACTTCATCCATCACAGCAAGGTGAGTGTTCACGGTACAGCATGCTTAGCTAACAAGTGGCGCCTGCCGCCATCTCATGTGTAACGTCTGTTGCCGATTCAGGCATTTTAGTCAACAGTACATTGCATGCTGGGGTTTGGAGTCCATGACAGAGGTATAAACAAAACTACAAGGCACACACTCAACATGCTGTTACATGAAAAGCCAGGGTAGGCTGATAGTATCATATGCCATAGTCGGGGTCACTAGAATTATGCGACAAGCGACGATTACATTATGCAGAAGGTTGACTAAATTATGCAGCAAGAAAAGGCAGAATATGCAGCGTAATGTGGCACATTTTGTGACGGTATTGCTGCATTATTTTGTCTTTTTTTACACGTTTCACCTTATCTGGGTAAAGGCTCCACCCCATTAGTAACACTTAATATTCAAATACCCCAATAGGCAAGTGAAAGTTGACCAGTCGACTTTTGCGAGGGCTTTTACATTGTGCGCAACAGGTGTTGCTGCATTGTTTTGGAACTATTGATCTGCCTGAGTTTAAACATTTTTTTTGTAAAGTCTTCAAATCCTCTAGGAAATAATGTATTATATGGCAAATGCGGCAAATCCATAATTATGCTGAAAATGCAGCAGAATGCAAAATACAACGCTGTTCCTAATTGTCTGCCTGTAGGTTATCAAGGGTTAAACAGCTCAGTGGGGAAAGGGCGAAGGGCCCTTTCAAATGCTAATGCAGGTACCTCACTGATAATGGGCCAACACTAACAATCCTCGGGGGGGAGGGGGGGAGGGCTGCTCAACTGTCTTAGGAGAAAAGAGTCCGCTGGCCCCCTCTCTCTTTCCGAGTCCATCCGTGGCCTAGTGGCTGCTGTGATTTAGGTAGAGCCCAGGCAGGCGGGCAACTAGAGCCAAATTTCGGGGGGGCTGAAAAAGATTTCGGGGGGGGCTAAGTCTTCGGGCCATAGGCAGAGTGGCTGTAAGAAAGGGCGAAAACACAACAAAAGCCTCATTAACGAGTAAATGGTCTTTTAAAGATCCGTGAAGTACTCTGTTGCGGCTGCAATTAGACGGACGCCAG
Organism: Triturus cristatus; assembly: GCF_964204655.1. NCBI lineage: Eukaryota > Metazoa > Chordata > Amphibia > Caudata > Salamandridae > Triturus > Triturus cristatus. The sequence goes on from NC_140592.1 coordinate 1,024,092,970, forward strand.
CCCGCGAGGCTGTCTCAGCCGGGCTGTCACACACGACGGGGGGGGGGCTGAAGCCCGGTGAGCCCAATGGGTGTTGCGCGCCTGAGCCCAGGCAACACCACTGTGGTGCACCCTGCCTTGAACAGCTGCAGCACCACGAGGAACGCTGGGAAGAGCTGGGTTAGACAAGAACCCAGCTCAGGGGACATGCATCCACCAAGAAAACACCAGCATAGATCCAGGGTCAGCATCAACGCAGACATACAGCAGTGTCAGCCGACAGCCCCACTCACTGGCCATCAGAAGTAGCGAGGGCGAGGCACGAGGGCCATGAGATGATTCATCCACCAGGAGCAATGGGGCCTTAGCTTCAACGTCAACATCTATTCATTCATCCTGCAGGAACAATGAGTCCTTAGCTTCAAGGTCAGCATCCATTCATTCATCCTGCAGGAACAATGAGTCCTTAGCTTCAAAGTCAGCATCCATTCATTCATCCGGCAGGAGCAACGAGGGCTTCGTTCAAGGGTTCGCATCCGTTCATTCATCCTGCAGGAACAATGAGGGCTTTAATCAAGGGTTAGCATCCACCCATTCATCCTATAGGAGCAATGAGGGCGTTGTTCAATGGTTAGCATCAGTTCATTCATCCTGCAGGAGCAGTGAGGGGTTTGATCAAGGGTTAGCATCAGTTCAGCCATCCTGCAGGAAATATAAGTCCTTAGCTTTAAGGGCAGCATCCATCTATTCATCCTGCAAGTGCAATGAGGGGCTTGTTCAAGGGTTAGCATCCATTCATTCATCCTGCAGGAGCAATGAGGGCTTTGTTTAGGGTTAGCATCCACCCATTCATCCAGCAATGCTAAACTTGGACTTAGTCAGTGACGTACACTGATCATATTCACCCCCCTTCAACAATGAGCACTCAGTTCAAGGGTCAACATCAGTTCAATCATCCAGCATTTCAGGCTGGGTCTTAGTCAGTGGGCAGCACTGATGTATTCATCCACCAGGAGCAATGGCAGCTTAGCTGAATGGCCAGCATCCGTCCATTCATCCATCAGAGTCAGACATGGACTCCGTGGGTAAATCGGATCCATTCCTCCGCCGGCAGCATTGAGCGCTTAGTTCAAAGGTGAGCATCAGTTTATTCATCCTCGTAGCCTGACGCTGACAGGACTCAGTCACTGGACAACCTTGAGCCAATCATCCACCGACAGTAATGAGCGCTAACTCAGGAGTCAAGCTCTATCCATCCAACCCACGGTCTTAGGCGAGAGGTAGGTCCAACGAAAAGCATTGCCCCGTTCACGCACCAGGAACAACTGAGAGCCGAACCCAAGGTCAGCATCTGTTCACCCATCCACCAGTAGCAGGTGAGAGGTCAGGGATCAGCATCGACCCATTCATCCACCAGAAGCAGGAGTGAGCTCAGGGTTCAGCATCGACCCATTCATCCACCAGAAGCAGGAGTGAGCTCAGGGATCAGCATCGAGCCATTCATCCTCCAGGACCAAGTGAGAGCTCAGGGATCAGCGTCGATCCATTCATCCACCAGGAGCCGGAATGAGCTCAGGGATCAGCATCGACCCATTCATCCACCAGGAGCAGGAGTGAGCTCAGGGATCAGTATTGACCCATTCATCCACCAGGAGCAGGTGAGAACTCCAGGGATCAGCATCGACCCATTAATCCATCAGGGGCAGGAGTGAGCTCAGGCATTAGCATCGACCCATTCATCCACCAGGAGCAGGAGTGAGCTCAAGGATCAGCATCGATCCATTCATCCACCAAGAGCAGGAGTGAGCTCAAGGATCAGCATCGATCCATTCATCCTCCAGGAGCAGGAGTGAGCTCAGGGATCAGCATCGACCCATTCACCCACCAGGAGCAGGAGTGAGCTCAGGGATCAGCATCGATCCATTCATCCACCAGGAGCAGGAGTGAGCTCAGGGATCAGCGTCGATCCATTCATCCTCCAGGAGCAGGAGTGAGCTCAAGGATCAGCATCGATCCATTCATCCTCCAGGAGCAGGAGTGAGCTCAGGGATCAGCATCGACCCATTCACCCACCAGGAGCAGGAGTGAGCTCAGGGATCAGCATCGATCCATTCATCCACCAGGAGCAGGAGTGAGCTCAGGGATCAGCATCGACCCATTCAGCCACCAGAAGCAGGAGTGAGCTCAGGGATCAGCATCAACCCATTCATCCACCAGGAGCAGGAGTGAGCTCAAGGATCAACATCGATCCATTCATCCTCCAGGAGCAGGAGTGAGCTCAGGGATCAGCATCGATCCATTCATCCTCCAGGAGCAGGAGTGAGCTCAGGGATCAGCATCGACCCATTCATCCACCAGAAGCAGGAGTGAGCTCAGGGATCAGTATTGACACATTCATCCACCAGGAGCAGGAGTGACCTCAGGGATCAGCATCGATCCATTCATCCTCCAGGAGCAGGAGTGAGCTCAGGGATCAGCGTTGATCCATTCATCCTCCAGGAGCAGGAGTGAGCTCAGGGATCAGCATCGACCCATTCATCCACCAGAAGCAGGAGTGAGCTCAGGGATCAGTATTGACCCATTCATCCACCAGGAGCAGGAGTGAGCTCAGGGATCAGCATCGACCCATTCATCCATCAGGGGCAGGAGTGAGCTCAGGGATTAGCATCGACCCATTCATCCTCCAGGAGCAGGAGTGAGCTCAGGGATCAGCGTTGATCCATTCATCCTCCAGGAGCAGGAGTGAGCTCAGGGATCAGCATCGACCCATTCATCCACCAGAAGCAGGAGTGAGCTCAGGGATCAGTATTGACCCATTCATCCACCAGGAGCAGGAGTGAGCTCAGGGATCAGCATCGACCCATTAATCCATCAGGGGAAGGAGTGAGCTCAGGGATTAGCATCGACCCATTCATCCTCCAGGAGCAGGAGTGAGCTCAGGGATCCGTATTGACACATTCATCCACCAGGAGCAGGAGTGACCTCAGGGATCAGCATCGATCCATTCATCCTCCAGGAGCAGGAGTGAGCTCAGGGATCAGCATCGACCCATTCATCCACCAGAAGCAGGAGTGAGCTCAGGGATCAGTATTGACCCATTCATCCACCAGGAGCAGGAGTGAGCTCAGGGATCAGCATCGGCCCATTAATCCATCAGGGGCAGGAGTGAGCTCAGGGATTAGCATCGACCCATTCATCCTCCAGGAGCAGGAGTGAGCTCAGGGATCAGCATTGACCCATTCATCCTCCAGGAGCAGGAGTGAGCTCAGGGATCAGCGTTGATCCATTCATCCTCCAGGAGCAGGAGTGAGCTCAGGGATCAGCATCGACCCATTCATCCACCAGAAGCAGGAGTGAGCTCAGGGATCAGTATTGACCCATTCATCCACCAGGAGCAGGAGTGAGCTCAGGGATCAGCATCGACCCATTAATCCATCAGGGGAAGGAGTGAGCTCAGGGATTAGCATCGACCCATTCATCCTCCAGGAGCAGGAGTGAGCTCAGGGATCAGTATTGACACATTCATCCACCAGGAGCAGGAGTGACCTCAGGGATCAGCATCGATCCATTCATCCTCCAGGAGCAGGAGTGAGCTCAGGGATCAGCATCGACCCATTCATCCACCAGAAGCAGGAGTGAGCTCAGGGATCAGTATTGACCCATTCATCCACCAGGAGCAGGAGTGAGCTCAGGGATCAGCATCGACCCATTAATCTATCAGGGGCAGGAGTGAGCTCAGGGATCAGCATTGACCCATTCATCCACTAGCCCTCGGGGTCCACTCCCATTCCATCACTTGGTATTGGGGTGAATGAGCCCTCGGGGTCCCCTGTCCTTCCATCGCCTGGTATTGGGTGGGCCTGGGTTGTCTAGTCAGCCAATACTGGCTGTGGGGAGAGCTCTGCAGTATCATCCATCAGTCCTGGAGTCTGTGCCATCTCAGCTCTGCCTGCTGTCGGGGGCTTCTTCCGTTACTGTACACTGTGCAGATTTTGGGTTTCATCGCTAGATGTTGTGGAGTTTGTGTTGTCTCCTCGCTTGGTATTGGTTCTTGTGTCATCTCATCATGTGGTTATCAAGGCTTATGTCGTTGCTCGATAGTGTGGGGCTGTGCCAGCTCATCACTTGGATGCTTGTGTAATCTTACTGCTGGCATTGGGGGTAGCAGCTCCTCGCGTGGTACTCTGGAGCTTGTTCCATCTTCTTGCTTGGCCTGGAGTGTTTGTGCATTCTCATGCTTTGAAACTGGAGTCTTAGTCCATGTCATTGGTAGGTAAAGGCAGCTAGTGCCCTCTCATCAGCTGGTATCGAAGGGCTTGTGTTGCATCTTTGCAGGCCTTGGAGGCGTGCGCCATCTTATTGCACCGTCTGGTGGACTTGCAGTCTTAATGCCTGGTTTGGGGGCTCGTGGCACCTCTTAGCTTGATACTGCGATGGTTGTGTTGTCTTGTTTGGTCTTGGGGGGCTTGTGTCATCTCATTGCTTGGTGTTGGGAGGCTTGGCTGTCTCATCATTTGGCACTGAAGGGTTTGTGCCATCTTATTGCTTGGTGTTGGGAGGCTTGGCTTTCTCATCATTTGGCATTGAAGGGTTTGTGCCATCTTATTGCTTGGTCTTGTACCATCCTGTTGGTTGGTATTCGGATGCCCGCCCCGCCGTGTCTCACAGCCAATAGCTTGAGCGCTTCAGCCATGTTGTCTCTAATTACAGAGGGGCATGAGACAGCGCATCTCTTGTTGGGCGGGGGTCACCCGGAGGGTTATAGGGTCTATCAGAAACAGACTATCTTCTAACAGTCCATATCCTTCATACCTAACGCTCACTAGGACTGCCTGAATACCCCTTTGTTTTGGCCTTTCTGCATGCTTACAATGGCGCAGAATGCCCTGAAATAGATGTAAGGTGGCGTGTGAGTGTTTCATAAAAGCCCCCAGCAAACAAAAAACTTATCTTAAAGGAACTCAAGGTTTTCAGATAAGGAGGCACATCAAGCAGTTTCTCCTTATTTTAGGGTTACATTTCGATCCCACATTTTTCCTTAATACATAATGTTGCACCTGGGCTAAAAGGAGCTGGAAATCGATGCAGGAAAGGCGAGGCATGTGGCTTTTGCACAGGAACTCATTTGTTCATTCGGTCAGCAAGAAGCAGACTTCATTCTTGGAACTGGTGACTGAGGTGGGGAGGGGTCAAGGATGCAACGTTCTACCTTTTGAAATTACGAACCTGCAGTAAGATGTACATAGACACAACATTTTTCCTACTATTGTGTAGTACATTATGCATCTCTGTCCCCGTACATCATTCAGTCAATCACGTAGGTCACACTGACCTTTCAACAAATAAAAATGAAAACTTCAATGTCCCTCTTTTCACATTGGGACCTTGGGCTATTGAAACTACCCTGTCTCTACCGGAGTTCCCCATCTCTAGCATCTCTTCTTTCTTGTCTTTACTAACCTACTCTCCCAATATGACTGATTCCTGGACTATGGTACCACTCCCCTCAATTTCCTACTGTTATTTTATCTTCGTTTTCTAATTTTCCTTGCACCCAGTTGTATTTTTCTTTTTCACATCCTTGATTATATTATCTTGTTCAGTGTAAGATGATTAAGCTTTGTAATTCATTTCTAATTTAATGTGTATATTCACAAAGGCCACGACCGAAGGCAAACATACAAGTACAGAGGGATAAAGTACTCGAGTCAGTCAATCATTCTTGTCTGCCTCTAGTGGCACAATAATCTATCGTCCTAGAGGCGAGTGATATTAGAATTAAGTTTCTCAGTGAGGTGACATATCGCCAGTTTACTTGAGTGTGACGCCATCTATTGCATTCTTGGCTTGGTGGTGGGTCCTTGGGCCCTGGTTTGGATCTGCTGTGTTTGTGTTGGTTTTTCTCTTCAGTCTCATTTCATTGAGAGCTTTTAACTTGTTCATTTTTCAGAGCAGATTCTTAAACACTTATAGTGACTGGTTTACCAAAGAAACAGTAAATCTGCACCTATAGACATACTCCTTGAGTGTGTGCAATGTATTACTTTTTGGAATTCAAAACATTGGAAGTAGTTGGCTTGGAAAGTTGTGCCAGTGCCAAGGTTCCAGGATTACTATTGGCAATCAAATACCCAAAAGGTGATGAATGCATGCAAATAGTCTAACCGGTTGCAATAGTTTGGGGTAGCATGCCCACCCATCGTTTCTTAGCCCACAGTGCCACTCTAGACAGGAGCCAACCTAATGCAAATCAGTACTGTCCTGTTCCTCATGAAAACAGTCCATCCTCGACATAGCCACATCACACCCCACCTGAGAGTCCTGCACTGGCTGCCCGTCAACAAGAGGATCACCTTCAAGCTCCTCACCCACGCACACAAGGCACTCCACGACACTGGACCAGCATACCTCAACAGATGACTCACCTTCTACACCCCGAACCGCCAGCTCCGCTCCGCCGACCGCGCCTTCGCCACCATCCCCCACATCGGAAGAGCGGCCTCCGGCGGCAGATCGTTCTCCTACCTCGCCGCCAAGACCTGGAACACCCTCCCCATCCTCCTACGGCAGACCCAAGACCTACTAACCTTCAAGAGGCTACTCAAGACCTGGCTGTTCAAGCAGTAGCAGCCCCACCCCCCCGCGCCTTGAGACCTTCACGGGTAAGTAGTGCGCTCTACAAATTCCTTGATTGATTCGAAACCTTGGTCATTTCACCCCTCCACCCTGCAGCTCACTGCTTTTTAGTTGGGAAAATTGGGATTCATGCTTCCGAATCACACTGACTAAGCTATGCCCCTGCGTGATGGCTGATGCAAATAACTCCCTGGGTCTTACCTAAGAGGAATGCCTACAGTTAGCCACAGCCATCACGTCACCTAAAAGCTGCTTGAGACACTTCTGTGCAGAATCAAACTCTAGGTCAGTATGTTTGCACTCAAGGGATCTTCAGACAGAAGCTCTCCCTCATCTGAATGTGCTGTGGGGGATTTGTGCTATCTTCTAGTTTGTTAATGGGGGCAGGAGTAGCCTCGCTTTCTCCTAAACTCAGTAAAGGAGGATTTTCTGTTCGATCACCCCTTCTGGAGGGCTTTGCAATCTCAATGTGCTGAGGAGGGGGCGTGGGGATCTTGTGTCCACTGATCTATGTCATCATCTGATGAACCGAGATGCAATCTTAAAACATTGGTTGGTGCAGTTATATCCTTTGTGGCCCGTTGCTAGGAGGCAATGGCGAGTCTAAGGTGTCTGACGGGCAGGACATCTTGTTCTTTGGAAGGCAGGTCTATCTACAGGTCAGACTCAACCAGAATACCTGTATGGACTTTTTGAATTTAAGAACATCTTTTTCCAGACAACGGTGTACCAGCAGAGACATCCAAATGGAGGAGCCCTTAGTGTGAAGGGATCTTCCACCTAATTTCTTGTAGCGTGTCAGCCGAATGGTCACTATGTTTCTTAGTAATGTCTCATTGCTTGTTAAGGGAGAGTGTGTGTTTTCTGGTTGTTGATATTTAGTGGGATTGTGCATTGCTCTGCTTCGGATCCAAGTTGGGCTTGTGCTATCACATTATATTGAAATTAGCGGGGGTGTGGAGTAAGTGTTGGAGGGGATGACTAGTGCATCTCACATCTTGGTATTTATCTCACTACTCCTGTTAAGATTTTGAGCCATCTCACCTCTCAGAATTGGGGAAATGGAGTGGCTTATGCCATTTAATAGGTTTTATTATGCCGTGCAATTTCTTAGATTGTTACTGAGGTACCCACCACTCTGTATCAGTAGCCTTTGTTGTGTCTTCCATTGGTTCTACTGCTTTGTTTGGGATTGGAGGCTTGTGCTGTTGTATCTCTTGGCTTTCGTGGTTACTTGATTTGGGGTGAGGTGCATGTGGTAGCTCATATCTTGGTTTTAAGATGCCGGTGTTGTCTCATTGCCCTGTAGTATGGACCTGTGCCAATTCTTGCCATGGTACATAACTTGTGCCATCTTATTCTGGTTCTCTGTGTGGGTGTATCATCTAATTGCCAGTTTTAGTGCTTTTTGCCATCAAATAATGTTTAGTTGGTGTATGCCATCATTTTGCTTTGTATTGAGTGGATTGTCTCTTCGCTCTGTATTGGAAGGGCTTGCATGTTTCACACTTTGGCGTTCAAAGTTGTGCAGTTTCATCTTTTTGTTATTGAAGCAATTGTTCGGTCACCCCACTCAGCATTTGCAGATTATGCTGTCTCACTGCTTGGTACTGGGTAGCTTGTTCCACCTCAGTGCATGATATTTGCACCTCTTCTATTAGGTCGCTTGGCACTGAAAGCCTTTGTATACTTGTCAGGTATTATTCATTGATTTGTACTGACTTATTAGTTGATGTTGAGTTTTGTTGCATCGCCCCTTCCTCAGGGGCTTGTGCATGTTTTTGCTTCATCAGTTTGGGCATTTGCGCTTCATTTACACCGATTTCTTCTGTTTCACTGCTTGATTTTAGAGGACTTGTGTTGTCTGTTGCTAGTATATTGCCAGCGGTTTTATAGTTTGATGACATGTTCTTGGAGGCGGGGTGGGGGCACATGTCTCCTTACTGCGCTATCACTGAGGTCGTGCAGCATCCTTGCTTGGGGTCGTGGTTTTTGGTGTGATTGATATTTCCTGGAACCACACTAACATTACCGGCTGCCCTAACGGAGGCAACGAATATCCAAGTATTAATGCTGCAGGCCAATGTCTCTTAACACAGACCTAGAGAAAAAAAGACAAGATAAACAAGTTAGTGGTATAATTATCAGTCAGAATTGTGGTATCCTTGCAAGAAGTTGCCTTTTGTGTTAGAGAAAAAACTTCTTTTAATAATACTGCATGATGCACAGCAAACGTTCAAGAGAGCGCAGTGCCAATTCTGTGGCCACTACTTAGAAAGGGAGGGCTAATAAGACGTTTGCGCTGGGTGGTTTTTCTAATTAGGAAATGGACTAATCCTAAAATAGCTATTATAAAGTCGTTTTTTAGGGGGTTGAAATAATTTCGGTATATCACAAGGGTGTCACTTGATATTAGGGCCACTGAAATTATGGGGCAGGGAAGGACCAAATAATGTGGCAGGAAACTAAATTATGTGCCTAGAAAAGGCACAGCACATTTTGTGATAGCGTTACTTCATTATTTTGTTATTTTTATACATGGTAACACTCGGAAAAGAGTTAATCTTATTAGTACCAGTTTAATACTCAATACAGAAATAGGCAACTGGAAGATTTCCAGTCAACCTCCTCAAATGGCCTCCCACTGCGCGGAACGAGGATCACCATGTTTTTAGCATCCTTCGATAGCAGATGATGTGTTTTGTGGCACATGGAACAAGCCCATAGATTTGCGGAAAACACCCTAGCATTGCATGATTCTAGTGGTCCTCCTTATGACATAATCTTATAGAGAACCTCAGGGGTATTAGATGAGATAATGCACTAAAAGTGTTCACGTGCAAGTATTTAAAGTTAAGTTTAAAACTATGTGTAGATTATATACTCACAAAAGGCTGAAATCAAAGATTCAGACTTTTCTCTGATATTCAAAAATATGGTCGGATGTCAGCATATTGTTAGCAAAAATATTGTCTCTCAGAAATATGTACTCAATATTATTTACAAAAATATCGTCCAAATGAGTGTAGATTTTCTACTATTAACATTTATGTGGACAATATTATTTTGGAAAACAATATTTAGTACACTTTCAGTCAGACAATTTTTTAGTTATAATAATCTGATACCATACAAAAAAATTATACTAGGGTTTGTCACCTAAAACCAAATTAGACTACCATCAAATCCGCCAGAAATGTTAATCAGGGAAAACAAATATTACATTCTGAAGTATAGTTACTCTGGCAATTAAGTACCCACCAATCCGGAGGATACCTTTTTTTCTAATTAGGACAGACCTTTGAAGGAAGTAAAAATGACTTGAATAGATTTCTTTGCCAGACACGTTCTTACACATTTTACTTCCGTACATAAGCAAGATTGCTGCAGAGCATGCATTGACCAAAATAACTCATGGAAAAGTCCACTGACCAAAGTTTAAAGGCAGATGGGGGCTCCTGATATTTGGCATTTTATTAGGTTTCCTTAATAAAAAGTTAAAGCCTTTCCTAGCCATGCAGGTAGAACAGAATGCATGTACACATGCCTGGGTTTATGGTTCACACCCTGCATCATTACTCGGATGTATATTTCAGGTAGAGGTCAACATCTCCTGTTAGGTTTGAATTTAACAGGGAAGAGTTGGACACCTTTCCGTGAATGTCTAGAACCCCTCAGCATTTTCCTTTCGATTTTCCATTCTCTAGACATCAATATTCTGCTCGGATGGTGACCGTGTCTGTCAGTCAAAATGGATGACCGGCGAGGAGTGCTCCTGTTGATGAACAGGTCTACAGTTTTGCATTTAGACCAATTATCCAGGTAGAGATGGCCACAGTTGTAAAGAGCAATGAAGGCTGAACAGTGGTCAATTGTGCTACATCGTCCAACTATAAATTATCTCTGTTAACCTTGTAGTAAGCGTTTCAACCTGTAGTGCAGGCAAGTGAGCAAGCACTAGAGCTCTGAGATAAGCTTCCACCCTCTAGTTCCACTTAATTTATTTTTATTTCTCTTCCAATACTATGTGGAATAAATGTCCTAAAGTTCAGATGAGAATTTAGATCCTCTTGTCCCAACCAATTTTAACCAAAAGCATCAGACATGGCATGTCCTACTCAGAACCTGAGAGAATTGCTCCGCCCTGCTCCATCTATCCTCACTCCCAGGTCCTCACCCATCTGCTCATACTTAGTGTTGCCTTCCTCATCCCAGCCTACTCCTGAAAAAGCAGGACAGTGGCCTAGGTGCGCTATTAGCGCAATATGTATAGAATTATAGATGGGTAGCAGGAAATTACGGGGATGTTTTTCACCAAGTGGTTCTGAGCGACATTAACTAGAGTGAAGCTTGAGTTGTCTAATGTCATTCAGAGCCTCAAGGCGATAAACCTCCCCATAATTCACTTTTTACCTATCTATAATCTTATGTTTGGCCCCCAAAATCATCTGCCCCCGCTTTCAACTGCTATGCAGTGGTAGAGGAGTAATGGCGGAGCCATCCATAACATGGCCTCTGGTATGCATCCCTGTCCCAAAGATTTTTTAAAAAGTACCTGTCATCCTCGACCAACCTCCACCACATTTTGGGCCTCATGTAGGTAGCCAAATACCGGTCGGTAACGGCCGATTTTCGGTAAATATGCCGTTACCGACCGGTATTCAGACAAGTGAGATGTAGGAGTCCCAAAACCAATTTTCGGTAAATATGAGGCGGTAAATACCGATTCATATTTACCGAATTCCAAAATACCGATTCAGAGTTACCGAATACATAATTAACGAATCGGTAAATATGAAGTGGTAAATATGAAGTGGTAAAAATGAAAATGACATGTAGGAGCACTCGGTAATTAAGAAATCCAAGGAAATCGGTAAATTAGAGTCGGTAATTAACACGGATTGAAAGCAGGTGGTAACCATCAACAATGCATATGAGCAATCCCAAAATGCTACAGCGTGGACAACATGGCCGCTATGTACGTCATTGCAAGGCGCCTACGTCTACAGGCAGCAGGACTGAGGGTGTGGCGACGGGAGGAACAAATCTACAGACAGCGCATCACACTATTCCAGCTGACTGATGCAGAGATACATGAGAGGTACAGGCTAGACCCCGAAACCATCATGGACTTAATCAGGGACCTACAGCCACTCCTGGACCATCCAATAAGAAGGGCGCACGCCATACCCCCACATGTGCAGGTGCTCTGCAGCCTACATCTGCTGGCATCCGGCAGTTATCAGGTGGTGATAGCTGCGGTGGGTGGGGTATCCCAGAGTTGCCTGTCACGTTTCTTCAGGAAGTTCCTGGATGCCATGATGCAGAGAATGCACCACTACATAAGCTTCCCAAACACACAGGCTGCACTGCAGAAAACAAAAACAGACTTTTATCACATGGCACAGTTCCCCCATGCCATCGGCTGTATTGATGGTACACACATCCCAATCTGTCCACCAGCTGATACAGAGCATATCTACAGGAACAGGAAGTCCACCCACTCCATCAATGTGCAGGTGATCTGTGATGCAGGGAACATCATCACAGATATTGTTGCAAAGTTTCCTGGGAGCACCCACGACTCTTACATCTTCCAGAATAGTGGGATCTACACACGACTGAGTGCCGGAGAATTCGGAGAGGGATACCTGCTAGGTAAGTAACAGTGACGCCCCTTGAAACCTGCAAATCATAGTGCATAGAGGCATGTTACTGATGGTTCCCTTTTACTCATCCAGGCGACAGTGCATATGCATGCCGGTCATTCATCCTCACTCCCTACCTACACCCAGCAACCCAGAGTGAGAGACGATACAACGTGGCACACAAAACAACACGCAATGTGGTGGAGCGCACGTTTGGACTACTGAAGAGCAGGTTCCGCTGCCTGCACAAGAGCGGAGGCGCACGCCAGTACAAACCCATCACCTGCTGCAAGATTATTGCCACTTGTGCAATGCTGCACAACCTTGCCACGAAAAAAGGTACAGATGTGGAACTGACATATTTTGAGGACAACGAGGATGAGTCAGGCCAGCCAGAGGGCAACGCAGCTAGAGTGCCAACTGCAATCGATGGGAGAGAGAGACGGGCAGATATCACATGCAACTATTTCTGAGTAAGTAAGGGGACACAGCGAGTTGTGAGAAGTCCTGACGTAGTTTTAATGTGGCACCACGCCATGAACACATGAACAGGCCAATCTGGCAATATACCATCTATACAAGGAGTATGTCCAGGGTTACGTCACCCAATGGGAAGTGGCTAAGCAGGGCTACATCAATGTTTGCGCATACGCGCTGCAGTGGTGGATTGCACGGCCTGTGCATCCTCACTGGAGCCAACCCCAAGCCGCCTGCTGCTCCTGCGTGCTTCTGGGACGGGGGGTGTGATGCTGCTGCTGGTGTCGATGCTCTCCGCAGCATCCCCTGCAGCAGTTGTCGACGCCTGACTAGTCAATAGCACCCCTAGTGCACTTGTCACCTGCACCATCCCCCGAGACAGGTCGCTGCAGCACTGTGTTAGGCCCTCCTGCATCGTCACAGAGCGCCGGCACAGTAGAGAAGTCGCAGTTGCCAGACGGTTGAGTGCCCTGCTGGTAGTGTCCCTTCTCTGGCGTTCCCGGCGCCGTGCTTCGATGTCAGCATCTAATTTGCTGCACAACTGCTGGATTGACTGGGACATGTCCCGAATGCCCGCAGCCATGCCGCTAATGTTGGTGTCCATGTTGACTAATGTTGTCTTCATCACCCGCATGTGCCTCTGGACTGACATGACTGCCTTTGATTGCAGGCGCTGTTGCTTCAACATTTGGCCCTCGAGCCCCAAGAAGACACCATGGCCGTCAGTGGGTGCTGGTGGACTCTGGACACGCGACCTGCGGCGCCCTCTTGCTTCCGTCTGTGCTGCCTGTGAGGTGTGGGGCACAGTGGCATGGCTCCCTTCCTGGGGCCCGGTGCGGTCTTCTGGGCCCATGCTGTCGTCTGACGAGGTGTCTAAGGCTCGTAGCCTGGCTGCTGGACGCCTCCTCATTCTCACACCTGCAAGCGGAGATGTGGCCGGTGATTCGAACATGAGTGGCGATGCTGGCTCTGGTGGTGGTGATACTGGCTCTCGGTGAGGTGATGCTGGCTCTGTGTGCGGCGAGGCTGGCTGTGTTGGTGGTGCGGCTGCCAGTGGGCCTGCTCCCTGGTCTGAACTGGTGCTGGCTAGAGGTGATTTATGTGGCCGGTGTGCCGTCTCTCCTGCAGCATGCCCTGTCCTGCATGATGTCACATCTGTGGACAGAAATACAACATTGGCTCAGTGTCCCCGAAGGGTTGCATTGCATGCGTCACAATAAATCATTTCACATTCCAATATGTCCCCTGTCTCCTTGTGCCTCGAGTGCGTGACATGCCTTGTTGCCCTGTAACATTTACGTCATGGTTAGTGTTGCCCTGACTACATCTCCTGGAATGCATTGCCTGTCTGCACTGACACGTGTGGACTGCAGTGTGATTCTCGTTTCACAATGGGGGATGTGGGATAGGGGTAGGGGGGGCTACATTGCTGTGCTTTCGTCTTACCTTGGTGTGTTGCGGCTCTGGCAGAGCTGTCGGCGTCCCCAAGACCCACGACGCTCTCTTGCTCGATTGTGGCCGCCACCAGCTCCTCCAGTTCGGTGAGGGCAGGTGCCCTGTTGGTTCCACCTCCGGTCTGGCTGGCCTCCTTCTGGATGTCGCCCATCTTCCTCTTGGTTACAATCCGGAGGTCATACCAGCGCTTTTTGAGGACCTCAATGTCCCTGTGGGTCACTCCCACAGCATTGACCTGCGCCTGGATGGCCAGCCATATGTTGCGCTTTTCGGCCTCAGGCACTTGCAGGGATTGCCTTCCAAACAGCTTCTGGTGCTGCTTCACCACCTCCTCCACCAGCACCTGGAGTTCCTTGGGGCTAAATTTCAGCTTCCTCCTCCTTTCCCCTCCGTCTTTCTGTGTTCTCTGGCTGGACATGCTGTTCGTTTCCCGCTCGCACATGCAACGGCTCCCTGCCTCTCCTCTGCACTCCAAGCTTCTCCAGGGTCGGCTAATTATGTACACCTGCCTGGGTGTGGCCACTTCGGCTAATTATGTACACCTGCCTGGGTGTGGGCACTTCCTGGTTGGGTGGGCTGTCGTTGCACTGGATTAGCTGTTTCGTCAAGTCATGTGATTTGATTTACCGAATCCGTACATACCGATTCGGTATTTTCCGATTCGGTAAATACCACCTCGGTATTTACCGAATCGGTAAATACCACCTCGGTATTTACCGATTCGGTGAATTCCGATTCGTGATTACCGAATGTTACCGAATCGGTAACTGTTACCGAATTTTTACCTACATATAACTTACCGATTCTAATTTACCGATTCGGTACGGCTCGGTATTTAAGAACCGGTAAAATTTATTTACCTACATGAGGCCCTTAGTGCCTTCCTCCCCTCTCCTGCAGCTGTGATTTTTGCTTTCAGTCAAAGCAGATAGCAGTGCTGCGCTAACAGGCTCTTAGAGAGCCCGGTCTGCCTGGCCGGGAAGTCATTTATACACACCACAACAGTGGAGAACCAGTTTTGTTATCAACTGTTGCTATGTCATAGCAGTGAGTAATGACATTCAGAAACTGAAATAAACGATTGAGGCTCTCCATGAGAGCCCCCACTAACAAAACAATTAATCATAAAATGATTGTGGTATTTTTCTACACATGTTGGAAAACAACCCTTATTTGAGCCCATGTTGTGAGATTTCTCTTACCTAAAAGAAAGGTGCGTGGGGGGTGACCCAGATGTGAGCCAACGTGATGCAGTGAGTAGCACCATCGACAGAGCGAATGTGGCCCTGCTGGAATGCGGAGGATGACAGAGGGCTGAAGGTGCAGGCCATTGAGTTGGGGGGAAATACAAGCAATTGCTGGAAGAAAGAGGAAAAGAATGCCAGCCCCTTTCTCCGTGAAGGCCTCACGGTGCGGGTGCCTCACTGGCTTGAGGCAGACGTGCCACTGGCTGCCTGCCATTGATCATATGACTTTATAGCATGCTGCCTTAAACTGGTCAAGCGTGAAGAATAGTGGCACTGTAGAAGTGGGGTGGAGGAGCCGGGCAGAGTGCCACGTCGGATATCTATGTGCACTTGGCTGCCCTTCGTGGACGTCGATTCGTCAAAATGCCTGGGCTTGCAGAAGTGACATCACATGCTATGTGAGCCCCCTGATGCCACAGGAAGGGACAATACATGAACTTTGACCTAGTGACTTCACAGGAAGTGACATCACGTCACCTTTGGACCTAATTAATTCAAAGGAAGCAACATTTCTTGACCTTTGACTTGGTCCTATCACAGGAAGTGATGCATCTAACTTTTATTTCTTACATAACACACACAGGCTGTAAAATCTCTAAAGATACAAAAGCAGTACCCTATAAACAGACATACTTCAAATCCTATTGAAAATGCAGCTACATATATTGTTCCAGGTAGAATCTTCAGATATACAATTAAGATAATGTAGCATTGATTAAGAACCTATTAAATAGTGTACAGCAACTGAAAATACTGGAGTCAAGTTGAAATCAGCCATTATCAATATCAAATAACATAAAATGGAAAGGTTGATGGGCCTATAATGTTCAAAATAAGTTCACTTTATCATTTGTTTTAGAAACTAAGAGTAACATGAAATAAAATCTCAGTCCTGGAACATAGATAACAGTGCTATTTAATGCAGGTCAAGTTCTCGCAGGAACCTTCCTTTCCATGACATGGTACACATACCTCTAAACCCGTAGAGCCATTGAACCTTTCCAGGTTTGCTATCTTCAATTTCTTCCACAGAAAACATGCACATCACTGGTATGGTACTTGTGTTGATCAATAATATGCTTGTTCTGCATTGGCATACATTATGTTATGTTATGTTAATGACATTTATAGAGCGCGACAAATACCCGGAGGTGTCCTGGCGCTATCTAAATCCTCTGAGACTGCTAACCGATGAAGAGTGGAGAGAGAGCCTACTCATTGAGAAAAGAGCCACGTCTTTAGTCCTTTGCGAAATAACCAAAGATCCGTCATATTCCTGAGATAGAAAGGCAACTCATTCCATGCTTTTGCTGCACCATAGATAAAAACCTTTGCCCCCCCATCGGGCTTTCTTTATATGCGGCACCCGAGCTAACTTGGCTTCTTTAGACCGCAAGGTTCTTTCCGGAACATACCATCATAGTCTGAGCTTTAGAAAGTCTGGGCCTAAGCCATGTAAAGCCTTGAACGCCAAGCAAAGAGCCTTGAAACGTACTCGGCTTTTGACTGGAAGCCAATGTAAAGCTTTCCTCTCATTAGAGACTGAGGAAAATCTAGAAGTGCCTGTGAGCAGTCTAACTGCAGCGTTCTGCAATATCTGCAGTTTATTTAGCGCTCTTTGTTGTGCGTTTAGATAATGCCCATTGTAGTAGTCCAGTCTAACCATTACAAGGGCCGTAACCACCGTTTGCCTGCTTTCCCAAGGCAGCGAGGGCAGCATTTTCCTCAACATTCTGATGACATACATGGTTTTTGATATCACCGCATTCACTTGAGGCTCTAGAGTAAGCCTGTCATCAAGTATTATGCCCAAGTTTTATACCTTTCTGGTTGGAACTGGGAGAGTGCCCATTGAATCGGGCCACCAGGAGGGAGTCCAGAAATTAGTGTTGTTGCCAAACAGTCTCACCTCAGTTTTATCCGAATTTAACTTAAGGCAATTCTTAGCCATCCAACTGCCCACTGCTAACATACACTCACGAAAGCGTCCTTCAATACCAGCCTCTTTCCCAGGTGTCAGAGATACTACAATTTGTGTATCATCCGCATAGGAAGTGAGGCCAAATCCGAATGCATCTATAACAGGGGCCAAAGCACTGACATAAATGTTAAATAGAGTTGGACTAAGAGATGATCCCTGAGGGACCCCACAAGGTGATGTAAAAGGTTCGGACTGGAAGTCCACCAGGGCCACAATTTGTCTTCTATCCGCAAGAAAGGATCTTAGAAGATCCCATGCTTTCCCACGAATACCACATGAATTTAAACGGCTCAGCAGTATCGTGTGGTGGACCGTGTTGAAAGCAGCGGCACCAGCAACACACTTCTTATCTAATAGCCAGAATGCCCAAAGGCATGAATGCTTGCTTTAGAAATGCAGATGAAACAGTCTGCATTTAAAAATGACTCCATTAACTACTGCTCCTAAAGCAAAACATTCCACATTTTCAAAATCCATCACACACACATACCGAGGCAATGAATCATAAGTGTGTAAATCAGTGTATAGAAAAAGTCACGTAAGGCAAGGGAGATTATAAAGTGTAGGATTCACGTGTCATCATACTGGTAGTCACTTTTTAGGAGTGCTTGGTCTGGAGAAGCACAAGGTCAGGATTCAGAACATAACACAGTAGTTAGGGTAGACTTTAATAATGAGAATTTATTTCTACCCAAACAAGCCTTTCTTAGCAAAATCAGGATAGAAAGACAGGGAAAATGCTTAACTTTCTAACCTGTACCATGCAGCTCTTAGATGTCAGTTCATACCTCACTCAGCCAGATTACGAATGTAACTTATGAACTGCACAGTACCAACAGAATATCTGTCACAAAAGCAAGGGTGGCTTCTCCGTTATGGCGGAGGAGCGCTGCCCCACTAGATGGTAGCAGATTAAAATGCATGAAAAATAAAGTGATAATAAGCCAATTTTGTCATTTTATTTTTCTTCCTACCTGCAGGCTGAGAGGCGAGGCGGGGCCATGCAATGCATGACAACAGTGGGGAGGAGGGGTGATGCGCACTTAGCATTTCTCCACCCTGCTGTGTTGTACAGCTGGGTGGAGAAAAGCCACAGGCTCCCAGGCACTGTAGGAGCGGCAAAGCAGGCCGCTCAGACCACTGTTCCCAGCATGAGAGAAGCACTGGGATTGACATCTGGGAGCCTGCGCAGTGTGCACCAGCTGGCCCTGAAGTCGAGGATCGGGAGAGAAGCAACACCGCGATCGGTAAGTGAAGTTTTGTTGTTGTCTTTGCTTATTTTTGTATTGTGATGTTTAAAACAGACAATGTCTTGTTGGCCAGTCCATCAGCACTCACTGACCGGCGTGTACATGCTGTGGCTACATGGATACAGTGTTCGACATAGAACTATGACAATTATTGTGTTTTTAAATCTGAATTTTCTTTAGTGGAAATAGTAATTTTTACTCCTCCGCTATCCAACACTTTCCCTACTGCTGCATTCGCAGGAGTGGGAATAGTAATTGATACCCCTACACTATCCAACACTTTCCCTACTGTTGCACTCACTAGAGGGGGAACAATAATTTATACCCCTCCATATCCAAAAATGTCCTTACTGATGCACTTGCTGGATAGGGAATAGTAATTTTTACCCCAACGCTATCGAACACTTTCCCTACGGTTGCACTCGCTGTAGTGGAAATAGTAATTTTATCCCCTCCGCTATCCAACACTTTCCCTACTGCTGCACTCGTTGGAGCTGGAATAGTAAATTATTCCCCACCGCTATCCAACACCTTCCCTACTGTTGCATTCGCTGGAGTGGGAATAGTAATTTTTACCCCTACGCTATCCAACACTTTCTCTACTGTTGCACTCAAAGGAGTGGGAATAGTAATTTTATCCCCTCTGCTATCCAACACTTTCCCTACTGTTGCACTCATTGGAGAGGGAATAGTAAATAATTTCCCTCCACTATCCAACACTTTCCCTACTGTTGCACTCACTGGAGTGGGAATAGTAATTTTTACCCCTCCACTATCCAACACTTTTCCTACAGTTGCACTTGCTGGAGTGGGAATAGTAAATTATTCTTCTCGCTATCCAACACTTTTCCAACTGTTTCTCTCACTGGGGTGGGAATAGTAATTTTTACCCCTACGCTATCCAACACTTTCCCTACTGTTGCACTCGCTGGAGTGGGAATTGTAATTTTTAACCCTCCACTATCCTACACTTTCCCTACTGTTGCACATGCTGGAGTGGGAATAGTAATTATTTCCCCTCCGCTATCCAACACTTTCCCTACTGTTGCACTCCTTAGAGTGGGAATAGTATATTATTCCCCTCCGCTGTCCAGCACTTTCCCTACTGTTGCAATCCTTGGAGTGGGAATAGTAAATTATTCCCCTCTGCTGTCCAACACTTTTCCTACTGTTGCACTCACTGGAGTGGGAATAGTAATATTTTCCCCTACGCTATCCAACACTTCCCCTACTGTTGCACTCAATGTAGTATAAAATGTAGGTTTAAAATTAAATATTTTAATATTTTAATTTATAATATAACTTTTTTTAAATAATTTGTTACAGATGTATGTATATATATTTATAATTTTTAATATATTTCTAACATGTTATAATTAATTAAAATGATTATTTAAATATTTTTAAGTAAATATCTATATATTACATTTCATATATGTAAGTTTAAATGCAATTTATTACTTATAATAGTTAAAATGGACAAATCTAATTTTTTTTAAAGTTAAATATATTATTTAATTTATTTTACATTATTTGTTATACATATAAAAAATTATATTTTGTACTTCTATATTTTAACAACGATAGTTGTTTCTTATTTTTTGTACTTACCATTATGAAGATAGGAGGTCAGTATTTTTGACAACGATATTTATGTCCCGATATTTGTGTAACTCGATATACTGGTACTCGATATTCTGTCAGAGATCCCTTTTTAACAGTTGTTTCAGAAGTTTTGCAGGGCATTTGAAAATCTTGTGTCGGCTCCAAAAACAGATCATCTTATCTTACTTTACTTGTTACTTCTGTTAGAGGTTTGGCCAGGTCCTGCAGCTCACAGGAGTCACTATGTCTGGCACCACCACTAGGGGAGTCGGAGAGTCTAGACTTTAGTTGAGTCGATGTGATGACTCCGTCTCCCTCTAACATGACCTCACCTGCCCCACAGCCCCGCCAAGGTCCGACCGTTCAACTCAGTTAGAGAGTGACAATTAATTAAAGCAAGTCACTCACGGCCAGGTCCCAAACTTAAGTTGATTCTAGTTAGTCACTCTAGAGACTTGACACACCCATTACCCAAGCAGCAGGCACAAGTCTGACTCCGAGGCTGTGCCGCCTCAACGCAACTTTTACTGCCACATGGGGGCTGGCTAATAATGTTTGCGAGGGCCATCACTGGTAGGGCAATGACCTTGGGACCTGGTTGGTGATCCCAAACACAGTGGTACACATACCACACAAGGTACCACATCCTCAGCTAGGGTAGGGCGCAGCAGGTTCACACTTGCACTTACACACACCTGCTAGCACGTGTAGTTAGTCACTGTCCAATCATGCCCAGCCATACTGCATACGCTTCAAGCTCATTCGCTCCGCTTCCTGCACCAGGCTCGAATGAATTGCATACAATGTATCAAATCAAGTCTGCCCCTGCCTGGGGTCACCATAGCAATGAGTGAGACAAGTTCTTTCCCCCACCCAAACCCAGCTTGTATGTCTCTACAGGCAGAGCTTCTGTACAGCAGTGCAATCAAGCGCTGCTCACGCTGCACCTGATGTTATGCTACCAGAGCAGTTGCCAAAGCTGACAAACAGCCCAGTGGTCTCAAGCAAGGTGGCAGGGGTCTCAACGGGTGGCTAAGAGTCGCAGTTGCGACCCCTGGCAACCTTTAATTCTCATCCATGCTGCCGCTGAGAATAAAAGTGGAAGCCACCGGCAGGAAAATATAAATTCCAGAAGTAGTGGATAAATAACAAAATACAGACACTGAAACTACCTAAAAGCCAGCGGATGACATCCCATTAATGATATAAGTGGGATGGAGACATCCGAGCTCACATGCATTTCATCATCTTGTACACTTTGAACTGGCAGCCATTGAGTTCGACCTCCTGATTGCTTTGTTGTGAGAAAAGCCAGAATGTTTGGTGAGATAGCCATTCATGAGCAGTGTTAACATAGCGAATGAAAGGAAGAATGTAGGAAACACTACAAAGGGAGAAATGGATAGTAAAATGCAGTCCCCTGAAGAATACAAGCAGTGACCAACAGTACTACATTCAAAGGGGCTCATTAGGATGGCGGACGGACTGGAGTCCTTCCGCCATCCTGGTGTAATCCGGGACCGTCCGCCATGCATGCGCCGGTCCTACACACCGGATCAGGATGTGACCGCCACCGTGGCGGTTGGATCCTGCATCTTAACATTGCGGCGGTTGCTGCTGACTGCAGCACCCGCCGCGATGTGAAAATGCGATGTAGTGCATTTCACAGCACTACGTGGCAGGCACCAAACAGTGCCTGCCACATAGTGCTGTGAAATGTAGGGGGTAACATGGGTACCCCCCAAGTGCACCCTGGCCTCCCTAAACACAAGGGGGGCCCGCAATGGGCCCCCAAACCCAATTCCCGCCAGCCTTTCCATGGCAGGTCCACCACCATGGAAAGGCTGTTTCCAGCCTTCAACGTAATTTGTTGGACGGTGCCTACTAGGCAGCTCCGCCATTTAACCGGTGAAGACCGCTCCGCCAGGCAATCCAGAAAATTCCCTATGGCGGTTCCGTGGCGGACGGTCTTTGCGATCGCCACGGTCGTGGTGAGATTCCCCCCATCCTAATTTGTAAGGGGAAAACTCGCGGTCGGCATACAGAAGGACCGTACTGCGGTCCTTCTGCCATCGTAATCGACCCCTAAGTGTCTGAAACACAAGTAACACTGGACACTAGAAGGGCAGGCAAAGAGGAGTACAGCAACATCTTAAGGACAGCTGTTGCTGATGAGAAGGCTATGGCAAAGTCAATTAAAATATCTCTGGGAAGTGTTGCCTGAGGAGATAAGATGAGATGTGCTATGGTAAACTTTCAGTCTGCCCGATATGCTCTGCCGACTAAGCTCTAACTAAGAGAGATGATGGTGAAAGACAAGATGAGTTGGAGGTCACAGGCTAATAAGATACTACACTATTTCTTGGACATTGCCAGGGGGACCATAGGTCAAATCAGCACATTGAAAATCAAGTGAACAGATGCAGAAAAACCTATGTCATCTGATGTATTGAAGGCTGTCATAGCTGCCAATTTTCCCAGGTCCAGGTGGTTACCCGACTACAAAGAGTGTTAGAAATTATGACAAAGTTAGATGTTACACTTCCGGACTCGGTGGAGAGGGTAGGTCGTGACATGGTACTCGAAAGGAAGACGCCCTCTTAATCTAGAGGAAGTCACATTCGTGTACAACCCACCGAGTACTGTTGATACCTGGATATTGACTGACTAGGCTCCCGGTACCAACAGGTATTCAATACATAGATTGATCATTAACCCCAACCAACCAGGTTGTGTAATGTAGATAGTTTATAGTTAACATATCCCCCTAGGTCCTGAAGAATCGCGAGTATAACTCACTCATTGCGAGAAACATGTTGACCCAGTATTGCAATATACATACCACTTGAATAGGAGACATTACACTCACACAAGTGCTCTGTATACACGTTTTTAACTAAGGTAGGAAGCCATCTGAATAAAATTTACCTCAAATAGGCATTCCTTACCCTATTTTAATATCACTTATCTATATCTACATTCATTTGGCCCCATACCCGCACTTCATCTATACGGCAGTCGGATTGAAGATCTCCGCCAAAGAGCCCCTTTTTAGGGAGCCCGTCGGGCATTGCACCGCCGGCCCGACGAGGAGCAGCCCAAATGATGAAGCATGACACCTGCAAGGGTGTGTGAGGGCATTTATATCCGACATAAGGATTTTCCACACTGACTGTACGGTGTGTTTTATCCTCCTAAAGCCTCTTGCGTTTACACTACTCTGTCTCCTTCTTCTCTGAGGAACTATAGGAACATTTTTTGCTATTAAAGTTAGATGTTAAACAATGTATATTACGATTACGCCCATGCCCAACAAAAGAAAAAAAACACGTATAATACCATATGACAGCTCCTGGATCACTAGTGGCGAAACCTAAACAGTGAAGCGGCATACACTGAGTGCAGATGGGTGGTGGTGGTGGTGGTGGTTCGGGGTCGTATTTGACCTCTAGTTTAGAGACACGAAAGAGTGGTCGCTGGCTGAGGAAGTTTGAATGTCAGTGGCCTACACAGATCCTAAGCAGGACGACCATTCAGAATGCTGGAGATGTGTGTGCAGATTTTTCGATAACAATGAGAATCAATGGATTCAATCTGAAACGTGGGAGGTTCTCCCTGCCCTACAGTGCTTTGACGGCTATAATGTAATATTTACACGTTGTCGAGCATTCTCCGCTACGAAGACACTGTTTGCAAAGGCCTGCACTCAGTTTTTTCTATTTCCTGTTAGTTTTATCATAGAAAATCCCAATAAAAACATATTTAAAAAAACAGAACTATGCCCCACTGAAACCACAATAATACAATCACAGGAGCAGTACAACCTAGAAGATTACAACTCTACAAATGCAGGATGACAAAGTAGAAATACGAATCAGAATACGTTTTTTGTTTAGTTAATTAAAACCATAACAATGTACATGATGATAGATAGCACCATTAAAAAGTCCATACAAATATTTTTCCTTTTTTGTGCTTATTAAAAAGAAAAACAATTTCTGATCACAAAAGTTTGCCCTTCATCCTGTTACAGAAAAACGAGACATTTGATAAAAGTTAACTAATACATAAAAACATGATATCTAAAGTTTCATCG
Organism: Triturus cristatus; assembly: GCF_964204655.1. Lineage (NCBI taxonomy): Eukaryota > Metazoa > Chordata > Amphibia > Caudata > Salamandridae > Triturus > Triturus cristatus. The sequence continues at coordinate 1,024,117,344 of NC_140592.1, forward strand.
TGCTGCTCGTTTTACATTATCTGATCTCCTGAGGCACAGCCGGGAGTAGCGCGCTTCGCTGCATTTATTTTAAAAAAATGTGTATTGTGTGTATCCTACCTGTGTGCTGGACCCCCCCCCCCCTGGCATCTCTCTTCCAGTTGGCTCATACACCCCCGCACAGCGCTGCTTTCGCTGCCTCGGGTGAGGTGCTTGAACCACTCTTGCCGCCATTCTGCCGCGAGCCTTAGGCCACGCCCACTCGCGCAGGCCACGCCCCCTTCGCCAGGATTGCTTTTAAGCGCTGATTACTAGCGCCACCCCCAGACTCACTTTGCTCTCCTGAGGCACAGCCGGGAGTAGCGCGCTTCGCTGCATTTATTTTAAAAAAATGTGTATTGTGTGTATCCTACCTGTGTGCTGGACCCCCCCCCCCCTGGCATCTCTCTTCCAGTTGGCTCATACACCCCCGCACAGCGCTGCTTTCGCTGCCTCGGGTGAGGTGCTTGAACCACTCTTGCCGCCATTCTGCCGCGAGCCTTAGGCCACGCCCACTCGCGCAGGCCACGCCCCCTTCGCCAGGATTGCTTTTAAGCGCTGATTACTAGCGCCACCCCCAGACTCACTTTGCTCTCCTGAGGCACAGCCGGGAGTAGCGCGCTTCGCTGCATTTATTTTTAAAAATTGTGTATTGTGTGTATCCTACCTGTGTGCTGGACCCCCCCCCCCTGGCATCTCTCTTCCAGTTGGCTCATACACCCCCGCACAGCGCTGCTTTCGCTGCCTCGGGTGAGGTGCTTGAACCACTCTTGCCGCCATTCTGCCGCGAGCCTTAGGCCACGCCCACTCGCGCAGGTCACACCCCCTCCTAACCCTTTCCTTCCACTAGTATATATAAATGTGTCACCCCCGGCAGCGCAGCGGACGAGCGCAGCGGGCGCGACGAATGCGCGCCGAAGGCGCGCCTAAGCAAGCCCGTCTGCGCCCGTCCGCGGCCGGCAGGGGCCCGGGGCCTGCCACTCTGCCCTAATTACCTCCTATGCCCCTAGGGACTTGGTTGCATTACACTCTCATTTTCCGCTAGATCTCTCCAGCCATTCGAAACTCCTTCAACTGGGGATTCTTAACGCTCGTAGTGTTTTTCCTGAGCTCAGGGCCCTTCCATCCTCCATCTTTCAGCCTGCCCAGTTACCTGTTAACATGGAGCTAGCAGTTGTATACCTCAACACCCGGTCTCTTATCAGCCACCAACACGACATATACCACCTTTTGGACTCAGACCGCCCGACATCCTGTTTCTAACTGAGACCTGGTTGAAAGAGGACTCCTCTCCTGACATCTTGGCAGCTATTCCTCCTGGCTATTACATTCTTCAAGCCAACCGTCCAGCTGGTAAATCCGGAGGTGGCGTAGCCGCTATTATTAAACTTCCTCTCAGATTCTCTTCCCTCTCTCTACTCACCATTCCCCAGGCTGACTGCCTGGTTATTAGACTCGAATCCTCGGTGTCCCCGCTCACCTGTGTCCTGGTATACCGCCCCCCTCAACCCATGCCCAATTTCCTCTCCCTTTTTGGTGACCTTCTATCCCAGCTCACACTCAACAACTCCAAACTCCTGGTTTTAGGAGACTTCAATTACTGGCCATCTGATCCACTTGAAAGCCCCCACTCTCTGGCTTTCACTGACTTACTAAGTAGCCTCAATGGCGGTCAGCACGTCCATACAGCGACCCAATCTAAAGGCCACACCCTAGATCAGGTCTGGACTTACAACCTTGACATCACATCACTCACAATCCTCCCTTGCCTCTGGTCGGACCATTCCTTAATTTCTTTCCTTCTTTTGGTCCCCCCACCGCCCTCCCGTAGCCGTGGCGCCAGCCTCCTGGCTCGCAACTGGAATAAAGCCAACCTTGACCTTTTCCTTTCCTCCCTAACATCCTCCGTTCCACCTGGCTTAGGCCCTCCAGACTCTCAGGAAGCCGCTCTCGTCGATTGGTTGGAATCTGCCAGTAACATAGTCGCCCCCCTCAAGTCTATCCGAACTAAGCGCCCTCACGACGCTCATCGCTGGTTCTCCGATAGCCTCAAATCCCTTAAACTGGGACTTCGCCAAGCTGAGCGCCGCTGGCGCCGAAACTACGACCCCTTAGAAAAAGTCCATTTCCTCAAACTATCCGGAGAATACAAACACGGAATCCCAACTGCAAAATCTGTCTATTTTTCCACAAAAATTCTTAACTCTGTGAATAAATCCAAAGACATTTTTGCGATTGTGGAGGAACTCTCACACCCGGATAGAGTTACCATCAAACCCCTCCCCTCTCAGGCACTCTGTGATTCCCTCAACCAATTTTTCATAGACAAAATCAGTAAAATCAAAAATAGTATTTCCTCCAGCCCCCTAGCAATGTCTCCCCCAGAGGCTGCTCCCTTTTTCAACTCTCACTCCTTGTCACTGCTGCCTCCTATATCCGACGAAGTCTTCTTCCCCCTGCTCCATAAAGTCTCATCCGGTTCCCCCACTGATTGCTGCCCCCCAGCAATTCTCCGGACTGCTTTTTTGTCCTGCCCTGGCCCCCCACTGGCCCTTTTGAATAACTCTCTGCTGCTCGGCGTGGTCCCCAGCCAATTCAAGAACGCCGAAGTTATCCCCATATTAAAAAAAACCAACGCCGACCCCACGGTCCTGGGCAACTTCCGCCCTATTTCTCTCCTGCCTTACCTAAGCAAGGTACTCGAGACGCACGTGACCAGCGTCCTCAGTTCCTTCATCGAGGGCTCCAACTTCTTAGACTCACAGCAAGCTGGGTTTAGACCTGCCCACTCGACAGAGTCTGTTATCCTCTCTGTTATGGAGGAACTCCGTAGAGGCGCCGACTCCAACACCAGTCAAGCCCTGGTGCTCTTAGATCTGTCAGCGGCCTTCGACACGGTCGATCATTCCATCTTAGTCGACCGTGTCAAAGAGGCAGGCATTAGCGGGACGGCCCTTAATTGGGTTCGTTCCTTCCTTGCAGACCGCCTTCAATCGGTCCGTCTCTCTCAGTTCACGGCAAACCAGACGAGAGTCACCTGCGGTGTCCCGCAGGGTTCATCCCTGTCACCCCTTCTCTTTAACCTTTACCTCACCCCCCTGATCCGCTCCCTCCGCGGTAGGAATGTCACTGCATTTAATTATGCAGATGACATACAGCTCGTCTTCAATCTCGACTCCTCGGACGAAGCGGCTCTAGATTTCCAGTCCACCCTCTGTCACATCAGTAATTGGATGGGCACACACCATCTTAAACTTAACCCCGACAAGACGGAGCTCGTTCTTGTCGGAGGCCCTTCCAATCCCTGGAATTCCACCTTCTGGCCCTCCTCCCTCGGCCCTCCCCTCACCCTGCTGACAAAGTGAAAAGCCTCGGGGTCTACATCTCCCAAGACCTCTCAATGCAGCATCAGGTCAGTGCCACCGTGTCCTCCTGCTTCTTCCAGCTTCGGAAGATTCGAAAAATTGCCCACTTTCTGACCACTGAAGCCCTCACCTTGGTACTACTGGCATTAGTCATCTCCCGAATCGACTACGCCAACGCCCTATACGTTGGCATCCCACAATATCAAATCAACAGACTACAACTTATTCAGAACCAAGCAGCTCGCCTTATCTATCACCAACCGAAACACCACCACGTCCGTCCCCTCCTCAAGGCCCTTCATTGGCTTCCTATTTCGGAGCGCTGCAAGTTTAAACTTGGTTGCCTGACCCATAAATCTCTGGCAGGCACCGGTCCCTCCTTTATTTCCTCCCTCTTGCACCCCTATACCCCCTCTAGGAATCTCCGCTCCTCTCATCTTGCGCTCCTTCAGACTCCTCGCTTCAAGCGCAAAAAACACGGCGGTCTCAGATTCTCCTTTCTGGCACCCTCTTTCTGGAACTCTCTACCGCTGGAATTGAGACTTTCTCCCTCTCATCTCCACTTTAGGTCACTCCTAAAAACCCACCTTTTTCTCGGTATCTATTCATAAATCTCTTTCTCCTCGTTTTTGCTTCTGCCTCTCGTTGATTAAAGTGAATAGCGCCAAGAAACCGTCCGGTGAATGCCGCGCTTTATAAATAATTTTTACATTACATTTTACATTACATATGTTGAGTAATACTTAATTTATTAGTTACATGACAACTACAGCACCGCACCCACAACTCAAGAACTACACTAAAACAATAAGGCTAAAGCACATGCACTACAACATTATCACTAGTACACCAACACCACTAGACCACATTTCCATGAGCACAAAACTGAGAATACTAGAAATATGAGGGTACATCAGAACATCACTAAAACACTACAACAATTTTCTAACATTACATTGGCAACACTACAACACTATACCAATAAAACGTAATACAACACTGCCACAACATTACCATAAAAGTATAGCAATACCACTACAGCATTAGCACTAACATCATTGCAACACAACAACTCTACAACTACACCCCATCCTTTAAATACAGTTTCTAACCACTACCAACTCTGTTTGTGCCCATATCTGTAGTTCATGATCATTTTTGATGTTTGTATTTAGGTTGTAAGTCAAGAATAATGTTCCTTTGTGACTTGTTTTTTCACAAAAGGTATTACAATATCATTATATGGAAACATGTCAAACACCAGTTCCAAAGCAACCAATACTTTTGTTATACAAAAAGCTATTACAAAAGTAAGGTCCCTTGATGTGTGCTGATGTGTCTCAGTTCAATATTATAAGCAGTAGAATGGTGACAAAATGAAACTAAGTGCAACAATGCAGTGATTAGTGTAATGTGATAAATAAGTGGAAAACAGCAACAAAAAAAACAAAATAAAAAACAAATATTCAATTCAAGTTACTGTCGTCTGTGCAAATTATTCAGAAAGATTTTTTGGCTGACAGTCTGTTATTATAATTTCAATGGCGTTTCGCCCCAATTGCCAAAATGGGGGTTTCTTCCTCAGCACATCAATTGTTTGAAAATGTTAAAACCACCAATCAGGAAATTAAATGACGGTAGAATGTAGCATCCCAAACATATTGAATAGGAAAAATCAATCCATGGTTCTGAAAACAGGTAGATAATGAATCTAAGCGTAGGTGATATATCTCCAGTACAGAAGGTCAAGACGATCAGGAACGACAGGGCCATCCAAATTTGAATATAGCCAGGCTCAGGAAATGAATCCAATATGCACACCTCACAGGGCACCTCTGACAGTTTTATTTTATAACAAGAGCATTGACGGCAGTACAATTTATATTTTACACTTTTCCACAACATTAAATCCTAAAACCCCTTGTAACAATAAGTCTTGAAAGAACATTGTTTTTGATTACAGCTCCCAACATCTTGTCCCAGAATACAGGATAGCTTAACATGTATGCTTCTGCAACCTGTAAGCTAGGTAAATGTTGTAAAAGAAGAAAGAGATGCATTACTGGACTCTCCCAGGAGTCACTGAGTCTGGAATGGCTAAAGCATAGTCTCTAGTCCTACCAGAATATGGTGCAAGTCCTAAAAGTTAGGAACTTGAAGATGTCTCTGTTTCCTATCAGGTAGTAACGTTTTCCTATTTTATTTTCTCTGGTTTTTTTTCAGAAACAGATCGCAAGACATTGGGGCCGGTTTGCCATCACTGAACGAGTGATCTCATCCGATCTCCGATCCCAGACCCGACAGCTTTGAGCTATGATCCATGGCCTCTCTAACACTGAACCGGCTGAAAGTTCCAGCTCTGGCTTTTTTAGAGAGGACAATCCACACATTCCCAGACACCGATACAAAGACCCATTGCACCATGAATCTATCATATCTAACATGCTGAGGAAGAGCTTGGTGAACACAGTAATGGACCGAAACGTCTCACTTTCATCCAGAGCTCAAGGGAGATGCTCCTCTGCAGAGTCCATCCAGGAGGATGGAGAAAGTAGCATTTCATCAAAGGAAGGAGGTTCACATTCTCCCTCACCCCAGAGGCCGACACCCTATGTGTATGAAGCTGGACAGCTCTTCAGCCAGCACTTGCAGGCCAAGAGGGCCCGGGTGGAAAGCATCATCAGAGGGATGAGTTTTGCTCCAAGCAACATCAGCCTTGGCATGGAGAGAATGGAGGAACGGGAACAGTCATTGATGAAGGAAGAAGAAAATCATATGGAGAGCAAACGAAAACACAGACTTGCATCACCAATAAGCCACCTCCTCATAGAATCAACAAGGCCATCCTGGGGAAGTAGTAAAGAAGAGGAATGCCAACAGCTGAAGAAGCAACTACGGGCTTTACAGAGGCAGCTCAGGCAACTGCAGAAGAAATTTGTACAAGCCCATGAACTTAGCGATTCTGATCCGAGTCAGCAAAGGACAGAAATAACTAGGCAGATGACTCTAAAGGAAGCATCCCTGAATCATAGGGACGAACACCCTTTTTTTGATGATTATCAAGATCTTGTTTGGAACCCTGTGTCAGAGATAAAAGTCTTGGAGGGAGAATCTTTGCGCAATGTGAAAAAACTTTCCCAGATATTGAAACAAGAGTTATCAAGTGCAATCACGCAGACAGTGGACGCTGTGTTTAAGGAGTTTCCTTCACCATCGGGGCAAGTGGCCCTGAAGCGCAGCACTCCAGATACACCAATCCCTGCTGAGAGTGATATTGCCTCTTCACTTCCCAGAGAAGTGTTCCATGGGGGGAATCCCAGAAGAAAGAATTCAAATAGCTCTTGTAACAAAAATGGTGTCGGCTCCCCTACAGAAACCCAGAGTGAAGCGTTGTCCCTTGTCACAAACAAAAGCTTAAACAGTCCATCACCTCCCAGGAGCCCAACACTGGCTAGGAGACCTTACAGGTACCCTCAAATTGCTCTAGCATATCCACTGACTATGGCTCCACAGGTTCAGGAAACCCATATTCTCAGCCACTTACTTGGATTCAACCAAACAGGCCAGCTCAGCAGCTCATCTAGGGTCCATTCCACCTCACCAGATAGGTCCTCTCCAGGATCAGTGGATTTACCCTGGGAGACAGTTCCCCTAAGATCAGGAACAAACTCATATCGCATGAGCCACCAGCCCTACGAGCTGCCCTTCAGGTCCAACTCAGTGGAAAGCTATGGTCTTACGCAACTGAAGACGGAATGCACGGACATGCAGGGGCTGATGGATGGAGCCTCCTACAACACAATGAATATATCCTTTGACGACACTGGGGCTTGGGAGGCATGGTAGTGCTTGTCAAAGGTTCACCTTTGAAGACTCCTGTATTACCCTGATTTAGGTCTCACATGAGAGAATTACATGTCTGAGTGTGGTCATTTTGTCATTCAGTTTCCCCTTTGCTAAATACTACTGCAGCCTTCTGAGGCTTCCTGGTTGCCTTTAGACAATCGGGTGCCTCTTGTTGTATCAAGAGTAACATAGGAATTTGGAGTATATCTCATGAAAATAGATGTTTGGAGAGAAATTAAGCCTAATCAAAATAAATGTAGCAAGGGATGAGCTACAAAAAGTAGCTGGGAGAGGGAAGGAAGTGTACCCCTGAAAACCTCGTGGGACAGGATAACAGGAGTCCAGGTTTTTGTGCCCTATTATCCTTACAATCTTAGCACTTCAACCAGTTTACCAGTGCTGTGTGCTTAGACATCAGCACACCCAGGACCTAAAGGATAGATTGCAGTACAAGTAATCACCTCAGTAAGAGGCAGTGTAGCTTCCCACAGATAGACTGTGGTGCAGAACTAGGGAATGGCTGCTCATGAGTAGAATGGGGCACAGTATCGTGCCAATAATTAATTGCGTGGCTAAACTAGGTGCTGGTTACACATGGACTGACGCATGCATGGTGCAGTGCCATGCGCTGGCATTGCTTGGGAAGAGTGTGCGTCAGTGGAAACCACTGGCTTCCTTGAGCTAAACTGTGAAGCAGTGTGTGCTGTGGTTTCAAGAGGACTGATGGAAGTGTAGAGCACCCTGTGGTACCGATAAGTTGTTTCCGCCTTGGGCCATATTTTAATCTGCCTCAGACTCCCAGGCATCGTCAACAGATCCTCCAACATTCCAAAATGCAGTCAACAGGCCAGAGTATTCTTCTTAAAATAAAGGTGGGTGTGTCATTTATATATGTATATAAGTATATTATTTATTTAGAGGGTTCATATAGGCCCTGTGCTTGCATGATGGAGTACAATTTCAAATGTTCCAGAAAGTCGCTTGTTTCTATAAGCTTTCTTGTCGTAGGTGTTGTCCGCTTGGTAGCCTTTCTACTTTTTCATGTGATGATTAGTTCATGTTTCAGAGGTGTAGTAGTAGAACTTTGATGCATTCTTAGTTGTTGCACATATTGACTGTCTTATTCTGGAAGATTGCAGTTTCTGTATCTCAGCCATGGTAATGCTTACATAGGTGATGTTACAGTACTTCAAACTAAACTGGACAAGATATCTTCTTAGTTCATCATGGTTGTCAGCCTGTCACAATGGTAGAACCTTGCTTAACAAGGAGATTCAGAAGTTTGTACTTCTGACTACAGCATTGATTCTATGTCCAAATGACAACCTTACCACTGAATAAGACTTCCAGACGTTTCACAGTGTTCAAGTACCAATGCAAAGGTCTGTTGACTTGTGGTTCTGTGTGGACAACTGAACCCTCAATAAAGTAACCAAAACCGATGCACATGCAATTCCCAGAGCCGATGAGCTTGTGGATCAGTTGGGTGCTGAAAAGTATTTGAGCACTTTGGATCTGAACAGTGAATAGTGACAGATCACTTTGGAGCCAAATGCCAACAAGACAGCATTTTCTAAGCCAGGGGGGCTATATCAGTATAAGGTGATGCCTGTTGGGCTGAAGAATGCTCCTGTCACTTTTCAGAGTCCGGTGAATCATGTTCTTGCAGGGTTGGAGGAGTTCTGTGTGGATGATATTGTGGTATTTAGCAATTCATGGAAGGACCACCTGAGGCACCTGTAACAGGTGTCGGCAAGGATACAGGAAGTGAAACAGACTTTCAAGGCATCTATGGGCCTAATGTGAGTGGCTCGTTAAATTGTGTCCTGTGCGTAAACCCATGTTTTCCCACTGGATGGATTTAAGAGTTTGGTTTTATTTAAGGCATCCAATAATTATCAGATGCACTAAATGACCCAACATTCATTACATTTCCGTGGGTCAAACCTGCAGAAAAGTAAACAGGAAAAACACAGTTTTTAACATACCATGCACATTTTGGTGTGTTAAACACTAAAACCGCATGTTATTCCCTATAGACTCATAATGGATGTTATTTATCAGGGGAGATAAATAACACCTCAACTCGTAATAAGCCCCTTAGTGTCAGGTAGGGCAGTCCTCTGTAGTCTACCTTGAGCATGAGGTGGAGAATGGGAAGATATCCCTGTTGGAATGCCAAAATTCAGGTTGTGATGGAGTGGGTGGTACCTACTACCCAGACTGCAGTGTGGGTCTTTTTAGGACTCACCGGGTATTACAGAAACTTTGTGGTTAACTATGAAAGGGTAGCTGTCCAATTGACTGATTTAACCTCAAAGAAGCAGCCCAGGAAAGTAATATTGAATGCAGTGTGTCAAAAGGCGCTTGAGGAACTGAAGAATGAACTATGCACTGCATCTGTACTTAAAGTACTAAGTCAGCCTCTCACTGTACAGATGGATACCTCTGACAAAGGAGTTGGAGCGGTGTTAGCTCACCTGGATGACAAAGGTAGCGAATGTCTGGTAGCCTTTATTTGTAGGAGAAAACTACCCAGAGGCATCCGTCATAGCAGAACTCGGCGGCTATTGAGGAGTGCTTTGCCATAGTGTGGGCCTTGCGTAAGTTCCGCCTATGTTTGTTTGGCACTACGTTTTTGGTGCAAGCATATCATAAGCCACTGAAATGGTTAATGGCTATGAAGAGAGAGAATGCCAAGTTGTTGAAAGGGTCTATTTCTTTGCAAGGATTAGACTTTGTGGTGGACTTTTCCGCTGGTTTGTACCTACCTGAATTCCCAACCTCTCCAGGTTAGGAGTTGGTTTGGAAAAGTCCTCTGCATGGTAAAAGACATCTACCCCAACAAATGTACGGTCGCCTCGATCCATAATGCGGATTTATGTGGCATAGGCAAACACGGATTATGCGTGTGCACTATGTCATAGCCCTGTCTCTTGGATTGCGGTCCTATTTGACCGGGCAGGACACCCAAAGCACTACCCTTATAGTGGTGTGAGGCTACTGCCTTCACCAAGTTGTTAAGTAGACCAAGCGCGGTGGTGGCAGCATACCGGGTAGGGAACAGGTCCTTTCTACCCTGTGTGACTGAAGTGGGGCCCACAGGCTCACTCACATTTGTAAAGTTCAGCTGCTGTGTGCTTAACTTACCCTTGGCCTACATCATGTAAATGTAGAGTGCTGTGCAGTGTAGGAGTAGTATGTCTGCACTGGATATTTGTGTGCCTGTGAAGGGTACATTATAGGGATAGAGCGGTGCTGTACAGTTTTTGTATGGTTAGATGTAGGTACTGAGTGTATGTTTGCCTGCAAGGAAACATTGCATGAGAGATGTAGTGCTGTGCAGTGCATGCACAATTATAGCATGCTCTGGGTGTATGTGTGTGTGCCAGAAGTGCAATACATGAAGGGTGAAGTATTGTGCAGCGCACACATGGTGAGTGTGTGTGCTGGCAGTGTATGTGTTTACAAATAGCACAACATGGTACAGGGCAGAGAAGCTATAATACTGAACTGTGCGTGCAGATTAAATATGTTAGCTGAATATGTGTCTGTGGTGGCACAATACATGGAGGTAACAGTGCTGGATTGAATGTGTGCTGTGCATGTAAACTGAGTGAAAGTGTTTCTGCAATGGTACATTACATGGAGGACACTGGGTTCCGTTTTGGGAAGCCCAGGCCTGCCTGGTGATGACATGGGGAGTAGAGGAATCCCCCGGACAGATTTGTGTTTTGCTGCATTCCTGTGAACTGGGATGGGATACAGTGTGAAGGGAGAGAGATTCCCCCTTCACACTTCAAAAGGATGCCCTTTGATTAAGTGATAGATCACAAGGACGGGGCCAGGACACATCTCAGGAAGGAGATGGAGCTGATAAGGAGAACCATATAGCCGGGTCTGGTTGCGTATTGGACTAATGTATCCAATGTAAGGGCTTGTGTTCCATCTCAAGCCTTTCATCCTTCTGAGGTCGATAAACGGAGAACCATTGAGTTGGGTAACAATAAACATCTGTTATTCAGCACCAAGCTACCCTTGGGTGAACATGTGCTTTACAAATACACATGTTATGTTATGTCATAGAGTGAGGAAGGGAGCCCAGGATTAACCTTTTGATGCACAAATCATGGTGGCTGACATCCGGGTGTAAACTCTAGTCACTCCCAGGGCCTGTGTTTTACACTTTCAGCTTCAGAGTATCTCCTGCTGTGACAGATAGCCTTTCAAGGGGAAAGAAGAGAAAGTAAAGTTTACACTTTAAAAGAAACAGAACCCCAACATAAAACTTCAAAGACTCAGACCCTAAATCACATTTGGTGTCTAAAAGGCGGAAATGTTGAGACCCCAAAATGTGCCATCAGACAAGCAGCCAGACAAGCTGCCTGAGAAGGGGAAGCTCTACAAGACTTCTGCCTGTGACCAGGACTGGGGGGGCAAGGCCTGCTGGTCTCCCTGCTGAGTGAGACATCACTCACAGAAACCAAGACCACCTGCCCTGAAGCACAAGCGCCTGCCTTCCTGCCAAGACCACTTTGCCCTGTGAGGAAGATTATAGCATTGTGGGGAGGTTGATCTGGTGGGGACCCTACCAAAAAGACTCTCTGTGCGAGGTGTGAGGAGACAGCTATGCCCTGATGAGGTTGGTGCTTGCGTGCGGATTGGATTCGCTGCCCGCCGTATGCCAGGAGAAGGCCATGGTGGACTGAGCCGTGCATCGAGGACTGTGATGGGAGCGCCATGCCTGTACTGCCTCATTGCGGTGACCCAGTAGTATGCCATAGGGGGCCACAGTTTAATTAGTTGTTTAACCAGCACACCAGGACACCTTAGCGGTGACCTCGTAAGCCAGGTGGGGCGACTGTGGTGTAGGTGCAACAGAGGAGCCGGCGTTGTGTACAGAGGTACCACGGCATCCCCGTTTACCAAAAGGAGTTGCCGGTACTAAATTGCCTAAGAGTTCGGGCTGTTGCCAGGGACAAGAGTGAGGCTGCAACCGACAGGTTGAGCCCTGCACATTGAGATCTGCCCCTGATCACCCCGAGGACCTTTCAGAATGTTGAAGAAGACATTGCACCCTCGCTGAGGTCCGGTGGGGAGTTGGAAGACCAACCTCCCCCCCCCCCCCGCCCTCTTGTGGGAAAGACGGACTTACCAGGTCTACACAGACTGGTAGCATCTACAATCACTAGGGAAAGCCAACAGAGCAGCTCATGAGAGATCCTGCACCTGTCAGGAGCTGCCTCATGTACTGTGAGCAGTCCCACTTTGCCAAACAGAATCACAGCTTGTAATGTCCCACGGTCCAGGCTGCGCTGACACTGATCGCTTCTGTGCTGCAGGAGCAAGCAGGACTTGAACCAGGTTTGTTGGGTCCCGGGGGACTCCATGTTGAAGGTGCTCCGGCACCACAGACACTTTTGACTAATTCCTAAAGAGTCAAAGGGGAAGTCTTGAGTATGGTCTACTACTGAGTATTCCCTGGATGTAGCCACCAATGAATACGTAATAACCTTGACCCCATTACAAGGAAGCGGGTGGGACTGAGAGTTGCCTGACAAACACTAGAGCCCTGACCTCAAGGGGATTATGTTGTTGCTTATGAATGTCATTATTACTTTGCATGAGTAGAGTTAGAAATAAAATACTTCTTTTTCATTTGAAAGCAAGTATTTGGCTGGACATTGAATGATTGACATTACTGCGTGCACTTTGAGTTATGAGCCATGTTCACTAATCTCTAGCTACATACCCCCTCCCCCTTCATGCTCGAGGGAGCCTCTGACTGCTCCTCCACAGCTACCACAGAGAGACAAGTGCAGAAGGGGTACTTGGCCGAGTTGAGCAGGATCTATAGTAGGTCAGGTCCCAGGACATCAGGTGAAAAAGGACTCAACCACCACGGTTCGGCCCAATAGCCCCTAGGCACCCCGGGACACTCTAAAAGGGGTTCTGACACAGAGTAATGCCTGAAAATGAACCTCACAAGCTGGCCCGCTAAGGCATATCTGCTTAAACACCTGTCTGTAAATGACATACACTTGTGCTGGGAGTATAGATTGCATGGGGCCCAAGCTGCATTCCTGCAACCTTCTATTTTTATGGTAGCTGACTGCAAACAGGAGGCAGTGAGCTTGGGAAGTCTGGCCTGCTTTCCTGGGATATACATACCTTTCATTAACCAGTACACATAGAAGTTTCAAAACGCCATGAATGATTGTTTATATGCAGGAAGGGAGACCTTCTTGCACATTAACAATCATTTCCCCCCCAACGCAGATACACTTGCACTCTTGCCTGCGTTGGTGCTAGGCAGCTGAACTCAGTGCCAGTGCCAGGGGAAACAAAGGGGTGTGCCACATTCTTGTGAATATGGTGCTTCCTTGCGTTTTCAGAATGGAGAAGCGTGGCGATAGCAATATTTGCTTAACGCCACGCTTCTCCATTCTGTTGTACATATGCCCCACAGTTTCTAAAAACTCTATCCACCAACGTTTCTGGCACCTTCCTTGTTATATTGCCTTAACACCCCACACACTTTTTAATCTTTTCACAAGTGTTTTGCCAAGCTGGATATCCTTGAGTGTATTACTGATTTGTGGTTTTTTTTATGCAAACCTTTTTTCTAAATAGTCGTGTGTAGTCAATCTTGCGCAAGGGCATTTAATGGCATGTATAACATTGCCAGAGGTGCATGATTTGAAATCACTTAGTCTTACCTATTTGTTGGTACGAGAATGTTTGAGAATAGATGCTTTGATGACAATGTTGCAGTATGAACACCTTAAGCACTGGTACGTCCCAGCTGTCAATTTTGTCTGGGCCGATTCTTGTGTGTAATTTATATTACAATCTATGCTTCTTTTTGTTGTGTATGTTGGATGTTTCCCCAGATTAGCCTGAAACTCTCTGAGTTTCTGAAGATGTTCCTTTGTCTGTTTACATTTTTCAAGGCGTGTTGCACACGTGCCCTCTGTGGCAGTACACATTTCATGTGATACTTTATTGCCTTGGTGTGGTTTCTGGCACTTTACCTTACTTATATGTGTGATGAGATGTTTGAGAAATTCTTTTAAATCATCCCTGTCTGGGCTAATCCAGGGGCTTAAACTATTGTCCATATACTACCATCAATGGGAAATATTTAAGTTTCACAACATATTATAAAGTACATGTTGACTATCAACATATGCATATAAAGATTTGCACGGGACAGTACCATGTCACTGCCTGTTACTGTGGTGATTGCAAGAACATTTATCGGTGTAATGAAATATAAGATTAGGATGCTCATTTTCAAAAGAAATTACACTGGGACTTGAATATCTAGATGTGAACTGCTCATGCATGCTATAGCTTACACGTCTTCATCATATGGAATACTTCTGCAGATATTAGTTACATCAAATGTATATAGAATGGAGCCCCCTATTATTCAGATATCCCTCCTTTTCACTGGGAGATATCTAATGTCTCTTGTTAAAGACTGCTCTCCTCTCCGCCACCGACGACATCCGCTCCCTCCTCGGAGAAACAGCAGGCCTCATCCTCCACGACCTCTCGGCTGCCTTCGACACCGTCTCTCACTGCACCCTAATCACAAGAGACCCGCCTCTCATTCCACTCACCCACCAGATACCTCCGCTCTGCACAACTGGCCCTGGGCACAGTCCCTCCGATCCACAAGAACAGGACCGGAGGAAGATCCTTCTCCTACCTCGCCGCCAAATCCTGGAACGGCATGTCTCTTCACCACATGGCTCTCTCCGTCGCTGATGCAATTCAGAAAGGCTGTCATTACCTGGCTCTTCAAATGAACCATAGCACTCAGTTGGACCTGCAACTGACCCCCTGCCCTCCCCCCCCAGCACCTTGAGATATATAAGGAGTCTCAAGAGAGGCTCCTGAGTGTTTTTGTCAATCTGGTTGACTACCAGATGTCAAATCTCAGTTATAGGTTATGATTGAATTTGAAGTTCTGGGTTTCCACAATATACTTCATGGCCAGCTGGTGGTACCACTCCATCCATAATGGAGATCGATCAGTTCTTTTGATTTATCTTTCAGTAACACAGTTATTCCTTGGCATTCCAAGCTGCATAAATTGTCATATCTTTGCTTGGGTGGAAGAATTTTTGACTATCCCACCCGCACAGCAATTTTAAATATTTATAATAATTTGTTTCACAATGGTTGTTCCATTTTCGATTTTTTTTTTACAAAAAAAAAAGTCTGCCAATGATTTTTGAGGATTTTCTTTAATGTGCTGTTTCGGTTTTGAATCAGTAGATGTGGACCGTGGTAACAAATCATAACTCTTAAAGTAACGTTTTAATGGAATTTCACAAAATGTTGGTGTTTAAAATATAAAACACTAACTTTGAATGGGTTGTGCCTGCGGGTGCCACTCGATTTTTGGATGCTTTGGATGTTATGGTTCTTCCTCCCTCCACCTGACTTTGGGTTGCACCCATGTCTAAAAAGGACATCAATCTTGATTCACTGCTAGGTACTGATTGTTCCAGTGCTTTCACTGTTAATTGTATGGAGTGTAGATTTTCAATAGACCCACCAGATGGTAAATTTGTGTTGGCGGAAGAATTCTGATATTTTGGGGTGCTCATCTGTGTTGGGTCCTGAACCTAAAACTCAGTTCCCTGAGTGCTGGTGGCACATAGAGGGATCAGTTGGTCTAATGGTTCTTCATTCATTTGAAAGTTTCAACCGTAATCCCCCTACTTAACTCTAACATTGGTGCTGTACTTCATTTCCCCATGAACCGTGTCCTATGGCCCTCTCACTGACCGGTGGACTCTTGATTACCTTGTCAAATAGACACTGGAACCTTTTCTTCAGAACTTTCGCCATCGCTTTTGTAGGTCAGGAATCCAGCTCACTTTTTAGTGATGAATTATAGGGCTCAATAAGTTCTTTAGATACTTCTCATTTACCTGGCTGAAACCCACTGAGGAGTCCTCTTTTTCACCAAGAGCTGTGTAGAAACTAAGGTAAAGGGCAGAGACACAGCACAGTGCCCTTAGTGCATTTACTGTGGACTTTAATCGAAGCCTAAGATAAATCATGTTATGACCCACAATCAAAAATGGAAAAAATTCAAGAGAACGTAAAAAAAAATTGCAAAGTCTCAATAATCCCCACACTCAACCCCTATGCCTGGTTTCCTCCATAAAATGGACAGAAAAAAACACAGAGGCTCAAACCTACCTGTGAAACTTGGTATTACTTCATGTATCCACAATTTATTTCCATCTTTGGACCCTGGTATCATGGAGCTTATAAGGGAATAGTAACTATTAGTTTTTGAAAAATCAGCCGATGGTCTTCAGGTTTGAGCTGATTATATGGTGATTTCAAATCTTTGCTACACAAGCAAAATCCTAGAAATAGAAGTCACAAGACAACTAAAAGAGCACAAGCTACAATATAAGCTACTGGATGACTGAACCAGGATTCAGGCCCAAGAGAGAAGGTGCCGGTATCAAGGATCACCTTATTACTCTAGACGAAGGCCATCAGCATCTTTCCAGTCTACTCATTAGAACCCATCAGCAGTAAAGTCTCAAAGTGGGCCTCAAGGTCGAACCTTATCACCACTACCCTTTCACATGTATACGTACCCAATGGCTCTCTTGAATGAACAATACCACCTACAATTCCAGATGTATGTAGCGGGTTCAAGAGGACTATGTTAGGACAGATTTACTAGTGAGAGATGAAACAGTTTCCTTTACTTTCACTAAGTCATTGTTTTAGGGCTGCATTCTTTGGACTGTGAAAGTAAAGACATTTGTGTAGGTTTGATTAGGGAAAGACATGTCTGTCGTGTGCTCCTCTATCTACTCAGAATCCAACCTGCTTCACTACTAGGGGACTAAAGTGTCCAAATGACTATTAGGGAGAAGGTATGCATCTTATGAAAACACCAGAGAGAGGTTTAAGGGCTAGGTAGTCAAGGATGTTGAATGTTGCCAACAGATCTAGAAGCATACGAAATGCCAGGTCACCACAGTCTATGATATTTAATTGGATGTTTGGACGTCAATTAAAGTTGCTTTAGTTCCTCGGTAAGGACAAGATCTCGATTTCCTATTGTCTAGTGAATGGTGGTCTTCCATATGCTCTTGTAGTTAGGTGTGACTACTTTCTCCAAATTTGCAAGAAAATTAATACATCTGTTACAAAAGTGAAGGTTTCTTGGGTCCTGTGTATCCTATGAGGGTTTTTTTTAATCAAAAGAAAAGTTACCAAGATTCCTTTACCACAGAAGAAGTAGACCCCCCCCCCCCCCTAAATGATGCACTAATAATTTCTTGTACAAAGGGAGCAAGAACCGCATATCCCTCTTTATCTAACATAGAGGGGGCATGGCTATTCTGGTCTGGAGGAAGGACTAATGGCCGTGGTCTCTAAAGTGACATTTCTTTCGTCCTTTGGCTGTGTTGGGAGTGCTGTCCCGGTTGCCTGTTCTTTTCCAGCTGCTAACTCACCGCCTCGCGGCCCCCGCTCCGCGGGAGCCGCTCGCAGGCTCAAGACTGTGTCAGGGTCCTGGTTTTTTTGGTCCCCTGTTGTGCATAGGAGCACCAACGCGTCTACTGCAACCACCTCGCAACACACAAGCTCAGAGGCGGGACTGCGAGGACCAGCCTGCTGAGCGGCGCTGATCGGCCGCAGCTGGTCCTCTTCCCGCCCCCTCCACCTGTTTAAAACCTCACGGAGACTGTGCTGCTTGGGTTCGTCCTTTGGCTGTGTTGGGAGTGCTGTCCCGGTTGCCTGTTCTTTTCCAGCTGCTAACTCACCGCCTCGCGGCCCCCGCTCCGCGGGAGCCGCTCGCAGGCTCAAGACTGTGTCAGGGTCCTGGTTTTTTTGGTCCCCTGTTGTGCATAGGAGCACCAACGCGTCTACTGCAACCACCTCGCAACACACAAGCTCAGAGGCGGGACTGCGAGGACCAGCCTGCTGAGCGGCGCTGATCGGCCGCAGCTGGTCCTCTTCCCGCCCCCTCCACCTGTTTAAAACCTCACGGAGACTGTGCTGCTTGGGTTCGTCCTTTGGCTGTGTTGGGAGTGCTGTCCCGGTTGCCTGTTCTTTTCCAGCTGCTAACTCACCGCCTCGCGGCCCCCGCTCCGCGGGAGCTGCTCGCAGGCTCAAGACTGTGTCAGGGTCCTGGTTTTTTTGGTCCCCTGTTGTGCATAGGAGCACCAACGCGTCTACTGCAACCACCTCACAACACACAAGCTCAGAGGCGGGACTGCGAGGACCAGCCTGCTGAGCGGCGCTGATCGGCCGCAGCTGGTCCTCTTCCCGCCCCCTCCTGTCACTCCCTTTGATAATCTGCCAAAGCCACGCGCACGCGGGACGCGCGCAGGGCAAGGGCCGGGGCGAAGACCGGGCAAAGAGCGGGCCGTTTGAGGCCGTTCGAGGACATAGAGGACTGGCCTGGCCCACCCCCCTTGGTTTTTGTTATCTGACTCGTCCCTTTTCCACCAGTAAGTACATTGTGGGTACTGCAATTCAAATATATCATGAGTACACGGGGCAGTCGCAGTAAAACTGCAATGGGGCTGAGTAAGCCCAGCGGGACATTGGATGATTTCCTTGTTAAGACTAATCTAGCAATTGATGCTGAAATCACTAAAATGCAGAAGAGGGTGTCAGTTGAGCTTGACGCGGCACGTAGGCTTTCCCAGACCTTTGCTAACTCTAAAAAATCTTCCCTAGGGAAAATCGCGTCTGCTGCATCTCCACAACATGCTTCTTGCCCTCCCCCACTGATAATCCATGCCGATGTTCACTATGCTCCCCCACCTCTTTCCCTTCCATTAGAGTCTATACCCACCTTAACTACTGCGCCCCCCAAAACTTTCGAGGGAATCGCGCCCACTGGACCTGGAACTGCCATTGTCTTGTCGGATAGCCCTGACCCCCCTGACCTTTCTCCCCCAGTAGCAAAAAATAAAAACAAAGATGGCCCAACTCTAAAAAAGAAAAACAATGCAAGATCTGCTTATGCCCGCAAAAAAGAAAAAATTGCAAGGTTGCAGTTCTTTAATAATAGGCGAACACTACCCACCACTGGGGAGACCATACAAGCGCCAAATTTGGTTAACCATCTAATAGGGGGGGACAGGGAACACAGCAATCTTAACGTAGTCCTTGACCCTATTCAAGGGCCTCTCCCCACATATGGTGAGAAACCCAAAGAGGGAGGGCAAAGTGAGCCAGGGAGGGATAGAGACAAGGGGGGTGATGACGAAGATTTTCTTAAGATAGTCTGGGGTACATTAAAACAATTACTGTCACCTCTGGAACTCAGACTCTCTCGTATCGAGAATAATCTCCTCGAGATGGATAAGACCTTAGTCTCCCTGGCCACCCTTAGCCTAAAACAACTGGAAGCAACTTATCCTCATATTGCTGAGAGTACTCCTCAGGAGAATGACGATGGTATTCACCCGGCTCCAGAAACTAACGTTAGTTCCCTTGCCCCTGAAATGCCACCTCCGGTCTTGTCCCTACCCCCACCAAAGCCAACCCCAATACCCAAACCCCGCTCTAAGTCAATCGTTCCCTTTCCCCTAATACCAAAAATCCCAATACCAGTGGCAAAAGGCCCCGAGAACCAGACCTTACCCAACCCTATCCTTAAGGCTGCCCACAAGCCCAATAAGACTAATATCCCCCCTACTGCGCGCATAACCAACCAGTACCATGGCCGCCAGAACTTTCGTGGGGGCTACATTGATCTTCCTCCTGACGCCGGGCCCTACGTCGTCATACTGGCTGGTGTACCACCACTTGACCCGCTTTCTATGGAGACCCAGTGGTCCCTAAAGAATAAGGTGATTCACTGGCTCAACATCAATAGACAGCTCCCCAATACTGTTAGGACTAGGGTTCTAATGGTTAGGAGAGTGCCATGGGTGGGCCGTACCCATAAATCCATCCCTGGAGACTGCATAGTGGTCTCATTTGCAGACCCTCACGCAGCCCAGCATATCACTATATGGGATTCACAGGATACTGACCAATCTATTGTCACCAGACCCCTCACCTTTTTCTATCCTCCAAAACAGACTGTTGAGCCACCTGGGGCTTGGTCAATAGCCCACAATCGTAGATGGAAAGGACATGGGGATGGTTGGCAACCCTTTGACAACTGGTGGGAAGGAGCACCCACTATGAACAGGTTTGAATGTCTGGATCAGGTGGATTGACTGGGAATTAGTGTCGCTCCAATCCTTACCAATGCCCAAAATCCCCTAACGGAAACTGTCCCGAGTGAAAAATTAATGCCCATACCCCAAGTTCCAAGCCACATTGGGATAGACCTAAACCCCCCTGAACAGCACCCTCTTACTGCACTGGTCAAACTACAGGCAGACCTTGCACACCTGCAAGTTCCGATAGGCACAACGGGGAATGCAGGGCATCATCCACAGGAAACTAGAAACCCAATGCACTCTCTCCTTTCTTGGAATGTTGCAGGCCTCGGTAGTAAGATCACCCACAAACCTTGGCTGGAGATTGTGCAGAAGTATGGCATCCTATGCCTACAAGAAACCTGGCTTATAGAGGAAGTGCACATGTTGGGCTACCGAACCTTCCATTCCCCAGCTGTGCCATCAGCCCAGGGTCGCAACAAGGGGGGCTTGTGCACATACATATCTAACGTAGGGGATGTAAAAGTTTGCGATTTCCAATCCAATCAGTACTTCCAAATCATACTACTTAAATGGGGCATTTCGCAAAAGGTGATTCTTGTGAATTTTTATAATAATTTGCCAATTAGTGAGGTGGAATCAAATTTGAATATTATGATCCATCATATTCACAAACTGAGAGATCAAGGTTCGGGGGATCACATAATGTTGTGGGTGGGTGACTTCAATTGTTCCGTCTGTCCGTCTTCTGAGCTAGGTTTGTGCGGCCTGTCAGATCTCGGGGAGGACGGTCCTCTGCACTTCTCCCACACCAACATGGGGTCTCTTCTTAACAATGTCATATTTACCTTTGACCTCACCTTTATTAACCAGGCATGCTCCCCCCCGGTTCCCTTTGCCCCAACGTACAATGGAAGAGGTTGTAAATCTACAATCGATTTTGCCTTGATATCACCCACCTATCCTGACTTTATAACCTTCTGGGAAACGGGGGATGACCCCATGAGCGATCATTATCCCATCACCTTCGGGGTAAATCTCATGGAGGGCAAAGTAAAGGAACCTAGTAGGGTCCTATATCCATTTGAGGTTACCCTATCTAAGACCAATGGGTATGTAATTAAATGGGAGAAAATGAACCCAACATCCTTCTTTCAAAACTTCCTATCCTCTTGCTCCACGGACATACTTGCCTGCTTAGAGGAAGATACTGACCCAAAGAGCATCATGGTTGCTTTTTCTAACATTCAGCGCCATATAAAAAATGCACTGACTAGGAACTGCAAAGACAAGGGGAGGCATACTCGTGGGTGGTTTGACTCTAGATGTACATCTACACTGAAAATCTTAAAGAAAGCTTTGTCTGCCGACCCAAAAGATAGAGTTCAAATTCGTCAAGCGAGATACGATTTTAAGCTGGCAATTAAACAGCGGAGGGCGAAACTGAAGCAGGAGGCTTGGGAAGCTTTGGGGGAAGCCGCCAGGAATAAGGACAGCAATGCCTTCTGGAAAGTCATAAGATCTGTTTATAACTCAAAAGACAGAGATAATTCTGTAGAAGTGGCTATAACGGCTGAGCTCTGGGTAGAACATTATGGTAATCTTTATTCCAACAACACACAGGGTAATGCCCCGAACCCATGCAAGGTGAATTCACCCCCAGATAGCATAATTCAGGATAACCGCCTAACTGTCTCCCCAGCACCTCCTTACCCTATTGAACTGGTATTTACCACACTAGAAGTGGAAGATGCCCTTAGAGAAAGTCCTTTAGGTACAGCCCCCGGCCCTGACCACACCCCAGTGGATCTCTATAAATCAGAACCGGACTTCTGGGTTCCCTTGTTAACCAATGTATTAAATATGGGAAATAAATGCGGTTTTATTACCACCTGGTCGGACGCAATCGTAGTCCCCATATTTAAAAAAGGGAATAGGGACGACCCGGCTTGTTACCGTCCAATATCGCTATTGGACGGACTCATGAAAGTTGCTGGCAGGATTGTCCTTAAGAGGATACAACACTGGGAAGAAGAGAAGAAGGTTATCTCGGAGTTCCAATATGGGTTCCGAAAGGGACTAGGGACATTGGAGCAATCCCTAAACTTGTCCCTATTAGTCTCTAAATATACGCAGGCCAAAAAAGGGGACCTATTTGTTACCTTTGTCGACCTCAGCTCCGCATTCGATTGCGTGGACCATGCGATGCTCTGGTCGACACTGGAAGACATCGGGGTGGACTCAGCTATCCTCACATTTATCAAAGAACTATATAGAGAAGCGGGGGCCAGAGTAAGATTTGGGACCCAGGGGCAATGTTCACAAAAATTTGCCATAAACAGAGGGGTGAGGCAAGGCTGCATACTTGCGCCCTTGCTTTTCACATTTTACATAAACTCTATCGCTGAAAGCTTAATAACTCTGTCAAGCAAATATCCGGCTGTTAATGGTAGGCCTGTACCCATTCTTTTATATGCCGATGACGCGGCAATTATGTCTAGGACAAAAGTAGGTTTGCAGAGAGCAGTAAATGAATTTTCATCCTACATGGGTAAAAGAAATTTAAAGGTGAACATTTCCAAAACTTTCTCCATGCCCTGCTCCCAAAAGAACAACAGACCATCATGCTCAACATATTTAGATCAGCAAAAGATTGCCATCACAGACACTTTTTGCTATTTGGGCATTGTGTTTGACAGGTGGGGAAGGTGGAAACACGCAGTGTCAGCTAGGAAACTCGCCTTTAGCCGTGCCATAGGTGCTTTAAGAACCTTTGCAGCCAAAATTGGGGGTAAACCCATTCAAGAAATGTTACAGATCTACCGGGCAAAGTGTATAGCTACGGCCACATATGGCGCAGGTCTCTGGGGTTTCGAGAATGTGTCCTCATTACAAACTTGCGAGAATATTTTCATCTGTTACTTACTAGGTGTGTCCAAAACCACGTCGACTTTTATGACTCACATTGAGACCGGCGTCAAATACCTTAGCGACATCATAAAAATATCACCTTGTTTGCTCTGGCATAAGATTTGGACCACAGAGGAGTGCAAATTGAATAGAAATCTCATAAAAGACTGCATGGTTTTGGACGGTGTAGCAAAAGTCAACTGGCTGCGATACGTACAACCGATGTTTTCTAACATTGGACACTCTGAATTTTACGACGAACCAGAGACCCTACAAACCTTGACTAGACCGGCCCTCAAAAAACTATTATCTATACACTTAGAGAGTGCTAGATGGGACACTGAGAAACTTAAAGGCACAACTCTGAGCTATCAGCAAATCACCCCTACTGAAGGCCTACAATCTTACCTTGGGATTGAAAAAGCACCCTATGCTCGCATGCTTTTAACTAGGCTGCGCCTAGGGATTTTCTTCCGCTTGGTCACTTTGCCGAAACAGAATGACTGGGCCTCATTGAAATTAATATGTCCATGCGACGACCATTCAACACAAAGTAACATTCACATCATGTTCTTTTGTAATCTGTATACCAGCCCGAGGAAATTATTTCTTCTACCCTTACTTAAACGCTGGGGGATAAGAACATGTAAACCTGCATATTTAAAATTTTTGCTTTTAGAAGATGTGGATGTCATCTTTGCTGTTTCTCGCTTCTTACTGTCAGTGATGAGATTTAGAAACTCAATGAGTTAACTAACACATGTTAATATTGACTGATTAGTGTAAAACGAGGCCCCTCATCCAAATGACTGCTGTAGATTTTAACTTTTGGAGAAATGTTTTATCCATTTTTGTAACTTTGTTCATATGAAAACTGTTCTTAAATTGTCTGCATAAATTGTATTTGTATGCTTTTATGATTTATTGATAAATCGAATAAAGCTTATTGACCCTGACCCTGACATTTCTTTAAAGCAGGAACTGTGGAAGCTCTGTCCCATTGCCGGCTTGGCTTTGTTAGATGTACAGTCTTCTTTAGGAGAGGTGATGTTAGCTGTAATCAATTCAGTTTGTCCTGGAAGTACTATTGCACCACATTCCACCTACTAATGTGGGAGTCTGAGCTGTTCAATGGGAATTTTTGGATCTGCTAATTCCTTGAAGGATTGGTAGAAACCTTTAATAGCACTCAAGGCTGCTTTGTTCTTTTCAGGATGTCTAACTTAGCACTTGGAATGGCTTTTTATAAGACCTTCTGGCATTGTTAAACTTTTAACTTTCGTGGGTGCTTTCTGCCAGCCAGGCCTATTCAGTTTTTTGACCTTTATCTGAACTGCTTTAACATCATAATTGGTACCTCTTTTACCTGCATAACTGATGGATAGGATGGTGGACTAACTACTCTAGTTTGTGTAATTAACCCACCATCAGTTCTAATGGAGTTACTTCCTCACCATGGAAGAGTGGGTTTCCAACATCAAGATGCCCACCGTCTGCCAAACTGAAAATCTGAAGTTATTCCTTTTGCAGAGTGTAATAGTAAATCTACCATGTTTGAAATATATATCATTTGTATCCTCCTTTAAATGAAGTCCCTTGTTGTTTGTTTGTGGTAGGTGAAAGTTTGGGAAATCCAATTGATAATGTGTTGGTGGCTTTTGTTGGAAGGGTATTTTTCTATCTTTTCTTCCTTGACCCACTCACACCTCCAGGAGGGTTTGAACCCTGGTCACTTGAAAAAAGCAAAGCTGATGTTCTTCTTCACCCGCTATCCAAGCTCTAACGTCCTGAAAACCTACTTCCCGGATGTCAAGGTAACAGTGTGTTTCTTTTAATGTAACTGCTATATGTGTACCATACAATTGTAAGTTTTAATTATGGGTCCTCAGTAGATAAAAGCACATACAATATAGTGTAGTGGCTTGCCCCTTCACAATACATGTGATTGGTAGGTACATGTTGGAGGAACACACAACAAGCAGTCACTTTGGTATTTGCACAGTGATATGGTCGTACTGGGGGTCTCTATCCACACAGTCCAGGGCCATAATAACCAGTCATCTGTAACTCTTTGGGGAATGGTAAAATAAAGGCTATAGGTCCTGCCTATCAAGTTACCATGCTCAACACAAGCCATAAACGTACAATATGTGTGTTATGTCCTCATTCTGGTTTGCGGTGCTGGGGGCATGGTAAATTTGTATGCCATGCTACCGTTACCAGAAAATCAACCACTGTACAGTGCAATTATAAATGAAATCCCATGGAATGGAGAGTTACCATATGGGACCGATTTTTCCAGTTGTAAAAGCCAGTTGGTCCCAATGTATATATTCATCACCTGCTCTGAGCAGGTGGTAAATGTGTACTGGTACTTCTGGGTGAAGGGTGTGGGGCGTGGAGAGGGAAGGTAAGTAGAAGAAGAGGAGTAATGAGGGAAAGGGGAAGATGTATTCTAGCAGGGGGAGCAAACAAATAATGTGTATGATGCTTGTTTGCTACTGCAGAGTGGACTTCCATGAGTTTATTCTGCTCTGCCTGACTCCTAATGAGGGCCCTAGTGTCTTAAGTTCAAAGTCACTTTAGACCTCTCTATTAAAAGGACACTATCTCCTCTCCCACAAAATAGTGCCATGCTCAATCCTAGGAGAGGTCCTCAGGAGCATCTGCTGATGCTCAGAGGGCTCGCTGAGATATCTTTTTTTTTGTCAGATGTTATTATGGGTAGTCTTGAATATTCCAGGTGCACTCATGGGAGCTAATACTACTAAAACTGTATATAAGAGGGATAATAATATTTGATGTCTTCACTAGCACAAGGTTAAAAGCAATGTAGATGGGCTTGGTTGATTATTCTGTCCTTGCCTATGCTAATTAGTCAGTCAACATGTTTCTGCCTCTGTATTAGGAGCAGTATAACCATGGGTATTCTTCAGCACCCTCACACGTAAGGGGGCAGGAAGAGGTTTAAGGACCAGCGTGGATGTACTCCCCAATCTTAATCATAAATACACAAAGAACCCACGGGTCCGGAATAGCAGTCAAGAGAGGAATGTGAGCCACAATAACCAATAACAATCAGGAAAATGTGGGGAATATACCTTTTAAAGGACAACTCCCCTCGCACACCCAAAGGTGTCATGCTTCATCATAGGGGTGCCTCCTCGTGTCTGGACCTAGTCACGGTACTGGCTACAACCCCCTCTCTACGAGGAGGGAGCTCAGGGATGTTTTATTTGTTGGGTTGTCCTAAAAACCCTATTTGAGCGTGGGGTGTGAACAAGTGAAGTTCAGTGCTGAATGTGTAAGTGAGTTAAAACTGCCTACAGGGTTAGCAATATACTTTATTGAGCTACCCAGTGACAGGCTTAAAATGCTGTGAATGAGCCTATCAAAATTATAAAAGGCTTCATTAGCTAGATCAACATGTTTCAACCGCAATGATCTATTCAAGTATCTCGGCTTTCATCAGGATCTGTGTAATACAGCTACTGCCAAACAAAGAAGTGCAAAATATGTCAAAACAATAATAAACATCGGCGTGAACCAGATAGTTGTATGCTCAGTCTGGTCCACCAATTAAAACTGTAAAAAAGACAGACAGAAACATTGCATTGCATATCTGGCCACAAACATCTTGACATGCATTTGTTTCAAACCTAAGGTGGCAGGGCTCAATACAACACTACAAATTGATAGGTAGTGGTATATGTGGCACTTACCAATTGGTGAGAAAAGTTGCCACAACTGTCTGGTGCTAATTTTAGCAAATGGTACAGGCACCAACCTAGAAAGAAGGAGGATGGCGACGTAAAATCAAAGAAAGGAAAGAAGCAAGTGAATGCCTATGCTCGCTCATATGTCTCTGGAAAAAAGTAATAGGGTTTCCAGAGTTCGACTTAGTTGGCGTGAGCTCTTAAAAAGCGTGCGGGTCAAAGTGAATCAAAGAGACATCAATGGAACAAGCACTGACTGTGGCGCGCCGAGCTTGATCGTGGTTGTCTGAACACCCCATATAGGGTTAACCAAGTGAATCACTCGGAGCTGTCTGCAAAGAGTAAATAAAGCAGCAGGAAATGTATAAATGCCGCCACAAAAGGAGGGGGCAATTGGCGCAGATAGAGTAGCCTTACAATAATAATAAGGCGCTCAAGATCGAGGTAGACATCGAACAATTAATCTGCTCGATACCGTGCTACTTATGTATCCCCCGAAGACCAAGGGCTGTTCCACTGGCTGTTCGAAGGAACATAACATTTGGGGCTCACATATAGAACATTACAAATATGCTCAAAAAGAGCGAGTCTTTAACTAGCGGTAAGAGTGGTATGGCAACCAGGGTGCTCGCGCAATGTTGCTCGGATGTTTGGAGTTGAGCGCGTGTGGCGGTGAAACTAGCAGGATGAAAACTGCGGGGAGCATGCAAAAATGAAGGCGCTCAGAACTAAACAAATTAAACTTACTGCTCTTACGGAGCGATTCTTCTTGTGGCGGCTGTGCTACCGGCAGGGAAGCGAACCGGCAAAGCAATGCTCGTTAAAAAGCGACGAGCACTAAGAACCAAGGGAGTTGTGGTTTAAAAGCCAAGGTTCATGGGAATTGTCGTGTTTTTTAACTAAACTGGGGAAAGTTGTAGTTGGAACACCAAGATTCATGGGAAATGGGGCTCTTAACTAATCCGGGGAATTGGAATGTACAAATCATCATTAGAAAAAGTTATTTATTGGGGGGAAAAATGCTACTGGTATTGCACCAGTGACTCAAAAAAAGGGTAAGATAATACATACGGTGACATCACTATAGGGGCTAGGTAAAAGAAACCTTGCACACTTAGAAAGCAACCCTTTTGAGTTCCTCCCTAATAGGGGAGATAGTATAGGTATTTACAGTATGGCAGACCAGAACAACCAGAGCCAGGCTCATGTCAGTGCAAGCAAAGGAATATTGTCATTCATTCCAACTCTGGAGGTCCCCAGTCTGAAAACCCAGCGTTGTTCGATGCGCAGGAGTTTCAATGATAAATCTGGTGTTGTGGCTGTCAAGTTTGGTTTGTCTAGGACCACCCAGGTTAGAGAGTTGGTCTGGTGTTGCATATCAAGACAGTGTTTGGTCAGGCATGTGTTTTGGTTTGCATATATAATAGTGCTTTTATGTTCCTGTATCCGAACACGTATCTGTCGTGTGGTCATACCTACATACCTGAGGTTGCAGGGGTAGGTGATCAGGTAAATGACCCATTCACTATTACAGTTAGTGTGGTGTTTAAGTACCCACGGTCTGTTCATCCCTATGTCAATGTTTTTGGTTGGTTGTGTTTGTCCACAGACTGAGCAAGAGCCACAGGGATAGTGGCCCTGAACTGGTGGCATTTGCCAAAGTGTATTTGGTTGGGGTCTTGTCTTAGGCAGTGGTCTTGTGTGTACTAGGGTGTCTTTCAAATTGGAACTTCTTTTGAAGGCAAACAATGGTTTCTCTAGTGTGCATTGGCCCTTCTTAAGAATCTTCCAAATGGACAAAATGGATTTTTTAACTCCAGTAGAGAAAGTGCTGAAGGTATTCACACATCCGAATCTTGTCTGACTTGGTTTCCTGGGCACATTGTCCAGTAAGGCGTCTCTATGGATGTTGAGGGCACGTTTGGGTGATCTTTTGACTAGGGCCCTGGGATATTGTCGATCAAGAAGGTTGTTTCTGAGTATCTGTGCGTTTTCTTTATATTTGTCAGTGTTGGAACAGTTGCGTCTGAGACTTAAAAATTTACCAAAAGGTAGGTTATCCCGAAGCGATTTGGGGTGATAACTTCCATAATGAAGTAATGCATTATGTGCCATTGGTTTAGTATATAGCTCAGTTTGCAGATGGCCATTCGATGGGTATATGGAGAGGTCCAGAAATGACAGTTCGCTTTTGTTGTATTCGCATGTGAAATTGAGATATTCACTGTGAGTGTTGAGCCAGGAATGGAAGGTCTTCAAAGTAACTTCATCCCCTCTCCAGATTACAAGAATGCCATTGATGTATCTTTTCCATACATGGATGTAAGCCAAAAAGGGATTATTGAGAGAGAGTACAGTGTTCTGCTCAAAAGCATGCATGAACAGATTAGCCAAACTCGGCGCAAAATTACTCCCCATGGAAGTACCGGACACCTGGAGATATAGTTGTGTCTCAAAAATAAAGAAGTTCTCCTTCATAGCCATGGTGGCACATTTCATGATGAAAGACAGAGGTGTAATAGAGTCCGGGAGATGGAGAGTCCCAGATTTTATTGGATGGATCCGCCTCCTATATGCGGCGCCATTGGCGAAAGTGGTAGTTAACAACAAGCAATCGGACACCTTCTCTTTGAGCCGGGGCACCCTCCAGGGTTGCCCGCTCTCCCCTCCTATTTGCCTTAGCATTAGAACCGTTAGTGGCTTGGATCCGGCAAGATCTCGTGATCCGTGGATTCTGCTGGTCTGCAGAATGGGAAGACCGGATATCACTTTATGCCGATGACATATTACTTTATCTTACTGACCCCCGTAAATCTTTAATCGCTTTACTAGACATTTTGGGAGATATTCCAGATTCAAGATCAACTGGGCTAAGTCTCATCTGTATCCCCTTTATGGGGGTATGCCAGCTTTGCCCTCTAACTGCCCAATCCAACTTAGTGAATCGGGGTTCAAATATTTAGGGATATTCGTCTCCCTAGACCCCACGCTCCGCTATAATAACAATCTCCTCCCCCACTCCAGCGCCTGCAGCGTGACATAGCCAGCTGAAGAACCCTCCCGTTGTCCCTCCTGGGGAGGGCCGCACTTTTTAAAATGATGTCCCTTCCCCGCTTCCTATAAGCTTTGCAAAACTCACTTGCGGCTATCCCCATCACTTACTTTAAAGAAATTGAGCAACTCCAGAGGGAGCTATTATGGAATGGACTGCCACGTATAGCCCTTAGTAAATTAACCTTGAAGTGGTATGATGGTGGTATCGCTCTTCCTGACATCAGAAAATATTATTGGGCTGCTCACCTAGCTGCCATAAATCACGGCACCTACGGGGCCCCTGACGACCCGGGCTATCGAATGGACAGGTGACTTCTCCCGGGGGATAACTACAACAGAGCATTGTATATCAAATCGGCTCGACCTCCACTGACTGGCCCCACCGGGCACTCGATAACCATCTGGCACGCTGCCAACAGATCTCTGGGATAGGAAGGTAAACTGACACTGGTCACCCCCTTGTGGGACTCTGCGACACTGGGAAACCTGTGGCAGACAAAGGGATTCGATAAGTGGGATATGATTGGTATCTCCTGCATCCAAGATATTTGGGAAAAAGGGGACATAAAAACGTTCACCTCCCTACAGGAACAACATGAGCTGGCCGACTCGGAACATTCGCTACAGACAAATTCGACATTGTCTTACGCTCAGCCTTTCCCACGGGTTCCTGCCCCCCCCCTGAGTCCTCTCCACTAGAAAGTAGGATATTAGATGGACACCTCCCTGAGAAGACTATCTCCCTGATCTACAATAAATTAATCAATAACATGGAAGACCCTCTTGCACTGCTTCGACAAAAATGGGTGGCGGACGGCATTGAACTGGACGACGAAGACTGGCGGGAGGCTGTGTCCTCTCCCACAGTGGTGGCCACCCCAGCAAGATTGCGACTGGTTCAACACAAAATCCTGTACAGAATATACATGACCGGGCCTAGACTAGTGCTGATGGGAAGGGCACCCACCGGGGACTGTCGTAGACGGTGTGGCCAGCTGGGCACGTTCTTGCATATCATCTGGGAATGCTCTCTCATCCAGTCCTACTGGAGGGAGATTCATGGAGTGGTGGGGGCGGACTTGTGGATTCCCCTGCTCCCGGAGTCGCGTTGACGTTTGCTCAACATATGGGAACCAATCGATCTAAACACACACCAAACACAGTGGACCACACTTGGATTCATGGTGGCTAAAGGGAACATAGCCCAGGCTTGGGGAGCACCCGCCCCTCCTACTCTGAAAGAATGGAAGACCAGCATGGACTGGTCTATGTTCCACAAAAATCTGTTTAGGTGGCTCGAGGCTGCCCTAAGAAATGGTCCCGGATATGGGGGCCATGGAATATTTATAGGGGGAACATTTGCACCCCACCGCAACAACTAGCCCTCGATGACTTGCTTTCTTCTTGATTTGTCCTAAAAGTGTAAAATGCGCATTATTATTGTCAAATTTAAAGGTGCCTGATCATAATGTCCGTAACGTTGTAATGTGTATTTGCTGTCGATGACTGTTAATAAAAAGAATTTTAAAAAAAATAAAGTATATTGCTAACCCTGTAGGCAGTTTTAACTCACTTACACATTCAGCACTGCACTTCACTTGTTCACACCCCACGCTCACATAGGGTTTTTAGGACAACCCATGTGCCAACAAATAAAACATCCCTGAGCTCCCTCACCGTAGAGAGGGGGTTGTAGCCCGTGCCGTGACTAGGTCCCGATACGAGGAGGCACCCCTATGATGAAGCATGACACCTTCGGGTGTGTGAGGGGAGTGATCCTTTAAAAGGGATATTCCCCACATTTTCCTGATTGTTATTGGTTATTGTGGCTCACATTCCTCTCTTGACTGCTACTCCGGACCCGTGGGTTCTTTGTGTATTTATCCTTCAGCACCATCTAGACCCCTCTCTACCTTTAGTTCCTGTAGTTGTTGTCTAACCTATTCTAAAACAGAAAAATAAAGAAGGAAAACAATCTGATTTTTTGTCTTACTTGGTCATTTAGACACACGTAGATAAGTCATGTTGCCAACAATGTCTAACTGAAGCCCACTGAACCTTGATAATTGCTGTATTTTACTACCCCAACAGCAGTCAAAGGGGCCATTTCCATTGCTTGCACCAGAGCCCATCGCATCCTTGCAACGCTACTAGGAAGTACCACTTATGGTGCCAAGCGAGAGCGGGGGCAGGGTTGTGAATAAGGCCTGCCTTTCTTTCAAATAATTAATCAGTACCGGACAGAGTAAGAATCAAAAAGGAAAGGAACACCATGGTGGTAGGAGTGTTGTGGGGACTAGCTGAACATAGAACTTCTGTTGTATTTTTATCTCTTAGCTTTCCTTTTTTCTTCACTACTGTTTTACATCCGTTACACCTGCATTTGCTGTATGCAAATAAACGCTTCTGCATCATATTCATTCACTTAAAGAGTTGCAGTTTGTTATTTTTAGAAGGGACAGTTCATGTAAAATACAAATGCTTACATTCGTTTAGTTATCTCCACAATCTAATATAACCACCAACGGATTCAGAACTCTGCTGCCAGACTACTATTACATATAAAGCCACAAGCCCACATCTCCCCAGCCTTGAAGGCCCTACATTGGCTACCAGCTGCCAAAAGACCCACATTCAAGCTGCTTTGTAACACCCACAAAGCGATATATGAAACAGGACCGCTCTCCATCAGGAATAAAATCACCAAATACATTCAACAACGAAACCTCCACTCCAGATTGGCACCTCGCCTCAAAATCCCACCATACAAGAAAAAAAACACAGTTGGCACATCTTTCTCTGTTCAACCAGCCAAAGTATGGAATTCTTTACCCCCAAACATAATATCCACAGACAACTATCTTATCTTCAGAAGACTAGTTTCCTACATAACCACCATGCTCAAACACAAATTAGTGTATCCCTGTGTGTAGTGAGGATACGGGATTCACTGCGTTCATTGCTAAGTAAGCATATGTTAGTACACACTTGGCTGCCATGTCCCCGCTTTTGCACACGTTTCTACATGACTTGTTTTCGCAAATCCTCTGCTTGTGCTTGTTCACATGAGGACCCTCTACCTTTCACGTTTCTAGCTGTACTCTGTGGGTTTCGTCTTCACATCGTGTTTAAGGTAAAAAAAAAAATGACCCTTGTTAATCTGCTTTGGTCAGTCCCCCGCATGTTAGACATAATACACACACAGCTGCACTACTGAAAAACGAGTGCTTTTAATATGGCATTGCATGCATGTTAGGCACTTTAAAAAAAACCTTCCCAGAGAGAAGAGCTGTGCTTGAACGGAGATGTAAACTTTTGCATCTAAACCTGGAGGTATGGGGTCCCCCCTGACAAAGCCCAGAGGTCTTCTATTTCTATAATAAACTAGTTCCTAGCACGGGGAGGGTGGCAAGGCACGTTAGCCCTTTTTTCCACTATCTTTATAGAATGATATCCCCGTTCATTTTCTATGGAATTGTAACAATGCTTACTATATTGTTTATGCATTCTGCTGCTAGTCTTGGCTTGTTTACTGCATTATAGAGCACGTTAGTTAAAATAAACATTTTAAAATATACAGTGTCTCTGATTATTCACGTTGTGGACAAGTATGACTGAGTGAACGCAAGAGTGTTCTTGCTCCCGCGATTCCTGGGAGAATCTGAGTTGCATGTTCTAGGATGTCTAATCATTGGTAGCTTCGCTGTAGTACGGAGAACGAATGAGACACTATAGCTAGTCGGATTGGGGTTCCAGGTACTAAGGTGGGTTTTTGGTACACCACATTACACTGAGGTCCTGGTTTCCTGCGCGTAGTTCTGTATATTTGCAGAATCCCTGCAACAGTGTATATAAACATTTAATATGATTATATGTATGTGTCTAGATATGTGTATTTCTTGATATAAATATGTATAATATGTACTTATCTATCTATATATTAATTTATTTACTCTGATTGTAAAAAAAACGTTGACTCTCTCCAATGCACTACTCTATATTTCATCTTATACCTCTCTCAATATATCCTATACCTCAACTCTCTGACTCATCCCAAGCCTCATTCAACTACTATGATCTCCAAAATAACCCTTTCTAGACTCTTCCCTTCTTGGATCGCCTCAAACCTCATTTTAATACTATGATCTCTCAAACAACCCTTCTAAATTCTTCTGTCACCTATCCCTCCTTTGACTCCTCCCAAAACTCATTTTACTACTATGATCTCCCAATAAACACTTTCCAGACTCTTCCCTCTTCTATCCCCCATTCTCCTTTTCAATCCAACTAACAGGCTCACATGTCCACCACTCAAATTAACTGAAATGTGTACTATACTAATCCACAACTAATTCTTTTTGGGTTCCGGAGTAGCATGCTACTCGCCGAAAAGTGCTTTGATATCTTGTATGGGGTAGTAAGCGCTATATAAATACAATTCCAATACAATACAAAAGTTGAAGAGGTGGAATTTTCCCTTCCACCACTAGTTGTCCTTGTGATCGTTGAAGCCATGCAACACCCAGTGCATAACTGTAGCGCCTACCCTTCTCTATCCAAATAACTGAATAACATATCCACCACTCAAATTACTTCATATTTCACTATACTCATTTTCAACACTAATCCTTAATGGGTTCTGGAGTAGCGTGCTACTTGCCAGAAAAGCGCTTCAACACCCATCAGGGGTAACAGGTGCTATATGAATGCAAACCTATCTTCCCCTTCTATCCCTCCGCTATCCTTCTCACTCCAAATAACTGACTAATATCCACCACTCAAATTACTTTCATATTTCACCATACTAACTCACCACTAATCCTTTATGGGTTTCCAGAGTAGCGTGCTGCTCGCCAAAAAAAAGCGCTTTGATGCCTCGTCAAGGGTAGTAAGCGTTAAATGAATGCAATTACTATACAATACAATATGTAGATATCCGACATCGGGACATGCAAGCAGTCCTTGAAGTGCTCACAGATAGACACAATGGGAAGAATGAGGAGACGGGGTAACTTAATGCTCATACCCTTCCACGTGCTGCGATCCATTTTAAGGCAGGACCATGGTTGGAGAATGGCCAAACATCTGAGAAAGTTAAACTGAGTTTCTTGACCTCATCTGAATATTACCATCCAGATTCCTCCTTCATAGAAGTCTTTCCTCGTGGGACACCCTTAGGGATTTCTCACAGTATCAGATTTCTTGTTCATCTAGGGTGGTTCAGGGTCTTGTTTTTGCAATGTGGAATAGGGGTTCTCATTGCAAAGTACTGTTCTCTCCACAGTTCAACCGCTGCATCACCTCCCAGCTCATCAAGTGGTTCAGCAACTTCCGAGAGTTCTACTACATCCAAATGGAAAAGTTTGCACGCCAGGCAGTGGCAGAGGGCACTACAGCCGCCAATGACCTGACGGTGGGACGCACCTCTGAGTTGTATCGCACCCTCAACATGCATTACAACAAGGCCAACGATTTTCAGGTAAGGGCATGCATCTTCCTAGGTCATGGAACGATAACATGGCAACATGGCACAGGTATAACCACCTTGAGAGGTGGATCACTTTACTTGTTACAGGCATGGCAGGACTGGTAATCAAAACCGGCCCTGGCATACAGCTCAGCCAGCCCCCAGGGGTGTGGGGGGCTTGTTAGAAGCACCACTCCTGTCTCACCACTGCAGCTTTTGTTACAGTAGGCCTCCCAGGGGTCAATTACGAGCCCCCTACCCTGGCGGGCCACTGGTGAAATGCCCGGTGCCCACTACAGCTAGCCCAGCCCTGGTTACAGGCCATCAGATCATTACATCCAGAGTATGTAAATGTACAGCTTATGGAGACCAGTACAATCAGTGACCCTTCCTGTGAGATCAATGATCGATGTAAGTCTGAGATTCCCCAATAGCCACTGCTACGTGCAAAAAGATGTGGTGTGGGAAGAGCAGGGAGAAGCAAGAGTGGGGTGTTATGCAGTGGTAGAGAGTTCGGTGGGGGTGTCCGTGTCAATGGGCAGGAATTTAATACTTTGAAAAGTAAACAACATTCTTTTTTTTAATAATTCTTTATTGAGAGCAGTACTTCCGAGTTACAATGGCACAACATTGACGGAAAAAAGGGGTTCGTACATGATGCTGACAAGAACTGGCGATGATACATTAAGCAATCAAAGCTACATACAATTAAAATGTACATTAATCAGGTGGCACTTCTTCCTCAAGGGTGGGGAGGGTAGGGGGCAGCGGGGGAGTACACAATATACCACGATATGCATTCCATTTCGTCCATACTTGAGACCACTTCTTCGGGCATCCACTGGATACATAGACTGTTTTTTCTTGGATCATACACCAGTTCATGTCCTGCTTCCACAAGGCCAGTGTCGGGACCTCTTTAGCCCCCCACAATCTAGCGATATTACGTTTAGAAATCATGTTCCCTAGCGTGACCCACCGCCTGCCCTCCAGATAGAGTTCGTGACCCAGCACCTCTGTCAGGCATCCCAACACCCTCGTCCAGTAGTTGCGTATGAACTGGCATTCCCACAGAATGTGGAAGAACGATCCCTCACCTCTGCATTCTCTCTTACACCTTGCGTCCTCTCCATAGCCCATTCGGGCCAGGGCTGTTCGTGAGTAGTACATTCTGCGTAGTATTTTCAACTGTACTAGATTGAGTCTTGATGAGATTGCAACTTACTGTGGAGACGCTAGGGCCTCCACCCAATCCTCATCATCTAAGTCTGATAGTTCCTCTGTCCACTTCTCTCTCAACTTTGTCAGGGGGTCCGTAGCGTTATTTATCAATTTGCGGTACGTGAGGGAGATTGACTTGGTAGCCATATAGCCATCAAGGAGTCTGTCCTCCAGAGGAGTTGATTCAGGCAGACTTTCTCCTTTCGGTATGTAAGCATAGAGGGCGTGTCTTACTTGACCATAACGAAATTGTTCTGAGTCAGCCATAGCATATTCCCGCTGCAACACAGAGAACTCAAGTACCTTTCCCCCTTTCCACAAGTCCCCAACTCTTAACAGTCCTATCTGATCCCACCTACTAAATCCGCTAGAGTTCCTAAGTGTGCCTAATATGTACAAATCCCTTAGAGGGGTGGCTTGCGTGAGTTTCTTATCCCAACGAGGCTCTTGTGGGCTGAATGCCAGACTTGGACTGAGTGCACCATTGGCCCAGTAAGGTTCAGTTTGGTTGGTTTAGCGTAGAGCGCCTGTACGTAGGACCCTCCAGGCAGAAACCACCTATCCATTAAATATCCAGGGTCATTATGCGGGCGATAGATACACAGGTTAATTGCAGCCAAGTGTGCTGCCCAATAGTATCTTTTAATATCCAGGAGTCCTATACCCCCCAACATTCTTGGTATCACTAATGTAGAGAAACATAAATAAGGACTCGTATTGTTGCATTATTGACTACAGAGTCAGTAATACCACCTAGTTAAAAGGGGAAACATCCTTTACCCCGCAGGCAGAACCACGACCTACATTTACTCTGCAGTCACTACCGCGATGTTACCATGTGTTCCTTTACCACAGAAGTTATTACAACAACTTGCTTTAGGGGTGCGTTGTTGGACTGGTGTTGGATTTTAAGTCCAACACCTTCCCTACTGACACACTGACTGGAGTTGGAATAGTAATTTATACTATTCCAAAGTCGAGCGCCCCCGTAAGGCAAGTCGTTGTAATGACTTGCGTGGTAAAGGAAGACGTGGTAACATCGTAGTCTGGGTAGTGACTGCAGAGTAAAGGCATGCGTGGAAATGCATGCGGGGTTCCGTCATACATCCAGTTAAAATCCCTCTTCTAACGTAGGGGCCCGAATCACAGACCAGTGCATATAAGGAGCAAAGGGGTCAATACAATCAGATGTTATTAGGTAATTTCAAGGTCAATAATGCCGATTATGCATTTTGAAAGAGCACTATTCTAGCAATAACAATGTTATTTTTTTATTGTATATTCTTGAACAGAATAATTCTGGAGATTAACACAATAAAACCCATCAACAGTGGGACTATGCTAGCAACTATTCTCTTAGAATCTAAATCTATTCGTTTTATAGTGCTCCTTTATTTTGCCTTGTACCATACATATTGAGACATTCATAGCTTTGATAATGTGACAGGAGCAGCTCTCTCACTGCTGAGGTAGCCACACAGCCCTCACAATGTACATCTAACCCGACCTGCACCATGCACTGATATTAGCAATTCACAGTGCCCTCGTGATACACTCTCTCTGCTGACCTGCACCCTCAAACTATTGAGACGTTAACAGCATTCTCACGCGAAGCTTATATGCACGGGTTATTGACTCTGTGCTCCCTGCTCTTGCACATGTTCTGTTCAGCTCTGTTCATTTTTCCTCCCCACTGAGCATGGCATTCAAATGGACCTCCTGGCAGTACTCCCGTTTTACTATGGAACTCAGATGGCGAGGGGACATGCACAGTCCTGCCAAGTGCCACGCATCTCATGCTAGTCTAACGTATATTATCAATGTCTCCGCATCGCTGCAAGGTCTGGAGATTATCACAAAATGTGTGGTACTTGCTAGGTTTCCTGAAGGCTGCATGTAAGAGTAAGCAAGGCTAAGAATGTGCATCACATTTTCTGCTTGCAGGAAACTTATGTCTGGCTGGATAGAGCAGCTGTCGCTAGACCTTATGTGATCAACCAAAGGGCTTTCAGGAATACTACAGAGAGGAGCGTTAGCTCTCCCTACATTATGGTGGGCAGGAATACACGTTTTTATTGGTCAGACGTTGTGTGCTTCAACCAAAAAAGTGCTTCCCCTCTATGCAACTGTGATTATTTTGTAAGTTTATCCAGCTGCCTGTGCCAGCAGCAGTATGGATTCCTTGACCTTTGGAGCCCAAACATGGTACTGTAATGCTGTTAAAGTGTCTTAGATGAGGATATAATTTACAATGTGTTTTTCTCAGGCAGCAGCACAGATGGAAGCAGGGCAGTCATAATATGTGTATTACTGTTTTCCAGACCCAGTATTTTCCCATTTCATCGGAGTGCAGTTGTGTGTTTAGTGCAGTATTGGAGGCCCAGGGCTACACCAATGTACACAGATTTTTAGATCTGGCTAGGCAGCGCAGCTGTCATAGACCTTATGTGTTCAACAAAAAAGAGCTGTCAGAGTGCTAATGAGAGAGAGGTATAAGCTCCACTCATTTTTGTTTCCCTGAATACAGGATTAAGTTGTGTGGCGTTTTGGGGGCTTCTACTAAAAAGAGTGCTTTTATTGCACTTTTTGGCTTTTGTCAAAATGTATGCTCAATATAGCAAGATTGAGTTGTTTATGGTGGGAAGCCAATGATCACCTCTACAGACCTGATTGGTTTATTAAAAAATGTCGGGATAGAGGCAGTAGGCTTGACATATTTATAATGAAAAGCAAAAGGAATTTAAGAATGGATTGTTATTACTCCATACTAAAGCCTAAAGATAGGTATTTTGTTACATGTAATCTCACAGATTACCGTAGTAGGCAATGGTTTCGGTGTAGGTCACCCACTCTGACAAATCCTAGTAGTAGAAGATTTTCACTGTGTAGATTCTTGATAGGCCCTGTTAAGAGGGGCTGTATATTGTTTTGCCAACTGAAATTATTTACATATTTTAATTTTATAATGGGACACGTGATGGTTGGCAGTTTATGTGCACTTCAATAGTGAGTTCTCTGTTGGATATAGTATCAAAACAATGGTAAAGGAAACCGGCCTTATCAGCGCACTGGGAAAATGTATGTCAGATTCTTTACGCATGATTTCCTTATAATGAAAAGTTTTCATAAAGAAAGTGGGCCTGACTTACTGATTGTGAAAAGCATATATTAAAGGCAATAATCTAGGATTGACTGTTATTACACTCTGCTAAAGCCTGTAGGCATGTATTTAGGTACACAGAATCTCAGAGATTACTGTGGTAGGCAAGAGCTTTGGTGTTGGCGACCTACCCGAACAAACCAAGGCGATACACAATTTCCAATATGGTCATTCTCAATAGGCTGTTAGGAGGGATTTTATATTGTTTTGACAACTGTAGGGACGATAAAAATGAAAAACCTTGAAAACTTCCTAAATATTTCTGATCCAGGACTAGGGGTGTGCGCTGTGATTTTATGAATTGTCCACTAATCCACACAGTTCACGTTTCATGGTAGGATAAACCGCTAATGTTCACTTTTTTTGTTTCTGGGGTATAAAAAAAGATCACCTGCCCTACCTGGACACTCAACTCTGTCCATTTCCTGGCAGAAAGCACACACCTGTCATGCCAGAGCGAGTCAGAGACAAACCCTGGATAAAATGAATCCAACAAGGTGCAGGGGACATCACTCATATTCAAAGTATGTAGCTGGTCGCCTATTGCTAGTCCTAATAATATGCTAATTTACAGAGGTGTACAGCTCTGCATCCTTTTTAAGGCGGGTGCCATACAAAACCATTACATTGCTCAGAAATGTAACTAAACACAATAAAGTGTCACTCAAAGTGTCGCACATTATTTACTAGAATGTTACACATAAGACACTGAAAACATGGAAATGTCTCACAGAAGTACACTTGAACTCGACAGCTCGGCATGCAAGTGCACCCTCTTTGTGAGGGTTGCTATTGCCTCCTCTAAACATGCTGTGAAAGCCTGGCACCAGAGACAGCATAACTTAAAGTCAGGGGCAGACATCTTTCTACAGGTACTCTTGTAATGAAATTACTTCCCAGCTCCCCTGCAAAAAGTCAAGTGGAGTGCCAGGTAAGTGGGGACCTTTGCCTTAATGGGGACGCGCATGAAGATTGCCTCCAGGTAGGTGTGTCACACATCACTGGTGTAACGAAAGTTGAGGGGGCCCCCCAGCAAAGTTCATGGAGGGGCCCCGCTCCAGAATGAATACGGAGCTCTCAGGCCCGACTACTGTGCTGAGGGGGCCCCTGAAGCTCGGGCCCCCCCCCCCCACCGCGGGGGATGCGGGGGCCTGTGTTACGCCCCTGTCACACATGTACCCGGACAGGTGAGTTGTGGAGTCCATGCACTCGACTTCACATGTGTGTGCTGCACACTATGATGTTGCTTTGCATGCGAGGCTGCCACTGCCCGTCTCGCATATTGGAACCTGAACGTAGACCTGGTACTCCCCGCCCCATCCCTCAAATGAGCATCATGTCTGTTGTGCGGCTGTAGCACACTTTGATGCAACCACAGTTGCCCTGGCAGGGGGACATTTATCATTCCCTTTTCCTGTTGGTGTTCCGCATTTCTGTGGCGATGGCTTCCCGTTTGGAGCCTTCCACATAAAGCCTGTTACAACCCAAACGAGTGTCATGAGGTGATCATCCTAGAATCACAAAGGGCCCTGGAAAGTCAGGGTGCAGCCACCTGCCCGGGTGGCCAGGCCACTATGGAACCTGCACATCTGAGTTGGGTGTGTCACCCCTAAAGGATCTGCCCTGGATCTCTTTTCTCTGGCAGCTTGCAGGGCAGGCAATTAGCAGCAGTTAATGCTTTTTGTAGCAGACTTAACCGTTGCTG
This sequence comes from Triturus cristatus, assembly GCF_964204655.1. NCBI lineage: Eukaryota > Metazoa > Chordata > Amphibia > Caudata > Salamandridae > Triturus > Triturus cristatus. The sequence goes on from NC_140592.1 coordinate 1,024,158,987, forward strand.
CTGCCCTGTGTAGAGGACAATATTGTGTAATTCATTTTACTTCCTCGTCATCATGAGTGTTGTTAACATCATTTTGTTTGGAGTAAAACTTCCAAAAAAGTGTAAACTTGAATCTGTGCCAAATCTCCCTCTTTCTAATGGCTTAATGTTGATGTGTGTTTGTTATTTGGTGAAAGGGAGGCCATGTGGCATAGTGAACAAAGCTGCCCTTTGTAACTGGGGGCCGTGGGGGGGTGGGCAGGTTTAAGTCCCTGTGTCGGCTCAAAGTCCTGTGATCCTGGGCAAATCATTTAATTTCCCTGACCACAGAAAACAAATCTGTACTTGTGTAATTGATCTGGTTGTCATGTAAAGTGCTGCCATGTCCTTGGGTTGAGTGTGCACTTTATAAAACGACAAAAAGAATACAAGCAAGCATTTCTGTCAAAAGTACTTGTGTTTGTGTGGTGTTTTGCATTACGAGGGCTTCAACGCATATCACTGCCTAATACTTAAACCTTCATTTAGAGTGTTTTTAAAACACCACATATGTGTTTTTTTAATTGCTGCATATTAGCGTGTTCCAATTAGAGAGTAAATTTGCTGTTAATAATTTACTGAAATGTGACAAAACTACATTATATTATGGAAAAAAACATGAAGCTTGTCATGTATGTGTAAAAGGTTCCTGTAACTTCGTGCCTTAATCTGTAAATCTATTGTTAAGGCACCCCTCCTTCTTAGGCCTACATTGAATAATACCCCGTATTATGAGGTGCGCTCATATATATTGAGATTATATTTATATATGTATATCCCAACTACAGTAACGTAACTGCTTTCTTGTGCTATCACTCTTAATTTAGTGCTACTTTCTGAGGAGAGCCTTAGAGTAAGAATGCCTCAAATAGAGACTTAATGCATGTGGAGCAATGCACATGTGTGTGTGTGGTATCCAGATGTGAAACATTTCTAAGCCATTTTTCAGCTTTGCCATTATTACCATAACAAGCAGACTCAAAGGCAATCGATTTGGCTTTTATGGGCTACAGACTCTCAGGTACACTACTCTTCCTCCTCTCATAAAGACACACCACTCACCCAACATGTTGTTCACTCTACACTAACAGAGACTCACCGTCTACCCAGAACTCACAAGGGTGCACCATACCGCTGGACTGAGCTAGCACACAGGGCACCCTGAACTCACAATGGTGCACCAATCAATCAATCAATCAGGACATTTGTAGAGCGCGCTACTCACCCGTGAGGGTCTCAAGGCGCTGGGAGGGGGGGGGGGGGCGCGCAACTGCTCGAAAAGCCAGGTCTTGAGGTGCTTCCGGAAGGAGAGATGGTCCTGGATCAGTCGAAGGGGGGTGGGGAGGGAGTTCCACGTCCTGGCCGCCAGGTAGGAGAAAGATCTTCCTCCGGTGGTGGTTCTGTGAATCCGTGGGACGGTGGCGAGGGCGAGGCTGGCGGAGCGGAGCTGGCGGGTAGGTGTGTAGAACGTGAGGCGGGTATTGAGGTATTCGTGGCCCGTGTCGTTGAGAGCCTTGTGTGCGTGGGTGAGGAGTCTGAAGGTGATCCTCTTGCTGACGGGGAGCCAGTGCAGGTCTCTCAGGTGTGCAGAGATGTGGCTGTATCGGGGAATGTCCAGGATGAGTCGTGCAGCTGCGTTCTGAATGTGCTGGAGTATTTTCTGTAGTTTGGCGGTGGTCCCAGCGTAGAGGGCGTTCCCGTAGTCCAGTCTGCTGGTGACATGGGCCTGGGTGACTGTCTTCCTGGTTCCAGTGGGGATCCACCGGAAGATCTTTCGGAGCATGCGGAGGGTGTTGAAGCAGGAAGATGTAACGGCGTTGACTTGCTTGGTCATCGTGAGGGAGGAGTCAAGGATGAAACCCATGTTGCGTACGTGGTCCGTGGGCTTGGGGGCGGTGCCCAGAGCAGGGGGCCACCAGGAGTCATCCCAGGTGGAGGGGGATGGTCCGAGGATGAGGACTTCCGTTTTGTCTGAGTTCAGCTTCAGACGGCTGAGCTTCATCCATTCCGCGACGTCTTTCATTCCTTCCTGGAAGCTGGTTCTGGCGGTGGCAGGGTCGTTGGTGAGGGAGAGGATCAGTTGGGTGTTGTCGGCGTAGGAGATGATGTTGAGGTTGTGTTTGCGTGCGATGGCTGCGAGGGGGCTCATGTAGACATTGAAGAGGGTGGGGCTGAGCGAGGATCCTTGGGGTACGCCGCAGATGATCTTGGTGGCCACTGCGCGGAAGGGCGGGAGACGGACTCTCTGAGTTCTGTCAGAGAGGAAGGAGGTGATCTATTCCAGGGCCTTCCCTTGGATCCCGGCGTGGTGGAGGCGGGTGGTCAGGGTGCGATGGCAGACAGTGTCAAATGCGGCCGACAAGTCGAGGAGGATGAGGGTGGCAGTTTCACCGTTGTCGAGCAGGGTCCTGATGTCATTGGTGGCTGCGATCTCGGTGCTGTGGTTCGCTCGGAATCCGGACTGCGATGGGTCGAGGGAGCTGTTCGTCTCGAGGAAGGTGGTCAGCTGTTTGTTGACGGTTTTCTCGATGACTTTAGCGGGGAAGGGGAGGAGCGAGATGGGACGGAAGTTCTTGAGGTCTGTGGGGTCCGCGGTGGGTTTCTTCAGGAGGGCGCTGATCTCTGCATGCTTCCAGCTCTCCGGGAATGTGGCAGATGTGAAGGAGTTGTTAATGATGTCCCGGAGTTGGGGTGCGATGATGGAGTCGGCTTTGTTGAAGATGTGGTGTGGGCAGGGGTTGGCTGGGGAGCCGGAGTGGATGGTGTTCATCATGAGGGTGGTGTCTTCCGTGCTGACGGGGTTCCAGGTGCACAGGGTGGTGGTGGGGGGCGTTGGTTCGGTGGCTGGGTATGTAGTCTGAGCGCCAAAGCTGTCGTGATATCGGCGATCTTGCGGTGGAAGAACGTGGCGAGTGAGTCGCAGAGGTCTTGCAATGGCGTGATGTCGTTGTTGCTGGTGCTGGGGTTGGAGAGCTCTTTGACGATGCTGAAGAGTTCTTTTCTGTTGTGGGTGTTGTTGTCCAGTCGGTCTCTGAATGATGTCCTTTTGGTGGTGCGGATCAGCTGGTGGTGTTTGCGGATGGCGTTCTTGAGGGCTGTCATGTTTTCTGTTGACTGGTCGTGGCGCCAGGCTTTTTTGAGGGTACGGCAGGATTTCTTGGAGTCTTTGAGATCGTCGGTGAACCATGAGGCTTTCTTGCTGTCGGGATTGCTTGGAGGGTTCTTCAGTGGTGCAAGGGCATCGGCGCAGTTGGTGATCCACTGTGTGAGGTTGCGGGCTGCTTCGTTGGGGTCCGTAGTGTTGGTGGGTTGGTTTTGGCTCAGGGAGGTGGTGAGCTGGTCGGTGGTGATCTTGCTCCAGGATCTACGGGGGGCTTGCTGCGGGCGGAGGTGAGTCGTGGTTTTCCTGAAGTTGAAGTGGATGCAGCTGTGATCGGTCCAGTGAAGTCTGGTGGAGTGGCTGAAGGAGATGTGGTTGCTCGAGGAGAAGATGGGGTCAAGCGTGTGGCCGGCGTAGTGGGTGGGGGTGTTGACCAGTTGCTTGAGTCCGAGGTTGGCGAGGTTGTCTAGCAGGGTGGTGGTGTTGTTGTCCTTGTTGTTCTCCAGGTGGAAGTTGAGGTCCCCTAGGAGGATGTAGTCGGAGGAGGCGAGGGCGAGCGGGCTGATGAAGTCTGTGATGGCTTCGCTGAATTGTGTGCGTGGTCCCGGCGGTCTGTAGATGAGAGTCCCTCTGAGGGTGGTCTTGGGGTCGGTGTGTATCTGGCAGTGAAGGAGCTTGGCGGTGGTGAGGGTGTCGTCGGTGTTGGTTGTGATGCAGATGGTGTTTCTGTAGACAATGGCGATGCCCCCTCCGGCTTGGTTGACGCGGTCCCTCCGGGTGATCTTATAGCCGTTCGGGATGGCTATGGCTATGTTGGGGGATGAGGAGGTGTTCATCCAGGTTTCCGTGAGGAAGGCGACGTCTGGCGCTGTTGTGTCGAGGAGGTCCCAGAGTTCGACGGCATGCTTGTGGACGGAGCGGGTGTTGAGCAGGATGCACTTGAGGTGGTTGTTGTTGGCGCCTGTTCTGGCGGGCTTGGTGCAGGTCCGGAGGCAGGTGAACTTGCAGGCGTGACAGGTGAAGGTTCCATGGGTGCGTTTCGGGGTGACTTGGTAGCAGGCTGGCTGTCGTTCGGTGTTGAGCGCGTGGAGGGCGGCAGCGTCGTATCTCCGTCAGGTGGGTTGGCTCTGGCGAGGGCCAGGAGTCCTGGCACTGGGCACGGTCCAGGCGCGGATGGGCCAGACGGGCTTGCCTTTGGCGTGACTTCGGTGCGCCCGCTGCGCGCGCCCGCTGCGCTTCCGCGCGGCGCCCTCCATAAGAGGTGAAGTGGGAGGGAGGAGCAGCTGGGAGGCGGGAGCGGGGCGGCCAAAGGGCGAGGGCACAGGGTACAGAAGGAAAAAGGGGCGGGGTCACGGGGAGCAGCGTCGGGAAGCGGGGAGCGGGAGGGGGGCACAGAGGGCAAGGGTACAGGAACGGCAATTGGAAGAGCAGGAAAAAAAGAATAACAGCCAGAAGGGGGAGAAAAATACAGAGCAACAATACAGTAGTGCGAAAACAGGTACCAGGGGCACACCAGCGGCGAACCCTAGGCAGCAGCAGTAGGGCAGACACGGGCACCAGGAGGAGCCGTGCGGCGTGGGGAGTGACCCAAGGTCAGGTCACCATCCCGCTGGACTGAGCTAGCACACAGGGCACCCTGAACTCACAAGGGTGCACCATCCTGCTGGACTGATCTAGCCCACAGGGTACCCTGAACTCACAAGGGTGCACCATCCCGCTGGACTGAGCTAGCACACAGGGCACCCTGAACTCACAAGGGTGCACCATCCTGCTGGACTGAGCTAGCCCACAGGGTACCCTGAACTCACAAGCACTCCTCCCACCCTGGACTAACACAGATACCACCTTACCCTGTGCAGGCCTCACTCTGCACACAGTGCACAGGGAGCTCTCTGCACACGTACAGGAAAGGCATGCAACTGAGGCACTTTGCGCACGATGCACTCACACATGCACGCCCCCATCCTGCACTTATTCAGGTACACTGCTCACCCTGCACTCAGACACACCTTGCACTCCGGCTCATTGCTCAGCCTCCATTCATACAGGCACACCACTCATATTCCATTCCCCCTTGAGCTACGCTGGCAGTGACTCCTTGTGGCCCTACCCCACATTCTCTCCTTGACACCCCTACATGTGTACATGTATTTCCAGTTCTAAGGGAGCAGCTGGGTTGGAGAGACGCGTGACAGCCTGCTCGCCCACGTGTCTTGCCAACAGTTCCCCTTTGAGGAGCCTAAGCCTGGTAAGTGAAGACAGCTACACACTGACAGGGTCTGAAACGGAGTCGTTTCAAAAAGGAGGCTCAGTGAAATACAGTATTTGCCAAAGATCACACAATTTAATCAAGTAGGAAGCCAGGATTGATCAACATTTTTTTCCATGCTGTGCAATTCAGCGAATATATGGGGATCTCTGACATCAAAGGTTAATGCTTTGTTCTTAGGTCTTGGAGGATGAGATTAGAGCGTGGGTGACCGGCAGATGATGTTGTGATTAGGAGAGATACACCATGGCTTTTTCGTGCAGATTCCCATTTTATTAGGACAGAACTATTAAATGACAGTGAAATAAGGTGCTGCAAAAAATGCCACAAAAAACGCAACAGCGTTTCATCTTTATGCCGTAAAATGTCCCAGTCCACGCCACAATATCCTGTGGGTGTGAAAACATGAATAAAGCCTTCTGATGACCCTGGGCTTTGTCTCAGGAAGGGCCTGGACCTTCCATGTGACAACAGGAACTCAGAGCCTTACTTAAACCAACTGGGCGATTACGAGGCGCTCGAGCGTGAATAGCAGCGCCCCCGGGCGAGGCTGACACAAGAGCCCTCCACAGGGAAAGCCTGAGAAAGTTTTCTTAACACAGACACTAAGACATTCCTTCTCCGGCATCGGAAGCCGCGAGGAGAAAACTCCTGCCCTAGTGATACTGCAGGATGTGGTGGGACATGCGGGGGCCTGAACTCTGACCTCTCCCTACTGCTGGCTCGGTTCCAGTTGTACCCTTGCTTTCCCAGTGCTGTTCATTTTATTTTGCTGGTTTTGTAAATTGCTACTCGCCCTCCTGCTGTGGCCTCAGAGTTTTGGGATCTGGGCACACAGAGGGAGTGTACATTTGTCAGGTCTCATGGTCAGTCATCCAGCAGCGATGGACAGCACATCCTGCCTGTTCATCGAATATTTACCCAGAACGAGGACAGAGCTTTGAAACGAGCACACAGACACACTCTTCTATACTATATGAATATGAATGTCATATTTTAAAGTACCATTCTATTAACCCTAAAAACTCCTTATTACCCCCACATACTACCCATCCATGAACAAAGCATCACTACCGCTATATAAACCTATAACAGTAAAACCATTCATCTGTATGGTTATATTTTTAAAAATACATATATATATATATCGTACTCTTGAAGTTGTTTAAGCACTATTGTGTTTCTGTATGATGATGTTGAATTCAGATTTGTGTACTCCTTTATGTAAACTTCCCTTCCCTTTTTTAAATGTTGGTTGGTCCAGAATTATATGTGAGAGAACAGGATAAATGCCGATACACGGCGTAATAAGATACCACCGAGGATTTTTGCCGATACACGGCATGATTGTGTCAATTAGCAACAAGTTACAGTTGATGTTATTTTATACATAATACGGCCCACGCGTGTGTGGTAAACATATATATGTACTGTATGCTGTTAATTATTCAGCAGAACTGTCGCTTTATGATGTCTCAATGGGAGTTTATCCACTCCAATATGGCGTCTGCCTATGAATCTATGGTGGTCCTTTTTTGCTCTCTATACATCGATGTATCATGTGACCTCTGACACCTTGTTAAAAATGCTGGCCGTTTCACGGCGCGAAATCTAAAAACATCAGATTAAGGCGCAAGCCGAAACGCGTCATGTTTTAAAGCGGTCCAAATAAAGAATACGTAAGACAACCCCTGCGAGTGCTTTCCTTAATCCGGATGGAGACAAAGGAGTGAGCGAACATTTTAGCGCGGTTGCACCTCGGCGCGATAAAGCACCCGTCCGCGAGTGCGCTGGTCTTAGGTGCAGTGGGAGCCATTATATATATATATATATATATATATATATCACAGCTACCAAGTCACCCTGGTAGCTGTGATTTATTTCTGCTTGAACCGCCGCTGTGAAGATAAAAAGTTTTCCTATCGGCCAGGAGGCCGTCAATTATTGAATTGGAGGCATGGAGCCATACAGACTCCAACCTGTGGGTAACTTTGAATTTGACACAAAGGCAGGGCGAGGAACAGAGAGTTGACGAACATTTCCCTCGTGCTGTGAGACACCGAGGCCACGCAATTAACTTGGGACTGCTCATTTTATGCCTGCATGTAAGTGACATTCAGCATTTTCGTAATTTGCATTGTCTATCAGAGACTTTAAAAAAACGAAGTGAAAAACGAAATGTGCATTATGGCTGAAATGTGATGAAACACACACAAACATGGCAGCCAGTGAATCTGGTATTCAGACCTAGCAGTTTGTAAGTCCTTCGTTACTGGCTATGTCTCTGTGGTGCTCCAATTAAACCAACTTGGACATTATATAAATGAGGGTTGTGTTGTTTGCCATGAAAAAGCACTGAAGAAGGCTATGTGCCGAAATGCATTTGCTTATCTTTTATCTACTGTTCCGTGAGTGCTCCGCACCTGGTAGCTTTGATATATATATATATATATATATATATATATTTTTTTTTTTTATATATTTGAAACAATGGCCTTGCAGCTTGGGAGAGCACTCGACGGCGCTCATTAATCATGTAGTCTGCCTTCAAGCTCCACAAAATATTTTATATGCCAACGCGTTTCGAGGTGAAATCCTCTTCTTCTTCTCCGTCGAGTGGTCTCCCAAGCTGCAAGGCCATTGTTTCAAAGATTTTCACACGGTAGCCTGACCGTGGGGAGAGGCACCATCGTTAGCTGGAGGAGAAAGGTTCAACCAGCTGAGTGAGGCTGCAGGTTTGCACTGTCTGAACTTGCGTGGCATGGCGCTGTATATGCAAAATAGGTCTGTCCTAAGCAAACCACGACCTACTAAGGTAATAATGAACTTTAAAAGAGCAAATGAACATTTGAAATTTACAAAAATGAATACTAATTCTCGCATTAAGGACCTGGTGTCCCAGCATGCATCATAATGAATTGCACTTTGCACACGCCTACTGGAGGGCGGTTATATAAATAAATAAAACCGGAAATGCTTTAAAAAGTAATGCGAGCTTCAAATGTGATAATTGCTGCCCGAGAAGAAGAGGATTTCACCTCGAAACGCGTTGGCATATAAAATATTTTGTGGAGCTTGAAGGCAGACTACATGATTAATGAGCGCCGTCGAGTGCTCTCCCAAGCTGCAAGGCCATTGTTTAAAAAAAAAAAAATATATATATATATATATATACACACACACACATTAATGTGAATGTAATTACATACAATTAATCTTAACTTAATAATTAGTTAGATTTAATTCAGATGTAATTTCTAATTTTAAGTGACAAACCTTACCAATATAACGAGCTGCTTAACAGAGTGGATTCAGTCAAAGGATCCCCTCTCGTTCCACGCCATTGTTCAAACCGCAGGCAGCCCATGGGCAACTCTTTCAAATGCACCAGACACATCCTATGGCTCGAGGCAGCCAATCGACCCTGGCTGCAGAAGGTGTTCTCAAATGTCTAAAGCTGGTGTCTCTAACTCCTGAAGGTGCAAAGTACTGCATTTGAGAGATGGCTATTGACTCTGTGATGTTGGCCAGTAAAAGTAAAATAGAAATAAGGATATAGTCGGCTAGCACACTAGACTGCATGCCTGGCTTCTTCAACAGGGGTAACTAACACAAATGCACTTTTTAAATGCAGAGGTTATTCACCACTTTGATGAAAAGCTTTATCTAAGACATATTTTTACAATTGAAGCTGGAAATATATAATTTTTACATCCAAATGTACACAGATTTGTCATTACAACTTTATCACAGGGTGGGTCCAGCTGAAAGCACTTGAATTCAGAAACACAAGTATAAGGTGTGACAGAAGAAGGTGTACCAGCATTGTGATAACCTGAAGGTTAACTTCAGCTATGTGTCTCAGGTCAGCAATTTTATGGTGGAAAAAGTGGTAAAAAATTACAAAATGCTAAAGATGGTAGTGCTTTAGTCACCTCATTAAAAGGAGAACCAACCAATTATTGGTATATTTTAAATAATTCATGGGGTAGAATTATGTGCAGTGGTGACCAAAGATCGATCAAGATCTTTCTTCCACTGCAGAAATGCCGGTTGATAGAAATTGTAATGTCTTACAGGGCATTTTATCAGTTTGGATTTTCTCCTGTTTCTCTCCAATTGTTTACCTTTTTGCTTTAATAACACATGGTTTGAAAACCATGGATTCAGATGCCTTTTATGGCGGAGAACACTATTTTGGAGAGAATAAAAATATCAAAGGTACTCCTGCATTTAGTGTTGTACTGATCTCCGCACAGTAGCACATCTACCGGGCAACCCTAGTTTGAGGTTGTTATTCGGTTGAGTCTTTTGCAACTCAATGTCATTTAGGGTTTTGAAATTTCCAATAGCAGCACGTTTTTTTTTTAGCTCTGTTGACTTAACATGAATAGCCATGAGGTCGGCTGTGGAAAAACACATCAGAGCATGAGCCGTACATGACAATGAGGACATGCGCCGAATCATAGCACACAGATCAACATCAGTTATTCAATCCGCAGATGGCCTGCTGTATGTGTGGGTCTATCTGTATGCTGGGTAAACCTTAATACATAAAAAAAGTAAAACAATCCTTTGAAAACAAATACTGTGAATGAGGCAGCTGTACACTACCACAATGCTGAAATCTGATTGGCTCCTAACCGGTCTATATCTACCTATTGGATCATAGCTAGTAAAGAAGACGAGACTCATTTCAGTATTAAATGACATACCACTACCCTTTCTTCCCCTGACAGATGCCTGGGAAGGTCACAGAGTTCTAATGAAGAAGTACTCCACGGTTCTCCAAACATTTCTGTGATAGGAGCTACTTACGTTCAATGACAATGATCCAGTGTTACTAATATTATTAGTGTTGTAATAGTGATCACATCAGACCAGATTAGATTAGTAGCCGACATATGTGAGATTGCTAGCAGTGATCCTCTCTGTGCATCTGGAAGTGCTGCCAGCAGTAAGGGAAATAAAAAATACTTTGTCAATTTGGAATACCTCTGCATGGTAATATATAACAGCCGCATTGTCCCTGCCCCTGCAATGCCCCTGATGCCAAGGTAATAATATTAATACTTAGGGCATCATTACGATGGCGACACAGCAAGGGCGAAAGGGACAGCCCGCCATAGATATGGCGGTCCCGCCATGCCAATGGGGATGCGACCGCCACCATGGCGGCCGCATCCCGCATTTTGAACATTGCGGCGGGCGGTGCTGTAAGCAGCACCCGCCGCAATGTAAAAAATGCATGTTGTGCATTTGCATGCACAACGTGACAGGCACTGCGCGGGGCCTGCCACCTTGTGCATGCAAATGTAGGGGTGTCCCATGGGTACCCCCCCAAGTGCACCCGCCACCCTCCCAACACCCCGCGGGTTCGCAACAGGCCCCCAATACAAAAGACCACATGCCTTTCCATGTCGGCAACGCCACCATGAAAAGACATTTATTCGCCTGCATCATAATATGGATGGCGGTGTCTCGCAGACACCGCCACCATATTATGCCCCTTTTCTGCCCGGTCGAAGAGTCGGCTGGCAGAAAAGCGGCAGACGGTCTTTCCGTCCACCGCGGACCCCTCAGCCATACTAATATGGTGGGGGGTCATTCAGGCATGAATGGTGGATCGCCCCCGCCGGGCCAGCAGTGGCTACCGCCGGCCCGGCATGGGCGATCTGTCCGCCATCCTAATGGGACCCTAAGTCTCCTCAATGCCGCATGATTTATCACTCAAACATCAGCTTTAAATATCATTTTCAAATACATCAACCGTCAACTTACAGGTCCTAAAAATACAGCTGGGCTGCATGCAGGAGAGCTACTTACAGCTAGCTGGAGAACTACCAGTAGCTCACGAGCTACTCGTTGGAGGCACCGGACGTAGGGTGCTCACCTAGCTCGCAGAATGTGCCTGCACCGGGAGACATGTTGCTGGAGGATACAGCTTTAGAATCATTCACTTTCCTGTGCAGTAGGCTGAAGTTGTTAACATATTATCCAGAGAGATTTTTTAAATAAACTATAAATATATATATTTTACATGTGTTTTATCATTTCTTAATATTTATCTCACTATAAAAATGATTTTTGAAGAAAGTGCATTTTCATTCAGAGAGATGCTACTACTATCAAAAAGAAGCAGGAGAAAACGAAGAGAAATTAAACATCCAAACAGTGACTCAGTCGGAGGGTCTCGCTACCGATAGGACCCCTAATAAATTCATTTTAAATATGAGTTCAGTCTGAAATTAGCTTCCTGTACCTCTAATAAATCTACTCCAATACATTTAAATGGAGCATAAAAACCCTTTTAAACCTACAAAAATGTTACTATTTTAAAGTTAAGGAGGTCTTAATTTTTGGTCTATAAAAAGAGCACACATTGCCGAGAAGTCCATGAAGCAGAAGGAGGCTACTTGGTGTGCAGATGTGCTCCTTCTAAAAGGACAGAATGCCATCAGTCAGAGGGAAGTTAGCCAATAGCTTAAGTGGGCTGACCATTTGCCCAATGCTGTATGCTGTGGTGGCCAGAAGGACAAGCATTGGCATAGCCAATAGGTCTCGCTTTTGGGACCTTATAAGTATTTAGTTTTGCAGCACAATATCCTTGGTGCAACAACATTACCTGTTGCATGGCTAAACCTTGTACCTTATAAGTGTTTAGCCATGCTACTGTTGATGTTGTTGCACCAAGGATATTGTGCTGAAGTTATCCAGCACAATATCCTTGGTGCAACAACATCAAGTGTTGCATGGCTAAACACTTATAAGGTCCCAAAGGCGAGACCCATTGGCTATGCCAATGCTTGTTAAAAATGTTATCTTTTAAACAGGTTTTGCTCATTTTCCACCTACTTTCCACTCCTTTGTCTGCAAAACTATTTAAATATTTTACTATCTTCACACCGCTCGAAGTGTGACAATAGTCGTGAGAAAAAAAGTGTAACTTACGCTGTAAATTGTGGGATACATTTATTCCATAAATGTGGACATTAGCAAACTGTTACATCCTTGTCTACGTAAATCAAGTACCAGAAGAAGAGAGTACGCAGAGTAAAGTACACAATACAAGGTAAACGCAGAGCACGTGCTACACGTACAACACCGAGGACACAGAATGGGTGAAGGAATGAGTGGGCGTGGAGTTTGTTAGTATGATGGGGGAAAAGGGATGAGTGGATCTCAGTGGGAGAGAAATGGGGAAGAAAGAGGGCAAGAAGCAGGTGTGATCAATGGCTGGCGGAACAAGGAATGAAGAGTAAAGGGGGTGAAGGTGAGTGAAGTAAGGAATGGGCGTGGCTACGAAGGATGTGGTGAGGTGGTAAAGGAAGAGACGAGGAATGAGGGAGGCGAAGTATCAGGGTGAGGATGGGGTGGGTAGTAAAAGGAGGGCATGAATGCATAAGGGAAGGAGCATATGAGGGGCGTGGAAGTGAGATGAGGACCCACTGAGGGCTGTGGAGGGAAGATAGGACTCAAAGAATTTTGGTGTCGGAGACAAATGAGTACGGGAGGGCAGCGAAAGGGGGCGTGGGAGGGAAGATATGGAAGAGGGTTAGAATACATTTTCAGGGTGAGGGATAAACGGGTAGTGCGGAGCGGTTTCGGGGAAGTTAAGGGTTGTGAAGTGGGCGAGGAAAGAATCTATGGCTGTGGGGGTGAGAGAGACCTTAGGGCTTGTAGGGAAGCCGAGATGGGTCAAGAGAGGAAAGGCAGGGCCGAGGTAGGAATTTGTGGGCGGAAGTAAAGACTGAGTTAACATGAGTGGGCAGGAGGAGTGAGGGTGAGGGGAAGGTGTATGGGGGCATTAATTGAAGATGTAAAGGGAAATCAAACCGAGAAAAGAGGTGGAAGTGAGCGAATACGGTTGTGAAACTGCTGGAGAAGGTTTGCGAGAAAGGAGGAGAGAGAATGCAGGCAAAGGAGGGAGTGCGACAAGAGGAAACCAGACAGGTGTAGGCTGTAAAAAAGGGGGAGCATGATGGGGCGTAAAGGGTGTTGGTGTAAAGAGCAGGGCACACAGGCGAAGAAGGCTAGAGATCGAGGAAGAAATAAAGTGGGATAAACACAGAGGAGGTGGTAACAGAATGGGTGGTGGAGGGAGAGCCACTGAGAGCTAAAGAAGAGAGGAGGTATAGAGGAGGGTACAGAGATATAGAAAAGAGCTGAGAAGGCAAAAGAGTGTGGGTGGGGGACTCAAGGATAGACGCAAATAAAGGCAAAGATTGAGGAGGGAATGGTACAAAATGTGGAGGAGTGAGAGGTGAAGGTACAACGGAAGATGAAGGAAGTGGGGACGGTAAGGGGTCGGGAGGAGTGAGTTAAGAGACAATGGAGACATTATTGAAAGAGTGGAGGAATGGTAAAAATTGAGGAGAGAAGAAAAGTGAGAGGAGCAAAGAGACAGAGATAACAAGACACAGAGATAACAAAAGACAATTGCATGTAAAGAAATCAGGAGGGAGCTAAATTGGTGAAGGGGACAGATGGGAGGGAGAGAAAAGGGGAAGAATGAAAATAAAATGGGACAGAAAATATTTGGCGGAATACACCCCTGAATGCAAGTGTCCAAAAGAGGAGGGGGCTGAAGAAATGGAGTGGAGGAGGGCACGACAGGTGTCAAAGAGGCTAGGGGTAAAGAGGGCCACAACGGTCTGGTGGAGGAGACCAGGGGAGAGACTACTGGTAAAACGATGAAAATGAACACCTGGTTATAGAGTGAAGGGGCGTGAAGGTGAGGGCGTGTTGAGGTGGGTGGAGTTAGCGAATAGATGGTTCTACCACGGGGAACGTGACAGAGGCAAGGGGGAGGGGGGCACATGAGAAAGCAGGTGGAGGGCAGGAGGTCCTAACGAAGTTTGTGAGGGAGAGCGGTTTGAGGCGAGAGATAAAGATGGGTACTGACATGGTCTGGTCAGGAGGGTTGCTAGGGGGAGCCACAAAGGGGAGAGTGCACAAGAGGCGGGGTGGAGGTTAAAGTAGACGGCTGGGGAGGGTGAGATACGGGGAGGTCTGGGTTGGAGCAAAAGGAGGGATCCGCGAAAAGGCTACTGAAGAAAATCAGTGGACGAGATAAATGGAAAAGGAGCGGCTAGTGAGGGAGAGCATTGGGAGGAAAGAATACGACATGGCGAGGATGGTGAGAGCGAGGGGGTTGCATAGGAGGAGGCTAGCGAGGCACAGGGGGGGAGTGAGTGCCGGGGAAAGGAGGAGGCTGGTAGAGAGTACACTGCGGGGGGTCAAAGGCTTGTGACAGAGCATGGGGAAGGAGAGGAGGCATTTCAGGCAGCTCGAGCGAGAGGGGGTAGAGGGCATGGGAGGAGGCAGGTGAGGGAGAGATCATGAGGGCAGAGGAAGACAGACACGCGGAGGCTGGCGAGAGAAGAAAGGGGCAAACAAGGAGGCTTTGGGGAGAGAACGGAGATCAACGTCCAAGAGGGGGCTGGCGAGGTGAGTGGGTGGTGTGGAAGAGGAACGTGGGAGGATGCAAACGAGGTGGCACTGAGGGACAGCAAGAATATTAAGGTACAGGAGTGAGCTTGCGACGGAGGGCAGAGAGGAGAGCATGTGAGGTGGCTGGTGTGAAAGAGCAGCAGGGGAGGGGACTGAGAGGAGGCCCTGAGGGAGAGCGACGGCTAAACAGAGATCAACGCACAAGAGGGAGCTGGCGAGGGAGGGCACGTGAGTGGGAGGTGTGGAAGAGCAACATGGGAGGGTGCAAACGATGTGGCACTGAGGGACAGCAAGAAGATTAAGGTACAGGAGTGAGCTTGCGATGGAGGGCAGAGAGGAAAGCACGTGAGGTGGCTGGTGTGAAAGAGCAGCAGGGGAGGGGGCGGAGAGGAGGCTCTGATGGAGAGCGACGGCTAAAGGCCGAGAGGAAAGCCAGACCCGCGCAAAAAGGAAATAAAAAAAAGCACGTGAGTGGTGCGCACGAAAGTGAAAGTGAATGCGTGCTGTAAGGGTGCCGCGAGCGCTTAATGAGCCATGACGGAAAGCCAGATGACGCCTGTGCGCGTCACCGCGCACGTAACCGCAAGCTTTAGGCCACAAGCAAAAGCGTGTGGTCTGATTTCTAAAGCCCACTTACTAAATGTCTCAGGCGAGACCTAAAAATGTGAATGACAGCGCAACAGACCAATAGGTAAAGAAGGCTGGCTGAAACCTCCCATGAGTAAGTAAATTGTACCTATAATTTTAGTAAAATCAAAAGTTCTCGGTTAACGCCAGGCTAAAAAAAAAACACAAACATGTATAACAAAACACATTAGACAAGAGTTTTGTGGGTTTTTGCATTTGTATACACGGATGTAATCATATACCTATCATCACGGCTATATAATTGTTGTATATTAGATTATATTTCTTAGTTTAATCTAGTTTTACGCC
This sequence comes from Triturus cristatus, assembly GCF_964204655.1. NCBI lineage: Eukaryota > Metazoa > Chordata > Amphibia > Caudata > Salamandridae > Triturus > Triturus cristatus. The sequence goes on from NC_140592.1 coordinate 1,024,174,763, forward strand.
TTTTTCCAGACACTCCCCCTGCTTCCTGGCCCATAATACGATTCGCGGCCCCCGTTCCACGGGTGCTGCTCGATCTTGGGACCTTGTTTCTGCCATTGATCCCGGCCTATTGCCAGTGCTTGTTTTAGGGTGTGAGGGACTGCGAGGCCATTCAGTCGCATAACTAACATTACCTGAGGCCTCTTCCCGGACACTCACCCTGCTTCCTATCGGCGTGTCTAACTATAATTTCCAACTATTATCACGCCCCACTAAAGTCCGATTAAGACCGGAGCGGGCAACCTCCTTAAGATTTTTAACCCAGTATTTGTAAATATTGCCTTTCCATTGTATGAGTCTGATAATCGACCGCTTTGCTACTTATCATAATTATGACAACTACACGAGGAACCAGGAGCAAAACGGCCACGGACTCAACCAGCATAACTGGCCCTTTGGACAATTTCATTGTCAGAGCTAACTCTGTTATTAACCAAGGGATCGCACTCATGGTACGTAGAGTTTCCCAGGAGTTGGCACTGGCAAAACGTTCATCTATGGGCCATATTGCTTCAGTTAAAACCCCAGCCAAGCAAATCAAAGACATAGCTCTCACTGGTGCTCAGGCGGATCGACATAGTCTCCCAAACACGGTGGACTTGTCAGTATCAGCTTCTGAATTTACATCAGTCTTAGAATTAAATAGGTCTTCGATCTCTTCACATGATCCTTCGCTAGAAGCCTCAACTGACATACAGCGGAGGGGGACTAGAGAGGGCGCCATACCAAATCTTTAAAAAATCCCAAGAAAAGAAAAATTAAAAGCGTAAAGAAACTCTAGAAATGCCAGAAACTGATAGTGCCTGTGGAAAAGGTGATCCGTGAGCCTTTTTTAAGCGTTCAAGAGGGGGGCCATAAACAAACAAAGGTTATTAGTAGTACTACTCGGCCAGATATGAATAATGCTAATTCGGACATAGAACGTTTAGACGTCTCCCCCAGTACGCCTCTAACCACCATGGCCACCGCGCCCGAGGACAAACTCTTAGATCATATGAGTAAACTACTTACATTGCATCTCGCTCCACTAGAGACTAGATTGAAATGCATTGAAAAGCAGTTAATTGAACTGACTGCTCTCACTAATACTTTGAGTAAGTCCGGGGCACAAAGGGGTGTACATAGGAAGCTAACCCTTAACAATAATCCACCCGGGGGTATGCTGTCAAATAAATGTCCCACCCCGATAGAGCCTATAATAACAATTGATCCTACCGCATTGGAGATAAAGTCACCTACCAATGTCAATAAATCTACTCAAAATACTAGGTAGAGGGCTAGTAAAACTAGAAATATTGCTTCGGACCTTAAGGGAAACCACACTGGGGGGCCATCGTCGCAGAAACTATCTATCAACTTGCCTCCGGAAGTAACTCCTTATCTGGTGATCCTGACCGGGGTACCAGAGTTGAAGGAGGATGTTGATGAGCCTACTGGATCATTGAAGAACAAGGTACAGCATTGGCTTAACTTAAGACGACCACTGCCCCCCAACAGGTCGAGCAAGATCTTAATGGTGCGTAGAGTACCTTGGGTAGGGCAAGGCAAAAACACCGCTGTGGGGGATTGTATATTGGTTAATTTTGATAACCCGGGTACGGTTGATTATATTTGTTCATGGGATAATCAGCATAACTATGAAGGTATTGCAACCAAGCGTCTGTCCTTTTTTTACCCCCCCAGAAACCGGCACGAACCAGCCTTTGATCGAAGCTGGGGAGTGGTAGGCTCCCAAGAAAGAGTAGCAGACAGGTGGGAAAGGGGTTGGCAAAATAACAGAAATGTACGCCCCATTGACATCTGGAGAGGAACACCGACTGAGAATAGGTTTAGTTGTCTGGAAATGGTCGAATGACTCTCTCCGACTGCTGCTGTTAAGGGTGTTTCCACTGGGGATCCCAGTGAGCCAACTAAAAGAAAAAACCATCTACCAAATGTAAATTTAGGGGTTATATCTGAGAGTCTGGGACCTGAGACAGAAGTAAGGTTAATTACTCCACGACCCTTAGCAGAAGAGCCACTCAGTAGAGAACTCCCAGGACTCATAAACACTGACTCTGAATACGTATTATCCAGCCAACAATCTCTAATTTGTCGAGGAAGGGATGCTGGAGAAATATTCCCACAGTTAGAATTAGGCATTGGTACAGATAATTTTCCTGTTATGGAGCCGTTAGGAGTAGCCCATTGCAGCAAGTTGGCTCTGTTATCATGGAATTTAGCGGGCCTTTCAAACAAGATAATGGATCCCATTTTCCGAGACTTTATTGATAAATATGATGTTATCTGTTTGCAGGAGTCTTGGGAACCGAAAGAGATCCATCTTGAAGGGTATCGCACATACTCTACGTCTGCTGTTCAGTCTAGGAGGGGCAGATGTTCGGGTGGTCTTTGTACCTACGTTTCCAATACCGTAAATGCGACTATAAAGTTTCTGACTAATGATGGTCATGTTTTTTATCAGATCCTCTCTCTCCTTTTTGGAGGGAAACGACGAATAATTTTAGTAAATTTTTATAATAACATTCCAAAAGATGAACAAAAACGTGTTTTGGAGGATCTAAACAACTTGTTATATCTTGGGTCAGACGCGGAGCACAAAGATACGTGTATCATACTGACAGGCGATTTTAATTGTCATTTATGCCCATATTGTAGCACGGGCATGTGTGGATTATCGAATTTATCAGGAGAATGTTGCACTCATTTTGAGCACTCTACGCTGGGCAATTTACTCAATGCCCTAATCCATGATTGGAATTTGGGATTTGCGAATGAGCTATGTAACCCACAGGTTAGCTTTCAACCGACTTTTAACGGGCATGGATTGCGTTCTACAATAGATTTTATATTAACTACTACCAGCCATTGTTACAATATCCTCACGTTTAACACTGAGGATATTGCTATGAGTGATCACTTTCCCCTTAGCACTACTTTTGACGTTCGAATGAACAACAGAACAATTCCAAGCATAGTAGAAAATCTGTATTGCTATTCCATTCATTTGGCAAAAAAAAATGGATACGCAATAAAATGGAATATGGTCGACCCAACTAACTTTTTGCATAGTCTTATTACTGATCAATATAGTAATATTATGACTTGTTTGGAAGATTCCCCAGAACCAAGTATGGTCATTAATGCATTCCATAAGATCGCAACACAAATATGTAACAATCTGACTGGAACGCATAGAGAAGGGGGGGGATCTAAATCAGAGGGCTGGTTTAATTCAGAATGCAGTAAAGCACATGCCAATTTGAAACAATCTCTAAAAAAAACGCCTAGAAATCAAGTAGATATTAGAGCAGCCAGATTAGCGTATAAACTTATACTACGTAAACGAAAATTAGAGATTAAGGAAAACGCCTGGGCTGCTTTAGTAAAGGCGTCTACTTTGAGAGATAACACTGCGTTCTGGAAAGCTGTTAATGCTCCGTTTTTTATGGATAGAAAATCTGATGTGGTAGAATTGGCAATTGAACAATCTGTCTGGGTAGATAATTTTACTGAACTTTATAAAAAGGATGACTTACTTAGTCCACAAAACACCTGTCAAAATTTGGTGATCAATAGTGGGCCCATTTCACCTGCTGGCTTTCCTCTGGAGATTTCTTTTTCTATACTTGAGGTGGAGCTAGCTTTATCTGAAAGCTCAAAAAATAAAGCTCCGGGACCAGATGGGATCCCTATAGATCTATTTAAGGAAAATATTCCCCTATGGGCCCCGCTCCTGACTAACCTATTTAATTGTTACAATAAAAAAGGATTTCCGGTGACTTGGCAGGAAGCAATTATTGTCCCTATTTTTAAAAAGGGAGACCGTAACGACCCGAAATGTTATAGGCCTATTTCGCTGCTTGATTCGTTGATGAAAGTAGCTGGCAAACTTATCCTAAATAGATTACAAATATGGGCCAAGGACAGCAATATTCTGTCCAAATTCCAGTATGGCTTTAAGGAAGGTTTAGGCACAGTCGAACAGGGACTCAATTTAGCTATAATAACTGCAAAATATATGATAGCTAAAAAGGGCAACCTTTTCATGACTTTTGTCGATTTAAGCTCAGCCTTCGACTGTTTAAGCCACGAGGTTTTGTGGGCTACTCTAATTGAATTTGATATTGATTTTAACATTCTTAATTTTATAAAAGAGCTGTATCGAGGAGCAGGAGCAAAGGTCCGTTTTGGCAAAAAAGGGGAATGTACAAATAAATTTCCAATTATGAAAGGCGTCCGACAGGGGTGTATTCTGGCTCCGTTTCTTTTTAACTTATACATAAACGGAGTGGCGGATTTTTTATTAAAACAGGAAGTAGATTATCCCCAAATAAATGGCGAGGCCGTTCCTATTCTATTATACGCAGATGATGCGGTTATCATGGCCAGAACCCAAACAGGCCTCCAAAAGGCGATAACTAGTTTTTCAGCTTTTATGACATCTAGGGGCCTAAAAATTAATGTTGGGAAAACTTTTACCATGAGCTGCACATCAACGAATAAAGTTTCTTGTAATACTTTTTTAAATCAGTCTAAGATAGAATTAACACATACTTTCTCTTATTTAGGGATTCTTTTTAACAAAAGGGGCACATGGGCAACAGCAGTTAGTACTAGAAATTTGGCTTTTGCTCGCTCAATTGGTGCGCTGAAACAGTTTGCAAATAAATTGGGAGGCAGACCCGTCCGTATCTTATTGGATATCTATAAATCCAAATGTGTCTCAACAGCTACATACGGGGCTGGAATTTGGGGCATTGCAGACTGCCGGGAAATCCAAGTAAAGGAAAATATTTTCCTTCGGTATTTGTTAGCTGTCCCCAAGTCCACTTCTACATATGTCTGCCATAAGGAATTAGATATAGTATATATATCTGACTTAATTAAAATCAGTCCTTTATTATTATGGCACAAGATATGGACCTCAGCAGCCACCACTTTAAACAGAGCTGTTTTATTAGACTGCATAAAACTTGAGAGCGCAAAACATATTCAGTGGCTTGCTTACATAAAGGTCTTTTTGACCAATATGGGACTTCTAGGATATTTTAACAATCCTATTTCATTATCCACGATTACGAGAAAGGAACTTAAGGATCGTTGCCTTGTCTTCCTGGATAATGAACAGTGGTCTAAGGAAAGGAGTAAAAAATCTGTATTACAACATCAATTACTCCTTCAGGGCCCCGGTTTACAGCTTTATTTATCGCCTGATCAAACTTGCTACGACAGAATGTTATTGGCTCGTTTGAGAACCTATTGTTATTATAGGTTGATAACATTCCCTGATGTAAACAATTGGTCGACATATTTAATTAAATGTCCATGCGATGACCTTTCTGTGCAATCAACAATACATAGTCTCTTGTTTTGTAAATTTTATGCATGGGGGAGGAAGAGACACTTAATCCCATTATTAAAAATTTGGGGCCTAAGGCAGTGTAGGCCAGCCTACGTAAAACTGCTTATGTTGGAAGATGAAATGACTATTTATGCTGTATCAAAATTTTTAAAATATTCAATCAGATGCAGATCTTCTATGGCCTAGTCTTTTCCAACTCTGTGTTTTAATAAGACTGCTCTATTATGATGTATCTAACTGGACCCATTTGTCTATTTTTATTAACGTGTGATTGTTTTTATGCACTGTGCTTTTATGGTTTTTACTATGAAATCGAATAAAGCTATCTTTGACTTGACTTGATTTGACACATTAGACAAGTTAGCATCCCCTCTAAAGTTTTTATTAAAAAAAGGGAGAACGATTTAGTTTACAGCAATATTTTAGAATTTCTAAAGAGAATCCTCATAAAATGTTGAAATAACTGAGCTTGCCACGCTACCCCGTATGAGTATTTTTGTGCAACACAATTCATGTATGCGCTTATACGAAAACAGGGCATCTACGTCTGCAAGCAATACACTATCCTCCAGCCTATCAGAGACTTACGAGTGCCTCTCCCTATCATCTGGTAACATTTTCTTCTCCTCTTTGAACTTTAAAAGCTCCAGCAGGACTCCTGATTTTGTAAATGAATATGACCGTAACTTCCTTCTCTCTTCCAACTCGTTGTTTTTCAGTACTTTCAAGTCTCATTGAATTCAGATCCTCTGCGTGTGCCTTGCCATTCTCTGTGTGTACTCACCCTGCAGACTCACAATCATGCTATTTTTTCTGACGTACCTAAAATGTTTAAAAGATCTTGAAAATAGGGTTATCGGTTGATGAGAAGTGTCCAGTTCAACTGCTCCTCTACACCTCTAGGACACACACTTTTAGGTGGGCTCTATGGCCCTACGAAGAGAGAGACCCGAGGTGCAGATCCCGCGAGGGTTGCTGAATCTCGGGTTCTGACCGTAGGACTTCCCAGTATCACACAGGAAGCAGATGTTGAATCATCTCACCGCATAGACCTCTGAGCCTTGTGAAGCATGACACCTACCTGGTGGTTCCTTCAGAAAGAAGGAGAGTCATAAATGAAAAGAAACGTTTGAACTAATCTGAACCTCTAAGATTTGTTCTGGGCACATTCCATTCCAGCACTGTTTCCTCACTGCCATTACATTCAGAGATCAAACATATGCAAATCAGTTGTGTCCCCACCTCAAAAGATACGGTGAAAGCCAGACTGCCGGGTGATATTCCCTGTGAACAGGAATGCAAGCGATCCCGGGCGCATTTCGGTCTTGTTATTGAAGCACAGCGTAAGTCCATATGGCACAGCGAGCTATAGGACAAATGTCTGGGCAGAACAGTCCCACTTAGCATGAATCCCTAAGAAAGACAAACAGTAATGGATGGAAATTCTTGAATTAACCGTAACCATTGGCAATTGTCATGGGCATATTCTATTCCATTTTTTGCTCACTGTGCCAGTACAGAGAATAACCAACAATATGAGAACCAAACGTTGTGTAGCTTGAGTCTCTAATAGAATTGCACCTAAAAGAGCCACGTGTGGGTAAATCTGTGCCAGTTACTGAGAAAGATAAAAAGCAGCTATGGAAATGCTTGAACTAACCTTCAGCACATAACATCCCATAGCTTTTTACTCATCATGTGTAGGAAACTGGGTTTCTGTTGCAATAACCCCACCCCACCCAATTTTTGCCAGATTTCTGATGCACTTGGACGATGTACCCTGGGTCCCTGCCAATCAGGTTCACAGCACCTGCGTTCTTTCCCAAAACTGTACCTTTGTACCCCCAATTGGCACCTCTCTGGCCACATGTAAGTCCCTTGTAAAAGGTACCGTGGGTACCACGTGCACTGTGACCAGGGAAGGCCTCTAAGCGTTGCAGAACATATTGTGCCACCCTTAGAGGTCCTGTACCTTATCACACACACACTGCCATTGCAGACTGTGTGTTTTGGTGCAGAGAAAAGTGAAGAGTCGACATGGCACACATACCTGTGTGCCATGCCGGCAACCCACTGCCTTTGGTACCCAAGGATTCGATTAATTCAATTCAATTCAATTCAAATAGACTTTATTCGGATTTCACAAACCATCCATAAAAGCACATAATCAGACATTTTAAAATACACATCAAACTACAATTTTGGGCCGTCAGACATTACATATAAAAATATAATTTATAAAAAGACAGCAATGAAAACACAGGAACCTACTAACTGGGCTGTGCATAATACAACTGAATAATATGTTAAATTCCATCAAGACATGTTTTAAAGTGCAAAGTGAATGTTTAACAAAGCTAATCAATTTTCAACGACCTGCGTGAGCATACAATTGCTTTAAGGAAGCTACTAACTCTAAAAATTAATTCATCAGATCCTAGCATTAAAAAGTGTCTATAGGCAAGGTTGTGGCTAAGCAAATCATATTTCTTACAATATGGTATTAGATAATGTTTTGTGAATTTCATATAAAATCCACAACCGAAGATAAAATGGAGCATACTCTGGGTTCCACCGTGGTCACAAGGACAATATAGTTTTTCCAAATTTTTAGTATAACCCAGTGGAAAGCAGATGAGATTTATAATGCTCCTGTCCCTGAATCTAAATAATAAACATCTGGTCCATCTACCCAGTTTTTTACATAAGTAAGGCTGGGGGGACATCGGGGATTCAATATGAGATTCCTGGATTGATAAATAGTCGACTGTGGATTGTTTCACAAAAACTGCTCTTTCCCTTTCATTCTGGAAATGCTGATAGAGTGCTCTTCTCACCAAATTTTTATGAGAGGCGTCAATCCTATCTGGATATGTGAACAGGTGTCCGTAATTGACGCTCTTAAGGCTGCTCTCTACCGCATTAATCCATGGGATTAGGGCTACATTATCACTTTTCAGACAGTCTAAAATAATCTCACGAGTCAATGAGGCTGCCGAGTTTTGCCATATCCTTAGCCAAAATAATGCAGGTCTTGCTCTAATAAAATCCTCAACATATTTTAATTTTAATTCATTGTGACAAACAAAAGTCGGTGCGCTAATAACTCCCCCCAGGATTTTTCGACAAAATCTGTTCTCTTCGCTCTGTATTGGTTTACAGTTTGAGAACCCCCAAACTTCTGCACCATATGTGCCAGTTGGGAGACATTGGGTTCGATAAATTTGTAATAGGCTAAGAACCACATCAGCCTGACGCGGTTGGCGTAGGGAGGTGATAGAATTAATTGATTTTGAGAGTTTGTTTCTCCCCATCGCCACGTGTGGTTGCCATGCACCACTATTAGAGAATAAGAGGCCCAGATAGGGGAAAGTGCATGTGCTTTTTAGAATGTTTGAACCTATCACAATCTTTGGGATTTTATAATTTTTAGGGCCGCAAGTCATGATAAACGATTTGTTAAAATTAGTGCACAGCCCAAGATCGGACATATAATTAACGAATCCCGTTATTAAAATACGTAGAGCATTCGGAGTGCAGCCCATAAGGACCGCATCATCAGCGTAGAGTAACGCCGGGATAGGTTTCTTATTGATAATTGGAACGTCCTTTGTCAAATTGCACAGGGAATGAGTTAATTCATTGATGTATAAGATAAAAAGCAAGGGGGCCAAGACACAGCCCTGTCTTACCCCCTTGCTAATTAAAATCTCATTTGAGACCTCACCATCATTATTTAAACGAACTCGGGCTTTCAAGTTACGATGAAGATTAGCCAGAAAGTGAACTAGGGGTTCGTCCAAACCATAATTTAAAAGAATGGACCACAAGCGAGAGCGATTAACGAAATCAAACGCTGAGCTTAGGTCCATAAAGCCAAAATACAGAGGAGATCGTTTAGCTTTCGTGTATTTGGCCATTATGAGGTTAAGGTTTAGACATTGTTCCACCGTCCCAAGCTTGCTCCGAAAGCCGAGCTGGCAACGGTGGATGATGGAGTTATCGTCTGCCCAAGTGCTTATTTTGTCAAACAAGACCCTGCCAAGGACCTTCAGGGTGTTGTCGATCAAAGATATTGGACGATAACACCCCGGGTCCATCCTATTTCCCTTTTTAAAAATAGGCACAATGGTACTGCAAGACCATGTGGGAGGGATAGATTCCTTACCTAAATTATTAAAGAGATTACAAAGTAGGGGGGCCCAAAACCATGTATTTGATTTTATCTGGTCGATGGACAGACCATCCGGGCCAGGGGCCTTGTTGCCAGCACTATTTGCGATGGCTTCCTCCACCTCCTCTAGTGTAATGACTACAGTATCATCTGGGAAAGTGTCCTCAGCAGAATTCCCAGCTGTGGCATAGAGCTTAGAAAAATGGCTGACCCATGAATCACCTGTGATATTACAATTTATCGGGGTGATATTACAGCCCAGGGCTCTCAAACTTTTTACTTCTTTCCAGAAGCCGGTGGTGTCTTTTAGGGCAGTTGTTTTGGTGAGATTATCCCAATGGCTTATTAGGAGCTCTTCAGTTCTTGTTTTTAAAACCTGTTTATATTTAAAACGTAGTGAACTGACAAGGGAAATATCTCGGGGTTTAGCTTCAAGAGCTTTCCTAAGTTCTCTATTAGCCCTGGAGCAATTGGTATCAAACCATCTTTGAGTGTTTGTATTATGTTCTAATACCGGTCTGGAAATAGCCCTTTTTATTGCTGCACATAGATCACAAAAGGATCTAGTAATATCAGGTCCACCAAGTGTTAAACAGTTGGAAATCAACAGGGGATTATTCTTAATTACATTGGTCAAGATCTCTCGGTTATTAATCCCTCTCCAGATGATTCTTAGTCTATCAGACGATACATTAATATTTTGAGCTCCGACCTCACAAAGACCTACAGGCTTTTTAATAGATTTAAGATGAATTACTAATGGTAGATGGTCACTGTATGGGCTACTGACAACCTTAGATTTAATTAACACTTCACTAAGGGGGGGAGAGGTAAACATATAATCAATCGTGGTTGAAGAACCACGACCAATATACGTGGGGGCCGGTACCTTTCCCTCATCAATTCCAAAATGGCCCATGACATCATCTAGATCTCTACATTGTAAAAGATCCAATAATTCCGAGCCTCGTCTACAGGGCGGAGATGTAGTATAAATATGAGCATTAAAGTCTCCGCCAACACAAATACCATCGAATAAACCGTATTTTTCACCATCCACAACATCATCGATAAACTTAAACAGTTCTAAAAAGGTGGGGTTAGGATGGTTGACAAAATCATTATTATAAAAATTTATAAAACAAATCTTTACCCTTGCAGCATATTTAACGGCTACCAGATTTTTACTAACCACATTTAGAGGTTCAATTTTCGTATCCTTAGAAATTTTTGCCCAGATAGATAGACCGCCACTTGGACGTCCCAAGGCAGGGGTCGGTACAATAAGATTGTGGCAAAAGAAACCCTCCAACAATTGGGTAGATGTACACCATGTTTCCTGTAACATTACCACATCAAAGTTACTTATCCAGGTAACCCATTCTTTGATTTTCATCTTACCTGGGAGCCCTGCAATATTCCAACTAATGACACTTAGGGTGTCAGTTGATGGACTAATGGTAGAGGGAGTAGGAATAGTGGGACAGTCTGAACAAGCTACATGTGGTAGGACTAATCTATCTGGACAAGATTTATTGGTGCGTATAGAGTTGACCGTATCCAATGGGACTGTGCTAGCAACCTTATCCACCGTGGTGGGAAATGTTGATGGTTGTCAGTCTAAACTTTCTAAGTCCGATAAGGCGGAGAATCTATTAGCTATAGGGACGGTGTAAGAGGCTGTCTGAGTTGGTCTCTGGGGGGGCCTATAAAAATACCCCAAAGGGTGGAGGCTTATTGTAGTGGATGTACTGGCATAGGTGTTACGTATGTCCATGAAATATTTCACAAAGTTCGGATGTCTAAAGTTAATGACTATACAATCCCCGCTAATATTTTTCTGTTGTGGCCCCACCCAGCTTACCCTACGAGTTAGTATAATTTCATTTGATATGTTCCATCTTGCCCCTCTATGTTTTGTCAGCCAATTAATGCATTTATTATGTAGTTGTACCCATGACTCACTTTGACCTTCTTTCAGAGCAGGTACGCCAGCTAACACTAAAACATACGGGCAAGATTCTGGGGGTAGGTTGAGGAACTGCCCTAAATTATTAGCAGGTCTGTTTCTTACTAATGGGCCTCCGCCAGCCCTTGTATCCTCCGGAGTAATACCTATCCTATCTGTTCGGGGGACTAGCGGGGTCTTGGCATCCGGGATAGAGGTACCAGTTATTGTTCCTTCTAGACCAGGGGGGTCATGATCAGGACCCGTGGACAATGTAGGTAAAATGTTAGCAGAGGTACTGTTAGATGACACAATTTTATCAACAGTAAGACCCTGCATATTTACACGGCTGAAATCAGTGGCGACATTCTGATACCCCTCCCTCAGATCCTTGCATAAAGTTTCTAATTTACTCATAATTTTATCACCTCTAACAACGTCTAAGTTAATAGATCCTTTCCTTTTTATTTCCTCTTTTTTAACAAGGTTTTCGATTTTGTCCAGTCTCTTAAAAACAGTATTAAATTGTTTGACTATTTGAATTTCGACTTGTTTAAAAATAGTATCAACAATCGTTTCTATCAAGTTGCCATTGGATTTGAGTAAAAAGTTTTGATCAGTGACCTCAGTCTGGGTACTGACTGTATTGACGCTACTCTCCTTGGATGACATAGAGACTCTACAAATACTTTTGTCCGCGGTTGGTGACTCTAATCTTTGTGTGAGAGTAGTAGGTCTCTCGGGTCCTTCATCCAATGGAAATGACGAGAGTAGTGAGTCCTCATTGGCACTTGATGTTACTATTTCACAATCTTTGGCTTTATCTTTGTTCCACAAACTCTGTGGTGTTGGTTGATTTCTGCATCGACCTAATTGTTTCCTTTTATTTACTATACTTTTCACTGGGCCTCTCTTACGTTTCTCTCTTACAGGTTTGTTGGAGCGTGGCATTTTGTCTGGTGCTGGCTCCGCTTGACAGTCTGTTACAACAATAGTCCGCAAACTTGATTTTCCAGTGGTCATACTTAGAGTGTCCACGTTGCTATTTGTTTTAACGACTGTTACTATGGGGGAGAGGGGGAGGTCCGGATTAGATAAAGCCTTAGGTGATTGTGAACATGGCACAGTAGTAGTAGTGGTGGGGAATCCAAAAGACATTCTACGTTCAGTGTCAGCGATCTCATTTGTAACCATAGTGAGAGCATTGGCCAACAATGCATCTATTGATGTGGGCGAATCAACAGGGGCGGTAGTAACAGTGCATGTAGTTTTCGTAGTACGTTTACCCATGCTTGAAGTAGTTACCTGTTTCGTATGTAGACTCAAGGGGGATGGCCCAGCCCGGCCTCTTCCGTCCACTGAGGGCCACAGAGGGCCCGCCCTTTGCCCGGGCTTAGCCCGGCGCCGCCCGCGCGCGTCCCGCGAGGCGGAGGGCGGCGTCAGTTTTGTAGCGCCTTCGGGCGCGAAAATGCGGCACTTCCGGGGTGCCAAGGATCATGGGAGATGTAGTTTCCCAAGCGTCTCCCCCCACACAGCGGTCGCGTTCGTCCGGCGACGGCGGGAGGGAGATTCAGGCGTCAACAGGGAAGGCTGCCCCAAGGATCAGGATGCACAGCAGGTAAGTGCAACAACACTCAGGGATTGTTTCCACTTCGTAGCACCGGGCCCCGCTCTGCCAAGGGCGGCGTCAGTTTTGTAGCGCCTTCGGGCGCGAAAATGCGGCACTTCCGGGGTGCCAAGGATCATGGGAGATGTAGTTTCCCAAGCGTCTCCCCCCACACAGCGGTCGCGTTCGTCCGGCGACGGCGGGAGGGAGATTCAGGCGTCAACAGGGAAGGCTGCCCCAAGGATCAGGATGCACAGCAGGTAAGTGCAACAACACTCAGGGATTGTTTCCACTTCGTAGCACCGGGCCCCTCGATTAAGAATCTAGGCGTCAGATGGGACAAACAGTTGTCCCTGTCTACGCAGGTCCAAACGGTTTCGGCTGCTTGCTTCGGCAAAATTAAAATCATCAAAAAATTCATTAATTACCTGCCCAATACAACCCGTAAAACCGTGGTTCATGCGTTGATAACCTCCCATCTGGATTATGCTAATGGATTATATCTGGGTCTCTCTCATGGCCTCCTCCGCAGACTCCAGACTGTCTAAAATGCTGCGGCTCGTCTGATCTGCGGAGTTCCGCTTCGCCACCATATCTCTCCCTATTTAAGCCAACTTCACTGGCTGCCCATTGCTAAGCGTATCGAATTTAAGGCCTTGACCTTAGCCTTTCGGGCAGGTAGAGGCAAAGGACCACTCTATTTAAGGAAGAGACTTCGTCCTTATCTTCAAGCCAGACTTTTACGTTCTATTAACAAACACCTCCTGGTCACCCCTCGGTTTTGAAAAGCTAGAATGGGAGGCAAATCCTTTGAGGTGGGTGCCACTCAATGTTGGAATACCTTTCGCTTTATCTACGCATAATTCAGTCAGATCTTGAGTTCCGCAAATCCCTTAAATCCTGGTTATTTAGCCGAATCGACTAGTTTGCTTTTTACTTCCCCTGCTCTCTGTCTGCTATAGCGCTGGGACACCCTGTTGGGGGTAGCTGTGCGCTTAATAAAACTCTTTATTATTATTATTTGGTATAGCTAAGACACCCCTCTAGCTAGGTGCACTATGCCACTTGTGAGGGTACAGGTGCATGAGCCCTGTACCCCTTCAGTGTCTAAGTTCATTCTTAGACATTGTAAGTAATGTAAAGCCATAAAGAGTATATGGTCTGGGAGTTTCTCATTACAAACTCCACAGCACCATAATGGCTTTACTGAATTCTGGGAAGTTTGGTATCAAACTTCTCAGCATAATAACCCCACACTGATGCCAGTGTGGGATTTATTATACAATGCACTCAGAGGGCATCTTAGAAGTGCCCCCTGAAAAACGACAAGCCCCTGGTGGGTTCCCTGACTGGTAAACACCATCCTACCACCACAAGACATATTTCTGGACCTCTGGTGTGGGATCCTTCGCTCCTGAGCCCAGAAACAAAGCCTTTACTGGGCAGAGGTGTCACACCTCCCCCAGGCCACGAACAGCTATTTGTGGCAGGGGAGCTTCAAAGGCCTTGCAACCATTGTAATGGGACCCTCACACTCTTCTGCTATCAGGAGCAGGCCTCTCCTACTGTCTCCCCTCCTTTTCGGAGGGAAGACAGGCGGATAAAATTAGCACAGCCCTGAAGGTGCGTCCACCTCTACCAACCCCATCCCTAGGTGGGGGAGGCGAGGTGAAGCCCACTCTTCAGTGCTCACCATCTTGCAGATGGCATGCACTCTACAATCAGGATTAGGGATTGTGCCAACTCCCCCACGTGTGGTGAGCACTCCAATGGTGTAGTCACCCTGAGGTCAGTAGCCCATTGGCTACTAACCTCAAGACCCCTAAAACGCCCCCTAAATTCAGTATTTAGGGGGCAGCTCTGAACCAAGAAGACCTATTCCCGCTACCTACGAAGAAGGACGAAAGAAGATGCCCAGTAGAGGAGACTGCAGAGAAAAACTGACTTGGCTCCAGCCCTACCAGTCCATCTGCAGTTTCCAGAGATCCTGCTCCAAAAGTCCCCCTGTCCTGCAGCCAGTGACCTTCAATACCCCTGGGAGGACTGACTACCTTATAACAAAGACTGGATCTCCTGTGAACAACAGCTCTGTTCAAAAGAAACTCCCAAAACAGACTCTGAGCAGAGCATGCGAAGGACAAAGAAACCAGATGCCTGGAACCACCACTGCACCCGAAGCCTACGGCCTGAGTCCGAGAGGAACACCAGTTCCAGCGAGGTCCCCCAGCACTCCAGAGTCCGAGTCCACCCTGGGCTGTGCCCTCCAGGACTCCCCAAAGTCGCCTGCAGCCTCTGCACAGAGACCCCCCCAACCGCGAGTGGCCGGTAAGGTGAAATCCGACCTCAAAAGACACCCCTGCATCCAGCCGTCCTGTGCCCTGGAGAAGAGTATCCAAGGTGCACCTACGTCCTCGAGCCCTCCAACTTACCTGCCCAGCTGTTGGTTCCTCCTGGACGACTTCCTGGACCAAGCCTTCAGAAAAAATCCAAAACCAGCAACTCCCATTAAAAACAACAGGGCAGTCGAAGCCAAAATAGCTCCCTGCACCCGGCTGCCCCTGTGCCGCTGTGGGTGCACCTTGTGTGCTAAATCGGATCCCCCTTTGCCCTAAGCCTAAGTCCAGGAGCTTCGGTCCCACAACCTTGTGGCCTGCTTGTGAGCAGCCACCAACTGTAGGCCCCCTACCCCCATTGGATAACATTGGGCCTCAGCACTCTGCACCTGGCCGCCCTACTGCCGCTGAGGGTGCTTTGAAAATGCATCCTCGACCCTGGGGGAACCCTGGTTCTGATCCCAGAAACCCAACTACCACAACTAAGTACTTACCTGTAAACCGATAAATTAATTTCCTCCCATAGGATTGCATTGACTGCTTTTCTTGAAAATTGTTCAAAGTGTGGAGTTGGTTTGTATGGAACTCTAAGAAACTGCAAATATACAAAAACTGCTTTACTTACCTTTTCTCTAGGCAATGTCCCAGTGTGAAATCTAGGCATATCACACTGAGTAGAAAATATAATCCATAAAGTAATCTGTAAAGTAATCAAAAGTAATCTAACAGTACTCTCAACTGTATTCAAAGCATTTGCAAACCTGCAACAAAGTCATTTTCATTCAGCTTGCTTGTATTGTTCAACCTGCCTTGAAAAGTACCATTTACACTTACCTGTGCCAGGCTAGCTTGGTTCTAGAAACAAAATATAACCAAATAATATTTTTATACAAACAAATTGGTCTGAATGCAGTCTTTAAGTGTATGACTTGATTTCTTGCTGAGTGTGTACAATAAATGCTTAGCACTACCCTCCTATAAAGCCTTACTGCTCGCCCACATTACCACAAATAGAGAGTAAGGTATTATCTACTTTTACCTCTCCCTACTTTTGGGGTTCCACTGGACTCTGTGCACACTATACCTTACTTTGGTATAGTATATACAGAGCCAGCTTCCTACACTATACTATTGCAGACACGGGCGACTCATATACAAATCAGTCTTGAGCCCTGCTCCAAGATGTACAGACCTACATGAAAACATAGGAACTCTAGCTTCCCCTCACCGATAAGAGCCATTGACACTGGTGTGGTAAATAAAATTCCTTTACCTGGACTTAATTTGATACAGAAACATAATAAAACAGCTCAGTAAAATGAGAGGCAGAATCCGTGGTATTAGAGGTTCGGAATGGGCTTTATTCCAATGAACGATTATAATCGGTTGCTCCAAGTTCCATCACCACGGAGGTTCAGGAAGTGAAGTACATACATTATTGACATGAAATGACTTTTATAGATCATACATTACAATGAGGCGAATGCAGTAGGCGTAACAATTGATAAGGAAAATGACGATTTATCTGCGTAACCAAAAATGGGTGTAATAAGGAGTAAAAAGGAACGTAATTGGTTATGATGTCACATATAGGTGGATCCATAAGATAATACTTGGCATAGATGCGCGCGCAGCAGCATGACGTGTAATTGACGTGTAACTAGGGGGTGAAGGGGACTTGACATTTAGCTCCACATGTGGAGACAAGAAGTCTGGGGGGTCAAGTCAACCTAATCCCAAATCATATCTAACATCCTATGTTTAAAGAACTATGTTATCCATAAAGAAGGACTCTCGAACAGAATCTATTCTATACTGACTGTGCGTGCGTGTACAAGCGTCTAAGTGTCTACACTAAATGCGAGGGCAGGAATATTCCATAGTAACAGGACTATGAATTACTTGCATAAGGGCAGAGAAGCCGGGCCTTTTGCTCGGTGGCTGGAAGAATGTTTACTTAAACTACTAGGCAGGAATGCATCGGCTGAGGGGGAAGCAGATAACTTGAAGGTGAAATACAGTTCTTGGCAGAGAATAGGCTGATGTCAGGTTTCGTGAGCCGCGCAGAGAATGAGACAAAGTTCATGGTCACAGATGCAGGCTCAGACTGGAGCTTTCAGAGGCAGAAGGCAAGAAGAGTTTGACGACAGAATCAGGGCCTACTTGCCTGGACTGTAAAATGGCATAAGTGAACCATATAAAGCCGGTGGCCTTTCATACTTAGGAATGGAATATCCGGCCTATTCATGGCGGATCTGACAGAGGACATGTTGACGGTGGACGCACATGTATTTGCGTCTTCATAACTGGAACTGGAGGGAACATACATGTACTTGTGACATGCATATAGAACCGTTGGGGTCCAAGATAGGGGACATAACTGACCAGAAAAATCCATATTTCCACATTCCCTCCTTGTCCCCTACTTGCCCGTCAAGAGATATCAATCTTCATTAATCCATTGATCTGTTCATATAGCATCATTTGTTCTTCTTTCTTCTTCCGTGACGAATGAAATCTTGGTGGTGGAATACACGAGGTGGTACACAGACCACAGATCGCTGGTCCACATTGTAGACATAGACAGCAACTGAATAGTATGAGAAGGCCAATACCTAGGAAAGATAGAACTCTCCATCCCCAGGCTGATATCACACTCCAAAACCAACTGGACCAAGTCCAAGTGCCTGGGTTCTGGTGTATCTGATTTACAATCTTATGAAGGCGAGTTATGGCTTTATATACTGATGGCGAATTTTCTGGTATGAATACGCAGCAGCTTGATCCGATGACCCTACAAGCTCCGCCCCTATCAGCCAGGATGACGTCAAGGACAAGACGATTTTGAAGCACAACAATCCGCATAGCAGACTGCTCTTCTGTTAAATTGCCTAAGGCGGAAATAGTTTCATTCACTACTGCTTCAAGGGTTCTAGTTAATCTACGTATTAGTTTACTATTAGTAACAGTACCTATATAGGGAAAGATGCCTTTATTGAAATCTGTGTATTTTTCCCATGCTGTTTCAGTGTAATCGACAATTGGGAGATCTCTCCGCTCTCTGTTGTATACTAAATGAATATTTCTATAATAATCAGGAGGAGCTAGGAAAACAGGTGGCAAAAGGAATGCAATGTAGCAGGTACCATCCCAATCTAGAGGTAGACGCATATATGCAGTCTGACCACATATAAAGTAGGAGTGGCGATAAGCTCTAAATGAAGATTTGCCTTGATCACTGAATTCTACTGTAGCAGTGCATTTACTATGGCCCATATGTATGGAACCAACCTTTCTTACACACAATTCACCCTTCGCTGGGAATACTGACATGGTGGGTAAGACTAGTTCAACTTCGGATACGACGTTTAGAATCATGAGATTAGGTGTAAAATTATCTAATCCATATACTTCATTTTCTAGATCATTTCCTGTTCTTTTGGGGCGACCCTCCTTGTCAGGGTAGCAGACCTTGAGTAAAACTAGGTTCAGGTTTCCCCATACCCAATGATCTTGGTAAACTGCTGTGTCTGAGTCTATGGAATTGATTAAACTAAACCATGCTCCACAGGAGCCATTATGTGTAAACGGATGTGGAAAGAAAGGCAGGACTCCTTCATAATTCTGATAGGGAGGGAGTCGGCCACACACCCAACAATTGGTGGCATTACTAGTCTGATGGGAATGATGTAACATACTAATGAAAGTGTTATTGCGCAGCGCAAGTCTATAAGACAATTCATGCGGCGGTAGGTCACTAAAAGAATGTTCAGCAGTAACATTATAAACATGTCTAGAAATAGGGTAATATATGTGCAACAATATGCTTGCAGTAATTATTAAAAGACTTAAGAAAAACAAGATTAATAATGTCACTATACAGTGGCTACGCAGTGATTTACAATACGCCTGTCGTTTCATCATTTTTCGCGACTGTCCATGATTCAGGTCTAGAGGGTACATGTCAGAGACAGATTCAACCGCTTCACCTAAGAGAGGACTTAAACAATCAAATCGTCTGACGTTCTAGGCCTCAATTTAACTTTATAGAGTTCGGTTTCAGTCTTTTCAACCAAAGGAAGTTTTGAATCAGTCTGTGAGGGAGTGCAGGGCACAATGTCTATATCCGAGGATTGTCCATGAAATTTCTTGATATGACTTGAATGAATCCAGCCCTTGCGGCCCTCGATCTTCACGGCTGTTCTTGTGGTCAGCAGAACCAACTTGGGTGTCTTCCACCTGGGCTCCAGCTGAGTCTTTCGGTCGAAATTTTTCACAAACACGAAATCACCCGGAACTACGTCATGGGGTTTCACCTCAGTGTTGTCGGGAAATGCTGCAGCAACCTGTGAACGGCAAGATTGTAGTGCAGACATCAAGGAAGCCAAGTAATCTGTCAGCATATTACAGTCAATATCAGTTATTTTGCGTGGTATAGGCGTCCCCCACATATTTGGTGGTCTGCCGAAGATCACCTCATACGGGGATAGCCCTGTTCGAGAGTGTGCTACCATTCTCATGTAAAAGAGTGCAACTGGTAATGCTACTATCCAGTCGACACCTTTCTCTCTGCATATTTTGGACAGTCTGATTTTCAGTATCTGATTATGTCTTTCTACGAGACCTGCTGCCTCGGGGTGTCGAACACAGTGGAATTTCCACTGATATCCTAGCAGAAGTGAAACATGTTTCATTAATTCGGATGAGAACGGCTGGCCGTTATCTGAGTAGACAACACGTGGTAAACCGTATCGTGGGAAGAATTCTCGAACTAACTGTTTGGCAGTAGTCGGGGCAGTGTAATCTGAAACCGGGTATGCCTCCATCCAACGGGACAGAGCGCAGACAACTACGAGAACATATTTGAATCCTCGACATCGTTCCATCTGGATATAATCCATCTGGAGGGCTTCAAAAGGGTGATCAGGAGGATGAAATCCACCCTGTTCTACGGGAACGCTTTTTCCTGGGTTGAACTGGCAACAGATCATACAGGTACGGACCTTTTGTTTGGCTGCTGCTCGTAAATGTTTATTGAACCAAATGTGTTGAATGCTGTCTAGCATAGCTTTTTCTCCTAGATGCGCTGGACTATGTATAGTGTTAATTATAACTTGGACCATTGAATCAGGAAGGAACCATACAGACTTTTCCTTCATCATCCATCCTTGGTCCGTTTGGATCCCTCCTAATTCAGTCCATTTCTTTATTTCGTCTGGTGTAGCATGTGTCTGTATGTCAATTACGTCAAGGGTAGGATCTTTAACTGTCATACAATGTGTCGGTGTCGGGACTATTGTCTTTGTCATGTCGGGGGTTTGAGTTTGAGCAGTCTGTTTAGCTGTTCTGTCGGCTAGATCATTGCCTTGGGAAATGATATCAGTAACCTTCGTATGAGCCTTACATTTCATAATTGATATTGCAGTAGGTAGATGTATTGCATCTAATAAGGCATGAATGAGGGGTCCGTGCTGAATGTGGGCACCGTGGGAAGTTAAATAACCTCTCTCTCGCCACAGCACGCCGAAGTCATGTACAACTCCGAATGCATAACGTGAATCAGTGTATATGTTGACTTTTTTACTTGTGGCTTGAATACAGGCTAGTGTCAGAGCGATGAGCTCTGCGGCTTGAGCTGACAAAGTATTTATACGATTAGTTTCAATGACTTCAGTATCTGTTGTGACTGCGTAAGCAGCCACTAACTCTCCTGTACTTGTTCTCATACATGAACCATCTACATACAACGTCAGGTCTGGATCTGACAATGGGACATCTGTCAAGTCTTGTCTGGGTTTTGTCGTTATAGTAATAACTTCAATACAGTCATGAGCTAGTGGGTCTGTTCCGGTTACTGGCAAAAGTGTGGCAGGATTCAATGTGTTACAGCGTCTGATTTCTATATGTGGCTGAAACAATGTAAGTTCATACCCTGTAAGTCGCGCTATAGTCAAGTGTTGTGTTTGCGTTCTATTTACAAGGACCTCTACTGTGTGTGGTACTTGAACTGTCAATGGATGTCCTAACACTATGGCATCGCTTTGTCTGATTGCTAAAGCTGTCGCTGCTACTGATTTCAGGCATGCAGGCAAAGCCTGAGCTACTGGATCTAATGTACTAGAAAAATAAGCACATGGTTTGTGTGCTCCTGCTTGTTCCTGTGTGAGTACTGACAAGGCAGTACCTTCGCGTTCTGTAACAAAAAGTGTAAACTGTTTTCTGTAACATGGTGTTGCTAAAACAGGTGCTTGACACAAAGCTTTCTTTAGGCTTTCAAAAGCTTGTGTATGTTCTTGAGTCCAAGGGAGAACAGTCGATGTGGCTGCCTCCTGTGTGGTTAACTGAATGAGTGGTTTTGCTAGAAATGCGTACTGAGGGTCCACTGCCTGCAATATGAAGTGAGACCTATGAAAGCCCGCACCTCCTTTTGTGTCTTGGGTGTTGGCATGTTAGCTATTAACTGAATGCGGTCCAGTGTAAGCTGCCTTCCCTCCTTGGACAGCGAGTGTCCAAGATAAATAACTCGCTGGACACAGAATTGCAGCTTAGAAGGGGACACCTTGTGCCCCTTTTCGGCTAGAAATTGTAAAACTGTCAGTGATGCTTTTTCACATTCCGGTTCGCTTCTTGCGGTGATCAGCAGATCATCGACGTATTGAAGCAGGGCAGTGTTAACTGGCATGTGGATACTGTCAAGTTCTCGTTTCAGTGCTTGGCTATAGATGCTGGGGCTTTCTGTAAATCCTTGAGGTGCGCGTGAGAATTTAAAGCTACGTCCATTTAAACTAAATCCGAACAAATATTGGCTTTCCGGATCTATTGGGACGCTGAAAAAGGCATTCTTGAGATCAATTACAGTAAAGAACGTTGCTTCGGAATCAATAGCTGTCAGTAATGACGAGATATCTGGGACCACAGGAAATTGTGGCACAATGCATTTGTTTAACTCGCGCAGATCAATAACCAATCGAAATACTGGCGGGGCCTTAGGATCTGTTCGTTTAAGAATCGGAATTATCGGTGAATTACATACATTGGAGTCTGTTTCTACAACTACTCCTTGGGCAATAAGCTCGTCAATGATTTGTAGTAAAGCCACTACAGCATCTGGTGGTAACTTGTATTGTCGCATTCGTGGTAGCACCACTCCTGCCTTTAATGTGACTCGATATGGTGTAATATTCATGCAACCAACATCAGTAGGGCCTTGTGCCCATAGACGTGTAGGTAAAGTCTGCAGTCGGGGATCCATGTCTCTAGATACATAGTGACCTTTAAAATCACGTAAAAACAATCTTACTCCTTCCGGAGAACAACATATTATAGCTCCTAGAGCTTTTAATGTTTTTATTCCTAACAGGTTTTCTGGACATGATTTAGTAAGCAATAAATCTGTAGTTCGGGTCAGAGGTCCTATCGTAAGTGGCAGAGGTTGTGACACTTCATTAACAATAGGTTTTCCTGAAAAACCAAGGGAAATATTTTGTGAGCCTGAGAGGGGTGCCCCTGGAACTTCACTACGTTTTATAGTTGTTCGACTTGCCCCTGTATCGAGTAAAAATTTTCTATCTTGGCCTAATAATTCACTGTGTACATAAGGTCCTTCTTGATCTACAGGTATCTCGATAAGGGGTAAGTCAACTTCCCTCTCTAGGCTAGTTCATGCGTAACGCTGATACTCAGGATATTCATACTGTGCGGTCTGATACATTTGTCGTGTTGTTGTCTGTGTGGCAGCAACAGGCAACGGTGGTGCAGCTGGCACAAACTGTATTGGCTGTTGTGCGGCTGGCATGGCCTGGGCATGCTGCAGAGCTCCTTGTTCATTCTGCTCTTGTCTAAATGGCCGTGGTCTTTCTTGTGTTTTACCTATGGCGATATTATGTTTTAAAACTGGACAATCGTGTACATAATGACCTGGCTTTTTACAATAATTGCATGTCCCTTTTACAGGTCCTGCTGAATCGGAATGTGTCATACCCTTTTTATGTCCTTCAGCTGGAACTGTCTGGGAAACTAACATTTTCATTTTCGTGTCTTTCATGCGTCTGTGTTCATGTTCTTGTTCCTCTCTAATTCTATTATGATGGTACTGTAACATTTGTAACATTTGTGATGGAGTGTTACCTTGCCAGGTACTCTCGAATTTTAATACTCTATTCTTTACTGGTGGCAGGGCATTTTCTACTAATTTTGTTACAAACAGATGTGGGTATGATTCGCTACTTGCTTTTATGCCACTATTTATACCAAAACATTTTTCAAATCGGGCATAGTAATCACTAGTGTCTTCATCTTGCTTCTGTTTACAGGCTGAAATTGTACCCCAATCTTCCTTTTTCGTAGTTAATAAACGTGGCAGTACCTGTACTAATAAACCTGGCAGTGCTTTAGTTTTATCCCCAAGTCCTGCTCCTGCAGTTCGGGCCTTTTCTTCCGCTTCTAACACTGACCATTCTATCTTTTGGTCTCCTACCTCCCACTCTTTTTCCTTGAGTTTCTCATAAATGCCAGCATGCATCAATACCTTTAATATTGTCATAATGTCGGGATAGGTATACTCTCCCATGAGTAACATGTCTTTAATTTCTCGGTGAAAACCCGCTGGATCTTTGTCATGACTGGGTACCACTTTCTTCATTTGTAACAATTCTATTTTCGATATGGGCGTATATACAAATACGCGCTTGAACTCGTTGTCCTCGCCTTTTATTGGGTGCACTTCTCGTAAGGGATTCTGTCTATCCATGTGATACGTGGTTCTTTCCTTGACGGGCAATGAGACATGCTCTGCGCATACAAAAAGAATATACTGCTTTCTTGATTCTAGAATTTCTTTAATTAATTTAGTACCTGCACCTCTCCATTTATTCATAAGCAATTCAGTCAGTATGTCAGGTAAGGGACCAGGGTCCGAATGCTGACTTCGATATAGTATAATGAGTTGTTGAATCATATAAATCCCAGCTAACCTCTGTTCATCTGGGGTAAGATTCAAAAATGTGCGTACTACTGTATCATCACTATATTTTCCGGGACTGTCCACCCAATGGACAGCTGCCCTGGCTAAATCTTGTTCATCCATAGAATCGAGAAAATGATAACCCCTTCGTTCTCGGAGTAGTTTGTCGGCAGTTTGGAACGAATGCTCGTTAGACCTTATATTAATTATAGGTATTTGGAAATTCCTGTTATTATCTGGACATATCGGACGTATTGAGTCAGTAAGACGTCTATTATTATTACAAGATCTTCCTCTACCTACATAGGCTATGGTGTCTGACTGTCCTGTGGGCAGTCCTGACCCTTCTTCCTCGCTTTGTTCGAACTCGTCTACCTCTAATCTCTCTTCGTGTAGGCGCTCTATTTCTTTACGGATCTTTCGGCACATGGCTATTATACAATTTTGTTTATCATGTCTCCCTTCTGATATATTCTGGCTCCATCTTGTAAGAATTTGCATTGCTTCCGGGTCTACCCCCGGTCGGTCTTGATTTCTGATCACACAGTTTATGAGGAAACGTAACAGTTCCCCCTGTATCTCCACTTTCTGGTATTCCATAGCTCTGTTAATACATTCTGGATCTCGCCCTGTTTGGACAAAATGATATATTTTATCTAGATGCGCAGTCATTCCTGGTAACTTTCCTAAATACACTGCGGCTCGTCTGATACGCAATGATGCCAGGGTCATTTCGTCCTCTTTACCGGGCACAGGGTCATATCTGCAATCTATAAGAAGTTCCTTCAGCGTACGGGCACTTATGAGTTTGGGTGTACGTGAATGTGCTGACTCTTGAAAAGTAAGTTTATTTATTCTGGGTGGCGTAGAAAAGATATTGGTAGCACCTCCCGTGGCCCCATCTGGGGTGTCGGGTGTGAAAGGATTCGTCGAACGTGACACAGCAACTACAGGTGTGGACACAGCTATAGAAGTAGCTGTAGGAGCGGATGCAGAAACAGATGTGCTTGCCAGAACTTGTGACTCGATTTGTTGCTGTAGGGATACGGGTGCTGGATCTTGGCGTTGGACCTCCCTGGTATGCGGTCTATGCGGGGCGGAATTAGCATATTCGGGAGCTGCGTCATCTAAATATGAGGAAAGAAAAACGTCTTCTGCGGTTCTAGGATGCCCCTTAGGATGTACCTTTATTGGGAACAATGGGGGTGGCAAGTCTTTCGGTATTTCTGGGGTAGCCTTAGGTAATCCTTCGGCCAGAAGGGGATACATACCATTCATAAGAGCATTTCTTTGTCTGTCTACTTGTTCTGATTTCACTCGGATACCTTCCTCAATCAATAGATTTTCTTGAACTTTATTGGAATTCTCTTTACTCTTCTCCTCCTGTCTACGTGCTTTTTCTGTTCGTCTATGTGATTCTTTACGCCATAACTCAACGGCGTCTTTCTGTGACTGTCTGACTTTCCTTTTCCATAACTCTTCTTCTACTTTCATGATGCACTCTGCATCCCAGGTTCCCGCTGTGGGCCACCTCTGACTTTCTGGTAATTCCTTGGTGTAGTCTACCCATAAATCAAGAAATAATATGGCGTCTAGGCCATGTTTATGATACATGAAGTACCCTGGAGTGTCCCTAGGAGGAATGGGAACGGCTTCCTCGAGTACCCCTTTTCTTGTAGTGATCTGTCTTAGTTTCGAAAAGAACGGCATATTGAGAACTGATCTGATACTTGATTTTGAACACACTTAGTACAAAAGCACAATAATGAACAACCATTCATACCACAATATGCAGGACGTTTAACACATTAAACATTAAACATTAAACATTCTTAACCTTTAAAATAACCAACAATGATGATCGTCTGCATAACTAATCACCAAGCATAATTTTTTGACAATAACTAGATACTTCGGAATACTTGATATACTGCTAAACAGTACAGATACACTGCTGAAACAGTGCAGACCGGATTTGTGTACCCAAACCCGTCTTGACCGGCACAACCTATGTGCACGTCAGAAATGCCTCCCCAGCAATGGTACTCACCGGGTAGCTTCGGAAACGGAAGGCCTCGGTAACTTGAACTTGAACCGGACTGGACTCGACTCGACTCGTCGGACACTGGGCTTGACTTCGAACTGGTGGGTCTCTGTATACCTCGGATCTTGCTCTCTCAGCTAGGCTCTGGTCGGGATACTTCGCACTTCTCACCGCCTCGTCTGGGTGTTGATCGCAGTCTCAGTCGCCCCCGCTTGACCGGAGGGAGATACAGGAAATCCTGCTGGTACGCGTTATTGTCCGTCCAGCTGTGGCAGGAGACCGGGCCTGCAACTCACCGCCGGCGCGTGAGATGAGAAAGTGTCCCTGTTCGGGCGCCATTCATGTGGTAAATAAAATTCCTTTACCTGGACTTAATTTGATACAGAAACATAATAAAACAGCTCAGTAAAATGAGAGGCAGAATCCGTGGTATTAGAGGTTCGGAATGGGCTTTATTCCAATGAACGATTATAATCGGTTGCTCCAAGTTCCATCACCACGGAGGTTCAGGAAGTGAAGTACATACATTATTGACATGAAATGACTTTTATAGATCATACATTACAATGAGGCGAATGCAGTAGGCGTAACAATTGATAAGGAAAATGACGATTTATCTGCGTAACCAAAAATGGGTGTAATAAGGAGTAAAAAGGAACGTAATTGGTTATGATGTCACATATAGGTGGATCCATAAGATAATACTTGGCATAGATGCGCGCGCAGCAGCATGACGTGTAATTGACGTGTAACTAGGGGGTGAAGGGGACTTGACATTTAGCTCCACATGTGGAGACAAGAAGTCTGGGGGGTCAAGTCAACCTAATCCCAAATCATATCTAACATCCTATGTTTAAAGAACTATGTTATCCATAAAGAAGGACTCTCGAACAGAATCTATTCTATACTGACTGTGCGTGCGTGTACAAGCGTCTAAGTGTCTACACTAAATGCGAGGGCAGGAATATTCCATAGTAACAGGACTATGAATTACTTGCATAAGGGCAGAGAAGCCGGGCCTTTTGCTCGGTGGCTGGAAGAATGTTTACTTAAACTACTAGGCAGGAATGCATCGGCTGAGGGGGAAGCAGATAACTTGAAGGTGAAATACAGTTCTTGGCAGAGAATAGGCTGATGTCAGGTTTCGTGAGCCGCGCAGAGAATGAGACAAAGTTCATGGTCACAGATGCAGGCTCAGACTGGAGCTTTCAGAGGCAGAAGGCAAGAAGAGTTTGACGACAGAATCAGGGCCTACTTGCCTGGACTGTAAAATGGCATAAGTGAACCATATAAAGCCGGTGGCCTTTCATACTTAGGAATGGAATATCCGGCCTATTCATGGCGGATCTGACAGAGGACATGTTGACGGTGGACGCACATGTATTTGCGTCTTCATAACTGGAACTGGAGGGAACATACATGTACTTGTGACATGCATATAGAACCGTTGGGGTCCAAGATAGGGGACATAACTGACCAGAAAAATCCATATTTCCACACTGGATATGAGTGGAGTTGTTTACTTTCTTGTTTGTGGTCACAGGTGTGGAAGGTCATGCTGGACCATCATTTTGGGGTGGGGCTGTGATTGAGTGGCATTCCACCTATCCCTCTTTTTCTTTATAGAAGTTGAGTCCACAAAAATGGTGACACAGAGAATAGATGGGATGCAGGGGCACCTACTTTCCTCAATTTGGCAGAGAGCTTTCTGGCTACTTATAGCAGCCATTCCCTGACAAGCAGGGTCCACCCGGGATGGGTATTGTGATCTACACAACAGATGGCAGACTTGTAGCTCCATAATCCTATGAGGGTTGCAGGGGGTTCTAAAGCATGTGTTTTTGTAGCCACTGAATCTCATTGTGCCTCTTTTATTTCAGGTCCCTGAACAGTTCCTGGAGATTGCAACAGTAACTTTGCGTGAGTTTTTTGGTGCAATCATAAGCGGGAAAGACTTGGATCCATCTTGGAAGAAATCTATATACAAAATTATTGCTAAGCTGGACTGCGAGATTCCAGACACCTTCCAAAGTCCCGGCTTTCCACAAGAGATTCTTCAGAGCTGAATAAAGACTTGAAGGGTCTTCCAAACAGCTGCATCTAGAGAGCACCAAGGTGATTACTCAAGCCCTTCAGTTTGCTTCTTCTGACCAATCTTACTAACTGTGGTTCCCTATCTAAACCAAAATCCATTTCAGAGACCAGGCACACAAACTCCCAGAAGCTACTAAATGATTCTGCTTCCTACTGAAAATTTGGCAACATCTGTCAAAAAAGCTTACTAAATAAAACATGAGACTAACCCGTGCAGGAAGAGATGTTTACTGCTATACAACGGAGGCCACTGAGTATGGGTAGAGAACAAATATTCAAGAGAGGCTCTGAGTTTGTCTCAATGGAAGAACATTGTACCTTCTGATTAGTGATGTGGTAACCTTCCTCGTGAATAAATGTTTTCTCCAGATAATTTAATAGGCCATCTTGTAATGTAATGTAAGGCCTACCAGGATCAGCAATGAGACCCTCTCATATGGGTGGGATGCCTACTCCAGATCAGAGATACTTACTCTGAAATTAAGCCGGGTACCTCACAGGCATAGAGAAGCTGATTGGACCTTACTGATACAATGCTGAATTGTAGGGCTTACTTCGTATCAGCAATGATGCAATCTCACCAAAGAGGAGTACACATTTCAAACTAGTGATAGGGAAACCACATTTAGCATGGATGCTCAGTACAAACTAGACCTGGAGGTCACCTTCTTCAGGAAGACATGTTTCTCCAATGTGTATAGTCATTCAAGCTCAGAAGGGGGCCATCTCATCTGTGAATGGGGGCTTGCCATATGGAAAGAAATGAGGTTCACTGGTCCGTGCCATGGTCAACTAATATGCAAAGAAAGAATCAATACATATTATATCTGAAGTTACTTCATAAGATAAGAGATGTGTCTCCAGATAGAGCTCAGCACGCTTTGTACGGGACCCCAGATTAAAGAGGAGGCCATCTCATACGAGAAGGAGGTGCATTTCTAGAATACAAGGAAAGGCACATCTATGAAAAGGAGTTTAAAGATCACCTCATCCTGTTTCCAGGGAATGTTATGTGGTGCCAGGTACAACTCGATTCTGTGAGCCAAGGCTCTGGTTAGGTCAAATGTGCATGCACACAAGAGGTTTCGGACTGCATAAAAGATTATAAATCGCATTTGCTCGATCAGTCAATCAGTACGGCGGACGTCCTCCCACTGCCCGCCATCTTAATTAGTGCTGAGACTTCTGCCAACATTCTAATCACCTCTAACCTGTGAAAGAGCCTGTCATATGCCAGGGTGCATGATGGAAAAAGTCTGTTTAGTGGATCGACCCACCTCTCACCCAAGCCAATACTAATCCTGAAATCAACAAACAGATACATAAATCTCCAGATTTTAGAAAAAGAAATGCATGCCAATGTTTACAAGCATAAAATATTGCAAACCATGACATCAATTTTCTGAAGCACAAGCGACCCATTTCCAAAAACTGTATTTGTTAGGTCTCAAAAGCATGCCACTGACTTACAAACATTTTATAAGATTTGAAAACAGAACCAATGTCTGCTTTCATCCCCCCTCCCCCCCCATCTACTAACTGCAGATGACTGAGACTGCTCCACTAGAGGGAGCTCTTCCAATGACGTCTTTAAAAGCAAAATATAGTCATACATATCAATGTACAATACCCGGTTTTCAAAAGTGTTACAGACAGAACTATCAACCTATGATTTTTTTGTGGTCTGCTCACCAAAAGGAGGAACAGAGTGTGATGTCTTAAGAAAAACCACGGGAAGGAGTACTCGTTGCTTGCGCAGGAGCCAGCACTTTACCCAGAGTCGCTGGTGCCCCCATCAAGTGACCATATTAGGAAGGGGTCCCCTGGACATTAAGATAAAAAAAAGTTAGCCATCAGAGGATGCAGTGCAAGGTCAAGACCAGTGGCAATACCCACAGCCGGACGTCAGAAATCAAGGGCACAGTTGTCATGACCCGGAAGAGATCCGCTCTTCCCCTTCTTCCTTTCCCATCCACATTACCTCATTCTGACATGGTGATAAACATCGCAGGATAAAGACGATTCGCATTAATGATTTGGGAGACATGCACTTTTTACATTCACAAAATATGCATCAACATATACAACTGTGGAAAGTCCTGGAAATAGTGACCGCCGCGCAGTCAGTCCATACTGCTAGCCCTTCAAACAGGGTCAACCAGGTTCCACAAGCTGTAGACTGAAATGAGCCCATGACAGTTTCTATTAATAAAATATGAATGCCATCCAAGCAGGCATAGCTGTGAGGGGACTATGATAATGAGGGTTCTTCACATACTTATGGCAGATTCAGGCTCACAAAGTAGTCCGAGAGTGGTATAATGGCACATGCTGGCGGGATCCATGCCGGGTCTGGAGCACTCTTGGGCCCTAGACGAGGTCAATGAGTGACTACACGAAAGGGCGAAGTTGTACTATTTCCATAGAACAGGATCTTTGGACTGCTGGCTGCAAGCTTCACCACAACAGGACATGCCTGTGGCCACAAATGAAAGACTGAGGTCAAGAAATATAAATATGGCAACAAATAGACGTGTAAATGTGTATGGGATCATGCAAATATATTATTTCTGTGTTTACATATACGTATGCATATAAAATCACAACTATGGTTTGGACAGTGGCTGCTTTCTAGATCTAGGAATCAGATGAAGGGTGCTAGTCCTATTTAACACCTTCAAATACAATATTCAGTGTTTACGATGACTTCCTAAAAGGAGAGTGACCAGTGAACTCTGCAGCGCGTGAGCACTTTGGTTTCACTGTTGGTATGTGAGAGGACAGTAGCCAGAAAAGCACACACAGAGAATAAAAAGTTAAATCACAGGTTAATAAATACCATGCATAAACACACACCTAGGCTTCTGCTATGTAAACCTAGAAAAAAAAATAAGGGCAATAGTGTGCTTTACCAGCTTAATCAAGAAGTGGTACTAGAAAAATAGAAAATAGCAATTAAAAAATGCAAGCAATATCAAGGGGAATTCGACAAGCCAATGAAAATGTATCTCTATGTAAAACTATTTGTAATCCATCCTGAGCAACAAGTGGAGTGTAAAGAGGAACGCAACAAGTCCAAAGGCGTCCACACAGTCAACACCTTCGATACATTGCACAGAAGGGAGAGCGAATGCCTACTACCACCTAACTCTACTCTGCAGAGTGAAATCCTTCCTACGGCAAGCAGACCTCAAAACAGCTGTCCAAACTCTGGTCACATCCCATCTCAACATAGGTAACTGCAGTGCCTGCCAGCATCCCCGACATCCACCATAGAAGTGCATCTTACAGGCAGTCCGGCAGGGGGTCCTGCCTCATGAGAGGTCGCCAAAACACTACAGGGTCACAGCAGCCTTTCATTGGCTTCCCTTTACATTCAAAACCCGATGCGTCATCAACGAGGCGGTTAACGCTGGTATCCCACTGCACCAGGGGATCACGGCCCCTGGTGTCACACACGTGACTTGCAGGGACAGCGAAGGAAGGAGAAGCTGAGGTGCCAGGCATTCTCTAGCTGTGCTCCAAGAGTGCGTAAAGCCATCCCAGTTGAGATCCGCTCGGCCCCAACCCATCTCCATTTCAGGAATGGACAGAAGGCTCATCCCTTCAAACAACACCGGACTGGGATCAGAAACTGACCCTGGCAGAATGCTGCTCGACCATCCCTGGGAGTGTGTGTGTGGGGGGGGGGGGGTTATGTGCTAATAGGAAGCACCGCTCCCGCTTTTGTTACAGGGGGCAGATATTGCAGCACTGCTGCTAAACTGGCCCCTATGGCCAAAAGACCAGCCCCCACCCCTCCGGCCCTCCGGGGAAATGCCTGGTGCCCGGTACGGCCAGTCCAGCCCTGACCGTGATGTACTCCGCAGCTTACAGACCAGCCCCTTGCAAAAAGTTAAACCTCCTCTCAAACCCAACACTGATCTGGAGCCCTGCGATATTCCTCTCACCACCCCTCTGCCCGCACCCAGCACCTCTCCAACTATTGGATTACATTTGGTATTTATACCCTGATTCCTCGCCCCACTCCATGACTAACCCCTCCACCCCGACTGAACTACCTCTCTGCTCCCAGCATCTCCTGGCACTAATCCTTGCACCAACTATCACCCTAGCACACTGCCATGTAAAGCCTTGCTCCTGTACTCCACTCCACTGCATGTTCTCAAACAGGGAAGGGGTGGGGCCATTTCTACACAGCGTGGGAACATGAAATTACAAAATGGAAGCCATATAATGAGGACATGAAAGATGGTGTCCTAACAACCTGGATAGAAAACAAAGAAACTCAACATGAACTATATATTTAAAGAATATCTTCTAATATAGAGCAATTATTGGCACTGGCCTTTTGGACCGCATAAGTGTTTAGCCAAGCAGCACATTATCCTGGGTGCTTTGCCGCCAGGGATTGAAGAGCTATACAATTACTGCACGCTAGGTGTGAAAGAAAGTGTGGATAGTTTTACGGCCAATTCTTGTCCCAGATATATGGCAGGACTACCTTATAACCTGTTCGATGTAGGTAAGCCCTGAGGTACATCTAACGCTAGAAAGGGCAACTTTGGTGTGGAAAGATCAAGCATGTGCATTACACCTAGCTAATTGCTGTAACTAGGGTCTGAGAATGCACAGGATCTTACTGGAGATAAAAAGAGGCCTGACAGTATGTCAATTGCACCATGTAATATATACACGTAATGAGCTCAATTAGAAAGAGTGATAGAATAAGGTGTGGCATCAAGGAAAAAATAGGACAAGCTTCATGCAGCCAAAATGATCGTGACCAAGAGGGCAGTATGGTTAGGAAACTTGTATGGAGATCCCTTGAAAAAAATCTAATTGGAATACATAAACCTAATTTTCAGGCTTCTTGGACAAATATCAACAAATAAAATAGTGATATACTTGTCAAAGATGGTAAAGGGGGGAAATATTTGACATCACTAATAGCAGTAAAACCAAACAAACATTACAACCATAAGGTCATCCACAAAAAACACAAGGAACATAAAAATGATAAATGTCAAAACTGAAAAGGAGGGGTAAAACTGTAGAAGATAATGTCCAAAATTAATGGAATGGAAAAACATTGCTTGAAGAATGTTACTCGAGAGTGAAAGTGTGAACAACATACTGAGTACAGCTGTGAACAAACTATCAGAAGATAAGAGAACGAATACTAGATGTAATTGAGTAAAAGTGCTCATAAAAAATGAAGTTTGGTTAAGAGGAAGTGAAAGCATGGACTGGTGTTACGTACTAAATAGTGATTGGCTTAACTATTCCTTCCAGGCTAATGGCTGATACTGTATCTAAATTATAAGGCTTATGTGAAAGTCTGTCACATGCTATCCCTTTTCCGCTACCCAGAAGTTACGCAATAAATGTAATGCAATCAGTTGGATGCAGCTTCTATCGGCACAGTGTTCTCGATAAATGCATCTTATAAGCACATTAAGATCACTGACACCACAGTGAAGTGATGGGCGGCAAGGTGAAGTTTACCCACCTTTACACCACTAGTCGGGATGGTGTAAGGCAGAGGTCTTCAATCTGGGAGGTCGTGGAGTCCTGGGAAGGGGGTTGCACATTCCCCAGCTTCACTTGTGCCTGTAATCCAAAATGTTTGCTTTCATTTTGTTAAAAGACAACCATCCTGGGACGGCTAATTTAGATCGTTATCAGCTGAAGTTTTATCAATTGAATCTCTAATGTTGTGAAAAGCTTTCATGGCAGGGTGCCTGCTTGCCTGAATGAAATGCAAATGTGCCTATCAGTTAATCTGCAAGTGTGAAGGGTGCTTGGGAGCCGGTTCTGGCTTTATTTTGGGGCTTATTTATGAGAGGCTTGCATCGATAGAGCATCACTTTTTTTGATGCTCCGCTGGCGCAAGCGTCTTAACCATACCTATGAGGCGGTGCAAAGTCACCCTGTATGACTTTGCATGGCCTCATAGATATGGAGTAAGACATAGCAGCGTAAGTCACTGCGTTACCTTACTCTGCATCCAAGAGGTGTTCCATGGGCTTTGCATGGGGTTCCCAAGCAACACCCATGGATTGGGATGCTGTCCCGTATTTACAAAATCAAGTAAAACTGGGGCAGCTCCAAAAGCGGACGTCTACCCAGCGGAAGGCGTTACAAGGAGAAATGTTTTAATTTCTCCTCTTTTTTTCCTCTTTCCATGGGTGCTGCACTCTTCAGCTCACATAGAAAGAGGAAAATGCCTCTCTGGATTGTTTTTGTGAAGGAAGGTACTAAAACAATCCTGCCTATGTTGGTGCTACACAGCAATTTGTGCACCAACGCAAGGGAAAAGAACAGGAATTTCATAAATACGGTGCATTCCTGCCCTTTCACATTGGCATAGGGCAGCGCAGCAAGAAGACTTGCAGCGCTGCCCTACATCAATTTCTCATAAATAAGGCCGTTTGTTTTTACCTACACCTTTGACTAAACCTCCACGCTCACGGACATTTGGTTTGCTAAACATCATTTTCCCCAACATAAAAATTATTTGTTGTGGGAATTTGGGGTGTTTATGTTGTCGATAGTTGTCGAGGATGAG
The DNA here is from genome assembly GCF_964204655.1 of Triturus cristatus. Classification (NCBI taxonomy): domain Eukaryota; kingdom Metazoa; phylum Chordata; class Amphibia; order Caudata; family Salamandridae; genus Triturus; species Triturus cristatus. The sequence goes on from NC_140592.1 coordinate 1,024,209,899, forward strand.
GAGTTCCAGGTTCTAGAAATTTCTGTCAGAAGGGGGACCTTACGCCTGAAAAGGTTTGACAAGGTTTGAAGACCTCTGGTGTAAGGTGATGGAATAGGAACTCGCCCTGCAGCATGGTGGGCAGGGAGTAGCGAGATACTACATGCTGGCAGGCGTGTACTTGAATCGGACTATTCATCGCAGCACTGCACACTCCATTTCTCTAGTAAGTCCTGAAACAATAGAATACATTGATAAAAACATGGCAGTAATTACTTTGTTTCAGTAGTGACGTGAATAGTAGTGCATTAAAATAGAACAAACGCAAAGCGACGTATTATTATCATAAAATTAAGGTGCTTTGCTTCTAAGGAGGCATGTGAGGTCAATTCTTAATGGACATCAGGAATCCTTTTGCTTTTCAGAAATTCAGTCTCTCCCCCTGACCACTATTAGGAAACAAAACGAATTTGACTGTAAACAAGCTGTCCGCTAGGTAGCGCCAGAGTGCCATACATTTCCCACAACCTATTCGATCAGATACGAGTAGAAAACAAACTGATACGTATGAATAAAAGGGAATCAATGCCTTAAATAATATAACAGGTTGAACCAGAAAATACTGTAGTAATAAGCAGACGGGGACAGTTTCAGTCCAGACCTTCTTCAAATTGTTTCTTTTCTGGGAGCAAGTGTTAGTTATGGAGCTCGAGTGTGCAGGACTGCGTGTGTGGGTGCCTTCACTCGCAACCACTGCCTGGCTTGTGCCCTCCGCTTGATCCCCCAAAAATCTGGCCGATGCAAACTGTCCATGCGTAGTGTGCAATGCCAGCGTTCTTCAACATAATTGGACCACAGCCCCTGTTCCAATGGTCCAGAATTCCCTTAAGCGCGTGTGTTGCGAAAGCACATGGCAATAGAAAGCATAGCCGGTGTACAGTGAAAGAGATTCACACGAGGCGAGGAAAGCGGACATATAACCGTTGTTGGGTCATGTGGAGTCTCTGCGCCTGGCTCCAAGTATCCCCTCTCAGGTAACCGTCTCAGGAATGAATCAGTGTTGTTGGGTTAGGAGTACACTGCACAAACCTCTATAATTACATCTGTAAGTGCTAGACATCCTAAAAACAATAGACGGCTGTCGCATAAACGTGACAATTCCCAGTCGTCGACCATGTTGGGTATGGGTAAATACACCGATGTTATTTGTGTTTTATTTTTCGAATATCTAAAGCGGCTTCAATAAGTGCGGTCTATTGTGTACCTATGCACCGCTAACTAAACCAGCATCAAACACACACACATCCTCTGCCTTGAGAAGCGCAGACATATTTGGCCATGTCTCCAGGCTTTGTCTCCCTACAGTAAACTGTGACTTAGGCTCTCGACATGGTGGCATTTCAGGCACACAGTATATACATTAGGGAGGTCTGCTAACAATCTGAAAGCTGACAAACCCTTTTTTATGAGGATGATGGGCATGTGTAAGCCAATGACGGGAAGCAAGCAAGTGTGCAGATTAAAAGAAAGGGGCACGGCCGCCATACCGTGCAGAAATAAAGAAAAGGGCATGGCCTCCCAAAGAGGCCCCATGCTGAAAGATGAAGCGCGGCGGCCGCACTGATCATCAGCTAAATAAAACAAGGGTCCAAGAAATAGAAAGGAGCCTGGCCTCCCAAAGTGCCCCCATGCCAAAAGATGAAGTGTGGTGGCTGCGCTGTTCATCAGCTAAATGTAACAAGCGCGCAACAAATAGAAAGGGGCACGGCCTCCCAAAGCGGTCCAATTCTGAAACATGAAATGCGGCGTCCAGATAAGTGCATTATGGTCTATCTAATAAGTGCGTTGCTATCATGGCTTGAATACGAGCTATGAAAAGTCACTAAAAACGGTGTAATAAATGACAAAGAGTAAGAGCACATGTAACAGGGGCAGTCCTGATGTGAGGTTACAAAAGTACAAAAGGAGGAACTACTAAGCATATTAACCAAACAAAAGCAGGCATTTACAAAGGACAGTCAAAGGAACCAATTTAAAAAATGGGCGGTGCTTGAAGCCCATATTTCAGATACAGCATGTCTCAAAGAGACAGCACGCATGCGCCTCCTAGGCGAGTCCATGATAAATCTGCTCACCATTTCAACAAAAATAAAAAATAAATGCAGTAACAAAATAATTATTTGTTTCATTAACATTTAAAACAATATTTTATTTACATATGCAAAAAATAAATGAAATATATTCTGGACACGACCCCTCAACCTCTTTTATAAAACCAACAGGAACGTTTTGCTATGAAGTTGACATGGCTCCAAATGATAATAATGATGATGAAAGTAATAATAAAAACAACATATTCAAATATGTCTTGTTGTTAAGGGATTACAGAGACAAAACACTGTAAATAATGGCAGTGTTTTTTTCCCTTTGTTTTAGCAAACTCAGTGGTACCTTTGACAATCACAAAAAGGCTCCTATTACAACAGAGAACAATGATCTTTCTGGGGATCCATAGTATTTACTCATAAAAGCAGGTGACTGGATTTACATCTTTAAAGATAGCTGATTAATGGACCCAAAAACATAGGAATAGAACAAGATGGGCGCTCACACTTTGGACAAAACAGCCACGAACTGAAACAGAATGAAAAACTTAATATGGGTTTCACCACTGTTTATCTCTCTAGAAAACATTACAATTTTGAGGATTTGTTTAACCCACAAAAGTAGACTAATTACCTCTACAAGGAACGCATGATCCTCAAATCGATTAATTACCTGGTACTGCATGAAAGCCCACATTCGAAGTAAAGTAGTTCCTAAAGAGTACTGATAAAAAGCTGAAAAACTTTTTTACTATAGCATTAGAGCCCATTGTTGAGGGCTATAAAGGTTTCTAATGGCCCTCTACCTTAGTTATTGGGCCAGGGCCACAGGCAAAGTCCTATACCATGGGAAAGAGCCTTTCACAACAAGAATGGCCCTGAACCGAAGCACTGTGATGATGTTAGAACAGCCACCTATTGAGGGCGGAATGTTATAACTTGAACTTGGAGCATTAAAAAGACAAGCATTGGAACGTTAGGGAAGATGGTGTCTTCTTCACCGGCCACCACATCGTTGCAGTTGAGCTTTAAATGTTACAATGTTTTAATGTGGCAGTATTATCCAAGTGGGAGGGCACTCCCAATTAGGTACTGACTTTGGTAGAATTTGCCTCGGGCCATGCTCCATCCTGGTCAATAAATACCTGTGAGTGCCCCGCCCATTGGAAAACACTCCTATGATAAATCAGACTCTTAAAATGTGGGGCGTCAGATGATGTGTTTTCATGGTGCTATGAAGGTGAAGGTTATAGAATCGTACATGTTGTTTTTATTTTGGTAATAAGGCTCCATTGTTTTTGCCCTACTGAAATGCATTGCAATGAATGCCTGCTTGTGAGGACTCAAAAAAGAAGCATACTTAAAGGGTAATTATTATATTGTAAGATTCTGCACAACAGGGATTGATGTCCTTCATCTCAGCTCTGGTTACAGCAGTTGCAGCTCTGCAGCTCACAGTTTTATCTGTCCTCCAACTGCCTCTAGTTTGTCTACACGCATTCTACAAGGTACAGAACTAGAAAAAAAAAAACCACACACACACATACTGGAATCCTACCAACACAACACACATCCTCTCCCCTCAACAATCACCGAAAAAAGAAACATACAACTAAAACACGATCATAATGCTATTTACACATGTCTATTCCATGTTGTTAAACAGGGAATGCAAAGTGTATGGTAACTTCCATAAAAGATTCACTTACATTACCCAATATTTATTGCTTTTTTTGGCCAACAGTACCTGCCTTTTAATTACTTTAAATATCTCCATGGCTTCATTCTCCACAGGATGATAAAATGATGTAGTATTGTGCACGATGCAATTGTGTCAGAAAAACACTTTCCAGAGTAACAGATTTGAATTATGTGCCATTGTTACAACCAACCGTTTTAGGTAACCCTCCTCTTAAAAATGTAAAAAAGTGCTTTCAAAAAACTTCAACCCTGCATTACTATAAGCTCTCTTCACAACATACCGTTCTGGCAATTTTGAGAGTTGGTCTACCATCACTATTATATATTTTGCTAGACTGCCTCATCCTTCATCGGCAACTTGTAAAGGGAAAGCTTGCATTACTTGGGTTGAGGTTCTCTATTTTTGCCGTTGGCACGGCAACTGTAGCTTCACAGCTCAGTTCCATCGCTTCTCCAATTGCCCCTAGTTTTGTTCACAAGCATCCTACAGGGACCATACGACCATAATTGAATCGGAATACACGTTTTTTCAAGTTTAATTTTATTTTGCATAGTTACTAAAAACCATTGCAACATTGTACACCAATAAAATTGATAAAACACATGCTAAAAAAATACTGTACGGTGGTTGCCTCCTGGTGTGGATGCCTGTCTGCTTTTAGAAACTGTAACCGTTCTTGTTGCAGTTCCTTGCATGTGCAGATTAAATGTAAGATGTCTCCTTGATTGGTGTTGCACAGCCTGCAAGTGTTTTGGGTTCTTTTCCTCAGCCAAGGTGGGAGGTGCTGAGTGCACGGGAGAATCCCAGTCTGTGCCTTAAGAATTTAATTTTTTATGGATTTGGGATAGCCCTGGTGTTTCAGGGATTCTGCTCATGCACAGAATTATGCGCAGGAAACCAGGACCTCAGTGAATTGTGGTGTACCAAAAACTAACCTCAGAACCCAGAATCCCTATCCGACCAGCATCAGTGTCCAATTCGTTATCCGTATCATCACGGAGGTCCCAATGTATAGACAACCCAGAACAAGCGACTTAGAGTACTCTCAGGAATGGTGGGAATCAGAAACACCTGTTCATAATTATTCTCATATCAGTCCACAACAAGAGTAATCAGAGACACGGTAAAGTTTAAAAGGTTTATTTTATAAACTACGTGTCCTAAGATGCAGTACTTTGGCTAACATAAGCAGACAAATGATTAAAATCAAAACCATCCGCATTGTTACAATACCATAGAAAATGAAAGGAGAAATCATAATATAAATGACAGTGGAATACAGCCACCTTCCTTTCGCTAGTAAACTAGTATTATTAGACTAGTAGAAGGTCTCTAGGTTTGAATGGGGAACCCCATACCGTAAAGATCAGCTTAGTGGAATCACATCACAGGATCAGGTGTGCTCTGCTCCTGGGAAAGCACTTCTTCAGAATTTGTGTAAAGCATGCAGTCTGCAATATTAAAAGCACTCGACTTTCAGGTATTTGCAGCTGCGTGCGTGTTATGGCTAAATAGTGGGCCGATCAACCTGAACTCAAAAACATGCATTGTCTGGCGACCCAGGCTGTTTCTTTACACAATGTTCAGACCAAGGTCGCAGCGCACGTCTAGGGATGTGAACAACAGACAGTTCTCATGTGAAGAAAAAGGCGAGCAAGCAGTTTTCAAATAATAACATGTATCTGCAGTGTCGTGTGCAAAGGCAGCAAAGGTTGCAAGATGGCTTTCTACATCTAACATGCTTATGCCAACAGAACAATGTATGTATCTAAATCGCAGCCCTCACTACACCCACCCTTGATCAGACCACTAGCAAAATAGGGATATAATAAGGGATGCAGAGTTCAAGTTCGATAGAACAGAACTAAGGGCACAAATTGGAAATCCATATAAAAGGTAGTGAAGGTTCGAAGGGAAAAAAACCAGATAAAAGGAAAAAAATGTGAATGGAAAAATTAACGGCAAAGCTCAGGGAGCCCTAATGTCGAATGAAAAACCAAAAAGTTTGTACAAAGGAAAGTTGGACGACATCCAAGTTAATCCGTCAATGTATAGGCACAGTAAGTAGCAACAGCTTCGAAGAGGAAGTCATTGGGGTGTTCTGTAAAAGTGTCCGCCATCCAGTCTAGTAAGGCAAATGAACATACATGTTCTTCAATAACTGGGGCCTCTAGTACAATCAGAGGACAACTGGCGTGTTCTTCAATATAACTTCGTGCCAGGAAGTCATATGCAGCCGTACCGATGTCCCAATTCCCCAGGATTCCATGCGCCGCTCCACAGGCCATAATCCTGAGGCCAGAACAGTCCAACTGATGAGCCACTAAGGGACTCATTAGTCGATCATAATCCGGGGCAGGAGACACCGAGTTTGACAAGCACAAATCCAGAGCCCATTCGAATGGACAATCTAGGCAATGAAAAACAGGTTGTACGCATGTAAAGTAGGAAAACCGGAAGGACAATCCATAGGCTATGCTCAAGGTTGCCAGTGGTAATGTTCCATAATATTCAAGCATCCGGTTACGAAGATGGAGCAGCCGGGCCAGGCTGTCGTGTGACACAAACTGTGCAGCCATTGCGTAGTAAGCAGACCAACAACAGCACCCCAGCCACAAGGGCGAGAATCAACGGGAGACCGCCAAAGACGCTGGAAAAAATAGAATGAAAAAATACCGGTATCACACCAAAAATAGTTTGGAAGGCGGTCACGAGCCCAGAGCCCACAATTTTGAAAAAATGTGCCAAGCCAGTTGTTGACGAGGCATTAAAGATAGTTTAAATCAGGGCACCAAATTGAAGTGGGAGGTCAGTATTCAAAAGCGCTTGCACCTCGGTGCGTGTATTTGCTACGTGAAGGACAAATGTTTCCCGGGAAGAAGTCAGTGCGATTTCTTTTTGAGACAATAGAGCCCTTATTCTGCTCATCTTGTTGAACTCCGCTTTCAAGGTTGGAATGGAAGGCCAGATGGACACATCCAGCCGCCTATGCGGGGGTGGGAAAAGGACATTCTTACAGCAGACTACTCTCTGTGATACAGTCACTATGTAGGGAATTCCCACTAGCATCCCGCAGCAAGCCTCATTATTTAAAAGCAAATAACTACCGTTAGCCAGCAGCGTGAAAGAGGGTATAATAGCTGGCACTGGAATCCCTTTCAGGACGCAAGCTAAATTAGGAGCGTGCACATTGCATGCGCCATGCAATTGAATGTGCCTACAGACTACAGAGTGATCAGGTGTGGAAGTGCATTCTTCACCTTTCAAATATACCTCTTTACCGTCTCTCATGCACCTGTATGTAAATGGGAGTGACCAAACTTCATGCAGGAATGCAGTACCCAGTTGTTCATACCTACCTAGGGCATAATGTTTCATGCATGAACTGAATTTAAACAAAGGAAACGGCAATGTGAGTAACCCGTGGATAAGCCACACAGCGGAATTCAATTCGGCCACAGTGGAAGGCAAAGGTTCTAACTTTTCAATCTGCAGTAATGAGTATGTCGCATCTTTCATGGACATGAATTGTTGTTTTGTAGTGAGATTAAAGGGAAGGAATAAAGATGATGTATTCATGTAGTCCCAGGGAACTTTCCCAGCCTTTAACGTCTGCAATGTCCATGGAAACTGCATTATAGAACGTAATTGATTTTGACCATGATACAAAACAGACATATCATACTGCACAATATCAACAACAGAGGAAACAATAGTGTCTAAAGTGTAAATTCTGGAAGAAAGGGTGTTAATGCTGTTATCTATAACAGCTAGTACTTTTTCCATATAGCCTGATCAATAGCCCTCAATCTGGATGCAGCTTCAATTTGTGATAACTTCCAAACTTCATTATAAATAGCATACACCCATCTTTTGGACCTGCCACCTATAGGACCCTTAACAAAATCATTCAAATCTATTTTGTCATGTAATTTAGATAAATGAAGTTTAACAGATGTCACGGTGGAATGTTGCAGCCAAGATTGGCATAACTTCCCTACAGAGTAGGTAGTTACAGTATGAGAAGATTCAAAACGAGGGTCCACGCGAACCTGCGTATACCCATGTGTCAAACCCAGAAAACGATGTTGACAGGAATCAGAACTTGTCTGCCAAGTCAACCATCCCTCAGAATACAACTTGGAAATATTGAAGGATGTATTAGTAATGTATGACTTCAACGCATCAAGGGACAGATCTGTATGATTATCCCAATTTGGATAAGCACCCAGATCCGGAGTAGAAGGATAATTTTAGTTTTTTCGCAGTGGCCAATCCAAAGCAGGTGGTCTGGTAGATTGTTGAATTTAAGAACAACATGTGGTTCGGGATGAGGCAGGCACGATGCAAAGCTTCTGTTCCTTGTACCTGCCACGGTTTGGAACCCCAAACCGATTTAAGATCAATAGCAGCCTTCCACAGGTCATAACCGCAGATTGACAAATCATCCATAAAGGACTTGGAATATAATAATTTAGTGTGTGTCAGCCTAACTTTCGAGGCAGACTCAGCCGCCACTTTAAAATAAAAAGAGTCTGGATTTGAAACACTAAAATCTGAAAAATACGTGAATTTTTCCACCAACGTGGTGGAGCTACCTAGGATTGGTGTTGGACAATGTTCCCACTGGGTATAATTTACAAAATTTCGAAACGTATTGGCTTTATGTAGGAAATGATTGCCATAATGTTGATAGCAAAACTGCTCACCATAATTAGCAGTGTCTAAATACAAATCCTCAGCATCAAATGCGGCATAATATTTCAAATCAGAAAACAGTGCCTCTATGGCCTGAACGTCCCAATCATCAGAACGGATGTTTTGTTTAACCACATCACCCATAGAAACACGAAATACATTTGGTACATTGATAACCTCAGTTGGACCATGAATCTGAAATTTAGCAGCATCCCACGCAATCCCATCTAACACTGGCCAGGCAGTAATATTCACAAAAGTCTGGTCCCTCTTCATGATGTGTGATGAGGAGTGGGGGGCCAAAGTTCCATCAATTAGTCTAATTGTAGATCTTTCTTTAAGGTAGTGTCCATTCACACGACGAAAAAATACCACTACAAATCCAATGGACATAAACAGAAAAATACATATGAGCATCAGCCAAATGTAAGTCCAAGGGGGAATTAAAAAATGACGTTTGAACCAAACAGCAAAAACGGAAACCTTTGACGGGGCATTGGAAGTTAGTGTCAAAGGAGAAACGGGACTGGGTAACTGTGGTTGATTGTAAAACGGGCAATGTTACATCTGCCGATCAACCTGAACTCAAAAACATGCTTTGTCTGTTGACCGAGACTGTTTCTTTACACAATATTCAGACTAAGGTCGCAGCGCACGTCTAGGGATGTGAACAAGAGACAGTTCTCATGTGAAGAAAAAGGCGAGCAAGCAGTTTTCAAATAATAACATGTATCTGCAGTGTCGTGTGCAAAGGCAGCAAAGGTTGCAAGATGGCTTTCTAACATCTAACGCGCTTATGCCAACAGAGCAATGTATGTATCTAAATCGCAGCCCTCACTACACTGGTTAAAGAATTTTTGCGGTGCAAGTGTTTTGTAGGAATTTAGGGGTCAACCAGGCATGCGATCTAGCTGAGAAAGTTGCCTTGTCCTCCACCAATGAGATTTGTTTTATGCATTTCCAAACCAATTTTTTAAAAGTTAGATGGCCGAGTTGTGTATTCCAAAGTTCCGTGAGCCTGGTAGCTTCCAAAGATGTCTGAAGATAGCTTCTCGCGTGGGAGGTTTCCCTGTGCTGGTTTTCGTGCCATAGAAATTGATTTAAGGTGTTTGAGGTGGCACTTCTGATCTTATGCCAGCAGATGATGTAAGATCTGTGCCTGGCCAGGAATTGTTGTAAAAGTCTTTACTCCAGCCTTATTTGAGCCGGTGAAGTGTAGTGCAGGAGGTAAAACATGGTTCTATAAGCTTTGACCAGCGTGCTATCTAGTACATTGGCATCTCTCCCCTGCATCGCTTCGCTGCCGTAGGTGATCGTGGGGAGTAGTTTGGCTTGGGCTACCTTCAGAAGCAGGCTCAGTGTCGGCCCCGTCAGCTTGTTTGTGAGGTTTTTCATTGATAGTGCTATTACCAGCCCTCTCCTTCTTATTTTGCCTTTTTGGCGCATGAATGTCCCTTCCTTGTCAATTATAACTTCTAGGTACTTGTATTCCTGTGATGATTCAAGTTGTGTGCCTCCCAAATACCATTTCCTCTGACGATTTCTTTTGATGTTTGTCATTTACCGAGTCTTGCTAAGATTAATTTTGAAGTTGTTTTCTGTGGTGCAGATGTTGGAGACCCACATAAGTGTGGCTGAGCAGAACTACATTGTCTCGTACATAAGATCGGTCAGTGTTTTGCCTTCTAGCTTGGGTGAATGTGAGTTGCAGATGTTGAGTGCCTTTGGAAGGTCAGCCATGAATAGGTTGAACAGAGTGGGTTCAAGCACACAACCATCCTTCAGTCCTTTGGTTGTGGGGACTTTGGAGGAGAGGTGAGTGCCGCCACCTAGTTTCACCTGCAACCAGGTGTCAGTATGAAGAAGTGACAGGATGTTTAAGATGGGCTGTGGAATTCCCCAGCGCGCCAGTTTCCCCCACAGTCTGCCCCTCTCCACGTTATCAAATGCAGCGCTGAAATCGATGAAGCATACGTGTAGAGGAAGGTTGGTTGTTTTTTCTGCGTCCGATAGTTACTTGGCTCGGCCTTATCGCCTTTTTTGTGTATTGGCACAATTGTCGAGCCCTTCCATGAATCTGGTAGTCTGTTTAAAAGCCTGACTTCCAGGAAAAGAGGTTGCAAGAAGTCAGCCCAATCATCCGACTTGGCTTTGAACAGTGCAGGCGGGATATCGTTTGGTCCCGGTGGCCCTTCGCTCCTCCCTTTTGCGGTCTGCTTTTTTATTAGCAGTGACAGTGGGCTGCTGGCTTCGCAGGGTGGTATAACTTCTATGGCTGGCATGTTCAGCTCCGATGTCTCATTATGGCGCACTCCTATATGTTCTTCTGTTGGCCAGCTGTTAGGATGTTGTATTCTGGCGCCTCCCGTTTGGCTGTTGAAGTGCTTGGTGAGGAATTCCACCCAAATTTCTTCCGAAATATGTAACGAAATTTCCTCATTATGAGGGTGGATTGTCTAATTCACGGTTTTCCAAAAGCGGGCACTATCATTCCGATTTAGGTCATGAAGAAGTTTTGCCCAGGTTGCATTATCTTGGTCTTTGTTGATGTCCCATTTCAGTTTTTTGAGGGATGTCCTTTGGTCCCTCAGAAGTGAGCATGTGCTAGCGTCACCAGGGTGTCTTCCAGCCTACGCATTGTGCTGTTTATTGATTTTTTTGAGGAGCTTATGGCGATCTCTTTGTCCTTTCTGGATTCTATTTCTCCGACGTGAGGCCTGGGAGTGGTCTTTTTTGATTGAGTTGGTGGCCTGACGTTCTAAAAGTGTGGCTGTGAACTGTCCCTATTGGGCTATTTGATCTTTTGAGCTTGTCGCTTGTGACCACTAAACCACCACCAGCGCGTTTCAACCTCTACAGGTCTTGCTTACCCACAAGTGGGAAGGGTATGCCCAGACGTGGGTCTCGTGCTCACAACACCACTGGCTTTAAGCTAGCCTGGCTGAAGAATGGTGATTCCCTGAAACTGGTCCCAGGATGCTTGTTTCTGTTCCAGGGAGGACCTGGCTTGGCAGCTCGGGCTGGATTGTTCCCACAAGGAACAGGGTCAAGACTGATTTAAATATGGCTGGATCCAAACTGGGGTGGTGTGGTGAGCAAAAGAATGATGGATTCCTTGGTTTCAGACAGTGAGTTCCACTTAACCCTGCATCTGTTGGTGGACAAAGCTATTCTTCTGTCAAAGGGCTCATCACAGTTTGCCTGTTCAACAGGTGCCAGCATCCTCAAATCCATGACTAACTCATTATGATTTCTGTAGTAGCTGGGTATGACATCCATGTCAATTCAATTGGACCATAGCGAACGTCAAGCAAAAGACAGTCAATTAAAGCCAGAAGGGAATATTTTCTTGCGGGAAGAATGGCTACCTCTGGGATGGACCAAAAATGATCTTCCTCAGTTAAACGTATCCTAGAAGTTGCATCAGGGGGCTTAAACTGGCAGTTAAAATCACACCCACTATCTTAACAACTTCAGTAGGAAGTGCAGCCAATTGAGAAGACAGCAACTCAATGACTCCTGACTGGCTTATTTCCCATAGGTCTCCAATAGACGTCATATATACATAACAAGTTACATTACTCGAGGTACTCAAACAAATGCACAGCAGATCCAACAAGCCTATGGTGTGCTCCCCAATATTTCACATTACAGATGTTTTGACCCATTTTGTGACACCCCCGGCTGGTCTGCCTCTACCTGAAGAAATAGCTTCTTTGCTGTGTGTATTGAACCCTGAACGATACAGAGGACTCAGCGACCAGTTTTTTTTTTAAATAAGCATATATCATATGAATCAATAAACGAGTACCACTCTGGACAACACAACTTGAACAAAAGCCCTGCTACATTCCAAGATAACAGTTTGAAAATTGGGGTGCTGCAAACATGATTCATGCAAAAGAAACAATTAATGGACGGAATACTGGACAATACAATCATTCACCCCCAGTCACAAGGATCTGGGTTAAATCCATCATTCTTTTGCTCACCACACCACCCCAGTTTGGATCCAGCTATATGCAAATCAGTCTTGACCCTGTTCCTTGTGGGAACAATCCAGCCCGAGCTGCCAAGCCAGGTCCTCCCTGGAACAGAAACAAGCATCCTGGGACCATTTTCAGGGCATCACCCTTCTTCAGCCAGGCTAGCTTAAAGCCAGTGGTGTTGTGAGCACGAGACCCATGTCTGGGCATACCCTTCCCACTTGTGGCGACATATGCAAAAGAAACAATTGATGGACGGAATGCTGGACAATACAATCATTGACCCCAGCCACAAGGATCTGGGTTAAATCCATCATTATTTTGCTCACCACACCACCCCAGTTTGGACCCAGCCATATGCATTGCTGATCTGTGTGGTGCTGGGGCATGGTTTAAAAAATATCACAAAGGCAATAAACAATGTTATTGTTATTTAACTGTTTGTTCATATGCCCAAAAAGTAAACTCTGGACCAAGAAAGGGGATCTAAAATTAACAATAACACAATCTCCTTGCTGGTCCACAGATCCAGAGTCTATCCATCCCACCCTCCTTGTCAGCAGGATATTATTTGCCATGAAAAGCAGAAAATGTCAATAGCGTCCCAACTGGTTCAGAGCCTTTTTGAGCAATTCGTCCTGGGACTCCCTTTGGTCCAAACACAAAGGAGGTATTCTGGAAAGGTTTGCCACGTAGGAACAGGAGGCTGGAGGTAAATATATCACTGGAAAGTTTATTACCGACTGTATATAATCATCGCCATTCCTATTACCACCATTAACACCATGACTACCAGCAGTTCTCAAATCCTGAGCGGCATCAATAGAGTGGGCCTCTGGTCGGACTGGACTACTAGGAATTGAAGTGCAGCACTGACCTTTCCACTTAGAATTCAAGGTATGCGGGCCCAAGCATGGGGGGCCATGGTCAGGTATTGAGTTTGAAATTACCGTTGAACAGGGAGGATGCCTGATGGATTTGCATTAATGGGCTCCATGCCATTGACCCATCGCAGGAGACGTGCGGGGTCCCTGAACAGATACATCCAACGAATGCTTCAGATTCATCAACATCCAACCGTGTTAGGACTGATGTCAGTTCCACCAGCAAGAGGTCCTTTACCTTGTCTAAGCAGCCTTCAATTAGGCTATTTGCCCTTGAGGAGTTGACGAGATTTCCTTCCCTTTTCCCCACTGTCAGTGAGTTATGCTGAGCTGTGACTGAGACTGCGGAGGAACACAGCGAGGGAGGGTTGTTCTGAGTTGCCATTTCCACTAGGCGCGCTTGTGCGACTGCTTTAAGTAATTGTCCACTGCAGGAGGGTTTAGGCTAACCAATGTATTAGAGGCCACAGTGGAGTGGGCAGAACCTGGATTTTGCATAGGAGAAGTCAGTCATGTCTGTCATGGAGTGCTCGGAGGAAAAGCCGATGATATAGAGGAAAAATGAGATTTGCTTTTAGAGCCTGTTGTGTTGTAAGAACTGAGAGAAAGTCTACAGTTTGTGAGGTCAATCTCATTACTTATGACACTCATTGCTTGTTGTATTATCCTATCGATAGAGGTGGTTACAGCTGAGGGCGCAGAGATGCTTTGGCCTCCTCCCACAGCAACAGGCAGCGACAGATTACTTTTGGGGGGGGGGGGATGCTATAACCTCTGAGAGGGAGGCGGGATCTAACGGTACATGTCTGCTTGTTGGAAATGGGATGCCTGCGCAATACCCGCCTGGGAGGCTGTGTTTTGCAGGACAATCTTTGCTGCTGTCCTCTTTGTTGGGGCGCTTCCCCCGTGCCTCCTCTCCCTTTCTCTACTTAACTGCCTTCTTCGCTCCCTCCTCTCGCTTTCTTCCCTCCATCTCCTGCACAGGTCCGGGTGTTGGATAGGACCTAGACTGTATCCAGAGGGATCTTGGGGTTGGCAGGGTTGAAGTGCAGGGGCCAGCTTTGGGAGAGCATAGGGACTCGGTTTGACCTAGGGCCATCTGGCACACCCCCTGCCTCGGTGAACACATCACAGATACACAGGATTGACTATCCAACTGGCTTACACCTCATAGAGGTGGGCACCACTAGATTTTTGCTTTTCCCCAGAGGCTTCTATCCTGAACTGCCTGTGCGAAAGGCACTAACAGGCGACCACAGGCCAATAGATGCCCACTGCCCAGCAGATAGTGATGGGCCACTTGCATTAAACTACTCCATCAGCCTGCCCTGGAAATTGTGGAGCACACTTGGGGGCAGAGACTCCACAACCTGATGTGACACTTAGCGCCAAGCTGAACAATGTCCTCCTAGCATTGGGTAAAAATGGTGCAACGCTGGAATGTACACGCCCTCCCTCGAAAGCAAGATAGATAAAGTGACCATGGACTTAAATTTAATGCGTGCAGATCAGCGCAAACTAGCTGACAAACAACACAACATGGACTCACATTGGCGGAACTATAACCCATCAACCAAGAAAGTACAACCTTGATACAGGCGCTGATGGGACGGGTGAACACCCTGGAGCTTGAATGGAAGACGCTGAAGGTCGATTCCGCCGCAAAAACATTCGGGTAGTGGGACTTCCGAAGGGCACGGAAGGCCGGGATGCCATGCCATATGTTGAAGCCTGGATCCACAAATTGGTACCTCCTGCATCACTGTCCCCCCTACTTTGCAGTTGAACGGGCGCACTGTGTACCGTCACGGAGACCGCTACCAGGGGCTAACCCCAGACCCTTTCTGCTTTGCCTCCGTAACTCTTTCCTCCTCCGTGAGCTTAAAATGCGATACTCCCTGCTGTTCGGGACACGTTTGTGTAGTGGACAAAGACAATGTTCGCTTCTTTGATCCCCCCAGAGGATGCGTGGGACTGGATGGAGTGTGCGGGCCACACATCCATGAGTCCTCGCCCTTCTGGAACTCAGAGGCTGGCCGGAGACATCAAAGTCTGCCGACATGGCCAGAGGAGACGCCCTAACCGTTCCTTACTGCCCAAAGCTGTACCCAACCTGGAGCAGGTGATATTGGAAAGGAGACGGGTTCTGCAGACAGTGGCTGCACTGCATATTCAAACCCAAAATTCAGATCCGGGCAATGACTCTGCAAAGTCCTCCAACGAAGACAGTTCCTCAAACACGAGCTCGACCAAAATGAGAACACCAGCACCACCGGATGTGATACCGCACACCATTGATGAAATCATCTGACCCGGCTGGGCAATCACCAACACCCAGTCTCCGCCTTGGGGGTAACTCATGATGACATCTGCTGCAATGGCTACCAGTGGGCTATGCCCACCCGAATCAAAATCAATAGGACCTACAAGCACCTAGAAATGCAGGGCGGGACACTATCCTGCTGTGGTCCAAGCCTGCTACTCGGACTGACATGCATCATAGCTGGTACACCATATGTATTACATCAGGGGTGCAGGGAAGATTAAAAACCTACTCTGCTGCACATGCTCTTTAATCTCTGATTGAGATTCTTGATAAGTTGCCAATGTCTCTGCCACACATCTGCCCCAAAAATGTTCAATATGTTGAACTAGTTATCCCTCTGTTATTATTTTTCAGCCAAGTGATGGCGCCCTGTGTTGACTAGCCCCTCCCACATATGCTACATGCAGCACACAACAGGCCCTTATTATGAAAAGCTACATTGCAAGCAGAACCAAGCTGTCAGGTTACGCTCCACAGGATCAAGTTGCAGCAGAAAATGGTCCACCTCCTGATATCACCAACACCCCAATCAGTATGCAGGGTGTTCGAGGGATCAGGCGGGGATAGGATAGGGAAGGGACGGCAAGGGAATAGAACCTGTAATAAGAAAGGACAACAGTGTAAACAGAGTGCAATTACACCTACTCTCATTAGGTCTCACTAAACATTCACGTGTATATATACCTTGTGCGGGATATAGCGATCTACAATCCTAAAGAGTGTACCCAACGTCTGTAGCTTGAAAGCACATCTGAAAACACAAAACCAAGAATCATTCACAGTCTTCCCATATGCCATTCAAGCAAAATTGAACAGTGCTCAATCGCACATACCCCAGGTTCTAGTACAGCAGGAGTCAAACAAAAGGCTGGATTGGGGTGAACAGGGCCAACCTCTCCTGAATGGTTCTTCCTCCAGGAGAGTATGAAAGCACTTAGCTTTTCCAAGGACAAAACAAAGTACACAACAGTACCAGTACCGGTACGTAGGAAATGAGGTTAGTATCACCCCAGTGCTCTGTGTTACTCGTCCATGCCCCTATCCTGATAATGCAACAATAATTTTTGCTCAGGCCGGCCGGCCGGCCAATGTCACTCATAACCAATCCGGGGACAGAAAAGGACATGTATTACATAGCTGCAATCAGCACCAGCAGCGTCGTCCTTCGCTACGCGACCAAATGATACTGTCCAAGTCCCCCTATACATACACGGTAGTACGCGGTTCCATCACCGCTGTACTCTGCTATGTGAGCGCTAAGGTGCTAGACAAGCGCCAGGCATACACGGAAGTACGCGGTTCCCTCACCGCTGTACTCCGCTATGCGAGCGCTACGAAATGCAAAAAGTCACTCGGTGACAAAATACACCGCAATAGCCATACACGGCAATACGCGGCCTTAGAACGCAGTATTCCGCTATGGGGTCAAATGTACATAACACTCCCTTCTGGGGGGCCGCCACGGACTCTCCCGGGCTACTCACGGATCCGGTTCTGCCACAAGCAGGCTTCCTGACGCAGTCTCGGGTCCCGAAGGAGAAAGCAGGAACACAACGGAATTACGCGCATTGGCCTGCGCGCGTCGGACGGCTTTATCCCCTCCCACGAAGGCATCATGGGAGGTGAAGTTCCTTCAGGGAATGGGAACGTAGGCGCCGCTATGCTCGCTCCCTGACAGTAGGTCCCCCCTCATCTAGCGCCTCCTAGGCCCAGGCTTCATAGGCCACCGCCGGTGGAAGGAGCGCACCGCTGCCGGAGCATGCACATTGCTGTAGGGTTCCCAGGAGTCATCCTCTGCCGCATAGCCTTTCCAAGACACTAGATACCACAGCACACCCCGTCGCATCCGGGAATCCTTTATACACCGGACCTCATATTCCAACCCCCCGTCACACATCACAGGCGGGGGAGCCCTTCTATGTGCACCCACAGCAGGTTTCAGGAGATTGCAGTGGAACACAGGGTGAATGCGCAAGGAACCAGGCAACTTCAGTTTGTATGTCACCGGATTGATTTGCCTGACAATGGGGTAAGGTCCGATGAACCGAGGATTGAACACACTTCGCAACTTGAAACGAAAGTTCTTGGTGGACAACCACACCTTGTCCCCTACGTGTGTACTGAGGCCCTTCACACCGATGTCGATCTTCCCATTTTTTATAGGTCAACTTAGCTTGCACTAGATGCGTTTTAACCTTACGATGCACCGCGTGAAGTTTTCTCACTTGGG
This sequence comes from Triturus cristatus, assembly GCF_964204655.1. Lineage (NCBI taxonomy): Eukaryota > Metazoa > Chordata > Amphibia > Caudata > Salamandridae > Triturus > Triturus cristatus. The sequence goes on from NC_140592.1 coordinate 1,024,227,809, forward strand.
ATAAAACAGAGGGTTGATGTGCCACCTCCGCTGGGATCGTGACAGGCAAAATGCGAGCTTCATAACCAAAATTGGTGCGGAAAGGAGAAACCCCTATAGAGCAGTGCCAGGCATTGTTGTACGCCAGTTCTGCCATCCATAGCATCTCGATCCAGGAGTCTTGTGCTTCTTTCGCATAGCACCTGAGATATTTCTTCAGGGTATGGTTCATTCGTTCTGTTTGCCCGTCGGTCTGCGAGTGGAAACTAGTGGATAAGGAAGAGTCAATATGCAACGCCTTGCACCATATCCTCCAGAACCTCGCAATTAATTGGGGCCCCCTGTCCGACACAATCACCTCAGGTATTCCATGTAGTCTGATGATGTTACTCAGAAGAAGCTGTGCAGTCTGGCCTGCCGTAGGAAGGTTGGCACAATGAACGAAGTGCCCCATCTTTGTGAGTCCTTCCACAACGACCAGGATGGCTGAAAACCCTCTCTCCAATGGTAATCCTGTGACAAAGTCGAGACTGATACTTTGCCACGGTCAATCAGGGGTGGGCAAAGGAATGAGCTTCCCTTTCCTCCTGTTGTTCCCCGTTTTAGCTCTGGCACAGTCTTCACAGCCGGCTACCCAGGAAGTGGCATCTTTGCTTAAGGTGTTCCACCAGAAATAGCGTCATAGCAACTGTAAGGTCTTACGGGTACCTGGATGACCCGCCAAAGGGGACACATGACACCACGTGAAAGCCATTTTTCTAAGGGCCTTGTTGGGAAGGTATAGCCTGTTTCTACAAAAAGGTACTCCGTTTTGCACTGCACGGTCCGCCTCCTTCTGTGCTCAAACCTCCCAGTCTGCATTGGATGCAGCCCTGCGTACCTTCTCCAGGAAGTCTTCTGCTCTGATGGCACAAAGCACCTTGGACGGCTCAATGATAGAATCCAGATTCCGAGGCTGTTCGGAGGTGTCTGTCGTTTCCTGTCGAGATAAAGAGTCCGCCTTGCGGTTCTCCACTCCTTGCCTAAACGTGATAACAAAGTCATATCCCGTGAAAAACAACATCCACCTCATCTGTCGTTGGGACAAATGACGTGCGGACTTCATATATTGCAGGTTCCTGTGATCCGAGTAGACCGTGGTGGGATGTCTAGCCCCCCACAGATACTGCCGCCATTCTTGGAAAGCCTTTTTGATAGCCAGCAGCTCCTTCTCGGCGATGGTGTAGTTTCTCTCAGCCGGGTTCAGCTTCCGGGACAGATAGGCCACAGGGTGCAACTGTCCTGTATTTTGATTCCGTTGGGACAGGATTGCTCCGAGTGCCTCATCTGAGGCATCTGCCTCTACTATGAAGGGATGCTCGGGTTTGGGGTGTGCAAGTACCGGTGCCGTAGTAAAGGCTCTTTTCAAATATGTGAATGCTTCTTCGGCCTCGCTGGACCAGTGAAAGGGCACTCCCTTTCTGAGGATTCGGGACATGGGGACCGCTGTTTGGGAGAAATGCAGAATGAACCGTCGGTAATAGTTCGCGAAGCCCAGAAAGCATTGCACATCACGTATGTTCTTGGGAGTGGGCCATTCTTGCACCGCCTTAACCTTTCTCTCCGCCATGTGCAAACCCTCAGGGCATAGCATCATTCCCAGAAATTCCACTCTTTCCACACCAAACTCGCACTTGCTCAACTTACAGAACAACCTATGTGTGCGCAGTTTGGACAGCACCCTGCTTACGTGACTGGTATGTTCGTCCGCTTTGTTAGAGTAGATGAGAATGTCGTCAATATAGACGACAACAAACAGGTCCACACATTCTTTCAAGACGTCGTTTAGGAAATACGGAAATGCCGCCGGGGCGTTGCAAAGGCCGAATGGCATAACAGTATATTCGAATAATCCGTAACGAGTCTTGAAAGCCGTCCTCCACTCATCGCCTTCTTTAACACGCACCAAATGGTACGCACCTCTCAAGTCCAATCTTGTGTACACCTTGGCCTCCCTCACCTGGTCAAGCAATACCGAAATGAGGGGCAAGGGATATCTATTTCTCACCGTGTTTTTATTTAATTGGCGATAATCCACACAGGCTCTCAAGTCACCATTGGCTTTGGATATAAAGAACAGCGGAGAGGCCGCTGGGGACCTTGAAGGTCTGATAAAGCCTATCTTTAGATAATGATCCAGATACTCTCGTAAATGTGTGGTCTCTGGCACAGACAATGCGTAAACCCTACATGCCGGAATCGTGGCTCCCTCCACCAAATCTATTCGGCAGTCGTACTCTCTGTGTGGGGGCAGCTGTTCCGCCTGAATCTCACAAAACACATCCCTAAACTGGGAGTATTCTATGGGTAATACGGTCTCCTTCTCAGCAGCTGTGGCCACTAAAAATGGATGGATCAAAGCCGCAGCCTGTGAGGGCACTACGGGCACCAAATGCCGTTTACATTCCTCAGAAAGGAATCGGAGTGTTTTAGTCCTCCAATCTATGGTAGGGTTGTGTTTACTCAGGCAGGGCATCCCTAAAATAACCTCGTATTGGGGGGGCCTCAATGATATTCAAAGACAACTCATCAATGTGTTTTTCTTTATTGATGAGGAAAGACAAGATGACTGATTCAGTTTGTTCCACAATTAGACCAGAATTCATTGGCTTGCCGTCTACCGCCAAAACCTCTTCGGGTGTTTCCCTCTGTACTCTGTGCAACTCGAGAGTCTTTACCAAACCATTGTCTATAAAATTGCCTGTAGCCCCAGAATCTATCATGACCCGGACTTGATGGGACTGCTGCTTACATTCGAGGCTCATAGGGAGCTCTATGTGTGACTCAGTGTCTTGTGCGTCTGATGTAGCTAGAGAAGGGATGGTCCAACCTTTCACTCCCCCCCCCCCTTCTCCGTGGGTTTCTACCGCTGGCTCTGTCAAAAGAGAGGCAGACACTGCTACCCTTTTATTCCGTAACCCTGCCCCTGAGGATTTAGGTTTAAAGGGGTATAACCTCACATAGTGTCCACTTTTGCCACAATACATACATAAACCATGCACCCGTCTGCTCTACCTCTCTTCTCGGGACAACGGGGCTCGAACCACCCCGATTTCCATGGGCTCAGACCCTGATGCCACAGTCTCTGCTGGACGACGAGGGGGTCTATCAAACCGCGGATAACTTCTATCCCACCGCTTCTTTTCGCCCCCTCTCTCCGACATTCAACCATCCAAACGTAACGTTAAATTTATCATCTCCGTACATGTAGTGGGTTGAGGGTCGATTTGGGCTAAAACGTCCTTCAGTTCCTCCATCAGACCCTGATAGAACAAGGACATCCTCTTCTCCTCTGGCCAAGCCGTTTCTGCCACTAATCGATTGAACGTAGTCAGATACGTCACCAGATCGTTCCTCCCTTGCTTTAGATCCTACAGTTCTTTATCTGCAGTAAATGTGGTGGCCCTTCGGTCAAAAACCCTTTCAAATTCCGCCCTGAAGGCCGACTAATCATATAAAACCGCATCATTATTTCTTACCAATGGAACAGCCCAGTTCGCCGCATCCCCTATAAGATAGGAAATTGCAAAAGCGACTCGTGAATGGTTAGTGGGAAAAGAGGCTGGCTTGCAAGAAAAGTGCAGCATTATCTGTGTCAAAAACACTTGAATTTTTAAGGGGTCCCCTGCATATCTCTCCGGACCGGCTAATGGAATGGGTGGTGGCACAGTAACCTGTATAGTTGGGGTTGCCGACGAGGCGTCAAAGGGGTTCCTAGACAGCCTGTCCACTTTGTCCCTTAGAGCGGCCGTCTCCACTTTGGAGGACGCCAACTCTTGTTGGACCAACAGTAAGGCCTGAAGAACGTCATCCATGGTGGCCATTTCCTACCACCCCTGGATCGGGTAGAGCTGAATACGTGGGCGCGTAATTCTGTCAGGTTACGCTCCACAGGATCCAGTTGCAGCAGAAAATGGTCCACCTCCTGATATCACCAACACCCCAATCAGTATGCAGGGTGTTCGAGGGATCAGGCGGGGGATAGGATAGGGAAGGGATGGCAAGGGAATAGAACTTGTAATAAGAAAGGACAACAGTGTAAACAGAGTGCAATTACACCTACTCTCATTAGGTCTCACTAAACATTCACGTGTATATATACCTTGTGCGGGATATAGCGATCTACAATCCTAAAGAGTGTACCCAATGTCTGTAGCTTGAAAGCACATCTGAAAACACAAAACCAAGAATCATTCACAGTCTTGCCATATGCCAGTCAAGCAAAATCGAACAGTACTCAATCGCACATACCCCAGGTTCTAGTACAGCAGGAGTCAAACAAAAGGCAGGATTGGGGTGAACAGGGCCAACCTCCCCTGAATGGTTCTTCCTCCAGGAGAGTATGAAAGCACTCAGCTTTTCCAAGGACAAAACAAAGTACACAACAGTACCAGTACCGGTACGTAGGAAATGAGGTTAGTATCACCCCAGTGCTCAGCTACTCGTCCATGCCCCTATCCTTATAATGCAACAATAATCTTTGCTCAGGCCAGCCGGCCAATGTCACTCACAACCAATCCGGGGACAGAAAAGGACATGTATTACATAGCTGCAATCAGCACCAGCAGCGTCGTCCTTCGCTACGCGACCAAATGATACTGTCCAAGTCCCCCTATACATACACGGTGGTACGCGGTTCCATCACCGCTGTACTCCGCTATGTGAGCGCTAAGGTGCTAGACAAGCGTCAGGCATACACAGAAGTACGCGGTTCCCTCACCGCTGTACTTCGCTATGCGAGCGCTACGAAATGCAAAAAGTCACTCGGTGACAAAACACACCGCAATAGCCATACACGTCAATACGTGGCCTTAGCACGCAGTATTCCGCTATGGGGTCAAATGTACATAACACTCCCTTCGAGGGGCCGCCACGGACTCTCCCGGGCTACTCACAGATCCGGTTCTGCCGCAAGCAGGCTTCCTGACGCAGTCTCGGGTCCCGAAGGAGAAAGCAGGAACACAACGGAATTACGCGCAACGGCCTGCGCGCGTCGGACGGCTTTATCCCCTCCCACGAAGGCACCATGGGAGTTGAAGTTCCTTCAGGGAACGGGAACGTAGGCGCCGCTATGCTCGCTCCCTGACACAAGCACTAACCCAGCCATAGCTCACTCTAAACATTGTCACATGGACCATAAGGGGCATGCACACACCCTTACGCCGATATTCGATCCACTCCTATTTGAAACACAGATCTGCTCATGTGGCCGTCCTGCAGGAAACCCACCTGACACTTCTGGAATCTGATCGACTGTCGTCGCTGGCGTGGTCAGATGTTTGCTGCCAGTTACTCATGCTACACCAGGGGTTACTGATTTGGGGACCCCTTTTGTGGCAGAGGAGGTGAGGGTAGACCCAGGTGGAATATATATATCTATAAAATGTCGCCTCAACGGGCTACAGCTAGGGTTGGGGGCGATATATGCTCCTAACTCAGACCAGGCGACAATTCTCCGTAACCTATCTGCTACATTGGCAGAGTGGAGTGAAAGACCATGGCTAATAGGTGGTGATTTCAATGCCATCCTCAACACTACACTGGATCAAATGCTCCTGCATTGGGTGACTGGTTGCACCACTGGTCGCTGGTAGATATATGGCTCTCACACAACCCCACCACAAGAGTGTACTCACATTTCTTAGCACCTCATGGTCTGCACATCCGCATCAACCGCATAGTAAGATCGTAAGCACTCTTTTCCACATTCTGCCAAATGGCATATCTCAGCCGCACACACTCGGATCATAATCCTCAATCGCTGCAACTACAATGAGAAGCAGCCCTGCACTAATGTGCCTCCAACCTTCCGCCCTGTAATACTCACCATTTCGGGAAGCAGTTGGGTCTCCATTGGCCGAATTTTTTCAACTCAATAAGGGCTCCACAAGTAACAGACTCATTGAATGGAAAGCCTTTAAGGTGACCATTAGAGGTCGATGTTTGGGAATCAGTCGGAATATTCGTAAACATCTTAATGACGCCATGAGAAAAATCAAACGCAAACTCCGATGGTTGGAGATGCGATTAGTGACAAGACCGGAGTGTGCATCTCAACTGGATGGAAAACGCGAGGAACTTGCTGCTCTCCTAGAGCACCTTAGGTGCATAAATTATGCAGTGCATTCCACCCACACTCATGCAGCTTCAGATTGCGCGGGTCACCCTCTAACATGGCTTATACACCAGGAGCTGGCACAATACCCTATCCAAACACGCTGCGTGAAATTCATGCTGAATTGACTCAACACTACAGCGTTCTATATAACTCGACCACTATCTCTGAAAACAAACATTTTGCCGCCTTTTTCTCTCAGGTGCAGCTCCCTGTCATCGACCCAATGCAACGCGCAGAACTAGAGAAATTAGTGAAGCCATCAGAGCTCTTGCATTGAGTAAGACCCCTGGACCCGATGACCTACCCTCCGAGTTTTATAAGACATATGCACATACATTAATACCGCAATTGCATGCACTATACAATGCTGCTCACGAGGCTGCCCTGCTCCCCATTTCACTACGTGACGCGCTGCTTGTTTCTCTACCCAAGCCAAACAGGGACTGAGCAGGGATCCTATCACCCACTTGCCCTGTTAAACATAGATTATAAAATCCTAGCTAAGGTACTTGCTGGCTGCCTGGCTCCGCTGGTTCCAGCTCTGGTTCATGCTGACAAGAACAGCTTTGTCCTATTTCGTAGCACTTTGTTAAACCGTAGGCACTTTTTCAGGGTCTCTACTTACTCCCCTCAACAGTGGCCCCACTCCAGGTGTCTGGTTCTTGACCTCGAGAAGGCCTTCGACTCACTGGAGTGGGACTTACTTTTTGCTGCCCTGACCAAATATGGACATGAGGGCTGGTTTCTCTGCTTGCTATACACAATGCCGATGTCCAGGGTGAGGACCGGGCCCTACATCTCCGTCCCCAGAACAATATGCCGCGAGTGCCGGCAGGGATGCCTGCTGTCCCCACTACTCTTTGCCCTGGCATTCAAGCCACTCGCTGCAGCTATTCAGGTGCGGGGTACGGACTGGGGTATCCCCCTTGGAGACGGCACACATATAGTCTCAGTAATCGTGGATGATATCCTGATATACCTCAGAGATGAACGATCAATCCCATTCGCTCTGGCCCAAACACTCACGGATTTTGCATACCTCTCTGGGCTGCGGGTAATTGGAACAAGTCCTGTCTCTAACCTTTTGCATTTGGGTACCCAGCCCCACTCTCAATGGAGGTTGCATCCGATGGCAGCCTGACACCTTGCATTATCTGGGAGTTACAATATACCATCAGCAAGATTTCCTTCTAGACGGTAACCTGGGGAGGGCGATCACCACACTCTGGTCTCAAATGTCCTTTTGGTGCACACTCCCCCTATCGGTCACAGGCCGGATAGCTCTACTGAAAATGGTGGCACTTCCCAGGCTGCTGTACTATTTCACCAGCCTGCCTCCGTGCATCTTGCACTCCATTTTTTGTACGTTTGAACGGACGATGAGAGAATGTATATCGGAAAACTCCCATTGCTGAGCAGCCCTTACCAAACTTTAAAAAAAAATCTTTATTTATTGATTTTTAAATGTTCCAGAACATTATTATAAATAGTAATAGGTAGAACTTACAAAAAGAACAAAAGAGCATCAGTCACATCCAAGTTTTCCACTCCATACTGTTCGTCATGTACATCTTTCAAGTTCTATACAGTAGAGATTTTCCCATCTTAGCATACAATCACATAATTGCGCACATCAGTACCTGTACCTTATTGCTATTTCCATGTTTTGGCTCCCATTATTAATATAATACATATACATCTGCTACCATAGCAATATTGTTCTCCAAAGGTTCTAGACAGGGTCATTCTGGATTGTCCTGTTCAGGTGTATCTGGGTCGAACCGCTGCGCGGTTAAATAGTTTTGCAAGGGATCCCATATATCTCGCGGCCGAGAAGTAAGAGGCATCAATTCAGCATATGCTAATAACTGATCTTGGCAGTATACAAGATCCTGCAACCAATCCTTACATTTAGGAGCTCTCCCTCTTCCCCATTTACAGACTATTTTACGCTTGGACAGCAGCAGTCCCACTGACGCATATTTTCAGTAGGCTACCTCAATGTCTGCTGTGTAGCCTAGCACCACTATCAATGGTGTGTCTGAGATAGGGGCACCTATCATCTGCCCCAAAGACTCCAGCACTTCTTTCCAGTATTGCTGAACAGCCTCACACTCCCAGGCCCGATGTAAGAACCCCGCTCGTCCCCTGCCGCATCTATCACAGCAATCAGTGTCACGAAGGTGGAAGCGGTGTAGTGTAGTTCGGGTGTAATAAATTCTATGCAAATATTTTAAGTGGATGATGCGTAATCTGCTACTTGCTGACAACCTCCCAGTTTCCTGACAGCAATATATCCACTGATCATCACTTATAGGGGACCCCAAGTCAGCCTCCCACCGAGCTCTCGAACTCCGACCCCAATCTGGGCTGTTTGCCTGGGTGGAGCGATACAACATGGATACCACATGCGTAGGTGTGGTGCTTTGTAATAATTCATGGAGCGGGCCATTATCTCGGGTTCAGCAGGGAAATCCAGCATGGCAGTTTTCACATCTTGTTGCAAGCGGACATTCAGAAAAAGATCAATAGGGGTTGGCTGTTATTCTCCCCAAAAATTCTCCCATGTGCGGAAGTTGCCATTTTCATATAGATCTCCCCATGTAAGCTTCCCAGCCCTGCGCAACATTTGTTTACACCCCCCCTCATGTCTCATGTGTAACCGGTAGATTTGGGTGATGTACCGTGCCTAGTTTGGGGGTAGTACAACATTGGCGCCTGTAAGCGTTTTGCGAGATTATGCCATGCTTTGTTTGTGAAATCTACTGTCCTTGGGTCCGCACCTCCATATCACCTGGAAGAGGAGCCCAAACACGCTCTGAGCGGGACAGGTGCCAAGATGCCAAGATGCACCTTACATGCCGCCAAGTGCGGCATGTAAGGTGGCGGGTTCAACCAATATGCTGCAAAGTGCACTTGGGCGCATTGGAAGTAGAGTTCCATATCTGGTGCCTCAAATCCATCCCTGTTGAATGGCGGAGTCAGGAGTTCTGCCCCTGTTGAATGGCTGAGTCAGGAGTTCCCACTTCACCCGTGGCTGCTTACCTCCCCATGCTAACCGACTTAACTGGGTCGTGAGGGTTTTGAAGAAGTATTTGCTAGGTGCATATGGAATGTTTATGAATAAATAAAGCAGCTTTAGAAGTATTATTATTTTGGTCAGAGATATACGTCCTGCCAGTGACAGGGGCATGGCAATCCACCTAGTGATGGAGTCTGTTATTGTTTCCAGCAGGTGGCTTTAATTGCTGCGCACCAGCTCCTCCTTATCTCTTGTTATATTGATAACCAGGTACTTTATTGTATCTTTGCACCATTTTAGCGGGTAGTCTGGGATAAACTGTCGGGTGTTCGCTGTGAGAGGGAAAATCTGGTATTTCTCCCAGTTAATATTAATGCCTGCGATCCCAACAAAAAGTATGTATTCTCTAAGCAATGGATTGAGACTGACGCTGAGGTCTCTAAGGTATAGCGTCATATCGTCAGCGTAAAGTGATATTAGAATATGTCTGCTCGGGTATGGCAGCGCATACTCCCTATGGTGCTGTCTGAGCCTGGTTGCCAGCGGCTCCACAGCCAGCGCAAAAAGCAGCGGAGAGAGCCGGCAGCCCTGTTGTGTCCCTCCTGTTATTGGGAAGGGGAGGGGGAGTACAACCCATTGATCATTATCCGTGCTTGTGGCTGAGTGTACAGCAGCTGGACCCAGGCCAATAATGGGGTGGGGAAGCCCATTTGACACAGCACACTCAGGAGATAGTCCCATTCTAGGGACTCAAATGCCTTGGTGGCATCTAAGAACACTGCCACTGCCTCCAAGTCTGGATCCATATCCTGCAATACAGCAAATAATGTACGCATATTATGGGATGTCGCCCTCCCAGGTATCAACCCAGACTGCTCGGGTAGTACCAGTACATTCATAAGCAGGGTCAATCTGTTTGCTAGTACTTTTGCTAGTATTTCTGCGTAGCAGTGTATGAGCGACAAGGGGTGATACGAGTCGCATTTCTCAGCCGGCTTCCCCGGCTTAGGTATAGATATTATGAGTGCCTCTCTTAATGTCTCTGGAAGTCTCCCCAGTTGCAGGGCTTCCTCGTATAGCTTCTTTAAAATTGGGATGAGACTGTCACTGTACGTTTTATAAAATTCTGCAGTGAGCCCATCGAAGTCAGGGGCGCAACCCGATCTCAGCTGCATAATCACAGATCGGATTTAATCTTCCTGCAGTTCAGCAGAGAAGAACTCTCTTTGACAGTCTCCCAGCCAGGCTAGGGCAGTGTCTTCAAAATACTGTTCCACCGCTATGGGATGGGTCCGTTGTGTAGTACATAAGGTTCTATAAAAAGTGTGAAATGTTTTCAGTATAACGGAGGCATCTTTACTTATTGTCCCGTCAGTCTCTACCACTTCCAGTATTGTGTTAGAAAATCAGGGTGTTCAAAGCAGCTCTGCTAGCGCCTTGCCCGGTTGTTCTCCCTCTCCATATTGCCTAACCTGATGGTATTTCCCTTGAAACAGGCACTCCCTCTCCGCTGTCTCCTGATACTCTGACACTGCGTCCCTTATTTTGACCCTCCATGCAACGGATGTCCGTTTCTAATTTTCGTAGTGTTGTGCGGTAATCTCTTAGTATTCCCCCACACTTTGCAATGCATATTCCTAGAACAGTTACTTTAAAAGCTTCCCACACCATAGCGAATGTAGAGGCTGTACCTATATTCCGTTCAAAGAAGTCTGTGATTTCTTGTGGCAATTCCAGCCTAAAGGGGGCATCCAAAAGGACGTGAGGGGGCAGCCTCCAGCTCTGATATGGTGTAGTTAAAACCGGGGGGAGCCATCGTCATTACCACCGGGGAGTGGTCGGAGTATGTACGGGGTAGGTGACTCGCCTGTGATGTCCATGCTCGTATCCCTTTTTAAATAAGCCAATAATCAATGCGGGACCATGAAAGTGTGCTGAGGAGAAACCCGTGTCTTCCTTTCTGCCCCGGTGTAGATCTCCACAAGCATCAAACAGTTTATGACTATGCATTATGTCATTTAGTTGTCGTTGGGTGCTAGTGTAGTGTTGGGCCTGAAGGTGCGATCTGTCCACCATTGGATCTAGTGTTATATTAAAATCTCCCCCCATATAATGTGGGTTGATCCTATATCTATGATTTTCTCCATCAGCGTTCTGAAAAATTCAGGGTCGTCTGAATTGGGCCCGTAGCAGCAGGCCAGGGTAATGGATTGTGATGCCAGTGTGCCCCACATCAAACAGTCTCTTCCTTGCGGAGCCCTTACCAAACTTTACCAACAAAAAGATTGGGGATTACTGGCAGTCCCCAATATGGAGCAATACTATTTATTATTTTATAGTTTTATAGAGCGCGAACCAGACCCGTGAGGGTATCAGAGCGCTTTACAGGATTGAGGGGGAGGAATACAAAGCGTAAGGATGAGAGGGATCAAATTGGGAGAGATAGGGATACATTATAGGGGAGGAGCACGCAGTCTATAGTCCAAGCTACATGTGGGATAGAAATTAAAGCAGGTAGATGAAGTATACAAAAAAGCTACATTATACAGGAGGAGCACGCTGTCTGAGGTCCAAGCTACTACATGTGGGATAAAAATTAAAGCAGGTAGGTATAATATACAAGAAGACACGCAGTCTCAGCTCTTGGGGGGATGCCCAGGAGTGCAGAAAAATGTATCATCCGTGGAGGACGTGGATAATGCCGCAGTGGAGGGTGGAACATGTCGATGAGGTGATTGTAAAGTATTCATTAGATGAGGTATTTTCCCATTAAGAAAGTTTTGGTTTCCGTCTTAAAGTGTGCCAAGGACGGAAGTCTTCTGATGGCGGGTGGGAGAGAATTCCAGATTCTTGGTGTGGCCCCAGAGAAGGCCCGATTGTAGGTTTTTTCTTCCGGAAGCGTGCTGGTTGCAGCAGCAGGTCTTTGGCAGATTGGGAGTTTCTGGCTCCTCCGGATATCATGAGTTTTTGTGCGAGAAATGTAGGAGAATTCGAGTACAGAGCTTTGTGAGTAATGCAGGCCAGTTTAAATGGTATTCTGGCTCTAGGGGAAGCCAGTTCAGAGCTTTGAGGTGGGGAGAGATGTGGTCAAATTGTTTTGAACCCGTTAGGAGTCTGGCGGCGGTGTTGAGGCAGGCTTTCATTGGGGCCAGAGTTCTTGGGTAGCCCTGCAAGAGTAGAGCATCCATATTCAAATCTGGCAATGACTAGAGCTTGGTTTGCCGTTTTAAGGTCGGACACATCGAGGAAGGGTTTTAGGTTTCTTAGGTAGCTTAGATGGAATCTAGCCATTTTGGCCATCGAGTTTATATGGCCATGCATATTCAGGCTGCCGTCAAGGGTTCTTCCATGGGATTTCGCCGAGTCAACAATGGTAGGAGGGCGGTTTTGTGCAGTGATGGTCTTGATCCATTCCTGGATGTCTGGATTGGGTTTGGCTGGGGAGATCAGAAGAAATTCAGTTTTGTTTGCATTGAGTTTAAGCTGGTTGGATTGTGAGCCAATGGACTGTCAGCTTCAGGGCCTCGTTTAGGGAGAAAATGTCCTCAGGGGAAGAGATTTTTATGTAGACCTATCTTGCCTCGCAGTTGCACTGGGTAGCAAGATGGCTGGTGGGACTTCCGTTCTGCGACACTGCTACCATTTCTCCGTTCTGGGCGAGGGCATCCATAATCCGGCTATTCCACCCATGCGCCAAACGCAGATCACCCATGCCACTACTTCTGGGGATTGCATACCAAAGCTTCCGTAGAAGTGTCTATATCACATGATTGACGTTGCCATTTGCACCGGCACTGCCCCTGCAAGGCCCGATGTGAGGCAGCGTCATCACATCAGCCACGGAGCTGTCAAATTGGCTAGAGGCAGGAATTCAAACACTAGGCAATTTACATCAGGATGGTATCCTACTTCCCTACAACACGCTAACAGAAATAAATGACTTACCTGCCAGCCAGTTTCTACTGTGTAACTCCCTGCTTGCGGCACTGGGTAACAAATGGGGGGACATTGCCACAAAACTCACCATGCATTTGACCATCCAGTATTTGCATGTCATGGGGAGGGGTAGGCATCTCATCAAATGGTTCGCTAATTCACTACGCCAACACACAGAAGTGACGCTAATACCATTGATGCAACAATGATAAGAAGACAGACATCGCCCCTTTGCTGATAAGGAATGGACTGAGGTGTTGACCAGTCTCACCTATATTCCCCTCAACACTCGCTCCTGCCTCATCCAAAATTACATAATCCAAAGAGCATACCTCACCCCTGCCAAAATAAAACAAATTCCACTGCGAAGATGCAGCCTGCCCTAAGTGCCAGGTCACTGATGCTGATCGCCTTCACATGCTGTGGGCCTGTCCATCTTTGCACACTTACTGGCGACTGCACTTCCTTAGTCGCCTGCACTGGCCGCACCCTATCACACAACTGGAAGGAGTAAATAATACACCTCTTCCTTAAAGATAAACAGCAGAAGGTCACCTTCAGCTTTCTTTACCTGGGTATACTGACAGCTAAGCGCCTGATCACAAAACGATGGAAGTCACCTTACCCTCCCACCTAAATGGCCTGGAGACAGTCGCTGCTGGTGTGGGCCAGGGCGGAAAGTGTGACATTGCGCACTGAGGATACCTTAGGCCTCCACAAAAACTCTATCGCAGCTAGCTGGGTTGCTGTTCTACATGACTATCAGGGCACACAAACAGGTGATGCACAAGTCTCTGTCCCCGCCTCCCCGGCAGACACAGATACAGTAAGATCCTAATCCGCTATTGCGCAACTGAGGCAGGTGAGCAGGGGGCGGTCGAAGTCCTTGCCCCAACACACCACCTCCTCTCCGTAACGCTCGGAGCTGTAAGCACGCCTGATATATTTGCCACTATCACAAGTAGGGTCCAGTCAACATTCCAAATGGGCCAAGGTCTTCCTGGTTCTTTTTATTTGTCAACCCCTTATTCTTCCCTCTTCCCAATACCATGTAAAGAGACCACTCGCTTCACTAATGATGGCTGTGGATGGACACTCCTAACCTATGCACACTCAACATAGAAGTTATAACGAGCCATCTCTTCTATAGACGTAAGTCAGCATCGGAATGCTCCTTACACTGTAATAGAGAAACTGTATACAATATGTTAACTGTCATATGTATGGCAACTATGCCTGCATTGGAGCACCCATTCCTTGTGGATGTGCCTGCTCATTTTCTCAAACGCTTGCATATGGATGTGTAATAACAGAAACTGTTGTAAACAAGCAAAGGAGAAAAAGAAATGTGGTGGGGTGGGGTGGGTCCAAGTCTAAGAAGGTCCTATCATTCTTATGTGCAGATTTCTCGTTCCTTTTACTGAGTTCACCTGTTTCTTGAAGGGCATGCAAATGGCCTCATCACCGAGGTATATTGGACGCAGTACGCAAATTATTCGAACCAGCAAACTGCAGCTGGTAATACGCATAAGCGCTCTTACCTGTACGTCCCTTTTGATACGGTTAACTGCTCAGCCCCAAGCGCTTTGTACCAGGCGCAAATGTGTAATGTTGCACTAATATATATTATGCAAAATATGATAACAGCTGTGCAAACTGTATACAATGATTGCAAAACAAAATTCAATAAACAGATAATAAAAAAAAGTAAAGTATGTAACACGTAAGCAGGAACAACAGTACAACTGGGTGGACCTGTTTTATTTTACTCCAGGGAGAGTCGTGTCATTTTTCTGACAAATATTTCAGCTGATTTTGCAACCCGGCATTAACTTCTTGCTTCACCCTTGTCACACAGTGACCACCCAATAGAAAGCCGCCTGAAACTTAAACTACACGCAAATAAAAAAAAACACAAAAAACAGTTTAAGTAACTTTAAGATCATTGCCAAATCAGAATATGAACTTTTTTTCTTCTCTGACTTAGATGCAACTAATTCCCGGAAACCAGTGCTTAATTTGTAAAATATTAAGTGCAGGTGCTCAGACTTATTTTTAGGAGATCACCCCCACTTCCCCGGGCTCCGCCCACTTTCTCCAATGGCTCCACCCACTTCCTTTATTGGCTTCACCCACAAGCCTCAAATCATCAGAGCCTCCTCCTCACTTCTTGAGTTTCACAAGATGCTGAATACCTAGCTCTTCTCATATGCACCATGGGGACCTCACACTTACACACCTGCCCAAGCGCCTGGATACCCTCTCCTATGATTAGTGCACTATATAAATAAATATAACATAACATATGGAAAGCCTATGAAAACAACTCTAAAGTGAAATCAAATTTGAGAATGTGTGTACATCTCAAAATGCAGCTTCAGGAAAGGTTCATTTGAGGACTTGAGGCAACTTGGCAAATTGAAGAGAATAGGCTTGTACAGTGCTGTTTAAAAGAAAGGAAAAGATGAAGGAAGGAATATATTAAAGAAGGCAGCATCAAATGCAGGCAGGAAGGGGAGTAAAGGAGTGAGGAAATAAGTAACGGATGAAAGATGGAGGAAATAACAGAATGTGAAAGGCAGAAATGAAGGGATAGAAGGAGAAACGAAGTGAACGATGTGTGAAGGAAGAATAGAAAGAAGAAAGGATTGCAGGAAGACAAGCACAAGGAAGGGTGAGGATAAGAGAAGAAGAAGTTAAAGAGGGGTTGAAGGAAGGATCAAGAAAAAAAAGTAAGGAACAAATGGAGGAAGAAAGAAGATATGCACCAAAGGAGGAAGGGTGGGCAATGAATGATGATGTAAGGAAGCAAGAATGAAAAGAAAAAAGGAGGCATGGCTTGAGGTGCTGAGGAAGAGAAAAAGGAAAGAAAGGAGGTCTGGGGAATGGATACAAGCATGAAATGTACTGGGTCAAGGAGGGACAGAGGAAATAATGAGTAATATTGCAAATAAATTGAAAGTAAAAACAAAATGACGATTCTCCAATTATCATACAGAGGGAATCTTGATTTCATTAAAGACAACGGAGGCTGACATTATGCAATAACTTTTATTGCGCCGCTCAAGATGCAGCCCTTTAAAGTGTAACAAAATACATCATAGTAAGAACATTCCAAACAAGGCAACAGAGTCCCATGGTAACCGCAAGACTTCCTCTTAGAGCTGCGAAGAAAAGGTAACTGTAGCTTAAATTTCTTCCATGAAGAACAAATGATTATATTGAAGCAGAATCTGAAAGAAAAAAGCAAACGGGGTAGTACTGACCATATGAGGTGACAAAGTTCACATTAAAAAGGTACATTACATCAAGAGAAATAAATAATCTCAAATACAACATTAATAAAACAACCACCTGGGAGTGGTGGGAGGGATAATGTCAGCCTCCGTTGTCTTTAATGAAATCAAGATTCTCTCTGTATGATAATTGGAGAATCGTCATTTCATTACAAGACCGGAGGCTACATTATGCAAGTTCAAAGCTCCTCAGTGCAGCATTGCTTACATGTTCAACAGGTTTAAGATAAAATTTAACAAAAGTTGAAGCGTTAGACCAATCAGCTGCCTTAAGAATATCTGAAAGTGATCCTCCACCCCAAAAAACCTTACTTGCCATAGCGGCACGTGAGGAATGTGCACCGAATTTGGACAAATCTATACCTGCTTAAAACATGACAGATTTTACCCATCTAGCAATAGTTGCAGAAGAAACGGCTTTGAAAGGTTTAACATAAGAAATCAATAATTGCATTTCACTGCGAGGCCTAAAGGCACTCATCATCTGTTCGTAAACTTTCATGCAACTAACCACACATAGTTTAGGAGAGTCAGGGAAAAGGGGATAAAAGATGTTCTCTGACATGGTTTTAGTCCTTTTACAAATTTCAAAAACTACTCCATCAGGGGAGTAAAATCTATTACATATTTCTAGGGCTTTAACATCAGAAACTCTTCTAAAAGAAATAAGACAAAGTAAGGTAGCTAGCTTAGAGGATATTTGCTTTCTTGTAAGAAAAGAGTTGTCCGGCCAGGATGAAAAAAGGTCAAAAACCAGATTAACGTCCCATAATGAATCATATTTGGG
Source organism: Triturus cristatus (assembly GCF_964204655.1). NCBI lineage: Eukaryota > Metazoa > Chordata > Amphibia > Caudata > Salamandridae > Triturus > Triturus cristatus. Next base: position 1,024,244,986 of record NC_140592.1, read on the forward strand.
TTTAGGAGGACGCTTGATTTTAATACCTTTCATAACTCTTCGGATTAAAGGATCGGTACCGATAGAAAAATGGTTTAACAAGGAATGTCCTGCTGAAATAGCAGATCTATAGCAATTAACGGTTCTATAGCAAAGACCTGAATTAAAGAGATCCGCTAAAAAATTTGCTACTTCAACTACAGGTGCTTCCACGGGATCCATATTCCGTTCCATGCACCAACTACACCATCTTTTCCAAGCACTGGTGTATCTTTTCCTGGTTCCGGGGGCCCATGATTCATCCAAAAGGCTCTTAGCCTCTCCTGAAAGACCTGAGTATCTTGAAGATTCCCTGAAATCTTCCAGACAAGAAGGTTCATGTTTCCTTCTAAAAGAAGAGAGTGTAATTCTCCTTCCAGTCCCTGTAAAAGATCTAAATTCCCTAGGACAAGACGAGGAACTTCCATGGCCAATTCCATCACGCCTGGGAACCAAATTTGTGAATTCCAAAAAGGAGTGTTTAGAACAATTCGGCAATGATCTGAACGAACCTTCAGAAGAGTCCTCTGGATTAGAGCAAAAGGGGGGAAGGCATAACAATTGAGATTGTTCCAAGGTTGGAGAAGTGCGTCCACCGCTAGAGCGAGAGGGTCTGGTCTCCAGCTGAAAAATTGATCTAACTGGGACGTCAGTCTGCTGGCAAAAAGGTCTATATCGAAGGGGCCCCATAGTTCCTGAATCCTCTGGAAGACTAAAGGATTCAATTTCCAATCGCTTGAGTCCCTCAGGAATCTTGAATTCCAGTCTGCCCTTGTATTCAGATGACCCGGAATGAATTCTGCTCTCAGAATTATCTTTTGACTCCAGCAGAAATACCAAATCTTTTGAGCAAGATCCGCCAAGGTCATAGATCTCGCACCCCCAAACGATTGATATAAGAAACGGCTGTAAAATTGTCTATTTTTATCAAGACTACGCTGTTCCTTAGTATAGATTTGAAACTCATGAGGGCATTCAGACTGGCCATCATCTCTAAGTAATTTATATGCAAGTACATCTCCTCCTGGGACCATTTCCCACCTGTTTCTAGGGTACCTAACCTGGCACCCCAACCTGAACTGCTCGCGTCGGATTCTAAAATGTGATCCGGCGAATTCCCAAATATAGCTTTCCCGTTCCAGCTCTCTAGGTTGTTCCTCCACCAAAGGAGGTCGGTCTTGGCTTCTGTGGATAAGGGAATATGGTCTGAGTACCAAAGACCATTCCTGAGACCCGAAGATTTCAACCTCTGAAGGGCCCTGTAATGAAGCGGTCCTGGAGAGATCGCTTCAATAGATGAGGAAAGAAGACCTATTACCCTCGCTAACTCTCTTAAACTCACCAAGTCTTTTGAAAGAACATAGGAAACTTCTTTCTTTATTTTTGATAATTTCTTTATAGGAAGTTGTAAGAGAGCCGAGGATGTGTTTACTTGAAAACCCAAAAACTCTAGATTCTGTGAGGGAGTCATGACTGATTTTTCTATATTGATGATGAAACCTAATTTCTCCAGAAGGTCCACTGTCCATTTCATATGGGTTAATAATTTCTCCTGGCTCTGAGACATCAAAAGGATGTCGTCCAGATAAATAATCAAACGGACCCCTCTCTTTCTTAAGGAGGCTACGACCGGTCTCAAGATCTTGGTGAAACACCAAGGAGCTGAAGAAAGACCGAAAGGAAGGCAACGAAATTGATATGTCACTCCCTTCCATATAAATCTTAAGTATCTCTGCGAGTCCGAATCCATGGGGACTGTAAAATATGCGTCTTTCAGATCTAGCTTTATGAGCCAATCTTTTACTTGGAGGATATCTCTTAGGAGGTGAATTCCCTCCATTTTGAAGTGCCTGTAAACGAGAAAAGAGTTCAGGAGTTTTAGATTTATTACCGGGCGCCAACCCTTGTCTTTTTTCTTCACAAGGAAAATAGTGCTCACAAAACCGGGAGCAGTGTTTGAAGCCCTGAAAATTGCCCCTTTGTCTAGCATTTGGCGTACTTCTAGCTCTACGGGGCGGATTGATCCTGATCTAGAGCAAGTTCCCTTGGAATTTTCCTCTGATGAGGAATTGAAGTGAATTCTATTTTGAATCCTTTTACGGTTTCTAGAACCCCATGGGTCGTTTGTAATTGATAACCAATTCTGGATAAAAATAGCAAGTCTTCCCCCTACCTTTGGGGGGAAAGAAACAAAAGGAGGAGTAGTAATTACCTTGATTTCCTTGACCCTGGAATCTTCCGCGACTGTTTGTACCTCGGCGGAAGTTGTGACCTCTTTGGGGAAAGAAAGAGTTGTTCCCTCGGAAGGACCTTCCATAGCCACGTGTGTTTTGGTAAAAATAGGACCTGTTGTAACCATGGCTGGCAGCCGGTCCTCCCCTGTCAGCCCTTCCAAAAAATCTTCCTCCGAACATACGTCTCATGTTGCTCTGTGCTTTATTAAAAGCTGAGAAAGTAGATACATACTTTCCAAGAACCTTGATGAAGGACTCCCCAAAGAGGAGGCCATTAGGATCTCCCTCAACATCCTTATTAGCCAGATCGCCTAGTTTCGCGTTCATCCGCATCAAGATGCCTCTTCTTCTTTCAGATGTAAGGCTAGCATTAGCATTGCCGAGGAGGCAAACAGCGCGTTGACTCCAGCCTCTTAAGAGTTCTATGTCAACTGGGGTACCTTTCAAGGCGGACTCCTCTGCTAAGTCCATGATTCTGGCAAGAGGGCCCAACGTGTCCAAAAGCTTGTCCTGACACTGTTTCAGACAGCGTTCAAGGCCCTTACGAGGGTCTCTTCCTCTTTTGAAGAGGAAGGTTAGTAATTCTGGGTCCAAATTAGGGGTCATGCCTGCCTTGTTATCTAAAAAGGGTCTAGGGTATTCGGATCTCAACAGATTACGTGAGTCCCTTTCGAGTGGCTTTCGAGTAAAACAAAATTACATTTCTGTGTCCTAACACACCATGTATGTTTGTAAATCATACATACGCCAGAGGAGGCCTTGCAACCAAGTTTAAAATGCTGTTATCAAACTCAAAGGCACTAATTTTATCCACCTCAGAAAGATGAAAGGCTGAGTGGCCACACCAAGATTTCAATTTATGACCACGAGATCAAACATTTCACCAAGAATTGTTACATACACCCAGATAAAAACGCACACACACTCTCTCCCTCTCTCTGTTTTGAAACTCTTCAAAAATATTAAGTATTTTACAAATAATTGTAATTTATCTCACTTAGAACCCCTACCAGTCCATATACCTTTTCTTCACCACTGCCCCATAGACCCTCTCATGCACCCTGTTTTCCGTATATTGTGTCTTAACATTACAGACTTATTATTGGGAAACCTGAAGCTCACCCTGTCAATCTTACTAACCAACTACTCCCCTGGTTCATGCGTACCATGAGCTGCACGTCCAACAGGCGATGGCATTCAAGCCAGTGGATAAATTAATGTATGCAGGGTAGAGGAATGAGAAGGGAAATAAGGGAGTAAAACAGGGCAAAAGGGGGTCCACTACTGCAAACGTGAAAAAAACTATTTTAACAATTGGTAAATATTTTGATTGTCAGTAACATTTGATGGAATCTTTCAGCTTTGGTGTGATCTAAAACTCTTGGACCTAAACCTTTTATATCAATAGAGCAACATGCCTTTTCACCAGTGACTTTCAGCACTCTGTTGTTTTAAGGCTTCGTCATCTTTTGAGACATTCACTTTTGGGACCCCAGGGGCGTGGGCTGTCATTTGTGCAGCCATTGCAGTGGCTGTGAGGGCCCCTCTGAACTCCAATTATTGATGTTTTTACTGCCCAATAGGAACATTTAGGCCCCATTTTCTTTTCTAGCATTAGAGCCTATGGGAGCCTTGCTATGCGACTACCCACCCCCTCTTCGTTTCTGTACACTTTCCTCTGTACTGTAAATTTGAGCCTGTGTGATGTACTCCCTGTGTGTACACCAGTCTCTGTAAAGCACCTTGTTCATTTCTGTTCACTTTGCGGTAGATAAATACCCCACAGACATGCATGTGCGTAGAATATAAATCTAAAACGTATAAGTCCACTGTGTTTTAATGTATGAGATAGGAGAGCGATGTTTTTCAGCTTCCCTCGAGTCGGACCTACAGCACACTGAGTGTCAAAGTCAAAGAGCAGCCTCTGCCTCCATAATCAGAGGAAATGTGACCAGATCAAAAGCACTCAGCACTCGCACATTCCAGAAGCCAAGACCATGGCCCAACAATATAGTGGGGAAGTGAGAAAAAGAAAACAGACCATAAAAACACAGTGCAATTTGGCGCAGTGGTGGTGTTAAATAATTTCCCAAATTGAGAGAGCGCACCACGGTAAATATCTGAGAATAGAGTAGAATGATGTTTTTATAGAATACTTTGAGAAAGCAACAGGTTGGTATTATGTTTTAAAAGGAATTCCGATTCTACTTTTTGAGTGTGTCTTCATATTTTTTCCATTGGTGAATATTATCTCATGCAGTAAATAATTTGTCGAATTTGTACAGTGACCAAAGTAGTACTTTTTCTTTCTGCACACATGGTTGCCTGCCTCACTGGCTTTGCATGTAAATAGTGAGAGGTGAAATAGTTGAGTTGCAACCAGACACATAAAATATGTAATAAAACCAAAATAAGCTTTCGCTTTAATATGCATTCATGTAAAATGTCAAGATTCAATCATTTGTCAGTTGATGGGTTCGATGCTGGCATAGACATACAAAATTAAATGAAAAGATTTGTGACCACCTGGAAGATAAGCCATGTGACACTTCTATATAGGGAAATGGAAACACATCCAGGTAAACGGTGCATGTGCCTCATCATCCTGGCTAAAATTGAAATAAGTAAGTCTATTTTCATAATGAACCGGTACATACTTTCCTCTACAGCCCGTCCTCTAAATTTACACTTAACTACTTCATGCACCACTCTATTTCCCCAGCACCTTTCTACATCCATTCGCTAAGCGCCCCACAGAATGATGCTTCAATATTTTTTGATGTCAAGTTTCTTAGTAAAGTAAGTAATCAGTATGGTTCAAAAAATAAAAGTGTGTGTCTAGGCCAAAAAATAACATGAGCGATCAGCGTGCATGTCTCCTGTACAATATATTCATTTACCTGTTGCTGCAAGTTCACTTTTCCCTCGGTATGATGACTTTATTTCAGGTCAAGGAACGGTAAGCCTTCGCCTGTGTTCACAAATCAGAGACGACACCGATAACGACAGATTTGCATCATCTTTTGGCTTTAAAGCTAACAGGTGTCAGGGCGCACACACATTTGCAAACAATTTAGAATGGAGGAAAAAGCATTAAAGCTAAATATGAACCAGAAAAACATATCCAATCACTATATGCATTCCAAATGAAACATCGCTGTGATTGGTTAGACTGTTTCCACCTTCGCACTGCCTGTTATTTTCTGATTGTGCACGTGTCACATGTGCACCTGTAACAGAGTTTGATTTGCATCGAGGCAGGCCTGCCTCCCATCCAATCCTGAAGCCACTCTCCTATTTACTACAAAGAAAAACTTGAAAGGGGCATCTAGATTGGCTGGGACACGGAATCAAGCACTCGATTTAAGAACATGGAGCTGCTTTCTCTCGGCTCTCAGACAGTGAAGCTGGGAGACCTCAAAGTGTGCATAATGGGATGATGTAAGAAAGTGGGTTTCTGTTGCAGTAATCCCCCCCCCCCTTTTTTGCCTAATAGCTGATGCACTTTTCCCTGTTGTGCCCTGGGCTCCTGCCAATCAGGTGCCCAGGGCCTGTGTTCCTTCCCTAAAAAAAACTGCCTAACAGCCAAAACCCAAATTGGCAAACCCTGGCCACATGTCAGCCCCTGGTAAATGGTACCCCAGGAACCCGAGTTCCTGTGACCAGGGAAGGCCTCTAAGGGCTGCAGCACTCATTGTGCCACCCTTAGAGGCCCTGTACCCTAACACACACACACTGCTCTTGCAGGCTGAGTGTCTGGATACAAGACAAAACAGAGAGTCGACATGGCACACATCCCTGTGTGCCATGCCCACAACCTACACTGCCCTGGCATACATCAGCCACCCCTCTAGCTGGGTGCCCTATGCCAGTGGTGTGGGCACAGAGGCAGGAAACCCTGTGCCCCTACAGTACCCAGGTCCATTCCTGGGTCCTGTAAGTGCAGTGCTGCCAGCTAAGAGTATATGGTGCTGGGAGCTTGTCAAACACGAACTCCACAGCACCATAATGACAGCACTGAAGACTGAGAAGTTTGGTATCAAACTGCTCAGCACATTAAATCCACACTGATGCCAGTGTGTGATTTAATGTACAAAACACCACACAGGGCATCTTAGAGAGGCCCCCTGAAACCTAAACCTACAATCCACGTCTGTTCTGAGGCTGCCACACAGCAGACATGTTGCTGGACCCCTGGGTAGGAGAGCCCCTGCTCTCCTGGGTCTGCAACAATGCACATCCTGGGCGAGGTGCTAAATCTCCTCCCCCAGGATGGGCAGGGGGAAGCTTCAAAGGCATGCCGCCTCTGTGAGCTTCCCCAGGCCACTGCAACCCCCCACTCTGGCGGGAAGCTTGGCCGGAAACCCCAAATAAGGACAGGGGATGTGCCAGCCTGCCAACCCCACCCCTAAGCTCCTGGGACTCCCATGAGTAGAGGCTCTACTCAAAACCTATCTCTAATCCCTGGCAGCAGCCCGGAACCGCGAACCCAGCACACTCTGCACCAGCCAAGCCTGGCCAGTGCCGGAGTGAACAAAGACCCTGAGGACGACCCCACAGCGACTGTGACCCCGAGTCCGGCACCCAAGGACCTCCCTCGACACTCCTGAAGAAGAGCGCAGCCTCAGAACAAGGTGCCCCCCCAACCACGATCAACAGAGGGTAAGATTTCCCGACACCAAAAGGCACCCCTGCACGTGGCGCCCCACGGCCCCCTGTGCCCAATCCCGGGGTACCTACCTATCCTCCAACTACCCAACGTACCTCTCAAAGTGGTGGTGGCACCTGAAGAGTCCTCGTCCCCGAGCTTGCAGTCTTTTTCTAAACCGGAGATTTCCCATTGAAATCAATTGAGTGCCCGAAGGCTCAAAAGCACTCTGCACCCAGCCGCCCGAGTGGCCCTGGCAGTGAAAACTCTACACCTACCTACTTCCCCACTTGCCCTGAGCAAGTGACCAGGAGCCCAGCTCCCACAGCCGCGTGGCTTGCCAGTCAGCAGCCACCAACCAAGGCCCCCCTATCCCTCATAGGATAACATTGGGCCTAACTCTCTTTGCACCCGGCCGCCCTAGAGCCGCTGTGGGTGAACCAACTGTACCTACCTGACCCTGGGGGACCCCTGAGTCTATGCCCAGAACCTCAACTCTGCCAGTCGAGTACTTACCCTTAAACCGCAAACTCTATTTTCCTCATAGGGTAACATTGATTGGCTTTTTCCTGAAATTTCTTCTGTGTGGACTTTTCAAATCATAAAAAATTCACCAAAAATCAGCCGAGTAACGAAAACGAAATTACTCACCTGCTCTTAGGTGAGCTCCCAGTGCTGGATCTTGGTGCCCAGCACTGACTCTGAAAAATACTTACAACTGTACTTACCCGTAACTCAATTTTGTTCCATAGGAAACCATTGACTGTTTTTCTGTGAAATTTCTTCTAAGTGTCGATTTCTGCAATCTTTAAATATTCTTCAAAAATCGTATAATATCTGAAAACGTAATTTACTTACCTGTTTTGGATAAAGGTCCCAGTACTGAGTCTAGGCACCCAGTACTGGATTACAAAAGTAACGAGAACATACTATACCTGTAACCTGAATTTTCTTCCATAGGGAATCATTGACTGTTTTCTTTGAAATATTTTCGAAGTATCAACTCTTAAAATAGCTAAATATGGTTTAAAAATCATTACAGTACTTAAGTCGACTTTCATCACTTGATTCTGAGTACTGACCCAGGACTGAATCTAGGATCCAGTCCTGGAATTCGAAAAGTAATCCTAAAAGTAATCTGTGGCAAATAGCATGAAACTTCCATTGAACTCAATGTATTATTGTGTTTAAAATAGTGTTGCCTATTGCAACCACTTGTAACTGTTTACAAAAGTCAATTACATCTTGCAAAAGTATTTATATAAAGCATCTCATTCTGAGAAAGTATATTTTAATTCCAATTGTTGATTCTAAAATAAAATAAGCATATATTTTTTATATATAAACCATTGGCCTAGAGTTCAGTTATTGAGTGTGTGAGACCATTTGCTGACTGAGTGTGTACAACAAATGCTTTACACTGTCCTCTGATACTGCCTTACTGCTCGACCAAGCTACCACTTTGGAGAGTAAGGTTATATCTAACTTTAGCCTCTGTCAAACCCTTGGGGACTGTGGACTCTGTACACCCTGTACCTATTTGGGAACAGTATATACAGAGCCACTTTCTCACAGATGAACGAGCCAGAGAAAGGTCAATCCGTCATGCGCTGCTGTGCAGTTTAATCCAGGGCAGCAACAGCCTTGTCACTGACGACTAGCAGTAGAACAAGGTACGTGCACCACAGGCAAGCAAAATTTACTGGGCCCACTTCCGAGGGGAGAAAAATTCTATAGACCCGGCCCTGGGAAAAAAGTGCCGGTGCTAAGCACCGGAAAGCACCAGCACAAAATAAGCACTGCCGGAAACAGACCCACCAGTCCCGAATAAAAATCTTCATAATTTGGCATGTCCCACGCTTTGTGCGTAAAAAACAATGTTACCATGGACAGCCATAAATAAAACAGTTGGTATGCTACGGGGCAGCAGCTATTACTTTTGTGGCCCCACTGCCCCCTTTTTAGGTCTCGGCTAGCGAAGGCTGCGCTTGCGAGATTTAATGTTTTTCAGTAGTGGGGCTTGAACCCGACCTCTTCTCCATTGGCTGGCTTCCTAAACGGAGGCCAGCCATTGGAGGAGAGGGGCGTCTGTCCATTTAAGCCCCGTCTTTTTAGGATTCGGAGGCGTGTTTTTTAGTTTCTTTCTCTCCTCTGGAATGTAAACATTCTAGCCAATGGGAAGAGGAGAGAAAGAAAAACATGCCCCCGAATCCGAAAATGACGTAGCGTTTCTCCGAGGCATTTTTGCTTGACCTCGGAGAAAGATGGTTACAAAGTCGGCGAGTTACCTTCGCACCACGGGTCACCCACTCTTGCCCTCGCCCTCACTCACCGTCAGGGTGTCGTCGATGAACAGCGGGATCTGTCGCTTCTCGAATAGGAACTCATCCTCGCCGTCCCTGCAGACTGCGACCAGGCGCGCCATCTCTCCTGCTTATTGCTGCGACTGCTGTTACAATTATGAAAAATAATGGGGTGACCCTGTGTCCCTCAGAACCTGGGAATTTGTATTATATGGCTACAATGGTTCTGTCTGAGAAATACAATTGCTTTGGGATGTTCACAATATAAATACATTACATGTAACATGTATCCATGATTCAGGAAGAGAAAAGAACAACACCCAAGCGAAAGTTTCAATCAATATTTTAAGAAGTAACAAATAAATTGGGCTACAATGGTACAATTGAAAGAATTGTGAAAGAGGGGTGACATGTAGAAGTAAATACAGACAATACACTTAGTACACTTAGTATAACAAATAAAGGAATAGTTGGGAAAGTGCGATTTTTGGTAAAGTCCATATGATTGATCGCATACGCCTCCTGTTCATATGTGAATAGGCTTTTGAACTGAGACGTTGCGTAGACTCTTAGTATGCGTTGACGTTTCGACCCTATGTAAGGCGCAAAAAATTTTAATAAGCGTCACGGCGGGTCTTCTTCGGGACGGAGGAGTGTATGTAGCCCTGCGCAAGAGTCATTAATCACTGCACGTGTATTATGCTTCTTTTTCCAAAAGACGGGGTCGATTTATGTTTGACCTCACAAGAGACACGAGTCAAAGAGGTTTGGCAAAAGTCCAAGTAGTTAATTCTTTCAGTCAGTCAGGTGATTTACACGATCTGCTGAAAATGACATCTCTCCAGCTCTCAGTGTGAAGCGGCTGCTGTTACTGCTGCTACTTCCAGCTCCCCCAGCTTCGGCCTGAAAACATGACGGAACCAAACAGAACTGTCGTACATAAACTGCTGCTCATCCGTTGGCAAGGTCCCTGCCTGGATCACAGCACAATCTCCATCTTGGAACGGGAATACGTGTGGTTTCTGCGAGATCGCCTTCCGCATTCCATGAAGACGAGTATTTGTTACGTAAGTGGCTCTGTGGCATCCATGATGCAACGGGAAAACGTACATAACGAAACAGCAGTGCCATACCAGTTACAAAGGCTAGCTCGCCATCTTGTTGTGGGATTCTGTATATTTCAATTCCATAGGCTCTATCGACTGAAAATATTGCACTCTTTTCCCATACCATGATGAACAACAGAGAACCGTAAGTTAGCATGGTTTCCTTCTACCCACAATCTCACTTAGAAACATGAACGGAATTACATTTACATACCCACTTCCGGCCATCTGTCAAATGTTAATGCCATCTTGGAACGGGAGTCAGGCGTTGACCTTTGGACGAGTACTTTGAACAAGTGAAACACACGTGAATAACCTATTGACTATTACGCATCAAGTTAGCTTTTTAGGTCTTGGCTAGCGAAGGCTGCGCTTGCGCTGTCTCGCTTTCACACCCCCCGTAACCTCGCGCCTCCACCGCTGCTTTTTCCGTCTCTCCCTCCCCAGCTGCCCCCTGCACACACTCCTCCCCTCGCTCCACCAGTCCAGCCCTCCATAACCCCCTCCCTGGCTGGCAGCCTCCTTGCTCCAGCTGCTTGCCCGGGCTCCCCCGCCCCCTCAGAACCCTCCTCTGCTCCTGGGTCCACCGTCTCTTCATCCCTCCCTCCCTCCCTGGTCCCTAGGAGGCGGCCTGGACACAACACTACCAGCCGCCGGGCGGCTCTGCGCAGGCCTCGGCTGCTTCCTGGAGGGGCGGACGGACAGCTGGCCTCAGGCCGCACCCGGGGAAGGCCGCGGATACCGTAACCCCGAGGCCTCGGACCCTGAGGTAGGACCCGGTCACCGGCCTCAGCGCTTACTGCGACCCAGAGACGTCCCAACCCTTCCTAAACTTTCCAGACCCTGTGAGGAAGAGAGGGAGACCCGCCTCAACTTTCACAACAAACACAGACACTTCTCAGCAGCCCCCTGCACTCTTTAGACCTCGGACATGTGAAAAGGCTGCAGAAACTGGCCCCACAAGTTACTGCTGACCAGGAGACCCCTGCCGGCTTTCTGAACTGGAAGACCGGCCACCACTTTCAGACCCAGCCCAGCTTACTGCATGTTCAAGTGATTTTCTTTTTTCTCCCTGGGTTTGTAGTCCTGTTTGACATTTAATTCATTCAGCCCTACAAGGACCAGAATCAAGAAAAGTATCCGAGCGCTTTACACGAGCACCAGTTACTGTTTTTGACAATATCCTTGTGTATTTCGCTGCTTCAAAAATCATAACTCTCAAAACGTCTTTTCCACCTTTCAGATAATCTGTCAATTTTTATTAGTCATTTATTTTTTAAATGCTTAATTTTTAGTGATAAATGCAAAGATCTAGAAACAACGGTGCCACTTCTGCTTTGGCTCCCAAGATCAATGTGTATATGTCTAGATCTATGTGTGTGTGTGTGGTTCTGTATGTGTGTGTGTGTGTGTGTGTGGCTGTGTGTGTATGTGTATATGGCTCTGTGTATGTATGTGTGGCTCTGTGTGTGTGGCTTTGTGTGTGTGGCTCTGTGTAAGTGTGGATGGCTCTGTGTGTGTGTGGGAGGCTCTATGTGTGTGTGTGTGTGTATGTGTGTATGTGTGTGCCTCTGTGTGGGTGGCTTTTTTTGTAGGTGGCTCTATGCGTGGGTGGCTCTGTCTGTGTGTGGGTAACTCTGTGTGTGTGTAGGTGGCTCTGTGTGGGTGGCTCTATTTGTGTGTGGGTTGCTCTATATGAATAGCTCTGTGTAAGTGGCTCTGTGTGGGTGGCTCTGTGTGTGTGGGTGGCTTTGTGTGTGTGGCTCTGTGTGTGGGTGCAAATGCAATAGGTCTCGCATTTGAGAGTGATTAAGCTATTGACATTGTAAATAACAATGCCGTTTCTTTAAATGTTTTAAAAGCAAAAACATAAATAAAAATAATCTCATGAGCAATGCCAATAGCTCTAACTTTAACAATGCTGAGACCATTGCATTGTAAATACTTGTTTTTAATTAAAGGGGAAACGTGGTTTGCCACCGGATACATTGGAAGAGTGTAAATGAAAGGAAATAAATAATAAAGCTGGGGAAGGTACCCATCCGCTGTTCTTGCAGATAAAGCGCGGTGGCAGTCAATCTGATTTTAATTAAAAAATTTAAGCGAGAAGGGGCGTGGCGTGGGTAGCGGGTAAGACGTGTTCCTCTCATCTCCCCGCTCCTGGCCGCCTCATTCAGCCTTAATCAGCGCACTACCCCCTCAGAAAGCTGCAACCCTGGGGGCAACGCATGCACTGACCACGACTGCACCCAGAGAAGTCCAGGGGAGCAGGGCTGACGTCCGCTGTGGTTGAAGCACGGACTCAGAGCGGCAGGAGGGTCTGGGAGATAAAATGGCGGCCGGGCTCGGCTGGGCACCCTATAGTGGACCTCTCAGACGGAGCTCCCAGGGGGCAGATAGGAGCCCTGCCCTGCCGAGACACATTGGGGCTTCGGAGAGCAGCTGGGGCGTACCGGCAGCGAGAGGAGGAGAGCAGCGGCCTGGCCGAAATCCCTGAGCCACGACCCACACACGTGCAGAGCTGCGCGCAACACACTGGTGAGGCTGCAGCTCTGTGACAGCGATATGGCCCGGCGGGGCCCAGGCAGACTGGCTCTCAGCGGTGGGACGGCCACGTGGGGCAAGGAAGCGGTGTGGAGTAAGTTCGCTGCCACACCGGTGTACCCTGCGCGAAGAGGAGAGCTGTCCTTTGGAGGACCGACAGTGGCGGTCCGTCCATTGGGGGCGTTGGGGCGTTGCCCCCCCCCGCTCGCGCCTCCGCGCCTCGCGCCCGCAGCTTCCTCGGTGAGGGAGAACTGTCAGTCAGTATGACATTGGACCGCCCACTCCCTTCAGAGTCTGAAGGGGGTGGGCGGTCTGGCGTCATGTTGACTGACAGGCAGCCAGCAGCACACAAGTGCGCATGAGTGGGGACGGAGGGCGATTTTTGCACCGTGCCCAGTCATGCGCACTAGTGTTTCCCGAATCTGGCGCATGCCCATTAGGAGAGCGAGGTTGAGCCAAGGCTCAAACCTCGGTCTCGTAATGGGTAGGCGGGCGGAGCGTAAGCCTGCTCTAAGCCAATCCTGGTGCTGCTCCAGCACCAGGATTGGCTGAGAGGGGTCAGATGGGCTGCGCCTGTTCCAGTGAGTGAGTGTGTAGGCGGCGGCGCCAGAAGTAACGGACCTGAGGCGAGGCAGCGCGGACCCGGACCTGCTCAGGACAGGTAGGATTTTATTTTTTTTAAAAACACTCCCGCGCGACACCCCCCCTCCCCCCCCCCACACGACACGAGCCGCGACTGGGCACGAACATCGCAAGGAGCGGGAAGCACTGTCTGTGGCACAATTATGAGAATTATGCAGAGGAAGGGTCAGAAATCTACAATTACCTAATAGAACAACCCCTTCACTCAAAAACCTCATCTCTGTCCCTTCAATCCTTTGTCTACCTCTGTCTGGAGGAAATGCTCTTTTTTGTTGTTTTTTTTACTATATGCACACCTGGTTTCACTGCTATAGAGGAGGCTTGATTAATTGGAGCCCCTCTCTCTCCCATTCACTTCGTGGCCTCTCTGTGTAGGAATCGCCACTAGGGGGCGGGAGACCTCTCTGAGGATCACAGTCTTCACTCCTGCTCTGCCTGAACCTGCAGGGCCTTGAACTTGCCCGGCCTGTTTTCTCTGGGTGTCGCTGCCTGTAATTTGCGACGCCCATAACAATAAGTCACCGTGCCTCCCCTGTCGACCTCTATTTCCCAGCAATGCCTCACAAACTGCTGATTGCGAGAGGGCAGGTGGGGGTTATAAAGATACCTCTCACAATACAATTGCTTCCGTGTCTAACTTGTTTGTGATATTACATATTACTATTATATATATCTAGAGTGCATGTGATAGTCTGTTTCTGAAAAAGCAGTGCGCACGTGCGCCTGTGTATGCAGATAGCTCAAGGGGGTAGGCCCCTGCTGCAGAGCCCTGCTTGTGGAATCGGGAGTGACACATTTCAGTTATGTCAAGCTTACGAGGTAGGTTTATGTTTCAATGTGTGTATGTAGATGCAAAACTTGTCATTAGGAAGTATTTCTGCGTATATCGTGGATTCTAGAATAGGTGTGGCCCATTGTCTTTCTAAATAAAATGTAACTCAAAAGTGTGGTCTAAACAACTTTTTTTAAATGATCAATATCTTCAGCATTTTTCCACCGCATCATGTAGAAAAATATCTACGGTGGCACTTCCAGGACTCTGGAAACTCGTGTTTCAGGATATGACAACCCTTTTCATTGGAGACATTAGGAATAGTGTATTAATCACAAATGAGCAGTTCAAACTTGATTGCAAAATGATTGCTCTTCTGAAAATTCCAAGCTACTCTGGTTTACAGATTGAGTCTTTTGCTGACAGAAACTTTCCCCAAGGCAAAGTTACTCATTTCCATTTAAGTTGGCTTCCACTCTATGCCACTTCCACTAAGTTCATAAAAACAGAAGCACTTCATCATCTTGTCCTATTTTTTGTTTTCTCTGAGAGTGAGCCAAAATATTTATTGAATGTTTAATACAACGTTTTAAACTTTTGCTATTAGTGGTGAAAGTGTACAGTAGATAGTCTGCTGCGGAGAGTCCATTACAGGTACCATTTTAGGGTTAGACCGAGGGTTTCATTGATGTGGGAAGGTGGGTGGGGAGGAGGCAACCATAGATGCAGAGTAAGATTGAAAACAACAAATGTATGCTTTCTTCTGAAATCTACTAAAAGCATACAATTCTGTATATTTGGTATTTCCTCCCATTGTGTGTTTTACAAAACTGAGAAAATAAGTTGAGAAAAGTTCACCTAGAAATGCAATCCTGAATTAAGCAAATGATTAACATTTTTAACACACTAATATGCTACAGTGCCTTAAATATGTGTTAATTGCCTCTTCCATAGGTTTCTGCAGTGGCCCTTACGTGTATTGAATTGAATGTTTACAGGTCGATAACAGGACAGGGAAGCACTCGGACATGAGAGTGGCTGCTCTGATGGAATCATGATTCAGATTTAGGGACACAGACGCTCGTTGATCAAGAGCACGTTAGCAGTCACGCCAGCGATTTTGCTTTCAATATTCACATGAGGCAAGGTTGGATCAGGGTGTCAGCATATTTCCTCGCAGTCGCAGCATAAAGAGTTGATTTTTTGTGTGTTTTATGCTGAATATTTGTAGAAGTCGTGGAGTAAGTAGAATATTTGTAGAAGCCAAAAATACCATGTACGTTGAAGCTGGCAGATTACTGGATCACAGACCCGGTACGATGGACCAAAAGCATGGACCCGGTCTACACATAGAGAACGTTCTACAAAAACGTGGAAAGTTAGAGATAAGTTTTATTTTATTTTATTTTATTACGGGGCCGCTCCCCCCCATGAACCCATGCTACTCTCCCTCCCCCACCACCCGTCATGCCGGCTGCGACTCCACACTCATGCTATGTACTGAATGCATGGGATAAACAGTGCCCTCATCAAAGACTATTCAAAAACCACTGCTGTGAACCCATATCTAGAATATGTATTCTATCAGCCTGTACTTTTATAGGTGACGTTTTGGCTGCGAAAATAATTACACTGCGATTATTATTTCCTGAATTCATGATTGAATGTCAGATCTAAAAAATTGGTCGTCTTAGAACTAGCCTCCTGTTCCTGTCTCCGTGTCTTGCAGTGGTGTCCTGTGATCACCTTCGGTATATTTATTTAGTTTCTTGCCAATTTGTTGAGAGCCGGCGCGGCGGTAGTTTAACTGCGTTTGGGTGCAGGCGTGTGCAAGGCAGGGTCAGGACACAGAGTTCTGGCTGTTGGTATGGCAGGCACTGCATTCAGACAAGGCCATCGAGGCGCTGTACTCCCTCTCCCCTCTCCCCCCCCCGTAAGCAGTATTTACACTCTTAAATTCGGCTCCTTGTTCTCTCACTCCATTGCGTTTCAATGGAAGCTTAGTATTTTCATTCTAAAATATGTTGTTATGATTCTGTTTTAATGTGACTTATAATAAATAAGATTATAATTTAACGAAATATCATATAATAATAAATATGTGGTGGCTTGGGGGTCAGGATTCACCCCTTGCCCTATAACCCGGGCACAAGTTGCGGATTGGTTTGGGCATCTTTTACAGAGCCAGGTTACTCCAGTATTAAGTTGTACTTTGTGCTGTTTGTAGGTGAGTCCTTTTGGAGAGTGGCTGCTCAGGCTGCATGGAGGAGACCAGTGTAGTGTTTAGGGGTGGATTATAATTAGGGCTCCCGGTTGTATGCTATTGATTTATGTTTTCGTCTGTATTTATCCGTATTCAATGTTTGCCATCTTATCTGTATTTATTCATATTTATTTTGTGTTTGGAAAACACACGAAGTCATAAAATTGTGTTTTTAACATTTATTTAACATGCATTCATACTTTGATGCCTGTCTTGTTTGAGCAAAGAATGGGTGTGTTACTTGGAGGATTAGTGCTTGGGTGTGTGCTTGGGACATTAGTGCACAGGTGTGTTCCAAGAGCATTAATGCATAGGGTGTGGCTGGACCATTAGTGCACAGGTGTATGCCTGGAGCGCTAGTGCACAGGTGTGTGCGTGGAGCATTATTGCACAGGTGTGTTCTAGGAGCATTGGTGCACGGGTGCATTAGTGCATGGGTGTGTGCCTAGGGCATTAGTACACTCCGAAGGGTATGAATGTTCCTAATTTTGTCTGAAAATGTAATGAAGAAACAGGATGGGGAACTCATTTTCTGGGGATGACTCTCTTTGTTAAGTGGGGAAACTGAGATTATAATGTTAATGCATTTTAGTTTCAGCAGGACTTCACCTAAGAACATACCCTCTGCAGTGGGCTCTATGTGTGTTTGCAGCTCTAGTCTCTGTACTTCTCAAATTTGCTTGAAAATGCACCCTTTACCCACTTTTTTTCAAAATTTTCTCGGGGGGGGGAAAAAAAACCCCGAACCCCCTATAAGGTGGTCGAGCTCGCTCGCTGCGCTCGCTTGCCACGGTGCACTCCGACAGAAAAGTTTACGCCCACCACTGTCAAATGTCACCATCCGCCACTGAGGACCGAGAACCGAGCTGGCGGAGGAGGACCGCAGGCAGCGAGCGGTGCACCGAGGTGAGACCCTTACGACAGCACGCACTGGGGAGGAGCAGGTGGGAGAATCTCGGTCAACGGGAGTCGCCCGTGACGCTGCCAGCCGTGGCCGCGGTCTGGGGCACTTCAGGACAAGGAAGGTGCTATTCAGGGCAGGGGGGCCAAAGAGACTCTGATGCGGGCCCCCCACAGGGACGGCAGTGAAGCGAGTGGGCAGCGGGGAAGCGGCGCCGGGAGTAGAGAGCGGTCAGCTGTGGAGGTTGGGGCTCACGGAGAGACAGGCACGGGGCGCCCCGGTAGGGTCTTTGCCACACGGAGATTCCGGGGGCCACGACAGCATAGAGGGGCTGTGTTGCCCAGAGGAGGGCCAAGTGGGCCAGGAGACAGTACATATAACAGGCCTATGGATGGAGCAGGGGCTGCAACCCAAGATCAGGTGTCCGGGCATTGATTAACCCCTTTGGAGTAGTCTGCCAGGACAGAGAAATCCGGAGAATCGGGCCTGCAACCACATGGTTCAGGACCTAGCCGCCGGGAGACACAAAGACATCTAAGATCCTGCATTCAGAGTGGCCCGCTGACCTTCAAGGAGTTTCGTGGCAGGTTCGGGGGGCACACGATAAGACAAGCCAGTCTGGTGAGGTTATAAGCTCTATAGCAGCAATGTCCTTGATGAGAGGTAAGAAGGGTTGGAATCTAAAAGAGATGTTGACCAGGCTCCCGACAGCCACTGGTGGAGAAGAACGACTCTCCCCAATGGCACAAATCAGTCAAGATGCAGACACCACCGATGCTCCAGTTACCTGCGCCTTTTTGGAGTCGCTATTCGTAACACTGCGAGACGACTTCCAGACGCTGAAAAAGGAAATAGCGGGGGAAGTGAAGGAGATAAGGCAGGACGTCAACACCGTTGGAGAACGCGTGGCCGCCATAGAGGATCAGGAGCAGGTCCGGGTAGAGGAGGTGGAGAAATTACAAGAGATACTCCGGCTCAAGGCTCAGCAGATTGATCTCCAGACGCACACAGAGGACCTGGAGAATCGCTCCCGGCGAAACAACAACCGCGTTAAGGGAGTTCCACCTAAAGAAGAAGGGCCGGACCTTACACAATACTTACAGGGTCTCTTCAGGAGTATACTGGACACCCCACCGGACTTTGATATAAAAATTGACCGGGCGCATAGAGTGGGCCTTCCACGATGAGCACCACTGCCTCCGCCAGATATATTGGCTTACATCCCAGACTTCCAGGTAAAAGAGCGCATACTACGTGCGACCAGGGACAAGCAACCACTAAGATAATAGGACCACTCCATAGCACTATTCCATGACCTGGCCCTAATCACCCTTCAAAAACGTAGGGAGTTCCGAGTGGCTACCACACATCTCTGGAACCAAGGCATACCGTATTCTTGGGGTCATCCAATCCGACTGATTTTTAAATGGCAGCGCAAACTCCACCAGCTCAGATCCCTGCAAGACACTTGCCGGGTGCTGGGAATCGAGAACCCTCTCCAAGAGGAGACAGGGAGCCAGCAGTCCAAGCCTCCTCGTGTCAGATGGCACAAGATCAACAGGAGGTGCAGTACCGAGCGAACAATGAGACCTGACCCCAAGGCCATGGCACAAGAAAGACTGGCGGTGCTAGAGACGTTGTTAAGGGAAATATCCCCCCATGATGACACCATGAACGACTGAGGGACAGATAAGTGGCATATGCAAGGGAGCTCAGATGAAGAGAATTCACAGGGGCACAGATACAGGCCAAAGCGGGTACACTCACTACGATACGCTATGTCCCACCCCACACTGAAAATTCTGACTCTTAACGTGAGCGGTCTCAACAACCTCACTAAAAGGAGATCTATCCTTTCCTACCTGGACAACATGGAGGCGGGTGTGTGCCTCCTCAAGGAGACACATCTCCTCTCCAAAGATTGGTATAGAATGAGGTCACAACTCTTTCCCCAGCAGTTTTTCTCATCTACCCCGGATAAGAAGGCAGGGGTGGCTATCTTAGTAGCCAAGCGGTCCAAGGGGATAGTAGGGTAAAAGGTGGCTGAACTCAATGTATACTCTTAGCTCATGTATTTAAGATAGGGGGACATCCGCATACGCACCTAACACAGGACAGGAGAAATTCCTGAGGTCGACGATCTCCGAAGTCCTACATAGACACGAGCATAAGACGATCCTAGGGGGGGATCTAAACATGGTTATGGACAAAACCAAGGACCGGTCAGGAAATAGATACTCACAAGCTGGAGAGATTTCACAAGAAGGTAGGGAGTGGCTCCAGTCTATGGGATTAGTGAACTTGTGGAGAGCGGCGCACCCTCACACATCACAATTTTCGTATTACTCTCATGCACACAAGACATATGCACACCTCGACCATCTGTTAGGTACGGCAGAAATTAATAGTATGGTGGGGGCGGCCGACATAACACCGTCGGCACTCTCTGATCACGACCCTTAGGCTGCCATCACAGCGGAAATTACCCGGGGGTTGGAGACTGAGGGAACAAATGCTCCACAAAGAGGAAGTGAAGGCTCAACTCACTAAGTGTATCAGGGAGTATCTAGAGACTAACGACTTCCTGGATATCTCCATGGCCACACTATGGGGGGCCAGGAAGGCGGTGGTCAGGGGGGAACTAATTGCGATCTCAGCCGCAGAGTACAAGGATCGCAAAGAAAAAAGGGCACACCTTACGGCACAAGTGGTGGAATTAGAGAGGGTACATGGCCAGATGGGAGGTCCTAGGGTCTGGCGACAGTTGAAAGCAGCACGAGCGCGACTGGCGGGGTTAGACCTCGACAGGGCTGAGTATGCGGCGCTGTGGCTAAAACATTCCTACTACACGGGGGACAGGACAGGGCGCGTGCTGGCAAGAAAACTCAGGGCAAGGAACCAGCAGACGAGGGTGCAGAACATAACGACTAATGACTAGGACATAGTGAGTACCTTTAGGGATTTCTACACAGACTTTTATACGAAGGAGGACAACTCGGACAGCCAAATGAGAGCATATTTACAAGGGGCCCTTACGTCCCCTTTAATTAGGGATCAAGCAAAGCTGCTGGATGCCCCGATCAGGATAGAGGAAGTGATTGGGGCAATCACTCGTCTTAAACTTCTTAAGTCGCCAGGGCCGGATGGATTCTCTGCAGGTTTTTATAAATCCTTCTCCCACCTCCTAACACCACTTCTGACGAGACTGTTTAACTCGTTCAAAGGGCCGGGTTCGATTCCTGCTGACATGCTGGCAGCGACTATTGTGGTACTCCCTAAATTGGGAAAAGACTAAACGAAATGCGGCTCTTATAGACCAGTGTCTCTTCTCAATGTGGACCTCAAGCTGTTCACGGGCATTCTGGTGGCAACATTGGGCCCGCAGATGCCCGGAATAATAGATCCGGACCAGGCCGGATTCATTCAGAATCGACAAGGTGGGGACAACACGAAAAAGATCCTCCACTTGATCGACAAGGACCCCCGCACAAATATGAATGCTCTGTTGCCGACAATGGATGCCGAGAAGGCGTTCAACTGGGTGGATTGGGGATTCCTGAAACGCAGGCTGATACACTTTGGGCTTGGGGAACGCTTTAGAGCTTGGGTAGCGAGCTGTTACAGCTCCCCCAAAGCTTCCATTAGGGTCAATCGGGTTTCGTCGCGACCCTTCCCCATTCAAAGGGGCACCAGGCAGGTGTGCCCGTTGTTGCCCCTCCTGTTTGCCCTCTATATTGAACCGCTGGCGCAGAAGGTGAGGGACCACCCGGACATCAGGGGCATACCGTTTGGAGGGGAAAGACACACCATAAGCCTGTATGTGGACGACATACTAGCCTCACTAGAGGACCCGCAGAGGTCAGTGCTAGCGTTTTTACGGGAACTGGAAGCTTTTGGCAGAGTGTCTGGCTTTAAGGTTAATATCGGGAAGTCGCAGATCCTCGACCCGGTGGGGAGATGAACGAGCCCAGTGATGGAGGGAGCTAGGGGGTCGGAGATCCAGGTGACAGATACTATCCCGTATTTGGGGATTGCACTGGCTCCATCGGTCCAACAAACGGTCATCTTGAATTATAATAACCTCGCCAGACAGATCATGAAAGACCTATGGGCGTGGGGATCCCACCAGTTGTCATTGATGGGTCGTGTGGCGGTGATCAAAATGTCGGCTCTACTGAAGGTGCTATATTTATTTCAAACTTTACCGGTCCGGCCACCGAAGGGGGCACTCCATGCAATGCAGAAGGATATGTTTCATTTTTTTCTGGGCAGGGGCGAGACCACGCATGCGTCGAGAAATGAGCTATCTGACAGCAGAGGAGGGAGGGCTGAGGATCCCAAACCTGGTTGAGTACTATAGAGCATTTCAACTGCGATTCCTGGTTGAGTGGAATAGGGAGGAGTCAGAAAAGAGGTGGTTATTCCAAGATAGGGCGCTGTCCCAGATCTCATTGTGGAAAGTGCCTTTTTTTTAAAAAGCCGACAGGCCACAGTGCTTACAGGGGTCAACTATTACTAGGGCGGTGATAGACTTATGGGAGGAAGTGGTGACTAGAAGGGGGCTCACGACATTCCCCTCGCCAATGACGCCCTTACTGGAGAACAAAGACTTCACGCCGGGGATAGAGGTCAGGGCCTTCACAACCTGGCAAGCTACACCCTGTAAAGCAGCGGGCCACCTGTTTGACGTGGACACGATTATTCCCTTTTCACAATTGCAACAGGACTGTTCACTTCCAGAGACGGAAAGGTTTTGCTACATCCAGTTTAGACATTGGCTCTTGCACCCAGACGTTCAGCCCAAAGTTCATAAGAGGTTAACGAAATATGGAAAATGGCTGGTCACAAAGGTATTGGATAAGAAGTTGATATCTGAACTCTACGGAATGCTGCGTTCACCAGCCCCTACACAGCCTACCCCCATTCAGAGACGCTGGATGCCGGAGCTAGGGAGGGTTCTCTCAAAGAAAGAATGGGTGGACATTATTATAGGGCCTAGCACACAGCGCGAAACACAACCTGTAAGGAAACACCTTTTAAGGTCGCCACTTACTGGTACCTGACACCGGTGCGTCTAAACAAAGGGAACCCTGACCGCAGTCCCACATGCTGGCGGAGGTGCGGGGAGGATGGGACCTTACTACACTTGTAGTGGGATTGCCTGGCACTGTCCGAATACTGGCCAAAAATCTTGGACAACATAGATGGGCAGTTCGAGACTCAGATCCCAAGATTCCCGGTGTATGTTATATTGGGCCTACCCAACTCTCTAATGTTCCCACTGAGGTCCCGCAAAGGAAAACAGATGGGCTTAGCACTAGGGGCGGAGGTTCCAAACATTTTAACTTACTGGTGAACGCAAACGACCCCCATTTATGTAGGATGGCTTCACAGGCTATGGTACATTTTGGGAATGGAACGCATTCAGGCCTCCCTCACAGGCTCTGGATCTGGATTTAAGGAGGTGTGGAGCCACTTCTGTCTTTGTTGTCCTCTGAATTTAATTTAATTAACTGCCCCAAATACCTCCTGCGTCTGACAGCATCGGGTGATTCGGCCGATGGAACTTGAACTCTTACCGGATTTACTTGCTCCACATCAGTCTATCAAGGTCGTAGGAACTATGCATACCAGTTGGGGGAAAGGGAGGGAGGGAGAGGGGAGTTTTTATTTTCTTGTTTAATGCTCTGGGGGTGAGTTTCTACATTCGGGGGTTATGTTCACGGCCACGGAGCGCTTTACAAACTCCGGGCGAACTATGGAGATCACACAGTGCTAAATGTAAATGCAACATATTAATGTTATGATGTTAACCACGCATTACGATGTAGAGCTACAATTGTGTGTATACTGAAGAAACTAATGATGATAAAAAAACAGAGTTAAACCTAAACAAGCATTTGCAATGCAACAGGTCTCGCATTTACGTGAGTTTGAGCTGTTGGCATTGTAAATGACAATGCCTTTTATTTATGTTTTGGTTTTGAAACATAAATAAAACACATTGTCATTTATAATGCCAATAGCTCAAACTGCTTTACGAGACCTATTGCATTGTAAATTCCTGTTTGCGTTTGCAAACAGGAGATGGGTACGTTTGCAACCACAAAAAATCCAAACGTCTTGGAACAGCCATGGACTTTAGCAGCAAATGCGTGATTTCTGTGGGATGTCTGGTAAATGTGGAGAGCAAAGCGCAATATGGCAGATACAAAGGCGCCCATCAGCATGGAGAAGAACCATACTATAACGTTTATTTGTAAAGCGCACGCTCACTAAAGGATATTTTGGCACTGGATAACCGATGTTTATCGTTACCTTGCTCAATGTCACTCATTTTATCGACCTCAGAAAGATGAAAGGCTAAGTGAACCCCCTGTGATTTGAACCTGTGACCAAGAAGTCGAACACAGGCCCCCTACCATGGATGCATTTGTCCACCTAGCCACCAGACCCGGTGTGAAGGAGCCATTCACATGTTCGTACAGGCATGAAGTTACAAATTGCACATCAAAGGATCTCTAAATAATGGGTACAAAAGTCAGGATGGACTTCCGTTTACTGAGTATTAACTAGCAAGAGTTTAGTTAGCTTCAAAGGAATAGTAAGTCTGGCAAATAGTGAAAGCAAAAGTAATTTAAAGAAACAGAATATTAAACTACGTGATTATAATAATGTGGTTAATATCTTTCGGTTTAATAGATGTAAAGCCAATAGATTTGACTATGTTCACTTGAGAGCTAAGGTATTGTTAGGGCTTCTAGAATTATGTGGCTGAGGAGGGCAAAAATATGTGGCAGGGTTGAGGAAAATATGCAGCGGGAAAAGGCAAATTATGCGGCATAATGCACCACATTTTGTAATAGTATTACTTCATGATTTTGTCATTTTTATTAAACTTGGTAATTCTGTTTGGGCATTAGTTGCACTTCATTAGTAACAGTTTAATACTTAAATATAGCAATAAGCAACAGAAAGGTGACCAGTTCAACTTTGCAAAGGGCCGTCCAATGCGCGACAACATGCATCACTGCATTTTTAGTAACTTGTGAACTGTTTGGGCTAGAAACAAATTTAGTTTTTCTTAAAATAAGCATTTTATGTTGCAAATTATGGATTATGTGGCACATCTATAGTAATGCGGAAAATCTATTGACTTTGTTAATGTTCATATGCTAAATATACAATTCAGCAGGCGGCTTCTACTCATAAACCGTTTATTGTGTTATTATTGAGGTTGCTGTGTGGCATGTAGGAGAGAGTCGGTTTCCCAGACAATAAATTATTTCTTTTCAGCTGGTTGGCTGTTTTACACAACTCGGGTGACCGCTGCGGGCCTTGCTAGATAAAATGTTTATTTTTACTACAGCGCTGAGTGCATTGTGTTATCTCTGTCCCGGGCCATAAAAGCTTCCTGTGCTCACGCTCCGCTTTCCTAGTTTTCCGAAGCTCTGCTCAGGAGCCGGCGGCCAGAGCAATAAATGCAACAGCATTGACATAGACACTAGGTCTCACCTTTGGGAATTTATAAGTATTTAGTCATGCATCACATTATACTGGGTGCTACAACAGCTACTACAGATGCAGTATTTTTCCATTCCCGGTTGATGTAGTCCCATTAATAGTGGATCTGGTAGAGGATGGTAGTTGGTGACTGCGCTTAAAACAATGTTTAAACAAATGTGCTCCTGGACACACAGAGACAGATGCAAGTGTGCACACGGACAGACATAGCGACAGAAGAAAGCGTGCGCAGACACTGCGATAGCCGCAAATGTGCACACTGACACAGACAGGGCGACAGCTGCAAGCACGCAACCCTACAGATTCAAGTGTGCGCACACACTGACACGGTGACAGTCTTAAATGTACACAAAATACAAACCGCCCCACTAATTCAAAGCAAAGGACTGTAAAGAGCATCACACATATGGAGACATGCAAACTGCAGATAGTCACAGAGTAAGACGGACAAACCAATACGGACAGATTGATAGTCACAGAGGATCATTAACCATCACACAGACAAGTAAAGGTTAACACATCTAGAGAGGCACACATAGCACGCCGGGTTGTATGCAAACAAAGGAAGTTAGAAACACACACTGTTTGCGAACAGACGTACACAGAGACATACATGCGCGAAGACATGCCGAGGCAAACATACACGCCCTGCAGACTGCTACGAGGATAAGGGGATATGCACACAAAACATAATGATAATGCAGAGCACATGAGACATACCGACAAGTACGCACACATGCAAAGAGTCCGTAGATAAACAATGGGGGAAAGGGTCAGCATGCGGACACATAGAAGCAGGGTGTGCGTTAAACAAATCCTATACAAAAAGAGAGCCATGGAGATTCCTACTTTAATACGTGTGCACAAGCACAACACAGTCGAGTTAGTATGTTCAGCACTGCTCGGTGGTTTTTGGTGTCACTGATGCTACCTTGCGGGGGCTGCAGGCAGAAGAAACACATGGAAAACAACCAACAGATGAGCATGCATATCAATTTGTAAGAAAAGGCAGGGGTGAATAAGAAAGACTGCAGAGACATGCAGTAAAAAAGAGTGCATGTAAAAAATTAAACATGCAGAAGCTCCATTTCTCCTTTCTTCAAAAAACATGCCTTGAACAATATGGGGGTGGCAAAGATATCGGAGGGCAGTGGGGTTAATCACAGGGAGTGGGAGGAGGGTGCGGGGATGCTAAACGCAGCTTGTTCTGAAACTTCTGAACAGAATATAAACACGAACAGAGGCAGATTAGTGAGGCCACGAGTGCAATAGAGCCTCTGCATGTGCACGTAAAAGCGGCAAATAATCCATTTGACAATAAAGACTCAAGTAAGTTGCCGTGGACCTTAGCAAATTGGTGTTAGATTTTCTGGCATTCATGGAGGGAGGAAGGGAGGCGGCCGTGAATGTGAAAGTTATCGCGATCAAACATCAAAGCGAAAGTGAAAGAAAGCTAATGCTTTCAGGCTGCCAAATGGTGCGCGCGCCCGGAGCACATGCACTGTAGTTGGCGGCCTGAAATGCACTCGTTTCCACTTCCAAAAGTCGCTTACTATAAGTCTCGCCAGAGCAGCGCTAAAGCGCTGTCTCAGGCGAGACCTAAAAATGTAAGCGAGGTATCAATGAAGCGGGCACTTTGCCAGGGCACTGGGCGTGGCCTAATGCGTCTCACACAAACAAGAGACCCTTGGGGATGTGTGGTAATAAACAGAGCTGCCTGCCGACTTTGGGCCTAGGGAACCGTGTTTGAGTCTCGGCATGGACTGTATAAAAAAAGGTTAAAAATAAATGTATAAAGAAAAACAGGGAGAGGAGTAGAGAGGTACCACTCAGCGAGTGGTGGAGGTGAATACTTCCTCCCAGTCATTTATACATAAACAAAGGGATCCACCCACGAGTACAAGAGATCACTCGATTACTCAATATGTATCCCACGGTCGTGGAGAATACACATTAGTTGTTTAAATACCCCTCACACACCAAAAGGGCCCTTGGTGTCATGCTTCATCATAGGGGTCTTCCTGCCCCTCTACGGGACAGGGCGTGCTACGACCTACGTTTACGCGGGAGCACTGTTGTTGGTGAGACAGCTATGTGTGATGCGGGGGTGTGAGAGGAAGGGTCAGGAGTGAATAAGGAGTGAATTAAAAAATACCTGGCTCTCAGGTCTAGGAAAATTTATTCTGCCGGTCGAGCTGGTATTATTAAAAGGTGGGGTAAGGAGGGTGTAAGCCTCAATGAGCTATATCTCCTAGTGGTGTCGACATGTTTCGAAGCTTCCCCATGCTTCTTCGTCAGGACCTTAAGGATCCCTTCCTGCCACTAACTGTGTTGTGTTAATAACAAAGATTGTGAGAAAAATGATATGTAAAAGGAAGTAAATAGCCTCCACGATATCAATGCCTTAATAGGTCTTACATAGTCCTATTAACCTAGAGGGAATAAAAGGCGTATTAATTAAGTAGGAAGTAATTCAATCCATTGTGTGAGTACGGTGATCTGTAAAAAAAGGTGAAGAGTACTGGTCTCTTAACGCTATCCGTAACGTTATCACGTGATCTGTGATGAAGGCACTGTGTGACAAATGGACATACAACATTAAACATAACACACACACAACAAAAAGCACACACTCTATTCAAAAGGGGGACTAGTTCAATGTATATCCATGCCAGAATAAAAATCCCCACAAAAGTATGGACATACTTGCTAACAGGAGATAAGTAACCTCATGAGCTCGTGAACCGAGTGGTGGGCGTGCCAAGTAGGCTACCTGCATGAAGAGAGGAACAGGAGAGGAAAAAGTGGGCCAACGATCAAAATATCAGCGTTGTCAAGATGTTACCTGATTCCCACAGAAGCGCCGTACTTACGACTCCAGGGATCAGTGTCCCGCCAAATCAACCACCCCGGTCGGCTCCGTCGATAGAACTGAATCGGAGGACGCCCGTTTTAAATAGCTACATCAATTAGTGTAATTGCGCCAAAGAGGTAAACGCCCAATGCGCGCTGATTCTGCAAACGGAGACCCGGAACCGGAAGTAGACCGTCCGGGTCATTCCGACCGATTGCCTGAACCAGGACCGAAGGGGGAAGGACCCGAGGGGAAGGACCGGGGTGTCTTAATCCACTGCCTGTCTAGAATACCTGATGGAATTAAAACGGAGTAGATACTGTAGTTATCTGCCTGTCTAGGCTACCTGATGGAATAAAAACGGAGTAGATGCTGTAGTTAACTGGGACTTGTGATCGGAATGGTCACCCAGAACATCCAAATGAGCCTGGAATTACAGGAGATGGACCTCAGGGACATAGGTGTCCAAACCAAATGCCTGCATAAATATCAGACTGATGGAATACAAATAGTCGATTAAAGGAAGGGCAGGTGTAGTAGCCAAAAAGGTTTCGGGAGAGCGTAGTAATAGTGGGCAAGAAGTGTATGAACTAGTACTCAGTCTATGTGAATGGAGGGATTGGTATAACTCCACAAAGGAAAGGTAGGGGTCACATTAGTGATGGACTGAATAGCACAACGTCATTAGGGAGAACCTGACAGAGTGCCAAAAAATGCACAGTGATATAGAAATGATTCCAAGACTAAAAAAATGGAACCTACATTCCTAACATTAGGAGGGGGTGGCAAAAAACCTCACACTGGAGACGGAGAGGTACCTGATAGGTACAGCTATGGAATAATCGCCCCCAGACAAATGAAAGCTCCAGTGAGGTTGTAGAGCTCTAGATAGGAAGCCATTCAGTCTGTAGTTGGAATTCTTAAAGATGGAACTGGTTCCATGGTATATCGTCATTTAATCCATGGATGTGAGTACCCAAGCGAAAAACCCAACGCTGTTCTTTTTCCAGAAGGCCATGTTCGCTGCCCATTTGTTCAATCACTGTCCATTGTAGATCATTAACGCCATGTCCACTAGAGATATAGTGGTTGGACATTTTGGTAGTCCTACGCCCACATCTAACATTACTGCGGTGTTCACCAATGCGTGTCTTGATGGGTCTCGTGGTCATACCCACATACTCAAGACCACACGGGCAGGTGATTAAGTAAACAACGTTTTTACTGTTACTTATCTCCTGTTAGCATACTTTTGTGGGGATTTTTATTCTGGCATGGATATACATTGAACTAGTCCCCCTTTTGAATAGAGTGTGTGCTTTTTGTTGTGTGTGTGTTATGTTTAATGTTGTATGTCCATTTGTCACACAGTGCCTTCATCACAGATCACGTGATAACGTTACGGATAGCGTTAAGAGACCAGTACTCTTCACCTTTTTTTACAGATCACCGTACTCACACAATGGATTGAATTACTTCCTACTTAATTAATACGCCTTTTATTCCCTCTAGGTTAATAGGACTATGTAAGACCTATTAAGGCATTGATATCGTGGAGGCTATTTACTTCCTTTTACATATCATTTTTCTCACAATCTTTGTTATTAACACAACACAGTTAGTGGCAGGAAGGGATCCTTAAGGTCCTGACGAAGAAGCATGGGGAAGCTTCGAAACATGTCGACACCACTAGGAGATATAGCTCATTGAGGCTTACACCCTCCTTACCCCACCTTTTAATAATACCAGCTCGACCGGCAGAATCAATTTTCCTAGACCTGAGAGCCAGGTATTTTTTAATTCACTCCTTATTCACTCCTGACCCTTCCTCTCACACCCCCGCATCACACATAGCTGTCTCACCAACAACAGTGCTCCCGCGTAAACGTAGGTCGTAGCACGCCCTGTCCCGTAGAGGGGCAGGAAGACCCCTATGATGAAGCATGACACCAAGGACCCTTTTGGTGTGTGAGGGGTATTTAAACAACTAATGTGTATTCTCCACGACCGTGGGATACATATTGAGTAATCGAGTGATCTCTTGTACTCGTGGGTGGATCCCTTTGTTTATGTAAAAATAAATGTAAACTTATAATAAATAGCATTAAACAATGTTAAAATATGTAAACTATACAATGTGAGCAAAAGAAAACAAACAGGAGAGGGAAGTGCACCGCACACTTGGAATGCGTCTGATGAGATGTAAATGCAAGAAAGGGGAAGTCCTCGGAACAGGCACTCTCGGAATCATCGCAGGGGTCAAGGTTGGGGGAAGTGCTTAACTGTGTCTGCAGCGTAACAAACAAGGCTGCGACTTTGTCCCTGGGGAACCAGGTTTGAGTGGACTGTATAAAAACCATATTGATGGTAAAATTTTCTATTAAAAATTATAATAAATATCATTAAACAAGCATTTTCAATGCCATAGGTCTCGCATTTGAGCTATTGGCATTGTAAATGACAATGCCTTTTATTTATGCGCTTTGAATACTTGCAAGAGGTGCGTAAACACGTTCTTTGTACTTAACACATTATCACAATCTAACACATTAATACTTTCTTAATAAGTTAACCCATAAGCGCCCACGTTACTTGCCTTATGTGAAGGCAGGCCCTTTTCTGTTCTCACTCATTCTCGCAGAACTAACATGCCAAATGTCCAACGATGTCACTACCAAAACCTTTGGTTTCCAACATACAAATCCTCCTTCTGGTAGCTTTGAATAATTCACTCTGTCATGTAAGGGATGGATATTTTTCAATTTAAATCAAAATGCCAATTCACCTTGTTCAGCTCCTTGTAGGCGCTTGCGGTTCATAAGTAATTAGCAGTTGCACATGTTGGAATCAGCTTTTGACTCTAGACACTTATTTAATTACTGCACTGCATTTGCAAAAGGGAAGAAAGGCAAACCCAAATTCCCTCAAGTCATTTTAGAGTACAGCATGGCCACCGGACAAAAAGCATTTATTCAAATAGGCTTGCAAAAATATACATGCGTGGAGGAGGATGTAGAATTCATATTTTTGGAGGTGAATCCGGAGCGCTTATAGTCCAGAACAATGAATAGCTTTTCAGGGGAGTACCAGACTCTACTAAGGGTACCATGAGGATTTCAAGATGAGGTGTCATTGCATGGGGAGATCAGTAAGAGCCATGTCAAAGGAGGTACTGAAGTGGGTTCAGGAGAGCAGCGTGACAACACATTGTAGGAAACATGTTCTTTGTCTTCCTATGTAAAAGTAGTGTTAGTAACTTCATACGGAATGCTGTATGTAGAAACAATTTAATCAACTATGGATGTTGTTTTATTATCGTTTCCAGCTTCCAGTTAAGCTGAATATGGTTGCTAATTGTCTTTTATTTTTTACTGTACTTCTTTGATGTTTTGTATTATACACAAGTTGGACTTTATGCTTCCTGGTGTGTGTGTGGGTTTTTATTTTAACAGAAAGTTGACAAAATTGTAACATTGGTTCAAAATGGGTGTTAAAGGAGGGACATAATGAAGAAAGTGAGAGAGGGGTATGTCTGTAGTAAGGATGTGTAAGGCCACCAGATTAATACATGTGACCGGAACACTACATTTCCCAACTTAAAATGTATCTAAGTCTCTTGCTGTGTCTCTTCTTCCACGGTGTGTCCAGTATGCTGCGACTGTTGGTCTGCGGTGTTTTTATTGTGGTCGTGTTTCTCTGGCCACATCCACCGACATTAAACATGTCTCCACTTCAAGTGCCCTCCAGATGGTTGGTGGAAGCAGGTCACACCCAGCACAACCACACAAAATGATTATATTTGAAGTCAAACAGCGAAGTGGAGGACCCTGCAGGTCTATTGGACTGATTGGCCTGTGTGTGGGGCGGTGCAGTGTGTGCTTCACTCCAGAGGTGGCATTCGTACATTTTGAAAGAGAGGGCTGCCTACTACTCATATGTTCTGAACTAGAATCTTCTGTCGTCATGCATTAGTGACCATGTTATGCAGGGGCATTATTTACGGATATCCTGGACTACTCTTTCTGCCAATAACATCACAATGAGTTAAAACACAAGCACATTATGGGAACAATTATTATATTAGCAGGATTCGTTGTTATCATGCTAGGCGCTAACCCGACCGCATGCCGGGCCAATTGTATTAAGGATGCACCTGTGTAGGTGCTCTAATCACAGAGTTTTGACCCTGGAAATTAACAGGCTTTCTTTAGGCTACTTCCTTCCTTGCAGCTGCTCTGTTTTCGCGAGTGTTGTCTGCAAAGAGTAAAGTGTGGATTTTCTTTGCCATTTCGTTCTAGTTTCCCATCCTCAACTCTTCAGATTTTCCTTTGAGCTGACTGTCTGATGTCTGGTATAATCAAGTCATAACACGTGCACAGAGTTTCAGAAACTTATATTGCACAACTATTCATCATGCACCAACTTACAAGAAAAAACAGCTAATCAAATAGGTGACACCAAATGCATTTACCAATAGTTTTTCTTTTTTTAATGCGCTCTCTCTGGAACACAGGAGGTGCTCGAGAAGTCCCACAGCCCTGGCTGCAGCGAAACCAAAGCAGCCTTGGAGGAGAACGCGCACCTGAATAAATGAAGAAATGAAATACTACTTTTGTGGGAGCCCAAAATCCACTGCACCCCAAAATCTAATTGTGTCCGGATTTACCTTAATTGAACCTACTCCACAATCCTTGATCTGGACGTAGACTACTGCAGCCTCGCCCCAATACAAAGGTGCCCCAAACAATATGATTAGATTATGAGTGGGTCAGGACAATCTATAACTGAATTCTAGTGCAGGAGGAATTTTAAAAGCTTCTTCACATACATATAAAATACGGTAAAGAAATATTTTGTCACGAAGACAATAATGCAGCATGAAATAGCAAATTAGAATAGTCCCAAAATCCCATCAATACAACAAACTTCTAGTGCATTATTGAGATGGGCATGAATCAGCAATTAGAAAATCTGGTGTTCCAAAAAGGAGCCATTAACATCCTGTCCAAAGGGAAGGGCGAGTCCGGAAACAATCTGAGGGCATCAGCGTGATCCCAGGAAGTCGCTCTTCAAATGGACAGGCTCGGGAGGCAATCATAGGTTCTGGCTCACTAAGAAAAGCAGGGGTTTTATACAGATTCGCATAGTATTGTAAACAGACTACAAATGAGAAAAAAGAATGAAAAGTATATAACCTCCAATTCTTGCGAAGGAGAAAAAGGTTTAACCAAACGTTAAGAAAACAATAAGACGATAATAGCAGAATTGGCTATTTGGAGAAAGGAGGATAGTCTGAGTGACTAAACATACAGATAGTGCTCTGGGTTTCATGGTATTATATTTTTTGACATTTCCATTTGGATTTACCGATATTAAATGTTTGATCATTGTACCTGTTTAGATATATTTACTTGGAGTTGTGTTAAAAAATTAAACTCCAACTACTACAGTTAAGCATTAATTTTTGTTTTTAACCAAAACTATGTTAGCTTGTTGCAGTTCGTTTTGGGTTCCCTGTCCACCTCCGACTACATTAGATAATACTGAGGTACTAAATTGCATTTAATAAAGAGAATCGTTTTTAAACCTGAAACATTCGTGAAGCCCATCATGCCTTCCTGATGACGCCATTAGTTTAACAAGGAGACGTGTCAATTTGGAACGCCCACATAGGACTAAATAATTAGAATCATTTTGTCATATCGTAGTAATATTATTGTCTAATAAATCTTTTTAGTACTCGCCTTCAGCTGATCTCAATTGCGATGGCACGAAACATTACAGCCTGGCAAAGTGATTTGCCCAAAATCACACAATCTGATCAAACCAGGAAGCTGGGATTTTGATCTCTACTTCCCGAATCAAACATTGCATTGTGTGGATGTCCACTTCTCTAATATTTCACATCAAAGACAAAGCTCTGTTTTTATTTTTATTTCTGCGAGTAACTTTGCACAGAGTTTTCAGTAAATTGCATGTTGCATCAATGTGACAAAAAAAATCTTTCCTAAGAAAAGGATAAAGTTAAGGTTAATAGCAATCAAAAAGAACTATTTGGGAAGTGTCAACACATCAGTGACAGCAACTATAAACATTAGCATCACATAACAACGAGGTTTAAGAGATCCCACAGAGCTCTGACAAACATTCACAGGGAAAGGCGAAGCACCCGTCTGGCTGCACAAAAACAACCTCGGCTGCAGAAAAACACGAAGGCAGACTTTCTGCAATTAAACTCCCGGAGCAAGTTAAAGCAGTAAAGTACCTGTGGAGGCAGAGAGGTGTGTGGTACTGCACAGAAAAAGAACTGCAGGCGGCCAGCACTGCCTGGCACTGGTTTCAAGAGCCTGCTTTCCATGTGGCCGCTGCCTGTTGCCTTGGACTTCTGCTTATTTCCACTTAACATGGCAGCAGGGAAAGGAACTGAGCCCAATGTCCTGGACTTGAGGCCTCGCTTCCACCTACGCCATCTTTCCGCATTTGACCCCTGTATTGATGCAGAAAGGAAGACACCCAAAAACAAATAGAGAGTTTCCCAGGTTTAGCCAGAAGGGACCGGGTACGTAACAACGTTCAAAATTAACAAATTTCCCTCATGGATTTACTCAATAGTCTCCAACTGTAAATTTCAGATCAATATATATTGAACCAAAGACAAGGAGTCCATAAGACTTAAACACAACAAAGATAGAATATATTGTTATTTTATTTAATTTAAAACTTGTTGTATACCTCAGATTGTATTATAACGATATGTCCACAATTATCAAGTACAATGGGGTAAGCATCTTCATAAACAACATACATATGAAAAATTAATAATCAATAAAATAACTCTCAATAACAATTCAAATCAATATTTACACATAATTAAATCAAACAAATCAAACATTCAATATAAGAATCAAGGATGTATTACATACATATAAAATTGGTTTAAAAACACAAATATGATTTTGTCCTCTTGTCGACGCGTTTCGGTGTAAAGTGTGATTTGTAACACCTTCTTCAGGACCAATACATTAAAAACAGCTCTCTCTATCAAGTATAATCAATCTATAAAAAGAGAATATATACAATTATAATACATACATGTACTCATGGTGTTCAACCCTATCTTTGGTTCGACATACTTGATTTTGGATGACTGAAAACATTAAGAAAGTTTTCTTGATTTATACAAGGTCTGTTATGAATTATAAGGTGCAGAAAACTGCACCAAAGACTGTCACAGCCTCGCTATTCTATGACCTACATTAGGCCTATTCTCTTGTGGCCCATCGGTCTATTTAATCGCTAAGGTATAATGTTATTTACTTTAATTGAGGACCTCCTGAAATTCATTACATTTTGTAAGAGGCATGCATTGAATAAATCATTGAAATTATTCAATGCATGCCTCTTACAAAATGTAATGAATTTCAGGAGGTCCTCAAGTAAATAACATTATACCTTAGCGATTAAATAGACCGATGGGCCACAAGAGAATAGGCCTAATGTAGGTCATAGAATAGCGAGGCTGTGACAGTCTTTGGTGCAGTTTTCTGCACCTTATAATTCATAACAGACCTTGTATAAATCAAGAAAACTTTCTTAATGTTTTCAGTCATCCAAAATCAAGTATGTCAAACCAAAGATAGGGTTGAACACCATGAGTACATGTATGTATTATAATTGTATATATTCTCTTTTTATAGATTGATTATACTTGATAGAGAGAGCTGTTTTTAATGTATTGGTCCTGAAGAAGGGGTTACAAATCACACTTTACACCGAAACGTGTCGACAAGAGGACAAAATCATATTTGTGTTTTTAAACCAGTTTATATGTATGTAATACATCCTTGATTCTTATATTGAATGTTTGATTTGTTTGATTTAATTATGTGTAAATATTGATTTGAATTGTTATTGAGAGTTATTTTATTGATTATTAATTTTTCATATGTATGTTGTTTATGAAGATGCTTACCCCATTGTACTTGATAATTGTGGACATATCGTTATAATACAATCTGAAGTATACAACAAGTTTTAAATTAAATAAAATAACAATATATTCTATCTTTGTTGTGTTTAAGTCTTATGGACTCCTTGTCTTTGGTTCAATATATATTGATCTGAAATTTACAGTTGGAGACTATTGAGTAAATCCATGAGGGAAATTTGTTAATTTTGAACGTTGAAAGGAAGACACCACCTGCATGTAGTAGGGGCACACTATCGAGCACGAAAAAAACGCACTTCAACAGAAAGGAAACAAACTCTGTTGTAGGCCCGAAAAAAACTGGAAAACTGCGGCACTGAGCACACCCTGCAGGTTTCTGTGCAATCTACCTGTCTCCAGCAATATTACAGTGTTCCCAATTTCATGAAACGCTATTCCTAATTTAACGAAATGTCCCATTTGAAATACGGAAATATTATTTAGGTACCCGATGACAATTCGTTCGGCACTGTCATTCTTAGCAACAGTTGGCTGGAAGAAGAGCCTGTCCGCCACTCCCATGAACACCAACTCAACCGACAACAATGACAAAAATTACACCGCAAAAACAAAAAAACGTGTTATTGGTGTGATGATCAAAAATATCAAAATCGCAAACTTTTGAGGCTGGTCATTCCTCACATGTCCTCTGAAAAGAAACCTTTCTTAACAACCAAAACGCTAAAAAAAAAAACACGACCACAGCAGCCTCGAGCCACTTGACTTTCAGCAACATCCTTCAGTCACTCTGTCCCAAAATTTAAGAGAAGAGCAAGGCAACGCATAACTAAAATGTCACATTTTCTTAATTAACTACATTTAAAAATCGCATCCCTTATATATTTGCGAAGCAGGGGTGAAATAAAATGAACTTCCTTTGCCCCAGGCTCCCACCGAAAAATGAATAATGCGAAAACATTAATGTAGTTTATGAAAGATGTTAAAAAGCACACAAATAGATCCTGGAGAAAAAGAAAAAAAGTACAGCGATTCCGATTTTCTCATGTTTATCTAAAAAACCCACAATGAAATAAGTACAATGAAACAAATCCACAACTCTGCGTGTGCTTCAAAAAAAATACCTAGATGCAACTTAAAATACTTATTCCCGGATTCTACTTTTTTCGATTCTCACCCTGCCTGTACTGCGTTTCTGCTTTTGTCATTCACACATCAGCACTTCAATACATCACATATTCAACGTCTGGGGAGGCAGTCTCAACAAAGGAGACCAGTGTAAATGGCGGGACTAATAAACACATAAATGGTGCGCACTTTCGATTTCCCCGCCCCCGGCTAATCAACAACAAGCTGTCTCCTCATGCACAGCGAGCAGGAGACAGGAAGGGACAGGAGCTGTGCATGCATGCACATGACCCATACGGGACAGGAAAGGTGCACGCGTACACATGACCCGTACACGTGCACATCTCCTGTCCGCCCGTATGCGTACACATGTCCTGTCCCCCTTCGCCCACCAAACCGACAACAATAGGTCCCGCCAAGGCGAGCAGCGCATGTGCTGCGTCGCTAGGCGAGACCTAAAAATTTTGGGATATGTACAATTACACAATGTGAGCAAAAGAGAACAAGCGGGAGGGGGAAGTGCACCGCGTCTGTGTCTGATGAGATGCAAATGCCATGTGTGCCAATTCAGGAGGGGGGAGTGCACGGAACAGAAGTCCTCGGAAGCATCTGATGAGTCCGGGTTGGGGGGAAGTGCGTAACTGTGCCTGCAACGGAACAGACAGAGCTGCCAACTTTAGCCCTGGGGAACCAGGTTTGAGTCTCGGCGTGGACTGTATAAAAAAAATGTCGATGGTAAAAATTTGTAACTTATAATAAATATCATTAAAAAATGTTTGAATATGAACAATTACCCTATCTTAACAAAAAAATAAAACACACAGGAGGGGGAAGTGCACTGTGCCCTTTGAACACGTCTGATGAGATGCAAATGTCATGTGTGCCAATGCAGGAGGAGGAAAGTGCACAGAACAGGCACCCTCCGAGGCACCTGATAAGTCAGGGTTGGGGGAAGTGTGTAGCTGTGCCTGCAATGCCAGTACGACAAAAAAGTGATTAACCAAAGAGTGCTTTGAAATTGTAAATAAAATGTAAAGAGTAATGTCCTGTGTAACAGGGGCAGTCCTTATGGGAGGTTATAGCAGTAGAAAAGGAGGAAATACTAAAGAAATGAACCAAACACATTTTTTTTCTTCCAAAAGACAGTCAAATGAGCCAATGAAAAACATGGGCAGAAAATGGGCGGAGCTTAAAGCCCATTTTCAGAATACAACATGTCTCAGACAGACAGTGCAAGCACTGCCTAGGCAAGACATAAAAGGTGGGGGGGGGGGGGGGGGAGTACTCGGAACAGACAAAAGTATTGTTCCGCTACCCTTCCACCCTGGGTTAGTTATCAACCTCAACAGGTTAGTAAGGTATGCTTGATCAAGCAGACATCTCCCCAGACACCAGTCCTAACACTGGTCTCAGGAAAAAATCCACCTTTAACCACCCTCCACATTTTATTTCCCCTGAGGTATCCATCTTTGAAAAAGTGGTCCTTAAAGACTTTGAACAGCCATGCCAAACATAATTTCTGTAATGTGTCTAAAGAAGAGATGCCCTGCTTGAGACAACCTGGATCTGATGAAAAAATTGTAATCAAACCTGCCGACAAGGGTGGCTCCACGGTGATTCTGTACTCCAGCATTTATCTGGAGGAGTTTCTGAATCAACTCAGTGACACCAAACAATACAGCGCATTACAAAGATACCCCACACTCCAGCTGCAGAAAACAATAGTCCATTATTTCCTTGTAGGCACAAGCGTGCCGCTTTTCAGAAGGTGCCTTGCTCCTGGCCACATATGCAAAGGCAGTTTGCCTGTTTTAAATTTGTTTAATGTTTTGCAATTTTACATGTTTATTTTCGCTTGTGCTTTATTTACCAGTACTAGTCTTCTGCAGGGGAGCCTGTATTAGGATAGAGGGGTTGCTGGACCCCGGTTTAGATTTTAATTGTCCTCACAGTTTCCGATTGTGGTGATCCACCACGCCCCATTGGATGAGGGGCTTCATAGCAAACCACACTGCTCATCCATGCAGCTTTTGTTTGAAGGGAGACACATAGTCCATTATTTCCTTGTAGGCACTAGCGTGACACTTTTCAGGAGGTGCCTGGCTCCTGGCGCCATATGCATATTTTCAGGAGGTGCCTGGCTCCTGGCGCCATATGCAAAAACTGTTTGTGTGTTTTTAATTTGTTTTATGTTTTGCAATTTTACCCGTTTTAGTTTGTGCTTTATTTACCAGTACTATTTTTCTGCAGGGGAACCTGCTTTAGGATAGAGGAGTTGCTCGTCCCCAGTTTAGATTTTAATTGTCCCCACTGTTTCCGACTAGCGCTGATCCACCAAGACCCCTACCCCACCCACCTCCCCGGATGTAGGGCTTAATAGTTATTCTCACTGCGTGTCCGCGCAGCTGCTGGTTGAAGGTAGACAACTAGTTCATTATTTCCTGTAGGCACTAGTACCAGTACTATTCTTCTGCAGGGGAGCCTGCATTAGGATAGAGTAGTTGCTGGACCCCAGTTTAGATTTTAATTATCTACACCGTTTCTGACTCACGCTGATCCACCACACCACCCTGGATGATGGGCTTCATAGCGAGCCTCTCTGCGCACCTGCGCAGTGGACATGCCGAAAGGCAAGCCCATCTGCGCCCAGACAGCACCCAGCGACAGAAACCCTGTCAGTTTTCAGTCTCACACGTTCCCCCTACTAAGATACTCCAGGAATGAACTTTTAGTAAGAACCCCTGCTGTCCTATTTTCAAACCACACTGCATACTGGACACCATGAAGTGCCGAGAGTGCAGCCTCACACTTGCGTACCACACAATTGGCTCCAACAGTTCTAGTAGGCTAGTCAAAATCAACAACCCAGTTAGACAGCGTATAATTTCCTGTACCTTATTAAATGCCAGATCACTGGTTAAAAGCAAGGATCAATTTGCTGACTTTTTAGACCAACACAAGTTAGATATTGCACTGTTAACTGAAACATGGGCTGCTTCTGCCTCGGGTCACGATTAGGTTTCAGCAATCCCTATGGGGTACTCTGTTTTTAGAATGGACAGAGCTGCCAAGAGGGGTGGAGGGCTGGCGATAATCTACAGTGATCAGCTCCCTGCCTCCTTTTCTGATGTATACACCAATCTCGAGTGCGAAGCAGTCTAGTTTCAAATGGAACTTACTAAAAACCATACATTCAGTGCCTTGCTACTCTACCGCCCACAAGCACCGGATCCCCCTGCAACCCAGGCCATCAGCTCTGTACTTGAATCTAGTATAAACCCTGCAGACTTTACGATTCTAGGAGACTTTAATTTCTACCTAGAGACTGTGAAAGACAGACTCTGAAAAGCTAATTGACACTATGGCTAGTTTGGACTTATCTCAACAAGTAGACGTCCTGACCCACCTGTTAGGCAACACGCTGGATGGCATTTTTACCAACAATTCTTTTCTTAAATTTACCACCTCACTGCCACTGACTTGGTCAGACCACACAGCAGTTATGTTTGAAATTGGGATGCCGACTAAGTTGCTTGTAACACCTCCTACCCCACTTCAAAGAGTCGAGCTGGACATAAAATTGAGACTTCACAATTTAATCTAGCTCTCTACGGCTCAAAGCCCAATGTTTCCAAGGATCTAGACTCAGCCATATCAGACTATTCTATATGGCTAGGGTCTGCGATTAATCAGATTTCTCCTGAAAAAAACACACAATCTGAGAAATACTCAGTCAGAACCTTGGTTCTCTGACAAACTCAGAGGCCAGAAGCAACCTTGCCCTAGACAGGAGCGTAGATGGAAAAAGAAATATGATTCTTGAAAACAAACCATAAATGACTAAAAACCCTGATCTTTAAGGAAAAAGACGCTGCACTTCACTCAAGATTGAAACATCTAAACACTAATTTAA
This sequence comes from Triturus cristatus, assembly GCF_964204655.1. Classification (NCBI taxonomy): domain Eukaryota; kingdom Metazoa; phylum Chordata; class Amphibia; order Caudata; family Salamandridae; genus Triturus; species Triturus cristatus. The sequence goes on from NC_140592.1 coordinate 1,024,285,781, forward strand.
AGAATTATTAACTACAGTTAAGAAACTTGCCAATCTTACTAAAAATAAATAGTGCTAACTATAACCAAGTATTTTGTAACAGTCAGGCAGGCTTCTTTCAGGCCGAATTGGAGGATGTCTATAACATTTAAGCTGCTAATAATCATTCAGCCCTAGTGGCTCAAGATGTTAATCCTTCTCCTAATAGTTCAGACACTCGGTGCTCCTTCTCCTCGCTCACTGTCGAGCAGGTATCATGTCTTGCCTATACGATTAAATCGGACTCCCCACTGGACCCATGCTCCCCAAAAATTATACAGTTATCCCCTGAGTTAATATGCTCTTATCTTGTTTAAATGTTTAACGAAATGTTTAGTCCTGGCTACTTTCTCAAAGAATGGAAAAGAGCTTCCAATCTTCCATTAATAAAAAAAAGTCCAAACCTGCAGTAACAAGTAGCTATCAACCTATCTCTTGCCTTCCATTTCCAGCTAAAATAGTAGAAAAGGCAATTAATTTGGAATTGGCTTCTTCCATACAATCTACTTGATCACACACAATTTGGTTTTAGAAATATGCAAAGTACCGAATCAGCCCTGATTGTTACCTCCAAAGATGTAAGAGCTACCCTTAATACAGGAGAGGGATCCACATTCAACAGGGTCAATCATGACCTGTTGATTGACCCTCTCTCCAATTTTGGAATAAAGGAAATGGCTCATGCCCTCCTAAAATCATTTCTGTCCGAGCGGGAACAATTTGTTGCTATGAACGAATTTGTCTCCAACTCCATCTCCTTATCTTGTGGGGTGCCCCAAGAGGTCATCAGTGAGTCCCACCCTTTTTAATCTTTATGACACCTCTCTGGTCAGGCTTTGGTTTTTTAGTAGTAACATTTGCTGAAAACACCCAAATTGTGGCCTCAATCTCCAGCAGTCCAGAGGATACAGACACTAGATTTCATAGCTGCATTCTGCAAGTAGGGAACTGGATAAAAAAACTGCCTCAAGTTAAATTCAGGAAAAACAGAGATCCTCCTCTTCGGCAATGACGTCTCTTTTTGGGACCGCTGTTGGTAACCTCAAGAATTGGGCATTTTGCAGACTCTGGTTAGGAAAGTAAGGAATCTGTGAATTCTTTTTTACAACAAATTCTCTTTTGAAGGCCAAATCAATGCTGTGACATCTTTCTGCACCTTGAAGATCATTAGGAAAGGGCCTTCTTTTATCCCCCTCCCCCACCGATCCACAAACAACAATGGTCACTGCTCTTGTTTTTATCCAAATTGGATTATTGCAATACTCTTTTCCTGAACATACAGCAAGGACTCTTTAATAAACTTCAGATTCTGCAGAATGCAGCAGCCTGCCTGTTTCTGGGGAATTTCTCGGCACTAGTCAGCCTCACAAGTTTTAGTAATGCTACGCTGGCTGCCTATAAGGAAGCGTATCGTGTTTAAGGCCCTCTGTATTGCTTTAAATCCTCTGCATGATTTCGGCCCAGACTACGTAAAACGCAAGTTTACCTGGTACACCCCTTCCAGGATGCTGCACTCTTCTACAGCTAAGAATATCATAGTTGCAAAGTTCAGATGGTCTTCATGGGGCAGCAGAAGCTTCATAACCTGTACTGTCAAACTGTGTAACACTCTTCCCTTATATCGGAAAGAAACTTCAAGTCTTCTTCTCTTCAGAAGATCTTTAAAAACGTGGCTATTCTGCTAACAAACGCTGACCCTTTCTGTTAATTCCTTCATATATTAGAAGTGCCAAGACGCCCCCTGGCAAGTGAGCGCTTTATAAATAAATAAATAATTAAGAGCCTTGGCATGAGCGCTTTATAAATAAATAGGAGCCTTGGCAGAGAGAGGCAGGGATGTAGACTGGATCATGAAAGGTGAGGCCGATTACCTATTTAACGCACATCCTAAACCACCTTATTTCTACATCTTGCCAAAAATCCACAAACTCTGATGTCCGCCACTACGGAGACCTTTTGTTTCGGGAATTTGAGGAACCTAGAAGTTTTTCCCTAAATGAATCACGGCGAGCTGGTATGTGTGAGCACCTTTAGCCATTTAACAGGCACTCTAAAAAAAAAATCTATCAAGAGGAACTGCCATATCCTGAATGCAGGTGACACACACCTTGAAAAGCCAACGTCTGCCCTGAAACGGAGCAAGAGCATTAAGGACATAGTGGTAACACAAGACCTTTGATGAGCCATGGTGACTACCAGGATACTTTATAGACACCACCCCGAGTTAAGGGACACTTTCCGTGTGGGGGGTGCTCTGTCTGCCATTCACACAAACACAGATAGATCTGCGTTTGAGAATCCAATGGATGTTACATAACCGCACACATTGCAACACTAGTGGGGTAATCTACTTGATCACTTGTTTGTGTAAACTCCAAAACGTGGGTACGACAACTCGCAAAATTAAGACTAGAGTTTTTGAACATCGCAGCTTGGTGAGGTGTAAAAAGTCCAACACTAAACTAACCAGACACTGCCTGACAGACAAGTTACTTACCTTCTGTAAATCCTTATCTGGTAAAGACATGATCTGGCCGCAGATTCCTTCCAATTGAATTTCCCAGGCGTTAGACTGGATCCAGAAGATTTTCCTTTGAGCAATACACCTGCGTGCCCGTAGGTGGCACTGATCAGCTCCACGTGATGTGATCGGCGTCATTCTGACGTCCATGTCACCCATATAGGCAGCACCTCGGCACGCTGTTGTCAGTTACTTTTCACGACTTTCCATGCCAGAAGCATGGACAGAGTGTGAGGCCAGTGCAAGGATTGTAGGTATTATGTGTTCAAATTGAGGATTATCCGGACTGCTCTGTTTAATTACTTTTTTTTTTCCCATGCCAACACCCGTGCTTTAGCTTCGATCATCTTAAGCTAAAACATGGGTGTCGCAATTGCATTAAAAGTAAACAAATAGAAAAATAATTAGATTTTTCTTTCTATTTGTTTACTTTTGAAGCAATCGCGGCACCCACACTTTAGCTGAAGATGTTCAAAGCTAAAGGGCGGGTGCTGCCATAGTAACAAAAGTAAAAAGAAAAAAAAGCATGCGGGTGCTGCCATAGTAACAATGTGGCTGCATGCTTTTTTTCTATTTGCTTACTTTTGTTACAATCGCGGCACCCGCACTTTAGCTTTCAACATCTTAAGCTAAAGCGCAGGTGACTCAATTGCTTCAAAAGTAAAGCAATAGAAAAAAAGTTTTTGCTGTTGCTCTACTTTTGAAGCTATAACAGCACACGCACTTCAGTTTACGATGTTGAAAGCTAAAGTGCGGGTGCCACAAAGGTATCAAATTAGCGAGAGTTTGAGCTATTGGCATTGTAAATGACAATGCCTATTATTTATGTGTTTGCAAAACCTGCAAGCGGTGTTTACGCACCGCTTGCAGGTTTTGTAAACATAAATAAAAGGCATTATCATTTACAATGCCTATAGTTCAAACTCTCGTAAATGTGAGACCTATTGAATTGCAAATGCTTGTTTAGCTGTTGAGACAGAGCCAACTGTTTCATATATTGTCGAATGCCTTTCAGTTAGTTTGCCATTCTCTGAGGGTCCCCAGACTCCTCTCCCAATTTGAGGTGCACATGGGTGCAATCACTGTAAATAAGATAAAATCTATTGCAGCACAACCACGAAATCAAGTTAAATACACCCAAATGGTGTTGTTATTCAATCAAAGTTATCAGCAATCTGGTATTTAGAATATTATGGCAAAATGAGGACAATAGAGAAACAACAATTGAGTACAATGAATCACATATGATCAACCAATGAAGCTTTTCTTTTACATTTTATTGTGATCCAAGCATAGACTTAAAAAGTTTTTCCCAGCACACGATTAGCCGACACGTGTTTCGTCCGATCAAAATACTTTTTCAAGGCAGCTCATGGGAATGTTGAGGAAATATTGATGGATAATAATGAGTGAACAGTCCGTCACAGCAGCACAACACCACCATTTGGGCGTATTTACCTTGATTTCGTGGTTGTGCTGCAATAGCTTCTCTCTTCTTTTTGGTTTGCACAATATTGTTTGGTGTGCATGTGACACCTTTGGGTAGTAGGTGTCCGAGGCCTGTATAGAACCCAGTTGCTAATATTGCAACAATATACATATCACGCATACCACTGACAACTCAATACTGCTTTCTGTTATTAGAGGTGCGGTTTTCCCCGTTTAGGGGACACAACTACTCGTCCTTTCTTTGAATCAGTGGAAATAAGATGCCTGATAATACATGTATACTATAATATAGTGGGACCATGTATCTTTTGAAAAGGATGAGTGACCCTTTTGGTACTCCACAATCAATAGTAGATATTTCATAAAGGAGCAAAGCTTCATTTGCTGGGTGCAATTGCTCAGAAATTTTAACCAGGATAGGGCACTTCCACTGATTCCAGTAAGTCTTATCACACGACTAAGCATGACCTTGTGGGCAATGGTGTTGAATGCTGTTGAGAGTCGCAAGGGAAACAAAGCACAGACCATGTATGTGTCTCAGTTGACTCGCAGTTGCTGTGCTAAATTGCTTTTATTAACACAGGCTGCGTGAGCAACAAAACCTACAGGGGATCCCACCCCTATTATCAAAACAACACATTTCCTCACAAAATGCAACCAATGCACATGCTCAGAGCCACCGAAATAAGGTAGCCACTTATATTTTTTCAGAATAATTATGTGCCCCAAAATACAACCTTGTGTAGACAAACTCCAGAGGGAAAAATGGGGAAAGGAAGAAAAGAACTCTGGCGAACAAAGAGGGAACTACGGCAGAGAAACACACAGGGAAGCAGGAAGTGCCTTACAACAGATCCTCACCACATTGGCAGTCACATTTGCCAATCTTGACCAGGAGAGTCTTGGCCACAGCTTGAGCCAAATAGCCTTGTGGGAGTAAAAAGCAGTGCAGTATAACACTTCACCCCAAAATTAAAACTTTTTTTTATTCTCTTGTGCCTATAAGAGGTGCTGCTTTCTTAAAATGAAACGATCTTGCAGCTTGTGTGCGCATGAAGAAAAAAGTCTTCCCCGCTTTCACCACTCATAACCACACTGAAAACCAGACTGACCTGAAGAGTCATTGGTTCCAATGACACCGGCAAGAACCACTTTCCACAGAGCTTGCGTTGTCAGGCAGAGATCAAGAAATAGGCGGATCCTCCTTCCATCACTTCTAGAGTGAAATTCAGAAGATCCACGTTTTTGAAGGTAGGGTGCCAACTCTCGGGGACTCTAATAGCCACAGAGATGTGCTTCCCACCCAGTGTTTATTCAGTCAGCATTTCTGGAAGGAAACCTCTTAGCACTTCCTAACAGCTTATCACCATTGTGATCATAGTGGGATGGCACCTCATGAAGAATTCCCCCACTACCTCTACCACCCCAGACCTCAGTGCATTCACTTGAAAACCCAACATGCTTCTTCTGCCAGGTGTGTTGTATGTTCTCTAACCTAGAGTCCTTGGTTAGCAATGCAATAGAGAGTGGCTATAAATGCCTCCCTGCTCTCAAAAGCTCCCCCTCTACCTTATCAACTCTGCTTTCCTTTTGTCTCACTGTTGTGAGCGCTTCACTAATGGAAGCCGCTTGCTTTAATAGACAGAATTCCACTGCTGTTGACTTTTCTATCTTATCCAAGTTTTTAGAATTGGGTCCAGTGCCTTCATCATCCATCTCTAACCCAAAACAAAAGAACCAACAGATGCTTCAGAATCTTCTTGCTCAACCCAACATTTCACTTTCCTGCTTTGTGGCTGAAAAAATATGTTATCCTTCTTTGGATGTTTCTCTGCCTTGGTGAGCAACTGCTGCCATGATGCAGCCAAGCCCCCACAGGATCGTGCTATTTGCTGCTCCTCCGTGGGTACTCCTCAGCAAGACCCCCATTGCTCCAGCCCAGGTTCAGCCGGCACCTTCCGCTTTAGGTGAACCGGCCTCGTCCCCCACTACCTAGCAATTGGCTGAACCCCAACGGTAAATTGAATTGCAGGTGGATGGAACTCGGAGAAAAGAATTGTCCAGTCACAGTTTTTAGTACCTTTGAAAAGCAGAGAGGGCTGAAGGGAAGGCGGCTGATGGAAAGGTTTTCTGGATATTGACTTTTATAAAAGAGGAAGGATCATAGGGTTTAAGTTTGTGTGGGGATCTTTTAACAATGCTTTGGTTATGTTTCATATTGTTAAAGGGCCTATCATATTCTGTAGTGGCTAGCAAGTGACAGCTCTAACTCGCAAGGTAGAGTATTTGTGTTGGTCTGTATGGGTGCACAATTATCCACTGCTGGGCGTAGGTAGCTGTTCAATTTAGCAACATATTAGTTGGTTACATGGCTTTCATGCAACTCTATACACATGTAGGTGTGATATATTCAAGTTAACCACTTCCCAGTGGTTGGTATTTGATTTCGTGATAGGCTATGGATATGCTATTGAAAGTGAGCTATGCTTAGCCAACCAAATGGCTTACAGTTGTGTCTAATATGTATTATTGGTATAGGGTAGGTATGTAACTTGATATGAATATGCTGTTTAGAGGAACAGTTTAGCCAACACTAAACTTGCATGATTGTGACAGCTGCTATATAATGAGAAACTTAAGGAGGCCCCCCTGTAAAGTACATGGATGGCCACCCCCTCACCCCTCACCCCGAGACCAGTCAGGAGCTCGCTGCCTGTGCACAGTGCCGGAAGGGGGCACTGGAGCTCAGGACCCCCACACACCACAGGGGCTGCGGGATGATGGGTGATATATACGTTTTGGAAGTTTTCATTGCCTGGGTCAGACTGATGTATTTCAATGGGTATATCTGTGCAGCAGAAAAGTATAGTGGTAAAAGTAAACCTTAAAATTATACATACACAGACCGACCACACAACAGTTATTTAGTTAGAGTCAGTCGTTATTAAAACTAAAAATAAGAAAATAAGCAAATGATATGTTAAGTAACATGCCCTTTCACAGGAGAGTAGATGGAAGTTGTTGGGTGACTTGTGGTAATCCATTTTGGAGAGTGAATATATCTCTCCAGAGCACTACACAGTGTTTGCAGTCTGTAGGAAGCTGGCTCTTTATGTGACATATCAAAAAAGCTGATATACTGTATAAGAAGTCCAGGAGTTTACTTACTAGTAGGCAGGGGAAATCCCAAAGTGCTTTATTAATGGGTAGTGTGGTCGAGAAGCTCTAGGCTTAACACAGAGGAGTGCAAGATATTTTCAAATACACACAATGATTAATAAATGAGAAGACTCAAGGAGATCCACATCCAATTTATAAATATACCAAGTACCTTTATACATGTTTTGGCATCAGAGAAAAATCGTTCAGGTAAGTGCGTTTTTGAATATAAATTATTTTCACTTTAAAAAGTGGACAGTGCAATTTCTGAGTTCTGCAATGTTATCCAATTGAAGGAAGAACACGTTCTGGAAACCGGTACAGTTCATCAACTTACAGGACCAATCTCCAGGAGTTAAGGTGAGTGGTGGGCAAGGTCTAAGGCAGCACCAGCAGTACACCACCAGCAACACGAGGTGAGTCGGTTGTAGGGTGCATATCAGCGTTGGGAGCCCAATGTGTTTCCATGGGGATCATTCACTGTAAAAAAAAAAAAAGGCTGCAGGCTCTGGCTAGTAACCCAGATGGGCTGAACCAGCAAGTGGGCTCAAGCCTTCAATGCCCAGGGATGGGGGACACAGTTGGTCCTCTTCTCCAAAACCCAAGGGCGACAGGTGCAAAGGTGCCCTTAGGCATTGGGTTTTTCTTTATCAGAGCAGTTACGGTCGATGGAGTCAGCGTGCAGAGGCTGCAGGCTACGCTGGGAAGTCCGGGAGGGATGAAACAATGATGGACTCAAGCTCTGGAGGGCTGGGGAGCCTTGTTGGCAGTGTTGGCCCACTTCAAATGGGACCGGAGGCGACGGGTGCAGTGGTGGCTTCAGGTGTCGGGTTTTGGCAGTTCCGGGCACCCTAGAGTCTTCTCTCGTGGAGTTTCTTCAGAACAGGTCCGCTGTTCATGGGTGGTCTTGAGTCTTTTTCGAAGGCAGGCAGTCCTCCCAAGTTCCTGGAGTCAACAGCTACAGGACAAGTCACCTTTGGCGCAGTTTTTGACGATGGACACAGACATGCCGGCAGGATTGGTACCCGGTCAGCTGTTTCTTCTCTCCTCTCTGCTTTCATGACTCTTCAGGGTCCTCTCTCTTCTATGGTCATCAGGATCTGCTTCTCTGGTGCCAGGAGCTCCCCTAACTACTGAATTTAGGGGCGTTAGGGGAGTTTAGGGTAGTGGCCAATGGGCTACTGACTTTTGGGGTTACTCAGCCCCCTATATGACCACTTCCGGTGTGAATTGGGCATAACCCTGTCCCAGAATTCCTAAGTATGCCATCACAAAAATGGCTACACCTGAAAAATTGTGTCCACCTCGCAGTAGCCCACCTTAGGGGTGGTACTAGCCTAGAGGCGGCACGCCTGACTAGCTAATTTGCCCGCCTGTCCAGGTGCCAATGGGATTCTGAAAGGGGGGGGGGGGAAGAGTTGCTTCCTCTCTTGTGCTGGGAGCCAGATTTGTATTCCACAGGCAGCAGTTTCTTTGAAGCTCATGGGCCTCAGGTGGCTAATTTGAAGGTATTTCTGTGGGATGAGATGTTAAACCCTCGTCCTGGACAGGCTTTGGTTCTGGATCTCCTGAGAGCAAAGGCTCTCACCAGGGGAGGTAAGAACAGCTTTTTGGGTGAGAGGCTGGCAGAAATCAGTCAGCAAGGACAACCGAGGGTGGTAGGTTTTCAGGGGCACCTCTAAGGTGCATGTATTGGTAAATCCAACACTGGCAGTGAGGGTTTACCAATATGAGATGTTTGAAACCAAACATTCCTATTTTCAGTGACACCATCATGTACTTGGGGAACTCGTTTTCCCCAGTGCCCATCAGATGTTTAGAAATGGGTTATCTGGTCACTTGTACTGGCAGCAATAGGACTGCCCATCACAGGGGCATATCTGCTCATACAGGTATGCCATCACATGTAATATGCAGCACCCTGCCTTAGGGCTGTCAGGCCTGCTGTAGGGGTGACTTACAAATATTACATGCAGTGGTAGGGGACGTAACACACGTGGATGTGTGACATGTCGTGTTTTCACTTTTGTCTGCACCAAGACAAGCAGCCAGCAATGGCAGTCTTACATGTGCTTGGTGAGGGGTCCCTTAGGGAGGCACAATTCGTGCTGCAGCCCTTAGGGACCCTCCTAATACCTCGTGCCCTAGGTACCAGGGTACCATTTACTAGGGACTTACAGAGGGTGCTAAAGGTTTTGCCAATTGGGAAAACAATTGTACAGTTTTGGGAAAGAGCTCTGGCACTGGGGAACAGGTTAGCAGGAACCAAGAGCACTTTCAGTTGAAATCACATCACGTACCATGCAAAAAGCAGGGGTGACCATGTCAAAAAGGGGCACTTTCCTACATAGTCAAACATGTTTGTGTGATAGCCTAACACATTCTGGGTCCTGCAGTCATATTAATAAGGTCCATTCACCTTATTATAAAAACACTCCTGAAACAATGATTTGTACGCGAAAAGTACAGGATGTTGGCAGTGTCCATGTGGCCTGGAGGGCAGTGGTCACCCTAATCATTCACTGAAAAAATTCAGAGAGCTCTGCAATGGGAAATTAGTTAGAAATATTTTGAGCTATGACATGCAGTTAGGGCCTGCAATAAAATGTAAAAATTACAGTGGCCTCTGTCTCTTGTTGGTGGGGGAGGTGGCAAGAATTAGGCCCAACGTAGACATCATAGAGCTTGGCAGTCCAACATGACAACAGCAGTACCATGCCGAGAATGATCACACTCCAGTCTGAAGCCAGACAGTCAGAATCTGATGTATTGGTGCACACACAGCCTCCCTTGACAACAGAGGATGACAGAAATCAATGGGGAAGCAAGAAACTATTTTGAGTACAGCATGTCTTCATCAATTGAATTCTCTAAAGGAGACCATAGCCATACAAGGGAAAGATACAGAGAAAGATGCAGAAGGCAGAGGAAAGAAAGTCAGTCAAAGGGGATTAGAGGCAGGAAGACAGGACAAAAAAGAAATCAACCTCAGGACGGGAAAGAAATCAACCTGAGAAATATCAATCCCACCATTTATGGTTTAAGTAGTTTTGCAGTAGGCTCAATACAGTACACCCACCTACAACCACCGGCCGGTGGGGAATCTTCAGTCAACTTCAAACTTTTATTGTTAGAAAAGAAGAACGGATGGGAGCACTCCTGTAAAAAGCAATGAGAGAAAGAGAAAGACAGAAAGGAGTACCACCCATAGAGTATGACAAATTCGGCAGGGATTTAGGAATGAGAAGCTGGCAAGGGCGCCTTAGAGTCCGGCGATGGGTCTATAGGGAAGCGTAGAATTCTAAGGTATCGAGGGCAGGTGAGCTCCACAAACTCAGAGGAGAGGTATGCTACCGTGGACCCCCAGGTCTTATCAAACTTAGGGAGTGTGTGGTGGATCCCGGCAGTGATTCATTCCATACCCACTATGTCCCACATTTTGTGTAACCAGTCTAACCGGGTCGGAACCTCCATTGTGCCCCACTTAGCAAGGAGAACCTGTGTAGCCGCCCCCAATGCCACCATTTAAAGAACTCAATGACATAGATAGATGTTGACTATGTTCCCAAAAGCTTACGTTTCACCCAGAAAGTGAACTATGAAAGAGACTAGACACATTACAGAACAATTCCATTCACCAAGACAGTAAGACCTGGCCTAGAACAGAAAGAAAAGAAGTGAAAGTTGACTGGATGGCCAAAGAAAAGGAAAAAGTAGATTGATAAGCAAAAACATTGTACGGGAGGGTTTGATAGGCTGAATGTTGGTATGGGGGAGCTACCTAGGCATACAGCCTACTTGGCATTAGATTATGTGGAACTGATGATATGGAGATGGTATTACATTTGTGTTTGGTGTAGTAAATCAAACCAGATATCCATCACAATAACTACATTTTATGTGGTAGGAGCAAGAAGTGAGGCATGCACTGATGAGTCTCGTACGGGTGAAGTCAGTAGGTGAAGCTTTAAAGGAAGAGTGAATCTTGACTACATCCAGATTATGGCAGAAAGAGAACTTGAGGTAAGAGTACTTGAGGAAAGAGTACTTGAGGAAAGAGTACTTGAGGAAAGAACTGTCAAGATCAGTCTAATCACTCAGTGCAGTTTCATGCTGTCTAACCCTAGCCATTGAGATTTAGTTGCTCAATGAGTGCTCTAAACCTGTCAAGAGCACACCTGCTGCCACCACCTGTTGTACCAACAGATTTTAGCGCTGGATCTACCAAACTAGAAGAGAACAGAGGCTAAGCCACAAAGTTAATCTGCCAGCTTTCAGACATGAATTAAGCATTGTGTTCTCAAAAGCCAATGCAGAAACCTGAATTTGTATGTATATGCACGGGGTGATAATGTGTGTAATATTCAAACGCTTTCATATGATGCGACTTCATTGGCAAGATAGTAGTTTTGAACGTAAGACTGATTCACAAATATGCTCTGTTCACCAAAAACTTCGTTAATGAGTAAATGTACATATGTGTCATGTGTCTTGTTGGTCATTGAAATGTATTGATTTATTTGATATGTTTTTATGTTTCCTAGGAGTTACCTCCTAGAACACAAGGAATCGTATTGGATCAAATGGCAATCTGGTATTGTACGCGTAGAATTGCAACGCATGTGAAATAGATGTAGGGAAGCACTGTAGGGTCATATAGGGATCAACTTGGTCCTGAAGAAAGCCGTGGACCCCGTTGGGGCCACCGTGGGGCTGAAACATGTCGACCTGACCATTAGCGGATATTAGCACCATAGCAGGGCTGTTACTGTCGCACTGTCTCTTGTTTTTAACCATCCCTCTTCTACCGAAGAATAAAGATAAGTGAGCTTTGACTGGTAGGCGGTAGGGATTTTTATTGGACTCTTTCCTCTTTTTCCCTTGGTTTCCTTCTAATGACCGACCTTTAGCCCTAAATAAGGGCCTCGTTCGCCATTAGAGGAGTCTTTGGCCAACACAGGATGGCTGATATCAGAGGGGTGTGTGAGGCCATCCCGATCAATTGTTCTACACACCTGTGGAAATCCATAGTACTGGATGAATAGAGTGGCCAGTCAGTCGATACACATTTTTGGTGAGGTAAGCCCTACATGATAAGGTGTGAAAGCCCAGAGGTAGGGCTAGTGATATAGGGGCCCGTTTGTTTTTTGTGGTTGTTGAAAACTGAATCTCAACTGAGGCATCTAAAAATGCCAGGAGTCCAATGGTATCTACAAGCATCAAGTATGAGGCCTTATCCAGTCAAAAGAGACACTGTCGAGGTACGTTCATTATTGCCTGTATGTTTCCTGAAATTATTTTTGGTGAAATTAGATTTCATTGTTAAACATTCACGGAATTCACGGCATACTTGTTTCCCCAATTAGCAGAACACACTCCAGCTTCCGAAGTCAGTGGAGGTCTTACTCCCAGCAGCCAACTCAGTTCAACAAAGAAATGTAAGATTGAGTAGAAAATGTTGTACAAACAACCTCATAAAACACTCATTAGTACCTAATCCCCCAGCATCCTTCAAGTCCTAAACATTTTCAAACAAAACTCTCTCTTTCCTCACAAGTCTTCTCTTTTCTCGACCTATTGAGGCACAGTTTGCATCTCTGATTCGATATCAATTCCGAGGGCAGCAACTTCGGCATCTGTTTGCATAGGCAGCCGATCATTGATGGACTGACAGGCAACTTATGGGAGCTTTGTGGAGTGTTTGACCACCCGACCCAGCCCTCCCCAGGGAGAACCCAGACAGGTCTTCCAAGGACTCCTAGTCCCTCAGCACTCCAAAGGTAATGCTGTGCTGTTAGGGGCTGACACCCGTCCAACCGATTAAAGTTAGGTATTTGAATAAAGTTGACTTTCAGAGACAACGGTGGGCCCATCTGAGGCCGATTTGACCCAATATTTTATTTACTGGCTGCTGGAATATTAGTTTAAAAACGTAAAAAGATATGGCTCCAAAGTACAAATGTAGAGTTTTGATTCGAATTGGTGGCATAAAGTCATTGTAGATACACTTTATATTGTTTTTCTCCTTCTAACAAGAACATTTTCGTATTCAAGAGTGGAGAGGGACACAGACTTCAGGGTTTCATTGAGCCACTGTGGCGTGTTCCTCAGTCACAGTACAGTTTGAAGTAAATGTTTGGCTGCACTATACATGCTTTAATTAACGACTATCACCAACTTAAGATGCTGCTTTATTTTCTACTAAAAAGTTCAGATCTAAATAGACTGTTTTACAGAAGGCAAACACAAGGAGATGTGATCACTGTGCCACTGGATTCAAGCTATCCTGGCTGATGAGGGGTGAAACCCCGAAACCAGTCCCAGGATGCGGTCCAGGGAGGACCTGGCTTGCCAGGTCGGGCTGGACTGTTCCCATGAGGCACAGGGTCAAGACTGATTTGCATATGGCCAGGTCTAAACTGGGGTGGCATGGTGAGCAAAAGTATGATGGATTTAACCCAAATCTCTTGACTGGGGGTGAATATTTTGATTTGTTCCTCATTCAGTCCATTATTTGTGTGTCTTTTGCATTCTCGCCCTAAGTGCGCTGGGTATGCCCAGACGTGGGTCCCGGGCTCACTGTGCCACTGGAATCAAGCTATCCTGGCTGATGAGGGGTGAAACCCCGAAACCGGTCCTAGGAAGCTGGCTTCCAGTCCAGGAAGGAGCTAGCCTGGCAGTTAGGGCTGGACTGTTCCCATAAGGCACAGGGTCAAGACCAATTTGCATATGGCCAGGTCTAAACTGGGGTGGCATGGTGAGCAAAAGAATGATGGATTTAACCCTGATCTCTTGACTGGGGATGAATGTTTTCACTTGTTCTGCATTCCGTCCATCAATTGTGTGTCTTTTGTTTTACAGAAGTAGCAGTGAATTAATGGGCACTAGAGAATTTCCAACTTTAGAAGAAATCTCAGTCTTAAAGCAATCGAGTCGTTCAGAATGTACATTCCTGGTTTACCACTGTTTCTCAAAAAAGTCAGAAATTAATGCTAGGCAGGCCTCCACAAACATTGCTAGTACCATTTGTAAGGTTGTAACTTGTGCAACAGTGGGGAAGGGCCAAAGGTAGAACTGGAATGCCAGATTTGAATTTGATGTGATTTATAATTCAATTTCTACTTAGAATCTTCTAAGATAGCAGTGTTGCAAAAGGTGCCCCTTACGTAAGAGGGAGGTCTATCTACCTACAAGAGGCATGAAGAACTCCACAATAAAAAACTACCAAAAGAGCTAATAATCTTTAAGAAAGACGGATCGGGGAAAGTATTCAAAATATCCCCAGCATTAGATTTTCAGTAGCACAAAACTGAATACTGTAGCCAACCAGCAGGCTAGCCTACCTTATTGAAGACGTAATAAACATAATTAGTGTCCATTAGCATAAACATGTTTCTGTTTTCCGCAGGATGTGATAAAAGGGAGCCCCTAATTGCCAATGAGATTACAGGAGATAAACCCCTCCTCCACTATTTTTAATTGGGTGCTGTTGGATTGCACATTAACAATATGCAATTTATAGACTTGTTAAGGAACAAAATGCTGCACTTTATTAGGCATAACAGCGGAGGTATGTCAATTACAGCAATGGACATTGTGTGTGTGAGAGAGAGAGATACCTCTATCAGGAGACTCAAAACATTTAAAGGTGACACTGGACGAATTGGATTTAGTAGAATGGGTGCTTTTTGATGAATTAAACACTATTCCCTGGCAAGGATGTAAACATCCAATGCAGATAGCCTAGAGACACTAAAATATTGCAACAAAAAAAAAAACTACAAAAAGAATTGGCAAAGCCAATAGGTCTCGCCTATGTGATGTGTTTTAATCATGTTGTACACTAGTGTGGCTGCTATTCAGAATGGCAAAAAGTTGGTGGAGTGGTATAGATGGGAGTGTGGTGGGGTAGACTGGGTGCGTAGATGGGGGTAGAGCAGGGTGGATTGGGGTAGACTGGAGTGGGGTAGACTGGATTGGAGTGGGGTATATTAGGGTAGATTGGAGTTGTGTGGAGTAGATTGGAGTGGGGCTTGATGGGTAGATTGGAGTGGGGTAGACTGGAGTGAAGTGGGGTAGATTTAAGTGGAGTGGGGTAGAGTGAAGTACATTGGGGTCGAGTGGAGTGTTGTAGATTGGAGTGGAGTGGGGTGGTGCAGATTGGGGTGGAGTGGGGTCGAGGGGAGTAGATTGAGTGGATTGTTTTAGCGTAGATTGGAATGGAGTGGGGCACATTGGAGTAGGGTAGATTGGAGTGGGGTAGATTGGAGTGGGGTAGATTGGGATGGGGTAGATTGGGATGGGGTGAAGTAGGGTAGATTGGAGAGGGGTAGAGTGGATTGGGTAGTTTGGAGTGCAGTGGGGGTAGATTGCTGTAGACTGAGTGAGTTGGGGTGTGGAGTGGGGTAGATTGGTGTGGGTTAGATTGAGGTAGACTTGGTGGAGTAGACTAGTGAAGAGGAGTGGAGTGGGGTAGAATGGAGTAGAGTGGAGTGTTGTAGAATGGAGTGGGGTGGTGTAGAGTGGAGGGGCATAAAGTGGAGTAGAGTGAAGTTGTGTAGAGTGGAGTGTGCATGTTGTGGTAGCGCACTGACATTACAATCAATATTTTTTCAATTCATTGCATTTGCACAGACATACAGTTTTACTGCACACAAACAATAGTGTGTGAAAATGTCATCACATAGGGTATTGCTGTCTTTTGACCATATTCAAATATCTGTTTCCACTACACTTGAGAATTACAAGAAAATAACCTTACTTTGTACTTTGCTAATTGATGTTTTCTGAAATATCAGTACAGTTCATTTTTGTTGTGCGTTAGAAAAAGTCCTTTAGTTTCACAATAAGATTGTCATATAAATCCTCTCATTTTGAAGTTAGAGAAAGAAAAGTAAACACAAAGCTCCCAGGAAGACAGAGCCTGACTTTTGACTTCTGTTTCTGAATGCACAGCAAATGTGACAAGAGGTGGGGGCAAGATGGCCACTGACTGACCTTACTGAGAGCTGCGTCGGCCCTCGCTCCTCCTGAGACATCGAACTTGAATGGTATAATATGGTGTTAGGAGCCTACCTCAGCCTCGTGAATACGTTCGTTGTTGGGAAACATGGATATTTGATTCTGCTGCATTGAAAGCGGGCTGGGCTGACTTTCTGGTCACTTTCACTATCGCAACGTGGACCGGGTTGGCGATCTATGGCTCCCAGGAACTGTAAAACCGTCAAGGAAGCTAAAGAACCCAAAGACGCTAAAGAGGCCGCCAAGGAGGCCGTAAAGGATTCCATAAATGTAGCTGAGCGAGTTTCAAATTTGGAGCGGCGTGCGCGACAAAAGAAGGGTGATGACAGCGCTATTAAAGCAAAGGCAAATGGAGCGGGAATCGGGGAGGCACCCGCCTCCGTACCGCTGTAGCTGCCGGAGAAGGGTCCTTTCGGCAGCCGACGTTGACGGAGGTGTTCGGATCAGCGGTGGCCTCCCCCGGCATGCATGGCGAGATTGGTGCTCGTGGAGTCTCCGGTGCTCTGGGGGGTTTGGCTGCGGGCATAGGTGCTGTTTCGGCTACAGAGAGAGAGACAACTGCTGGGGGCGCCAGCCTTGTCTGTTGTACTCCTTCACCGCTGACTGTGGCTGGCTGGCTGCAAAACCCGGAGTGGAGCCTGGGGGCACCGGGTGTCTGGACGTTGTAGAGGGAGTTCCTGGAGATGCTGGAGTGTTGATAGTGGGTAGGCTGTCGTCGCAGTCGTCGTAACCCTTAGAGAACCCAGCAGTAACTCTGAGCGGGGAGAAGACACCAATTGTGATTGGGGGTTCCGCTCCTTTTGTTAGAGGGGGGGTCTGGTCAGGGATCAGGTGACTGTTTTGGCAGAAATAGATCCTCTGACAGGCACCTTATCGGATGTATCGGTCCCGCATCCAGAAGCATTGCCAGAGGTACACCCCCCTCCGGAGAATAACCTGGGGTGCGAGGCAAATAGTCATCCCATGGGGGTCTCTGGTCACACCTTGACGGTAACATGGTCAAGTGCACCGCTAATGTCTCCAGATGGAGACAAGTGTTACTCATTAAATGAGGATTCTGTCTCCTCTGGGCTTAGCGAGCTTGATACTTCAGATGAGACTGTTTCAGGGGAGTCATCGGATACGCAGAAAATGCATCGTAGTAGATCTTCTAACTCTAAGCGACAGGCAAGGGCTAAGTCTAGATTATCAAAATCAGAATCGGTCATAGCTCGCAAACTTGAATGGGATTATTCGGCGACTGCAACATCTGGTATGGCTCATGGACCTAATCCTGCAAGTACAGTGATGGATGAATCTAGCGGTCTTAATCACGCGGAACCTGAAACTCCCGCACCTACATTAGAGCTACTCTATGCCACCCTGAAACAGATGCAGGGAGAGGCTAGACAAGAGAGCCGAAGATCACTCCAGGCTACTAAAAAACTGCAGGGGGCAATTCGAAAGGTTAATAAGCTGTGTACTGATATGACAGAACGGGTAACACAAGTAGGGGAAAGAACTGCTGCCATGGAGGTAGAGGTCGGCAAACTCCAGTCATTTAAAGTAACGCAAGAAAAGCAGTCCATGGATATGTGCTGGAAGCTCGAAGACTTTGAAAACTGGCAGTGCCGAAATAACGTGCGATTACTTGGTGTGGCAGAAAATGTGGAGGGGGAGAATATCATGGCTTTCATTGTGTCTTTGTTAAAGGGTTGCTTCCCAGAACTTGCCCAGTGGAACTGGGAGACAGAAGTGCAGCGGGCTCATCGCTTTCCAATTTTTAGGTGGACTAGTGTTAATAATCAGGGCAATTTTGATCTATGTCGGGAATTTCGTCTTAAGGCAGGCCATAATAGATCGGGCCAGACCTGATTCAAAACGATCTTATGAGGGCCACACCTTCTTCGCCCGGCCTGATTTCTGCCATGTCACGGTCGAGCGGAGGTGAAGACTCCGCAAGATGTTAACCCCCTTTCAGGGGCTGGGTTGTGAGGCCTTTTTGCTATTTCCTGCCCGGCTCAAGGTTTTCACGAATGGGAGGGTGAGAATGTTATTCTCGGAAATCAAGGCGCAGGAATATATGTCGGAGCTTAAGGAGGCAAAGGGGAGGAATGTATCTGAACGTAATATGCAAGAGAGGCCAGCCCCTGTATAGGGACTGACTGTGATGTAGATCTTTTGGGATCCTATGTGTTTTTTTAATATATTTGCCCCAGGTCTACTTCATGGCTTTGTTCCCATCTTTATTGGTTTATTGTCTCAGTTGTTTATTAGTTAATATAGGTTTATCGGGCAAGCTCATATTGGATTTGGGGTGTTTCAGTGGTGAGGTGGGAGGCTCGGCGCCGCTTAAGAGGGGAGATCAGCTGCCATACACAGGTCATGCTTGACCTATCTGCCTGTAGGGGGTGGGGTGGGGTGGGGTGGTGGGGTCCTGTTCCCCCCACCAAAGGGGGGGTAAAGAGGGGTGGGATGGGCAAGGGCACAGCAGAACAGCACAATACGTGAGGGAAGACATCAAGATGAATTTCGAGAATCAATAATCAAGGAGTCGGAGCTTTGTAAGGTTAAGATTAAGTTTAACCGTTTTTTAAAAGGGGAAATGCAATGCTGATGGGGTTGTCTGGGCGGAATCTGCAAATTATAATGCAATGAGTTTGCGAATAGCGACAGTCAATGTCTGTGGGTTAAACGATCAAAATAAAAGGCATAGAGCGGCAATTTTGTTTAAATCTTTACGAATTGATATATTATGTGTTCAGGAAACACATATAGAAGGCATCAGAGGCAATGTTTTGGAGCAGTTAGGTTTCAAGGTCATGGTGAATACTAAACATGGTACACGTACAAGAGGGGTAGCAATTCTTACCCGCAGGAATCATATCACGGTGAAGAGAAAGCTGGCTGACCAATGGGGCCGCTGGGCTATGGCTGAATGCTTGGTGGTTGGTGAAAC
This sequence comes from Triturus cristatus, assembly GCF_964204655.1. Lineage (NCBI taxonomy): Eukaryota > Metazoa > Chordata > Amphibia > Caudata > Salamandridae > Triturus > Triturus cristatus. Next base: position 1,024,304,887 of record NC_140592.1, read on the forward strand.
ACTCACTATATGCTCAGTTTATGGCTCGACTGGCGATGACCCTGAGGTCTTTGATTTTCTGAGCGCTGAACTTGCATTGTGGCCCATCCCGGTGATTGTCTGTGGGGATTTTAATATTAATGGGCTGGGGGTACACTGGGGTTCTACGCGAAGCAGCTATTCCGGAAGGAAAAGAAGGGTCTCTGCAGCTCTTACTAATTTAGTCAGTAACTATGGTCTTACTGACGTATCAGGTTATCTGAAACCCGAAGACCTCGGTAGCACTTTCTTCTAAGCTCCACATAAAGCTATCTCACGATTAGATAATTTTTTTGTGTCGCACCATTTTATTACTAATCTTAGGATAGAGATACACCCATGGATACTATCGGATCACAACCCACTAGTTCTCACAGTAACTTTCAATGGGTTGGCAAGGCAAGAGTGGGTTTGGACTTTTGAACGAGGACTTTTATATGATCCAGTCTATGTATCACACATGAAGGGGTGGGTTAGGAAATTCTGGGATTTTAATCGGGGGAGTACTTGTATAGGGATAGTTTGGGATGCTTTCAAAGCAGGGGGTCAGAGGGGAGACTATAAGTTATAGCTTGCATCGCCAAAAGAGGGTGGCACTGCAAGAAGAATCTAGCCAGGATACCCTGTCTAAAATAGAAAAGGATCTGGCTAGTGCCATCAATTTGGGTAGCCCAATAGAGGATATTTTATCACAGTTGGCTGTAAAACAAGGCCGAGGCAGGAGAGCGGATCGCTAATAAAGCAGCAGAAATCTACATGGCAAAACGAGAGCATTGCTACGAATTCAGCGAGCGGGTCGGGCACACCCTAGCGGTGAGGTTCAGACAAAAAACTAGTTCAGGAGAGATCGTTGAAATTCAGGATATTAGCGGGAATATAATAGATGATACCCTTGGTATTAGAGATGCCTTCCGGCAATTTTATCAACAGCTTTACAGCCCTCTAGAGAGCCAAATAAAATGCAAGAGTATTTAGCGAAGATCCCTTTATCTCGGGTTGACTTAGTTGACAAAGAGGCCCTAGAGGGGGTCTTGACGCTAGAGGAAGTAATGGCTGCTTTGCAATATTTACCATCAAGCAAAGCTGCAGGCCCAGATCAGATCCCAGTGGAGTTTTATAAGATTTTTGCGGATTTAACAGGTCCGGATCTACTGGAGGTCAGTCGGCAAGCGCAAAGGGGTGGATCTGCTCCGGTGTCATGGGCAGGGGCAGATATAGTAATCTTTTAAAAAAAAGATAAATCACCGAAGGAGCTAGGCTCATATCGCCCCATAACGCTTTTAAACAGCGATGTAAAAATCTACTCCAAAGCCCTGGCAACGAGGCTAAACCCTATCTTGAGGAAATCTATTCATCCTTGCCAACACAGGTTTATAATGGGCCGCGGAACAACGCAGCATGTTCGCCGATTCATAACATTGCTTGATGCCACGGAGATCTCAGGGGACCCTATGGCTGCTTTTCTCTTGGATGCTAAGAAGGCATTCAATAGGGTCTCCTTGGATTTCCTCTGGGCAACTCTGGATTGGTTTGGTTTAGGTGAAGGATTCACAAAAGCTATCCAGGTTTTATATAGGGCTCCTACGGCTCGCTTAAAATTGAATGGCGGTTATACGACGCCTTTTTTTATTAAGCGAGGTACTAGGCAGGGGTGCCCATGCTCGCCTCTCCTCTTTGCCATATACATTGATCCCTTAATACGATTATTCGAGGCAAATAATGGAATTATGCTTATAGTTTCTCAGGGGCTGGAATCTAAACTATTGGCATACGCGGATGATGTTGCCATTGTTACCACAAACCCGGCAACCTCGATTATGGTGGTTGAGGCAGTGGCCCAGGAGTTTGGTGAATCTTCTGGGTATGCTTTAAATAAAGCTAAAACTCAGATTATTTTGAATAGACATCTTAGTTTGGCTGACCCGCGTGTTTCAGCAGTCAGCAGTGTATTTAGGTATCATTATAATGTCGGACTTGGGGAATCTAGTTGCCAGGAATATTCAACCAGTAATTAGGAAGGTGAGGGCTGACTTTGACAGATTTAACGACTTACATATGTCATTAGTTGGCCACTGCAATGTGGTTAAAATGATGTTTTTACCTAAAATACTGTACTTATTTAGGGCAATACCACTAGAATTCGAAAAACATTGTTTTTTAACTTTGGAGAGTGTAGTTAATCATTTTATATGGGCGCAGGGGAAAACAAGGCGGGCCCTAAGGTTTATGTCACTGCTACGGGAAAGAGGGGGCTTTGCTGTCCCTGATTTTAAAAGTTATTATTGGGCAGCGGCTCTTCAGTATATGAGTATATTGTCCGGTGCTCCCGCTGGTGAACCTGTTGAAGAACCTAGACTCCTTGATGTTTATAAACTCCTGCTCGGGGATCAAGCTGAGAACTGCTTTATGAAATTTATCGAGCTCAGCTATTATAAGGGGACAAAATTTAAGACACTATTGGCCGCCTTTAAAATCTGGGCGGCACTTAAAAGAAAGACTGGTCTTGGAAGGATCAACCACTATACACAGCTTCATAAAACCCTATGTTTCCCGAAATATTTTTTGATGCGATTATGGCAGACTGGGAGGAGCGGGGGGTCAGAAAAGTGGGGGATTTAATACAGAGCGAGGGCTTTTGCCAGTTCAGGGATATTCAGATTGAATATGGTTTGGAGCATACACATTTTTTTAAATACCTGCAGTTGCATAGCTTTTTCAGTAAGAAGGTGGGGGGGGCTTAGTGGGCTTATTAAAATTAAAGTTATTGATGTCATTAGAGATAATAATAGATCTTCTATCAGGTTAATATATGCAGAATTAATTGCACTTTAACAAGATGATTTAGATAAACATGCAACCAAATGGGCGGAGCGGGTAGGTGTCGATCAAGTGAGGTTTCTAGATTCTTTAGAACTGGGTCAGATGGTGGTGTGCTCAGCAGGGTTCCAAGCACCACATTATAGAACTCTTTTCTCACTTTATTATACTCCGGCAAGGATCGCATAGTGGAGTGGGCAGGCAGGATCCAGCTGCTCTCGGTGTAATACACTAAAGGCTGATTTGGTCCATATGTTTGCATCCTGTCCTTCCCTCGAGAACCTGTTAGATTCAATAATGAAGTTCCTTGATTTAACATTAGGTCTGAAAATTATTCTAACCCCTGCCTTTATACTTCTCGGAGTTAGCAATAACGAGGTACAAGATTCCTCTCATCAATTTCTCTTTCTGGCTATGGCTGTGTTATGGATTAATATTGCCTCTGCCTGGCTTGATATGCTACCTCCAACGTTCCAGCAGTGGTGGTCACTGCTACTTGCAATATTTACGCTGGAAAGAGCTATATTTGAGAGAAAGGGCAAAAAAGCGAGAATTATGGGATGATGTATCTGGGCCCCTTTAATACGATGGAAGGAGGCATTGTTAGTTGATGTTCCCTGAACTTTATGCTGGAATGGATTGGATGAATTTCTCGGTGCAATATATTTTGGTATATGTTAAGAAAACCTGATCCTTGCTGTATGATATGCTATATGTTTGAGTTTTGCATTAGTATTAACCGTATTAACTGCATCCTGGTTATTGATGAATTTTTCATTTGACTGTATATAGGAATGTATTGTATTCTGGATATAAATGTACTAATGCCGAATGGGGGGTTTTCTTTTTTCTTTGTCCAATATAAGTGTCGATGTCACCTCACGGTTAAATATGTCATGTAAAATTTGTGCTGTTTATTAATAAAAATTCAAAAAAGCAAATGTGACAAGATGAGAACAAGATTTAAAGGCCTGCTTACAGAAAACGAGCACTCAGAAGGATACACCAAGCAAGCAAGGCTCCACTGGTTGGACAAACTCAATCTGGACAACCTAAAAAAACATAAAGGCAGCATATAGAGAGCAAGCAAATGTGAATTACAAACCACAAAGCCGATGGGTGGAATGCACTCCCAGGGAAGCTTTCAGAATGTCCACAAGAAGTAGTTAGCTGCATTGTCCTAAAGGCTTAGACCTAAAAATTGGGTTGTGGTAACCGAGCATTTAGACCTAATTTGAATAGCTTGATTGCCCACAGGATAATGCTAACTTGGGAAAAGCAACGTTTATCGGATTTTGTGACATCATTTTTTTTTTTTAAACTTGCTTTTATTGGCATTTGTTAGTACAGTTGTTACATAGCAATATTGGATCGCGGTGTCATTAAGTACATATTTCCAGTCAGGTGATATCCATCTTGACAGTTATAATTACTTTTACTTCAGTTATATGCAATGTAACAGGTGATCGGATTTTGTGACATCGTGTAATGTGGAAGCAAGTGCCATCACCTGTATCACACACTCATACTCAACTGTAGTCCGAGCTATAATCTCCAAGGGAGAGCACCTGAGAAGGCATCTTGACTGACAAACTTGGTGGATTTCGCAATTAGAATTATGTTATGTAGGACGACAAACGGCACCATTATGGCTCGAGGGTGCAATGATTGCCTGAGTTTTTAAAATGAATACAGCTCTTGCTGTTTTCTGGAATCTTGAGTTTCAAATGTATTCATAAAAAAATAATATTCCCTTATATCTTATTTCAGCCAGAGAAGTTTGATAGTATGGTGAGTTTATTAGTCGATTGTACAACATAAATTGCATTGGAACCAGTGCTGCCCTCTTCATCCAGCCTGCAATTCCAAATGGTAGTATGAAGTAGCATCCTTTAAATGTGTGCATTGTTTAACATGATTTCCACGTTCTTCAGATTAAACAAAGGGATAATATTTTGGGAATGGAAGATTTTAATACAGCAACAAATGTAAATGATGCAGGCTCTGAAAGCGAGAACGAACTATTGGAACACTCCAAACCCTTTGTTCCAAAGTAAAATCTTCTTGGGCTGCAAAATATGTGTGTAAGCTATTGCTAAATTTAAGTTAAAGATAACAAATGTTTGTTTTCAGTATGAACTACCAGCAAACTATATGTGTTATGGGAGGTAGAAAATCTCTAATTGACCAGGTTTGTGTGCCCGGATTTATGGCACGGTGTTGCTGAAGTAACGTCATCATCCAGGTAGAGAGTGATTATAATGTGTATGTGATGGGGAAAAAGAGTGACTGAATCACAAACTGACTAAACCCTTATAAATGTCAATGATTAATTTATAAATACGTCAGACTCTGAATTTAGGCATCATGCTTGCAGTCTATAATGTACTCCTTCCTTTGAAAAATGAGCCAGCACCAAAGTACCCTCCTGAAACAATATATGTGACCTACCTGGAAGCTCCGAAAGGGGTTAAAGTTTTTTTGTATGGAGAGGTATTTGAATAATGCATATCTAGATGGGGAGAAACCGAACAATAGGACAAGTGTGAGCCAAAAGGCATCATTAAGATTGTTTATAGAGCAACAGGGGCATCAGGTTTGTTCCTATTGTGTGGGGATGTGGCAATCCTTGAAGTGGTGAGTGTTTAGCTTCTTCCTGCAATGCAGAAAAGCTGAATCCGGTCTGTCAATTAGGATGCTGTCCCTTAACTTGGAGACGGAAAAGGCCTCCATTCTGAATTTTTCTTTGTTGCATATTTTCGTTTCCAGTCCAGTGACGCTTGGCTCCTGATATGGCAGTATCTTCCTAAGGTGGTTAGCGTCTTGGGCAGGTAAGCCAAGGTATCAGATTTAATGGCCATTGACGGTGATGCAGATGGTCCTGAAGATGATGTGGATATGTAAAGGGAGTCAATGAAGTTCTTTCAGCTTTGGGGTGACTTTATTAACCTATTTAAGGGTACGCTGACTGAGGTATTCTGTGGAATAAATGATGCCTTTGATGGGTGCTGGAGAGGCCGCTGAGCCTCCATCCTAGAGGATCAGGGTTTATGCAGATGTTTTGAAATTGGTGCCTGGAAAGAAGGATTTCACTTCTTTCAAGGGGGAGAGCTGGAACTGTATCAGTTTGGATTTCTTGGTGTTTCATTAATGGAAGGCCTCCGTCAAGGGTAAAGCCAAGTGATTTCACTTTGTCAGCTCAGAGGTGAAGCAGCCAAGGTTTATGATACCTGGTTGCTGCTATAGGCAATTAGGAGGATCCCAATCTTTGTTGGTATGCGCTTTAGGAAGGTTTTGACATCCAGTTCCATACTGTCAAGTCATATTTTGAGTTGCTGATATCATTGGAGACGTTAATTTAGTTTAATCAACAAAGGATCTTGACATTGTTGTCGGTGAGTATGGATCTGAAAGGCTCTATATAGAGATGGAAGATGATGGGAAAGAGGATGGATCCCTAGAATCACCACATGTGATGGGGAGTTTCTGGGATCTTGCTGCTCCCATCCATATGGATTTTTGATGGCTAGTAATGTATGAGGTGAACTCTTTCAGGACTGTGTCAGAGACCACAAGTTTCCATAGTACGTATTAGCGTTTGATGGCCAATAGTGTTGGTGGCTACAGAGAAGTTGGTAAGGAAGAATAGATTGTTTATGCTGTTGGTGAGGGGAGAGCATAGTCAACTACTTAAAGAGAAGTGCTCTACATACCACCACATCATCTGAAGCTGAATGGAGACCCAAGCCAAGAAACTGCAGGCACCTGTTTCGGATAACTCAGAATGATCAGCAAAATACTGGAGCGTTTTCTCGGGCAGCTCAGAAAGACAGTAATCCACTCCATGGTCACATCAAGTCTGGACTATGGAAATTCACTCTTCCTGGGGACACCAAAATAAGTCATCAAAAGACTCCAGATAGTCCAGAATGCAGCTGTAAGACTGCTGTGTAATGTCCTAATACAGGAATCAGCCAGAAAGCATCTAAAAGCTCTTCCCTGGTTTCCGATTGAGGCTAGAATTAAGTTTAAGGCACTTTGTCTGACACCCAGAGTCATATATAACAAGGGCCGCAGTAAAATGGGGAGGTAGATCCTTTGCTTATCTGGCACCCAAGCTGTGGAATTCTCTTCCACGCAAATCTAGACTTCTGGAAACAGAAGCAACCTTCCGAAAATCATTCTGTCAGTATCACTAATCCTTCTCTAACTTCTGCACTGCATCGGTCTCCTAGCACTAGGAAGCCCTTGGGCAGCTATTCGCGCTATAAAACCTCTTAACATAGGTATTTTTGAAGATTATTTTTCTAATTGATCTGTCCCTGAAGTTGGATAAAGATTTTTTTCTTGAAGATTTTTCAATGAAGGGTAGGTGGGTAATGAAATGAAAAATGGTTAGGTTAATAGAGTCCACGGGTGGTTTCTTCAGAAGGGCACATATCTGTCCTGAGGACATCCAGTAATGTTTCTTCACTAAGAGAGGTATTGATGTTGACAAGTGGTGTGAGGCCACCTCTTCAAAGAGATTTAATGATGGATATCATCATCAAATGCGGTGGCCTGAAGTAAGTTCATGATAATGGTGAGTTTAGCGTGATGAGAAGGTTGACGTATGTCTACCTGGGCATAAAGCGATGGGAAATGTGAGGTGTTGCAGATGTGTGTGTTTTTTTTTTGTATTGTGGGAACTGATCTTGTAGGTAAAGAAGTGACATGGATTGTTGCAGTGCTTAATGGCCATGAAGAGTGATTTGCTTCCGTTGGTTGCTTCATCAATGGTAGTTTCAAAGAAGGTGGTTGAGATGAGGTCATGCACACGGTCTGTGGGCACTGATTTGAGTGTGTGCAGTAACATAGACCCATCTACATTGTGTTTCCTGGCTGCATTTGGGGTGCTTGCTAGGAGAAAGTTCTTGTGTTTATCAGTGTGCAGAAAGTTTAGAGGAATGCTTTCAGAGTGCAGAGTTGTTCATCACTGGGAGATGTGTGCTGATAAATGAATTTTTGGGAATAGTTTCTGAAAGGTTGTCGAGATATTATTAGAGGTTGTTCATTGGGAGATCTTTGATATATTGAAACATCTATCTCTCTTTGGACGACTTAAATGCAGCCGCTGGTGTTAATGATGGAGCTTCATGGGTATTGGTTCCCTGCAGTGGATTATTTGTGATGCAAACAATACGAGGTCATGGGCATTACCTTTGGAAAGGGCATGTTTGGTGATGTACTGTGTGTTGGCCAGGTGTTTGGGGAGTGTATTGAGGCTCCTTTGAAATTGTGCTCAAATCGCCAAGTGGTTGATGTAGGGTGGAGGCTCAAGGCGATGAGTTCTGAGATTTCTATAGCAAAAATCTTCCTGCATCGGGGGGGTGAGGAGTGTATCAGAATAAAGGAGGCCGTCTGAGACCGAGAAGTACCATGTGAGGAGTTTAAATGCGGAGGGTGCAGGACCTAGAGTACGTGTGGATGCTGGCTAGAACCCCTTGTGACTTGAGTGTGAATCTCGTGTGCTGAATGCTATAGTCTATTTGCATTGGGATTAGGGGGGAGGAGGGTGTGAGCCAGGTATCAGATCAAGAGTGCAGCTAGGGTCTGTTATGAAATAATGTTGGTTATGTCAGCAGCACGGATGACTTCACAATGCACGCTGATGAACATGAATTTGATGGATTGTACTATTGGTGTAGTGTGCTCTAGTGAGGTATACGTGGATCAGATTGCTTAGGTTGGGTGTGTCGGAGTAGCGTTTGTGTTTCCAACACCTGGGTTTTAGTGATGTTATGTATAGTGCTCTGCGAATCATACTGAAGATTAGTTGCTTGGGGGCAGGAGTTGTTGCCCTAGGCTCAAACAGGTTACACCCTTATCTCCAACTGCCCATTGTTTTGGACACCCCGGAGAAGAGCAGATTTGGCTTGGTGGAAAAAGCTGAAGGACACTCACTGATCAAATCAAGCAATACAGTTTTATTGTGAAATTGGTTAAAATTATATAATACATAATTCTCAAAAAATCAACAGGAATACTGCAAGGCAAAGATCGCACAAGCTGAGCTGCATAAAAGTCTTCATAAAAATCAGTCCGACGGCTGACAATGTACAAAAGCATGATGATAAAAACAATATCTCCTATGTAAACAATTCTATCATTTTTGCACTTTTAGAGAAAATATACAAAAGTGAATAAAACAGTTTCTCCAATCAAAATAGAACAATTTAGTAGCCTTTTACCAAAGTGCACCGGGGCTCTTTGGCCTCAAAGAGAGTTTTTTACAGACATTTTACAAGCCTCGCTGTCATTTGTAGGTCCTCTCTGCTCAATGTATATTTCAGGGCGTCCATTAACTTGTGACACGCTTTTTTAATAAAGCTCGGGCTTAGCCATCTTCGTCGCTCAGGCAGAAGCGTAGGAAAAATAAATATAATATTTTCTACACTAATATTCTAGTTTGGAATTACAAAGACAGCACTATTTTGAATAGTCTTTGGGTGTCAGCCATGCTTGCCTGAACTCCATCAAGGGAGAGCATAAGAAGCAAATATGGATAAACCGTAATCTCACTGATTTGTTCAGAGGCCAGGAGAAGCAATTGGCCGATTTCTCCCCAGGAAGATTCTCAGCTGTGCAATACGCACATTTCCTATTGTGCAGTTTCTCCATGTCCTGTGCAGTTGAGAGTGCTTTTACCTGTTTTCTGACTAGTTGCTTAAATTGTAGCTCCGAAATTCCACCATCAAATTGCACTTCAAATTTCAGGTAGGATACTTTTTAGGTAGGATGACCATGAAGAAGCATTGGTTGGCAGAGATGATGGTTTGCACAGCATCTCCCGGGTATCTGAAACCAGGGTCTGGGCAGGCTGGATGGTCTTGAAGGGAGATGAGGGCTTGTTCTGTACCCAACTTCTTTCCCTTTTGCTCAGTCTCCTTTCTCTCCACTGCACTCCTCCCTCCGCACCTCATCCTCCTTTCTTTCTGCCTCACCATCCTCTATCTCCACCTCACCTCGTTCTTCTCACACCCTAGATCAGAGGTCTCCAAACTTTTCTGTATAAGAGCTACCTTTTGTTCAATGAAAATCATCCAGCGTAACTAATGTGAGTGACCCAATAGTGACTACCCCATCCAAGATTGTCTGCAGTGATCACATCAGTACATTAGGCAGCGTTGCCAGCAGTAAAGTCAAAAGTAAAAAAAAAAAAAAAAACACTTCTAATTTGGAATACATCTACATGGTTAATATATGATAGCATTAGCTGCAACCCTTATGGCCCCAACGTAATAATATGAGTAATAAATCTCTCAGACTGCGATAATAGAAGCAAAATGTAACCAATTTCCTCCAAACATCATTTTGTGAGTACTGAAAATACACACTTTTTTGTCTCAAATAAATGCTTTATAAATGTGGAGTCCAAATAATTCAACCAAGCAAAATGTTTTATATAAGTAGGCTGGGCTGCATACAGGAGAGATTCTCACAGCTTTCACCATCTCATCCTTCTGTCTCCTGCAGTGGCCTTCTCGCTCTCTCTCTCGCTCTCCCCACCTTACCCTTAAGTCTGTCTCACCTCACCCTCTTCTCTTTCTGCCTCACTCATCATCCCACTGGGCTTCCACTTTCATCTTATTCGTCTGCCTTCACTTAATTCTCTCTCGCGTCACCTTTCTTTCTCTGCCAAGCCTTTCCCTCACTCACGCCCTCAGGGGCCTCCTCTTCAACTCACCATCCTCTCTTACCTCTTTTTGCCTTTCCTTCCTCTCTCGCCTTCTCACACTCCTACCAATCTCTCTGCATCAACATCCCCTCTTTGAAACACAACTTCCTGTCTCTCCATCTCACTCTCTTCTGTCAGCCATACCTTCACTGCTGATGTCTATGGGGTAATAGTTTTGTGTATGTAAAGGAAGCTTGAGCTGCCTCCATACAAGTGGTGGTGCTTGTACTGGTATGTGTAAACGAGGACCTTGCAATCCTGCTGCCCTGTCCCTGTTCTGCACTGGCAGCTCTCAACATTTTAAACAGCGGCAGCACCAAGGCCTGTGTTAGACATTGTGTGCTTGCAGAAGATCTACAAAGACTTGGGGTTATCCGCATATTTTAAAGTGATTGTAAAGAGCTGTGTGACTTTTGTTTGAAGTTGTTGATAATGCCCTCTGCTGTCCATTTACTTCAAATAAGCGTAACAACAATAGAAAGAGCAATCACATTTGGCAACTGGCCAAACATCAAATGTTAATCTGTTTCTTCTCTTAGCTGCCCAATGTGCAAAGAGACAGATTGAGAATGATGACTACACTTGTAATTTGGTGGTTAGTTTTTCAACAAATATTCGTCTGCCAGTAGGTTGGATAGAATTATTTTAAGGGGAACAAAGTGGAAATGTATAGCTCATAAGTCCCCCAACACTGAAGTCTTTTCTAAATTGTGACTTGCATGTTCCCTCCTCCTCCATCACTGTCTCGGTCTACATCACCCTCCCCACACATCACCCTGCTCTACCTTCTGTGCTACCCTCCTCTTAACACTCCTTCTCTGTCACCAATACAATTTAGCATTTACTCATTATGCTCATCTCTTAATTACTATTCCTTATTATCATACTCTTATCAGCCTCAATCTCCTTCACCCTTCCCATCTCCTCTACTCACCTCACTTGTTTTCTCAGTTCAAGCCTATCAGTCACACTATTCCAATCACCCACATTGTTCTCTTGTTATATCCTCATGTATCCACCTCTAATACCATTTTCATCACATTCTCTACTTTGACATATCACTATCCTACTACTCTCTAATCAGCCCTTCTGTCATATTTCTTATCTTCTACTCATTACATTACTCTTATTTCATCCATCTCTTTCTTTACATTTCTTTTCCCTTATTCTTCATTTTTTCCTTAGTTTCATCTTTACTTCTGATGAAAGGACATGACCACATGCACAGCTGCGAGTATTGGAAAATTAATAAATTAGTGGTCCAACCGGGATATGTGCTCTGCCTTCCAACATACACCTAAACACAATTATTTGAAGCTCAAATGACTTGTTTATCACGGTTCTAGGACATCTAGAAGCTGAAAAATGTTATATTACTGGCAGGACATACAAATGTTTTACAGTGCCTGCTGTCCTAATCTTGAGTCAAATTTGAAAGACTGAGCAGCAATATTTGAACTTATGAAGCCACAGATTGTTGGAACATCTTGGCAGCAATGTGCAGTAGTGAAAAAGAAATTTCCCCTTGGAGTCCACTGACATATAAACTACAATCATTTATTCAAAATGAACATCATTCTCACAAATATGTATCAACAAGAGGGGAACCCAACACAATTATAGATTTACAGTGAATCATATAAAAATATATCAAGAAAACTTTATTTTCCGTTCATATAAACATCATTGGTGACACAAATAGCTAAAAATACAAATTCATAAAACATATATGCAATGAATCAATAAAAACAAGAGACAGCAAGTGATATCCTAAAAAATCATCATAAAAACATTAATTCGAATGACTCTATTACAGTAAAGTCATGACCACATGGGAAATTCCAGACTCATTAGTTCCTCGAATTTCAAACAACAAAGGCGTCGACGCGTTTCGGTGTTCTGACAAATTATGCACCACCTTCTTCAGGACTTTCCAGGGTAAATGTCTCTTTCTCAGAAATAGCACAAAAACATATATATCTGCATTGAAACAAAATGTGTGTGTGTATATATATATATATATATATATATATATATATATATATATATATATCAACCTTTAATGTACTTGTGTCTCAACTTAATACTCCTACTTACATGTTCGAACAACAATCCATTCTAACAATAGAACCATACATGCAGAGAGAATACACATTTTCATTAGGTAATCAACCCATCCCACTGTCAAGGTCTCATAATTATTATCGGGTTCTCCAAAGTTGACAAAGGTTCATTCACACTATTCAATCATCCAAAAATCACCCTTGAGAGGAGAGATTAAATTATTCCTCTTCTCTCATAACTCAAATGTCCTAACAATTAAGTGGGTTTATGGCATGCTTGCCATATGCGGACGTTAAGATATACACAAGTAGTGCCTCCATCTAATTGGAGCATATATCAATAACCTTGTATAACTCATACCTTGTAAAGATAGCCGAGATAACGAAAGTGCAGAAAAACCTTTCCGCTATCCACTTGGATTCTTAAAAATGGGGGTTCTGTGTTCTAAAGTAAAAAAATTTAGAAATATATAGAAAAACCTCCCATTAGATAACAAACACTCTCTAGGTTTAAATCAATGATAGGTGTAGTAATATAACCCTACCTGATTGAGTCTAAATGCACATAACAATTTAAATACGAAGGTGTTTGAAGGAAAAATGCCCCTGCTCGATAGCATCCAGATATGTAGGCAACTCCGTCAAGTACGACTAGCCCCTGTATAGGATATACAAAAAGGAGAACGACCTATCATAGTCACCTTCCTAGAATTTATAGTTACAGCATAATTCATGATTAAAATGGTAGTCGTAACGAGCATCCGCCTACCTTAATTCATAAAATGTAATCGATGTGGGGGCTAAAGTACGCCTTCTTATGTAGAACTAAGTGAGATTGTGGTCCCATCAGTTACATCAAGCCTCTATGTACGGGACATATAAAAATATAGATTTATATATATGTGAGGACTCAAATGTCCTCGTTAAACAGCGCTATAGTATACAAATCTTCGCAAAACAATATTTGCGATTAAAAAATATCCTAATCAGCATACCTATCAGTGCTTGTAGTAAATCCAGCTAGCGGTCGTTTCTTTAAAGTATACGTTGCCTGGAACGACAAGAACACCTCGGTTCCCAGTTACGGAAAACCTAAAGGATGTAAGCACCAAGAATAAAAGGAAATTATACATGGATCGTAAGACCATATGTCTACATCAAGGAGACTACCCTGCCGCCGGCCCTATAACGGGACCGTACCAAAAAAAGACAGCAGTATGGTGTCCTAAACAATCGTTTTTATACTATCTAAATTAAAGAGTGCATGTACGAGTGGTCGTCCAGTACAGGCTTACCTCAAATAGAAAAGTGCGTATCTAAGCAGACATCCAACGCCGTTCTTCAATAAGCGAAGTTCTGAACTGTCTCATGTGGATGCTTAAATATTTACATGAGCAAACAACAACGATCAGCACCTGTGAAGCATGCTGTCTTGGCATCTGATGTCATCAAAGTGTGCTAATCTGGTAGTCAAATGAATGAGAAATTTCCTAGTTAGCACGAAGGAAAGTTTCAATTCTAATAAGGAGGCGGAGGCGAGGATTATGCATAACTTTCCTCACTTTTATTACACAGCAAGTTAGAAGACAAGAAAAATACATAAGACCACAACTCCCATGAGGCTCGGGAGTAACCATGGCCACCAGTAGTCCAATCATATGTAATGATGCAGTCCATAAACAGTTGCAGCCCCCGTAGTCCTTCCTCTTTCTCTGCTGCAGGAAGTTAAGCCCTGTGGGTCCTATTCCGTCTTGGCGTCGGAACCTAGGATGATATATACAAGATATTGAAGGCTGCTTACGAAACCATAACACTTACCAAGGGCAACATACTAAGTATGATATCAATACAATTGCAAATCCTGTCAAAACAATCAGAGATAAGTACTGTACGAGAATGCAACAGCATGATATAGCACAAAACCTTGAAAACCATAAACACACAAAGTATTGAACATCAGCGAGAATCAATGACAATAGAAGACTCAAAAGGTTACTTCCCTGATACGAAACTCTGAACTCACTCCGTTCTTAGAGCCACCACCAAACTTACCAAGGGGTTTGGAAGGCATAAGAGAAACATGCCCGGGGGGGATAATCCTCGCCTCCGCCTCCTTATTAGAATTGAAACTTTCCTTCATGCTAACTAGGAAATTTCTCATTCTACAGCAGGAGCGGAGGCGAGGATTATGCATGTTCAAAGCCTACTTACCACCAATGCGGCCGCCTCATGGATTGGTTTAAAGTAGAACTTTCTAAAAGTTGAATCTGAAGACCAATCCGCCACATTTATAATGTCCTCCAATCTACCTCCTACCTGAATGGCCTTGGAAGCCATTGCTCCCCTGGTAGAGTGTGCGCCAAATTCACTAGTGTCAATACCAGCCTCAGTCATAATCCACCTGACCCATCTTGCAATGGTCGGGGAAGACACCGCCTTGAACGGTTTCTTAATGGCAATCAGAAGTTGCCGTTCACCCGGAGGCTGTACCTCCAATGTCATATCCTCATAGGCCTTCAGGCACCTAACCACACACAACTTCGGGGCATCTGGAAAAGCAGGATAAGTTACTGACCTTGTACTCGTCATGGTTCTCCTCGATATGTTGAAAGTAACCCCTTCCGGGGTAAAAATCCGTGCTGTGAGATCCAGAGCTCGGACATCTGATGCCCTTTGGCACGAAATAAGGCATAACAACATTGCCAGTTTCGCTGAGATTTCCTTTCTAGATAGATACTGATTGTCTTGCCAGGACATCCCAGAGGCCTGCATAACGAGGCTCAGGGGGGCGAGAAATCCTAATGCCCTTCAGGAGCTTACACATCAAGGGGTGTTCCCCCACAGGATTGTTATCAATGGGAACATGGCCTGCCGAAATGGCGGATCTAAAGGAGTTAATGGTGCAATAAGCAAGCCCTTCCCTAAAAACTTCCGTTAAGAAGTTGATGACATCCGAAACGCTGGAGCCCACGGGATCCAGGTGCTTCTCCATACACCAACGTACCCATCGCCTCCAAGCTGATCTGTACCTCTTGATGGTCCCCGGGGCCCATGCTTGCTGGATGAGGAATTCAGCCTCTCGCGAAATAGCTCCGTTCGACCATCGTCGCCTGAAATCCTCCACGCCATAAGATGAAGATGGTCCTGAAGTACCAGGGGATGAGGATTGCCCAGGGGGTCCAACAAGACCTCGTCGAAGAACGGTAGACGTATCGGAAGGTCCCAGCTCAGCTCTAGTAGAGAAGGGAACCACGCTTGAGAGCGCCAAATCGGGGTTATCAGGATCAAGGAGGCCCTCTGCCGCCGAACCTGAGCCGCCACTCTCTGAATGAACAAGAATGGTGGAAAGGCATAAGCCTGTATCGATGACCAGTCCTGGAGAAAAGCGTCCACTGCCTCCGCCCTGGGATCCGGGTTCCAGCTGAAGTATCTGGGAAGCTGGGCATTCCATCTGGAAGCGAAGAGATCCACCTGGCAGGGACCCCAGGAGGCCATCAGTGATTTGAAGACTGCCGCATCCAGTCTCCAATCGCTGGCATCCCGGAAGTGCCTGGAGTTCCAGTCGGCCACCGAGTTCTGAGTTCCCGGGAGGTACTCGGCCGTCACCGAAATTGGCCGTCACCGAAATCTGGCGCTGAAGGCAGTAATGCCAGAAGTCTTTGGCTAGCTCCACCAGAACCCTGGACCGCGTGCCACCCAAGCGGTTGATGTATTGCACCGCCGTCGTGTTGTCCATCCGGAGGAGCATACAACAAGACACCTTGTCCTTCGTGAAGGACCGAATAGCAAAGGACCCCGCCAGGAGTTCCAGACAGTTGATATGAAGGGAAAGCTCCTCCTCCGTCCACCTGCCCCCTACGGAGGTCGAGCCGCATTGGGCTCCCCATCCGAGGCGACTGGCGTCCGACTCTATCACCATATCCGGCTGCGACCCAAAGATCGCTCTGCCATTCCACGCCTCCATGTGGTCTATCCACCACTGGAGTTCCTCTCTGGATTCCTGATTCAGATAGATCAACTGGGAGTAGGTAAGGCCCCTCCATAGATGGGACGCCTTCAGTCTCTGTAGTGCACGGTAGTGTAGGGGCCCCGGAAAGATGGCCTGAATCGAGGAAGATAACAGGCCAACAATCTTGGTCAGTTGCCGCAAGGAGATCCTGTCCCTCCGAAGGACCTTCTTCAACTCTTTCTTGATCTTCCCAATCTTCTGCTCTGGGAGATGTTGGGTCCCCGTCCTGGAATCTATTCTGAACCCCAGAAAGGTCATGCTCTGTCATGCTCTGCCGCGGAACTAAGTCCGACTTTTCCCGGTTGATGGTAAACCCCAAGCTCTGAAGGAGAGAGATTACAATCTGTAAGTGGGATAGTAGATGCGACCTGGACTGATCCATTATCAGGATGTCGTCCAAATAAATGATCAACCGAATGCCCAGAGTCCAGAGATGCTCCATCACCGGCTTGAGGAGCTTCGTAAAGCACCACGGAGCCGAAGACAGGCCAAAGGGAAGAGTCAGAAACTCGAAAACCCGTGCCCTCCACCGAAACTGGAGGAACCTGCATTGCGGGGGGAAAATGGGGACCGAGAGGTAGGCGTCCTTGAGGTCCAGACGCACCAGCCAATCGTCCTGCAACAAAAGGTCTCTGAGAAGATGTATCCCCTCCATTTTGAAGTGGCGATATACTAGCCACTCGTTGAAGTCCCTGAGATTGATGACAGGTCGGTAACCCTTGTCCTTTTTTTCTACCAGGAAGATGTTGCTCAAGAACCCCGTGGGATGGAGTTCTGAAGGGCCGATCGCCCCTTTGGACAAAAGCTCTTGAACCTCTTGGTCTATGAGAGACTCGTCCTGAGAAGAAAACACCATAGGACGGGCCCTGACACCTTGAACCGGCATTCCGTAGAACTCTATGTGAAATCCTCTGACCGTTTCCAGTACCCAAGGGTCGGAAGTAATCTCTGCCCACTTGTGATAGAACGGGGCGATTCTCCCCCCCAACCGAACCGGGGCTAACAAAGCCACGCTTACCGTTGTATCCACCGGCGTTGTTGTGGGCGCCTCCCCGGCCTCGGCTGTTCTTTCCTCTGCTGCCCCGGGAGGGGTAGAAGGTCCCTTGGCGACCGTCCTGCCATCCATTGTTGCGTTTGGCTTGGGCTCTATTAGGGCCTTGATTCGATTGTCGGCCGGAGGAGCGACCCCTGCCTCTTCCGGCCCCACCGAAAACCTTCCCCGGAAAAATCTTCCTCATAGAGGCCTGCGCTTTGTCAAGGGCCGAAAAAGTAGCCACAAACCTCCCTAACTCCTTGACGAATGGATCGCCAAATAGGGAACCCTGGGCTATCGGACCTGCTTCCGAGGAAGAGAGCTCCCCCAGCTTGAGGTCAATGTTCAGCAACAGAGAACGGCGGCGCTCGGCCGAGAGGGCGCAATTCGCATTGCCCAGGAGGCACATAGCGCGCTGCGCCCAACCCGCCACCTCTTCTGCAGGCAGGGGTACCCCAGAATCTCGGGCCCTCTCGGCTAACTCTATAACCTTAGTCAGCGGTCCCACTACATCTAAGAGCTTGTCTTGGCAAACCCGCCATGATCTATCTATCTACCCCTTTCTTGGGATCCTTCATATACTTAGAAAAAAATGTACACAATCTGGGGTCAATCTCGGGGGTCCGAGTGACTCCGTTGGGGAGAGACGGTCTGGGACATTCGGACCGGAGTCGGGCCCTAACCTCCTTATTGAGCGGTTGCCGAATCTTGTCAGCCACGTAATCAGCTACCTTTTTGTCCGGGACCCATTCCGTGGACCGGGGCCTGTAGATGCATAGGGGATTAAACATATCAGTCGAGGGACCCTCCCCTTCTCCTACAGACGAGGCAGAAGACTGAGGGCGCCAAGACCTGTCGTGCTCCTGGTACCCATCCGAGGAATTCCCATCATCCTCGCATTCCACCTCCCCCAATTCGGGAAACCCCTCCTCAGGGTCGTAATCCGTGGCACCATCGTCGCCGGTTTCCCCGGGTAAGACCTCCTCCCGGTAGGGTGCATCACGAAGCGTGCGCGCACTCTTCTGAAAGACTTACGCCAGACGACTGAAGCCCTCAAGGTGCCCCGCGTCACGCTTGTGGGCCTTGCGTGGGTGAGTAGTAGTCACACAGCTAGGCCCGGCTCCCCCATCCCCCAGTATTCCTGTGCCCTTGAACACATGGGCGGACAAACGGTCAACACCTTCCTGCAAAGGGGCAAGCGCCTGGGCGATGGCCGAAGAGAGGAGCCTGTCCATCTCTGCAGGTCTGCGCGCCTGGGAGAGCCGGTCCTCCTCAGAGGACAAAGATGGGGTATAATCATGCTCTCTCTGACCATTCATCTCAATAAGAGGTGAGGACACCAGACAAAATGCCCCAAATTAGTTAAGGGGGGCCCTCCCCCTCGCCGGTGTCCAGGAGCTGACACCCCCCGGTGAGGACTACAACGCGGAGGAGACAGCACTTAAATGCTTACAAAAAGGGCTAAGCCCGTAAGTCCTACCGCTAAAGCGGTGTCAGGCGAGGGGGCAAGGATCCGGGTATGAGCGATCGCTCCAAAAACTCCGAGGCCGATGCCTCACAAACGGCGCTAACACCGGCGCCGAGAACGGAGCGTTTCGCTAAAGGCGCGAAACAGCGCCACCCAGTGGACCCGCTCCCTATCGAAAAAGAACGCGCTCGGGCCGAAGCCTACCGCGCAACTGACAGCAGAAGAATCACCGGCTGTAAAAATAACTACAACAAGTCAGAATCAATTAATACAGTGTCCCTGAAAACTAAACAGAGCCCATCAAGCCAAGACCCAAAGCCACAGTAAGGAGAGAAGGGACTTAACTGACGGGCCAGCAGTGAAGAAAGAGGAAGGACTACGGGGGCTGCAACTGTTTCTGGACTGCATCATTACTTATGATTGGACTACTTGTGGCCATGGTTACTCCCGAGCCTCATGGGAGTTGTGGTCTTATGTATTTTTCTTGTGTCTTCTAACTTGCTGTGTAATAAAAGTGAGGAAAGTTATGCATAATCCTCGCCTCTGCTCCTGCTGTAGAATTTACACTATCTTCCCCAGTTTCCATAGACATAAAAGAAATTTGCAAAGCTACGTTCTCGGAAAAACGAGTCCGTGGGTTCACAGCTAAATAATAAAATTAACATGGACACACTGAAAAAAACACAATTTTTTTTTGAGGTTTCAGTATAAATGTCCAATACAATATACATTAAAATAACCTATAATATATGTCATATCCTTAATCTGTGCAAAAAAATCTTTATTTTGGTAAAGCCTCCAAAGTAAATGTGGTTAAATAATGAACATTATTAAAATATTGTATTACTAATACGGTTATTAATTACTGCTGAACCCTATCAGAGCACTGAGTTATGGATCATGTAGTACTACGAACAAGTAGGCAGATCAAGCAATGCCAACGCAGGCTGCCGGCCAGTACGACTTCTACGCTGTAACGGCGAGGCCAGTGCCCGTCTATATTGTAAAAAAGGACCATTGATCTATCGCAGCCAGTACAAACCAATACAAAACAATATCCCATAAGGGTATAATATCAACCTATCTAACGCTTCCAGTCTTCTTTGGAATTTAATCCATTCCTGACTGTATCAAGAATGGATATATACCACTGTTCGCGAAATTTACACTTGACAGTGATGTTCCCACCTCTTCTACTCCCTGTTATGCGCTCAATAATAAACCATTTAAAATCAGTGCACGCGTGACCTGCACTAATAAAACGATCCACCAGTGGGGCAGTCTCCTTATGGTTTCTTTTTGCTGATTTATGTTCAAACAAGCATGTTCTTAATTCCCGTCCTGTCTCACCAACATAGCCCATATTACAGGGGCAAATTAGAAGATAAACTATATTTTTGCTCCTAACATTTTTCAGGTCCTTAGCCCATATGGTCTTATCCTTATGAACTACTGTTTTCCCTTCTATCCATTGATCACAAATAGCACAACTACTGCATTTATGATTGCCTATTGCTCTCATGCCCTCAATGGTACGTTGTTTGATTTAACCTATCTCCCTATATGTGTGTACCAACTCCTTTCGGAGATTATTGTTGCGTTTAAACGCAAAAATCAGGCAATCTACGATGGTCTGCTCATTGTCGTTTAAAATGGCCCAGTTGGAGTTAATGATGTTTTTTATCTTGTTACTAATACTGGAAAACTGACTCACGAATACTATCTTGTTCGTCATGTTCTTCTTTTGTTTCTTAGTATTAAAATTAATAAACATGCTTTCCCGATCATAAAATCTAGCACGTTTATAAGAGTGATTTATTAATTTCTTAGGGTAACCCCTATCTTTCAGTTTTAATTTAAAATTTTCCGAATGTTTGTAAAAGTCTGTTAAGGAGGAACAGTTCCTTCGGAGACGAAGGAACTGTCCAAAAGGTATATAGTCTTTTTGGGCTTTAGGGTGGTAGCTGGTATAGTGCAATAAGGTGTTTTTATCAGACGGTTTCGTAAAGAGTTCCACTTCCAATTTACCACCCACATTCTTGATGTTTAAATCCAAAAAGCTAACAGAACTCCTACTATAATAGGCCGTAAAATTTAGATTAACATCTCCCAGGTTGAGCCAAGCTAGAAATTCGTTTAAAAGTTCCTCTGGGCCTTTCCAAACAAACAAGATGTCATCAATAAACCTATACCAATTGGTGAAGTTCTCGAAGAAGGGGGCAGCTTCATTAAAAATATGTTTCTCTTCGAACTGGCCGACATATGAGCAGGCAAGACTTGGAGCACAGGTGGCCCCCATGCTAGTCCCCTTCCTCTGGATATAGAGGTCATCTTTAAACAGGAACATATTGTCCTTGAGCACCAGTCTTGTGCATTCAATGATGAATTCTACATTGGCCCCCCTGTTAACACCAACATCCCCCGGGATGTGCCCAACAACGGCTATGGTATCATCCTGGGGGATGTTGGTGTAAAGGGCTTCTATGTCAAGGAAGACCAATATTTGGGTTTGGCAATTGAAAGTAAGCCCCTCAGTGATACTGATCATGTGAACCGAGTCTTTAATGTAAGAACGCTGATTTTGCACTACAGGCTTTAGGAAGCTATCTACATACTTACTAAGTGGTTCAAGGGGTGATCCAATGCAATTGACAATAGGTCTAAGGGGGGATTGCTCTGACTCTTATGTATTTTTGGAAGACCGTATATGGCCGGTATTCTAGCATCGTTCTGGGTTAAAAATGTATACTCACTCTCCATAATTAATTCATTATCCTTGACTGACACTAGTAAATCAGTTATTTTATCTTTTAATGCTGTCCAACATCTCATGGGGACCCTAAAATAAAGTTCTTCTACCCTAGGGAGGTCCAGAATTCTTTGTTCATAGTCCGGAGTGTCAAAAATGACCACTCCACCCCCCTTGTCAGGTGGTTTAATCGTAATTTTTACATCGTCTCTAAGAGATGTAATAGCTTCTCTTTGTGGTTTACTCATATTGTTATTCATAGGTGGGGGATTGTTTCAAATGTTGCGTATTTTAGATTCTACTTCTTGCTCAAAAATTTCAATGTTCTTACTGACCATACTGATATTTGGTGTAAATGTGGAATTTCGGTTTGAGACCTGAGATGCTGTTGTCATTGGAATATTCCCTGTTCTCAAAAAACGATTTAATCTTATCTTACGAAAAAATGATTTCAAGTCCTTTTCTAGTGTAAATTTATTAACATAAGATGTGGGGGCAAAGCTAAAACCTTTTTCTAGGACTCCCAATTCCATTTTGTTGAGTACTCTTTCTGAAAGATTAATGATAGGGAATTTCCTCACCCGCCAGTATCTCTGATTCCTGGTCTGGAGAAATTCCTCTAGAGGAGGGTTCCTCACATTGCTCTCTTCCATAATTCTTGTATGGTTTTGTGCCCCTCTTGGGGAGTTGATCTAAAAAAGAGGCCGTAGATGGTCCTGAACCATGGTTTGAGTTTTGGTAATTACTCCCTTGGTCTAGTCTGGTGGTACTCTCGTCCTCTCTGCTAGAGCCTGAGGTTTCTGAGAACGTAATACGTTTCCTCCCTCCTCCTCTTGAGTAACAGGTTTGTGTAATAGTGGTCTCTCCCAATTTGATTCTCTTTTTTTTAGTAGTAATGCAAGTGCATTAGCCCAATATATTATCTTACTGGTTTAGAACTGAGGAGTTACCTCAACCCTATTATACATTTCTATCTATGTGACATAAAGAGAGAATTTGTTGGGAGCGAAAAAATGCATACTTCACTGCTTCTCAAAGGATGCTCTCTGTACCTTAAGTTCCTTCTAATTATTCTATACTCAGCTAGCACCCCTGGAGATTGGGAATAGGTAAGACAGTGGCTGTATATGCTGCCAGTGCTGCCACAGAATAGCTACCAATACTGTTCTTTGTATAACGGGAACTTGCACTGCAATACTGTTCTTTGTATAACGGGAACTTGCACTGCTCCATCCATGTTGTATCTGTGTTCTGTTAGTGAAACTTGGAAAAGTCTTTTCAATACAGAAAAGTCGAAATGTGTGGTATTGGCACGGTTTGTTTTATATAGTGCCACAGGTTAAGAAAAGCATAATAGCAGGAAGAAAATAAAACAAACCACTACTAAGATACAAGTTGATTGTCTGCATATTTTTAATTACTTTCCTTGAGATGCATGCTATAAGATTGTTTTAGCCGCCACCTGCCACCACTGGTCCAAGGAGGACCACAGGAACCAGCCTGCCCATCTCTTTCTGGTGCCTGGCGCCCACCCACAGCGTCAGCAATTAGCACCTAGAGGCACTTTGAAATCGGCCACTGGCTCCCGCATCGTTGATCCCGCTTTTCCAGCTGCCACCTGCCGCCACTGGTCCATGGAGGACCACAGGAACCAGCCTGCCCTGCTCTTTCTGGTGCCTGGCGCCCACCAACAGCGTCAGCAATTAGCGCCTAGAGGTGCTTTGAAATTGGACGCAGGCTCCCGCAGCGTGGGACTCGCTTTTCCAGCCGCCACCTGCCGCCACTGGTCCAAGGAGGACCACAGGAACCAGCCTGCCCTGCTCTTTCTGGCGCCTGGCGTCCCAACAAAAGCGTCAGCAATTAGCGCCCGGAGGCGCTTTGAAATTGGACACGGGCTCCCGCAGCGCGGGACGCACGCGGGCGTTCCCGGGTCATGCCCGGGCCAAGGGCGGGCCCGTCAGAGCCCGGAGGAGGCTTGGCAACCCCTCTGACATCTGATGATCAGGACATTTGAGCAGGTGACTATACAATAAGTAGTACTCATTCTTAAATAAGGTTATCACCCTGTACTGTGATAAAAGCAAAGAGGGTCTTGGAGTACTGGAAGTCTTCACGAACAGCGGGGTATAGACATCGAACCAAATTCATCTTGGTCTAACAGAGTTCTTAACTGTATAGTATTGTATTTTACACTTGCTAGGGCTATCCAGTATGGGGAAGAGGAAATTGTGTGAAGGTGGTACAGGTGATGCAAAGAAAAGGAAAGTTAAAAAGAGAAGAAGAAAAAGTCCTAGCCACAATGATGCTGAGGGTGGTGTCATGGACAGGATAGATAGTTTACTAACCGAATGTGAGGGGTTATTGCATTCTACACACTCTGTCCAAGCCCCTAGGGATAGCGCGCAACAGACTGAGTAGCAAACAACCCAAAGGGCGTGTACCCGACATGTTTAAAAAATCAGTCAAAAAGCCAATAACACCAGACCCCCAGAATGTACCAGAAGTAGGTACAACAGTAGAGGGACCCTCCCAGTGCCAGCCAGACACCCAGGAAGCTTTCACCACTTTAGCATGTAGTAATAGATTTTCAATTCTGGCTGACCTAACAGACCCGTTGGTAAATGCAGTGAGTAGCAGCCCCAACAATCATAGGTGTATAGGTGATCGAAGTGTAACCGGCACAGATAACAGTGCGTCCGTTGCTAGCAACATACAACAGGAAAGACCTATAGCTGACACTGTCTATCAAACAGTGTCTAATAAGCTGGTAACATCGATGGATGAAATCAGGGCCCTCAAAGTGTCAGTTAGCACACTTATTGACACTATAAGTAAGGTGCAAGTAGCAGTGGATTTGATTAAATCATCAATGGGCACCCATCCGAGTCATAAATCAGCCCTACATTCAGTTATGGGTGCTAGCAATTATCCAGGGGTGCTAGCAATTATCCAGGGGTACAAAGTGTGGCTAAGACATCCCAGAGGCCAGGTATAAGTGGATTATCTAGGCCCCTAAAAATGGATACTATGAGCAAAAGTCATGGGCACCGTGGAAGGAAAGACAATTTGACGCCTGTCCTCAGACCCCTGTTGCCCCCTGCTAAGGCTGTTGTTCCATCCTCTAACATCAATGCTAATAGATATGATGGACAGAGTGTGGTAGGAGCAGGGAGTAGCACATCAAGCACAGAAAATAAGGTGTACATGATTAATGTCCCCAAACTTTCAGGTGTATCCTATAGAGAAGATGAGGGATCAATCAAGAACAAGTGCACTCAGTGGATTCGCTATGGTAGGGGCTGCCAGTCAATAATAAGGGATGAGTTCATTGCAGCAGAAAGACACTCATGCCCTAGTGCCACATTTGACTACATTGCCCTGACACTAACTCATCAACACTTAGTGGAAAACCTCGTAAGCTTTGATATTCGTACACAAAATCTTACCCGTTTGAAAATTAGACTAAATTATAATCCGCCAGAGATAGCTTTGATTTCCAGCACATCACCACTAAGGGAAGTAGATTGAAGGTTACTTCCACTCCCTGGTGACTTTTCGGAGAATACAATACAACTATCCCCCAGTGAGTATGGAGCTCCCGTGACATTAAATTTAATATCTACTGAACCTAGGCATACATCTGACACTGCCCTGCCGTTAGCTGGAGGGAGGGATAGTGGTACATTATCTACCAATGTGGGCGTTGGGGGGACTTTATGTGGATTAACTACACGTAGGCTAGCAGTTTTGTCGTGGAACATCGCAGGGTTGGGCACCAAGGTTACATCCCTTATTGGTTAACATTTATTGACCAGTTCGACATCTGCCTTTTTCAAGAGACATGGCTAGTGGACCCTCTCTATTGAGTGGGCTACCTGAATTATCATATT
Organism: Triturus cristatus; assembly: GCF_964204655.1. Classification (NCBI taxonomy): domain Eukaryota; kingdom Metazoa; phylum Chordata; class Amphibia; order Caudata; family Salamandridae; genus Triturus; species Triturus cristatus. The sequence goes on from NC_140592.1 coordinate 1,024,330,651, forward strand.
CCAGCCATAAAAGGGGGTAAAGGTCGACCTGCAGGGGGCCTTACAATCAGGGTGCGTCAGGAGATTAGCTATAATATCCAGTCTCTTCCGACCTAGAGTAATGATGTCCTTGAAATATAGCTGGGAGTAAGCCCACAATGCAGCATTGACATTTACAATGTTTACGCAAGGGTCCTTAGTGGGGGGGAAGAAGTCAGAGGTTATTACGGTCCTCAACGATCTTCTGGATATACATTCTTGGGACTCCCTAGAGTTGGTGGCTGGAGACTTCAACTCGACTTTTGAGCCTCTTGGCATTGAGGACCAACATCTCACAGGCGAGGAAGATACTCGGTGGGGCATCCCAAAACTGAACTAGCACCCATAAAAAAAAGGTCGGATGCAGCAATCCAAATTAAGGCACTTTGTCTTGAAAAAGGGTTGTGGGCAGCAAATGGGCACACAGTCTCCGATAGGCATGGGGCTAATACCTTTGACAACGGCCATAGTGCCAGCCGTATAGATTATTTACTAATTAATCTAAAGCTATGGCACGCCTTAGGGGATATGATTGTGAGGGATCGTCCAGAGAGTAATCAATCCCTTATGCTCAACCCTAGATTTTCAAGTACAGAGCACAGTAGTTCAGCCAGTTCCTGAATTACTCACACTAGATTTGATCCCCACTAATGATATGCGGTGATGAAAATGGGCTAAGCTCGCTGAGAACCCAGATTTTCTAGACACTATTAATAGGGACATTGATTTTACTACAGCTGACCTAGAGGCCTGCAGTGACCATCCTGAGTTCTCCAAGAGAATTACCACAACACAAAGAATTTTTTTCCCATCTAAGATTGTATTTTTTAAAGCAGGATACAGATAAGAATATAAAAAAAGAAAAAACCTAGCTCATGGTTTAATGAGGATTGTAGGCTGGCTCGCACAATACTGGGAGAGGAACTTAAGACCGGGGCGCCAGACAAAGTAAGGTTGGCCAGGAATTACTACAGGAAGATGCAGGAAAAAGCCAAAAAGCAATGGGATGAAAGCAGATAGCAGGATCTGAGACTGGCATGTGCTAGTAATAATTCCAAACAGTTTTGGAATATTGTAAAATGGGATAGGTGAGGACAGCCAGTCCCGCCACAAAATCATGTAGCCCAGGATGAATAGGTTAATCATTTTGAACCCCAATACGCTTGTAGTGATAAAGAGGGGGACCCTGTTGTGCCCTTATACTTGTCCTACCAAGACACGGCCTTTACACAGGCTGATGTTAACATTGCCCTCGGAGCTGTAATAAGGGGTAAAGCTCCAGGTGTAGATGGCATCCCGGCTGACATTTTCTTGCATGATAAACCAAAATGGTGCTGGTACATAATATTACTGGCAAATGCCATTGCCAAAGGAGATCCAGTACTTGATTCCTGGAAAGGGGCTGAGATTATCCCAGTTTATTAAAAAGGGGATAAATCCCACTCAGGTAATTATAGGCCCATAAGCCTCATAGATTCACTGCAAAAGGTTATGTGCCGGTTAGTGCTGAACAAGGTGCAGGCCTGGATTGATGAGAATGACATTCTTTCACCACTACAGGCAGGCTTTCGGACCCATATCAGTACTATTGATCAGGTTTTTCGGTTTATTTTAATATATTGGCGGACAGTGGTTTTAGGTAAGGGCTCCTTGTATGCTGCATTTGTTGACCTTAAGTCAGCATTCAATTTAGTTTCCCACAGCAAGTTCTGGGCAGTGCTACAGGAGCTAGGGATGGCACCTGAGCTGTTATCTCTGATCATTCGCTTACATAAGGACAATTTCGCTCAAATACGGTGGGGGTCACAAGGTAGTGCTACTAAACCACTTCCCATTGATAGAGGTGTGCGGCAAGGCTGTGTAATAGCTCCCACATTACTCTCACTCTTTATCAATGGGATCGCTAAGTTATTATCATTAACCCCCACGGATGCTCCCGTATTAGCGGGAATTCATATCCCCATTTTAATGTTTGCGGATGATATGCTGATTACTTCAAAAACTCCCAGCGGCCTTCAGTGTGCCTTGCTGCTATTTGAGGAGTTTTGTCATCTTAAGGGCCTGGAAATTAACGTAGCCAAAACAAAGTTTATGTCTTTTAATCAACAGAAAACTTTTAAAGGTAGTGTATGTATAAAATAACCGTCCCTTAGAACAAGTAAGGGCTTTCACCTACCTGGGGGTAATCCTCCAAAAAGACATGAAGTGGAACTGACAACTTGCCATGGCTACTTTAAAACACCGGCAACTATCTGGGGCTCTACTTACCAAGTTCAAAACTTAGCTCACAAAGCCAATTAGCCCTGTACTTCAGATTTATGGCATGAAAGTTGTGAGCTCCGCTCTATATGGGGCCGAGCTCTGGATTTTCGAGAACCTATAGCAGTTAGCCGTTGCAGAAAACAGGTTTTTAGGTAGCATCACGGGCCTTCCGCAAAGTACTCCAGTGTGTCCAATGCTATTTGAATTAGGCAGAAAATCTGTGGGTGATATTGCAAGAATACCCCCACTACTCTATTGGCGAAGAATTTGGTACACGCCAGAACTAGCACCTTATGCTGCTGGCCTTAATGATTTAATTAGGGCAGATTGTTATCATAAGATTAAATGGCTATGGGAGATAAGAACCGTATCAGTTAAGCTCGGTTTGGCCATGTTGTGGGACGACCCAGTTAATGCGTCTCTTCCCCCTAAAGAGTACCTGAAAGAATAGTACTGGGAATTTGTTTCCGCTGATACCCATCAAAATAGTGCCACTTCAACGCTTACTGAAAGTTTTTTGGAAGTCAAGTTTCGGCCAAACTTAGAGCAATATTGGGATCTAATAACCAATCCATTTGACCGGAAGCTGTACTTTCAATTCAGGGTGGGCACACTGCCAATAAGATCACATAATAGAAAATGGGTTCCATCTGGTAATAGTAAGTGCCCCTTGTGTCTGGACCAACAGGAGACCCTGGCACATTTATTGTTTGTTTGTCCAGCGTATGTGGCCCCCGTCAAGTGTGGCTTAAGCCAATCTGTAGGTCTTTGGGTTTCAGAAGGTGCGCCGATGCATTAAGAATGTTACGTACTGAAACTTCTCCATGTATTACCATCGTAATGGCTAAGGTTTTGAGTTGGACATGGACCATTAGATCTCGGCGAACCCTTGTAACCGGAAGTATGCACTGAAAAGAGCTATTATGGCGATTGCAAATATATTGCTGGTTATCACTCATTTTGTATTGCATTTGTGTCTGGCTCTATGGTAAGGTGCAAGGTCTCAGAAAAAATTATGCGTATTACTGCCATATTTATCCTTAGGCCCAGTATTAATATCATACATTTTATTCTCCGATTTTTAACTCACAGAAATGTTTTAATACTTGCTACAACAGTTAATGTGAATATTTAATGTTTTAAAAATTGTGCTGGCCTATTTATTGTTTATAATATTTTATGTATCTGGTTTTATGACTTAACTGTCGGATAAAGCTTTTTGGAACTGTTTCTGCCACATGCATGGCCACTGTAATTATAAGTCAAAGGAGGATCAAATGATGTGGCAGCATTTACTAAATTATGCCATAAGAAAAGGCAAATTATGCGGACTAATGTGGCATATTTTGAAGTAGTGTTCACAATTTTCTCATTTTTACACATGCTATCACGGTATCAGCAAGGGTTACACCTTATTAATATTAATTAATACAACCAGCAGCAGAGAGGTGATCTGCCTCTACGTGAGCACTCAACAGGAGGTTCCTTCTTTGCTATAGCATACTTTAATGCAGTGGACAATCCATCGAGAGATGGTAAGTTTTTGAACAGCCCGATCTTTCTTGGCGCCCTCGTAGCCAACGAAGAGTTATCCTCCACCCAGAATCGTTTTGTGCAATGAAGGTAAAAAGACAACACAAGTTTTGAGTCCAGGAGGGGAGGTCTCTACTCCTCCTCCTTGGAGGGATGCGGTAACGGAAAAAAGGTGTGCAAATGAAAGGGCGTGACCATTTTAGGAAGGAACAAAGCTTTCGTTTGAAGCACCACTTGATCCGGATGGACAGAGAGAAAAGGGGGCTTGGAAGACAGAGCCCGAAGCTCGCTAACCCTATGAGCAGCGGTGATGGCCATAAGTTTCTTGGCTACCCCAGCAAGGAACTTTAATCGCAGACCTACACTTAATCAACAACCTTGTTTAATGTGAAACATGTTTGAAGCCTGCCTTAGCCACAAGCACAGTCTTTCTTCCATGTATATATTTATATATACACATGAATACATGCGGTTTTCAGAATCACCTCATTTTTTCATACAACGGTTTTAATTAATTTACAAAGTGAAATTTGCACAGCTCCCTGCTATTTTCAAGAGTCATGCAACTTGTGTGAGGTCAGACACAGCCCTTTCTGCTGCTACAACGTGCATGTCACGTTATTTCTAAAGTCAAGCAGGCCTCTCGGCAGTCCAGCTGATGGCCCAAAAGAGATGCCTGAGTTTGGAGAGTTAGGAAACAGAAAATAAGTCACACAGCCCCTGAAGACATTAATCTGTCATTTGCCAATCAGTGCTGCAACTTCAAATCAGTTTTGTTTCCAGTTGCAGTGCAAGACAAAAGGGCACTTGAAAACAGATGTAATTTTGATGAGGATAGGCCTCCTTTCCAAACTTCAGCAACTCCGGTCACAGTGAGTTTCAGCTGTATTTCTTACCAGTCGCAGACTGAATTTAAAGGCCCTGCTCATAATTATCTAAGTAAAATAGCCGCATAATACTTGTTTTAATTGATTCTGATGGCAAAAATATATTCTTTTGCCTCTCAAAACACTTTGTTTCTTTTTCTTTTTACAGTACAATACAATAGAGCACTTTTCTGCAGGGCATTTGTTGACTTGAGCAAGCTGCCGGAGGTCCATTTCACACTGACCCAGTGATGTACACATTTCATAGTGCCTATTTACCTGATATCCAAAATAGGTGAGCTTTTAATCTGCCTCCTATTTTATCTATCTTACTTGCCTGGTAACAAATGCTATTCCACATGTGGATGTTTTCCATCAACAGGGCATGTTAGGCGCAACATAGAAAAAGCCATACTTTGGAAGCAGTTTAAAGACCTGTGTTTAGTACAGAATGCTGTTCTATTCATGGAAATTTTCATTAGCAATGCATGCTAGGATGACCATGTTATCTCAATGTCACCTATGCTATATTAGCATAGATGAATACTTATATTGGAAGCAATTTGAAAACTAGTGTTGAGTGTTTAATTACCTATGCTATCTTATTGCAGCATGTCTGAATACCTGTTTTGAAAACTGTTTTAAGAGTGATGTTTAAAGATTGTCTTGATTGGTGGACTAATTGCCCCAATCAGTTGGTATGTTCAGACATACTTTTTCAGTCAGTACAATTTTATGATGAATGCTCACCCAAAATGAGTGTCTAATGTAATTTGTTTGCTTTCTTATAGGTGTCTCATATTTATGCGTCCTGATGATGACCCTGTTTTAAACAATTTAGGTCCAGGGGTCGAAACGTCGACAAAAACATATGTGGAATGTTTTTCAAGAAACTGATGGTGGCTATCAACACTCGCTTAGCTGGGGTTTATCTCTAACACTCTATTATCCCTATCAGGCACATGTATATATTTCTGTACTTAGCACGTATGCACTTTATGCACTTACAGTCACTTTCACTGCGCCGTCACCCCCTTTTTTTGGAGCCCGGTGTGTTCAATAGAGCAAATATAAGTTTTACTTCTCACTGTCAACAATCAAACAAAAAGTTGATAAAATAAAATGATAAATATGTAATGCTAAGTTATTTGTGTTGGAGGTGTTTGTATCCCCTTCTTGACACTTTGCAGTGGAAGTCAAGGGCTACACTTCCCCCATAGGGACCACCTTTATGTTAAAAATTATCCAGCCCAGGTCCCTGGGTTACTGGGTTACCCCTTTTGTTTCAGAGGTCTATTCTTTGCTGTCACTAGACTGCGAGGGCTTATGCTATACGTGAATTGTTTTCCAAGAAACGTTCTGTTATAGATTATGTCTGACAAAGACACTTTGTCCAATACAGAGGACTATATTAATAAGATACTAAAAAGCCCCTCCTTTATTGGTAAAACTCCAACTAGAGTAGTGGATGCCTTACAAGAAAAGATTTTAAAATTTGCACACAGCTACATGGATATTTGATGAGGGAATACTTACAATCAAATGTAATCCCGGTAGGATTGCAAGTTAGGAATGAGCTTGTAATATTTGTTGAGGATCCTAAATACAAAAACACTTTCAGTTTTGTGGCCAACCAGTGCTCATTACATTGGATGGTACTAGGCATAAATACAGCTCTAGAACATATAAGCAAGTTGGAGAAAGAGACTGAGGAGCTCACAAAAGAAATCCTAGATGACACTGCACTCACAAATGCTAAAGAGGCCCTAGAAGCGCTAGAGAAAACATATGCAGAATTCACTTTTATCACTCAATAAAATAAACTGGATAATCTAGCAAAAGATATAGCTAAATACGACAAAAACTTGACATATCCGTATCTGAGGGAGGACTATTACAAACAAGACGAGTCAGGTAGATATATAAACAAGGGCCACAAGGGTTACAGGAGATCTAGCACCTTCTCCAATACATCTGTTTCAGAGAGTTCAGACAGCGAGATACCTGGTCCTAGTTCAACATCCAATCAGGGAGGCTCATGCCACCAGGATCCCACTCGTCTTCTTTTTTAGCCAGAGGACAGGGGGAGAGAAGGTACTGAGAGGCCAGCGAGGCAGAGGCAGGAGCAAGACACGAGTCAATTTTTACCAAATCCACGGAGAACGCCAGACGAGATGTCAACAGTACTCTTGGTAGGACATAATTTATTGGTCACCACAATTTCCGACCCACTAGCTAGCTCTGCCACACAAACCATGGCCTCCATATTAGTTTTATCTAGACATAGACGATCACCGGACGAGATCTCTGTCTTAAGTAGAGGGCTTTACTTTATCCCCACCGCATGTACACATTTTTTTGAGTAAAAATGGAAATGCAAAGGTTTTTCAGGAAAATTCGCCTGAACCATTTCTTTGCAGGCAGTCCGGCCATGTCCCTGGGGGATACCACAGGTCTGCGACCACCATCTATTTTTGTACCACCACCCCACATGATGCCTAGTGAAATGTCAGCATTTTAGAAAATGGTACTAAAAGACATTGATGCACTTAGTAAAGAGAGAAAGTATGTTAAACACAATCTCACTTACAATGAGACCATTGCTATCAGGGACGTCAAAAAGAGCACAGAGGTGGTGTTTAAATCCACAGACAAAGGTGGAGGAATAGTTATTCAGGATATAACTAAATACAAAGAAGAAATACTGACCCAGCTTAGTGATCCTACCTGCTACAAAAAGATCAGAAGTGATCCAACAGGAACATTGAAGCGAAGGATAGCTGAAATTATGAAAAAGGGTTTAGTTCAAAGTTTCTTAAGCCCTAACGAACATACATTGCTTAACAAAGAATACCCAAGAACACCGGTACTATATACCCTACCGAAGGTCCACAAAAGTGTGATCAACCCGCCAGGGAGACTGATTGTTTCAGGCTGTGGGTCCATTCTGGAACCACTATGTCAATACATGGATTTCTTTTTTGAACCCTTTGTACCACTTACCAACTCATACGTATGACACAGTATGCACTTCATTAACACTTATGAAGGCCTAACTTTCAATACTTCTACAGATATTATGGTTACAATGGATATACAATCTCTTTATACCAGCATTCCACAGACGGAAGCACTAACTATAATATCAGAAATTTTAGACAATCTAGAGCAACCAGTTCAGGTTCCTACTTGGTTTTTGGTTACAGTGTTAGAAATAGCTATGACCAGGAACTTTTTCCAGTTCAACAACTGTTTCTACTACCAAGTCAAGGGAGCTGCCATGGGTGCAGACTTCGCTCCGGAACTAGCATTTGTTTATGGCCCATTTTGAGACCAACGGAATTTTTGTTAATGACAACCCTTTCCTCAATAGTGATAAAGTGGTCTAGATATATAGACAATGTTTTTTTGATTTGGAGAGGGACATTAGATGAGCTGAATCTCTTTCACACCTGGCTCAGTACCCTCTCTGGAGACATTCATTTCACCATGGAACAGAGCAAGACAGACATTCCCTTCCTCGATCTGAAAATAGCATCAAAACATGACAATCTTTACAAACGATTTACAGAAAGAGGCGTAGACTCTCAATACTGCACCTATCTAGCTGTAAGATACATTATATTAGAGTGTTGCTATGATCAGGGGAAGACAGCCTCTTGGATCCCCATAAGTGGATATAATCCACACACTTGTGCATCAAATAAATCAGCACTCACTGTTTAATATATCAGAATGTTTCCTTTTACCAACCAACGTAGAATTGATCAACTACAATTTTCTAGTAATTTACAATCATATTTCATAAATTAATTCAAGATGCTTCAGGCTCGTGTGTTGATGAATTTTTTAGTTAAATGTTTTGCAACACTAATTCATAATCACTTTTGTCATTGTCAAATTTTCTTGAGTTTTTTCTAAATGGTAAAAACCAGGGAAGAGAAACAAATCCTCACTGTCATGTCTCTATACTTTGCTAGCGATCTCCCATTTAAGCAAAACAGGATATAGTCATTTTTTTCCTTTAACCGAAATGAAGGGCGTTATATCTATTATTCACGTGATTGCTCACTGCATCCTTCTTAAAGTAAGCTCAAACACATGAAAATAGAGTAGTAACACAACGTTTGTTAAACCCCTATTTTTAGGACCCTTTTGGACTAATCAATGTGAACGGATCACTGTGAAACATCAATAGGAGTGGATTAAGGTAACAATGTTGGGAACATAAGTGAATGTTATATGTCGGCTTCGGCTTTACCTAACACTAGCGATTAAGAAGACGCAGTGAGCAATCACATGAATAATAGATATACCAAAAGGGAAAAAAATTGAAAGAATAAATCGATAAATCATTCATTAAGGAAAAGTCAATATATTTGTGTCTCTGGGTTAGGTTTATCATGCACCTTTGCACAATATGTATAAATAAGTGCTTTTTGTGTTACAATAACGTCTCGGAGCTTTATGCTCTGAGCATTTAAAGCTTGTGTAAATATGTTTTTAAATTAGGAGTGCATATGTTATCTGTGTCTTGTAGCCCTGAAGAAGTCTCGGGAGAAGGGACGAAAGGCATTGGCTACGCTGAAGGGAATATTTTGTACATTTTCAATAAAAAGAATTCATAAACAACAAGCCTGAAGAATCTTGAATTTATGAAATATGATTGTAAATAACAAGAAAATTGTAGTTGATCAACCCTGCGTTGGTTGGTAAAAGATAACATTCTGATATAATAAAAAATGAGGGCTGATCTATTTGATGCACATGACAAAATCTTTATATTACTATATAGAAAATCCACTGAAAGGAACACCCTATCACACTACACCAGTAGTCATCCAAGAAATCTGAAAGATAAATTACCATTTGTGCCATTCTTGAATATTCGCAGAAATTGAACCAGAAAAAATGACTACTTGAAAGAGACAGATAAGCTCATCAGCAGACTAATTGAGAGGGGCTAACCAAGATGCCTGGTCAGGCAAGCCAGGAAGCAAGCCTGGTACAACCACTTAGAAGATATTTTAGAACCCCAAACTAGGGACAACATCCTAGGAGGAGCAGATCACCCACAGAGATACCTTTATTTTCTTTAAATACGATAGGAATCTGAAAGATACATTTGTTAGAGCGGCACTTCCCCAGCCATCCAGAACCAACCTTAATACCATTTGGGGACTCCCTGCAGTAGTAGGTCACTACAAATGTAGCCAATTTGTAGCGTGTACACTTTGTTTGAACACCTGTAACTTTATTCATTCCAACATAAATGTTGCCCTGACAAGATTCAGCAATTACAACACCCAAGATGTGATCTGTGCAATTTAATGCCCCTGCAATCTTCTCTATATAGGACAAATGACACAAAAGGTGAAATGCAGGACTCTACAACAAAGAAGCAGGATAAAATGTGGCACCACTGATGGACCACTATCAAAGATGCAAACACAGCAGCGAGGACCTGAAATGGCAAGTAATCAAACGGGTTACTTTGGGACCCCGAGGAGGTGATAAAGCGGGGCTCCTGTGCTGGAGAGAACTATTTTGGATGGACAAATGTGCAACAATCACCCAAGGTTTAAACACCATTGAAGACTGGAGACAAGCATCCTCTGTGTGAACACAATGATACATTACTTGTTTGTCAGATTGGTATTTGTTCCACATCGTTCTATGACATATGGTGATGCACCTTTAACACACATTCAGTATTGTAATGTATAACATGTATTCTCCTAGGAACAACAGGTATTATGTAAAGGACCGCCATTAGTGTTTCTAATACTAGTATGTTCCTAAGTTCCAGCAACCTTTTTAATGTACATTCATAATGATTTAGGCCATAAGTTCCTTACCTAATCGAGCTAGGACCTTTAATCGCAGACCTACACTTAATCAACAACCTTGTTTAATGCGAAACATGTTTGAAGCGTGCCTTAGCCACACGCACAGTCTTTCGTCCTTGTAAATATTTATATATACATGAATCCATGCTGTTTTCAGTATCACCTCATTTTTTTTTATACTAATTAATTTACAGAGTGAAATTTGCACAGGTCACTCGGTTATTTTCAAGTCATTGACCTTGTGTGAGGTCAAACGCAGCCCTTTCTGCTGCTGCAACGTGCATGTCATGTCACGTTATTTCTAAAGTTAAGCAGGCCTCTCGGCAGTCCAACTAATGGCCCAGAAGAGATGCCTGAGTTTGGGGAGTTAAGGAACAGAAAGTAAGTCACACAGCCCCTGAAGACATTACTCTGTCATTTGCCATTTGGAGCTGCAACTAGAAATAATTTTTGTTTCCAGTTGCAGTGCAAGACAAAAGGGCACTTGAAAACAGATTTAATTTTGATGATGAAAGGCCTCCTTTCCAAACTTCAGCAACTCCGGTCACAGTGAGTTTCAGCTGTATTTCTTACCAGTCACAGACTGAATTTAAAGGCCCTGCTCATGATTATCTAAGCAAAATATCTGCATCATACTCGTTTTAATTGATTCTGATGGCAAAACGATATTCTTTTGCCTTTCAAACTCTTTATTCTTTTACTTTTTACTGTACAATAAAATAGTGCACTTTTCTGCAGGGAATTTGCTGACTTGGGCAAGCTCCCAGAGGTCCATTTCACACTGACCCAGTGATGTACACATGATTTCACAGTGCCTATATACCTTCCATCCAAAATAGGTGAGCTTTTAATCTGCCTCCTATATTATCTATCTTACTTGCCTGGTAACAAATGCTATTCCACATGTGGATGTTTTTCATCAACAGGGCATGTTAGGCGCAACATAGAAAAAGCCTTTTGAAAGCAGTTTGAAGACCTGTGTTTAGTACAGATTGCTGTTCTATTCATGGAAGTTTTCATTAGCAAGGCATGTTAGGCCGACCATTTTATCTTAATGTTACCTATGCTATATTAGCATAGATGAATACTTGTTTTGGAAGCAATTTGAAAACTAGAGTTGAGTGTTCAATAAGAAATGCTACAAGGGGACGGGTGAAGTGACCCTCATCACTCTTGCAATGCTCAATTGGAGTCCAAAACCTGGTTACACCAAAGCCCGTAACGTGGCAAGGGCCAGCTAAGGACAATTCCCGTTATTCAGTAGATATAGACTATGACGGTGGTGCCCAAACCATCCATGGAACGTATTATTCAGAATCGTATTTGTGGCAAAAGTTGGCTGAATGAATCAGGCAATCCAGTGCACAGCGTGATTTTTACAACTGGAGATGATCTGATCGACGTCCTTACTCCATCGTGGTAGTAGCCCCATGCTACCTCGATGGATTAAGGACGTCGATCAGATCGTCTCCAGTTGTAAATATCACTACTGAATAACGGCAATTGTCCTTAGCTGGCCCTTTCCACGTTACGGGCGTTGGTGTAACCAGGTTTTGGACTCCAATTGAGCATTGCAAGAGTGATGAGGGTCACTTCACCCGTCCCCCTTGTCCTGAGGAAGATCCGCATAGCTGAGGTATTAAAGTCCCTCTTTTGCCGATAAGCCGGATCGAAACATCGACGCTACCCACTACCCCACCTGGACCAATTTCCCCTTCCCAATTTCCCCTGTTGACAGTTTTAAGGAAACTCGCCTTACAAATTCAAATGAATAATTTGCATGTGGCCAGGTTGCATCTAACTGTTTATTGATTATCAGTTTTGTACAGTCTTGTAAATATATGCCCTTTACTTTTCTACACACTTTGAGCTCTCTTGACTACTATATATACACTTGAACACTCCTTCTTACATGTTCCCTAGAACATTTTCCTACCTTCTTGACCCTCTAATGATTGTTCCTTTAAACGACTAAATAAATATATTGTAATAATACTTAGTGTTTTTTTCTGCACATTTATTTTCACGATTTACAGACGTTTGGGAGCTGATTAATGTAAGCTCAAATAAGCTGTTAATTCTGTTAATCTAACTCTTCCTTGAATAATTGGTCCAGGACCATTGTTTCTTTATAATAACCGATACCCAGGTCCAGGGACCTTTTGGGAATACCCCATTGTTTATAATGGTTGTCTTGGAAACTCCAACACACAATACTGCTAACATTGCAAGTTCTCTTCGGGGGCGACCAGAACTAACCAAGGCTCTCCCCATCGCTGAAAGAGACCTTGCGCCACCTCTGGATGGGGACACCATTTTATCGACCAGGTACCGACGGCGGAGTTCCTTCACTCTGGCGTTTAGAGAGCCCGCCAGGTGATGAACCACCAGGGTTATGCCCTGATGTTACAGCCATGTCCAGAGGCAGAAAGCCTCTTGCCAAAGGGCCCACAATCCCACCCCCGTCCTGTTTGTTGTCAGTGAACACGTTCACCACTTTGAAAGAGGGAAGGAAGGCTTTCAGTGCCAGTCTGATTGCCAGGAGCTCCAGAAGGTTGAAATGGAGACCAGACTCTGCCGGAGACCAGATGCCTCAAATCTCTGCCTCTCTCAGATGGCCGCCACATCCCAGGGGTGACGCATCTGTCTTGGTTCGTTAACCACCACTACATTTGCTGTGCAATAACCTCTGAGATCTGGACTTAGTCTGAAAGATTACTCTAATGCTGCGCCCACTGGAACTTCAGGTCCCAATGCAGAGCCCGCATATGCCATCTGGCACGATCCACCAGCAGGAGCAGTCCCAGGGTCATTCTCACCAAAACCCAGAATAGAGGCTGAAACATCGGTATCATAGCCTGAATATCCTGGAGTCGCTGCTCGGGAGGATAGGCCCAGAACTGCACCATGTCCAGAACGGCTCAGATGAAAGGGAGCATCTGAGAGGGAGTCAGGTGTGCCTTCGGCACGTTGATAATGAACCCCAGCGAGTGCAGGAGGTCCATCGTAGTTTGGAGGTGGGAGACTATAGCATGGAGTGGCCTGCCTTCAACAGCCAGCCGCCGAGATATGGGAAGACTGGAAACCCTGATCCATGCAGATGAGCTGTGACCACCTCCATCACTTTTGTGAGCACCCGAGGGGCACTGGTAAGACCAAAAAGGAGCACGGTGGACTGTAAGTGCTCGTGGCCCAGTGTGAAGCGTAGGCAATGCCTGTGGGCTGGCAGGACGGGCATATGATAAAATGCGTCTGTATGTCCAATGCCACCATCCAGTCTCCTGGGTCGGGGGCAGACAAGACTTTTGAACTCCAGATGAAGAAGTTGAGGGCCCAGAGGTGTAGGCTAGGATGCAGGCCTTTGTCCTTTTTGGGTACCAGAAAGAAGAGAGAACAACCACCACAACCTACTTCTGGCACAGGGACCCTCACTATGGCTCCCTTAGCCAAGAGAGCTGATGCTTCTTTGCCGAGAAGTGCCAAATGATCCTCCGACATGCGATCGTAAGAAGGTGGCATGGAGGGAGGAGTTGTCTCGAACGGGAGGGAGCAGCCCCTTAAGAATCTTCGCAGAACCCACCTGTCCGACGTGATGGACTGCCAGTGGAGGAGGTGATGGCGAATCCTGCCTCCAACTGGCTGATGATGGGCCTGAAACATCGGACTAGGAAGTTTTGGAGGCAGTGGTCGGGGGAAGGGTGGATTTGCCTGTCTACTGGCTCCCTGAGCCGTGAGGACGCTGGGTCCCACGTTCGCGGCCACGCAGGGGCTGGACAGCTTGAATGTACTGGTGACTGGGCTGGACAGGAAGGGACAAAAAGCTGACGGAGGTGGATGGGTGGCCGCTGTGAGGCTGAAGGATCTGGCGTTAGCTAGAGAATCCCTAAAGCGCTCAAGCGCCGAGTCTTTTTCATCGCCAAAAAGGTGAGTTCCATCAAAGGAGATGGCCTTCAAAGTTAATTGGACATTCCCCGAAAAGCCAGAAGTCCTCAACCAGGCGTAGTATCTGGGTGCTACCAATGTGGCAATAGAGTCAGTGGTGTCCAGTCCACAACGTATGGTGAATTTGGATGAGTCTCTCCGATCCGCAATTGCCTAGGAGAGAATGGCCCGGGCCTCCTCCGGGCACTTAGGCTGCACTTGCGCGACCATATCCCAGATGGTATGGGAGTATCAGCCCAAAAGGCAAGCGGTATTCACGAACCGCAATGCCAAGCTGGAGGAAGAAAACATCCATTTCTCAAGATGATCCAGCTTCTTGGATTCCCTATCTGGGGATGCAGAAAGGAACGCACCCCTTGAAGATGAGGTTTGGACCACCAAGCTCTCAGGGGAGAGATGTTGTATCAGGAATGCTAAGTCATCGGGCAGTGGGCGATTGTCCTGTCCATATGAGCCCCTGTGCTCGGCATGGACCAAGTGCCCAGAAGGACATCAGTAAGGGTTACATTAAAAGGCAAGAGGGGTTCAGAAGTGGAAGCCGCAGGTTGAAGAATCACTATCGGGAGATTAGTCCTGACTGCCACCGAAGGGAGCGCAAGGCCAAGGACCTCGGATACCCTTCTCTCCACAACCGCGTAGGAAGCTCCCTCCTCCGCAGCCACAGTAGAGGGAGAAAGCCCGCCAGTGTCAGGGAAAGTATGTAGACCACTGGCATCACCCAGGTCCATTCGCAAGTCCAGTTCATCAAGCTGGTCAGATAAAAGGGTCCAGCTGCCCCTCCCATTCCTCATCAGCACCCCCTGCCTCAAATCGAACACCAGGAATGAACACAAAACGTAAGTTCCTACCGGCGTCAGAATAGACATAGGTCCGGCTCCGTGTCCACTTTGGTGACAAGGATGGGGTCGGCGCCAACAGGGGGCATGGTTGGCGCTAGGAGCGTCGTCGTTGGGGTAGGTTGAGTAAGATTGACGTTTCTGATACCAGATCCATGGGGGACCTCCGGAGTCGGGCCAGAGTTCCGATGTCAAAGGCCTATGGCCCCCAGCTGACTCTGTGGGGCTCTAAGGGGCACCAGTGGAGTTGGGCTGCCCAAAAATGAACAATGGCCTTATAGAACTTTTGGATTGTGGCAGGAGGCGCTCTGGTTCCCAGAAAAGCAGGGAGGCGCGGAGTTGACGAGGTTTTCGAGTGACGATGCTCGAAGTCCAGCGTCGGCTGAAGAACAGGGTGAAGTCTAACAACGATTTTGAGAGCAACAAGGAGTGTGGGCTCTGCGACCATCCTGGAGACCTTCCTCTTAAACGAGAGCAGAGCAGAGCGCCAGCCTTATACTAAAGTGCTCCTTTTTTGCATGGTTACTGCCCACTTTTGCCTGACATCTAATGCAACATTGACTTGATGTGCCCGGGTTCCCTGCCAATCAGGTTCCCAGGGCCTGCACTCTTTCCCATAACTGTACTTTTGTACCCACAGTTGGCACATCTCTGGCCACAGGCAAGCCCCTTGTAAAAGATACCGTGGGTACCAAGGGCACTGTGACCAGGAAGGCCTCACAGGGCTGCAGCACCTATTGTGCCACCCTTAGAGGCCCTGTACCTTAACATCCACACACTTCCATTGCATGCTGCATGTTTTGGTGCAGATAAAACTGAAGTGTCGACATGGCACACAGCCCGTGTGCCATGCCTGCAACCCACTGCCTGACACTTAGTTAAGTCTTCCCTCTAGCAGGGTACCCTAGCCCTCAGGTGAGGGTACAGTGGCATGAGCCCTGTACCCCTACAGTGTCTAAGTCCTTTCTTAGACATTGTAAGTGTAGTAAAGCCATAAAGAGTATATGGTCACAGCTTCATAAAGGCTTTACTAACAACTGGGAAGTTTGGTAGCAAACGTCTCAGCACCTTAAACCCGCACTGATGCCAGTGTGAGATTTAATGTAAAATGCACTCAGAGGGCATCTTAGAGATGCCCCTGAAAAACAAACAAACCTGGTGTGATTCCCGAATGGCTGCCCACCATTTATCACCACCAGACCGGTTTCTGGATACATGGGCTCTGCTCTCTGGGTCCAGAAACAAAGCCCATCCTGGGCAGAGGTGTCATGCCTCCTCCCCCAGGATGGGCTGGATTCACAAAGGGCAAGCTTCAAAGGCCGACCGCCTTTGTAAGCTGTCCCTGCCTTTTGCTGCCCCCAACAACTGGCTCCTACCGGTTCTTCCACCCCACTTTGGGCGGGAGAATAGGCGGGAAAACCAAGCAAGGAGGAGAGGTGTGCCCACCACTGCCAACCCCACCCCTCAAGTGGGGGAGGCAAGGTGAAGCACACATTTCAGTTCCCTTTATCTTGAAGCTGAGGGGACCCAGCCAACATCATGAGGAGGTCTTCCCAGCGTTCCTGAAAGGAGCTGGTAAAGAAAATCAACACCAAAAGACAACCCTGCACCCGACGCCCCATAGCCTTGGTGGACCAACCAATGGTGTCCAGGTATCCCAAGAACCAATCTTACCTCTCCATTTGGTGATCGCCTTCATGAAGTCTCCCTGCCCGAACTGTTGTAGGGATTCTGCACAAACACAGAACTATGCGCAGGATTATAGGACCTTGGTGTATAGGGACTGAGTCTTCCTACCACCTTAGTACCCACGAGCACAGGACCGACTAACTATAGTGTCTCACTTGCTCTCCTACTCACTCACAGAGAAACAAGTGATGAGACACCCCAGAACACAACAATCTCAGATCTCTCAGGAATCGCGGTAACAAGACACACGCTTTCTCTCTCACTCTTGTACTTGTCCACAATAAGATCTGTCAGAGACACAGAACAGTTTAAAATATTTATTTTAACTAACGTGCCCCAACATGCAGTATACGTTCCACAACAAGCAGAAAAATGCATAGTACAAATACAGTCAGCATAGCAGCTAGTCCATATATCATGATGGGAGATATCATGAAAAGACAATAGAGAAAAGACTATAGCACCTAATCTCCCTCCCCTTGCTAAGAAGTAGAATTATTATATAATAGAAGATCTCTGGGCTTTGTTAGCAGACCCCATACCTTAGCCTATACAGAGTAGATCTACATCAGAGGTGCTGTCTCGCTCTTCTCCCTGGAAAGGTCCCTCTCCTAGTGTGTCTTACCTATTCGTGTACTCTCATAAAACCAAAGTGCGCGTTTGTCCAAACAACAGCTGCATCGGTATGTTTTGTCGAAGGTCTAAGGTCTGGCCAGAACAAAATAACAAGGAGCATTGTTGTTCGACCTTGCACTTAATGTTCAGTCAAAATCCCAAGCACATGCAGAGAGTGAACACAGCGATGAGTTCTCATGTAAAAACAGCCATAATAATTGCAAAAAATAAAGACGTGTAGTAACGTGCGCAAAGCAGCAGGCAAGCTGCAGCGTGCTCATGCTAACTTAGTGAAGATGACAATGTGCCTATGGGCCACGTGACAGAGCCTGCTGCAACGTTGCTGAACCAAAGGCCCCAATTGGGAACCACAGGGTCCCCAGCGTCTTCTTGGCCCCCTGCACCCGGCCACCCCTGTGCCGCTGGTGGTGCAGCTCCTGTGCTCATTGTTGGCCCCTGCAGTGCTGACCTTAACCCCAGAAGCTTTGCTCCCACACCCAAGTAGCCTGCTTGTAAGCAGTCCCTGAAAGAAGGACCCTTTAGCCCCGTTGGCTAACATTGGGCCCCTGCACTCTGCACCCGGCTGCCCCAGTGCCGCTGGTGGTGCCACAAGTGCCTACCTAGACCTTTGTCCTAACCCCCAAAACTCCCACTCATAAGTCCAGTACTTACCTGTAAAACCGATCACCATTTTTGTCCCATAGAAACCAATGTTATGAGTTTTTGTCCCAAAAATGTTGTGTTGAACTGCTATTTTGTATGGAAGAAAAGTAACTATATCTTAAATCCTGAAACGTCTTACTTACCTTATATTGGGAGATCTCTCGGTGTGGTATATCACCCAGAGTAGTAGAGTAATCAGAAAGTAATCAAAAAGTATACCAAAAGTAATTACTGTGTAATTCAAATTGCTTTTTGAAACAACACCAACCTTTAACAATTGCAAATACATTCCTAATTGCAGATCTGTAAAGTTTTACATTTTAAATTACATTTTACCTACCTGTACCAAGTCCTACTTGGTTCTAGAAAAAAAACATAAGTATACATTTTTTATACTTACCCAATTGGTCTGGATTCTGTCTCGGAGTGTGTGTAATCAGTGTTTGATTGAGTAAATACAATAAATGCTTAACACACCCTCTGGATAAACCTAACTGCTCGCCTGCACTACCACAAAGAGAGCTGTTAGTACTTACCTACTTTAGCCTCTGCTATGCCTTTGGGGACTCTCTGAACTCTGTGCACATTATAGCTTACTTATTATTTACTTAAAGCCAGCTTCCTACAGGCCTCTGATAGCTTTCGGGACCACTTCCGCAAAGCCTTTGGGTTCATGGCCCGGCCCTCAGAGCACGATTTTGGGTCGTGGTCGCGCTCCAGACACCAAAGGCACACACGGTGCTGAACCGTCACGGACATCACACTGTGACAGGAGCCATAGGGCTTGAAGTCTGTCCAACGTTGAGGCATCCTTGATGCACAAGGAGTCCAAGACTCATGAAAAAAGTCAACAAAAGTTAAAAACGATTAGCCAAATAACGGCTATGGGGTAAGCTCTCTCAGGATCTGAACTAGACTAGCAAGGTAAAAGAATCGACTGAAAGCGCGCCTGGCTGGCGTGTATATATAGATCCCTCAACGGCATCCTGGCGCCTACGATGCCAACAACGGACGTGGAGCCGACCGACGCCACCTAAAGACGTGCAGGTGTACTGCTGAAGAAAAAATCTGATGCCTGGGTGATATTCAAAATGTAAGGAATCTACAACTAATAGTCTCTATCAGATTGTTGAGGCCTCCTGCCTGATTAAAGTGATCACAATCCCAGTCCATCCCAACCAGTCGGGTTTCATGCTTTGTAAAAGCACCACTCTCAAACTGAAGAGCCTTTATGGCATCCTGAGTCAAGTGAGCAACTTACAGGAGAGAGCCCTTGTGCTCTCACTAGACACCAAAATGGCATTCAATACAGTGGTGTGGGACATCATGTTTGCGATACTGGCTAGATTAGGTTTTGGGCCATTCTTCCTGCAATATGTGCAACTATTGTACATTGAACCGTTGACTCAAGTTCGAGTAAACAAAGAAACATCTCATGTAATTGGGTGCACTGCGGCACTAGGCAGGGCTGCCCTTTATCGCTACTCATTATTGGTTTGATACAGGAGCCCCTCGCAGCCTGGATCAGACAGGACCCACTGGTTCGTGGTATGCCCCGGACAGACACTTGGGGAGGACAAAATATTGCTTTATGCAGACGATATTATGTTCTATGTGACAAACCCAGTTTATATGCTAGATGAACAAGTTACTTACCTTCGGTAACGATGTATCTGTAAGAAACATTAGTTAGTTAGATTCCTCACCTTAGAATATCTCCAGGGGTCAGGATGGATCCGGAAAGATTTTTGTAGCAATACCCCTTGCGCGTCGCTAGGCGCCGTCTGCGGCTCCGCGTCCGTCGTCGGCGTCGGAATGACGTCGGAGTACTTAGACGCCGCCCTCGCGCACTGACGTCAGTTCTTGTACATAGCTTTCCGTGCCAGGAACGCAGAGCCATGCAAGAGACCGACACTGGTGCCAAAAAGTCTAGGGCCCTGAACAGGATGACCTTAACCCTCGATGTCGGTTCGCAGAGCGGGGAGGATGGGTGGCTCTCCCCACTGCAGAAAGAGACCTTGCGCCACGTCCGAGTTCAGACGCCATTCGTGATCCATCATGCACCGGCAGCTGAGTTTGTCCGCTCTGTCGTTCAGAGAGCCCGCCAGATGTTGAACCACCAGGATGATGCCCTGGTGTTCCAGCCATGTCCAGAGGCGCAGAGCCTCCTGACAAAGGGTCCACGACCCCACCCCACCCCGTTTGTTGCAATACCACATGGAGGTGGTGTTGTCCGTGAACACCTGCACGACACTTCCCCGGACAGAGGGAAGGAAGGCTTTCAGTGCAAGCCGGATCGCTCTCAGCTCCAACAGGTTGATATGGAGTTGAGACTCTGCCGGAGACAGAGGCCTCTGATCTCCACCTCTCCCATATGGCCCCCCCATACCAGGAGGGACGCGTCCGTCACTACTACGTGTTCCGGTTGGGGTAGGGAGAGGCATCTGCCCCTGACCCAATCGCGGTCCGTGAGCCACCACTGCAACTTTTTCGCAGTGCCCTCCGAGATCAAGACATGGTCGGACAGATTGCCTCGATGCTGGGCCCACTGAAACTTCAGGTTCCACTGCAGAGCCCGCCTTCGCCACCTGGCGTAATTGTGAGACGTTGGCCTGATGTATGATGTCACTAGTTCTAGTGTACACCTTATATCAGTCCAAACAACCCTTATGGTGATTGGTTGTAAAGTCAACCTTATAGACCAGCTATCCTAGTGGTAGCATGGACAAGAGCAGTCTTAGGCTAAACTCTGAATGGCATGTGAAGCCAGCTGTTATACCATATATAATCCCTTGAATACCAAATGAAAGGACACCACAACAGATATATATATATATAAAATAAAGTGTATTTATTCTAGTCAAACCCTCAGCACTCTTTATGAGATTCGAGGTAAGTACAACACAGTCTTATTTAAGCATACATTAAGTCACACAGGTAAGTAATACAGTTAGGCCCTAGGGGCCACGCAAACCATATACTAAAGAAGTGGTATGAGGACCACTGTCACGGAAATAGAATAGGCCTAGGCCTAGGCAATCGCTGGGGCTACACTCCACTACCAACAGTTAGGAAGTGGGAGGCCCACGGGATTCAGGTGCAGAGTGGAAACACTCACGCGTAATGCGTAACAGTTGATAGAATCACTAGCAGTTAGAAATAAGCAGTTTTAGGACACTTCTGGTATAGCTAGAAAGTCGAGACTCGGAAACTAGACCCTAGCATAGTCAATACCCTCGTGAGCACCGGAGTACCCAAGTTACCTAGCCCACGGGCGCATAGGTGTGAACTTGCGTCGGGTTTCGTCGTGGACTTCTATGAATGCCTGAAGGAAAGTTGCTGACAGGCAGTCAGTGAAGAGTGTCCGGTGGATCCCCAGGTGGGGATCAAGAAGGAAGGATACCTGCAAGCAGAAGGGACAGAGTCGGGGTCACTAGCCAGTGACCACGTGGAACCAGGAAGGAACCAGACGATGTCGTGAAGATGCAGGTGAAGAGGTGAAGCTTGTCGCAGCAGCCACGGGTACCAGGAGACGTCGAGGACGACCAGGACCAGGAGGCGAGCTGTCCCACGAAAGCTCTTTCTGTCGGCAGCGTCAAAGTCGAACTAGGACTCACCAGGCCTTGGCAAGCGGAACCCACGAAGATTGGAGGACTTGCTTCTGGTGCAGACCAGGAAGGTCTGGGGTGCTTCTCTTTTGCAGAGGAGCAGGAGCCAGTCTGGAGGAGCCAAACCAGCAGTGGAAATTCAAAGGTGTGCCGTCGCAAAGGTTGCTAGCCAACGGGCAAGCACCCGGACAGACGCGGCAAGCAGGAAAATGCAGAAGGGCCCCACGCAGGACTCGTGGAGTGTGGGGGGCTGATCTTCGGTGCAGATGGTGGTTGGGGCTTCTCAATCCCCGGTGCACAACTTCGAGGGTGCCTCAGAAGCTGCGCTGGAAGACACTCGCCACTTTTCCCAGGTAGCCGGTCCCACGTCTCTCGTCGCCTCCACGGATCTCAGCTCGGCTGTGGATGTGGATCAGGGTCGGAGAAGTCTGGAAGTCAAGGCTCTGGTCGGGCTCTGCAGTCGGTCCCTCGTAGAACTTCAGCAAAGCAAAGGATAAGTCTCTTGATGGGGCCTGTTTGCACAGGGTAGCCACTCCTTGGCCACAAGGGAGATTCTTCAGTCTTCTTCTTTCGTCGAATGTCGAAGGTCCAGAGTTTCTGTTCAAGTTGCAGGTTCAGGATAATCTAATCTCCTGGGGCCCAGCTACCACACTTATACTAATCTGGGGGGCTGGTTTGCCTGCTAGGTCACACCTTATGGGTGGGACCTGGGAGGGGGGTGGTTACACCCCCTTCCCTTTGTCCAGTTTCGTGCCAGGGCTGGAGTGCCCCAGCACCGGTTTGAACTGGACTATGCATGGGACACCTTGTGTGCCCCAGGCAGTGTCTCGTTTCTTTCATCCCTCCCTGCCCCAATACACTAAGGCCTGTCTGGGGTGGTGCTCGCACCTCCCAATGCAGGAAACCTATTGTCCAAGCCTACCGTGCCGGGATCACTCCCAGCAGCAGGAGGTCAGACTTATGTCGTGGCAGCAGCATCCATTTTGTGATGCTGGGGCTCTGGTTAACTTTAACCGGGTAAGTAGGTTTCAACATGTCTTCTCCCTCTAGAAGGGAGGGATAATATCCTCATCATCAGCAATGGTATGGGGGTATTATTCCAAAGTGTTAGACACCTTACACGACATGTTTTGATAAAGCCAAACCATAGTTACCATAACCGTTTAAGATTATAAGGCACTTTAAGAGTATATGGTAGGCTATATCATAGAACAGCTATAAGGACATGGTTCCGAAAGCTGCAGACAGGCTCAGCTCATGCTAGAGCACTATCTCACATGTTACCAAGCACTCTGCCTCCAGGATTGTTAAGGCCTGCCATAGGAGTGGCTGATAGGTACGCATGTGTCTATATATAAGGTAGGTATAGGAATACTACACCTAAGCAAGGGGTGATTACACAACCTTGCCCCAGCTGAGTGATCAGCCAGTTGTGTCATAATGGAAGGCCAGGCCAGGGGTGGCATAATACATGCTGCAGCCCCTGGTAGGCCTAGGGTACACCTATGCCCTGGGTACCTAAGGTACACTGTACAGGGGCCAATAAGGTGATCCTATCCAATTGGGTTATGCACCTAAAGTACATAGTATTAATTTAGAGAGAGAACAGCAGGGCAGTGGGTCTGATTAGCAGGCCCACAGCCACATCTAAGTCGAAAACCAGTAAAGCAAAAGCAAAAAGTGGGGGTGAACATAGAAAGCAGACCCTACTCTCCTACAGTAATGCACCAACAGGATGCAGGAGGCCATCAGCCCCAGAAGCCGTAGCACCAACCTGACCGAAACCTAGGATAGAGCCCGGAAGATGGGAATCAGAGCCTGAATATCCCGGACCCGCTGTTCCGGAGGATAAGCCCGGAACTGCGCCGAATCGAGAACCGCTCCGATGAAGAGGAGCTTCTGGGAGGGACTCAGGTGTGACTTCGGCACGTTGATGGAGAACTCCAGCAAATGCAGGAGGTCGGCCGTAGTCTGGAGGTGGGAGACGACTTGCTGGGGCGAGCCCGCCTTCAACAGCCAGTCGTCGAGATAGGGGAAGACTGGAACCCCCGATCTGCGCAGATGAGCTGCGACCACCGCCATCACTTTCGTGAACACCCGAGGGGCACTGGTGAGGCCGAAGGGGAGCATGGTGAACTGAAAGTGCTCCTGACCCACCGTGAACCGCAGGTAACGCCGTTGGGCCGGCAGGACGGGGATGTGAAAATAGGCGTCCTGCAAGTCCAACGCTACCATCCAGTCTCCACGGTTGAGGGCAGCCAGAACCTGAGCTAAAGTGAGCATCTTGAACCGTTCCTTCCGGAGGAAGGCGTTGACGCTCCTGAGGTCCAAGATAGGGCGTAGGCCCCCTTTGCCCTTCTTGGGAACTAGAAAGTAGTGGGAATAGCAACCATGGTCTACATCTGGACTAGAAACACGCTCGACGGCCTCTTTGGCCAAGAGGGCCGTAACTTCCTCCTGCAGAAGATTCAAGTGATCCTCCGATATACGGTGGCACTGCGGTGGCATGGCTGGAGGGGTCGTCTCGAAGGGGAGGGAGTAGCCCCTTCGGACGATTTGCAGCACCCACCTGTCCGAAGTGATGGAGCGCCAGTGGAGCAGGTGATGGCGAACTCTGCCGCCAACTGGCGTGGAATGGGCCTGAAAGCTCGGACTAGGAGGGCTTTGAGGCGGATGCTGCCGGGGTGGATGTGGACTGACCGGCACGCTGTCCTCCTGTACCGCCACGGTGGAATCCACGTCCGCGTGCAGGTTGGGTCTTTGGCCGGTGGCTAGGCGGACGTGAGGAGGCACCCCTTCCTTGGCCACGAAAGGGGCGAAAGGCGGAAGTTTGCGGCCGTGGGGCCGAGAGACCCAAGGACCTGGCCGTAGCCCGGGAGTCCTTAAAACGAGCCAGCGCACTATCCGCCTTCTCACCAAAAAGGCGAGTGCCATCAAAGGGCATATCTATGAGGGAACTCTGGACATCCCCCGAAAAAGACGTGGACCACAGCCAGGCGTGGCGCCGGAGCGCCACTGTGGTGGAAATCGCCCTACCCAGCGAGTCCGTGGTGTCTAGTCCACACCGTGTGGCATGTCGTGCTGCATCTCGCCCGTCAGCAAGCGCCTGGGAGAGACGTGTCTGGGTCTCCTCCGGACACAGGGACAGCACGTCCTCCACCGTATCCCACAGAGTGGGAGAAACGGTCCAAGAGGCAAGCGGTGTTCAAAGACCGCAGGCCCAAACTCAGGGAAGAGAACAGCTTCTTTCCGAACTGTTCTAGCATCTTGGATTCCCGATCCGGAGGGGCGGACGGGAAGGAGGATTGGGAAGTGGAGGCCTGGATAACCAGACTCTCGGGGGTGGGGTGTTGGGACAGGAAACTGGGGTCGCCCGGAGCAGGGCGGTGGCGCCGGGCCACGTTCCGATCCACAGGAGGAACTGTGGAGGGCTTGGACCAAGTGCCCTGCAGAACGTCTATGAGGGCCTCATTGAACTGCAGCAGAGGCTCAGTGGAGCTTGCTGACGGTTGAAGCACCTCTGTGAGGACGTTAGTCCTCACGGCCACAGCAGGCAGCTCGAGCCCCAGGGCTGCGGCCGCCTTGCGCAGCACCACTGAAAAAGCTGCACCTTCCTCCGAGGCCACAATCAGAGGAGAGATGAAACCAGCGTTCGGGGAAGTGTCCAGACCACTGGCATCCCCCAGTTCGTCTGCCCAGTCCTGTGTAAGTTGGCCCTGTATGGCCAGAGGGTCCTCAGACCCCTCCCAGTGGCCCCCGTCATCCGATTCCTGATAAACGGGAGGAATGATCGGAGCTGGGCGGTAGATGAAACGCTCATCCATCGGCGCCGGGTGCGGCGTCAAGCGGCGCCGCACCGGCGCCGGACAGGAGCTAAACCGGGGAACGGCGTCGTCTGGAGACGGCGCCAGGGGAAGAACCGGTGTCGGCGCCGGAGGAGGCGGCGTTGTGAGGTGCACCGGCAGAGATCCAGGCCTGGATCCCTCGGGGACCTGCGGCGTCGGGACCGAAGTCGTCGACGGCGCCGGAGCCGCCGGCACGCGAGGTCGCCCAGTTGAGCCCGCGGGGCCCGAAGGCACGCTGGCAGGCGTCGACGGCGGAGCCAGGCCCCTCATGTCCGAGAGGAAGGCACTGACCTCCGCCGGAGGTCACCTCTTGGACTTCTTAGATCGCTTTGACTTACACGAAGACTTTGAGCCCGACGAGCGATGATGGTGACTGCGGCTCCGCGACCGGTCCTTGGACCGCCTCCTGGACCGTGAGCGGCACGGAGCCGAGTGCCGAAGCTCGAGAAGCTTATGGGACCGCTCCCGCCTAGCCTTCGAGGTCAAGGCCTGACAATCGGGGCACGACTCCGTGTCGTGGTCGGCCCCAGGCAGTAAAGGAACCAGCGATGGTGGTCCGTCACCGACATCAGTCGATGACAGGAGTCACAGGATTTAAACCCAGGAATCCTACCGGCACCAGAGTCGAGTCGACAGAAGACCATAAATAGTCCAAAAAGTTTAGTCAAAAATTGACTAAGGGGTAAGCTCCTCCCGGATCGGCGCTGTCTGGCGCGGAAAAAAGAAGAACTGACGTCAGCGCGCGAGGGCGGCGTCTAAGTACTCCGACAACGTCATTCCGAGGCACGACGTCAACAACGGACGCGGAGCCGCAGACGACGCCTAGCGACGCGCAAGGGGTATTGCTACAAAAAATCTTTCCGGATCCAGCCTGACGCCTGGGGATATTCTAAGGTGAGGAATCTAACTAACGTGTTTCTTTCAGATACGCCCTACACAATTCACCGTTCCTATTTTAAAGACATTGTGGGCAAATCAGGACGCTACTCTGGGATGTGGGCCAGGCATGTACAGTATGGCAAAAGATTACACGGGGTGGTGGACTGTGGGATTGCCCTGTCTGATATTCAGAAGTACTATTGGGCTGCTTAATTGACCACCATCAACAGTTGAGTCTTCCTCTTCATGGATAAACCTATCAATCGAATGGACAGGCTTGTGATGCACCCATGGGAACACCTTAGGGGCCCTATAGGGCAAGCCTAAACCCAGACATACTCATGGCCCAACGACAATTGTAGTGAACCTTTGGCACTCGGCTACTACCGCCCTGGTTTGGAGGGGCAAGATCACCTAGGCGACACCCCTTTGTGATGAGACTGTATTTATGACGCTACGGATGCAAGTGAGATCTAATTGGCCTTTCCAGTGAGGGTGATTTATGGGTCCACCGTCATGTAATCCCCTGGGTAGAGCAACAGCATGAATACCAACTTGCCTCAAGCGAGACCTATCACTACCTACAGGTTGCGACATGCACTTAGGGCTGTGTTGCCAAAGGGGAAGGGACTCCATGAGTCCTAACTCCTGGAGGACAGGCTTTTAAATGAATATGTGCCTCGAAAGGCCACATTCCTACAAATAAAAAAATTATTTACAACAGGTCTGATGCCCTGCTGCATCTAAGGGAGAGATGGATTCAGGACCTAGGCAGTCTGTAAGATGATGAATGGGAGGAGGTCCTGGTGTCTCCAAGGGAGGTAGCCATACAATTGAGGTTTCAATTAATTCAACTTAAAGTTCTTCACCGTGCCTACTATGCTCAAAATACGCTGGTCAAAATGGGTAAAGCACCAGATTCTTGTTATAGACGGGGATGTGGACAGGTTGGTACTTTCCATCATGTAATGTTGAACTGCCCCATGAGGCTGAGATTTTGGGAGTCCGTGATGACATGTATGAGTGGTGGTGTCAGTCTTGGTGAAGTGGGGCCTGCTGAACATCTGAGGCGAAACAGACCTGACTCATATGGAACGCACATGGATTACCCTGGGCTTAGTAGTGGCTAAGCAGAATATTGCAAGATTGTGGGGAGCAGAGCTAGTGCCAACAGTAAGGAGATTGGAAGAGAGACATGGTCTGGTGTATGCCGGCTGGGAGTTGTGTATGAGTAGTGGGACTGCCCACACAAGTAGGCAAAGATTTGGGGAAATTTTAATTAATATAGAGGGACAATTTGTGACTTCCTTGCCCCCCCCCCCACCAATGACAGGTGGAATGATCGTAGCCGGGCGAAAGATGAGATTGCCACCCATCGGCGTCGGACGCGCGCAGCTCTGATGCCGGGCCCGGACCAGTAATGAACCGGGGAACGGCGTCGTCCGAAGGAGGCGCCGGAGGTGGTACCGGAGGCGACGCCGGCGGAGGGGTCGTGAGGTCGACCGGCTTGGATCCCACAGGGACCTGCGGCGTCGGGACCGGAGTCGACGACGGCGCTGGGGCCGGAGCCGCAGGCCCGCTAGGCCCCCCAGTCGAGCCCGCGGGGCACGAAGGCACGCCGGCAGAGCCAGGCCTCTCATGGTCGAGAGGAAGGCACTGATCTCCGCCGGAGTCGCATCGGTCCCAGGGACCGGCGGGTATGGGGACGGACGCGACTACTGTGGCTCCGACGGAGCCGCGTGGGTGGTACCACCCGAGCCCTCAGCCGAGTCGCGTGACCGGCGAGGTGAGCCCGAAGAGCGATGTCTCCTCTTGGACTTCTTACCATGCTTCGACTTACCCGAAGACTTGGAACCGGACGAGTGGTGGTGACTGCGGCTCCGCGACCGGTCCCTCGACCAGGTCCTCGACCGGGACCGTGAACGGCGCGGAGTCGACTGCCGGTACTCCAGGAGCTTGCGGAACCGCTCCCGCCTAGCTTTCAAAGTCAGGGCCCGGCAGTCTAGGCACGACTCGGAATCGTGGTCGGCCCCCAGGCAGAAAAGGCACCGGCGATGATGGTCCGTAACCGACATCAGTCGGTGACAGGAGTCGCAGGGTTTGAAACCAGGCATCCTACCGGCACCAGAGTCGAGTCGACAAGAGACCAAAAAGAGTCAAAAAAGTTTAGTCAAAAAATGACTAAGGGGCAAGCTCTTCCCGGATCGGCGCTGTCTGGTGCGGAAAAAAGAAGAACTGACGTCAGCGCGCGAGGGCGGCGTCTAAGTACTCTGACGACGTCATCCCGGTGCACGATGCCAACGACGGACGCGGAGCCGAAGATGACGCCTAGCGACGCGCAGGGGTATTGCTGACGAAAAACTTTTCGGATCCAGCCTGACGCCTGGGGATATTCTAAGGTGAGGAATCTAACTAACGTGTTTCTTTCAGATGTGAGGTAATGTGTGCAGAGTTCAGTGGAACCCCAAAGGTAGACAGAGGTAAAAGTAGATAGCACCTTACTCTCTATTTGTGGAAGTGTGGGCGAACAGTAAGGCTTTGTCAGAGGTGTAGGAGAGTAGGGTCTGCTTCCTATGGTCACCCCACTTTTTGCTTTTGCTTCACTGGTTTTCGACTTAGATGTGGCTGTGGGCCTGCTAATCAGACCCGCAGCCCAGATGTTCTCTCTCTAAATTCATACTATGTACTTTAGGTACATAACCCAATTGGTAAGGATCACCTTATAGGGCCCTGTACAGTGTACCTTAGGTACCCAGGGCAGGGGTGTACCCTAGGCCTACCAGGGGCTGCAGCATGTATTATGCCACCCCTGGCTGGCCTCCCATCATGACACAACTGGCTGATCACTCAGCTGGGGCAAGGTCGTGTAATCACCCCTTGCTTAGGTATAGTATTCCTATACCTACCTTATATATAGACACATGGGTAACCTTTCAGCCACTCCTATGGCAGGCCTTAACGATCCTGAAGGCAGAGTGCTTGGTAACATGTGAGATGGTGCTCTAGCATGAGCTGAGTCTGTCTGCAGCTTTCGGAACCATGTCCTTATAGCTGTTCTATGATATCGCCTACCCTATACTCTTAAAGTGCCTTATAACCTTAAACGGTTATGGTAACTATGGTTTGGCTTTATCAAAACATGTCGTGTAAGGTGTCTAACACTTTGGAATACTACCCCCATACCATTTCTGGCGATGAGGATAGTATTCCCCCCTTCTAGAGGGAGAAGACATGTTGAAGTCCTACTACCCGGTTAAAGTTAACCAGAGCCCCAGCACCACAAAATGGATGCTGCTGCCACAGACACAAGTCTGACCTCCTGCTGCTGGGAGTCCTTCCAGCAAGGGAGGCTTGTACAATAGGTTTCCTGCCTTTGGAGGAGCTAGCACCACCATAGACAGGGCTTAGTGTATTGGGGCAGGGAGGGATGAAAGAAACGAGACACTGCCTGGGGCACACAAGGTGTCCCATGCAAAGTCCGTTTCAAACCGGTGCTGGGGCACTCCAGCCCCAGTCCTGGCGCGAAACTGGACAAAGGGAAGGGGGTGTAACCAACCCCCTCCCTGGTCCCACCCATAGGAGGGACCTAGCAGGTAACCCAGCCCCCCTGATTAGTATAAGAGTGGGAGCTGAGTCCCTAGGACTTTGGATTATCCTGAACTGAAACTAGGCACGAAACTCTGGACCTTCGACGACAAGAAGACGAAGAATCTCCCTTGTGGCCAAGGAGTGGCCACCCTGTGCAAACAGGGACCAACAAGCGACCTGCCGTTTGCTTTGCCTAAGTTCTACGAGGAACCGACTGCAGAGCCTGACCAGCGCCTTGACCTCCAGACTTCTCTGACCCTGATCCACATCCACAGCCAAGCTGAGATCCGTGGAGGCGACGAGAGACGTGGGACCGGCTACCTGGGAAGATTGGCGAGTAGCTTCCAGCACAGCTTCTGAGGCATCCTCGAAGTTGTGCTCTAGGGATTGAGAAGCCCCAACCCCGAGCACCATCTGCACCGAAGATCAGCCCTCCACACTCCACGAGTTCTGCGTGGGGCCCTTCTGCATTTTCCTGCTCAACGCGTCTGTCCGGTTGCTTGCCCGTTGGCTAGTAGCCTCAGTGATGATGAACCCTTGACTTTTCACCGCTGGTTTGGCTCCTCCAGACTGGCCCTTGCTTCCCTGTGAAAGAGAAGCACCTCAGACCTTCCTGGTCTGCACCTGAAGCGAATTTCCATTTCCGCGTGGGTTGCCTTTGCCAAGGCTTGTTGACTCCAATCGGGACGTTGACTCCGCCAGCAGCAAGATGCTTCGTGGGACAGCTCGTACCCTGGTTCTGGTTGTCCTCGATGCCTCCTGGTCCACGTAGCTGCAGAGACAAGCTTCAAGACATCACCTGTGTTCTGCACGACATCGCCCGGTTCCTTCCTGGTTCCACACGGTCACTGGCTAGTGACCCAGACTTTGTCCCCTCTGCTTGCAGGTGTTCTTCCTTCAAGATTCATCCTTGGATCCACCGGACATCTTCCTCCTGGCCGCCTGCCAGCATCTGTTCTTCTGGCATCCATAGGAGCCAGCGACGACACCCGACACATCTTCAAACCTATGCACCCGTCTCCTGTGGGTGAGGTAACGCGAGTACTCCGGTGCTCCAGTGGATATTGACTATCCAAGTGTCTAAGTCTTTAGTTGCTTCCTCCTAGTTACTTCGGAAGTGTCCTTATTCTTCCTATTTGTAACTGCTACATTCCCGTTGACTTTCAATGTAACCCGCGTGTGTGTTTCCACACTGCACATGCTTCCAGTGGGCCTCCCACTTCCTAACTATTGGTAGGGTAGTGTAGCCCCAGCGATTCCCTAGGCCCTAGGCCTACTCCCTGTTCGTGACGTGGTACTAATACCATATCTTAGTATATGGTTTGCGTGGCCCCTGGGCCGAACTGTATTTTCCTGTGTAACTTAACGTATGCTACTTAAGAAATTGTTGTGCTTAGACGTCTGAACTCATAAAGAGTGCTGAGGGTATATGTTAGAATAAATACATTCTAATTTTATATATACCTGGTGTGGTGTCCTTTCATTTGGTATTCAAGGGATTGTAATGGTATAACAGCTGGCTTCACATGCCATACAGAGTTTAGCCTAAGACTGCTCTTGTCCATGCTACCACTAGGATAGCTGGTCTATAAGGTTGACTTTACAACCAATCACCATAAGGGTTGTTTGGGCTGATACAAGGTGTACACTAGAACTAGTGAAATCATATACCAGGCCAACTTATCACATGAGGGAGACCTCCTTCTGTGGTGATGTGACGTAGAAGGCCTGCGTTCCTTAGATCTTCCTGCACGGTGGTGGCGTACCGGCGAAGGCGATCTATCCACCTCCAGTACTAATCTTTGTTTACTCGGTGGGCGCGTCTTTTTCTTTCACGTCTCCACACTGGCGTGAACGTAAGTACCGTTGGACATCCAACCCTCTGAAGGTCTTCTCATGACACAACACTCTCAGCGAGGAAGACAGGAATATTAAAAAAAATAACTACAACTTCACTACGAGACAAGACACATACGAAGTTTAAAAAGACTTCCCTGGATGGTTTTCCCCTTTTGAATAAAGTTTTTAGGTCCTGATGAGAGTCCCAAGAATAGACGGGGCTTGAAACGCGTCGACCGTAGCTTATTGGCCATAAGAGTTTAAAATAATTTCTAAAAACCTGCATTTTTGTATTATTCTGGAAAATTTTTCTATGGCCGCTGTGAAAAATTCTCTATTGTATTGAATAATAATTTGTGATTTGTATGTTTGCAATATGGATGTTTCTGAACTGCGCAGTATGGTATGTGAATGAATGTATGATATGACAAACTGAGTGTGTCTGGAGTGAAAAAGTTTTTATGTCTATTGATAATCGTTGTGTTTGTTCTGGAGATAAGTTCTTGAAATTTATTTTTCGAAGTCACTTAAAAAATTAAAAAGTGCCTACTACTAAAAAATAGAAAATAAATATATACAACAGACGGAAAAATTGGTCTTGAGACTGACGTTGTTTGCATTCAATTTAGTCTCCCACTACAGAAAAGCGGACATTAAATTAAGGCTCAGTATTGGTAATAGTGGTGTTACTTAAACTAAAACTCAGGGCACTGAAGCTCCAATATATGCTCCTATTGCTGGCCAGACTTTGGGTCATCCACAAAGACAAGTTGTTCTTCTTTGATATCCCTGAGGCAGCATGGGAATGGCAGTAGAGCAAAGATTAATACACTTTCACCCCCCTCCCCCAACTGGGAAACCCAGATGCAAGGTGAGGGGCAGCGTTCTAGGACCCGAACCTGCACCTGCACCAGATGTGATGTGTAGAGTAGGAAACAGGAGCACATAAGACGTTCCTCTGAGTCATCGGGCCCAGACTTGGAATGGACAGTCACTGGGCTCGGGGCTTAGAGCAGGGTAGCACACAGAAAAGATGAGACTGTATAGGACTGTGGCCCTAACGCAGCAGCGGTGCAAATAATGGAGGGGTCTGACTGAGGTGGCCTCTGTGGTTCCCCTGGAGGACCTAGGCGAATGACTGCTGTTTCTTAGCTGCTACCCACATTTTTTTTCTGTTGATCAGCAACACGGTATCCTGTTTTTACCTTTTCTTCTGGGGGGGGGGGGGGGGGGGGGGGGGGGTTGGCATGCATGACACATGCTCGAATTCAATCGATTGTTAAATGTTACGCATGTTTGTGGGAACAGAGGCTTCTGGGATAGAAGTGTGAGGAGAAGGGTGTTGGGGAGAGTTTGGCTCTGTTGGCCACAGGTTACAACGCAGTGTACACACAAGTCACGTTTCAGCTTTGTTTTGCCTTAATGCCACATTGCTTGCACTCCTGCCTTTGCACCATTCATGATCGACCTTAAGATTATGACATGGAACATCAATGAGCTGAATGAACGCATTAAGCAAGGGGCAGTCCTCCAGTTAAGCAACACAGCCCGATGGTCTAGTCTTTCAAGAAACTCATTTGATGGGCACTGAATGTTCGTTCTGTGCCAGATATTGGATATTCCATACGGGCTACTAGAGGGCCATCCTCCAACATAAGCGCATGTCCATGGTGGTATTTCACACCGAACATGTCACACAGGGTAGATACGCGATAGTGGAGGGCAGGATTGATGGGCAGACCTACACCCTGATCAGCGTCTACGTACCTCTGCAATTGAAAAGGGGGACACTAAATACACTGCAGCTTTTACTTTTGCGACTGCCCCAAGGGCGCACGATCATTGGATTGGGGGGTGGTAGGTCAAGACTCCGGGGACCTGACCAACATGCTACAAAGCCTTAACCTTTTTCAACATATATTCATGCCAACACACAATAAGGGTCTCACACTGGACCAGGTTTGGTCTGTCAACCTCATCATATCCAATCTTTCCATATCCCCGTGCATATGGCTACACAATCTAATTAGCTTCACACTAGTTGAGCTTGCTCCACCAAAATTCACTATTCGGCAGGGTATTAGCTAGAGAAACTACAATCGTATAAACATTAATTCCTTCTGCGATACCTTGACATCTAATATACCCTCGTCAATGGAGAATCATAACAAATTTGAGGAAGCAATATCAGACTGGCAAAAGATGGCCAGCAATATACATGCCCCAATTCAAAGAACTAGATCCATCAGTCACCATGAGGCGACCAAATGGTTCACAGAAGTTTGAAAGGCAGGCAAAGTAACTGCGCCAGGCAGAACGGAAATGGAGGAAAACATACCTATCTGAAAATAAGAACATTTTTCTTTAAAGAATGAAGGATTATAAAAAATCTATTTTACAGGCACAAATAAAACTTTTTTCCAATCAGTTATAAACTCTGGAAATAATACAAACTATGTTTTTTAATATGTCAGTGAGTAGTCAAATCCGTATCGAGTAATACTACCAGCCACCTCCCCCTAAAATTATGTGATGATCTAAACTCCTTCTTTGTAGAGAAAATAAAGGAGATAAAAGACACCATTCTCACCAGAATGTTGGACATAAAGACTACGCCCGAAAATAAAAACCCATTCCTCTTTCAACTTTTCACCTTATCAACCAAGACCACCTAATGGAACTAATTACAAAAGTTAAATCTGGAGCGCCGAAAGATGTGTGCCCCCCACGGATCAAAAAAATGATTTTCTCTTCCTTTCCAGAAGTCGCTTTATCCCTTCGGAACTAATCTGTAACTCGAGCCGTGTCCTTCAATCTTTTAAATAGGCTGTGGTAATTCCACTCCAGAAAAAATTAGTCGAGGACCCTAGGTCGTTAAACTACAGACCAATCTCCTCACAAACTATTATCAAGATTTTATTGAAAAAATGGGCTTGCTCTTCACCATACCGGAGCCCCGCACGCACAAAATATCCTCTAGGCCCTCTAATTTGTGGTATTCGAGGGCATGCAGGGAGAAGAGACGTATGTTAACTGTAGCCCTCCAAAGTAATAATACTTCTCTTGTTAGATACGCTAGGAAAGAGTACGCCAGGTCAAATGAGCTAGCTAAGCGTATATGGGAAGAAGCGCATTGGCAGGATCTTAAATCTGCCTCCCTCCTGAAAGATGCCACGCTGTTTTGGGGACTTATCGATAAAGGAAGCCGTATGGGTGATGATCCGATCCCCAATCACATCTCGGCACAACAGTGGCATACACACTTCACTGGCTTGTATAGTGAGGCTAACAGCCATTCACAAGTTAATAGCGATAAGCCCCCCCTACTCTTTGAGGACCCCTCATCAGATGTGATTCCCGAATCTGTTAGTGCACTCGATCTCTTTAAGCTTAATGAGGTCTCTTCTGCTATTTCAGGGCTAACATCTGGGAAGGCGGCAGGCCCTGATGGCATTCCCGGTGATCTCCTCCTCCACGAACCAAAAGCATGGGCTGATCTTATTCTGTTCATATTGAATTTAATCGCTAGAGGCCTTCCTGTCCCGGACTCCTGGAAAGGCGCCGAAGTGGTAGCCATATTCAAGAAGGGGAATAGGGAGGACCCTGCCAATTACAGGCCAATAAGCTTAATCGACGTAATACAGAAGGTGGTTGGTAGGGTCCTCCTTATGAGGGTCAGGTTTTGGACGGATGAAGCTAATGTGCTTTCACTCTTCCAGGCAGGATTTAGACATAGGGTGGGCACGATGGACCAGGTCTTCCGGTTTTTCATGATCTACTGGAAAGTAGTTGTCATCGGGAAAGGCAGCTTATACCTGGCCTTTATTGACCTCAAGACTGCGTTTGACCTGGTCCCTCGTTCCAAACTCTGGTTGGTGCTGTCCGATCTGGGCTTTCCACCTCTGATCCTTGATATTGTCAAGCGCCTCCATGAGGGGAATTATGCAAAAATCAGGTGGGGTAATCAGGGTCAGTTGACAGATAGGGTGGCGGTAGACAGCGGAGTCCGCCAGCGCTGTGTGCTGGCTCCAACCCTGTTCTCCCTCTACATAAACGGGTGGTTGATTATTTGAGAGAGGATCCATCAGACGCCCCAACCCTGGCAGGGTGAAAACTCCCACCCTCCTTTTTGCCGACGACACCCTTTTGATGTCAAAAAGCCCAAGTGGTCTCCAAAAGCTGCTTGACAGGTTCAGCCAGTTTTGTGATGCACGGGGCTTAGCAATTAATACCTCCAAAACAAAATTAATGACTCTATCCCCACCTAAACGATTTAAGAATGGCTTTTCAGGAGGAGCCTAGCGCGCAACCAAGATGGCCGCGTAGGTGCGAGGCTCCCGAGGACCTCCGCGACCTCCTACGTTTATCCTGTCTTCATCCTGCATCGGTTGAGGGGACTGTGTCGGTGAGCCTGAGCCGAGGTGGTACCCGTTTCCCGTTTTCGAATCGGACCTCGGGTGCCGGAGTGAGCACCGATTGAAGTTTGCGGCCTGCTTCGCTCCTGACCCCGGACTCGCGTTTGGGGGCGACCCGGTGGCAAAGTGAACAACAACGGCGGGCTGGGCCTGGCGAGTCGCGTACCCCGCACTTTCACTTTCGCGCCCCCTTGCCGTCTTTGCTGGTGGGATCGCGGCGCTCTTTGTGTTGGGGTGGCCTCGCTGGGTGACCCAGCCTGCCTGCCTGCTGTGGCCCGCTCCGCCGTCCTGGGGTGACCCCTCGGAGCCCGTGGCCTTGATTGCTGGCCTTTTACTGCGTGGCTGGTGAGGGTGTGAGACCCGCGACGATGGCCACGAAACAAGATGGCGATCGGCTGAAGGCCAAGTCGACCCGGCGTGGCGCCGCACATCAGGCCAACGTCATGGACCGCTACACCCTCCCGAAAGGATCTCCCGGTGGACCGCACAAGTCCTCTGAGTGCCCCCCGGATTTGCCCACAGAGCTGACTCTGCAAGATGTCATGGGCGCCATTGCTGAGATGAAGGCCTCGGTGGGCCAGCGGTTTGACACCTTAGCCCATAAAATCGGCGCGGTCCTAGTTGATGTCAACCTGGTGAGGGCTGATCTCTCCAGGACCAACGACCGGGTCGATTCTTTGGCCCACACCGCGTCGGGCCTCACGACTGAGGTGGCGGCCCTCCAAACGGAGGTGCACCGACTTCGTCAGGCGAGTGCGCTCATGGATCGGCGCCTGGAGGACTCCGAGAGTCGGGCCCGGAGGGGTGGATCTCTTTGTGGAGGACCTGATCACTACTCATCTCCTTCCTCGGGGACTGAGTAAATTCTTTGCCGTGGAGAGGGCTCATAGAGTTCCCGGGGGAAAGCCGAAGGTCGGAGCCCCTCCGCGGCCTCTCATTGCCCGTATTTTTAACTTTCGGGACAGAGACGCGATTCTGCAAGCCTCCAGACTGCAAGGGCCGCTTAAGCTGGAGAACATGGAGGTGAACTTTTATCCTGACTTCACCCAAGCGGTCCAGAAGCAGAGACTGAGTTTCCTGGGCGTCAAGCGGCGGCTTCGGGACATGAACTTAAAATACGCCATGCTCTTCCCGGCCAGGCTGCGGATAGAGGTGGATGGTCGCACGCACTTTTTTGATCGTCCTGAAGTTGCCGGGGACTGGCTGGACACTCTGTCTGGGGGTCGTGATCGGGATTGCGGGGGGGGGGGGGGTGGGGCGGCGGGAGGAGACGGCCCACTGGACCGGGACTGAGGTGTTGATACTGGGCCTCACTCTGGACGGATATGATGCCACTCTCGGCCAAGCTTAGGGTTTTTCGTTCTTCTGTATTCGTTTTTCCCTCCTCTGGAGGTGGTGCGGGGTCTAGAAGGGGTACTCTTTCCTCCTCTAGGGGGTCTAGCTAGTTTCATTATATAGGGGCGACAGGCACACTGCAAGTTGGGGGGGCTGTCTGGGCTCATGCAGGGGTGCAGGGAGGGGGGAGTTTTGTTGGGGCGGTTGGGTTGGGGTGTTGTTCGTTTACACCACAAGGCAAAAGTATCGGTGTGCTATTTCTAAAGTGCTCTCTGGGGGACGAGTGATTGCTTTAGTTTATGATGGGGGGTAGGGGACTGAGTCTTTTGTCCTGGAATGTTAATGGACTGGGGGACAGGATAAAACGAGGTGTGGTCCTGCAGTTCCTGAAACGAATTTCACCCGATATAGTTTTTCTGCAGGAGACACACCTCATTGGTTACTCCTTTTGTGCTACGAATCGACGGGGCTACCGCCTTGTGGCCCATTCGGGCTTGACGTCTGGTTCAAGGGGTGTGGGCATCATGGCCAAGAACTCGCTCCCGTTGGAAATTGATGAGGTGCTCCATGATGACAGGGGACGTTACACGGTTCTGGTGGGTAGAATGGAGGGCAGAGTGGTCGTTTTTGTGTCTGTATGTCCCGCCAGGGTTGCAGACGACCACCTTTGCGGATTTGGGACTCCTCCTCCTTGGCCTTCCGGAGGGGATTCTAGTGGTTGGGGGGGATTTTAACGCTGTGGTTTCCGGAATGGAGGATCGTCACCCCCCTAGGGATCTCCCCCGTGCCCAAGCGTGGTTGTCTGGCCTCTTGGATACCTTGGGGCTGGTGGATTGTTGGCGTTTGAAACATCCCACGCAGCTACAGTACACCTTTCATTCTGGGGCCCATGGTAGTCTCTCAAGGCTAGATTATGTCCTGGTGCCGGCGGCGCATGCGGGGAGGATAGGGGAGGTGCGCCATTTGGCGCGGGGTATTTCAGACCACTCCCCACTCTTGTTGCACTTTGATATTCTCCCGAGGGGAGAGGGTAGGGTGGTCCCGATTAATCCTTGGTACCTGCGTGACCCCACCATTCGCGCAGAGTTGGTTAAATCCCTTAAGCGATTCTTTGACGATAATGTGGGGTCTGTGTCATCGGCGGTCTCTCTGTGGGAGGCGTTCAAGACGGTACTCCGGGGGGAGGCCCTGTCCCTTATTTCCCATTCCCGGAGGCGCGAGCGGGAGGAGGTGACCCGTATTGAAACTGAGATAACCGAGTTGGAGGATGATCTAGAATGTGGGGTGACGGATGACAAATTACATGTTCTCCGACTCAAGCAAGCGGCCTATAAGGCCCTCGTCACGGAGGCGGCCAGGGGCCTCAGTAGAGAGCAACAGGGGAGACTGTATGATGTGGGTGATAAGGCTGGTAAATTGATTGCGTGGCTGGACAAAAAGGAGAGAGCGAGTCGAGTTGTCCCAACGATTGAGAAACAGGATGGTGTGTGTGTTACTGAGCCGGAAGAAATTGTTGACTGCTTTGCAGAATATTTCCGTGGGGTGTATTCCCCGGTGTCCTCCCGCTCGGAAGAGGATTCCCATGCCCTGCTCAGAGATATCGCGCTGCCTTCCCTTTCGGAGGAGGACAGAGTGTCGCTTCCGGCAAGGCCATGGGTCCTAATGGTCTTCCCATCGAGTTGTACAAGCTGCGACCGGATACGCTGGCGCCGCATCTCCGTGCTATGTTCCTCGCGGCCCACTCGGCGGGTTCCCTCCCGCTAGACCAGCGTCTGGCTACTATTGTGGTTATTCATAAGGAGGGGAGGCCGCGGGACCGGGTCACATCCTATCGGCCTATCTCGCTGTTGAATGCGGAGCCCAAAATTCTCGCCAAGGTGTTGGCTACTCGGCTGGTTGACGTGGTGTGCGACTTGATTCACCAGGATCAGTCCGGCTTTATCCCTCATCGCAACACTGCGCTTAACCTGCGGCGCTTGCATGGGGTGCTCGCACGTGTCCCGTTTATACGGGAACCGGCCATTTTGGCATCCCTGGACGCCACTATGGCGTTTGACACCCTTGAGTGGCCGTATATTTGGGCGACACTGGCGAAGTTTGGGTTTGGCCCGGGATTCATCGGTTGGGTGAAATTGTTGTACTCGGGACCGCTAGCGCAGGTGGTTGTGAACGGTAGAGTGTCGGCTCCGTTTGAGCTGGGCAGGGGCACGCGGCAGGGCTGCCCATTATCACCGCTCCTCTTCGCACTTGCCCTGGAGCCCCTGGCGGAGTGGCTGCGGTGGGAACCTTCTATTCGTGGTCTCCGATGGACCCCCGAGAATGAGGACCGCGTATCTCTTTACGCTGATGATATTCTTTTGTACCTGGCTTCCCCACGTAAATCACTGATAGTACTGGTTGATGTATTGCACTCATTTGGCCTCAACTCCGGCCTGGTCATCAACTGGGCTAAATCGTGTGTATATGTCCTCTCTGGGGAGGATCCCATCCTTCCGCGGGGTTGTCCTATTCAGATCGCCCCGCGGGGATTTAGGTACCTGGGTGTCTTCATTACCCTGGACGCGGAGGCCCGGTATAGCCAGAACTTGCTTCCCCCCCTCCCCCCCTCCAGCGCCTGAAGGAGGACGTCGCACGTTGGAAGCGCTTGCCGCTCTCGCCGCTCGGCCGGGCGGCATTGTTTAAGATGATGTCGCTGCCACATTTCCTGTATGCTTTGCAGAATACAATGGACG
Organism: Triturus cristatus; assembly: GCF_964204655.1. NCBI lineage: Eukaryota > Metazoa > Chordata > Amphibia > Caudata > Salamandridae > Triturus > Triturus cristatus. Next base: position 1,024,371,165 of record NC_140592.1, read on the forward strand.
TTGTCCCGGCGCGCTACTTTCGCGAGATGGAGAGTTTGCAGCGCCAACTGTTTTGGGAGGGTCGGCCGCGTATCGCCCTGGCGAAGCTGACGCTCCCGTGGTAGGACGGGGGGGGTTGCCCTCCCAGATATCAAGCGATATTACTGGGCCTCCCAGCTGGCTGCGATCAATCACGGCCTTTACGGGCCCGCCCTGAACCCGGCCTTTGAGATGGATAAAATGTTACTGCCGGGCGGTGACTATAATCAGGCGCTTTATTCTAGCTCGCATGACGCGCGGCTGACGGGCCCCACGGGGGCCATGGTACGGGTGTGGCACACGGCTAACGTGGCGATGGGGTGGAAGGATCGCTTGACCCGGGCGACGCCATTGTACGCATCTGAGCGGCTGGGCTCTCTGTGGACCTCGAAGGGCTTTGAGAAATGGGACATGATAGGCATCAGCAGGGTGGGCGACCTCTGGACGAGGGGGGGATTCAAGACGTTCGATGTGCTGCAGACAGAATTCCAGCTGCAGGACAGGGAGTATTTTCGATATCTGCAGATTCGTCATGCGTTGTGCTCTGTTTTTCCGGACGTCGCCTCCATCCCGGAGTACTCCCCGCTAGAAGATAGAGTGCTGGATGGGCATGTACCGGACGGCACGATTTCATTAATTTATAAAAAACGTATCAATGACCGTTCGGGACTGCTGACTAGCCTTCGTGAGGCGTGGGTTGCCGATGGACTGGAGCTGGATGACGAGGACTGGGTGTCTGCGGTGGCCTCCCCGAAAGAGGTGGCCATACCAGCCCGCCTTCGCTTCGTCCAGCTCAAGATACTCCATAGGGTCTATGTTACGGGGCCGAGGCTGATGCGTATGGGCTATGCTGTGGACGGGTTGTGTAAGCGTGGGTGTGGCTCTTTGGGGACCTTTCTCCATATTTTGTGGGAGTGCCCGGATGTGGCGCGATTCTGGAGTGGAGTGCATGAGGTTTTGCGGGTAGTTACGCGTGTGCCGCTGCTGCCCGAGGCGAGGAGATGTCTTCTGAATGTGTGGGAGCCAACCGACTACTCGGTGCCGCAGACGTGGTGGGTGACTCTGGGATATATGGTGGCCAAACGTGACATTGCTCAACTATGGGGTTCCCAGAGGTCGCAGACTGTCTCGGCGTGGAAGGATAACATGGATTGGTGCATGTTCCGGGAAAAGGTGGTGTATGTTGCGAGAGGTAAGCCTGGGAAATGGGTGAAAGTGTGGGGCCCCTGGAACGCCTACCGCGGGGGAATTTGTACCCCGCCGTTATTGCCCGATCCGTCACCGGCCCCGTCTCCTTAGCCAGTTTGTCTTTCCGGTTCTGGGCAATGAGTTTACTTAGTCCCCGTCCTGACCTTTTCCCCCCCTCGATACTCCTATGGACTAGTGGGGTCCCCCTCCTCGGGGAGCACATGCTGCTGTTTCCGATTGTGGGTTGCCTTGTGGATTTGTTTTTTGTTGTTATTTATATTAAAAAGAAACCGTTATGTGGGGTCCGGATGGTGTGGCTGCCAACGCTTTCCAACTCCTGTGACTTTCCCTCTGCCGCAGCATGCGTGCTATTGTCTGTATCATATGCTCCTTTTGCTTGCTAGCGGCCGGCCTGAAGGTTGTAGGCCCATCTTTGTATATTTTTGGTATTCTGTAATAAACGGTTTCCCAAAAAAAAAAAAAGAATGGCTTTTCACTTAATGGTATGCCATTAGACATCGTAGATTCCTTTGACTATCTGGGCATCAGGATTACTAAGACGATGAAATGGATTGGCCATCTAGCTAAAATGATTCTTAATCACAAGAGGGTGGCGGGCGCTATACTAAGAAAACAGCGGCTCTCTTTAAGTAGACCAGTAGTCGCAGCCCTCGAGGTATACGATGGGAAGGCTCTACCCTCAGCACTATATGGGGCGGAGCTATGGGGGTTCGAGAATACCAGTGACCTGGAGAAATCTGAGAATCATTTTTTAAGAGGACTGGTTTCCCTCCCTCCTTACCACTTCGTATGGACCTAGGCAAACGCTCTATCAGCGACATAGCAAGATTACGCCCATTGCTCTTTTGGGTCCACCTGAGACGCACCCCTGAACTGGCTAGTTACGCTGATGCCCTGAACAAGATTATTAATCTAAACACAGGCAATAAGATCAAATGGATCTGCAGACTAAAGCGGTTGGTTACTGACATTGGTTACGGGGAGGCATGGCTCAATCAGACTCCACCTGCAAAGCAAATCATTAAAAAAAGCCTACTGGGACTGGGTGAAGGGAGAGGAAGTTAGAAACCCCAACCGAGGTACCCTCACAAACCAGTTTCTCGAGCATAAATTGGTGGCCAAATCCGAGCAATATCTGGATTACATACAATGTACACGAGACCGAACGCTCTATATGAAGCTTAGGTTTGGGACTCTCCCTCTCAACGCTTTGGTAGCAGGCTGGGATCGCCAGACTTCATCATCTGCCAACTGTCCTGGGTGTTTTGCCCCTAGCGAATCTGTTCCCCACTTCCTCTTTGCATGCCCGGTTTATAGGGCGGCAAGGAGGAAGTGGCTTAGCTCTATTTGTAGAAATTTGGGCTTTGTGAACTACAGGGTGGCGCTACGTTTCCTTTTAACCGATGCCTCTTCCCAGGTGGTGGTCTGCGGGGTAGCCAAATTTTTGGGGTGTGCCTGGTTGATACGTACTAAACTGCTAGGCCCTTACTAGAGATCGGCCATTGGAGATTTATGAGCGTTTGTTTTTACTATAGCATGATGTGTTTTTTATGGCTTTTACCTGTATATATTCCACTTCTTTATCACTTTTTAATGTTATATGCTGTATCAGGATGTTTTTTTTAGGATGATCTGACAATGTACACACTTTTATGATATATTATATCGAATAAAGTTATTCAACAACAGACAAATCTCTCTTCTACTCTACCCAGGCAAAAATCCTAGAGCATGGGTACTCACAAACATTTTTCCGGGGGCCAGAAAGCTTGGTATTTTGTGTGACCGAGGGCTGCACCGATTCCAGGACGGGGATGTAAAGTAGGTGTAGCGGAAGCGAAGCATGTATATCTACTTGCTGAACTCAATTGCACAATCTGAAACCAGAAAATCTGTGATGAATCCCAGCTTCTCTACTTGACCTAATTGTGAAACCATGGGAAATTGTTTTATTTCAAGCTCCCTCTTTTTTCTTCATTATCACCTATAAGAGGACCTAGAAATACATGACTTCAGGATGCGTGCTGTGCAAAACGATCTCCTGTGCGTGGATATATTCACTAATTTTTTTTAAACACATTTTATTGCTTTTTACATACATCTCTCACAACACATTATCACTGTGGCAGGTGAGTCATTTGCAATTCAGCTTATGCCGCATCCGTTAACTGTTACATATACCCTCATCTTTTGCATTATGATGGTTTATGGTGCTGCAGTACAGATCCAAGGCTAACATGCCTTCCGTTCCCCCCTCCCCGTAAACCTCTACCCCCTCCCAACTCCCACCTCCCCCCGGCACTGCTGTCTCCCATAGCTGCAGGATGTCTCCCTGTGATCGCTTCTCTCATTTCTCGCTGTGTGCATCTCTATCATGGATGTATTCACTAATGAAATTGCTGTCAGGTGCGACGTAGGAAGCAAGAACGTTTCCAAATTAATGTTTGAAAACCACCACTTTAAAAAAAAGACTCCTGAATGCACTGCTAAAATTTGATTTACTAAGGTGAAATAGTTCTGCAGGTCAATGAAATATACTTTTTGAATTTTTATACAAGTTTGCAGTCTTTAAAAATGAAGGTGTTCCTAAAGTTAAGAGCCTAGGTACTTCCTTTTAACAGCAATTAACCTTTAAATAAGTGCTTGCTGTATATATATATTTCTTTTATGTTAGTGCTAAGTCGTGTAAACAACAGCCAAGTGCTGCTGCTCAGGGGGCCACATGTAGCCCCCGGGCCGTACTTTGAGTATCATTGTCCTAGAGGCACATGTAACGCAGTACTTATGCTCCTTTCCAGAGGACTACATTTCTTGATCCAACGAAACCAGCAGGCTTCCGCCCCACTCACTCAACTGAATCGACCATTCTCTCTGTGGTGGATGACATGAGAGAACAAGCAGATTGAGACAGCACTCAGGCACTGGTCCTACTAGATCTATCCATGATCTTCGACGCGGTGGATCATGCGATTTTGATCAACCGAATCGAGGCTGCGGGCATACAAGTGGTCACCCTAGACTGGATGAAATCCTCCCTCAAAGCTGGCACTCAGTTTGCCTCTCTCCTTACTGCTCAGCTAAAGTCCACTTGAATTGTGGAGCACCACAAGTCTCGTTATTATTGCCACATCTTTTCAATCTCTATATTTGCACTCGCACACACCCTTCAGCAGAAGGTGAAAATCTGTAGCTAACGCGGTCGAAAAGCAGCTGATCTTTGCCATCGACGATATGTCGGAATCAATGGAATTCTTCAAAAACACCATGCTATATATTAGAAACTTGATGAACAATAATCAATTGAAGCTTAACTCTGATAAGACAGATATCGTCATCACCAATACCAAGTGTAACCACTGGAATCCTTCCTATTGGGCTATGGAGATGGGATCTCCCTCTATACCAAAGAAAGCCGTAATAAGTCTGAATATCCAAATTAATGGAAATCTATCCACGAAATCACAGATAGGAGCAGTAATGTCCTCATGCTTCCTCCAACTCAAGAAACTTAGGAAATTCTTCTCAATGGAAGCACTTATTCAAATCATCATTGCATTCACCTATCAAGGATCGACTATGCAAATGCCCTCTACCTATAACTCCCAACAGGCCTCAACCACAGATTTCAAATGGTGTAAAATCAAGCAGCAAGACTTGTCTTTCAACAACCAAGGCATTGTCATATGAAACCATTGATGAAGAAGCTAGATTGGCTTCCAGTGGCTCAACGGACCATCTTCAAAATAGCCTGCATTATCTTTAAATCACTCCATAACAAAAGCCAGAAGTTTATATCTTCAAGAATCCAGAGCTATACCCCAAAGTGCAATCTCAGATCAGTGCAGCGAAAGAGACTGGGAAGAGAAAAATTCTCTTTATGCTTCGGGTTCTCAAAACAATTCTGCCATTCATCCCAACGGATTTACAGAAGACCATTATGCTGGCCATTATAGGTTCCAAATTGGATAACTGCAATTCCCTTTATATGGGCACTTCGAAATATCTGCTCAAAAAATTGCAGTCCCTACAGAACACGGTGGCCAGAACCCTCTTGAACATCCCCAAGTTCAAACCAGTATCGCACCTACTACAGGGCCTTCACTGGCAGCCAGTGAAGAAAATTTCATTTAAGGCTCTGTGTCTTATACATAAGGCTCTTCACTGCACCGGTCCGCTCTTATTTTCAGGAACGTTTCATCTGGTATGTGCCCAGTAGGACACTAAGATCAAGCTTGGCACACATGGTCCCAATACCCAGAATCCAACGAGCTAACTGGGGCAGCAGAATGCTGACCATCTTGGGGAGAAAGTTATGGAACTCTCTTCCTCTTCCACTCCGGTCTCAATCTAGCTTGCAGCTATTCAGAAAGCAGCTAAAGACCTGGCTGTTTTCTGCTGGTAACACCTAAGTGACGTTGATCCATCTCAGCCTGCTGCCATGTCCTCGGTTCGCCCAGCGCTAAGAAACCTTTGGGTAATGCGCGCTTTACAAAAGTCATTAATTCATTCAGTGATAGGACCTCATATCTGGAACTCATTGCCAACTGAAATTAGACAAGCAGCAAACAATATGTGCTTCAGGAAGCTGCTGAAAACGTGACTATTCACACAAGCATAACCTGACCAGATGTCACCTTTCTTTACCACAGCACTAAGAAACCTTTGATGATCGTGCGCTATATAAGTTTGGCATAACATAACAGGGGACTTCAACATTGTGATGTCCCCCCAGAGAGATTGTTTTGGAGGCGCTGTGTCAGCTTGTGGGAATGAGTTACGCCTAGCAACCTGGGCATCCGCTCTCGGGGTTTGTGACGCTTGGCATACTTTGAATCCCAGGATGGCAGATTACAAACACACACACCTCGGCAAGCCAAAAAAATGAGATCCCAGATCGACATATTCCTGTTCCCTGCCACTGACCTGCTCCTCATGACAGTAGCACAGATCTTGCCTTGGGGGATATCAGACCACTCACCCGTAGTGGTCTGGATATGGGGGGGTCCCTCTCCCACAAACTGATTGGTCTGGCGACTTACCTTGACGATGGGGGGGGGGGAGAGGTGATCACACAATACATGTCACCGGAATAGACTGCCACCGCCTCCCTGGAACTCAATACAGGATCCGTAAATTCCCAAGGCACCATTTGGGAAGCCTGAAAGGCCTATATGTGGGGGTGATGATATCCCACTTCAGGGCAAAAGATAGGAACTGCTCCCTACTAGAGGTGCAAATTGAGTGCTTAGAGAACACAGCAAACCAAGATAAGACTGAAAGCTGCCAGCTGGCGATCAACAAGGTGTCTATGAGACAAATCTGTCTCAAGGAGGTGCTTGAATGCTGGATCGCTTCTTGCAGTTGAGTGTACGGTTGGGGGGATAGGTCCAGTAAACTGCTTTACTCCCTTGGCATGAACGGTACAGCGGAGAGTGTGGTCCTAAAGCATCACAGCCCCGTTCAGGCGGACCATTACCAGGGCCCAGGAAATCTCAGAGGCCTTTGCAGACTTCTATCAAGACCCATATGCGAGGTGGGAGAGTCTGTTGTGGGAGTTTTCTACACCACTGATTGTGGATTTGCCCCTACTGGCATAGTAGGTATCTGAGAGACATGACAGAGTAGCTCCTCATGCCGGAGGAACTGGGGGTCGCCATCACCGTGATAAATTCAGTTTAGACAGCAAGACGAGGTGGAGCATCCTACTGAGTATTATCAGAAGCTCCGCAAACTCCTTTTGTCTCTGCTCTTAACCATGTATACTGAGGGGATGGAGAAAGGTCACATTCCAACAAGACTGGACCTGCAAAAATAGTAGTCCTTCATGAAGTGGAGCAACCCCTTGAGGACTGCACATAGTACCGCCCGATCTCTCTCATTAATTATGCAATGTTAAATTGTACGCCAAAATCCTGGCAAATAGGCTACTCAAGGTTGTACCGACACTGGCGCACCCGGATCAATGCAACTTCATACCTCTGAGTACTAGGCATTGCTCTCGTAGAGTGCATACGGCGGCAGCATACCAGAACCGCTTGGAAGATACGGGCTCATTCCTGTTCAAAGATTTTGAAAAAGCTTATTATTCCCTAGATTTTCTCTGGGCGGTACTGGGTTGCATGAAATACAGGCCTAGATAAATCTACTACATACGAGTCCTTTAAGCTAACCCTAGAGCGCAGGTGTGTGTCAATGGTGCCCTCTTCCATTCTTTTCTGATACAACGGTGCACTAGACAGGATGCCACCACCTGTTCCATCTTTTGTTTGCTCCGTCGATGGATTCGTTCGCGACGTGGGTGAGATGTGACACAAGTGCAGGGGTTTTACTAGGAAGGAGGAACGCATAGCACTATATGCAGATGTGTTTTTGACTCAGCCAGAATCCATGTTCCTATAGGTGTTAGAATGGTATGGGCAGGCATTAGGCCTACAGGTTAATTTGCCCAAGTCTCTTAGTGCCCTTGAATGGCAATGAGGGAGCAACGAACTGGCAGACCCAGATACCGGTATGAACCCCAATATAGACCTAAGTAGTTACACATTTACCTACATCTGACCTCCAATTGTTCTACATAACGGGTGTGACGCTGACCTTTTACCTAGTTAGGTGCTGAATAAATGTGTGGTTTTCTCCAAAAAACGAGTTTACTTTATTATGCATGAGGATTCTCAGTATCACAGCAGGACTGCCATCTTCTGCATAATAACTCTGTATAAGGGTCACCTCTATCATCATCCTTGCCCAACATGCCAGTAGTACACTTCTAGGTAGAACCCCTGAGAGTACCTTTCGGGTATATTAGCACTACATCTTGGCTGAGCAAGTTAGAGGAGAAAGACTTCCATGCTGACACGAGAAGATGAAGTCCCTGCACGCAGACACTCCAGCACCCAGATGTCTGACTTCCCTTGCGGGGTGTCCATCTCGAGACCAAGACAGGGTCCTTCGCTCACCCACATCAGGTAATGGGGTTGGCTCTATCCTAAAGGGATTCTTGGCAATAAGAACAAGTTACTTACCTTCGGTAACGATATATCTGTAAGAAACATTAGTTAGTTAGATTCCTCACCTTAGAATATCCCCAGGCGTCAGGCTGGATCCGGAGAGTTTTTCGTCAGCAATACCCTTGCGCGTCGCTAGGCGTCGTCTGCGGCTCCGCGTTCGTCGTCGGCGTCGTGCGCCGGGATGACGGAGTACTTAGACGCTGCCCTCGCACGCTGACGTCAGTTCTTGTACATAGCTTTCCGCACCCGGAACGCAGAGCCATGCAAGAGACCGACACTGGTGCCAAAAAATTCTAGGGCCCTGAAAGGGATGACCTTAACCCTAGATATTGGTTCGCAGAACAAGGAGGATGGGTGGGTCGGTGAGGAATCTAACTAACTAATGTTTCTTACAGATATATCGTTACCGAAGGTAAGTAACTTGTTCATCTGAAAGAAACACGTTAGTTAGATTCCTCACCTTAGAATAGATACCCCAGCAATACCAACCCCGGTGGTGGGTCTGCGAACCAAGATCACACCAGAAAGTCCTGGAGAACAGAACGGCCAAAGAAGCCGTCTCGCCGAACTTGGCTGTCCAGGCAATAATGTTTAGCAAACGTGTGCAGCGAGGCCCATGTTGCCGCCTGACAGATGTCCTGCAAGGGAACTCCCCGGCCCAGAGCAGTGGTAGCCGCTGTGGCCCGAGTAGAATTGGCCCTCAGCCCTACAGGAGGTTCCTTTTTAGTAAAGGAGTAACATGCCTTGATACACAAAACGCCCCACCGAGAGATGGTTCGTTTGTGCACCGCTCGTCCCTTCTTAGCGCCCACGAAACCTACGAAGAGTTGGTCGTCTACCCGGAACTGCTTGGTGCGATCCAAATAGAAGGACAACGCCCGTTTTGGGTCCAGACGATGGAGCCTCTCTTCCTCTTTCGAGGGATGAGGAGGCGGAAAGAAGGTGGGCAACGTTACAGACAGCCCGATGTAAAAGGCAGTCACCACCTTAGGAAGGAAAGAGGGGCGAGTCCTGAGAACAACTTTGTCCAGATGGACAGAAAGGAAAGGAGGCTTAGAAGAAAGAGCCTGGAGCTCACTCACCCTTCTAGCAGAGGTGATTGCCCCCAGGAAAGCAGTCTTAAACATCAAAAGATGGAGAGGACAATTATGAAGGGGCTCAAAGGGAGCGCACATCAGAAACGTCAACACCAGATTCAAATCCCACTGAGCCATTATGAAAGGGACAGGAACAAACAGGTGAGTAATGCCCTTGAAGAAGCGAGAAACGGGGGATTAAAAAAGAGAAGGCTGATCAGGAAGCCGTAAGAAAGCAGAGATAGCTGAAAGATAACCTTTAAGAGTGCCCAGAGCAGAGCCCTGCTGTGCCATGGAAAGAAGAATGAGGAGAACCTCAGAAAGAAGGGCGGAAAGGGGATCCAGAGCCTTTGCTGTGCACCATGCCACAAATTTGTTCCACCTGCAGGCGTATACCGTTTTAGTGGAGGGACGCCTGGCAGCCAGAATAACATCGCAGACTTCAGGAGGCAAGTCAAATGGCATCAACTGTCGCCGCTCAATCTCCACGCATGGAGGTGGAGACTGGACAGGTTCGGGTGGAGGACCGTCCCCTGCTGCTGCGACAGAAGGTCCTCCTGAAGAGGCAGTCGGATCTGGGGATCGATTGAGAGACAGAGTAGCTCGGGATACCAGTACCTTCTTGCCCAATCCGGAGCCACCAAGATGACTTGGGCTCGGTCGCGCCTGATCTTCAGCACTCTGGGCAGAAGTGGTATAGACCGAAAGGCGTACAACAGACCGCAACTCCACTCGAGACGAAAGGCGTCCACGAGCGAGTGCCGCCTTTGAAACTCCAACGCGCAGAACTGCTGACATTGCGCGTTCTCTTCGGTGGCGAATAGATCTACCCAAGGCTCTCCCCACTGCCGAAAGAGACCTTGCGCCACGTCCGAGTTCAGACGCCATTCGTGATCCATCATGCACCGGCGGCTGAGTTTGTCTGCTCTGGCGTTCAGAGAGCCCGCCAGATGTTGAACCACAAGGGTGATGCCCTGATGTTCCAGCCATGTCCAGAGGCGCAGAGCCTCCTGACAAAGGGTCCACGACCCCACCCCGCCCTATTTGTTGCAATACCACATGGCGGTGGTGTTGTCCGCGAACACCGGCACTGCACTTCACCGGACAGAGGGAAGGAATGCCTTCAGTGCAAGACGGATCGCTCTCAACTCCAAAAGGTTGATATGGAGCCGAGACTCCGCCGGAGACAAGAGTCCTCTGATCTCCGCCTCTCCCATGTGGCCCCCCCATCCCAGGAGGGACGCATCCGTCACTACCACGTGCTCCGGTTGGGGTAGGGAGAGGGATCTGCCACTGACCCAATCGCGGTCCGTGAGCCACCACTGCAGCTGTCTTGCAGTGCCCTCTGAGATCAAGACACGGTCGGACCGGTTGCCCCGATGCTGGGCCCACTGAAACTTCAGGTCCCACTGCAGCGCCCGCATCCGCCACCTGGCGTGATATACCAGCAGGATGCAGGAGGCCATCAGACCCAGAAGCCGCAGCACCAACCTGACCGAAACCCGGGATAGAGGCTGAAAGATGGGAATCAGGGCCTGAATATCCCGGACCTGCTGTTCCGGAGGATAAGCCCGGAACTGCGCCGAGTCCAGAACTGCTCCGATGAAGAGGAGCGTCTGGGAGGGACTCAGATGCGACTTCGGCACATTCAAGGAGAACCCCAGCGAATGCAGGAGGTCGGCCGTAGTCTGGAGGTGGGAGACGAATGCCTGGGGCGAGCCCGCCTTCAACAACCAGTCGTCGAGATAGGGGAAGACTGAAACCCCCAATCTGCGCAGATGAGCTGCGACCACCGCCATCACTTTCGTGAACACCCGAGTCGCACTGGTGAGGCCGAAGGGGAGCACGGTAAACTGAAAATGCTCCTGGCCCACCGTGAACCGCAGGTAACGGCGGTGGGCCGGCAGGACGGGGATGTGAAAATAAGCGTCCTGCGATTCCAACGCTACCATTCAGTCTCCAGGGTCTAAGGCAGCCAGAACCTGAGCTAAAGTGAGCATCTTGAACCTCTCCTTCCGGAGGAAGACGTTGACGCTCCGGAGGTCCTTCTTGGGAACCAGGAAGTAGTGGAAATAGCAACCACTACCTACTTCTGGACCAGGAACGCGCTCGATGGCCACCTTCGCCAAGAGGGCCGTAAATTCCTCCCGCAGAAGATTCAAGTGATCCCCCGACATGCGGTGGGACTGCGGTGGCATGGCTGGAGGGGTCGCCTCGAAGGGGAGGGAGTAGCCCCTTCGGACGATTTGCAGCACCCACCTGTCCGACGTGATGGAACGCCAGTGGAGCAGGTGATGGTGAACTCTGCCTCCCACTGGCGTGGAATTGGCCTGAAAGCACGGACTAGGAGAGCTTTGAGGCGGATGCTGCCGGGGTAGATGTGGACTGACCGGCACGTTGTCCCCAGTACCGCCTCGGCGGAATCCACGTCCGCAACCGCGTGGAGGTTGTTTCTGCGGCCTGTGGCTAGGCGGACGTGAGGGGGCGCCCCTTTCTTGGCCACGAAAGGGGCAAAAAGCGGAAGTTTGCGGGAGCGGGGCCGAGATGCCCAAGGACTTGGCCGTAGCCCGGGAGTCCTTAAAGCGCACCAGCGCACTATCCGCCTTGTCGCCAAAGAGGCGACTGCCATCAAAGGGCATATCCATGAGGGTGCTCTGGACATCCCCTGAGAAAGACGTGGACCACAGCCAGGCGTGGCGGTGGAGCACCACTGTGGTCGACATCGCCCTACCCAGCGAATCCGTAGTGTCTAGTCCACATCTGATAGCGTGCCGCGCTGCATCCCGCCTGTCGGCAAGAGCCTGGGCGAGCCGTGTCCGGGCCTCCTCCGGACACTGGGGCAGCACGTCCTCCACCGTATCCCACAGGGAGTGAGAGTAACGGTCCAAGAGACAAGCGGTGTTAAGAGACCGTAGTCCTAAACTAAGGGAGGAGAACAGCTTCTTTCCGAACTGTTCAAGTCTCTTGGATTCCCGATCTGGGGGAGCGGACGGGAAGGAGGTCTGGGAAGTAGAGGCCTGGATAACCAGGCTCTCGGGCGTGGGGTGTTGGAACAGAAAACTGGGGTCGCCCGATGCAGGGCGGTGGCGCCGGGCCATGTTCCGGTCCACAGGAGGAACTGTGGAGGGCTTGGACCAGGTGCCCTTCAGAACGTCCACTAGTGCCTCACTGAACTCCAGCAGAGGCTCCGAGGAGCTTGCTGACGGTTGAAGCACTTCTGTGAGGTGATTCGTCCTCACGGCCACAGCTGGCAACTCCAGCCCAAGGGCTTCGGCCGCCTTGCGCAGCACCACTGAAAAAGCAGCACCTTCCTCCGAAGCCACGGTCGGAGGAGAGATGAAGCCAGTGTAAGGGGAGGTGTCAAGACCACTGGCATCCCCCAGCTCATCTGCCCATTCCTGTGATAACTGGCCCTGCCGGGCCAGAGGGTCCTCAGATCCCTCCCAGCCGTCACCGTCATCCGATTCCTGGTAGACAGGTGGAATGATCGGAGCCGGGCAAAAGATGAAATTGCCACCCATCGGCGTCGGATGCGAGGCCGCTCCGACGCCGGGCCCGGACCGGGACTGAACTGGGGAACGGCGTCGTCCGAAGGCGGGCCGGAGGGGATACCGGAGGCGACGCTGGCGGAGGGGTCGTGAGGTCGACCGGCGTCGTCTGGAATCCAGGCCTGGATCCCACGGGGACCTGCGGCGTCGGGACCGGAGTCGGCGACGGGGCCGGAGCCGCTGGCTAGTTAGGCCTCCCAGTCGAGCCCGCGGGGCCTGAAGGCGCGCCGGCAGGCGTCGACGGCGGAGCCAGGCCTCTCATGGCCGAGAGGAAGGCACTGATCTCTGCTGGAGTCACGTTGGTCCCAGGGACCTGCGGGTATGGGGACGGACGCGACTCCTGCGGCTCCGATGGAGCCGCGTGGGTGGTACCACCCAAACCCTCGGCCGAGTCGGGCGACCAGCGAAGGGAGCCCGAAGAGCAATGTCGTCTCCGGACGAGTGGTGGTGATTATTGCGGCTCCGCTACCGGTCCCTTGACCTCCTCCTCGACCATGAACGGCACGGAGCCGACTGCCGGAACTCCAGTAGCTTGCGGGACCACTCCCGCCTAGCCTTCGAAGTCAGGGCGCGGCAGTCGAGGCACGTGGTCGGCCCCCAGGCAGTAAAGGCACCGGCGAAGGTGGTCCGTAACCGACATCAGTCGGTGACAGGAGTCACAGGGTTTAAAACCAGGCATCCTACCTGCACCAGAGTCGAGTCGACAAAAGAGACCAAAAGAGTCAAAAAGTTTAGTCAAAAAATGACTAAAAGGGTAAGCTCTTCCCGGATCGGCGCTGTCTGGCGCAGAAAAAAGAACTGACGCCAGCGTGCGAGGGCGGCGTCTAAGTACTCCGACGACGTCATCCCGGCACATGACGCCGACGACGGACGCGGAGCTGCAGACGACGCCTAGCGACGCGCAAGGGTATTGCTGACGAAAAACTTTCCGGATCCAGCCTGACACCTGGGGATATTCTAAGGTGAGGAATCCTACCAACGTGTTTCTTTCAGATACCTATATACATGCTGTAGGAAGGTGGATATCTGACTATGGTTACCCTCAACTTTTTGCCTAGTGTCTAGCTGGTTTTTCGACTTAGTTGGCCTGAGATCCTGCCATTCAGGGTCTCAGGCTGTCTGCTCTCTCTTTAAAATGGACTCCATGTACCCTAGGTGCATACCCAATTGGTAAGGATCACCTTATTGGACCCTGTACAGTGTACCCTAGGTACCCAGGGCATAGGTGTACCCTAGGCCTCCAAGGGGCTGCAGCATGTATTGTGCCACCCCTGGTCTGGCCTTCCAATCAGACACAACTGGCTGATCACTCAGCTGGGGCAAGGTTGTGTAATCACCCCTTGCTTAGATATAGTATACCTATATCTACCCTTATATATATACACATGTGTACCTATCAGCCACTCCTATGGCAGGCCTTAACAATCCTGGAGGCAGAGTACTTGGTAACATGTGAGATGGTGCTCTAGCATGAGCTGAGCCTCTCTGCAGCTTTCGGAACCATGTCCTAATAGCTGTTCTATGATATAGCCTACCATATACTCTTAAAGTGCCTTATAATCTTAAACGGTTATGGTAACTATGGTTTGGCTTTATCAAAACATGTCGTGTAAGGTGTCTAACACTTTGGAATAATACCCCCATCCCATTGCTGATGATGAGGATATTATCCCTCCCTTCTAGAGGGAGAGACATGTTAAAATCCTACTTTGCTGTTTAACTCTCACCAAAGCCTCAGCATCACAAAATGGATGCTGCTGCCACAGACACGAGTCTGACCTCCTGCTGCTGGGAGCCCTCCCAGCCAGGGAGGCCTGGACCATAGGTTTCCTGCTTGGGGAGGTGCTAGCACCTCCCCAGACAGACTTTAGTGTATTGGGGCAGGGAGGAAAGGAATGAGACATGCCTGGGGCACACAAGGTGATCCATGCATAGTCCAGTTCAAACCGGTGCTGGGGCACTCCAGCCCCAGCTCTGGCGCGAAACTGGACAAAGGAAAGGGGGTGTAGCCACTCCCCTTCCTGGTCCCACCCATAGGAGGGACCTTGCAGGTAGCCCAGCCCACTAGCCCAGTATATTAGTAGCTAGTTGGGCCCTGCTAAATTAGATTATCCTGAACCTGCAACTTGAACAGAAACTCTGGACCTTCGACATTCGACGAAAGAAAAAGACTGAAGAATCTCCCTTGTGGCCAAGGAGTGGCTACCCTGTGCGAACAGGCACCATCAAGAGACTTACCCTTTGCTTTGCTGAAGTTCTATGAGGGACCGACTGCAGAGCCTGACCAGAGCCTTGACTTCCAGACTTCTCCCACCCTGATCCACATCCACAGCCGAGCTGAGATCCGTGGAGGCAACGAGAGACGTGGGACCGGTTACCTGGGAAAAGTGGCGAGTATCTTCCAGCGCAGCTTCTGAGGCACCCTCGAAGTTGTGCACCGGGGATTGAGAAGCCCCAACCCCAAGCACCATCTGCACCGAAGATCAGCCCCCCACACTACACGAGTCCTGCGTGGGGCCCTTCTGCATTTTCCTGCTTGCCGCGTCTGTCCGGTTGCTTGCACGTTGGCTAGCCACCTTTGCGACGACACACCTTTGATTTTCCACTGTTGGTTTGGCTCCTCCAGACTGGCTCCTGCTCCTCTGCAAAAGAGAAGCACCCCAGACCTTCCTGGTCTGCACCAGAAGCAAGTCCTCCATTCTTCGTGGGTTCCGCTTGCCAAGGCTTGGTGAGTCCTAGTTCAACTTCGACACCGCTGACAGCAAGAGCCTTCGTGGGACAGCTCGCCTCCTGGTCCTGGTCGTCCTCGACGTCTCCTGGTACCCGTGGCTGCTGCGACAAGCTTCACCTCTTCACCTGCAATCTCCCGACATCGCCTGGTTCCTTCCTGGTTCCACGTGGTCACTGGCTAGTGACCCAGACTCTGTCCCTTCTGCTTGCAGGTATCCTTCCTTCTTGATCCCGGCCTTGGGATCCACCGGACACTCTTCACTGACTGCCTGTCAGCAACTTTCCTTCAGGCATCCATAGAAGTCCACGACGAAACCCGACGCAAGTTCACACCTACGCACCCGCAGCCCGTGGGCTAGGTAACTTGGGTACTCCGGTGCTCACCAGGGTATTGACTATCCTAGGGTCTAGTTTCCGAGTCTCGACTTTCTAGCTATACCAGAAGTGTCCTAAAACTGCTTAATTCTGAACTGTACTATTTCTATCGATTATACGCATTACGCGCGAGTGTTTCCACTCTGCACCTTAATCCCGTGGGCCTCCCACTTCCTATCCTTAGGTAGTATAGTGTAGCCCCAGCGATTGCCCAGGCCTATCCTATTTCCGTGACAGTGGTCCTTATACCACTTACTTAGTATATGGTTTGCGTGGCCCCTGGGGCCTAACTGTATTACTTACCTGTGTGACTTAATGTATGCTTAAATAAGACTGTGTTGTACTTACCTCGAATCTCATAAAGAGTGCTGAGGGTTTGACTAGAATAAATACACTTTATTTTATATATACATCTGTTGTGGTGTCCTTTCATTTGGTATTCAAGGGATTACAAATGGTATAACAGCTGGCTTCACATGCCATTCAGAGTTTAGCCTAAGACTGCTCTTGTCCATGCTATCACTAGGATAGCTGGTCTACAAGGCTGACTTTACAACCAATCACCATAAGGGTTGTTTGGACTGATATAAGGTGTACACTAGAACTAGTGACATCATACATCAGGCCAACTTCTCACACATGCTAGGTACACTTAGGTACATCTAGTTAGGGTTTGCATCGTAGGAGTACGCATTTTTACTGTTATGTATCTATATGCCTGCTTATACTCATTGTTTTAGCACAATGGTAAAATTCTACCTTTTCTTTACTCTACTAGTGCTCATAATCATATATATCTTTTTCTGTCACATGGTTGTTGCAGCACACGTATTTTATACTAGAAGGTCACTTACTGAAAATGTCCCCACCGTTTATTCTATGTATCTCTATGAGACGAAGTAAGCACGAGTGACTGAGTGAAAAGTACTGTATGGTTTCCACGCTCTCGGAGGGATCAGGGTTGTCATGTTCGATAGTTGCCAAAAGCTATTCGTTGATTGGTAAGAGGGGCACAGTGGCACTGTAAGCTACTTGGCCTACAGACTAACATATTCTTTGGGGAGGTCTGGAATCAGTCTGGACACCAATCCCTTAGTTTATGTTGTCTTAACAAGCAAATCCTATATAGATTTGTAGGAACTACATGACAAGCCCTCAAGCTGAGCTTCCAATACCTGGGCATTCATGTTTCTCTGTTACTCTCCCTCACATAGATACTCATGATCCTTTACTTGTCAAGAAGCAAAGGGACCTCACCAGATGGGCATGACTTTAACTCAACATTCTAGTTTGACCTGCGCCTTTTAAAATTATGTTGCTATCGCGCTTTTGTTACATACTCCATAACTTCCCACACCGATCCCACCAAATTCACAGATGTCCAGACCAGAGTACGGTCATTTCTATCAGCAACGGGTTATGCGCATCCTTTTCGGGAAGTGCGCTCAATTTACATTTGACAGGGGTATGGCAGCACTGGCTGTAAGAGACTATTACTGGGCTTCACAGCTAGTGGCTTTGAATGACTGGTTTCAGGGGGAATGGGCAGACCCTGCCTTCCACACTGAAGTGGCTCTTATGGTGTCTGACACCATTATGAACATGCTCTATGGTGAGCCGATCCCGTGCTCCTTTCCAGAGTCCTCCAGTGTGGTGTTCCAGATGTGGAGGTCAGCGCAGCAGCGCTGGATGGGTTGAGACACGAAAGTTACTCTGGGGACCCCCCTGATGGAAGAGGAGCTGGTTGGAGCAGTCTGATTGTCTAGAGGAGTTTAGTAGGTGGGATCCGATTGACATTTTGAGACTGGGGAATGTATGGCAGGGCTCACATATGCAATCCTTCTAAAATCTCCAGGCAGACTACAATCTCCATCACTCGCAAGTCTATACATTTTTATAACTCAAGACATGCATTGATTCATCACAAAGACTCCACTGGCATTGATCCAGAATCCAGACCCCTGGAAGCACGAGTGATGATGGGTCCACAGGGAAGGATATCTCACCTTTATAAAGCTTTTAATCAATCAATCAATAAAACTTTATTTCGGCAATAAGCCATAAAAGCACAAGCATAAGATATACATGAACATCAAAATTCCTTTGGACAGAAGTAAAAAAGGATTTTGCATCACATTTTAGCAAAATCGCAGCAATGCATAAAGTGCTGAAAATTTAGAATATTTTCATAAACAAAAAACATAAGCAACTCTATAGGAAAAATCAAGAATACTACTCGCAGCAGGGCATCAATAGACAATTTGTTTAAAATAAAAAAAATAAAAAGTTGTTAAAAAAAAAGCCCTAACAATAAATAACATTAAAAACCAGTAAGAAGGGTTTAAAAAAGTGGATTTGGGAAGCAAACCTATACAATTTCATTCATGGGAAAGAGAACAATTACAGTAACAACAAACACGTGTTTGTAGACACGCTTAACTATTACCTGAGCTCTGGGCCTCAATGAGAGGTCTACGCATATGCCACATCGCGAACAAGAATCTAGAAGTTACAAAAACAAATAATGGATGAGGCTCATATGTTAGTAGCCTATAGGCCTCAGTGTGCTCTCTAATACCCAAGTTTTTACACAACCGGAGCACCCATTTGGGCCTCGGCCTTTTGTAGGCCGGACAGAAGAGAAGAACATGAAGATCTGTCTCTTCTGACAACCTACACCCTGGACAGTCCAACCTGGGGTTGCCCTTCCATTTGTTGGTAAATGCTCTGAGGGGGAGGACCCCATGTCTAAATTGCAAAAATAATTTTTTTTAGCAAGAAATGGTTGGATGTTATCGAGTTCTGATTCAAGCTTATATTGCTGTTTGATATCTAGGAACCTGTGCGTCAATGAGCAGGTGTTAGTACTCTGGAAAAGTTGAGCAAAATTGTGTTCTTTAATGGTGAGCTGGAAGTTGTTTTTTTTAAATAGCATGGCAGGTCTCCTCATGTGATGACCATAAAGTTGCCAGCCCAAGAGTTTGGCAACTCTTGCGGATATGAGATAGCCATGGTATATTCCCTGCTCCTAAGATGGATAAAACATACTTCAGTTCCTCTCTGTAATTTAATAACTCAGGCGTGCTCCAAAGACGGTGCCAAAATATAAGCGGGCGGGAAGCAATAATGTCACTTATAGGTCCAATCCCCAGATCCATCCTCAGGGGTGTAAGGGGAGTACTCTTTGGTAAATTGAAGAGTTGTCTAAGAAAAGAGTTCTCTGTTATGACGAGAGCATTAGGGGGGCAAAAGCCCCATAGTTCAACGCCATAAAGAGAAGCTCCCCTAGCCTGGATTTTATAGATTTCAGCTGGGGGGCCTACAACTTTTTGAGAACAGTTTTTATAAACTTTAAGGATGCCCCCTATGGATTGTGTGAGTTTAAGGTTTGCCTTCTTTGTTTGGGTACCCCAATTCATCTTGTCATTCAATGTAAGACCCAAATAATCAAAGGTGGAGACCCTTTCTAAGGGCTTGCCATCTATTTGCGGCTGCGGACAATTTGTGGTATTTGCATTAAATACCATATATTTCGTTTTTTGGCATTTTATTACCAAATCCCTTTTCTTACAGAACTCCTCTAACACCCACTGCATTCCCATTGGTGATTTAGAGAGGAGCAGTGTATCATCCGCGAACATTAGCGCAGGTATTTTATAGTTCGCTAGCCTAGGTGAATCTATATCTTTTGTTTCCAGCAGGGATTTAATTAGACCATTTAAAAAGAGGGAGAACAGGGTCGGAGCAAGCACACAGCCCTGTCTCACCCCTTTCTCCACAGGAAAGGGGGCTGTCAATTCCCCTTTTTTCCCACATCTGATTCTCGCAAACGTGTTATGGTGCAAACGTTGGAACAAATGACAAAGGTATGCAGGTGCACCCATATCCCTAAGGATGCCCCAGAGCTGGTCACGCTGCACCATATCGAATGCGGATTTTAGGTCCACGAAGGACAGATATAGACTACCACCATCTAAAATCACAGTCTTCCAATGAATCAGTTGCAGTCTAAACAACTGGTCGATGGTCAACATTTTACTTCTAAAACCCGCTTGTAGCGGAGTTAAGATGTTTTTTCATCGATCCAGGACTGCAACCGACCCAACAGAACGTGAGCAAATAGCTTTTGGGTCACTTCAATCAAACTTATCGGACGGTAATTAGCTGGGTTAAGCGGGGAGCCCTTTTTATAGATAGGGATGATTTCCACACCTGCCCATGTTGGCGGTAACTCCATACCTTGAAAAATAGCATAAAAAAATACCCTTAGATACGGTACCCACACTAATCCTTCACTCTTAAATAAGTCGCCAGGAATTTTATCTAGACCTGGGGCTTTAGCCGGGAGCATTTTACCCAAAGCTGCAGAGACCTCCTTTTCCATACACGGGGGAATGTTAATGCCGTGAGGATATTATACACAATGGGAACATTAGGTTGTGCATCTCCATCCTCAGATCTTGAATATAATGATTGGAAATGCGACCTCCAAACTTCCTCCCCCAGGTTCGGTTCAGATACCGAGTTGCCTTCGGACTTCCCAGTTCTCACTAGGTTCCAGAAGCCTCTTGTCTCTCTGTTCTCTAGAGCCAATCTAATAGCTTCCCATCTGTCTAGTTCCCATGATGACTTTGCTTCAGCCACCGGTTTTTTGTATACGGTCCTGGTTATTTTAATGCGGGAAGTATCCTGGTCTTTGACTGCCGACACTAAAGCACTTTTGGCATACCTACATGTTTTATCATACCAGGAGTGATTATTTTTTTTAGTACCTGGTTTGTTTGAAAATCTACATTATAAAAAAACGCTGCTATTTTAGAAAACATTTCCTGGTGGTTTTTGGCTATTTCCTGCTGAAAATCTAAGGATTGGCCATTTGTTGGTGTTTGAAAGGCAAATTCCAAATGAGGGATAATTTGATTGTAAAGGGAGGCCTTTTTGTCAAATGACTGTACAAAGGTTCCCCAACGGACTCTTCTTCCTCCTTTAGTTGGTATCAAATTTGGGGTAGCTTGAGCAGATAGATTTTGGACTTGCTCAGGTTTCGGCAGATTTATTTCTAATGTCAGCGGATTGTGGTCACTTTCAGTGCGTGAGGTTACTACAAAATCTACAGCACAGTGCCACAGTTCCACATCAACCAAAATATAATCAATAATGGAAGTTTGTCCCAACCTATTATAGGTGTAAGTGCCCGGACTATCCGATGGAAAGCGGCCATTACATGCCCTTAACAAACCTGTAAGGGAGTTCAGCTGCATTACTAATGGAGTCCAGCTCTTAACCGGAAAGATATTACCATCAGGGATTAACCATGCAGAGTCCTCCTCATTGGTAATAGGGGTATTTAAGCCATTTAGTTGCTCAAAGTGACAGTTAAAGTCACCCCCAATTATCTTATGCGCGGACTCAGGCAATATATGAATAAAAGATGCCAAACAGTCCAGGGCCTGCGATGTCAGCCCGTTTCACTGGCCGTGAATAAATATTTATAGCAGCGATTTTAAAGTTATTAAAAAATGTCAAAATGATACACAGGATATCGGGGGATGAGGTTTCTATCACTTTAATTTTGCAATCCATATGTATACCGACCCAGATGCAGAGGCCGCCAGAGGGTCTCCCCCTGGGCCCCTGCACAGCTGGGATAGAATATGCCACATAGCCCTCTCTATGTAAGGGCTTCCTTGACCAAGTCTCCTGAAAAAGACATATCTCGTGAGTATCAATGAAGGCTTCCCAATCTGGCAGATCAATTTTTGAACTAAGTCCTGCTATATTCCAGGATAAAAACTTAAGTGTTCTGTATGGGGATCCCACTCTGATGTAATTCCAAATGACTATCCATAGTAATCTGTAAGGGAGGCCCGCCAACTTTTTCATTTCAGTGGACTCGGGGCTCCATCCAGAAAAGTGATCTCGGAGGGTTTTGCTGGTGTTTGTGTACTAATATTGGGCCCTTCAAAGTGATAATTATTAATAGTGAAGTGTGATGCCAAATTCAAGTTTTCGTGCCTTGAGACTAGTCAATCAACCAGGTCCAGAGTACTGAAAAGGTTATGCACAGGAATGTTAAATTGGTCCCTGTTTCCCCAAGCTTGGGCTGTGTGAGTCAGGACTTTATTCTGAGCACGCATTTCCCATTTTTTATACACATTGTCAACTCTTTCTAAAAGAGGGCTTGGGGGATAAAAGTATCCTAAGGGGAGAGTTTGTATACCTCTTGTCGCTATTACAGGTCCCCATTATAGTATGTGTTGAACCACCCTTCTGTCTCTGAAACGTATCAAGACACAGTCCCCTAGAATGTCTTTTGTCTTTGCCCAAGCCAGCTAACCCTTCGGGTAAATACGATCTCAGTCTGGGGTGGGGCGGGGAGGGGGTGTAGTGGTCTATATTTATTCAACCAGTGAATAAGTGAATAGTTTTATTTTTTTAACTCTAAATGAGATTTCCCCCGGCCTGCCTCCAAAGATGGTACTGTGGCCAAGATTACCACGCAAGGAGTAGATTCTGGAGGGGGGAGGTCGATACATGGACAAAGAGAATAAATCCGACTTGGTTTAGATGTTAATAAATTACTGTCAGATTTCAACAGTAAATTTTGGGTCTGGTGTTCATTACCTGCAACTGAGTTACTCACCTCTGCCCTATATGTATGTTCATCTACAGAGGAGAATGGGGCATTGCTATGGAGAGTGCTAGAGGGTTGATCTAAGTAGAGGGCACCATAGGTCGCAGTGGGCAAGGTCTATTGGACAGGATTAGAGCCTGCGGATGGAGCATACTGTTCGCAAGAAGGCAAAATAACCTGCGTAACTTTAGATATAGTATCCCTATTCAGAGACTTTGTAATAACATTATTTTTTAGGGCAGCATCAATTTTGGTTCCCCAAGAATCTAGAGATGTTTTTAAGTTGGCAATACTAATCATTACATCTCTCAGTTCAGATTTTAGTTGATCTAAAAAGGTTTTGAGCTCCAGCTTCAGCGCTAGAGCCCACCCCGGGGTCTCAAGGTTTTCATTTTCTCTAGCATCCTGAAGACCTCCCCCTAAGGTGTTAATGGGGACTGGCCCTAACAATTGCTCCTCATAGGTCTCCCCCCTCGCAGCACCCTTCTTCCGAGGAGCTCCTTTTCTTTTTACCCTCCCTCCCACGTCCACTCTGCTAGTTCTCTTTAGAGCTGGGTCTACTTGGGCAGGGGTTAGTTCTGGGGAAGTGGTAGGGGCTAAGGATTGAAATACAATGGAAGACTCTGGGTCCGCAGACTGGGTCATACTGGTTAGTCGTGGGGTGAGAGAAAGACGCCTCTCTGTGCGTTCAATTTCGCTGGAGACCTGCTGCAACATTCTATCGATCGCAGTCGGCTGTGCAGTGGTAGTATGGTTTAGGGGTTTCTGCCTATTGTTGGGCCTTAGGCGGGGAGGGGGGGGGGGGGGGGTAGTCTTCCCCATGGTTGCAATCTTACTTAACCAAAACAAGGCCTATGAGTATGAGAACAATAGAAGATAAATAATTATTATACTACCACGAAGTTCAAATCCCAATAGGATAAGTTAACACGTGTTTGATAGAAAAGGTGTTCTCCCAAACCCCCAATTCAACTATAGTCCAGCGAGGGCAGAAAGCAATAGGGTGGTACTCACTACTTCAAAATGTAAGGGGGAAGGCCCAGCCCAGTCTCATACAGTCTCAGACAGGCCCGCCCTTGGTCCGGGCTTCGTCCAGGCTACGTCCCGCGCCGCGGGTGGAGAGGCTGCGCTATAAGCACGTTGGCCCCGCCTCCCCCTCACTCACGGCAGCTGCAGGCTGTTGCAATGCACTCTGGGGCAGTAGTCCTCCCCAGAGTGTGTATGGCAAAGAAGGAGACGCTGCACCAAAATCTGTGGCCCCGTGTTGCTCCTGGGACCCTCGTCCCACCAGGAGTTAGCAGGATAGGAGATGTGGTGTTGCGGGTGCGGGCAGAAAAAGTGCAAGACACAGCCGGCAGAAATTGCAGGCAAGTGACAAAGTCCCCAGATTAATGAATAGCTCCTTCCTGTATTCTTTTGGGCCTGTGTGTGGAACAAGATGAGAGAGGTGTCCACAGAGAAAGGACTCAGGCTCAGCTAGATAAGTAACGTTTCCAAAAGTGAAAGCACACGATGCAGGAGGAATGAAGGGAGAATCCAGCTGGACCCCTCCTACCTATCTTATATGTTTTAGTATCTCGTTGGCTGGTTAGTAGGGACTGCGCGACGCTGTGGGTGATCCTTGGTGTGATGGCAGAAGTGTCTTCACTTATAAGCAATAACTGCTTTGGATCAACACTCACTTGTTTATGTCTGGTCACTCCTTTTTATTCTGGTTTTTATGCCTGTACTTTCTCCTCTTGTGTCTCAGCAGATTACAGGCTAGTCCATATTTGTGCTGCATAGGCCTTTGCCAGTTACCAATGCTCTGGGGGCTGCCAGGCCGGGTGTTTGGTGCCGCGACGCTGTGGGTGATCCTTGGTGTGATGGCAGAAGTGTCTTCACTTATAAGCAATAACTGCTTTGGATCAACACTCACTTGTTTATGTCTGGTCACTCCTTTTTATTCTGGTTTTTATGCCTGTACTTTCTCCTCTTGTGTCTCAGCAGATTACAGGCTAGTCCATATTTGTGCTGCATAGGCCTTTGCCAGTTACCAATGCTCTGGGGGCTGCCAGGCCGGGTGTTGTTGCCTTCGTTTTTACGAAGCGTCTCAATCAGGCGCCATTTTAAAGGCAGGCGCCCGGCTTCAATTGCTCCATGCCGCCTCTCAGTCCCTCAACGATGAATATCTTCCAGGCCCCAGGCTTAATTACGTCCCTGATGAGCTCGCAGCAGCCCTGGGACTTCACAGGCGTTTCTTTGCTGGGCGCATTACTTTATCGGGAGATCGGCGCCATCCTTTCGATCGCGCCCCACGTCTCGCGCTCTCCACTCACCAGTACCGCCTCCGGTATGATTAATAGTTGGGCCCAGTCTTACTAACCAAGCTACACCCCAGGCCTTGGTAAACCTGATTTTCATCCATATGCAGAGTTCCGGTTAATCAAACCTCCAGTATCCCGCGCGGTGCCTGATTGACAGCCCAGATGCTAATAACACGTAGCTTTAGTGATCAACTCCCCTGACTTGTTTGTCCCTATTGGAGCCAACTTGGAGGCTTTTCTGGGCCCGATGGAGACTGGAGAGAGGCCCTTTTAGCGCCAAGGGAGTTGGCAATATCTGCCAGGCTTTGCACAGTTTATTTGAATAACCTACATGCCACCCACCTGACTCTGACATGTCTGCTGAGGACGAAACGCCACCCTACCTCCGCTTGCTCACAATAAAGGATGGAGAAAGCGGACTTCTTTCATGTGGCCTGGTCTTGATTGGTGATCGCTAAGTAATGGCCAGCCAACTTCTACACTCTCTCAATGGTATTGGAGCACCCCATTGATCTGGCACAGAAGGTGGATCTCTTAAATTTGATGGAGGACCTGGGAGGGTACAGAAGGGAACATGCACTGGTAGGCCTGGGAACTCTGCTGGCAAAGAGAGACACTACCCGGATATTAAACCATCTGGCAGCCCAAGTGACTGCCTAAAAAAAAAACAGCTAAACAAATGTGGAGAGTAAAAAACCACAGTACAATGTAATACATGGAGTTATCAGTTAAATACTGTTTTAGGCAATCAGGAATATGTGCCTCTGACGAATTACTGTTTGTCACTGTACTGACCAATACAGTAGAGTTCTCTGCTACTAATGTTACAAGTGCCATTAACTCTCGAGTGTCATTTGTACCTGCAGTTCCTCAGATAGGCTGGTTCTAAAGATTGCATTACTGATGCTGCGTTCAAAGGAATGGGTCTAAGGGCCTGCAAGTCATCTAGCTCACGCAATACAGTTCCTCCCCCTTTGAGATTCTTGCATATTTTGCAAGGTTGGATATGAAAATTAGATGTTCTCAAATGCCAGTTCACTGTTGTGGTATACAAACATTGCATCTAGGATGAAATTTAACAGGTTTGAGAACATCGCCGCATTTACAACAAATACCTCTTTCAGCAAACCTACGTTCAGCATCAATTAAAGTGTCAAAACATTTTAGACTCAGCTTGCAGGTGGTACAAAGCAACACTTCATCTTTCCTAACTGCTCAATGTTACCTAATTCAGTAACTCCTTCTTGCACCTTCAGCACTCTTAGCCATAGGAAAACATTAAAATCAATGACAAGTGGAGTCAGCTTCCAAAATTTCATAAGGAGTTGTGACTTTAGGTTCAGCTATCTAACAAGGATTCCAAAGTGTTACACCCAGTGGCTTTTAAATGCTTTACATCCAATAAGGTAAATGAATTCATTTGTCTATCCATGATGAACAAGTTACTTACCTTTGGTAACGATATATCTGTAAGAAACATATATTAGTTATGGATTCCTGAATTACCCCCAGGCTTCAGACTTGATCTGGAGAATTTTTTCCTTCAGCAGTACCCCTTCGCGTCGGTCGACTCCGCGTTCGTCATTGGCGGCGTGATCGCCGGAATGGCGTCGTGGTATCTACTTAAACGCTGCCCCTGTGCGCTGTCAGTTCTTTACACAACATTCCATGCCAGAAGCGCAGAGCCATGCAAGACACTGACCACTGGTGCATAAAACTATGTCCCTGAAAGGGAGTCCCTTACCCTAGAAGTCAGTTCGCAGAACCAGGGAGGAAGGGTGGGGCAGTAAGGAATCTATAACTAATATATATCGCTTACAGATGTATTGTTACCAAAGGCAAGTAAATTGCTCATCTGAAAGAGACTATTAGTTATGGATTCCTTACCTTAGAATAGATACCCCAGCAATACCAACCCTGGAGGTGGGTCTGCGAACCAAGTTCACACCAGGAAGTCCTGAACAACGGAGCGGCCAAAGATGCTGTTTCTCCAGACTGGCTGTCCAGACAGTAATGTTTAGTGAAGGTGTGCATTGAAGCCCACGTGGCTGCCTGGCAGATGTCATGAAGGGGGACTCCACATCCCAAGGCAGTAGTGCCTGCTGGCGCCCTGGTGGAATGGGTGCGCAACCCTAACGGAAGTTCCTTTTTCACCAAGGAAAAACGAATTTTAATGCAAAGAAGAACCCATCGAGAGATGGTTCGCTTTTGCACGGCCCGACCTTTCCTGGTGCCCACATAGCCAACAAAGAACTGATCATCCACCTGGAATTGTTTTGTGGGATCCAGATAAAATGAGAGCCCACCTTTTGGATTCAGATAGTGGAGCCTCTCCTCCTCTTTAGAAGGATGTGGGGGCGGAAAGAAGGTGGGCTAAGTGATGGTCTGTCCTATGTGGAAATAGGTAACCACTTTGGGAAGAAAGGAAGGTAGAGTTCGAAGGACAACCTTGTCCAAATAAACGGCAGGGAA
Source organism: Triturus cristatus (assembly GCF_964204655.1). Classification (NCBI taxonomy): domain Eukaryota; kingdom Metazoa; phylum Chordata; class Amphibia; order Caudata; family Salamandridae; genus Triturus; species Triturus cristatus. The sequence continues at coordinate 1,024,398,540 of NC_140592.1, forward strand.
AGGAGGCTTAGAAGAAAGACCCTGAAGCTCACTCACCTCGAGAGCAGAGGTGATGGGTACCAGAAAAGCTCTTTTAAGGTCAAGGGTCTGAGAGCACAATTATGTAGCAGCTCGAAGGGAGCGCACATAAGGTAAGTCAGAACAAGGTTCAAGTCCCACTGGGGCATCACAAAAGGAATAGGAGAAAACAAGTGAGCAATGCTGTTGGACTTTTTTTTTTTTTTTAACGTTTATTTACCATTTTATCACGTTATACAACCATTAGAACATGAGTGCTCACTGCCTGAGCACAAAGACAAGTATTGTGTAACATTCAAGAAAACAAGAATCATGAAACAAAACAGTCCCATCCTGTGGTGCAGCAGTGGCTAGGGTTAGCCCCCAATCACACTCTGACAATTTGCATGAGTCTCCACCCAGTAATGCTGTTGGACTTGGCCCTTTTTGGCTAAAGTTCCCTAAACTTTTTGCCTTCCCCCTAGACCCTTTTTCTGACACGGTGTTGTCAACTCAGTTGCTTTGGGCACTTTGCCACTGCTGATCAGTGTCAAAGTGTAATGGTAATTGGTTGTCCATAACTGGTATATTTGTTTTACTAGTAAAGTCCCTAGTAAAGTGCACTATGTGTGCCACGGCTGGTAACCCAAATGCTACTAGTGGGCCTGCAGCACTAATTGTGCCACCCACACCAGTAGCCTTAAAGAGAGAACTCAGGCCTGCCACTGCAGTGCCTGCGCGCAGTTTGTTAAACTGCCTTGTTGTCCACATGTACTAAGGTGTGTACCATGTCCTGACAGTTTCTTACTGTTGCCCATAGAACAGAATAGGGGAGGCTGTGTAATATGTTTCCAGCCTATCTTCCCATAGGCTTAATATGGAGAGGTGAAGTTTAGTGTGCCTGAACTCACAATTTAATAACATCTTTTTGTGAAGGTGGTTTTTGAATTGCGTGTTAACAAACCACATTTTTAGAAGTGGCTGGTTTGTGTTCTAACAATTCTGTGTCGCTCTGCCTGGTTGTGGATTGACTCTGGATTTGAAAGTGATAGGATCTGGGAAATGTCTTGACGCAAGGAAGTAGGTGAGACAGCAACAGGCTGACCTGCATCTGGAGTGTAGGGGGGGAGGAGTAGCCCCTGGAGGTGAAGAGGCCTGGGCTGCCGCCATAAAACAATGGCTCCATCTTCTGCTGAGTGATTGAGGATCCAGACCCCCACTATCAAAGGAAGAAGGTGTCACTGGCAGGGAGACACCCAGAACTGGTTTGGACAGGGGCCAGTGACCCCCTGAACACAAAGACTTCAAAGACATTTAGGGGTATAACTATAAGAGCTGAAACCCCTGAACGTTGGACTGTTGAAGACTGAAAAGGATTGAAACTACTTTGTGGTCAAGAGGAACCTCTGCCAAGGAAGAAACAGCTGAAGAGGCTGAAGGAAAGGACTGACCCTTGCTGTTTGTTTTGGGGATGGCCTGCAGGTTGCTGATTTAACCAAGGAGAGGCTAAGGGACTTTGCTGTGTCCCCCTGCTTCAAAGGACTTTGCTGTGTGCTGTGTCCTGAAGTAACTTGTCCCCAAGGGCTCCCTGTTGTGGAAACTCAGGAACATAAAATGTTCCAGGTGTGCCTCCGCGACACTGATGTGCTTTTTGCAGCCTGAGACCTTCGAAAGAACTGCCCTGTGATCGCGGGCACCCGGAATCCAAGTGAGTCTCAGTGACGCTGTGTGCCTGTGCTTTGTGCAGCCTGAGACCTTTGCAAGGATTGCCCTGTGATTGTGTGCACCCAGAGCTTAAGTGAGTCTCAGCAATGCTGTGTGTGTGTGCCCTGTTGCAGCCTGAGACCTTCGTCATTGCCATCAGCCAGGACCGACATCCCCAGATGAGCTATGCCCTGCCGGCCCGAGCCTGCCTTTGCCAAGGAGGGACCTCGAACCATCCCCGTCGGTTGGGGGCGAGGCAGAGTTCCACTGCCCAAGATCAACGAAGTGGCACCGGAGGCCTAAGTCGCGAGGAGAGTGGGATTGCACCCCCCAGATAGCGTGCGTGTGTCGCCGCCTGGGGTGGGGTGCGGGCTACGAGAGACACTCTCTGTCTTTCCCATCGTTGCAGCGCGAGCCTCCGCTCAAGTCCGTATCGCGGTCCGTACGTGCCGAGGAATGGCAGTACAGGAGCCGGAGTGTGGAACCACACTTTGTTTTTCATCATTACAGTGTTGGGGGCATGTTTTGGCAGTAGCTGACCACGAGTCAATAAGAGTGGCATGGAGACCGTCCCGAGCACCACGATCGGTGCCAAAGAGCCTTATTTTTGCATTAAGAACTGCCCGATTGTAGCATTATGAAGTGCCTTGTTTTTGCATTATGAACTGCCTGATTGTTGCATTACGAATTGCATTATTTTCACATTACGAACTGCCTGATTGGTGGGTTACGAATTGCCTGATTCTTGCATTACGAACTGCATAGCATTGCATTAGGACTGCATTAGATCGAGAATGGCTCATTAATGCTGCAAGAACCTACCAGTGCTTGCTGGCCTAATAACCGGCAAGGTGAAATATTACAAATACGCATATGTTGGATTTTTATCGTGTAGTTTCATCGTATATCTTTTTATATAAACATATATTTTTTTATTAATGAAACTCGTGTGCAGTCCCTTTGTGGTGTTATCAAGGTGTTACTGAGAGCGTGGTTGCAAATACTTTACACATTTGCCTTGGATATAGGCCCGGCTGCTCGTGCCAAGCTACAGAAGGGGTGACCAGGGGCTATCTGAGAAGGTGTCCTTCCTTTCCCTGACTTAGAAGCAAGGGTCCCTATTTGGCCTAAGGTACCTACCTCCAACTAGAGACCCCCAGTTCTAACAAATGCCCTTAAGGAAAAGATTTACAATAGGAAACCTGAAAAGAGAAGGCTGATTAGGAAGGCGAAGAAAGACTGACATGGCCGAAAGATAGCCCTTGAGGGTGCCCATAGCAGAGCCCTGCTGGGCCAAAGAAAGCAGGAAGAGAACCTCAGAAAGGGGGGCAGACAGGAGATCCACAGCCTTTGCTGTGCACCATGCCACACATTTGTTCCATCTACAGGCATGTACTGTTTTAGTCGAGGGACGCCTGGCTGCCAAGATAACATTAAAGACTTCAGGAGGAAGGTGAAGGCTGAAAACTGTCTCCGCTCAATTTCCGCACAAAGAGGTGGAGGCTGGAGAGGTTCGGATGGAGGACCGTCCCCTGCTGCTGCGACAGATGATCCTCCCGAAGAGGCAGTCTGATCGGAGGATCGATGGCCATGTTCAATAGCTCAGGATACCAGACTCTTCGTGCCCAGTCTGGAGCACAAGAAGGACTTAGGCCCAATCGCACTTGAACTTCTTCAGCACTCTGAGCAGAAGCGGTATTGGCAGAAAGGCGTATAAAAGACCGCAAATCCACTCCGGACAAAAAGCGTTGCCTAGCGAGTGCTGCCTTGGAAATTACTTATTTTTTTAAATAAATTTGTATTGCTCAGTGCTATATATACATACATTTATTAATTCACCCTCAGGCTAATTGTGCATATTTCATTTTCCACCCACCCCCAAGGGCTGGTGACAGCCTCGGATTCCATGTACTTTACACAACCAAGCCAAAATTTATATAAATCTGGTATTTCATACATTTCTTAATTTCTACCCAAATAAAGTGCAGTGTGCCATTGCGCCAGCATCGAAAATTCCACCTAATCTACAGATTTTTCTCTACCCAATCCGACAGTGGCGCCCACATTTTTAAGCCTTTCATTCGCGCTCGTATCCGTCTTCTTGCATAAACAGCTTTTTCTAAATTACAAGTTGTCAGAAAGCAGGAGAGCCACTGTTGGAATACCGGGGGATTGGAATCAAGCCAAGCAGAAGCGATACATAATCGGAATACTGCCATCCCAATAAACACCAACTCTTGACCATCATTGCCAGGCTCTTTTTCCGCCACCCCCAGCATGAATAAACTTGATGAAAGGGAGCATTCTAATCCCAAAGCTTCCTTAAAGAATTTGGTGATATCTTGTTTTACCTTTGCGAGCACACTACGGGAAGTAAAAATATGAACCAGATCCGCCTGAAATTTTGAACACCAAGGGCAATATGTCCCTATGCCACTTCCCCATTTAGCTATCCTATGTGGGGTGTAATATAATGAGTAACAGGTCTTATAATATTGTGCCTGTAGCGGAGCCGAGATTAGAATATTCTGTGCCATTTTAAATGACTGCTGGAATGTATATTCTGATATACCAATTCTCTCCTTCCCTTTTGAAGATCATAGTTCCATATCATCTATCATCAGGGAGTTGAAAAGATTATAAATAACCCGTATTGAAAGGTCTCTATTCTCTACCAGTTTCTTAACTATGGCATTTCTAGAAAATCCAATTGGTCCTCCGCCCTTCTTAAATAAAAAGTCCCTTATTTGAATATATTAGAAGAAATCTCTCCGATCTATCTCAAATATCTCTTTGAGATCTCCGAAGGAAACAAGGCCCTCTAAAGAAAAAAAGGACCCAAGTTTAGTCAAACCAGCATCCCCCCATCGTTTAATCATATGGTTCTTAACAATTTCCCCTGGAAGGTTTGGATTGTCTATTAGGGGTGTATAGTAATTAAGCCTGCCGATGCCAATAGCTCTTCGAACTGCTTTCCAGATTTTAACCCCCTCCCCCCCCCCAATAATGTTTTAAAGCGAACTGTTTTGTAGTCATTATCATTTAAATAGCACCACAGCCATCCCCAGGCTTCTTCCCCCATTATAAGTTCTTGGGGGGGTCCGGACCCCCTCAGCATGTCTTTCAATCCGTTTTTCTTGTAGCATTATCAGGTTATACAATAGTATAGTGGACTAATAGTAAAGTCTGAGATTAGGAAAAGCCCATCCCCCTCTCTCCCTGGGCAACGTAAGATATTTAAAAGCCCTTTGTGGTTTGGCGTATGGCCAGATAAATCGAGAAAATAGGTCTTCTAATTTCTTCAGCCAGTCATTTGGAAATTCTAGTGCAATTGCCCGAAAAAAATATAGCATCTTAGGAAAGAATAACATTTTGACTATATTCTATCTACCAACGATGGATAGATGTAGATTATTTAACCTAGATAAGTCCTGTTTGGTTTTGGCTAAGGGAGGCTCTACATTATCTTTAACGATATCATCCATGTTTGCTGAAATATTGACCTCTAGATAAGTCGCATTCTTAGCCACTATGACGTCATTTATTGTTGCATTCGCATTGACCACTACGAACAAGTTACTAACCTTCGGTAACGATGTATCTGTAAGAAACATTAGTTAGTTAGATTCCTCACCTTAGAATATCCCCAGGCGTCAGACTGGATCCGGAAGATTTTTCGTCAGCAATACCCCTTGCGCGTCGCTAGGCGTCGTCTGCGGCTCCGCGTCCGTCGTCGGCGTCGTGCGCCGGGATGACGTCGGAGTACTTAGACGCCGCCCTCGCGCGCTGACGTCAGTTCTTGTACATAGCCTTCCGCGCCAGGAACGCAGAGCCATGCAAAGACCGACACTGGTGCCAAAAATAAAATCTAGGGGCCTGAAAGGACAACCTTAACCCTAGATGTCAGTTCGCAGAACGGGGAGGTTGGGAGGGTCGGTGAGGAATCTAACTAACTAATGTTTCTTACAGATACATCGTTACCGAAGGTTAGTAACTTGTTCATCTGAAAGAAACACGTTAGTTAGATTCCTCACCTTAGAATAGATACCCAAGCAATACCATCCCCGGTGGTGGGTCTGCGAACCAAGATCACACCAGAAAGTCCTGGAGGACAGAACGGCCAAAGAAGCCATCCCTCCGGACTTGGCTGTCAAGGCAATAATGCCTGGCAAACGTGTGTAGAGAAGCCCACGTCGCCGCCTGACAGATGTCCTGCAAAGGGACTCCCCGTCCCAAGGCAGTAGTAGCCGCCGTGGCCCGAGTAGAATGGGCGCGCAGCCCAACAGGAGGGTCCTTTTTAGCCAAGGAATAGCAGATTTTTATACACAAAACGACCCACCGAGAGATGGTTCGTTTGTGCACAGCTTTCCCCTTCTTAGCGCCCACGTACCCAACAAAAAGCTGGTCGTCCACCCGGAACTGTTTTGTGCGGTCCAGATAGAAGGAGAGCGCACGTTTTGGGTCCAGACGGTGGAGCCTCTCTTCCTCTTTGGAAGGATGCGGAAAGAAGGTGGGCAAGGTGACAGACTGCCCAAGGTGAAATGGAGTCACCACTTTAGGAAGAAAAGAGGGACGAGGCCGAAGGACAACCTTGTCCGGATGAACAGATAGAAAAGGAGGCTTTGAAGATAAAGCCTGGAGCTCACTCACCCGTCTAGCCGAGGTGATGGCTACCAGAAAAGCAGTCTTTAGAGTTAGAAGACGAAGAGGGCAATTGTGAAGAGGCTCGAAGGGAGCGCACATCAGGAATGTCAAAACCAGATTCAAGTCCCACTGAGGCATTACAAAAGGGACAGGAGGGAACGTGTGTGTAATGCCTTTGAGAAAGCGTGTAACCACAGGGGACTTGAAAAGAGAAGGCTGATCAGGAAGCCGCAAGAAGGCGGAGATGGCAGCAAGATAACCTTTCAGGGTGCCCAGGGCAGAGCCCTGCCGGGCCAGAGAAAGAAGGAAGAGGAGAACCTCAGAAAGAGGGGCGGAAAGGGGATCCACAGCCTTTGCTGTGCACCATGCCACAAATTTGTTCCACCGGCAGGCGTATACCGACTTTGTGGAGGGACGCCTGGCTGCCAGAATGATATCACAGACTTCAGGAGGCAAGTCAAATGGCATCAACTGCCGCCGCTCAATCTCCACGCATGGAGGTGGAGGCTGGACAGGTTCGGGTGGAGGACCGTCCCCTGCTGCTGCGACAGAAGATCCTCCCGAAGGGGCAGACGTATCGGGGGATCGGTCAACAGACTGAGTAGCTCGGGATACCAGTATCTTCGTGCCCAATCCGGAGCCACCAAGATGACTTGGGCCCGGTCGCGCCTGATCTTCTTCAGCACTCTGGGCAGAAGTGGTATAGGCGGAAAGGCGTACAACAGACCGCAACTCCACTCGTGACGAAAAGCGTCGCCGAGCGAGTGCCGCCTTGGAAATTCCAACGCGCAGAACTGCTGACATTGCGCGTTCTCTTCGGTGGCGAATAGATCTAACCAAGGCTCTCCCCACTGCTGAAAGAGGCCTTGCACCACTTCGGAGTTCAGACGCCATTCGTGATCCATCATGCACCGGCGGCTGAGTTCGTCTGCTCTGGCGTTCAGAGAGCCCGCCAGATGTTGAACCACCAGGGTGACGCCCTGGTGTTCCAGCCATGTCCAGAGGCGCAGAGCCTCCTGACAAAGGGTCCACGACCCCACCCCGCCCTGTTTGTTGCAGTACCACATGGCGGTGGTGTTGTCCGTGAACACCTGCACGACACTTCCCCTGACAGAGGGAAGGAAGGCTTTCAGTGCAAGCCGGATCGCTCTCAACTCCAACAGGTTGATGTGGAGACGAGACTCCGCCGGAGACCAGAGGCCTCTGATCTCCGCCTCTCCCATATGGCCACCCCAACCCAGGAGGGACGCATCCGTCACTACGACATGCTCCGGTTGGGGAAGGGAGAGGCTCTTGCCCTTGACCCACTCGCGGTCCGTGAGCCACCACTGCAACTGCTGTGCAGTGCCCTCCGAGATCAAGACATGGTCGGACAGGTTGCCGTGATGCTGGGCCCACTGAAACTTCAGGTCCCACTGCAGAGCCCGCATGCGCCGCCTGGCGTGATGCACTAGTAGGATGCAGGAGGCCATCAGCCCCAGAAGCCGCAACACTAGCCTGACCGAAACCCGGGATAGAGGCCGAAAGATGGGAATCAGGGCCTGTATATCCCGGACCCGCTGTTCCGGTGGATGGACCCGGAACTGCGCCGAATCGAGAACCGCTCCGATGAAGAGGAGCTTCTGAGAGGGACTCAAGTGTGACTTCGGCACGTTGATGGAAAACCCCAGCAAATGCAGGAGATCCGCCGTAGTCTGGAGGTGGGAGACGACTGCCTGGGGCGAGCCCGCCTTCAACAACCAGTCGTCGAGATAGGGGAAGACTGGGACCCCTGATCTGCGCAGATGAGCTGCGACCACCGCCATCACTTTCGTGAACACCCGAGGGGCACTGGTGAGGCCGAAGGGGAGCACGGTAAACTGAAAGTGCTCTTGGCCCACCGTGAACCGCAGGTAACGCCGGTGGGCCGGCAGGACGGGGATATGGAAATATGCGTCCTGCAAGTCCAACGCTACCATCCAGTCTCCAGGGTCTAGGGCAGCTAAAACCTGAGCCAACGTTAGCATCTTGAACCTTTCCTTTCGGAGGAAGGCATTGACGTTCCGGAGGTCCAAGATAGGGCGCAGGCCCCCCTTGCCCTTCTTGGGAACCAGAAAGTAGTGGGAATAACAACCACGACCTACTTCTGGACTCGGAACGCGCTCGACGGCCCCCTTGGCCAAGAGAGCCGAAACTTCCTCGCGGAGAAGATCCAAATGATCCCCCGAGATACGGTGGTGCTGTGGTGGCATGGCTGGAGGGGTCGTCTCGAAGGGGAGGGAGTAGCCCCTTCGGACGATTTGCAGCACCCACCTGTCCGATGTTATGGACCGCCAGTGGAGCAGGTGATGGCGAACTCTGCCGCCCACTGGCGTGGTATGGGCCTGAAAGCTCGGACTAGGAAGGCTTTGAGGCGGATGCTGCCGGGGTGGATGTGGGCTGACCACGTCGGCCTCCATTTCCGCCACGGCGGAAGCCACGTCCGCGACCGCGCGCAGGTTGGTTCTGCGGCTGGTGGCTCTGCGGACGTGAGGAGGCGCCCCTTCCTTGGCCACGAAAGGGGCGAAAAGCGGAGGTGTGCGCCCGCGGAGCCGAGAGGCCCAAGGACTTGGCCGTAGCCCGGGAGTCCTTAAAGCGGTTCAGCGCACTGTCCGCCTTCTCACCAAACAGGCGAGTGCCATCAAAGGGCATGTCCATGAGGGTGTTCTGGACATCCCCGGAAAATGACGTGGACCGCATCCAGGCGTGGCGGCGGAGCGCCACCGTGGTGGAAATCGCCCGACCTAGCGAGTCCGTGGTGTCAAGCCCACATCTTATGGCGTGCCGTGCTGCATCCCTCCCATCGGCCAGAGCCTGGGAAAGACGTGGCCGGACCTCCTCCGGACACAGGGGCAGCACGTCCTCCACCGTATCCCACAGGGAATGGGAATAACGGTCCAAGAGACAGGCGGTATTTAAGGACCGCAGGCCCAAACTAAGGGACGAGAACAGTTTCTTGCCAAACTGCTCGAGTCTCTTGGAATCCCGGTCCGGCGGAGCGGTCGGGAAGGAGGATTGGGAAGTAGAGGCCTGGATAACCAGACTCTCGGGGGTGGGGTGTTGGGACAGGAAGCTGGGGTCGCCCGGAGCAGGGCGGTGGCGCCTGGCAACGTTCCTATCCACAGGAGGAACTGTGGAGGGCTTGGACCAGGTGCCCTGCAGAACGTCAGTGAGGGCCTCGTTAAACGGCAGCAGAGGCTCAGTGGAGCTTGCTGAGGTTTGAAGCACCTCAGTGAGGATGTTGGTCCTCACAGCCACGGCAGGCAACTCGAGCCCAAGGGCCTCAGCCGCCTTGCGCAGCACCACAGAAAATGCTGCACCCTCCTCCGAAGCCACGGTCGGAGGAGAAGTGAATCCAGCGTCTGGCGAGGTGTCCAGCCCGCTGGCCTCCCCCAGTTCATCTGCCCAGTCCTGAGAAAGCTGTGACTGAACAGCCAGAGGGTCCTCGAACCCCTCCCAGTCGCCCCCTTCTTCCGATTCCTGATAAACAGGAGGAATGAGCGGAACCGGACTGTAGAGATGGTAGGTCTCTAGCGGCGTCGGATGCGGCGTCGGCGGACGCCGTGCCGGCGTCGGGTCCGGATGAGGGCTAAACTGGGGCGTCGGCGTCACAGGCGTCGGCGTCGGTGGTTCAGGCGTCGGCGCCGGTGGAGGAGTGACAAGGTCAACCGGCGTCGACTGGGGCCCAGGCATGGGCCCCGCGGGGACCTGCGGCGTCGAGACCGGAGTCGTCGACGGCGCCGGGGCCGGAGCCGCCGGCACGCGAGGTCGCCCAGTCGAGCCCGCGGGGCCCGAAGGCGCGCCAGCGGGCGTCGACGGCGGGGCCAGGCTCCTCATGGCCGAGAGGAAGGCGCTGATCTCCGCCGGCGCCGCGTCAGCCCCAGGGACCGGAAGGTATGGGGGCGGACGCGGCACCTGCGGCTCCGCCGGAGCCGCGGGGGTGGAACCACTTGGACCCTCGGCCGAGTCGCGCGACCGGCGAGGGGAGTCCGAAGAGCGATGTCGCCTCTTGGACTTCTTTGAGTGCTTGGACTTACCCGACGACTTGGAGCCCGACGATCGATGGTGGCGTCGGCTAGGGCTCCGCGAGCGATCCTTGGACCTCCTCCTGGACCGGGATCGCGCACGACGCGGAGCCGAGTGGCGAAGCTCGAGAAGCTTGCGGGACCGCTCCCGCCTAGCCTTCGAAGTCAGGGCCTGGCAGTCGTTGCACGACTCCGCGTCGTGGTCGAGGCCTAAGCAATAGAGGCACCGGCGGTGGTGATCGGTCACCGACATCAGTCGATGACAGTCTTCACAAGCCTTGAACCCAGGCATCCTACCGGCACCAGATGTCGACAGACAGGGATCAAAAATGATCAAAAAGATTTAGTCAAAAAAGACTAAAAGGGGTAGCTCTCCCGGATCTGCGCTTACTGGCGCGGAAAAAAGAAGAACTGACGTCAGCGCGCGAGGGCGGCGTCTAAGTACTCCGACGACGTCATCCCGGCGCACGACGCCGACGACGGACGCGGAGCCGCAGACGACGCCTAGCGACGCGCAAGGGGTATTGCTGACGAAAAATCTTCCGGATCCAGTCTGACGCCTGGGGATATTCTAAGGTGAGGAATCTAACTAACGTGTTTCTTTCAGATTTGCGTGTTACAGTGATTGGGTGTATATCCGGAGAGCTTCCCAAACCTCTCTGCTTCCTCTATTTCCTGTACAGCGATAGTAGGGTTAGGGGTCACAATTGCAATGTCGTCAGCATATGCCAACATTTTTGTTTCCCAGCCATGTGTCACGAAGGGTCTGATTGCCCTATTGTTTTCTAATTGACGTATGAAGGGGTTAATAGAAACCGCAAATAGCAGGGGTGAGCTCGGGCAGCCTTGTCGGGTCCCTCTAGTTATTGCAAATGGGTCTGAGAGTGCTCCTGGCTGTTATATGATAATAGAGCATTTAAATGGCCTGTAATAACCCGCCCTTCATTCCAACCCTTGACAGGGCCTCCCATAAAAAGTGCCACATGACCCTGTCAAAGGCTTTTTCACTATCCAATAGGATTAAAGCCATAGGGTCCTTGGATATTGTTGTGGCATCTAGGAGTGTGATAACTCTCCTTATATGGCTAATTATCTTGTGCCCTGGAATGAATCAATGCTGGCGCTTTGAAATCACCTTGTGAGTTATTGACGCCAGACGGGCTGCAAAAGTATATCTTAATATCACTGTTGATCAATGTTATAGGACGATATGAACTGGGCTCACTTGCCGATTTAATCTTTTTAAGAAAGATGACTATTTTTGAGGAAGACCAGGAGTTCGGCGGTCTTCCACCCCCTTTAAAATACATGGACAAACAGCTGGGTCATACATTCTTTAAGTTACCGCGAGAATTTGTTGTAGAATTCGATGGGAATCCTATTCAAGCCTGTAGCCTTACCATTAGGAAGTCTATTGATACAGAATAGCATGGGAGATCATCCAACAGTTGAGAATTGTTCTACTGGAATTGAGTCCAAAAATTAACTTCCCTAGGATCCCCTTGTAAATTACCTTGATATAAGATCTGATAGTACAAATAAAATGCGTTTCGAATACTATCTCCCTGTGTTGGATCCTGAATCTCTTGTATTAGGTTTTGCATAGTTTTGTGTCTTGCTCTTATCTGTTCACTGCATGCGTATGCTTTCTCTCTCTCCATACAATAAGTTTATCTGCAACGTCTGCAGCTATTACTTCCATGTTAGAAGATATGGCAACTGCCACCTTTGCCTGTGGTTTCTCCACGTTCCTTCCCTGTTGTATCGTCTTCACTAAGTTCTCCTCTGCTTGGGCCAGCCGAATTTGTAAATCATGTATTTGCTGTGGGTTTTTTTTCATTAAGATTCAAAGAATATCTAAGAGTTTCCCCTTGTATGCTAGCTTTCACTATATCCCACACAACATCTATTCCTGTTCTGCCTATATTTTCCCTCAAAAACGGCAGGAGCCAGTTCCTTCGTTAACTAGCAATGCATGCTCAAAGCTCCATGTTTTAACTATGTGTTTAGAGTTTGTTCCCTTAATCTCAAACATTAAATGGTTGTGATGTGAAAGTATACGTGGGGCTTTTTCTATCGTGCTCTCCTCAAGCAGGGAGTGGGACATGAGAATGAAATCAAGTCGGGCATGAACTTTATGTGTAATAGAGAAATACGTGAAGCCTGGATCTGAAGGATTTTGCCAATTCCAGGCATCGCTCAGCCCATGACCTATATATAATGCCCTCAGTGCCCGAAACATTGGGGGTGTCCTACCACTATATTAAAAATTAGCTTTTGAGCTCAGTGCCTTGTTGGCGGGTATGTTTATGTTAAAGTTCCCACAAAGAACAACAGGGAGTGGCCTGACAGCAAGTTTGCGATTTACCTGCTCAAATACTCCTGGATCATCCAAGATACAACCACAGATTAAGCAGATGGTGGACAATTCCCTAGTAGTTTTACAACATTCTGTTATTAACCATCAGCCTAACTGATTGGCTAATGTTCTGGTAAATTGCAACGTAGTGTTAGATGAATCACCACCCCTCGTGTCCGGGTGTTTTGTGTCGTCATCCCAACCAGCCTATAACCTAGCGAATACAACAGGTACAGTTGAGCACCCTCTTTATGGGTCTCCCGTATGCATATTACATCTGCCTTCAATATTCGTAGCCATGCTGCAGTATTGCGTCATTTCTTAAGAGTCATTTAGGACACTGATGTTGATAGTGGCTATACTAATTTTACCCATCCGAGATATCTACAAGACCATTCTCATTGGACACCACCCTCCTGCCAACTCCCCCTCCTCCCTCCACATGTAACTGAGGTGACCTAGCTCGGACTTAGCCAGGATGATGTCATCTGAGTAATCGCAACCTCGTCACTCCTTCAGTTTTTTCCCCAGCCACCCACAAAACAATAAATCCCAATTTTACTAAGTTCTAAACCTTCCCAACAGTATGAGCCACCTCCACGGCCGTCCACAAAGCAATACATCACATATTTACTTCATTCCTAAACAGATTCTGAGATATCAAAATATTGAGATTCCATAAACTGAAAAGCCACCATAACAAAAATCCCAAGTGCCTTAGTGTTAGATTACGTAGTCTATTATGTATTAGACCCCATTCTCAGGTCTACAAGAAATCTCCTTTACATATGATGGAGCCTAAATTTCTGAGGTAAAGCTGCGTGTCGACCCCCTGAAAACGATTATTAGTCGAGCTGAGTTCTACAGATAGACTTCCGCCCACAACTGCTGAAAGGGGGAGAAAAGCTGCCTCAGTCTCCAACTCCGCTCCACTGTGGCATGAGAAAAATCCGGCCATGTGAAAAAACGCTCTTCCTCATATTCCTTTTTAGCCGTTGGTCGAGCTAGATCAAAGAGCCTGATGTAACAAAAAATTCACAAAGTATAACAACATAGCCCGTGGTCGTTCACTGGGCGTTTAAGGCCAAAGGGGAGCACGGTAAACTGAAAATGCTCATGGCCTACCGTGAACCGTAGGTAATTCCTGTGGGCCGGCAGGGCGGGGATGTGGAAAATAGGGTCCTGCAAGTCCAACGCTACCATCCAGTCTCCAGGGTTGAGGGCAGATTGGCTCAGGTCCTATGTCCACATTTTGAACTTCTCCTTCCAGAGGAAGCGGTTGACGTCCCTGAGGTATAAGATAGGACGCAGGCCTTTATCCTTCTTGGGCACCAGAAAGTAGTGGGAGTAGCAGCCACCACCTACTTCTGGCACAGGGACAGGGACTTGCTCGATGGCTCCCTTGGCCAAGAGAGCCTCCACTTCCTCTCAGAGAAGGGCCAGGTGATCATGCGACATGCAATGGAATGCAGGTGGTATGGAGGGAAGGGTAGTCTTGAAGGGGAGGGAGTAGCCACTTCGGACTATCTGCAAAACCCACCTGTCCGACGTGATGATGTACCAGTGGGGGAGGTGATGGCGGATCCTTTCACCCACTGGCAACTGGTGGCCCTGAAAGGTCGGACTAGGAAGGTTTGGAGGCTGCTGCAGAGGGGGCACTGGTGGACTGGCCCGCTGGCTGGCCCCCAGACCCACGGCGGTGGGTCCCTCGTACCTGGCCCCACAGAAGCTGGACTGCCTGTGCGGGCCTGTGGTTCTGGGCAGAACGTGGTGGTGCACCTCTTCCGTTGCCACAAAAAGGGCGAAAAGCAGACTGTGTGGGCGAGAGGTGGTAGTGAGGCCCAAGGATCTGGCCGTAGCCCTAGAGTTCTCGAAGCGCTAGAGCGCATTGTCTGCCTTGTTGCCAAACAAGCGACAGCCATCAAAGGGCATGTCCAAAAGAGTAGATTGGACATCGCTCGAGAAGCAGGTGGATCTCAGCCAGGCAGAGAGTCTCCGGGCTACGGACGTTGAAATTGTCCTGCCTAGCAAGTCAGCAGTGTCCATCCCACAGGGAACTTTGCGTCAGTGACCAGATGGGAGAGTACGGCCCGGGCCACCCCCGGGCACTGTAGCAGCACCTGTGCAACCATGTCCCACACATGGTGGGTGTAACGGCCCAAGAGACATGCGGTGTTCACCGAACGCAGTCCTAGGCTGGCGGAAGAAAACATGTTCCTCCCAAGATGATCCAGGTTCTTGGATTCCTTATCTGGGGGAGCAGTAGGGAACGCACCTTTGGATGTTGAGGCTTGGACCACCAAGCTCCCAGGGATAGTGTGTTGGGAGAGTAAAATGGGGTCCCTCGGGGTCAGGCGGTGGTGGCGGGCAATCATCCTATCCACAGGAGCCCCTGTGCTGGGCTTGGACCAGGTGCCAGGAAGGATGTCTGTGAGGGCCTCATTGAACGGCAGCAGGGGCTCCAAAGAGGCTGCTGTTGGTTGAAGCACCTCGGTCAGGAGGTTAGTGCTGACTGCCACCGTAGGTACCTCAAGGCCCAAGGCCTCATCCACCCTACACAACACCACAGCGTAGGAGGCTCCCTCCTCCGTAGCCACAGTAGGGAGAGAAAGCATACCAAGGTCTGGGGATGTATCCAGACAAATAGCCTCACCCAGTTCCTCTCTCCAGTCCAGCTCTTCCAGCTGGTCTGCTAGAAGGTCAATAGATAGTCCGCCTCGCCCTCGTCTGGCTGCCACTCAGGGCGATAAGTAACGCCAGGATGGAACTGAGGTACAAAAGTACCATTTGGCGCCGGTCGACGCCAGTTCGGCTCCGTGTCCATGTCAAGGGGGAGGCCGGGGTTGACGCCGGCTGGGGACACAACCGGCGTCGGAAGAGGCGGAGGTGTCGTCAATGTATTCGGCGCCGGAGGTGTTGTAAAGTCTACCAGCACTGATCCAGATCCAGGTATGGATCCCTGGGTGCCTGCCGAAGCAGTCAGCATCTAAGGCCTAGAACCCCCAGCTGAGTCTGTGGGGCCTGAAGGCACGGCGGCCGGAGTCGGGCTGCCCAAAGATGGAATGGAGGGCTTCGCAAAAGCTATGAAGTTGGGCAGGGGTCGCCATGGCTCCCGGGAAAGGAGGAAAGCTCGGAGCCGACACAACAGGCTCCGTGGGCAGAGCCGGACTATTACCTTCTGCATCGGCCGGGGAGAAGACTAAGAGCAACGTGCTTCTTCGCCTTCCTATTGTGCTTCGACTTACCCAAAGATGAAGACTTCAAAGAAGAGTGATGGCGGTGACTCCGCAACTGATCCCGCAACCTCCCTCTCGTCTGGGACCTCGAGCGGCGCGGAGCCGACTTTCGGGACCGCTCCCGCAAAGACTTCGGGTTCATGGCCTGGCAGTCGGAGCACCACTTTGGGTCGTGGTCACGCTCCAGGCACCAGAGGCACATGAGATGTGGGTCCGTGACCAACATCAACTTATGACAGAAGTCACAAGGTTTGAAGCCAGTCCGGTCGATTTGACTTCCCTTGCACCAGGAGTCGAATGACTCGAAAAAGAAGTCTACAAAAAGTCGAAAAAACTCTACTCAAAAAAGACTAAGGGTACTGCTCTCTCTGGATCTGCACTGGCTGGTGCGGAAAAAGAAAGAACTGACGTCAGCGTGCAGGGCGGAATATAAGTAGAAACAGCAACGTCATTCTGGCGATCACGACGCCAACAGCGAACACGGAGTCGACCGATGCCACCTACCGACGTGCAGGGGTACTGCTGAAGAAAAAAGTCCCTAATCCAGTCTGACGCCTGGGGGTAATTCTAAGGTAAGGAATCCATAACTAATAGTCTCTTTCTGATTTGTTGTTAAGGCAATAAAGGGGAGAAACTGTTCAAAATCAAATGTGTAAAGTCGTTACAGTAAACTTTCATCTGCAACATGTAAAGTGTGCGGCTTTTTTCATTAACTTGGCGATTAAGCTATTTTTAAAATGGAAAACAGTTTTGTCTGTTTCGCAAACCCTTTTAAACTATGTTGCCTCGCACATTAGCAAATATTGTTCTCAATGCAAGCTCAGTGAAAAAGTTACATTATATGGACAAAAGGAATGCCATTTTTAACCGTTTTGGGCCAATTTCAGCAGTGTCAGCAGGATACAATTTTCCTATAACTTTTCTCTTGTAATACATGACAATTTTGCCACTGGCAGAGTGATGTATTGCAACAGAAAATAACATTGGAGAGCAACATAAAGAGGTACCTTCCTTTTCCAAGTCAACTCTAGTGCTGCATTTTACTGAGGACAACCATTGGTATTCCAAAGACAGTATTACTAACTTTCTAGTGCCTTACACAATGTCTGAACTTCATGGACAAATAGATGTTGGCAACATAAGTGGGGAGGAAGGTGGTGTCACTGCTCCTGTGGCTTGGGAAAGAAATCTAGTGCATATAACACTAAGACTGCAGGTGCAGGCGGTAATTTAGAAACTTATTTTTTAACTACAAGTGGTAGTTCCATGACAGGCGGAATATGTGACCTGCAATCTTTGTGGCATAGTGTTTAAAGACCATTTGAACACAACTATGCTGTGACATTTGTATTCACATAATTGGGAGTCTTTCTTGCAAATATCTGATGCAAAAAACTGTAAGAGGATTTCCGCCTGGAGATGATCAGGTTAGCGCCAAACACCTTACACTGGAGTTGTTCTTAGAAAACTATGTGTATGTGGTCTGCAATATGTGCCCAGCTACACTCTGCTCGGGTAAAGGAATGGATGATTGGGAACATGTACTTTTCAGGTATTGTTACTTTTGTCCCATAGGTAGTGAGTGAAGGAGACATTTTCAAGTCTACTGCTTGGACTATGTGTCCCTCCTTGTTCTCCAACCCCTCTAAGTCCTTATGAGCCACTAATCACATTTAAAGCTAGAGGGAGATTTGTTTGGGCATGGAATGTTAGCTTTCAATTTGAGTGTTTAAACTCCGTGATGTAGGTTTGTCTAGAATGCGTCTTTCAGAAGTGCAATCAAACATCTATATTGCAAGGAGTGCATGTTTAATGTTTATGGCAATCAGTGTGTATCCAGTTTTGAGAAGTATGTTTATCTGTCATGTCTGTTAGACAGGTGTATTGCATACAGTGTCCATGTATTGGCAGTCAAAGTGTGTTTACAAGATAGGTGTTGTTGGTGTGTGCATGCATGGCGTGGAAGACGTGTGCATCTCACGTGGAGTACGTTCACCAAGCTTGGGTATGAACTATGTTGGTTCTGTCTCTTGAGTAGAGGCTGTGTGATGGTTATGAACTCAGTTTGTAAATCGGTCCAATTGTCACATTTCAACTTAACATTGTAGTGTCTAGGGGCAGTTTCAATGCTGGTACAATATATGTTAAGCTTTTTTAAGTAATTAATGATCAACCTATAAGATTTCTTTGTTTGATTTGTTTTTTTCTCACAGAAACTACAAGCACAACATGTGCACTGTTGTGTGTGAGGTAGTGCTGCTCTTACATTCTTTACTGTAGCACTTTATTATAAATGCTAGTGCAAACAAAGGTCAACATAAAAGAAAACAAAAGGCCATTTTTTAGAGCAAGAAAAACGAAATTTAATGTAAAGAAACAAGATACTTAGAAATAATTTTATTCAAGATACTTAGAAATAATTGTATTCATTAACTGTAAAAACAATGTATACATATTTATACAATCCGTGCATAACAGTTACACCATCAAGTCTACACCACTTTCTTGTATAGGTCAATGCAATTCATCACATTTTCTAGAGGGGCTACACTAACTAATGACAGCGAGAAATAAACACTCAAACAGAAGCATCAAATGTAATTGGAGAATCGTCTCCATATATGATACAAAAAAAGAAACAAAGTGCATCATCCTAATATTTTAAGGATATATATATATATAATATATATATATACACACACACACATCAATATATATGACCATTTAGTCCTCACCGAGTCCTAACCAAAGATACATCAATCTACATGTGACAAATACACAAAAAGGTTACTGCCTTCGTTTACTGAATAGATAAATCAGCCAACATTCAATAGCTTTGTTTTGAAAAGTGCACGCGTTCTGTTTTGATATCCGTTAAGAAGGTAATTAGAATCAGGTGGTGCTGTTAAACAAGTGCACAAAGCATTCTGATTTGTATTAATACAGCTTTACTAAGCCAAAAACATATCTGACCCACTCAGAGAAAGCTTCATGTTTGCTCATCAGTCTATAAAGAGTCCTTAAGGCATTTCCAAACAATATGAAGTACAGCATTCCAAGTGAGAGAGAATATTCACAAATAGATCAAGTTCAACACTTTTTGCCAATCCCCCCCAGAATCAGCATCCCTTCATATTCACCCTAAGATCAGACTGTTTGATGTTCCTAGAGATTGTAAAGTGCCTCAAACGCCATCCAGACATCTATAATCTCTCTCAATAGAGAGAACGTTCGAGTTAGTGATTCTACCATCAAGTAAAGAATTAACACATACTTTTGTTCGGAAAATAGCATGGAAAAACAGGTCTTCAAAATTACCACTGCTGCGCTTCAGTTTCCAAAACAGCACTGGAATAAACCACATGACAGACGTGTGCAACAATGTCCTCTGGACAGACAGACAGACCCAAGTGGAGCTTTTTTGAAATGCAAAACTTGTTTAGCCAAAACCAAACACTGCAGTCACCCCCAGGAACTTCAAACCGATTGACAAACATGGTGGTGAGGTGATGACTTGGGCCTTATTTGCATCAGAAAGACCTAGACTGCCCACTATCATTGAGTCCACCATGCATTCATCTATATACCAGTGTATTCTAGAAGAATAACCGGAGACAATCTATCGAACACCTGAAGCTCAGCCAAATATGATCTAAAACAGTAATCCAAGGAAAACCTGGAAATCTACAACTGAATCACTGAAAAAGAAAAGGAATACGATTTTTGGAAAGGGCAAGCAAAGCCCAGATCTGAATTCTATAGATGCTGCAGCTGGGCCTAATGAGAGCTAAACATATGGAAATGCTCTCAAACATCACCAAGCTTAAGCAACTTTGTAAGAAATGGGTCATCATTCTTCCAGGTTATGCGAGGCAGATTATCTTACAAGGAAAGTTTACTTCACCTTCAAGCTGATAAAGGAGGTATTACTAGCTTCCGAATCGCCACATGCAATTAGTTTATCTCACAAGGTAACTGATTTTCTTTGGTTTAGTAAATGAAGACAAAGTGAAATTTGTGTGTCACATGAGGTTATATTTATCAACTGTTAGGACTTGGTGAGCACTAACTGGTTATATACTATGTAAAGCCACTGAATCTTAAAAAGTGGTTTATGTTTTTGGTCATAACTATAAAATACTATTAATTACCATCGAGGGTGGGGAGGTGCCATAATTCCTTGCCTCTCCCTCAATAACGGTAATAAATAGCATACTCCACTCAGCAGATCTGCATGCACGGTTTAGGTCATGTGTATTTTTCATGTGCAGTAGTTATGACCAATGACTTAACCAGAATAAAGGGGATTAAATCAGTGTAGCGTCATAAAATCAATGGCTAAGCTTTAAGAGAACAGCCCCAGGCTTCCATGAGTGGATTCTAAAATGGAATCTGTAAGCGCTTAATATTTTTTCAAGTCAGTTATGCTCTACTGTGTGAATATCGTCTTTGCACTAATGTAATACATTTATGAACAGATTAGTATTCTTGTTCCAAATAACATGCATTAGTTTAGAGCAGCTGTACTAATAAATGCGCATTCACACATTTATTACTACGTGTAAAGGTCAAACAAATTACCTATCACAATTACTTAACACATGGAAACAGTCTCATAACGCTCACATGTGCTCTTCAATGTGAGGTCACCAATTTTAAACCTTTTCATCATGGTTTGGTAAACTTTTTTTCAAACAAACATTAAAAAATGCCTTGGAATTAACCCTACATGCAGATGTGCAAAATGTAATATGCTTAATACTACTACTTCAGCAGTGTGGGGCATCATGCCCCACTCGAGGCTTCACGTCTCCCGAGTGATGGCCTGCCTCCTCACTCCAAATAGAACAATGGAATCATAGTGCATTATGCGCATCTCCATACATAGTATATATGTTGATGCAAAGAATGTAATATGCTATTCATTATTACTATATACACACACACATATATATATATATATATATATATATAATGTACACTTCATTATTGTAGCATATACAATTTATTATATCTTTAAATTTAACACTGCTACAGGGCGTGCACTTCGAACAGGGAAGAAACAAATAATCATATCAAAGTGAAATGTTTTTTTCCGCGTAGTAAGGCACCAGCAGGCACAACAGCCTAATGACCCAAACACAAGGGCTGGATGATACATGAATATGCAAATATCACGTTTTGCCTTACATGAGAATCCCAGGCATATTGGTCCCGAAGCACATTCCTTGTTTCCCTGAAATCCAACTCCATTTTAATTTGCATTTTATGTCCAACAGCATTACTAAATGTGTTATCATGAAGCCGGGTTTCATTTGGTTTTTAATTTCAGCTTGCCTTTGTTGGTTGATTTCTCTAACATTAGAAGGATTCTGCTAAAGTGTTGTATTCTGCTGCAGTGCGCGCAAACTAAACTAGACAGGCACAGTACAACACCCCACAGATAAAAGGTAAAGATATACGTTCACAAAATAGGAAGAGCAGAAGATTTGCAGCTCCATCGGTGAAACTCTGGAGGCGGTCAATTTCCAGACCTGCTTTCTTAGAGATGTTCGCTTTTAAAGACGTGAAATGAAATCTTGTTTAAAAAAAGACATACAACAATTTTAAGTCCTAAGAGCAAACACAAAATAATGAAACTCGGCCCTAGTGCAACAATAAAAAATGCACATTTTACTTACCAGACCAACTTTGGGACGTTTAGCTCACACCCTTCTTTGATGATGCGAGGGCAACACTTTATGGGTACAGTATCAGATATTGAGGGGGTGGAGGGTGGTCAAAGGGCCCAGGTAGTTTCTATTTTGGTCTCTGCACACCTCTCTTCACTCACCACTTTGCAATCAGGTAAATGTAACATAACGTGATCCACGGATGTAGGGACAACGTTAAGAGAAACAGTTAAAAAAGGCCTGCTACAATAATAGAATTTTGTGCTTCAGGAGAAAGACTTGCAGAAAAAAAAGTAGCACATGTGGTTGGCCAAAAGCAAAGAGCAGGATGCAGTTGTCATTTATGAGGTTTATGCTGAGATTCTCTGGAGTCAGTCCGTCACTTAGTACAACAAGAATTGGCAAAGCCAATAGGTCTCGCCTATACACACCATCTATTGGCTGTATTAGTGTTCTTTTTTCTTTCTCTATGTTGCTGTGCAGCTTTGTTGAATGCAAAACAAACAACAAAAAAAAAGCACGGACGCCGTCAACCCTAGGCTTATGATAGCATTTTTCCTTTTTTACATTATAATTTTTTAACTTACAACCATGCTGCACAGCAGCCACTCTGCTGTATAACAAGGCTACAAAACCACATTGACAACGCCAAATAGTCATCACATATGGGAGAGCTGATTTGGCTTTGTTAATATGTTTTTTTGTGGCAGGACAGAAGGGGAAAGCAACGCAGGATGGAGCGGGAGAGTTGGAGGGAGCATGTAACAACGCTGTAGAGAGTGGGAGGGGACAACCAACACGACAGGACGCTGCAGCTTATGAAAAAAATAAAAAAAAATTGGGGGGAAAGGCTATTATGTGGTCTGCACTAGCCCAGTCATGACACTTTTTTGGTTATGGCTGGTGGGAGCAGGCCAACATGGACACGGGAGGGGGACAGGAGGGGGCAAGAATCACGAAGGACAGCAGGAAAGCAGAAGGGGGCTAGGAACACTTCAGACAGTGGAAGGCGGACTGTGGTTGTAGAGATGGCCTGCAAACACGTGCACTCTCAGACTGCTGCCACTAAAATAACAAAGCAACTCTGAAAGCAGAGCAGTGGTAGGACATTGGGAAAGGAAGAGGTACTTGGCCGTTGCTCCAGGGGAGGACAAACACACAAAGAGGAAGTGAAGCCAGCATGCACTGACCAAAGCTAAGCAAGTAAATGAGAGTGATGATGCATGCGCTCTCTCAGGCAAGACCTAATGAGCTCCAACAAAGGAAATGAGCTTACAAGATAGTACGAATTCTAACAACGGGAATGGGAACTTTCTTTGCTTGTTCGCATAGACTATAAAGTGGTACTGTCCGTACACATGTGATCTTCCTTCCCAAAGAATGCTGGAGAAAGCTTGAGGGCATGAATGACAGGTTTATACAATAGATTGAGGTGTTTGGTCGAATTCTCCGAAAACCAAAAGCGGCAGACCCTCCTCCATACACCAATATGTAGGTTGCAATGTGGTATCCTCAAGAAAAAAAAAAAGAGGATTGCAAAATGAAGATAAAAACCCTGTAATATTCCGGGTGGCATTCTTCTGGTATCTTAAACTGCACCACCCACATTCCCAATCAATGATGGGAGAACTCAACCACAATGAGTCCCTAAAGTTATTTGAATCCCAGATGGATGCTATTTGATGAGCTAAAATGTGACATTACATTTGGATCACTGTTGACATTGAGAACAGCCCCAGTGATTATAGGCCCGCGATGTGAATTGAAGATGCAATCACAAAATCCACATATCATCTACAGTGCATAGGCTCAAATCTTAGTTCATCAATTATCTAACTGGGAGTAAAAATGGGGTAACAGTAAGGAACTGTCTCATATCAAGAATGCCGGAAACTTGGAAAAACGTTTGTGATAATTTGAAACAGAAATGTGAAGACAAGAACCCTGGGGATGACCTGAAAACATCCATTAGCCTCTTTAGAGATGTCATGATTCAAATAAGACTTCATCCAAACTGTTTTTTGCTTCTGTTACTGTCATGACTTACTATTTCTACAACAGACTTGGATAGTTTTACTGATAGTGAAACGATAACAGAAACAATGACCCTAGAACTGGTCATGTAAAGTATGAGGCTATATTTGGAATAGGATCGTTTCTGTGAGCCACATTCATTTTTGAATCTTAAGAAACAGGAAGCCAAAAGAAGAAGGATGTGGCGATAGGGATTGTGCTAGGGCAATGATCACTGCATCCAATTCAAATGCTCATGTTAATTTCTTAGAGTGTTGTCCTGATAATGGAAACCTAAAAAATGGGGGGCGGGGAGAGTAGAAGCATAAGCTTGCAGAAACATTTTGAGGAAGCTTTGTTTTTAAAGATCTGAAAGGTATGGGAGCGAACAGAAATACGCAGGTTTTGCACAAGTAAAGGCTCCAGAGGCCGCAAACTTAAGAATGTGGTCACCTGTTTAGGCATCTATAGGCCAGGAAAAGGCCAAGGGTCACCTCTGCTAGCTAACACATGCCACATACAGCTGCCTGCTCTGGCATTTGCATCACACCGATCCCCTCCATCCTGAAACACAACAATCCTGCATGTCACCCAAGCACCTCCAATTCCATCAGTATCCCACCCATCACTATTCATGATAGGCACAGAGCACACACTCCAACCCATGCTGATCAATGCCACTCCGCAATCTTGCATTTAGCCGAAAAACAGACCTCATCCCTAATAGCAGCTTTGAAGCAATTTGCATATACAGACCCGAATAACCACAACCAACATGCTTTACCTCAATAGCCTGATTCCGAAAAACAACAACATTCACCTGGACTGAATGGAGGGGCGTTATTATCGAACGGGCAGCAAGGCTTTGGACATTTCAGCACCAACCAATCTTGACATATTTAGCACTCCTTTCTTGCCACCCTACAGACCATCACCTTCGACCTCAGTTATAATAAAGCCAAATCCTACCCTGCAGTCAACCTCGAAGTGTCTGACCTGGTAATAGTAGCCTCCTCCACTAACGCAAATAGCATCTTTTGCTGAGCCGTGAGAATTCCGCTAATGCAGCAATGAAAACCATGAGACATGCCTTCCTCTACTTGACGAGCAGAGAAGCAAAGTTCAGGACACAACAAAGGGCATATGTGGAACTCATTTGTACTTCCTTAAACAGCATCACTTGCCACATAGCCGAAAATCTTGAGTGGACAAACTAATGCACCATAGTCTTCAATATGACCTTTGACTTTCCATCCCCCACATGTCAAGCAAATGCAGGAAAAAAAAGCTAATAAGTTATTTCAAAAACTTTAGTGTGAATGTGATACAATTCAACTTAATGACCCTTGTGATGCCACCTGACCTTAGCTCTCATGTAACTCACTGCTTCAAACCTCAATCGCCCTACTGGCTAGAGTAGATATTCATGTTCTTTCCAAACTCCTAACCATGATACCTAACCCGTTCAGCTACATGGTACGGTCAAGAACTTGCTAACCGCAAAGATGGAGGCATTCACAGATAACATTCCAACTTGGGGACCCTACAAATGTTTGTCAAAGAAAGAAGACAGCTCATCAAAGAAAACAAGGCTACTTTTCTACAATACCTCACTGCCAAAACATCCAATAATAGCATAAGACTTAAAGGAAATTGAGCAAAGTGAACCCTAAAACCAGTCCCCCTTCTCTCACCTTTGGAAGAGGTGCACACCTACCGACAATTTCACAAATAAGATAGTCAAGATCTGTCTACAAATTTATTATATGCCCATCATCGACAGTCTTACATAAAAGCCTCCCTAAAATGAAAAGGGGCAGCCTTTTAATAACTTAGCCAACTTACTCTATTCCCTGACAGGCATCTGGTGTGAAGATGATACAATCCTTGCATCAAAAGTAAACAAGGTATCTTTGGTAGACCAGACAAATCTACTGAACGCTGTAACTGGACCCCTCACTCAAAGAATCTATCCTGATGTACTCAAGGTGAGAGGTCCGGCCTTTCCTGAAACTATTAAATTAAAAGCAAGGACCTTTTGAAATGCCCCATCACACACCTACCACTCAAAGCCCATTGAGAAAACTGTTGAAAAACAGCTTTACAAAAAAATATTTCAACATCATTCTCGATAACTACCAGATCTGATTGGTTGACAATACAACATAGAAACAGCTATAATTCAATAAGTTGTAGACAACCTTATGATCCCAGATAACGACGATTATCTTGCTCAATCTCCGAGACCTTAGACACCATTTCCCATCGAGCCCTATTGGAAACATTTTACCTTTGAAAGGGCTTCCATTACACCATTTTACAATGGTCTGAACCCAACCTAAGAAACACAGCTCATTTGGACAAGGTGAGCATATCAAAGACAGACCTACTTCCAAATACCTTACGGCTCACTGCAATGCTCCATTCTCTCTCCACTTACCTTGAACTCGTACATAGAGCCACTAGGAGTCATATTGGCAGATACAAATATCCGCATCCACCAATATGCAGTTGACTTGCAGCTATACTTGAGTCATCAGAACAGGCCATCCATCGACTACAAGACTGTCATTCCACCATTCAAGGCTAGATGTCAAAATCCTACTTCAAGCTGAACTACACCCACAGGTCATACTCATTGCTTGCACAACTAGTCAACTTCGGGTGTAGGAAAGAATAGCAAAGACTAAATTATTTCACTCCAATACTCACAGACTATGCCAAGACCCTGGGCTTCCACATAGACTCCTCCCTCAACTTCAGGACTCATGTTGCAAAGACATTCAATACACCCTGCCATAGGTCATCCCTGCTCCGCAAAGGGAAACCTTTTCACTTAGAAACAGACTTCAGAACAGTTGTTGAAAAAATTGTAGTTTTCCACCTCAATGGTGGTCGAGAAATCCTGGCTGAAACTGCAGAGGCCTGTTTGAGCCCTTTGGGTGTCCTACACATAGAGTGCCTCATTTAAAGGCATCAGAAATGTGTCAGGATCACCTCAGCTCTCTAGGAAAGTATTGGCTCCCAAGTTAGACCTTTACACAGTAAATATAAATCAAATGCAATGCTAAAGGGCACTTTGACATGGGTCACTGATAACCTCACAGCAGTACAGGCCACCCAGACTCAAAAAGCGCCTTGGAGACCCAAATGTTCGACATGCACTTGGGCATCCTGATTAGGTGGCAAAGAAGTGAGATGCACTCTTGTGTACCTAGCTTAGCTATTTGCAATCAGAGTGTATTAAGGCAGTAGCAATCCTTTTTTTAAAACAGAACATGCATCTCTAGATATACTGAGGTCTTTTGAAACCGTCCTTCACATCCAACAAGAACCATGAGAATGAATACAACAGAAAGTACACTGATGAATCAGGCATGCCATTTCTGCCAGATCTCACCCAGAGGAAGTGAGGCTTGTCACTTACCCGGACAGCTGAAACAACAACGGACTCCGAAGAGCTGCAAACTGCTTACACACAACTGAAGCCAATAGCAAAACAGATATTTTCCTGAAGAGAAAAAGGAGATGGACTGATGAGGGATGTGTTAGGGTGGAAAGCTAGTTAGGAGGGCAGTTTGCTGCAGCAGTTATCTTAATGTACAGATTTAGCAGTATGAAGTACTAGTCTCACAAATCTCTTAGTTTACATTGATTCAGCTCAAACCTGGGTTCTGAAAACGCAAAGGATGAATGATGCCACTTTAGACACCTGTCTTGAGTTGTCGTATTAGGGGTATGTATTACAAGAAGTAGGCTTGAGACTGTACCGCTATTAAAAACAACCAGTTAGTGACATGAACACAAGGTCCTCTTGAAGCATTGCATGTTTGTTTTTAATGAATTGGTTGCTTTGCAAGGGAATTTGATCACTCAACCCTCTAAGACTTACAGGCGATGCAAGGATTACTATATCTATATATTTATTTTTTTAACCTTTATTTATGTCCACGGGTAAGAATACAGCTGAATTCTTACAAAGAACAAAATAGTGCATCACACATCAAAATGAGCAGGCATAATATCAGTGCGTACAGGCCGAGAATCAGATATGTAGAAAATCTAAGAGCAATAGTGTTGCCAAACTTGACAATTGTCTCCTCACGTCTTCATACATGCTGGTGTCCCCTCCAACATCATGATCGGTGCTTTATACACTAGTATATGAAGAACATTCTGACCATGAAAACATTTCGTCCATACCAGAACGCTGGAGGACCGGTGTTCAGCCCGTTAAACCCCCCAGCTCTCATTTAGGTCCGGAATGGTAACCAACTTTTCTCCAACTTGATTTGTGTCGTGCATTGGTGCTGTCACTCCCTCATTCGCATAAACAACGGAAACGTTTGCCCACCAAATACAGAGTTTCCATAACTGCACCAGTGTTTACCAGGCAGTTAACAGTAGATGGGTATTAAGGGTACCTGACTGGGTAGTAAGCAGTTATATTGTGTCCTCGTCTGGACACCCCCACCCCTAATAAAAGGATGGAAAGGAACAATCAGGAATTTTATTCCCGTGATCTCATACGTTATCCGAATCACCTTCTCCCGATAGGGGTGGACTGAGGCATTCCCTCCACATGCGTCATCTCCCCCCCCCGCATCTCCAGCGCAGTTCTGAGCTTTTTCCCATCGCCTTCAAGTGGGTTGGGGTAAGGTACCATCTGGTTAGAATTTTATACACATTTTCATTATGCTGCGAACACATGGAGGTCTTTACTGCTCTAATCGATAACATTTTCCAGGTCTCATCCTATATCTCCCGACCCAGGTCTCTACTCCAAGCTGCCATATAGGTGGGAGGGCGTTCTGTGTGTGATGGATTTATATCAGAGGAAAGCAAGGAGGTAGCTTTTTCCTACCTTTGTCGTGGACTAGGGCCTCCAGGGGCGCCCCATCTCTATTGGCTTTTAATTGCATCTCTGTCCCCTAACCAATGCAGCAATTGGGTCAGCCTAAAGCGCTCTTGTGGTTGAAGGTGACCATGTTGCAAAAAAAAAGTGCCATCATCAAACATCGCCCTCTCTATACAAATGTTTCCCAACTGTAGCAGACTACCCTCATTTGAGCAGCAGAAGCCTGGATCCGTTGTTCTGGGCAAAAAAGTCCAGTTTATGACTATTCTGAGTCATGGGAAATAGGAAACTAGTCATGTTTCGTCTGTGGGACAAGGCCTCCCAATTACTCAATAGTATGGTAGTGGATTGAAGCAGGGTAGTCTGTTTCAGTCTGTGTTTGCGCGGCAACCATAATATGTGAGATAAGCGAATCCGAGAATAGTGTTTTTACACTTCTGAGTTAAGTGTGGCAACCTGGTTATGATGCCAAATCCAGCACCGGCCGCAGTTGGACAGCCACCTCATATCCGGCCATGTTCCGATGACCCACCCATTGTCTGCTGGTTGCCTAAACAGTGTTACCCTTGACACTCTTGGAGATTTTTTTCAACACGCAAAAGCAAGTAGCTTGGCCTGATCTACTGCAGTATTGCTGGTGGACAAAGTAGGAGTGCCTAGAGAACGTACAGTAACCTGGGAAGGA
This sequence comes from Triturus cristatus, assembly GCF_964204655.1. Taxonomy (NCBI): domain Eukaryota; kingdom Metazoa; phylum Chordata; class Amphibia; order Caudata; family Salamandridae; genus Triturus; species Triturus cristatus. The sequence goes on from NC_140592.1 coordinate 1,024,427,751, forward strand.
AGTTGATCTTTCTACTAGGCACATGTCCCAAACCACAAATAACCTCCCCCCATCTATACAAAATGTTATGTATGTTTAGGAAGCAGGGCATTTACCAGGAATTTGATGCACCTTTGACTGAAGAGTACTGGGTTCCTGCTAACCAAGTCCCCAGTACCTGTGCTCTATCCATAAAAATGTACAATTGTTTACCCAATTGGATAATCTTTTAGCACCCTCTGTAAGTCCCTAGAAAATTGTACCCAGCAGTACCTATTGTGCCACCTTAAGGGACCTCTCACCAAGCACACGCACGACTGCCATTGCAGTCTACTAGTCTTGGTGCAGACAAAAGCGAAAACATAACATGTCCCACATCCCTGTGTGCCATATCCCCTTTCACGGCATGGAAAATGTATAAGTCACCCCCTACAGCAGGCTTAACAGCCCTAAGGCAGGAAGCTGAATATTACATGTGAGGGCATACCTGCATGAGCAGATATGCCCCTGTGCTGGTCAGTCCTATTACTGCCAGTACAAGTGACCAGGGAGGCCATTTTAAAACATGTGCTGGACACTGGTGAAAATAAGTTCCCCAGCTACATGTTAGCTTCACTGAAAATAGGGATATTTGGTATCAAACATCTCGTATTGGCAAACCAACACTGATGTCAGTGTCCGATTTACCAATACATGTCCCTTAAAAACCTACCTGCCACTAGTGTCCTTGCTGAATGGTTTCTGCCAGCCTGCCACCCGAGACACTGTTCTGACCTCCTAGGGTGAGAACCTTTGCGCTCAGGAGACCTGGAAAAAAAGCCTGTCCGGGAAGAGGGCGTAACACCCCCTCCAACAGGATGACATGTGGATCTTCCTCCTTGGGTTGGCGAGCTTCAAAGAAGCTGCCGACTTTGGAATGTGAACCTGGCTCCCCTCAAAGGAGAGAAACCAACCACCCAATCCAGAGTCCTCTTGGCATGTGGACAGGTGGAAAAATTAGCTAGTCAGGTAGGCGTGCCACCTCCAGGCTAGTACGACGACCTACGAAGGACAGTAAAGAGCCACAAAAGCAGAAGACTGAAGAGAGCACTTGACTTGGCCCCAAGCCCTACTTTCCTGTCTGCTGTTCTCTGTTGAACATATGCCAAAGATGCCCTGTCCTGCAGCCGTGTGCCTCCAAAGCCTCGGAGGACTGCCGGCCTTCAATAATGACAAAGACCTCACAAATAACAGCAGAACTATTCCCTGCATCCTGCAGAAACTCTAGAAGAAATGACTCTGAGGCCTCTGGAACCGCAAACCCCGACACCTGAAGAACAAGTTACTAACCTTCGGTAACGATGTATCTGTAAGAAACATTAGTTAGTTAGATTCCTCACCTTAGAATATCCCCAGGCGTCAGACTGGATCCGGAAGATTTTTCGTCAGCAATACCCCTTGCGCGTCGCTAGGCGTCGTCTGCGGCTCCGCGTCCGTCGTCGGCGTCGTGCGCCGGGATGACGTCGTCGGAGTACTTAGACGCCGCCCTCGCGCGCTGACGTCAGTTCTTGTACATAGCCTTCCGCGCCAGGAACGCAGAGCCATGCAAAGACCGACACTGGTGCCAAAAATAAAATCTAGGGGCCTGAAAGGACAACCTTAACCCTAGATGTCAGTTCGCAGAACGGGGAGGATGGGTGGGTCGGTGAGGAATCTAACTAACTAATGTTTCTTACAGATACATCGTTACCGAAGGTTAGTAACTTGTTCATCTGAAAGAAACAAGTTAGTTAGATTCCTCACCTTAGAATAGATACCCAAGCAATACCATCCCCGGTGGTGGGTCTGCGAACCAAGATCACACCAGAAAGTCCTGGAGGACAGAACGGCCAAAGAAGCCATCCCTCCGGACTTGGCTGTCAAGGCAATAATGCCTGGCAAACGTGTGTAGCGAAGCCCACGTTGCCGCCTGACAGATGTCCTGCAAAGGGACACCCCGTCCCAAAGCAGTAGTAGCCGCTGTGGCCCGAGTAGAATGGGCGCGCAGCCCAACAGGAGGGTCCTTTTTAGCCAAGGAATAGCAGATTTTTATACACAAAACGACCCACCGAGAGATGGTTCGTTTGTGCACAGCCTTCCCCTTCTTAGCGCCCACGTACCCAACAAAAAGCTGGTCGTCCACCCGGAACTGTTTGGTGCGGTCCAGATAAAAGGAGAGCGCACGTTTTGGGTCCAGACGGTGGAGCCTCTCTTCCTCTTTGGAAGGATGCGGAGGCGGAAAGAAGGTGGGCAAGGTGACAGACTGCCCAAGGTGAAATGGAGTCACCACTTTAGGAAGAAAGGAGGGACGAGGCCGAAGGACAACCTTGTCCGGATGAACAGATAGAAAAGGAGGCTTTGAAGATAAAGCCTGGAGCTCACTCACCCGTCTAGCCGAGGTGATGGCTACCAGAAAAGCAGTCTTTAGAGTTAGAAGACGAAGAGGGCAATTGTGAAGAGGCTCGAAGGGAGCGCACATCAGGAATGTCAAAACCAGATTCAAGTCCCACTGAGGCATTACAAAAGGGACAGGAGGGAACGTGTGTGTAATGCCTTTGAGAAAGCGTGTAACCACAGGGGACTTGAAAAGAGAAGGCTGATCAGGAAGCCGCAAGAAGGCGGAGATGGCAGCAAGATAACCTTTCAGGGTGCCCAGGGCAGAGCCCTGCCGGGCCAGAGAAAGAAGGAAGAGGAGAACCTCAGAAAGAGGGGCGGAAAGGGGATCCACAGCCTTTGCTGTGCACCATGCCACAAATTTGTTCCACCGGCAGGCGTATACCGACTTTGTGGAGGGACGCCTGGCTGCCAGAATGATATCACAGACTTCAGGAGGCAAGTCAAAAGGCATCAACTGCCGCCGCTCAATCTCCACGCATGGAGGTGGAGGCTGGACAGGTTCGGGTGGAGGACCGTCCCCTGCTGCTGCGACAGAAGATCCTCCCGAAGGGGCAGACGTATCGGGGGATCGGTCAACAGACTGAGTAGCTCGGGATACCAGTATCTTCGTGCCCAATCCGGAGCCACCAAGATGACTTGGGCCCGGTCGCGCCTGATCTTCTTCAGCACTCTGGGCAGAAGTGGTATAGGCGGAAAGGCGTACAACAGACCGCAACTCCACTCGTGACGAAAAGCGTCGCCGAGCGAGTGCCGCCTTGGAAATTCCAACGCGCAGAACTGCTGACATTGCGCGTTCTCTTCGGTGGCGAATAGATCTAACCAAGGCTCTCCCCACTGCTGAAAGAGGCCTTGCACCACTTCGGAGTTCAGACGCCATTCGTGATCCATCATGCACCGACGGCTGAGTTCGTCTGCTCTGGCGTTCAGAGAGCCCGCCAGATGTTGAACCACCAGGGTGACGCCCTGGTGTTCCAGCCATGTCCAGAGGCGCAGAGCCTCCTGACAAAGGGTCCACGACCCCACCCCGCCCTGTTTGTTGCAGTACCACATGGCGGTGGTGTTGTCCGTGAACACCTGCACGACACTTCCCCTGACAGAGGGAAGGAAGGCTTTCAGTGCAAGCCGGATCGCTCTCAACTCCAACAGGTTGATGTGGAGACGAGACTCCGCCGGAGACCAGAGGCCTCTGATCTCCGCCTCTCCCATATGGCCACCCCATCCCAGGAGGGACGCATCCGTCACTACGACATGCTCCGGTTGGGGAAGGGAGAGGCTCTTGCCCTTGACCCACTCGCGGTCCGTGAGCCACCACTGCAACTGCTGTGCAGTACCCTCCGAGATCAAGACATGGTCGGACAGGTTGCCGTGATGCTGGGCCCACTGAAACTTCAGGTCCCACTGCAGAGCCCGCATGCGCCGCCTGGCGTGATGCACTAGTAGGATGCAGGAGGCCATCAGCCCCAGAAGCCGCAACACTAGCCTGACCGAAACCCGGGATAGAGGCCGAAAGATGGGAATCAGGGCCTGTATATCCCGGACCCGCTGTTCCGGAGGATGGACCCGGAACTGCGCCGAATCGAGAACCGCTCCGATGAAGAGGAGCTTCTGAGAGGGGCTCAAGTGTGACTTCGGCACGTTGATGGAAAACCCCAGCAAATGCAGGAGATCCGCCGTAGTCTGGAGGTGGGAGACGACTGCCTGGGGCGAGCCCGCCTTCAACAACCAGTCGTCGAGATAGGGGAAGACTGGGACCCCTGATCTGCGCAGATGAGCTGCGACCACCGCCATCACTTTCGTGAACACCCGAGGGGCACTGGTGAGGCCGAAGGGGAGCACGGTAAACTGAAAGTGCTCTTGGCCCACCGTGAACCGCAGGTAACGCCGGTGGGCCGGCAGGACGGGGATATGGAAATATGCGTCCTGCAAGTCCAACGCTACCATCCAGTCTCCAGGGTCTAGGGCAGCTAAAACCTGAGCCAACGTGAGCATCTTGAACCTCTCCTTTCGGAGGAAGGCATTGACGTTCCGGAGGTCCAAGATAGGGCGCAGGCCCCCCTTGCCCTTCTTGGGAACCAGAAAGTAGTGGGAATAACAACCACGACCTACTTCTGGACTCGGAACGCGCTCGACGGCCCCCTTGGCCAAGAGAGCCGAAACTTCCTCGCGGAGAAGATCCAAATGATCCCCCGAGATACGGTGGTGCTGCGGTGGCATGGCTGGAGGGGTCGTCTCGAAGGGGAGGGAGTAGCCCCTTCGGACGATTTGCAGCACCCACCTGTCCGATGTTATGGACCGCCAGTGGAGCAGGTGATGGCGAACTCTGCCGCCCACTGGCGTGGTATGGGCCTGAAAGCTCGGACTAGGAAGGCTTTGAGGCGGATGCTGCCGGGGTGGATGTGGGCTGACCACGTCGGCCTCCATTTCCGCCACGGCGGAAGCCACGTCCGCGACCGCGCGCAGGTTGGTTCTGCGGCTGGTGGCTTTGCGGACGGGAGGAGGCGCCCCTTCCTTGGCCACGAAAGGGGCGAAAAGCGGAGGTGTGCGCCCGCGGAGCCGAGAGGCCCAAGGACTTGGCCGTAGCCCGGGAGTCCTTAAAACGGTTCAGCGCACTGTCCGCCTTCTCACCAAACAGGCGAGTGCCATCAAAGGGCATGTCCATGAGGGTGTTCTGGACATCCCCGGAAAATGACGTGGACCGCATCCAGGCGTGGCGGCGGAGCGCCACCGTGGTGGAAATCGCCCGACCTAGCGAGTCCGTGGTGTCAAGCCCACATCGTATGGCGTGCCGTGCCGCATCCCTCCCATCGGCCAAAGCCTGGGTAAGACGCGTCCGGACCTCCTCCGGACACAGGGGCAGCACGTCCTCCACCGTATCCCACAGGGAATGGGAATAACGGTCCAAGAGACAGGCGGTATTTAAGGACCGCAGGCCCAAACTAAGGGACGAGAACAGTTTCTTGCCAAACTGCTCGAGTCTCTTGGAATCCCGGTCCGGCGGAGCGGTCGGGAAGGAGGATTGGGAAGTAGAGGCCTGGATAACCAGACTCTCGGGGGTGGGGTGTTGGGACAGGAAACTGGGGTCGCCCGGTGCAGGGCGGTGGCGCCTGGCAACGTTCCTATCCACAGGAGGAACTGTGGAGGGCTTGGACCAGGTGCCCTGCAGAACGTCAGTGAGGGCCTCGTTGAACGGCAGCAGAGGCTCAGTGGAGCTTGCTGAGGTTTGAAGCACCTCAGTGAGGATGTTGGTCCTCACAGCCACGGCAGGCAACTCGAGCCCAAGGGCCTCAGCCGCCTTGCGCAGCACCACAGAAAATGCTGCACCCTCCTCCGAAGCCACGGTCGGAGGAGAAGTGAATCCAGCGTCTGGCGAGGTGTCCAGTCCGCTGGCCTCCCCCAGTTCATCTGCCCAGTCCTGAGAAAGCTGTGACTGAACAGCCAGAGGGTCCTCGAACCCCTCCCAGTCGCCCCCTTCTTCCGATTCCTGATAAACAGGAGGAATGATCGGAACCGGACTGTAGAGATGGTAGGACTCAAGCGGCGTCGGATGCGGCGTCGGCGGACGCCGTGCCGGCGTCGGGTCCGGATGAGGGCTAAACCGGGGCGTCGGCGTCACAGGCGTCGGCGTCGGTGGCGCCGGTGACGGCGTCGGTGGTTCAGGCGTCGGCGCCGGTGGAGGAGTGACAAGGTCAACCGGCGTCGACTGGGGCCCAGGCAAGGGCCCCGCGGGGACCTGCGGCGTCGAGACCGGAGTCGTCGACGGCGCCGGGGCCGGAGCCGCCGGCACGCGAGGTCGCCCAGTCGAGTCCGCGGGGCCCGAAGGCGCGCCAGCGGGCGTCGACGGCGGGGCCAGGCTCCTCATGGCCGAGAGGAAGGCACTGATCTCCGCCGGCGCCGCGTCAGCCCCAGGGACCGGAAGGTATGGGGGCGGACGCGGCACCTGCGGCTCCGCCGGAGCCGCGGGGGTGGAACCACTTGGACCCTCGGCCGAGTCGCGCGACCGGCGAGGGGAGTCCGAAGAGCGATGTCGCCGCTTCGACTTCTTAGAGTGTTTGAACTTACCCGACGACTTGGAGCCCGACGAGCGATGGTGGCGTCGGCTAGGGCTCCGCGAGCGATCCTTGGACCTCCTCCTGGACCGGGATCGCGCACGACGCGGAGCCGAGTGGCGAAGCTCCAGAAGCTTGCGGGACCGCTCCCGCCTAGCCTTCGAAGTCAGGGCCTGACAGTCGTTGCACGACTCCGCGTCGTGGTCGAGGCCTAAGCAGTAGAGGCACCGGCGGTGGTGATCGGTCACCGACATCAGTCGATGACAATCTTCACAAGCCTTGAACCCAGGCATCCTACCGGCACCAGATGTCGACAGACAAGGATCAAAAATGATCAAAAAGATTTAGTCAAAAAAGACTAAAAGGGGTAGCTCTCCCGGATCTGCGCTTACTGGCGCGGAAAAAAGAAGAACTGACGTCAGCGCGCGAGGGCGGCGTCTAAGTACTCCGACGACGTCATCCAGGCGCACGACGCCGACGACGGACGCGGAGCCGCAGACGACGCCTAGCGACGCGCAAGGGGTATTGCTGACGAAAAATCTTCCGGATCCAGTCTGACGCCTGGGGATATTCTAAGGTGAGGAATCTAACTAACGTGTTTCTTTCAGATGTCACCCTCAACAGGTCGCCTCCAGGCCGAGTTTAAGTGGGCCACCGGTGCCAACAAGGTTCCCCAACCCTCAAGAGCTTTAGTCCATCGTGGTTTCACCCCTCGTGGACTCCCTGACATCACCTGCAGCCTCTGCACGTAGGCCCCCCTTGACCGCTCCCGGTAAGAGAAACCAGACGCCTAAAAACACCTCTGGATCCATCACCCTCGGGCCATGGAGAAGAGGACCCCAAGGTGTCCCTACATCCCTGAGCATTGCAATCCTTAAACCTCCCTGTTGGTTCACCACGACTGGCTTCTTGGCCACAGCCTGCAGCCTCTTTTTACAGTGACCGATCCCCATTGAAAACTATTGGGCTCCAGACGTGGTTTTGCACCCTGCACCTGGCCGCCCTCGTGCCCCTGGTGGTGTACGGTTGGTGCTACCTTGGACCTTGCCCACCACTCACCTTAACTCCTGGAGACTGGTCCTGTAAGTCGATGTACTGTATCTGTTTGGAGAACTTGGGATAATACTGCAGAACTCAGAAATTGCAGTGTCCACTTTTAAAGTGAAAAGAATTTATATTTAAAAACGTACTTACCTGAACGATTTTTCTCTGATGCCTAAACACAAAGATACTATTTTTTATAAATTTGTGTGGATCTCCTCCTTGTGCCGTGACTAATCATTGTATTTGCTAATGTCTTGCACTCCTCTGTGTTAAGGCTTATGTTGCCCGACCACACTACGCCCTAACAGAGCACTTTGGGATTGCATAGCAAACTCCTGTCCACTCATGCGGGAATCCCTGGACTCTTAACACGGTATATCAACTTATTGTTCTATCACATAACGAGCCAGCTTCCTACAGTTTGACATCGACCAAGGGTGGGATATTAGCCTCATAGGTGTGTTCTGTTTCACTCGTCAAGACAATTTTCAGGTACTGCAGGGAGTGGTCATCCCACTTGAACCCGAACCATTGGATAAGTGGCTTGGACAGATCTTGGGGATCTGAAACCCCCATCCCAGTCAATTTAGCACAATTCACCTTTAATCCTGAGACCACTGTGAACCGCTCAAGCTCCTGCACCAGAAGTGACACTTCTGGTTCAATTACAAAACAAAAGAATGTAGCCTGTGAAAAGAGCCAATTTGTATTCCTTGGGCCCGGGGGTGGGGTGGGGCTGGTGGGAGGAAGGTTACAGATGATGAGATTGGAGATTATTGTTAGCACCAGTGGTTCAATGGAAAGTGCAAACACTAATGGGGCAGAGGGCATCCGTTTCCATTAGGTCCGAGAATTTACCATTGACCTTGAGCGGTCCCATCTAAGTGTTGGGCAATATAAAGAGAATTACAGTATTGGTGAAATGCCCTTAAAATATCTGCAGTCGTAGAATGTGTGACTACATCTTAAATTGCGGTGACAGGATTTCTGGTTTGTAGCTTACACAATTTAAAGGCCAGCAGCCTGTGCACCTTACTGCCCTTCTCATAGTATAGTTGGTTCAAATATAGCATTTTCTTCTTAGCTTCCTTCATCAGGAACTGCTCCAGCTCACCATCTGTAGATTGCGATTTACTCTCTAGGCCTTGCTCTGCTTATGTCGTAGTTCTAGGCCCCGTACTGGTCTGTCCAATTCCATTTTTTTGAGGCAGACATACGAGTAATATGGACCGTGTGGGAAATCAGGCCATCTTGAATGACAGCCTGAGCGGCGTCCCGTATTGTAGCCCACTCCAAATCCCTATTTTTTTCTCTAAAATAATGGTCTATAGTCTCTTGGAAGGACTATCGCAATGCCACATTTCGGAAGTTGAGCTCCTGGCTAGCCTATCTAATCTGCACAGGGCAGGAGCGCCAAGTCAAGGCACATCATGACAGCGGAGTGCTAAGAGAGGACCTTAGAGCCTATCTGTGTCCAGCATTTGGGCAGCAAACTGGTTATCAAGCAGTAAGTATTCCAGCTTGAAAAAGTCCTGTGGAAGTTGAAAAAAAAATGTATAATCATTTTCTCGCTTGTTGGGCTTGCCATATATCAACTACAGACAGATTATCTAGATCCATCATATGCCGGGTTCAGTACAAAAAAGTACTCCGCCCATCACCACCTATTCCTTCCAAGGATTTGGGAAAAGGTCATCATAAATTTTATGTTTATGGTTGTGGGGCCATATTCCGAGATCAAGATGAGCCTTGTGGCATCGAGTGCGTAATTCAGCCCCAAGGTTCTACCTTCCCTGCTTACCAATTTATTGTGAAAGCTGCAAGACAGCCCACGTCTGAGTAAAATCGCCACTCTTCTAGTCTTGGTAGGACCCATAGCATGGTATAGTTGTGGGATACCAATACCATCACAGTCTAGGGGCGTCCTTTGCCAGAAGGTGTGCTTCTTGTAGCAGCATCACATCAGTTTCTTTGTTGGGCAACTTGAGTGATATCCCCCCTCCCCCCCCATTTCATGGAGGAGTTCAGCCCCTGGATGTTAAGAGTAGCAAATAACAATGTAGCTGTGACTGGGCATCTCTAGAGTTTGCTTAACGTGGCCTATAGTATGTGATGGCTACCAAATTAGCCCCCCCACCCCCACTAAATCAATACGGACCGTTTGATGCATGCTGCCATAAGGAAAACGGCACTCGGTGCATGATAATTTGCATCTTGTAACATCCCCATGGTTTTTTGTGTTCTTAACAGCAGGAAAAAACAACAGTAACAATAACAAAGGAAAGAACAAAAAAACAAGCATGAATCGCAAAAAGTTCACGTTCAAGTAATAAAAGTGGAAGGTGATGGGGCAGCCATCAGGAAAACCGCAAACATCCCCAGGGGCTGCAAGCTATAGAGCAGGGGTCTTCAAACGGGGTGGGGGTGCACTAGGGGTGCTTCAAGTGATGCCACGGGGGCATCAAACTCTAGCCAAAAGAAGCATTATGCTGATAACAGTGCTTTATTTTCAGCGAAACAAAATGAGCTGCACTAAGTCGCTCAGTAATGGGCCATCAGTAACATCTTTTGTCATTTATATCCTGGCTGGAAGATGATGTCAAAAGGGAAGGGACCCCAAAAATTCTTCAAAACCCCCACCTCCATTTATAATAATCACACTGTGGATTCTTTTACACGTTAGTAAGGCTTGCCTGACCAGAACAGTATGTTTGGCAATCATGTGTTTGATTGCATTTTTACACGGCACCAAAACTTATGTGCAATGTTTAAATAAGTCTAGACATTATTAAACATAGCCAATTTAATAGAATAATTGTGAAAACTTTTGAGTGGGGGCCTCATGATGTTTTTATTTCCACTGAGGGGTGCAGCGTTAAAATGTTTGAAGACCAATGCTACAGAGTATGAGGAAATGTCAGTAATGCACATGTGGGTATTGGTGACTTTGTTTGAACAACCATGGGTTACCTGTAACATTGATCGCTCACCCTGGAAGAAAGCAACAAAACTGAAAGAAAAAAGTAACGATATAGGGAGAAGGTGCACTCGGGGTAGTCCAACAAGGCCGTGGCCCCAAGGCATGACTTTCAAGACTATGTGAGATCGCCACCCGTACCAGCCCGCTTCCTCTGATGAGTGTGGCAGTCTGTCCCTTTCAGCTCACTTTCGAAGTCGATGTGTCCGGTATTGAACGCAGGGTGTTTCATTCTGGACTAGAGGCCCTGGCTGATGGCCCAGGGTCTGGGTCTGGTAAATCAGTGATATACGAAGATGATCCCAAGCATCCTCTGGGGTTTTAGCCAAGTACTGCTTGTTAGTTATCTTCATGAAGCATAGAGGAAGGGAAAGCCCCAGCGGTATGGAATCCTGTACTGTTTGAGATGTGCTACGATATCCTTGAAGTCATAACAGGGAGCAAAGGTCACCAAGTAGACGGCCTGAAAAATACAAAAGCGCCTCAAAACTGAAGGGTGTCTGGAGAACTAGATGTCTTGATGGAATCTTTGCCCATGACAAAATTGACTTGAGTCGGGACATCTGGGGTTAAATTCAATTGCTGCTGGAAAGGAAAATATAACCCATGGGGGTCGGTTGAGCATCATCTAAGTCCGCGGGGGCTAGAGTATCAAACAAAACAGGTCTTGGACTGCACCTCCAGTGCATCTTAAGGTACATCTTTGTCAAGGCCTCTGACCCTGATGACGTTCTGTCGAAGGATGAAGATTTGAACAAAGTGATCTTGTGAGGCTGAGCACAGCACCTCACCACTCAAAAACAGGGAACTTTTAGGAACTGATAATCATCAGGTCTCGATTTAGTTGATCTGCAATGCTGAAACATGGTAGAAGTCTTCTGCAACCACCATTTGATGGTTGAAAACTGTAAAAGTTAATTACAGTTTTGTGAGGCAATGATCTTTGAATGGCCTTGACTGGTCCCACTGCAAGCTTCCAAATTAGTAAAACATGCTCAAGCTTTGGGAGCTTTCGATATGTGTGCAACACAATTAAGGTACAAACCATAACTACTCTTGTAATTCTAGTCCCATAGCCTCACTTTCCTTTCTACAACACCCACGCCTTCTACCAGCTCTGGGTCAAAGTTGTGATTCTTCTGGAGGCATGAAAGAAGGGACTGAAGGGAAGCTTGCAAGCAGGTAGGTGGGCACAAGGACTGGGAGACGTGCTGGGCAGCAGCAGAGGAAGTTCCAGTCATATGTTTTGGCAAAGCACTACAGTTCATTTTTATCATACGAAAGGCATCAAAAGATTAATATTTGTGTCCTCTCAGGACAAACATGATAAAAAAGAACACAACAAGAACGAGCACAAAAGAAATATGCAAGGGTAGTGGTGCAACCCGTTTAGCTAGTTTCAGAGTCCTGATGCCGTCTGGTGGGTTCTAATGCATGTACGCTGAGCAAACTTTTTTTTATGCAGATTTCAACCACAACTCGAAAAAAACACGTCATTCTCCTTTGTCTGCACAATACTACCTTCTGAAAAGTTAGGAAAAAAAGTCAGTTCATTTCATTATAAAGTTCAGGACCCATTTTACAGACTGGCTTTACTGATGGCGGTAACTTTTCATAGTCACAGTTGATGGCTTTCCAGTAAAGTCGACCAGTAAGTTCACATGAGCCTTTCAGGGAGCAATGCCTGCAGTTTAGAGGGGAGCTGAAGCACTTGTATTTGGCAAAAGACTTAACGTCATTCCAGAGAGGGTCTTGAAGTTCAAGATTTGTTTGACAGTCTAATGTTGTCTGGCTGTCTCTGCCTTCGTTCCAGCCCCACTAACCTCTGTTGTATTACCTGGTTATGTCCACTTCGAAGCACATTTGTGAAATGGACAGAATCTGCATATACATTTGTTGTTTACATATGTGATGCAATGCTTTTGTTTGGTATTCTTTCCTCGTGTCCTCATGCAGCTCACTTTCTTGGTGCTACAGCTGTTCCATCGGTCACTTTGGACAAGCAACCCGAACTTAAAAAAAGTTATGACCCCAATACCAACTCAGAAGTACATAAAATCATAGATTTCGTTTACCTTTAAAACACCATTGCTACGAATTACTAGTAATGCGGTTCTAAACTGAAAATCCGGCGAACATTAAGTGACCATTTGCACATGGAGGCTGTTTTTATTATCTAGGGCACAATTATGTGCTTCACCAACTGGGAGACATCCAGTGCAGCACGCACATTGTACAGAGAACTGATTTCGGCTCAGTCACTGTTAGAAAGGCACTCCCTGAAAAGGGCTCATTTTAGTTCAGAAAAACAAGATCTTGGTGCTCCAGGTGCCAGCCTTCAGAGGGATGGAGAACTGTGAATCGATCTTGCTGGAATGCGAACTTGTGACATTGTGCTCGCAACAAATTTTCGTATTTGTCGTCCTGCATGGTCATAAGCTATATTAAGGGCTGTAGGGTACCAAATACCCACTAAGCAATGTAAGTGTGCATTGATGCATGGTCTTGGCAGGTAAGAACCAAATCAGCCAATAAAGGTGCAATGCATAGTTTTCTAAGTCAATGTATGGCAATTTATATAGCCTCTGAAAAAGAACATACAATTTGTCAGTTATTCAAAAGAAGGTTTTACCACTGTGATCTTTGAGGAGAAATGCAAGCAGGCACATCAAACTAGAAAACAAGAGGAGGCGATTGGATCATCACGCACAAGCAGCAGGGCTGTAAGAAGGATTCAGTGAAAAAACGAAGGCACGCCTATGGCAAGGCAGCATTCAACATAAATCATATAATCTATCTGCACCAAAATCATAAAAAATGAAAAGTTCAAAACACACAACTTTGCATGCTAACAAATACTTTTCCTAGCACCAGAGACAGCCATTGCCTCTTAAGTGGACTGAGGATGCTCATTTGGGTTGGCCGTTCGATTCATTATTATGTATGTTTATAATGCAGTCAATATTCTACAAACAGAAGATAGTTCAGAAAGCAATCAACTAGAATACATACTGGATTAAACACAGCTATACAATTATTCCATATGTCTTCCATATCTAATCTTCGTGGTCATGCTTGTTGCATACCACCTTCCATTTCTCTTTTCTTGAGTTGAGACTGTTTATTTCACTCCGGATAGGACCATATTTCTGATGACTCCTCTTGGCCAGGTATTTGCATCCATTCTATTAGGCATCTTATTTTGGTTAATTTTACTGTTAGATTTCCCTCTTTCTCTTGAAGAATTTACTTTTTCTGTGTTCAGATGGGGAAATTCATTTGGGCTCTTCCTCTGATACAACCTTGATTTCCCAGCGGAAACAGACTTTCTTTATTTTATACTTATTTCTTCCAGTGGTTCTCCGAGATCATGTATTGGTGATGAAGTTCCATCATACGTCATACTCAAGATGTTTGCGATCTTGAAGATGTATTTTCTGTTCTGAAAATGTCCCGAATCTTTGAGTCTGTTGCCAAGGGTCTACATCCTGAACCCTTATTCCATGTTTGGCATCTCTTGATACTGAAGACCTCAGTGTGTATATCACAAGGAAGTCTACTACCTCTTTAAGGGGTTAATTCACTTGAAACCAGCTCCTGTCTGGGGCTTCGGGGCATGCATAGTGGGGTTATCACTAAACTGCACCACCCTATAAATGAAGAAACACAAAAGCAGGCCACCACCATTTGTCACTCATTAGGTAGAAATTAAGGAAAAAAGAATGGTAGTAAATTATTTAAAACATCTTTGGCTTAAAAATTGAAGGGTGATATTTTTATTAAAGTATAGAAACGGTAAAGATCACCAAGACCCTGCAGAAACAAATGCAGAGTAAGCCAGTTAAAAAGGGTTAGCTAACCTGAATCAGTGAGCCTCTATAAAGTAATTTGATGCATACAAGACAAGCGGCTTAGGACAGAAGGTCACCACTACCAAAATAGGAACAGATTTGTTCACCATCCTGAGATCAAGCCCAGTATGCTAAAATTGTGGAACCCATGACATGGACCGTGAAGAAAAGTCTCAGCAGGGCACAGGCAGCAGCAAAGCACGGAAAGTAGAACTAGAAATAGTAGATTTTTTCAACATGTGTATGAATGCTTTACAAATAACCCATCCTTAAAACTACTGCCTTCCGCTGGGTAGAACCAATACCAAGTACTGTGCTCAACACCAGAAATCCTTTTTCTTCTGAAAGGAGAGGAGAGCAGGACAAAATGAAGCAATAACTACCTAAAACTCCCAATGTTAAAACATAAATCAGGCCTAGGTTGTTGAATCCAGCTGGCTTGATAGGCATTGTTGACACAAATGGACAAAGACACCCAAATGGACTAAGTCCAGAAATTAACAGGAGTCCTACATGGCAAAAGCTTAAGAAACTTAAATGTGAAGGTATGAACATTTCAAACAGCAGGGAACAGGAATCTTGAAACAAAGAATACCCTGCATGGTGAGGAACCAGGAACCAAAATACCGTTTACATAAAAAGAATTCCAAGTGCTAGCGGTCACCTACAGGTTGACACACAGATACAGGTTCAGATAATTACCGTCAATTAACTCACAAAATGAGGCCTGAAAATAGTGTGCACAGGGCTATTAAGCTCAAGCATTACTGGACTATACATATATACATTAAGAGCAAGTGTAAAGGTACAGACGCAGAACTTTAATACAGAAAATTCTGGTTATATTCCTTTTTCAAAGTAGTCTAGGATAATAAATTCAACTTCATGCCATGCAACTAAAAGGTGCGGAAATCCGGTATATATGTTAAAGGAGAGAGCTACAGTTGAGATGAACCTACCTTCAGTAACAACTGGTTCTGATGCATGTGGCTTGCTTAAGCAGCTTCTTTATCTTGGTATGTTCCCATTCACCAGGCAAAGGTAACAGTTATGTTGGAGAAAATTGCCACAAGTCACTGCATAGATATCATCAGGCCCAGAAACAACACATACACCGATTATATTTGGGAGTGCAGCTCATGTGCCCTCAATGTTATTTAACATAAAGACCAAGAAAATCTAGAGATTAAATGGATGGGTGTTTAAGGACCTGCAGAGGAAAGAGTATTGAGCAGAATCAGTTAGCTAAGGAAAGTAACTTTTTCATCTAATGGATACTATTTCCAGTGGAGATTCCTTAGGACTTGAAGATGACTCTGGTAATGCGAACAATTTTAGGATAGCTCTCAGATAATTCAAGCAGAAGAATGCATTACTTGGTGAGTTGCTGATTTCCTAAACAGTGCCACTACTTGAGCATTCAAGTAAAGATGTTTAAGATATTACATAGGCAAGACCAAGTGGATAATTTACATATTACTAGAATGGCTACACCTCATAACATTCCCAGGTGCACTGGCTAATAAACATCCTCTGGAAGGAGTCTCATTCACCAAATCATGGCAAACTGTAATAAAATGAACTACCCAGATAGTGGTTGCTTAAACAATGCGAATCTCTAGTACAATTCACCAAAAGATTCAAGCGTCTACATATACAATATTACCATACCTTAGAAAGATGTTTTTTAGGATCAGGCCTGTGCAATCTTATCCACTCTGCATGGATGAGATGGTAACAATAATATGGGAAGGTGCAATACAGGAAGTATTATAGACTGGTTTCGTTATTTATTTTGTTTGCAATTTTATTTAGCACAAACCAGACCCGAAGGTATTGGAGCGGCTTACATTACATTAGCACAGTTACACATGGTCACATTAATTTTTAGACATGGGGAGATTAAGTGATTTGTCCAGAATCACAGGATGTTGAGCCGACGGAGATTAGAACCTAGTTCCACAGGTACAATGTTGGAAGCTCTGCCTGTAACGCCACATGATCTCCTCAGTTTAGAAACAATGTTCGGCATAGTTCAAACCAACCATATGCGGTGCTTAATTTGATAGCCGGTGGAGGCCACCTGTGATTATTTTTTTTGCAACAGACATTTCCAACAGCAAGAAAGGGAAACCACACAACTTGTAAAGACAGAGGAAGAGAAAGACGGAAAACTCAGCACAAAGGGAGAAATCAGGAACCTGCAAGAGTGAAATAAAGTGGGAGGGAGTATCTGGTAGCGGATTAGAGGTGCCTTAGATGAGTTGGAGATCACACAGCTTTGGTATTGGGCGCACTGACATTTAATTGTACTGGCCGTAGGCTTTTGAGCAGACCTTTGGGAAACTGCATTCGTTCTTTTACTAGTCATGCAGGGACCATATGCTTTTATTATTGGCCTTATATACATTTATAGTGCACATACTGCCATGGAGGGTAATGGATTAGTTTAGGGATATACATATTCAGACAACGTTGATTAGAGAAACGTGAACATCAACAGCAGCCATTGAAACAGAGCGCCCAATCCTAGTGCAGGATTCAATGCACTGCAGAGGAGCGAGTGAGCGGGCACGTACAAACTGGGGATTAGTGCAGAGAATCGAGGCTCTTGGAATTTGGATCCTCTATGAAAACTAAATAATCAAAGTTCACTTACTCTTCTAACCAATGAAATTAACTGTAACCAAAAAAGGAAGTTTTTGGTGTTAAAACACCGAGGATCAACTATGCACCAGCACAAATGGTGAGCTTAATATTTCAATCACCACTTCACTGAACGAGCCCCAATGGTTTTAGCTTGAGTGACCACACCTCCAGTTGGCTTCAGAAATGGGG
Organism: Triturus cristatus; assembly: GCF_964204655.1. NCBI lineage: Eukaryota > Metazoa > Chordata > Amphibia > Caudata > Salamandridae > Triturus > Triturus cristatus. Next base: position 1,024,444,901 of record NC_140592.1, read on the forward strand.
AAACAATGGGTATCTCAAAATCAGAACCCTTCTGTGGCAATAACTGACATGAAAAAGGCCACATAAATGCTTGACATGAATAACTCTTCTGAACAAAGGAAGATCAAAATCTTGAATGTACAACTTTGTACCCAAGACCCGCTCATCGACAAATTGGCTAGACCAGTGTGCATAGCTCTAGTTTGGGACCTATTTAGATGGCAAATAATCCACTCCACAGAACGGGGAGGTGGGAGGGTGGTGATAAATATGCGGTTAGAGTTTCCACCCAAAAAAGCATTACCGAAGGTAAGTAACTTGCTCTTTTGATGGATACTTCTAACTATACATTGCTCATCTTGTGAATAGGTACCACAGCAGTACCTCCTCAGATTGTGAGTTTGTGAAATGGCTCCGACAAAAATATCCTGCACGATATAACGAGGAAAATGCCCACTGAGATGGTCAATGCAATGGTGCTTTCATGAACGCCCGCACTGATGCACACGTAGCAGACTGACCGATTTGTGGGACAGGCACGGTGCGTGCCAGCGCAGAAGTAGCAGCCTTTGCTCAAGTGGAATGAACTCTTAATCCTTTAGGTAGCTGCTTCTTAGCTAGTGAGTTGTATATTCTGGTGTAGAGGACTAGCCACCTAATGATGGTTCTTTTCTGAACTGCCTTACCTTTCTTTGCACTTGAGAAGCTCACAACGAGCTTATCAACGATCCCAGGAGTCTCTAGCAGGGTGAGCGAAGAAATTGAGGGCTCTGTTCGACTCTAAAAATGACAAACTCTACTTTGGTGGGTGAGGCGGGGCAAAGAAGGCCAGAAGAGTGATAGCCTTTCCAACATGAAAGGAATACTGTTTTTTTGTTTTAAAAACCTGTTTGTCACGAAAAAAATGACGTGTCAGGCAGTTGAAATGGGAGTTCCTGAATGTCGGTCACATGCCAAGCTGGTGTAATGACAAGTAAAAAAACAAAACAATTTAATGTCAAAGGTTGCACTGGACAAAAGTGCATCGGTTCAAAACAGGTGTACATGAGAAAGGTAAGAGCCAGCTTTAAGTCGCAAGTGTGACATCACAAAGGGATTTGGTGGAAACAAATGCTGCAAACCTTAAAAGAACGTCATCATAGGTCATTTATTCAAAGAAGACTAACCTGCCGACTGAATAAAACCAAAAGAGGCAACAAATAGCCTGGCTATTTGCACCATATCCAGGATGGATGCAATAAACAGAAGCACCTGCAAAGGAGTCAAGCGTGACTATGACTGCCTGGGGTGAGCACGCCTTCAACGACCAGTCATCAAGGTAGGTAAAGACCGACAAACCTGAACTTTGAAGGAGCACAGAGACCTGCACCATTACGTTTGTGAACACACATGGGGCACAAGTAAGGCCAAAAGGGAGCACTACAAACTGAAAATTCTCCAGGCCCACTGCGAACAGCAAATGACACTAGTGGGCATGGAGGACAAAAATATATAAATAAGTGTCCTGTATTTCCAATGCTACCATCCAGGACAGACATGACCTGGGCCAATGAGAGCATCTTGAATTTGTCCTTTTTGCAGGAAGGTGTTTAGAGGGTGGAGATCTCAAATACGACAAAGGCCTCTGGTCATACAGCACCAGGAAATAGCTGGAGTAACATCCAGTTCCTACTCCTGTGGCTGGGACTTTCTCTATGGCTCTTTTGGCCAAAAAGGCATGCACTTCCAGCTGCAAAACTGACATGGGAGTGAAAGATGGAGTGGGGTAGAAAGAAATGGGAGTGTGTAGCTCTGTGGAACAATTTAGAGGCCCTACAGGGTGGCTATGTGTCGAAAAGGACTGAGCTACACGTTGTCCCCGATACCCTGAACATTGCATCTAGAAGTCATGGCCTCAGCCACAAAAAAGGGCTAGAAGTTTTTTGTGCCAGCGGCAGGGACTGGTGATACAGAAAATCTCTGGTGTATCACCGAAAGGGGCAGAACTGTTGGGGGATAATGCCTGGTAGCTGCAGACAAACCAAAGGACGCAATGTGATGCCCGTAGACCTCATCCAGTCCAGGCGTGGTGCAATTCAGCCACTCATGCCCATTGCTTAACTCAAGCAATCGTCTGTAGCTGGGCCAGACCGAATAACTTTTTCAGAATTCAGGACGATTTGGGTAAAAGATGCCCATAGGTCACCCGAACCAATGGTAGAATTTGGCCCACCATGTTCCACAAAAGCATGGGTGTGACGATTTAGGTGGCAGATGGGATTGGCAGAACGTAGGGCAAAGCTGGCAAAAGGGAACATGTGCTGACGCATTTAGAATCGCTGTCAAGAGGAGCTGTACGAAAGGCGTTAGTATTTAGCCTTCTGGTGGACGTCTGCACCACCCAACTCTCTGGTATTGCATAATGATTCAGGAAGTCAGGCGCACCCAGCAATGGTCTTTGACAATGAGCTACCTTCCTATTGACCCAGAACATGATTTTGCCCACGTGTGCAAGAGGATATCTGTAAGGGCTTTGTTAAATGGCAGGAGAGGTTAGGTAGGTGCCTGCCCAAGCGAAAGAACCACCGTGAGGACGTTGGTTTTGCTTCCATGGTAGAGAGCTGAAGGTCAAGGACCTCTGCAGCCCTTCGAATAAGGGCAGCAAGGGGAGGTGGCTAGACCACTGGTATTATGTAGCTCTTCGAACCAACTGTCACACTGTGGGACAAATCTGTCCCCTTCATCATAGTTGCCATTATCTTAAACAGAACCAAAGAGCTGGTATAAAGTATGACCCCCTCGCAGTGCTCCCACGAGCTAAGGAGCTAAGGGTAATGCGTCAAGAGTCAGAAGGGTTGCCCAGAGTGAGGGTCTGTCACAGACATGTATAAGACAGTACCTACAAGGTTTAAAACCTGTTGTGAGAAAGTGGCTCTGTATATACTGTTCCAAAAAAGGTACAGTGTGTACATTGTCCACAGTCCCCAGAGGTTTGGCAGAGGCTAAAGTTACATATAACCTTACTCTCTAAAGTGGTAGCTTGGTCGAGCAGTAAGGCAGTATAAGAGGACAGTGTAAAGCATTTTGTTGTATACACTCAGTCAGTAAATGGTTTCACGCACTCAATAACTGAACTCTAGGCCAATGGTTTATATATAAAAAATATATGCTTGTTTTATTTTACAACCAACAATAGGTATTTAAATATACTTTTTCAGAATGAGATGCTTTAGGTAAATACATTTGCAATATGCAATTGGCTTTTGTAGATATTTACAAGTTGTTGCAATAGGCAACACAATTTAAACACAATAATGCATTGAGTTCAATGGAAGTTTCAGGTTATTTGCAATAGATTACTCTCAGGATTACTTTTGTAATTCCAGGACTGGATCCTAGATTCAGTCCTGGGACAGTTCTTAGAAACAAGTGATAAAAGTCGACTTAGTTACTACTAGGATTTTTAAGTAATATTTTGCGATTTTAAAAGTTGACAGAAGAACTTTCATAGAAAACAGTCAATGATTCCCTATGGAAGAAAATGCAGGTATAGTATGTTCTCGTTCCTTTTGTAATCCAGTACTGGGTGCCTAGACTCAGTACTGGGACCTTTATCCAAAACAGGTAAGTAATTTATACGATTTTTAAAGAATATTTAAAGTTTGCAAAAATCGACACTTGGAAGAAATTTCACAGAAAAACAGTCCATGATTTCCTATGGAAGAAAATTGGGTTACTGGTAAGTACGGTTATGAATATTTTTCAGGGTCAGTGCTGGGCACCAAGATCCAGCACTGGAAGCTCACCTAATAGCAGGTGAGTATTTTCGTTTTCGTTAGTCGGCTGATTTTTGGTGAATTTTTTAAGTTTTGAAAACTCCACACTTAGAAGAAATTTCAGAAGAAACCAGTCAATGTTTCCCTATGGAGAAAAATGAGTTTATCGGCTTTAAGGTAAGTACTCGACTGGCAAAGTTAAGGTTCTGGGCACAGACTCCGGGGTCTCCCAGGGTCAGGTAGGTACAGTAGTTACACCCTCAGCAGCACAGGGGCAGCCAGGTGCAGAGAGAGTTAGGCCCAATGTTATCCTATGGGAGGCAGGGGGGCCTTGGTTGGTGGCTGCTGACTAGCAGGCCACGCGGCTGTGGGAGCTGGGCTCCTGGTCACTTGCTCAGGGCAAATGGGGAAGTAGGTAGGAGTAAAAGTTGCACTGCCAGGGCCACTCGGGCGGCTGGATGCAGGGTGCTTTTGAGCCTTTGGGCGATCAATTGATTTCAATGGGAAAGCTCCGGTTTGGAAAAAGGCTGCAAGCTCGGGACGAAGATTCTTCAGGTGCCACTACCACTTTGAGAAGTAAGTTGGGTAGTTGGAGAATAGGAAGGTATCCAGGAGTTGGGCACAGGGGGCCGCAGGGCGCCGGGTGCAGGGGTGCCTTTTGGTGTTGGGAAATCTTACCCTCTGTTGATCGCGGTTGGGGGGGGTACCTGGTTCTGAGGCTGCAGGCGTCGTCAGGAGCGTTGAGGGAAGTCCTTGGGTGCCGGACTCGGGTTCACAGTCGCCGGGGGGTCGTCCTCGTGGTCTTTGTTCACTCCGGCACAGGCCAGGCTTGGCGGGTGCAGAGTGTGCAGGGTTCGCGGTTCCGGGCTGATGCCAGGGATTAGAGGTAGGTTTTGAGTGGAGCCTCTACTCATGAGAGTCCCAGGTGCTTAGATCCAAAAGGTAGCCAGGTCCTCCGGGGTTTGTGAGGTTGCTGGCCACAAGAGGTGCCGGGTTGTAGCAGGAGCAGGTTTGAGGGTCGACAGGCCGGTAGGGCTGGGGCCAAAGCAGTGGGTGTCTTCCTCTTCTTAGCAGCTGCAGGGCAGGTCTTTTTTCTTCTTGCTCTTCTTTGCATTTCGGAATCTGGAAAAGGAAGGTTCAGGGTGCCCCTAAATACTAGATTTAAGGGCGTTACAGGTCGGTGAAGGGCATGGACCAATGGGTCCCTGTCCTGGGGTGAGTACACCCCCTATTCTGCCACTCTCCTGTGGGAGGGGGGCAGTAGCCTAGTCCTGATTGGGTAGGGCCTCCCATCTTCAAGATGGCGAGAGGCCGGAGATGTGCATCACCTCTCCTCCCCCACCTGAGGGATGGGGTTTGCAGGCTGGCACATCCCCTGTCCTTATTTGGGGTTTCCGGCCAAGCTTCCCGCCAGAGTGGGGGTTGCAAGTGGCCTGGGGAAGCTCACAGAGGCAGCATGCATTTGAAGCTTCCCCCTGCCCATCCTGGGGGAGGAGATCTAGCACCTCGCCCAGGATGTGCATTGTTGCAGACCCAGGAGAGCAGAGGCTCTCCTACCCAGGGGTCCAGCAACATGTCTGCTGTGTGGAAGCCTAGGCAGTCTCCCAGACCAGATGTGGATTGTAGGTTAGGTTTCAGGGGGCATCTCTAAGATGCCCTCTGTGGTGCTTGGTACATAAAATCCCACACTGGCATCAGTGTGGGTTTAATGTGCGGAGAAGTTTGATACCAAACTTCTCAGTCTTCAGTGTTGCCATTATGGTACTGTGGAGTTCGTGTTTGACAAGCTCTCAGCACCATGTACTCTTACATGGCAGCACTGCACTTACAGGGCCCAGGAATGGACCTTGGGTACTGTAGGGGCACAGGGCTCATGCTCCTGTGCCCACACCACCGGCATAGGACACCCAGCTAGAGGGGTGGCTGATGTATGCCAGGGCAGTGTAGGTGGTGGGCATGGCACACAGGGATGTGTGCCATGTCTACTCTCTGTTTTGTCCTGTACCCAGACACTCGGCCTGCAAGGGCAGTGTGTGTGTGTGTTAGGGTACAGGGCCGGTAAGTGTGGCACAATGAGTGCTGCAGCCCTTAGAGGCCTTCCCTGGTCACAAGGCCCTGGGTATCTAGGGTTCCATTCACCAGGGTCTGACATGTGGCCAGGGTTTGCCAATTTGGGTTGGAGGTTTTTGTTTAGGGAAGGAACATAGGCCCTGGGCACCTGATTGGCAGGAGCCCAGGGCACACTCAGTCAAAGTACATTCAGCAAAACGTGGGGGCATACCATGCAAGAAAGATGGCACTTTCTCACACCTGTTTATTACATTTTCCTTGTACACTGGTAAAAAGAAAACTTATGAAAATACTCGAAGATGAGAGGGATCCACGTCTGAAGAAATGGAACAAAAGGAAGTGACATCAGCAAGCTTAGGTGGATCTTATATGCAGCCCCAGTCATTACTTACGGGGTGTAACAGTTTGGTACGGAGATGCACAACGCCACCTACCGGTGTGCAGGAATACTGCTTTTGAGTTTCCAAATCCAGTCTGATGCCTGGGGGAATATTCACAAACTGAGGAATCTACGTTTAGAAGTATCCATCAGAATCTAGGATACAAGTAGTTTCAATTCAGAAAGTGGTGCAAAGAGCCAAAAGCACATATTCAATAATACAGTTATTGCTCCTACACAAAAAGGTGCAATACTTAACCTGGAGAGTCAGCCATAAACAAGGCACATGCACCTTCCATAACCACCAATGGGCCAATTATCACAGAATCAATGTGGAAAGCCATGTGATTATCAGTCCGCATCAGGATCAAGCATCCAGAAGTAACCATAGGGCGACAAAGAACTATCAGTGTGTACTCCGATGAGAACTGAGACTTAGCTACTTTCCTGTCCAGTTCTGGCCTTCTTGGGAGTTCCTGTGCTCTCTTGAAATCTTGCAGCAGTTCCACACCTCTCACAGGAGTCCAGGATACGAAAGTCCATTCTATAAAAACCCTCCCTATTGCTTGCACGCTGCTCTCCACCATCAACAGACAATGAGGAAGGGTCTTACAGCATGGTAAAGAAGTGAAGAGTGTCACACTTCAGTACAGCATTCAGCAAATACCCGGCTGAGGACCCAGAAAAGCTTAAGACTTGTCCGGATTACCTTGGGACTAGGGAAAGGTCTACTAGCGCCTGTGAAAATATCCTTTAAGAAGGCATCTGAGCAGCATAACAGATGTGATTTCAACAAATTCTTCATATCAACAGACTGAAATAGAGGTAGGGCTTGTAAAGTAATCTTGTAATCAGTGATCTCCTAATGAAGAAAAGTCTTCATATCTAAAGACTGGAATAGAACATTTTTGTAGACCATCTTGTACTCAATGAGCTTGTGATTAAAACATAGCTTTCATACTCCCCAACAAAGAGAAGCAACACTTGTGTGTTAAAAACGTAGCTACATTTTTTTTAAAAGCGATCCTTTGTGCTTACCAGACGTGCAGAAAATCTAACAGTCCGCTGACTACGAAGAGCCTGCAGTTAAGGTAGGAGGAAAGGGAATAGGTTGTGAAGCAGTACTGTACGTTAGCAGCAGGTATCAACAGTTACTGTCTCTTCTTTTATGATCTTCACTATCAACTGAGCAATCAGCCGTAAAAAGAAATCACAGCCATAGAAAACCATAGAGTAGCCACAGGTACTAATAGATGCGGAGGGTTCATTGGGAGCAAGTTTTAAAAGCAAAGGAACAGGCACGTAAGGCTAGTTGTCAGTGTAGGATCATTTTTGTCCTGCGTTCTGTTCGGCAATCAGCATTCCAGGGTAATGATCCCTTACCATACCTTTGAGATGCGAACAGCTATAGAGGTTTCATTCCTTTTGTTGTTGTCAGATGTCTCTCTTTCCCTTCCTTTTTCCCCTGGAATCCTCTTGTTAGCCCTGTGAGGTTAACAGAAGGCTGGTAGAAGATATGTGGGAGCAAGATTTGAATAGTTGGCTGTTCCGGTATTCGTGGAACCCCTGCAGTTAAGAACATGTATATTGACAAGTAGCTCCTAAAGTGCACCCAAAATTATTACCTATAGTTCATGCACAAAATCTCTGGGTATAAAAAGATTTTAATTTCCTCAACTTCTCAAGAGCATCTACATAAAAGAACTGGTGGGATGACTGTTACATGGACATGCAAATAGCTAATATTCCTGTACGTCCCAAGTCTTGATAAACATCATGAAGCAAATCTACATGATGTTATGGCACGGGGGCTCATTTGACGAAGCCCCCGCCCTATTCAAGAAAATGGGAACCAACCATTTTAGAGAAAAGACTGCACTCACACGTATAACGTAAGCTGTTGACACCTTTGTCAGGCTTCTTGGATAGAAATTTCCTTAACACTTTACTGGAATAACAGAACCACTGCTTCCCTGTATGTCATGAAAGTTCTTACATCTCTACATGTATTTCAGCAATGAGCGGCAACCGCATAATTTCTCTAAACAAGGACATATGTATACAGAATATTATATATTACAACTAGCATCCTACAAGTTGTGCACTTTATACCACTATCTATTACAAATGCTTGTTAAATGTGTGGTAAAGACATCCTTTGCATTCTACCCTTTTTACGTGATTGTGCAATATGTCCATCTTATTCCGACGCCTTAAATATGGATTAGTAAATGCAACAATATCTCAGCAGGATATACTGAAATTATTTAAGAGGTATGTACAAGACATTACAAGGAAAAAAGAGAGGAAACTCAAAGTTATTTTTTCAGAAGCGCCAATTGGCGTCATATATTATAAATAGATCAGCAGAGCACAACAAGGTATAAAATACTCTGGCAACCCTCGTGAAAAAAGTGTACAAAGTGCTCGTGTAAGTGAAATAACGGCGCTAGTGACAACGTGGAAAAAACATCAACAGCCGGCGCAGGGAGGCAATTTTTGCAATACAAGGTTCAATTAACAATTTTCTGAATAGTGAGATTGGTAATTTCTCTTTTTCAAATGAACCAAGTTCGTGTGCGCCAAGAGTGTTTAGGCTGGTGGGTAATGGTCAATGGTCAATATGGATTAGGCCACACTTTCCTCTAATGATTGTCCAAGAGTAAAAAGTATTCCCTCTAACACATTTTCTATCATGTTTTCTAGCATTTGTACAACTATTTCGTAATTTATAATATCTGTTGAAAGGGGGTGGAAACAGAAGGAAATTTGGGCTGCACCCCACAAGTGGAATACTGTAACCTTATTTAGTGTGCAGGACTCGCAGGCATGATGACAGTCTTTCCAATTCGAACAATAAATCCATCAATTCCCTGCTTGAGTTAAACAAGAAGTGACGGCATTGCAGTAGCACACCTGAGTGGCCAGAGAGGACACAGTCTCCAAGTTTAGCTATTCATTCAAATTCGTTCTACTGCTAAAAAGCTGCTGTGAAGTTCAACCAGAGACTCTAATGTATATTCTTATATGTTCTGTTATCGGGGAGAAGGAGGATTCGTCCTGTAGTTGCACTTCAAACAGAAAGGCTTGACTATAGCATGCAACCTTCAAATAAGGCAACATTTGTCTTGGAAACTTAGGCTTTCTCAATTTCTAATCAAGTGTATTCACAAGGGTTAGAACAGCGGAGAGAAACCTCAATACTGCATACCATGCATGACTATGGTCACATACATTGCAATACATCGAGCCACAATGTTAGCTACTATCGAATTCAGCTCGTATTATTGCTTTTTTAAGAGTCCTATACAATCGGCACTGTGTGCCTCTCTGCAGTAACCTGTGACTCCTAACAGACAGGCAAGTGGCTTCCTCTACCCGATCACAATGAGCACACTGGTTTGATATGAAATTACTAGCAGCAAACATTGGGACAATGAACCAAAACAATTAGCCATTGCATCCATTCCATTAGACTCAATAGCTGAAGAGATAGTAGGAAAGATATTGGTGTGACCTCTTACATAGCTGCATGGACAACGAATCACTTGTATCCAACGCAGTTTTACTCAAAATTTTCATAGTTTTGCTGAAACTGGAGATAGTTTCTCCCAGCCAGAATTGGCACCATGAAAGCACCTGCATCAAACTAAAATGAGTTCCAAATAGATATTTGCTGTGCAATATATGTGGGTGCAAGAATGGAAAAAAGAATTGTTACACTCAACGGGGAGGGGGGGGGGGGGGGGGGGGGGGAGGGCGGGTGTCAACAGTTTATTGTTTGGCCACAGCATAGTGCTTTCTATATATGCATCACAGCCCAGGTTAGTATCTCAAGATGCGATTCTGTGAATTTGTTGTTTGTTAATCCTATCTGCATTGTTCTATGATGAATGTAGGTTTGGCTTTGATATTGTGCTGTGCACAAGATGGGGAAGAGTTTTCTCAATCATATGTTGTCTGTGTAGGACAGCTTATAGGTGAAATTCAGTGGCGTAAGGAAAGTTGAGGGGGCCCCCGTGGGCCCCCGCTCCGGATTTAATCCAGAGCTCAGAGGCCTGAGTACTGTGCTGAGCTGGCCCCCAGCAGCTCGTGCCCCCGCACCGCAGGGGCCTGTGTTACGCCCCTGGTGAAATGGTATGAGCCACGTCAGCTAAGGCATTGATGTGGGAGAGTTTTCAATTTGCTCTTTGCAAATCATGGGCATAATCTTTCTAGACTTTCTAGACAGACAAAAATCAGACAACTCCTAACCATAGTAGAATGGGAAGACTTGCGAAATAGCGTTCAGACACAGAATGTAATACCAAATTAAGCCAGCAGTGAAGGAGATCGGGACCTCCTTAGTTTCACTTTCTTCATACGCATATAGAAAGCAGTACGAGGCATATATCCCAAATTCTTAGTTCTTCTCTTCAGTTTATCTCACAAAAAACAGACAATGATCCCATTTGGAGTGCCCTGGACCGCTTGATATGAGCCAAGTAAATTTAACTGGTTATAGTACAACAGGCCATGGAAGTTAAAACAAAATATGCTACTGTGTTTCTGATGGGTCCTTTTAAGGTCACAGGAATCCAACAGACACGAATAAACCTTTCTTTCTACAATAACACGTCATGTATCAGTTGTTCCACTGAGTGAATATTTTAAACTGCATGTTGTAAGGCATCAATGCTTTCAGGATCAAGGTTTATATTCAAAGAAAAAATGTGTAAATCCAATTGTAAAGACTAAACAAGTATTTGCAAAACAATAGGCCTTGCATTACTGAAAGTTTGAGCTATCAGCGTTGCATTATTATTTGCAATATTGTAAAAAAAATTACAATATTGAAAAAATAGTTGGGCGAGTGGCGTAGAAGAAAAGAAAGTCATGGCTCACTAAACTCTATTTTTTTCAATATTGTACGTTTTTCGTAAGTAGCGCAGCACGCCACCTGTGCTGCGCTGCTCACTAAAAGCATATAATGTTGAAAAAAATTGCTTGGCAAGCCGCTCCAGGGAAAAGAAAGGCGCGGCTCAACAAAACTTTATTTTTTCATTATTGTACGTTTTTCAAGCAGCGAAGCACGCCGTTCCTGCCGCACTGCTTACTAAAAGCATATAACGAGCTGCTTAGTTTGACTAGCTTTGCTGAAGAAAAGAAAGGCGCGGCCGCCCTTGTTAAAGATGAAGGCATGCCTTGCTGTTTACAATTAGGAGTTAGGAGAGTCATTAATAAAATAGTTCTCACAGCCTGTAAATAAACCATACTGAGTAACAACACGTTACACGGGCAGTCCTCATGAGTGGTTAGAAAAGGAGAAATGACGGTACTAAGGGGGACTACTAAGCCTGTTCACAAATCAAAAGCCACCATTTACAATAGATAGTAGGAGGAACCAATTGAAAAGATGGACGGAGCTTCAAGTCCATACTGGAATACAGCCTGTCTCGAACAAAAAACTGTGGTTAGAGACAAGCAGGAAGCAGCTCAGAAGGCTACAATAGCAGAAAAAACACAATATAGCAACTAAAAACTGCTTCAAAAATCATTCTTGCACTAAAGTGGCCCACCAATCGAACCAAGAAGCATACATACGTGTTATTTCTCTAGAAACTCAAGTCTCTGTACTGATATATTTATAGGCCTAAGAAATGGAAATATGTATAACACGTGCTTCTAAAATCCATAGTTTGTGCAGGCCTGGCCCCCAAATGGCTGATCAAAGGAGCCCCTAAAGTCAGCCCATATCTGTCTAGCTGCGGACTTATTGCAGTTCCCAAGTCAGACTGTGTTAATGGAGAGACTAGGAATCAAGCTGTGCCCCGGTGGTGCTGACGTACTGATCTTTGCCATCATTGGTCATCTTTGTGACCACCTCATCAGCAATCAGCGGCAGCAAACTGAAGAGCAGCCCATCTACCTATGGTAGAGATGGGGGTTGGGTCGAGAAAGTCACAAATGGCAGGAGCTGAAAAGGTGGAGGATGCCAGAGAAGACAAAAATTTGTGCCAACGGTGGACAGGGCAAGGCACCTCCCTTTTTGTGGTTCTGCGACTCCACTCACTCTCTCTGTATGGAACCCAGGCCTTACCCAGGTCCACTACCACTCGTAACCAAACAATCCAAGTGACCGATATTGTGCTGAACAGCGTACATTTCTGCTTCACGATACCTGGAGAACTTGCCTGGTAATGGTGTGGAGTTGTAATGATGGAGAAGCAAAAGATCAAGGAGGAATTCTTCAAATCGTGGCACTTAAACAAGAAAAAGCAGAAAGACCCTGGAGGATTCCCAGGTGACACTGAGCAAACTAAAGAAGAGGATTCTACTCTATCAGCGTGTCAAATACATTTCAATGTCAATACTGAAAACACTGAGGAAACAGTGAGGGCTCTGGAGGAAAATATGAAGGGTTATGTAAGCAGGGTGAAACTGACAGAAAAAGATCAGGGAGTAAGCGTTGGATGGCTGAAGTAAGGACAAAAGATACTTTGGAAGTTGTGAATTTTTGGGGGGCTGAGAAACTGCTACATAAAGAATTTGCTCCCACTTTCGATGAGGGGGCAGCCCGGGCATGAGAAGGAGAAGGTCAACCAGGAAGAGCTCTGCTTGATCTGGCCCCCCTCCCTGCACACAAAAAACCTTGTTGGGCCACTGAACGATGTTATTTGGTATTATAGAGATTAAAGTGTTGTCAACTGATTATGGTTACAAATAAACACTGTTTTCATTATTATGTTTAAGATGGTTCTTGTGAAAATGCTCAATAAATAGATTAAAATATAAGGTAGGCTGTAATTTGTACAACACAAACCACATTTAAATGACGAAGTCAATAAAAGTATGCATCCAATTACGCAATTTTGTTTTTCTTCCCCAGCCCCCTTATGGATCACCACCAATCAATTCTCTAATCACAACACTGGAATGGTTGTAGACTTGACATGTGGTGAGGCCTTTTCAGGGCAACTGACAGAGACAAGCTCAATCCGGCAAGCAGTAGAGAGATTAAATGGTATATAAATAAAACAAAAACACAAATGAGTGGAAGTTGAGCAAAAGAAAGTATGTATGAAAGCACACGGTATTTCTATAGCACAGACGTATTTAAAAGGCAGTGGAGCGCTGTACATGGTCAAAAGTAAGCTTAAAGTTGGCGAGTAAGAGGAGAGGAAGTCGAGTTGTGAATGGTTAGTGCATTGTGATGTAGTGTTCATTAAAGAAGCGAGACTTCACCTCTTCCCTAAAATGGAGCAAAGTTGGGGCAGACCGGATTTATATGGGGATGTTGTTTCAGATCCAGGATTCATGGTTGGAAAAGGCCCATTATTTAGTTTTTTCTCTTTTAAAAATCTTAGTCCGCAGTTGGTGTCCTGGCTGCGGCTGTACCAAGAACCATAAGAAATGATTAGCTTGTTTTCAAGATAAGCGGGGGTGCTGGTTGTGATGGCTTCGTACATGATGCAGCTGATTTTGAAGATGGTGCTGGCCAGCAAGGGGAGCCAATCGAGTTCCATTAGGGAAGAGTTGCTGTGATCATATTTCTTTAGACCCTGGATGAGACTAGCTGTGTAGGATGTCCCTAAGGGATACCATTGATGAGTCTGGGAGGCTACGGAGTATGGCATTACGAGATTACAAGAACTTGAACAGCAGTACCCAAGTCCCTTTCTGGAAGGAACAGTTTCATTTTCTGGTACTATGCCATCTTTTTTCGTCCATGCGCTCCTTGAGGGAGAGATTGGTGTCCAGCATGAATCCAAGTGATTTGCTATTTGGTGACAGTTGGTGTTCGAAACTCATGCCATTGAGCCTGATTTGAACTGTATCTTGTTTGTTTTTCTGGGCAAATTATAGGAATTCTGCCTTGGTTGAGTTGCGTTTTATCTAGACGCTAGGCATCTAAACCTGGGTGATGTGCAAGCAGTGTTTGAGGCGTCGGATGCCTAAGGCAGAGGAGACATTCAAGTAGAATAGTTTATCATTGCATATTGGTTTGTTTTTTAAGAAAGGCGCTAGATACAGTGCCCAGTATAACATCAACCTTCACATTATTGGTTGGTATCTCTCCAGTTCGGCATTTTAAAGAAAATTCATTGTCTGGCTCAACCCAGGCTGGGGAGGACCAGCACACCTCTGACAGCAGAATGATGCATGGAGTGCGGCTACCTTCTTGTCCTTTCACGTAATGGATGGCAGGCTCAAGCCAGGTAAGTGTTCCCAAGCACTTCTTGCAGATCTTCATATATACACTTACAGCACACGGACCCTCAAATCCACCAACCAATCTTCTGTCCCACCATACGTAAAAAAGGTGTTGGAAAGAGTATATATCAGATGATACTCTGCTCCAGTTAAATGTTATGTTATGCTGTGTTGTAAAGCGGGCAACTGCCCCAGGGAAGGGGCGTCCCGGTGCTGATAGCAGAAAACTGCACCGCCTCTAACAAGGAAGAGGCCTACAACGGAGGGAAGAGGTGTGTTTTGATTGCTTTACGGAAAGCCAAATAATTCTTCAAGCTGCGGATGGAAGTAGCAAGCGCGCACCAAAGTTTGGCTGCCAAAGCGCGGAAGGAACGCCCTCCAGCATGTGTCCGCCTCACCCGGGGGATAACCGCCAAGTGCTGCCCCATCGACCGAAGTTGACGGGAAGAGGTGTAAAGTACAAGCAGGTTGGCCAGAATACCTGGGCCAGTGGAGTTCAGGATTTTGAAAGAAACACAAAGGACTTAAACTCTTAGGTGCCATCAGTGGCCAGGGCAGTGATGATCTGGCATCCACAAGCGTCTATTGCTTCAGTAAAGGCTGGCATTTCCAATCACAATTTATGAGTGTATAAGTCTGAGAATGTAGGTGAAAAAGAATGTTACCTTGAGCTTCCACTTACAGGCAACATCTTTACACTAAGGTCTCCAGTAAAAGATAATCCATTACAAAGTAGGACATGCTCAAAACAGGGAGGTTAGAATCAGCTAGTTCACAAGTTCTTATGTAAAATTTGAATGATGTTCAGCAAGAGCTCGGTAACCAAATAAATTCTGATCCTTACCTCGTCTTCCACTTTAGCCTGTAAAGAGGAGACACCTCCCACAACATCGGAGAGAGACAAAAACTATCAATTTTCTGGGGGACGTTAAATAGAAATCTCTAAAACCTTGACCACAATTGTTGTACTAAGATATATTGATTCAGCATGCAGGCAGAATACGAAATAAGATTTTTTGGGGAGACATGAAATGGTTTTGCAGGGATAAAGCCATCATTAGGATTGAGGCTAACTTTCAAGACAACATAGGTCCTTCCTTCAGGATGGAATTTCCTTGGTATTATTGCTTTATGGAAAAAAAAAAAGTAATCACCACGTATTTTAATGCAGCATAATCACATCATCACAGAACGCACGGGAAGCTGTAATTTTACAAGTAAGCTACAAAATACACATAGAAGGACAAGGCAAGAGTCGGTCTTCACTTTAGCAGCAAAGCTACGTGCCTGCAACAGAAGTCATGTGTAAACTGACGAGAATTTGTCTTTTTTGGCTTTTATTTATCGTTTTTCTAACAATACATACAATAGACCAGAAAAAAATGTGTAATAGCATTTACATTTGTGATACAGTAGGACCCCAATGGTAGAAAAAACATAACAAAACAGAAAAAAAACCATGATAAAGATGAGAGACGGAGCAAATGGAAAAATTGCGGAGAGGGGGGCATACTTAAAGACATGGCAGCATATCAAATAAAATACAATACAGAAAAATAATGTGAAAAGCATTTGACAAATAGTATTTAACCTGTTATTTACTTTTCAGTAGAACAATCCAAGGACAACAAATAGTTTCGCAGTGGCAGCGAGATGTCCTTGGGCCTAGATATAATTGGCTGAAGAGAAGCATATAGCTCAGAGTTAGTATCACCTATAAGACAGCTCTTTTAACCAGGCTGCCCACGTTGGGGGTAATGGGGGGTGTGTGTGTGTTTCCCTAGTGTAGTGAAATTTGCCGTTTGGCAAGTAGTAAAGCGATAGCAGTGTAACAACATAACTCGAATGGCAATGGCTTAACATATACCAATAAGGCAGTCAGGGGGTCAGGTGGGATCGTCCCACCGTGAGGGATAAAGTGGAATAGATAAGGAGGCTATCACTCCACAGGTCCATGCCAAGTAGAGAAAGTCTACATGGTCTGCTTGGCATTTGGATCAGCAGTGAGCTCTAGTAGGGTTCAAATTTCAGCAGAGCATCGGGGGAGCGTAGGCCCATTGGAGGTACTTATAATGTAATATTATGAGCTGGTGATTGCTGAAACAAGTTTAGTCTGCGCACAGCAGTAATATCACGTCTTATCTAAAATGGAAATAACCAAGTCAAGTTCCCATGACGTCCTGGCACTCTCCAAACCAGAGGGCTTCTGTAGTAAAGAAGTGTGACACAGTTTGGAAACAAGATGACTGCTGTTTAAACCAAGTCCAACTAGTAGTGGCGAGTATTTGCATAGTATTAGGGTCAAGCAGAAGGCCTTGAGGCACTATAGTGGACAGCGGAAGATGTGACAACTGGAATCCTTTGAGTTTGAGGAACGGTATACAGGCATCTGGGCGATACCAGTAGCAAGCATAGTAGGCCTGGTGGGCTATGTAAAAATATAGTAGAATATCAGGGACTCCAAAACCGCTGTGCTCATAGGGAACCGTAAGGACATCACAATGAGAGGCCGGGAACCGGACCATATTAATCGAATAAGTAGACTGCACAAGGAGGTGAAGAAACTGTTAGTAAGGGCAATGGGAATGTTTTTAAAAAAATATATAGAAAGTGAGGCAGTACGATCATTTTTATAATGACTATCCGCCCAGCCTTACCCAATGGGAGCTTAATTCATCTTTCCACTTGTGTCTTGAGTTTGCCTACAGTGGGCCCATAATTGCGACGAACGACCTCGGAGTAGTCTCTGTGAACATAGATGCCTAAATATTTGGTGGAGTCAGGGCACCACTGCAGGGGAAACTCAAGATCGCAAGATGCAGTGGCATCTGTAAGTGTAAATAATTTGGATTTACTCCAGTTAATATAAAGACCGGAAAAAACGCCAAAGCGCTGCACCTCAAGAATAAGTGGATGTAAATTCACAGAGGAGCCACAAACAAAAAGCGTAATGCCATCTGCATAAAGGGAAGCTAATAATGTCCCTCGTGGGAACGTGAGGCCCCTATGCAAAATGCTTTTTCTGTACATGACAGACTAAAGGGTCCATGGCAATTATAAACCTAAGGGGGGAGAGAGGGCAACCCTGCCGGTTGCTAAGTGATAAGGGGAATTAATCTGTGAGTGCACCGTTGAGTCGTAGTCGGGCCGCAGGGACTCAGTATAACAAGCAGATCAAATTACAGAAGCCATTGGGGATGTCCAGTTTAGCTAAAGTATCATTGAGAAAAGACCATTCGAGAGAATCTGATGCCTTTTCGGCATTTAACAGGGAGACTGCCGATGGGGTGGTGGTGGAAATTTAATTGAGCACAGCGAAAAGAGTGTGAGGATTAATGGAAGTGGAGCGGGTGGTATAAAACCCGACTGCATTGGAGAAATTATGCGATCCATTAATGAAGAAAGGCAGGAGGCTAATACCTTGGTCAGTATTTTAGCATCATGGTATATATGAGGAGCAGAGATAAGGAGGTTTATTAGGTTTGTGCAGCAATGTGATGATAGCTTCTCATAGCGTGGGTGGGAAGGCGCGACAGTCAAGAGATTCAGTATGCATCTTCAACAAATGAGGGAACACAAGTGGCTTATAAGCTTTACAAAAGACTCCAACAAACCCATCGAGACCCGGAGCCTTAGAACCACTCAAATCATCAATGGCCTGTGAGATTTCCTCACACGTAATAGGGGAGGCTAGACATTGCTGTTGGCCAGCCTTTATCCAGACCATGGTAATTTTCGATAAACAGTCGGCCAGTGCATCTTGGTCACCACCTGGGCAAGCAGAGTAAAGTTATTCATAGCGGTGCGTAAAATCTGCCAGGTGGATTCTGGTATGCCAGCTATGCAGATGTTTTTGCGGCAGAGTCTGGCCTCCAAATCTTCATTCTTTGCAGCTTTGGTCTTAAGAATGTACTCAAGACGTTCGAGTTTCAGAATCGCAGCATTGCCGTCCACTCTCTCGCTTTGAAATCCGGTGTTCCACTCCCTCAATTCTAGCGTTGTGACATTTTAGGCGCCCAGCTATGGAATCTAGGCGATGTGTTACAGTATCGAACCTGGAATCAATTGTCTTAAAACTGGTCCTGAGCTCTGACATGATCGAGCAGTGCCATCAAGAGGGGGATCAGCCATTGTGTGCTCCGAAGCGTCACCAGAACCGGAGGGAGAACACTGGCGGCGTGGGGTTCTTGCTGGTTCGAAAGTGAGCTGTTTCTGTTTAGGATCGCCGCGTTCCATTGTAGCAGTGATGATAATGTACACCCTATTCACCAAAGGAAAGCAGGGAGGGAAGGGAAAATTGAGAATCGGGTTCTGAATAGGATGATGGACACAGGCACGCTGTGTAGCTATGCAGGATAGCAGCAATCCAGATTGCAATGCCAAAGGGTCAAGAACTAGCTTTCAACGTTGCATAGCGGAAAAAGGTAATGATGGTTACTAGAGCAGGGTAATTCCAATGTAAATCACTGACTGTTAACAGACATGCGGGGGTCAAGGGGGGAGACCACCACAAACCAGAGTCTCCAAAGTAATCCCTCCAGTGGCATAAAACAGTTGAGGGTGCCCCAAAGCAATCCGGTGCGCAGGACAGCAGAGGCATGTAAGTTGAAGGTGTGGAATATGTAGCAGGCCACCCAGGGACAGGGCCTGCTGCAATCAATTAGAAAAGCAGCATAAACTGCCAAGGTCTGCGTAGGTCAAAGGGGCGGTGCAAATGCACAATATTAGTCCCAGCGGCAGCAGAGTAAGAACTCCCACTGCTACAGTGGCGATGCGAGGAGGGCGGGGACTAGGCCACAGTGAGAAACAGAAGCCCCAGAAGCTTCTCCAGTTCGCATATGGCTCCCTGCCCGTGCTGCAAGCAGTGGTCCCAAATGACGACATAGGGCATGAGTGGTCTCAACGAGACTTCCCGATGTAGTGGGTCGGGAGAGGGCACCAAGATGCTAACGGGCCCACAGCGCTCCCAAATGTAGGCGGTGGGCCCTGGACTCACCGCACAGCGGGTAGGATACAACTCCAGCAGCGTCACGATCTGCCGTGTTGAGAAGCAGTTCTCAGGCTGGGCGCACCTGAAAATGTCAATGCTCTGGAAAAAATGATCCTTAAAACATTGAACTTTTCGGATGTGCACTATATAAATGATTGAAAATATATATACATGTATAGCAAAATATAAAGCATTTTAACACATCTGTAACACATAGCATACTGAGCCGAAACAAAGTTTGCTGCTAAGGAAAATTATTCATAGTGAGTCAGTAAGGTCTGCACCACATCTCATATTTTGGTAAGCCTGGGATCCAAGTTCAGGAATCTAGTGAGATTTCAATTCAGAAAACGAAATCAGCAACTCATCCCTCGAGTTTATAGGATAGGCTACTGATGCATTTAAGAGCTAAATTAGACTGCTCATCACAATAACGCACATTTTGGAAATCACTGGATAGGTCCGCATGTCGCTATGTAACACATACTTATAGAAACACGTTAGGCAAACAGGTGTGATTCAACCACAATAAGAGTAAATGCTGAGAAAATAAGGTCTTCAAACTGCATAGAATAAAAAATACGTCATGTTAACAATAGTTAAAAGTAAAGCAGCTAAGCTCTCGATTTATACGTACATAAATCTCCCTTGACTCAACCGACAAAAGTACTTCAGAAAAAGCTCCCTTTACTTGACTAAGAAAAACTCCCTATAATACAGTAGAACTAGCAATTAAATTCACAATGCATGCGTCACAGAGCCCAATCAGTCTCTGGTTTCGCTTTCTCAAGGGTACAGTTTTGTCAAGTAATTGTCGGCCGAGACACATATGTTCACTTTCTTTTTCTGGGTTTATTTGACATTGCGGTTACACGAGAAGGAGAAAAATGCATGCTTCCTAGGCTCCTTCTCTGTGGGAACAGCTTCCGCTCAACGACCAGACAGAGTTGGATAGCAGGGGCAACCAAGGGTGAGCCAATGGATGCCGCTAAGACGCAGTGTGACACCCTCGTAGCCACAGTGCTTCCTGTGAGAGGCATGCTCAGAGTTGGGAGGTGCAGACACGTAGCCTTCTGGAATCTTGGGTTCGATGGCCTCTCAGCACTAAGCAGAGTTTGGCAACTGAAAAGGGACTGGTAGCGGAAGAACGGGCTGGCACTGGAAGGACAGCCTGCTGCAGGCTTGCATAGGGTGAGTGGGGGGACAGCTGGCATGGTAAGAGAAGGCCAGGGTGCAGTGTGATGGAGGAGTAGTAATTGACAGACACGTACGATGGCAGACAATTTAGAAGGGAAAAGCAAAGCTTCTTTGAGCCCAACAAAAGTAAGACATCCATTAGCCAACCCAATTGGTCTGGCCTTAAACAAGCCTATAATTTATCTAAACGCATGTATTTTTTAAAACATCTGCAATATAAAAAAAGATACACAAATATATAAAAAAAAAGACAAGGAAATAAAGGAGCGGCCCAGCAGCCAAGGATTATCTGCCCTGGGACTGAAGTTCAATTTCGGGAGGCAATGCAAGTGATTAGGCAAAATGTTGCCCCTCACAGTGCAAGAAAGCCAAAGGATGAAGCAAGCTGGTAGTTGTAGTGGGCGGAAGCAAAATGTGAATGATACTTGAACAGCCCAATAGAAGTGGACGGCTGACCAAATACTCCTGTACCAATGCATATATGCGTATGTATGTTTATTATGATTATTTTCCGTAAACACATGAGGCTAGCAAAACGACGAATGCGGTCTTTAGGCCTTTACTAAATAAAGGAAATCAAAAGGAAGAAAGACAATATGCAAAATTAATAAAATTAGAGAGGGCTAGAAACAAAGAGGTGCTCTATGCCATCATGAAAACGCTGGAAAAAGTTGAGACATCAGATTAGGTCATATGGGCTGGGGGGGCAAAAACCACAGTGGCATCTATGGAATCCAGACTGCAAACAAAGGGTGGCTGGTTGGAGGTGGGAAAAAACAAATGCAGACAACAAAGCGCACTTTGGAAGGTAGGCTACCTCGGAAGTCAGGCTGGTGGCAATAGAAAATACAAAGGGGGCTTCCAAGATTCGTGCATTGTTGTTTCCGGGCCTAGTCAGTGAAGTGGTACAACTGAGACGATGCAAGACTTCTCTGTTGATCATTTGAATCCTCTGGGGACTCTGGTCACCGCAGCCAACCAGAGCTTCCAGACTACCCCTCAAAACACCATCAGATGAAGTGAGTGGTACAATCATTATTGTGCTAAAAGATTCTGATTTATATTATCCATTTTACCAACACAACTCAAGGCATGAAAGATTTCTGCTTTTTTTTGTGGCATTGCAGATATAAATAATGACGGTAGAGGAGTTGTTGAGCTTGGGGATTAACAGCATCACTGTGGCTCCTAGCTCACTACAGAGAAAGCCATTACTTTTCAGAAATACTGAGGCCTCTACGCCCTTTCTGCAGGGCGTCGAAGAACACATTACAGGCTAATAGGGACTCTTCTTCGTGGATGATGGGTGCTTCTCTCCCTCTCTTTTGTTGGTGGGAATTAAACGCCCAATCTCATCTGGGTAGTGCATAGGGTTACACATAATAAACTTCCTGCCCCATCGCCCCTTAATGATCTGGCCTTAACAATTTCAATGATTATTTTGCTAATGTTAATTGGCAATGGGGATTTTTTAAAACTAGTAGTGGGGTCAAGGTTCTGCCAAAAATGTTGTTCTTATTTCTTCGATTTTCTGCCTTCCTCGACGATGGATTTCCGGGTTTTACAATAAAAAAAATGATGGCTCTTCTGGTAGCAGGATACGGTTTATTTTTCGGTCTTCAAAAACATGGGAAATGAAGGTACAGAACACTGGGTCGTCTGATCCATTTTTCAAATGAGACTACAGGCTGAGTCAGAACCAGGCTTCAGAGCCCAAAGCCAGTAAGAAGAAAGCTACTTACTTGTTAGAATCCTCCATATGGAGCCCTGAGGTGTTGGTATGAAGGAAATTTAATCTCGTGAGGTTTGATGCACACATTCAAACTGTCCTCCAAAATTTCTCTTCCTTTTGGTATAAGAGGCATATGTTTTTATAATGGTAATGAAAGCAGTAGATGGGTCGGAGGAAAAGCATATAGAACTAGCCACCAACCAAAGTCGTCAGAAATTCTTCCTTTCTAGTCGAGGGGGTGGTTTTGGTCCAGACTATAATTCACTGAGGAGCATAATTGTAGAGCATACCTGAATCCAAGGAGGAGATCTTCAAAATGAAAATTCTGGATTGTTAAGATGAATAGCACGTACCTGTTATGCTCAGCCCTTACTGTAAGACATTCTTTCAATGACTGACGGGACAATTTATAGTTGCAATATAGAAGTCGGGGTAGGGATCCCTTTTCACAGATGTCATGACAGAGTGGGTGACAAGTTGGACACATTTCAATGGGAGACGGAAATGGATTGGGAAGAGAGAACTTTGAGGAAAAAGTGGTGTCGCCCACCAATGAAACACTTCTGGTCCCTGGAAACCACCACCAAGTCCACCAGCGAGAAGCAGCAACGGCGCCTCCCCCAAACTTTCACCAACTATTGCAATGGCAGACGGAAGTGGATTGGGAAGAGAAAACTTTGAGGGAAAAGTGGGGTCACCCTCCAATGAAACTTCTGACCTGTGTAACCACCACCAGGCCCCCAGAGAGAAGCAGCGACAACGCCTCCCCCTAGCACTTTGGACAATGAAAGATGCCACCATACAGGCCTCAGAGTTGAGGTCCTGCGCATGGGGCAACAATGGCGGCGCAAACTTTGTTGAGAGGCCTCCAGGGAGGCATCACAGTATTAGGCAGGCAGTGCTGTACCAGAATCGAACTGCATTCTCCTGTGTACAAGGGCTGCTGCAGCTTAAAGAGGAAAGTAAAAAGGAAAAGTCAATGAGTCTAAATCATAACAGGATCACCATTTGTTCAGATGAAAATGCCTTTTAGACGATGAAGCACAATCTGTTTGCATATTATCTCTGATGCCTTTACCATGCGCCTCCATAAGAGGATATAACAAAAGGGGAAGGGAATATGTCAATCGCAGTACCTAGCTGTCTGTTGATATTTTGGAGTGCGAGGGAAAAGTTGATGATGAATATTTACAACTTGTGCTTCATCCTAGAAAACCCCACAAAAAACAGCTGGATGTTTACAAGAGAGCCACAAGGATGCCTTCAAAGAGCAATAATCTTAGATCTTCATGTCATACACAGCGAAGGATTAAAGATGTTGGAAGCAGTACGACAATATAATGAACTATAAAGTAATGACGCGGAGTAAAGGATACAGAGGAACTACAATAGTAAGCAGAAAATGTCTTCATGGATACATCATCTGATATCGGGAGAAGATTCTCAGTTTCAAGATTACATTTTTTTCAACACCAGCACAATATTTTGGAGTATCAGTATAAACATTTGAAGTAACAATGAAAGAACAAAGTACCATATAAAACAAATTACGTTAAAAAGGAACACAACAAAGAGAAACCCATTAAGCAGACATTTATCTATGCAAGTCTTACCATCGTTACAGGAGACTAATACAATTTGTTTTTGTACTATGCCTAGGTGGCATGCGTATATATCTAACGTTTTGGTCCCTTGAAGACAATATGGTGCTCAGATTGCGGGTGGTTCGCGACCGCCAGCAGGATCACGCCAGACAATATTTACTACAAATGTTCGCCCGCTGTGTGAAAAAAAAAGCACTCATAGGTTTCTTGCTGCAAAGTTATTTATTTCGTGCTCGGAATGGTTACAACGCCCGATGCGTTTGTCTCCTCCTTGATAGCCATATATCCTGTGATCATCTTATATAAGGAATATGCTACTTACCAGTATGCATCTGTTCTTGGCATGTAGAGCTGCAGAGTTGTACACTGTGCATAGATCGCCATCTGGTTTTGGGCCCGGATGTTTGCAGTTTGTTTTTGTTCTTTGGACAGTCTTTGGAAGTCACGAGTTCGGTGACTCCTCCTTCGGTCCGTACTGCGCATGGGCTTCGGCTCCATCCTCAGATTGTTTTTCGCCAGCAGGGAAATGATGGAGCGTAGTAATAACAGTGAGAAACCCATGTGTGTTGTATCTAAATAAGATAGACTGGAACGGATACAGGTAGCCGGGGAGGCGGGTGGGCGTGTACAACTCTGCAGCTCTACATGCCAAGAACAGATGCATACTGGTAAGTAGCATATTCCGTTCGAGGCATATGAGCTGCAGATTGTACACTGTGCATAGATTATATAGCAGTACCCAACCTTAGCGGCGAACACCGGTATCCGTTGCAGCGGTTTGAAATAATGTCTTTAGTACAGCCTGGCCCACACTAGCTTGTTGCTTGGAGTGCACGTCTACACAGTAATGTTTTGTGAAGGTGTGCGGTGTTGACCATGTGGCTGCTTTGCAAATGTCATCTAAGGGTATGTTCCCTAGAAAAGCCATAGAAGCCCCTAACTTTCTTGTAGAGTGGGCTTTAGGTGGAACAGATAATGTTCTTTTTGCCTTTTGATAGCAAATTTGTATGCACTTTACAATCCACCTAGCTATCCCTGATTTAGAGATGGGGTTGCCTTTATGCGGTGGAGAGAAGGAGACAAACAATTGTTTAGTCTTTCTGAAAGGTTGCGTTCTTTGCATGTAGTACAGTAAAGCCCTCTTAACATCAAGTGTATGTAGAGCCCTTTCCGCAACAGATTGAGGTTGCGAGAAAAAAAACAGGTAATTCCACCGATTGATTGAAATGGAAGGGGGAAATGACCTTGGGCAGAAATTTTGGATTGGTACGAAGTATCACTTTGCTGCGATGTATTTGTAAGAAGGGTTCCTGTATAGTGAACGCTTGTATTTCGCTAACCCTTCTAAGGGAAGTGATAGCTACTAGAAAAGCTGTTTTCCAGGTGAGGAACTGTAGCTCGCATTTATGCAGTGGTTCGAAGGGCGGACCCATGAGCCTTGTAAGAACTACATTTAAATTCCATACAGGTGAAAGCGGTGCCCTGGGTGGAATTATGCGTTTAAGGCCTTCCATAAAGGCTTTAATAGCGGGCACCCTGAACAGTGACAAATGTTGTCTGTTTTGCAGGTAAGCAGCGATCGCTGCTAGGTGTAGGCGTATGGAAGAATATGCCAGGTTACACCTTTGAAGATGGAGTAGATAGCATATAATGTGTTGTATGGATGCATCTAAAGGGTTGATTGTATTGTTACGGCAGTAAACAACAAATCTCTTCCACTTTGCGGCATAGCATGCTCGAGTGGTAGGACGTCTGGCTTCCTTGATAATATTCATGCAGTCAGGGGGAAGGTTAAGGTATCCAAATTCTAAGATATCAGGAGCCAGATCGCAAGGTTGAGCTGCGCTGGGTCCGGGTGTCTGATTTCTCCATGGTTCTGAGTTAGGAGGCATGGGGACAGGTGCAGTTTTTGGAGTGGTACCACTGAGAGCTGTAGTAGTGTGGTGTACCACGGCTGCCTGGCCCATGTTGGGGCTACCAGAATGAGCGTGAGGGAGTGCTGTTGCAGTTTCCTGACCACTAATGGAATTAGTGGGAGAGGTGGAAAGGCGTATGCGAATCTGCCTGACCAGTTCATCCATATCGCATTGCCTTTGGACAATGGGTGTGGGTATGTGGCGGCGAAGCTTGGGCATTTTTTGTTTTCGTGGGTGGCGAAGAGGTCTATTTGAGGATGCCCCCACTTGTGGAAGAATGGGCGAAGAACTTGTGGATGCAGTTCCCATTCGTGTATTTGTTGCGTTTGTCTGCTGAGCAGATCTGCCATGGTGTTTTGTATGCCTGGAACGTGCTGTGCCAGGAGATAGATGTTTTGTGGAATTGCCCATCTCCATATGCTCTGGGCTGAGCGGGAGAGCTGGGGAGAGTGCCCCCCCCCCCTGTTTTTTAATATAATACATTGCAGTCATATCGTCTGTGCGAATGAGGACTGCTTTGGCTGAAATCTGTTTTGGAAAGGATTTTAGGGCTAGAAAGATCGCCAAGAGCTCCAGATGGTAGATGTGGAGCAATTTTTGCTGTGGCGACCATAGACCTTGCATTGTGAGGTGTAGGAGGTGCGCTCCCCAGCCGGAGAGTGATGCGTCCGCTGTTAGTATCACCTGGGGAACCGGGTCCAGGAACGGCCGCCCTTTGGAAAGGTTTGTGGTGTTCCACCACTGCAGAGAGTGATGAGTGCGGCCGTCCACCAACACCAGATCCGTCAGCTGACCCTGGGCCTGGTTCCACTGTCGTGCTAAGCACTCTTGAAGTGGACGCATGTGGAGTCTTGCATGGGGCACTATGAAAATGCAAGATGCCATCATCCCTATTAGCTTCATGAACACTCTCGCTGGAAGAGAGTGCTGAGGAATGAACGTTTGGCGCAAGGCTTGTATGCTTGCGATTCTGGCTGAGTTGGGATAGGCTATACCTTTGGAGGTGTCTATAGTGGCCCCGAGATATTGCTTTGTGTGAGATGGTACGAGGTGGGACTTTTGGTAGTTCACCGTGAAGCCTAGCTGGTGGAGCAGTTGGATGGTGCTGTTTGTTTGCTGCACACATTGGTCGTAGGACGCGGCTTTTATCAGCCAGTCGTCTAAGTAAGGGAAGACGTGAATATGTTGACGTCTGAGGTGTGCTGCTACTACAGCTAGGCATTTGGTAAACACCCGTGGTGCGGTGGTGACCCCGAAGGGGAGAACCGTGAATTGGTAATGCTGACTGTCCACCACAAACCTGAGGTACTTCCTGTGAGAAGGGTGTATTGGAATATGGAAGTATGCGTCTTTTAGATCCAAGGTAGTGAGAAAGTCTCCCTGAGTGGGAGGACTTGTTGCAGGGTGACCATGTGGAAATGGTCCGAATGTATGTATGCATTTAGAGGCCGGAGGTCCAGAATGGGCCTCAGGGTCCCATCTTTTTTCGGTATTAGAAAATACAGAGAGTAGACCCCTAAATTTTGTTGATTGAAGGGGACTTGCTCTATAGCGTGTTTTTGGAGGAGGGAGATCACCTCCTGTTTGAGCAATGTGGAATGTTCCTGTGACATTGGACGGTGCCTTGGTGGGATATTGGGTGGGTTGGATGTTAGCTCGAGACAGTACCCTGACCGAATAATTTGGGTCACCCATTTGTCCGATGTTATGGAATCCCAGGCGTGAATAAAGTGTGGTAGTCTGCCCCCGACCGGAGTGGGATGGTCTGGGGGGAGCGAGGGGAAGTCATTGTGCGGGCGGCGTGGCAGAACGGGTGGTGTTGGTTTTGCCCCTGCCCTTATTGTTGTTGCCCCTGTATCCACCTCTTTGGTAGCCCTTTGAGAAGGTATTTTGAGGAGGGGACTTGTAGGAGGTAGAGGCGCTATCAGTGGAGTAGCCTCTGCCTGTACCACGAAAGGACGAACGCCGAAAGGAGCGTTTAGGGGTCTGGGATTGTAATGCCCCCATAGACTTTGCTGTGTCTGTGTCCTTTTT
Organism: Triturus cristatus; assembly: GCF_964204655.1. Taxonomy (NCBI): domain Eukaryota; kingdom Metazoa; phylum Chordata; class Amphibia; order Caudata; family Salamandridae; genus Triturus; species Triturus cristatus. The sequence continues at coordinate 1,024,472,750 of NC_140592.1, forward strand.
CATTTTTTCTAATGCTTCGTCCACCTTTGGCCCAAATAGGTGTTGTTGGTCAAAGGGGTGATTTAGAATGGATGTCTGGACTTCTGGCTTGAACCCTGAAATTCGGAGCCAGGCATGACGGCGAAGCAGGACACTAGTATTTATGGCTCTAGAAGCAGTGTCCGCTGCATCGAGGGCACATTTAATGGAGGTGTTAGTAATAAGCTTTCCCTCCTGTATTAGGTCGTGAGCTTTACGTTTGTGTTTCTCAGGGAGGTGCTGCATAAGAGCCTCAAGCTCATCGTAGTGTGCTCTGTCATAACGCGCAAGCAGCGCTTGTGTATTTGCAATGCGCCAGATGTTCGCGGCTTGCGAGGCAGTGCGTTTACCAGACGCATCTAGGAGTTTTGATTCCTTATCTGGCGGTGGGGCCTCACCTGAGGACTGGGAGTTAGACCGCTTTCTAGCCGTGGACACAACTAGGGAATCTGAGGGAGCAGGGCCCTTAATGTATGTAGGGTCTGTGGGTGCTGCTTTGTACTTTTTTTCTATTCTGGGGTTTAAGACCCTGGCCCTGACAGGGTCTTTGAACACCTCTGCAGCATGTTTGGTGACACCCTTAAGCATGGGCAAATGGCTGTGGACTTATCCTGAATATCAAATGTATCCAGTAAGAAGTCGTCTTCCACTGGTTCGCTATGTAGTTCCACCCCATGGTAGTGTGCTGCTCTCTGCACTAAGTGGTGAAACCCTAGTGAGTCCTCTGGGGGAGATGGCCTGGATGGGTAGAGGTCATCTTGAGGCACATCTGGTATGTCAGGGTTTTGGTAATCTTCCCATGGGTCTGGGGTCCCCGGTGGTGTGGGGTCCATTGGGGCGTTCGCTGGATCATAATCTGGATCCCCGTAATCCGGATCTGGGGACGGGGTCGGGAAATTATGAGGCAAGGGTGGCGGAGACCTGGGAGGGAGAGGAGGTGGAAGAGGTGAAGGAGGAGGAGGAGGAGGAGGTGTAGGAGGTGGTGGGGAGGGCACTCTGAGAGGAGATGTGGCAGAGTCCTTCCGCTTGGGCGGTGGAGGAGTAGCTGGTGTGTCAAGACGTCTTTTCTTGACAGTCAAAGTCAATAGCCCAGTCTTTGGATCCTTTGATAAGGTTTTTTGATAAGGATCGGGTGTAAAAAGGTCCGGTGGCGCCGAATCGTCCGCTGGCGCCGATGTTTTTGGAGCCAAGGATTTGGGTGGTTTCTCTGCGCCATGCTTTTTTGGAACCTCCGGCTTTTTCGGCGTCGAGGTAGGCTTCGACGCCGGAGCGTCGGTGCCGAGGGATTTGTGCTTGTGTTTCGTCGGCACCTAAAGTCCAGGCTTCGGCACCGGTGGCTTCGGAGTCGAGCTGGGCGTCACTTTCTTCGGTGCCGAACGGTGTTTATCGGCACCAGGAGTCGGCTGGCTCGAGCCCGAGCTGCCGTGAGACTTGTGAGGCTTCGACACCGGGCCCGAAGGTGGGGTGATAGAAGCTGCGCGTTTGGTTTTCCCCAGGCCCGAAGGCGAAGGTGTAACCTGAGTCTCTTTGGATTTGGACGCGGGGGTGGGAGGGGGTAGAGTACTCACGACCCTCTGCGCCGGTGTGATGTCCTCCAGGTCGGAGTCGTCGGCCTCGGAAGCACTGACAATGTCTTCCTCCTGCTCGGTGTGGTGTTGCCCCGAAGCTCCGGTGTCGTCTCCGAAGATGTCCGGTGGAGCCGCGGTCGATGAGTGCGCCATGGTGCGTCGAGCTCTTCGATCCCGGTGCGTCTTTTTTGATCGAAAAGACTTACAGGCGGGGCAGTCTCTGGCCTCGTGTTCTGGAGAGAGGCAAAGGTTACACACCTGATGGGAGGTCGGTGTGGGGAATTTTAGACCCACATTTTGGGCACTTTTTGAACGGAGTCCTTTCCATCGGCCGGGACCGGAGTCGAGGAGGGCCCGAAGGCCGTTGCCGATGTGTGGAATCGAGAAAAGTGCCTCTACGAGAGATGAAGATAGATGAAGAAACTCGATGAACGAGGATTTTCCGTCGAGGCTGGAACCGTAGAAGTTCGAAGCCGGAGCACGAAGTATCACATCCGAGCCCGATGGCGGAAAAAAACAATCTGAGGATGGAGCCGAAGCCCATGCGCAGTACGGACCGAAGGAGGAGTCACCGAACTCGTGACTTCCAAAGACTGTCCAAAGAACAAAAACAAACTGCAAACATCCGGGCCCAACACCAGATGGCGATCTATGCACAGTGTACAATCTGCAGCTCATATGCCTCGAACATATATATTTATATAAGATAGAACAAATAGTTTAATAATTCTATCAGACGCAGGCAATTTAGCAGTACCCAAGAGCTTAGTTTGTATTTACATCCAGGTATCTTCAGGTCATTATCACAGTCTATCTACTGCCAGAGTATCTTGCGCTATTTATATTAGAGGAGGTTTTTTTTACAATATAGGTCCTCATCGATTCAGAGGACAATGTCCCAACTTCTCAGTATGTATTAAGGTAATAGCAAAGTAGTTAGGCTCTAACTCTTCTGTAATGTTTACTATAGTGGTTTACACATTGTGGCTGGAAGATATATGGACTGGAAGCCACACAGGAGGTAGAGCTTGTCAAGGTAAGTGGATGGCGGATTAATTACTACAGTACCCACCCCCTTGCAAAGCAAGCTGTTCAAGACCATTATGCAGTTAAGGAAGATCTCAGCATCTGGGGGGGGGCGCTAGGTGGCGCCGGACCGTCATGGCCGCACTTCTGTGAGGCTCTCGCCGGCCGGGCGAAAATACATCCTGCCATACCATCCTCCGGGCCGATAATCTACCCTGAAACGCTGCGAAAGGGCAGCGTAACGGTGCGGGACATCCTGAGCGAGTTTGGAGGGCATCGGTGACTGGACGCGGGAGCTACTGCCTGCGGTTGCCGGAGGGCGCGGAGCAGCGGTCTGGGCGGAGCTGGTGAGCGGCGGACCCTGCCTGCGTGAGCCCGGGGATCCGCGGGGCCTTGTGGGCCCGGGTCGAGACGCTGACTGTGGCTGAGGTCGCCTCCCCCCTGCGGACTATCTGGAGGCTGGACCGGTCCCCCTCCCCCTTCGCGCTGCCCCCGATGGTGATCCTTCCGTCAGTGGACGTGCTGGGCCCCCGAGGTGAGGTTGCGCTGCCTCTGCGCCTTCCGCGGCGGACCCGCCTTGTACTCGCCTGCCTGATTGAAGCGCCTAGGGGCTGTGGCGCGCTTGCCTGAATCTGCCTGCTGCGGGGGAGCTCGGAGAGGGGATCCCCAGCGCTGCCTTGGATTGCGGCCGTCGCCCCTGATCTGGCACCGGAGGGAGCTGATGGAGTGATCTGGGGACCCCGCTCGGCCTAGGCCCCGAGACCACTGGTGCGAGGAGCCGCGGTGCTGGTGCCGAGGAGGCCGCTGAGAGGGGCGGGCCCCCGAGTGGGGCTGAGCGACGCGCGTGGAGGCCTTGTAGACCCGGGTGCCCCTGCCGGTCTGCGGGGGACTGGACGAATAGAGGACCCTGACACGGCTGGTCACTTGGGGCGCGCCTGCGGTCAGATCGTTGAAAGCTGCTGAGTGGACTCTATACTGGTGGCCTTGGGCCCTCGCCGACTCCAATTCAACGCCTCTAAGAAAAAAACGCGGGCGCCGACGGGGGATGGCGGAGAGCGGGACCCAGGTGAGGAGGAGGAAGTAGACTGGAAGACGATCCTCCTAAGCATGCAGAAGAGCCTCACCTCCATCGACGCCAAAATCGACAATATGAACACGCGACTGGAGGCGGTTGTACACCGGCTGGACCAACATGGGGAGCGCTTGAAGGAGGCGGAAGGTCGCATTTCGGAGCTGGAGGACGGCGCTGTGACTGGCAGGGCCAAACTGTCGCAGATGGACCGACTGCTTAAGGTCATTGCTGACAAAAATGAAGATCTAGAAGCGCGCTCCCGACGCAACAACGTGCGCCTGGTCGGCCTAGCGGAATCTAGCGGTGGAGGCCGCATGGAAGACTTCATCGAGCGTCTGCTCATTGACAAATTTGGCCGAGACTCCTTCTCGCCGCAGCTTGTGGTGGAGCGTGCCCATCGTTCCTTGGGGCCGCGGCCGGTCCCCGGGGCTCCGCCGCGCCCAGTCATCATCAAATTCCTCAACTACAGGGACCGTGATGCCCTGCTACGACTCGCCAGGGAGAAACAACCGATCCTGCACGAGAATGTCACCATATCCTTCTACCCTGACTTTACCCAGGCGGTGCAGGAGGCTCGCCGCAAATTTGCCGGAGTGAAGAAAAAGCTGCAACAACGGGACATACCATACGCCATGCAGTACCCTGCCAAACTCAAGATTACTCTCCACGGCAAGCCCCTGTTTTTCGGTAACCCGCAGCAGGTGGAGGACTTCCTGCGGGAGCTGCCCTCTGCGGCATCACAACGTCGTAGCCCTGGGGCGCAGGCGGGCTCCTGCTCCCCGCTGGATGCATCGGAAGGATGAGTACTGCTATCCTGGTTATTTTTGTGTCTCTTTCCCCCTACGACTGTCTCTTCCCCGTGGTGGGCACTGCCTTGCCCCTCTTTACTCCTGTTTCTTACAGCTGGCTGGGTTGGGGACCGGGCTGTTGCCATGGAGTGTCTGTTTGTATGAGGGGGGCCCGCCTCTGTCCTGGCAGGAACTGCTACTGCCCTCTGCCTTGTCCTCCGTGCTGGGGGGCTGGCGGCCCCTAATTTCTGGAACACTGCTTGGACTGTTGTTCACTGCTTATGCCGTTTTGGACCGGACATTGAACTGTTTCGCCCTGGCACTCCCCCCCCTGTCCCACGCAGTCTCCTCACCCGCAGGGGTGTTGGTGCGGTGGGTGCAAAGAGGGATTGGGGAGGGTGGGTCTGGCACCCTAGCGGCTCCTATTGAGGGTATACCCCATTTCTATTGTTATGTTCGTTGACAGGGAGGGGTGGGGGTCTAGATTCCGGCAGGATTGGGCTGCTGCGGTGGGTGGGGGTGGGATGGGGGTTGGGGGTTGTTTCAGGGGATTGATTTTTGGGGGAGGGGGGATTTGTATCTGTGAAAACACACTTCAATCTCGGCACATGCACTGTCCGCTATTTAGGCTCCAGCTCAACTGCATTGGGTATTGGGGCCTGCGAGGGGGTGTTTGGCACTGTCCTGCTGCTGGGCGGGCTGCTCTGCGGGGAGCGGGGGACAGCCTGCGGGATCTCACCAGGATCAATGAATGGGTTCTCCACGAGTAACATTGCTTGGGGGACGGGGGGAGCAGCTGGATCCGCACAGTAAGCTCAATATCTTGACGTGGATTATTAGGGGGCTGGGGGACCCGCGCAAGCGTCGCCAGGTCCTGGGTTATCTAGACCGCCACTGCATACATATAGCGTTATTACAGGAGACCCACACTGACCCCCGTAGGGCGCCTACATTCGCGTCACGGTGGGCTGCATACAGTCTCTATTCTTCCTACTCCACTTACTCCAGGGGAGTGGCCATCCTTGTCAAAAAACACACCCCGTTTGTTCACCTGGGGGATAGACTTGATCCCGAAGGCCGTTTCTGTGTGGTGTGGGGGCGGTTGGGCAATGCTACTGTTACACTTGTCTCCTCCTACGGGCCTAACGTGGATGGTCCTGCACACTTCATTGCCTTATGGGAAATTATTTTGGAGATAGGCTCCGCACACCTGATTTGGGGAGGGGACTTTAATGTCACACTTGACCCCGCCCTGGACCGTTCCAACGCTGGCGCGGCGCATCACCCTCGCTCCCAGGCTTACGTTCTAGACCTCATGGCGCAGCACTCATTGCTTGATGCATGGCGATACATGCACCCGGGTGCTAGGGAGGGCACGCACTGGTCGATGTTGCACTCCACTTGGGCCCGGTTGGATTACATGCTCCTCTCAAGGACGCTGGGGACCTCTCTCTTGGGGGCAAGACACTTACCTCGCACTTACTCCGACCACGCGCCTGTGCTCCTTACCCTGGCCCGGTCCGGCCTGGTGGGGGATCCGCTTCCGTGGCGCATGCAGCCTCACATCCTCTTGGATGAACTGTTTAAATTTGAGATGGGCCAGGAGATCACAGAGTTCATCGATCGTAATCGGGGGACGGTGGATAGCGTGGCGACGGTATGGGAGGCCTTTAAGGCCACCATGCGGGGGGTGTGTATTTCTAAGGGCTCGGGCGTGCTCCGCTCGCTTCGCGCGGAGCTGACGGCTCTGGAGCGGGCTTTGCAAACGCTGGAAACTGACCCTGCCTTCATGCGAGATCCCGCGATCCAATTAGACTACCGCACTAAGCTGACTGAGTTCAAGGCTGCGGCTGAGAGGGAGGTACGCTTCCGCGGTAAACACTTTAAGGCACGCGCGTATGGGGAGGGTGAGCGCCCCGGCAGGTTCCTGGCGGGAGCGGTTCGCCCCCCCCGCGGCACTAATCACATATTGGAGGTCAGGGCTCCGGATGGTACCCTGCAGCGCGACACACCCTCCATACTGTCTACCTTCGTGTCTCATTATTCCGCCCTATACACGTCCCAACGGGTGGCGCCCCTTGAGATGACCGATTACCTGTCTGGGCTCACCCTCGGATGGTTGTCGAATGCCCAACGTGAGTTACTGGCGGCCCCTATAGGCCTGGATGAGATCAAAGAAGCCATCATGCAGACTGCGTCGGGAAAATCCCCGGGCCTGGACGGTTTCCCAATTGACTATTACAAAACTTTCGTTGACCCGCTCGCAGCGGTTCTGCGTGAGGTGTTTGAAGAGGCAAACGAGACTGGCACCCTCCCGCCCAGTATGTCGGAGACGCTCATTGTCTCTCTCCTTAAACCGGGGAAACCCCCGGATAGCTGCGACTCGTACAGACCGCTCTCTCTCATTAACAGTGATGTGAAGGTCCTGGCCAAGGTGCTGGCGAACTGGGTGAACGTTCTGGTCGGGGGGTTGATACTGCCGGATCAGGCGGGTTTCATCCCGGGCCACTCCACATCCCACAATCTGCGGACGCTTTTCTCGGTGCTGAATAATGCGGACCCCTCTCTTGCTCTGGTGGCGATTTTCCTGGACGCCACCAAGGCGTTCGATTCGGTCGAGTGGGACTACCTCCACTTGATCCTTCAAAATATGGGTATGCCTGTGGCGTTTTCTAGGTGGGTTCAGATACTATACTGTAGCCCCAAGGCGAGGGTTCTTATCAATGGCCGAGTCTCAGCTCCATTTCGGGTGACTAGGGGTACCCGACAGGGATGCCCGCTGTCGCCCCTTCTTTTTGCGCTGGCAATCGAACCTCTGGCGTCCCGTCTTCGACAGAACTATCTTGCGGCCTCCCTGCGATGCCAGCAGCGGCAGGTCCTGCTGTCGCTCTATGCAGATGACCTCACACTCTACGTTAAGCACCCGCGGGATAATCTGAACCCCATCCTTCGAGAGTTTGTCCGCTTTGCGCTCTACTCGGGAATTCACATCAATTGGGGCAAATCTACGGTCTTCCCCCTCACGGATGGTATAGAGAAAATTCCACTTGACTATCCGCTGGAATGGTGCGATGAGAGCGTGAAATACTTGGGAGTTTGGGTCTCTAGGGACCGGCAGGAGGTACTGCGTATGAATTATGGCAGGGCGCTCGAGATCATACGCTCGCATGTGGCCCGGTGGTTGACCCTGCCCCTAATCATGGCGGGTCGAGTTTCCCTTATAAAGATGGTCGTGCTCCCCAAGCTACTCTACCTCTTCCTCAATATTCCGTTTCACCCGGGCGGTTTTTTCTTCCGGGAATTAAGATCGGAGCTTATCCGGTTGGTATGGGGGGGGGAAGAGACCTCGGCTCAGGTGGTCGGTCCTTACTCGGCCCTATGGGCAGGGTGGCTTCGATATACCGGACTTTCACCTTTATTATAACTGTGCTCAGGCGCACTATGCGTACTACTGGTATCGACCTTTGCCCTTCATGCCGCAGACGGCGGTGGAACACTGGTTGGCGGATCCGGTGCCGCTTGAGGGGGCAGTCCTTGCGGAGGTGCCATCGTCCCGTGCGGATCGCAACCCTGTGCAGGCCACGGCGCATGCTTGGGGCGCGATCGCGGATCGTCTGGGGTCGTCGTTTCTCTACTCCCCTCTGATGCCCCTGGTGTACCACCCGGCTCTTCCGCTTCTAGGGGAAGAACTGTTCCGGAGAATCAAGCTCAAGATGGGGTTTGCTAACTGGGGTGACCTCTTCCATGCGGGTAGATTTCGCGATCTCCCGCTCCTCTATGGGGACGTTGTCCCTACCCCTCTGGAAACTTTTGCCTTTATTCGCCTCCGAAGCGGGCTACAGAAAGTGTTGCCGGCATATCCGAATGAACCTCCAGTTCTTGAGCCGTTTCATAATATGCTTTCTTCTCCATCGCCTTCGCATATGGTCTCTGCACTGTATCAGGGGATATATGACCGAGACGGGGGCCTGGTGCTGCGGTCCCGTGCGGGCTGGGAGGCCGAGATTGGCACTGAGCTCACGGATGAACAGTGGGGGTTCTGCTGTTCGCAGACTGAGATGATCTCGTCTAGTAGTGGGTTCCGCATCATCCACTACAAGTTTCTCCATCGCCTTTACTGTACTCCTGCCCAGATGCACAGATTCCGTCTACGTGACGACGACCGCTGCGACAGGTGTCATTCTCCTGGAGCGGACTTCTTGCACCTGGCCTGGACTTGCCCCAGCATAGACGAATATTGGGATCAGGTGTATGAGGCCTTGGGGGAGATGCTGGGATCCCCGCTGCCGCCCTCTCCTATACAGGCTCTTCTGGGGTATACTCGGGATGTGCCGAAGCCGGATCGCCGTTTTGTAACCTGTGCACTGCTGCTTGCCAAGCGCCGCATAGCGTGCCGATGGGGGCGGGGAAGGCGGCCCAAATTTAAGGAATGGCTGCGGGATATGGTTACTTGTCAGGAGAATGTTCTGTTGTATTCAGAGTTGCTCCCACCCAAATCCCGTCCCCCCGACATTTGGGGACCCCTGTCACAGTACCTGGCGGCGAACAGCACCCAGCGATCACCGACTGCCCCTGTAGGGGTGGACTCATCGGCGGGTGGCCCCGGCTAGGGGGGATGCATGTGGTGCGGTTTCTCCTGGGGAGGGTCGTCCAGTCTGCGGACGGGAGGGGTGGACTCTGCTGGCCCTGGGGGTTCCCCTGACGGCTGTCTTGCGATCCTTCTCCCCCACGACGTTCTAGCACACTGCCGCTATAGCCCGTATGGGCTCTCCGCGAGTGGGGATGGGACGGCACGACTATATGTCTGCGGAGGTGCCCTGTATGGCAGGGGAGGGTATATAAGTACGCGCTGAGGGGTAGAGGCTCTATGCAGATTAGGAGGGGGAAATAGAGGAAGCTCTGGAGAGGAGGGTTCTGGGCTGCCACTTGTCAATGATTAGACTGTACACTGTGCTCTGTTTTGCTGATGGTGCCTTTTTCATTTACCCATATTGCCAATGTCCGGATAAGTGTGTAATGCTGATGCACTGTATGACAAGAAAAGTTAAATAAGGAGTTAAAAAAAAAAAAAAAAAAAAAAAAGATCTCAGCATCTGCACCTGCTGTTCTGAAGAGAATGATGATGGAATGTTTCAATTATTACCTGCCTTTGCATAATGGGAAACACTGATTCGATGGATTGTGGGAAATGACGTACGCATTACGGTGAGGCATTTTCAACACTCCAGATGTAAGTTGGGAGAACTGTTTTGTGACTTAAGACAGAATCCTTGTCATATTAGGCTCTGGTACAGCAACAAAGCGGTGTAAACAGGAGGTTTGTGCTACTTATTGTTTTAGTTAAAGCATCACGGGCTACTATTGTAAATGAGAGCATCAATTTTATTCCTGAACGTCATAAAATTCTTTTAGAGCCCAGTGGTGGAGGAAGCCACTGAAGTTGATGGGATTTGCTTCTGCCAATCCTTTGTAGATCTGAAACAGCTCAATGGATGAGCTTGCTGGTTAAATGATCCTGGTCTGGAACTAGATCGTCTTTGTGCTTAAACAAGCTGCCTTGTAGCAATATGTATTAACTTTGTAGGAAGAATTTAACATATTTCAATGAGGCTCGAGACCTCGTGCTTTATTCTTGTGCAAAGTTAATCAGTGAAACACCTGTGTGACTTCGTCAGGGTAGTTTAGGATCTACAATGCTGCAGGGGGACCAGCTGGTCAAAGGAATCCACAACGTATTTTTCCAAGAGGTAAAGTTTGGATATAGAAGGTCTGTGAGCCTTTATGAAAAGAAAATGAGGTACAATGACATTAGCTCCATCATAACAGAGGCACGATTTGGTGCCAAGTTCACATTCAATTACAAATTTGATTCTAAGGTGATCAGGCCATGGGGATACAGGCAGGCTCATATATTCAAAGATATAACTGAATGAAAGATTGATGCGCTGGATGTGTGTATTTATCATCTATAAAATGAATCTGACATAAGCTACCAAAAAAAAGGAAATGTTAAAATGATTACAGAAGGCAGTAAGTCGCAAAGAAAGAATTCAAACTCGCCATCAAGGGCATGTATGCAATATATTTTTAGACAAAATATGGATTAGTTAATCCGTATATTTTGGAGAAAAATGGGTTCTTTGCAAACATTTTCATTTGAAGGTATCCCTATTCTGAGAGACATGCATCTGACACAAGGCTGGCAAGGATTAAAGGATTTCAAAATTATGCACGTCTTAATTCACACCTAGGAACAGCATGAGATTTCAGTGGCTGAACTGGGACCTGCAAATTGTGGCACTATTCATACCTCTCCACTGAATTGTCATCTGTGCATTAGTGATTTACAAAGCTGTGCCTGCGGTAGGTCTGAATTACAGATTTGACTGCTAATCTATTTTGCCAGAAACACATCTCAATTTGTTTTGAGTTATACATCTGCTTCATGTCTTATGCTTCAGATGCAGACTGTTTAACAAGGAAGGAGGACCAGGAAGCAGTGGCTATGCATAATGAGAGAAGGGATATGCATTCCACCTTTCTGGATAAATTCAGAATTCAACAGCGCAAACAACTACCCATCTAGTCTGAAGCAGGATACTAATGCTCTATTCTTTCTGAGAAATGTTATAGAGTAACTGGTGAACGCAGAAGATAATCTATATGAGAATGTACTTCAACATCATTAAAAGTTAATTGCCTGTATGCTTTCAGGGAACCCCTGTTAATATTCAAGCTTGATTTTCTACTTCACTGCATGTGATTTTTTAGGAATGGATAAGAGTTTTATTATTTTGAAGCACCTGCCATTTTATTAAGGTACTATTTGGAATGCTATATTCAGAATCATTCATTTTTTTCAGAGATGGAATTTGCAGACCGATCGAGAAGTGTTTGATATTATATCACAGGTGCTCTTTTTAGAGGTGCTTTTCTTTTTAGTGACCTATCACTTCAATTTTCAGAATGGACACAAATCAATTTGCTGTGGGAAATAAACTCTTGTCCTACTCTTTTAACACTGGAGTTCTACTCCAACCTCAAACTGTTTTGATATATGGTGGAAGTAGCTTTTCCAACAGGCCCAATCTAGGGCTCCTCCAACTTCTCGAACGGACCAGGATACCCAACCCGTGATATGTGCACTCTTCACATTTGCATAACATAACTGAAGTATAAGAGTGTTATATTACAAATCACTGTTCTGTTTAAGGGGATTGCAAGTTCTTGTTCAGCTGAAGCATTCTTCACTTCAGAATATTTTGTGTATTGTTTTCAGCACGAATTGCCAATCGTTCCAAAATTAGTGGCTAAAGATGGCTGAGAGGACACATCTACCTGAAGTGCCAGTAATTTTCTTTCTCTGGGACCATATGTGGTGGAGGGAAGCCGCTGCAGTGCTCATATGACCCTCAGGCTAATGAAAAAGAGGCCACGGCTACATATGGCCCACAGTCCAAAGTGGAGTGGGAGAGCAGAGGGCCACGATTGGAAGCTACACACCCCCATTGTAGGTCCCACAGGCACAGCAGCAGGAAGAGATAGGGTGTCCCACTGCTGTGTGGACCACGGGGTGCAGCCTGGAGTTAGTGTCCTGTTTAAGTGGAAGTGAAGAACAGTGGCAAAAGTGACAGAGGAGAATCCGCCGAATACGAAGGGGACACAGATGTCAGAGTAAAGAGACAGGGTAAATCAGTCTTCAGCATAAAGTAAGGCAACTAAACCGAATAAAAGTAAAACGCTTAAAAACAAACAGGCATTTCTCAATTTAAGGCTGTGCACTACAGTGCATCCATCTGGGGAGATAACCCGGCACATGGGCTTGAACAGAAGCAGCTTGTATTAGCTTTTGCTGTGTATAAATCCAGCATGAAGAGTCACATTAGGCTTTCAAATATTGTGCAAGGTGGTTCATGTAGTGCGTAGAGAGAGTCAAAATCTGTAGGACAAAGTCAAGACTTCCAGAATAAGGCTGCATCAGTATCTGTCTTTGTTGGAGTGTAAGATAACTGTGCTTTGCTTCTTTGATTTCTGAGACAATATTGCTAAGTTATCCTGTACACTGCTCGAGATCCATCGGATAAAAATAATTGCCACAAGAATCTTTGGCTAGTAGATCTCAGTTGCTGATATTACTGTGAACCAAAATAAAACACTAGAGAAGAAGGTGAGTAACGTGGTAGTTGAAGAGTGGGATTTATTTTTTGAGTTTGAAAAATCCTCACCTTTCTGGACCCGAACTGAATGACACAAAGTAAAAGGCAGAGCCTGCAGTCCAATAAAAGAGCATCTTTCTATGAACATCACTGTATCATTGTATATGTGACCGGACCCCTGTGGTTGAAGGGGAAAGATCTAGATCTATGTAGTGAAACAGCTCCTGTGTGCCTGTGACTTCGAGGACTCCAAATGTTAAAGTCACCACTGTTGCAGAGCAATGCAAAACATGCAATTCACTGTACACAGCCCTGTGGGTAAGCCATAGGCAGGAAATGTGCTAACTGCAAATACAAGTAAAATCATACACTGGAGGGGTAAGGACCAAAACTGATTACGCAATCTTATACACACTAATTTACTCCCTTTTCCTATAGCTTCATACAGTTAATGGCAGAGTCATTTTTAGCACCTAGTGTGACCCCCAACTCAGGCTCAAACGCTCCAAAGCTTCCAACAGTGGCTACATACCTCAGTGTCTTGCAGCACGCAACTCAGACTAAACTGGCATAAGTGGAGAACAGTCTAGAGGCATCACAGAGAGTTGAACATATCCCCTGCAATCTGAAGGGATTCTTTAAGTGGAAGATGAAAGCACAGCAGAGGTTTTCGGTTGTTCTCAGGTTCAGCTCAGATCTCCTTCCAGCAGACAAGGTAATTCGACCCCCACACACAGTTGCAGGCATGAGAGCTGCCATTCCCTTTAAAGCTCCACTGCTTGTGGGTGGTTATCTCTACCGACCTTAGAATGGCCTGAAATTATTCATGTAATAAAAAAACATGCTGAAGAAACATAACATGAGGAAAGAAGGATATAGCGTCACTAAATAAATACATAAAATACAAACTGAAAACGTATACCGTAAAAATAATAAGTACAACTTAAGAATTAGTGTCCTGAAATCGAACTGTGAAGCTGAAAAAATACAACTTATCTACATTTGATGACAAAAGCGTCATTACCCTTTGAATCCTAATGACACTGATTAATTAAAACGTTGCTGAATTAAGTCAAGGTCTTTAGGGGGTGTGTCTTCAGCAGGTTAAAGACCAAAAGGAGGATGATAAAGTAGTCAAGTGAAAAAAACGAGATTACTTCATGAGAGCTATCCACTAAAGAAAAACACTGGACTGAAGCTTAAGATCAATGATGGCTTCGACACGAATTATGAATAACTGGGTTAGGCGTTCGAATCTATGCTCTGTGTAAAATGGAAAGAAAGAGGTTGGGGAAACAAGGCTTAGTGCCGAGATATCAGTATCACTCAAATTAGACAAGAACATGGGACCGTTTACTCACCGTGGAAGGCCGCCTTTGCATTCAGTCTCAGGAAAGAACAGGACCATGACTAATAGAATGAGGTTGGTTTTCCTAAGGAGCATTTTGCCTTCCAATGCCTTCCAATGTAGGCAATTTCTCAGCCAAAACAAAAGTGCAAACTACACAAGGCCAAGTAAAAAATAAGCTAATCAAAAAAACAGATATATCTCCTAAGAACAAACTAATATCACAGGACATAAAACAGACACTGAACAGTTAAAAAAACGCAAATGAAAGAAAGCATTCCTTGAAAATTGTGGCATAAGACGTCATCCCTGTGTCCAAAAGATCCGCATATGTCGCAAAAACCGAAACTAAGGGCGGATCAGGTCGAGGTCAAGGGGGTTCAGACAGAATGATTCTCCCACTTTGCTCCATACTTTCAATATACCAAAAAGTTCAGAGAAGCAATTATAGAGGAGGACACTTTCAGGGATGGCAGATATTATAAGCATATGGATCCACAATACAGCAAACAGGAAAACATTCAGACACAGATTTGATAGTAGAATTTTGACAGCATGATTAGAAGTAAGGATGAACAAGCCTATAAATCCACACTACATTTTTATATTATGGGATCAGAAAAACCATAGATTTACTAAACAGAATTACTTGCATTCACTCAACATGGTAATTATTCTGGGAGATCCTTGTGGTGGATTAACATTTCCATAATGGGCCAAAGGATAGAGTGGTGATAGAAAATAGTTTAGGAGAACTGGTCCAGGCACTTACAACAGGACCTGAAAAGCACAGACTTTCAGATTCTTATAAGCACCTACGACAGGTGTGGTAGTTCAGTGGGCGTTAGGAGTCAATGAGAACAAACAAATTGTAGCACGGCTCCCAAAAAAAAAAAAAAGGTCAAAGAATTTTTATTGTGCAGCATTTTCTCCACACTGCTCTAAAATATTCTACATGCACAGCAAAAACATCGGTTACAGAATTTTTGAAAAGCAAGTCCCATCGACATCAAAAATCTTTACCTCTGTGTACTTAAGGTTGTAACTTGATGGGAGCGGACAGGGAAAGAATCTGAACAGCTACACTGCTACATTCCATAAGCAATGCAGCCATTGTATCCTATAGAAGAATTACTTCTATTGTACATAATGTGCAAACATGCAGGAACCAAACTGACTGTTTAAACAGTATTTTTAGGAAAAGGCACAAAATTACAAATGGCGGACTTACATTCAAGCCCTGAAAGGCGTGCCAATCAAAGTCGAAAAAAGCATAACCTCTTCTTGCACTGGCAGTTAGAATAAGGCCATGTTGTTTCAATGCAGGTATTGGAAGTCATGCAAATTGTGAAATTCACACCGGGCTCCAGCACAGTTTCAAGAGAGATGAAGGGTGAGGATCACTTTGGGCTTTCGTATACAAGGTGTAGCTTTCCATCAATTTGAGGGTGTAGGGCTTGAGAATATTTGATACATTCAAAAAAGGTTTCTGTTTCTTGAAGCAAAGCCATCTTTAGCTGTGTGGGGTTCTTTCTGGGTTCAAATTCATGAAAGGTTGTATTTTGTTCAGTGGAGAGGTAACTATGTAGGGTTCATGCGGAGCTCCAATAATGCGAATGTCAGAAGTCTCGCGCGTTCTTCCATGGAAGGTAAAATTACAGATTCCACTTAGTCTTTGGTTCATTCATTCTTCAAATTTAGAGAAGGTCGGAAATTTCAAGCTGCCTTGTGTTCCACTGAGAATTACCCCTTATGGGAAGGTTAGCCATCTCACTTACATTGCAGGCTTCAACTCGGGGGTCAATGCTGAGGTCCATCGACGCAAAAAGAAGAAAAAAAAAGCCTTATTGGAATCTAACGTCCAAATGTAAGGAGTTAGAGCATTTGGAGAAATAGAGGGTTTCATTTTGGGCTCTTGGATGCATGTCATCTTGATGATTTTCAGAGCCATCGCATACCTTCTGCCTTCACCGAGAATGGACAATCTTTCAGGGTTCTGATCACGATGAACAATTTCCAACTTTCTTCCACTGCTAGGAACTGGCGATATCCCAAACTATAAAACAAACCCAATGTACTAGATAATTCAGTTTTTATCGTATCTGAAATCAAAATGGAAAACACACAGCTCGCAGAATAGTGGCGACAATTTTAACCACTGGCTGGTAAGACTAATTTAAAAAAAAAAAAAACAGTTAAAGGAGGTTGCTAACAACATAACGCTGCCTGTTTTTATCTAAGTTTATTTTTCTACTTTTAGTACAATAAGCTGCGAAATACAGTACAGTATAAAACAATGAACGTCACGCAAGCAGTTACAATGCAGGAATTCAGTGGCAATTTACAGCTCATGAAACTGTCCATTTACCAATCACTCCGCTGGTGATTTTCAAAAGATTAAAATATATTGTGTGGCTTAGTTCTGTGGTGCACCGAGGTTCCTGTTCGAGCATTACAACAAATTTACATAAACTAAAAATAAACTCAGAACACAGGAACAAAAAGATGCGGTTGAAACTCCAGTGTTCTTCATCTTCTAAGTGAACAGCCTGGAAAGAGAAGTACATTTAGTCAGTCCATATCTGCGCATCATTTGCAATGTCTTATATTGTGAAAATTAAGATATTTTACACCAAATTACTAAATGAGCAAAAATTGAGCGTTCTGTGTAGCTGATGAGTGCATACATATCCAAATGAGAAGATAACTCATGGGCGTGGTATAAAGATGGCTGTTTAGTAAATAACCCATGCGGTAGGGTGCCTGATCTTAAAAAACACATGGGTAGAGGATGCCATTTTAATCCTAACACAGCAGAACAGATAAAGGTCACAAAACGTTTTTTGAAAATAATTGACTAATATTCAGAAAATAACTGCATCTGAATTAGCATCTGCTATAAAAAGGTTGTGATGCTCATGAGCGTCATTGCCAGGCTTTTCACTTGTAAAAATACCACATTGCTTAATGTATTGATTCGTCAGTTTCATAAGAAATAAAGCAGGGTGAGTAGAACCGTTTTTAAGATAAGTCGTAACAGTACTATGTTACGTGATGTTATGCACCATCATACTCTCAAGCAGAGATATGCTTTTCACAGTACATTACATGTTTTGACAACTTAAAGGGATTCTGACAAAGTTGCGTTTCATATTAATCTCACGATAGGCATAGGAAATATAGATGTCTCTAAACTAGTTCCATTACACAAATCCATGCCAACACCATAGCCAGGAACAATGCACATAAATCAAGACGCTTAAAAAAACACTGACAACGTGGCGAGAGCCTGCATTTTCCATCAGCCCGTAACCACTTACGATGTCAATACAGTTGCTAAAGGGTTGTTTAACAAACAACTGCCTGGAGCATTTTTTAATTTTAAATGTCAAATGCAAATACATATATAACGTAAGAAATTCAAGGGGCAATACTTCCTACCAAACTAAAGATAATGATAACAAACTGCTGGGACGTGTCCAAGGGATTTTGCTCAATGCACACACTCCGAGCACTTTAAATGATTTGGATCACCCTTAAATTCCAAGCCAGATAATATTATCCTTCTACGGAAAGCAGCCAATCCAGGTAAAAGTCCACCTCACCTTTGTAATTCACACTTCCCTATAGCCTGCACTGTTCTGCGGCATACTCTTCCACCTCCCAGCAGACTGCCTGACAGATGTCTGTTTCAATTAAACACATTTATTCCATTGAAAGTTATGTAACATCCCTACAATAATCTAGAAAAAAACTGCAACAGTACACCATTCCCAAAAGTTAAGGTAGCATCGAGAAGTGGCTGCTGCATCCCATATACCGCATTGCAGGTTTGAAATACCTCAATAATGCGTTCAATCATCTTAGAGCCCAATTTTTAAATGTCTCATGTTCTCATCGCCTCACTTCAAGTGACACGCAAATATGCTGCGCTCTTTCTATTTAGAATATTGGCATCTCTCACCTGAACAAGTAGACCAGAAAACAGACAATTAAGTGCAGTCTGATCTAGAAGCTTAGGTCAAAGTAATTTTACAGGCCACTCCAGGAACTTTATGCATTCCGATATCGTTAGTGTGACAGAAAGGCCATTTCAGCTTTGTCACTGCACAAGTTAATATAGCATGCTGCGTCTTTTAATCAGCCCCTACACCTTTGTGGATGTGTGCTTATAGTCAATACTATCCACTGATCAGCCGATATTGAGAATAAAATGAGCCAGATAGTTTTAGAACTGAAACAATGGCAAAACGTTTGTCAGACGATCCTTGCACTGGATTCGAATTCCAAAGAATTGAATTAGCAAACAGAAAATGGGAGCAGTGCTCTTCAAATGCTTGAAACGAGTGATCTTCACAGGCATGTATAATATCTTTTTTGTTTGCATAAATACGTTTTTTTTGTCCATTTAAGCAGATTTAAATTTACTGCATCATTATCCGAGGTCTATTGCTTTGAAATCTTTCTATGACAGAAGTTTAAATGCTGAACTCATCTTCTTTATTCTCCAAACTTAAGGGTCTTAGAATAAACAATTTATTGAATTAGCCAGGGCACTCTTAATCTGAGAAAAGAATCACTAGGGGCATTGTATTATGTATCTAATGATCTACCTATATATATTTTTTTATATTTGACTAAGACTTCTCAGATATGGAACAGAAACCAGGAATGTGTTTTTTCTAGTTAGGCACTTCAAGTAACCAGACCGCACAGATTGAAACAGCACCAACATCTATCATGATACCAAGACAATTTCCAAAGTTGGAGCGGTCTATTAAATATTAGAAATTTCCATAACTGGTCCCTTAAAAACCAAGCATTGGCATAGCCAATAGGTCTTTCTTTTGGGACCTTATAAGTATTTAGATATGCAGCACAATATCATTGGTACAACAGCATCAACTGTTGCATGGCTAAACACTTATAAGGTCCCAAAGGCGAGACCTATTGGCTATGCCAATGCTTGTTTTGTTATGGGGGGCATAAATAACAGGAGTGTGAAGGTCAGTTAGTTAGTGAGAGTGAGTGAGAGAGTGTCAGTGAGTGAGTGAGTCAGTGAGAGAGTGAGTCAGTGAGAGAGTGAGTCAGTCAGTGAGAGTCAGTCAGTGAGTCAGTCAGTGAGAGTCAGAGAGTCAGTGAGAGTAAGAGTCAGTGAGAGTAAGAGTCAGTGAGAGTAAGAGTCAGTGAGAGTAAGAGTCAGTGAGAGTAAGAGTCAGTGAGAGTAAGAGTCAGTGAGAGTAAGAGTCAGTGAGAGTAAGAGTCAGTGAGAGTAAGAGTCAGTGAGAGTAAGAGTCAGTGAGAGTAAGAGTCAGTGAGAGTAAGTGAGTCAATGGGATAGTCAGCCAGTGAGTGTCAGTCAGTCTTTTAGCGAGAGTCGGTGAGAGAGTCGGTGAGAGAGTCAGTGAGAGTCATTAAATCAGTGAGAGAGTGAATCAGTGAGTCAGTCCTTGAGAGTGAGTCAGTCCTTGAGAGTGAGTCAGTCCTTGAGAGTGAGTCAGTCCTCGAGAGTGAGTCAGTCCTCGAGAGTGAGTCAGTCCTCGAGAGTGAGTCAGTCCTCGAGAGTGAGTCAGTCCTCGAGAGTGAGTCAGTCCTTGAGAGTGAGTCAGTCCTTGAGAGTGAGTCAGTCCTTGAGAGTGAGTCAGAGAGTGAGTCAGAGAGTCAGAGTGAGTCAGAGTGAGTCAGTCAGAGAGTGAGTCAGTCAGTCAGAGAGTGAGTCGGTCAGTCAGAGAGTCAGTGAGTGAGTCAGTGAGTGAGTGAGAGTGAGTGTCAGTGAGAGTGAGTCAGTCAGTGAGAGTGAGAGAGTGAGTCAGTGAGAGTGAGTGAGAGTGAGTCAGTGAGAGTGAATGTGAGTCAGTGAGAGTGAGTGAGAGTCAGTGAGAGTCAGTGAGAGTGAGTGAGAGTCAGTGAGAGTGAGTGAGAGTCAGTGAGAGTGAGTCAGTCAGTGAGAGTGAGTCAGTGAGTGAGTCAGTCAGTCAGTGAGAGAGAGTGAGTGAGTCAGTCAGTGAGAGTGAGTCAGTGAGAGTGAGTCAGTCAGTCAGTGAGAGTGAGTGAGAGTGAGTGAAAGTGAGTGAGTGAGAGTGAGTGAGAGTGAGTGAGAGTGAGTGAGAGTGAGTGAGAGTGAGTGAGAGTGAGAGTGAGTCAGTCAGTGAGAGTGAGTCAGTCAGTGAGAGTGAGTCAGTCAGTGAGAGTGGGAGAGTCAGGCAGTGAGAGTGGGAGAGTCAGGCAGTGAGAGTGGGAGAGTCAGGCAGTGAGAGAGAGAGTGGGAGAGTCAGGCAGTGAGATTGAGTGAGTGAGAATGGGAGAGTGTCAGTGTGTGTGAGTCAGAGAGTGTGTCAGAGTTTGTCAGTGAGAGTGCCAGTGAAAGTGAGTCAGTGAGTGAGAGTCAGTGAGAGATTCTCTCAGTCAGTGTGGGAGAGTGAGTGAGACTAAGTGGGAGAGTGTCAGTGAGTGAGTGAGTGAGTGAGTGAGAATTTTGAGAGTGAGTTAGTGAGAGAGTGGGAGAGTGAGTCAGTGAGAGTGAGTGAGAGTGTCAGTGAGAGTGAGTCAGTGGAAGTGAGTGAGACTGAGTCAGTCAGTGAGAGTGAGCCAGTCAGTGAGAGTGAGCCAGTCAGTGAGAGTGAGCCAGTCAGTGAGAGTGAGCCAGTCAGTCAGTGAGTGGGAGAGTCAGTCAGTGAGATTGAGTGAGTGAGAATGGGAGAGTGTCAGTGTGTGTGAGTCAGAGTATGTGTCAGAGTTTGTCAGTGAGAGTGTCAGTGAAAGTGAGTCAGTGAGTGAGAGTCAGTGAGAGATTCTGTCAGTCAGTGTGGGAGAGTGAGTGAGACTGAGTGGGAGAGTGTCAGTGAGTGAGTCAGTGAGAGAATTTTGAGAGTGAGTTAGTGAGAGAGTGGGAGAGTGAGTCAGTGAGAGTGAGTGTCAGTGAGAGTGAGTCAGTGGAAGTGAGTGAGACTGAGTGAGTGAGTCAGTGAGAAGGAGCCAGTGAGTCTGAGACTGAGTGATTGACTCAGTGAGACTAAGTCAGTGAGACTGAGTGAGTCAGTCAGTCAGTGAGAGTGAGTGAGTCAGTCAGTGAGAGTGAGTGAGTATGGGAGAGTGTCAGTGAGTGAGTCAGAGAGTGTCAGTTTGTCAGTGAGTGAGAGTCAGTGAGAGTGAGTGGGAGAGATTCAGTCAATGTGGGAGAGTGAGACTGAGTGGGAGAGTGTCAGTGAGTGAGTCAGTCAGTGAGTTTTGAGAGTGAGTTACTGAGAGGGGGAGAGTGAGTCAGTGAGGGAGAGTGAGTCAGTGAGGGAGAGTGAGTCAGTGAGAGTGAGTGTGTCAGTGAGAGACTGAGTCAGGCAGTGAGTTAGTCACTGAGTGAGTCAGTCAGTGAGAGTTTGTCAGTGGAAGTGAGTCAGTCAGTGAATGAGACTGAGTCAGTGAGTCAGTGAGAGTGATCCAGTGAGAGTGATCCAGTGAGAGTGATCCAGTGAGGGAGCCAGTGAGGGAGCCAGTGAGGGAGTCAGCCAGTCAGTGAGAGAGAGTGGGAGAGTGTCAGTGAGGCTGAGTCAGTGAGACTGAGTCAGTAAGACTGAGTCAGTGAGACTGAGTCAGTGAGACTGAGTCAGTGAGAGTGAGTGAGTCAGTCAGTGAGAGTGAGTTTGTCAGTGAGAGTCAGTCAGTGAGTGGGAGAGTCAGTCAGTTAGATTGAGTGAGTGAGAATGGGAGTGTCAGTGAGTGTGAGTCCGAGAGTGTCAGTTTGTGAGAGTGTCAGTGAGAGTTTGTCAGTGAGTGAGAGTCAGTGAGTGAGAGTCAGTGAGTGAGAGTCAGTGAGTGTGGGAGAGAGAGAGTGAGTGAGACTGAGTGAGAGAGTATCAGTGAGTGAGTGAGTCAGTGAGAGAATTTTGAGAGTGAGTTAGTGGGAGAGTGAGCCAGTGAGAGTGAGTGTCAGTGAGAGTGAGTGAGTCAGTGAGAGACAGAGTCAGGCAGTGAGAGTGAGTGAGTCAGTGAGAGTCAGTCAGTGGAAGTGAGTGAGTCAGTGGAAGTGAGTGAGTCAGTGAGAGTGAGCCAGTGAGTCTGAGCCAGTGAGTCTGAGCCAGTGAGTCTGAGCCAGTGAGTCTGAGCCAGTGAGTCTGAGCCAGTGAGACTAAGTGAGTCAGTGAGACTGAGAGTCAGTGAGAGTGAGTGAGTCAGTCAGTGAGCCAGTGAGAGTGAGTGTCAGTGGAAGTGAGTGAGTCAGTGAGAGTGAGCCAGAGAGTCTGAGCCAGTGAGACTGAGTCGGTGAGACTGAGTCAGTGAGACTGAGTCAGTGAGACTGAGTCAGTGAGACTGAGTCGGTGAGACTGAGTCAGTGAGACTGAGTCGGTGAGACTGAGTGAGTCAGTGAGACTGAGTGAGTCAGTCAGTGAGAGTGAGTGAGTCAGTCAGTCAGTGTGAGTTTGTCAGTGAGAGTCAGTCAGTGAGAGTGAGTGGGAGAGTCAGTCAGTTAGATTGAGTGAGTGAGAATGGGAGTGTCAGTGAGTGTGAGTCCGAGAGTGTCAGTTTGTGAGAGTGTCAGTGAGAGTTTGTCAGTGAGAGTTTGTCAGTGAGTGAGAGTCAGTGAGTGAGAGTCAGTGAGTGAGAGTCAGTGAGTGAGAGTCAGTGAGTGTGGGAGAGAGAGAGTGAGTGAGACTGAGTGGGAGAGTATCAGTGAGTGAGTGAGTCAGTGAGAGAATTTTGAGAGTGAGTTAGTGAGAGTGGGAGAGTGAGCCAGTGAGAGTGAGTGTCAGTGAGAGTGAGTGAGTCAGTGAGAGACAGAGTCAGGCAGTGAGAGTCAGTCAGTGAGAGTCAGTCAGTGGAAGTGAGTGAGAGTGAGCCAGTGAGTCTGAGCCAGTGAGTCTGAGCCAGTGAGTCTGAGTCAGTGAGACTAAGTGAGTCAGTGAGACTGAGTGAGTCAGTCAGTGAGACTGAGTGAGTCAGTCAGTCAGTGAGACTGAGAGTCAGTGAGAGTGAGTGAGTCAGTCAGTGAGAGCGAGTCAGTCAGTGAGAGTGAGTCAGTGAGAGTGAGTCAGTCAGTGAGTCAGTGAGCCAGTCAGTGAGCCAGTGAGAGTGAGTGTCAGGGAGAGTGAGTGAGTCAGTGAGAGAGTCAGGCAGTGAGAGTCAGTCAGTGAGAGTGAGTCAGTCAGTGAGCCAGTGAGTGTCAGTGGAAGTGAGTGAGTCAGTGAGAGTGAGCCAGTGAGTCTGAGCCAGTGAGTCTGAGTCAGTGAGACTGAGTCGGTGAGACTGAGTCAGTGAGACTGAGTGAGTCAGTGAGACTGAGTGAGTCAGTGAGTGAGACTGAGTCAGTCAGTCAGTCAGTGAGAGTGAGTCGGTGAGTGAGAGTGAGTGAGTGAGAGTGAGTGAGTGAGTGAGTGAGTGAGTGAGTGAGTGAGAGTGAGTCAGTCAGTGAGAGTGAGTGAGTCAGTCAGTGAGAGTGAGTGAGTCAGTCAGTGAGAGTGAGTCAGTCAGTGAGAGTGAGTCAGTGAGAGTGAGTCAGCCATTAATGCAAGGCATTTGCAGTTAGGGTGAGTACTCTAAAGCTCAACTTTCATTGTGACAATGGTTTGAATATAAAACCCGTATATGTTTGCAGAGTTTAACGATTTCTGGATATTCCTAATGCTCTGAGGATACTACATTATTATATGCAAATAAATACATGCAGAACAAATAAAAGAAACAATTATAGTGAAGACTTGAATCCGCATGTTCTGAAAACCTGAAATTTCCCATCTTTCAAAAGAGCACAAGCAGCAGCTGTTTTAAAGCACTCATGCTCGTCATTGTTACTTTATATTAATCGATTTCAATTTAAAGTAATTCAATTAAGATAGAGAGACAGCACAGCGGGGAAGGATTACAACGCACCTGAGAAAACACGTTAAACTCTTATCTTATCAAGCCTGGGAGTGGTGCTTGCGTGTGTGCGTGCGCAGTCTGCTCTTTTTTCGAAGCACATCCTTGTGCTTGTGGCGCGCCCCCGCTAGGTGTATACCGCCAACAAGCACGAGTATGTGCTTCGAAAAAGAGCTGATCGACGGCTAAAGGTCTCCTATGCAACACATGCGCGCTGCGTAGGCGAGACCTAAAAAAACCTATGACAAAAGGATAAGTAAACATTGTTTCTTGATTTGACTTTAACATTGTACACCGGTCTCTTTATGTACTCTAACTGAAGTATGTTGTGCTGTTTGATGACTGATCATCAACTACAGATTTTCATGCATTTCTAAAGCAACTGCAGATGATCAATTTCTAGGACCAGAGAATCAAAATAACAGAGAATTACAGTAATAGAAAATCGAGGAGAGAGCAGTGTGAGACCCACATAAGGGTATGACCCTTGCTGGACATGTGGAAAGGGTTTAGGTACCCCATCTGTCCCCCTACCTTAGGGCTACCAGAAGCAGGATGTATTTCACAATTGTGAAACTTACTGGGACCCAGGAAACGAGTAAAAGAAGGAAGGTTTAATGACATTCTCTGACGCAATCGACTAAGAATGCCTTTCTCCTGAGCATACCTGAGCCGAAGTGTGGGCATTTGTAAGAAAAAAGTTAGGTTCTGCTTACATAATCAGCCTTTTAGCTGTTGATGTCTAAAAGAGGTCCTGCTAATATGTCAACATTGCCTTTAACAGCATATGCTGGGTTCCTTTGCACCAGATAAAGGAAACAATTGCCCATTTGTTTTTGGATATTGAAAGCTGTGGTCATATTGTTTATTACAATGAGAATTTACCAGTCGACTATCTGGGAAAATTATGCATTGAAAACTAGAAAAATAACTCTCGATTCCATTAGGCCGCTACCCAGATATTGTTCTTTCTTGGGCAATCCACATCTGATAGAATATATCTGTTGGGTGCCTTAGATTTTTAACTACAAAGAGTTAATGAGAATGCAGAGTATCAGCCCATCGGTGCTTTGCACATCTTGATAAACACAAACAATGTTTCCTGCAAAATTCACATAATGTTTGCCTTTCTTCTCACTCTGAATGAAAACAACCTAAAACAAGTGGGAGGGAGGGGGCCTGCCTTTTAGCACAGACAACTGCCAGCAAAGTTCATAGCATTCTTTGGAGGAGCACTCAATATGTGATCCAACTCATCAAAATCAGAAGCGGTCAGTGCAATATTGGTCCAATATAGTTCCGTCCTTAGAAATCAAGGAGTTGACTGAATATTCCCCATTGATTAAACTCTGTTAGGGGCACTTCCGCTGTGGCTCAATTTTGTAGAAGTGACTGAACCTCCTAACATACCTGGAATGTGATACTCTAACAGATGTGATACAGAAGTGATTTGGTGGCCTTTTCATAAATTCTTTGCAATAATCATTGTCATTTGTATCCAGGACCCATCTGTTTAAAGTGATGTTCTTCTAATGTTGAGTTAAGTACCTCAGCATATTCCTGACAGGAGTGGCAGGTCTGGAAAGGAACACACTTCTCTCTTACTGGAAACTGCTGAACCACTCGTATTGTAGCCCCTGTCTTTGCCTCTACGAACACCAGAGCATTTGATGAGGTCTGGAAAGTTTTCTTCTCTTCTTCATGTAAGGGTACTATCTATTCTTCTCAAGAGTACACACTGTCTCAAAAAGGAAACCAGACTCATTGTGCTCCTCTTCGATGTCCACCCTATAAATGTCCGCTTTTCCTTTCAATACAGCGCAATGTGTCAAATGTTATCTGAAGGGAAAAGGCAGGAAGGATGTGTGTCTTGATCATGTTTTGAGAACATCTGAAGCGCCTCATCTGTGTTCCTCCTCTTTCATGTCTACTTGTCTCATGTTCGAGACAGGAATTTCACTTTCATCTTCCTTTGTATGCTACTGAATAAGTATGAATACATCAGTAGCACTTAATAGGCTTTGTTTCCTTTCTATGTTTCTTGTGGCTCGTTTTGTTCGAACTTTTAATGCATCATAAAAGAAGAATTGTATTGAAGCAAAGTAATTTTCTTAATGGCAACGTCTTTCCAGCACCAAACGATTAAGTTGCCGTTTCACTGTCTACCTCTGATAACCTGCAAATTCACTTGCTTCGGAGTTGAGTTGGTCTGTTCCTATTACTTTTATTCCGGTGTCTATTTCGGTGTGTTGCGAGATCGGTCTCTGTGTATCAATTAACTTAGAAGTCTAAATGCACTTTTAAGGTTTTGACTTTGATAACTTCTATTCTGAAACCTTTGGGGGCATTGTAGGTTTCGGGTTGTTCGCAAAACAAAGTTTACTTCTGATGCTCATTTCTACATGCAGGACCTCCCTCTTTTAGATATCCCCAGGCACCAGACTTGATCCAGAAACGTTTCATAGCGCTCCTTTGCTGGTTACGCCTTGGCATCTGAAGTGTTGCCGGTGTTCTATCACTGAAGCCATATAGTGCCACCATGGCAAGAGTCATTTGTATCTAATATTTTCCACCTAAAACCTTCCACCCGTGTAGTGTGAAGGGATTTCTTCCCCAAAGAAATCAGAATCCAAACATGGTTGTTCCTGCAATGAACAAATGTAAATATTAGACTTCCATGAGATCGAATATGCTACTTACCAGTATGCATCTGTTCTTGGCATGTAGGGCTGCTGACATTCATATCTGTGCACAGATCGCCGCCTAGTGTTGGGTCCGGATGATTGCACATTGTTGTCCTGGAAGAGTCTTCGAAGTATCACGAGATAGGTGGCTCCTCCCATGGACTACAGTGCGCATGGGCATCCCCTCCACCCTTAGATTGTTTTTCGCCATTGTGGCATAGATGGAGTATAATACAGTGAATGATGACCATGCTAACTAGTAATTACTGAATGCTACAGCTGCTACAGGCGCCGGGGAGGAGGGTGGGCGATATGAATGTCAGCAGCCCTACATGCCAAGAACAGATGCATACTGGTAAGTAGCATATTCGGTTCGAGGCATGTGGGCTGCTGAATTCATATCTGTGCATAGATTATATAGCAGTTCCTCCAGTTAGCGGCGGCTGCCCGTGCCAGGTGCAGCAGTCTGAAAAAGAGTTTTGAGAACAGCCTGTCCTACAGCAGCTTGCTGTCTTGAGTGTACATCTACACAGTAGTGTTTGGTAAAGGTATGTATAGTGGACCATGTGGCTGCTCTACATATCTCCTGTAGAGGAATATTTCCCAGGAAAGCCATGGAGGCCCCCAATTTTCATGTGGAGTCGGCTCTTGGGGGAATCGTTAGTGTGCGCTTAGCTTTTTGATAGCAAATCTGTATACACTTAACGATCCACCTAGCTATTCCTGCTTTGGAAATGGGGTTGCCTTTGTGCTGTGGAGAGAAGGCAACAAACAGTTGTTTTGTCTTCCTGAAACTTTGTGTTCTATCAATATAGTACATGAGAGCTCTTTTGATATCAAGTGTGTGGAGCATTCTCTCTGCTACATTCTCAGGATTAGGATAAAACACGGGCAGTTCTATGGATTGGTTCATATGGAACTGCGAGATTACCTTGGGCATGAAAGTAGGGTTGGTGCGTAGTACTACCCTGTTTGCATGAACCTGTATAAATGGCTCTTGAATGGTTAGTGCCTGAAGTTCACTAACTCGTCTTAGGGAAGTAATGGCAACTAGGAAAGCTACTTTCCATGTTAGAAATTGAATCTCACAAGAGTGTAGAGGTTCAAAAGGTGGTCCCATTAGTCTGGTGAGGACCACATTTAGGTTCCAGACTGGTGAAGGAGGGTGTCGTGGAGGAATCACACGTCTGAGTCCCTCCAAGAAAGCTCTGATGGCAGGCACTTTGAACAGAGAGAGGTGCTGCCTATTCTGAAGGTAAGCTGCCAGTGCGGTTAAATGTATACGGATGGAATTGTATGCTAGATTGCATCGGTATAAGTGCAATAGGTAACAGATAATGTTTTGCGTGGATGCATCCAGCGGATTGATGTCATTATTTTTACAATAAATGACAAATCTTTTCCACTTAGCCGCGTAGCAGGCTCTGGTAGTGGGTCTCCGTGCCTCCTTGATGATATTCATACATTCTGGAGGCAAGTTTAGGTAGCCAAATTCTAAGATCTCAGGAGCCAGATCGCCAGGTTCAGCTGTTGCGGATCTGGGTGCTGAATCTCGCCATGGCTCTGCGTTAAAAGTGTGGGTGTGAGCCGTAGCCTTTGATGCGGTACCATGGAGAGTTCCAGAAACGTGGTGTACCATGGCTGACGTGCCCACGTTGGAGCAACCAGGATGAGCGTCATCGAGTGTTGCTTGAGTTTGCGTGCCACCAGCGGTATTAACGGTGCTGGGGGAAAAGCGTATGCAAATCTGCCGGACCAGTTCATCCATATTGCATTGCCCTGCGACTGTGGATGTGGGAACCTGGCGGCAAAGTTTTGGCATTTTGTGTTTTCCCTTGTGGCGAATAGGTCTATCTCTGGATGACCCCACTGCTGGAAGTACGGTTGGAGTACTGATGGATGTATCTCCCACTCGTGCATTTGGTGGCTGTGTCTGCTGAGCAGGTCTGCCATCTGGTTGTCTTTGCCTGGGAGGTGTTCCGCCATGAGGAAGATGTTCCTCTGAATGGCCCACTTCCACATGCTCTGAGCCAGATGAGACAACTGTGGCGAGTGTGTTCCTCCCTGCTTCTGTATGTAGTACATGGCAGTCATGTTGTCTGTTCGGATCAACACGACTTTGTTGCACAGGTGCATTTTGAATGCTTTCATGGCTAGGAAGATTGCCATCAGTTCTAGAAGGTTGATGTGCATCTTCTTTTGCTATGTCGTCCATAGTCCCTGCACTGTGTGATTGAGTACATGAGCCCCCCATCCCTGGAGAGACGCGTCCGCCGTCAGTATGATTTGTGGAACAGGCTCCTGGAACGGTCGGCCCTTGCAAAGGTTTTGTGGATTCCACCAATGCAGAGAGTTGTATGCCCGACCGCTCACCAACACTAGGTCTTTTAATTGTCCGTGGGCCTGATTCCACTGACGTGCCAAGCACTCCTGAAGCGGGCGCATATGTAATCTTGCGTGCGGGACTATGAAGATGCAGGAGGCCATCATGCCTATCAACTGCATAAACACTCTTGCTGGGAGTGAGTGTTGAGGTCTGAATTTCTTTATGAGCAACTGAATGCTGTTGATCCTGACTGAATTTGGTTGTGCCGAGGCTGCCAGAGTGTCTATGGTGGCGCCTAGGTACTGCTGTACGTGGTTGGGTTGAAGGTGGGACTTTGGATAATTCAGTGAGAAGCCCAGGCTGTGAAGAAGGTGAATGGTGTGGGACATGTGGCTGGCACAGTGCTGGGCCGACTTTCCCTGGACAAGCCAGTCGTCCAGATAAGGATAGACATGTATGTGTAGTCTCCGTAAGTGTGCCGCCACTGTAGCCAGGCACTTGGTGAAAACTCTGGGTGCCGTAGTTACGCCGAAAGGGAGGACTTTGAACTGGTAATGCCGATTGAGAACAGTGAACCTGAGATACTTTCTGTGTGAGGGGTGTATGGGTATATGGAAATACGCATCTTTGAGGTCTAATGTTGCGAGAAAGTCTCCCTGACTGTGCAACGGTAGTACTTGTTGCAGAGTGAGCATGTGAAAATGCTCTGACAGAATGTAACGGTTTAGAGGTCTTAGATCTAGTATGGGCCTGAGAGATCCGTCCTTTTTAGGGATCAGAAAATACAGGGAGTACACCCCTGATCCTCGTTCCTTTGCAGGCACGAGTTCTATGGCTCCTTTTTGGAGCATACTGAGAACTTCCTGTTGGAATAAGTGCAAGTGATCTGCGGACATATGATGGTGTCTTGGTGGTATGTTGGGTGGAGTGGACGTGAACTCTAGACAATAACCGTACTGGATAATTTCTCTCATCCACCTGTCTGTAGTAATGGATTCCCAGACTGGCAGGAACTGTTGGAGTCTCCCCCCGACAGGTGTTACGTGGTTGGGGGGCAGTGACAAGGCGTAACTGTTTGTTGGTGGCGGAGGACCTGGAGCTGTTGTTTCCACGGCCTCTGCCTTTGACGTTGTTTCCACGGTATCCACCTCTATTATTTTTATTATAGGAGGTCTGTGTACCTCCTTTAGTGTACTGCGACTGTTGGGAGTTTTGGCTTTTAGATGGTCCTCTGTTGCTGGAGCGACGAAAGGACCCACTCCGAAACTGCTGTGATTGCAGAGCCCCCATAGACTTTGCAGTCTCCGTATCCTTTTTGAGTTTTTCTAGGGTGGTGTCAACTTCGGGGCCAAAGAGGGAGTTAGGGTTGACAGGTTGATTAAGTATAGTTGTTTGTATTTCTGGTTTGAATCCAGAGATTCTTAACCAAGCCTGCCGTCTTAACATGACGCTGGTGTTAATAGCCCTAGATGCAGGGTCAGCTGCGTCAAGAGCGCACTTAATGGAAGCGTTGCTTATAAGCTTCCCTTCTGTAATTAGTGACTCTGCTCCTTCTTTATACTGATCTGGGAGGTGCTGTAGCAGTGTCTCTAGGGTATCATAATGTGCCCTGTCGTATCTAGTCAGAAGTGCCTGAGTGTTGGCAATTCTCCAGATGTTAGCTGCCTGTGCAGCAACCCTCTTTCCTGATGTTTCCAAGACCTTAGACTCTTTGCCTGGGGGAGGAGCATCACCCGTTGTCTGTGAGTTGGCTCTCTTCCGAGCATTGGAAACCATCAATGAGTCTAAAGGCAACTGTCCTTTTATGTAGGCAAGGTCCACAGGAGCTGGCCTATATTTTTTTTCAATTCTAGGGTTAAGGACTCTCGCCCTTGTGGTCTCCTTAAAAATGTCATTAGCTTGTTTGAGGACCCCCTTCAGCATGGGCAGAGTTTTAACAGATCTTTCTGAGGTAGAGAAGGTATCCATTAGAAAGTCGTCCTCAATAGGATCAGTGTGGAGCTGTACGTCATGATTGTTGGCGGCTCTTTCAATTAAGGCATTGAAAGCAGCCGTATCCTCTGTAGGAGACGTTTTCACCACATATGCCTGTGTGTCTGGAGCAGTATGTGGGTCCCCTGCATCAGTATTGTCCACCCAAGGTTGGGTTTGGTCTTCAGGGTCAGTGTCCATAGGATAAGTGCCCTCTATATCATCAGCATCTCCAGCATCCACATTATAGTGTGTGGGTGAGAATGACTGAGGTTCTGTGGCACAATATTGAATTTGTTCCACTAGAACTCGTGATGTGGTTCTTTTTTTCTTTAATGGAATTTTGTAGGGCTCCATTGGTGTCTCTGTTACTATTTTCCGTTTGTATATGGAAAGTCTACCAGTATTGGCGTCGATAAATTGCCTGTGATCCTCATCGTCGTGAGGTATGGCAACAGCTCTCTTTTCCGTTTGAATTCCTGTCGGTGCCTCGACATTCTTCTTCGGGTCGATAGGTTCTTGTGGGTCGAGACCCTTCTTGGCATTGAACATTTTCGGTCGCACCGCTGGTGAGAGTCCGAACTTGATGTGCGTCGACGCGATGTGAACCGCGCTGACCGCTTTTGGCTGCGGGGCTGCTTTTGCACCAATCATGGAAGCCTCGGTTTGGATGCGTAATAACGACTCCGACACCTTCTGCTTTACAAAGGGAGACGGTGCCGTGGATTGGACACGGTCCTTCGACGCCTTTTTGGTTGTGGCATCAAGCCCTGTACCAGATGTCGTTTTCTGGACACGAAGACTGGAATGGGGCAGCTCTCGAGGGCCGCTCTCCATATGTGTGTCGACGCTCCTTGGCGTCGATATCTTCGGGTCGGCAACCTTGACTGTAGGTGCCGCCTTCGGCTCGACGTTCGTAGAACTCCTTTCGGCGTCGACAGCCTTCTTTTGTGTCTTCGGCTCCGAGGGCTTCGAGGCCTTGTTGCCGTGTAGAGACTCTTTCACTTTCGATTTCGGTGCCGCTGCCTTCAGTTTCGATTCTCGTTGATCGAATGATGGCGCTTTCGATACCGACGGCTCTTTAGGATAGTACGACGCCGGGCATTTATGCGGGGCGGAAGAACGAGAGGAATGATCTTGGGTAAGGCCTTGTGGCGATCCCGCGACCTGAGCCTTATCGAGTGTCACTTTGGGCCCTGAGTGGACCTGTGGGCGTAGCTCATCTTCCGAGCTATCCTCCTCGGCCCCAAGGGCCTCTCCGTCGTCTCCTACCTGTTCGACGACTTCATCTTCCTCTTCATCTAGAATATGTTCGTCCTCGGCATTATAGTCGGATTCACGCTCCGACGCCGGATCCGATATCTCTCCTTGAACTTCAAGGTCCACGACCTCTTCATCTTCGGTCCCGAAGATGTTGTCCGGGTTTGGCGCTGCTTTCTGCGCCTCGAGCCGAGCTGCTCGACGAATGCGAAGTGTTTTCTTCGATCGAAACCTGGAGCACGCCATACAGGTGGCTTCGTCGTGGTTTAGAGAGAGGCACTTGTTGCACACCGGGTGCACGTCGAAGCGAGCATATTTAGCGTTGCAAAGAGGGCAACGCTTGAAGGGACTATTCGATGTCTTTGGTTCCATCGTCGATCTTGATCGGCTCTGACGTCGAAGGGCAAATGGCTAACTTCGATGAAGATACTCGGCGCCGAACGAAAACGATACCGACGAGTAATAGGCCTAAATACTCTAAGAGCTAAGATTAGGACATCCGAACCCAATGGCGGAAAAAAACAATCTAAGGATGGAGGGGATGCCCATGTGCACTGTAGTCCAGGGGAGGAGCCACCTATCTCGTGATACTTCGAAGACTCTTCCAGGACAACAATGTGCAATCATCCGGACCCAACACTAGGCGGCGATCTATGCACAGATATGAATTCAGCAGCCCACATGCCTCGAACTTGTCTGTTGGACTTGAGGCCCAAGCTGAACTATGATGTGTGAAAAATTAGGCTTCAAGCAGAACTATGATGTGTGAAAAAATGGGCTTCATGCATGCTAAAGCAATTTAACAACATGAGGTGAATTGTTTTATGCCCCAGGAGTGCAACAGGCATTGGGCTTGATGGCAGCCTCAAAATCTTCTATGGTAAGGATGAAGAAACACAAGAGGAGGAGGAGGAGAGGCAACACCATCATTCAACATAGTTTGAGGTATAGAGGTAGGCCACCTTGCCGCAGTTACCCTGCAGGTGTCCTCTTTGTAAGTGGCTGACAACCCTCTAGCCAAGGAGACACTTCCAGAAGCACAGCTGTCTCTGGTATCCACCAGAGGGTCAGTCTCCCAGCCGGGCTTACCTTTTAATGCCCCTGCACCAATGCTGGCCTACATGGACTTCCAAGCACCAGGGGAAAATCTAGCCCAATCTTTACACAGCATGATGGCGTTTGGGCAAGTAGTGGTCTGCTCTGGTGTGCCTCCAGGCCTAGGTCTACTTGACTCTGGCTGTAAACCAGCTCATTGATCTGCCATATAGGCCTGCTTCAGGGGATCCTGCCTTCATCTCAGATCATTACTTGCCAGTACGCCTGGTCATGCAAGTAGTGTCATGTACAAAGCAGAATCGGGACGTGCGCCCCACTGCCCCACCAAATGGAGAATCCAAAACGTTGGGGGCTGTCAGTAAGAAAGTGTCCTCTGCTGGAAGCTTGTCTATTAAATCGATGAATGAGGCCTGCCTACTAGCAAGATATATGCATTCCTAAAGGAATATGGCAAATTTAGCAGTTGCAAGCTTGCCGGATAACCATAGGGACCATTTTGCCTAAATGGTGAGGGACAGGCAAGATTCCTCAAGACAGATTATCGGGGCAGGCCTGGGCATAGTGGAGTCTATAACCAGAGTCATAGACTTCCCCTTAGTCCTAAGGAGGCACACATGGATTCTCTTGATCAGGTTTTCTGGAGATGTGAGGGGAGTGTCACAGATGTGCCTTTTGCTGTGGCTTGCCTGGTTAGAGACAAAGCAGACACAGCCTTGGAGAGGTTTAAGGCAGGAAGACCTACCGACCCATCTCTGGAACTCCAATCCCCTGAACGAGTAGCAACAATTCCAAGTTCCGTAGTTTTTCAAGGGATTTGCCTTTCAACTGTGTCAACCCTCCCAGGCAGTTTCGTAGCTGTATCAATGGATATGCCAATAAAGAGGCAGACACGAAGAAAAGGGTTGTCACGCCCCAACAGCCTTCCTCCACCTCCTCCTCTCCAGTATTACCTGGAAAACTGTTTAGGTTCCCCTTAAATGAGAACATGAAGCTTGTTGGGGGCAGTAAGGCTCAGGTATCCTCATTTCTGCTGGCCTTGAAGGCCATAATAACAGACCAGTTGGTCTCACAGATAACAGAAACTGTGTATGCCCTATCCGTCCAACAGGATTCCCTAGATTCTCCTTCCCCCCTCAGCCCCTTGAATCAGAATATTACCTTCGGATTCTGCAACAGGAGGTGGCAGTCCTGCTGCATAAAGCAGTGGAGGACTTGTTCACAGAGAGGGAACTTGGCCACTGGTGCTACTCTTGGTACATCCTGGTTCTCAAGTATGTAAGCAGTCTTTGTACAATCCTAAACCTCAAATCCTTAGGTTTTACGTAAATAAGGAAAGATTAAAGATGCTGTCCCTTGCTCAAGTACTTCTGCCGCTGAAGCGGAAGACCTCTTACCCACCCCCCCCCCCCCCCCAATCAACATACCCCTTTTTTACCCACAGCATGTCTTGCTTTTAGTAGTAGTACCGGAAACAACATTCTCAGAGCCTCCCTGGCAATTCAAAGGATCAGGGACATTTGGGTTGTAATTCCAATGTTTCAGAAGGAAGCTTAATTTTCAGTCCTGAAGGTTATTCACCTGTTAGATCTACTGGCTTCCTGCAGCCTACTGATAACTTATGCACAATGATATATGAACGATCTTCATCAGCAACGGTCCCAGCACAGGTGATAGCTGAACAACACTGGGATCTTGCTGGAAACATTGGCTGACCTGTGCTGGTGGTCAGACCATCCCTTTCATCATCCTCCAGCAGAGGCCAGAATAGAAACACACTCCTCAACCCGGGGGTAGGGTGTACAGAACTCCAGAGCATACAGCCTGAGTTGCAATCTCTTGCCAACTATGAGTGGCATCTCCACATAGAGGTGATCTAGACCATCTTTGCGCTGTGGGGGACGTCTTAGGAGAAACCTTTTGCCACTAATGAGAATGTGCATTGTCCAAAGTTCTGCGCCCTCCAGTATCTGTTGCAGGAAGCCTTGGAGGATGTGTTTCAGTTAAGGTGGAAATTTCCACTTGATTAAGCATTTCTTCGGATAGCCTTGATTCCTCTGAAGATTTCCCAGGAGCAAGCCCAAGCCATTCTAATCGCACTGAACTAGCCAAGGAGGTTTTGTTATGTAGTCCTTGCAACACTATGTCCCGTTGCTCCATCTACCTCTCAAAGTGGAGTCCCATTCCCAGCCAGGTTCTGCATCCCAACTTGCAGATACTCCACTTTCATGCCTGGAGATTGAGCAGGGACACTTTGGCCCAACTATCACCAGAAGTGTTTGATGCATACTGCCAAGCAGGTTGATCTGCCACAAAATCAGTTTAGTCAGGAAGGAGGATCAATTTGCCACATGATGGGTGAAGCACAATGACCATTACTGAAAACATATCTATCATAGATCTTTTGTTTTGCTTTGTCATTGGCCAAACAGGGTCGTGCGGTGGGCTCTGTCAAGGGCTACACTTCAGTCCTGGCAGCATTTTGTTAGCTGGATCAACCTTTCCTGCTCAAATCTCCAATTGTGATCACATTTCTGAAGGGACTCAAACATGCTTCCCCTACACCCTTTGTGATGCACAAATGAGATCTGATCCTTGTAAGGATCTTGATGGGAGTTTCTTAGAGACGATTCACAGCTGCTGTTAGGTTTGCTAATATACAGTTATTTCTTGGCCATTATTTCTGTGAGGCATATAAGGATCTGAGTGTCCGTCTCCCTTTCACATACTTCTAGCCATACAAACTGGTCTTGAGGACTAAAGCAGCTTTCCTGCCTAGGATGGCAACCCTTTTACATCTGTCAATCCACAACCCTTTTGCCATTTAGTTTTCTTCACTACCCATCACAAAGAGGAGAGTTTAGAGTGGCTAGACACTTGGTGGTTGGTTAGTTACACAACGACCAGACGAAGTAAGATCAGTTCTGACTACCAGCTCTTCTTTAGGTATTTATGCTGGCAGCAAAAAAGTCAGGGTAGTCTAGAACAGAACCCTATGCTGGAACATCAATTGCCTCAAAATGGGTCATGTTCTTGCCAGGAAGGAGCAGTGCAAGGGAACTTAGTCATTGAACATAGCAACGTATTCAAACTGTGCCCTTGCTAGGAGCGTATGTGGCTGGGAATTGCAGTGCAGCAACACATATATCTTCACACTTCTGCCCAGCATTACTGCTTGGAATTGAAAGGGAGCAGGGATGGCCATTTTACACATTCTGTGCCCAGGATTTCCTTGTGTGACCATTTCTTCAAATGCATCACCTGAGAGGTAGGACTGCTTTGAAATCTTTTCACAACTAGAGGAACCTGCAGGTAGAGGTATGCATCAGATGAAAAAGTAACTGACCTTTGGTTATGATCTTTCCGGTGGATACTCTACCTGTCGATCCTGCCCAAATCCTTATTCTGAAGAATGGTCAATGGCTTTTGATTTTAATAAGGTTCCACGTTATTCAGACACTAGCCTCATCTCTGTCTAGAAAGGGTAAAAAAAAAATGGAGGGGGAACTGACAGTGGACAGCTATATGGATTCAGTGGCGTCAAAGCTGCACCACTTCCAGCACCAAGATGAAACCAGCACTACCACCAGTGGAGGACAGCTATAAGATGTTTTTGGATCCAGTCTGGTGCATTAGGATATTGAAATGATGAGGAATCCTGAGATAAAAAGAACAATCACCAGAAATATCATTACCAATGGTAAAAACGTTTTCTTACAGAATCAAAATTTGGGGAGATGGGGTATAGGCAGGAAGAAGGGGGGCTGGGAGTATTCAGTACCCTCCAACTCCTGACCTGGTTCATTATCAAAATAAGAAAATTATTCCCATAGTTCCAGTTTTGCATATTTTATGTCATCCTTGTCTGTGAGAAAAATATTAATCCTGAGAGGCTAGGACGGAAAACCGCACCCTACAAAGTCTAATTTGGACACCATGGTGCAGCAGGAATAATGCTCTCCTTTTCAAGTTTTCAGCTAGAAAAAAGCACTATCCTTACTCAGAGTAGTGCTGGGATACAGAGGGAGACCAACTGCACACCTCATGCTGGTCCACTCACAGGTATAGGCAGCAACATTGCTGGCCAAATCTATATGCTCTTCACCTAAAACAATGAAAATCCATATAGTCAAGGTCTTTAGCGATTGGCAACAATGCAATTCATGAGCTGAGATTTTATCTCCTTTAGCAATTCCTAACATCCGCAAATTTTTGGGGTCGATAAACGTCTGTCCAGGTACGCAACAAAGATCCTGCTCCTTAATATCTGACCTTGAGCATGCTTCTGAACTGAATGTTGACAAAATAATCTAAAGATGGCATTCACACAGTGGAGTATTCTGGGCTAATGGGCAAAGTCGTCATTAAGACAAACTATGGACAATGCTCCAATAAAGGAACATTTTTCAATACAATTTTCAGGATCCAAACATATGGCATATTGTTGCACAACACAAGCATCTAGAATAGATTCTTGCAACAAAAATAATAATTTTTATATGCAAGCATGTTGTGAGTTAATGATTTTTAGGAACAAACTGATGCTGATCAAAACTTTGTTAAAAATGCAGCAAAAAAGTCTAAGAACTTCTGTATTCCAAAATTCTTGTTTGTCTGGTGATTTTGTGTCCTACATTGAATAGTGTCCCTACCTGTCATGATCCGGGGGCGGCATCGCAACTCCGAGTGCGGCGGACTCCAAATCCCAGAAGCCTCCGTCGATTCCCGCCAGAAGACCTTACGTAACCTGGGACGCGCATAAAGGGCGCGTCGACCCGGAAGGCGGGGCCAATGATTCCTGTGATCAGTTCCTACTCAACGGCCCCCTCGAGCAGACCCTTGAACCTTTGCTACATCCTTGATTCCCGCCATTACGGACCCGCCGAAGACCCGACAAGAAGAGGAGGTGAGCGAACGCCCGTTGCTTCTCCTCGCATCATCCGCGCTTCACGCGGCGGTGCATACATCCTGTTTCAGCCTCATCCCTACGCCCGGTAAACTTACCGGCTTGACAGGCGCTCCTCCGCCCTGGGAGTTTCTGGCGTTGAGTAGCAGCGCCTCCATTCCTTTCAGTCGCATCAGCGCTCCTCCGCCCTGGGAGTTTCTGGCGTTGAGTAGCAGCGCCTCCATTCCCTGCAGTCTCATCAGCGCTCCTCCGCCCCGGGAGAACCCGGCATTGAGTAGCAGCGCATACAGTACCTCTGGCCTCACGGGTGCTCCAACGCCCCCCCCCCCCCCCCCCGGATTTCCCGGCGTTGAGTGGCAGCGCCTGCATCAGTGACCACCAGCTTCGCTGGTGTATCAGAGCTCTCTCTCCGCTTTTGCTTCCCGTGGAGCAACGAGGAAGACGTGGAAGAGGGCGCTCAGACGACAACCCGTCAACAGCTCTTTGGCCGGTTGGCTCCTCAGGTGGCGTGGGGTCACACTCTGGTCGTCTCCCCGTGCCTGAACAGGGCTTGAACTTGCGGAGAACACCCAGGCCCTACGCGCGCTTTCTAGGACCATAGCGGACAACCCGACCTAGGAAGGCAGAAGTACCAGGTAGGGGGAAGGGGACGGCAAGCCGAGGTTGGGCTCTAGGGAAGAGGGGAGAGCCTTGGCTAAATCCTTCTCCTTCTTTCTTGCAGGTCTCTCACCCCGCTGTTCCTTCCTTTCCTTCCCTCATCCACCTATCTTCGCGTCCGAGGGTATTACACGTACACCGGACCGGGGACGGATGGGCGGGGGACCCACACATAGCATCGACGTCATCCTGAGGAGAGAACCAAAGGGGACCGTGACACTACCTTACAGAGGTGAGAAGAGATTGATGAGTAGATGACATAGGTCACTATTTTAAAAGCAGAATGCAAGACTCTGTTGAAAAACTAGTTTGCAGATTTAGGAGAAACCATTGTCCATTCTAAAAGCTTGGACAGAACAAATCATTTAATCGTACACGTTCGCCTTTCCTTTCCTGAAACTAGAGACCTAAAACAAATTATGCAGCTTGCCACATCTCTGGCTTGGGATCTTCTGATCACACCTTTTTAACTGTGATGGCTGCATCCTCCTGAACTGTAATTCAAATGGAAATCTGTCTGCAAAGTTTAAAGGGGAGTAAACAATCCTGCTTGACAATCTACTTTCCAGCCTGTCCCATTCTTAGCAGCTAGCCAGGAAATGGCCCACACTCTTAAAACAAATGGCTTGTACAAACACAACATGAGCTTCAGGTGCAATTGTCACACATTAAAGGTTTAGGTTTAAGGAACTCATCACATCAGAACTTGCACTTCAAATGAGACTTAAAAAATAATGGGGTTAAGACCCACGTTTGTATTTGATTGGGGCATTTACAATAGTCCTTTGATGCTACAATGAGAAGGAAAGTCTGCAAAATAAATGAAATACAAAAAATTCCTTCCTACTGCGAATAGATCAAGTCAAAAGAAAGCTGCTTTCTGTCTCAATTAAAAGCACAGGAGCAGTCGTATTTAATAGTGCCACAACAGCCTATCTTGGAAGCTGAAAAAATACTTTGGAAGTATCTACACATTGCATACTGAGGAGTCTTATTTTGCCATGGCTTAGTAGCTCAGAGTTCAGAAAAGGGTTTATGGAATTTATTATGAACAGCTTTCACCTGGTTCTGGTAAATGTACTGTGTGCCCAGCTGGCTTTTCTCTAAAAACTCTATTGAAATATCTGTTGATGATTTAAAGATTACTTAACTGCTGGAGCGAGCCAGAAAGTTTAGTCTATAAAACAGTGACCATGTATTCAAGAAGCAGGCAGCACTGAACAAATACAGGTCACATTATTTGGTTCACAAACAAACTACAGGAATTGTAACTATTCTATAAATCTGCCTGAAAGGCAGGAATAAAGTAAGTATTTGTAAATGTTAGCAATGTGGTATTTGTACTAGCTTCAGTAGCAGCCACTGAGTATGCACATGAAAAGGAGGTGAGATGCAAGTAGTTCTGACTGAGAATTCAAATAGCAAGTGGCTCATAACTTAGCTCACATATTATATGGCAGATGCAGACGAGAATGAAACCGATAAAACCTAATGACCAGGCCAGAACCTTTAAGGCCATGTTCAGAAAATATTACAAATAATGAACAGCTTTCTATTTAAGTTAGCTCAGTTACAGGAAATGGGAATGCCATATCAAAATAGACCCATTTCACTTACAGACCCATAAGAAGGTAATACTATAGTTATTAAACAATACAGTTTAATCTCTTGTGGACTAGTCACAGAGCAGCACAATTTAGCCAATAATCCATAAAAAAACGATGGTTTCTGAGACAACCAAGGTTAAGACATTAGCACATGTTAGTTGTATTAAAAGTCTATTAAAATAACTGAACAGCACAGAGATACTGTGCACTGACCCACTGTCTAATACACCACGTGCATTTTTTAAAGCACAACTTCAAAATGCTTTAACTTCAAAATGTGAGTAGGCATAACACTCAATTCCAGTATAACCATGATGATCTTAGTAGCCCTGCAAACTTACAGTTAGCCATTAATACAGAAAGAAAGTTTAATAGCTTACCTTTAAGATCTAGGGAAGCCAAAATATATGTACAACTCAAATATATTTGGTGCGATTAAGGGCTCTCTGTGCAAGGTGACCACCTTCATCTGTGATCTTCTCCCAATCGGTCTGACCAACCACAAACCCTATGGCTCGCTTCCGGTCCGCATCCTTTTTCTCTTCCAGGTCTGCCCAGCGTACCTATAAAAATTGTTGTGTTAGCAAGATGGGTCTCACCTACTGCTGCCACAGCAGCCCACTCAAAATAGAGCACACATGTGCATTACTTGGAGAAAAAGAATGTAGAATCAACTGTTGTCTTCTCTAGACACAGAAGTTGCAGCAAAAACAAGGCTGGTGGGATAAAACACATTACAGTGGATTTCTAATTTTTCCATTGAATGTGAAGAGGTAATGCTGCATGCAAATAGTGCCCATACTGCACGTGAATCAGTTTAACTAGGACCACCAACATTTCCAAAAACAGAAAGACATTGGTGAAAATATCCATGTTCAATGCTGCTCAGGATGTCTGTTCACCATTCACTGCACACAAGTATCACGCTATATTGCAAAGCTATAAGACTTTTTATGGGTTAAGTCCAAACTATTACAAGGGAGGGATAAAAAGTCGGGCAGAGAGCTAGGGGATGCGTTTTAAGTCAACTGAAAAATATTTAACTCCTCTTCTCAGTGTGTATGGGGTGATCAAGATGTTTAAGCTGAAACCAGCATGACAGATCTTAATCGAGTATAATAAGCACTTGGTATAATCAAGTATACTAAGCACTTGGTACTGGTACCTCCAAGTGTAGACTAAATCAAAATGCTACGCAAAGTTGAATTAAAATGATTACAATTGGTAGCAATTGTGGATGTGCAACAAAAGAAAGTAGCACACTGAGTAACCACCAACTCTCACCTATTACCAACTATGGAGAACTGCTATCGCCTAGTTGTAGGATTTAAATCAGTAAGGAGATGGTGAAAGAAAGACAGGGGCGAGAGACAGACAGGCCGACAAAGAAAGATAAATCCCTGTGCATCCACAGTGATTTAGAGGACACTCGTAGGGCACAACTTTTGATACTTTTGCAAAAAAGTACAAACCGGTCGCAGTGCATCTCCTTCGCATCCCTAGCAGGTTACCTAAACAAGAAAATATCTTGCTTCCATACAAAATTCACCATAAATTAGACCAAGCTTAGAGAGTAGGTATGTAGCACATTGTGCAGATCCCTGTATATGACCTTTGTAGAGAAGAAAGCATTATTTATCTACTACCACTTTTCTAGCAGAGGTCAACATCATTCTTAACTTTTGAAATGCCACCGCAAATAAAAACAAGTAGAAAATAAATTTAATTTAGAAAGCACTATTCCACTCACAGCTACAAATCAGAGGGTTGCACTTAATTATACTTTTGGAGTTGGTTTCCTCTACGTACTAAGAGGGGACACATTTAAATAAGAGAAAAAGGCTCATGGCAGAGGAAAACAATGTAACAGGAAAATGCATCTCTTCAGCATAGAACTGCCACGATTTAAAGCTACAATAGACAGCTGTACAAAACTCACTGGAAGCAGGGATTTCATTCTAGAGATAATACTACCAAAACAGGTTCGGAAAAGCGCCCCCGAATTAGACAATGCTTGAAAATTTCACCCTGAGAAATGTTAATCAGGGAAACAATGTTCTCCTGGCAAAGAAATAGGCCCCTGGTTCGACCTCGGATGATGCCAATTTATCTTCCAATTAATTGTCTGCTTACATGCTGAGTAATCAGTAATCCGGGGAGAGGAAATGACCTAACGGCTAGGGCGGTCGACCGCGAATCTGGGTAACTGTGTTTGAGTCTCGACAATGACGCTGAACATCTTATGATTCTGGGCAAATCACAATCTCCCTGTGCCTAACAAAAATGAATGTGTCCACATGTAATGCAACTGGTGCTATGTAAAGCGCTCTGATACCAGATTTGGGTCAAGTGAGTTCGCGCTATATAAAAAACTGTAAAATAAAAATAAAAAAATCAGTGAGGCTTGCACGTACATTCGAAAAAAATAGTTATTTCCTCTGTGAGAGCAAATAAATAAGTATACATGGAAGGCCTGCAAATATAGCTCTGCAAGTGTGCTTGGTTTACAGCAGAGGGGCATGTGCTATACTATGCTTTTGGTTTATTTGCAAATTCTATAACGTACTGTAAGCAATTTGTTTAGTCTAGACAACAAATGACACATTAGCAGGGATCAAATCCCTTCTAGCAGTCAAACTCATAACCAGAAAAGCCAATCTCCAAGTCAAATGCTGCTCGTCAGACAAAACCATGGGCTCAGACAGTCCAAGCATCTGTTTGCATAAATTGGTTTTCCCAGATGGAATATTCCTCCAATAATTCTTATAGAATGCTCAACAACCTGTTTTCTGAAAAACGAGGGCTTGATTGTTCAATGCAGTTGCATGGTGAACATATCTGGTTAGCAGTAAATAGAGAGTTACTGTCGCCTCTTGTCAAGTGAGCAGATCTACACCTTTGAGAAACAGATACACATTCTCTTTAAATTATCTTTGGAGTCAGATTTAAGGTTCTGTAGTAAAATGCATTGTAGGATAAACTGGAAACACTGTATTGCGCTGTTTCCTTTTTTTCTGGCATAGATGTTGAGTAAACTAAAAAATCTGTACATCCACTGAATATGCTCCACGACTAAGTCTGCATTTTATTGTAGAACCTAGGCTCTTAAATGAGGATGCACAGAAAGTGTACTTCCAGCTACAGTGGATGCAAATACGGCTACTTATGCAAAGCTACTGGGTGGATGGTGGAAACTGAATGAATGGTAGTTCAAAGCCACAGGCTGTTTTTTTTTTTACTTGTACCATGAAGGGGGCGCACTCTTTCTATGTAATACTTGGAAAGTCGCTGGAGTTCTTGACTGTTTCAGGGTGTGTGAAGCATCTAGTATGTTTTACTTGTGTTTGGTGTGTGATGGACCTGCGGAAAACAATTAATAAGGTAGATGATGGCTAAGGTTACAATGTGTATATGAACAAGACGGGGGACAAGCCAGCAAGCTGACTTCATCCTCTATGCCACCTTGCATGCTCTCTGCTTATCTTGTCTCTATTCTAAAACTGTGGTCACCTGATGGGGAATCTGCATCTGTTCCCCTTCCAAATCAGTTTTCCTCCCCATATCACCTTTCCTATGTGGTACTGGGCAAAGCAAACCAACCATATATCACTGACTGTTTGGCACCAGCTTGACGCTGCCTGTAAACTGGAAAAATGGATAACATTTTCTTCCACCAATTCAAATATCAAGCTGCAAACCTATTGGTACAGAAAAGTTAATACTTTCAATCTGCAGCTGGACTATGATCCAGGTTCAAAGACTGTATAGATTTAAAAGAAATAGGCTTCATTTGCTCGGACGTGAATGTGGAATGGCAATAGAATGAAAAAGCGTTCACTACAATTCGTTTAACTAGAGAACTGCTTGGCCAGGATAGTTACACAAAGTTTTCCGACACTGTTAGTACAACACCAGTAACTACCCTTATCTTTTGGTTTGTAAACTAATATTTTCTAGGAATATCATAGTGGCTGCCTTTTTTAGGTCTAGCCTGTAACAGTGCTTTCGCTGTTGTGGCGAAGACTTTATGCAAGGGCTTTTAAACTTTTATCTCACACTCGCACACGCTCGTGCTTTTTGTTTTGTCCCACGCTATTGGCCTTTGCGTGTGTCTTTTTAACAAAGACAGCACGCAATTGGCCAAAG
Source organism: Triturus cristatus (assembly GCF_964204655.1). Classification (NCBI taxonomy): domain Eukaryota; kingdom Metazoa; phylum Chordata; class Amphibia; order Caudata; family Salamandridae; genus Triturus; species Triturus cristatus. The sequence goes on from NC_140592.1 coordinate 1,024,517,185, forward strand.
GCGGCTGCATTGCTCCGCCCATGTGGTTTGAATTATCGTGCCCAGACACGGGCGCGATAATTGAAACCAGATGTCTCGCTGTGGCGCGCGCATCACTCGCGGACTTGTTTGCTTACTGTTGTGCCGCGATGCAGTTCCCCGTCGCCACGAGCATGGATAGCAGGTAATGGGCACCATTACCTGTGTAAGTTAGAAATAATAAAAGTAATAATATTGTATGCTTTAGTAGTGCTTCATGAACGGAAGCATGATGCTTTTACGGGGGGGGGGGCACTTCACTCCCAGACTCTGCGACCCTGCTTTCTTCTCCTCTCCCCCAGCTCTCTGGAGCCCTGGACCTCTTTCTCTCTCTGTGTCCCCGTCTCTCACTCCAGCTCTCAGTCTTTTTCATCTCCCTCTCCCTCCTACGCTCCCTCGCCCCCCTCTCTGTCCTTTCTCTGCCTCACCCGTGTTCATCCTTTTTCAGTGCTCGTTTCTTCTGCTCTCTCGCCCCCTCTCACACTCCCACTCTCTGTCCCCAGTCTCCCACACTCTCCACCCACTCCCTACCCTCTCTTCTGCAGTTAATTTATTCATACTCCGAGCTGGTACAATCCGTTACAAACCTCTCGTACGCAGGAGCCGCTCGGAGCTGGGCTTCTGGCTGCACAGCGCCTGGAGCAACTCCCGGCCCCGGCTGCGGAGAGCGCGCTATTAACGGACACACCCCAAAGAAGTTAAATAAATGGTGTTTAAATCATTTTGTTCGCCTGTCACTTCTCAAGCCCCCTTTCTCCCAAACCTCTGCGAGGAGCAGGCACTATGCCCTCGGCAGGGTCAGTATCATTGGTCAAGACTGGAAAGATGGCAGATGTAAACACTTATTTACCAGCTTCTTGCGCCGCCGGTGCGCCCCTTTTAATATGGGGAAAGTGACCTACCGGCGGCTTGTAATAAGCCCCGGAATACTTATAGCAGTCTCAACACCTTGCACAATGTAGGGAGACACCTACTCCCAAACAAATGTGTCTTTGATCCAGATTATCGCATAAATAAAAAATAAATAAATACATAAAAATAACAAATTGAACACAAAGCCAAGGTTGGGGGGGGGGGGGGGGGGGGCTAGATCAGGGTGTCTGGGAAAACAACCTGAAATGACAAGACAAAGCGGCTCTGAAACTCCTCCTCTTGGGGTCACAACAGAAGGGTTCAAGAGACTAAAAGTTCTCATTTTCAGTGGCAGCTGTGCCTTGTTTCTGCCACTTTTCTAGGTCTCATTTGAGACAGCGCACGTCCTGGCGCTTGTGGGCAATTTTGTGAACTTACTTATAAGGTCCCAAAGGCAAGACCTATTGGCTATGCCAATGCTTTTTCTTGTTCAGTGTGCCACTGACAAATGAAAGATCAGTCTGATAACATGCAACTAATAATTCACCATGCAGACAGAAACACTGGCAGGTTCAGTGCCTGAGGAGTGGATAGACTATTGTATCCTTTATGTGGTCTTGTACTGTCTGGTGGTCTTGACAAATGGGAATTTTTCCTTCAAGGTGTGATGGTCATTTCATTTGTTACAAAGTAGTAGTATTGCTCATGATAGAGGCTCGCTGATGGGGATGTCATATCCTGGATCTTTTCAGAAAATGTGATAACGGGTGTAGATAGTTTGAAGAAATGGAAGTTCCTATCTGGCAATACAAATCATCTAATCTTCAGGTAGGAGATATGAATAATAGGAGGTCTTCCGCCCCCCAAAAAACCTCCATCAACTAAAGCATGACAGAAGTAAATTTTCACTTATACATAGGAAATGTGCTTCTAGATATAGCAGGCAGTTTTCTTGAGTATCTAAACATCAAGTATGCGTAGACTGATGCGCCACAGGTCCCAGTCCAATACCAGGTCTGCTGTAAAGCAAGCCTACGGTTGTTGCAAGAACACAACATTATAGTCTTCTCAGGAGCCAACGGCAGGCCTTAGGTCTGAGGGCTGGCCATATGGATCAATGAGGTCATGGAGACTGCTTTTGTCTGAAACAAGACATAGTAATCCCTCAGGTGACTCTGGAAGAAGTGGCGGTTTGCATGAGGTGGTAGCAGTGGAGATAGTAGAGGCAGGGGAGGACAATGTGGAGGAGGTACATAAGGCAGGGGGGCTAGTGCCCCATCTCTCTTTGGTGACCGTTCTGGAGGGGCGGAGGATGTTTCTCCTTCAAAGCCGAGCCTTCTCTTGCGAGGTAGTGTCTAATGGCTTTCGTGGAGGTGGCTTTGCTGAGATCTTCCCAGTGTTGGGGTGGATAAAGAGATGCTTCTGCCTGCCGTCGAGCTCCTCCTGAAGCCTCTACACAATTGGTAACTCAGATTCTTCAGATTAGGCAGTTGTCAAAGCTTTTGTTATCAACAGAAATTTTGGCAATTGCTTCGATGGTGCCTTCAGTGTCAGCTTCAGGTGGGAGCGTGGATGTTCAAAGAGTTTGGAAAGAGTAGGACTAGATGAACAGTGGGGATTGATGGCCATGGGAAACTACAAAGCCTTCTCCTGGTGCCGACAGGACCAAGAAGACAGCAAAGCCCATGGAGGGGGCAGTATTTTGCGTTTGTGCTTGGCGCTAGATGCCAGACTCTCACGGGAGCAGAGATTCTACCTCGGCATGGGACTTTTTATGTCACTCTGACTTGGTGGTGTGGGGCTTAAAGCCGGGTTGCATACTAATGACCATCAATATTGTCTTTAAAATCAGCTAAACGTACTCCTATTGCTTGTGCTCTGACACACTTGCAGATACAATCTCTGGACTGGGCTGTGGGGATTCCGGATGGGAAAGCCTCTTCAGTGCAGAAAAGGTATTCTCTGACTATTACCTGGGTTTCCGAAGAGGTCTGTTGGTACATCTGGCAGAGCCTAGTGTCTTTCCCTTCAGTACCGTAGGATTTTCTTCGAGTGGAAGGTGAGGCAGGTGGAATCATAGTGGTCAGGAGAAAGGAACAAGTTGCATGTCGTGATGGCCTGATCACAGGTATTTAGAGTGTTTAGGAGGACATGCAGTCCCTGAAATTTAGGAGAGGCCAGGCCCCAAGCAAGTTAAGTATTGGTTGTCAGTCTTCCGAAAGTCCCTAGCGGTGAAGCTCAACAGAACGTTGTCAAGGCACGGACTAGTTTTCCGAAGCATTAGTTTAAAAAACGAACCATGTGTCCTGAAAATGTGATGAAAACATGACCTCTCAGCCCTTTTAATATATCCAATCCTATTGGCAGAATAAAACAATCCAACATGGATTCTGTGTCGCTGCACATCTCAAGACTCTAAATAAGATTTCAAAGAAAAATAATTTGTAAATGTGAGAGCTTAAAACTAGATGGTAGGAGTATGCACAGCATGTGTATCTCCAGCCACAAACATGGTATATATAGGATATGGTCGCATGGGGTTTATGTAGGGCGAGGCCCTTCTATCATTCCGCATGCCACCGAATAAACCTGCATGGCCCTTAATGACATGCGTTGGAATCTTGGCATAGGCAGCATGGCCACAGACGATTCAGTGTCAAGCCTTTAAACATATAAATCTAGCTTTGGAGGCAGAGCCTGGCTTGTGATTAGGAATTTCACCAGCTCCAGGCCTACAAAACGTCTACAAATGAACTTTGCCCAAGCACAACGGGTTATGGGTGCAAGACATGGCTGCATTCTTTGGTCTTATGTACTGAACTCTGGAGAGAGAACCTAGTCTGCTCCCAAGCCCTGCAACAAGTCCCTGTGCTGCCAAGCACATTGCTCAGTCTGGGGAAATGGGGTGCCTGGCTGCACAACTTTCATAGTACATGGTCTTTGTGTATAATGCACCTTTTTTTTTTAAAAAAAAAAAGAAAATATCCCTGCAAACCCCACAACCAAACCAGACCTTTTTTGTGGTAGAAGAATGGGGATGGACAGCATCTGCCCTTTTTGGACCCCACTAACCTACGACAGTAGATGCTTCCACAGCCCTGTCATGCCTGTTGGATTTCTTTTTAATTCAGTTGCTGAACAGCCAGCCACATTGCTTGGGTTCTCATCACACCAAACCGGCAAGACATACATAAGAATTAACTGATAAAAGTTGTCTTGACACCTAAAAGCTCACTTGTCAAAGTACTGAGCGAATTGTACCAAATCACACAAAAAGCACTACTCTCATACACTCTTTAATGTAATTCTGTTCAGTGTTTTCTGTAGCAGAGACCAAAAATTCTTAAAGTAGCAAAAAAATCAGCACGAAACATGTTTTAAATCTCAGCTCGATGAACCAGGCTGGTGCCAAATTATATACAGATTCATCAAATAACACCATTGTTAGTACCAAACCAAAAAATGCCTTTTGAATGGAAATTGAACCCTAATGCACAAGTTACTACTTGTGTAACGATATATGTGTAAGAGACATTAGTTAGTGATAGATTCCTTTCCTTAGAATATTCCCCAGGCGTCAGTCTGGATCTGGAAAGTTTTCTGCTTAGCAGTACCCCTGTGCGTCAGTAGGTGGCGCCGTGCGGCTCTGCGCCCGTCACTGGCGTCATGCATGCCGGACGACGTCACGGAGGCTACTTAGCTGCCACCCACACGTGCTGACGTCAGTTCTGTACACAACTTTCCGTGCCGAAACGCAGACTCATGCGAGAAACTGACCTTTGGTGCATAAAACTAGGGCCCTAAAAGGGGATGACCTTAACCCTAGTTATCAGTTCGCAGAATGGGAAGTAAGGGTGGGGCGGTAAGGAACCTATCACTAACTAATGTCTCTTACAGATATATTATTACACAAGTAGTAACTTGTGCATCTGAAAGAGACACGTTAGTGATAGATTCCTTACCTTAGAATAGATACGCCAGCAATACCAAGCCCGGTGGTGGGTCTGCGAACAAGATTACATCAGAAAGTCACGGAGCACAGAACGGCCAAAGAAGCAGTCTCTCCGGACTGGACTGTCAAGGCAGTAGTGCTAGGTAAACGTGTGCAGCAAAGCCCACGTAGCTGCCTGACAAATATCCTGCAAGGGGACACCGCGTCCCAAGGCAGTAGTGGCTGCAGTTGCCCTGGTCGAATGGGCACGCAGACCCACAGGAGGCTCCTTCTTGGCCAAGAAGTAACATGCTTTGATGTACATAACGACCCACCTGGAGATGGTCAGTTTGTGCACCGCCCAACCTCTTTTTGCGCCCACGTAGCCAACAAAGAGCTGATCATCCACCCGGAACTGCTGTGTACGCTGCAGATAGAATGCAAGCGCACGTTTAGGGTCCAGACGGTGGAGCTGCTCCTCTTCTCGTGAAGGATGCAGAGGCGGAAAAAAGGTGGGCAAAGTGATGGTCTGCCCGATGTGGAAGGGCGTGACCAACCTTTGGCAAGAAAGAAGGACGTGTCCTCAGAACCACCTTGTCCGGATGAACAGAAAGGAAAGGAGGTTTGGAAGAAAGAGCCTGGACCTCACTCACTCTCCTGGCAGAGGTGATAGCTACTAGGAAAGCCGTCTGGAGAGTAAGACGACGTGAGGGACAGTTATGAAGGGGCTCAAAGTGAGCGCACATCAGAAAAGTCAAGACAAGATTCAAGTCCCACTGAGGCATTATGAAGGGCACAGGTGAGAACGTATGCACAATGCCCTTAAGAAAACGGTTAACAACCGGGGACTTAAAAAGAGAAGGCTGATCAGTAAGCTGTAGGAAGGCAGAGATAGCCAAAAGATAAGCTTTAAGAGTGCCCAGAGCAGAGCCCTGCTGGGCTAAAGAAAGAAGGAACAGGAGAACCTCAGAAAGAAGGGCAGAAAGGGGATCCACAGTCTTAGCTGTGCACCATGCCACAAATCTGTTCCACCTACAGGCGCACACAGTTATAGTGTAGGGACGCCTGGCTGCCAGGATGACATCACAGACTTCAGGAGGAAGATCGAAAGGCATCAACTGTCGCCGCTCAATCTCCAAGCATGGAGGCGGAGGCTGGACAGGTTCGGGTGGAGGACGTTCCCCTGCTGCTGCGACAGAAGATCCTCCCGAAGAGGCAGACGGATCGGGGGGATTGATGCTCATACTGAGTAGCTCGGGATATCATACTCTTTGAGCCCAGTTCGGAGCCACAAGAATAACTTGGGCCCGGCCGCGCCTGTTCTTCAGCACTCTGGGCAGAAAAAGCGGAAAGGCGTACAACAGACCGCAGCTCCACTCGAGACGAAAAGAGTCTCCGAGCAAGTGCCATCTTAGAAATTCCAATGCGCAGAACTGATGACATTGTGTGTTCTCTTCGGTGGCGAATAGATCTAACCAAGGCTCTCCCCCATCACAGAAAGAGACCTTGCGCCACGTCCAAGTTCAGACGCAACTCGTGATCCACCATGCACCGGCGGCTGAGTTCGTCCGCCCAGGCATTCAGAGAACCTGCCAGGTGTTGAACCACCAAGGTAATGCCTTGATGTCCCAGCCACGTCCAGAGGCGCAGAGCCTCCTGACAAAGGGTCCACAACCCCACCCAGCCCTGTTTGTTGCAATACCACATGGCGGTGGTGTTGTCTGTGAACACCTGCACTACACTTCCCCGGACCGAGGGAAGGAATGCCTTCAGTGCAAACTGGATCGCCCGCAGCTCCAGAAGGTTGATATGGAGCTGGGAGTCCGCCGGAGACAAGAGGCCTCTGATCTCCGCCTCTCCCATGTGACTTCCCCAGCCCAGGAGGGACACATCCGTCACTACTGTGTGCTCCGGCTGGGGAAGGGAGAGGGATCTGCCATTGACTCAATCGCGATTCGTGAGCCACCACTGCAATTGCTGTGCAGTGCCCTCCGAGATCTGGACATGATCGGACAGGTTACCCTGAAGCTGCGCCCCCGGGAACTTCAGGTTCCCACTGCAGAGCCCGCATATGCCATCTGGCACACGGCAAAAGCAGGATGCAGGAGGCCATCAGGCTCAGAAGCCGGAGGGACATCCTGACTGAAACCCGGGATAGAGGCTGAAAGAGCGGAACCATAGCCTGAATATCCCGGACTCGCTGTTCCGGAGGATAAACCCGAAACAGCGTCGAATCCAGAAGTGCTCTGATGAAAGGGAGCTTCTGAGAGGGACTCGGGTGTAACTTCGGCACATTGATGGCGAACCCCAGCAGATGCAGGAGGGCGGCCATAGTTTGGAGGTGGGAGACAACTGCCTGGGGCGAATCCGCCTTCAACAGCCAGTCGTCGAGGTAGGGGAAGACTGACACCCCTGACCTGCGCAGATGAGCTGCGACCACCGCCATCACCTTCGTGAACACCCGAGGGGCGCTGGTAAGGCTGAAGGGGAGCACAGCAAACTGAAAATGCTCCTGGCCTACTGTGAACCGCAGGTAATGCCGGTGGGCCGGCAGGACGGGAATGTGAAAATAAGCATCCTGCAAGTCCAACGCTACCATCCAGTCTCCAGGGTCCAGGGCAGACAGGACCTGACCTAGAGTCAGCATCCTGAACTTCTCCTTCGGAGGAAGCAATTGACGTCGCGGAGGTCCAAGATGGGGTCGCAGGCCCCCCTTGTCCTTCTTGGGGACCAGGAAGTAGTGGGAATACCAACCCCTCCCTACTTTCTGATCGGTAATGTACTCGATGGCCCCCTTGGCTAGGAGGGCCGTGACTTCCTGATGGAGAAAAGCCAAATGATCCCCCGACATGCGGTGGTACCGAGGTGGCATGGCGGGTGGGGAGGACAGAAAGGGGAGCGAATTACCATGGCAGATTATCTGCAACACCCACTTGTCCGACGTAATCTCGCACCAGTGGTGGAGGTGAACCCTGCCACCCACTGGCGTGGGGTGCCCCCTGAAGCTCGGATTAGGAAGGTTTCGAGGCAGAAGCAGCTGGGGTGGAAGTGGACTGCCCAGCACGCTGGTTACCAGACCCGCCCCTGCGGAACCCACGTCCGCGGCCTCGCTGAGGCTGGTTCTGCACAGGCTTGCTGGAAGAGCGCGCCTGGGTACCCCTGCCCTGGCCAAGAAAGGAACGAAACACTGTCGTGGCAGGAGTTTGAGGAAAAATCCAAAGACTTGGCCGTGGCACGAGTCTTCAAAGCACAGGGCATTGTCAGCCTTATCACCAAAGAGGCGGGAGCCATCAAAGGGCATGTCCATGAGTGAGCTCTGGACATCGGGTGAGAAGCCAGTGGAACGCAACCAGGCGTGGTGCCGCAATGCCACCGTCGTGGATATCGCTCAGCCCAACGAATCAGCGGTGTCCAAACCACACTTGATGGCAAACTTCGCCGCATCCTTGCCCTCCGCAATTGCTTGGGAAAGGACAGCCTGGACCTCCTCAGAGCACTGAGGCAGAACCTCCGCCACCGAATCCCACACTGCGTGTGAGTAACGGCCCATTAAGCAGGAGGTATTAACCGATCTCAACCCCAAACTGGCTGAGAACAACCTCTTGCCATATTGGTCCAGCCCTTTAGAGTCCTTGTCCGGCGGAGCCGAGGGAAAGTCACTCTGCGATGTCGAGGCCTGAATGACCAGGCTCTCAGGTGTGGGGTGAGTGGTCAAGGCGGGATCACCAGGCGCCGGGCGATGACGCCTAGCGACGTTCTTATCCACCAGCGCCCCCGAGGCCGGCCGCAACCAAATACCCAAGAGGACTTTGGTAAGGACCTCATTGAAAGGGAGCAGCGGTTCCGACGACGTAGACGCCGTTTGGAGCACCTGCGTAAGGAGGTTGGTCTTAAGGGCCAAGGTAGGGTGGTCGAGGTGGAGAGTCTCCGCGGCTCGACGCAGCACCATAGTGTAGGAAGCGCCCTCCTCCATAGTAGGCAGAGGCGAGGCAAACCCCGGGCCAGAGGACACATCAAGTTCACCCGCGTCTTGAAGGTCATCCACCCAATCCTGCTCGGAGTCACACTGCCGCGCAAGGGGGTTCTCGGATCAGTCCCAGTCCTCATCCGGCTCTGGGGTAGAAGGAGCCGGTCGCGGCGGCAGGACCGGAGCCAGAGAGGGGGCCAGCGGCACCGGGAGCGGCGCCGGCCGGGGCCGAACCGGAGCCCCATCCCAATGAGGACCCCAGGTAGGAACGATATGGTCCGAGAACCGAGGCAGGATAAACTGCACCCTGTGCGGCGCCTGTGGCGGCGCTGGGGCCGGAGCCTAGGGCAGCGCCAGAGCCAGCGGCGTTGCACCTTGTGGCGTCGGGGCCGCAGCCACTGAATCCAGTGGCTCCGGGGCTGGAGCCGAAGGCGGTGCCGCCGGGTCAACAGCATCTGGACACGGGGCCCGCAGGCGCACCGGCGGAAGCCCGAGGCCTAAACAGGCGGTCCAAGGCAGCAAGAAACTCTTGCCGCTGTTCGGGAGTCACCGACGGACCCGGGTAGAGCGGGTTGTGAGAAAGTGCCCTCTTTCTTGCATGGTATGCCCCCACTTTTTGCTAAATTGCTGAATGTACTTTGACTGAGTGTACCCTGGGCTCCTGCCAATCAGGTGCCCAGGGCCTATGTTCCTTCCTTAAAACTCACAAACTCCAAATTGGCAAACCCTGGCCACATGTCAGCCCCTGGTAAATGGTACCCTAGGTACCCAGGGCCTTGTGACCAGGGAAGACCCCTAAGGGCTGCAGCACTCATTGTGCCACCCTTAGGGGCCCTGTACCCTTACACACTGCCTTTGCAGGCTGAGTGTCTGGGTGCAGGACAAAATGAAGAGTCGACATGGCCCACATCTGTGTGCCATGCCCAACACCTACACTGCCAAGGCATATGTCAGTCACCCCACTGGCTGGGTGCCTTATGCCCATGGTGTGGGCACAGGAGCAGGAGCCCTGTGCCCCTACAGTACCCAGGTCCATTCCCGGGCACTGTAAGTGCAGTGCTGCCATTTAAGAGTACATGGTGCTGAGAGATCGTCAAACACGAGCTCCACAGCACCATAATGGCAACACTAAAGACTGGGAAGTTTGGTATCAAACTTCTCAGCACATTAAACCCACACTGATGCCAGTGTGGGATTTAATGTACCAAGCACCCCAGAGGGCATCTTAGAGATGCCCCCTTACAACTAACCTACAATCCACGTCTGCTCTGAGGCTGCCCAGGCTGCCACACAGCAGACACGTTGCTGAACCCCTGGGTGAGAGAGCCCCTGATCTCCTGGGCCTGCAACAATGCACATCCTGGGTGAGGTGATAGATTCTCCTCCCCCAGGATGAGCAAAGGGAAGCTTCAAAGGCCTGCCGCCTCTAGGAGTTTCCCCAGGCCACTGCAACCCCCCACTCTGGCGGGAAGCTTGGCCGGAAACCCCATACAAGGACAGGGGATGTGCCAGCCTGCCCACCCCACCCCTCAGGTGGGGGAGGCGAGGTGAAGCACATCTCCGGGCTCTCGCCATCTTGAAGATGGGAGGCCCTACCCTATCAGGATTAGGCTACTGCCCCCCTCCCACAGGAGTGAGGCAGGATAGGGGGTGTACCCACCCCAGGACAAGGACCCATTGGTCCCTGGCCTTCACCTACCTGTAACGCCCCTAAATCTAGTATTTAGGGGCACCCTGAACCTTCCTTCCCCAAATTCCAGATTCCGAAACTACAAGAAGAGCGAGAAGAAAACAAGACCTGCCCTGCAGCTGCGAAGGAGAGGGAGACACCAACTGCTTTGGCCCCAGCCCTACCGGCCTGTCGACCTCGAACTTGCTCCTGCTCCAAACCCGGCATCTCTTGTGGCCATCAACCTCCGAAACCCCGGAGGACCTGGCTACCTTTGAACTTGATCCCCTGGGACTCCCATGAGTAGAGGCTCTACTCAGAACCTACCTTTCACCCCTGGCAGCAGCCCGGAACCGCGATCCCAGCCCACTCTGCACCCGCCAAGCCTGGCCGGTGCCGGAGTGAACTAAACCCACGAGGACGACCCCACGGCGACTGTGACCCCGAGTCCGGCACCCAAAGACCCCCCTCGACTATCCTGAAGAAGCCTGCAGCCTCAGAACAGAGTGCTACCCCAACCGCGAGAAACAGAGGGTAAGATTTCCGACATCAAAAGGCACCCCTGCACCCGGCGCCCCACGGCCCTCTGTGCCCAATCCCGGGGTACCTACCTATCCTCCAACTACCCAACTTACCCCTCGAAGTGGTGGTGGCACCTGAAGAGTCCTCGTCCCCGAGCCTGCAGTCTTTTTCCAAACCGGAGATTTCCCATAGAAATCAATTCAGCGCCCGACGGCTCAAAAGCACCCTGCACCCAGCCGCCCTGGCAGTGAAAACTCTACTCTAACCTACTTCCCCACTTGCCCTGAGTAAGTGACCAGGAGCCCAGCTCCCACAGCCGCGTGGCTTGCCCGACAGCAGCCACCAACCCAAGCCCCCCTATCCCTCATAGGATAACATTGGGCCTAACTCTCTCTGCACCCGGCCGCCCTAGAGACGCTGAGGGTGAAACAACTATACCTACCTGACCCTGGGAGACCCCTGAGTCTGTGCCCAGAACCTCAACATCGCCAGTCGAGTACTTACCCTTAAACCGCAAACTCTATTTTCCTCATAGGGTAACATTGGCTAGCTTTTTCCTGAAATTTCTTCTAAGTGTGGACTTTTCAAATCCTCAAATAATCACCAAAAATCAGCCGAGTACCAAAAACGAATTTACTCACCTGCTCTTAGGTGAGCTCCCAGTGCTGGAGTTTGGTGCCCAGCACTGACTCTGAAAAGTACCCACAACTATACTTACCTTTAACTCATTTTTCTTCCATAGGAAACCATTGACTGTTTTTCTGTGAAATCTCTTCTAAGTGTTGATTTCTGCAATTTCTAAATATTCGTCAAAAATCGTATAACATCTGAAAACGTAATTACTTACCTGTTTTGGATAAAGGTCCCAGTACTGAGTGTAGGCACCCAGTACTGGATTACAAAAGTAACGACAACCTACTGTACCTGTAACCTACATTTCCTTCCATAGGGAATCATTGATTGTTTGCTCTGAAATATTTTTTAAGTGTTAACTTTTGAAATAGCTAAATATTAGTTAAAAATCATTACAGTACCAAAGTCGACTTTCAACAGCTGATTCTGAGAACTGATCCAGGACTGGATCTAGGATCCAGGCCTGGAATTACAAAAGTAATCTAAAAAGTAATCTGTTGCATACAATCTGCATTTATCATTGAGCTCAATGTATTGTGTTTAGAAATAGAGTTGCCTACTGCAACTACTTGTAACAGTTTACTAAAAAGTCTATTGCATATACAAAAGTATTTTTATGAAACATCTCCTGTCGAGAAAGTATATTTTAATTCCAAGTGTTGGTTCTAAAATAAAACAAGCATATATTTTTTTATATACAAACCATTGGCCTAGAGTTCAGTTATTGAGTGTGTGGAACTATTTGCTGACTGAGTGTGTACAACAAATGCTTTACACTGTCCTCTGATACTGCCTTACTGCTCGACCAGGCTACCACTTTGGAGAGTAAGGTTATATCTAACTTTAACCTCTGTTAAACCCTTGGGGTCTGTGGACTCTGTACACCCTGTACCTATTAAGGAACAGTATATACAGAGCCACTTTCTCACACGGGTAGGCCGCAGGACTCCCAGGCTACAGAGGAGCCGCAGGGGTGGAGCCCCTGTCCCCCACGTCTGCCTCCGGGGAGCGACGGGGGGACGTCGGAGAGCGAACACGCTTCTTCGACTTCTTCTTATGGCGTCGCTTACCAGAATCTGAAGGTGAAGACTTCGAGTCCGAGGAGCAACGGCTGCGGTCCCGCAAGCAGTCCCACGAATGGCCCCTAGACCCAGAGTGGCGACGAGAGGAGTGCCAGACCTCCAGCAACTTCCAGCGCCGCTCCCGCAATGCGTTTGGGGCCATGGCACGGCAGTCCCGACAATCCCGGGAGTTGTGGTTGGTCTCCAGGCAGTAGAGGCAGACATCATGGGGGTCCGCCACCGACATATTATGGTGGCACAACCCGCAAGACTTAAAGCCGGGCATCCCTACGTGCACCAGGAGCCAAGAGGAGAAGACAAAAAGTGGTCAAAAATTGACCGAGGTACGTGCTCAATCCGGATGTGCACTTTTGGCGTGGAACAAGAAAGAACTGACGTCAGAGCGCATCGGTGGCACCTAAGTATCCTCCATGACGTCGTCCCGGCGTGCACAACACCAGTGACGGGAGCCGCACGGCGCCACCTACTGGCACACAGGGGTACTGCTAAGCAGAAAACTTTCCGGATCCAGACAGACGCCTGGGGAATATTCTAAGGTAAGGAATCTATCACTAACGTGTCTCTTTCAGATATCATCTTTAGAGTACCTACTGCCAACTTACAGTTAATTTTCAAGTCAGTGAGGGAAAACACCGGAAGAAAGCAAAGGAGAAATAGGAAAAAAAAGGAGGTGGAGAGGTATATGGATGATGAAGACAAGAATAAGGCATACAGAAAGAATTAAAGGAAAAGGAAAGACTGAAATACGTTGCGATTTTCGAGCAAGTGCAGCCAAATGTTCAGAATTATCTTTAGAAGCAGGGGCTACAATATCAAAACCCAAGCAGGGTCAGTAAGCCCACATATATTTTAACTTCTTTGGCACGTTTCTGCCCAAGTTATTTTTATTTTGTACTTTCACTTCCATTGTATGACGGGAGTGACATGAAGAAACAAGGCTGGGTCCAGATTACATGGGGAATCATTGGTCCAAATTATGGAAAACGTTACTTACATCTGTTCGTCGCATGTAGTGCTGTAGATTCACATGATGTGCCTACTTCTGCCATCTAGTATTGGGCTCGAACGTGTGCAAATCGTTTCACTTCAAACTAGTCTTTGAGTCACAAGGTACTGTAACTCCACCTTTTGCTAGCAACGCACATGGACATCAGATCCATTGTTAGATTAATTGTTTTCTGCACGCAGGGTGAGGATGTAGATGGAGCATAGAGATACAGAAAGTTGACCATGCACCAGAAAGATCAAAACTCTAATTTAAGTGCTCATGATCACATTTGTTACGGTTAGTAATATTGCGGACGCATCCCTCTGTTAACTTCTCTGACTCTGCCGTACCAATATGCTCTGTCTAATCAATTGTATTTCCATGTGCATCTTGTAGTGCTTGGATTTTGCATGTATCGCATGTACTTCAGAATGTATGCTCCTTTTTCATTTCTAACCAATAAAAAATACTAGAAAAGAAAAGAAATCAAATTTAAGAGAAAACGCCTGCAGCATTGAAAGGCATCCAGGGAGGAAGGTGGGCCCATGTGAATCTACAGCACTACATGGCATGAACAGGTGCTTACAAGGTAAGCAACATTTTCCATTAGTAAAGTGTGTAGCTGTATATACACATGCAGTGCAAAGACTGTAAAGCAATCCTCCCGAAAGCTGTGGCTCGCCTGAGGATGTTGCAGAAACATGGAAAAATGTGCGAAGGACAGCCTGACCAACGTTGACTTGTTGGCATGCTAAAACCTCCACACGTTTCGTGAATGTGTGGGGAGTAGACCAAGTGCCAGCTTTGCAATTGTCAAGTATTGGAATATTACCCAAAAAAGCCATAGAAGCTTAGTTGTGGATTGAGTGGGGTTTGGGTTGGACCGGCTAAGGGCTTTTGGCCTTCGCATAACATGTCTGTATACATTTGAATATCCAGTGTGCAACACCTGCTTTGGACAGTGCTTGCCCCTTCTGCGGCCTGGAAGAGGAGACAAAATATTGCTGTGTTTTACGGAAGCACTTCATTCGGTCAGTGTAAAATATGAGTGCTCTTTTGGCATCTAGCGTGCGAAGAGCTCGTTCTGCTACCGATTTTGGATGTGGGAAGAACACTGGGAGCTACACCGAATGAAAGTACAGGCTAAGTGTGACTGTCGCAAATACAGCAGGTAAACAAGGTCTTCGACTGTTTGTTTCTGAGGTTCAATGTTTTAAGGGACACAGTAGTGCAAGAACCATTTCCATTTGGCCACAAATCTCGCTCTGGTAGTAGGCCAGAGGGCCTCTTTCAAAATGGTCAGTTATTCTGTGGGCAGATTAAGGGTCCCAAATTCTAGGACTCCAGGAGCCAAATGGCAAGACTGAGCTGTTTGGAGTTGGGATGTCTGAGAGTGCCTTGATTTTGAGAAAGGAGATCCGGTCTGATGGACATCTTTTCATGGGGCACTAGAGAGAGGACAAGAAGTGTGGTGAACCAGGTTTGTTTAGCCTAGTTTGGGACTACTAGAATAAGGGTCAGGGATGTCTGCTAGAGCCTCCTAACCATGAATGGAAAAAGTAGGAGTTGCAGTAAAGCGTAGGCAAATATCCCGGACCAGTTCATCCATGCATTGTCCCTGGACAGTGGGAACCTGGAGGTGAAGTTTGGGCATTTTGAGTTTTCTGGGGTGACGTACACGTCTATGAGTGGAAAGCCCCGACAGCTGAAGTACAGGAGTAGGACTTGAAGCTGGAGTTCCCACTTGTGGACTTGTTGATGGAGTCTGCAAAGTCATCGTCCACCCCGGATATGTGTTGCATGAGGAGATGGACCTTGTGCTAAATTGTCCACTGCCAAATGCCCTGGGCGGGGGCAGGCAACTGAAATTAGTGTGTAGTGCTGTTCCTGGAGGTAAACATGAAAGTTGTGTTGCCTGTCTGGACAAAAACTACTTTGTGTTGGATGATGGGGGGTAAGGTCCTGAGGGTTAACTATCGCCAACAACTCCAGATGTTTGATGTGGAGATCCCGTTGATGAGGAGTTTACACATCTAGCACATTAAGAAGGCGTCCATGGTGAAAAGTCACCTGCGGAATTGGGTGCAGAAAAGGCAGTGCCTGCAGCAGATTGCCGGCATTTCACAACTGAGGAGAGCGATAAGTATGACCCCAAATCAACACTAGATCCTCGCAATGGTCCTCTGCTTGTGAATACTGTGCCGCTAAGCACTCTTGCAACGGACACATGTGTAACCTGGCATGTGGAAACTAAGCCTATAGAAGAGGGCAACATGCCTAGAAAGTGCATGATGGTCCTGATTGTTACATGTTGATCTGGCTGAAAAAGAGGCATCATTGTCTGGAACGCTTGGAACCTTGCTTGGCTGGTCAATGCTTTCCAGAGTCGGGAATCTAGTATGGCCTCTAGGAAGGGCTGTACCTGTAGGGATGGAAATAGGATTTGGTTGCATGGACAGTGAAGGGTAGGCTGTGCAAGAGATGTATGGTAACTTCGGTGAGCTAGACTGCCGTGTCTGTTGGCTTAGTGGACTAATACATCCACTGTATGGGCCTGTGTTTGACCCCATGGTCACAAGTTCAAATCCCAGCAGGTCCACTCAGCCTTTCATCATTCCGAGGTCGAATAAAATGTGTACCACTAAGTTGGGTAACAAACATCTGTTATTCAGCAGCAAGATACCCTTCTGGGAGAACATGTGCTTTACACATACACGTTATGGTATCTTACAGCTGGTGCGTGGTGCCCTTGATTAGCCAGTCACCCAGCTAAGGAAAGACACAAGCGCTGCTCATCCGGAGGTGAGCGACTACCACTGCACGACACTTTGAAAAACACCCTGTGAGCTGTGGTTACTCTGGAGGGCAGCACTCTGAACTGATAATGCCGACCCCTCACTACAAATCAGAGGAACCTTTGATGTGCAGGATGGATGGGTATGTGGAATTAAGCATCTTTTAGGTCGACGGCGATCATGAAGACACAGGACTTGCTGTAGCAGTTTAATAACATCCTGGAGTACTACCATGTCAAAATGGTACGCTATGATGTACTTGTTGAGTGGCCTGAGGGTGAGGATGAGCCTTTGAGACCAGCCATTTTTGGGGGGGGGGGGGGGGGGGGGGGGGGGGGGGAGGGGGGGGAATCAGGAAGTACAAGGAGTACACCCTTTTGCCATGGTTTTGGGGCAGCACAGGTTCTATAGCCCCTTTGTGGAGTAATGCGTCCATCTCCTCTTGGAGTAGGTGCTTATGTTTCAGGGAGAGCTTGGGTGCACGGGGGGGGGGGGATTATGTTTGGTAGTGTTTGAGTTCTAGCCAGCACCCCTCCTCTATAATATCTAGAAACCACTGATCCGAGGTGATCTCTCCCAGCAGGGCAGAAACCATTGTAATCTTCCCCAAACAGGTGTTAGATGGTAAAGTAATCACTGCTTAGTAGGTGCAATCCCGTTGGGGGGTTGTGCCCTTTCCCCTGCCCAGATTGGTGCCTCTATAGCCTCCCTTCTAGTAACCTTAAATGGGTGGCTGCTGCTGTTGCTGCCTGGGGTAGGATGTTGATGCCTTAAGGGGTGTGGGTTGTGTCCAGTCACATGATGGTGTGCAGTGAAAGGAGCCATGGGCAGGTGGTGTCTGCATGGCGCCCATGGCCTTGTCTATCTATGTGTCCTTTTTCATTTGCTCCAACATCTCATCAACTTGGCTTCCAAAAAGGTGTTCACCATCGAAAGGCAATTAGAGAAGATGTTGGACGTCTGGTTTGAAGGCAGACATGCGCAGCCGTGAGTGTCTGCAAAGACACTAGTGTTGACTGCACGTGCAGAAGTGTTCGCTACATCTAGGACATACCTGATGTTCGTTTTTTGGTCTGCCACCAAATCGTGGCCACGTTTCCTATATTGCTCAGGAAGATGCTGAACTAGATCTTCTATTTCATCCCAGTAGGCGCGGTCAAATCAAGAAAGCATACCCACTAAATTGGCGATCTGCCTATGTATGGCAAATTCGGTGGAGACATGCTTGCATGCCGTATCCCTTTTTTTGCTCTCTTGGTCTGGAGGGGAAGCACCACCCATACCCTGAGAATCAGCATGCTTGTGTGTACCATCAAATCTGGTGGAAGATGACCTCTGATGTAAGGTGGCTCAGAGGGGGAGGCCTTATATCATTAATCCACCCTAGGGGTGACAAAAGCACCTTCACGGGCTCCTTAAAGATGTCATGCACGGGTCAGAGCATACCTATCAACATAGGCAAGTACTGCATTGACCCAAGTTTGGAGTAGAATGTCTCCAGGAGAAGTTCTCCTCTTCAGGCAGTTTGTGCGTTTCCATCTTGTGGAAGATGGCTACATGCCGGAGTACTTCATGATATGAAGTGGTGTCAACTGGGGGTGACAGATTAGCTGGATACAAATCCGGGTAGGTATCAGCTTTTCTATGTCGTAGTCATCCCAGGGGTTCTTATATAGCTGTAGATTGTTGTTAGAATGCTTGGGTGCTTCACAAGAGCACACCATGGGTGGCGTACTACCCCCTCCTCGTCGTGGAAACAAAATAATTGAGGTAGAATCCCAGAAGAGGCATTCCCTTCCCTGAGTTCAGATAATCAACATGTTGCAGTCATGTCAACCATAACATAACTACTTTTGATGAAGTGGTCAACCACAGCAATCAACTCCATCTATTAAAGCAAGGGCATCTAAATAGATCTGTCCCTGCATTCTTCGCTATACAAAAGAACGTGAGGAGGTGCTTTATAACAGCACATGCTGCAAATACATAAGAAAGATGGACTATCCCATATTGTCTCGCCAGAACCTATGGTATATATTGTGTAGTTCTGATGAAGGTGGTTCTCTACTTTTCATGCCACCGAAAAGTATGTTTACTGTATGTTGGAAAACCCCAGCTCACCAAGAAAATATTATCCCTGGACTTAATCTAAGGTGTGAGATCAGGCTGGTGGTATGAATAAGAGACTGTAGTGTGAATATGATGTATGAAGCAGTGAGTGTAGATATGGCGCAACATATGGTAAATTTGGATGATGTCAAATGTGTAAATTTTTTTGAATAAAACATTGTTATTGTCATGCATATACATGCGTATATTTTTGGTTTAAATTGTAATCTTTGTATTGATTTTTGCTTGGATAAAACAAATGAGTTTGGAAAACAAGTTTAGATAAAAATGATAATAAATTGTAATAAAAATATAAAAACTCTACACAAACTATTGTATATTGGAGTAGTTGGTGGTCGAGACATTAGGCACTAAGAGCCAGTGTTTAAGGTATTCAGGTCAAGTGGGAATCTTTGTACAATTTTGTTGTAGATTAGAAGGCAGGTTATATGGGTCATAGGCAGACCTTGGACTTTCCTTACCTCCTAAAGGAAATCACCATGGTGAGGGTAGCATTTGGTCCATATGTGGTAAAGGAGAGGTGGGCCTAGTGGGAAGTGGTTCAGGAGGCAGACGAACAGTAGGTGGGGGAAGACAGTGGAGGGGAGGTACTCATGTTGTGGCGCAAATACTTCAGAGACGTAGGCTTCGAACGAAGGTTTAGTGCCTCCTCAAAAGTTAATTTCATCTCGGGAGGATCAGGATCTTTAGGCTTGTCTGGAGGTTTTGGCCAGGATCCGACCAGTGCCAGGCTAGATGTGGATTCAATGCTGAATAATGTCAAGCACTTTGTGTAGGCGCTGAAGAACTGAATGTTCAAAGTCCTCGGAGGCAGCATAAGATGCAGGTGTAGATGGCAGCCTCTTCTGAGACGTAGGTTTTTGAGGCGAATGCAGTGCTGAACTTGCTCTTGAGTCAGAAGTCTTCGGCTACGAAACAGGTCTTGAGGAAGTTCTGGGGACAGAGAGGATGCTGCTGCTGAGATGGATGTAAAAAGGCTTGGAGGCAGACTTCAGTGCCAAAGTAATGGAGTGTGTTTAGTATGAACCCTCCACTTGGTGCCGACAATGGCCTTGCAGTACTGGTGACCCAGAGCCCTCATGAGTACTTTGGGTGCTGGAGGCTCCAGCCTCTTGAGGAGCCGTCTGTTGGTTGATGGTACTCAGAGACCACTTTGCACTGCCATTACACCGGTGAGGACTTATCCTCTTTCACATGGGAGTCAGACCTCTCGGCCGACAAGAGCTCCTATACTTCCCTGCTGGTTGTC
This sequence comes from Triturus cristatus, assembly GCF_964204655.1. Classification (NCBI taxonomy): domain Eukaryota; kingdom Metazoa; phylum Chordata; class Amphibia; order Caudata; family Salamandridae; genus Triturus; species Triturus cristatus. Next base: position 1,024,537,021 of record NC_140592.1, read on the forward strand.
CCTGCTGCTGGTCGCCCTTGGTATCTCTGTCCACGAAGAGATTGGGCGGTGTCCTCCTGCTGTTGGTACGTAGTGGAGGCTGAGGCGATATGACAGGCTTGACGGTTCCGAAGGGTCGTCTTATTCTGGAACATGGGACAAGTTACGCAGGAGTCCTCTCGATGGTGAGGAGACCGAGGTTTCAGACTAGATGCAGGTCTGTCCTCAGGTACTTTGAATGATACTTGAAGCAAAAGCAGAACAGAGTCCTTTCCATCATGAGAACATTTACATGGGCCGAAGATGGCGTAGAAGGCCCGCTGTTGGAAATGCCCCAGGCAGACGTCAAAAGGTGTTCAATCAGCAGATAACCAAGTCAAAAGGAGTATGCAGTCGAAAAAAAACACAAACAAGTGATTGCAACCACTTCCGTAGAGGAACGGTTCTTAGTTGCCTCGGGGATACACCACACGGTATTAAACTGGAGCTTGAAGGGACATTTCTAAATACAACTCCGGAGAAAAAACAACCTAATAGTCAATGACAATGTGTATTACCAGCAATAAGTGGGGGTCACAGTACCTCGTAACTAGGCCTGAGCTGTGAAATCCGCTCACAGAGTTTGCAGAGTTTTCTGCGGAGTGCAGAAAACTCAGCTTTGTGTAGTGCAGCAGAGGTTTTTCCCTGCTCGCGATCGCAAACGGTAAATTCGCGAGTGCGAGATGATGCTCGGGTAGACTTTCTACCCGAGCTGCAGGAAGACCAGTGAAACAGCAGTTCACACTGCACTCCCCCACTTGCAGAACTCCGCAGAGTTTTTTTTGTCACTTCGCAGAGTTCCGCTTAGCAAAACTTGTGAACTATGCCAGGCCTGCGCGTGACTCCCAAAAACTTCTTTGAAGAAAAACAACTTGCACACTTCCGAGCCCAACACTTGATAGCAGGAGTATGCACAGCATGTGTATCTACAGCTACACGTTACGAAAACAGAGTTTCTCAAAAGCTCTAAATGTACCTATGAGAGTAAAACCAGGTTTTACTTTTGGTAACCTCCTTTCTTGTGGATGCTCCATCTACCCACAGATTGCTCACCTTTTAAATATCCCTAGGTGCCAGACAAGATTCAGGAATTTTGCAGTAGTGATCCTGCACCAGTAGGTGGCACTTGCACCATCTCGTCATTGGTTGCAACATGGATGTTATGTCAGTGCAGTCAAATAGCTCCATCCCTGTGCACTGAGGTCAGTTCCTCAACCACTATTTCCTCGCCCGAGGAGGCAGAGACTGAAGAGATTGAACAGGAGCATGCTGCACAACAATACTAAATTGAAAGCTTATTAAGCATTAGGTCCCCATGGCAATAGGGAGATGGGTGGATTGGAGAGGAATCTGCAGGCAGAGTATCCACCAGCACGGAACAAAATGGCCATCCCCTCTCACTTCCGAATCCAACCAATAATGTTTGCGAATGTGTGAAGGGAAGCCCATGTTGCCTCATGACATATACCTGGAAGCATAAGTTCCCTCTGGTAGTTCATTTTTAACAAGTGCATAACAGATTTTAATACATAGGAAGATTCAGCATGACAGGTTTTGTTTTTTGCACCGGTGTGTCCTTTTGAGAAGAGCTGACCAGAGCTGCACTCTTATCCAATCAATGTAGAAGCAGGCTGCCTTAGGAGGGTCCAACCTCTTCTACCCTTTGGTGGGATGGGGCAGAGGAAAAAATATGGGAAGCAAAACAGACTGCCCAAATGGAACGGGGTAAACACTTTATTAGGCAGGATAAACCACTTTAGTTCTCAGAACCGGCTTGCCTGGATAAAAAGGGGTATAGGGCAGAAAGACACTAAATGTTTGCTTCTCACTGAGGCGTCACAGTAAGGTAATGGCCACTAAAAACTGTCTAGAGAATCAAAAGTCACAAATGGAAGCTGTATAAGTGTACCAAGGGGCCCCTATTTGGAAAAGCAAGACCAAATTAAGGTCCCACTTAGGTATAACAAAAGGAGAAGGTGAAAGAGTATATTAACTCTTTCTCAAATCCCAACATAATAGGAGCCTTGAACAGAGCAGGCTGATTGGGAAGACATATTAATGAAAATAATATAAACTCTTTAACTGTGCCTGGTGCATAAAATGTCTGGGCCATTGTAAAAGAAAGGTGAAAGATGTGCTTTCAAAGGATCCACACTCATTTACACTCCAAGAAACAAAACTGTTCCACCATCTGATGTCACTTGAGTCTGCGGAGGTGCAATGAGCTGACAGGATAATATAAACCTCCTCATGTGATAGGCTAAAGGAGCTCATTTGCCCAAACTTTATCTACAGGTATGAATGTCAAGGCTGGGGTCCAGAACCTGTTTTCTGACTGGGATAGGCGGTCTGGTCCAAGAGGTAACAAGAAGCGGGGGCAGTTGAGGACATGCAGTCTCAGTACGTCTACATATAACCACCTCCTTGGCCAGTCTGGAACAATCAAAATAACTTCGGACGAGTACTAGCACAGCTTCCAACTCTCAAGAAATCAAGGGAATATGTCTTGAAGAAGGAAATTCAACATCAACCGAAAAACATCCCCTAAGGCTCCCAGCAATGGAAGCTGGAAGACACAGAAATCTAGGCAGTGTCCAGCCTCATAAGTTGTGAAACAGACCATTTGAGGAGTGCCCTATATGACAAAGAGGTCCATGAAACACCACTGATGGAGAAGCCACTTATGGTCGGCAAGATGAGACTGCCTTCCCTGTTGGCTCCAGTGTTCAGGGAGCCTGCCAGATTGCTGGCAACCAGCTAGATTTCATGCAACCTCGGCCAGAGCATAAGCGAGTCTCAGTAGAGAAGCTTGCAACCCACTCCTCCCTGCTTGTTTACACACCACATCACATTCATGTCTATCACCTTAGAAGGAAAGATTTCACGGTCAGGAAAATACACTCAGCCTGACAAACTGCTATGTAACTTTTGCTTATCTGGAGACGAGAGGACTCTGATCTCCAGTAAGAAAATAAGCTACTTACCTGTCACTTCAGTTCTCCAGTATGGGAATCTTTCATAGATTCATATGCTTGAATCATTCCCGGTCACAAATGTGAGTGCCCGGTACCATAAAAAAGCAATGTAATGCTGGACATAGACCATAGCGGCCCTAGGCCTTTAGATTTAGTTACATACCCTAGTAATTAAAGACCAGTAAGGTGAGATCTTGTGCCACCTTGCTTGTTGATGTAGTGCATCATGGTGGTATTGTCTGTCCGAACAAGCTCTGAGGAATTCAGTATCCTGGAATGGAAAGCTTGTAAAGCCAAATGCACTGCCTTTAGCTCGAGCAGATTGATTTTGAGGCCATAATGAGAAGGTGGCCACTTCATGTTGCCCTGGAGATCCTGGAGGTAAGCTCCCCACTCTTACAGGGAAGCGTCTGTTGTAATGACTAAAGGTGAAGCCTGAGTTAAGAAGGGTAACCCTACTGAGAGATGTACAGGTTGTGTCCACCAGCTGAGCGATTTGATCACAGGGGGAGTGATCTGTATGAGGTCGAAGGTTCCTGTAGCTTATGCCCTTTGAATGTCCAATGCTTCTTGAGGTGAGCTCATTCGCAGACGACAGTATGGAATTAGATGGATGCAGGATAACATACTCAGAAGAGATTTATGGAGGGGAATGGAAAGTGTATTAGCTTTGCTAATGTCAGTAGTTTTCGTTGTCTCTCTGTTGTGGGGTACACCCTGTTTAGCGCTGTGTCCAGCATGGCTCCTAGGAACGTTATCAATTGTTACGGTTGGAGGACTGATTTGTTCGGATACAGAGTGAGGCCCAGCTCGTTAAATAGGCATATGCAGGCCATGGTGGACGTTTGTGCAGCCTGGTAGAAAGGAGACTTGATCAACTGGTCGTTGAGCTAGAGGAAGGCCGGCATAGGCGCTGAGCACTTTGCAAAAATGCAGGAGCAGATTGAGACCAAAGGGTAGCACCTGAAACAGATAATACCTGCCGGCTACTGTGAACCTGAGAAATGTCCTGTGCTTTAGATAGATGGGGATATGGAACTATGCATCTTTAAGGTCTAGGGATGACATGTAGTCTCCTTTGTTAAAGAGTTGCAACATAACGTGTAATGAAACCATGCGGAATGACTGTTTGAGGTATTTGTTGAGGTTTTTCAAATCTAGAATTGGTCTCCACTGCTTTGACTTCTTGCGAATTAGGAAGAAACGGGAATAGAAACCTTTTTCTCTATGAAATAGAGTAACTCTCTATTGCACCTTTCTTGAGCATGGTTTTGATCTCCAACTTGAGAAGGCGTAAATGTTTTTGGACAGATGTTTGAGGTGGGGTTAGAGGAGGTGTCTGGATGAATTCCAATGTGTGTCTGAATTTAACCGGATCGAAAACCCACTGGTCGGTTATCTGTTTCCAGCGCTGCAGATAATTAGTTATTCTCCTTGCTACTTTGGGTGGAAAAAAGAGGGGAGTAGCCGGTGCCTGGAGGAAGTCATTCCTGTCGGCTGATATCTTTGCCTTGTCATCCGACTTTCCTCTTGGAGTTGGTCTGTGATAGGCCGCCAATGGTGAAATGAAAATAACATGTATAAAGCGCAGCTCATACCCGAAAGTGTTTAGGCGCTGATCTCGGAGAAGTTGAAATGCTTGTAAAGGAGGAAGAGGATTATTGGCTGAAAAGTCTGGTTTTGAGGGCTTTTCTGAAAGCTAACATATCAGTTTCCTTTTCATTTCAAGCGGGAGACAGTTCCAGAGTCTGGTTGTGCACACAATGAAACTTCTTCTGCCCCAGCAGGCTTTTTTGCATTTAGGCTCTCTAGGATTATATGCTGAGACAGACCAAAGTGGTCTGGATGGAACATACCACTGAAAGCCATGCTTGAGGTACTCCATGCCAGTGATGGAGTGCCTTGAAGGCAATGCACAGGGCTTTGAAATCGATGCACTTCTTGACTGGAAGCCAGTGAAGGAGACTGAGCACAGAAGAAACCGACTCATATTTAGGAATTCTTGAAAGTAAGCGAGCAGCTGCATTCTGTGCAATCTGGATTTTGGTATGGTACTTTTTCCTGAAGTTGACAAATAAAGCATTACAGTAGCCATTCTTTGATAGTACGAGGGCTGAAGTCATGGTTTTGGGCAAAATGGGAGGGATGAGGGGAAATATCTTTGAGGAGTTTTAACATGTATAAGGTAGCAGAAGTAATAGTATTGAAGTGGCTCTCGAAGAAGAGTTTGCTGTCAAAAAATGCACCCACGGTTTTAACCTTATTGATGGGAGTAGGAAGAGAGCAAAGTTCCTGTGGCCACTAGGTTGGGGACCAAAAGCATTTTCTTTTTCTTCATAAAAGTAAAACCTGTTTTACTAGAGTTGAGCTTTAAGCAATTTAAAGCCCTCCATTTCCCACCATGAAACGAACAGTCGTGAAAGCGAGTGGCAGTGTCAGTTGGATCACTGGCCAAAGATATAACAATTTGGGTGTCATCGGCAAAGGACCCTACCGAGAACCCGAAGGATTGGATTAGTTTGGCCAGTGAGGCAACAAATATTAAAAACGGTAGGGCTCAGGGATGAGCCCTGGGGAACACCAAAAGGTAATGCAAAGGTGGGAGAGTTAAAATCTTCCAGAGCCACAAACTGTTCTCGATCAGTACGAAAGGATTTCAATAGAGTGCTTGCCCCTTAATCCCGATTGAGGCAAGACGGTTGGCCGTGTCGAAAGCTGTAGAGAGGTCTAACAGAACTAAGGCAGCATTACCTCCTGGGTAAACTGTATGCGTAACCTGTTCTGGTGCTGTGATCGGAGCAAGTTCAGTACTGTGATAGCTTCTGAAGCCAAACTGGGTAGGGTCAAGGTGTCCGAGTCTCAATGAAGAAAACAAGTTACTTACCTGTAACTACAGTTATCCAGTATTGGTATCTTTCATAGATTCACATGCCTGAATCATTCCCCGTCGCCGAGGCGGGAGTCTCGGTAGATAAAAAAGTAGTGCCAAAAAATAATTATTAGTAGTAGTAGTAGTAGGCCCAAAGAAAAAAGGCCCTAAGGCCTATATCTTAGAAGCCTATCTACCTTGTTATGTAAAATAACCCAAGAATTGGTAGCAACCAATCAGACATCAGCACCCTTCTAGAACCCTCTCAGCAGAGCCAGCTCTCCTCAGATTTTCCTAGCACGAGTGGGAAGCTTATATCCCAAACATAGAGAACTGACTCTGCGTTTTCTTATCCAGTATTGGGGTATCTTTCATAGATTCACATGCCTGAATCAGAATAGCAAGCAGTATGCCAAGCATACAGTCGTTTGCGGATGGTGGGAGACTATTGCTGATACACTCCCAATTACGCCCGCAACTTGATAAGTAGAAGGCATAAGATGTTTTCTGTTAAAATTCAAAAATCTATCTTACATAAAGAAAAGACAATGTAGCTTAAAATATAGCAATTATAAACAGTAAATTGAAGAAACATATATAAATATCTGACCTTAGTTTAACAGATGCTGAAGGACGGCTTGTCCTACCGCTGTATCCTCCTGCAGAGTAGATTGCAGACAGTAGTGCTTCGTGAATGTGTGAACATTCCTCCACGTTGCAGCACGACAAATATTCTCCAAGGATACTCCTGCGAACAATGCAGTAGATGCTGCCATAGTTCTAGTAGAATGCGGCTTGACCTTTCTTTGTAATGGTCTATTGGCTTTATCATGACAAAAATAAATTGTAGAAGCCAACCATCTGGCTATAGTCGCTTTAGTCACAGCAGACCCAAGTGTAGCTTGACCATAAGCTACAAGCAATTGATTGGACCGCCTGATGTCCTTCGTCTTTTGCAAGTAAAATTTCAGACAGCGTTTTATATCCAGTGAATGCAACGCTCGCTCAGCTGGAGTGGCTGGATTTGTGAAGAAAACCCTTAGTTTCACTGGCTCATTTAAGTGGAACTGAGTCGGAACTTTAGGGATGAATCGTGGATTTGTCCTGAGAGTAACAAAGTCCTTGGAGAACTGCAAAAAGGGTTCTGAGATGGTGAACGCTTGAATCTCACTGACTCTTCGAGCCGATGTAAGAGCCAAAAGAATAGCTACCTTCCATGTTAAAAATTTTAGCTCAGCCTTGTGGATAGGTTCAAAAGGCCTTTTCATCAATTGAGCTAGAACTGTGTTCAACTCCCACTCTGGAGGAGGTGCACGAATTGGTGGAAAAACGCGGAATAGCCCCTTCATAAATTGTTTTATTAATGAAGAGGAACAGAGCGAAGGCTTAGAGGTACTCTTCCTGAATCTTGATAGAGCCGCAAGATGAACTTTAATTGATGAGAATGCAAGTTCCGATTTAGCTAGGGATAACAAATAAGGAAGGATTTGCTCTACTGGAGCTTGTAAAGGATGGACATCCTTCCCCTCGCACCAATGACAAAATCGTTTCCACTTCAAACGATAAGTCTTTAAAGTACTTTGTGCGCGTGACTTAGATAGAATCTCACGGCATTCCTGTGAAATGGTTAGATCTTTGTATTCTAGGAAATCAGGAGCCAAGCGTGCAAGTGCAGCGACTGTGGATCTGGATGGAGTATTTGACCCCTTTCCCTTGTCAACATCGTCATTGTTGGTATTAGACGGATGGAGCTGTGAGCTAGAAGAAGCAGCTCCTGGAACCAATATTGCCTTGGCCAACGGGGTGCAATCAGGATGAGGCGGCAATGTTCCATCTTCACTTTGCGGATCACTTTCGCAATTAGTGGTATCGGGGGAAAAGCGTACGCACAAAGCCCTGACCATCTCATGGACAGGGCATTTCCTCTTGATCCCTGTTGAGGGAATCTGCTTGCGTAATAGCGGCATTTCTTGTTTTCCCTTGTAGCAAACAAATCCAGTGCCAGTTTGCCCCATGACTGAAAAATTTTGTCTAGTTGCTTCTGCTCTATTTCCCATTCGTGACAGCCTGCCAGGGATCTGCTTAGGTTGTCGGCCAACGTGTTGTGAAGGCCCCTGACGTGCTCCGCTCGTAAGGATATCTTGTGTGTTGTAAGCCACTCCCATAGTTCCTGAGCTTCCTGCGAAAGGGACAGTGACCTCGTTCCTCCCTGTTTGTTGACGTAATACATGCTGGTAGTGTTGTCCGTTCGGACCAGCACTGAGGCCCCTGCAATCCTCGGGAGGAACGCCTGCAGAGTGAGAAAAATGGCGCGAAGCTCCAGTCTGTTGATATGTAGTTGGCGGTATTCCTGGGACCATCGTCCCTGAATCTGTAGATCTTGGAGATGTCCTCCCCACCCCTCCATGGAAGCGTCTGTTGTTACCACGAATTCTGGAGGAGATGTTAGAAAAGAAAGGCCCAAATTCAGGTTTTCCATCCGTGACCACCAATGCAGAGAGACTCTCATGTGAGGTGTTATCCTGATGGAGTCGTTGAACGACCCCAAGGCCTGTTTCCATTGTAGATGTAACTGTTCCTGCAGAGGTCTCATTCGGAGCCTTGCTAAAGGTACAAGATTTATAGTTGAAGAACACATCCCCAGCAGAGACGCAAACCTCCGGACAGAAACTGACTTTCTTCTTGCGATTGAAAGTGCTAGCTTTTGTAAACGAAGTTGACGTTCCTCTGACAAGAATGCCTTGCATTGTTTGGTGTCCAGCATTGCTCCCAGAAACTGAATTCTCTGTAGAGGGAGCAGTTGAGATTTGCTGTTGTTGAGAGTGAGGCCTAAGTTTGAGAATAGACTTAGGCATGCTGAAACCGCCTCTACGGTAGTCTGCTTCGAAGGGCCTTTGAGCAGCCAGTCGTCCAGGTACGGAAATACCTGTATTCCCTGTGACCTTAGAGTCGCTGCTACTGGTGCAAGACACTTTGTAAAAATTCTTGGAGCAGATTTCAGCCCGAACGGAAGGACTTTGAACTGATAGTGGACGCCAGCCACTACAAATCGCAGGTACTTGCGATGCTTGGGAAGGATAGGAATGTGGAAGTACGCGTCCTCCATGTCCAGAGAAGCCATAAAATCCCCCTTGTTTAGGCAGCTCAACACTTCGGCCAGTGTAACCATCCGAAAACTCTGCTTCTTTAGAAATTTGTTGAGCTTGCGGAGATCCAGAATCGGGCGCCACTCCCCTGACTTTTTCTTTATGAGGAAAAATCGAGAATAGAACCCGGTTCCCTTCTGGGGCGAAGGAACTTTCTCTATTGCGTTCTTGCGGAGCATTATTAAAGCTTCTGTGAACAATAAGTGAAGAAGAGGGGGAGGGGGACCCCTGGGCGGGGCAGTAGGGGGTTGTTTTGAGAACTCCAGGGTGTGACCGTTTCTGACTAAGTCGATGACCCAACGATCCGAGGTGATCTCCTCCCAATTGTGTGCAAAAGCTGTTATCTTTGCTCCTAATGGGAGGGAAGGAGGGATGACTGGCGTCCAGCGTAACTCATTGCTTCTTGTTGGCGTCGCGACCCTGATTGTTCGATCGCCTTCTTCCTCCCTGACGAGAGAAACTATTCGAGGAAGATTGCCTGTAAGATGATCGTCCATAAGGCTGTCTATATTGAGACTGATATTGTCTATTTTGCTGACTTTGATAATTTCCTCTTGAAACAAAGCCTCGACCTCTTGCACCACGGAAAGATCCCCGTTTGTATTGGAGAGCAGCTAGTGACTTAGCTGTATCCGTATCAGTCTTGATTGCTAGGAGGGCCTCGTCTATATGTTTCCCAAACAAGGATTCTCCATCATAGGCCATATCAATGATCTTGGCTTGAACCTCTGGCCTAAAAGATGTTGCTTTAAGCCATCCTTGACGCCTAAGAACTGCAGCCCCTGCAAGCTGCCTAAAGTTGGTATTTGCAATATCAAGAGCACAGTCTATGATCTCTGATGCGGCTCGTTCTCCCTCTTGAAGTATTTTCCTTGCCTCTTGTTGACGATCCTCAGGAATGAGGTCTATGAATTCAGAGAATTCTGACCACATCTGGCGGTCATAGCGACCAAGAATGGCCAAGGAGTTTGCAGCTTTGATAGAAGTTGCCGCCATCGTAGAGAACTTCTTGCCGATCAGATCCAATCTTCGCCCTTCTCTATCCGGCGGCGTCGATATCGGCATAGCCGGATTTTTGGACTTTTGTTGAGCAGCCTGTGATATAACGGAATCTGGTCGGGGATGACCGATGAGACAGGAGGGCGTCTCTGGAGGGGCACGATATTTCTTATCAATACGAGGGAGGACCGCAGGTACAGAAGCAGGTGTTTTCATAATTTTTAACCCCTCATTCCAAATAAAATCGATGATGGGAATTGCTCTGGTAATTTTCCTTTGCTCCTCTTTAAAGTCATGGAGGAAACAATCCGTATGCTCCACAGTGACTGGTAATTGAAACCTGACTGCTGCACGCTGCATTAAATTGTGAAAGCCACCTATATCCTCTGGAGGAGAATCCGATGGTTGTGGAATAGGTGGAGAAGGCATGGGAATAATGTAATCATCCCAAGGATCCAGATTGGTGTCTTTATCCGGTACTTCACCCTCCTCGTTATCTTCCTCATCAGTGGAAATGGTATCATGGTGCGATTGTGTACCCGAACCAGCAGGGTGAATCGGCGAATTTGGCATGTCCGTGTGCGACTCTTCCGTCGGTTCTATATTAGGAAGAGGTTGTTGTGGAGGAAAGCGTTGGCGGTAATCCGCCAGCATGGCCTGAAGGTCCTGAATCAGTGTAGGCGGGAGATGACTTGATTCTCTACGGTCCCAATCTCTTGAGGAATGCCTGTAAACTGGTGCCGTAAGGCCTTCCTGGTAAGCATGCTCATGGTCATCCTCCTCATCCATCTCCTGACACTTAATATGCAACTCCGAGGGGTGCTTAGCTATCCCGAAAGGACCCTCATCATCCTCCTCTTCATAATCATCCCCTTCCGTATATGAGTCCAGGATATGCGAAGGCAGCAAAGGAGAAATATTGCTGTAATCCTGTTTATGAAAAGTTTTTAGCTGAATATGCGTGTACGCAATAGGCGTAACATGGGTAGTTGGAATCGCTTTAAGGAAACCTCTCGTCGACGGGCTTCCCCTCATAGACCGACTTGCTGTCTTTTGAGGCGTCGACGGGATTGTAATCGTCGTCGACGAGAGCGTCATCGTCGACGAGGTCTTCGCCGTCGACGGGATCGTCATCGTCGACGAGGTCTTCGCCGCCGACGGAATTGTCGTCGTCGTCGACGGGTTCTTCGCCGTCGACGGGATCGTCATCGTCGACGTGGTCTTCGCCGTCGACGAGGTCTTCGCCGTCGACGAGGTCTTCGCCGTCGTCGACGGGGTCTTCGTCGTCGTCGACGGGGTCTTCGTCGTCGTCGACGGGGTCTTCGTCGTCGTCGACGGGGTCTTCGTCGTCGTCGACGGGGTCTTCGTCGTCGTCGACGGGGTCTTCGTCGACGGGGTCTTCGTCGACGGGGTCTTCGTCGACGGGGTCTTCGTCGACGGGGTCTTCGTCGTCGTCGACGGGGTCTTCGTCGTCGTCGACGGGGTCTTCGTCGTCGTCGACGGGGTCTTCGTCGTCGTCGACGGGGTCTTCGTCGTCGTCGACGGGGTCGTCGTCGACGGGGTCTTCGTCGTCGTCGACGGGGTCTTCGTCGTCGATGTTGTCATCGACGATGCTGACAGAACTTCCTTTAAGGTCGACGTCGACGCAATTGTCGAAGGAGTTTTAGACGCCCTAGGAGACATGATAGGTGACGATATCGAAGTAGTGGAGACTGTAGCCGTCGACAGAGGAGCCGCAGAAGTCACAGAGATGGTATAAGATGATCCCACTGACAAAGTCTTAACCTGAGATTTACTCACGGTTTTTGTAGTAGAAGACTTCTTGGATCTGTCAGAGTCTTGTGACTTCTGTGAATGGTCAGAAGTTACATGAGAGGCCTTATGATGTTTTCTCCCTTCACTGGAAGAACTATCAATTGATCTAGCTCTCTTGCTAGATGTCGAGGCCCTGTCATCCTCCTCAGCCGAGGAAGATTTCAACCATAACAAAACTCTTGCCTCTCTGTCCCTTAAGGTCTTAGGAGGGAAAGTCCGGCAAATTCTACAGTCCTTAGCAACATGCTTAGGATGTAGACAATAAATACACTCCTCATGCTGGTCGTCTACATGGACCCTCTTCTTATCACAGGTCCTGCAGGGTCTAAACAAAGCTTTTTTGTCAGACATGACTGAAGAAAAGGAGAGCTGGCTCTGCTGAGAGGGTTCTAGAAGGGTGCTGATGTCTGATTGGTTGCTACCAATTCTTGGGTTATTTTACATAACAAGGTAGTTAGGCTTCTAAGATATAGGCCTTAGGGCCTTTTTTCTTTGGGCCTACTACTACTACTACTACTAATTATTTTTTGGCACTACTTTTTTATCTACCGAGACTCCCGCCTCGGCGACGGGGAATGATTCAGGCATGTGAATCTATGAAAGATACCCCAATACTGGATAAGTTTGTAATTTCTGCATTCATGGCCTTCTCAATGATTTTAGAAGGGAAGTGGAGTCCTGAGATGGGCCGATAGTTATTTGGCTCTGTCTTGTCAAGATTTGTTTTTTCAAGAGCGGAAAAACAGGTGGTTGTCGTTGCTGGTATTAGGGCAGAAATTGTTGGTTAGTCGAGGAATATGTGGGATAGTGGAACTGTTGGTATCCCCCTCTATAAGATGGTTGTCCTCTTCCGCAAATGCCACAAATGATCATCAATGACTTGGCTGTGTCTGCATCCGTTTTTAAAGCCTGGAGAGCATCAATGTGTTTTCCAAACAAGGCCTCTCCATCAAAAGCAGATCTAGTATTTTGATCTGGACCTCTGGCCTGAAGGTGGTAGCTTTAAGCCATCCTTGACGGCGCAATACTATTGCCCCAGCTAGCTGCCTGAAACCAGTGGTGGCAATATCCATGGCACAATAAAATATTTCTGATTATGTGCGCTCACCTTCTTGCAATACCTTTTAGGCTTCACTCGAGGTCATCTGGAAGCTTGTCCAGATACAGGGCAATATTGGACCCCATTTGCTGATCGTATCGTCCAAGTAGAGCCAGGGAATTTGCTGCTTTGATTATCGAGGCCCCTACCCTTCTTGTCTGGAGGTGTGGAGGGGTTTCTAGATCTGCGTTGTGCCGTCTGGGAAATGACGGAGTCTGGTTTAGGGTGCCCAGTCAGGCAAGATGGTGCGTCCTCTGGGGCCTTGTATTTTGTATCGAGACGTGGCAATACTGCAGCAACTGAGGCTGGATTTCTCATAACCTTTAAGCCCTCATCCCACATGCAATCAATAATGGGATGGCTTGAACACACTTTCGGAAAGGTTGTTTTGCAGGCATTGGTAACTTAAAACGCGTTGCTGCTCCTTGGAGGTTATGAAAACTTCCTATGTCCTCTGAAGAAGCCACAGGGGTTGACGATGGCTATGTTGGCAATATGTAATCATCCCACTCATCATGTTGAGCACGGAGTTCTGCTTCTTCTCTTTCCTCCTCAGATAAGGTGGGATCATGTAGTTGAGCTGCCTGCAGAGAACAGACCTCTGATGGAGGTGGAAGTAATGTTTGCGGAGCTGGTGGCTGTAGAGGCACCAAACCTACCAGAGTTCGAATGTGATGAGCAGATGGGGACATTGGAGGAAATAGTCTTCAACAACATGAATTGCAAGTCTGACACCAGTGATGATAGAAGGCATACCATGTCTTTGTCTTCTTGATATTGTTGTGGCTTTGAGAAGTGCTCCTGGAGGGCATAAAAGTCTTGTTCGTAGTATTCATCCTCATCAGAGTTGTCTTCTTGGCATTTTACATGAAGCTCTGAGGGGTTGTGTGCTGCACCAAAGAGGCCATCATCCTCCGAGTCTTCATCATCTAAGGCATGGGAGTGCAGCAGAGAAGGCATCTTACTTGGCGATGTGTGAGCCGGCGTGAGTATTTTGAGGCTTTTTCTCTGTTTAAATACAATTTTTTCCTTCGTTGTTGACAATGGTAGTGTCAGCAAGAGTGATGGCTTTGACTTCATTGTCAAAAGGAGAGCCGCAGTCGACGGGAGAGCAGCCAGACAGGAGTGTCGTCGTCAGGAGTGCCAAAGAATCTGTATCATCAATGATATAGGGGTACGGCGGATCGACAATGGAGTCGTAGACTAGGAAATAAGCCGCCGTCATCACTGATTGTATAGGAGGTAGATGCCGTCAACACTGCTGTTTCTCGTTGACGGTGATGTTGTCGAAAAGCCATCCGTCGATGGAGCTGAAGAAGGCTTTTTGAACGTGTTTCACCTGAGGTGAAGGTTTGAGGGCTCAGAAATAGATTCTTGATGTCTCTGAGGAGGAACTTGACTCTTTTCCCCTTTTTCTTATGAGCAGGATAAAGACAATATATACAATCCTGATAAGGGTCATCAACGTGCAGCCTCTTCTTCCTTCAAGTACCACAGGGTCTGCAGAGTACCTTCTTTGGTGTGTCTGACTTACTGAAGTCATTTTGAGACACCCAAATAACAGATGCACAGAATGTTAGAGTATATCTGTAAGCTTTTCAAGAGAAGTGTCTGTGAAAATCTTTTGAAAAGTTCTGACAGGTAGAGCTGAGCAGAACTCATTGGAGACTCCCTAGCACGACGTGCGGTACAAAATTTGAAGGACTGGAGCTTCTCTCATGAAGGTTTTACAGGGTGGTGTGACTTGACTATTTGACTCTTAAGTTTAGTCCTTTTTTTAAGTAATGACTAGGATATGTTACTAAATAGGCCTCTATGGTCTATGTTTATTATTGCATTGCTTTTCTACGTTACCGGGGACTCGTATCTCGATGACAGGGAATGATTGAAGCATGTGAATCTATGAAAGTTCCAATAATGGAGTAAGTAGTTTTTCGCCCAAATCAAAGCAGGAGGCGTCTTTCACTACAGTGGCTTATGTTGGTGGTGGGTAAAAGGGCTTACCTTGCAACAGATTCTCTGCTACTAACCAACAGAAAATCCGCATTGCAGTGTCCAGGGTAATTCTGATGTTTGACAGGTTTTCCACCTGCCTAACCACTGCAGCTGAAGGCACCACTAGAGAACCTTCATCTGCCAGCATGCGTCATTGACCATAGTATGAACGAAGCTACTAGACCTAACAAGCAAGACACAATCAGGAACGTAAATGAGCTCCTGCCTAAAACTTTGGAATTCGATGCTGAATGTCCCAGATACTCTGGAGAGGAAAATATTTCTCTAAGGAGATTATATCAGTACTATACCTCTATGAACAAGACACGCTGAGAGCACTAGGTGTAATATAGGCAGTTTGATGCAAACACTCAAATCAAACAGCAGAGATGCTATGGATTTCAGATGGTCTGAAACCTGCAGTGGAGAGCCCGAACTTGAGTGGCAAATAGTCTAGGTACAGGCACACATGTGCTGCAACCACTGCCATCATCTTGAAGACCTTAGGTACCAATGTTACTGCAAACGGGAGGACAGCAAAAGGATAATTTGTGGGGCCTACCTCAAACTGTAGATCCCTCCTTTCCGACTGCAGGATCAGTATGTGGAAGTAACATGTTCTGCAAGTCAAGTGACACCATCCAGTTTTCTGCTTCCAGTGGCAAAAGCACCTGATCTAAGGAAAGCATCAAACTTTTTCTTTCGCAAGGAAAAGTTCCAGACCCTAAAGTCCAGGATCGGATGCTGACCGCGATCATCTTTGGGAACCCGGAAGTCCAGAGTATAGCACCCTTGTGCACTTTCCTGCTCTTGGGCAAATTCTACTGATCCTTCCTGATAACACTTCTTGTGGGAGAATCAAGTGTGGGGTTCGCTGAATGAAAGGCGTGAGGTGGAGGGATCCTGGAAATGGTGGAGAGGTGAGTCTGTTGGAAGGGTATATTCCCCTTCTATAATCAGTAGGACCCACTGGTCTATTTGTGATGGCCTTCTAGGCCAGTAGAAAGGACAACACCTTTCCTTCACCCAGCTACATGTGTACCCTGAAGGGGGAACTAAAACATGGCTTTCTAGCTAGTGCAGAGGGAGAAGGGGATTGCTGAACCTGTCTGCTTTTGCGCTTCTCTTGGCCTCTGTATTGCCTTTGAAATTGATTAGGCTGTTTGATCAACTGGGATAACTGGTGTTGATGAAAAGGCAGCCTTTTACAATAGCACCTAACCTCACTATATTGCTTGTGAAAGTCTATGGTTGGAAACACTAAGCCAATGGATGGGCCATGTTTTAAATATCTCAAGAGCTAAGCCTGCTTTATCACCAAACACGTGAAAGCAATTGAACGGCATGCACATCAGGCTAGCATGCACATCACCTGGGAAGCCCTTGGATAGTTCTCCTGAGGGCGACCAAAGAGCCCATTTTCCTAGCAATCAAATCCAGTGTCAAGGCTTGCCCTGATCATCAGTCTGAAGACACTTTGATACTTTGACCTGTTTGCTACCAAGGTACCATGTTTCATATTTATAACACTTTCACAAATTTTCACTTACTATGCCCTTTTGTACACAAAAATCTTGAGTATCTCTATTTCCAGACGTTACGCATGACACTGGGGTATGCCCGTCGTCATGAATAAAAAGCATTTGAGCTGTAATTCTAATAGTGTATCCCACCCCGCTTCTATTTAACACAGGGCAAACCAGGTCCTTTTCCTGATGAGAGCCTATAAATATGTAGGGTAAACACGAATTAACACCACTGTTGGGGGGTGCAGGCAACACGTAACAAGCTCTATAGGGCAGAACTTTACATAGGAAGAGTTAATTTCTAACCCTCGGGATCCTTCTCTACTACACTTCCTCCTCCATGAAGAATTTCTTCTGTACATGTTAACGTTATTAGTCACTGTGAATATTCAAACTGCACACCGGAGGACTCCACGCTTTTTATATCAATTTTCATGACTTGTAGAAAACATATGCTGTTTCAGTTTCATGATGTGTTGAAAATAGATGTCCCGTTTGAGAACCTTTGTTTAACATACTTATATTAAAAATATATAAATAGATGTCAAAGTTGTTGTACGCATATTACTGAACATTTAGAGTCACGCAAATATTCCTAGGACAATGTGCACAAGAGTAAACCTAAGGAGGTCCTTTATCATTCAGGCACTTTTAACAGGATCCTGCCTCTCCAACTTATAACAAGAGCGGTGGTGGCATCAGTGTTACCAGCAAAGGATCATCAAGTGGAGGGATGTCAACCAGTGCCGGCTCTATGAAGGACTTCGCTGGAGGTGAAAGAACTGAGCAGACCTACCACTGGAATGACATCTAGGCATGGAGTCGTCCTGTCTTTTACTCTTCTTAGGCGTCCGTTTTTTCTCATTGGAAGTCTGTGAAGACTGGGACATATGCAGCTTTGATCCTGACCTCAAAGTGGTGTGGAAAAGAGCTCAGAGCGCACATGACTATGAAAAGCTTCACTTCCCACCCCTTTATTGCATTAGACTGCATTGTTCACAGGGTGTAGAGTTGTGCATCAGGCATCAGCCAAGGCAGACCTTGTCAGTGTCAGAAACAGACATCTATCCATGGCAAGGCTGTCAGGTTTTAAGGCCTGCTTCTTTATGGGGAGATAAATAGCTTCCGTTACAAAAAGTTAATTCAAAAGAAAACTTTTTGTGTGAATATATCACAGACAGCATATCCTGATATACACTGAAGGCCAAAGAAAAAAGGGAACAAGGTGCTGTGGTAGCTCCATAACGCCAGTGACACAATGTCCATGCTACAACCAATGCCGAAATGGAACTAGTGTCACCTACCTATTGCAAAAGGTCTGGATCCAGTCTGGCAACACGAGTATTCATAAGGAGAGGACTCCGGAGGTAAAAGTACTATCAGATACACACCACGTTTATTCCTGTTCAGTTAAGAATCTGGGAATTGTGAAATGGGAGGGATGCTGTTCCTAGGAGACGTTGGTATCTGAAACTCCTGCCCTCCAGTCTTTTAATCATTATTACGACTGGCAGACTCTCTGCCACAGTGACTTGATAAATTATGAATGAGCACCAAGGGTTATATGGGAATGCTGCTTCAATGACTGCACCGTTTTCTGGGTTGAATAGAGGTCAACAGAGAAAGTCTGTAGTTAATCCTGAGAATATATGCCACATTCCAAAGACTAATCCTAGGCGGCGATCCGCAAAACTCTACCGCGCGGCGTTCGTTACCTCGTGATGATTTTGAGTGCGAGGTGTTAGTTCCGCGCAGTAAAATCAGGGCGAACTGCACCATGTGCCATATCTGTCAATGCTTTAGTTTGTGCCCAGAAACTTTCAAACACAAATGAGGATAACATTCCTGGCAAACAAACTAAAGAATGAAAAGCACCGTCTTTTAACTTCACTAATGTCGTTTTGTTTACCTATTTAGGTGTTTGAGGATTGTGAACTAGATTTGTTGAAAGTTACTGGACAAGGAAAATCTACATCCTTGCAATAATCCAGTAGCGGTGCAATTGGCACAGGCATCTATGTGTAGGATGGGGGAAATAACCCAAAGGAGTGCAGGCAGTGACCTAACATGTTGTTAGTTTTTAAAGTATATTTGTGCTGCAAATCCACATTGCATTGCTGAACAGCTTGGGCAGAAAAGTTTGTTTGATGAGAAACGTGGACACATTGGCATAAAGAAGACTACACACAGATGGCGCCACCATTTCACTTTCACAGTGTCGTCAGAAATAATGCTCCACAAGTCAACAAATGTTAATTTCTGGAGCCTCATCTCAAGATATTTTGGTAATTTTACTATTAGGTTCTTCTATTTCGTTAGACATTGGCTTCTTTTACAAACCTTTTTTCTGTCAATCTAGTCAGCTTTACAAAACAATTATCTGGGAGGTTCCATTTAGATTTTGTTTAGGTGGATTAAGGCCAACCCTTGAAGATCCAAAATTGTAACCAGCGGAGAAACATTTTCTACATTTTTAAAAGCATAGTCTGGCTACCTGGGCCACCTATCGTAAAAAAGAAAGTCTACGTTTAGGATTCCACCACAGTAAGAAGGCAAAGCATAATGATCAGTTTTAAAAGCATAGGGTTTGAGCGGTAGCTTACATTTCTACTACAAGGTAATCAGAGTTCTCCAAGTTGGGATTAGGGGAGAGTCAGGGACAAGTATTTCTACAGTATTGCAGTCTTATGTCTCGTTACATAAACACACTGGGCATCCAAACACCCTATCCTCACTTCAAAAAATACTCTGAAGCTTATGTAAAGCTACAAAAACATTTTACATTGTGTACTCTTCTACAAACGACACTGCATATTTCTTAATGTTTACTCTATCTCAACCCATGCACATCTTTCTCAAAGGTAAATTGTATATGGGTGTGTGTATGAATAAACAAGAGCAGCTGCATGTTACCTACTGTCTCAGACAATATGTACTTTTTTCCCTCCACGTAGACTATTCAATCTGCATGCTTGAGTGACATGAATTATTTCTTGATCTGTGCAGTGAAGGGGAAAGACTGTGTAAAACCCCTTTGAATATGAACACATAATACAGGTTTACCCTTTTTTTCCCGGGCTCAGAGGCACGTGATTCATAATCATCAGGGAGCTGGAGGAAGTCTTCCATCATGCTGGACATGGCCTCGCGGCTCCGTTTCTTATTACCCAGTCTCAGGCCGTCCAGCTTGTCTGGAAAGACACAAAGGGAACAGAAAGGTTAAAAAAGAAAAATCGATATCTTTATCAAAAGCGCAGATCAAAATGAGCCTTAAAGTGACCACACTTCGGATGGCCTTCTCCTAGCGTGCAGGGTTGCGACGCGAACATGTCCGGTCTTCGGGCGGCAGGTTGATGAGGGAGCTGTGCAGGGTTCCTGCTCCTTCCAGGTTGACTTCATTACTGCAAATCATCTGGACTCAGGGCTGGGTGCCCAGATTCCCAACTCATGAATCCAAAGGTGCCCACCCTCAGCGTGGACACCCCATTTATGAAAACGCATCCAGGTTGTTAGAGGAGGCAGCAGGCCTAAAACCCCAGACAGCTTGGCTCCGCAGGCATCTGTCTACTTTCTTACAAATGGTTGCAAAAAGCTTTATTGCACTTTTTGACCCAACTTCTTAAATCCGCTGCCAAAATCAAATGGGGGCGAGTAAAGTGCCAGATCAATAGCACTGCAGATCGATTCGAATAGTTCGATACATCAGTATTCGTTCAAGGTTTATTTTTATGACGCATACTAAGAAAATACAGCCCCAGCGACCCCCCCCCCCCCCCCCTCCCCCGGACGAGGGACGCCCTCCACTTCACATAATTGTCATCGCCTGACACACAATAGGCAGATTTTCAAGGGAACGAGAAACTGGGGACATTCATCCCCCAGAGCGCCCGCCCCATCCTGCTCGAGTATGGGTGCCCGGGTGAAAGATGTCCGCTTCCATTATCTTCAGTTCAAGTGCCTACTGCATATTCTGCATAATTAAGAATTTGTTGCACTTGCCACAATCTCAACCATAAAAATATAAGTATCTCATGCATTTCAAAGGTTGGTTAAAATAATTTTTTTTTTAAATAAAGCTGCAGGTGGGTGCAACACGGCACCAAGCACCTTGCAAACGTTACATGGTTACCAAGTGAAAAATCTGTCGCAAGGGCGTTGACTAAACGCAAATGAACAGATAGGGAGGGGGGTCTGCTGCAGATAAACATCTCAAAGTAATTCAATATGGAAAGCAAGATTCCTTCTTTGCCATGAAATTATTTTCTTTCAGTATTCACGCAAATTCACGTTTCCTCACACACCGTTCTCAGAGTAAATGTTCCTCCAAGAAAGCACATACTTTGGGAAAGCATCGCAAACGACTTCCATCGGTTTCAAAGCTATAATTTCCTGCATCTGTAAGTCATTCCTAAGGAAATACATGAATAAATTCTAGATGTACCATAACGTTCTATATGATTATTCCTTAATGTAAACTGGTGCTTCCCGAGATACCACTTTGGGCACAAACCTAAAACTGAAGACAAGCTTTGAAACGTTCTGCTGTGCAGAAAAGTGTCACTTTTCGTTGTAAGAAACACACACGGAGCAGGTTTGTCTTTTGCTGATTGCAACACAGTGTACGTTTTACATAAACTATATTACTCAAAAAGGCAGAGTTTAAATAAACACTACATGCTTCCAGGCAATGCAAAATCATTAACTGATAATGAAAAACATTTTGAATAGGAAATGATTCATGTATATAACTGTCGAATATATATATATATATATATATATGTATATATATATATATATATATATATATATATATATATATATATATATATATATATATATATATATATATATATATATATATATATATATATATATATATATATATATATATATATTCATACCTCTGGCATATCGTTTTCATCAACAAAGATTACAATCTCAAAACAGCTTCATAATGCCACAGAACGGGCTACATAATTTGCATTTTCTTAATCGAATATTAAGAACAACATTCCATGTAGTTTAGTCATCCAATGAACCTGGTAATGTCTTGGTAACAGTCGTTCTGATATTTAACAACCGAATTCCTTCTGTCCTGAATGCTGTTTGTTTGAGTATATTGGCATGAACTGTATTTTCGTTTCTTAAAACATTATACCAAGTATAGGAAGGGACATTTACATTGTTGGCAAGTGGACTGGGGGAGACGCGGCGCAGGTTCGAGTAAAACTCTGTGTAAGCGTACATGGACTACAACCGGCATTGTAAACTAGATCTTCAAGTAGGTATAGTGT
Organism: Triturus cristatus; assembly: GCF_964204655.1. Taxonomy (NCBI): domain Eukaryota; kingdom Metazoa; phylum Chordata; class Amphibia; order Caudata; family Salamandridae; genus Triturus; species Triturus cristatus. The sequence goes on from NC_140592.1 coordinate 1,024,558,757, forward strand.
GGGCTTGCACTACTTTACAGCAATAGCGACACGGAAATTCCGGTCTGTAGATCACACACACGCTCTTCTTACACAACGATAAGCTTGCACAGAATTGAAGTTATTTTCAACCCTCTTTGCCACATTATAAGTAGCGGCTGACATAAGACCTTTGGCTTCACATGAGAGGCAGCATTTATAAACTGAATTAACTTGACACAGTAGCAGTTGCTCTGTAAGATGACTCAACACTGTTTTATACTTGCATCCAGTGGGACCAGAAAAGGGGTGCTTTGTCATTAGTCTGGATGACTTGGTACTTGGAAACCCGCGCATCACAAAAATCACGATAGGTTAGGAGCTTCGTAGAAGTGTACAGCGCTGCCATGGGGGACAACGGGGTCGCGCAAGGGTGGCAGAGGGGAATGAGGGATCCTTCTATGAATTTCGCAGCATAAAGATGGAACAATGCTAAATGCCAGTTACTTTTCCAGTTCTGTATGGAGGGACGTAAGTAACATTACAAAAACAAAGTGTTGGCTGAGCTACTAATGCCCGTAACAGCAGGTGAAAAGGAGCAGAGGAGCCTTTGTGCTGTACTAAGGAAGAAGGGGCGGGGGTGTTAGGAAAGCAGAACTAAATAAGTTACTAACTTGTTAACCGTTTTCATCAAGACCGTAATATGCATTGATTCGCATCACAAATCTAGTGTATCTGAAAACCCCTGTTTGGAGCACAATAGAACCCAGTGTGGTGTGGACAAGTCTTCATCAGAGATACCTGGGCCTTGGCGCATCAGTGCTGAGGAAAGGAATGAGCACGTTACTTTCCTCTGGTAACGCTTTTTCTGGTGAGTACTCTTAAGGGCAGATTCCTCACCTTGTGAATACCCGCAGGCCCTGACTGGATCTCGAGATTTTTCTCAGCATTGCTCACATGCATCAATAGGTGGCATCATGCAGCCCCACTTCAAATTCATTCCACCCCAGAAGTAATGCCACCGCCACATGCTGAGATCACTGAGCATACCAATTGATCAGATGAGTGTGTGCATATCTCTAAATTGGGATTTTTTAATGGATGGTAAAGAGTCCATTTCACGGAATGGGGGAGATGGGAGGGCAGTGGGGAATCTGCAGTTAGAGAATCCACCAGAAAGAGCGTCAGCAAAGATAAGTAACTTGTTCTTTTAACCATAGATTCCCCACCTTGTAAATTGATACCAAAGCATTACCTCCCAAAGTGCTGTATCTGTAGAGTAGACTCATACCAAAACATCTTGCAGAACCGAGCAGGTGAAGTGTCTTTCCCACCGGACCTGGCTGTAAGGGAGTAGTGCTTCATGAATATATGCAGCAACGCCCATGTTGCAGCCTGGCAGACATCAAGCACAGACACCTTTCCTGCCAATAGAGTTGTACTGGCATGGGCTCTCAGACCTTCCAGGTGCTGCTTTTAAACTAGTGCTTAGCAGATCTTAATGCACAGGACTGTCAAACTCAAGATGGTCCTCTTCTGCACAGCTTTCTTTTTTTTCTTTCCACAAAAACCCAAAAATAGTTGATTGTCCACTCAACGGTCCTTGGTATGATCAATAAAAAATACTTGTAGCCCTTTTGCGGTCCAACCGATAAAGCTTCTTTCTTTTTAGAGGGGTGGGGGTGGGTATAGAATGCTAACAGAGTTATGAATTGTCTACCCGGGACCGGAGTCATGACTTTTGGTAAGAAGGCCACCCAAGTCTTCAGCATCTATCTGGAAAAACGTGGTCGAAAACTGATATTTTCTGCAGTGCACTGACGCGATGAGCAGAGATCGCAATGAGGAAGACTCCGGATCAGGAAATGCAATGAGCAGCTATGCATAAACTCAAAGGGAGTACATATGGGGAATGTCATGCCTAAGTCAAAATCCCACTGTGGCATCACAAATGGCTTGGGAGGGAACATATGCGTCAAGCCTTTTGTAAATCTCATCACAAGTGGTGATCTGAACAAGGACTGTCGGTTCGGCAAACACAGAAAGGTCAAAACGGGCCAAAAAATAAACTTTTACAGTGCCCAATGCAAAACCTTGCTGAGCAAAAGACCAAAAAAAAAAAGACATCCGATAGCTGTAAGGGGTTTGCGTCCCAGGGACTGCACTGGTTTACAAATGTGTCCCAGTGCCTGGCATAAATGGATTTTGTGGAGGTGAGACTAGTAGTGAGGAGGCAAATCAAATGCAGCCAATTGCGGTAAATCAATCTCAGTGGATGGAGGTGCAAATTGCACATAGATTTGGGTGTAGGAAGCTGTCCTGCTGTTGAAACAGGTGGTTCCTTCAAAGTGATAGCGTGAAGAGTAGAGAGGTGTTCATGCTCAGGAGTTCCGTGTGTCATGTTCTCCTGGCCCAATCCAAGTCCACATCACAGTGAGTGGGGCCCTTTCATACATCTTCCTCAGAACTCAGGGAAGTGGCAAGACTGCATACATGAATCTCTTCTCCAATTCCAACAAGTCTTTTTGTGGAAACTCCAATATACAAAACTGTTGACACTGAGTGTTTGACTGAGACACAAAAAGATCTAGTCAGGGTTTCCCCACCAGCAGTAGATGCCCTGCTTCGCCTTAGGAGGCAAGTACCACTCGTGATCTTTCAGACAATTGGGCAGTTTGTCTGCTTGATTGTTTGAGAACCCGCCAGGTGGCTAGCAACCAGAAAAGTGCCCTGGAGTCCAGCCACCTCCAGCAATGAAACCTCCTTGAACAGAGCCCAAGTCCTCTGTTGCAGTCCCACATGGTGTGGTGTTGTCCATGTGGACCTGCCCAAACTTTCCCTTGATAGATGGCAGGAAGGCCTTCAGGGCCAGATGACGAGCCATCAGCTACTAGATTGGATGTGGAGCCAGCCCTCTACTGAAGATTACACTCTATTGATCTCAACCTACTCTAGGTGACCCACCCACAGCCCCGTAACCGAGCAGTAAGGAGTTTATCACCACTGTTAGCTCCAGGTGGGGAAATGAGTCAGCTGCTGCAAGACTAACTGCGCGAAAGTTGGTCTTGATGATGGGACTTCAAGCTCCATTGTAGGGCTCACATGCACCACCTGATGTTTTTGTCAAGGTGGGTGCGGAATATCATGAATTGCCAACCCGGGAGGAAGTGCGAGATTCTGCCTCCCACTGGCAGGGTATGTGTCGGAGAGCAAAATAAAGCGGTTTGCTGGCTGTTGTTGCAATAGAAGCTGGAAGATTGGTGCCCCTGCTAGCCCAAATGATGCCTGCTGGATCCATGTCCCCGAAAGCAATAGGATGTCTATTTCCTCACTGGTTGGCAACATTATGTCTGCCTATATGCCAGGCCTCTGGAGTAGCCCCTAAATTCTGAAACTAGTGGGAAAAATTTTTGGCAGGGTTCAAAAGTCCCAGGAACGCGTTGTAGCCTTACTGAATAAATGAATGAATTCAGCACTTATACAGCACAATGGTCCCTCCTAGGGGAGCATCCTGGCGCTAGGTGGTAGAGAAAAATCAGAAGTCATAACAGCTAGTGAAAAGAAGCCAGAACTAATTTCAACAGGACACGGCCTACAGCGGAGTCATTGAATTAATGAATGACACAAAGAGTCCGAGGCCGTAAAATGCCAAGTCTTAAGTAGTTTCCTGAAAAGGGATTCAGAATCAACGTGTCTCAACTGAATGGGAAGATGATTCAAGGCCTTAGTCTCTAGGAAACCAAAAGATCTGCTTCCTTTAGTCTTAAATCTAAAAGTAGGAGGTTTAAGAAGATTAGCAGATGACGTTCTCAGAATCCGAGAGGAAGTGTAATGAGTGAATTTGGCAGTTAGGTAATTTTGTCCTACTGCTCTGCAGGCTCTAAAGTTAAGCAGAAGGGTTTTAAATAAGACTCTTGTGTATTGGCAGCCAATGAAAGGTTTTAAGGGCTGCTGAGGCTGACCAACGACGTGGCAGTTTTAGCACTAGCCTAGCAGCTGCGGGTTGTACTACCAGTAGTTTGTGAAGAAATTGTTTGGTGGTACCTTCACAAAGACTATTACAATTGTCCAATCTGGACATAATCAATGCAAATGCCACTGTTTTTCTTGATGAAAGAGGAAGATAGTCAAATATTTTTTTTAATGATTTTATTAAATTTAAACACTTTCCTGTCACAGCTTGTGGGCGGAATGATAAGGAAGAATCAAATTTCACGCTCAACAGTATTCGGCAGAGAAGGCACGGAATTAGGCCATCATAATGTAGGATAAAAAGTGTTGCCCTTGCCTAAAAGCATGATCCCCTTCTTATCGGAATTGCATTTTAGTTGGTTAGTTGCATACACTGAATGAACTTTGTTACACATTGTTTAAAATTAATCTCAGAACTAATGGACGTTTTACCCAGGGCCAGGATAAGCGGTGTACCTATTACAGTCTTACAAATGTTGCAAAGTAGTCTCTGCTTTCATGCCAGAAAGGCAGGACTCATCAAAAGGCATCTCTATCAACAAAGCCTGAACATCACCAGAGAACCAGTGGACCTCAGCCACACATGCCTGCGAAGAACAACACTGGCTCTAACTGCCCTCCTAAGCCAATCTGTCGTATTCACCCCTGCAAGGATAATATACTTGGCAGCATCTTCCATCACATATCATCTGGACCATAGAGGCCCTAAAATCTTGTGTCTCACTGGGAATAGGCTTATCGACCAAACAGCAGTGTGTGATTCGTGGAAGAAAACGCATTTGACAAAGGCGCAAATCCTTTTGGATTCTTTAATTGGATAAGTGATTGGAAATGAGTTAGGATTCACCCTACTGGCCGAGCCCTGCACAATAATGATCTCTGGAATGGCGTGATTGGTGAGAAAATAGAAGCAACCAGGCACCGGTCTAGGACGTCTGGTCACCAAAGTGTTTACAGGTGGGCAAGAACATGGGTTAGACTATGTAGCTATTAGAGTATCTGTGAGTGCATCATTAAATGGAAGTAAAGGGCTTAGATGTTGCTGGTCCACGCAGCAGAATTTCTGTCAAAACATTAGTTGTAATGTCAATGGAGGGCAGTTGTAACCTTAGCACTTTGGCTGCCCTTCGAAACACCACGGAAAATGAGGTACTCTAATGTGTGTGGCTCATGTGGTGAGTAACACACTGTCCCTGGAGAGGTATCAAGCCAACTGGCATTCTGTAAATCAATGTATAAGGCATTGTCAGAGCTCCTGTTGGAGTGCCACGGGGCAAGCAGGGGCTACTGGGGCCTACTGTGGTGGTTGACGCTTTTTACTCTTGCTGTCCCGGGGCACGACCTATTATGGATCCCGATCAACTGGGCCAACTACCCCTTCTGCACTTGACTCTCAGTGGTATCTGTGGTTGAGCAGGCAAAGCGCCCTTGGGATGTATGTAGATACAGATCAGTGAATACGACTCATAACTCAAAGTGCACAGAGTATGAACAATAAATAAATGTCAAGTCAAATACTTATTTTTATTAAAAAAAAGTTGTTTTATTTCTAACTCTACACATGGAAAGGTATATGACATTCAAAAGCAATGATGCAATCCAGAGTTCAGGGCTCTAGTAGTTATCAGGTGAAGCCAGTCCCACCCTCTTTCGTGTAACATGTGTGGGATTATTCCCCATTCATCACTGGTGGTAACAACCCAGTAATGCAAACTATTAGGCTGTACACAAAGGTTTTCCCTTTGACTCTGAAGGAATTGGTGAAGTGTCTATGGTGCTTCGGCTTCTAATCGCTCCGGCAGTATGGCAGTGTTCAGTGGTGCAGGGAGTGCCATCTCCTCAGTTGCTCACAAGTTCGGATCATGTACGGTAAAGATGGGCCACTTGTGGGTGCCACGGCAGCACAGTGTGTGTGTGTGTGGTGGGGAATGGGTTGCTGGTGTGATCCTCTGGCAAACTATCAGTTTACTAGTGACCCCCTCTAGCATACAGGGTCACCGTGGCAAGGCAGTGAAGGCTGGTGCTTCCCACCCAGTGTTTCAGATAGGGCTCAGAACATGCCCTACTGGCATACAAGAGTCTCAGACCAGATACAGCACAGGGCAACGGCCTGATCGGTGCACAGCTTCCCACCTTGCTCAGGAAATCCTTGTGCAGGGCTCCCCACTAGACATCACTTCCTTCAACGCTCTCCTCTGCCTCACAGGGCACATAGGTCTTGGCAAGCAGGCAGGCGATGGTGCTCAAGGCTCCAGGGCAGGTGATCTGGTGTCCTTGGTGATGTCCCTTTCATCCAGCAGGGAGACTAGCAGACCTTTACCCTTAGTCCTGGTCACAGGGAGAAATCTTGCAGAGCTTCCCCTTTTCACCCAGTCTGGATGATTTGCAGATGACAAATCTTTAGGGGACACAACCTAGCGTTCTTAGTCCTTTTCCAACCACCAAGTGTGATTTAGGGTCTGAGTTTTTTAAGTTTCATGTTGGGGTTCTGCTTCTTTTGAAGTGAACACTTCACTCTTTCTACTTTTCTTCATGAAAGATGTCACAGCAATCAAGCCTCTGAAGCGAATTGCCCCCACAACACAGTCTGTGGGAGTGACCAGAATTCACACCTTATGTCAGCCACAGTGACATGTGCATTAAAAAGGTTAATCCCAGTTCCCCCACCATATTCTTTATGATCCCCATATCAGCCCCATCTCTCTTCTTGAAAGGTGTCGAGGCCCCTTTCTTGTGATCCATCACTGAATTAAAGAGCAGTCTTTTGAAGTGTAAAGGGAGTCTCGTCCTTTTCCCTCCAGTGGCTATCCCTCCCAGCTCACAGGAATGCAGCCATACATAAATCTGTCTGGAAGGGGGATTCCTTACTGCTATGAAACACTGTATATGGTTCGTGACAGCATAAAGCTTGAATCTCACTAACCCTACGTGTTGACATGATAGCCACTAGGAAAGCAAACTTCCAAGATAGGTGTTGATGGGCGTTTAGCCTCTTTGAGAATATTCATGCATTCTTGTGGTAGATTTAAATGTCGATATTGTACGAGCTCAGAAGCCATGCTGCCAAACTCAAAGAGGAGAGATTGGGGTGAACCATCGGACCTCCCAACTTCATGTGCTGACGCTCCGACATGAGGAGAGGGTCGGTTAACCACCATTAACAGAGCCACTCTGGAGCTACCAAAATCTTGCTGGCCTTCGAGTAAGCTAGCTTGATGATTACTGATAAAATTAGGGGAATCGGAAGTAAAGCATAGAGAAATTTGCTGGACCAGTCGATCCATAGGGCATTCCCCACTGCCCGTGGTTGGTAATACTTTGAGGCAAAGTTTAGGCATTTTTTGTTTTCTGCGACTGCGAATAAATCTATGCAAGGAAAACCTCACATGTAGAAGATGTTTTGAATGTTGTTGTCATGTAGAATCCACTCGTGATTTTCTTGAAGAATCCTGCTTAGGGGGTTTGCTTGAAGATTCTGTACACCCGGAAGATGGGTTGCAGCGATTCTCAGGTCTAGCAACCAATTCCATATTGTTTGAGCTTCCTGTGACAAGACTCTGGACCTTGCTCCTCCTTGCCTGCTTACGTAGCACATTGATGTCATATTATCTGTGTGAACAAGGGATTTCGCCTTGATGGACTGTAAGAAAGACTTCAACGCCAAATCAACAGCATGCAGTTCCAGGAGTTGATATGACAAGTGATTTCCTTAGTGAACCATGCTTCTTGAATTTGTAGCCGATCCATTTGCGCTTCCCAATTTAACAGAGGCATCTGTCACTATTGTCTGAAAAAGAACATCCTGATGAAAAGATATCCCCCTTGATAAAGATTTTTCAACTTGCACCACCATTTAAGGGACTGCCTCCCTTTGAGGGAAAGTGAAGAACAAGATACTTACTTTCGATAACAATGTATCTGTAAGAGACATATATTAGTCAGATTCCTGGATCCTGAGAAATGATTCCTCCGCAGTACCCGTGGGCGATGGTAGGTGGCATCTATCGACTCCGCGTCATTCATCGGCGTCATGGTTGCCAGGATGACGTCATGGTGCCTACTCATATGCCACCCCTGCACGCTTAAGTCAGTTCTGACACGACTTTCCATGCCAGAAGCGTAGAGCCATGAAAGACACGGACCACTGGTGCGCCACAACAGGGCCCTGCAGGGGAGTCCCTAACCCTAGAAGTCAGTTCACAGAGCGTGGAGGATGGGTGGGTGGTAAGGAATCTATAACTAATATAGGTCTCTTACAGATCCATTGTTAGTGAAGGTAAGTAACTTGTTCATCTGAAAGAGACTGTTAGTTATAAATTCCTTACCTTAGAATAGATACCGTAGCAATACCAACCCCGGAGGAGGGATGGACAGAATGGGCAAAGTAGCCATCCCTCCGGACTAGGCAGTAATGTCTGGTGAACGTGTGCATAGAAGCCCACATGGCCGCCAGGCAGATGTCAATGAGTGAGACTCCACGTGATAAAGCAGTAGTTGCTGCCGTAACTCTAGTGGAATGAACTCGCAGCCCCACTGGAGGTTCCTTTTTTGCTAAAGCGTAACTAATCTTTATACAAAGGATGACCCATCGAGAGATGGTACGCTTTTGCACAGCATGGCCTTTTTCTTGGCACCCACATAGCTAACAAAGTTGATCGTCCACTCGGAAATCCTTCGTTCGGTCAAGGTAGAAAGGCAGTGCACGTTTCAGGTCCAAACGGTAGAGTCTCTCCTCCTTGGAAGGGTGCGGAGGCGGGAAAAAGGTGGGCAGAGTGATAGTCTCCTTTCTTCTCGATGCATCCGGACAAAGTGGTGCTTTGAAGGAGACCCTCGTTCTTACCTAAAGTTGTCACTCCCTTTCATATCGGACAGACTATCACTCTGCCCGATGTGAAAGGGAGTGACGACTTTAGGTAATAAAGAGGGTCTCGTTAAAAGCACCACCTTGTCCGGATGCACCAAGAAGAAAGGAGGCTTAGAAGAAAGAGCCTGAAGCTCACTCACTCTGCGAGCAGAGGTGATGGCAACCAGAAAGGCAGTTTTTAAAGTGAGAAGCCTAAGAAAACAGTTGTGAAGAGGCTCGAAGGGAGCACACAATGAGTCAAAACAAGGTTCTAATCCCACTGAGGCATTATTAAAAGAGATGGAGGAAAGATTAATAATGCCTTTAAAAAAACTACTTACAATAGGGGACTTGAACAAAGAGGGCTGATCTGGTAGCCTAAGAAAAGGAGAAATGTCTGTCAGATAGCTTTTAAGAGTGCCCGGAGCCTAACCCTGCTGGGCCAAAGAAAGAAGGAAAAAAAGAACCTAAGAAAGAGGGGCAGAAAGGGGATCCACAGCACTTGCTGTGCACCATGCCACAAACTTGTTCCATCCACAGGCGTATACCGTCTTAGTGGAGGGACACCTGGCTGCCAAGCAAGATGACATTACAGACTTCGGCAGGAAGGTCAAAAGCTGTCAACTGTCGCCGCTCAATCTCCACGTAAGGAGGTGGTGGACAGGTTTGGGTGAAGAACCGTCCCATGCTGCTGCGACAGAAGATCCTCGCGAGGGGTCAGTCTGATCGGAGGATTGATAGCCATAGACACTTTGTGCCAAATCCGGTGCCACAAGAATGACTTGGGTCCGGTCGCATTTGATCTTCAGCATTGGGGGCAGAAGTGGTACAGGCAGAAAGGCATACAGGACTCCGCAACTCCAGTCGTGGCGAAAAGCGGCGTCAAGCGAGTGCCACCTTGGAATCTCCAACGCACAAAACTTCTAACATTGCGCATTCTCTTCGGTGGCAAAGAGGCTCTCCCCACTGCTGAAAGAGACCTTGCAGTACCGCTGAGTGAAGACGCCATTCGTGATCCACCAGGCACAGACAGCTGAGTTTGTCCGCCCTGGCATTCAGGCAACCTGCCAGGTGTTAGTACCACCAGGGTTCTGCCCTGATGTTCCAGCCATGTCCAAGTCCACTACCCCACCCCGCCCTGCCCCGTTTGTTGTAGTACCACATGGCGGTGATGTTGTCTGTGAACACTTGCACTGCATTTCCCTTGAGAGAGGGAAGGAATGCATTCAGTGCCAGGCAAATCGCCCGGACCCTTAACAGGCTGATATGAAGCCAGGACTCCACTGGAGACCAGACTCCTCTGATCTCCACCTCTCCCAAGTGGCTGCCGCATCCCAGAAGGGATGCATCGGTCACCACTGTGAACTTTGGTTGAGGAAGTGAGAGGGATCTACTGTGGACCCAATTCTGGTTTGTGAACAACCACTGTAGTTGGCGTGCATTGCCCTCTGGGATCTGGATGCAATCTGACAGGTTCCCCATATGCTGTGCCCACTGGAACTTCAGGTCCCACTGCAGAGCCCACATATGCCATCTGGCATGATCCATCAGCAGGATGCAGGAGGCCATGAGGCCCAGCAGCCTCAGGGGTCATTCTCACCGAAATCCGGGATAGAGGCTGAAACATCGGTATCCTAGCCCGAATATCTCAGACTCGCTGTTCGGGAAAATAGGCCCGAAAACGCACTGTGTTTACAATAGCCCAGATGAAAAGGAGCGACTGAGGGAGTCAGGTGTGATTTTGTCACGTTGATAGTGAACCCGAGCGAATGCAAGAGGTCCGCCGTAGTCTGGAGGTGGGAAACGACAGCCTGGAGCGAGCCCATCTTCAACAGCCAGTCGGCGAGATAGGGGAAGACTGGGACCCCAGAGCTGTGCAGATGAGCTGCGACCGCCGCCATCACTTTCGTGAACACCCAAGGGGCACTGGTAAGGCCGAAGGGGAGCACAGTGAACTGAAAATGCTAGTGGCCTACCGTGAACCCTAGGTAACATCTGTGGGCTGGCAGGACGGGGATGTAAAAATCGGCGTCCTGCAGGTCCAATGCCACCAACCAGTCTCTAGGGTCGAGGGGAGATAGGACCTGAGACAAGGTTAGCATTTTGAACTTCTCTTTCCAGAGGAAGCGGTTAAGGGCCCTGAGGTCTAGAATAAGACGCAAGCCCTTGTCCTTCATGGGCACCATAAAGTAGCGGGATTAAAAACCATGAACTACTTCTGGTGTAGGGACCCTTTCGATAGCTCCCTTGGCCAAGAGGGCTGAAACTTCCTGGTAGAGAAGGGCCAAATGGTCCTCCGACATGCGATCGAAAGACGGTGGCATGGAGGCTAGAGGTAGTCTCGAAGGGGAGGGAGTAGCCCCTTCAGACTATCTGGAAAACCCACCTGTCTGACTTGATGGATTGCCAGTGGGGGAGGTGATGGTGAATCATGCCACTCACTGGCCGCTGATGGGCCTGAAAGGTGAGACTAGGAGGGTTTGGAGGCTGCTGCAGGGGGAAAGGGTGGACTAGCCCGCCTGCTGTTTCCAGGCCAGCGTTTCTGGGTCCCACGTCTGCAGCCATGAAGAGACTGCGCAGCTTGTGCGGACTGGTGGCAGGACTGGTTCAGACGTAGTGGGGTGCCTCTTCCGTAGTCACAAAATTGGCGAAAAACAGACTGTGGTAGACGGGAGACGTAGCAAGGTCTAAGGATCTGGATGTAGCCAGAGAATCCTTAAAGCGTTCCAGGGCCGAGTCTGCCTTGTCACCAAAAAGGCAACTGCCATGTCCAGCAGAGTTGACTGAACATCCCCCGAAAGACCAGACATCCTCAACCAGGCGTAGCCCCAAAGGCCTACCAACGTTAAAATCATACTACCCAGTGAGTCGGTGGTATCCATTCCACAGCGAATCATGAATTTTGCTGCATCTCTCCCATCTACCACGGCTTGGGGGAGGACGACCTGGTCCTCCTCTGGGTGCTGAGGCAGCACCTGCGCAACCGTATCCCAGATGGTATGGGAGCAGCGGGAAAAGAGGCAGGTGGTATTCACGGACCTCACTGCCAAGCTGGAGGAAGAGAACATGCGCTTCCCAAGATGATCCAGCTTCTTGGATTCCCTAATCTGGGTGCAGAAGGGAATGGGCCCTTGGGGGAAGGGTGTTGGGTGACAAAAATGGGAACGCCCAGAGCTGGGTGGTGGGGGCGGGCAATCGTCCATTCCACAGGAGCCCCATGTGCTGGGCTTGGACCAAGTGGCCAGAAGGACGTCTGTGAGGGCTTCATTGAAGGGCAATAGGGGTTCGGAAGTAGATGCCGCAGGTTGAAGCACCTCTGCCAGAAGGTTAGTCCAGACCACCATGAAAGGGAGCTCCCAACGGTGTCACCTTATTCCTCTCTCCAGTCCGTTTTTTCTAGTTGATCTGTCAAAGAGTCCAGTGACCTCTCCCAGTCCTCATCACCACCCTCAGGGCGATAGGGAAAACCTGGGATGAACAAGGGAACAAAAGTGCCCTCTGGCATCCGAACAGACATCGGGCCCGGCCCTATCTTGGGAAGGAAGATGAGTGTGCCGCCGGCTGGGGGCATGGCCGCCGGTAGGGGCATTGTCGCCGGGATATGTGCTGGGGAAGGTCGAGTGAGGTCAACCTGCATCGATCTGGATCCACAGGTGCATTTCGGCATCGAAGGCTCAGAGCCCCAACCGGCCGGGAAACGCGCCAGCAGTCAGGCTGCCCAAATACACGGCGGAGGTCTTCGTAGAACGTACGAAGCTGGGCAGGGTACGGGGGGAGGCCCGGAGTCGTCCCTGAGTCAGGTGCCGGAAACAGAGCCTTAGAGCGCCTACGCTCCGGATCCCGCGTCACAGCAATTGACCGACAGGGTGGGGAGAAGAGGGGTGGGGGGGGGCAGGGGGGCTAGACTAAAAGTGACAGTGCCTCTTAGCCTTCTGCTTGTGCTTCGACTTATCCAAGGAGTGCGAAGACTTGGACGCGGTGTGGTGGCTCTATGACTGGTCTCGAGACTTTCCCCTCGAGCGAGACCGGGAGCGACCCGAAGCTTACTGCCGGGCCTCCAAAAGCTTTCGGGACCACTCCCGCAAAGACTTCAGATTCATAGCCTCACAGTCGGAGCACGACTTTGGGTCGTGGCCGCGCTCCAGGCACCAGAGGCACACGAGGTGCAGCGCCGTCACAGACATCAGCTTGTGACAGGAGTCACAAGCTCCAGTCTGACACCTGGGGATAATTTTAAGATGAGGAATCTGCAGCTATATGTCTCTATCCAATAATTGCTTCTAGATAATGTAGAGACTGGACTGGTGAGGATGTGGATTTCTGGTGATTGACAGGAAGACCTAACCTGTTGAGAGTAGAGACAATTATTCGATAAAGAAACTATGCTTGTTGCGTTGATTCCTTGGTAAGCCAGTTGTAAGATACGGATAGAAGAATATTTAGAGTTTCCTGAGATGTGCGGCTACCACTGCCATGCACATCGAAAACGTTCTAGGGGCTGATTTGAGGTGAAAAGGAATAACTTTGTACTGATTGTGAACATGCCCTACTACAAATCACAGGAATTCGCTATGTTTTCTGGCAAACGGAATGTGAAAGTACACATCCTTAAGATCTACGGAATAGAGCTAGTGCCCTGGATGGATTTCCGTATATATTTGAGTTAATGCCACCATTCTAAGCTTTTATCTCCATATCCATTTGCATGCGACTTTCAGATCTAGTATGGGTACGAATTTGTTTTTTTCCCAACTAAAAAGTAACAGGAATTAATCCCTGTGCCCTGTTGGCTGGGAGGAACAAGCTCCACTGCATGCTTCTGCAGAATGATGTTCACTTCTGATCTCAGCATTTGCAGATGATGACTGGATATTTTGGTGGAATATTGGTGAATCTGAGACCATAACCGCTCCATACAATATTCAGAACCCAGGCATCTTTTGTGATGGATTTGCACTCCGTTAGATAATGTGAAATACTTCAACCTACTGGAGAGGGTAACGGAGGAAGGAGAAGCAGACACACATTGTTTGGGGCCTGTAGGAGGCTTTCCTGCTTGGGAAGGTTGGTGGCCAGCTCTTCCCTTAGGTTGACACCTTTGGTGCTGCTGGAAAGGTCTGTGCTGCTGCTGTTGGTGCTGTCCTTACAACCGCTGAGGTGTTTGAACCTTCTGTGGATAGAAACACCTTTCGTAAGGTTAGGGTGACTTCGTTGTTCTTTGCGATTTTCCAGACCAACCACCTTCAAGGCCTCCCTCTCGAGTTCTCATTCGAGCCAGTATGATTCCCAAACAGAGAGTTGCCCAAAGAGGAAGATTAAGCATCTTCTGCTGTAGGATGTGGCCAAGAATGTTGTCCAAGCACCAAACCGGACACTAGCTGTGTACCACATGAAAGGTAAATCGGCAGCAGCGTAAATCACCTGCTTCGAGACCACTGATTCCCCTCATTCATGAATTTGAATAAGTCCTCTATGTGGTCCCTTGCGAGGTCTCCAACAAATTGCTGCAAAGAGTCCCATAAGGCTCTGTCATACCTGCCTAGCAGGGCAGATGCACTTGCCACTTTCATCTTGTTGAAGGTGTGCCACATACCCCGTGTCCCACTGAATCCAGTTTCTTACTCCCCTTGTCTGGTGGAACTTTGGACAAATGAGTAGAAGAATGTATTTTCTTTGCAGCCAAAATAACAGAGTCAGGAGGAGAATCTAATCGCAGGAATAATGGGTCCTGCTCCAGAAGCTTGAATTTTTTCTGAAGCCTAGATGGAGCTTGTTTGGCTGCAGCCGGTTTAAGTAACCGTTCCAAGGCTGGTTCTCATCCACTCAGAACTCGGAGTAGGAGGCACGTTGGTGAAGAGATAAAAAACATAAAAAAATAATAAAATCACCAATGTTGTCCTTGATGGAGCAGGTAAAAGATTCTTCAGTTTTTTAGCCTCTCGCACAAAAGCCTCTTGAAAGATGGTGATGTCATCAAATGGAGAGACACTTGGCTAGGGAGTATCCGTCAATTTGAGTATCTTCCAGTACTGGAGGAAGAGGTGCAATAAAATGATCTGCGTTTTGATTGTGACCTAGATTTGGATCTGCCTCTATGACGATAATGATGAGTGCGCAAAGAGGAGTGTCTTGAGTGCTGAGAACGATTACTAGGTCTCAGACGCTCGTACTCTTGATCTTTGGCAAGAACTGGACTGAGGAGACCTTAATCTCCGAGAGGAATCAAGCTGCCTCGCCGGAGAAGGAGCTTTTAAAGGCGTCTCTGTCTGAGGAAGAGGAAGTGAAATACGTGGAACAGGCGCTGAAGGTGCTGGGAAAGGTGGAGGAGAGTCCGGAAGAATGATGAGTGTCTATGGCGAGTACGCCCTGGAGTCAGAGGTGGATGGTAATCTTCGTGATCTCGATTGACTCTTTCCACAGGTCTGAAATGCCTCTACATGGACAGACTTCTCGAGGTCTATTTTCCTCTGTCTCTACATCAAAAGACTGACGTTGAACGTCTCCTGTGTCTCAACATCAGGGAATCCTTCGACCTATGTCTTGCAATCCAATGTTGTCCCCCTTCTCGATGTCAATCCAGCTCTCGATAGCAAGCATGTAGACACTATAACTTGTCTTAAAGTCTTGGTCCCCGACGTCGACCTAGAACATCGTTTATAAAGATGTTCTTTCTTTTTGGCTCTCCATCTCCTGGAGTCCTCAGAGGAAGGTGGGAGAGCCCTGGCAAAGGACTGACCCTCTCCTTGCTCACGCAACGTCTCACCATCAGACTGCGCTTCCAGCTGTCTGCATCGCTCTTCTGTTCCACGAAGCAACATTTTCTCTCTGTCCTTCAAGAGCATTCCGGTATTGTGGGCATGAGCATCGGTCAGATGTGGCTGTCAGGAAAGCAGATGATACATAGATTAGGAAGGACTGATTCGGCCTTTCTGCCACAGGCCTGGCATTTGTCAAATGAAGATGACTCTTTATTTGACTAGAACAATTATTTTCCTGCCAGAAATTGACCCAAAAACACACTGAAGATGTTGAAATCTGTCCAATAAAGGTATTGACAAAAATGTTAGAGACACATTTTTGATGAAAAAGGCCAAAAAAAGCCAATCTCAGTGCTCTAAGATCCTGTTACCAGGAGCTGGAAAAAAGAAACTGCGGTAAATGCCACCTACTGGGCATGATGGGATACTGGTAGGCTGTAAGACCTTAAAGGCACAGACTTTTCATATCTGCAGATAAACAGCCTATACATCGGTAATATTGTTGGACTTGGACCTTTTTCCCTGAAATTTTTCGCTTTTGTGGGAAATCGCATGTTATGAGAATGCAAATATTGAAGACTGTTCAAAGATGTACGCAGACTGAGTTTTCCCATTTACACCTAAAGCTTTTAAAATGGATGCCATAGCTGTGTGGTTGCGCCGATTGACTGAGCTGGGTTAACAGTCTAGTCGTTATTTCCCAGCAACCCCAGCTTTTGGAGGGAAGCCTGGCACCCAGGGTGCCAGGCTTCCCCCTAGGCCAGTTAGAACCAGTTCCCCCAGACGCTTCTAGAAGCTTCTGGCACTGTCTGGTAGGTGGGGTGAGGGGCGTATAAAGGGCAGAGCTGGGCTGCCATGTGCTCAGTCAGAGGGTGGACCTGAGAGAGAGGGGACCTGCTGCCAGGGGTTACCGCCACATGGGCCTGTGTCCTGGGCCCTGAGCCTACCTACCCCCCTCTACTGTCCACAGGGCAAGGGAAAGCTATAGATGGGGCAACGCAGACCTGGAGAAACCTACGCAGGAGTTTTAGGCGGTAGGGTTTAGTCAGGGACCTATGCCGTTGGAAGTGACAGGGCTTAGGCGCTGCCTTTTAAGTGAGTGAGGGATTCTGAACTAACCCACTGATCTGGCCCGGCGGGAGGAGAACCCAGGGACGACCTGCAGAGACTAATTAGTCCGTCTTCAGCCACCAACTCAATCCCCCCTTAAGACACCCTCAACCAAGGGCGCAGGAACCAGCAAGCGCCTCGTGGGACCCAGACTGCAGTCCCTGCGGAGAGAGAGCGCTATTTACAAGCTGCCTGTGGAAGGAGAGCGCTATATCCGGTGAGCGCTACATTTCTAATGGACCGTGCTCGGCTGGGGAGGGCTGTAATCCCAGCTACCTGCCACTTCGCTCCTGGTGAGGGCGGCTCTGTCTGCTGATTGCCCAGGAGAAGAGGAACACTGCCTTTTGGCCCTAAAGCTGGTGGGACTGCCTAGCGCCAAGGAAGCGCTATTCTCCATGGCACAGGGGCGCTGTGTGGCCCAGAAGAATTGGTTATGTGTAAGCGCCGCGGGAGCCCACCCCGCGTAATGGCGGCGCTCTGCATACTCATTTAACTATGCGGGAGCCCACCCCGGGTATTGCCGCCCTTTTGGCCGTTTGAAACCGGCGGGAGCCTACCCCGCGGTTCTTATGCCCAGAGCGGGTGCCTACCCCGCACTTTGTCGCCGCCGGAATCACCGCCGCCACCCAGGGTGCAGACGAGGAGCGGGCCGCCGCGCTGCCTGCGGCGACCCGGAAACCCAAGCCTCACTGGGGGCGGGACCTACCGTCCCCGACCGGGAAGAAGAAGCCAGGCGGGAGCCTACCCCGCGCTGGCGCATTGCCCAGGAGAAGGTGGGGGCTCCCCGTGAGAGGAGGAGAGCCCAGAGTGCTGCCGGGTGAAGGACGAGGAGCCAGGCGGGAGCCTACCCCGCGCTGGCCGATGTCGACGGAGACTTCGCTCCGTGGTGAGGGCCCGGGTGGAGGACGGAGAAGCCGCCACCAAAGACGTCTGCAGCCCTGCGAAGACTGCCTCGAAGTCCCAGGTCCCAGGAGGGGGCCCGGGTGAACCCAGAAGAGGCGGAGGACACCTGCAAGATCCCCGGTGAGTGGGGCTGCATGTGGAGACCGGTGGGGGCCGTTCGAGGTATGGGGTCGGTACCTGAGGTCCCCCCTGAAGTCGAGCGAGTGCCTGCACCAGCCCCCGCCCTCACAGCTGCACCGCGGAAGCGGGCGGTTGCAACGAAGGGGCCTTTTTAGGAGCGGGGGATTGAGAGGGCGACGGGGCACATTGTTGGTGCCCGCCCCCCCTGCACCAGTGTGACTCTACAGCTGCCCTGTCTAACGGTGGGGCAGCTGCAAGGTATTGGCGCTGTGTAACTTCTGGAGTCCCGTGTGGAGCCCAGTGGGCCCCCTATTGCCCGGCACCGCACTGGCCGACGGCTGCGTAAAGAATAACTAACGGTGTCTCTGGCCCGGCGGGACACGGGAAGAAGGGACCCGGGGTAATACCCCCAAGGAAGGCTCCAAGCAAGTGCCAGAGGTAGCGATTGGATTTTTAATATTGGGAAGCGCTGTAAGAGCTTGCTACGTTTAATGCTCCAAGAGCTTGCTATGGTTAATGCTCCAGTGAGCTACTAGGTAGTGCTTCAAGGACCAGCCCTGGGGAATTGCTATGTGCAGCGCTATGGTAAATGCAATGTTTTAAAGCGCTATTGACTTGCTATGTGCAGGGCTATGTTAAGCGCCATGTTTTTAAAGCGCTATTGAATTGCTAGGTGCAGCGCTAGGTTAAACTGCCATATTTAAAGCGCTATGGATCTGCTATGTGCTGCGCTTTGATTCCAGGCCAGGTTTCGATGTGTTAATGACCTGCCAAATTTATTTCGAACGCACTGCTTTTGATCTTAATGTTGAACGAGATAAAACTGATTGGTTTTATTCAACCTACGGTTGTGGTGTCAATTATTGCGTGCGTTTCCTATCTCAGTGGATGTGTGTGCTGTATGGTCACTTTACACAGAAGCCCTTGGATGCCTACCTGCTCGCGCCACGCTACCCCCATAGGGCCTCGTGACCCCCGGTCCTACAAATATCCTCTTCCTTTTACATCATTTTAGTTTAAAAAAATGTTTGTGAATGTGGTTTGCATGGACAATTAACGCTATGCCAGCTAATTCTTCCTGTGGGCGAACAGCTACTCTTAAGATGTACTGTAAAAGTGCTGTGGGATCCTCACAAGTGGGTGGAACTTTTCAGTGCTTACGATTATCAATGGAGATCCCCTGAGAGAGAATTATTACCACAACAATTTTTTAAATAAAGCATTTTCATTAAAAACCATAAACATGTTATTGAACTTTTCTCTTACACTCTTAGTGTCACATAAAGCAGCCAATGTACCAACCACAAGGAGACCCTGCGCTCAAGCTTAAGAGCTTACAGCTCCAGCTAGGAGTTTGAAAAGGCTGACAAGCTCTCCTGGGGTTGAATATTCAATGACCCAGGAGACTTAACTTAAGTTTACTGAACATGTTTCCTGGGGGGAAAGGGAGAAACAGCTGCGCTTCAGCAGCCCCCCACATAACATTGAAAAATATTAATGGTGCCCCTCCCTGAGAAGCTTTTGTTTCTGCTCTCACCGGGCGGGAACAATTATTTGTGCCGGCAGTACTACAGTGGTACCAAGTGTTTTTATCTTGGAGTGGGATATTATATACATATTGCCATTCACGGGCATCTACATAATATTTGCAGACCAGCAGATAGGGCTCTTGGACCTCCTGAGGTACAACAAGACTTCACAAGTCTGTCTTGCAAACCAACTCACACAACAGCCAAATCATAAGCACATCAAATGCAAAGCTTATGACCTCATAAAATGTATACCAATAAGTAACATTCAAAAGCATAATATCATTAAATAACATTTTCACACCAATAAACACTACATTCACAGTTGTCTTTTTCATCGTGTTAAGGGTAATGTGATGGATTATCTCATCTGTATGATTATTTGCAACATTTGCAATTGTTTCTGACATTTCAAGGGTGAGATCAAGAGTATTTAATTTGGTGTGCGCTATGATCTGCACAACTGTTGTTCAAATTATAGCTTGCTGGTCTAATCATAACTTGAGAATTCCCGTGGGTTGTCAGTTTAATTCAGAACCTTTACAACACTGTTTTTTCAAGTGTACATATTTTACTTGTAACGTAATTTCCAGTTACAAACATTTGATACAATGGTCAGTTTCAATTGTAGTTACAAATGCTTCTCCCACTACATACATAAACATTTTGTGACAGTGCTAGGTTCAAGCTATCAATGAACATAATGTTCAATACAAGGTAACATTTAACAATATAGGCTTTGGATACTCTGAACATTTAACATGCATATTCACACATCTAGATGCCTCATTTCTGCTCCTGCTCTACTTCAGCACATACGTTTATATGGGATTCCAAATGTATTTTAGACTTGTTGCCTGTGGGAGAAGTGTGACCAACATCTTGGCCATCTCATTACAATACATGGGGGCCTTTACCCAGTCACTTGACTTTTAGGCAAGTATTCCTCCCTCAACCTACTGTGATGTGTCATTTCATCACTAATAGGGTTTTGCTCTATATTTGTTAGAAAAGCAGCTAGAAAGCTTTCCTATAGCCCAGAATGGCTGAGCACACGCTGTTTCCAACATAAGAAAGTACACAAAAAAGTGACGGATGGAATGCTTGAATTAATCTCAGCCACTAGTAAACACTCAGGCCGCATCCCAATTCATTGTTATTTTGCACACCACGTCACCTCAGTTTGGCCCAAATCTATGCAAATCAGTCTTGACCCTGATCCAATGGAAACAGTACAGCCTGAAATGCCAAACCCGGTGCTCCCTGAACCAGAAAACAAGCAACTGAGGACTGGTTTTGCCCTAGTTATGGGCTCATCAGCCGAGTATAGCTTGGTTTAAGTGACATAGTGTGCACAGGACCCACGTCTGGGCATAACCCGTCCCACATAGGGCGACACACTAAACAAAAAAGTAATGGACATGGCCTGAGATTAATTCAAGCAATCCACCCATCACCTTGTTGTTTTTGTACCTCCAACATGAGGCATCAAAGTTTAAGGTTATAGCACGCTACCTCAGGCCACAATCATACTAGACACTAATAGCATGCATCAAATGCACCACATATCTGGCAACGTGAATCTGTTTTCAGCCTACTCGCTATCAGCCGTTTAGGCATATAATAGGCCCTGTGTAGGAATTTGTAGTGTATGAGGCAGTGTTTACTTTCTCAGTATGGGAACAGCAGAATGCCCATTGGTCGTCTGTTACTGCTGTACCTAAATCCACATAGCGTTTTGCATCTCACCGCAAGTTTTCTTGCATAATCTAACCCTGTATAGATATAGAAAGAGTCTGGCTACCAAATGGCGATGATTAGATAAAATAAGTTCCAAGTGTGTGGAGTAGGGGAAGTTCTTGGGAAAATGTTTTGTATAAGACTAGTCAGCTATCCCATAAGTGGTAATAGATCAATGCACTTAATAGAACCCTTGTGTTGTGCATCATCAACTGCAGGGGTATGAATATTACCTCAGGGAATATATAATATAGCATGTGTAGCTTGAGATACCAATAAACCCTTGCTTGTTTATTCTAGTGAGAGTGGAGTGTGATCAATGGGCTGTCCAGAAGAGGAGATCTGGTGAGTACAATATGGAGTGTCTGCCCATCTTATTCAACCTATTCCAGGCAGATCTTGTTCAGGGAGTTAAATTCACCTTTTGGCTTTCTCCTTCCATGACACAGCTCAGTCCACAGAGGGTGTGCAACATCCTTCACCACCACAGAGTGTGCCATAAATTGGGGGGAGGGGTTTAGGAAGGGGGCAGGAAATGGAGCCAAAATTTAGCATAATGAGCTTGGGCACATAGTAAATTTATAAGGTTCAGAGCCGAAAAGCCACCCTTACTATATAGCAATATCAGGGTGTGCCACCTAATGCAGGGCTACTTTCCCTCCAAAGCAATACGGACCATAAGTGGTTTTGTGTTTGAGAAACGTGTGATCGCCCGCAATCCTCTGCTCATGACGTCACATATTACATCACTCATGACATGGTCTGTGGCATCACTCATGACATCACTGATGACATCATCCTTGTGATAGAGTGGCAGTCGCGCGAGTTATAGTTATCTCAACTAACTATAACGGGGGAATTTCGTTGGTTTTTTACGAGTGAAATATCCACCTAACTATAACATGTGTGAAACCTATGGTTTTTTAAGTGAATTTGCAAGGTTTTTAAATGCTAATTCCCAACTATAACGTGTGTGAAACCTATGGTTTTTTCAGTGAATTTGTATGGTTTTTTTAAATGCTAAGTTATGTATGTCTGATTATTTTTTTTATATATTTATTTTTCAATAAACTAGGTATAAATTTTTTATTTTATTGTTTTTCACCGTGCGCGCACCCCCGCGATTTAAAAAAAAAAAAATGTAAATGTTTTTTTCTGCCTTCGGGGTCCTTCAGGGACCCCCTGACCAAGGCTAGGGGGTCTCTACCCTGCCCCCTTTTCACGTTCACCACCTTCCTTTTCCACTCTCGCACTGAAAACAAACAAAATGGCGGCCGACACTTCCTGATTTCGACCGATTCGAACGTTGACTGACATGTAACAACCAATCAGAATTACGCTCGCGCACGATATGTATGTGCTTTAAAATGCAATTTTCTCAGGAACTACTGAACAGATTGACTCCATATATGCAAAAGGCACTTCCCTGACCTGAGGACTACATCTCTGGCAAATTTCAAGTAATTCTGTTCAGCCGTTCGGGCTGTACCTTCGACTAAAGGTCCTATAGGAAAATGCATGGGGAAAACGCGTTTTGGGACCCCCCTTTTTTCTCGGCCCCCGCTTGACGAATCACCCCGAGATTTTCAGGGTAGGAGCTGAGCGGAGCACCCCATTAGTTTTGAAAATTTAGTGAAGATTAGTCAACCGGCGCCAAAGTTATTCAAAATAGAATTTTGAGATTTCCTATGGAAACACGGTCCTAACTATAACGATCTACTGGCGACCGCCAGTATCTAGTCTCAGTAGTGGACGACAGTGAAATTAATACAGAATTTTCCTCAATTGAATTGGACACCTGATATTCTGCCGAATCGGATGATTTTGCAAATAAGAGGGAAGTTAGGTGCAGGGTCTCTGATGAAGAGCAGTAAGTCATTTGCATACATTGAAATGAGAAATTATTTCCCATAGCCTTAAAGTATGTGGTAGTCACTCAGTGGAACGGCGAAGTTCTAGATGGTTGGATGATTCCTCCATAAACTGGTGTACAGAAACAGAAAAGAACTTAAAAATTCTTTTAAAATGCTTGCACAGCAAACAAACATCTTTTTCTTAAAAATGAAGGATAAGATGATAACATGAGGCGCTCAATATCCATTTCTCATTAAGGGTCTTAAAACATGTGCACTTACTGTTTAATATTGGGCTGCATGACGGTTATATATTTGTGATGAATTGATATCTTGTGATCAGCGAGTTCAAAGAGTGGAGGATTTAATCAAATAGGCAAACATACTATGGTAGATGGACAGGGTGGTTTGTCAAATGCAATTAAAGACTCAGGCAGCCTTCTGGGCCACTGTGATTACCCTGCTATAAGTGCACTGGTCATGGAAGCACAGTTAGGTTTTGGAAAGAAGAACAAGTTACTTACCTTCGGTAACGATGTATCTGTAAGAAACATTAGTTAGTTAGATTCCTCACCTTAGAATATCCCCAGGCGTCAGACTGGATCCGGAAGATTTTTCGTCAGCAATACCCCTTGCGCGTCGCTAGGCGTCGTCTGCGGCTCCGCGTCCGTCGTCAGCGTCGTGCGCCGGAATGACGTCGTCGGAGTACTTAGACGCCGCCCTCGCGCGCTGACGTCAGTTCTTGTACATAGCCTTCCGCGCCAGGAACGCAGAGCCATGCAAAGACCGACACTGGTGCCAAAAATAAAATCTAGGGGCCTGAAAAGGATAACCTTAACCCTAGATGTCAGTTCGCAGAACGGGGAGGATGGGTGGGTCGGTGAGGAATCTAACTAACTAATGTTTCTTACAGATACATCGTTACCGAAGGTAAGTAACTTGTTCATCTGAAAGAAACACGTTAGTTAGATTCCTCACCTTAGAATAGATACCCAAGCAATACCATCCCCGGTGGTGGGTCTGCGAACCAAGATCACACCAGAAAGTCCTGGAGGACAGAACGGCCAAAGAAGCCATCCCTCCGGACTTGGCTGTCAAGGCAATAATGCCTGGCAAACGTGTGTAGTGAAGCCCACGTCGCCGCCTGACAGATGTCCTGCAAAGGGACTCCCCGTCCCAAGGCAGTAGTAGCCGCTGTGGCCCGAGTAGAATGGGCGCGCAGCCCAACAGGAGGGTCCTTTTTTGCCAAAGAGTAACAAATTTTGATGCACAAAACGACCCACCGAGAGATGGTCCGTTTGTGCACAGCTTTCCCCTTCTTAGCACCCACGTATCCAATGAAAAGTTGGTCGTCCACCCGGAACTGCTTTGTGCGGTCCAAATAAAAGGAGAGCGCACGTTTTGGGTCCAGGCGGTGGAGCCTCTCTTCCTCTTTGGAAGGATGCGGAGGCGGAAAGAAGGTGCGCAAGGTGACAGACTGCCCAAGATGAAATGGAGTCACCACTTTCGGAAGAAAGGAGGGACGAGGCCGAAGGACAACCTTGTCCGGATGAACAGACAGAAAAGGAGGCTTTGAAGATAAAGCCTGGAGCTCACTCACCCGTCTAGCCGAGGTGATGGCTACCAGAAAAGCAGTCTTAAGAGTCAGAAGACGAAGAGGACAATTGTGAAGAGGCTCGAAGGGAGCGCACATCAGGAATGTCAAGACCAGATTCAAGTCCCACTGAGGCATTACAAAAGGGACAGGAGGGAACGTGTGAGTAATGCCTTTTAGAAAGCGTGTAACCACAGGGGACTTGAAAAGAGAAGGCTGATCAGGAAGCCGCAAGAAGGCAGAGATGGCAGCAAGATAACCTTTCAGGGTGCCCAGGGCAGAGCCCTGCCGGGCCAGAGAAAGAAGAAAGAGGAGAACCTCAGAAAGAGGGGCGGAAAGGGGATCCACAGCCTTTGCTGTGCACCATGCCACAAATTTGTTCCACCGGCAGGCGTATACCGTCTTTGTGGAGGGACGCCTGGCTGCCAGAATGATATCACAGACTTCAGGAGGCAAGTCGAATGGCATCAACTGCCGCCGCTCAATCTCCACGCATGGAGGTGGAGGCTGGACAGGTTCGGGTGGAGGACCGTCCCCTGCTGCTGCGACAGAAGATCCTCCCGAAGGGGCAGACGTATCGGGGGATCGGTCAACATACTGAGTAGCTCGGGATACCAGTATCTTCGTGCCCAATCCGGAGCCACCAAGATGACTTGGGCCCGGTCGTGCCTGATCTTCTTCAGCACTCTGGGCAGAAGTGGTATAGGCGGAAAGGCGTACAACAGAACGCAACTCCACTCGTGACGAAAAGCGTCGCCGAGCGAGTGCCGCCTTGGAAATTCCAACGCGCAGAACTGCTGACATTGCGCGTTCTCTTCGGTGGCGAATAGATCTAACCAAGGCTTTCCCCACTGCTGAAAGAGACCTTGCGCCACTTCGGAGTTCAGGCGCCATTCGTGATCCATCATGCACCGGCGGCTGAGTTCGTCCGCTCTGGCGTTCAGAGAGCCCGCCAGATGTTGAACCACTAGGGTGACGCCCTGGTGTTCCAGCCACGTCCAGAGGCGCAGAGCCTCCTGACAAAGGGTCCACGACCCCACCCCGCCCTGTTTGTTGCAATACCACATGGCGGTGGTGTTGTCCGTGAACACCTGCACGACACTGCCCCTGACAGAGGGAAGGAAGGCTTTCAGTGCAAGTCGGATCGCCCTCAACTCCAACAGGTTGATGTGGAGACGAGACTCCGCCGGAGACCAGAGGCCTCTGATCTCCGCCTCTCCCATATGGCCACCCCATCCCAGGAGGGACACATCCGTCACTACGACATGCTCCGGTTGGGGAAGGGAGAGGCTCCTGCCCATGACCCAATCGCGGTCCGTGAGCCACCACTGCAACTGCTGTGCAGTGCCCTCCGAGATCAAGACATGGTCGGACAGGTTGCCGTGATGCTGGGCCCACTGAAACTTCAGGTCCCACTGCAGAGCCCGCATGCGCCGCCTGGCGTGATGCACTAGTAGGATGCAGGAGGCCATCAGCCCCAGAAGCCGCAACACTAGCCTGACTGAAACCCAGGATAGAGGCCGAAAGATGGGAATCAGGGCCTGTATATCCCGGACCCGCTGTTCAGGTGGATAGACCCGGAACTGCGCCGAATCGAGAACCGCTCCGATGAAGAGGAGCTTCTGAGAGGGACTCAGGTGTGACTTCGGCACGTTGATGGAAAACCCCAGCAAATGCAGGAGATCCGCCGTAGTCTGTAGGTGGGAGACGACTGTCTGGGGCGAGCCCGCCTTCAACAACCAGTCGTCGAGATAGGGGAAGACTGGAACCCCTGATCTGCGCAGATGAGCTGCGACCACCGCCATCACTTTCGTGAACACCCGAGGGGCACTGGTGAGGCCGAAGGGGAGCACGGTAAACTGAAAGTGCTCTTGGCCCACCGTGAACCGCAGGTAACGCCGGTGGGCCGGCAGGACGGGGATGTGGAAATAAGCGTCCTGCAAGTCCAACGCTACCATCCAGTCTCCGGGGTCTAGGGCAGCTAGAACCTGAGCCAAAGTCAACATCTTGAACCTTTCCTTCCGGAGGAAGGCATTGACGTTCCGAAGGTCCAAGATAGGGCGGAGGCCCCCTTTGCCCTTCTTGGGAACCAGAAAGTAGTGGGAATAACAACCACGACCTACTTCTGGGCTCGGAACGCGCTCGACGGCCCCCTTGGCCAAGAGGGCGGAAACCTCCTCGTGGAGAAGATGCAAGTGATCCCCCGAGATACGGTGGTGCTGCGGTGGCATGGCTGGAGGGGTCGTCTCGAAGGGGAGGGAGTAGCCCCTTCGGACGATTTGCAGCACCCACCTGTCCGATGTGATGGACCGCCAGGTGATGGCGAACTCTGCCGCCCACTGGCGTGGAATGGGCCTGAAAGCTCGGACTAGGAAGGCTTTGAGGCGGATGCTGCCGGGGTGGATGTGGGCTGACCTAGTCGTCCTCCAGATCCGCCTCGGCGGAAACCACGTCCGCGCGCAGGTTGGTTCTGCGGCTGGTGGCTAGGCGCACGTGAGGAGGCACCCCTTCCTTGGCCACGAAAGGGGCGAAAAGCGGAAGATTGCGACCGCGGGGCCGAGAGGCCCAAGGACTTGGCCGTAGCCCGGGAGTCATTAAAGCGGTTCAGCGCACTGTCCGCCTTCTCGCCAAACAGGCGAGTGCCATCAAACGGCATGTCCATGAGAGTGCTCTGGACATCGCCGGAAAACGACGTGGACCGCAGCCAGGCGTGACGTCGAAGCGCCACAGTGGTGGAAATGGCCCTACCCAGCGAGTCCGTGGTGTCAAGCCCACAACGTATGGCATGTCGCGCGGCATCCCTCCCATCGGCCAGAGCCTGGGTAACTCGTGTCCGGACCTCCTCCGGACACAGGGGCAGCGCGTCCTCCACCGCATCCCACAGAGAGTGGGAATAACGGTCCAAGAGACAAGCGGTGTTCAAAGACCGCAGGCCCAAACTAAGCGATGAGAACAGTTTCTTGCCAAACTGCTCCAGTCTCTTGGAATCCCGGTCCGGCGGGGCGGTCGGGAAAGAGGATTGGGAGGTGGAGGCCTGGATAACCAGGCTCTCAGGGGTAGGGTGTTGGGACAGAAAACTGGGGTCGCCCGGAGCAGGGCGGTGGCGCCTGGCAACGTTCCTGTCCACAGGAGGAACTGTGGAGGGCTTGGACCAGGTGCCCTGGAGAACGTCAGTGAGGGCTTCATTGAACGGCAGCAGAGGCTCAGTGGAGCTTGCTGCAGATTGAAGCACCTCAGTGAGGAGGTTCGTCCTCACAGCCACGGCAGGTAGCTCGAGCCCAAGGGCTGCGGCCGCCTTGCGCAGCACCACGGAGAAAGCATCACCCTCCTCCGAAGCCACAGTCGGAGGAGAGATGAATCCAGTGTCTGGCGAGGTATCCAGACCACTGGCCTCCCCCAGTTCATCTGCCCAGTCCTGGGACAGTTGGGCCTGATGGGCCATAGGATCCTCGGATCCCTACCAGTAGTCCCCATCATCCGACTCCTGGTGTAGAGGAGAAAGTAACGGAGCCGGGCGGTAGACAAAATGTGTCTCTAGCGGCGTCGATCTCGGCGTCCATCGACGCCGGACCGGCGCCGGGCCCGGACTAAACTGGGGCACGGCGTCGAGCGGAGTCGACGTCGGCGTCGGCGGTGGAACCGGAGTCGACGCCGGTGGAGGAGTGACAAGGTTGACCGGCGTCGACGGGGACTCGAGAACGGGTCCCTCGGGCGCTTGCGGCGTCGAGGCCGGAGCCGTCAACGGCGCCGGGGCCGGAGCCGCCGGCTGGCAAGGCAGCCCAGTCGGGTCCGCGGGGCCCGAAGGCGCACCAGCGGGCGCCGACGGCGGAGCCAGGCTCCTCATGGCCGAGAGGAAGGCACTGACTTCCGCCGGCGTCGCGTTAGTCCCAGGGACCGGAGGGTATGGGGACGGACGCGGCGCCTGCGGCTCCGCCGGAGCCGCGGGGGTGGAACCACCCTGACCCTCGACTGAGTCGCGCGACCGGCGAGGGGAGTCCGAAGAGCGATGTCGTCTCTTGGACTTCTTGGAATGCTTCGACTTACCCGAAGACTTTGATCCCGACGACCGATGGTGACGTCGGCTGCGGCTCCGCGACCGATCCTTGGACCTCCTCCTGGACCGGGATCGAGAGGCGCGCGGAGCCGAGTGGCGAATCTCGAGAAGCTTACGGGACCGCTCCCGTCTAGCCTTCGAGGTCAGGGCCTTACAGTCCGAGCACGACTCCGCGTCGTGGTCGAGGCCCAAACAGTACAGGCACCGGCGGTCATGGTCCGTAACCGACATCAATCGGCTACAGTCCGTACAGGCTTTAAACCCAGGCATCCTACCGGCACCGGTGTCGATAGACAGGATCAAAAAGGATCAAAAAGTTAGTCAAAAATTGACTAAAGGGGTAGCTCTCCCGGATCTGCGCTTACTGGCGCGGAAAAAAGAAGAACTGACGTCAGTGCGCGAGGGCGGCATCTAAGTACTCCGACGACGTCATTCCGGCGCACGACGCCGACGACGGACGCGGAGCCGCAGACGACGCCTAGCGACGCGCAAGGGGTATTGCTGACGAAAAATCTTCCGGATCCAGTCTGACGCCTGGGGATATTCTAAGGTGAGGAATCTAACTAACGTGTTTCTTTCAGATACATTTGTCACAATAAACCCCATAGACATACAATGTAGCAGCCGTCCTGCAATGTGTCTGCCCCTCAGTTTCCATGGTCTCTAGCGCTGGTTTTTAATTGGTCTAAAACTTACCACTGAGACAAGGGTCTTGTCAAAGTAAACTGGAACGTGGACTGTGTGTCCGGTTCCAGGTGGCTACCAGGGATCCAGTAACCTGTGCTCAGCTGGAAAACAAGATGAAATCCATTAGGGAGACAATTATTCTCATTATTGAGAATAGAGCAGGTGCTGTAGACTGTCAGCACTGACTAACACATCCTCTCAGTGTGCCAATATTTAAAATGGCGAGCAGTCCAATCATCTCAGAAATGGTGATCTTAGTGAAGACTTCTCAATAGCAGGGGCATCTCCCTGACTACCAGGCTTCACTAATCAAAACTGGACATGAATAGTTATTGTCCAAGCACAGGTTTAAGCCATCCGCTGCGCTTCACAGTGATGAATTGAGAAACTTCTGGAGCTGAATGAAGGCGGATATGGGACTTCACAAGGGTACAGGGGTAATCAAGGAAATTGCATGGTCACCAGAGATACAGCAAGACCGAATATGCTACTTACCAGTATGCATCTGTTCTTGGCATGTAGGGCTGCTGACATTCATATCTGTGCATAGATCGCCGCCTAGTGTTGGGTCCGGATGATTGCACATTGTTGTCCTGGAAGAGTCTTCGAAGTATCACGAGATAGGTGGCTCCTCCCCTGGACTACAGTGCGCATGGGCATCCTTGATCTTTGTGGTCTTGATCCGGGTCACCTGGGCTTCTATGATTTCGAAACTTCTTGGCAGCTAACCCATTGATAGGTGCTCTATGCAGATTCATCAGTGAATAGAGTTTTGTTTAGGTAATCCTGCAAGTCAGAGATTAGGTTCTGTGCTCCCAGGCTGTTCTTGGACCTCCTCTTCCCCTCTGGTCACAGCTGAAGGGCGTTCAGAAGTCCAGCCTGGTCGGGGACCAGAGCATCCGCAAGTAAAATCTGACACAGGGAAACATCTTTCAATCACTGGTGTGAAGCTTCTCGAAGTTTATACAATGTAACATTTTATAGATATGAAAGGAGCTGTAGTTTTCTAATTCTATAAGCCTGGGTCAACCAAAGTTGTACTTTGTTAAAAATGTGAAAACCTCCTTCTTCCAAGTAAAAGTGCTTCTTGTCATTTTGTTCAAGTTTTCCAAGGGTTCTGGGTGCAGGTAGCAACAAATCACATCTGGTCAGGCTCATCATATGTGTACCCAAGCTCAGGTTACAGGCAACAGTCAGTCGCACAGGAACAAGGCGGAGACATTAAAGGTTCAATGAGAAGGGGAAACCTATACTGGACCAAGGAGGAGATGGTGAAAGGTCCCCCAAGCCCACCAGGATGTCACATCCAGCATGGGAAAGGGAAGTCTACAAGGAAGCTTCTATCTTTTTCAGCCATGAACAAAGTTATCCTGAAAAGCACTCGACAGCTATGTCACTGAAAAGCACTCTGATATTCAGTAGTTATCCAGCAGATGGGATACTCAAGGAAACCTCTGGTACTGGGAACTGAACTGATAATGGGAAGAGCTAGGATGCAACCTTCTCCAAAAGGGGGCAGGTGAAATAGTTTGTACTCTTGGACTATAATTCTGTCACCATCAATGCCACACGCCTCAGTCTGATGTGAGGAGAAAGTAGCCAACAAGACTAGTTGGGTGTACTATGTAGTTGGACAACACTGTCAGCAGACATGCTCTGTCAATGTACCAGAATGCAGAAATATGGCGAACTTTCAGTGGGCTTCTAGAATTTAGATTCGACTGATGGATTAATGATTAACTGATGGGAGGGTGGCACAGCTTCACATAGCATTGATAAGAATGTTGGCCCTAACAGCCAACGATATATTAATCTGTGATGGTGCAGGCTTCATTCAAGAGGAGATTAGTCAGATTGTAAAATATATGGCAAATTATTTAAATGTACACATTAAAATGGGAATCTAACTTACCTGCAAAGATAATTCTGAAAATGAATTTGCTACCAAAAGTCACACAATGATTATTCTGGCATTCAAGGTTTTGGACTTGGACTGTGTAACTAGTTTTTATCAAACATCTGTTTGGGCACGGACTGAAGATATGGCTAGAATGACTGACCAGAAGAACATTGTTCACCAGCCGCTGATTCCATTTTTACATTTTCATTATTTCCTTCTATCAGAAGTTGGGGCGTAAAGATTATCATTGTCACTAAAGCCAATATGACAAATCATTAGCTGTACTATGAGACGTAATGGATAGAAAGGGCACTCAAACATCCTAAGCTAGTCTATCCAGATCACATTCTTGCTGATACGACTGATTTTAGTTTCAGGAGATATGTTGTATATTCCCTACTTTTTGTGTTCATGGATACTCCAAACACCCAATCACAGATCCACTGGTTGTCATGTTAACTATTGTTCTTAGGTCTTTAATTGCTTTATTTTTTTTTTTTAGTACTACTTGTGCTCCATCATCATGTAACACTAGGTCATCCATGTAATGCTGCAACATGTGAGCCATCCCTAAAATGCTCATCAATTCAAATTGCAATACCTTGAAAAGAGTCACCTTAAGAAATGCACTTATAGGTGGTATGCCTTTGCCAGAGGCGTTG
Source organism: Triturus cristatus (assembly GCF_964204655.1). Lineage (NCBI taxonomy): Eukaryota > Metazoa > Chordata > Amphibia > Caudata > Salamandridae > Triturus > Triturus cristatus. The sequence goes on from NC_140592.1 coordinate 1,024,590,440, forward strand.
AGGACTGGCGCAAATATCTTTAACCGGTTATAGTTGGGCTTATTACATTTTTGATGAATACTGTATGATTTAAACTTATATGATTTAGTTGGGTTGGATATATAAATATCTACTGTTAAAAATGAAGATATTTACAAAGCAATCACTCATTTAAATATACTTTTCAACAACGGAAACGTTCCCTCAATTATTTTGCTTTATCTTGGAGCGGATCTACTGCTAAGATTTCCAGGGATAGAGTTCAAATTGGGAATATTCCTGTGTAAGGAATATCCAAAGTCTCTTCCTTAGATATGGGGCTGTTTTTTCTGTTAGAACTCGCTGGAACGGTTCCTCAGAATCAGCTGCCATTTGTGGGTATTTGGGCATAAGGATGCTTCTTTTGAGCACATTCACTCAAGTGATCATTCCTTAAAGGCAAGTCGTAAAAGAGAGCTGTGCAACCATTGGGATCCTTCTTTCAAGAACAGAGAAGGACCACATCTTGCTATAGATGTGATGAGGAGTATTCCTTGATGAGGAGATGTCACAGCAACGTCATGGTGGATTTTCACAAAGTGTCCCTAGTGTTAAATTCCGACAAATACCCATACATGATGTACAATCTACACATGGTCCCGTTCAACTGCTCATTTTACGACAAATACTGAAAACAAATTGATATAGTAATTTAATAGTGATGACAAAAGCTTTCTCTTATCCGTGAGCCACACCAAAACACAAAAGGTAGGATCACACTAAGTTGCATTACAGCTTCACAATAAGCACAGATATGGGTTATAATGTGTGTTTCAAAAAATATCGGAAAATAAATTCGCAATCTTCTATTCAAATCAATAAGGTATTTTCTCAGGTGAGATTTTGGGTAAGTGGTCAAACTGACGGTTTGATAACAATGAAAATTCAAAATTAAAGGGGAAAACCAAGGCAGTGCCTTCGAACATCATGAATGCTAAAACTATTGGTGAAATAATTTTCCCGGATAAATACATTTCACAGCTCAAGGCCTGGAAAAGATTTTTTTGTGGAAACTAATAATGAGGAATTAGTCCATATAAACAGTAAGTTTCTGAGACCATATGTTACAAAATAACTGCACATTTTGCTACATTATCAAGATTTGTATAATAAAAGGTCACACATCTGTATTGTCCTACAGTATTTTTGGATTCTTGGCACTGCTTTTGTACCATTCACAATATACAACTAAGAGCTGTCAAGTTGAACTATTGGCAGAACTGAATACAAAATAATGGAAATCTGTATGCATTTATATCACATTACGTTGATACAGGCTTCAGACTGCATTAAACAATTTATATTTGCTCTATTTTCAATTAAGAAGGTCAAATTGTGCAGACCAAAGACTTTTACCTGAAGCTTTATACCATTAACATGTAACAAGCAAGGGAAATAACTACTTAAGTACAATGCTATTAAAGAAATTATCTGTCCGCATTTACTAGTATGACTTGCACAATAAAAACAAATTATATAAAAATACATGAATACCAATTTTGAATGGGGCTGGCTTAGATCTAGCAAGCCTTAAGGTAGTCAACCACCTTCATCTAGTTTTCCAAGTAAAGTCCAACCAGCAAGCCCCGCTCTGTGTCCAATTCATATGTATTTCTTGGCTAACCGAGGTAGTCTACTATTTCTTTCTTTAAATGAGTTTTAGTTTGCTCAGAGTTCTAAAAACAAGATTACCAAGTAGAAAATTCACCAATAAAAACAGTGACAATGAAGCATGTTTTAGGTTTCAGAAAAAAAATTCCCTCCAATGCAATTTATCCAAAATATATACAAAGCCAAAAATTGTTGAAAAGTTATACTAATACAATGAAATAAAAAAAGCATAAACCTTGCATATAATACCAGGGGTGTGGAATTGAATAAAATATCTACTTGTCCATGGGGCAGGTTGCTTCATAAATCTACTTGTTCTGTAACAAAATCCACTTTTCCCTTTTGTGCCATGTAATGCGGCGACAAATTATGGCAGCAATCTCATTATATAAGAGCTCTGAAAAAGCCTCTCGGTTTATGCCAGGGCTCCTTGCATAGTAGGGTTTGAATACTAGCAATCCCCTTATGTTACCACATTTCCGCAGATCTGAATGATGGGGCTGAAGATAACGGTAAGCATCAGTTCCAGGGTTGGATGCTCTTTTGAGTCTGTGCAAACCTACTAACTTGCATGCTTTAAGGTTTTCACCAACTCTTCTCTAATCTTTTCACATACTGAGAAAGGTTGGAAATTTACTCCTGACAATGGCAGATAGGATTGCGAAAAAAGTGGTTGGAGGGAAAGTGAACTTGCACATCTACACCTGTATATTGGCTCAAGCTAAAATGCAGTTCACAAATATTTTCTAGGAACACTATTTCTTGCTTTACTTCTGTAAAGTCTCGCAAATTCACGAAATTCGTATATCAGCACTTAATGCGTGGACAGGGGTGCACTTTGATACTTTAATAACTGTGCCTCTAATTAGGTCTGGCGTTAACCATGACCTTTTGTGTTTATTAAAATTCTGTCCCTCTCTGTCTATTGGCTAGCTTCACTGTGAGTAGACAGCATTCTGTTCTTTTACAAGGAGCATATCGAGACAGTTGTTTTGTTCAGTGCCAGAAACTATTGTGGCAATGTGCCAATGTTTGTTATAATGAAGAGGGCCCTGCAGCTCCCACACCAAAATGGTTTTACAATTGACAAAAATAAAAGGCTGACCATCAATTTTAGACCTACTGGATTTACCAATGCTTGTTTATTTCCATATGTCCCATAATCTTATAAAAAGGGTTACACTAACTTCTCATTATGAATATATTTGGAAAATACTAGCATACATCAACACTTTTTACTAAATGATGCTGCAAAGAAAAGGTACCTAAAAGTTTACAGTATTTAGCAAAATGTTTTTGCATTTTTTGTGAACATTTTATTTTGAAAGCAAAGAATCATCAATCTTGCTTTCAAGCTTCTGCAAATATTTGCATCTAATTAGAGAGCATTCTGGGAGCAGTAGACATAGCCTATTACTAAAAATTGAAAAAGTGTACATATTTTTATACTGGAACCACTATCAGTAGTGCATTCTGAGCTTACATTTACTAAGAGCGTTCACCCTTTAAAAATAAAGGTTTCGCATTAATGAACCATAAATACAAGGTTGAACAGCATTACAATATGGACATACATATTACTTAAACTGCAGGCAATGCCTTTCCCTGATCCATAATGTGGTACTGTAAACTGGCAGTCAAAGGGTTTGTGCTGTAGGGGGTTGGGCCTTCTTGCCCCAAGGGCAAAATACACATGATTCAGCCTCGGCGCATTTCCTTGCAGCGCTTTGTCATTGTGTAGCTCCTGCTTATTTTAAAACTCCCGTTTTGTCGTCTAGGTTATTTTTGGTTAGCACTATTTTTCCCATGTTTTTAACATTGCCGGCCACGCTTACCTGCATGCTGCCATCCTTACTTGCACGGCAATTTGGAAAAGCACCGCATTTCGCGGGTCCCTCGCCATTGTCTCGTTGGCGGCTATATTAGGTGAGGGGTGAGCCACATCGCGGTCTAGTCCTCATTTAGGAGGCTCGACCAGCATAAATAGCAGGCAAATCTTAGGCGAGCTCTCATTCAGCCTCGGCGCATTTCCTTGCAGCGCTTTGTCATTGTGTAGCTCCTGCTTATTTTAAAACTCCCGTTTTGTCGTCTAGGTTATTTTTGGTTAGCACTATTTTTCCCCTGTTTTTAACATTGCCGGCCACGCTTACCTGCATGCTGTCATCCTTACTTGCACGGCAATTTGGAAAAGCACCGCATTTCGCGGGTCCCTCGCCATTGTCTCGTTGGCAGCCATATTAGGTGAGGGGTGAGCCACATCGCGGTCTAGTCCTCATTTAGGAGGTTCGCCCAACATAAATAGCAGCCATGCCTACGCGCAGCGTCATCGCGCAGCGGGATCGCCGGACTTCCGCCGGAGTTACGCCTGAGTTCAGCCCGTCTGCGCCCGTCCGCGCTGAGGACGTGCTGCAGGGCAGGCTGGACTCGGCTGGCACCCCCCCTCCACTCTATGAGGTGCCTAGGCAATACTCTATGTCGGAACTCATAGCTTTAAGACCATCAGTGCAGCGATGCTCACACCGCTTGTCTCCTGAAGGCATCTTCCATTCCCAGCGATGCATGACATGTAAGGTTTCCTTTCGCTGCCCCGCTCCCAGTACTACTAGATCCCATTCGCGCTCGGGATGCCTTTCTGTTTCGCTGCCAAAAACCAGTTTCCTAATTAATGCGTGATCGCTGATCAAGCACAATGTTGCCTTCCACGAATTTGTGGAAGAAAGACAGCCGGACTGGGTCTTTATCACGGAGACCTGGGTTTCGGATTCCTCCGGTCACGATCTACTCTTGGCCATTCCTGATGGCTATTCTCTCCATAGGCAGGATAGACCACTGCGTAGAGGTGGAGGAATTGCCGTTCTTTTTAAATCTTCTTTTTCTTGCACTGTTAAATCTCTATCAATGCCTGGAGATCGCTTTGAGGCACTCTATTTTTGCATTTTGTGTGCTCCATCTGTCTCTTTCACTGGGATACTCATATACAGGCCACCCGGCCCTAGGGCTAGTTTTTCTTCAGATCTCCTTAGAATCCTAGAACCTTATTTTGGAAAATCCTATCTTTCCATCTTGGGTGATTTCAATTTCCATCTTGATGAAATCAACTCAAAGGATACCCTGACATTAATTGAGTCACTCGGAGCTTGTGACCTCGTTCAGTTGGTGAGCAGCCCAACACACAAGGCTGGCCATATTCTTGATGGGGTATTTTCTAGTGATTCTAGGCTATCTACTGGCCCGCCTCTGCCGTTGGTCTGGACAGATCATTTTATAATACCGCTTGAACTTGCTCTTCCTGCCCTGCCGTTAGCTAATCACGTCGCTACTTCATTTGCTCTTAGGAGAAACTTTAGAAATATTACCGATGACACTATTGCTTCTCACATTCGGATCTCAGAATCTTTCTCCTTGAAGGATGCGGATGAGGCAGCTCAAGAACTTATGGACTCTATTACCAATGCAGTGGAAAAGCTTGCCCCCGCCTCCCTTCGATATGTAGCTCGGCAGAAACCCACTGCACCCTGGTTCTCTGAACATCTGAGCCTCCTAAGGCAGGGGTGTAGGAGCAGCGAGAGAAGCTGGAGGAAATCCTGGGATCCGAAAGATCGAGAGGTTCATAAGTCCGCTTTACGGGACTACAAACAGAGAGTTATAGTGGAAAAGCAGGAGTACTTCTCCAATCTTACAGGTTCCCAAACCTCATCCAGGGAACTTTTTAAAATTGCTGATTCACTATGCTCTCTCCAACTCCCTGATCCTGTAGTTAGCTCTCAGGATCTTTGTAATAACATCTCTGACTTCTTTCACAGCAAAATCTCGGACATTCACATCGCCTTAGAAGCCCTATGCCACTCCTTGGATAAGGATATCCCTTCTGCTATAGCCAGTCTGGACACTTTGGGTGAAGGCCCTTCCAAACTATTCAGGCAATTTCCCTTATTGTCTTTGGAAGGACTGAACCTCCTACTCGATAGGACTAAATCTTCCTCCCCAATGGATCCATTACCGCTAAAAATACTGAAGGAGTGCAGAAACAGCATTCTTCCGCCCATGTTGGAAGTCATGAATAGGGCTATTGTCCAGGGTTCCTTTCCACCAGTGTGGAAGAAGGCTATTGTAAAGCCTCTCCTTAAGAAACCGTCTTTGGATCCTGGCCTTCTTAAAAACTTCAGGCCAATCTCTCTGCTCCCTGCCCCTGCAAAAATATTGGAGGCACACCTCAACTCCCACCTCTCCACTTTTCTTGAGACCAGTGAGTATCTTGATAACACACAGCACGGATTCAGAAAGTACCACAGTACCGAATCCGCACTCACTGTTGTAGTAGACAACATCCGACGTAAAGTGGATAGTGGCCAAACTACAATACTGGTCCTATTAGATCTCACAGCCGCGTTCGATACCCTGTCTCCCGCCATTTTAACATCTCGGCTTAGGGAGGCAGGGGTTACTGGGCCGGCCTTGAATCTTCTTAACTCCTTTCTCCTTGGTAGAGAACAGAGAGTAAAGCTTGGAAACTTCCTCTCCCCTGCCAAGTCATTGCAATGTGGGGTGCCACAGGGGTCGGCCCTTAGTCCGACCCTGTTTAACATCTATGTGGCCCCCCTTGCTAGACTAGTAAGATCGCAGGGGATGGAGGTGGTGTCCTACGCCGACGACACCCAGATTATGGTGTCACTGGCTCATTCCTCTGTCCATACATCCGCCATTAGCTTTAGGTCATGCATGCAGCATGTGGCAGATTGGATGATCATCAATTCCCTAAAGCTAAACGGCGACAAGACAGAGGTCTTGGTCTTTGGGAAAGACCAAGATGTTTGGTCGAGCGAGTGGTGGCCTTCATCTCTTGGCACCTGCCCCACTCCCTCCCAATCAGCCAGAAATCTCGGCGTGGTCTTTGACACCTCACTCTCTATGATGCTCCAAGTAAATAGGACCGTGGCCACATGCTGGGGTGTTATCAGGATTCTAAATAGGATCCGTAACTATCTTTCTCTCCAGGCTCGTAAGCAGATTGCAGTCGCTCTTGTTGGCTCCAGGCACCGATTATTGCAACTCCCTGTATGTGGAGTCCAACAAGGGCCTTATCCATCGACTGCAAATCGTGCAGAATGCTGCAGCACGTTTTGTTCTGGCCCTTCCCTTGGCATCTTCAGCCACGACTGCTAGGAGAGATCTTCATTGGCTCCCTGTTCAGCATAGAGTCTTTTTTAAGATTCTATGTCTTACATACAGAGCTCTTGCGGCTGGCACGGACAATGCACTTGGGTCTCTGCTTACCCGCTATATCCCTACCAGATCTCTTCGATCTGCTGGGTTATTTCAACTTGTAGTGCCCCGCACAAGGCTAGCCAGATGGGGAGCGAGAGCTTTTTCTGTTGCCGCTCCTAAGCTCTGGAACTCTCTTCCAATTGAGGTCAAAACCCTTCCCTCAATTGAGCTGTTCAAAAAGGCCCTTAAGACGTGGTACTTTACCAAAGCCTACCAATGAGAGAATGCTGGTTTGATTTGCGAGCTGTATTATTTGAATTAGGCGCCTTGACGCCCATTGGGCAAAGTTTGCGCATGACAAAACTCATTTCATTCATTCATTCATGAAAACTTGCTGCCCTTGACCCCAAACAATGTCCCCATTAGAATATAGGTATTCCACATCCCTCAATACTAATTAGATGTACGAGCAACACAACAATAAAGCAAGAGGATGGCAGCTTCAATTGTATTTAAATACTGCAGATGCAGAGAAACTATGAAAAGTACTTTGGTTACTTTTGCAGAATGCCAATGGCAAGGTAAATAAGTGCAAAATGCCACATCCAATTCTACATAATTTACGAATGTCACAGAATTGTCATAAGATAAATCAAGACAAAACAAGATCAACGTTAAGAATGTTGCATTTAATATTTACGAACTGAAGAATAATCCTCAATATTCACACAAACAAATCACGAGAACACTTAATGACATTCATTTTGCAGATTGACATTAAAAGTTGAGAGGTTAATGTACTGAAGGCTCTCTGAGGGAGGAGTGCTGCAAGGAGGTATAGGCGTGACCGATACAAACTCAATGCTGGATGCTAGACATGTACAAAATGTATCCACTGGCATTTCAATCTAGCATGATGCTTGGGTTCTATGTAAACCGTAGAAAGGAAAAGTAAAACAAATGTACTAAGCTATTTTTGTTAGAAAGAAGTGCCAACCTCTACCAACCCGTCCCCCCAGAATAAGAATTATACTTTTGAGTTTGGCATTAAATTTTGGCTGTCTGGATAAACTACAAAAGTCTATTTTTCAACGTACCAGCTGTTTCAAGTGAGAAATGGTGAGGAACACTTACTTGTAACAGGCTCTCAGAAAACATTTAGAATTACCAACAAACTGGAACATCACTGTCTGAAAAAAGGGTGAAAGCTTTTGTATTTAAAAACACTAATGCTTCAGGGTTGGTGCATGAGTAGAGGCAGGATGAAGCTGGACTGGAGGTTTACAGCTATTAAAGCATTTTAGTTCGGAGAATTGATTGTAGTATTAATATTTCCAATATAGATTCCTGCACTCTGATAATGCTATATACCACCTTCTGCTGGTAGTCCAGTGAGAATGATCGATGGGCTCAGTGATCAGTGTTGGAGTTCAAACAGAGAAACAAATGATCCTTGATAAAAAGGACATTTGCTCGGGGTAATGGAGCGATAATGAGGGAAACCAAATTGGTCCCTAATTTGCAATCGTCGTGTCCATATGACTTTTCCTTCAGGCTCTACAGTTCTATGTCAACATGTAATCTGGTACAAAACTAAATCCATATATGTAGATAATGTTCATGTGGCCCTGTCCATATTAATGGTTATCAATGTGATTTTAGAAATCAGGTAAAACCTGATGAAGTAACCCTTATTTATTTGTATTCACATTCCTGGCCAAACTATTAACAAACAGCAGATATAAGGGGGACCGGTATAGTTATATGTAAATGAATATTACTCCTGGTCTGCAGAGCTTCTCCTATAGCCAGATTTTAAAAAGCACTTACATTTTTACATGAGAATGTCTTATCACACACACACCTCACTAAGATTATCTTCATTCTGAAAGTCAACACTACTCAATGGATAGAAGAGAGAACGAGTTCTGCATGCAGCATTCAGAAAATAGTTGATCTTGCACAATTTGGCAGCATACAATGCAGGTTTGCGCCTTCTGTATTTGTACAACTACGGAATAGAATGCCTTTAAAAAAAATAAAAAAAGATACACAAAGGCACTTGGGTATGAGATGGCAAAATAATGTATCCAGTTTTGTACATGTTTTCAAATGTAAATATTTTTCAGGCTTCTCTGCAGTTCAATGGCCCATTTCAGTCAAGTACTTTCATGCAGCTGTTTCCAATGTGTTTGAGATATGGCATGAACACTACTAGGTTGTTTCATGATCACCCATCTGCATCATTTGATTGGAAAGGCCTTGGCTCACTATCAAATTAATTCTGATGGAGCCGATTTCATCAATTAATAACAATGTAAACCTCTGAAAAGTGATTACTAATTTGCTCAAATTATGTTAGGGATTGCCCATTATCTACATTTCCAAGTAAGTTAAGTTTCAATTCAACTAAAGCCCTAAATATTTTAATCTAGACACCACAATTTAATGTAATCAAATGATCATATGCAAATAAAGGAGCCCCCTTGCTACTGGGTGAGGGTTCCTCAAGGCACTTTTACCACAAATAAAATCAACTTTTGTATAGGTTTATAAAAAGTGTTTGTCCCTTTATGTTTATGCACTGTCACATTTTTTGATTATATTTTGAGTTGCCCTAGGATTCTGCAATTATCAAGTGATTATATGCTAGGTTAAAATAAAAATGTTCATCGCATTCAGTAATAGTATTAATACTTTACTCTGGCTTAGTAAGCCATGTGAGAATACATCAACATACAGCAAGCACACATTTAAGTTCCCAAGGTGCCTACTGAAAAGGATTCGATTCTGATACAAGCAGTCAATGAGCAATTGGTTGAAAGCATCAAGGGCATATTGCAGAAACTAAACATATTGTACTTGCATAGCACTCCAAACATAAAGACATACCGTCTTTATTAATATAATGAGGTTAAGAGTTTTAAATCAATCTATAAGAGCTTCAAGCATTGTAGGAATCATAACAAGTCATCGCTGAACGTGGTAAAATCCAAGATTGCTATGGTATATTAAACTTTAATTATGTATTGCTTAATATCTAAGAATATATTTTAAGTACTTCGAGTAGGCAATGGGCAATAAAACTGATTTCGTAGGGCCCATTAAAAAAAAAATTAAAGTATTGGGTGGAGCTTACATATAAATAATTTAGAAATTCACAATCCATCAAATGCAACTCATTTCTCTTGTGGGAGTTTGATAGTAACATCTATTTAAGAGTACTTACTTTCTCCAAGTACAAATCTTAATTTCACAAAAGCATAGCTAGTGACGATTTTCAGAGCTCCTTTCATTGCAGAATTCTGGGCACAAGTCCTATAAAAAGAAGTGGTGGGACTGACAATGTGCAAATGACTTCATGACGTCACATGCTGAACGTGTCCCGGTGTCTGAAAATTACACCGGGACACGTTCAGCATATTTCTGTGGGGCCCAGCTTCTTGGCAGGGGGGACGTGTCCACCCTGTGAAAAGAGTGGGGGGACGCCGTGTACCTGCGTTTACCCCCGACTCGAGCCCTGGTAGAATAAAAAAAAAAAAAAAAAAAACAATACTTTGCACTTTTTCAGATACTGATATCCTATTTTAACAGGACATCTATTAGACAATTTCTGAAGTCAGCAGAATCTATTCTGGCCCTACTGCCTAAGGTAAGTTTGAGATACAAGGCCCTAGCATAGAATAGTAATATTTCACAAGGTCTGTATAGTGGAACCTCGAGTTTTCATGACTGTAAAACAGGATTCTCTCTCAATAGTAATCATCTTCAAAACCAAAGTTCTCCACTGGAATTCTCAAAATATATGGCTCCCAGTTTACTGTATGCTTTCACAGTTGTCATATGCAACTTGATTAAAGGTTATGCTATACTGGAATACACTAGGTAGAACAAGCGCTTACAAATAAAAACTGATATCTATTTCTTTCTGAGCATTTTCAACTTTTTGGCATGATATTCTAGAAGTTGTCTACATGTTGCATTGCATTTATCAACTTACTGTAAAGGGCATCTCTTATCCCAATTTCTCTTCCTCTAACTGGAATGAGTATGGTGAGGCGTATGGGCCTTGAAGGTATATCTCTAGTTCGTACCTGCACGTGAACAAGAGATTTCACAATTTCAGGAGAAAGAGCCACGGCCTGGGTAGGACCAGCTCCCAGATCACTGACGGGTTACATCTATTAGTGACTATGTGGAACTAGTCGTTCTGAGGTGGTTCGAGCCCTCTCCAAAAGAAGTCGAGGAGGAGCCCCCCTAATACCTCCCTGCGAGTGAGTTGCCAAACTTGGCAGTAGATTTAGGGTCAGTAAAGTAGTGGGTCTTCGCCTGATGTAGTACCTGCAGCTTGGTAAGGTACAGCAATGAGTACTTGCCATCGGATCTATGGAGGGTGCGCTTAACTGGTAGAAAGTCTCTTCTGGCGTCCTGTACTGCCATCATAAAGTATAGATAAATGGAAATTTCATTTCCCTGATATTGGAGTGATCTCTCGCTCGCCAAGCGTAGGGTCACATCGCACTCACAATAATTCAATAAACGAGCTATTGCAGGATGAGCTGCAGTGCCTGGAGGGAGCCCCTTAACAAGGGATACATTGGCTCGATCCACAAACAACATGGCAGAAAGCACCTCACCAAAGAGGGCGGGGACCATGCCCTCAACAGTCCTCCATTCTGCCCATGGCTGTCAACTCGGGCAACCTCAGAATCCGAAGGTTTTTCTTCTTGCGCGCGCCTCTAGGCCATCATTTTATTGTTTATCACCTCTAGTACTTTCCCCATACACAATAACTTTTCTTTATCCACAAACTTAGAGGTGCGATATTCAAGCTGACCAATCCTGTCGTGCTTGTCAACGTTTTCTTTGAGGCGGTCAAACCTGCCCGCTAATTAGTAAATGTTCGTATCTATGGCTGTGAGGCTCTGTTTCAAGCCCAGGAACATGGTTGTGATATCTGGTTATGGGGCCGAACAAGTTCTTTGTGCTCTGCCCTGGTAGGGAGTCGTCAGAAAGGGGGGTCCATTGTACTGGTCTGTTGTCAGTTTTCAAAGGGTAGTTTGGCTTGCTTTGCGTCTGCTTTAACCATCTTCCATGCAGCAGGCCACTACAGGCAGCGTCCGCCTTGACTAGGCCGTTATCAGCTTCAATCTGCTTCTGGATGTGAGTGCATGCCAAGGCTCCGCCACTCCCCAGATATGATTCAGCAGGGGGGCACAAACATCTGTTCCCTCTGGACCCAAACACTAAACGACAAAGCCTGTTTGCATGTATGTCTGATCCTCAACTATTAGTTCCATGGAGTAGTCAGCTCTCCATCCACACAGCCCTGACTCAACCCGAACCCCCAGAGGGCACGAGTAGGACGGAGCTCCTCACAGCAATGGTATAAATAGTCTGGTGCGCCAACCAGCACAAATGTCAGCGTGCGGGCTAACTGGGGGCATTAGCGGGAGTCTAAACAAAATGCAAGAATTGGCAGCAATATCCGAGTGCAGGGATGCTTTAGGTGCATTAGGCTTCGGTGGGCCGGCAATTAGAATGAGCAGTCTTGAGGAGAAAGAACCGGGACCTCACATTGCAGCACTATCTCACTCTGGAGCGCTTTGTCAACGGGCTGCTCCCTTTAGAAACAGACCGCCAGCTCGGCCAGGTAGCTTCACTGTACATTTAAAGATCTTCAGGACTCGTAATGCTGGAGCCACCTGCAATCAGGCTAGGAGAGGCACTCTCCTCCTCTGCGTGGCCTTTCCCTGCTGGCCTGCCTCAGAATGCCATGCAACAGTCCTCGTGACCGCGCCTTTAAAGGCAGATGTGCCACCATCCTGAGCGGGCCACCGTCCAGACTTTCCTGCAATGGCAGACTCTCAGAGTCACCACCTGCAGGTCCTGGAGCCGAAGCAATCCTCTTGGGCAATGCAGTGGTCGAAGTGGGGAAAACAAAGTAGGGGAACTGTGGGCGGAGAATCAGAGGGCGGGAATAACCCAAGGATTGGATCAGTGGGCGGAGCCAGAGGTAAGGCCAGAATGTGCAAACATCCCAATTTTAAGTATTTGTTAGGCATTTCACTGCCTAGTTTAATCAACCAATGGATACATATGATTATTGAAGGTTATAATGAGATATCGACATTAAAATACACTCACAAAGTGGGATATGTTTCCAATCACAGAATGTCCCAAATATAATAAAATGTGGACACACAAGCCATTTATGTCCGAGCCATGGAGTTTCTGTCATCAGCACTTCTCCCTTTTTCCACAACAGTAGTTCAAACATGAATGGCAAAATATCCTAGTTTGCAAATGATTTTAGGTCTCGCCTGACCCAGCGCATGCGCTGGTCTGGCGAGACTTATTGAGAGGGCTCCAAAAAGTGCTACCAGGCCAGCCTAGAGCTACAGTGCATGTGCGTGGGCGCGCTTTACCGCGATTACTTTCACGGCCGCGCGGCCGCTTTGATGTTTGATCGCGATCACTTTCGCGGCCGCTTTGCATAGCCAATAGGTCTCGCTTTTGGCACCTTATAAGTATTTAGTTATGCAACTGTTGCATGGCTAAACACATAAGGTCCCAAAGGCGAGACCTATTGGCTATGCCAGTGCTTGTCTATATAATTATGCTCCGCCATATTTGCCTCATAATGCAAGATCTGCTGCATGATCTGACCATTTAAACTAATAAATTGTTTGAAGCCCAAACGTATCAAAAGTAAATAAAAAATGTGACTTGTGTTGCCGCAAAGTGGAGTGCACCTTGCAGAGGTTGACTTATCACCTTTCTCACTGCTGCATTTGTATGTTACACTGGTACTAATAAGGCAACATCTTTCCAGGGACTGTTATTATGTGTACAAATGTCATAATAATAAAATATCAGAAAATATACTGCACTACTCTGCAGCCTTTTTTTTAGTGCATAATTTAGTCAATACTGCAGCATAATTGTATCCTCCTTTGCTGCATAATTAATTCCAGTGGCCCCACAGCCGGCACCACGTTAAAAGTGCTTGTGAATGAAGCCGGGAGACTGTGAAGTTTGCAAACTTAGTTTGGTGTGCGTGCAAATCCTGCATTGCCAATCCCTGGTGAGTTGCAGCTACTACTGCTGAAACAAGGCCAATGGACGTACCTATGGGTGAGGCAGACTGGCCTCAAGGGCAGGGCCGCCCTTAGCACTGGTGGTGCCCTGTGCATTAATGTTTGTTAGTGCCCCCCAATGACCACCTCTGCCATGGATTCCCTCACTACCACCCTTTAACAGTGCCCCTCAAGTCTCCATAACCACAATCTCTCTCAGATGCATTTAATTTGATTTACAGCACCACTCATACCAGTGTAGGGTGTCAGAGCACTTTACATCACACACATTACACAGAGCCAATCAATGTGTGTGTAAATCACTGTATAGAAAATGTTACATAAGATTAAGGACTACAAGGTGTAGGAGTCACATGACAACCATACTAGTAGGCCGTATAGTTGAATAGTGATTGGTCTGGAGAAATACAAACTGGGAATTTTAAACGCAATACCATGGTTGGGGGTTCTCTTTAATAATCAGAATTGATTTCTATCCAAAAGAACACTTTTTTCAAAATTAGTATAATCAAAGACTGGGGGAAAAAACAACGCTCTAATTTATACCTTGCAGTTTGTGTCTAGCTCTTAGATGACAGTTAATAGCACACTGTTCTATGTTAGGATTTTTACTTATAAACCGCAAGTAAGAAAAGGATCTCTCTGACAAAAACAATAGCCCACTGACATATTTACATTATGTGCACTTCGTGATCTGCATGGTACATGTTCTTTGCAGCAGGCACATTAATCCTCTGAGCTACCTTTCCATGAGTCAAAACTTCCACTAGACAAAATTCCGATCTCTCTCTAGGAAGAACATTAATCATCAGAGTCATCATGACATTTTTATCGTTGCTGAAAATTGCTGGAGGCCAGGAAGGAGGCAGCTAGCGCTTTTAAAACCATAAAATACTTGCAAACATAATGCATCCACCCAAAGTCAGCACCTGGTACGGTCATACAGGTTGCACCGCCCTAGAGCAGGCCCTTCTCAAGGGTCCTGTGACCTCAGTGACAGAGTCACTGTTGTTCTAGGGTGTGCTGCTTTATAGGCCGGCCTGCAAGACTTGAGGTGAACTTCAGTATGGATTGTAGCGGACAAGCTTTGAAGGTAAACCTACACTTTTCATGCTAGGGTCCACCTGCTGGTGCTAAGACACCAGGGCTTCTAAGGTCTTGCGAAGCCTTCTAAGGTCTAGCATGGGATTGTGCTGTCTCAGGGGAGTGGACTGGTTATGAAGGCTGAACCTGGTTCCCCAGTTCCAAATTCAGCAGCTCTGGCCAAAGTGCCACATCCTCTCCCCCACTAAACACCATACTGCCCTGCTGAGAAAAACTCACACTGCCTTCAATTACAACCCAACTGTTGCCGGCTATAAACACCTGGATGCGGCTCAATTTAAATTACGCACTAGACAAGAGCAATATGCGGCCTACAAAACAAAAGTAACAACATCCTGGAAAAAGCAAACACTCAGAGAATGCAAAATTTAGCAAACCATGTGAAATGTAAGCAGGAACAACATGGTTACCTTAACGCTTGTACACTCACTATTCAGAAATCAGGGAGTGCTTTTGCCTGAAATGTTAAGGACATGACTACAGGGCCCTGAATGGACCCATTTCAATGTCCATTGCTTATATCCTTACAAAACGTAAGCAGTATGGTAAAAAGACCACATCCCTGGACGCAGAGCCGCAGTAAACATTTTGTTTTCCAATCCATGCATTTTAGTACCTCCAGGATTGGTGCACTAATTCCAAGCCCAGGGAAAACAAAGATAAGAAAACAAGAATAGCGCTTCACTGGCAAACTCTGTAAAAGTTGCGCTAATGTGTTTAGGTGTGAATAAAATCAAACTGGCCAGTTTGCTAACACTGTCTTACTTTATTTAGTTATTTTTCATATGTTTAACCTTTTATTCCTGATGCTACACACTTTGGAATTAAAATGTCAGAAAAATACGACATTTCCAGCAAAACTCTTTTTCTTTTTTGGATCCATTTCACAGGGGAGCAAATAAACGAAAGGACAAGAAAGAGTGTGAGAACCCCGTCTTGAAGTCACCGTTTTCAGTGAGAGAGGAACTGCTAGACAGAAAAAAAGGGAAGAAGGAAAGAGTAGAGGGTAAGGGAGCTGAAGAGGCAGACCAGAAGTGGACACAGTCTTTTTCTTCTCTGGGCACTGTCTGGTTACTTCTCTGCCGACCCGCCCGACACAAACAAACACCAGGAACGCCGAGCTTTATTTATAGGAGATGGCGATTTCTTGCGTCCTGGGACGCATTTTCAAAATAAACAAGCATTGGCATAGCCAATAGGTCTCGCCTTTGGGACCAGTGTTTAGCCATGCAACAGTTGCATAACTAAATGCTTATAAGGTCCCAAAAGCGAGACCTATTGGCTATGCCAAGCGGCCGCGAAAGTGAAAGTGATCGCGATCACAATCAAACAGGCCCTGCGGCCGCGAAAGTAATTGCGGTAAAGCGCTGTGCGCGTGCCCGCGCACATACACTGTAGCTCTAGGCTGGCCTGGTAGCACTTTTTGGAGCCCCCTCAATAAGTCTCGCAAGTAGGGGAACGAAATCCTTGGAATTAAAGAAGTAGGGGCACGCCGTGCCCTGCCGATCCCGCCCACTTCGACCACTGGGGCAATGGCAAGGGCCCCACCGTCGCTCCTGGGGTAACCCACAACTGCGCAGGCTTGCCCAGAGCTCCAGGCTCCAGCATCCGACCGGTCCACACACAAATCAGGGACTCTGCCGGAGGGATGCACGTGAGCCGCCAACTCACCGGCTTCCGCCCACAGCTTGGGACGATCCTCACCGGTCCGACCATGACACGGCCCAGTGGCCCCGTTCGGTAATTCGTCCTCCTCTCAGGGCCATTCTCTCACCCCACCGATGTGGCCGCATGCAAGGACGACCCAGAGCAATCGCGGTCCCCAGCAGCGGATGCTCAATCACCTCAACGGTTGGGTCCCGCTCGCCAGACCAGGGTCATCAGTGCAGCCATGCACCCCGCCGGCCAAGGGCTGCAAAAAGAGTCTTCTACCAGGCAAAAATAGGCAATAAACTGGGTCTCTGGTGCAGCAGGGTATCAAGAGTCTGTTGTCGGGTTTCATGTGCCATGGTCCCCTGTATACAGAGGATAAGAGTTGGATTAATGGCTCCAGCTGGCAGAGCCTCCTAAGTAGGCGGCCAACACGTAGCCAGGCTATCTAACACCCCCTGTATTTTCATATATTTTGGGCCAATATTCAAATGGACAAATTCAGTGACCTCAGAGGTCATGCTGCTATGTTCATTGTCTCTGCACTGGGGAATGCTGCCACTCCATTTGGGGAGAACTCACTAGGGAATGTGGTTTTCATTAATGGGCCTAGGCTTTTAGACATTTCTTGTGGCTAAGAGATCCATGCAAAGAGTTCCCCACAAGTTAATCCTGAATCTCAAACTTCTCGTCTAGTAATAAACTGATTAAGAGCTCTAAATTGTGCTTGCAACAGATATGCACTGCAGAAAACATCTTGATTCTCTTGAGAACGGCCTCAATCAAGTACACACTTGATTTAATACAATGCGATAGTATGGCCATTCACAACTGTAAATACGTGGTCACCCTCCCACCCTGAGACAAACTAATAGTCTCCGCAGCATTCCAAAATGTGAGCCAGAATGTAAAGCAGATACCATGCCAATTGTATGGCAGGAACAAAATAAATGCACGTGTGGCACTCACAGATAGAAGATCTACCAGACAAGATTAATTCTCCGAGCTGACAATCATGTGCTGAATCTTCGCTGAAAATTTAAGCAGACTGATCGTAAATATTGGTGTGGTTTTCCTATACACAAACACTGTTCATAGGTATTTGCTCCAATGAAGAGCAGCATCTTTGTTCTGCTACTTCCTTTAAGCAGACATTTATTTGATGTATAATCACAGGTACACAGCAACTGCAGCCATTCTTAATCAATTAATGCAAATTTCTGAGCATCAGTAAAGTCAGGTCTCCAATAGGTCTTAATCTAAAAGAAGATTAATGCTCATCTGTAGCAATAAGCTAGGAGCTTTAAATACTTCTATTAGCATACAGTACTCGCCAAAATAGGCCTGGCACGTCTGGGTTTTAAAATGTTTCCAAAGGCACCAGATCGTAAATGTGCGATGCCTTCGTGTCAATGTGTCAACGTCACTCTCCGTGTAAAGCAGAGTACGGTACACCTGTACCATACTCGGCTTTACACGGAGAGTGACGTTGACACATTGACGCGAAGGAATCGCATTCACGATCTGGTGCCTTTGGAAACATTTTAATACCCGGGGCTTCAGGACCCAACATAGACAAAACGTCGCGTGCTACACAAACCCTTTGTGGGACTTAAGTATAACCACAAATTATAGGTTTTTCATTGAAAAGACAGAGCCTTGAAAAAGTTGCGGAATATTGCCCACAGAGCGAGGAAACACGTGTCGGCTGCAACTGTCTGAAGACAAACAGGAATAAAACAAGAGAATCTATATGTGTTTTGAATAAACTCTTGCCTACTCTGTGCTTTTATTATAGTTTTAGAGACACCTTAAGACGTGTGCTGGGGACTATTTTGTGTTAGCATGTTTTGTTGGCCTAGGCTACAGAGCTTTTGAGGAGGCTGGTGGTTCTCCCCACCCTGCTAGCACAGTCATCCAGATATTTGATACAGCATATAATTTAGTGGTTTTCTCCTTAGCGGCGCAAAGACACCTATAGAAATATACCACTTATCAATCTATTAACACGTCTGGGTTTTAGTGAGATAGATCCAAGAATGGTGCAAATTTAAGGGGTTCCTTGCCGCCTCTTGTTATTGCTGCATACATACCCAGTCTGTATGACCCTGGGATAAAAACCTGGGGATTTCTATTCTGTAAATGCAATATGATTGAGCTTAAGGTCATACAATGTTAGTGTAGTAGTAAGAGAACATCTAGCTGATTTATGGAATGAGGTTAAAGTAGTTCTTTGCAACGCCGATTACCTTGTGCTTGGGGGACGCTGCAGGGTTCAACACCCTCTAGTGCCACGTCTCCGGGGAAGCGCAATTTAGCACCTGTACAGCCCGCTGACCAAGGGGCTGCAATATCAATTACCTTGTGCTTGGGGTACACCACAGGATTCCACGCCATAATGGACTACTAGAATAGGCCTCCCCTCCAGTGCCACGCTTCCTAGGAGGGGCTATATAGCGCCTGCACAGCACCTGGCCCAAGGGCACGCCCGCAAGCAGGTAGACAAGGTCGTGCCGTGCCACCTCTCTAACTTCTGCTCTTGGGGGCGAGTACGTTCTCTAACATACTCATTTGGCATACCTAGCGTATAACAGATTTCACTGACATACTTGTAACCCCAGCTGCTTCCCCTTGTTGTGGCCGGTCTCTGATCTCCAAGCCAGGTTGAGGTTGTTTCTTTCCCACAGGTAGCCTTCACGTGACCACTGACTAGTTGACTAGTTCTGCATTTGTTGCCAGCTTATTTTCCTCAAAGGCCTCGTTTTCCTGACCCGGATATCTAGCTAGTCTTGAGCCCTGACTGCATCTGCGATGGACAAGAAGAAAGCTCTCCCCTAAAACAACCCTCATTGATAGGATGCTGCAGAGAGCAATGGGGGTGATCTGCATGGAAACCAAGCGTACCAAAAGGAGACTTTCCCTGGGTGTGTAACCCTGACCGGGGGGGGGGGTTTCACTCTTTTTTACCACAACTACTCAACAGCGTAGATGCCCGGCCCAGGCTACCTGTTTGCCTTCGAACATTTGCCAGCATCAACTAGCCCCCGCAGGAGCAGGAAGACTGCCTTTATTAGTTTTGAAATATATTGTCAGCGGAACGCTCCCATATTCTTTCCCATTTGCACACTGTTGAGCTTGGCTAAGGGACATTAGGTAAGTCCAGCTACTCGCCCCCAAGGGTAGCAGTCATATCACAACTGTGAATAATCAACACCCTGCTACATCCTTCCCACACAACAGACAATCGCACAAAATGACACTAGACAAAGTGACGGTCAAATATTACAAGGGCAGTAAGGTTAACTAGGTCAGGGTAGCAGGGAAGTCTCCCCTCCACATAGAAACCCAAGACTCCTTCATGAGGCATCCTGTGATCAACCTCTCCCCTGCTTATGGTCAATATGTGGTGGTCCTCACGGGGGTCCCCAGTTGCGCGAGGGCCGGAAGGAGGTCCCCAGAGAGCACACCAACCAAGCCCTGAACTGGTTGATCCAACACAGGGACTTACCTCTCAGCCAAGTAAACAATGTGCTACTAACTCAAAGAGTGGGATGGATATGCCCAAGGCAGGTGGATCGCCTCTGGGACTGTGTAGTTATTTGCTTTAGGTCACCCCATCTGGTGGAGAGGCTACTCCTCAGCCACATAAGTAAAAGGGTGGGTACCTCAACCATCGAATTGTTGCTGCTAAGCGATTTCTACAAACAACCCGATCACGGGAGACTAGGTGATCCCCTTCTGCCCCAGCTATAACGCCCACTATTTTTCCCAGCTATGTCCATAGTTCCAACCGAGCCCACTGAAGCACGGGGTATCTTTGACTTCCCCATTTCCAATCGTTTTGATGCCCTGGCAGGAGTCAACTGACTCTCTCATCCCCCCTGCCTGAAGGCCATCGGGGGGCTGTTGATAGGGAGCTGGGTACTACAATGAGGATAGACATTGACTATTCTTCTCTGGGGCACAGGTCCATGAGTTCAGTCACTATTGGACTGTTGGCCAAGTTAGGCCATGGGGACACCTTTTCACACATGCTGCCTGGGTCATTGGGGAACACGCTTTTGACAACCCCGCCACAGACTGACAACATGCTAATCTCAAGGGGATTAAATCACCATGACTCCTCAGGCCATAGACTGGAAGATCAAACAAGCTTTGAACTCCATGGTAACGTGCGGGACTGCCACACCCAGGCGCCTTTTCGAGCAGACCATCGCTAGTATCTTGAACGACATGGCTCCTAATTGTCCGAACCTCTTTTAAACCTGCTCTTCTAGAACATTGCAGGGCTAACTTCCAAATTGGACCTCCCGGATTGCGCCCAATTTATTTACACTCACAGTCTATGTCTCTATCAGGAGACCCGGTGTATCAAGCAGGTACATCGAACAGGTTATACCAACTTCATTAAAACGGCAATAACCGTGGGCAAAGGTAGACCTTTGGGGGTTGACAACCTTGGTTAGTACAGTCCTCACCTGCAGGATGGAGGAAATACCAATTACCTTCCCTGATGTATTGTGTGTTTCCGTTATTACCCCAAGTCACCCTTTAAATTTGCAACCTCTATCTAAGGCCTGGCGTGCTAAGTAGAGACTCACCAATATCAGAGCTACTTAATTCTCACAAGTCCTCCACCCCGGTTGGAATTAGGAAAACCGTGGGCAGAGACTTCATTCGTCAATTTGAACCCCTGGGTATTAATATTTTGGTCGCA
The DNA here is from genome assembly GCF_964204655.1 of Triturus cristatus. Classification (NCBI taxonomy): domain Eukaryota; kingdom Metazoa; phylum Chordata; class Amphibia; order Caudata; family Salamandridae; genus Triturus; species Triturus cristatus. Next base: position 1,024,611,845 of record NC_140592.1, read on the forward strand.
ACCCTGGAAGGGGACGGAATCTGTTCCAAACCTTCGCTGGCTATCCCCTCCATCAAAAGCTTGTCAGCCCCTGGCCCTGCAAATGAATGCCCTAACCCTGAACCAATTATCATAGACAAGGGAAGCCAAGGATGTGACAAGGACCATGGGTGAAGTTATTTATAAAGGAACAAAAGGACCCTTCCAGAGAAATATTTATAACAGTACATATACAAAAAAATAATTTCTATAGCAGCCTAAAGTAGGATCATATACTCAGTAATTTTAATAAATATTCAGAACGCACAAAGACATCACAGTTTGAAAGGAGGACAGGAAAAAAATAAAATATATAAACAAGACCTCAGACATTTACAATGTGGTGTCACAAATATTGAATTAACGCCACATTTTTTCAGGGCCCATGCTATTCATATCTCAATAAATCTAATTTGGAATAGTCATGGTACTTTTTGGTTGATGAAGTTTCGATCCCTCATTGAATCATGGGGACCATCATCAGGACGTAAAATATATGCTTGAGAGAAAAAATGCCTGTCATGAAGAAAATACAAGGGAGAAAAAGAAAAACAATGAAAAGAAAAATAAGAAAAGAAAATGATAGAGAAGGAAAAAGCCTAAATGAACGCCGAATACAAATTGTAATTAACTCGACCGTCTCTCATACCATGCACGTACCTGAAGGAGGAACATGTAACCGCTCACTAGGACAGTGAAAATGCTGTCATTGTACCCATGAGTCATGCTCAAAAGTGGTTAGATACTTCTGTGTGTGATCTAACCCAATTATTGTTTATTAATATACCAAACTTCATAGCGCTATTGTGAAAAGATGAGGCGCTGACCTGTGCAAGAGGAAGCCAATAAGTAATTGCTTGCAGAGTACTACCCTGAATGCTTCAAGGGTAAAGATAAAGCGCAGTCTGAAAGGACTAATGGAAATAGGTCAGACACCCAGGTAAGGGCTCTAAAGATACAAACATCGGGCATAACAGAGCATTCTTACCAGTTCAGTAATGTGGAATCATGTTACGAGCTGTTATTACACATCGAGGTTGGTCAGGTTAAGTGCGGCTACTGGGGAGACAGGGGGTGGCGGGGGAGGGGAGTGATGGGTACTGTTAATTAAGATAATTCACGAAACATGTACTTAAGGCATTATGGCTTTACCTGGTAGATAGGCGATCCGGCACCAAACGTAGTGTGTGCAGATTGAATCCTGCAGCATGGGACGAAGCGAGCCGTAGCATGAATCAATTACTTCAATGACACATATTAGCGAATATGTCGGTCAGTGAGCGGCAGTAGAATGCTGCTCTTGGCAGCCTAGTGTGGACTCACGGTGTGAGCGCAGCAGCTGTGTGCGGCTCTCAGTGGGAAGGAGTTGAGTGCGAGTGAAAGACAACAAATAGAAAACCGGAAACGGGCGAGACCGTAATGTGAATGAGTATAAGAATAGTCCTGAATCGGAAAAAGGGGCTGCCATCTTGGAGTGGTAATAGAAGAAAGGGGAAGGTAGCTTGAGACCATTAGAGCAAGACAAAGATAATATAAAAGGAGGAGAAAAGGTGAGAGGAAAGAAAAAAAGGCAATAAAACCACAAATTGTATTATGTATGTGTGAGAAAGTGGCTCTGTATATACTGTTCCCAAATAGGTACAGGGTATACAGAGTCCACAGTCCCCAAGGGTTTGACAGAGGCTAAAGTTAGATATAACCTTACTCTCTAAAGTGGTAGCTTGGTCGAGCAGTAAGGCAGTATCAGAGGACAGTGTAAAGCATTTGTTGTACACACTCAGTCAGCAAATGGTCTCGCACAATCAATAACTGAACTCTAGGCCAATCGTTTATTTATAAAAAATATATGCTTGTTTTATTTTAGAACCAGCAATTGGAATTAAAATATACTTTCTCAGAATGAGATGCTTTATATAAATACTTTTGTAAGATGTAATTGACTTTTGTAAACAGTTACACGTGGTTGCAATAGGCAACACTATTTTAAACACAATAATGCATTGAGTTCAATGGAAGTTTCATGTTATTTGCCACAGATTACTTTTAGGATTACTTTTGGAATTCCAGGACTGGATCCTAGATTCAGTCCTGGGTCAGTACTCAGAATCAAGTGATGAAAGACAACTTAATTACTGTAATGATTTTTAAACAATATTTAGCTATTTTAAAAGTTGACACTTAGAAAATATTTCAAAGAAAACAGTCAATGGTTCCCTATGGAAGAAAATTCATGTTACAGGTACAATATGTTCTCGTTACTTTTGTAATCCAGTACTGGGTGCCTAGACTCAGTACTGGGACCTTTATCCAAAACAGGTAAGTAATTACGTTTTCAGATATTATACGATTTTTGAAGAATATTTAAAGATTGCAGAAATCGACACTTAGAAGAAATTTCACAGAAAAACAGTCAATGGTTTCCTATGGAAAAAAATTGAGTTAAGGGTAAGTACAGTTGTAAGTATTTTTCAGAGTCAGTGCTGGACACCAAGATCCAGCACTGGGAGCTCACCTAAGAGCAGGTGAGTAATATCGTTTTCGTTACTCGGCTGATTTTTCGTGAATTTTTTAAGATTTGAAAAGTCCACACTTAGAAGAAATTTCAGGAAAAAGTCAGTCAATGTTACCCTATGAGGAAAACAGAGTTTGCGGTTTAAGGGTAAGTACTCGACTGGCAGAGTTGAGGTTCTGGGCATAGACTCAGGGGTCCCCCAGGGTCAGGTAGGTACAGTTGGTTCACCCTCAGCGGCTCTAGGGCGGCCGGGTGCAGAGAGAGTTAGGCCCAATGTTATCCTATGAGGGATAGGGGGGGCCTTGGTTGGTGGCTGCTGACTGGCAAGCCACGCGGCTGTGGGAGCTGGGCTCCTGGTCACTTACTCAGGGCAAGTGGGGAAGTAGGTAGGTGTAGAGTTTTCACTGCCAGGGCCACTCGGGCGGCTGGGTGCAGAGTGCTTTTGAGCCTTTGGGCGCTCAATTGATTTCAATGGAAAATGTCCGGTTTTGAAAAAGACTGCAAGCTCGGGGACGAGGACTCTTCAGGTGCCACCAGCACTTCGAGAGGTATGTTGGGTAGTTGGAGGATAGGTAGGTACCCCGGGATTGGGTACAGGGGGCCGTGGGGTGCCGCGTGCAGGGGTGCCTTTTGGTGTCGGGAAATCTTACCCTCTGTTGATCGCGGTTGGGGGGGAGGGGGGGGGCACCTTGTTCTGAGGCTGCAGGCTTCTTCAGGAGTGTCGAGGGAGGTCCTTGGGTGCCGTGGGGTCGTCCTCAGGGTCTTTGTTCACTCCGGCACAGGCCAGGCTTGGCTGGTGCTGAGTGTGCTGGGTTCGCGGTTCCGGGCTGCTGCCAGGGATTAGAGATAGGTTTTGAGAAGAGCCTCTACTCACGGGAGTCCCAGGGGCTTAGAGCCTAGAGGTAGCCAGGTCCTCCGGTGTTTGTGAGGTTGCTGGCCACAAGAGATGCCGGGTTGGAGCAGGAGAAGGTTCGAGGGTCGACAGGCCGGTAGGGCTGGGGCCAAAGCAGTTGGTGTCTTCCTCTTTTTAGCAGCTGCAGGGCAGGTCTTCTTTCTTCTTGCTCTTTATGTAGTTTGGAATCTGGAATCTGGGGAATGAAGGTTCAGGGTGCCCCTAAATACTAGATTTAGGGGCGTTACAGGTAGGTGAAGGGGAGGGGCCAATGGGTCCCTGTCCTGGGGTGGGTACACCCCCTATCCTGCCTCTCTCCTGTGGGAGGGGGGCAGGAGCCTAGTCCTGATTGGGCAGGGCTTCCCATCTTCAAGATGGCGAGAGCCCGGAGATGTGCTTCACCTCGCCTCCCCCACCTGAGGGGTGGGGTTGGCAGGCTGGCACATCCCCTGTCCTTATTTGGGGTTTCCGGCCAAGCTCCCCGCCAGAGTGGGGGGTTGCAGTGGCCTGGGGAAGCTCACAGAGGCGGAATGCCTTTGAAGCTTCCCCCTGCCCATCCTGGGGGAGGAGATTAAGCACCTCGCCCAGGATGTGCATTGTTGCAGACCCAGGAGAGCAGGGGCTCTCCTACCCAGGGGCCCAGCAACATGTCTGCTGTGTGGCAGCCTAGGCAGCCTCAGAACAGACGTGGATTGTAGGTTTAGGTTTCAGGGGGCCTCTCTAAGATGCCCTCTGTGGTGCTTTGTACATTAAATCACACACTGGCATCAGTGTGGATTTAATGTGCTGAGCAGTTTGATACCAAACTTCTCAGTCTTCAGTGCTGCCATTATGGTGCTGTGGAGTTCGTGTTTGACAAGCTCCCAGCACCATATACTCTTAGCTGGCAGCACTGCACTTACAGGACCCAGGAATGGACCTGGGTACTGTAGGGGCACAGGGCTCCAGCCTCTGTGCCCACACCACTGGCATAGGGCACCCAGCTAGAGGGGCGGCTGATGTATGCCAGGGCAGTGTAGGTTGTGGGCATGGCACACAGGGATGTGTGCCATGTCGACTCTCTGTTTTGTCTTTGATCCAGACACTCAGCCTGCAAGAGCAGTGTGTGTGTGTTAGGGTACAGGGCCTCTAAGGGTGGCCCAATGAGTGCTGCAGCCCTTAGAGGCCTTCCCTGGTCACAAGGCCCTGGGTACCTAGGGTACCATTTACCAGGGGCTGACATGTGGCCAGGATTTGCCAATTTGGGTTTTAGCTGTTAGGCAGTTTTTAGGGAAGGAACACAGGCCCTGGGCACCTGATTGGCAGGAGCCCAGGGCACAACAAGGAAAAGTGCATCAGCTATTAGGCAAAAAAGGGGGGGGGGGGGGGGGTTACTGCAACAGAAACCCACTTTCTTACAGTATAGCAGTACAAAGGGTATCTTGTATCCAATATATTGGATTTAGATAGTAGACACAATATCATCAACATGTCAGTACAGGAGATTACACCACTTTGCTACACTATCATGTATATTGTATTCATGTTAAAGATAAACAGTTCGCAAGTACAGAGCAAATAAAATTGAAGACTTAAAATTGCAGGCCCAAGTACCAGGTCAGCAGGCTAGATCAAAGGGAACATCAAATTACAATGCAAAGTGAAATTGCTCCTAGAAAGATTATAGCAAATTAGTCCAGTCCTCTAACACATTTGACCGGTTCTGGAGGCTGTTGGTGCATAGGATCCATTTCAACTCTTCGCTATTTAGAAGTGAGTTGATGTCAGCACACCTGGGTGGGGGTTTAATCACCGCAAGTCATCCTCTGAGTGGCCTTTTAGTTGAAAGTGATCCACTAATGGAGCCCCATTCACTTTACAGCAGATGCAACTTCTGTGTTGGCAGATGTGTACACATACTTTTTGCGTTGTTTGTCCGATGTAGATCAGTTGACAAGGGCATATGATGGCATATATGACATTCACAGTGTTACAATTTGAGAATTGGTCCAACACAATGTTAACGTGATTGTAAGTAAAGTATTTTTGTGTCACAAATAAATGGACAGACGCTACAATTGCCGCATTTGAAATGCCCTAATCGGGGTGGTAGACCCCAAATTTCAGGTAAAGTTTGTGATGTGTTGATTGAGGGAAGGCTAGCACAATGATCTTTGATACTCTTATTTTTACGAAATTCGAAAACTGGTTTTTCTATTTGCAATTCGCCTGCATTTACAACTGACCGATGCTTGAGTATGCATTTTTTCACTTGATTTGATAATGGGGAGAAGGTGGTGATGCAGGCCGTTAGATTTTGGAGTCAATAGTTCCTCTTGTGGGCTGTACCAAGCTCTTCATAGATTGTTAGACCAACTTTTTAGTGTAGCTCTTGCTCTGTAGTTTAATACACAGAACTTTGGCTTCAGTAAAATAGTCATCTTTATGAGAAGAGTTTCTCCTATTTCGGAGAAATTGGGAGAATGGTAAAGAATCACGTAAAGCCTGAGGGTTGACTTGCGTATGACAGAAAAGTATTCCTTAACGTGGGTTTACGGAGTAATGATGAATACAATATACATGATAATGCAACAAAGTGGTGTAATCTCGTGTGCTGACGTGTTGCTAAATCCAATATATATGATACAAGATACCCTTTGTACTGCCATACGTAATATAATTTGTAGTTCTATCGTCTTTTATTCTTCCTTCTCACCTTTTCTCCTCCTTCTTTAGTCATATCTTTTTCTCGCTCTAATGGTCTCTAGCTACCTTCCCCTTTCTTCTAATATCTCTTCAAGATGGGCACCACTTTTTCCCACTCAGGACTATTATCCTCATTCACATTACCGCCACGCCCATTTCTGGATTTCTATTTGGCGCTCGACTCCTTCCCACTGAGAAACGCATACCGCTGCTGCTCTCGCACTGCAAGTCCCCACTGCGCTGCCAAGAGCAGCATTCTACTGCCACCCACTGACCCATGTATTCTCTACAATGAGTCATTAACGTAATTGATCCGTGCTATGGTTCGCAGCATTCCACACTACAGGACAGATCTAACCAAGGCTCTCCCCACTGTTGAAAAAGTCCTTGAACCAACCCCAAGTGAAGACGCCATTCCTGATCTACATGCACCTGCGGCGGAGTTCGTCGGCCCTGGCGTTCAGAGAACCTGCCAGGTGTTGAACCACCAGCGATATGCCTTAATGTTCCCAGCCATGTCCAGAGGTGGAGGGCCTCTTGACATAGGATCCACAAATCCACCCTGCCCTGTTTGTTGCAGTACCACATGGCGGTGGTATTGTCGGTGAACACCTGCACTACTCGTCCCTGGACAGAGGGAAGGAATGCTTTGAGTGCGAGAAGCTCCAGAAGGTGGATATGGAGCCCGGACTCTGCTAGAGACCAGAGGCCTCATATCTCCACCTTCCCCATGTGGCTACCCCATCCCAGAAGTGATGCATCGATCACCACTGTGAACTTTGGTTGAGGAAGTGAGAGGGATCTACCGTGGACCCAATTCTGGTTCGTGAACCACCACCGTAGTTGGCGTGCAGTGCCCTCTGGGATCTGGATGCAATCGGACAGGTTCCCCTGATGCTGTGCCCACTGGAACTTCTGGTCCCACTGCAGAGCCCGCATATGCCATCTGGCATGATCCACCAGCTGGATGCAGGAGGCCATCCGGCCCAGTAGAATGAGGGTCACCCTGACGAAACCCGGGATAGAGGCTGAAAGATCGGAACCATAGCCTGAATATCCCGTACTCGCTGTTCAGGAGGATAGACCCGAAACTGCGTTGTGTGCAGAACCACTCCGATGCAGAGGAGCATCTGAGAGGGAGACAGGTATAACTTCAGCACGTTGATGGAGAATCCCAGCAAATGCAGGAGGTCGGGAGTAGTCTGGAGGTGGGAGATGACTGCCTGGGGCGAGCCCGCCTTCAACAACCAGTCGTCGAGATAGGGGAAAGACTGGGACCTCTGATCTGTGCAGATGAGCTGCGACCACTGCCATCTTTTTCGTGAAACACCCGAGGGGCGCTGGTAAGGCCAAAGGCGAGCACGGTAAACTGAAAATGCTGATCCCCAGAACCACGGCGGTTGTTCCCACGTCTCCGGCTGCGCTGAGGCTGAACAGCTTGCCCCAGCCTGTGGCCCTGGTGGGGCACCCTTTCCGCAGCCATGAAAGGGGCGAAAAGCGGACAGTGCAGAGAGTTTGTTGGAGAGGCTCAAGGACTTGGCCGTAGCCTGAGAGTCCTAGAAGCACTCTAGCGCACTGACTGCTTTGTCGCGTAACAGGCAACGGCCATCAAATGGCATGTCCATCAGGGTGTTCTGGTCATCCCCAGTAAAGTCAGTCGACCTCAGCCAGGCGTAGCGTCAAAAGGCTACGGACGTTGAAATCATCCTACCCAGTGAATCGGCGGTGTCCAGTTCACAGCAGATGGTAAAATACGCTGCGTCTCTCCCCTCGGCGACTGCATGGGACAGCACAGCTCGGGAGAGTGAGGATAACGGCCCAACAGACATGCGGTGTTTAGTGACCGCAGTCCCAAGCTGGAGGAAGTAAACATCCAGCTTTTGGATTACCTATCAGGTGGAGCGTAAGGATGTCAAGGCTTGGACCACCAAGCTCTCAGGGGTGGGGTATTTGGAGAGGAAAGTGGGGTCACCCAGGGCCAGGCAGTGGCGTCGGGCAATCATCCTATCCACAGGAGCCCCTGTGTTGGGCCTGGACCAGGTGCCCAAAAGGATGTCGGTTAGGGTTTCATTGAACAGCAGCAGGGGCTCCGAAGAGTTAGCTGCCTGCTGAAGCACCTCTGTCAGGAGGTTAGTCCTGACTGTCAACGTAGGTAGCTAGAGGTGGAGAGCCTCGGCTGCCCTACGCAACAACACTGCGTATGACGCTCCCTCCTCCGTAGCCACGGTAGGAGGAGACAACATGCCAAGGTCTGGGGAGGTATCCAGACCACAGGCATCCCCCAGTTCCTCTCTCCAGTCCGGATCATAATCCAACTGGTCGGTCAAAGGAACTCCAGACGACCCCCCCCCCCCCGTCTTCCTCCTCTAGCTGCCAATCTGGCAGAAAAGGGCCAGGGTGGAACACAAGCACAAAAGTACTCATCAGCGCCAGATCCAGCTTCGGTCGATGCCGGCCAGGCTTCGTGTACACATCAGGGCAGAGGCCGGAGTCGACGCCGGCTGGGGGTCCAGCCATCGCCGGCTGCGGACGTTGTGCCGGTGGAATCGGGCTGCCTAAAGATGGAATGCATCGCTTCGTAGAACTGACGAAGCTGGGCAGGGGTCCTCCACGGTCCCGGGAAGGCCGGAGTTGATCCTGTAGGATCCACACGCCGACCTGCAGCACCCGCACCCTTCGTCGCGTTGGCCGAGTGTGAGTAAGTGCCATCTTTGTTGCATGGTATGCCCCCACTTTTTGCTGAATTGCTGAATGTACTTTGACTGAGTGTGTCCTGGACTTCTGCCAATCAGGCACCCAGGGCCATTGTTCCTTCCCTAAACAAAAACCTCAAAACCAAATTGGCAAACCCTGGCCACATGTCAGCCCCTGGTAAGTGGTACCCAGGGCCTTGTGACCAGGGAAGGTCTCGAAGGGCTGCAGCACTCATTGTGCCACACTTAGAGGCCCTGTACCCTAACACACACACACACACTGCCCTGGCAGGCTGTCTGGGTACAAGACAACACAGAGTCGACATGGAACACATCCCTGTGTGCCATGCCCACAACCTACACTGCCCTGGCATACATCAGCCACCCCTCTAGCTGGGTGCCCTATGCCAGAGGCAGGAGCCCTGTGCCCCTACAGTACCCAGGTCCATTCCTGGGCCCTGTAAGTGCAGTGCTGCCATTTAAGCGTACATGGTGCTGGGAGCTTGTCAAACACGAACTCCACAGCACCATAATGGCAGCACTGAAGACTGAGAAGTTTGGTATCAAACTGCTCAGCACATTAAATCCCACACTGGCATCAGTGTGGGTTTAATGTACCAAGCACCACAGAGGGCATCTTAGAGAGGACCCCTGAAACCTAACCTACAATCCACGTCTGTTCTGAGGCTGCCATACAGCAGACATGTTGCTGGACCCCTGGGTAGGAGTGCGTCTGCTCTCCTGGGTCTGCAACAATGCACATCCTGGGCGAGGTGCTAAATCTCCTCCCCCAGGATGGGCAGGGGGAAGCTTCAAAGGCATGCCGCCTCTGTGAGCTTCCCCAGGCCGCTGTAACCCCACACTATGGCGGGAAGCTTGGCCGGCAACCCCAAATAAGGACAGGGGATGTGCCAGCCTGCCAACCCCACCCCTCAGGTGGGGGAGGCGAGGTGAAGCACATCTCCGTGCTCTCGCCATCTTGAAGATGTGAAGCCCTGCCCAATCAGGATTTGGCTACTGCCCCCCTCCCACAGGAGAGGCGCCGGATAGGGGGTGTACCCACCCCAGGACATGGACCCATTGGTCCCTGCCCTTCACCTACCTGTAACGCCTCTAAATCTAGTATTTAGGGGCACCCTGACCCTTCCTTCCCCAGATTCCAGATGCCGAAATCCGAAGAAGAGCTAGAAGAAAGAAGACCTGCCCTGCAGCTGCTAAGAAGAGGAAGACACCAACTGCTTTGGCCCCAGCCCTACCGGCCTGTCGACCCTCGAACCTGCTCCTGCTCCAACCCGGCATCTCTTGTGGCCAGCAACCTCACAAACTCCGAAGGACCTGGCTACCTTTTGGCTCTAAGCCCCTGGAACTCCCATGAGTAGAGGCTCTACTCAAAAGCTACTTCTAATCCCTGGCATCAGCCCGTAACCGCAAACCCTTCACACACTACACCCGCCAAGCCTGGCCTGTGCCGGAGTGAACAAAGACCACGAGGACAACCCCACGGCGACTGTGATCCCGAGTCCGGCACCCAAGGACTTCCCTCGATGCTCCTGAAGAAGCATGCAGCCTCAGAACCAGGTGCCCCCCCAACCGCGATAAACAGAGGGTAAGATTTCCCGAAACCAAAAGGCACCCCTGCACCCGGCGCCTCGCGGCCCCCTGTGCCCAATCCCGGGGTACCTACCTATCCTCCAACTACCCAACTTACCTCTCAAAGTGGTGGTGGCACCTGAAGAATCTTCGTCCCCGAGCTTGCAGTCTTTTTCTAAACCGGAGCCTTCCCATTGAAATCAATTGAGCGCCCAAAGGCTCAAAAGCACCCTGCACCCAGCCGCTCGAGTGGCCCTGGCAGTGCAACCTCTACACCTATCTACTTCCCCACTTGCCCTGAGTAAGTGACCAGGAGCCCAGCTCCCACAGCCGCGTGGCCTGCTAGACAGCAGCCACCAACCAAGGCCCCCCTACCTCTCATAGGATAACATTGGGCCTAACACTCTCTGCACCCGGCTGCCCCTGTGCCGCTGAGGGTGAACCAACTGTACCTACCTGACCCTGGGAGACCCCTGAGTCTATGCCCAGAACCTTAACTCTGCCAGTCGAATACTTACCTTTAAGCCGATAACTCAATTTTCTCCATAGGGTAACACTGACTGGTTTTTCCTGAAATTTCTTTTAAGTGTGGACTTTTCAAAACTTAAAATATTCACCAAAAATCAGCCAAGTAACGAAAACACTCACCTGCTATTAGGTGAGCTTCCAGTGCTGGATCGTGGTGCCCAAATACTTACAACTGTACTTACCAGTAACATACTATACCTGCAACTTGAATTATCTGCCATAGGGAATCATTCACTGTTTTCTATGAAATATTTTCTAAGTGTCAACTTTTAAAATAGCAAAATATTGTCTAAAAATCATCACAGTAATTAAGTCGACTTTTATCACTTGATTCCAAGTACTGACCCAGGACTGAATCTAGGATCCAGTCCTGGAATACCAAAAGTAACCCTAAAAGTAATCTGTTGCAAATAACTTGAAACTTCCATTGAACTCAATGCATTATTGTGTTTAAAATTGTGTTGGCTATTGCAACCACTTGTAACTTTCTACAAAAGTCAATTGCATATTGCAAAAGTATTCAATTAAAGCCTCATCCTGAAAAAGTATATTATAATACCTATTGTTGGTTCTAAAATAAAACAGACATTTTTTATATAAACCATTGGCCTAGAGTTCAGTTATTGAGTGTGTGAGACCATTTGCTGACTGAGTGTGTGCAACAAATGCTTTACACTGTCCTCTGATACTGCCTTACTGCTCGACCAAGCTACCACTTTAGAGAGTAAGGTTATATCTAACTTTAGCCTCTGCCAAATCTCTGAGGACTGTGGACTCTGTACACCGTGTACCTATTTGGGAACAGTATATACAGAGCCACTTTCTCACACCGATGGGAAGTCGAAGAGCGACTATGCTTCTACGACTTCTTATGCTTTGACTTACCTGACCCAGAGTGGGAAGACTTGGAAGAGTGATGATGGCTCAGCGATCGGTCCCTCGACCTCCCACGCAACCGGGACGTTGAGCGACGTTGAGCCTCAAGTAGCTTTCGGGACCGCTACCGCAAAGACTTAGGGGCCATGGTCCAACAGTAGGAGCACGACTTGGGGTCATGGTCGTGCTCCCGACAGAGGCACACGGAGTGCGGATCCGTCACCGTCAACAGACGGTTACAGGAACCACAGGCCTGGAAGCCGGGCATCCCTCGTGCACCAGGAGTCGATGGACTCAAAAAATGATAGACAAAAGTCGAGAAAAAGTCAGCCAAAAAGTGACTGGAGGTACCGCACTCTCAGAATCTGCGCTTGCTGGCGCGGAAAAAGAAAGAACTGATGTCAGTGCGCGAAGGCGGCGTCTATATTCCTACTGCAACGTCATCCCGGCGACCATGACGCGCAGGGATACTGTGGAGGAAAAACTTTCTAGATCCAGTCTGCAGCCTGGGGGTAATTCCAAGGTAAGGAATCTATAACTAACTGTTGCTTTCAGATATACCAGTGCAACAAATTCATTGACAGCAGGCTCAGGGTGTGGAGCTCTGGGACTACGAGGAACTTTGCGCCCTATCTGCAGTGTAAAGTCGGCTCCTGCACCAACTGCTGAGCCTACCTGTCTACTCCCCTCTACTCCCTCTCAGGCTTGATTTGGGCGTTAGACAAATCTCTGATGGGATAGGTATGCGCCCTATTCTATATTTGCGGAAGATGTGGGCTACCCCTGAACTCCTCTCCTATTGACATGGGTTGGAGGAAATTCGGGGTCTCCCCGGCTCCAGTAATATACCTTGGATTCGGTATGCCAAAGAAACCCTCACAAAGTCAGCTAATGAGATTCTGTGGGACGAGCCGCTGTCAGCCCTTCAACAAGTTATCCATCAAGGAGAACTATAGTCAGTAAAGACAGAGCCTAATGCACGCACAACCCTCGCATGGGTCCTTGACTGATTCTTTCCTCTTGGTGAAAAATATCTTCTGGGCGGAGCGATTTCTTGATGAGATCGAACCCGAGGCAGCCAGGAAGCTTCACCTCCAAATTCACAATGGCACACTCACTTTTTTCCTTCACCATGAGGTGGGCTTGGCCAGATGACGCAACCAAGACGGCCCGTTCCTCCTGTGGTTTTTTCCAAGGAAATGGAGGAGCAGCCTGTTCCTTTGCCTAGCCCACATGAAAGCGGTTACCCCCACTGTGCTGAAATGTGGGTGTCAAAAGATATGTCACAGCACCCCGAATACTAAAATATATGAGACAAATATTGTCTTCACAGTCTCACAATACTGGCTAGTAATAATGAGGATTGGGCTTAAAATGTGCTCAGTTAACACTGCCCCTGTGCCTCCAGCGATTGGGTGCCCATAATGATTCTTACCCCACAGCAAGCTCCTGCACTTCACTGCCTGGGCACGCAAGCTACCTTGTGTACACCTCTGATGATTCACTGTACCCAAGACTACATTAACTACACTTTTCCATCCATCCCTCTCGTTGGCTGCTAACTGTTTTATGACTATGCTGTTTCAACTGATTTTATATAATTTTAATCCTATTGCTGAATTTGATTTTTCAATGCCAATTGCTTGATGTAATGTTATCCATTTTATGCTATATATACGTTTAAATTGTTTAAATAAAGATAATGACTACTTCAGTTCTTTGCAACAGGGCATAGATAGCATATGCAAGTCTAACAATGTAACCAGACTTACACCAGATACACTTCAGTCACACTCCATACAAAATCAGTCTATGAATGCCATTTTTCCCACAGCAGAAGAAAACCCGAGGTTGAAGCAACACTGTATGAATTATGGTTTAACACCCTTATAAATGATACATCTATATCACATAGCTATAAATCATATCACAACCACTCCAGAATATATGAGCTCCGTGGTATGCAAGTAGCTCAGGGACAGTAGTTCGTTTGGTAGGTCCTAAGGTTATCTGTGTTCAAGTTGCAGGGTAAAACCTCAGCTGGGGGCTAAATGATGGAGTCACCATGTACTACTGGCATCAGTAATAGATGTTTCCTTTGCCATGAAAAAGTTTTCAATTGTGTGTCTGCTGCCAAATGGCTGGGTTTCTGATGGTCTATCTGCTGCAGTTGTGAATAACTTTGATGGTTGATTGAGGAGTAGCCCTATGATCTTCTCTGGCTGGCAGCCCCGTTTCTGGACATTTCTCTAACAGAATGAACTTAGCCGGGTAACCAGCCTTTTATCCTTTCGTAGGGTTCATCCACAGTTTCACCAAATATTTGTTCTCCATTACAAAAACATGCATTAGGTCAGCCAACACTTAAATCTTAAATCCGGAATCCTTAAGATTGTCCGACTGCGGTGCCAGTAGTTAACTGTCTTCTTGCTGTGACTGTAGAATCAATGAACGACTTTAGGCATTTCTTCGATGGTTTTGTCTTCCAACATTGTTGCCTTTGTTGTTCTTATATCGCTCATGCAGTTGTCGTAGGAGCTCCACAACCTCCTCCAATTATCCATCACCATATCTGCTTAAACGAGCTCTGAAATTACCTATTCTTTACAGTGTAGCAATATTCTTTTTTTTTTTTTTTTAAATCAGCAGTGTCAATTCTTTTGTTTTCAATGCCTGTGGTGAGCCAAACATAGCCGCCGGATTTCAGAGCTTTTTACTTGCTGTGGCCACAATGAGCAACTCTCACCATGTGTCCTGATCTACACATTGTTTTGTGTTGATGCCCTGTATATTTTTTACACTCCAGGCATAACCGTTTTAGTGGTTGCTGCACTTATAGGAACTCTCCCATTTCCCTTTATTACACTTCGTGGCATCGTTAAATCTTGTTTTTGCCATGCCATGGAGAGTAGTGCTTCTTTAGGGAAACAGGATTTCTGTTCCTCTTTCATTTGCTCACCATGCGTCTGCTGACTATCTGAGGGCAAAAAGTTATGATGACATCCTCTGGACGAAAAGGTCTCACAGGATAAGCCTGCATCTTGTTGATAAAGTCTTCTAATTCTCACTTTCATATGTATTCTTCTAAATCTTCATGCGTCATGTCAATTGTTTGGTGCGCTGTGACATCTCACTGAATGTCGTCATTTTTGTGAATAGCATTTGGTGGCACTGGAGCTGCTTTATATTCATATATAGCCATTCACTGTTTTCTCTAGAATTCACCCCCAACACCATGAAACTGCTAAAAACATGTGCCTTTTTTTGCACTTTTGTTAATGTATTGTGAATTTGGCACAAGAGAATTTGTGTGCTTGACATAAGCTCCGGATTACATTACACAAGGTAAGATTCACTTACTTTTTGATATTTTTTTGGGCATGGAGAAATTAATTGAATTGCCCAAAATCACAGAATTCTGAGCCAGGACTCGAACCTGCTTCCCCAATTCCAAAGTCGGCAGCTCTGGCTAGCAAGAAACATCTCCTCTCCATGGTGTAGTGGGTGCAATGCCATCCCTATTTTCAGACTCATTTAGTTTGAATATTGAACAAGGAAGACAACTTCCTCTTGTGTTAACAAGGAATACATAAATCTAATACCAGGCAGAATCTAAATGGAAGCTCTCGCCCTAACCAAAAATTATAAAAGTACCTTGAAAAAAAGTAGACAAAAAATGTCAACAAATTGCGCTTAATCTGGTTTTTTATGTCTTGCTACGTAACTTTCTGCAAAGCTGAGTAAGTGCTGCAGATTACCAACCCTTCTACACAGACTTAGTTACAGCTCCAAGACTGTAGTCAAGGGACCAAAAAGGCTTGCTGTGACTTATTCAGCTCACATTGTTGAGGCAGATTCCACTTTACAGTTCTCTGTGCTTAGGAGAGTTACCAAATTGTCCTCAGTTTGCTGTACAGTAATATTTGAAAATCTATACTTCTCAGTGGTCTTTGAAACACACACTTGTCATAATGGGACACGAACAAGTCCCAATCTGAGTGTGCTGAAAAAACGTGGGCTTTGTGGGAGAGTTAATCTTGCAATGTAATCAGATAATGACATCGCTGCAGATTGTATTGTAATACTTCGATACATAGTATGTATGTTAATACTAAACAAATTGTGGCCAACAGACAATTTGAGATTCAATATTTATAAATCATCCTCTATATTTAAGGAGTAGGAGCACACATCCTTTCCAAGTGCATGTGTAAAACAAAAATATATCTTGCAGACCAGAAAAGTCATCATGAAAAGGATTTATTAAAAAAAATCTTTTGCCTCCATTTTTTGTTGTTGTGTGGCTCAATTGTTCCTTTTCCTGAGTAGTGTCTCGACTGCAGGGATGGAGAAGGTTAGTATGATAGGAGCCAACACAAACCCAATGAGCAGAGAACAGGTGAGCGGATGCTCTAGTGTCATTGGCTCCAACATTTGTAGTACAATAAAATGTCTGATCATGTGGCTACTAAGGACTGATTCTACTACTGTAATGAATAGAGTCACAATATCTTGACGTTTTTAAGAAGTTACTTGCCACTACTATATACATTAGTTTGCCTACAGTGATTATGAATCGCAGAATCACTGGGAGCAATGATTCTTTGGCAGTGAAACTTGCTGGACGTGGCACAATGTGCAACTCATGGGCAACAATAGACTACGGATCACACTCTTTGCAATACAACCTCTTATTTATTTTTTAGATGTCAATAAACAGTACGAAAATAACACGTTTCTTAAAGTATGCAAGGCAAACATTACAAAATGAAAGGCAAAATGAAAATAAACATGCTTTAGAGAAGAGGGTGAGGCACAGAGATTTTCATTTAAGCACTTAAACTGACAATCAAGAGACCAACCCGACACCCATATTGTGCGATGCACTGTGGCAAATGGAAACTGGGCCAAACTAAAGCAACTGGCCTGAGTAAATAGATTGGCAAGTGGCTACCACAAGTTATCTTGTGGCTAAATTAAACATTCCTCAGGCTGATCAATTTCTTAGCAGATTTTACTGGAATGCTATCAACCTCTGGCCAGCCACCTGAGCACGATTTCAGCCATCAACGTGACTGTATCCCTCACGGGCCGCTCCTTCCTCCGTCATCCACGGACCATGGTCCACTCAACCACATAGCATGTCCAGCACAAAAACATACTGATGACATTATTAGTGTTACAGAATGGCTGCAATGTGTGCATCTCACAAACACTCAGCTCAAATTCTCAGCAGACCACGTCAAGAGTTCACTTGATGAGAACACACAGCAAAGTTCTCGCTTTTTGCATTAGCTAGTCATTAGTGTAACTTAGTTTATCAAGTATACTTTGTCTGACATCAGATGTCGAGAAGTGCAAATGATATCCTGGCTGGGACAGCAGAAACTCTTTTTTTAAATATTGTTTATTTAACATTTTGCTCAGCTACAATACACATATTTACCATTCTCGCATTGAACACAGGCCTAGACACACTAACATTGTTTGGCCCTTGAGCACTAGGGCACCAAAAGGCTGATCTCATCAGAGGAGTTACCCCATCTGGGTCTCTGTGTGATAATCTGCCAGTGAGAAGGGGAGTCACACTAGTCGTCTGGGGAGACCCCGCTAATACCCTCTGTACTCTTACCACATTCCCCACACTTTTCACCACTTCCTTGGTAGGGGAGCAATTGAAGGGAAATATACTTAAGTTAAAATGACCGATAAAAGAAAAATGGTACACAGGTTCACTCGTTTTGCTGAGTAGGGACACAACATTAAATTAACCTTGAAAAGAAAAAGGTGAATCAAAAGCGTGTTTTCTATCTGCATTTAGAAGTTGCATAATGATCTTGACAAAAATTAAAAATTGTTATTTTTATAATGGATATTTAAAATCTGACATTCAGGTGTAACCCAGGGTGAGAGAAGAACATTTATAATGTGCTTTATCACAGAAGAAACCATCTAAGAGCACTCGCTTGCAAAGAGGACGATTACATAACGTCAAGGTTGAACACAGCAAATAACATGGGCTCCAATGCAAAATTATAATATATATATATATATATATATATATATATATATATATATATATATATATCTACACACACAGCACACGTTCTGCATGTTTTTATTTGTAGTACATCAGACAGTATGTTCCTGTAAACAAAGATTAAGCTGATATTTCCATATACAGTTGACATTTTCCTAAACAGTTTAAGATATTGCCGTCAGCTTGAATCTTATTTCACGATCCAAATGTTACTGAAAAAAAGGGCTGCCATGTACACAATATCAAAGACAACACCATGTACGCAGCGACACACTGTCTTCGTGACCCCTGCTACATATGATCGTCATACCCGAGGAGAATGCAGCATGGTTTTAAATGCTTTTCACACAAGCACTGTCAAAGGCAGTTAAAAAGATGTTTAGTAAGTTATGGAATTTGTTGCGGCTCGGCACACTAAATCGCAAAAAAGCAGAGCGCAGGCACCTACAACATGATCAAGGCATCATTCACGCTTAAGTAATAAAAGGCACTGATGAGCAGAAAGAAGGGTCCTACTTACCAATCAAGGGAGGGTACCTTATCTTATCAAAGGGAATAGAGGATGGCCCATCTCATTAAAAGAGAGAAGGCCCCAGGCCAACCATAGATGAAGGTACCATGGAAGCATATAGACAGAAACCGAGAAACTTGTGATTAGGGAAATAAGGTTTCTGCTCTGCAATATGAAGAGACAGGCGAATCTGAAGCCTACACCACATTAGAAACTGGCGTTGTTTCAGTCGTCGTTTCGTTTTTAAATTTTTTTTTTTAAGGTAGTCAAAGTATAAAAAAGTATCAAGATAAAAAAACTAACTTAAGGAAGAAAAAGAGAGTGGTCTTGTACAGAACATACCAATGTTCTAAGGATTTCTCTTGTTGTGGAAGGGTATAGGTGCCTGCACCAGTCTTATTATTCTGTAGTCTTGATTACTTCCCTACAGTTTCCACAGCCTCAGAAAACATTGCAAGTTTTCCCTACAGTTCCAAGTATCTACTTATGCTTAGATTCTCTGTGTAACAACTGGGAGAGGTAATTGCCTCTCCTTCTGAAGCTACTAGAAAATGAGCAGTAAAGTAGGTCATGGCTAACCATTATTATAGACAAGGCACAAACAAACTTGGCACGTATAAAAACACAACCAGGAATGTTAATTAAAAAAAAAAAAAATCTAATTTGAGTATGAACTCTGTTCACATATTTTGTCAACAGCTATTTGCTTTGGGAATCTGCAGGATTACAGCTGGTTGCAAAAACTATCACATTACTCACCATCGAACCAGTGAAGACTACTTTGCAAATTAGCACTTTAAAAACACTGAAAGCGCAGGAGAGTAACAATGTATAAAATGAAGAAGATACAATAGCAGACATTTAAGAGGATAAAAAAGGGTACACCCACCTAGTTTTGCCTCAGAAGTGTCCATCTCCCACTTGCTTTTCGGAAGGTTTCCCTAAATCACACACAGAAAGAAGCTTGAAGGGTTAGAGAGAACACACAAACAATATTTCTGAGCGGACACTGTATTTTAGACATAATTAGAATAATATCCATGTCCCACTGACACCATTAGCAGGAGTAGTTCCAGAACGCAGAGAACTTGCGATATTATATAAAACTTTCTTCTGCCCTCAAGTGCAGTGACCTAAGAATAGTTTTAAAACTGAAAGAATGGGCCAAATGGTACTGTAGCATACTGTATATCGCACGTTCGAATAGTCCTCTTCACTATAAGGGGCATCCACAGTATAAGGCTTTGCATATGGAGCAGGTCCTCGAATCTAGTAGGCTGTAGTAGTGCCAGTATTACAGGCACCTTGTCACTTGAGCGAAAGTACTTCATAAAGATTGAGACCGGCAGCAAAAATTGTGAAATTTGGAAACAAACTCATAAGAGCTTATGCTAGCAGCTTCGCAGACAGAGACAGCTTTCAATAGCATTCATATATTAAAAATAATGTTTACTCTTCAGCATGAAAAAACAAATAAATCAAGCTAACGTAGGGGGTTCAAATCCCAATTAACTCTCTATTTCTAGTTCCAAAAGCACGGCAGTTCTAAAATTATTGGTAGGATTCGCATCGGAAATATTCAAAAGATGTCCTTTGCTCCTACAGGAACGTCCTTCCACCCGATCAGAGAAGAATCGGCTCATACCTCAATACAAGCATGGAACATGAAAGAACCAAATTAAGCCGACCTTTCCAGCGTTGGCCTTTGGGGTCTGGTCCCACTCATGCTGGCAAGTTAAACAACTATTGTAAATCAGACAAGAAGCAGCAGACCCCATGCAACATATTCTATGTTTGCTGCCGTGCACCAAAAGAGCCAAATCTGAGGGACTGTTTGCAAAAGACTCCGGGATATGCAAGTCCTGTGTGAAATGAATATTTTTAGCCCAATTTGATCATGTTTTAACAATTTCCCACTGATTCATGAAACAGTACCCAAATCGGAGTATCAGATCATGGAAAGCTGTCAGACAGAATGAAAAGTTGGTGGTGAGATAAAGGTGCTCGAATATGGATGGATCCCAAGTATAGACCATAATGAGGAATGGCGAACAAGCTTGGGCATGCAGGAGAAAGAAAAGTGAGTTACCTGAAAGAACAGTTCACCAAAGAAGGAATCTCTGGAGATTAATGAGCAATAAAGGATATCCTGCTACCAGGCCAGACCATGGAACATGATTAGTTTTTTTGATTTCTGTACTAACATTTTTCACTAGTCCGACAATCAAAAAATTAGAGTCACGTCAAAAACTGATTTCTGATTATTTACATTTCGGGTATGCTGGTGAGGTACCCAGAAACACTAGCACAAGGATGGCATCTTGAGTTTTTTTTTTAATCCCCAAATTGTAAGATGTGATGAGCAGTTGCACTATGTAAACTCCACTTAGTTATATGTACCTCTCCCGCAAATTCTACACGACTCGATGCTCAACTCCACAATCATTATGCACTATTACTGAATGACAGCAAGAACCCCCCCCCCCCCCCCCTTATCCTTACCAACTAGATAATTAAAGAGTTAATGACGTAGTGGGGCTGAAACCTTTAATATATTGGTGAAGACAATGCTCAGTCCCAGAACTTATACT
The DNA here is from genome assembly GCF_964204655.1 of Triturus cristatus. Lineage (NCBI taxonomy): Eukaryota > Metazoa > Chordata > Amphibia > Caudata > Salamandridae > Triturus > Triturus cristatus. The sequence goes on from NC_140592.1 coordinate 1,024,632,781, forward strand.
TCTCTGAAGAGCCTTGGAAGAAGTAATGGGGCAGTTGGGGTCCGGTAACATTTCCTAGTTTAGGGTGGTCAGGGATCTGTTGAGACAAATTGGTTTTGGCAATCTCTTGTCAACACCAACTGATGTTGTACTGGTCTCCAAACAAGCATTGAAAAGAGCCTATTTTCAATGCTCTTTTACTGAAAAAATACTGCAAGTACCTCTAGGGTGAGCTCCCTCACTGCTTCTTTCTTGCAGTTCAAAATGGACTACTGCTTTGAATCATTTTTTGGATGAGGTGGAACCCCTCCAATGCCGAACCCTGTACTTAACATTCAGTTTAGGAATCCTCCCAATTTGAGCCTCCACTGCATGGAGGTCTGGGAACTCAGAGTCTGACAAAACATGCCCTGTCTGCCCTGGGGTGATCAAAGTAGTTAAAGAACAAGTTACTTAACTCCGGTAACGATGTATCTGTAAGAAACATTAGTTAGTTAGATTCCTCACCTTAGAATATCCCCAGGAGTCAGGCTGGATCCGGAAAGATTTTTCGTCAGCAATACCCCTTGCGCGTCGCTAGGCGTCGTCTGCGGCTCCGCGTCCCTCGTCGGCGTCGTGCGCCGGAGAGACGTCGGAGTACTTAGACGCTGCCCTCGCGCGCTGATGTCAGTTCTTGTACATAGCTATCCGTGCCAGGAACGCAGAGCCATGCAAGAGACCGACACTGGTGCCAAAAAATCTAGGGCCCTAGAAAGGATAGCCTTAACCCTAGATGTCGGTTCGCAGAACGGGGAGGATGGGTGGGTCGGTGAGGAATCTAACTAATGTTTCTTACAGATACATCGTTACCGAAGGTAAGTAACTTGTTCATCTGAAAACAACACGTTAGTTAGATTCCTCACCTTAGAATAGATACCCCAGCAATACCAACACCGGTGGTGGGTCTGCGAACCAAGATCACACCAGAAAGTCCTGGAGAACAGAACGGCCAAAGAAGCCCTCTCTCCGGCCTTGGCTGTCCAGGCAATAATGCTTGGCAAACATGTGCAGCGAGGCCCACGTTGCTGCCTGACAGATGTCCTGCAAAGGGACTCCCCGTCCCAGGGCAGTAGTAGCCGTTGTGGCCCGGGTGGAATGGGCTTTCAGCCCTACAGGAGGGTCCTTTTTAGCGAAGGAGTAACAAGCCTTTATACACAAGACGACCCACCGTGAGATGGTCCGCTTGTGTACTGCCCTTCCCTTCTTAGCACCCATGTATCCAACAAAAAGATGGTCGTCCACCCGGAACTGTTTGGTGCGGTCCAAATAAAAGGACAGCGCCCGTTTTGGGTCCAGACGATGGAGCCTCTCTTCCTCTGTCGAAGGATGCGGAGGCGGAAAGAAGGTGGGCAAGGTGACAGATTGCCCGATGTGAAAGGGAGGTACCACTTTTGGAAGATAGGAAGACCGAGTCCGGAGGACAACCTTGTCCGGATGAACAGAAAGAAAAGGAGGCTTAGACGATTACGCCTGGAGCTCACTCACCCGTCTAGCCAAGGTGATAGCCACCAGGAAAGCAGTCATAAGAGTCAGAAGACGAATGGGACAATTGTGAAGAGGCTCAAAGGGAGCGCACATCAGAAAAGTCAAGACTAGATTCAAATTCCACTGAGGCATTACGAAGGGGACAGGAGGAAACATGTGAGTAATGCCCTTAAGGAAATGAGAAACAACAGGGGATTTGAAAAGAGAAGGCTGATCAGGAAGCCGTAAGAAAGCAGAGACGGCTGAGAGATAACCTCTCAAGGTGCCCAGAGCAGAGGCCTGCTGGGCCAAAGAAAGAAGAAAGAGGAGAACCTCAGAAAGAGGGGCGGGGAGGGGATCCACAGCCTTTGCTGTGCACCATGCCACAAATTTGTTCCACCTGCAGGCGTATACTGTTTTAGTGGAGGGACGCCTGGCTGCCAGAATAACGTCACAGACTTCAGGAGGCAGGTCAAATGGCATCAACTGTCACCGCTCAATCTCCACGCATGGAGGTGGATTCTGGACAGGTTCGGGTGGAGGACCGTCCCCATCTGCTGCGACAGAATGTCCTCCCGAAGAGGCAGTCGTGTCGGAGGATCGATGCACATACTGAGTAGCTCGGGATACCAGTACCTTCGTGCCCAATCCGGAGCCACCAAAATGACTTGGGCCCGGTCGCGCCTGATCTTCTTCAGCACTCTGGGCAGAAGTGGTATAGGCGGAAAGGCGTACAACATACCGCAACTCCACTCGTGACGAAAGGCGTCCCCGAGCGAGTGCCGCCTTGGAAACTCCAACGCGCAGAACTGCGGACATTGCGCGTTCTCTTCAGTGGCGAATAGATCTAACCAAGGCTCTCCCCCACTGCCGAAAGAGGCCTTGCGCCACATCCGAGTTTAGACGCCATTCGTGATCCATCATGCACCGGCGGCTGAGTTAGTCTGCTCTGGCGTCCAGAGAGCCCGCCAGATGTTGAACCACCAGGGTGATGCCCTGGTGTTCCAGCCATGTCCAGAAGCGCAGAGCCTCCTGACAAAAGGGTCCACGACCCCACCCCGCCCTGTTTGTTGCAATACCACATGGCAGTGGTGTTGTCCGTGAACAACTGCACCACACTTCCCCGGACAGAGGGAAGGAATGCCTTCAGTGCAAGCCGGATCGCTCTCAGCTCCAAAAGGTTGATATGGAGCCAAGTCTCCACCGGAGACAAGAGTCCTCTGATCTCTGCCTCCCCCAAGTGCCCCCCCCCCCCCCCATTCCAGGAGGGACGCATCCGTCACTACTACGTGCTCCGGTTGGGGTAGGGAGAGGGATCTGCCGCTGACCCAATCGCTGTTCGTGAGCCACCACTGCAACTGCTTCGCAGTGCCCTTCGAGATCAAGACATGGTCGGACAGGTTGCCACGATGCTGGGCCCACTGAAACTTCAGGTCCCACTGCAGGGCCCGCATTCGCCACCTGGCGTAACGCACCAACAGGATGCAGGAGGCCATCAGCCCCAGAAGCCGCAGCACCAACCTGACCGAAACCCAGGCTAGAGGCCGAAAGATGGGAATCAGAGCCTGAATATCCCGGACCCGCTGCTCCGGAGGATAGGCCCAGAACTGCGCCGAATCTAGAACCGCTCCGATGAAGAGGAGCTTCTGGGAGGGTCTCAGGTGTGACTTCGGCACATTGATGGAGAACCCCAGCAAATGCAGGAGGTCGGCCGTAGTCTGGAGGTGGGAGACGACTGCCTGGGGCGAGCCCGCCTTCAACAGCCAGTCGTCGAGATAGGGGAAGACTGGAACCCCCGATCTGCGCAGGTGAGCTGCGACCACCGCCATCACTTTCGTGAACTCCCGAGGGGCACTGGTGAGGCCGAAGGGGAGCACGGTGTACTGAAAGTGCTCCTGACCCACCGTGAACCGCAGGTAACGCCGGTGGGCCAGCAGGACGGGGATGTGAAAATAAGCGTCCTGCAAGTCCAACGCTACCATCCAGTCTCCAGGGTCTAGGGCAGCCAGAACCTGAGCTAAGGTGAGCATCTTGAACCTCTCCTTCCAGAGGAAGGCGTTGACGCTCCTGAGGTCCAAGATAGGGCGTAGGCCCCCTTTGCCCTTCTTGGGAACCAGAAAGTAGTGGCAATAGCAACCACGACCTACTTCTGGACCAGGAACACGCTCGACAGCCTCTTTGGCCAAGAGGGCCTTAACTTCCTCCAATAGAAGATTCAAGTGACCCCCCGACATACGGTGGTTCTGCGGTGGCATGGCTGGAGGGGTCGTCTCGAAGGGGAGGGAGTAGCCCATTCGGACGATTTCAAGCACTCACCTGTCAGACGTGATGGAACGCCAGTGGAGCAGGTGATGGCGAACTCTGCCACCCACTGGCGTGGAATGAGCCTGAAAGCTCGGACTAGGAGGGCTTTGAGGCGGATGCTGCCGGGGTGGATGTGGACTGACCGGCACATTGTCCTCCAGTACCGCCTCGGCAGAATCCACGTCCGCTTGCAGGTTGGTTCTGCGGGCGGTGGCTAGACGGACGTGAGGAGGAGCCCCTTCCTTGGCCACTAAAAGGGACGAAAGGTGGAAGTTTGCGGCCGCGGGCCGAGAGACCCAAGGACTTGGCCGTAGCCCAGGAGTCCTTGAAACGAGCCAGCGCACTATCCGCCTTCTCGCCAAAGAGGCGAGTGCCATCAAAGGGCATATCCATGAGGGTACTCTGGACATCCCCCGAGAAAGTTGTGGACCGTAGCCAGGAGTGGCGACGAAGCGCCACCGTGGTCGAAATATCCCGACCCAGCAAGTCCGTGGTGTCTAGTCCACACCGTATGGCATGCCGTGCTGCATCTCGCCCGTCAGCAAGCGCCTGGGTGAGCCATGACCGGGCCTCCTCTGGACACAGGGGCAGCGCACCCTCCACCGTATCCCACAGAGAGTGGGAATAACGGTCCAAGAGGCAAGCGGTATTCAAGGACCGCAGACCCAAACTCAGGGAAGAGAACAGCTTCTTTCCGAACTGTTCCAGCATCTTGGATTCCCGATCCGGAGGAGCGGACGGGAAGGAGGATTGGGAAGTCGAGGCCTGGATAACCAGACTCTCGGGGGTGGGGTGTTGGGACAGAAAACTGGGGGTCGCCCGGAGCAGGGCGGTGGCGACGGGCCACGTTCCGATCCACAGGAGGTACTGTGGAGGGCTTGGACCAGGTGCCCTGCAGAACGTCTATTAGTGCCTCATTGAACTGCAGCAGAGGCTCTGTGGAGCTTGCTGACGGTTGAAGCACTTCTGTGAGGACGTTATTCCTCACGGCCACAGCAGGCAACTCCAGCCCAAGGTCATCGGCCGCCTTGCGCAGCACCACTGAAAAAGCTGCACCTTCCTCCGAGGCCACTGTCGGAGGAGAGATGAATCCAGCGTCCTGGGAGGTGTCCAGACCACTGGCATCCCCCAGTTCGTCTGCCCAGTCCTGTGAAAGTTCGGCCTGTCTGGCCAGAGGGTCCTCAGACCCCTCCCAGTCGCCCCCGTCATTCGATTCCTGATAAACAGGAGGAATAACCGGAGCCGGGCGGTAGATGAAATGCTCAACCATCGGCGTCGGATGCTGCGCCGCAGCGGCGTCGAGCGGCGCCGAGCCCGGACCGGGGCTAAACCGGGGAACGGCATCGTCCGGGGACGGCGCCGGGGGTGGAACCGGTGTCAAGCGCCAGCGGAGGAGGCGTCGTGAGGTCGACCGGCAGAGATCCAGGCCTGGATCCCTCGGGACCTGCGGCGTCGGTAACGAGGTCGTCGACGGCGCCAGGGCCGGAGCCGCCAGCTCGCGAGGTCGCCCAGTCGAGCCCGCGGGGCCCGAAGGTGCGCCGGCGGGCGTCGACGGCAGAGCCAGGCCCCTCATTGCCGAGAGGAAGCACTGATCTCCGCCGGAGTCGCGTCAGTCCCAGGGACCGGCGGGTATGGAGACGGACGCGGCTCCAACGGAGCCGCGGGGGTGGGAGCACCCTGACCCTCGACCGAGTCACGCGACCGGCGAGGGGAGTCCGAAGAGCGGTGTCACTTCTTGGACTTCTTCGAGCGCTTAGACTTACCCGAAGACTTCAAGCCCGACGAGCGATGATAGTGGCTGTGGCTCCGCGACCGGTCCTCGGACCTCCTCCTGGACCGGGACCGTGAATGGCGTGGAGGTGAATGCCGAAGCTCGAGAAGCTTACGGGACCGCTCCCGCCTAGCCTTCGTGGTCAAGGCCTGACAGTCGAGGCACGACTCCGCATCGGGGTCGGCCCCCGGGCAGTAAAGGCGCCAGCGATGGTGGTCCGTCGCCGACATCAGTCGATGACAGGACTCACAGGCCTTAAAACCAGGCATCCTACCGGCACCAGAGTCGAGTCGACAGAAGACCAAAAAGAGTCAAAAAAGTTTAGTCAAAAAGTGACTAAGGGGTAAGCTCTTCCCGGATCGGCGCTGTCTGGCGCGGAAAAAAGAAGAACTGACGTCAGCGCGCGAGGGCGGCGTCTAAGTACTCCGACGACGTCATTCCGGCGCACAACGCCGACGACGGACGCGGAGCCGCCTAGCGACGAACAAGGGGTATTGCTGACGAAAAATCTTTCCGGATCCAGCCGGACGCCTGGGGATATTCTAAGGTGAGGAATCTAACTAACGTGTTTCTTTCAGATCATGTAGTTTTATGTGGTCCAGCTTATAATGGTCCAAGGAAAAAGTGGATTTTGCCACTCGGCCGTAATATGGGGCCGAGGAATTACAGCATTGCCCTTAGAAAACTCAGAAGTAATACAAGTCAGTCCATTGTCTTTAAAGTTTCAAGGTATCTGATGTCTATGTGGAGGTTAAGACAGAAAAAGGTGTCCCCTTAATGCTGCTGTGCACTTAAAGTCTTAACATATTTTATCCTGGTTTTATTGTGATATATTTAGTCAGATCTACTTTGTTTTATATGCGATTTTAAATTTTTATATATTTTGCTCTTTTATGGCCTTTTAGGCTGAAATAAAGATATTGACTGACTACTGAATGTTAACTACACTCAAAACTTGATTTTATTGTACTGTGATGGCTATTTGTTGTGACATTGCTGTAAAGCCCTGATACCATTGGGTCTTGCCAGCGCCATATTAAACTTATAAAATAAAAATAAGTAAAATATTTTTTATTTCTCCTCACGGGGAGGTCTGATCCAAGCACAAACTGGACTTCATGAGAAAAGGAAAAGAAAAATGTATCAGACCTTGAAGCAAGCCTGGTCTGGCCAACAACAGGACAATGAAGGTGATGGTAAGCTGCTGTCCTTTAAACACGTGAATCATTGCACTGGTGAGAATAGGTTGAGAAACCTTTAAAAAAAAGCCATGATCCAGTCAAATAAAGTAACTGCCCAGTCTGGGCATGCAAAGTGGGCATTGTTTGGTAAATGAGCGCTCTGCAGAGGTGCCTAAGGTGTGCAACCCTGCCCTGTTTTACTATCGAATACATCTCCACTCCTACTTCACCCACAGCTTCCCTTTACTTATTTGGTTGAAAGCCATGGCCACGTCATCAAAGGTGCAAAATACACCAAGAGTCTCATGATTAAATGTCTTTACTGCTAGATAACTTAATACTATGGCATTGTGCAAAATAAATGTTTTCCTTTCAAACTTTCACCAAGAAACAGTCCTTGCCAGTTTTATATGTCAGGAAAACACGGTATGGAAAGTAATCCCTCTCAGAGTGTTGTGGGGCCTTTCACGTGGAAAGCAACTGCAATGGAGGTATGCAACAACTCTGCAATTAGGAACAAGCTATACGCAGCAGAGAATAACTACATCAGAAAAGGAGATTAAGCAAATTCTACACAATCCATAAATCATCAAGACAAATTGCTGGTACGGATTTCATAGATTTGACGGCTGTTACCACCTCCATGTGGTTCAGTTTGTAATTCCCTGAAATATGAGTGCCTCAAATTCACATCCAGATACATGTTTTGCCTCCTTGTACAGATATCTGAAAACAGCTCTACCAGCTCCTCATAGCTAGGTCCAGTCAATTGCTACCACTTTCCAAACCATTTAGTGATTTTTAAGTGTTTTCTGCGTCAACATTTTTTGAAAACCGATTTTTTTGGACCAATATTTTTCAAAATCTCAAGTTCTGAACTGATTGACAGTGACTATCTCAAACTTGCACTCCTTAAAGCATATTAATAACGAACTTCCAAATATCACTCATTTCATTATCTACCCATACTGGTCTATTCTTTTTGTAGGTACAGCACACTGTTGAAGTTAACGTTTTGATCATTATATTTTATATTATATTACATTTTACATCCAGATGAAGGTCTCAACCGCGTGCTTCCAAATATGGAGCGTCCAGAAAATAATAAATCAATTACGTTTCTGCGAATATAGTTGAAGTCCTTCAAATCTAAGCCAGCAAGATCTCTAAGGGCACAAACTACCTTCTATTTGCCATGCCCAAAGGTCACTAGTGTATGAAGGTGTCTTGGTAAGAAATTGCTCCAGAATCCTGAAACAAGATGCTCATATCACATAGTACACTAGGGGGAACATAAGGAGCATCAGCACTGTGGCCCATATAGATCTGTGAAGTATGTTCTAGTTAGAAATCCAGTGCAAATAGCACTTCAAAAATATGGAGATGCTATTGTGCTAAGGAACAAGTTACTTACCTTCGGTAACGCTTTTTCTGGTGGATACAGTATCTGCCTGTGGATTCCTCACCTTGTGAATATCCCCTGCGCCAGCAACATTCAGAAATTTTTCGTAGCTCTCCACGCCGACGTCACAATAGCATGGCTTAGCACGCGGCTCCGCTGACGTCACGGGAGCCATAAGAGAGCCTCGGCGGCGTGATGACGTCAATTCCGCTCTTTTTTTCCGTGCCTTCGAGGCACACGGACAGACCGACAACAATATATATACAGTATACACAGTACATAATATTCAAACCAACACACACAGTGTGAAGTCAATGCAGGAAAGCAAAATAAATAACACATCATTTGACAGTAACAGATAGATTTGATCACATTATCACTACTGTAGGTATACAAGGGTGGACAACGGGGAGGCGGGTGGGTCAGTGGGGAATCCACAGGCAGATACTGTATCCACCAGAAAAAGCGTTACCCAAGGTAAGTAACTTGTTCTTCTGATGGATACATCTGCCAGTGGATTCCTCACCTTGTGAATAGAGTACCACAGCAGTCCCCACTCCCGGAGGAGGGAGTCCACCCTTCTATACCAAAAAGTCCTGAAGGATGGAATGTGCTAAGTGTCCGTCCCTCCTCACCTCGGAATCTAAGCAGTAATGCTTCGCGAAAGTTTGGAGGGAGTCCCAAGTTGTCGCTCTACAAATGTCCTCCACAGGAACACCTCTAGATAAGATGTAGAATACTTTGCCCTGGTAGAGTGAGGCCTTATACCCTCTGGAGGTTCCTTACCGGCCAAAGCGTAACAGATCTTGATGCACAATATAATCCATCTGGAAAGAGTGCGCTTGTGCACCGCTCTGCCTTTCCTGCAGCCAATGAAGCCCACGAAGAGCTGGTCATCCACTCGAAAGTCTTTAGTTCTATCGAGGTAAAAACTCAACGCCCTTTTAGGGTCCAAGCAGTGAAGCCGCTCCTCCTCCTTGGAAGGGTGAGGGGAAGGATAGAAGGTAGGAAGGGTAATGGACTGCCCTAGATGGAAAGGAGTTACCACCTTAGGCAGAAAAGCAGCCCTGGTCCTGAGTACCATTTTTTCAGCATGAGTGGTCAAGAACGGGGGTTTCGAACTCAGAGCTTGAAGCTCACTTACCCTCCTTGCCGAGGTAATGAGAAAAACTGTTTTAAAAGACAATAGCCTTAATAGACACTTGTGCAAGGGTTCAGAGGGAGAACCCATCAAGTAAGTTAAGACAAGATTGAAGTCCCATTGAGGCACAATAAAAGGAGTGGACAGACATTTGTTGGTAAGGCCCTTAATGAACCGTAACACAATAGGGGATTTAAACAAGGACGGCTGATCCGGCAAGCAAAGGAATGCCGACAAAGCTGAAAAATAACCCATCACAGTAGCTACAGCAAAACCTTGCTGAGCTAGAGAGAGCGCAAACTGAAGGATGTTGGATAAACGAGCCCTCAAAGGGTCAATAGACTGCTCCCCACACCAATGGACAAATTTGGACCAACTATAGGAATAGATAGACTTAGTGGAGTGACGCCTGGCAGACAAAATCACGTCCACCACGTCAGGCGGGAGAGAAAATTAATTCAGGTTGCCCCGTTCAATCTCCAGGCATGAAGGTGTAAGTTCTGGAGGTGGGGGTGTAGAACCTGCCCCTGCGAGAGGAGGTTTCCCCTGATAGGGAGACGGAGGTCACGAGGAGAGGTGGAGAAGATCTGTATACCACACCCTTCTTGGCCAATCCAGGGCGATCAATACAACTTGGGCCCGGTCTTGGCGAATCTTTCTCAGAACCCGAGGAATCAAGGGTATGGGAGGAAACGCGTTAAGGAGATGTGAGTCCCATCTCAACTGAAACACATTCCCCAAAGCTCCCTGCATCGGATACTGGAGACTGCAGAATAACTGGCAGTGAGCGTTCTCGTTAAGGGCAAACAGATCCACCCAAGGAGTTCCCCACGTCCGAAAGACGTGACGAACCACCTCCGGATGGAGCCTCCACTCGTGGTCGGCAGACAACTGCCGACAGACTGTCTGCACGCACGTTCAGAACTCCGGCCAGATGATTTGCCATCAGACAAATCTGATGATCCTGAACCCAGGACCAGAGACGCAGAGCCTCTCTGCAGAGACAATGCGACCCCACTCCTCCCTGCTTGTTGACATACCACATCCCAATTTGTACAACAGCTGAGTTGTAACCTGCAGATGATGAAACACCTTCTCTGGCGACTCCGCTTTGATCAGCCAGTCGTCCAGATAGGGGAAAACTGGAATCCCCGACCTTTTGAGATGGGCTGCCACCTTGGTGAAGACTCGAGGTGCAGTAGTAAGACCAAACGAGAGAACCGCAAACTGATAATGTTGCAACCCTACCGTAAAACGGAGATACTTCCTGTGGGACAGGATCGGAATATGAAAAAAAAGCATCCTGCAAGTCGATCAACACCATCAAGTCCTCCTGTTGCCGCGCTTGAAGAACCTGCGCAAGGGTGAGCACCTTGAACTTCTCCTGCTTCAGAAAAAGGTTTAAGATCCTGAGATCCAGGATTGGACGTAGCCTGCCATCCTTCTTGGGTATCAGGAAATACCGGGAGTAGCATCCCTTTCCCACTCTGGAACCACGTCTATCGCACCTTTTTTTCAGTAATGTTAGGACTTCCTCCTGTAGGAGAAGAAGGTGGTCCTCTGAGCAAGCACCTTGGCAAGGAGGGTAATTTGGAGGGAATTACCGAAAGGGAAGAGCATACCCATTTTCCACAAGATTTAGAACCCAAAGGTCTGTAGTGACCGGTTCCCAATCTTGCAGAAAATGGGTAAGCCGACCCCCCACAGGAACAACATGATCCAGAATGGTGGATCTAGGGCTGCTTTGCTGAGGCAAGAGGGAAGGAGGTATAGGAGGCGAAGGAGGGCTGACAACCTCGTGGACGACCTCTGTTCTTGCCCCTGCAGGTCTTATACAGGGTATTTTGCTGCTGCTGCTGAGGCTGCCTGTAGGTCCGAAAGAACGACCTCCCAAAACCTCTGTACCTTCTGTAACAGGAACCTCTAGGCTGCACCTGCAGGCCAAGACTTAGCTGCGGCTTTGCGGTCCTTGAACCTTTCCAAGGCTGCATCTGCTTTCTTTCCAAACAGTCCAGAACCATCAAAGGGTAGGTGATGCCTGCACATCTGGAGAGAACTCCGACGACTTAAGCCAAGCACTACTTCTTGTGGCAACCGAGGAGCCCATGATCCTGGCAACAGAGTCCGCAGTGTCCAACCCACTCTGAATAAATTGACGTGCATCATTAAAATTCTGCCTGTCCTCCTCAGACAATTTAGGAACCAGCTGTTTTGCAGAGTCCTTTAGAGTGTGGCTGTAACTACCCAAAAGATAGGTGGCATTTGTGGACTTCAAGGCCATACTTGCTGAGGAGAACACCTCTTGGCTGACTGGTCAACCTTTTTTGACACTCTATCACCAGGAACTTGAGGAAATGCCCAGAAGACTTCTTCAAACAGGCAGCTTGAACCACCAGGCTCTCAGGAGAAGGATGGGATGTTAGGAAGTCCGGATCTCCTGGAGCCGCCCTGTACCTCCTAGCAACAGATTTTGACACTGCTGGAGCCGAAAAGGGCTTACGCCAAACCTCCATAACTGGCTCAGTGATGGCATCATTGAAAGGAAGCAAAGATTCTACTACAGTGGAGGGAGAATGAAGAACCTCGGTCAAGATATTGGATTTAAATTCAGCCGTTGGGAGCTGCAAGTCTAAGAGCTCCCCTGCCTTCCTTATAACTGTTTGTTAAGGAACCACATCCTTAGAGGGAGCATCTGAAGGAGGAGAAAGCTCCCATTCTGGGGACATATTAAGGCCACTTGCTTCCCTTAAGTCTTCAAATAAGTCATCTGACTCTTGAAGTTCACCTTCCTCCATTTCTTCTGCCAGATACCTCTGCTCTTCTAAAATCCTCAGCGCCTCCCGCCTGGACCTTATCCTCAGAACCGGCGTCGCCACACACTACTCCGACAGAGCCGGCGTCGAACACGGATCCGGAGCCACAGCCTGAGCCGAACGAGGTAGAGCTGACGGAGCTGGAGATGAAGGGAACGGCATTGACGTCCAAGGCGTCGGGAAATGCCAGGACGGCGCCGTTGGAAGGAATGGCATAAAGGGAGCCTGAGCAAAGGCCTAGGGAACCCCGAAATTAAAGGCCATTGGACCTATGGGTCCCGAAGGTGCTCCAGAGGGGTACATTGCTCTTGTAAAGACACCATACATGGCATTCAAGTAATGCGATGTGTCTTGGCCAGGGAAAGGTGGGTAAGGGCCCGATTAAGGCTGAGGCATTACCGGACTCGGGCCAATCGGCTCAGACGGTGGAGCCAATGGAGTCGATGACTTATCAGGTACCAGAGCCTCTTCCACCGGAGCATGCGTCGGAGATGGAGACGGTGCTGGAGAACGCTCCGGAGAAGCTGCAGGCGAAGCCGGACGAACAGGTGAAGCCGGATTCGAAACCGGAGGAGAAACATAGTCCTTACGATGCCGAGGAACGGGAGAAGTCGATTTCGGAGCAGTCTCCTTATCTGAACGGCGTCGAGAGCCGTGCCTCCTCTTCTTCTTCTTTTGCTGCTTTGATTTTGAAGCATGACCCGACGTCGACTTCGAACCCGACCTGGACCTCGACCGCCTTCAACCTCTCTTCTCCTTCCTCATCTTCGCCATGAACAGCTTGGCCATTCTCTCCTTTAAAGCCTTCAGGTTCATCTTACGGCAGCAAGAGCACCCCTCGACGTCGTGATCCGACGACAGGCCCCAGACACAATCTTCGTGGGGATCCGTGATGGACATATGTCCTCCGCACTCTCTACAGGGCTTGAACACTGACTTTCTCGACAAAATCTTCAGGAAAGAAGCAAGAGAAGACCAGAAATACAAAGTAACTAGACAAGCTACGGAGGAGTCCCAGAAAACCGTTTGCGTCGATGGCGCGGAAAAAAGGGAACTGACGTCATCACGCCGATGAGGCTCTCTTATGGCTCCAGTGACGTCGTCCTCGTCAGCGTGGAGAGCTACGAAAAATTTCCAAATGTTGCTGGTGCAGGGGATATTCACAAGGTGAGGAATCCACTGACAGATGTATCCATCAGAAACCGTTTACATCCAAGTATTTTATATTTTGCTGTTTGGCACTGGTCACATCTTTATTTCTGATTCTACCAATAAAATCTAAAATGGGAGTACTCATTTAACACTATCCGGTACAAAAGCTTTGTGCTATGCATGGTTGAAGTGCAAGTCAATCATTTAAACAGACGGGCCCAAAATACCTTGAACAGATAACTGTTACTCTGGAACTTAAGTGAGTTTCCAACATCTAAAAAAGGAAATATGACTGGAGTTGGGCCTTTTGAGTGGGACTTGGAACAGAGCTGCTACGTTCTTCATAAAAACAGCACAAGACACCAGATGGAAAAGGCAAAGAAGAGAAATTAAAATTCTACTTTTAAAACATCCTACACTACGAACAGTCAAAATACTGATAACAGAAGATAATGGCTCATTATGAAACCCAAAGCCATTGGCTTTTGCATCGGCTTTCATTCCCCTAAAAGATATTATAGGCTGTTTTCATGAAGGAGATAGTTTGGGTGGAAACTGGTTACCTGTATGGTGAAGAGGCAGGAGGCCATTTTACTTCCCAACACAGCGTTGTGCCATCAGGCAACTTTTAGTGATCCAGGGTACCAAAGATGCGGACACTGAAATTCTAGTGAAACCCCTATCACCACCAATTATTATCCTGGCACAAATATGACCCTGAAGATAACGTGCAAGAGAAAGGTGTGCGGCGCTCTCATTGAGATGTGTCAGATCAAAGTACACAATATATTTAGTTCAAACCAAGTCACTTTTCAAAAGCAACAGGTTTGTGTTGTTTTGTCACATGGAGTCTGGCAAATAGTTTGAAATTCCAATCTACAGTGGTCCAAGTGTTCATAGTGCCATAGATTTGGCATGCCCTGCTACACATTTAGATGATATGGACATAAGGCACATGAAATGCCAATTGGTTGCTAACTTCTTGGAATTCAACACAGAAAACTTGAAACCGAGAACCCTGGCTACATCAAACTGCCAGTTAAGCTTCACATTTAACGAATGGTATTGTCTGTGAAATAATGGTTCCGAAAACTCTGGTAAAAAGGAGGAACACATTTTGGGGGCATAAAAATGTTATTACAAAATATCCTTTTAATAATCTGTGGTCCAGCCTGGTGGCAAAGAATGCTTCTAAAACTTATTAATCTGGGGAGGACCTCTTGACAAGGAATGTGGGGGCCAGAGGTAAGTAAGAGGTGTTTCAGGGCCATGTGAGTAGAAGGATGATGAATGAGAGTTGAGTAACATGCTGGAGCTTAAGTAAAGCAAATTGAGGAGGTATAGAATCAACAGGAGTGTGAGACGCAGGCGTAAATTTGCCTGGGCCAGATTGAAAAATGGACAAAGTATGTGTGAAGAATGCTGACCATGCATGAAGAAAAATAAACATGATTGATTACAAAGAGAAATGTCAAAGCAATAATAAAGTAAAACAATGAGTATGCTGACAGAGCAGCAGGTATGAGCACAAAACACAAATCAAGTTCTCTGCAAATAATTAAGTTGGTACAATGTACAAACTTCGGATACAAGCTCTGAATTACAACAACAAAAAAAGAAAAAGATTAACAGCAATCATTAAAGTCAAACTGGCAAATTTCACTATTATAATAGTTCAATCTTAAGACTAGAAATCTGTGCCCTTTCTGCTACACTATAGTGATCTCTTCCCTTAATGGATTTTTGGCTAAGGTTTTACAGCACCCAAAGAGGAGCATAAACTTATATGCAGCTTTATATTAAAAAAAAACTAACAAAAGCTCATATTTCAAAAGCCTTGTGGATGCAAACAATTGTGAAACAGGCTCTAATTTTCCACAATAATTTCTATTAGTCACTATTTGCAGTGAAACTTCTATCACATCTCATTTACAATGGCCTTTGGAATAGGGTGCATTGTGACACTTTGAGCATACCTTACTGTATGTCCACAGCCTAATTGAGTAGCACACAATACAAGTAAAATCCAGACACATAAATAATGGTTTCACAGTCAAAAAGTAATTCAGCAAATGAAAACATGAATATTGTCCTCAGCAACATCAGCAACCTAATTCTACATACCTCCATCATTTTTTGCTTTGCTGTGACTTTGAAGGATTTGAAAACTTACTATTTGTAGGAGTTCCGCAATTTCGGGCTGCTGGGCACTCTGCTGGGTGAAAAAATAATCTCCACCCATATGCAGAGCATTCAATAATAACCCTCCCATTACATAGAAAAATGGCTGCCTAATTTGCATATTGTGCCCTCTACATGGACAACACAAAATCATAAGATATTAAAAATCACTCAAGCATTTTCTCACTCCCAGATCATTAGCAGTACTGACATCTGTTGACGGGTCTCCTACCAGCTCGCTTTCCTCTTCTTCAGTAGGCTCTTTCTTCTCCTCTTCCACTAGTGGCTCTTCATTGGGCTCAGAGTCTTCCATCTCCACCTAACAAAAAAAGAGTATTATGGATATGCTAAAGAGCAACCTCTAGTGCCTTGGAACAGGAGTATGTGCACTTAGTCAAGCACACAAATGTTCAGCCAGATCACTGGTCCATCACCGAATAAAACTTAAGTCAACTAGCAAGAGACGTGCCCCCGTTCCTGTGCTCTTCATGTGGTTAAATATGCCACCCGATCAATCGATCAACTGAATAACAAAGAGCGAGAAAACTCAGAGTGATAAACATAGACAAGTCTATATGTAACAAAAAAAAAACAGCGAGACTAGCTGCTCGGAAAGCACAGCCAGTTAGAACCTGCTAGGCAACTTCAGATTCAAATGATTTAGTGACACAGCATCGCCTAAAGATGGCTATAATCAGCAGTCCAATAACGCACTGCCAAACCACAGGTACTGCAGAGAAGTAGGCTGAGAGCCAACAGCTTGGAGGGACCAAGTGAGGTTTGAGGAAATTGACCAGACAATACAGCAAAAAATAAAAAGCTTACAGGAAGGCAGCAAGAGGCACTGCATGCAATTGTATATGTCAAAGTTGTCACAGACCAAGTGCCTACTTTGGCCCAAGCCTGCTTTTGCGTGGAAAGAAAAAAATTGCCCTAGAAGAAATCGAGGCAGCAAAAGGAATAAATAAAAGGGAAAGACTGGAGGGCTCATAAATGAGTGAAAGAACTGACTGGAAAATCAATGATAATACAAGAAACAAGATGAAATGGATATCGGTGGCAATAGTGATAGAACAGAATCATAGAATTTACTACTCTAATAAAAAAAAAGATTCATTAAGCCTAATGGACAAGTAGGCAAATGAGACAAAAGTACAACTGACTTTCACCTGGGTCACTCGGCCCATTATTGGGGGTGGGGGAAGGTAGGGCGGCACCATCTATTTAACAACAGGTTCACTTTTTTCCATCAAAGGTTAAAATTTACAGTATATAATGCATTGAAGTCCTCAGTTATTAAAATGCCTAAATATCTGTTCAAACCTTGCCCAAGGAAGAATATCGTGCGAGCAATTAAATAGTACATTTTGGGGGTTTTAATTTATTTTAAAACCCACTACAGCTGAAAATTCCACAATTTGAACCAATCCATCATAAGGAAAATGTTACTTACCCTCTAAGCATCTGTTTGAAGAGTGCGGAGCTGCAAATTCACATGCTCTGCATACTCCAGCGTTGGGCTCAGATATTTCAACGTTTGTTTTCTTTGAAGAAAGGCTGTCGATTTACTGGAAACATTGAGACTCCACCATTTGCTGTAAATGTGCATAGGCACCCACTCGATTTTAGATAGTGTTTCACACAGCAGTTAGGAATGGAAAGCAAACGCTGTATGGTACACATGTGAACTGTGAAAGGAAGTGAGTTCTTAATTTAGAGATCTTTGAGTAGAGCTACACGCTTCCACGGAGGAGGTTAACAGCAAGTCAATCTACACCACTATTATACCCAACGAACCGATGGTTAAAAGGTGTTAAATACTATTTTCCGCTCTTTGCATGGGTTGCTCTAGATACACATGCTCTGCATAGACTATAAAGCAGTACCCCCCTAAAAGGGGTGTGTTGCATGTGGAGGAAGCAGATGTCTGAAATAAAGTCCTTAAGACTGTCTGGCCAACCACTGCCTGCTGTAGGGCAATGATATCCACACAATCACTGGCTGGTCAAGTGGCTTCCCCAAATATTTATCAGCACTGCAAAATTGCAGTGAAAAGCAATGGTTGCTACTTTTTTTGCATGTAAAATGCAACCTAGGAGTAACAGGAAGGGCTCTTTTGGCTTTGTGATAGCAAGTATGGATGCACTTGACTATTCATCTTGTAAGGCCAGCTTTAGAAATAGTGAGGAAATATGAATTTTGTGATCAGTTATGTCCCCTATCGTAGACCCCAACGGCTCCATGTGCATGCTATACGTACATGTATGTTCCCTCCAGTTCCAGTTTTGAAGACGCATATATATGTGCGTCCACCGTCAACATGTCCTCTTTCAGATCCGCCATGAATGGGTCAGATATTCCATTCCTAAGTATGAAAGGCCACCGACTTTATGTGGTTCACTTTCCACATTTTACAGATTCAGGCGAGTAGGCCCTGAATTCTGTCATCAAGCCTTTTTCCTGCCTTCTGCCTCTGAAAGCTCCAGTCTGAGCCTGCATCTGTATCCATGAACTTTGTCCTACTCCCTGCGCGGCTAACGGTGCCTGATCCAGCATATTGTCTGCCAAAAACTGTATTTCACCTTCAAGATTATCTACTCCGCTCCTCATCCGATGCATTCCTGTCTAGTAGTTTAGGTAAACATTCCTCCAGCTACCGTGCAAAGGGCCAGGCCTCGCTGTCCACATGCAAGTAATTCATAGCCCCGTTACCATGGAATATTCCTACCCCCTCGCATCTCATGTAGACACTTAGACGCTTGTACACGCACTAACAGTCAGTATAGAATAGATTCTATCCTAGAGACCTTTCCTTTTGGATAACACAGTTCTTTAAACATAGGATATTAGATATGATTTGGGATTAGGTTGACATAACCCCCAGACTTCTGTCTCCACATGTAGAGCTAAATGTCAAGTCTCCTTCACCCTCTAGTTGCACGTCAATCACACGTCATGCGGCTGCGCGCGCATCTCTGCCAAATATTTCTGCTGACATTGCAGGATTCTTTTATGGATCCACCCACTTGTGACATCATGTATAATGACGTTTATTAAATTACGCCCATATGACTGCCTCTATTAGTTACGTATGCACCTTTTATCTGTATTATCAGCTGTTACGCCTCTTGCATCTGTTTCACTGTAATGCATTTTCTATAAAACTGCTTATCTGTCAATAACGTATGCCCTTCCTTCCTGAACTTTCGTGGTGATGGAATAGAAAGCCTACAATTCGAATTGTATTCCTTTGTATAGGAATAAAGCCTTTTTAAAACCTCTAATACCACGGATTCTGCCTCTTATATTTACTGAGTTATTCTTACTAGACTTTACCGCATAAAAAATAGTACCGGTAATGAAATATTTACCACAATAGGGTGGCCCTTGAGGGTTTAGGCAAAGGCCACAAACTACTGGTCAGCCTTGCACAAGGGCTTAATCAGATAAGTGTAGTACAAGAGAACCTGTTTGACTTCTAAGGTGTGAAGGGCTCTCTCTACTACTGAGTTTGGTTGAAGAAAGAAGACTGGTAGATCAGTGGTTTGGTTGAGGTGAAAGGGGAATACCACTTTGGGTGGAATTTTGGGGGATACCACTTTTTGATGGAACTTGGGATTGGTTCAGAGTACAACCCTGTCTTTTTGGACCGCAATTAAGGTGTCCTGTAGAATGTAGTCCCGCAACTCACTCATTTGCCTAAGATGTTGTGCCTTTAAGAAAAGAGGAAGATTATAAAGGCTCAAAAGAGACCATGAGCTTGTTAAGGACCATAAGAAGAAAAGAAAATAGGAGCATGGGGAACCCTGGGACGGATGATCCTTTTGAGGCCCACAAGCAAAGCTTTAACTATGGGGATGCGAAAAAGGGAGCAGTATTTCCTCTTTTGCACGCAAGTGACTACAGCTACTAAATGAGGCAGTATGGACGTGTATGGAAGGTATGATTACTGTAGATGGATTAGGTAACCCGTAATGTCCTGGACTGTAGGCGTGAGGTGGTCCAGGTGTCCGGGGATGCAATAATGAATACATATTTTCCATTTTGTTGCAGGCTTGCATGGTGGACCAATGTGGACTCACCTAAGATGTCCATGCACAGCTGCGAGAGGGGCAGTTAGTTGAATTCTAGGACCTCAGGTGACAGATTGCTGGACTGAGCAGTTTGCGTTCTGGGTGTCCAATCTAACATTGGCTCCTTGTGAGAATACACAGACTGTTGGGGAGTGTGAGAAAGTGCCATCTTTCTTGCATGGTATGCCCCCACTTTTTGCTAAATTGCTGAATGTACTTCGATTGAGTGTACCCTGGGTTCCTGCCAATCAGGTGCCCAGGGCCTATGTTCCTTCCTTAAACCACACAAACTCCAAATTGGCAAACCCTAGCCACATGTCAGCCCCTAGTAAATGGTACCCTAGGTACCCAGGGCCTTGTGGCCAGGGAAGGCCTCCAAGGGTTGCAGCACTCATTGTGCCACCCTCAGTGGCCCTGTACCCTTACACACACACTGCCCTTGCAGGCTGAGTGTCTGGGTGCAGGACAAAACAAAAAGTCGACATGGCACACATCACTGTGTACCATGCCCATCACCTACACTGCCAAGGCATATGTCAGCCACCCCTCTAGCTGGGTGCATTACGCCTATGGTGTGGGCACAGGAGCAGGAGCCCTGTGCCCCTACAGTACCCGGGTCCATTCCTGGGCACTGTAAGTGCAGTGCTGTCATTTAAGAGTACATGGTGCTGAGAGCTTGTCAAACACGAGCTCCACAGCACCATATTGGCAACACTGAAGCCTGGGAAGTTTGGTATCAAACTTCTCAGCACATTGAACCCACACTGATGCCAGTGTAGGATTTAATGTACTAAGCACCCCAGAGGGCATCTTAGAGATGCCCCCTTACAGCTAACTTACAATCCACGTCTGCTCTGAGGCTGCCCAGGCTGCCACACAGCAGACACGTTGCTGGACCCCTGGGTGGGAGAGCCCCTGCTCTCCCGGGCCTGCAACAATGCACATCCTGGGTGAGGTGAGAAATCTCCTCCCCCAGGATGAGCAAAGGGAAGCTTCAAAGGCAGGCCGCCATTTGGAGTTTCCCCAGGCCACTGCAACCCCCCACTCTGGCGGGAAGCTTGGCCGGAAACCCCATACAAGGACAGGGGATGTGCCAGCCTGCCCACCCCACCCCTCAGGTGGGGGAGGCGAGGTGAAGCACATCTCCGGGCTCGCGCCATCTTGAAGATGGGAGGCCCTACCCTATCAGGATTAGGCTACTGCCCCCCTCCCACAGGAGAGGGGCAGGATAGGGGGTGTACCCACCCCAGGACAAGGACCCATTGGTCCCTGGCCTTCACCTACCTGTAACGCCCCTAAATCTAGTATTTAGGGGCACCCTGAACCTTCCTTCCTTAGATTCCAGATAGAAAATTACAAGAAGAGCAAGAAGAACAAAAACCTGCCCTGCAGCTGCTAAAAAGACACCAACTGCTTAGGCCCCAGCCCTACCGGCCTGTCGACTCTCGAACCTGCACCAGCGCGGCATCTCTCGTGGCCAGCAACCTCACCAACCCCGGAGGACCTGGCTACCTTTTGGCTCTAAGCCCCTGGGACTCCCATGAGTAGAGGCTCTACTCAAGAAACCTATTTTTAACCCCTGGCAGCAGCCCGGAACCGCGGACCCAACACACTCTGCACCAGCCAAGCCTGGCCAGTGCCGGAGTGGACAAAGACCCTGAGGACGACCCCACGGCGACTGTGACCCCGAGTCCGGCACCCAAGGACCCCCCTCGACATCCCGGAAGAAGCCTGCAGCCTCAGAACCAAGTGCCACCCCAACCGCGATCAACCAGAGGGTAAGATTCCCGACGTCAAAAGGCACCCCTGCACCCGGCGCCCTGCGGCCCCCTGTGCCCAATCCCGGGGTACCCACCTAACCTACAACTACCCAACTTACCTCTCGAAGTGGTGGTGGCACCTGAAACATCCTCGTCCCCGAGCCTGCAGCCTTTTTCCAAACCGGAACATTCCCATTGATTTCCATTGAGCGCCCGAAGGCTCAAAAGCACCCTGCACCCAGCCGCCCGAGTGGCCCTGGCAGTGCCCTCTCTACACTAACCTACTTCCCCACTTGCCCTGAGTAAGTGACCAGGAGCCCAGCTCCCACAGCCGCGTGGCTTGCCAGACAGCAGCCACCAACCAAGGCCCCCCTATCCCTCATAGGATAACATTGGGCCTAACTCTCTCTGCACCCGGCCGTCCTGAAACCGCTGAGGGTGAACCAACCAACTGTACCTACCTGACACTGGGGGACCCCTGAGTCCATGCCCGGAATTTCAACTCTGCCAGTCGAGTACTTACCCTTAAACCGCTAACTTCATTTTCCTCATAGGGTAACATTGACTGGCTTTTTCTTCAAAAAATCTTCTAAGTGTGAACTTTTCAAAACTGCAAAAATTCACCAAAAATCAGCCAAGTGACAAAAACGAATTTACTCACCTGCTCCTAGGTGAGCTCCCAGTGCTGGATCTTGGTGCCCAGCCCTGACCCTGAAAAGTGTTCACAACTATACTTACCTCTAACTCATTTTTCTCCCATAGGAAACCATTGTCTGCTTTTCTGTGAAATTTCTTCTAAGTGTCTATTTTTGCAAATTTGAAATATTCTTTTAAAATCGTACCATTTCTACAAACGAAATTACTTACCTGTTTTTGGTAAGGACCCCAGTCCTGGGTCTAGGTACCCAGTACTGGATTACTAAAGTAACGATAAAGTACTTTACCTGCAATTTGAATTTCTTGCCATAGAGATCCATTGAATGTTTTCTTTGAAATATTTTCTAAGTGCTAACTTTTGAAATAGCTAAATATTATTTAAAAATCATTACAGTTATTAAGTCGACTTTCATCACTTGATTCTGAATACTGACCCAAGGCTGGTTCTAGGAGCCAGACCTGGAATTCCAAAAGTAATCAGAAAAGTAAATTATTACAAATAACCTGAATTTACCATTGAGCTCAATGCATTGTTATGTTTAGGAAATAGGATTGTTTAGTACAACCAACTGTGACTGTTTACACAAATTTATTGCTTAAGACAAAAGTATTTATATTCAACCTCTCATTCTGAGAAAGTATATTTTTACCCCCTTTGTGGTTCTAAAAATAAAACAAGCATATATTTTATATATATAAACCATTGGCCTAGAGTTCAGTTATTGAGTGTGTGAAACCATTTGCTGACTGAGTGTGTACAATAAATGCTTTACACTGTCCTCTGGTACTGCCTTACTGCTCGACCAAGCTACCACTTTTGAGAGTAAGGTCATACCTAACTTTGACCTCTATCAGCCTCTGGGGGACTGTGGACTCTGTACACCCTGTACCTATTAGGGAACAGTATATACAGAGCCACTTTCTCACATGTCTCTAGCGGCGTCGGATGCGGCGTCGGGACCGGACAGGGGCTGAACCGGGGATCGACGTCAACCGGAGTCGGCGTCGGAGGTGGCACCGGAGTCGATGCCGGCGGAGGAGGCGTGACGAGGTCGACCGGAGTCAACGGGGGCCCAGGCCTGGGCCCCTCGGGGACCTGCGGCGTTGGGGCCGGAGCCTCCAACGGCGCCGGGGCCGGAGCCGCCAGCGCGCAAGGTCGCCCAGTCAAGTCCGCGGGGCCCGAAGGCGCGCCAGCGGGCGTCGACAGCGGGGCCAGGCTCCTCATGGCCGAGAGGAAGGCACTGACCTCCGCCGGCGTCGCGTCAGGTATGGGGACGTGCGCGGCGCCTGCAGCTCCGGCGGAGCCGCGGAGGTGGAACCACCCTGACCCTCGGCCGAGTCGCGCGACCGGCAAGGGGAGTCCGAAGAGCGGTGTTGCCTCTTGGACTTCTTTGATCGCTTCGACTTACCCGAAGAGTTCGAGCCAGACGAGCGACGATGTCGAGTGCGGCTCCGCGACCAATCCTTGGACCTCCTCCTGGACCGGGATCGAGAGGGGCGCGGAGCCGAGTGGCGAAGCTCGAGAAGCTTACGGGACCGCTCCCACCTAGCTTTCGAGGTCAGGGCCATACAATCGGAGCACGACTCCGCGTCGTGGTCGAGGCCCAAACAGTACAGGCACCGGCGGTGATGATCGGTCACCGACATCAGTCGGTGACCGTCGTCGCAGGCCTTGAAACCAGGCATCCTACCGGCACCAGAGTCGAGAAAGTGACCAAGAAGAGTCAAAAAAGTTAGTCAAAAAATGACTAAAGGGGTAGCTCTCTCGGATCGGCGCTTACTGGCGTGGAAAAAAAGAACTGACGTCAGTGCGCGAGGGAGGCGTCCAAGTACTCCGACGACGTCATTCCGGCGCACGACGCCAACGACGGACGCGGAGCCGCAGACGCCGCCTAGCGACGCGCAAGGGGTATTGCTACAAAAATCTTCCAGATCCAGTCTGACGCCTGGGGATATTCTAAGGTGAGCAATCTAACTAACGTGTTTCTTTCAGATTCAATTATACTATATACACACTGCCTACCTAACCCCACAGCGCCTGCATCGAGCCGGCCTCTCCCCATCCGCTTCATGCACAAGAAGCGGTCAAGACCCGGCTGACTTCTTCCACATGGTATGGGCATGCCCTCGACTGGCGCAGTTCTGGGGGGGGAGATTGAAACTGAGCTGTCCGAGGTCCTGTGGTGGGAGGTTCCCCATGACCCACGTCACTCCCTCTTAGGGATTACAGATGGACTAGACGGGTCCAGGAACGAGAAATTATTCTACAATACAGCCATGGTGGTGGCAAAACGGCATATAGCCGCCTCCTGGAAACTCCCTACACCACCAAGTTCTGATGGATGGAGAAGGGGTTGATTGGTGTGTGGCTCAAGAAAAACCCATGTACGAGGCACGGGGGTGTCCTAAGAAATACTGGAGAGTGTGGGGCAAATGGCTGGGTGCCGTGCAGTAGCATGTTCCTTCTACACAATGTATTGTACTCACTGTGGTGTGGTGCGGTCCGATTGTAATGTCTGTTCCTCCAACTGTAATGCGTCAATATTGGTATTATGCAATGTCGAGTCAATGGTGTTTGCATTCTGTTAAAACAATAACAATTTGTTTATCAAAAAAGAATGGTCATACATTCTGGTGGTAAGTTAAGATATCCCAACTCTAGGACTTCATGAGTCAAATACCTAGATTGAGCTCCTTGGGATTTGGATGTCTGACTTCGATGGTTCTGAGTGAGAAGACTGGAATTGAGATGTAGCTTTTGATGTGGAACTACTGACCGTTCTAAAAGGTGTTCTGAGCCACTGTTGACGAGGCCAAGTGGGAGATACTACAATCAGTGCGAGGGATGTTTGCCTGAGCTTCCGAAGTAGAAATGGAAGGAGAGGGAGAGGCGGAAAAGCGAAGGCAAATATATCCCTGACCAATTCATCCATAGGGCATTGCCTTTGGATACGGGGTGTGTGAACCTGGAGGTGAAGTTTGGGCATTTTGAGTTGTCCACTGTGGCGAACAGATCTATTTGTGGGAATCCACATTCTTGAAAGAATGGAAGGAGAACCTGGAGATTAAGTTCCCACTCGTGAATTTGTTGCGCATTCCTGCTTAGGAGGTCAGCAATCTGATTGTCTACTCCTGGGAGGTGCTCTGCCAGAAGATGGACTCTGTGATGAATTGCCCAACGCCAAGTTTTTGGAGAGGCGCTTGACAGTTGCAGAGAATGCATCCCCCCTGTTTTTGTACATAGTACATTGCTGTCATGTTGTCGGTGGGGACTAGGACAACTTTCCGTATGAGGTGAGACTGAAAAGCTTTCAGTGCTATGTACACAGCTAGAAGCACTAGATACATGATGTGCAGAGCTTTGTAGTAGTTGTTCAATATACCTTGAATTATCAAGCTGTGAAGATGGGTATCCAAACCCGTGATAGATGTGTCTGCTGTTAGCATGATCTGTGAAACAGGGTCGATGAAGAGCCGCCCTTTTGACAAATTTGGAGTGTTCGACCACTGCAGAGTACGATTGGTGCGGCTGTCTACCAACACTAGGTCTATTAATTGACCCTGAGACTGATTCCACTGACGTGCTAGGCACTCCTGTAGAGGACACAAGTGTAATCTTGCATGAGGCACTATCGCAATGCATGATGCTATTATCCCTAGCAGTTGCATGAACGTTCTGACTGCTAAGTATTGATTGGCCTACAACTGTATTAGCAGAGATTGAATATTCAGAATTCTGGCTGCATTGGGACGGGCTAGAGCTGTGCAAGTGTTTAGAGTCGCTTCCAGATAAGACTGCATTTGTGAAGGCTGTAGGTGAGATTTCTGAGCAATGACCGTGAAACCCAATTGATAGAGTAGGTCTAATGTAGTCTCAGAGTGGTATATACACTTTTGGTGTGTGCTGGCTTTGATGAGCCAGTCGTCCAGATATAGGAAGACATGAATCTGTTGTCTTCTGAGATGTGTCACCTCTACTGCAAGACATTTTGTGAATACTCTGGAAGCAGTAGTTACTCAGAATGAGAGTACGTTGAATTGATAGTGTTTTCCTGCTATCACAAATCTGAGGTATTTGCGATGAGCTGGGTGAACCGGAATATGAATGAATGTGTCTTAAGTCTACTGTGAAAAAATCAACAAGAGAGGAAGGGATCTGACACGGCTAGTCCCCTCAATAGTTTATTCAAAATCAACAAAGCCAGTGTACATAAATCAATAAAAGGGGCACTGTTAGTCGAAAGAGCACTGGTTCACAGGTTCCAGACAAACCGGTATGTTTAAGAAAAGAAAGTAGACCTCTATGAAACAATACCCAGTTGGTATTAAAAGCCCTCACTCGCCAACCTGGTTGGTGACATGCTTCATCATCGGGCTCCACTGGGATGACCGAATGTCATCCCAGTGTGCTGCAACGCCAGGTTACTGCGGAGCGGGGTTCTTGTGTGGGGATAGTGAATTTAAAATCTCCAATTGAGTCAAAAAATAAAACTTTAATAATTTTGCTAATTGGAAAAGAATAAAAGGGAATGAGGGTCAAAAAAATAGAAGACCTGGTTCACTCCGTGGCGGTCAACATGTTTCTGCCTCTATGAGTGTTAGTCAGGCATTCTTCAGGACCAGAGTGGATGTGCGGAGCCCCGGTGTTGTGAACGCGCTAAGGTTCACCCTACCGTGGACTACTGGTGTGAAAATTTGTTAATTACAGAAAAAAAATCCGCCAAAATATATTAATTTGTTATGGGGAGAGGAACGAGTTTATTCTGACAATACAAAGGACAAACAAACAGAAAGACAAAACATGAGAAGAATTATCAGTGTTTGTCGCAAAATCGTGCTCTAAAACTCATGAGTTAAGAACAGTCGTGCTCAGAGGACAAATGAGTGCCACTAGATCTACCTCAGGTGCAAAAAGGTGAAGATATGTGCACCTAGGTATATCCAAGTATCGGTGTTTGATACAGCCAATGGCTCGATATCATATCAGTTGTGATTAAAAGTCAAATGTCGGAACGCACGTGAAATCTATGCGGCGTGCCACTCAAAATGCAGAGAAATGGGGAGGGCTAGGGAATGATTCAACTGCCCCCGATGCTCAATATGCACGAATTAGGGTAAAATCTTACAGCGAGGCCAATCCGTTTACTGCCTCATGGATCCCGGGAGGGGGGTGGGAGCAAATTGGCACACCCTGCATCATGGAAAGGAAAGACAAAGACAAAAGGAAGTCCGGGTCACTGACGCGAATAGAGAAGAGCGATACCGCTTACATTCGAGGGCAGGGAGCAGTATGAATTACTTACGCCCTTGCTGCTCAGCACCCGTGGTCAACCTACACAGCCTCTAGCTGCCGGGTCCGGATGGTGGAGATCCGGGACCGGAGGTGCGTATAAGAAGACAGTCGGAGAGTCCCCGGTTGGGCTCACAGAGAGAGCTTCAACGTGATTGGGTAGAATCACCCAACTCCGTTACTGATTGGATGTGAGGATATCCAATAGGAGTGAGGAAAGGAAAATGACAAGCAGTCATTCATCGTGCTGAACGACGCGTTTAAATAGAAACAAAGGGGGAGAGAGAGGGGGGAGGCACAAAGCTTTATTGACAGGTTCCAAAATGGACACAGAGCAAGTTAACACAGACCACACGTAGAATGTGCAAAGGAACCTGATATTAGGACTAGAACCCAAACAGATAGGGCAAAATGTTGTGCACGCGCTAATATTGGTAATGCTTGAAGTGACCGGTCGACAGACTCGCGTATTCAAGCAGTGCCTAGCTATGCATAGGGGGTATGGGGCAGGTGATATAACCCCAGCTGTCTTAGATGTAATATATGATATATCATATTTAATAATAGTGTATCGTGATGGCTGGGAACGTAGATTCTACAAAATGACACTATTCAGTCATAGCAGCTGAAGTCTCCTAGTCGCAGGAGTATAAAGGGGAATCAAAGATAGCCACTGCACCTATTGTTGATCGTAAGTGGATTACAGAACATTGGTCCAAGGTACATTATCATTTAACCCATGGAGGTTGGTCCCCAGGCGATAGACCCATCTCTGCTCCTTTTCAAAGAGTGCTTTAGGGATGTTTCTGCCTGTTGATATCTCTTCGATCACAGTCCATTTTAAGTCATTGGTTGTGTGGTTGACGGATAGGAAGTGTTCATCAATTTTGTGGTTGCACGTTTACACCTGACGTTGCTCCGGGGTTCGCATATCCGAAGTTTGACCTTCCTCGTTGTCATCCCTACGTATCGTAGACCGCAAGGGCATGTAATAAGGTAAACCACATTTGATGTGTTACAGTTCGTATGACCTCTTTGGGTCCAGACCTTGTTGGGTTCAAGGTTGAGGGTTTTAGTGTGTGAGGTCAGATGGCATATGCTACAATCAGAGCAAGGAAAATGTCCTGTTATCTTGGGGAGTCCCCATGCTTCAGTTATGGTTCTTTGTGAGGTCTCGGGGAACATCAAAGGGCGTGTATGTACAAGACTATTGCGGAGGCTCTGAGCGCGTTTAAACGGAAAGAGCGGTTTTTCCCAGTTCCGATTAATGCTGTTAATTATCCCCCAATGTTTGTTGATAGTTTTCTTCAATTGGTTGGAAAGGGTACTGCAGGTGGTAACACATGTTAGTGGAATAGGTGCAGTATCTTTTACATAGTCAGTTAGGAGAACATCCCTTGGTTGGTTTCTCGCACGTTTGTAGCTTCTGGAGAGGAGAGGGGAAGGGTACCCTCTAGCTCTCAATTTAGTTGTTAGGTCGTGAGATTGGGCCTTGAAATCGCTCAAGGTGGTGCAATTTCGTCGTAGGCGAAGAAATTGTCCATAGGGTAAATTCTCCCTCAAGGTGCGTGGATGGAAACTAGTGAACTCGAGGAGATTGTTCCTCGAAGTCGGCTTGTAATAGGTCCTGGTCTGAAAAGACCCTTGTGTCTTAGTGATCGTTACATCAAGAAATACAACTTCAGACTCGTCAAAGGTGTATGTAAAATTCAGGTTTGGATTCAGGGTATTGATCCACGTGAGGAAAGACTGGAGGGCGTTGCTATAACCATGCCAGATCAATAGCACATCGTCTATGTATCGCTTCCATAAGCCTATGGAAGAACGATATGGATTTGAAGTAGGGAGGATGAACTCTTGTTCAAAGGCATATACGTACAATCCAGCCACACTGGGAGCGAAGGTACTCCCCATGGAAGTGCCTGTGGATTGGAGATACAGATGTCCCTGATATTCGAAAAAGTTCTTTTTCAAGGCCAAAGAAGCACATTGGATTATGAACTCCTTTGTAGTTCTATACTCCCAGGGAGTGGAGTCAAGTGATTCTTCCAGGACCCTGATGGTTTCGTCCTGGGGAATGCTCGTATAAAGGCTTTCTATGTCTAATGTCACCAGTATGGTGTTTTCTGAGCACGTGATGTTGATGAGTAGTTTTAGAAGGTCCTTAGTATCGTTGAGGTAAGTAGTGGATTTTTGGACCAAGGGTTTCAAAAAGTGGTCACAGAAACGTGATAGGGGTTCCAAAAGAGAGCCGATCCCCGAGACTATGGGACGTCCTGGGGGAGGGAATCTCTCTTTGTGGATTTTTGGAAGTGTGTAGAAATAAGGGATATTACCCGGGCCTTCAGTGAGAAATCGTGCTTCAGCCCTAGTGATGACACCTTGTGTCTGTGCATCTTCAACAATACTCACGATCTGAACCTTTAGCTCACCGGAGGGATCATTAAGGAGTGGTGTATAATTCCGACGATCGTTTAACAATCGGAGGCACTCTTGGTTGTAGTCGGTGGTGTTCAGTAATACAACTGCGCCCCCCTTATCTGCAGGTTTTATGGTGAGATTGGGGTCCGCACGGAGAGCGGTAATGGCTCTATATTCATCTGCCCTCAGGTTCTTAAAGGTAGTGGAGATGTCTAAATGTTCAATTTCGGCAAACACAGCTCGTTCAAAGGTTGTGATTTCCACAGGGATGGTATGTGGAGGGGGGTTAAAGGTGGATGAAGAAAACTATCAACAAACATTGGGGGATAATTAACAGCATTAATCGGAACTGGGAAAAACCGCTCTTTTCGTTTAAACGCGCTCAGAGCCTCCGCAATAGTCTTGTACATACACGCCCTTTGATGTTCCCCGAGACCTCACAAAGAACCATAACTGAAGCATGGGGACTCCCCAAGATAACAGGACATTTTCCTTGCTCTGATTGTAGCATATGCCATCTGACCTCACACACTAAAACCCTCAACCTTGAACCCAACAAGGTCTGGACCCAAAGAGGTCATACGAACTGTAACACATCAAATGTGGTTTACCTTATTACATGCCCTTGCGGTCTACGATACGTAGGGATGACAACGAGGAAGGTCAAACTTCGGATATGCGAACACCGGAGCAACGTCAGGTGTAAACGTGCAACCACAAAACTGAGTGAACACTTCCTATCCGTCAACCACACAACCAATGACTTAAAATGGACTGTGATCGAAGAGATATCAACAGGCAGAAACATCCCTAAAGCACTCTTTGAAAAGGAGCAGAGATGGGTCTATCGCCTGGGGACCAACCTCCATGGGTTAAATGATAATGTACCTTGGACCAATGTTCTGTAATCCACTTACGATCAACAGGAGGTGCAGTGGCTATCTTTGATTCCCCTTTATACTCCTGCGACTAGGAGACTTCAGCTGCTATGACTGAATAGTGTCATTTTGTAGAATCTACGTTCCCAGCCATCACGATACACTATTATTAAATATGATATATCATATATTACATCTAAGACAGCTGGGGTTATATCACCTGCCCCATACCCCCTATGCATAGCTAGGCACTGCTTGAATACGCGAGTCTGTCGACCGGTCACTTCAAGCATTACCAATATTAGCGCGTGCACAACATTTTGCCCTATCTGTTTGGGTTCTAGTCCTAATATCAGGTTCCTTTGCACATTCTACGTGTGGTCTGTGTTAACTTGCTCTGTGTCCATTTTGGAACCTGTCAATAAAGCTTTGTGCCTCCCCCCTCTCTCTCCCCCTTTGTTTCTATTTAAACGCGTCGTTCAGCACGATGAATGACTGCTTGTCATTTTCCTTTCCTCACTCCTATTGGATATCCTCACATCCAATCAGTAACGGAGTTGGGTGATTCTACCCAATCACGTTGAAGCTCTCTCTGTGAGCCCAACCGGGGACTCTCCGACTGTCTTCTTATACGCACCTCCGGTCCCGGATCTCCACCATCCGGACCCGGCAGCTAGAGGCTGTGTAGGTTGACCACGGGTGCTGAGCAGCAAGGGCGTAAGTAATTCATACTGCTCCCTGCCCTCGAAGGTAAGCGGTATCGCTCTTCTCTATTCGCGTCAGTGACCCGGACTTCCTTTTGTCTTTGTCTTTCCTTTCCATGATGCAGGGTGTGCCAATTTGCTCCCACCCCCCTCCCGGGATCCATGAGGCAGTAAACGGATTGGCCTCTCTGTAAGATTGTACCCTAATTCGTGCATATTGAGCATCGGGGGCAGTTGAATCATTCCCTAGCCCTCCCCATTTCTCTGCATTTTGAGTGGCACGCCGCATAGATTTCACGTGCGTTCCGACATTTGACTTTTAATCACAACTGATATGATATCGAGCCATTGGCTGTATCAAACACCGATACTTGGATATACCTAGGTGCACATATCTTCACCTTTTTGCACCTGAGGTAGATCTAGTGGCACTCATTTGTCCTCTGAGCACGACTGTTCTTAACTCATGAGTTTTAGAGCACGATTTTGCGACAAACACTGATAATTCTTCTCATGTTTTGTCTTTCTGTTTGTTTGTCCTTTGTATTGTCAGAATAAACTCGTTCCTCTCCCCATAACAAATTAATATATTTTGGCGGATTTTTTTTCTGTAATTAACAAATTTTCACACCAGTAGTCCACGGTAGGGTGAACCTTAGCGCGTTCACACCACCGGGGCTCCGCACATCCACTCTGGTCCTGAAGAATGCCTGACTAACACTCAGAGGCAGAAACATGTTGACCGCCACGGAGTGAACCAGGTCTTCTATTTGTTTGACCCTCATTCCCTTTTATTCTTTTCCAATTAGCAAAATTATTAAAGTTTTATTTTTTGACTCAATTGGAGATTTTAAATTCACTATCCCCACACAAGAACCCCGCTCCGCAGTAACCTGGCGTTGCAGCACACTGGGATGACATTCGGTCATCCCAGTGGAGCCCGATGATGAAGCATGTCACCAACCAGGTTGGCGAGTGAGGGCTTTTAATACCAACTGGGTATTGTTTCATAGAGGTCTACTTTCTTTTCTTAAACATACCGGTTTGTCTGGAACCTGTGGACCAGTGCTCTTTCGACTAACAGTGCCCCTTTTATTGATTTATGTACACTGGCTTTGTTGATTTTGAATTAAGTCTACTGTGGACATAAAATTGCCTTGCTGTAGCAGTGGAAGGACCTGTTGAAGCGTGACCATGTAGAAATGTTCTGAAAGTATGTACAGATTTAATGTCCTTAGTTCCAAAATTGGTCTTAAGGAGCCGTCCTTGGGGATTAGAAAGTACAGAGTGTACACCGCTGAACCTTGGTACTGTAATGGAACTGGTTATATCGCTCCTTTTGTTAAAAGAGCTTGTACCTCTTTTTGAGGAGCTGCAGGTGCTCTGACAAGGGTTTGAGTACGAGGTGGAATGTTGGGAGGATTGCTAGTAAGCTCTAGGCAATAACCATGTGGGATAAAGTCTAACATCCATTTGTCTGATGTTATGGATTGCCAAATGGGAAGAAATTATTTAAGCCTTCCCTGACAGGTGCTAGATGATCGGGTGCGTAGGCAAGTAACTGCTTACTGGGGAAGAAGAGTTGAGTGTTGGTGTGCCCTTACCACTACCCTTAAAATTGTTTCCTCTGTACCCTCCTCTAGAGAAGCCTCTACCGGAAGAGGGTTGCGTGTTGGACTTGAACGAGGAATTGAGTCTGATGATGTACTTTTAGACCCTGCTCTATAGAATGAGCGACGAAAGGAGCCTCTGCTTGAAGGAGACTGAAGTGCTCATCAATTCCGCCACGTCCGTATCTTTTTTCATCTTTTCTAAAGCCTCATAAGCCTGAGCGCTGAAAAGATGTTGTTTGTTAAAAGGAGTGTGAGAAAGTGGCTCTGTATATACTGTTCCTTAATAGGTACAGGGTGTACAGAGTCCACAGACCCCAAGGGTTTAACAGAGGTTAAAGTTAGATAAAACCTTACACTCCAAAGTGGTAGCCTGGTCGAGCAGTAAGGCAGTATCAGAGGACGTGTAAAGCATTTGTTGTACACACTCAGTCAGCAAATAGTTCCACACACTCAATAACTGAACTCTAGGCCAATGGTTTGTATATAAAAAAAATATGCTTGTTTTATTTTAGAACCAACACTTGGAATTAAAATATACTTTCTCGACAGGAGATGTTTCATAAAAATACTTTTGTATATGCAATTGACTTTTTAGTAAACAGTTACAATTAGTTGCAGTAGGCAACTCTATTTCTAAACACAATACATTGAGCTCAATGATAAATTCAGATTATATGCAACAGATTACTTTGTAGATTACTTTTGTAATTCCAGGCTTGGATCCTAGATCCAGTCCTGGGTCAGTTCTCAGAATCAGCTGTTGAAAGTCGACTTTGGTACTGTAATGATTTTTAACTAATATTTAACTATTTCAAAAGTGAGCACTTAGAAAATATTTCAGAGCAAACAATCAATGATTCCCTATGAAAGGAAATGTAGGTTACAGGTACAGTAGGTTATCGTTACGTTTGTAATCCAGTACTGGGTGTATAGACTCAGTACTGGGACATTTATCCAAAACAGGTAAGTAATTACGTTTTCAGATGTTATACGATTTTTGAGGAATATTTAGAAATTGCAGAAATCAACACTTAGAAGAAATGTCATAGAAAAGCAGTCAATGGTTTCCTATGGAAGAAAAATGAGTTAAAGGTAAGTATAGTTGTGGGTACTTTTCAGAGTCAGTGCTGGGCACCAAACTCCAGCACTGGGAGCTCACCTAAGAGCAGGTGAGTAAGTTCGTTTTTGGTACTCGGCTGATTTTTGGTGAATATTTTGAGTTTTGAAAAGTTCACACTTAGAAGAAATTTCAGGAAAAAGCTAGCCAATGTTACCCTATGAGGAAAATGAAGTTAGCGGTTTAAGGGTAAGTACTCGACTGGCAGAGTTGAAGTTCTGGGCATAGACTCGGGGGTCTCCCAGTGTCAGGTAGGTACAGTCAGTTCACCCTCAGCGGTTTCAGGACGGCCGGGTGCAGAGAGAGTTAGGCCCAATGTTATCCTATGAGGGATAGGGGGGCCTGGGTTGGTGGCTGCTGTCGGGCAAGCCACGCGGCTGTGGGAGCTGGGCTCCTGGTCACTTACTCAGGGCAAGTGGGTAAGTGGGTTAGAGTAGAGTTTTCACTGCCAGGGCCACTCGGGCGGCTGGCTGCAGGGTGCTTTTGAGCCGTCAGGCGCTCAATGGATTTCTATGGGAAATCTCCGGTTTGGAAAAAGACTGCAAGCTCGGGGACGAGGACTCTTCGGGTGCCACCACCACTTCGAGGGGTAAGTTGGATAGTTGGAGGATAGGTAGGTACCCCGGGATTGGGCACAGAGGGCCGTGGGGCGCCGGGTGCAGGGGTGCCTTTTGATGTCGGAAATCTTACCCTCTTGTTGATCGCGGTTGGGGTGGCACTCTGTTCTGAGGCTGCAAGCTTCTTCAGGATAGTCGAGGGGGGTCCTTGGGTGCCGGACTCGGGGTCACAGTCGCCGTGGGGTCGTCCTCGTGGGTTTAGTTCACTCCGGCACCGGCCAGGCTTGGCGGGTGCAGAGTGGGCTGGGATCGCGGTTCCGGGCTGCTGCCAGGGGGTGAAAGGTAGGTTCTGAGTAGAGCCTCTACTCATGGGAGTCCCAGGGGATTAGAGTTCAAAGGCAGCCAGGTCCTCCGGGGTTTCTGAGGTTGCTGGCCACAAGAGATGCCGGGTTTGGAGCAGGAGCAAGTCAGAGGTCGACAGGCCAGTAGGGCTGGGGCCAAAGCAGTTGGTGTCTCCCTCTCCTTTGCAGCCGCAGGGCAGGTCTTCTTTTCTTCTCGCTCTTCTTGTAGTTTCGGAATCTGGAATCTGGGGAAGGAAGGTTCAGGGTGCCCCTAAATACGAGATTTAGGGGCGTTACAGGTAGGTGAAGGCCAGGGACCAATGGGTCCTTGTCCTGGGGTGGGTACACCCCCTATCCTGCCTCTCTCCTGTGGGAGGGGGGCAGTAGCCTAATCCTGATAGGGTAGGGCCTCCCATCTTCAAGATGGCGAGAGCCCGGAGATGTGCTTCACCTCCCCCACCTGAGGGGTGGGGTTGGGTTGGCAGGCTGGCACATCCCCTGTCCTTGTATGGGGTTTCCAGCCAAGCTTCCCGCCAGAGTGGGGGGTTGCAGTGGCCTGGGGAAACTCCTAGAGGCAGCAGGCCTTTGAATCTCCCCTTTGCTCATCCTGGGGGAGGAGATCTATCACCTCACCCAGGATGTGCATTGTTGCAGGCCCGGGAGAGCAGGGGCTCTCCCACCCAGGGGTCCAGCAACGTGTCTGCTGTGTGGCAGCCTGGGCAGCCTCAGAGCAGATGTGGATTGTAGGTTAGTTTTAGGAGGGCATCTCTAAGATGCCCTCTGGGGTGCTTGGTACATTAAATCTCACACTGGCATCAGTGTGGGTTTAATGTGCTGAGAAGTTTGATACCAAACTTCCCAGTCTTTAGTGTTGCCATTATGGTGCTGTGGAGCTCGTGTTTGACGAGCTCTCAGCACCATGTACTCTTAAATGGCAACACTGCACTTACAGTGCCCGGGAATGGACCTGGGTACTGTAGGGGCACAGGGCTCCTGCTCCTGTGCCCACACCATGGGCATAAGGCACCCAGCCAGAGGGGTGACTGACATATGCCTTGGCAGTGTGGGTGTTGGGCATGGCACACAGGGATGTGTGCCATGTCGACTCTTCATTTTGTCCTGCACCCAGACACTCAGCCTGCAAAGGCAGTGTGTGTGTGTAAGGGTACAGGGCCCCTAAGGGTGGCACAATGAGTGCTGCAGCCCTTAGGGGCCTTCCCTGGTCACAAGGCCCTGGGTACCTAGGGTACCATTTACTAGGGGCTGACATGTGGCCAGGGTTTGCCAATTTGGAGTTTGTGTGTTTAAGGAAGGAACATAAGCCCTGGGCACCTGATTGGCAGGAGTCCAGGGTACACTCAGTCAAAGTACATTCAGCAATTTAGCAAAAAGTGGGGGCATACCATGCAAGAAAGAGGGCACTTTCTCACAAGGAGTTTTTAAAATGGGCTGTTGGACTTCTGGTTTAAAACCCGAAATTCTAAGCCAGGCATGCCGATATAAGAGAATGCTGGTGTTAACTTCTCTCGCTTCAGTGTCAGCAGCATCAAGAGCACATCTATTAGAAGAGTTAGAAATGAGATCCCCTTCTTAAACTAGTTCTTGTGCTTTTTACTTGTGCTCTTCTGGGAGGTACTGAAGTAGACCTTCCATCTCATCCCAGTGTGCCCGGTCATACCTAGCTAATAGGTCCTGCTTGTTGGCAATGCACCAGTGATTAGCAGCTTGAGCAGCCACCCTTTTATCAGATGCATCAATAAGATTTGATTCTTTATCTGGGGAGGTGCATCCTCAGATGTCAGTGAGTTCGCTCTTTTACAAGTGTTGGAAACTACCAAGTTATCTAAAGGGAGCTGTCTTTTAATAAAAACCGGATCAGAGGGGGATAGTTTATATTTTTTATCAACCCTAGGTGTTAAAAGTCGTGCACGAACAGGATCCTTAAAAACGTCATCTGCATGTCTCATCATGCCTTTTAACATAGGAAGACTGTGACTAATTGTGTGAAGACTAGAGCCTCAACAAAAAAAATCGTCATCTAAGGTCTTTTTATGCAGTGTAAACCCAAGATATGATGCTGCTCTGGAAGTTAGTTGCAGATAGGATACATTCTCTGGAGGTGAAGGATTTGCTGGGTATAGGTCTGAATCATTATCCATGGGTGGCTCAATATTATAATCATCCAACGGATCTATATGTAAAGGAACATTATCATCATCATCCCCATTACCTAAATCAGGCTGTGTGTGAGGAGATCCCTGTGGTGTTATGTGTAATGGATCTGAGCCTGGTAGTATTGGTAAAGGTGAAGAGAGTGGAGGTGGTGAGAGGAATGGCAAAGTAGGTTGGATAGGACCTGTGGCAATGTCCTTCTTAAGGGGGGGGGTCTTCTGAACTGGCTTTCCTCTTGGAAGGGGTTTTGGCTAATATATGTCCAGTGTCTGGATTGATGTGAAGCTGTTTCTGCTCTGGATCCAGTCTGTCCTTCATAATGTCGAAGATTGGTTTCAGGTGATCTGAAATATCTTCCTTCGATTCCGGCATCGACATTTTCGGCGCCAAACCGGAATTGTCCTCGTCCTTGGAAGCATAAGGTTTTGGTTCCAAAGTGGACTTTTGTTTCGAAGCAGAGGATTTCGGCTCTTAAACAGATTTGTCTTTTGGCGCAGACTGTTTCCGGTCCAAAGACAATCTGTCTTGGCTTGATCCCGAGACGGAATGCTTGACTGGTGTCATGCCTGAGGGCAGGGCATCAGAAACGTAGTCTCGGTGCCGACCAAGACCCAAAGGCACTGGTGGTGCTGAAGCCTTATGTTTGGTAAAAGATAGTTTTTGGTGTATGGAGGTTTTGATACTCACGACACCCTGTCCCGCTGGAATGTCTTCTGACTCCAAATCGATCTCA
The DNA here is from genome assembly GCF_964204655.1 of Triturus cristatus. Classification (NCBI taxonomy): domain Eukaryota; kingdom Metazoa; phylum Chordata; class Amphibia; order Caudata; family Salamandridae; genus Triturus; species Triturus cristatus. The sequence continues at coordinate 1,024,670,524 of NC_140592.1, forward strand.
GAATCTGATTCTGGGATCGTGATGGTCTCTTCTTCCACAGCTGCTGCTTCTTCCTGTCCGGATTCTTCTGCGAAAATATCCGGAGTCTGTTGAGTGCCTTGGCGCTGCATTTCTCATTGTCGAGCCAGACTATCTCGAAGAGTCTTTTTCGACCTGAACGAGCAACAGGCCTTGCAGTCATCTTCCTTGTGCTCCGGTGATCAGCACAGGTTGCAGACCTGGCGTAGGTCGGTCCGAGGGTACTCTGAGTGGCACCGAGGACAGAACTGAAACAGAGTCCATTCCATCGGCAGAGGGGTGCATCGACACGGCTAGGCCCGAAAGCCGCCCACAATGTTTTCGACTGAAGATGAGACTTTCCCGATCAAATGGATACGCGGAGAGGAAAACGCCTACAATAACAATACCGTCGAGGATCGCGCACCGAGGGGAACCCAAAGGACGGTTTTGAACCTTAGTGCAGAAATGCACATTCTAACTAGATAGTGAGAAAAAAAAAACAATAGAGTCGATGCCTATGCACACTATCACCGAAAGAAAGAATCACCTTACCTCATGACTAGGAAAGGCTTCTTTGAAGAACAAGCATTGAAAATGCAATAGATCTCGCCTTTGATTAAGTTAAATCCATTTGCTTTGCTAATGGTATTGTATAGCAAAGTAAATGGCTTTAACTTAATAAAAGGAGAGACCTATTGCATTTTCATTGCTTGTTTTCTTTAGCTTCCTAAATTTAGCCCTATAAAAGATCACTTTATATCTGGGGAAATGAGGTGCAACCTGGGCCGATAACCAGACTAAGGAACGATTTAACGTTCTCTGTGTTCATTCTGGAGTCTAAGCAATTTTTAGTTGTTTTTTTTAAGGCAATCTCAGAACAGAAATTTTTCTGAACTATTCCTGACCGAGCTGCAAGCAGAGTGAAATATTGCCTGTGGATTTTTTCTCAGTGCTTTTACTTCCAGGCAGCGAAAAAGTGTTCAGAAGCATTGGAATCAAATGATAACTATCAGCAACCGAGAGGACTAGCAGATACAGCTATCCATCTAAGCTAACAATTTCCGCCAGTAACTGAGGCAAGAGAATTCTAAACTGCCTCTTACTGCACCACTAGATTTCAGTTGATAGTAATGATAGCTCGGGAGAGTTGGAGAAGTGGCAGATCCGCGCACAGCGTGTCTTTTTAAGGAAGATGCCCTTCATTTATGCAGTGAAGACTTTCCTCTGTCGCTTAGGGCAGTAGAATAGCATGCTACCGAGCCTATATGGCTGACACTGCATGTGATAACAACGGAAGGGTGAGGGGCTGATCAGAGACCCTTAGATTAGGACACAGAGCGAGGAGAGAAACGTGTAAGGTGGAGAGAGTAGACATTGGGACACAGCGGCAGAGGAGATGTGTGAGAGGGACAAAGTCTTTACATATTCAAAAGAGCTTGCTTTGAGACAAATAGGCAGGTTCTCAAAGCTCAAGGCTGAAAGGTTAGACTTATCTTCCTGCATGTTTTCTTCTGTGATTGGCGTAGATTTCCTACTTTAATGGAATTTACAAAGACTCATAGGAGTACACGTGAAATTCTGTAACTCGCTTGGATTTCCAAGAATACATCATTTCACAAAAGCTGTGCATGCAAAATTTCCAACAAGTGGAAAATTCTTAGCTCATATCTGATGCGAATTGCACACACAAATGTCTCTCCCCCACCCCCGAAAATATATTGTTTTTATTGTAGAGAAATCCCTTCTCCCAAGTTCCCATTACTTATGCTTTTCTTAGGAGTAAAGCTTCATGTGTTTTCAGTTTTGAAAAATACATGCAAAATGAAGGTGAATATTCACTTACTTGTGAATTTGTGCATGGTTGCGTCATTTTTCAGGGCCAGGCCTCTGGAATGCCTGCACACCCACTAGTGACCCAGAACTTTGCAGTGTCACCACATTGATAGATTATATATATTATGTGGACATGCCGATGGTGAGTGGACCGGCGGTGAGTGAAGAGATACCGGTGGTTAGTGGGCTGGCAGTGCATGAGATGGGGGCGCTTAATTGTTAGGTTAAAGTCCTCGCAGGCTGTGTTAGAGTTAACAGGCTATGGACTGTTGTTGGCCTTACCCCATTGTGCATGCCGTTGGGAGAGCAAGTAATTGTAGCAATATTTGAAAAGCCAACACTGGCGTGTGCCGTTTCTAGGAATTCCGTGTACCAGGAATTCTGTGTATGACGTTTGGTGGCACATCTGCAGAACATACTCCATAGCATGGGTGAGGTATGTGCATTGTGACGACTACCCATGCTAAACGGTTCGAGGCGTGTCATCAAAAAAAGACTGGACTGGGAGCGGCATCCAGAGCGATGTTGAAGGTGATCCATTAGCATAGCGTGTGCTGTGGGTAGCAATCGCCGTGTGTCATCTGTTTAAAAAAAAAAAAAACACAAAAGGGAGGCCGGCTGGATGGGGTTCCTGTGTGACATGGCGTCGGGGTGGATGCAGCTGCTTGAGAGAGGCTGGCAGGGCTGGGGTTTCTGTGAGGTGCGCGCCAGCTTCCTTCAACTCTGGGTCAATCACGTGTGCACTGTTTAAAGTGAAAGCACGCCGCCATGCGCGCGCGCATGCACATCTCTTGACGGTGCTAGAGTTGAAGGAAGCCGGCGTGTTTAACAAGATGGCGGCGGACTGTCCCACGGACACACGCATACTGTCTGCTATGGACAAATGGCAAAAGCAGCCATGTTTGTCCATGCAGACGCGTGCACGAAAAGCCCACGGCAGAATCAATTCCAAAAGGTACTCGCAATAGCGAGAGCAGCACATGCGCTGATTTGGCCCGGCGAGACCTAAAAACAACTTGAAAACATCCGGACCAGCACTAGATGGCAGGAGCATGCAAAGCATGTGTATCTACAGCACACATGCCGCGAACACAGGACAGCAGGGCCACTTTGGATGAAGATTTTGTGGATCCTGAAGTCTCTCAAGGGCAGGTTGGTGCTGGAGTCAGTGGTGTTCGGATTGGACACACAACAACCTTTGGTAGTTGCAAGGGCTACGGTACCCAGAGGTTTGGTGCTGAGAGGCTTCAGGAAGGGGTCAGTGGCTCGAGATTTGATGAGCAGGCTGGCCTCCTGGACTCGCAACAACCTATTGCAGGCGAGTTGCTCCCTCGCTCTGAGTCACCACAGAAAGCACACACGGGCTCCCAGTCAGCCAATCACAATGCTGCCTTAGCAGTGTTGTGATTAGTATGAGAGCCGTTTTTGGGCACTCATACGCTGACTGGCGGCCTGTGCATGTTCTCCATGTAAGTTGCGATGCAGCCTGCATAGAAAACATGCGAAGTGCGCATTACTGTTTTGGGCAGCCCGGGAGGGCTATCCAAGTAGTCATTGTGCACTTTAAGAGGGTGCAACCAATCCTCCCCTGCCCCCACCCTCTAACGCAAAGCTGTGGGCAGCAGGAGAAGAAAATAAAATGATCATAACCTGATTTATCATCATTCTATTTTCTCTCTTTCACTGCAAAAAAGCAGTGGGGGCGACGCCACTGCAGGAGTACCATTTACTGGGGGCTTAAGTGGTGCTAAAGTCCTTGCCAAATGTGTTACAATTAGACATTTCCTTTTTTTTTTAAGAGGAAGAACACTGCCGGCCTGGTTAGCAGGGATCCAGGGCACTTTCAGTCAAAAAGCATCAGGACTAGAGCTAAAAGTTGGGGGTACCATGTCAAAAATGGCAATTTCCTACGAACTACATGTTACCTTAATGAATGGAATGCACCTGGAAGGAAGTACTATTACAGATTTCCTATAAGATGACAGAGGCAGACTTTATCAACAGAAGAAAATCCATTTTGCTACACCTACCTCTTCAATAGCAGCATCTTGCAAGAGAGATCGAATATCTAACCGCATCATGTGACGAGGGGCTGTTTCCCAATGATCAGACATCTTAAAATAAAAAATGCAAAAATTTTGGTTAGATAGCCCTGGCACAAACAGTAGTACATCAAGCTATTCTCTGCACTCCTTTCTCTCCGTGAGCAGCAATAAAGGTGCATTTTACATCCAAACAATGTCCAACACCGGGTGCATCATCACAGAGCTACACATCTGCATGCTAATTCACTAAATGTGCTTGCTACTTCAAAAGACAAAGCTTTATCCCATGCACAAGAACCCCAGTCTTCAATCAAAAGCTTTTCCAAAACAAATGCAAAGAAATTACAAGAACCTACTAGTTTTACTGGAGGCTTTCCTCCACATTTTAGTTAAGGTATGGAAAACATAATGGTCACAAAATGCCTGGAGTTGCCAGTACTGCGGTGAGTAAACAATGCATGCATTCACAACCAGTTAGAGGTTCCAAATTCTAAACCATGGACTTTTGGAAAATGATAGCATTCAATGCTGGTATTTACCCTGTTGCTGTTCCAGGGAAGTCACGAAAAATAAGAAGTGTTGGTCACATTTTTCAGGTCCTTTTAGAAGTGAGACTGCTCTATATGCATTAATGAAGATCTGACAACACAACATCGACTGATAGAAAAAACATTTTTTACTTCGTAGTTCCCCATCGTTGATATTTTCTTTCAGCTGCCCACGTTACAGATCCTGAACACAAACTGTGAAATGTTCAAGTTTTTTATGAAGTAACTATGCCTATAAAATAAGTAACATTTTAGTTTTTAACTCCAAACTTAATTAGCAAAGCAGTAAAAGGGCAGAAATTTGAAAGCTGATGCTTTCAGGATTTCAGAAGCAGCAGCATCTAATCATTTTGATCATGTCCTGCCTATTGTCTTATTTCTAACAGAGGAGAACGAAATGGTTACTTAACAGTAGGAGTAGTTTTGCAGCTTGAACAGTTTTCTGGATTTACATGCTGTGCATCATTCTGCTATCTAGTGGTTGGGTCCAAAATAGTCGGCTTTTTTTTTTTCCTGTTTTGGGCGTTGTCGACCACCATTTGGTGCTAGGTCCATCCCCTGCGTGACGTCAGACGGCGCCCCATAGTTTTTTGTGCATAGTAGCAATCTTTGGATTATTTTTTCGGTTTTTCAGTCTTACAGTCTTTCAGATGGTACTTTAGTGCATTGCTAATTATATTTCCCCACCTGCTTGTATTCCTTGTACGTGAGGCTAGGTGGGTCACATGTGAATCCAGAAAACTCTTCAAGCTGCAAAACTACTCCTACTGGCAAGTAACCATTTCGTTTTGCAGCATGAATCCTTTTCTGGATTCACATGCTGTGCTGCATCGGATTACTTAGCAGTTATTCCCTTTGTGAGGAAGCTATGGTGAGAGTAAGACTTAGCGAACAGGTGTTGAATTACCTTCTGGCCTACTTGTGCTTCTTTTTTCATCTGTAATGCTTGGTGAAAGTGTTTGGGGCTGCCCATGTTACTGCAGCACATATAGTGTCTAGTGGCACATTGGCCATAAATGCTACAGTAGCTCTTTTCTTTCTAGTTGAGTGAGCTTTTGGTCGCATGCTTAGGGTTTTTCCTGCAGAGGCATAACATAGTTGGATGGTTTATACTATCCATTGTGCAATTGTTGCCTTTGTGTCACAGCCTCCCTGTGTTGGTATGTGAGTAAGCAACAAACAGCTGTTTGCGAGCTGGTTTTGTTTTCTGTAGATAGTACAGTACAGCCCTCCTTACATCCAGGGTATGAAGGCCTTTTTGCAATTTTGTTTGTGGGCTTTTGAAAAAGACTGGTAGGAGATTGCTCTGATTCAAGTGATACTTGGACACAACTTTTGGTAAGAATTGAGGATCAGTTCTTAGGATAACTATCTTTATGGATTTGAATGTATGAATGTATGGATCCTCTATGGTTAATGCTTGTAGTTCACTTACTCTTCGTAAGGTCGTAATGGCTATTAGGAATGCCGTCTTTAAGGTGATGAGTTTGAGTTCCGCTTTGTGCATGGGCTCAAATGGTTCTGTCATAAGTTGCGTGAGGACTGTATTAAAACTCCACATGGGGGCTGGAGATGTCCTTGAGGGTGCAAATCTTTTAGATCTCTCTAGGAATCTTTTTATGACAGGTCTTATGAAGAAACTGTTGCATGATTTTCCCCTGGTGTAGGCAACGATAGCTGTGAGGTGTACCTTTCGGCTTGAGTAGTTGAGGTGGCGGTCTAGGAGGTGTGTTAGGTATATGATCACCGTTTCTTGTGTGGTGATTGACTTCATAAGGTTGTTTGTTGTGCACCAAGTAGTATACCCTTTCCATTTTGCGGCATAGTATTGTCTTGTGGTTTGTTTTCTTGCCTCTTTTAGAATTTCCATTGTTCGCTGCAGCAAGTTTAGGTGGCCAAACTCTACATACTCAGGTGCCAAGCTGCTAGGTGTAGCGACGCTGGCTCCAGGTGGAAGATTTTTCCCTGTTGCATTGTTAGTAGGTCCTTGTCCGCTTTGAGTCCGATTTGTCCCTTGGGCAGTTCTAGCAGACTTGAGTACCATGTTTGTCTGGCCCATTGTGGAGCAAAGAGGATTAGGTTTGTCCATGGTTTTCTTGCTTTTTCCAGGACTCTTTGGATTAGGGGCATTGGAAGAAAAGCTTAAGCAAATGTCTCTGACCAATCTAGCGACAGGGCATTCCCTTTTGACAGGTGGTGATAAAACCTGGAGGCAAAGAACTGGCATTTCTTGTCCTGTATTGTCGCAAACAGGTCTATCTCTGGGGCCCCCCTGAGTTTGAAGATGTATAGTATTGTCTTGTGTTTCAATTCCCACTCGCGGGAGCAGCTGTTCTGCCTGCTCAGTTGATCTGCTGTTGTGTTGTATATCCCTGGTAGGTGTATTGTTTACAGATTGATTCTTTGTGAAATTGCCCACTTCCAGATCTGTTGAGCTACCTTGCTGAGTGGGATTGACTTTGTACCTCCTTGTTTGTTGAGGTAGAACATTGTGGTGTTGTCTGTTTGAATCAAGATAGTCTTCTTGCCAATGTGTTTCTGGAAAGCCTTGAGTGCTAGGAGGATTGTTTTCATCTACAGGTAGCTGATGTGTTTTATGGAGTCAAGTTTGTTCCACTAGCCTAGTATTTTCAATTGGCCGAGTTGTGCTCTCCATCCGTTGTGGGATGTATCTGTTGTGATTGGCGCAGAGTGAGTTGGGCTTTTGAAAGTTCTGCCTAGAGCTATGCTCCTCGATGTCCACCACTGTATTTCTACTTGCAGTTTCTGTGTAACAACCACTAGATCCTCCCAACTCCCTGTGGTATGGGACCAATTGTTGGAAAGCCATTTCTGGAAGGCTCGTATATGGAGGCGGGGATAAAGAATCAGTGCGATGCATGATGCCATCATGTCCATGAGTTTCATGACTCTCCTCACCGTCAGAGATTCACCCCTCTGGTACAGTGAAGTTTCCTGTCTGATGGTGTGTATCCTGTTTTGTGTTGGATAAGCTTGTGCGAGTTTTGAGTTGAGTCATGCACCCAAGAAGGTTTTTTCTTGTTCTGACTTTGTGGATGACTTGTGATTTATTAAGAAGGAATATGCTACTTACCAGTATGCATCTGTTCTTGGCATGTAGAGCTGCAGAGCCACACACTTAGGATAAGATCGCCATCTGGTGTTGGGCTCGGAGGATTGCAGGTTGTCGTCGTCTTCGGAAGAAGCCTTTTGGTCACGAGAAAGGTGACTCCTCCTCTGGACAACAGTGCGCATGGGCATCCACTCCATCCTAAGATTGTTTTTCGCCATGATGGGAAATGGAGTGTATACGAAAAAAGAGAAAGGATGTCCATGTGTAGTGTCTAATTAAGACAATGCTGGAACAGATACAGGTCCCGGGGAGGCGGGTGGGCGTGTGTGGCTCTGCAGCTCTACATGCCAAGAACAGATGCACACTGGTAAGTAGCATATTCCGTGCGAGGCATATGAGCTGCAGATCACACACTTAGGATAGACTATATAGCAGTGTCTCCCCTAGCGGTGGTCACCCGTATCCATTGCAGCAGTTTGGAATAGAGTTTTTAGGACAGCTTGGCCTACAGAAGCTTGTTGTTTGGATTGCACATCAACACAGTAATGTTTAGTGAAGGTGTGTGTGGTAGACCATGTGGCTGCTTTGCAAATATCTTCTAAGGAAATGTTCCCTAAGAATGCCATGGAAGCCCCCATTTTTCGCGTGGAGTGCGCCCTAGGGGGAACTGTAAGAGTGCGTTTAGCTTTTTGGTAGCATATTTGGATACATTTAACTATCCACCTGGCTATACCTGATTTTGAAATGGGGCTGCCTTTATGTGGTGGAGAGAAAGCAACAAACAGTTGTTTGGTTTTGCGAAAAGGTTTGGTTCTGTCGATGTAATAAAGCAAGGCTCTTTTAACATCTAAGGTATGAACGGCTCTCTCAGCTACTGAGTCTGGATTAGGGAAGAAGACTGGTAGCTCGACTGATTGGTTAAGATGGAAAGGGGAAATGACTTTAGGTAGGAATTTTGGGTTTGTCCTAAGAACCACTTTGTTACGATGTAGTTGTAGGAATGGTTCTTCAAGAGTTAAGGCTTGTATCTCACTTACCCTTCGCAGGGATGTGATTGCGATAAGGAAAGCCACTTTCCATGTTAGGAACTGCAGTTCGCATTTATCCATAGGTTCAAATGGAGAGCCCATGAGCCTTGTTAGAACAATATTTAGATTCCACACTGGGGAAGGTGGTAATCTTGGAGGAATAATTCTTTTGAGACCTTCCATAAAGGCTTTGATGGCTGGTACCTTAAATAGTGACAGGTGTTGTCTATTTTGTAAGTAGACTACTAAGGCTGCTAGGTATAGACGTATGGAGGAATACGCTGAATTGCATCTTTGCAAGTGTAGTAAATGGCAAGGAATATGCTACTTACCAGTATGCATCTGTTCTTGGCATGTAGAGCTGCAGAGTTGTACACTTAGCATAGGTCGCCATCTGGTGTTGGGCCCGGATGTTTGCAGTTTGTTTTTCTTCTTGGACCGTCTTTGGAAGTCACGAGTTTGGTGACTCCTCCTTCGGTCCGTACTGCGCATGGGCTTCGGCTCCATCCTCAGATTGTTTTTCGCCAACAGGGAAATGATGGAGCGTAGTAATAACAGTGAGAAACCCATGTGTGTTGTATCTAAATAAGATGGACTGGAACGGATACAGGTAGCCGGGGAGGCGGGTGGGCGTGTACAACTCTGCAGCTCTACATGCCAAGAACAGATGCATACTGGTAAGTAGCATATTCCGTTCGAGGCATATGAGCTGCAGATTGTACACTTAGCATAGATTATATAGCAGTACCCAACCTTAGCGGCGACCACCGGTATCCGTTGCAGCTGTTTGAAAGAGTGTTTTTAGTACAGCCTGGCCCACCCTAGCTTGCTGCTGGGAATGCACATCTACACAGTAGTGTTTTGTGAATGTGTGCGGTGTAGACCATGTGGCTGCCTTGCATATGTCATCTAAGGGTATATTCCCTAGAAAAGCCATAGAAGCCCCTAACTTTCTTGTAGAGTGGGCTTTAGGGGGAACAGATAATGTTCTCTTTGCCTTCTGATAGCAAATTTGTATGCATTTTACAATCCACCTAGCTATCCCTGATTTTGAGATGGGGTTGCCTTTATGTGGTGGAGAAAAGGAAACGAACAACTGTTTGGTCTTCCTGAAGGGTTGCGTTCTTTGTATGTAATATAGCAACGCTCTTTTCACATCTAGTGTGTGTAAGGCCCTTTCCGCAACAGATTGGGGTTGCGAAAAGAAGACAGGTAATTCCACTGATTGATTGAGGTGGAAGGGGGTAATGACTTTGGGCAGGAACTTCGGATTAGTTCGAAGTATGACCTTGCTGTGATGCATTTGTATGTAAGGTTCCTGTATGGTGAACGCTTGTATTTCACCAACCCTTCTAAGGGAAGTGATAGCTACAAGGAAAGCTGTTTTCCAGGTGAGAAATTGTAGCTCACATTTGTGCATTGGTTCGAAGGGCGGACCCATTAGTCGTGTAAGGACCAAATTTAGATTCCATACAGGGGAGGGTGGTGCCCTGGGAGGAATTACTCGTTTGAGGCCTTCCATGAAGGCTTTAATAGCGGGCACTCTGAAGAGTGACAAATGCTGTCTGTTTTGTAGATAGGCAGCGATCGCTGCTAGGTGTAGGCGTATGGATGAATACGCCAGGTTACACCTGTGAAGATGGAGCAGATAGCATATGATGTGTTGTATGGATGCATCTAGAGGGTTGATTGTATTGTTACGGCAGTACATTACAAATCTTTTCCACTTTGCGGCATAGCATGCTCTAGTGGTAGGACGTCTGGCTTCCATGATGATGTTCATGCAATCAGGGGGAAGGTTAAGGTACCCGAATTCTAAGATTTCAGGAGCCAGATCGCCAGGTTGAGCTGAGCTGGGTCCGGGTGCCTGATTTCTCCATGGTTCTGGGTTAGGAGGCATGGGGAAAGGTGCAGTTTTTGATGTGGTACCACTGATAGTTGTAGTAGCGTGGTGTACCACGGCTGTCTGGCCCACGTCGGAGCTACCAGAATGAGTGTGAGGGAGTGCTGTTGTAGTTTCCTGACCACTAATGGAATTAGTGGGAGAGGTGGAAAGGCGTATGCAAATCTGCCTGACCAGTTCATCCATATCGCATTGCCCTTGGACAATGGGTGTGGGTATCTGGCGGCGAAGCTTGGGCATTTTTTGTTTTCGTGGGTGGCGAAGAGGTCTATTTGAGGATGCCCCCACTGTCGGAAGAATGGGTGAAGAACTTGTGGATGCAGTTCCCATTCGTGTAGTTGTTGAGTCTGTCTGCTGAGCAGATCTGCTATGGTGTTTTGTACGCCTGGGACATGTTGTGCCAGGAGAAAAATGTTTTGGGGAATTGCCCATCTCCATATGCTCTGGGCTAAGCGGGAGAGCTGGGGAGAGTGTGTCCCCCCCTGTTTCTGTATATAATACATCGCAGTCATGTTGTCTGTGCGAATGAGGACTGCTTTGCCTGAAATCTGCTTTTGGAAAGATTTTAGGGCTAGAAAGATCGCCAAAAGCTCCAGATGGTTGATGTGGAGCGTTTTTTGCTGTGGCGTCCATAGACCTTGCATTGTGAGGTGTAAGAGGTGCGCTCCCCAGCCGGAGAGCGATGCGTCCGCTGTTAGAGTCACTTGGGGAACCGGGTCCAGGAACGGCCGTCCCTTGGAAAGGTTTGTGGTGTTCCACCACTGCAGAGAGTGATGTGTGCGGCCGTCCACCAACACCAGATCCGTCAGCTGACCCTGGGCCTGGTTCCACTGTTGTGCTAGGCACTCCTGAAGTGGACGCATGTGGAGTCTTGCATGGGGCACTATGAAGATGCAAGACGCCATCATCCCTATGAGCTTCATAAACACTCTTGCTGGTAGAGAGTGTTGAGGAAGGAATATTTTGCGTAAGGCTAGAATGCTTGTGATTCTGGCTGAGTTTGGATAGGCAATACCTTTTGAGGTGTCTATGGTGGCCCCGAGATATTGCTTTGTGTGAGATGGTATGAGGTGGGACTTTTGGTAGTTCACCGTGAAGCCTAGCTGATGAAGCAGTTGGATGGTGCTGTTTGTATGTTGCACGCATTGGTGGTAGGACGCGGCTTTTATGAGCCAGTCGTCTAAGTAAGGGAAGACGTGAACATGTTGACGTCTGAGGTGTGCTGCTACTACTGCTAGGCATTTGGTAAACACCCGTGGTGCAGTGGTGACCCCGAAGGGGAGAACCTTGAATTGGTAATGTTGCCCGTCCACCACGAACCTGAGGTATTTTCTGTGAGAGGGGTGTATTGGAATGTGAAAGTACGCGTCTTTCAGATCCAGTGTTGTGAGAAAGTCTCCCTGGCAGAGGAGTGGGAGGACTTGTTGTAAGGTGACCATGTGAAAGTGGTCTGAATGTATGTAGGCATTTAGAGGCCGGAGATCCAGAATGGGTCTGAGGGTCTCGTCTTTCTTTGGGATTAAGAAATATAGGGAGTAGACCCCTAGATTTCGTTGATTGTCGGGTACCTGCTCTATGGCGTGTTTCTGGAGGAGCGAGAGTACCTCTTGTTTGAGCAGTGTGGAATGCTCTTGGGACATTGGACGGTGCCTTGGTGGGATATTGGGTGGGGTAGATGTTAGCTCGAGGCAGTACCCTGACCGAATGATTTGGGTCACCCATTTGTCCGATGTTATGGACTCCCATACGTGGGTAAAATCTTGTAGTCTGCCCCCGACCGGAGTGGAATGGTCTGGGGGGAGCGAAGGGGAGTCATTGTGCGGGTGGGGTGGCAGAACGGGTATTGTTGGTTTTCCCCCTGCCCTTATTGTTGTTGCCTCTGTAACCACCTCTTTGGTTGCCCTTTGAAAAGGTATTTTGAGGAGGGGATTTGTAGGAGGTAGAGGCATTATCGGTGGAGGAGCCTCTACCTGTGCCACGAAAGGACGAGCGTCGAAAGGAACGCTTAGAGGCTTGGGTCTGGAGCGCTCCCATAGACTTCGCTGTGTCTGTATCTTTCTTCATTTTTTCGAGCGCTTCGTCTACCTTTGGGCCAAAGAGTGTTTGCTGGTCAAAGGTGTGATTAAGTATTGATGTCTGGACCTCAGGCTTGAACCCTGATATCCTGAGCCAGGCATGGCGGCGAAGCAGGACACTGGTGTTTATGGCTCTAGAAGCAGTGTCTGCTGCATCGAGGGCACACTTAATGGAGGTGTTTGTGATTAGTTTGCCCTCCTGTATCAGGTCATGAGCTTGGCGTTTGTATTTCTCTGGAAGGTGCTGCATAAGAGCCTCTAATTCATCATAGTGTGCTCTATCATATCGCGCAAGCAGTGCTTGTGTATTTGCAATGCGCCACATGTTTGCAGCCTGGTAGGCGGTGCGTTTACCAGACGCGTCCAGAAGTTTAGATTCCTTGTCTGGTGGTGGGGCATCTCCTGAGGATTGGGAGTTAGCCCGCTTTCTAGCTGTGGAGACAACTAGGGAATCTAGAGGAGCAGGGCCCTTGATGTATGCAGGGTCTGTGGGTGCCGCCTTGTACTTCTTCTCTATTCTAGGGTTTAGTACTCTGGCTCTGACAGGGTCTTTGAATACCTCTGTAGCGTGCTTGGTGACACCCTTAAGCATGGGTAAAATAGCAGTGGAACGATCTTGTAAATCAAATGTATCCAGTAGGAAGTCTTCTTCCACTGGTTCCGTGTGCATGTCCACCCCATGGTAGTGTGCTGCTCTCTGCACTAAATGGTGAAACCCTAAAGAGTCCTCTGGAGGAGACGGCCTTGATGGGTATAGGTCGTCTTGAGGTACATTGGGTACATCAGGGTTATTATAATCCTCCCATGGATCTGGGGTCCCTGGTGGAGTGGGATCCATTGGGGCGTCCCCTGGGTCATTGTCCGGGTCCCCGTCATCCGGGTCTGGGGATGGGGCCGGATCGTAGTGAGGTAAAGGTGGAGGGGGTGGTGGTGGGAGGGGGGGTGGCAGTGGGGAGGGTACTCTAAGGGGAGAAGTAGCTGAGTCCCTCTTTTTGGGTGGAGGAGGAGGAGCCGGAGCCTCAAGGCGACGCTTCTTAGTAATCACAGTCAAAAGGCCAGTCTTTGGATCTCTGGACAAAGTCTTTTGTAAAGGGTCTGGTGTAAACAGAGCCAATGGCGCCGAGTCGTCTGTCGGCACCGGCGATTTCGGAACCGGAGGTTTCGATGTTCTGTGTACGCCCTGCTTTTTGGAGGTCTCCGTGTGTTTCGGCGTCGAATGCTGTTTCGGCGCCGGAGCGTCGGTGCCGACCGATTTCTGTTTGTGTTTGGTCGGCGCCGAGTGTCCAGGCTTCGGCACCGGTGGTTTCGGAGTCGAGCTGGATTTTGCAGGCTTCGGTTTATCGGCACCGGGCGTCGGCTGGCTCGATCCCGAGCTGCCGTGAGACTTTGAGTGCTTCGACACCGGGCCCGAAGGTGGGGTGATCGAGGCTTTGGTTTTGGTTTTGCCCAGGCCGGCAGGCGAGGGAGTAACCGGAGTCTCTTTGGTTTTCGGTGCGGGGCTGGGAGGGGGCATTGTACTCACGGCCCGCTGTCCTGGTGTTACGTCCTCCAGGTCGGAGTCGTCGGCCTCGGAAGCGCTGACGATGTCTTCTCCCAGTTCGGTGTGTGTCTGCTCCGAAGCTTCGGCGTCGTCTCCGAAGATGTCCGGTGGAGCTGTCGAGGATGAGTGCGCCATGGTGCGTCGAGCCCTTCGATCTCGGATCGTTTTCTTCGATCGAAAAGACTTGCAGGCGGGGCAGTCTCGAGCCTCGTGTTCCGGAGAGAGGCAAAGGTTACACACCTGATGGAGGTCGGTGTGGGGAAATTTAGACCCACATTTTGGGCACTTTTTAAACGGAGTCCTTTCCATCGGCCGGGACCGGAGTCGCGGAGGGCCCGAAGGCCGGTGTCGATGTACGGGATGGAAAAAGTGCCGCTTCGAGAGATGAAGATGATGAGGAACTCGAAGAATCGAGGATTTTCCGTCGAGGCTGGAACCGTAGAAGTTCGAAGCCGGAGTACGAAGTATCACATCCGAGCCCGATGGCGGAAAAAAACAATCTGAGGATGGAGCCGAAGCCCATGCGCAGTACGGACCGAAGGAGGAGTCACCAAACTCGTGACTTCCAAAGACGGTCCAAGAAGAAAAACAAACTGCAAACATCCGGGCCCAACACCAGATGGCGACCTATGCTAAGTGTACAATCTGCAGCTCATATGCCTCGAACATAATGTTTTGAATGGAAGCATCCAGTGGACGTATATCATTGTTAGTGCAGTAAATGGCAAATCTTTTCCATTTTGCAGCATAACATGCCCTAGTAGTAGGTCTTCTAGCTTCTTTTATGATATTCATACAGTCTGGTGGGAGGTTGACGTAACCGAACTCTAAGACTTCAGGAGCCAGATTGCCAAGTTCAGTTGCTGTGGATCTGGGTGTCTGATTTCTCCATGGTTCTGGGTTAATAGGGCCGGGGAAAGGCGCAGCTTTTGATGTGGAACTAGCGATAGTTCCAGAAGTGTTGTGAACCAGGGTTGACGTGCCCAAGTGGGAGCTACTAGGATCAGTTTTAGAGACTGTTGTTTGAGCTTGTGTACCACAAATGGAATGAGTGGGAGAGGACGAAAAGCGTACGCAAATCTGCCTGACCAGTTCATCCATATTGCATTGCCCTTCGACTGTGGGTGTGGAAACCTGGCGGCGAAGGTTGGGCATTTTGCGTTTTCGTGTGTGGCGAACAGGTCTATGTCTGGTTGGCCCCATTTTTGGAAGAATGGGAATAGGACTTTGGGGTGTAATTCCCATTCGTGGATTTGCTGTGTGTGGCGACTTAGGAGGTCGGCCACCTGGTTCTGAACCTTCTGGGAGGTGTTCTGCTAGCAGGTAGATGTTTTGGGGAATTGACCATCTCCAGATGTTCTGTGCGAGTTGGGACAGTTGGAGAGAATGTGTCCCCCCCCCTGTTTTTGTATGCAATACATTGTCGTCATGTTGTCTGTGCGGATGAGGACAGTTTTGTTCTTTAGATGTACTTGAAAGGATTTCAGTGCTAGGAATACCGCTAGAAGTTCTAGGTGATTGATATGGAGCAGTTTTTGTTGAGTGGTCCATCTGCCCTGAGTGGTGTGTTGAAGGAGGTGGGCTCTCCACCCTGTGAGAGATGCGTCGGTCGTCAGCACTACTTGTGGAAGAGGCTCTAAGAACGGTCGCCCTTTGGATAGGTTGATGGTGTTTCACCATTTCAGTGAACGAAGTGAGCGACTGTCCACCAACACCAGATCGGTAAGTTGTCTGTGAGCCTGGTTCCACTGTTGTGCTAGACATTCTTGCAAGGGACGCATTTGAAGTCGTGCATGGGGCACGATGGAGATGCATGACGCCATCATGCCTAACAGTTGCATAAACACTCTTGCTGGAAGAGTGTGTTGAGTTTGAAATTTTAAGATGAGGTTTTGTATGTTGGCTATCCTGGCTGTGCTGGGATAATTTATGGCCTTGGACGTATTTATGGTGGCTCCTAGATATTGATGTATGTGGGAGGGTTGCAGTTGAGATTTGGGATAGTTGATGGTAAATCCCAAGTCGTGTAGGGTTTGAATAGTGCGGTGAGTGTGGAGAACGCATTTGTCGAAAGTATTGGCTTTTATGAGCCAATCGTCGAGATACGGGAAAACATGGATTTGTTGTCTCCTGAGGTGCGTTGCCACTACTGCTAAGCATTTGGTGAATACCCTGGGTGCAGTTGTTACTCCGAATGGGAGGACTGTAAACTGATAGTGCTGTCCATCTACCACAAATCTTAGATACTTCCTGTGAGCAGGATGCATGGGGATGTGAAAGTATGCGTCCTTGAGGTCCAATGTGGCAAAGAAGTCGCCTTGTTGAAGTAGTGGAAGGACTTGTAGGAGAGTGATCATATGGAAGTGATCTGAGTGCATGTACTGGTTTAGTAGTCTGAGGTCGAGTATGGGTCTTAAAGTCTCGTCCTTTTTGGGAATTAGGAAGTATAGTGAATATACTCCTGTACCCTGATGCTTGAGTGGAACTGGTTCTATTGCGTGTTTTTGAAGCAAGGACCGAATTTCCTGTTTGAGGAGTGTAAGATGGTGTGGTGACATTGGACGGTGTTTGGGTGGTATGTGTGGGGGGGGGTGTTTGTGAGTTCGAGGCAGTAACCAAACTGGATAATTTGTCTTACCCAGTTGTCTGTTGTGATGGAATTCCAGACAGGTAGGAACTGTTGGAGTCTTTCCCCGACTGGAGTGGAATGGTCTGGGGGGAGTGGGGGCAAGTCACTGTTTAGTGGCTGGAGAGGTGCGGGTGTTGGTATTGCCCCGACCTCGGCCCTTGGTATTGTTTCCCCTATATCCTCCTCTAAAATATCCTCTGTTAGGGGATGTTTGTGCGGAGGTTTTGAAAGTGGAAGAGGTGTCTGTTCCCACATTTTTGGAGGCTCCCCTATAAAAGGAGCGTTGAAAGGAGCCTCGCGGTTGTGGAGACTGTAATGCTCCCATTGATTTAGCAGTCTCGTTATCTTTCTTCATCTTCTCTAGTGCAGTATCTACTGCGGGTCCAAATAGTTGCTCTTGGTTAAATGGTTGAGCAAGAATTGTTGTTTGTACTTCCGGCTTAAAGCCTGAAATACGTAGCCATGCGTGGCGTCTAAGTAGTATGCTTGTGTTGACCGCTCTAGAGGCAGTGTCCGCTGCGTCTAGTGCACATTTGATTGATGCATTAGATATGAGTTTTCCCTCTTGGATGAGGTCATTGGCCTGGGATTTGTACTGATCTGGCAGGTGTTGTAAAAGATCTTCTAGCTGATCATAATGAGCCCTATCATATCGGGCTAATAGGGCTTGTGTGTTGGCAATACGCCAATGGTTAGCAGCTTGTGCTGCAACTCTTTTGCCCGAGGCCTCTAATAGTTTGGACTCTTTGTCTGGGGGCGGTGTGTCTCCTGTTTGTGAGTTAGCCCGCTTTCTTGCGTTTGAAACGACTAAAGAGTCTAGAGGGAGCTGTGCTTTAATGTACGCGGGATCCTGTGGGGCCGGTCTATATTTTTTTTCAATTCGGGGGTTAAGAACCCTAGCTCTAACAGGGTCTTTAAAAACCTCTGTGGGGTGTTTTATGACTCCCTTAATCATGGGCAAGATCTGAACTGATTTTTGCGACTGCTCAAATGTATCTAGAAGAAAGTCCTCTTCAGGTGTATCTGAGTGCATGGTGACTCCATGGAAAAGCGCCGCCCTGTTTATCAGCTGTCCAAACCCTAGGTGGTCATCAGGAGGGGAGGGTTTGGAGGGGTATGTAGTGGGATCAGGAATATCAGGTAAAGGGTAAGCCCAGTCATCTAAGGGTGCCGTATCCGGGAGTGTGAAAGGATCATTAAGGTCATCCGGATCCCCCCCCCCTAAGTCATCATCATCCTGTGGAGGTGGTGTATGTGAAGGAGATGGTAGAGGAGAAGGAGGTGGGGGCAGAGGGGGTGGGATGAGAGGTGATATAGGAGAGGAAGGACGAATGGGTGAGGTGGCAAAGTCCTTCTTCTTTATGAGAGCTGGAGGAGGTGTTGTGTCCAGCTTCCTTTTCAGGTATGGCACAGCGGTGACATGTCCGGTTTTTGGATTGATATAAATCCTTTTTTGCGTGGGATCCGGGTGAAAAAGTTCTTCATTGTCCGAAAGTGGCTTTGGTGCCGACTTTTTCGGTTCCGATCTATGTTTTGGGTGATCGGTAGAGTCTTTGTGGACTTTTTTCAGTACCGACGATGGTTTCGGTGCCGGCGGAGATTTCGGTGCCGAAGAACGTTTCGGTGCCGGTGGAGACTTCGGTGCCGAAGAACGTTTTGGTGCCGGTGGGGATTTCGGCCTCGATGGTTTCGGAGCCTGCTTCGGTGCCAAGAGGTGTTGAGACTTCGGTGCCGAAGGTATTGTGGGCACAATAACATGTGGTTTGATCGAGCCCGAGCTACCTGCAGGCTTATATTTCTTCGGAGCCGGGCCCGAGGGCGGGGCTTCTGAAGACTATTTTCAGTCACGACTGGGGCCAGCTGGCGGAGTCTTGACCAATGTCTTTTTTGGGGGGGGGTTGGGGTAGGGGCACTGGTACTCACTCGTTGCCCCGGAGTGATGAGGTCATCAGACTCGTCCGCTTCGGATACAATTTGGAGGTCTTCGGAATCGTCTTCCGGGACATCCTGGGCAAAGATGTCCTCTGGTTCTGGAGCTGGTCTGGCCAGGATATGGCGTCGAGCTCTTCGGTCCCGGATGGTTTTCTTGGAACGGAATGCGGCGCAGGCTGGACAGTTGGATTTGTTATGTTCCGGCGAGAGGCACAGGTTGCGGACCTCGTGGTGGTCACTGTGGGGGAACTTTGCTCCACATTGGGGGCATTTTTTAAAAGGTGTCCTTTCCATGAGCCGTATCCGGAACCGGTCCGAAAGGATTTCGACGTCGAGTTGTAAAGGTTGTTCGTTTTGAAAGCTGGATTTTCAAAAGTTTTCAGCCGGAGTGGAAAAGTTCATCCGAACCCAATGGCGGAAAAAAAACAATCTGAGGATGGAGTGGATGCCCATGTGCACTGTTGTCCAGAGGAGGAGTCACCTATCTCGTGACCAAAAGGCTTCTTCCGAAGACAACAACAACCTGCAATCATCCGAGCCCAACACCAGATGGCGATCTTATCCTAAGTGTGTGATCTGCAGCTCATATGCCTCGAACTCCTAGTTTTTGGAGTGCGAGGATTACTGTTAAAACATGGCTGTCACATTTTATTTTTTGTATTTGCTCTTATAAGTCTGTCTTCTAGATAAGGGGAAACGTGTATTCCCTCCTATCGTAGGTGTGCTGCCACTGAGGCTAGGCACTTAGTGAAGACGTGGTGCTGATTTTATTCCGAAAGGAAGTACCTTGAACTGGTAGTGTGCGCCTTCGTGTTAGAATCTGAGATACTTTCTGAGGCCTTTGTTCATCGGGAGGTGCAAATAGACATCTTTTAGGTCTATTGTTGCCATGTAGTCTCCCTTTTGAAGTTGCGGCATTATTTCCTGAAGTGCAGTCATTTTAAAATGAGTCGTTAGAATGAACTTGCTTATGAACCTTAGGTCTAGGATAGGCCTCAGTGTAAGGGCTTGCTGGAGGTGTTTATCAGCTCTATGCAATACACGTATTTTATCAAATGTAATATCCAACTGACTGTAGTGATATTTTGCCGCTGTCGCAGGTTCCCCCACTGGTGGTGTGTGTGGGTCCTTTTTTGTGCAGGAGTCAATTTGATCCAGCTCCTCTTACTTTGCAGGGCTGGCCTCTGCCTCTTACTCTTCCTCAAAAGGACTGCTTGGCTGTTGTTGCCAGTTTTGATATCCTGTCTGTTGGCTTGACTGTTGCCTGTGCCCTTGGCTTTGTTGTTGACGAGGCATCTGTTGTCCTTGAGCAAAGGTTCCTCTTCCTATGGGTTTCCTTCCGCTAAAACCTCTTTTGAAAGCTCTTCTTTGTTGCAGGGCTCCTATAGCTCTTGCGGTTTCGTTTTCTTTCTTTATTTGTTGGAGGGATTAGTCGACTTCTTTTCCAAACAGGGTGTCCCCTGTGAATGGTCTGTTAATGATGGAGGTCTGCACCTCCTGCTTAAAGCCGGATATTCGTAGCAAAGCACCAACAAACAGCATTTGCCGCCATTACCGGCGCACCCTAGAGCCACGCCCCTTTTCAGAGGCCACGCCCACCGCCCTCCTGACTATATAAAGTCGCTGAATGCAAGCGTCATTTAGAAGATAGCATCTCCTGAGGCAGAAGCCGGGAGCCTGACTAGCGAGCACTTTTAACATTTGAGAGTCACTATTTGTGTGTGTTGATTTTAAAAACCCACCTTACCTGTAACTCACGCTCCTGACTAAACCCGCGCAGCGGATCCTAGCGCTGCCACGGGAACAACAACAAACAGCATTTGCCGCCATTACCGGCGCACCCTAGGGCCACGCCCCTTTTCAGAGGCCACGCCCACCGCCCTCATGACTATATAAAGTCGCTGAATGCAAGCGTCATTTAGAAGATAGCATCTCCTGAGGCGGAAGCCGGGAGCCTGACTAGCGAGCACTTTTAACATTTGAGAGTCACTATTTGTGTGTGTTGATTTTAAAAACCCACCTTACCTGTAACTCACGGTCCTGACTAAACCCGCGCAGCGGATCCTAGCGCTGCCGCGGGAACACCAACAAACAGCATTTGCCGCCATTACCGGCGCACCCTAGGGCCACGCCCCTTTTCAGAGGCCACGCCCACCGCCCTCATGACTATATAAAGTCGCTGAATGCAAGCGTCATTTAGAAGATAGCATCTCCTGAGGCAGAAGCCGGGAGCCTGACTAGCGAGCACTTTTAACGTTTGAGAGTAACTATTTGTGTGTGTTGATTTTAAAAACCCACCTTACCTGTAACTCACGCTCCTGACTAAACCCGCGCAGCGGATCCTAGCGCTGCCGCGGGAACAGCAACAAACAGCATTTGCCGCCATTACCGGCGCACCCTAGGGCCACGCCCCTTTTCAGAGGCCACGCCCACCGCCCTCCTGACTATATAAAGTCGCTGAATGCAAGCGTCATTTAGAAGATAGCATCTCCTGAGGCGGAAGCCGGGAGCCTGACTAGCGAGCACTTTTAACATTTGAGAGTCACTATTTGTGTGTGTTGATTTTAAAAACCCACCTTACCAGTAACTCACGCTCCTGACTAAACCCGCGCAGCGGATCCTAGCGCTGCCACGGGAACACCAACAAACAGCATTTGCCGCCATAACCGGCGCACCCTAGGGCCACGCCCCTTTTCAGAGGCCACGCCCACCGCCCTCCTGACTATATAAAGTCGCTGAATGCAAGCGTCATTTAGAAGATAGCATCTCCTGAGGCGGAAGCCGGGAGCCTGACTAGGGAGCACTTTTAACATTTGTAAGTCACTATTTGTGTGTGTTGATTTTAAAAACCCACCTTACCTGTAACTCACGGTCCTGACTAAACCCGCGAGGCGGATCCTAGCGCTGCCGCGGGAACACCAACAAACAGCATTTGCCGCCATTACCGGCGCACCCTAGGGCCACGCCCCTTTTCAGAGGCCACACCCCTCCTTGCTGTCCCCCACACTCTATAAATTATGTGCATGTTTTGAACGCGCAGCGAGCGAGCGCGACGTTTGCGCGCCGAAGGCACGCCTAAGGCAAGCCTGTCTGCGCCCGTCCGCGCCAGCTCCGGGCCTAGGGCCAGCCATGCTGCCAGTCTTCTACCCGCTCAGAGACTAACGTGGACCAGGTCACAGCTTCTAGACCTAGGTAAGATATCTTGCACTTCCCCTACACCTTGCAACCTCCCTTTACCTAGCCCTTCCCTGTACAAATGTCACAACTGCCCTTTCTCTCTATGTCCCTACTGGACTCGCCCCCATGAGCCCGCAACTAATCAGCCCTCACCCACCAAAACTTACTCTATGGCATTGGTGAACTGTCGCTCCTTACCTTGCCACGCCAGTGACATTTGGCTATTATTGTCCTCCACATCCTGGGACGTATTATTTTTAACTGAGACCTGGATTAAAGACTCCTCCAACCCAGACATCTCTCTCGCCGTACCCACCGGCTACCGCTTTACTGGATTAAGCCGTGAAGGCTCCAAAACAGGTGGAGGAATCGCAGTGATCTTAAAGAATCACCTGAAAATCACTTCTAGAAAAATTACGAACATTAAGCCTATTGAAGCACTATACTTCTCTGTCACGGACTCCACCACAACCATTTGTTCAGGGATCTTGGTCTACAACCCCCCGAACATCCCTCAGCCTGCCATCTCAGAACTACTGGCAGTCACTGCAGATCTCTCTATGAAACACCCCCACTTCACGGTACTAGGAGACTTCAACCATCACGTTGATGTAAGTAGCTGCAACCGCGCCACTTATCTCCTGGAATCCATGCAAAATATAAATCTGACACAAAGGGTAAAGGGCCCCACTCATACCGCAGGACACACCCTGGACCTTATCTTTTCAAACTGCGAGAAGCTAAAAACCCTCCTATCCTTACCTCTGACATGGTCTGACCATTTTTTAATCCCTTTCGAGGTATCCTCAACCCAAATTGTCAAGAAGGAGTCTGCCATTAGAACACAAGGCAGAAAATGGCACAAGATCTCTTGTACTGCCCTAGAGCAACAATACCATAACAGTCTAAACCCTCTCCCTGACGATCTCAATGAGGCGGTTCTTATACTTAATAATGATCTCACGACTGCTATTGAGAAAGTAACCCCCTTACAAACCCTCACCTCCCGCGGACAAAAACCTTCAGCCCCCTGGTTCACTAAGGAACTAAGGGAACACAGAAGCAGGTGTAAAAAGATGGAGCGACAATGGAGGCAGAACTATGACCCAGAAGCCAAGGCTCTTTACCGACAAGTCCTTAAAGAGTTTCGCAAACTCAAACGCAACTCCATGAGCACCTATTTCGCAGGAACTATTGCCAATACAAAAAACTCGACCAAAGCCCTCTTTAACATTGTTAAAGATTTTACTAATCCCAGTGCTCTGTCTGCCCCAGTACCCACTTCCCAAGCACTGAGTGAAAACCTATCAGATTTCTTTGAAAAAAAAAATAGCCAACATTGCTGCAACTATCCTTCAGAACGGTACCGACATTACCGAAGACCCTGCCATCTGCAAGCATGCATTTACTGCTTTCCAACCACTTACCAAGGAACATGCCCTGAATTTATTCTTGAAATGTAAATCAGGCTCTCCATTGGACCCAGCCCCGGCCTTAATCATGAACGAAATTGCCCCTTTAGTTATTAACCCCCTACTCGAAATATGGAACTCCTCTTTACTCTCAGGTGTTGTCCCCCCCGCTTGGAAACACGCAATGCTAATTCCAATCCAAAAAAAAGCTGGCATTGATCCTACCTGCCTAAGCAATTACCGACCAATCTCACTCCTACCCAAGCCCGCTAAGGTGCTCGAGAAAGCGGTACAAGAGCAACTGTCCAACTACCTAGAATCAAACTCTTTGTTCCATGATTCCCAATCAGGATTCAGACCGGACTACAGTACCGAGTCGGCTCTGCTTGAGGTATCCGAGTCGATTCGAGAATGCACGGATAGGGGAGAGGAGGCCATGCTGGTCCTCCTCGACCTATCCGCAGCATTTGACACCATCTCCCATGACAAACTACTTGTTCGCCTGCAAGAGGTAGGTGTCAGCGGAACTCCCCTCACCTGGGTTAAATCTTTCCTTACGAACAGATTCCAACAGGTGATGCTGGGCTCCTTTCTTTCCTCCAAGAAACCATTGATTTGGGGCGTTCCGCAGGGTTCCGCCCTCAGTCCGCTCTTATTCAATGTGTACCTAAAACCACTGGCAAAAGTGGTGGAATCCTGGGGCGTCAAAGTAACCTTTTACGCTGACGACACCCAACTAGTGTTCTCCTTCAAAGACCACTCCGAAAAATCATTCCACAACTTTCGCCACTGCATGATGAATATTGCCTCCTGGATGTCTGCTAATAACTTAAAACTTAATACAGATAAGACTGAGGTCCTGTTTTTTTAATCAGAAATCCCCCACACTTTCCATTCTCTGGTGGCCGACTGAACTCAACCCTCCCCCGGAACCAGTCCAAGCTGCCCGTAACCTAGGCTTCCAATTTGACACTACCCTCTCCTGTAAGACTCAAATTAATAAAGTCACCTCGTCTTGCTTTGGAAAGCTCCGCATGATAAAAAAAAATCATCCCCTACCTTCCACTAGACTCTCGTAAGACAGTAGTCCATGCCCTTATTACCGCTCATCTGGACTACACAAATAGTCTGTATGCAGGTGCCCCGGCATACCTCATAAACCAACTACAGAGAGTGCAGAACGCAGCGGCCAGGCTGATTTGCAACATCCCCTACCGCCACTCCATTTCACCCCATCTGATCAAACTTCATTGGCTCCCAGTGAGACTGCGCATTCAATTTAAAGCCTTAACCCTGGCTTTTAGAGCTCTTAATAATCGAGGCCCTACCTACCTGCGCCGCAGAATAAAGTTCTCACAAGCACCACGAAACCTCAGATCCAACCATCTCCGCCTTATGATCTGCCCCCGTTTTCGCCTGGCACGCACGGGAGGAAGGGCCTTTGCAGTGGCCACATCCAAACTGTGGAACCAGCTTCCTATAGAGCTAAGATTTCTGACGTCAGAGCCTCTATTCCGGAAAAAACTCAAGACCTGGCTTTTTTCCCTTATCTAATCTACCCACTCCCTTCCACATCCCTCTGACCCTTTCGAGATATTGTCTTCAGCGCCGGGACACCTCCGTTGGAGGTAGCTGAGCGCTCTATAAACTACTATAATAAAAAAAATTTAAAAAAATCTTTCCTAAGTGGGGTATCTGTGCATATTTGTCTACTGGCTGTGTCGAGTGCTGACTTTAGGCTTGTATTTGCAATATTTTTGCCTTCCTGGACAATTGATTTTGTCTTTTTCCTGTCCTCTCCTGTGAGCTTGTTGATGAGCTCCTTGATGTCATCCCATTGCTGGTGACCATATCTGTTTAACAGGGCATTTGAGTTTGCGATGTGCCATTGCGTTGCTGCCTCTCTCTCTAGTTTCCTGCCTACCATGTCCAATCTATTGCTCTTCTTTTCTGGAGGTGGGCCAGTGCTGGAGAGGGAGTTGCCCCTCGTCCTTGTTGTGGTGACAATAATAGAGTCTGGTACCGTATTTCCCTGTTTTTAGAACACAACAAATGGACAGTGGACCGTACACGAACACTTGCGGCACCAATCACAAAAAATCACCCATGAAGTCAAAATGTTGAGCTATCTTGTGTGCAGACCTCCAAATATTCCCTCTGTCCAAGGGCACTCCCCTCACTGGGGAAAAATATACATACAAACTAAATCAGAGCTGCACCACTATGTTATTAGCAAGTACAACCATTACTCAATGAGCCACAAAGTGAGGAATTTTTCTTCTTTATTTTTTCTGTCTTAAAAAGCAACAGCCAACGACTTTCGTCCTACAACAAAGTACTTCTTCAGGGCAATATCAGTCGAACGACTGGAAGATATGTAGTGAGGGTTGAAGCGTTCATTCGGAGCGTAGATGTAAATTGGATATCTGATATGTATGCCGAATGATTGATTGCAATAGCGCTTTGATAAAGTCCAAACTCGAATCACTGTAAATAGTTGAAACAAACAGGTGGTATGATAACCACACTTCAATCCGCACTGTGTTGGTAAATTAGAACCTACACATGCATAAGTAGGCTCATTGCACTAGCTGCCATATTTTGTTGAAGCAAAGTCCACCGGCCTGATATTTGGCGTCCTTCTCCCGTAAAATCACGGGCTGTAGAAGGACGCCGCATATCAGGCCGGTGGACTTTGCTTCAACAAAATATGGCAGCTAGTGTAGTGAGCCTGCTTATGGATGTGTAGGTTCTAATTTACCAACACAGTGCAGATTAAAGTGTGGTTATCATACCACCTCTTTGGGAGCGAATTTTGTCTGCATCTCCTTAGGAAATTCCGATCATTCGTGTGTCGACTCTGCTAGGACCCCTTGGTCCTCATCGTGGTTGGAGAGAACCAAGTCCTTCAAGGAAGGTTTCTTCTGTCCTTGGGACATTGTCGTGAAGGGGCCCTCTCTTTGCTTTCGGCGTGCCCTGAGAGTCTGCAACAGGAACACTGCGCAGGCCTCGCAATCTTTGTGTCTGTGATTTTTTGGTAGACAAAGGTTGCACACGTTGTGTGGATCGCGTTGGGCGAATTTGTGGTGGCACTTGGAGCAGAATTAGAAGGAGGTATTTTCCATGGCCCCTACCTCGCCATTTGTCTAAAAGTATGCGTAGTGTAGGTGTTCAGTATCGAAGACGTTGTCTCCGGAGACCAGTTGTGTTCTCCGGTCGCATAGTCAATGCCCGATGTTACTTTTACTTGAAATCTTTAGTTTTTTTCTGGGATTTTCAGCTATTCTTGGGAGTGTAGCCCCTTGCTTAAAGACCCAGCGGCGGAAAAAAGAATCTAATGATGGCTACGACACACAACGAACCGCGGGGCGCCGTCTGAGGTCCCGCAGGGGACAGATCTAGCACAAAATGGTGGTCAACGACGCCCCTCCCCAAAAAACAAGAAAAAGACTATTCAGGCCCCAAACACTAGATGGTGGAATGATGCACAGCATGTGAATCCAGAAAAGGATTCACGCAGCAACACAGGATTTTTATGAATTTAAAATAGACACCCACAATGAGAACTAGGACTACAGTTAGATGTGAGGCAAATGCTTTTGCACGATTTAGAAAAGCAATGCCGTCCCTTTTGGCAAGCTTTTTCTTGCCTGTCCTAAGTTTCCTCTGAACTTGACATTTTGCAAATCCACTGATGGTGCTCCACGGTTGTGTTACTTATCAGAAGACTGTAACCCTAAGTGAACACCAATCACGTTACATGTAGTGACTAGCCTCGAGTCACCTACCTTTTTCTCATGCAACCTTCTGGACAGAAAGCCTACTGCCTTAGGACTTGCATAGAGTCCTTCCAGTTTTCTTAAGTTGGGTCACTAAATTATCCTCACATATGGAACATGTGCAGGATGTGTTGCGTGTGACCAGTCTGTACTCTATAATAGTGATGTCCACAGTGACTATGTGTGCATGAGTTCACAAATTTGTGGTCTCCGTTGTAGGCTGAATTTCCTACATAGTGAATATGGCAGTCTGAATAGTCCAGTTCTCAAGGTTCCACTTCCCAGAAGTAGGTGAGGCATTCAAACCCCTTTCCATTTTTATTTAATGCTTGTTTCCCCGCCACAGGTAATAAATACACCCAAACTTCGTGTGTAAATGGCTGCCACTTCACAACGGTGGTCTTCTGCAAGACATCGTCCCAGGGCAATCCACATTCACAACCTGACCAGTTCAAACTGGTTTACTGCACTGCAAGTCAAGGAAATCAAAACAGCAAAGAGGAAGCCAAAATTCCTAAGGACTGGACAAAGCTTGAACGTTTTAAAAAGGTATGCCTGGTTGACTTAGGCTTTTAGCCCATTCAGAAAAGTTATACAGCATTCTGGACATTATGTGGCTATTGATGGGATCATATGCACCAGCCCAGATCATTATCAAGAATAGAGCTCTGCTTGGTTTAAGCTCTCCCCTACTCAGACAGAAGCACTGCCTCATGGAAGATATGCTGCAGTAATCAGTGGTGAAAAGGAACTTGCATTGTATGCAGGGAGTAGCTGAATTGCCCCAGCAAAGAGTAGCGGTCCTGATCATAGCAATGCCTGCACGAGGCCCACCTGACTTGTTAGTCTGCGTGGAGGATGCCGGAAGGAAGCTAGATCATCCAAGAGCCATGAGATCCCCGAAAGCCCAGCTGGCTTAGAAAAGGCAAACTTAAACCCGGTTGAGGAATTTTGCTTCAAACAAACAAGCCTGCATTGCTCCTCAATCTTCCTATCAACCTTTAAGGTGGCCTACTTGGTTCCTTTTGGCGGTCCCAGAAATACTAGTTTGCCAACACACCTAAGAAAAGGATCAGATCTTTTGGCAGGGTGCAATCAGCTAGAGTCTATAACACGGGTACTCATAGTACAGCCCGCGGGCCGCCAGCGGCCCGGCAAGCCTTCCTTGGCGGCCCGCGGACCTTGCAGACATTGTACCTGTTGGACTCCAAGAGACTCTGCTCTATGGGCAGCGATATTCAGAGTGGAGATGCAGGGGCGTGAAGAAGATATGAAATACAACAAAGCCTCGTTAGCATATAAATGGTCTTTTAAAGACCCGTGAATTACTCGGGTGCAGCTGTGTGCCTGCCCGGGAAGCTGTCTCTGCCGCGCTGACCCACACGAGAGGGGGGAGGGGAGAAGCCCTTTGAACTTAATGTGGCACATATATTTCCTGCAGGGCTTTGGCCTGGCACGCAGGTTTATGGTGGTTACATACATAAGCTTGCTTGCCCCTGGCTGACGGCAGGGCGGTCCTTCACAACCTACTATTAATAACAGTGTCCAAAGCTTCACTTTACACCCAGTGCATGGCTGGAGCTGGGCCTAGGGAAGCATCTGACCAGGAGCCCCTTTGGCTCTGTGACTCAGGGGCCACCCCTGCGGTTGGGGGGAGCAGTCCTCCCACTTCGCTTCTTTCTATACTCTTGTAATCCGTGAACTGTTGCACAATTACAGTGACCAGGACTCAAAGACAAACCCTGCTCCCCTGGCATTTATTGCATCGACACTGAAGGGATGAAAGTCTGAGTCGGCCCAGCCTTACTTGGAATCTCTGCCCTCCGGATTACACCTGATCACTGCCACGGCGGTCCAGCCAGCTCTCGTGCACCCTCTACATTAGGGTGTCATTAATAACATGCTGCAGATTTTGGGAAGGCTGGGGAAGGTGGTTCGATGGCTGCAGCAAAGACCTCTTGCTTTTCGAGACATTTCTAATAGTATTATTACACCTCGCCCAGACAGAGAGAGGGAGGGAGGGAGGGAGATAGAGAGAGGGAGAGAGATAGAGATAATAGAGGGAGGGAGATAGAGAGAGGGAGAGAGATAGAGGGAGGGAGATAGAGAGAGGGAGAGAGATAGAGGGAGGGAGATAGAGAGAGGGAGAGAGATAGAGGGAGGGAGATAGAGAGAGGGAGAGAGATAGAGGGAGGGAGATAGAGAGATAGAGAGATAGAGGGAGGGAGATAGAGAGATAGAGAGATAGAGGGAGGGAGATAGAGAGATAGAGAGATAGAGGGAGGGAGACCGATCGAGGGAGGGAGACCGATCGAGGGAGGGAGACCGATCGAGGGAGGGAGACCGATCGAGGGAGGGAGACCGATCGAGGGAGGGAGACCGACAGACCGAGGGAGGGAGACCGACAGACCGAGGGAGGGAGACCGACAGACCGAGGGAGGGAGACCGACAGACCGAGGGAGGGAGACCGACAGACCGAGGGAGGGAGACCGACAGACCGAGGGAGGGAGACCGACAGACCGAGGGAGGGAGACCGACAGACCGAGGGAGGGAGACCGACAGACCGAGGGAGGGAGACCGACAGACCGAGGGAGGGAGACCGACAGACCGAGGGAGGGAGACCGACAGACCGAGGGAGGGAGACCGACAGACCGAGGGAGGGAGACCGACAGACCGAGGGAGGGAGACAGACAGACCGAGGGAGGGAGACAGACAGACCGAGGGAGGGAGACAGACAGACCGAGGGAGGGAGGGAGACAGACAGACCGAGGGAGGGAGGGAGACAGACAGACCGAGGGAGGGAGGGAGACAGACAGACCGAGGGAGGGAGGGAGACAGACAGACCGAGGGAGGGAGGGAGACAGACAGACCGAGGGAGGGAGGGAGACAGACAGACCGAGGGAGGGAGGGAGACAGACAGACCGAGGGAGGGAGGGAGACAGACAGACCGAGGGAGGGAGGGAGACAGACAGACCGAGGGAGGGAGGGAGACAGACAGACCGAGGGAGGGAGGGAGACAGACAGACCGAGGGAGGGAGGGAGACAGACAGACCGAGGGAGGGAGGGAGACAGACAGACCGAGGGAGGGAGGGAGACAGACAGACCGAGGGAGGGAGACAGACAGACAGACCGAGGGAGGGAGACAGACAGACAGACCGAGGGAGGGAGGGAGACAGACAGACCGAGGGAGGGAGACAGACAGACAGACCGAGGGAGGGAGGGAGACAGACAGACCGAGGGAGGGAGACAGACAGACCGAGGGAGGGAGACAGACAGACCGAGGGAGGGAGACAGACAGACCGAGGGAGGGAGACAGACAGACCGAGGGAGGGAGGGAGACAGACCGAGGGAGGGAGGGAGACAGACCGAGGGAGGGAGGGAGACAGACCGAGGGAGGGAGACAGACAGACCGAGGGAGGGAGACAGACAGACCGAGGGAGGGAGGGAGACAGACAGACCGAGGGAGGGAGGGAGACAGACAGACCGAGGGAGGGAGGGAAACAGACAGACCGAGGGAGGGAGACAGACAGACAGACGGAGGGAGGGAGACAGACAGACAGACGGAGGGAGGGAGACAGACAGACCGAGGGAGGGAGACAGACAGACAGACAGAGGGAGGGAGGGAGACAGACAGACCAAGGGAGGGAGGGAGACAGACAGACCGAGGGAGGGAGACAGACCGAGGGAGGGAGACAGACAGACCGAGGGAGGGAGACAGACAGACCGAGGGAGGGAGACAGACAGACCGAGGGAGGGAGGGAGACAGACCGAGGGAGGGAGGGAGACAGACCGAGGGAGGGAGACAGACAGACCGAGGGAGGGAGACAGACAGACCGAGGGAGGGAGGGAGACAGACAGACCGAGGGAGGGAGGGAGACAGACAGACCGAGGGAGGGAGGGAGACAGACAGACCGAGGGAGGGAGGGAGACAGACAGACCGAGGGAGGGAGACAGACAGACAGACGGAGGGAGGGAGACAGACAGACCGAGGGAGGGAGACAGACAGACAGAGGGAGGGAGGGAGACAGACAGACCAAGGGAGGGAGGGAGACAGACAGACCGAGGGAGGGAGACAGACCGAGGGAGGGAGACAGACCGAGGGAGGGAGACAGACCGAGGGAGGGAGACAGACCGAGGGAGGGAGACAGACCGAGGGAGGGAGACAGACCGAGGGAGGGAGACAGACCGAGGGAGGGAGACAGACCGAGGGAGGGAGACAGACCGAGGGAGGGAGACAGACCGAGGGAGGGAGACAGACCGAGGGAGGGAGACAGACCGAGGGAGGGAGACAGACCGAGGGAGGGAGACAGACCGAGGGAGGGAGACAGAGACAGACCGAGGGAGGGAGACGGACCGAGGGCGGGCGACGGAGGGAGGGCGGGCGACGGAGGGAGGGCGGGCGACGGAGGGAGGGCGGGCGACGGAGGGAGGGCGGGCGACGGAGGGAGGGCGGGCGACGGAGGGAGGGCGGGCGACGGAGGGAGGGCGGGCGACGGAGGGAGGGCGAGGGAGGGCGGGCGACGGAGGGAGGGCGACTATTCCTTTTTTTTGCTCTAGCCCTGCCCCCTCTCTGACCGACCCGACCCCCACCGGTGCGGCCCTCGGCCACAAACCACACTGTAAACTTGGCCCCTGAGAGAAAGTTTGTGAGTACCCATGGTCTATAACTATCTGACCCATGTATAGCTCCTACGGTTCCAGACATGATTTTGTCTGTAGTCAGAATTGATACACAGTCCCAAACTCCAGGTGCCAGGGGGAAATGGTGACCAATTTGAGGTCCAGTTTATTTGCCACAAGGAACTTTCCAAACAATTACCCTTAAGGGGACTCCAGTTTCAGGTTTAAAAACAATTGAAGCCCTAAATGGTTGTTGAAACATTATGTTCTACCTGGACATCAGTAACCAAATCTCTTGCCACAATTGATTTGGTGTGCTCCACTGGTTGCTCCCATTAGATGCCTCATCCTTTTTTAATGGCAGCACACTGGGACCATTGATGACAGATTGTCAGAAGGGACAACATAGGGTCCCAGGGTGAGGGAACAAAATAGCTTTTTACCTCCAGTTGTAGTTTATTAGCTTGAAGAACAAGTACGATGTAGCTAGTAGAGACATATGGTAGTTGTAGATTCCTTACCTTTAGAATAACCCCAGCGTCAGACTGATAAGGAGAATTTTTCTTAGCAGTACCCCTACGCGTCAGTGGGTGGTGTTCGTCGACTATGCATCCGTCATCAGAGCCGTGGTAGCCGGTATGACGTTACAGTGTCTACTTAGTCGCCACCCCAGCGCGCTGACGTCAGTTCCGACATGGGTTTTCACGCCAGAAGCGCAGAGCCATGAAAGACACAGACCACTAGAGCGCAACAACTAGGGCTCTGCAAGGGAATATCTATCCTTAGAAGTCAGTTCGCAAAGAGGGCAGAATGAGTGAGGGGTAAGTAATCTACAACTAATATATGTCTCTTACAAATACATAGTTACCGAAGGTAAGTAACCTATTCATCTGAAGGAGGCAGTTAGTTATAGATTCCTTACCTTTAGAATAAATACCCCAACAATACCAACCCCAGAGAAGGGTCTGCGAACCAAGTACACACCAGAAAGTCCTAGAGGACTGAAAAGGCAAAATAGCCATCTAGGCAGTAATGTCTAGTGAATGTGTCCAAGGGTAACCATGTGGCTGATGTCAGATGTCAATGCTAATGCAGTAGTTGCTGCTGTAGCCCTAGTGGAAAGAGCACGTAGCCCCACTGGAGGTTCCTTTCTCGCTAGAGCATAGCAGATCTTTATGCAAAGGACAACCCATCGAGAGATTGTACGATTTGAACAGCCCGGTCTTTTTTTGGCACCCACAGAGCCAACAAAATGTTTATCATCCACCCGGAAGTCCTTCGTGCTGTCAAGGTAGGAAGATAGGGCACCTTTAGGGTCCAGACGGTGGAGTCTCTCCTCCTTGGAAGGGTGCCGACCTGGGAAAAAGCTGGGCAAAGTGATTGTTAGTCGTATTTGAAATGGAGTAACCACTTTAGGAAGGAACGAGGGTCTCGTCCTAAGCACTACTTTGTCCGGAAGCACAGAAAAGTAAGGGGGCTTAGAGGACACAACCTGAAGCGCACTCACCCTGTGAGCAGAGGTAATGGCAACAATGTAAGAAAGTGGGTTTTTGTTGCAGTAACCCCCCCCCCCCCCCCCTTATTTTTGCCTAATAGCTGATGCACCTTTCCTTGTTGTGCCCTGTGCTCCTGCCAATCAGGTGCCCAGGGCCTGTGTTCCTTCCCTAAAAAAATGCCTAACAGCCAAAACCCAAATTGGCAAACCCTGGCCACATGTCAGCCCATGGTAAATGGTACCCTAGGTACCCAGGGCCTTGTGACCAGGGAAGGCCTCTAAGGGCTGCAGCACTCATTGTGCCACCCTTAGAAGCCCTGTACCCTAACACACACACACTGCTCTTGCAGGCTGAGTGTCTGGATACAAGACAAAACAGAGAGTCGACATGGCACACATCCCTGTGTGCCATGCCCACAACCTACACTGCCCTGGCATACATCAGCCACCCCTCTAGCTGGGTGCCCTATGCCAGTGGTGTGGGCACAGAGGCAGGAGCCCTGTGCCCCTACAGTACCCAGGTCCATTCCTGGGTCCTGTAAGTGCAGTGCTGACAGCTAAGAGTATATGGTGCTGGGAGCTTGTCAAACACGAACTCCACAGCACCATAATGGCAGCACTGAAGACTGAGAAGTTTGGTATCAAACTGCTCAGCACATTAAATCCACACTGATGCCAGTGTGTGATTTAATGTACAAAGCACCACAGAGGGCATCTTAGATAGGCCCCCTGAAACCTAAACCTACAATCCACGTCTGTTCTGAGGCTGCCTAGGCTACCACACAGCAGACATGTTGCTGGACCCCTGGGTAGGAGAGCCCCTGCTCTCCTGGGCCTGCAACAATGCACACACTGGGCGAGGTGCTAAATCTCCTCCCCCAGGATGGGCAGGGGGAAGCTTCAAAGGCATGCCGCCTCTGTGAGCTTCCCCAGGCCACTGCAACCCCCCACTGTGGCGGGAAGCTTGGCCGGAAACCCCAAATAAGGACAGGGAATGTGCCAGCCTGCCAACCCCATCCCTCAGGTGGGGGAGGCGAGGTGAAGCACATCTCCGGGCTCTCGCCATCTTGAAGATGGGAAGCCCTGCCCAATCAGGACTAGGCTCCTGCCCCCCTCCCACTGCAGAGAGGCAGGATAGGGGGTGTACCCACCCCAGGACAGGGACCCATTGGCCCCTGCCCTTCACCTACCTGTAACGCCCCTAAATCTCGTATGTAGGGGCACCCTGAACCTTCCTTCCCCAGATTCCAAACTACCAAGATGAGCAAGAAGAAAGAAGACCTGCCCTGCAGCTGCTAAAAAGAGGAAGACACCAACTGCTTTGGCCCCAGCCCTACCGGCCTGTCGACCCTCGAACCTGCTCCTGCTCCATCCCGGCATCTCTTGTGGCCAGCAACCTCACAAACACCGGAGGACCTGGCTACCTCTTGGCTCTAAGCCCCTGGGACTCCCATGAGTAGAGGCTCTACTCAAAACTTATCTCTAATCCCTGGCAGCAGCCCGGAACCGCGAACCCAGCACACTCTGCACCAGCCAAGCCTGGCCAGTGCCGGAGTGAACAAAGACCCTGAGGACGACCCCACGGCGACTGTGACCCCGAGTCCGGCACCCAAGGACCTCCCTCGTCACTCCTGAAGATGCCTGCAGCCTCAGAACAAGGTGCCCCCTCCCCCAAACGCAATCAACAGAGGGTAAGATTTCCCGACACCAAAAGGCACCCCTGCACGCGGCGCCCCACGGCCCCCTGTGCCCAATCTCGGGGTACCTACCTATCCTCCAACTACCCAACTTACCTCTCGAAGTGGTGGTGGCACCTGAAGAATCCTCGTCCCCGAGCTTGCAGTCTTTTTCTAAACCGGAGATTTCCCATTGAAATCAATTGAGCGCCCGAAGGCTCAAAAGCACTCTGCACCCAGCCGCCCGAGTGGCCCTGGCAGTGAAAACTCTACACCTACCTACTTCCCCACTTGCCCTGAGTAAGTGACCAGGAGCCCAGCTCCCACAGCCGCGTGGCTTGCCAGTCAGCAGCCACCAACCAAAGCCCCCCTATCCCTCATAGGATAACATTGGGCCTAACTCTCTCTGCACCCGGCCGCCCTAGAGTCGCTGAGGGTGAACCAACTGTACCTACTTGACCCTGGGGGACCCCCGAGTCTATGCCCAGAACCTCAACTCTGCCAGTCGAGTACTTACCCTTATACCGCAAACTCTATTTTCCTCATAGGGTAACATTGACTGGCTTTTTCCTGAAATTTCTTCTAAGTGTGGACTTTGCAAATCTTGAAATATTCACCAAAAATCAGCTGAGTAACAAAAACGAAAATACTCACCTGCTCTTAGGTGAGCTCCCAGTGCTGGATCTTGGTGCCCAGCACTGACTCTGAAAAATACTTACAACTGTACTTACCCTTAACTCAATTTTTTTCCATAGGAAACCATTGACTGTTTTTCTGTGAAATTTCTTCTAAGTGTCGATTTCTGCAATCTTTAAATATTCTTTAAAAACCGTATAATATCTGAAAACGTAATTACTTACCTGTATTGGATAAAGGTCCCAGTACTGAGTCTAGGCACCCAGTACTGGATTACAAAAGTAACGAGAACATATTGTACCTGTAACCTGAATTTTCTTCCATAGGGAACCATTGACTGTTTTCTTTGAAATATTTTCTAAGTGTCAACTTTTAAAATAGCCAAATATGGTTTAAAAATCATTACAGTAATTAAGTCGTCTTTCATCACTTGATTCTGAGTACTGACCCAGGACTGAATCTAGGATCCAGTCCTGGAATTCCAAAAGTAATCCTAAAAGTAATCTGTGGCAAATAACATGAAACTTCCATTGAACTCAATGCATTATTGTGTTTAAAATAGTGTTGCCTATTGCAACCACTTGTAACTGTTTAAAAAAGTCAATTACATCTTGCAAAAGTATTTATATACAGCATCTCATTCAGAGAAAGTATATTTTAATTCCAATTGTTGGTTCTAAAATAAAACAAGCATATTTTTTTTATATATAAACGATTGGCCTAGAGTTCAGTTATTGAGTGTGTGAGACCATTTGCTGACTGAGTGTGTACAACAAATGCTTTACACTGTCCTCTGATACTGCCTTACTGCTCGACCAAGCTACCACTTTAGAGAGTAAGGTTATATCTAACTTTAGCCTCTGTCAAACCCTTGGGGACTGTGGACTCTGTACACCCTGTACCTATTTGGGAACAGTATATACAGAGCCACTTTCTCACAAACAAGGAAAGCAGTTTTCTAAAGTAAGAATCGTGAGAGTACAGTTGTGAAGAGGCTCGAAAGGAGTGCACATAAGATATGTTAAAACAAGATACAAGTCCCATTATGAAAGGAGATGGAGGAAAGATGAATAATGCCCTAAAAAAATCGGTTTACATTAGGAGTCTTGAAAAAGGATGGCCGATCTGCTAGCCGAAGGAAAGTAGAAATAGCTGTAAGGTAGCTTTTAATAGTGTCAACAAAAATGTGCCCTATTAAATTAATAATAGTGTGCCCATCTGGCACTCCTTTGAGACGTAGCTTCCTGAGGTGGTTTTCAATGTTGATCTGCTTGGTAGAATAAAAAACAGTAGACTTTGTTTATCATCCCAATTCAACTGTCGTATTTAACGCATCATCTTCTTCATTGTTACGTCACAATAATTTCATTTGGTGTGAGTTACATCACTTTGTATGGAGTTACATTTCACTTCCTAAATTGAATTCATTCTGTGCTGTGAATCCCTATGCATTTCGGGACTGAGCCCTTCTTCAGGGGAGGTACAAGTAATCTGAAAAAATGGAAAGAATACTGTGCTATTGTCCATGGATGTCTATTCTCCCACAAAACAGGCACGAAGTCGAGAGTGACACGCTGTGAACACGAAAGTGAAGTCAACGGACGTGTGTTTTAGTGGAGGTGTATTTTACTGTATCTAAAACTGATGATAAATAGCTTTTAATAGTTCCCAGGGCAGAGCCCTGCTGGGCTAAAGAAAGAAGATACAGAAGGACCTCTGAAAGAGGGGCATACAGGGGATCCACAGCCTTTACAGCGCACCATGCCACAAACTTGTTCCATAGACAGACAAACCATTTTCGTGGAGAGACACTTGGCTACCAAGATGACATTACAGACTTTGGGTGTTAGGTCAAAAGCGGTCAACTGTCGCCGCTCAAGTACCACGCAAGGAGGTGGAGGATGGACTGGTTTGGGTGAAGAACGGTCCCCTGCTGCTGCAACAAAACATCCTCCTGAAGGGGCAGTCTGATTGAAGGATCGATGGCTCTGCTCAGGAACTCGGGGTACTATACTCTTCATGCCCAGTCCAGAGCCACCAGAGTAATGTGGGCCCGGTCGCGCTTGATCTTCAGCACTCGGGGCAGAAGAGGTACAGGCAAAAAGGCTTACAGGTGGCTGCAACTCCACTTGTGATGAAAAGCGTTGCTGAGCGAGTGCCATCTTGGAAATTCCAACACAAAGAACTGCTGACATTGCGTGTTCTCTACGGTGGCGAACAGATCTAACCAAGGCTCTTCCCATCGCTGAAAGAGACCTTGCACCACCTCCGAGTAAAGATGCCACTTGTGATCCACCAGGCACCGACGACGAGTTCGTCCACCCTGGCGTTTAGCAAACCTGAAAGGTGTTGAACCACCAAGGCTATGCCCTGATGTTCCAGCCATGTCCAGAAGCGAAGAGCTTCCTGACACAGGGTCCACGATCCCACTCCGCCCTGCTTGTTGCAGTACCACATGGCGGTGGTGTAGTCAGTGAACACCTGCACCACTTTACCATTGAAAGAGGCGAAGCGCCTGGAGTTCCAGAAGGAGGATATGGAGCCCGGACTCCACCGAAGACCACACACCTTTGATCTCCACCTCTCTCAGATGGCCTTCCCATCCCAGGAGTGACGCATCGGTCACCAATGTTAGATCTGGCTGGGGAAGGGAGAGGGAGCTGCCTCTGACCCAGGCTTGGTTCTTCCGCCAGCAATGCAATTGTGTTGCAGTTCCCTCCGAGATCTGGACGTAGTCGGAAAGATTCCCCTGATGCTGTGTCCACTGGAACTTCAGGTCCCACAGCAGAGCGCACATATGCCATCTGGCATGATGCGCCAGCAGGATGCAGGAGTTCATGAGGCCCAGCAACCTCTGGGTCATTCTCACCGAAATCCAGGACACAGGCTGAAACACTTTTCATAGTCTAATATCCCTGCTAGGGAGGATATGCCTGAAACTGCACTGTGTCCAGAACTGCTCTGATGAAAGCGAGCATCTGAAAGGGAGTGTCTGAGAGGGAGTCAGGTGTGACTTCAGCATGTTTATAGTGAACCCCAGCGAGTGCAAGAGGTCCGCCGTAGTCTGGAGGTGGGAGACGACAGCCTGGGACGAGGACACCTTCAACAGCCAGTCGTCAAGATAGGGGATCACTGGAACCCCTGATCTGTGCAGATGAGCAGCTACTACCGCCATCACTTTTGTGAACAGGAGGAAGAGAACATGTGCTTCCCAAGGTGATCTAGCTTCTTAGATTCCCTATTTGTGGGAGCAGAAGGGAATGCGCCCTTGGAGGAAGAGGCTTGGACCACCAAGTTCTCGGGGAAAGGGTGTTGGGTGAGGAAAACTGGGTTGCCCGGGGTCTGGCGATGGTGGCAGCCGATCGTCCTTTCCAAAGGAGCCCTTGTACTGGGCTTGGACCAGGTGCCCAGGAGGACGTCAGTTAGGGCTTCATTGGAGGGCAATAGGGGTTCAGAAGTGGATGCTGCAGGTTGAAGCACCTCTGTCAGGAGGTTAGTCCTGACCACCACTGAAAGGAGCTCAAGGCCCAAGACCTTGGCCGTCCTTCCCACCACAGCGTAAGACTCCCTCCTCCGTAGCCACGGTAGGGGGAGAAAGCATGCCAAGATCTGGAGAAGTGTCCAGACGAACAAGTTACTTACCTTTGGTAGCGCCTTTTCTGGTGGATACAATATCTGCCTGTGGATTCCTCACCTTTTGAACTACCCCTTGCGCCAGCGTTCCATGGAAACCTTTTTCCTAGCTTGCACGCATCTCCGAGGACGTCATAATTGCACGTCTCTGCTCTCGACTCCATATGACGTCACTGGAGTCATAAGAAGACCTTATAGGCATGCTGACATCAGTTCCACCCATTTTTTCTGTGCCCTCGAGGCGAACGGGTGGACCAACATAACTGGAGTGTATACAATATATACACAAATACACACAGTATATAGTCAAAGAGGAAAATCTAAAGAAAGAAAGCATTTCTTAAAAACCAACAGTATGATTAGCAAAAGACATTGGAAAACAACCATGTCAAACATTGACAAACTTTTTGTATACGAAGATGGACAACGGGAAGGAGGGTGTGTCAGTGAGGAATCCACAGGCAGATATTGTATCCACCAGAAAAAGCGCTTCCGAAAGTAAACAACTTGTTCTTCTGATTGATACATCTGCCTGTGGATTCCACACCTTTTGAATTTAATCCCACAGCAGTCCCGCTCCCGGAGGAGGGAGTCCACCTACTTATACCAAAAAGTCCTGCAACACAGAATGAGTAAAATGGCCATGTCTCCTCACCTCAGAATCCAAGCAACAATGCTTCGCGAAAGTGTAGGAGGCCCATGTTGCAGCCTTACAAATGTCTTCTACAGGAACACCTCTAGACAAAGCAGATGTGGAAGACTTGGCTCTAGTAGCATGAGCTCCGATAGCTTCAGGAGGCTCCTTCTTGGCCAGGGCATAGCATATCTTGATACACAAGATGATCCACCTGGATAGCGTTTTCTTGGGGATGGCTTTGCCCTTCATCTTCTCCACAAAGCCAACGAAGAGCTGGTCGTCCAACCTTGAATCTTTAGTTCTGTACAGATAGAAGCTGACCGCCCTACGCTGGCACAGGCGGTGTAGTCTCTCCTCCACCTTGGAAGGTTGAGGGTAGGATAGAAAGTAGGCAATGTAATAGACTGTCCCAAGTGGAAAGGAGAAACCACTTTAGGCAGGAAAGCAGCCCTAGTACTAAGAGCCTGCAGCTCACTTATCTTCCTGGCCAAGGTAATAGCCACCAGAAAAACAGTCTTGAAAAAAAGCAGCCCCAAAGGGCAACTATGAAGAGGCTCAAAAGGAGACCCCATCAGAAACGTAAGAACTAAATTCAAATCCCACGGAGGCATTATGAAGGGAGAGTGAGAAAACCTATTTGTGAGGTCCTTAGTGAACGTCATAACAATGGGGGATTTAAACAGACGGCTGGTCCGAAAAACAAAGGCAAGCTTACAAGTAGCCCTTAACCGTCATCCCAGAACAACCTTACTGGGCCAAACAAAGTGAAAAACGAAGTACATCCGATAAATGGACCTCTCTCCATACCACTTCACAAACCTGGCCCATCTAGAAGAATAGACAGATTTGGTGGAGTGTCTCAAAAACCTCCACCACATCCGGTGGGAGAGATAGAGCGCTCAGGTTGCCCCGTTCAATCTCCAGTCATGAAGGTGTAGGTTCTAGAGGAGGGGAGGGGGGGGGGGGGGGGGGGGGGGAGGGGGGGTGTAGAACCTGCCCCTGCGAGAGGAGGTCTGCTCCGAGAGGGAGACGGAGCGCAGGTATAATCAGAGGTGAAGGAAGCAAACAGACCAAGCAGGACTGGAACAACTATTCCATCGTGAAACAAAGGAATCATTTCCTGAATGTTGAGAATTCTCTGAGGAGGCGGGAAAGCGATACACAGTAGTGTTCAGTACTGCCCCTATGAACAGGATGCGCTGCGAAGGCACCAGGTGAGATTTGGGTACATTTATCACGAAACCCAAGCCGAACAACGGCCGCGATGTTACTTGCAGTTGATACAGCATCATTTCTTGCAACTTTGCTTTTAGCAGCCCGTCGTCCAGATAGGGGAAAACGTATAGTTTCTTACCTGTCCGTGTAGTTTTGCAGCTTGAAGAATTTTCTGGATTCACTATGCTGTGCATTATTCTGCCAGCTAGTGGTTGGGTCCGGAATTGTAGTATTTCTTCCCCTTTTTTTCGTGGACGGTGAGTGTTGACATACCACTATCTGGTGTCCTTCTGCAACGTCGACGTACTTCCTCTGGAAGCTCCCCGCCATCTTCGGATTTTTTTTTTCATCGTTCGTTCTGGTTTCATTTATTTCTTCCTCCTGTCTCATCTTCCTGGCGGAAGATGGTGGGATCGCTAGTGAATCCAGAAAATTCTTCAAGCTGCAAAACTACACGGACAGGTAAGAAACTATACGTTTTGCAGCATGAATCTTTTCTGGATTCATTATGCTGTGCATAGACTTTGTAGCGGTTTGCTAATCTTGGTGGTTGGGTGGAAGATGAGCGTTGGTTTGTGAATACATGTTGTAAGACCTTTTGTCCTACTTTTGCTTCTTTATTCATTTGAATGTCCACACAGTAGTGCTTTGAGAACATGTGCACTGAAGACCGTGTTGCTGTTTGGCAAATGTGTTGAATAAGCGTATTTGCTAGAAAAGCAAAGGTTGCTCCTTTCTTCCTTGTTAAATGAGCGCGAGGTGCTCCTTGTAATGTTTGACCTGCCTGTTTGTGGAACAACTGTATGGCTTGTGCAATCCATCTTGCAATGGTATTCAATGTGATTGGTCGTCCAAGAAAACTGTTTGCAAATGATACAAAGAATTGTTTTGTTTTCCTGTATTCTTTGGTTCTTTCTATCTAGTACATGACTTCCCTTCTGGCGTCCAGGGTGAGTAATGCCCTTTCTGCTTGTGTCTTTGGAAAAATACTTGGTATTGTATTGCTTGGTTTACTTGGAACTTTGATACCACCTTTGGCATAAAATGTGGATCAGTTCGCATGACGATTCTGTTATTATGTATTTGGAAGTAGGGCTCTTGCAGTGTTAGAGCTTGCACTTCACTTACTCTACGTAGTGATGTAATTGCAACTAAAAACGTAGTTTTTAGTGTGAGCATTTGTATTGTTGATTTGTGGATTGGTTCGAATGGTGCCTTCATCATTTGAGCTAGTACTACATTGAGATTCCATGCAGGTGGTGGCATCCTTTTTGGAGGTGCTATACTTTTTGCTCCTTCTAGGAATCTTTTGACCACATGGGATGTGAAGAAACTCACCCCTGTTTCTCCCCTTGTGTACATTACGATTGCTGCCAAGTGTACCCTTATAGATATGTAGCTCAGTTTATTATGTAGTAAATAAGTTAAGTATTTTAGTACTGTTGATTCTCTTGTGATCCTTTTTGAAAGCTTTTCTCTAATGCACCATTGAGAGAATCTTTTCCATTTGGCTGTGTAACACTTCCTTGTTGTAGGCCTCCTCGCTTCTCTGAGTACTGCCATTGTGCTCTCTGGTAGTCTGAGGTGAGCACAATCTAAGTCCTCAGGAGCCATGCTGCCAGGCTTAGGCTCTCTAGTTCTGGGTGTAGCACCTTTCCATTCTGTGTTGTTAAGAGGTCCTCTCTGTTGGGGAACTTGTGCATTGTCCCTTGAGTCATTTCCATTATTTGTGAGAACCAGGTTTGTCTGGCCCACTCAGGTGCTGAGTATTAATGTCATGTGGCTGATCCTGCACTTGTTGAGTACCCTGTGCAGTAGTGGTATCGGGGGGAAAAGCTTAAGCAAGTGTCCCTGACCAGTCTATCCATAGCGCATTCCCTAGGGACTGTCTGCACGGTTGCCTGGATACGAAGTGTTGGCATTTTGGGGGGTTGAAAATAGGTCGAATTGCGGAGTTCCCCATTTTTTAATATCTTTAGGATTTCTGATTGATTCATTTCCCATTCGTGGGATGCTGATACTTGCCTGCTCAGCCTGTCTTCTTCTACATTATCCTTCCCTGGAAGATGTATTGCTAGTAAGTCTATTTTCCTTGGGATGGCCCATTTCCATAGTTCTTGGGCTAGGGTTGATAGTGTTATTGTGTTCCTCCTTGTTTGTTGATGTAAAACATGGTAGTTGTATTGTCTGTTTGGATTAACACCCTCTTCCCGTAAAGCTCTCTCATTAAGGATTCTAAGGCTAGGAACACTGTCTTTAACTCCGGGAAGTTGATGTGTTTTATTGCATCCTGTTGTATCCACAACCCCCTTACTTTGAGGTTGTTTATGTGAACTCCCCACCCTAGCTGGGAAGCATCTGTAGTGATGGCCGCTGTTGGAGTTGGTTGTGTGAGAAGTCTCCCCTGTGCTATGTTCTTTCTGTCTACCATGCCATCTCTTGATGAACTGTTTGCGTGACAACCACTAGATACTCCTAACTCCCATTGCCTGTGACCATTGCTGTTAAATCCATTCCTGGAATGGTCTTATGTGTAGCCGAATGTTTGTGACTAGATGAATGCATGAAGCCATCATCTCTAGCCTTTTGCCCACTGTCCTCACTGTCAGAGCTTGCCCCTTGTGGTATAGATGTGTCTCCTTCAGTATCGCTAATGTTCTTTGTGCTTGGAAATACCTTTCCTAGTATTGTGTTGATTTCTGCTCCTAAGAATATCTTTAATTGTTCTGGCTCTATTGACGATTTATCCCAGTGTATTGAGAAACTGAGTTGGCCAATTACTCTATGACTTTTTGTATGTGTTCTTTGCAGAGATTGTATGAGCTTGCTCTTACTAACCAGTCTAGGTATGGATAAACACGAATTGCTTACCTTCTTAGGTGGGCCGCCAATGCTGCTAGACATTTTGTGAGGACTCTTGGTGCTGATTTCAGTTCTAATGCTAGCACCGTGAATTGGTAGTGTGTTTTGTTGATCACAAATCTTAATAGGCCTTTGTGTCTGCTGTTCATGAGGATGTGCAAGTAAGCGTCCTTTAGGTCTATAGTTGCCATGTAGTCCCCCTTCCTGTATCTGAGGTACAACTTCTTTACGGTTGTCATTTTGAATTTTTGAGTCTTTATGAATTTGTTTAGGAACCTTAAGTCTAGTATTGGTCGTAAGATTCCATCCACCATGAGGAAGTACGTGGAATACACGCCCATGTTCCTTTCCTTGTATGGTTCCATTCTCTTTGGCATCTTTGTTCAGAAGCTCTTCTGCTTCTCTGAGTGAATTAGATAGTTATTTTACTGAATGAACCTTGATGTTTGGTCTTTTGCTTAGAGGTTGTCTTGCAAGTTCTATGCAGTATCCATTTTGTATTATGTTTAATATCCATTTGAATGATGTTATTTTCTCCCAGTCCTAGAAGAAGTTTCTTAACCTGCTTCCCACTGGTGTTATATGTTAGAGTAATTGTTTGTTCTTTTGGACATGTTATTTTGTTCTGTTTGTTGTTGCATCCTCTGAGAATTTGTTTGAGTGTGCATAAACCTTGCAGTGAAGTCACTTGGAGGTGGGTAGCTGTTCCCTCTGCATTTGTCCTCTTCCTCGAGGGCGCCCTCGAAAGGATTGTCTGTTGTGTTGGTATTGGCAACTTTGTTGTTGTTGCCCTTGTTGCTGGCCCTCCTTGGTATCCTTGCTGAAACGTTTGGTGGGAGGCTACAGGCTGGTGGTTACCCCTGCCTGCTGGTCTCCGTGATGGTGCCCCCCTACGCATTCCTCTGAATTGTAGTGCCCCCATGGACCTTGCAGTCTCATTCTCCTTCTTTAATTGATTCAATCTGTCGTCCATAGCTGTTCCGAATATTTGTTCACCATTGAACAGTGTGTTTAATATGTTGTTTTGTACCTCTGGTTTGAAACCTGAAATTCTTAGCCAGGCGTGCCTTCTCTCGGTGACCCTGATCATCATCTGTCTGCTAGATGTTTCTGCTTCATCTAGGGCCGATTTTAAACATGTGTTCGCCATGTTCTTTCCTTTTTCCACTAAGTGGCTTTCCCTTCTTTGGAATTGTTCTGGTAGATTTTTTAGTAGTTCACCTACTTCCTCCCAGTGTTGATATGCAT
The DNA here is from genome assembly GCF_964204655.1 of Triturus cristatus. Taxonomy (NCBI): domain Eukaryota; kingdom Metazoa; phylum Chordata; class Amphibia; order Caudata; family Salamandridae; genus Triturus; species Triturus cristatus. The sequence goes on from NC_140592.1 coordinate 1,024,715,520, forward strand.
GTCTATTGATTAATGCATTTGAATTTGCGATGAGCCACTGAATTGCCGCACTTCGTACCACCTTTCTTCCCATGAGATCCTTTCGTTTGCGCTCCTTGTCAGGTGGTGGCCACACATTAGTGGGTACATTCGATCTCTTCTTAGCCGTGGAAGTTATTATAGAATTAGCTGGCACTAAACCACTGATATACATAGGATCCTTAGAGGAATGTTTGTATGTTTTCTCACCCCTTGGTGTTACAACCTTGCATGTAGCAGGTTCTTTAAAGGCTTCCTTACCCTGGTCCAGCACACTTGGTAGCATGGGAAGGAATTGACTCCTTGTTTGTGTAGGGAGCAAGGTCTCTAGGAGAAAACAGGATTGTGTTTTTTCCTTCTCTAACTGCACTCCATAAGTGCCTGCCACCTTCTTTATCACCTGATTGTACATCCCAATGTCATCTGGTGGTGAGGGCCTAAAGGGGGATGAGTCTATCCCTTCCTACCCCTTCTTATGGTGATTCGGCATCGAGATCTTGCCACTGCATGTCTTGCGCCTCCGAGGTCATCGAACCGTGATAGGTTTGGTCCTCTTACTCTACTTTGGGCTCGAAGCAGTACCCTTCTTCCTCGACCGGTTCTGGCGTTGTCGGCAGCTCTAGTGCTTCTACGTCTTTTTTGGTTTCAGTCGAAAACTCCGGCAGAATTTTGAATTGTTTCATTTTGTCATTGAAATCCTTCTTGCGTTGCAAGATACTCGCCATTTCGGCTTCGAGTCTTTTCTATTTCTTTTCCAACTACGACGCTTGTGTTTCGGCGTTGATTTTCTGCATTTCTTTTGGTGCTTGTCAAAGTCGAAGCTTGTTTAACCCTTTCTCTTTTTGACGTCAAAGAGTCCTCTTCGACGACTGTCTTTTCTAGGGTTTTAGCTGTCTGGGAGTCCTTGTCAAAGGAACCTATGGACTGTTTGTCCTTGGACGTACTTATGGTCGTCGAATGTTTCAACGCCAAGGCTCCTATCGAGGAGTTGGAGTCACTCTTTCGCGGGTCGGCTGACTGTTCGGGCGTCAATGCTTCTCTTACCTCCTTCAGAGTTTTCTTTTCGACCTCAACAACTAGGACGTGCGCGTCCTCTTCACCTTCAGGCCCTTCTGCAACATTGTCTTCTTCACTGGAGGCCCCCAGGTCTCGAAGCGACGGAGGTGGTCCTTGACCCTGCATGCTGTAATTAGCTCTTCCCTGCCTCTCTCTCACCCTTAACATCTTCGGGGTGAACGCCGAGCATGTGTTGCAATCTTTGCTTCGGTCGTCCAGCGGCAGGCAAAGGTTACTGACCGGATGCTGATCCTTCTGTGCGTACTTGTGGTGACAGTTATCGCAGAACTTGAATGGTGTCTTGTCCATTACCGTGCACAGGGAGCCCACTGTATGCATATTCTCCGTAGGACGTTAAAGCTTTGGTCTTTTTCCCCTTTGCTGTGTTCCGGTTCACCAACTCGAGGGCTGGGACGTCGATAAAGTTCTTTTCTTGGTGTTTGTGATTTTTCGTCGATTCTTCTCTCCAAACGTCTAGAGCTGCTTCTGTATCGATCCAGACCCAACAGCAGAAAAAAAGTATCTGAAGATGGCGACCAAAGGTGGGAGCTTCCGGAGGAAGCACGTCGACGTCACAGAAGGACACCAAATGGTGGTATGTCGACGACCACCGGACACCAAAAGAAAAAACAAGCATTGGCATAGCCAATAGGTCTCGTCTTTGGACCCTTATAAGCGTTTAGCCCTGCAACAGTTGATATTGTTGCACCAAGGATATTGTGCTGTATAACTAAATACTTCTAAGGTCCCAAAAGCGAGACCTATTGGCTATGCCAATGCTTCAAGGTTGACCGCCCTAGCCCTTAGGCCACATCCTCTAATCATCTAACATTCGGTAAAGTCCTCAAAATTTCCCCATTCTACTGACTTCTCTTGTAATGGATGTTATGTCATTGCAACCCAGACTAACTGAGTTTGTTTGCTGCTGTTGCTTCAGTGAAAAAAAGTCTCCAAGCAGTGAATGTTCCCTATATAAATAATATACCAAATCAAATTACTCATCACATTATTGTACTTCCGGGGCCACTCATCTGAACATCCATGGACACGTTACTTCTTTTTATCTATTAGTCACTAACAAAAAGTGAAAGGTGCACATACTATAAGTAACATTCTCACTCAGGCCACATCCTTGCATGCGTAACCTAGATGCATTTGGACATCACATACCGCAACTAAACCACAGAAGTGTGAGTCAGAAAAATAACATCTGTCACTTGTTCACATCAAGGGCACAGAACTGCAGAAGACTTGCCAATTAAGTTAGCTCCTTCCAAGCAAGATATTCAAAGGTGTGTGAGTGTGTATGCTTGCTTGTGTGAGTGTGCACGTGTGCGTGCATGTCCCCGCGTGTCTCCGCCCCTCGTTAGTGTGTCTGGGCAGAACACAACATGCCATTCCTCAAAGATCTAAACCTCCGCTTCCTTTGCACCTCTTAGAAAATCACTTGGAGACTACCATGTGTCATGTCCCCTAGCCGTGGGCAGGTCAGAGAGGAAGGTGAGGCTCCACTAGACCTCCACTTCTACTCGGCATGGACTAAGTCAGAAGGGGCCCTGATGCCAGCCACTGCATCAAGAAAAGGGACAACCTATGTTCCACCATGGCAAGGTCCTCAAGTTCTTCAGCCTAACTTAGTCGCCAAAGACACAACCTTCCATGTCAAGAGCCCCAACATCATGGATTCAGGCAAAGTCCGTTGAGGTGTAGCACAATCTGCATAAGGTTTCAGGAAATAGACCTGCCTGTGATCATCTTCACAGTTATTGCTCCTTTGCAACATTTATAGACTTCCTTGTGAGGTTAATAAACAGTCGGTCCTTTTCCTTGGTCGTAAGTGCTTTTACGGTACGTCTTCATTATAGATGTCACTGTGTATTTATGGTACTGTGCCACTCCCCTTATTGTGGGCGCCAGCATTACAGGTGCCTAGCAGTGGATGCCAGCCGTAGTGCTATATTTTGTATAAGACACCTCAGTGTTTCTTTGATCTCCTTCACCTGATTTAACAGTGCAGTAGTCCAGCAAGAGAAATTGGGCGGGGGGAGGGTCCTCAGAAATCCACACAACATATTATACCACTTGAGTCCTGAGGTCCTCCCCTGCTTCTACGCATCCTTCTAAGCAAATACAAAATACTGCCCTCCCCCGCAATACATTCCCTCGCACCAGCAAACTACAAAATAACAGCTGGTTGGTCCTATTCCTTCTCCTTCACCACCCAACAGAGAAGCAAAACACAGGAGTCAGGTTTGGTGCCTCTGCCAATAACACGGGGCTGAAGTTCAGACTAAAAAAACAAAATAAAGAAAGTGCGGCTGCAGGGTCAGAATGAAAGCAGCCTGTACTGGTGTCACTGCTTCTGTAAGGTCGAGTCTAACTTTGGTACCGCGGGCTTCTCTTAAGAAGTGGAAGGATCAGAACCTAATGTAATCTCAGCACTGAAAAACTGAAATAAAAAGAATTACATTCAAATAAAGCTAAGAAGAGGGCAATATATTTAATAGGCAATAGGACCATAGTCATGAAAGGCAGACCTGCAACGATTGCTATTTTACATGTTTAGTTAGATTTGTGTTCAGAGTCGATTAGGCCAGTTAGCAGTCTGAGCGCTATACACAAGGGCACAGAGTTTTTATGAACACATAGGCATGCGCGGTGTATATGTTGCATATGCCTCAAGTGTGTATTTTTAAGAATGTTTGTACTCCTTGGAAAACAAGGCTCTAGATCAGGGGTAAAGGATGGGGAAATAGGGGAGCAAAAGCCAGACAAGCACATGAAATAAATTTGGAGATGAACGCTTTCAATGACTTGATATTTTCTCTTAAGATAAAAAAACAAATCCACAGACAATTGTTCAAAACCAAGATTTCTTCATGCTGACAGTACAAAATCACTTCTACTGCAGGGTAACGACGGGCTGGGTAGACACTGTACAACAAAAAAGTGATGGGATGTAAAGGCAAACAAAAGCAAATCCCCAGGAAGGACAATGCAAACAGCCAGCCTGGTGTGAAAAAAACAGAACAAACACGAAATACTTTACAAAAATGAGGAAAGGAACACTGGGGAGGGTGGGGTGGGATGCCGAAGCAGTATGGGAGGGGAAGCACAGACTACACAAATAGCCGGCAAGAAAGTGAAAGCGACTGCAAGCAGGCAAACGTAAACAAGCGCACGCGACCATGCTAATTACAAACAGATGGACCCTGCACGCCGTTGCTCGCTCCCGCAAGGTGGATGCCGCCACACACACGAGTGTGAGGAAAAGTGCACACCGATTTCTAAAGGTCCTCTCCTAGAGCAGAGCATGCGCACTGCGCTAGACTTGACCTAAAAAGGGAAGAAATACTACAATTCTGGATCCAACCACTAGATGGAGGAATAATGCACAGCATAGTGAATCCAGAAAAGATTCACACTGCAAAACTGGAATCCCCGACCTTGAGATGGGCTACAATCACCAACATCACCTTCGTGAAGACCCGTGGTGCAAATGTAAGCCCAAACGGGAGGACCGCAAACTGATAGCGTTGAGTTCCCATCGTAAACCGGATATACTTCAGAAGCGACTTCAGGATGGGAAGATGAAAATGCGCATCCTGCAAGTGTACCGACACCATGCAGTCTTCCTGTTGCAGCACCAGAAGAACCTGAGCTAGCATCAACATCTTGAACTTTTCCTGTCTGAGATAAAAATTCAAGATCCTGAGGTCTAGGATTGGCCTCAAACCACCGTCCTTCTTGAGAATCAGGAAATACCGGGAGTAGCAACCCTGTCCCCGCTCCTGCTCTGTAACCACCTCTATCACACCTTTCTCTAACAAAGCCAGAACCTCCTGCTGGAGTAGCAGCAGATGATCCTCCGAACACCAGCCTTGACGAGGAGGGTAAGGAGGTGGAAACTCTAGGGAGGGGAGGGCCTAACCATTTTCTACAAGATTAACAACATTAAGATCGGATGTAACAGACTTCCAATTTTGCAGAAAATGGGACACCTGGCCTCCAACAGGACCAACATGCTCTAAGATGGGGGATCTAGAGCTGCTTTCCTGTATTACTGGTGATGGGGGCAGGAGAGGAGGAGGAGGAAGACTGACGTCGGGAGGCTCCCCGCAGATGGCCTCAACCCTTCCCTCTGTACGATTTGCACATCAAGAAGAGTGGCCTGCACGTCCGGAGAGAACCCTGACAACCTGAGCAAAGCATGCCTCCTAAAGGCCACAGAGAAGTCCATTACTCTGGCCACAGAGTCCGCAGTATCCAGACCAGATTGGATCACTTGACGGGCCACTGCTTGCGTGTCTGCCAACACCTCCACGAAAGTCACCACGATCATCCTCCGGCAATTTAGAAGGTACCTGTTTAGCTGAATCCACTAAGGCATTAATATATCTCCCCAACAGGCCAGTGGTGTTTGTAGATTTTAATGCCATACTCGCAGAGGAGAAAACCTTGTTGGCCGATTGCACCAATCTTTCGAATCCCTATCCCACGGAGTGCTGTGGAAAGAACTAGCTGACTGCTTTGACAAACAAGAAGCCTGAACCACCAGGCTCTCCAGCAAAGGGTGGGAGGTCAAAAAGGCTGGATCACCAGGACCAGCTATATACTACCACGCCACCTTCCTCGAAACTGCAGGTGCAGATAAGGGCTTCTGCCACACCTCCATAATCGGATCAGTCAAAGCCACGTGAAAAGGCAAAAGGGCACAATCACAGAAGATGGAGAATGCAACACTTCAGTCAATAAATAGGACTGGACTTCAGCTGTAGGCAACTGCAAGGCCAACAGATCAGGTGCCCTTTCTTATAACCAAATGAGAAGGAGCAGCATCCTGTGAAGGCAAAGCTTTCGGGGAAGAAATCTCCCACTCGGGGGAAGTTTCTAAGCCACTGACCTTCTGAAGGCCCTCAAAGTCATCCATTGGGTCAATGATTTCCCCTTCATCAGCCTGATCTTGCTGGGAATCTTCCTCCTCCAACAACTTCAAGGCCTCCCTTCTGGAACGCATCCTCGGAATCAGCGTCTGCGGTGCCAGGCGCCGCGACCTTGGCGTCAATGGATGCCCCTCAGAAACAGGCAACGGCACCAAATGAATCCGGGAAGGCGCCGGCCCAACTCCAGGCAGTACCAGTGAATGAGGATTCGGCGTTGAAAACCTCGGAGCCGGGAATTGCCAAGACGGAGCTGCCAGCAAGAAATGCACGAAGGGCGCCAGGGCATATTGCTGAGGAACTCCCAAATTAAATGCAAGCGGACCCACCGAGCCGAAAGGCGTACCGGTAGGGTACTCTGCTTTGGCAAAAACGCCAAACATCTCATTCAGGAAATGTGAAAGATCCACTCCTGGACCCGAGAAGGGTGGATACGAATTCGGAGCCCCTGGGTCTGGATCCGACTGAGGTCGAGCAGGCTGAGGCTGTAGCGCTGGGGACACCGGAGCCAGCACAAGCGATGCCACAGGAGCCGGAGAAGACTCTCGGAGCCAGTGAATCTCTGGGCGTCGGAGAACCTCTTAGCGTCGGACAGTGAGCCAGAGATGCCTGCGGAGGAGGAGAGGGCGACAGCGAGATGACATCCTTAGTGCAACACCGCTTAACTGGAGAAGCTGACCTCAATCCTTGCCCTTCGAAGACCGAAGACGACGAGACCCACGCCTGGAACACCACCTGGTGGCCCCTGCCCTCTGTAGCCCACCCACGGACCACTCACGCAACCTTGGAATCATCCTCGACTCTAAGCTCAAAATGGACCACAAGATAAACTCCATAACATCCTCCTGCTTCCACATCCTCCGCCTCCTATGTAAGACTTTCAAATGGATCCCCCTCGAGCACAGAAAAAACGTTGCCCACGCCCATGTCACCAGCAGGCTATACTACAGCAACGCACTCTAGGCTGGCATTAACAAAAACCTCACTGCAAGATACAAAAGGTCCATAACGCAGCAAGACTGGTCCTCAACCTACCACGAAACTGCCACATCTCCTAACACCCACGCACACTCCACTGGCTCCCCATCGGGGCTAGAATCAACTTCAAGATACTCACCCATGCACACAAAGCCCTCCACAACACTGGACCAACATACCTTAACAGCCGACTCAACTTCTACACACCATAAAGCACCCTACGATCAGCCCAGCTCTCCTACGCCATAGTTCCCCGCGCCAGAAAGACCAGATCAAGAGGCCGCTCCTTCTCCGTCCTCGTGGCCAGAGCATGGAACGCCTTACTGCTCCATCTCAGACAGACATCACTCCCCATCTCCACGAACAACCTCAAAACCTGGCTCTTTGACATACCCCCTCCTTGATGGACTGTAACCTGCACCAACCCCCCTCCTCCCCCACCCCAGCGCCTCGAAGCCCTTGCAGGTGAGAAGTCACGCTTAACAAATTTGTGATTGATTGACTGATGTTGGTGCTTCTTCGACTTCGAGGTATGTTAAGTCGATGGCCTAGACTAGGACCTCTTACGACCTATCTTCTCTTTTGCCCATGCAATGAAGAGCTCCGCTTTACGCTCCTTCAGCACCTTCAGATTCATATTCCAACAAGACGAACACCCTTAGACGTTGTGAATCGCCGACAAACACCAGAGACAATCATCGTGGGGATCCGTGATGGACATATTGTCCCCCCCGTGAGAAAGTGTCTCTGTATATACTGTTCCCAAATAGGTACAGGGTGTACAGAGTCTAGAGTCCACAGTCCCCAGAGGTTTGGCAGAGGCTAAAGTTAGATATAACCTTACTCTCTAAAGTGGTAGCTTGGTTGAGCAGTAAGGCAGTATCAGAGGACAATGTAAAGCATTTGGTGTACACACTCAGTCAGCAAAATGATTTCACACACTCAATAACTGAACTCTAGGCCAATGGTTTATATAATAAATATGTCTATTTTATTTTAGAACCAACAATAGGAATTAAAATATACTTTCTCAGAATGAGATGCTTTATATAAATACTTTTGCAATATGCAATTGGCTTTTGTAGAAAGTTACAAGTTGTTGCAATAGACAACACCGTTTTATAATGCATTGAGTTCAATGGAAGTTTCAAGTTATTTGCAATAGATTACTTTCAGGATTACTTTTGGGATTCCAGGACTGGATCCTAGATTCAGTGCTGGGACAGTACTTAGAAACAAGTGATAAAAGTCGACTTAATTACTACTAGGATTTTTAAGTGATATTTTGCAATTTTAAAAGTTGACAGAAGAAATTTCATAGAAAACAGTCAATGATTCCCTATGGAAGAAAATTCAAGATGCAGGTATAGTATGTTCTCGTTACTTTTGTAATCCAGTACTGGGTGCCTAGACTCAGTACTGGGACTTTTATCCAAAACAGGTAAGTGTGAGAAAGTGACGTTTTTCTTGCATGGTATGCCCCCACTTTTTGCTGAATTACTGAACGTACTTTGAGTGTACCCTGGACTTCTGCCAATCAGGTGCCCAGGGCCTATGTTCCTTCCCTAAAAACACAAAACCCAAATTGGCAAACCCTGGCCACATAGCAGCCCCTGGTAAATGGTACCCTAGGTACCCAGGGCCTTGTGACCTAGGAAGGCCTCTAAGGGCTGCAGCACTCATTGTGCCACCCTTAGAGGCCCTGTACCCTTACACACACACTGCCCTTACAGGCTGGATGTCTGGGTGCAAGACTAAACAAAGAGTCGACATGGCACACATTCCTGTGTGCCATGCCCATCACCTACACTGCCATGGCATACATCAGCCACCCCTCTAGCTGGGAGCCCTATGCCAGTGGTGTGGGCACAGGAGCAGGAGCCCTGTGCCCCTACAGTACCCAGGTCCATTCTTGGGCACTGTAAGTGCAGTGCTACCATCTAAGAGTATATGGTGCTGAGAGCTCGTCAAACACGAACTCCACAGCACCATAATAGCAACATTGAAGACTGAGAAGTTTGGTATCAAACTTCTCAGCACATTAAACCCACACTGATGCCAGTGTGGGATTTAATGTACCAAGCACCACAGAAGGCATCTTAGAGATGCCCCCTAAAACCTAACCTACAATCCACGTCTGTTCTGAGGCTGCCTAGGCTGCCACACAGCAGACATGTTGCTGGACCCCTGGGTAGGAGAGCCCCTGCTCTCCTGGGCCTGCACCAATGCACATCCTGGGCGAGGTGCTAAATCTCCTCCCCCAGGATGGGCAGGGGGAAGCTTCAAAGGCATGCCGCCTCTGTGAGCTTCCCCAGGCCACTGCAACCCCCCACTCTGGTGGGAAGCTTGGCCAGAAACCCAAAATAAGGACAGGGGATGTGCCAGCCTGCCAACCCCACCCCTCAGGTGGGGGAGGCGAGGTGAAGCACATCTCCGGGCTCTCGCCATCTTGAAGATGGGAAACCCTACCCTATCAGGACTAGGCTACTGCCCCCCTCCCATGGGAGAGAGGCAGGATAGGGGGTATACCCACCCCAGGACAGGGACCCATTGGTCCCTGCCCTTCACCTACCTGTAACGCCCCTAAATCTAGTATTTAGGGGCACCCTGAACCTTCCTTCCCCAGATTACAAAATCCGGAAGAGCTAGAAGAAAGAAGACCTGTCCAGCAGCTGCTAAGAAGAGGAAGACACCAACTGCTTTGGCCCCAGCCCTACCGGCCTGTTGACCCTCGAACCTGCTCCTGCTCCAACCCGGCATCTCTTGTGGCCAGCATCCTCACAAACCCCGGAGGACCTGGCTACCTTTTGACTCTAAACTCCTGTGACTCCCATGAGTAGAGGCTCTACTCAAAATCTACTTCTAATCCCTGGCAGCAGCCCGGAACCGTGAACCCAGAACACTCTGCACCAGCCAAGCCTGTCCTGTGCCGAAGTGAACAAAGACCCTGAGGACGGCCCCACGGCGACTGTGACCCCGAGACCGGCACCCAAGGACCTCACTCGACACTCCTGGAGAAGCCTGCAGCCTCAGAACCAGGTGCCTCCCTAACCGCGATCAACAGAGGGTAAGATTTCCCGACACCAAAATCGCCCAGCGGCCCCCTGTGCCCAATCCCGGGGTACCTACCTATCCTTCAACTACCCAACTCACCTTTCGAAGAGGTGGTGGCACCTGAAGAATCCTCGTCCCCGAGCTTTCAGTCTTTTTCTAAACCGGAGATTACCCATTGAAATCAATTGAGCGTCCGAAGGCTCAAAAGCACCCTGCACCCAGCCGCCCAAGTGGCCCTGGCAGTGCAACCTCTACACCTATCTACCTCCCCACTTGCCCTGAGTAAGTAACCAGGAGCCCAGCTCCCACAGCCATGTGGCCTGCTAGTCAGCAGCCGCGTGGCCTGCTAGTCAGCAGCCACCAACCAAGGCCCCCCTATCCCTCATAGGATAACATTGGGCCTAACTCTCTGTGCACCCGGCCGTCCTAGTGCCGCTGGGGGTGAACCAACGGTACCTACCTGACCCTGGGGGACCCCTGAGTCTATGCCCAGAACCTCGACTCTACCAGTCGAGTACTTCCCTTTAAACCGATAACTAAATTTTCTTCATAGGGTAACACTGACTGGCTTTTTCCTGAAATTTCTTCTGTGGACTTTTCACAATTTAAAATATTCACCAAAAATCAGCCGAGTAACGAAAATGAAAATACTCACCTGCTCTTAGGTGGACTCCCAGTGCTGGATCTTGGTGCCCACTTACAACTGTACTTACCAGTAACCCAATTTTCTTTTATAGGAAATCATTGACTGTTTTTCTGTGAAATTTCTTCTAAGTGTCAATTTCTGCAATCTTTAAATATTCTTTAAAAATCGGATACTATCTGAAAACCTGTTTTGGATAACGGTCCCAGTACTGAGTCTAGGCATCCAGTACTGGATTACAAAAGTAACGAGAACATACTATACCTGTAACTTGAATTTTATGCCATAGGGAATCATTGACTGTTTTCTATGAAATATTTTCTAAGTGTCAACTTTGAAAATAGCAAAATATTGTCTAAAAATGATCACAGTAATTAAGTCGACTTTTATCACTTGATTCCAAGTACTGACCCAGGACTGAATCTAGGATCCAGTCCTGGAATTCCAAAAGTAATCCTAAAAGTAATCTGTGGCAAATAACATGAGACTTCCATTGAACTCAATGCATTTGTAACTGTTTACAAAAGACAATTGCATATTGCAAAAGCTTTTATGTAAAGCATCTCATTCTGAGAAAGTATATTTTAATTCCAATTGTTGGTTCTAAAATAAAACAAGCATATATTTTTTATATATAAACCATTGGCCTAGAGTTCAGTTATTTGCTGACTGAGTGTGTTCAACAAATGCTTTACACTGTCCTCTGATACTGCCTTACTGCTCGACCAAGCTACCACATTAGAGAGTAAGGTTATATCTAACTTTAGTCTCTGCCAAGGGTCTGGGGACTGTGGACTCTGTACACCCTGTACCTATTTGGGAACAGTATATACAAATGGGAGTTTTAAGTTATTTGCAATAGATTACTTTCAGGAAAACTTTTCCAACTCCAGGACTGGATCCTAGATTCAGTCCTGGGTGTGTTCTTGGAAACAAGTGAGTAAAGTCGACTTACTTACTGTTGTGACTTTTAGGCAATATTTGTAGTTGGCAAAAATCGACACTTAGAAGAAATTTCACAGAAAAACAGTCAATGATTTCCTATGGAAGAAAATTGGGTTACTTTCCAGGGTCAGTGCTGGGCACCAAGATCCAGCACTGGGATCTCTCCTAATAGCAGGTGAGTATTTTCATTTTCGTTACTCGGTAGATTTTAGGTGAATATTTTAAGTTTTAGAAACTCCACACATTTAGAAGAAATTTCCGAAGAAACCAGTCAGTTAGCCAATGGAAGAAATTGGGTTATCGGCTTTTGGGTAAGAACTCGACTGGCTGAGTTAAGGTGCTGGGTACAGACTATGGGGTCTCCCAGGGTCAGGTTAGTACAGTTCTTACACCCTCAGCGGCACAGGGGCAGCCGGGTGCAGAGTGAATTAGGCCCAATGTTATCCTATGGGAGGCAGGGGGGCCTTGGTTGGTGGCTGCTGACAAGCAGGCCACACGGCTGTGGGAGCTGGGCTCCTGGTTACTTGCTCAGGGAAAATGGGGAAGTAGGTAGGAGTAGAAGTTACCCTGCCAGGGCGACTCGGGCGGCTGGGTGCAGGGTGCTTTTGAGCCTTCTGGCGCTTAATGGATTTCAATGGGGAAGCTCCAGGATGAACAAAGGCTGCAAGCTCGGGGACAAAGATTCTTCAGGTGCCACCACCACTTCGAGAGGTAAGTTGGGTAGTTGGAGGATAGGTAGGTACCCAGGAGTTGGGCACAGGGGGCGGCATGGGTGCCTTTTGATGTCGGGAAATCTTACCCTCTGTTGATGGCGGTTGGGCGGGTACCTGGTTCTGAGGCTGCAGGCGTCGTCAGGAGCGTCGCGGTGAGTCCTTGGGTGCCGGATTAGGGGTCACAGTCGCCGGGGGTACGTCCTCGGGGTCTTTGTTCACACCGGCACAGGCCAGGCGGGTGAAGAGTGTGCAGGGTTCGCGGTTCCGGGCTGATGCCAGGTGTTAGAAACATGTTTTGAGCAGAGCCACAGATCATGGGAGTCCCAGGTGCTCAGAGTCACAAGGTAGCCAGGTCCTCCGGGGTTTGTGAGGTTGCTGACCACAAGAGGTGCCGGCATGGAGCAGGTTCGAGGGTCGACAGGCCGGTAGGGCTGGGGCCAAAGCAGTTGGTGTCTTCCTCTTCTTAGCAGCTGCAGGGCAGGTCTTCTTTCTTCTTGCCCTTCGTTGCTTTTCCGGAATCTGGAATCTAAGGAAGGAAGGTTCAGGGTACCCCTAAATACTAGATTTAGGGGCGTTACAGGTAGGTAAACGGCAGGGGCCAATGGGTCCCTGCCCTGGGGTGGGTACACCCCCTATCCTGCCACTCTCCTGTGGGAGGGGGGCAGTATCCTTGTCCCGATTGGGCAGGGCTTCCCAACTTCAAGATGGCGAGAGCCCGGAGATGTGCCTCACCTCGTCTCTCCCACCTGAGGGGTGGGGTTGGCAGAGGCTGGCACATCCCCTGTCCTTACTTGGGGTTTCCGGGCAGTCTTCCTGCCAGAGTGGGGGTCAGAACCGGTGGGGGCCAATTGCTGAGTACAGCAAGTGGCCTGGAGAAGCTCAAAAAGGCGGCACGCCTTTGAAGCGTCCCCCTACCCATCCTGGGGGAGGAGACCTAGCACCTCGCCCAGGATGTGCATTGTTGCAGGCCCAGGAGAGTAAGGGGGGGGGGAGGGGTCTCCATCCAGGGGTCCAGCAACATGTCTGCTGTGTGGCAGCCTAGGCAGCCTCTCAGACCAGACGTGGATTGTAGGTTAGGTTTCAGGGGGCATCTCTAAGATGCCCTCTGTAGTGCTTTGTACATTTAATCCCACACTGGCATCAGTCTTCAGTGTTGCCATTATGGTGCTGTGGAGTTCATGTTTGACGAGCTCTCATCACCATATACTCTTAAATGGCAGCACTGCACTTACAGTGCCCAGGAATGGACCTGGGTACTGTAGGGGCACAGGGCTCATGCTCCTGTGCCCACACCACTGGCATAGGGCACCCAGCTAGAGGGGTGGCTGATGTGTGCCAGTGTAGGTTGTGGGCATGGCACACAGGGATGTGTGCTATGCCGACACTCTGTTTTGTTTGGTACCCAGACACTCAGCCTGCAAGGGTAGTGTGTTTGTGTTAGGGTACAGGGCCTCTAAGGGTGGCCCAATGAGTGCTGCAGCCCTTAGAGGCCTTCCCTGGTCACAAGGCTCTGGGTACCTAGGGTGCCATTTACCAGGGGCTGACATGTGGCCAGGGTTTGCCAATTTGGGTTTTAGGGAAGGAACATAGGCCCTGGGCACCTGATTGGCAGGAGTCCAGGGCACCCTCAGTCAAAGTACATTCAGCAATTCAGCAAAAAGAGGGGGCATACCATGCAAGAAAGATGGCACTTTCTCACACCCCTGTGCTGAGGTTAGACCAGGTACCATGCTGGACATCAGAAAAGAGTTTCGCTGAATGGGAGAAGCAATTCAGAAGGTGACACTCCCGGCTGAAGCACTTCCGTCAAGACATTAGTTGTGACTGTCACCAAGGGTAAGGTATGGTCCAGGACCTCAGCTGCACTCTGCATCACCATTACGAATTACGCTCCCCCCACCGTAGCCACAGTAGGCTTTGAAAGCATGCTTTGATTTAGAGCTGGTTTCATCCAGATCCTCACACGAGTCCAAGAAGTCATAAGGCTGGTATTCTTCAGGGTCCAGCAACACCTACAATTCATCTATGAGTCATAGTCCATTGGAATAGGGTTCAATGTCTAGACAGGATAGTATGGCTCCAGTCTGTGCAGGATTCGGGTGACACCCTTACGGCACTGTGTCAAAATCGGGGATGTAAACAGGGATGGTGCAGCCAGCCGGAGCCGGAAGCGTTGGCCAAATCAGTCTTTGGATCCTTGAGGCCCAACTGGTGCCAGAGCCCACAAGGCCTGAAGGCACGTAGGATGAAACAGGCCACTCAAATAAAAGGTGCATAGCCCCATAAAGCTCTTTAGGTTGGGCGGAGGTCACTCCGGCTCCCAGAAACTCTGGGAGGTTCAAAGTCGACCCAAGCGCACGCTCAACCATAGAGCCAGGCCTCGAGTGACGCTCCCTTGTCTCATCAGCCAACAGTTTAGGCGAAGACGAAGGACGCTTGGACTTCTTTCCAAATGACTCCGCACATTTGAGTGCGACAAGCTTTACAGACTCTGTGACCGCTCCAGGAACCTTCCTTTCGTCCAAGATCTGGAACATCGTGGCGTTGCATATGGAGCTGCCAGGAGATTGAAGGATCGCTCCCTCAAGGACTTCGGGTGCATGGCGCGACATTCGAAGCAGGCCTTGGGCTCGTCGTCGTGCTCAACGTACCCGAGGCACACAAGGTGCGGGTCAGTCGTTGACATCAAACAGCGACAGGCACCGCATTGCTTAAAGGCAGACTTCTTCAATTAAATTTTCTACCACACCAGGAGGAATAAACCTCAAAAAGCTTTGACAAACATTAAAAAGAAGTTATTTAAAAATTGACTATGGAGTAGCTCTTCCCAAATATGCACTGACTGATGCGGAAAGAAAAGAATTGACTTGGTGGTGCCTATACAGCACCTCTCTGCTGGCGCAGAGCTGGCTCAACGTAACCTACTGACACACGGAGATCCCGGCTCAAGAAAACTTTCTGGATCCAGTCTGACGCCTGGGGATAATTCTAAGGTAAGGAATCTGTGGCTAAACGTCTATTAAATATTTAGTTTTCTGGCACTTAAATACTTTATTTTTCTGTGAAGGCAGAGCACTTGGTACAGACTGATCTCAGTAAAGGGTGTTTCAGCAACTTTAGAATTTTGCAGCCACCTCAGAAGTCCTCCTTCGCAGTCATTAACGGCAGAAAATGTCCTGTAGATCATACAGTCTTTTGGTTTGTGATGCGGATAAAAGCAAACTATTAACATTCTGCAAGAATCATTAGTCAATACTCTCACTTTGCCCCATGACACTCAAGCCTTGAAGATGCTTTTTGAAAATTGTTTACATGTTCAAAACTTTTGCAGGTGCCTAATCCCAAGGTCCACATGACTTAAAGAAAGGCTAAATTTGAAGATTTGAGTTAACTCCCTTACCACACAACACACAGTGGAAGTCTGGAGTAAGATGGTCTCTGGAAGGGGTGAGACTAAGGGTACTCTGACTTCACTGGCGGGAGTTATGGTCTTTTGAAATACGGTGAGAGTGCTAATAAAGTGCCACATCACTATTGTGAGGCCTTTCTCAATCAATCAATCAGGGAATTGTAAGCGCGCTACTCGCCTGTGAGAATCTCAAGGCACTGAGGGGGGTGGGGTGTCCGCAGATCTGTTTAGCCAAAGAGCCAGGTCTTGAGGGTCTTCCTGAAGGTGTTCAGAGAGGGGGCATGTCTGATGTCTGCCGGTAGCTCGTTTCCGGTCTTGGCTGCAATGTGAGAAGGATCATCCGCCTGCTCAGGCTCTGTGGAAGCGCGGGGTTTTACTAGTACGAGGTTGGAAGATCGAAGGTTTGATTCGGTCTGAGGTATTTGGATCCGTTGTTGTGTAGTCATTTATAGGCGTGAGTGAGGATTTTGCAAATTGCCTCTTTTCTCCACGGGGAGCCAGTGGAGACTTTGTAGGTGTGTCTGATGTGCTCGTGTCGGGGGATGCCGAGGACAAGTCTGGCGGCGGTGTTGTGTATTGTCTGGAGTTTGCGGAGTAGGGACTTGTTGATGCCGGCGTAGAGTGTGTTTCCATAGTCCAGTCTGCTGGTGATAAGTGTGTGGGTGACTGTCTTCCTTGACTCAGGAGGGATGCACTTGAATGTCTTGCGGAGGATGCAGAAGGTGTTGAACCAGCTGGAGGTAAAGGCGTTGACCTGTCGGTTCATGGTGAGTGATGAGTCGAGTACGATGCCCAGGTTCTTGGCGTGGTTTGAGGGGGTAGTTGCTGTCCCATGCAGAAGGGGGGGTGGTGACAAGGAGGTCTGTCTTCTCGGCGTTGAGCTTCAGGCAGCTGTTGGTCATCTAGACTGTGACGTCTTGCATTCCTTTTTGGAAGCTGAGTTTGGCAGTGGTAGGGTCTTTGGTGAGGGAGAGGATGAGCTGGGGTTCTGACATGTTATGCCTTGTACTGCATATTGAATATGCTACTTACCTGTATGCATCTGTTCTTGGCATGTAGGGCTGCTGACATTCATATCTGTGCATAGATCGCCGCCTAGTGTTGGGTCCGGATGATTGCACATTGTTGTCCTGGAAGAGTCTTCGAAGTATCACGAGATAGGTGGCTCCTCCCCTGGACTACAGTGCGCATGGGCATCCTCTCCATCCTTAGATTGTTTTTCGCCATTGTGGCAGTGATGGAGTAGATACAGTAAGCGATGACCATGCTATACAGTAATTCTGAGTGCTGCAGCCGCTACAGGTGCCGGGGAGGAGGGTGGGCGATATGAATGTCAACAGCCCTACATGCCAAGAACAGATGCATACTGGTAAGTAGCATATTCAGTTCGAGGCATGTGGGCTGCTGAATTCATATCTGTGCATAGATTATATAGCAGTCCCTCCATTAGCGGCGGCTGCCCGTGCCAGCTGCAGCAGTCTGAAAAAGAGTTTTGAGAACAGCCTGTCCTACAGCTGCCTGCTGTTTTGAGTGTTACAACAAACAAATGATGGACGGAATGCTGACAATGCAGACAATCTCCCCCAGTCAAGAGATCTGAGTTAAATCCATCGTTCTTTTGCCCACTACGCCACCCCAGTTTAGACATGGCCATACGCAAATCAGTCTTGACCCTGTGCCTCATGGGAACAGTCCAGCCCGAACTGCCAAGCCATGTCTTCGCCGGACCGGAATCAAGCATCCTAGGACCGGTTTCTGGCTATCAGCCGTCATCAGCCAGGATAGCTTGACTCCAGTGGCGTAGTGAGCACGGGTCTCTTGACTGGGGGAGAATGTCTGCATTGTCAGCATTCTGTCCATCATTTGTTTGTTGTAACGCTTTTCGCCCTAAGTGGGATGGGTATGCCCAGACGTGGGTCCCGTGCTCACTACGCCACTGGAGTCAAGCTATCCTGGCTGATGACGGCTGATAGCCAGAAACCGGTCCTAGGACGCTTGATTCCAGTCCAGGGAAGACATGGCTTGGCAGTTCGGGCTGGACTGTTCCCATGAGGCACAGGGTCAAGACTGATTTGCATATGGCCATGTCCGAACTGGGGTGGCGTAGTGGGCAAAAGAACGATGGATTTAACCCAGATCTCTTGACTGGGGGAGAATGTCTGCATTGTCAGCATTCTGTCCATCATTTGTTTGTTGTAATGCTGTTTTGAGTGTACATCTACACAGTAGTGTTTGGTAAATGTATGTATAGTGGACCATGTGGCTGCTCTACATATTTCCTGTAAAGGAATGTTTCCTAGGAAAGCCATGGACGCCCCTAACTTTCGTGTTGAGTGGGCTCGTGGGGGAATCATTAATGTGCGTTTAGCTTTTTGATAGCAAATTTGAATACATTTAACGATCCATCTGGCTATCCCTGCTTTGGAAATGGCGTTGCCCTTGTGTTGTGGAGAAAAGGCAACGAAAAGTTGTTTTGTTTTCCTAAAATCCTTTGTTCTGTCTATATAGTACATGAGGGCCCTCTTTACATCTAGTGTATGGAGCATTCTCTCTGCGACATTTTGTGGACTTGGAAAGAAAACAGGCAGTTCAATAGTCTGATTCATGTGGAACTGCGATATCACTTTAGGCATGAATTTGGGGTTGGTACGTAGTACAACTCTGTTTGCGTGAACCTGTATGAATTGCTCTTGAGTGGTTAGTGCCTGGAGTTCACTAACTCTTCTTAACGAAGTGATTGCTACTAAGAAAGCTACTTTCCAGGTGAGGAATTGAATCTCACATGAATGGAGAGGTTCAAAAGGTGGACCCATAAATCTGGTGAGGACCACATTCAGGTTCCACACTGGTGCCGGTGGGTGTCTTGGGGGAATTACTCGTTTGAGTCCCTCTAAGAAGGCTTTGATGGCAGGCACTCTGAATAAAGAGAGGTGCTGCCTGTTTTGAAGATAGGCTGCTATCGCGGATAAATGTATACGTATGGAGTTGTATGCCAGATTGCATCGGTATAAGTGTAAGAGGTAACAGATGATGTTTTGAATGGATGCGTCCAGCGGGTTAATGTCATTGTTGTTGCAGTAAATGACAAACCTTTTCCATTTAGCCGCATAGCAAGCTCTGGTTGTGGGTCTTCTGGCCTCCTTGATGATATCCATACATTCAGGTGGCAGGTTTAGGTAGCCAAACTAATACTTCAGGAGCCAGATTGTCAGGTTCAGCTGTTGCGGATCTGGGTGCTGAATGTCGCCATGGTTCTGCGTCAAAAGTGCGGGTGTGATCCGCAGCCTTTGATGCGGCACCACGGAAAGTTCTAGAAAGGTGGTGTACCATGGTTGGCGTGCCCATGGAGCGATTAGGATGAGTGTTAGTGAGTGTTGTCGCAGTTTGCGTGCCACTAGCGGTATTAATGGCGGTGGGGGAAAAGCGTACGCAAATCTGCCGGACCAGTTCATCCATATCGCATTGCCCTGTGACTGCGGGTGTGGGAACCTGGCGGCAAAGCTTCCAGAATGTAGATGTGCATCTTCTTTTGCTGTGTCGTCCATAGTCCCTGCACTGTGTAATTGAGTACATGAGCTCCCCATCCCTGGAGAGAGGCGTCCGCTGTCAGTATTATTTGCGGAACAGGCTCTTGGAAACAGTCGGCCCTTGCAAAGGTTTTGTGGATTCCACCAATGCAGAGAGTTGTATGTCCGACCGCTCACCAACACTAGGTCTTTTAATTGTCCGTGAGCCTGATTCCATTGACGTGCTAAGCACTCCTGAAGCGGGCGCATATGTAGTCTCGCGTGCGGGACTATGAAAATGCAGGAGGCCATCATGCCTATCAACTGCATGAACACTCGCACAGGAAGGGAGTGTTGAGGTTTGAACTTTGTGATCAGCAGTTGCATGCTGTTGATCCTCACTAAATTTGGCTGAGCTGTGGCTGCCAGAGTGTTTATGGTCGCGCCCAGGTACTGTCGTATGTGTGCGGGTTGGAGATGTGATTTTGGGTAATTTAGTGAGAGTCCCAGACTGTGAAGAAGGTGAATGGTGAGGGACATGTGGCTGGCACATTGCTGGGCTGACTTTGCCTGAACAAGCCAGTCGTCCAGGTAAGGGAAGACGTGAATGTGCGGTCTCCGTAGATGTGCAGCCACTGTCGCTAGGCACTTGGTAAAGACCCTGGGTGCCGTCGTTACTCCGAAGGGGAGAACTTTGAACTGATAGTGATGCCCCTCAATAGTGAACCTGAGATATTTTCTGTGCGATGGGTGTATGGGTATGTGGAAATACGCATCTTTCAAGTCCAGTGTGGCTAGGAAGTCTCCCTGACTGAGTAGCGGTAGAACCTGCTGTAGGGTGAGCATATGGAAATGCTCTGATAGAATGTAGTGGTTGAGGGGTCTCAGGTCTAGTATAGGTCTGAGAGAACCGTCCTTTTTTGGGATTAAGAAGTACAGAGAGTACACCCCTGTCCCCTGTTGGTTTACGGGCACGACTTCTATTGCACCTTTTTGCAGCATACTTAGTACCTCCTGCTGCAATAATGCCAAGTGCTCTACGGACATAGGACGGTGCTTTGGCGGTATGTTGGGTGGAGTGGACGTTAATTCTAGACAGTAACCGTACTGGATAATGTCTCTGACCCACCTGTCTGTGGTGATGGTTTTCCAGACTGACAGGAACTGCTGGAGTCTCCCCCCCGACAGTTATGTGGTCGGGGGGCAGGGAGAGGGCGTCACTGTTTGTTTTTGGGGGAGGACCTGGTGGTGCCGTACCCACGTCCTCTGCCTTTGGTGCTGGATCCACCATATCCACCTCTAGTGGTTTTATCATAGTTACTTTGCGTGACCCCTTTATTGTACTGCTGCTGGGACCCCTGACCTCTAGCTGCTCCTCTATTCCCGGGGCGACGAAAGGAGCCACTACGAAACTGCTGCGACTGCAGAGCCCCCATTGATTTTGCAGTTTGTGTCTTTCTTAATTTTTTCGAGGATAGTGTCAACTTCAGGGCCAAATAAATAGTCTGGGTTGACCGGTTGATTTAAGTTATTGTTCTGAATCTCAGGCTTGAAGCCTGAGATTCTCAACCATGCGTGCCTCCTCAACATGACGCTTGTGTTGATCGCCCTTGCTGCAGTGTCAGCTGTATCCAGTGCGCATTTGATGGACGCATTTGTAAGGAGTTGTCCCTCTCTGATAAGGAGCTCCGCTGCCTCTTTGTATTCATCTGGCAAATGTTGTAGCAGTGATTCTAGTGTGTCGTAGTGGGACCTATCATAACGGGCCAGGAGTGCCTGTGTGTTGGCAATGCGCCAGATGTTTGCCGCTTGCGCAGCTATCCGTTTGCCTGATGTCTCCAGCACTTTGGACTCCTTGTCGGGGGGAGGAGCATCACCCGTTGTTTGTGAATGGGCTCGTTTGCGAGCATTAGCAACAACCATGGAGTCTAAGGGTAACTGACCCCTAATGTACATAGGGTCTCCGGGTGCAGGCTTGTATTTCTTTTCGATTCCGGGGTTCAGCACCCGTGCCCTGGTTGTTTCTTTAAAAATGTCTTTTGCAGGTTTTAGAACTCCCTTCAACATTGGCAGGGTTTTGACGGTTTTCTCAGAGGAGGAAAAAGTGTCCACTAAGAAATCTTCTTCTACAGTGTCAGAATGGAGTTCCACTCCATGATTGGCAGCAGCCCATTCTATGAGGGCATTAAAGGCAGCAGTGTCCTCTGTGGGAGATGTCTTTATATTATAAAGCTGCGTGTCAGGAGTATCTGGTGCGTTACCCTGGTCGGTGGGGTCATCCCATGCCTGATCTGGGTCTTGCAAGTGATCATCAGGATCGATATCCCCAGGGTAGGTGGTATCATCCCCTATATAGTCCTCTCCTGCGTCTGCCTCTGAATGCGTAGGAGAAAAGGACAGCGGATCCTGAAGGAAGGGTTGAAAGTGTTCATGAAGCACTGGTGCGGAACCTGCCGGCAATTTGTGTTTCAGAGGAATTTTGTACGAGTCCAAGCCCTTCTCTGGCGTGATTTTCCGCTTGCGGAGCATCAACCTACCAGTGTCGGCGTCGATAAAGTGTGCCTGTGACGGCTCGATATCGGTTTGTCCAGTGGATAGTGACTGTTTGGCACACACGTGTCCGAATTTCGAACATTTTCGGTGCCGTGGGTGGCGGCAATCCAAATGTGATGTGCGCCGGCGCCGAGTGTGATTTTGCGGCCTTGTGCGTTTCGGGACCCGACGTAGAGTGGAGGGTTGCCCGGTCTCTGATGCGTTGCAACGATGCTGAGACCTGTTGCAAGGTGAACGCAGATGGCGCCTTGGAACCGATCGGCACCTTGGAGGTAGGCGTCGAAGCGGCATCCGACTTATTTCCAGTCTTTGGGTCGTCGATCCGAAGGGAGGTATCGACGCTCGTCGGAGTCGATGGCTTGGCAGGCGCCGCCGTCTTCGATGCCGACGCAGACGGGTCGACCACCTTGAACTTGGTGGGTTGGGCCATAATCTTCGGTGCTATAGGCCGAGGCGCCTTGTGGGGACCGAGGGCCTTCTTCTTTGGCTCGGTGCCGGGACCCGTCGCGGTGAGCTCGGCACCGAAATCTCGTTCGGCGCGTTCGGTGCCGATGACCTATGTCGCCGTCGAAGGAGTGGAGGGCTTCGAGGCCTTCGATCCGATCGCAACCTGTTTCACTTTCGGTTTCGACGTAACCGGTGCGACGGAAGGTTTCGGTTTCACTGAAGGGAATCCAGTCGTCTTCGATAATAATGGCTCCTGTGAAATGTTCGAGGCCGGGCCTTGAGGCGGGGCCGAAGAACCGTGTGACTGATCTTGGGTAAGGCCCGCAGGCGATCCCTCGACCTGAGCCTTATGACGACTTAGTCTCTCGGCCTCCGTATCGACGGGTAGGCCTAGCTCTTCGCTGGAGCTATCTTCCTCTGACCCAAGGGCCTCATTGTAGTCTCCTACCTCTTCGACGACGTCTTCGCCCTCAAAGATCACCTCATCGCCGTCTTCCAATCGGGAGTCATGTTCGGAAGCGTGGCTGGCGTCTACGTCTTCTACGCTCTCGGCGTCTTCGTCCTCGGTGCTAAAGATGTTGGCCGGGGCAGGCGCCGATTGCTGTGCCTCCAATCTCGCTGCCCGTCGATTCCGGAGAGTCTTCTTCGAGCGAAACCGGGCGCAGGCCATACATTTCGACTCATCGTGATCCGGTGAGAGACATTTGTTGCATACCGGATGGACGTCGATGTGTGGGTATTTCGCGTGGCATAAAGGACATCTTTTTAAGGGAGTCCTTGATTCCATCGTCAATCGAAGTTCTATGTTCGGACCAAAGCGGATCCGAAAAGCGTGAAGAAGGTGCTAAAACACAAAAGAAACTGGTCGATACCGAACGGGAACAGTACCGACAAGATCTAAAGGCCTTGGTCTTAAACTAAAGTTTCCTAACTTGATCTAAGATAAGCACATCCGAACCCAACGGCGGAAAAAAACAATCTAAGGATGGAGAGGATGCCCATGCGCACTGTAGTCCAGGGGAGGAGCCACCTATCTCGTGATACTTCGAAGACTCTTCCAGGACAACAATGTGCAATCATCCGGACCCAACACTAGGCGGCGATCTATGCACAGATATGAATTCAGCAGCCCACATGCCTCGAACAAGAAGTTACAGTGGGCCTCCTCCTTCAACAGGGAATGATTCAAATATGTGAATCAATGAAGTATCCTATGCTGGAAAAGGAATATGCTACTTACCAGTATGCATCTGTTCTTGGCATGCAGAGCTGCAGATCTACACACTTGTGCATAGATCGCCATCTGGTGTTGGGCCCGGATGTTTGCAGTTTGTTTTTCCTCTTGGAAAGTCTTTGGAAGTCACGAGGTCGGTGACTCCTCCTTTGAATCGTATTGCTCATGGGCTTCGGCTCCATCCTCAGATTGTTTTTCGCCAGCAGGGAAAGATGGAGCGTAGTAATGACAGTGAAGATGCCCATGTGTGTGTTATCTAAATAAGATAAACTGGAACAGATGCAGGTAGCCGGGGAGGCGGGTGGGCGTGTGTAGATCTGCAGCTCTACATGCCAAGAACAGATGCATACTGGTAAGTAGCATATTCCGTTCGAAGCATATAAGCTGCAGATTACACACTTGTGCATAGATTATATAGCAGTACCCACCGTTAGAGGCGACCACCCGCATCTGTTGCAGTGGTTTGAAACAATGTTTTGAGTACAGCCTGGCCCACACTACCTTGTTGCTTAGTTTGCACATCTACACAATAGTGTTTGGTAAAAGTGAGCGGTGTTGACCATTTAGCTGCTTTGCAGATATCATCTAATGGGATGTTCCCTAGAAAAGCCATTGAAGCCCCTATTTTACGTGTAGAGTGGGCGTTCGTTTTGCTTTATGGTAGCAAATTTGAATGCATTTGACAATCCACCTAGCTATCCCCGATTTGGAGATGGGGTTGCCCTTGTGTGGTGGAGAGAAAGAGACAAACAGTTGTTTGTTCTTACGGAAAGGTTGTGTTCTCTCGATGTAGTTGAGTAAGGCTCGTTTGACATTTAGTGTGTGAAGAGCTCTTTCTGCAACAGTTTGTGGATGCGAGAAGAATACTGGTAGTTCTACAGATTGGTTTAGGTGAAAAGGAGAAATGACTTTGGGGAGGAATTTTGGGTTGGTACGGAGAACCACCTTATTATGGTGCATTTGTAGAAAAGGTTCTTGAATAGTAAATGCTTGTATCTCACTGACCCTTCTGAGGGAAGTGATGGCTTCAAGAAGGAATATGCTACTTACCAGTATGCATCTGTTCTTGGCATGTAGAGATGCAGATCTACACACTTTTGCATAGATCGCCATCTGATGTTGGGCCCGGATGTTTGCAGTTTGTTTTTCCTCTTGGAAAGTCTTTGGAAGTCACGAGGTCGGTGACTCCTCCCTTGGATCGTATTGTGCATGGGATTCAGCTCCATCCTCAGATTGTTTTTCGCCAACAGGGAAAGATGGAGCGTAGTAATAACAGTGAAGAAACCCATGTGTGTGTTATCTAAATAAGATAAACTGGAACAGATGCAGGTAGCCGGGGAGGCGGGTGGGCGTGTGTAGATCTGCAGCTCTACATGCCAAAAACAGATGCATACTGGTAAGTAGCATATTACGTTCGATGCATATGAGCTGCAGATTACATACTTTTGCATAGACTATATAGCAGTTCCCAACCTTAGCGGCGACTACTAGTATCTGTTGCAGTGGATTGAAATTGTGTTTTTAGTACAGCCTGGCCCACACTAGCTTGTTGCCTGGTTTGCACATCTACACAGTAATGTTTAGTGAAAGTGTGCGGTGTTGACCATGTAGCTGCTTTGCAGATATCATCTAATGGGATGTTCCCTAGAAAAGCCATAGAAGCCCCTATCTTTCGTGTAGAGTGGGCTTTAGGGGGAAGAGATAGCGTTCCTTTTGCTTTGTGATAGCAAATCTGTATGCATTTTACAATCCACCTAGCTATCCCTGATTTTGAGATGGGGTTGCCTTTGTGTGGTGGAGAGAAAGAGACAAATAGTTGTTTGGTCTTTCTGAAAGGTTGTGTTCTCTGGATATAGTAAAGTAATGCCCGTTTAACATCTAACGTGTTCAGCGCCCTTTCTGCAACAGTTTGAGGTTGTGAGAAAAATACCGGTAATTCTACCGATTGGTTTAGATGAAAGGGGGAAATGACTTTGGGTAGGAATTTTGGGTTGGTATGGAGAACAACCTTGTTCTGGTGCATTTGGAGAAAAGGTTCTTGTATAGTAAGTGCTTGTATCTCACTGACCCTTCTAAGGGAAGTGATGACTACAAGAAAAGCTGTTTTCAATGTGAGAAATTGCAGTTCGCATTTATGCAAAGGTTTGAAGGGCGGTCCCATTAGCCTTGTGAGAACTATATTTAAGTTCCACACAGGTGAGGGTGGTACTCTGGGGGGAATTATTCGTTTCAGGCCTTCCATGAAGGCTTTAATGGCAGGCACTATGAAAAGTGATAGGTGCTGTCTGTTCTGTAGGTAAGCGGCAATTGCTGCGAGGTGTAGCCGAATGGATGTATATGCTAGGTTACACCTTTGTAGATGGAGCAAGTAGCATATGTTGTGCTGGATAGATGCGTCTAGAGGATTGATTGTGTTATGGCAATAAACAACAAATCTTCTCCACTTAGCAGCGTAGCAGGCTCTAGTGGTAGGGCGTCTAGCTTCTCTGATGACGTTCATACAGTCAGAGGGAAGGTTAAGGTATCCGAATTCTAGGATCTCAGGAGCCAGATCGCAAGGTTGAGCTGAGCTGGGTCCGGGTGTCTGAACTCTCCATGGTTCTGGGTTAGGAGGTATGGTGAGAGGTGTAGCTTTTGATGTGGTACTACCGAGAGATCCAGCAGCGTGGTGTACCACGGTTGTCTGGCCCACGTTGGAGCTACTAGGATCAGTGTGAGGGAATGCGGTTATAGCTTTCGCACCACTAATGGAATTAGTGGGAGAGGTGAAAAGGCGTACGCAAATTTGCCTGACCAGTTCATCCATATCGCATTGCCTTTGGACAATGGGTGTGGGTATCTGGCGGCTAAGCTTGGGCATTTTTTGTTTTCGTGGGTGGCGAAGAGGTCTATCTGTGGATGCCCCCACATCTGAAAGAACGGGTGAAGAACCTGTGGGTGAAGTTCCCACTCGTGGATCTGTTGCGTCTGTCTGCTGAGCAGATCTGCCATGGTGTTTTGGACTCCTGGGACATGTTGGGCTAGGAGAAAGATTTTGTGTGGAATTGCCCATCTCCATATGCTCTGTGCTAGTTGAGAGAGCTGTGAAGAGTGTGTGCCGCCTTGTTTTTGAATGTAGTACATGGCTGTCATGTTGTCTGTATGAATGAGGACTGCCTTGCCTAAAATCTGAATTTGAAAGGATTTTAGGGCTATAAAGATTGCCAGTAACTCCAGATGGTTGCTATGGAGTAACTTCTGTTGCGGCGTCCATGTGTCCTGCACTGTGAGGTGTAATAGATGAGCTCCCCAGCCGGAGAGCGAGGTGTCTGTTAGTATTATTTGTGGAACCGGGTCCAGGAACGGTCGACCTCTGGAAAGATTTGTGGTGTTCCACCACTGCAGAGAGCGATGGGTGCGACCGTCTACCAACACCAGATCTGTCAGTTGCCCCATGGCCTGGTTCCATTGGCGCTATGCACTCTTGGAGTGGACGCATCTGGAGTCTTGCGTGAGGCAATATGAAAATGCAAGAGGCCATCATCCCTATGAGTTGCATAAACACTCTTGCTGGAAGAGAGTGTTGAGGTATGAATCTTTGACGCAAAGCCTGAATGCTTGCAATCCTGGCAGGATTGGGGTAGGCTATGGCTTTTGAGGTGGCTATGGTTGCACCAAGGTATTGCTTTATGGGGGATGGTGTTAGCTGGGACTTTTGGTGGTTCACCGTGAAGCCTAGCTTGTGAAGCAGTTGGATTGTAGTGGCGGTGTGGTGTACACATTGGTTGTAGGACGTGGCTTTTATCAGCCAGTCGTCTAAATATGGGAAGACGTGAATGTGCTGTCTTCCGAGGTGTGCCGCCACTACCGCTAGACACTTGGTGAATACCCTTGGTGCTGTTGTGACCCCGAATGGGAGCCCCTTGAACTGGTAGTGTTGCTCGTTGTGAGAAAGTGCCCTCTTTCTTGCATGGTATGCCCCCACTTTTTGCTAAATTGCTGAATGTACTTTTACTGAGTGTACCCTGGACTCCTGCCAATCAGGTGCCCAGGGCCTATGTTCCTTCCTTAAACACACAAACTCCAAATTGGCAAACCCTGGCCACATATCAGCCCCTAGTAAATGGTACCCTAGGTACCCAGGGCCTTGTGACCAGGGAAGGCCCCTAAGGGCTGCAGCACTCATTGTGCCACCCTTAGGGGCCCTGTACCCTTACACACACACACTGCCTTTGCAGGCTGAGTGTCTGGGTGCAGGACAAAATGAAGAGTCGACATGGCACACCTCCCTGTGTGCCATGCCCAACACCCACACTGCCAAGGCATATGTCAGTCACCCCTCTGGCTGGGTGCCTTATGCCCATGGTGTGGGCACAGGAGCAGGAGCCCTGTGCCCCTACAGTACCCAGGTCCATTCCCGGGCACTGTAAGTGCAGTGCTGCCATTTAAGAGTACATGGTGCTGAGAGCTCGTCAAACACGAGCTCCACAGCACCATAATGGCAACACTAAAGACTGGGAAGTTTGGTATCAAACTTCTCAGCACATTAAACCCACACTGATGCCAGTGTGAGATTTAATGTACCAAGCACCCCAGAGGGCATCTTAGAGATGCCCTCCTACAACTAACCTACAATCCACGTTTGCTCTGAGGCTGCCCAGGCTGCCACACAGCAGATACGTTGCTGGACCCCTGGGTGGGAGAGCCCCTGCTCTCCCGGGCCTGCAACAATGCACATCCTTGGTGAGGTGATAGATCTCCTCCCTCAGGATGAGCAAAGGGAAGCCTCAAAGGCCTGCCGCCTCTAGGAGTTTCCCCAGGCCACGGCAACCCCCCCACTCTGGCGGGAAGCTTGGCCGGAAACCCCATACAAGGACAGGGGATGTGCCAGCCTGCCAACCCCACCCCTCAGGTGGGGGAGGCGAGGTGAAGCACATCTCCGGGCTCTCGCCATCTTGAAGATGGGAGGCCCTACCCTATCAGGATTAGGCTACTGCCCCCCTCCCACAGGAGAGGGACAGGATAGGGGGTGTACCCACCCCAGGACAAGGACCCATTGGTCCCTGGCCTTCACCTACCTGTAACGCCCCTAAATCTAGTATTTAGGGGCACCCTGAACCTTCCTTCCCCAGATTCCAGATTCCGAAACTACAAGAAGAGCGAGAAGAAAAGAAGACCTGCCCTGCAGCTGCAAAGGAGAGGGAGACACCAACTGCTTTGGCCCCAGCCCTACCGGCCTGTCGACCTCGGACTTGCTCCTGCTCCAAACCCGGCATCTCTTGTGGCCAGCAACCTCAGAAACCCCGGAGGACCTGGCTACCTTTGATCTCTAATCCCCTGGGACTCCCATGAGTAGAGGCTCTACTCAGAACCTACCTTTCACCCCTGGCAGCAGCCCGGAACCGCGATCCCAGCCCACTCTGCACCCGCCAAGCCTGGCCGGTGCCGGAGTGAACTAAACCCACAAGGACGACCCCACGGCGACTGTGACCCCGAGTCCGGCACCCAAGGACCCCCCTCGACTATCCTGAAGAAGCTTGCAGCCTCAGAACAGAGTGCCACCCCAACCGCGATCAACAAGAGGGTAAGATTTCCGACATCAAAAGGCACCCCTGCACCCGGCGCCCCACGGCCCTCTGTGCCCAATCTCGGGGTACCTACCTATCCTCCAACTATCCAACTTACCCCTCAAAGTGGTGGTGGCACGCGAAGAGTCCTCGTACCCAAGCCTGCAGTCTTTTGCCAAACCGGAGATTTCCCATATAAATCAATTGAGCGCCCGACGGCTCAAAAGCACCCTGCAGGCAGCCGCCCGAGTGGCCCTGGCAGTGAAAACTCTACTCTAACCCACTTCCCCTGAGTAAGTGACCAGGAGCCCAGCTCCCACAGTCTCGTGGCTTGCCCGACAGCAGCCACCAACCCAGGCCCCCCTATCCTTCATAGGATAACATTGGGCCTAACTCTCTCTGCACCCGGCCGTCCTGAAACCGCTGAGGGTGAACTGACTGTACCTACCTGACACTGGGGGACCCCTGAGTCTATGCCCAGAACTTCAACTCTGCCAGTCGAGTACTTACCCTTAAACCGCTAACTTCATTTTCCTCATAGGGTAACATTGGCTGGCTTCTTCTTGGAAATTCTTCTAAGTGTGAACTTTTCAAAACTCAAAATATTCACCAAAAATCAGCCGAGTACCAAAAACGAATTTACTCACCTGCTCTTAGGTGAGCTCCCAGTGCTGGATCTTGGTGCCCAGCATTGACTCTGAAAAGTACCCACAACTATACTTACCTTTAACTCATTTTTCTTCCATAGGAAACCATTGAATGCTTTTCTGTGAAATTTCTTCTAAGTGTTGATTTCTGCAATTTCTAAATATTCCTCAAAAATCGTATAACATCTGAAAACGTAATTACTTACCTGTTTTGGATAAATGTCCCAATACTGAGTCCAGACACCCAGTACTGGATTACAAAAGTAACGATAACCTACTGTACCTGTAACCTACATTTCCTTCCATAGGGAATCATTGATTGTTTGCTCTGAAATATTTTCAAAGTGCTCACTTTTGAAATAGCTAAATATTAGTTAAAAATCATTACAGTACCAAAGTCGACTTTTAACAGCTGATTCTGAAAACTGACCCAGGAGTGGATCTAGGATCCAAGCCTGGAATTACAAAAGTAATCTACAAAGTAATCTGTTGCATATAATCTGAATTTACCATTGAGCTCAATTTATTGTGTTTAGAAATAGAGTTGTCTACTGCAACTATTTGTAACTGTTTACTAAAAAAAGTTAATTGCATATACAAAAGTATTTTTATGAAACCTCTCCTGTCGAGAAAGTATATTTTAATTCCAAGTGTTGGTTCTAAAATAAAACAAGCATATATTTTTTATATACAAACCATTGGCCTAGAGTTCAGTCATTGAGTGTGTGGAACTATTTGCTGACTGAGTGTGTACAACAAATGCTTTACACGTCCTCTGATACTGCCTTACTGCTCGACCAGGCTACCACTTTGGAGAGTAAGGTTATATCTAACTTTAACCTCTGTTAAACCCTTGGGGTCTGTGGACTCTGTACACCCTGTACCTATTAAGGAACAGTATATACAGAGCCACTTCCTCACACTCGTCCACTACAAATCTGAGGTACTTTCTGTGAGCATGGTGTACAGGAATGTGAAAGTATGCGTCTTTCAAGTCCAGTGTGGTGAGAAAGTCGTTCTGGGAGAGGAGCGGAAGTACCTGCAGAAGCGTTACCATGTGAAAATGGTACGAATGTATGTATGTGTTTAGAGGCCGGAGATCTAGAATAGGTCGTAGAGTCTCGTCTCTTTTTGGTATTAGAAAATATAGGGAGTAGACCCCTAAATTTTGCTGATTGGCGGGACCTTGTTCTATTGCCTGTTTTTGTAGCAGGGAGATTACCTCCTGTTTTAATAATGTGGAATGTTCTTGTGACATTGGGCGTTGCCTGGGTGGAATGTTTGGGGGGGGGGGGGGGTAGATGTCAATTCTAGGCAGTACCCTGAGCGAATAATTTGGGTCACCCATTTGTCTGAGGTGATGGTCTCCCAGACCTGAAGGAAATTTTGTAGCCTGCCCCCGTGGGATGGTCTGGAGGGAGCGGGGGGGAAGTCATTGGGTAGGCGGTGTGGCAGAGCGGGCGGTATTTGTTTTGCCTCTGCCTTGATTGTTATTGCCCCTATAGCCGCCTCTTTGATAACCCCTTGTGAAGGTGGACTGAGCAGGGGATTTGTAGGAAGTGGACACGCTATCTGAGGAGTAGCCTCTAGCCGTACCCCGAAAGGAAGAGCGGCGAAAGGAGCGCCTAGGAGGGTGTGACTGCAGGGCTCCCATAGATTTCGCTGTATCCGTGCCCTTCTTCATTTTCTCGAGGGCCTCATCCACCATTGGACCGAATAGGTGTTCTTGGTCAAAGGGTTGATTTAGGATGGAGGCCTGTACCTCAGGTTTGAAGCCGGATACTCTCAGTCAAGCATGGCGACGGAGGAGGACGCTAGTGTTACTGGCCCTGGAGGCTGTGTCTGCTGCATCTAAGGCACAGCGTATGGAGGTGTTCGTTATAGTCTTACCCGCTTGAATTAATTCACTGGCCCTATTTTTGTATCTTTCTGGGAGGTGGTGCATTATGGTTTCTAATTCGTCATAATGCGCTCTATCGAATCTGGCCAATAGCGCTAGAGTGTTGGCGATACGCCATATATTGGCTGCCTGTGACGCAGTGTGCTTTCCTGGCGCGTCAAGTAGCTTTGACTCTTTGTCAGGTGGTGGTGCTTCGCCTGACGCCTGGGAGTTTGACCTCTTCCATGCAGTGGAAACCACTAGGGAATCCAGTGGCGCTGGCCCTTTGATATAGGCAGGATCTGTGGGGGCAGCTTTGTACTTTTTCTCTATGCGTGGGTTAATGACCCTAGCCCTGACTGGGTCCTTAAAACCCTCTGACGCATGTTTTATCACCCCCTTGAGCATAGGTAGTATGGAGGTAGACCTATGTGCGGTATCAAAGATGTCGAGGAGGAAATCCTCCTCTACTGGGTTAGTGTGTAGCTCTGCCCCGTGATAATGTGCCGCCCTCTGAAGTAGGTGGTGGAAACCTAATGAGTATTCCAGTGGAGATGGCCTGGAAGGGTAAAGGTCATCTTGTGGGACGTCTGGAATGTCTGGATTATTGTAGTTGTCCCATGGGTCTGGGGATCCTGTAGGGATGGGGTCTTAGGGCACATCCCCTGGATCGTAATATGGGTCCCCCTGATCATCATCGTCTGGAGACGGGGTCAGGGAGCGATGAGGTGGGGGTGGAGAAGGTGGAGGGGCGGAGGTGGAGAGGGTGGAGGAGGTGGGGAAGGAATTCTGAAAGGGGAGGTAGCAGAGTCCTTCCTCTTTGGAGGTGGAGGCAGAGCCGGTTTGTCCAAATGTCTCTTTTTAGAAGAGTGCCAAATGTCCAGTTTTTGGATCCTTGGTAAGAGTCTTTTGCAAGGGATCCGGTGTAAACAGTTCCTGTGACAATGTTTGTTACGTCGGCGCCGAAGGTTTCGGGTCCGATGACTTTTTAGGCTTGTCCGTGCCGTGCTTAGCACTGGGCTTGGGAACCTCCGATTTCTTGGTCGGCGTCAAGGTGGGCTTCGGCGTAGAAGTGTCGGTGCCGAGAGCCTTATGGGGTTTGGTCGGTACCGAAAGGCTGGGTTTCGACACCGAGGACTTTGGTGCGGAGCTCGGTGTGGAGGTAGAGGCCGGTCTCTTTTTCAGTGCTTAAGTGTGTTTCACGGCACCACTGGAGGGCTGGCTCGAGCCCGAGCCGCCGGAAGGCTTGTTTGGCTTCTTCACCGGGCCCGAAGGTGGGGTGTTTGAAGCAGTGTGTCTGGTCTTGCCTAGGCCCGGAGGCGAAGGCGTGCCCGAAGCCTTTTTGGGTGTCGGCGCGGGTGCGGGAGGGGGTATAGTACTCACGACCCTCTGCGCCG